>NC_084793.1:4703321-7646339 GCF_963169125.1 Humulus lupulus
TATGTCAAAGAGATCATTCTCTTAGTGGCCCTACGCAATGACACAACTCTCTATATATATGATAATTGGTTGAAGACAGACTAGTCATCTACTACAAGTCCCGTGTTCCACCATCGAGTAGTGGTCTACTAGAGTCAATTCCATCTTGGCTATGCGCATTTCCTGCCTTGAGTTGATAGAAAGGTGCTTACACCGTTAAGGTTGCCTCCCCAGGCCCCAAGGGGCGAGGGTTTAATGGGCCCACGGCAGCCAATCCATCCACTCTTGGCAGGCAATGACAGACCTGAGAATGAAGAAAGACTAGTATCAATTCGAATCTGAGTTAGGCGAAGCAGTCAGTCGCGCCACTTCAACTTCACACCCCGAGACGAAAGCGCAGCGCAAGCGGACGGGAGTCTTCGTTTCAGACAAAGCGATCGCAGCAGCAGGTATGCATCAAGATAGAAGGCATGGAGTACTCACCAAGAGAACATGGCATGGCTGGTGAAGATTGGGCTTTGGCCCATGATGAAAGATAAAAGAAGAGAGAGACAGTCCAATTCATACAGCTCCCAGACCTAGCAGACCCCGACCCCACTCCCAGTATGACGACGCCCATATGACATTTCTATGGATTGTAGCGTCAGATCTAGTTCCTACTTTAGGCCACATTTGACTCTTGTGAATGAAGTTCTTCATCAACAAACTCTCTGGTGCCACCTCCTCTCATTAGTGCGATACAGACTTCAAAACACGGCGCAAGGGATTGAGAAAAAAGGTACGAATAGCCATATCAATCGGCATATAGATAGAAAGGAGATGACTAGCGCGCCCCTTCACTTCATGCTTGTCTGTGGTGGACCTGTCTCTTCCCCGAATAGCATTCCTACTTTGGGTTGCCCCTAACTAGTGTTTCTACCGTTGGACTATGTTGATACCAGTGAACCAGGCATAGTGTGAAATGTGATAATACAAATAGGGGCGTGCCACATTCTTGGTTTAAGTCTACTAGAACATATTCCATTCTGTTGACGGGCCTGTCGAGCCACTCTTTCTTGCCTTTTCTCATTCAATTAGAGTCTCCCGTATGCAAAGCTTGGACATACGGATCCGGGTCAACTGCGGGGTGATTTGCTCTTTGTTTTCGTGATAGAAAGCGAAATAGGCTACCTTCCATTTGAAAAGTGTTTCCTTCACATAAGAGATGCATTCCGCCTCCTCAACTAAAATGACAGAAGGCGCTTCTCCACATACTCCAACATAGGCCAAAGCTCCAATCATTTCCCAATAAGGCTGCGTCTCCACGATTTCCTTGTGCTAAAATTTCCTGGGCTGGGGTAATCAATCAAACCTTATTATTCTTTTCCATGACTACATCCTGCATCCACGGCTGAATCCTAAAACCAATTATCCAACGATATGGAGAGGGCTAGTTCCTTTCCTTCTCCCTCTAAATAAGTAGTTCAAAGCTTCCTTTAGATCTATATCTCCGGTATCGAAGAAGTCCCGGTCGAGAACGAAGCATCGGTGAAATAAATCTATTCTCCAATATCTCATTTGTGTGCCCGGAAAGCTAAGTCCAACTGCCTGTCACCTCTTCTTTTAGGTAATTGCTTCTTTATACGAGAATCCGGAGAGAAGGAGGAACTTGTTAAGGGAAAGGGCTAAAGGTTGTGGACGGATCCTGCTTCTCACGCTTGATTGCTTTCAAGAGAGACCGGAATACTACTCTTTGCCCCTTGGACAGCTATCGAACTTCCTTTACTGGATAAGAGAAATTGCCTATACTATATAAGATAGGTCCTCTTGCTTAAGCTGCTTACTCCTTCTGCCTGTCTTCCTGACCCCGGCCCAGGCATAGTCTTAGCTCTTCACCCAACACATATGATAGAGACGGATGTGTGAACGCTTGCCTCTTCCTACGAACCTATTGCCTGTGCTCCTTAGTCAGGATGTGTAATTGATTTCTCGATGAGAGGAGCGGATGTAAGTGAAACGAACGGGCAAGGAGCGGAGGGATCCAAACTTTCTTGGAAGAAATTCCAGGGTTATTTTAAGTAAAAAAAAAAGGGGGATTTAGGAGAAGGGAGGGCCTTGTTAACACCATGGTTTTGTAGATGCGTTACCCACGTCGGGGATAGGTACGTTTGTCACTCGACTGAGCATACGAGGATACTCAATGTGAACATACCCTCTCCCTAACTAAGAATGGCGCATCTTTCTTTCCCCTTGGTAGATAGCATTGAGACTTTTTTGGGATTTCCTTCGCACCTTCAAAGGCTATAGGCTTGCTTCTTTCAACGACCGGCCACTCTACTGAATTCCTGACAGCAAACGAGCGGAATCCTTTACCCGAGTAGGAGGGAAATGCAACGAGCACTAGCGCACTTCGGCCTTCGAGCCTACGCTTGCTTTACGCGAGCAATGAGGATGCGCGTTACTAAGGCTTTAGGCTTGAGTTCTTGGAGTTGCTTGTTGGGAGTCTGCTGTTTCCTATGCTTGTCTTTGTTAGCGATCGAACCATCTCGAAAGCACTAGGATCCGGATCTGTCTTATTGACCGACTTTTAGACTTTGAACTGGCAAGTGGCAAGGTACGGTTGGACGTGCCCGCGAAACCATATGATAATGTAGAGTAGGCTAGGCTTGGGGATGAACATCTTAAGTTTTTGATTCAAAATATGCAATTTCCTGCTCTTCTGTACTTCACTTCCTTTTTGTGCTTTCGCGCCCCTCCCTACAAAAAAAAAAAAAAGAAGGTAATTGTGTCAGTCAATGCAGTTGACTAACACTATTGACCAAGAATTAGCATTTGTGGCAATTGGGCACTGCCACAAATGATGGTCAAATTGCGTCATAACGTACACTGACGCTATTTAATAGGACTGTTTGCGTCAATGCCCCACTGACGCAAACACTCATTACCGTTAGTGGGCCACTGACGCAACTGGGCCACCTTTTCTCCAAAACCCTCATCGTCCCAATCGAGATCCCATTTCCCACAAAAAAATTCAGAAACGATTCCTTCACAAACCAACGGCACCCCAACCAAGTTCTACTCATTTAGGTACATTTTTATGTTTTTTTTTTCCAATTTTAATGTCAAAATAATGATTTATATATGTTTATGAAACTTATATATAGTTTTTTTTTTTTTTGTATAGATTTTGTTTTATTGAAGATTATAGTTTGAAAACCCATAATCTTTATTGGTTTTTTAGGGTTTTCTACTTCAAGAATCCTCATTGCTTAATTACCACAAGTAAGTGTAATTTTATTAATTTTTATGATTTAAATTTAATTTTTGTGACTTTTTTTTTTATAAATTGACTATATTTCGGATTTTTAATTTTTAGTTTAATATTAGTGATTATGAAATTGAAAAAACAGGCACACTAGCACACTCTCTTAGTGTTTTTGGTTTGAGAAGTATTTTCGATAATTTTTTTTATGACTTTATACATTGTAGTTATTTAGAGTATCCTGTAAATTTTTCAGAAAATTTCGAGAGTGCCAAAAATAAAATTCAAACATATTATCTCCAACAAGCATAAAATAAACAATCACGAGTGCGACAAACTATTTGAACTTTGTTTTGTACACTGAAAATTATTCACAATATCATGTAAAATTTGTAGGAATAAAAACTAGAGTCGTGCACTGATTTATCCATTTTTTTGGGTAAATAATAAGTAAATATGTAAATATGATATTTTTTTTTAAGTAAGCTGCGCGTGGGGTGAGATTCATTTTTTGCAGTTATGTTAGTTAATAATCAACAATTAAATTCCTTTAAAAGTGCTTTATATTAAATAAAAGTGATCCCTAAAACATAGGGATAGGCAGTTAAGCACAGATATTAATAAATACAAAACAGATTTTGTCTGAATCTGTGTTATTTTTATATCCCAAGTTTTTTGTCTAATCTTGTTCAAGTAAGTCCCTTAACCATAAATGCCACTTCTGACTGCACTTAATTTTAGAAGCACTGATAAATACAAGTCGCTTAGATTTGATAGTGAAAAAACTGAGAGTCCAAAATACCGTTTCAATACAACAAAATTTGCATACATTAATGATTAATCTATAGAACTCAACGAACAAAAAACTGAAAAGGACAAGTACGTACCTATATATGTTTTTCTACAAAGAGACAACAAGAGCATTATCCTTAAGTTTTGGAGATTTTTTTTTTAATTTTTTTTCTTTTGTGTACGTACATTATTACCTCGTTATTATCATTATTATTTATACTATTATGATTTTGAATCTTGTTGTCTTGTCTCCGATTTTTTTATTTTACAAATTGACAAAATTGTTCTTAATTTGTTTTGTACTTAGAATAATTTTTTATTAAATTTTATTGCTAATTGATTTAAACTATAAATTTCAGAAAAACTAATAATTATACAAATTTTATGAAGATGTATTAGGGGTGTTCGCGTTGCGGATGATGCGATTTTTGGTCAATTTATTATACTACACCGTATATACCGTTTGGGTAATTTTTCAAACTGCAACTCGCTCACCTCAAACTGCATTGCAAAAATACAATGTGATACGGTGTAGGGGTGTTTATACCTATTGTTAAAATACTTAACAATTAAACATCATGATTAATAAAATTCATAACTAAAAAGTGTTCAAAAAAACAAAAAAAATACAACAAATTAGTAAACTTTTAGGGAAAAAAATTAAAATAAAACAAACTAATTACAAAGAAGATATGTGATATAGAAGTAATGGTTTTGATTAAAGATGAATATTTTTAGGTTGAACTAGAATATGTCTTAGCATCATATGAAACATAATAATTTTTATAGATATTCTGTGTGCTATACTATATAAATATATATGCATTAAGTTTAAATGTAGTAATAGTAAAAAATATACATAAAAATATTAATATACATAAGGATGCGGTGAAATACGATTTGAACCGTATTTATAAAATTTAAAACCGCAAACTACAACCGCAAACTACAACCGCACTATGAAGGGTTCCAAATCCAAACCATAAATTTCGGTATAATGTAGCGCGGTGTGGGCAATCTAATGAACAAAATTTGAGTGGGATTACTTTAGCCCAACTTGGCACCGTACGTCCTTCGCACTGAGGCCTTGGGGGATCATGCCCCCCACAAAAAAACATGTTTAAAAATGTAAATCACATTTTTATAATTTAATTTATTAATTCTCTACTAAATGTTATCAAAGAATTTAGAATATCGCTATGGGACATCATCCAATTTATTTGGCATTTCTTGCTTCATAGAGTGTGTATATAATTTTGATACATAAAATTAGAACATCGTTATGGGGCATCATGATGCAAAGTTTAATATCAAATCTCATATATTTTATTTTAATTTTTGTAAGAACTGATATTAAATTGCAGCAATCACCAAATAAAACATCATGTTGGAAACACTCATAAAATTAACATTAAGTTTTTTTCCAAAGTAAATTTTTTAAGGAAGTTTTCAAAAATACCTAAGATTTAAAAAAAATACTAAAGACATGGAATGTGGAAAAAATTACAAAAATATAGAGCGGCATAATCGTAAATACAGAGTTTTTTTTTAAAAAATACACTATTTTTTGTAACCAAAGTTTACAAATTTGTAACTAAAGTTTACAAGTTTATAATAATATCTTACAATTTTGTAAACAACATTTAAATACTAAAAAAGATTGTAACAAGCAGTAACATAATAATTACAAACTTTTATCCATATTTTTCAATTTTTTTTTAACTTAGAGTGCAATATATAATTTTGATGGTACTCATCAAATACTCTCCAATTTATATTATTTACTTCTTTTAAGTTTGCCTAAATGAAATGTCAAATGGTTTGTAGGGAGAAAAGTAATGAGAGATTGATGAAATAAAATTTCCAGGTAGGTTATTAAAGAAAGAGATATTAGCGGCATAAATATCTAAATTCAAGCTTCTGTTGTACTTAAATACCTAATTTATTATAAATACGATGTAAAATGAACATTATTATAAACATAGATTACTAAAATGATTCTTTACAAAAATACAGGATAACAAATGTTACCTACCCTTAAATAAACAATCAAAATGATACCTAGTATAAACCAAAAAAAAAAAACAGAACTTAAAATCATAAAAGACAGAATGATTCATAAATGATCAAGTACTCCAACTGATATGATCCATAAAATTCGAGTAATTTGCTTACATAATTAATCTATAGAATTCAACAAACAAAAAACTGAAAAGGACATGTACGAATATGTACATATGTGTATATATATAAAGAAATTGTTTGATATTGATTGTTTTTAAATATTAATAATGGTAATTCAGTTTTTTTTTTTATATATGATGATATATAATGTAGTTATAGATGATTTTTCATAAATTTTTATTAAATTCTAAATAATATAAAACAGCTTGTTACACGCTCGTATCAAAACAAGCACGTGTGTAATAGTTTGAGTCTAAATATTTATGGAAGTTGAACTACAACTGCACTGCAGTATATATGTTAATATATATAAAGAAAAAATGACTTAATTCTCACTGCTAAAATAATTTAAATAAATATTTTGGACAGTAGTCAAATACTTCCACGTCCATGGTAGTCTTACATAATTAATCTATAGAATTCAACAAAGAAAAAACTGAAAAGGACCATTTAAGCATATGATTTTGTTATACATTTATATATATATATATATACATATACAAAAAGAGAGCTTCGAAATTAATGTTAAAAATAAAAGAATTTATGTAAAATAAAAGATTTTTTACTTGTTGTTAATATACTGATATATCATATTTGAACATTTATCTATAGAACCATGTATTGTGTATATAATACCAATTTAAAACTTTTCCAAATATATATGTATGAATATTTTAGACAAATAGAATAGTCAAGTACGTACTTCCATGGAAATGTAAGTAGTTTTGGAGTTTTTATTTTTTTTTTCTTTTCATTTTTTCTAGGTACACTCCCTCTTCATGGTTACCATTATTATTTACAGTCAGAAAATTGCATACTAATCCAAGTATGAGTGTCAGTGTGGGTTTGGATTAAAAAACAATTAATGAGACAATTAATAGAATACAATCAAATTTTGTTCTAAAATGGAGCAAATTAGGTTTATTAAAATATCAAATCAAAATAGAGATTGCTACTTTCACTTTTTTAACTTTAGGTCCCCATCTCATATATAACTCTCTAATGTGAACCAAAATCATTGGACCCCCCAAGCACGTGATCGTATCCAACTAAGCAATTTCGGTCACATGGTGTAACTAAGAAACAAATTTTAGAGGGGCCAAATAATAAAAATATAATAGGAGTTTATTTGGTATTTGGAGAAGTTATAGTCATTTTTTTATAAGAGTGTACATGATAGTTATAATAGTTAATCTATAAATTTTTGAATTTTTTTGAATAATTTACAAGGTTGAAATAAAATTTCAAATAATTTGTTTTTTACGCAGATAAAAAAAATAGACGCATGTATAACCGAATGTTGTAACTCTAATTTCGGTACCGTAAATTATTCAGTATTTTTTTAAAATTAATAGGATATCTGTTATAATTATAATTTATGAAATCATACAGAAAATAAAACACGTTCCTACGACAATGATAAAAGTGTAAATTTATACACAATAACAAAAATGATTCCCCTCCTTAATAAAATTTATTGATAATGACAAAAGTGATGCCTACTTAATAAAATTTATATATATATGTTTAATATGTTGATAACTTTTCAATTTTACAATATTTATTAAATAAAATTAAAAAATCTTTGGGCCCTTGTTGCGCCATTTCCGTGTCTATTTTATACAATCTACGTGTAAGATTCTCCAAGTGTTTTAGGAACATAATAATATAATTATAATAAAATTAAAGTACGAAAGTCTTTTGCGCCGGCGGTAACCCGTCCTCCTCCTCCTTCACTGTAAACCATTCTAGTTCCAAACCAGACGGCACAACCCATCGTTCGGCGGCGACGGAGAAGAGGTTTAACCACCGCTCACCGATTCGGACCCGAACATCCGACCCATAACCGATCCTACTCATCGAGAAGGAAGAGGGTCGAATTCAACAGATTCGGCTCACCGCAATACCCCGCCGGAAAATTTGATAGCTTGCGGCGGCGCGTGGAAGCACCCGACACTCACCCGCGGCCTCCCCCACCACAACAAGTACTATTTGCCCTGTTTTTTTTTTTATTTTTTTTTTTATAGTTTTATAGTTGAAACGAGGACTCAACATTCAATAATCACACTCACACCGAAAGCCAAATGTATCAAACCGTTATTATTAGAACAGAGCATATAATAAACCATACACAAAAGACAAGTCTTTTCCCGGCGGAACCGTATGCAAAAAACTTAGTCTGTAGCAATGGCTAACATAAACATCAAATTAAGCGAGGATAAAAATTACACTAAAAACATGTCTGAAATGAAGAAAGTTGGTGTTTCGGGGTCCTCTCCAGATCAATTCTGCCCGTTACCTGAAAGCTCCGGTGGGTATGGGTGGACGTGGTTCGTCACAGACACCTGTTTCAGTATATATTTCAGCATCAGGGTCAGGACGAGTCTCCGCCTCGCCGGAATAAGGCTGCCGGATTTTCCTTTGAAACGAGGTTCATCGGTATCGGCAGAGCCCGTTATGGCCTGAGCCTTGTTGAACTTCGCCAGCTCCTTCTTGGCCCCGAGCTTCCCTTCGTATGCGTCGTCCTTAGCCATCTTCTCGTTCTCGTTCTCCTCCTCCTCCTCCTTCTCGTTCTCGTTCTCCTCCTTCTTCTCGTTCTCGTTCTCGTTCTCCTCCTCCTCCTCCTTCTCTTTCTCGTTTTCCTCCTCCTCCTCCTCCTCCTCCTCCTTCTTCTCGTTCTCGTTCTCCTCCTTCTTCTCGTTCTCGTTCTCCTCCTCCTTCTCGTTCTCGTTCTCCTCCTCCTCCTCCTTGTTCTCGTTCTGCTTCTTCTTCTTTGGTGGTGGTGAAAGATGCAGGAACGAGTGGGTTTATTTATACTAGTTACGTGGGGTGGTTAATTTACTTATTTAACCTTTGTATATATAAAAACTGGAGTGACGTAATCTTGGGGTCCAAAATCTCTTTCACTTTCTAAATTTTATTAAGCTTTTTTAGTATGTTATATTATTCACATATTAATTTACTTATTTAACCTTTGTATATATAAAGACTCATACTCACTGCTCTTTTGTATTCTTTGGTGCGTGCTGATTCAACCGTTTAATAAAGTTCTCTTTTCTTTTCAATAAAAAAACATATTAAATACTTAATATTCTAGTTTCATGATAAAAATATTCAATTTTTAATATATATTAAAAAAAAATACTTAATTTTTTTTCGATAAAAATATTCAAAGTTGCTAATTTTTTTTTTCAGTATCTCAGATTATTAAACAGGTTAACTAAACAAATATTTGTCATTCTAATTTTGGTCCATTTTATTTTATTTTTTTAAAAAAAATCTTTTTAAATTAGAAAAATAAATTAAAAAAACACTTTAAATTAATGAAAATTTTAAAAATATATATTTTGCTGACAAAAATACATAAATTACGGAGGTATATATATCTGATGAATCAACACTTAGATATTGAAAAAATCAATATTTTAGCAACTTTGAGTATTTTTACCGCAAAAAAAAAAAATTTATCTTTAACATATATTGAACAATGTATAGTTTTATTAAAACAAAAACTAAATATATAACTATAACAAATGTGAAATATTAAATATTTATACCGCAAATACTCCTAAAATTAAAACACCCGGACAAAATATAATATTAAAATATTATTAAATTAATTACAAGTAAAGGGAGACAAATGAACCAAATAATAAACTCTATCGTCACAAGTGTATTCCCCACAACTCCTTCACCATTTGATCATCAATTAACACACAATAAAATGTAGCCTTACATATGGACAAAATTGTTAAATTTTAGATGCGCATATAAAAAAAAATAGTAATTATATATATATATATTATTTTTGTATTTTGGCACTTAAATAATTTTTTTTGACAATAAATATTATATTCATTTAAGATATTCTATTAATTTTTAAGAAATTTAGAATAATTTAAAATACTAAAAACAAGATCTAAACAATTAATTTTTACATACAAAAACAAAAAAAAATAGACAAGCCGAGAATATCTTAAAAAAATACATTATACACTATCGTACCAAAAAATTAGAAAAAAAAAATTATTCAGGTCAAGAAACACAAAAATAGCTGCACGCACAGTATATGTGCAACTACTATGTACGTGACAAAATTGACAAATACTAAAAAACACAGTGTCGAATCATCTAGTTGGAAATAGACCGATTAAAAAATATATTACAACATTCTAACTGAAATACTCGCCGACAAGTTAGTAGGTGGATTATTTTTTCCTTAAATTTAAATGGACTTATATTACCCTATTAACTCAAATACTAACTCTTTATAAAAATCTGTTTTTACCATTTAATATTTCTTGTAAGTCTATTTTTTTTACAACTCTTATAAATCCATTTTGATATAATATAATAAAGAAAAATTCTAGAGGTTCACAACAGTGCACCTGTAATGCCCTCTTAATTAGTGTCCGTTAGCAAGTGTGTTTAAAATTAGTGCGAGACTTACTATACAAGTCATTTTGACTAAACATGTGATTAAGCCACTACGAATTCAGGTATTTAAAATTTGATCAAGTCATAAATATTTTCATTAAACCAAAAACTTTGTTCTTTACACGGGATCCCCAAAATACAAGTTTAGAAGTCGGTTACAACACTAAGGTTACAAAATAAGTCGTCCTAGGCGGCAAAACTGGGTTCAACCCTAGCTTCCTTGAGTTTCTCGGTCGAGCGGACGGCATATGTACACGTCACTGCTATTGCTCTCCAACTCATGGCTGGCCAAACTTTTCTTTACCTTTACCTACACCACAAAACACCCATGAGCCAAAAAACTCGGCAAGAAAACATACTCAACAATTCACGGAGTAATACATCAGACTTAAAAGTAATAACTGAAACTAGCATAAACATTATACAGATCAACAACCATAGAGTTGCACAAGTGCATGGTACACTCCTTTTCAATTTGTTTGGCATCCGAGCCAATCAGGTGCTTGGTGCACACCCAAGGTGGCCCAGCCATAGTGGCCTACACTCCACGTGCGTAATGCCAGTCTCAGCTCATAAGCCGAGTCTTGCAGATCCTTGACTTATAAGCCGAGCCTCAAAGACCCTCGACTTATAAGTCGAGCCCCTTAAATCAAGTGTGTCCTCGACTAGTAAGTCGATCTTTAACCAAATACAACAATAGATCCTCGGCTTATAAACCAAGCTTTCTTGCCACAGCAGACAATCACATAATATGTTTATCACACATACAGATACAATGCATTACAATACGTTTAAACAGATATATACAAGCATAATCATAATCATGTGCATTTACAGGGTTAGTGCACAAATCAAGATTATGTTCAGCATTCGCGCCAAGCCCTAATCATGTACATGATACTCTGGGTACAATTTTCTTACCTTCATTCCAAATGAAAGCTACCGATAAACGACTCTTAAGTACGATCCCTGATCCGAGCCCTTAGTGTTGACCTAGTCACAACCATGATAAAGAATCATGTCAACAACGAGTGAATAAAGGCTTTCGGATCGAGTCCTAGCCTCCGGGACATCGAATTCCACTAAACATGGTAGTAGGATCGATCCCGAGCCCTTAAGGTTGAGTTCCCGCACTCAAAACCCTCTCGGGGTCCAAAAACCCCTTTAAGCGCCGCGGCCCCAAGCCCTTGCGCCGCAACCTGCCCCAAGTCAGAGGCTCAGCCTCTTCATTTAACTAAACACGCGTCGCGGCTCTACCTAAGAGGCGTCGCGGTGCGCCCTCGCGACAAAGCCTTCCCTACCTTCTTGGGTTCAAGAGGGTCGCGGCACCCCAAGAACAGGGCCCCGGCCCGACCTGTAAAGCCCTGCTAATTAGGTTCAGTTACCAACTGTGTTTAAAACCAGTGATGGACTTGCTAAACAAGTCATTTGGATTAAACATGTGATTAAGCCATTAAAGGTTTAGGAATTGAAAATTTAGATTAATATATAAACATTTACATTAAATAAAAAACATGTTCTTTACACGGGATCCCAAAAACATCAATTTAAAAGCTGGTTACAACATTCAAGTTACATAATAAGCCAACCTTGGCGGCAAAACTTGGGTTTCAACCCTAGTTTCCTTAAGTGTCTTGGTCGTGGTGGTTGAGCGGACTGCATATGTACATGTCACTGCTATCGCCCTCTTACTCATGGTTGGTTGAGCTTCTCTTTACCTTTACCTGCACCACAAAGCACACGTTAGCCAAAAGACTCAGCAAGAAAACATATTAAACAATTCACAAAGTAATATATCTGTCAAACAGTAATAATTGAATCTGGCGTACACATTAAACAAATCAGCAACTATAGAGTCGCACAAGTGCGTGTTGCACTTCCTTTAAATTCGTTTTGCATCCAAGCCAGTCAAGTGTGTGTCGCACTCTCTTTCCATTTGTTTGGCATCCGAGCCAGTCAGATGCTTGGTGCACCCCCAAGATGGCCCAGCCATGGTGGCATGTACTCCACGTGCGTAATGCCAATCTCAGCTTATAAGCCGAGTCCTACCGATCCTCGACTCATAAGTGGAGCCTCACAGGCCCTTGACTTATAAGTCAAAGCTTTACGACCCTCAGCTTATAAGACGAGTCTCTCAAAATCCAATATGTCCTCGACTAATAAGTCAATCTCCAACTAATATCCTAATAATCCTCTGGTTTATAAACCGAGCTCTCTAGTCACAACAGACAATCACATATCTCATTTATCATACATACATACAGATATAATGTATTATAATACACTCAAACAACATACATAGGCATAATCATAATCAAGTGCATTCCAGTGTGCTTCACAAGATATTCACAAACATAATGATAATCATACTCATTAACAGGGCCAAAGCCTTAATCATATCTATATTTAACCATCGGGCCAAGCCCTAATCACACATTCATATACTGGGTGCAGTTTTCTTACCTTCGTTCCAAATGCAAGTTACTAACGACGACCCTTGAGTACGATCCCTGATCCGAGCCCTTAGCGTTGACGTAGTCACAACCATAATAAGAAATTTCATCAACAACGAATGATTAAAGACTTTCAGACCGAGTCCTAGCCTCCGGGATGTCGAATTCCACCCAACACAGAAGTAGAATCGATCCCGAGCACAAAAGGTTGAGTTCCCGCACTCAAAACCTTCTTGGGGCCAAAAATCCTCTTAAGGGTCGCGGCCCCATACTCCTATGCATCGACCCGCCTCCATCCAGAGGCTCAGCCTCCCCAAACTTCAGACACGTGCTGCGGCCTAACCCTTGTGGCGCCGCGACTAGCCCTTGCCACAAAGCCCAACCTAGCTCCCTTTTGCTCCATAGGGCCGTGCCACACCAAGAACAGAGCCGCGGCCCAGCCCTTCGAACCCAGAGTTTATGGGTTTTTCCTTAGCCGAACCCAACTAGAAAAAATCCAATAGTACTCAAATCTTTCAATTTAATCCCCATAAACAATATAACTTCCTTCCAGCAACAAAACCTAGCTAAATACTAGATTGAAAACCCATCAACAACCTAAAATTCATCCCCCAACTATCAAACATGCAAAAACTTAAACTTCAATCAAAACCACAGAAACATCATAAACGAATTTCGAAGTTAAGCCCTTACCTCTGCTATGATAATTTCCCTGGGCTAATCTCCAAGTTTCCCGAGCTCAATCCTTCAATTTTCCAAGCTTAATTCTTCATTTTCTCAAAATTTCTCAAACCACCAAGATGAGGGAGAAATAGGTAAGGGAGAGAGAAAAAGACTTTGGTTTAATTGCTCTGTTTTTAGTTCCCTTTAGTTGAGGAAACCTCTAGTTACTCTCTAATTAGGCACAAATGACCCAAATGCCCCTAGGCTAATCCAAACTCTCCATAGCTCTCCAAGGACAATTTCGTCAATCGCCACTTCCCGTGAATTCCCGAGTATTCCTATAAATCCCCAACTATTCCAAAATAATTATCATTTAATCTTCCATTACCCAATAAACCTCGGTAATGTACTAAATTACTAAAGTACCCATAAGCTTAACCCGAACCAGATATTGTACCCCATTGTGAGTTTTCCGCTAACTTGCTCACCAAGATCACCTCGAATCAAGTAACTCAAATATATCCACATAATAAGGTGGTCTCAATCACACAAACTCAAATTTACAATTATACCCTCAACGACTCAAATTACTAATATGCCATTCTTATAAGAAATGGCCCACAAACACATATTTAATGTTTCTAACATGCAAACATAATCATATTATAATATAATTCACATAATAACATGCTCATACTATATTAATACACAATTAACACAATTATTGCCTCTCGACGCCCTAATCTAGGCACCAAGCCATATTAGGGAATTTGGGCCGCGACTCGACCCCTTCGAACCCAGAAATCTTGGGTTTCCCTGAGCCGAACCCAATCGTAATTACCTTAAATAAAGCTTAAAACCTAAATTCAACTCCTATAACGAATACAACAACTCACCATAAAAAATTATTATTATAATAATAATATATAATACAAGACAAGACATTTAATAATTATATTAATATAAATTCAAATGTTATAAAATATTATTATTATAATAATATTTAATATAAATACTTATGTTGATATAAATTTAAATATTATAAAATATCATTATAACAATAATATATAATATATAATCTAAATTTTTATTAAACAAATTATCTATAAATATTATCATATTATATATATATATATATTAAAAAATTATAAGCAACCTTTTGGTTTAATTTTTCTTTTAATATATATATATATATTTATGTCATTCTTTTATAAATTACACTACTTTTCATAAATTAAGTAGCATAATATTTACTTATATATTTCCTTTAATTACTAATATTTTTTATTTTGAGATGAAATTCTTTAATTACTAATATTACAAAAATATAAATAGTTTATGAAGTATATTTAATTGTGTATCAAATAAAATAAAAGTTAAAAATATATTATCTATAAATTATTTATAAAGATAGGATTTTTGAGTCGATGGTTGAGGTGCGTATGTTAAACTAGAAAAGTACAAACTATTTAACTTTTGTGGCCCCTTAATTTATTATAATTTTTATTATTTTTACTATAAAAAAAAAAGCCCCTTTGCGGCATATCATTTATTAAATTGAACTTTTGCGTTTGGTCTTACTGTCATATGTGGGGCATTATATTTACACATCAAGAAAGACACTCCATTAATTAAAAAAATTTAATTTTTAACACCTTTTTTTAATATATTTTTTTGGTAATCTTTAATTTCATTTTTTTTAATTTCAATAATTTTATTTTATATTATTTTTAAAAAAATAATGTATAACTTTTTAGACAAAAGTTCTTATTTTAAATATATTTGAGCTTTGTTCTCTATATTGGAAATTATTTAGAATTTTAAAAAAATTAGCAGAATCCTCTAAATAATTACAATATACACGATCATTAAAAAAAATTGTACTGAAAATACTTTCCGAGCAAAAAACTAAAAGAAGGTGCACCGGTATCCTTTTTTGGAGTGCAATAAAGAACTACCCCATGAGGTGTCCAACACCACACGAGGTGACACCTCATAATTAGTTAGTGATACTTCATAATACTTATTCAATTTAAATATGTGAGACCTGATATTAAATTACACTAATAGCGATACATTGCTCATCACCTCCTTGTGTTGTTGGACGTCTTAGCAATTTTCTTATATATATATGTTATAAATGTTAGAATTTTTTGAATGAAAAAATAATTGAGTGTTGTCCCACATTGTTTGTGAGAGGTTATGCCTCTCAATTTTGGCCTATATATATATAAAGAACATGGGCCTTGTAGTTAAAAAAAAAAAAAACTAATATATATATATATATGTATTCCTTTGAAGATTAATATATATATATAGGTTTTTCATTTTACTTTTTAGAGGTTGTATTTTGGGAAATAGACGTCAAAACTTAAGGAAATTATGTGTTAGAGAGAACTCAATTTATAGTATTATTTATAATTATAATATTTTTGTATTTTTAATTTAATATATATAAATATTATATTTATTCAAGTATTATATTGGTTGTATTTTTCAAACAATAAATAGTATAGAAACAAGTTCATCTTATTGGCTTGCACATATATATATATATATATAAATTGAGGTTAGTTCGTTAGTTAGTATGGAACCTTCGTGGATATCCGCTATTTCTAATTAACCTTTTGAAAATAATAATAATAATAACAAAAAACACTTTGGATAATGTTCCCACCTCTGAGGGGTCCCAACAAATGGAACTATCAAACGTTAGTACACTGCGACATTGAATTTTTCAATTGGTTTCTAAATGGAAAGTAGTTCACTTTGAAAATAATCTTTTCTTTGGATATATCTCAAAAAAATATCAAAGTTAAAAAAAAAACAATCAAAACGGACAACTGAGCAAAAAATTATGCTTGGTAAAAGTTTTGAAAAATTATAATATTTTTCTCTGCGGTTTTTTCAATAAAACTGCAGAGAAAAGCCTTTATTTCTCTGCGGTTTTCTTAAGAAAACCGCGGAGAAAAAGTTCCAGACCTATATATAAACTCATTCTTCCCCACAAGATTCGTAAACCTACTTCATTTCGCGAAAAACATTTTCAACAGCGGCGGTATGTCTTTCAACCTTAATCTTACTATTTTTTTTCATCATTTTTAGCTAAATCTTAGTTAAAAACTGAAGTAGATGCTTGATATTTGTCTATTTTTAGGTTTTTTGTAGTAAAAATGGTTAGGATTTGGTCGAAAAATTGTCAATTTTCACTGTATTTTTTGGCATACATTGTGTTCTTCAGCTTCAAAATAGGTAATGATCTATATATCTGTGTTTGTATAGTTTTTTGTTTTTTTTCATCATTATTTTTAGAGTTTATTTTGTGTGAAATAGACAAATAGAAATCAAAATTTTGAGAGGTTTTTCATAAATCATTAATTTGGTTGCTGAATTTTTTTTCTTCAGATTTTTCGGTGACAAAACCTGAAAATTTTGTTTTTTTTCTTCTTCAGGTTTTTAGGTTTTCTTTGTATGCAGCTAGATAGATTTCGAAAAAAATACCTAAGTTTAAAAAAAAACACCAAAAACGGACAACTGAGCACAAAGTTATGCTTCGTCAAAGTTTTGAAAAATTACAATACTTTTCTCTGCGGTTTTTTCAATAAAACCGCGGAGAAAAGTCTTTCTTTCTCATCGATTGTTTTAAAAAAACCGTGGAGAAAAGTCCATCTTTCTCGGCAGTTGACTTATTACAACCGCAGAGAAAGATGTTCTTTCTCCGCGGCTGGCATACCACTTTTCTCTGCGGTCGAATACACTGCGTTTTTTAGTACTCTCGAAAACCGCAGTGTATTAAGTAAAAAAACCGCAGAGAAAAGCCTTTTTTGTAGTAGTGATATTTTGGTTTACCGGGATCTAATAATGACATTAATGTGGTGGAGGCATCCCATCTTTTTGCTAATTTTGCTGAAGGTATTGCTCCACCTGCTAATTATGTTATTAAAGGAAAAGAGTATAATATGGGTTATTATTTAGCTGATGGTATATATCCAAAATGGTCTACTCTTGTTCAAAGTATTCATGATCCACATCATCCAAAAAAGAAATTATTTGCAATGAAACAAGAAGCATGTAGAAAAGATGTGGAACGTGCATTTGGAGTACTGCAGTCTAGATTTGCAATTATTGCTGGACCGACACGTCTTTGGAATAAAAAAGTATTACATGATATAATGACTTCATGTATTATTATGCATAATATGATAATTGAAGATGAACGTGATATTAATGCATCAATTGAAGAGCGAGTCGAAGTGCCAAGTCCAGAAGTTCAGATGGTAGAAGATTATAATGCTCGGTTTCAAGAATTTCTTACTAGACATAGAAAAATCAAGGATAAGGAAGCTCACATTGAGCTTCGAAATGCATTAATTGAGCACTTGTGGGATGAATATGGTAACTCACAAAATTAAAATATATATTTTCAAGTGTGTCTTTTAGGTTTAATTTAATCTAATGTAATGTAATATTTTTTTTTTCCATGAATGTAATATTTTTTCTCTAGTGATGTAATCTTTATGTTACTACATGCAATATAATTTTTTAATTATCGAGTTTTAATTATTTATATAGTATTATTGTCATTTAATTAATGAGTAGTTTTATTTAAAGGGGACTTCTTTAGTCCCTCAGTTGCCATTTTCAGGATTTAGTCCAACATTGATTATCAGCCATAGGATATGTTAGTTTTTAGAGTGAATGGTTGGATTTGAATTTGTTGATTGAATGATACAAAAATACACATATACCCTTAGGGACCCTCTTTAACTGGGTACCGATTGCCATTTAACCGGGTACCCCCTCACAGCTGCCAAAAATTTGTTTGATTGATAGGTCCGAGAATTAACGAACATCATTTAACTCAACATCAAACACAAGCCACGAATTTGGAGGAATTGCACCACCTGCTCCCTTACGTCTATAACTGCGTGAAAAAAGTTTATATCAACACAAACACAAATATGAAACAAGCTCAATTAGATTAACTTACATTTACAAACTCGAGACATACCCCATCTCTGGTGGAGTGGTAAGCCTTCTCTTGTCCCCAACACGCATGCCTGGCAAAATGGAAGTAAGAGTGTAAAGAACTGCTTTACAAAGAAATAAACAGGTAAATTTAATTTTTTATTAAAATAAATTGACATAAAATTACCCTCAACTCCAACATCCCACCCTTTAATAACTTGTCCTACACCTGTAAAACCAAAAGACAATAGTGTTAATACAAATAATGAGGAAGGTTTACGTAAGTTGTCGCTCAAAAATAGTTGTACCTAGGCGGAACTTAAAAGGTGCTCTTCCCACGTTTGAGTCGAACTGTTTACCATTCTTCTTTAGCTTGCCAATGTAGTGGACACTGACCTGAAATGTAATGAATTTAATTTTGTTTAGAGGTAGGTGAATACTAGACTTTTAAAAGGCAGAGTCAAATCCTCACTTAGAACATAAACCAACAGAAATCTAATTTACACTTCTTTGTTTAGGATTTCATGATCATGGAATCTAAGTGAATATAATTTCTTCTGTCTGGAACTTCACAGACTTAAAGATTAGTGACTTGAAGACTTACTTGCTTTCCTGGTTGAGCTTTTTTACCATCTGGTTTGCCCATTGACAGTTCTTCAACGACCAAACCATTAGCAAGTGTTCTCACTTTAGATGACTTTGCATTAGTTTGCTTATCTGAGTCCAAGGTTGATACATTTTGGGCTTCCTTAGCAGAAACAGTTTGATTCACATTAGTTTCACCTTCATTATCCTGGCTTTTCTTTTTGTTCTTCTTTCTCTTCTTTTTTGTCTCCTGTTCATTTCCAAGGCTCCTGAGCGCATAAATTTTTAGTCTCCATTTATGATAGAAATATTTTAATCACACTTTTTTTAACGAAGTAGTGACTCCTAATCAAGCAACCATACAAATATTATAACTTAAATATGATACGTTTAGTGGTATTATTATTATTATACTCTAATTGTGTTGCACATCAGGAGATTATAAAATAATTTATGCAAAGGGAAAGTCTTACATACCAAATACCATATAATGGCCAAAATTCATTCTAAATTAACTATACAACCTAAAGCTACATAATCGATGGTAATTGATTCTTCTAACCATTAAACAAGTCAAACAAAACTGAGATATTCACTAAGACAATTCATTTGTTACTCGCAAAAAAACAAACAATAATTACTTTCGGTTTTTTTACTTTCAGTTATTATGTTATTACTAACCACTCTATTTAATATTACTTACCGACATCAAAATGTTACTTATATGCAGATGAGTTACTGGAAATTCATTACTTTTACATACTACGTTATTCCTGACTACTCCTTCAAAAATTATTAAGTGACTCTTAAACATTACTTTCCCAATTTCGTAAATATGTTTGAATACAATACTAATTTTACCTTATTACCTTCCACTATAGACTTTTTTTACCTGCAAATTACTATTTTGCCCATACTTTTCAGACCATGATTCAATATTTTTTTACAACCGGTTTAATCAAGTAAAAAAATGTAATAATAAAAACACCAAATAATTTAATAGCTTGACACTTGGCAATTTTTTTTAGATCCCACTTGTTGGACTAAGTCCGGTGAGGGACTTAAGAACTTGCCTTATTTAAAATATTAATTAGATATAATAATTGTGATGATTTTGATAAATTAATATAATAATAAAATAATAAAGAATATTTTTTTTTATATAGTTTTTAGTAATATGGCCAAGCAAAATTTGATATTGATGTAACAACATATAAAATCTCGTTGCTTTCTTTTTAGTATATAATATTTTAATTAAAAAAAAAAGAGAAAATAGAGATTTTAAATTCTATTTTGTTTTTGTTCTATATAATCGCCACCAGTGATGGGTCTGTTGGCCATTCCAACGAAGCAAATGTCTCACAAGATCATCTCTGTTATATCTTTCGTTTTCCTTCTGATCCTGCTTTGGATGGTTCCAGCGGAATTCCAATATCTTCGGGGAAGAAGTGTTCTTCTCAAAGCGATCTTAGTGGCTCTGTCTCTCGTTGCCATTGTTGGCGGGAGTATCATCTTTTTCTTATTTACTGAAAAGACTCATCGCCGCTATCCAAGGCACCCTTTACCAGGTCCCATCAAAAACTGGCCCAAAAATGTCTTCGACATTATTTTCATCTTTGCTGGGACAATAACAAGCAACTTTCTTTCTCCTATCTACATGTTGATAACCAACTTACTTCTAATATTCGTAGTAACTTTAACGGTGTTACTGACTCAAACCACCGAGTTTGGCTTACTAGACTTATTCGTCAACATCATACAAATATTTGTCCACTACTACCTCGACAGAAGAGATTTCGTCCCGTTACTACTTTCCAGTGCAATCTGTGGCGGTCTCATCTGCGTTCGAAACAATCCCAGGAATTCTACCCCCACCGAAGTCGAAAATTCACCCGACCCTGTTGCAGAATCCCAGGACATTGCGGTGGTTCATGAGCTCGGCCGCTTGATCGCTATCGGAAGTTCCATTTTCGTTGCCGCCGATTCTCGGGACCAAGGGATGCTGTATGAGCTCGGCGTGATTGCCAATTTGGAAAATTCGGCCTTGGTCGCTGAAACTCGAACCGGTGAGATTCTTTATGAGCTCAACCTCGTCATCGTCCCCTTGAATACGGTGGAGAATTCTGGTGCCGCTATCGGGAAAGACAGCGTGGGAGCTGAATCGCAGGGTGTTGGTGCTTAGTTTTTCCGGTACCATAACAGGGGATCGCTGTTTCTTCTTTTTTTTTTTGAAATGCAGAGCAGAACAGAGCATATTTATTGTACTTCGCATTTGATCTTTCATGAGTGTAAAGTTGTTCTTTTGTGTTGTTGTTGTTGTTGTATTATGTGTAATGTGGCTTTCGAATGTTCATTCATTATTGTCATCTCTTAGTAGAGAGACATGGATATAATCTATTATCACTACTTGTACTGGTCGCAGAAGCAGAGCTAATTTTGTATACTCTTCTTTAACTGAGTTTTCGAATGAGAATTTCCTGGTGCTAATTTAGTAGACTTCAGGTTCTTTACTTTGGAGTTTGACTCTGTTATATTGGTTATTAGGGATTAGAGAGAGAAATAGAGAGTTCTTGCCTAATGCTGCCATTTTTGCCTGTTTCAAGTTTCAACAAATTTACTTTCTCAGTTTGTCATTTCATTAAACAATATCACAATAGTAAGTTCCCAATTCCTTTAAAGATTTATATATAGGCGATGGATCACCCATCTACAATTTCTCTTTCCCTTACCGGTCCCGCATATTATAAAAATAAAGTAATATGATGTATCTATGTAATATATTAAATAAATGGATCACCCATCTACTCTTTCCCTTTCCCTTACCGGTCCCGCGTATTATAAACATAAAGTAATATGATGTATATATGTAATATGCGTGCACCCATTGACGAAGCCAGGAATTCTTCTTAGTGTGTGCTAAATATAAAGTTAGTAAGAAATTTTTAGGACGAAACTTAATGACTTTTTAAGTGAATATTTTCGATTTTTTATTTATAATAAACAAATATTTTAATTGATAACATAAGAGTACTAGCTCTATAGTAGAAAAAATAGATTAGACCAGTTAAACCACAATTTGATCTTATTAGTTATTAGTATTACTAAATATATGCAGTGTGTATTGCACGTTTGATTAGTTTATTTATATAATTTATTAATTATTTTTATTAAATTTGTATCATTATCATATAAATTTCAAATAAATAAATAATATTATATACAAAAAAATGACATAAACATATTAAATGAAAAATTAAACTAAAATATTATTTATGATTTTTTATAAAAATATACATATGTAATATAATAACCTTTTTAAACATAAATGATAATTTTTTTAATAAAAATTAAGATTATGTATTATATGTTATTATTATAATGATATTTTATAATATTTAAATTTATATTAATATAAGTATTAAATATCTAGTATTGTATTAAATATAATTATAATAATAATATTTTATAATATTTGAATTCATATTAATAAAATTAGTAAAAAAATTATAATTATATATTATTATCATAATAATATTTTATAACATTTAAATTTATAGTAAATGTATATTCTATTAAATATTTTGAATATTCCGTTAAAGTTAACAAAACAAACTATTAAAACAAAAAAATTTCGTTATATACACACTTTTTTATATAAAAGAGATATCTGCAATATGTACAACTCATATAAATTTATATTATTTTATATTATATTAATATAAGTTCATCGCCAGTTCAAATATCCAAATCTAAAAAGTATTTATTGATTCTTTTGCTGGGAATCTAGGACAATAAACATTAACTCAATTAGATAAAACAATGACTCAATTAGAGAAGCCTTCAAAATACAGCAACTATGCAAGGGAACGAATAAAGATGTCTAAGAAGATAATTATAGTGATGAAACCATTTTCTTAAAAATTCAGCGTAGGCTTAAGCTTACAATCAGCCAAGAGTGGCTCCGTCACTCGGTGCACCGATCCACTCTTTCCTTTTCTTGTACCGGCCCTATATTATAATAATAAAGTAATATGATGTATATATGTGTAATGGACCCCGATTTAGTCGCGGATGCCAAACCGTTTGATGATCTTAGCCGTTGAATACCAAGTAAACCATCTGAAGGTTTTGGTACTCACACGTGGTTTATCCCTGGCGTCCCTTGAATCAATGGTGGGGGAGTGTGCTGCGAAATTTTTTTGCTCAATTATCAGTGAAGTGACAGGTACAGTCTAGTGAGTAGGGGTATGGCAATTGATGGCAAGAGAGAACCGGTTGCCTTATTCAATTCTATTTTACAAAACTGCTATCACCTTCATTTTATTTCATTCAAAGCTCAGAAAACTAACATGTTGGAAAAAAAACTCATTTTATTGTTTATTTACGGCCTAAAAACTTTTGTTTTTGAACATTATATCAAACTAATTACATGAGTACACATTATTATGTAAGCACATTAAGAAAATCATATGATATAAATATGTTGTGTTTTCTAAATCAATGCCATGAATACAATCAGATGGATCCAGTTTGGCGGACTGTTAAACAGTCCTTCAAGCAAAGGGCCAACCTAAAGGCTTGTGAAATTATAAAGTCCATAAATAATATAATTTCTTAGAAAAAATCTAGTAATGATATTGACTTTTAATTTTTAAAATATAAATGAAAATGAGTAAAAATTTATCAATATCAACTTTTTTTCTCTTGAAAATTAGATGCCAAATGGATGGGTTTTCGAAGATAGATGAAACCAATGTCAATATTTTTCTATAATAAGAAAAACAAATTCAAATATTTGAAATTTCAAATAATTGGAGAAAGAATGAGTGAATTAATCTATCAAACAAAAAGTAGGAAAAATAAAACACATAACCACTGTTAACAGGCTATGTCATAGGGGTAGTTTATTAGTAATGAATGCATTCTTTTTACTCATTACCGGTTACCATTGTTAAATTAATTACTTTTAAAAAGAAAAACATATTAGATTATTTATACCCTTATAAACCGATTCACACTCTAGGACAAACGAACTCTTTTTTTCTCTCTACTAAGTTCTTCCTATATGTTCTTAGTGTAGGAGTAATTAACATTTTGGATATTTATTTTCTTCACTTGCATTTGTTTGTTTTTTTTTTTTGTGTAATATTTTATGGGTCTAGATTTTTTTTTCTTAAGTTGATTAAGATAAACTCACTTACTTTCTTTTTACACTCTGTTTGTTACTCAAGTAGAAAATATTCACTTTTTATGGTGAAGATTGCAATTTGTCTTGGTGACATTTTTTGTTTCCTGACTTCACCAGATAGTTCTTAGGACTGGGTAATCAACGACAGAGAGACCTAGAATGATGAATACGAACTTTTAATCTCAGTGAGAGGCAAAAAAAAAAGTTTAATTAGTTTATTTTTTTGGTTATGTATTCCAATGAGGTTGCATTTTCATTCGTTGATCAAACAAACTGCAAAAACTTTTAGCTTTTGATGGGAGAATCTAGTGTGGTATTCTTTAAGACAACCATTAGGTCTTTAGCATGTATTCATTTTATTTGTTAAACGAAATAGCGTGAAGTGAAAAAGAGAGAAAATTATTGAGAGTTGTATTATTCTACTATCCTTAGTGAAATTTATTTTCTACTTAAATTTTAAATGCTTGTTTAATCCTTACGTTAGTAATTTCATGTTAAATTTATATTTCTTAATAAAAATAAATAAATAAATATAAAATATTCCAAATATAAAACAGTTATACAAACTATAAATATTAAAAAAAACAAAGAAACTTATAAAATGCATTAACAAATATTGTAAAGTTGATTGTGTAATACTAATATTTTATTTAATAAATCGCATGTAATGTCCTACTAATCCAGGACTGTTACGCCATATTTAAAATAGTGCATAACTCGATAAGCGAGTCATTTGGACTCAAAAGTATAATTAAAATTAAATGATGGTTTAGGTACTAAAAACTTTGGTCAATAAACTTAAATTTTTCATTAAAAGGTTTGAAGATATACACGAGATCCCAAAAGTTTGTAAACAAAAGATAGTTACATCAAACATTACAAAAATAGCTGACCTAAGTGGCAAAATCGAACTAATGTTCTACGTTCCTCAAAATACCTTGACTGTGATGGTCAAGCAGGCCGAATATGTACGTGCCACTCCAAAGCTCTGCCCTTACCTGCACCATAGAGCACCTATGTGCCGAGGCCTAGCAAGAGAAACCCCAGAATACATAATAATAATCCAATTATTCATAAGCAATAAACATATGCTTCAGAGACGATAAGTGCATTCATTCCAATTGTATACATCATAAACACGTTTCACAATTACAAGTATATTTATTTCAATCATATGAATAATTCACACGACCCAGGAAAAACAACATCGCCAAGTGAGTGGGGATAGCACTCTCTAAATGAACTCGCTCTCACGGCCTACGTTATACACGCTTGTCGATGGCCTGCGTTACACGTGCTTACTGACCGACCCCACGTTCATTCACGATGGCCGAATATAGTTCATATCGATCCTCCACAAATAATTCAACGCTAATATGCATAGCAACTAATTAGCTCTATGTGCATATGATAGTTTTCTTACCTCAAGTCCTGGATGATGATAAAGCGACCTCGAGTGTGATCTTTTTTCCCGAACCTCGCGGAAGTCCTAGTCACAACATAAATGACACACTTATTAGGAACTAAGTATCAATCACGGGTTTTAAAACTAAACCGTAACTCTCAGGACTTCCCATTCCATTAAATTGGGTAATGGAATTGTCCCTCCCCCGAGCCCCCAAGTGTGTTCCCAAATCCCTAAACAAATGCACCCTAAAACTGCATTAGCGTCGCGGTACTATTAGTGGTGTTAGGCTTAGTCAAATGTTTCAAATATCACACCTAGTGTTGACGTCGTTTTTCGTCAACAGTGAAAGAAGAGCACGTAAACAATAATCAGTAATGGCCAATAAAAATATGATAATACAAACATGATTTTTTACGTGGTTCAGCAGTGAAATCTGCCTAGTCCACGAGTCTTTGTTATTAAACTCAAGATGATCTCTGAAAATTCTTCAAGGATGAATTCTTCAGAGTTTTCTCTCAAGATCACAAAAATTTCGTCCTTTACAACGGTGCATGACCTCTCTATTTATAAAGAAGATTTCAGAATACTATCCCACATATTTCGGGTAGTTACTCTATATTATCAAATTAAATGGCATTAGATGCATACAATCCGATATAACAGGAAACGTCCCCTGAAGACCAGGGGGCGTATAACTGATCTAATAATATCCCTTGATTGTAGGGGATTTACAGTAATAAATGTAGACTGCGTCTTGCTATTGGTGATTTACTAGGATATTCAAAGTTATTATCCTATACCACCAAGACCCTATTGTCCCAAGTTTCCTATTGCCTTTCGAGCTATAACATTTCCCGAGGCCACATGACTTCGAGCTCGTACGCGTGTCAGGCTCGGAGCCCCTGATCCGAGGTCATCCCAGAGAACAGATGCACCTCGGGGCCTACCTTTCGAGCTCGTGAGGATTTCAAGGCTACCATCTTCGAAGTCGTCTCTGCTTTGCAGGCTTGATGTTTAGATTTGGAACATATTCCAGACATTACGAGTTCATTCATTATGAATCCAGCTTTCGAGGTCACAATTCTCTTGCTCGAAATCTGGGTATAACATCTTGCCCCCTCAAAAGTATTTGTTCGAATCCTATGAGAAGGAAACTCTTGAACTACTTTCCTTGGGAACCGTACCGTCACATACTTGAGAATGGACACGTGTTAGTTGGCAAATCCAGGATATTCTGGCCCGACTATCCCCTCTCACAACCAACGTTAACGTTGGAGAGAGGCAAGGTGAGGCTCCTAAGTCTCACCGGGGTAATCGGCCCAGGCATAGCCGGTTGGGTAGGCCTCATGCAGCCAACTCCACCCCTTCATCACACCATCGAGAGGCAAACTTCAGGGAAATGCTTGGGGTCGGACAACAACAATACAGCCGTTCGGTCAGGACGTCAACTCCTAGCTCTCAACCTTCCTCGAGAACGCCCAGGAGAGCTCGAGGAAATTCCCGAAGGAGATCCGGGGAGGGCCAGCGACGTCAGCCCGTCCCAGGAGACCGTCCTGCGCCTCGTCCAGCTCGCCCAGAGCGGGACCAGCAAGCTGGTAGGGCCGAAAGGCCCCCACCAAATTTGATCCGTCCAGACGGAACTAGGATCGCCTCCCTAGTCAGGCATCCTCCTTCTCCAATCAGATATCCGTCTCCTCGGCCTTTCCGAGACATCCCGGCTTACGGAAGTAGTAGGAGAGACCCACCATTAGCGGGACCTTCCCGACATAGTAGGGCGCCTGAAGAAAGCTCAGATCCTCACCACCAAAGGCGGACTCCAAGCCTATCCGGCAGGAGTCAGTGGACCGGCAGCCGCCGGAGTGATCTCTCCAGAGGAGACCTGCGTCAGCGACTGAGTTCGGCACAGAGCCACCAGACCACCCAGGGAGGTGACCTTCGAGATCGCCTCAACTCTCACAGAGTGGACAGAGCTAGAGATGGTAGCCCGGCCCGCTCGGCGGGAGTCCGATCCGAAGTACATAACGGAGGGAATGTCCCAAATAACCTATCTCAAGATAGGAGGAACAACAACCCACCTAATATGTACAATGGGTCCGGAGCTGTTGAACAGCCCCGGAACAACCCAGGATCTCAGGACCAAACCCTCGAGCGCCTAACTCAGATGGAAGAATTGATGAGAAAGCTCCTATCAGAAAAAGAAAAAGACGAATATGATTCGGGTGACGAAATGGAACTCTTCGCCCCCAGCATAGCAGCGACGGCATACCCATCTGGCTTCCGTATGCCTCACTTGTCAAAGTTCAACGGGGACGGGGACCCGTCAGACCATTTAGGGATGTTCAACACCCTAATGATGGCCCATAACATTGGCCCAGAGCTAAGTTGCTTGATCTTTCCTTCCACACTGATCGGACCTGCCAGGCAGTGGTTCAAGCAGAGTAAAAGACAGTCAATCAGTTCCTGGAAGACTTTCTCAGCTGACTTCAAAAGGGCGTTCCGCGCCTCCCAGGTCGCCCGAGTCCAAGCCGATTCCCTAGTTAACGTGAGACAGCAGCCCGGGGAGACGCTGAAAGCCTACTTGAGCAGATTCGCGAATGTCGCTGCTCGAGCCCGAGACGCTGACGATAGCTCTAAGCTCATGGCCATGAGAACCGGAATCTTGGTCGGGGGAGACCTGTGGAAAGATATTCAGAGGAAGGGAGTCAGCTCGGTTAACGAATTCCTTAACAGAGCCCAAGAGTGGATAAACTTAGAAGAAGCTGAAGCTTCAGCCGCGGGGACCAGCCAAGTTCCCGAGAAGCCCGCTGGAGCGGGGATGGAGATCGTGGTGGTGATCCCCGGTGACGCGCAGAACAACCAGCCAGGCGGTGGCAAAAGAAAGGGAAATGGTGAAAACAGCCAGCACGGTCAAAAGAAGAATAAGTCGGTGGATAAATTCAAGCCCGTGTTCACAGCATATACCGAGCTCACCCAGTCCAGGGAAAGCATCTTCCTGGCCAACTCTACTCGGGTCCCCTGGAAGAGGCCGGAACCATTGAAACACCACAAGGGAAAGAGAGATACTTCGAAATTCTGCCGTTTCCATAACGACGTCGGCCACAATACCGACGACTGCAGGCATCTAAAAGATGAGATAGAGACTCTCATCCGAGCAGGCCCCTTGGCGCAATATTCGCGAAACAGGGTCCCAGCGGGTCGACCTGCTCCAGAAGTCCCATCTAGTCAGCCCGGGCCTCGGGTAGATCAGGACGTCCCTCCTCCCTTGGTCGAAGGGGAGATATCCACCATCTCTGGAGGACCGCACATGACTGGCACGAGTAGAGGCGCCCAGAAGAGGTATGTGAATGAGTTAAAGGCCCACAACGGAGCGGAGTTCATCCCAGAGTAGCGTCATTCAAAACAGCAGCGGTTAGAGAAGCAACCGATGACTTTTACAGAGGAAGACGCAGGCCATGTCCAATTCCCCCATAATGATCCCTTGGTCGTAGCAGTCCAGCTTGCCAACCGGAAAGTGAGGAGAGTGTTGGTGGACAACGGAAGCTCGGTGAACTTCCTATTCCGATCCACATTAGAAAAGATGGGTCTGACCGTCGCCGAGATAAAGGCGACCTCCATGATGCTATATGGTTTTTCGGGAGAAGGATCGGCAACGATAGGGACGATCGAGCTGGTGATCACCCTAGGAGAAGAGTCTCGGACAGTCTCCAAGCTGCTTGAGTTCGTGGTCATTGACTGCTCCGCTGCCTACAATGCCATTTTGGGCCGACCTACACTCATAGCTTTCGAGGCCATCACTTCCATTCGACACCTCGCCATGAAATTCCCTACTTCAACAGGGATCTGCACCATCAAGGGCAATCAACTCGCTGCCAGGGAATGCTACAGCATTTCCATGAAGGGAAAGTCTAAACCCGGGTAGCTGGCTATGCCCATTTCGGGTGAAGAGGAATCCCAGGAGCCCTTGGTGGCTCCTGAGATTGAAAAACCTCAAAACGCCCAAGGGGAAAGTATCGCCCTTAGTGAGGACATTGACCCCCAAATAGGCGAGGACAGATCCGAGCTCCAGGCTATTGAGGAGCTCGAGGAGGTGAACATTGATAAACAAAATCCGTCACGGACGGTTAAGCTTGGAAAGCACCTCTGCGACCAGAGAAAGGCGGAGCTGATTACGTTTCTGAAGAATAGCTTGGACGTATTCGCATGGTCCCACGAGGACATGGTGGGGATCAGTCCAAGTGTCATCATGCACACGCTCCATCTGGATAAAAGCGTTCCTGCAAAGTCTCAAAAGCAAAGGCGTTTAGGAACAATCCGAGCTGCGGCCCTAGAAGAAGAAGTGGCCCGGCTCAAAAAGTGTGGCTTTATCCGCGAAGCCAAATTTCCAATTTGGGTCGCCAACCCCGTGCTAGTTCCAAAGCCCAACGGGAAATGGCGGACTTGCATTTATTTCTCCGACCTGAATAAAGCCTGCCCCAAGGATTGCTTTCCATTGCCTAGGATCGATCAGCTGGTGGATGCTACGGCGGGCCACGAGCTCACGTCCTTCATGGACGCGTACTCAGGCTACAATCAGATCGCGATGAACCCGGCAGACCAGGAGCATACCAGCTTCATGACCCCAACGAATGTCTATTGCTATAAGGTCATGCCTTTTGGCTTGAAGAATGCCGGAGCTACCTACCAGAGGCTAGTAAATAGAATGTTCGCGGACCTGATCAGAAAGAACATGGAAGTGTATGTTGATGACATGCTCGTCAAGTCCAAGACTGCCGGCAACCATGTTTCCGACCTGGAAGAATGTTTTAAAATACTACGGGAATACGGCATGAGGCTCAATCCTCAGAAATGTACGTTCGGTGTCGCATCAGGGAAATTCCTGGGGTTCATAGTCAATACCCGAGGAATCAAGGCAAACCCCGACAAAATCAGGTCACTGCTCGAGCTTCCTTCCCCTAGGTCGCGGAAAGACGTCCAAGGCCTCACAGGAAGAGTGGCAGCACTCAACCGGTTCATTTCCAAGTCGACCGACAAGTGTTTGCCCTTCTACAACCTGCTCCGGGGAAACAAGAAGTTTGAGTGGACAGTAGAGTGCGAAAGCGCATTCCTCGATCTGAAGGCGCATCTGGCTGAACCGCCCGTTCTGTCCAAGCCCAGGGCGGAAGAGCCTCTTTTCCTCTACCTGGCAGTCACTGGGGATGCAGCTAGCGCCGTGTTGGTACGAGAAGAAGACCAAGTTCAAAAGCCAGTTTACTACATCAGCAAGAGACTCCTCGAAGCATAATCACGGTACCCACTGATGGAAAAACTGGCGTTTTGCCTAATCACAGCCTCGCGAAAGCTCAGACCGTATTTCCAGTCCCACTCGATACACGTCATGACCGATCAGCCTCTAAGGCAGGTTTTGCAAAAGCCTGAAGCATCGGGACGTTTGTTAAAATGGGCGGTCGAGCTCAGTCAGTTCGAGATTTTCTATACTCCACGAACTGCCATAAAAAGTCAGGCGTTGGCTGACTTCGTGGCGGAGTGCACGGGATTCCAGGAGGATCCATCAGGAGGCCTACCTCAAGTCGCCTCGCCGCATTCGTCGTGGAAGATATTCGTTGATGGTTCATCTAACGAGAGCGGCTTCGGGGCTGGAATCATTCTAATATCCCCCGAGGGACATAGGTTCCACTCGGCGCTAAGGTTCGGGTTCAAGGCGTCCAACAATGAGGCAGAGTACGAAGCTTTGTTGGCTGGGCTAAGGGTAGCTCAGGAGTTAAAGGCGAGCTCCGTCCAGTGCTTCAGTGACTCCCAGCTCATGGTAAACCAGGTTCTGGGCGAATATCAGGCGCGGGGACCCAAGATGGCTGCCTATTTGGCGAAGGTAAAAACTGAGCTATCCGCATTTGAGCGAGGATCGATCGAACAGATACCTCGGGAATAGAACGCCAACGCAGATGCTCTCGCCAAACTCGCCACCTCGGGAGAGACAGAAACCCTGGGATTGGTACCAATAGAATTTTTGAAAGAACCAAGTATAGAAGGAGATCGGGCAGAGGTCGAGATGATTGATGTCGGGCCGACCTGGATGACCCCCATTCTTGAGTATCTCGTCGAGGGCAAGCTGCCTGAAGAGCGTAACAATGCACGATGAGTCTTGTATCAAGCTCCGAGGTACACGCTGGTCGATGGTGTGCTATACTGACGTGGACACTCCCTACCTTTCCTCCGGTGCGTTCATCCAGGTGAGGCACAGGCCATCTTGCAGGACATTCACGAAGGATCCTGCGGAGACCATGCTGGGGGGCAAAGCCTGGCCTTAAAGGTTCTCAGGCAAGGGTATTACTGGCCAACTCTGTCCAAAGACTCAGTTTCATATGTGAAAAAGTGCGACAAGTGCCAGCGCTTCGCTGCGGTTGCACGAGCTCCTCCAGTCGAACTAAAAATGATCTCGGCCCCTTGGCCATTCGCCGTTTGGGGGATAGATTTAGTAGGCGCACTGCTTACCGGAAAGGGCGGGGTCCGCTACGCCGTGGTAGCCATCGACTACTTTACTAAGTGGGCCGAGGCAGAGCCGCTGGCAACAATAACATCGAAGAAGGTACTCGACTTGGTTAAAAACATCATCTGTCGGTTCGGCCTGCCGAAGAAGATTGTCTCGGACAACGGCACTCAGTTCGACAGCGACCTGTTCACTGAGTTTTGTGAAAGGCACAGGATTGTGAAAAGTTTCTCCTCTGTGGCCTATCCTCAAGCAAACGGCCAGGTCGAGGCTGTCAACAAAACTCTAAAGGCGAGCCTCAAGAAGAGGCTAGATGAGGCAAAGGGGGTCTGGCCAGAACAGCTCCCCCAGGTCCTTTGGGCATACCGGACCTCGCATCGGACTCCTACGGGTCACACTCCTTTCTCCCTAACCTTTGGGAGTGAAGCAGTCCTCCCCGTGGAAATTAAAGTTCTGTCGCATAGAGTCCGGTCCTACGACCAAGATGGGAACCACGAGCTCCTATGCCATTCCCTAGACCTTATCAATGAAAGGCGAGAGGATTCGCAACTCCAGCTCGCCCATTACCAGCAAAAGATCACTCGCTACTATAACACTAAAGTCAAAAAACGTACCTTTAGCGTCGACAACTTGGTCCTAAGAAGAGTTTTCCTGGCCGGAAAAGATCCCAAGGATGGAGTCTTGGGACCGAACTGGGAAGGACCATACCAGGTCGTTGAAGTCATCAAGGAAGGAACTTATAAGTTAGCTCGACTTGATGGAGGGGTAGTCCCACGGACTTGGAACGCCATCCACTTGAAGAAATATTATCAATGATCCACTTGTAAGGCCTGGAAGGCCACTTTTTATGTATTAATAAAAATCAAGTTTTTCTTTTTATTTGCAAGTGTAATCTTAAAGTAACCACGAAAGACCCTTTCCCAGTTACTTGGGGGGGCATATGGTACCTGGATATAACCAGGTCTCCTTAACGACTTAGGTGTTGATTCTTATCAATGTATAAGGGTGAACGCGAACTAAGTCCTATCCTGGTTTTAACCGGGTCATAAAACTTAGAAGTTAACTTAAATTTATTGATCATGTTTCTTCTTAAAGAGCACGAGATATGGATAAAAAGTTGACGCGAACTAAGTTTTCAAAATAAGCTCCTGGTTTTAACCGGGTCATAAAACTTAGAAGTTAACTTAAATTTATTGATCGTGTTTCTTCTTAAAGAGCACGAGATATGGATAAAAAGTTGACGCGAACTAAGTTTTCAAAATAAGCTCCTGGTTTTAACCGGGTCATAAAACTTAGAAGTTAACTTAAATTTATTGATCGTGTTTCTTCTTAAAGAGCACGAGATATGGATAAAAAGTTGACGCGAACTAAGTTTTCAAAATAAGCTCCTGGTTTTAACCGGGTCATAAAACTTAGAAGTTAACTTAAATTTATTGATCGTGGTTCTTCTTAAAGGGCTCGGGATATAAATAACGGTTAACACGAACTAAGTTTATCAAACAACAAAATATATGTATTATAGCCGAAAGCATGAAGAAATACACAAGTTAAAATTGCAAGGCAAATTGTCTCGAGGAAAAAATACCTCGTGCTAAAGATTACATAAAATACTTCAAAATAAAGAGAAGCAAAAACGCCCTAATCCCCGTCGGTCGGCCCCTTGGAGGTCGCGGTCTCATCCTGCTTCGCCGCACCAGAGGCTTGCCCAGTCTCCGAAGCCGGCACCTCTTTGTCAAAGCGGGCTTGGAACTTCACCAACAAGCGCGCCCAGAGACCCGACGGCATGAAGGAGAAGTCAGCCTCCGGGTTGTGGGCCCAGCAACGATAGAACAGTTCCTGCATGGACTGTTCCGAGGTGGCCCGTTCAGCTTCAAGGGCGGCCTGGGTGGCCTGGGGCTCGGTCTTCGCTGCCTCGAGGTCAGTTCGCGAGGTGGCAAGGGATGTCTCAAGCTCTTTGACCTTCGAGCGGGTCCTCTCTAACTCGGCCTTCGAGGTCGCCAGCGCATCTTTCGCCACCTGAGCCTCCTGAAGGGCGGCCTGGCGACCAGCCCTCATCTCCTCGAGCTGAGCTCTGGTCTTGGCAATGCCTCGGTGTACGGCAGCGATGCCCTGCGAGAAATGGGAGATAAATTGGCTAAGTGGAAAAATAAGGCAGTGTGAGGAGTAAAGCCTTAAAAGAATGGGGCAGCTTACCGTTTGGGTCATGTCCATCGATGACTCTATTACGTGGATCGGGCTCAGTGTCTCAATAGCCCGGAGCTCCTTCTCTTTGAACTTATAGAAATGGTTGACGGCGTAGCTCGCCGACTCATACACCGTCCCCCGGAAGGCTTCTAGGATCTTCTCCAGATTCTGGGCGTCGACCGTGATGCGTACTCATGGCCCATCCAAATCCTACCCTCCTCGCAAAAATCGACCCTACACTACAAGAAAAAATGCTTTTAATAAGACCAAAAATGTGTTATCAAAATATACCATAACACTTTTTGATGTGTTAAGACCGACTATGTTATCGTAGGTCAGGGTACTTTACATAACACTTTATCATTGTTATACAGATGTGTTATTATACTGTCAACAATAACACACTTTCTGTATTATTTTAATAAATAGATAAGTGTTTAATTTTATTATTTATAGTCGATTATATAACACATTTCAATACTTATAAATTTGTGTTATACTACACTTTAGTATAACACATTTTTTGTGTTATATAATAAAGTTTGCATAACAAAATTCTTTACTTATAAAAAGTGTTATTGTAATAGATATTATAACACATTTTTCGTATTATTTTAATATTTAGATAAGTTTAAATTCTCATTATATATTCATTTATATAACACTAATTTATTCTATTATATTTTTATTTTTTATATATATAATTAAAATTAGCTTTCTAATATATACTAGCATCATCAAATGAACTTGATTTTCAAATAACAAAAAGTAAAAACATTCAGCATTGTATTAACAATCCACAAATTAGTTTAAAACATTCAACACTGTCACCAACAACAAAATGTTCTTTAAGTATTCAAGTAGTCTTAAATATTCAACATATTGAAAAGTTACTACTTTCAGCACAAAATATTCTACAGCTACCCAACAAAAAGCCGTCAAAATTAATTATCCTTTTCTATTTCACTTGTCACATCTGCGAAATAAACAAAGAAATATTTTATTGTTATTATCTAGCATCACAAATTATTTCAAGAAAAATGCTATGGAAATTATATCCAAGAGAGGACACCACATACAAAATAATGAATTCACAACTACACCAAAGAAAACAAAGAAACCAAACACTAAATTATAAGACATTGGTTCTTTTTTTAGTATGAAAATGTACATCTTGGAATAACTTTTTTAGAAGGCCATGCAACTGTGGAACCAACTGCTTCTTGTATTGTAAGATTCTGGTACAATATCAGCATCAGCCCATACTCGCATAAAGTCTGGTCCAAGAGGCTTTCCATGTACAGTTAACTTTGGATCACTAGAATCCCAACGACCTTCAGCAACAATTACATCTGCCCAATCAAGCAAGTAGCAAGCATTCTTCCCTTCTGTAAAGTTATGTCTTTTTTCTAGTGCAATACTCTACCAAATTGATTTTAAAGACAATATTTTAGTTTTTGTATTTGTTTTTAAAATGAATCATTAAAACAATAACAACTTTGATAATTTACCTTAGGGGAATGAATATTGTTTGACTGCGGTACATTGCGAGACTGTCCTTCGCTTGGTGTCACTTTGCCACCAACCTAAATATAAAACCAAGATAAGTTTCATTGGAAGAAAAGAAAACTAAGGTTTATAAGTGCAAGATAGAATTACCACCAAGTGTTCTTTAAGCAGATTCATCATTTCAGTCATTTTGAGCTTCATATTCTGTTGCTCTTCTTTTAACTTGGAGATCTTGCTATTACACATATTAACAATTGTTAACTTCGACCTTGTTACGCCTCTTCCGTGTCCGATTAAACGACCAGATTTTGGGTTACCAAATAATTTTGTCAAGGCATCATCATCAGCGTGGTCCGTAGTTCCAGATTTTGGGTCTTCAAGGAGAATCTCATTCAATGAACCCTGCATATAAATTAGTATAACTAGTGTATGCATTATGGAAAATAAATATAAAATCACAAAAATTAAATGACTAATACTCACAAAAATATCAGATGCCGTTGGGTTTACAAGTTCACCATTCTTCTTGGTATGGGCTCTTTGAAAAGCATTGATTCTAGATATTTTAACATCCTCATTTTCTTTTTTCTACACTATACAACAATAGAGATTATAAAATAGAGACTACAATAATGGAAGCAAAAATACAAACAGTATAAAACTTAATTATTACCATATCATCGATTGTTCGAGCATATCCTCTTCGACTTAAGGTGTGTGGAACAACTTTCTTTCTTCTCTCTTGGTATTTGGCCCTTATATCCTATTTAATAAATAAGTAAAAGAGGCATAACAATATTTAATTTAACACCAACAGAGATAAAAGAGGCAGCAACATCACTTCTTACATCATATTTCTTACCAAATGTTCTTTACTAATTTTTTTGGCAACAAATGCTCTCCATTCTACATTACTTTTTATGCAATCCGGCTTTAAGGCTAGTTGTTCACTCTCATTTTTTGCATTGATAATATCCTTTACAAGTCTAGATTTCCCAGATCTCCATAGTTCTACCTTCATTTTAAAGCACGTCTTTTTTTGCCAATCATCATGTAAGTCATATTGTGCCTACAATAGAATATAGAATAATATATTATATGTTTAAGTGTATAGATGAATATATAAAAAAAATAAAGTCATAAAACTTGTAATTCGCCCTGAATAGATGCCCAAAGAACATCTCTCATGAGTGGTGAAACTTTCCTCCAATCTGAAATAGTGTAAGGAACAACATCTCGCACAAGAGCGCCCACAAAAGAAGAAAATTGCACTGAGTTAGTACCAACTAGTTGCCCTTTTTCATTCCAATTTATTATCCTTAAGTCATTGTTCCTCTTGGTAAGATTTGCCAATAGAGTTTTCCCCTTGTCTTCTTGGCTAAGTTCATTACATTCACATCTACATCTTGAGGTATTTCTTCAATCTCAGTTTGATTTGCCTTATCAGTTGTTTTTTGTAATCTAACAGATTTTCTAAGAGGTTGTTCAAGTTCTACCTCAGCCACTTCTTCACATTCTGCAGCTGCCCCTTCTTCAAATTCTGCACCAACCCTTTCCTCATCAGCTATCTCTTCATGTTCCTCCCTTACTTCCTTTTCACAAACACTATCAATTACCTTATCTACTTCATAATTAAGAGATCTTCTAGTTTTTGAACTTCCAAGTGACATCTCCATGTCTTCCACATCATCATTTGGATCTGGCTCTGTATTATGGACCATACGGTGAGTTGCTGCTCTAGTACTGAGAGCAGGTGTGAGTCAATTACAACTCTAACAAGTGTAGAAAACCTACAAAGAGCACTATATTTCTTTAAAACAAGGCTTCCAAGCAACGTATCGTCCCAATCAGCTTGAGTCTTCAATGATGCTTTTCGCTTTTTGGCCACAAAATTGCATAAAGCACTTGGACGAAGGTGTTTTTTTGGAGATCTTCGTAATGTACTAATTTTTCAAGTTGAAATTGCTGCAATATAAAAAGAAAGATAACATAAGAATATAAATAAGAAATGCAGATCACCAAAGAGTAATAAACATACACCAAAACCATAAAACCAGAATTGTTTCATTCAAAGTAAAATAAAATCATAAAGTACACCATAGAGAGTAATAAAACCAGATTTGTTTCATTCAACAAAAGAGTAATAATACACCAAAATTACATACAAAAAGTGTAAGCAGATTTGTTTCATTCAAAGTACATAAGAAACAACAGAAAACTCATTTTTCTTCATTGGATTCAAGTCCAAAACACCCTCTATTTGAATCCTTTAAAGCTATATACCAATTACTTGACTCATTCTCCCTTGCATAAAAAGCTTTTTTCACTTGTGAAGCTAATACAAATGGATCCCTAATGGATTGACCTTGTCCTAAATTAAAATTTATAAGCATATAGAACTCCGACTTCTTAACACCCATTCGAATATTCGCCCAATCGTACCAAAACAATGGCACCTTAAAAGTACGACAATCAAGCATAATTATATACTTGATAACACCAAAATACTCTTCTTTATCATTCAATTGCCCACTGTCATGTGCTTCCAAGTATACACCGCTGTTTTGAGTTGTTTTTTCAGCTCCTTTTTTATGGAAAAGAATTCCATTAATCATGTACCCTTTATAGGAAGTGACACCGCGACTTGGACCTTCAGCCAATTAAGCTAATGTAATGACCCACTAATCTAGACTTTTGGACCATTAACGAAACTATACATAAAACTTACATTTTTGCGAAAATACCATACTTTATTGGAAACTTGTAGAAATAGAGTTACTTTCATAAAATAAGTAGGATATGGGATCCCATTGTCTTAAAAACAAAACATAATTTAAAATAAAAGATGTTACATAAATAGTGCGGAAAATACATGCAAAAAGACATAAAACAAAACTACATCCTCGAATCGAATAACGCTCGGTGTAACGCCCTGGTTACCCCAGAACAGTTACGGTGAACAGTGAACTGGAAATTTGATCGCTACCCGAGTCCTTTGGTTAAAAACGTGATCTAGGTACCATTAACAGGTTAAGGTGAAAAACCAATAAAAAGGAAAGGGTACATTTCATTAAGTAAATAAACTGCTCATGAGCCTTTTAAAATGTATACAAGATGTTCATAATACAAAAGAGTCGCTACAGTTTCAAATTTACAATCCCCGCCGGCCTAAGCGGCAAAAATAGGGTAAACCCCTAGTCCCTCTGAGAACTCCTTGACCGTGGCAGTCAAGCGGCCCTGTATGTACATCACATTGCCCAAGCTCTCCACTCAAGGCTGGCCAAGCTTTTCCTTTCCTTTACCTGCACCACATAGCACCCATGAGCCAAGGCCCAGCAAGAAAACATAATAAAACATGATATAATATCAACAACGATCATAATAACCATTCAGGACTATCAGTCCAACAAATAGGTGACAATAGCCAAAAGTCACAATAATGAGCATCGCTCCCTCTAGCCATGTGACGATAGGGTCACCAGGGCTTAACTGATAGGTGATTCTTTCATAATTTCATTCAGGACAGGTGCATGGTGATTGGTCACCAACATAACCTTCCTCACGACTCTAGAGTCGAAACTATGGACAACGTCCCTTAGCCACGTGGCAAACGGTCACCGGGGTCATATACCTTGGCTATAGTCATCTGGTCGTAGACCAGGCAAGCGCTTATAAGTTCTTCGACCCTAGGGTCGGTCTAGCATTAATGCCATAGAGCCATTCAATGCATAATTCTCGACTCTAGAGTCGGTCGCTGACTAGTCAGTGTCTTAAACAGATAATCAGCGTTCACTAGCATTTAATATGCAATCCATGTCCACATATATCAATCAACATGCCCCAAAATCAAACCATGAATGTCATATACCTATACAGGGTGCAACTGTATTCATACACCGTTTTCTTACCTCTGGTTCGAGTAAGAATTATTATATGAACGACTCCTGAGAACGATCAACCTTTAAATTCCTTGACGGTCACCTAGTCATAACCAAAATATAGGATTCATCAATAAAAATGATAACTGAGGGTTCCTAAACCAAGATCTAGCCTCCGGGACATCAAACATAACTCAACTAGGTACTAGGTTCAACCCCGAGGCCTAAGGTTTGAATCCCCAAGCTAAAAACATGCTTTTGGCTAAATCTGCCCTGATGGGCCGCGGCTCACCAGAGCCATGCCGCGGCTCACCCTCCTGACAGGGCCATTTTCACATTTTAAGCCATCATAGGCCGCGGCACGCCATAGACAGGCCGCGGCTCATTACGTAAAACAGCCAAGAACCAGCACGCACCAGCCAACTCTCCCCTGGGTTTTCCCTTGGAACTAACCCTTCAAACCAACTCCAAACCTCCTCCAAACACTCAATTAAACCCCCAAATAACACCCATAGCTCACCCTCATCAAACCCTAATCAAAACAACACAAAAACCCCCTTTGATTCTCACTTCCCTCATCAAAAACCATGAATTGAAAACTAGAACGAAAACAGAGCACTAGCTGAAACCAAAGGCTAAAACTCACCTTGAAACCGGTTTTAGACCTCCCTCACAAGCTAAATCAAGTCTCCAATCCAGCCCTTAAGTTTCCCTAGCTTGATTTCCCACCAAGAACTCAAAACTCACAAAGGAGAAGTGAAGAAGATGATGTACGGGAATGGAGAAGGCAAACCCCTGTTTTTGTTCTGTTTATTCCACCACCTTCTACAGCCACTAAACATCATATATATCCTCCTTAAAAAGACCAAAATACCCTTGTGCCATCCAAAGCCTCTTAAACCAACTCAAGGGCAAAATTGGTACATTCCGCTAAACCCGTTAATTATAATTAACGCTTCCCAATTCCCGCTAATCTCAATATCCTCAAACATCAACAATTCATAACCCGTTACCCTAAAATTCCCGGTAACGCTATAATCATTAATAACACCCCGAGACTCATCCCGAGCCCCGAGCTCAAACCTGTTATGACCAAACCGATAAAGCATGTTTAAAGATCGTCTCATGTCGAAATACTCGAACCAATCCACATTATAATGTGGTCTCACAATATATCATTAACACGCAAACAAATATACAATTATACCCTCAACGGGCCAAATTACCAAAATACCCCATGTAAACAAATGTGGACTCACATGCACGCATTTATTATCATATTATAATATAATTCTCATAAACATGCATAAACACATTTAATGGCATAATTAAACAGTTATGGCCCTCCCGGCCTACTAATCCGGCCATTAACCATAATAGGGAATCCGGGGCATTAACCATAATAGGGAATCCACAATACCTTAACCAAAGGTATTGTCTTGTTCCTAAGGACTTTATCCTTCTGATCAAGTATCTGAACAGGCTGCTCCTCAAAGGAGAGATCTGGCTCAAGCTCCAGATCCTCATAACTCATAACATGTCTCTCATCAGATACATACCTCCGAAGAGCAGATACATGGAATACATTATGCACGGCCGACAACGCCGGAGGCAAAGCTAGCCTGTAAGCCACTTGACCAATCCTCTCCAGGATCTCAAATGGACCTACAAACCTGGGACTCAGCTTGCCTTTTTTCCCAAACCTTCTCACCCCTTTCCATGGCGAGACTCTAAGGAAGACATAGTCTCCTACCTGGAACTCTACGTTCCTGCGTTTGGGATCTGCATAGCTCTTCTGTCTACTCTAAGAAGTAAGCATCCGAGCTCTAATCTTATCAATAGCCTCACTGGTCCTCTGAACCGCCTCAGGACCTGCGTATCTCCTTTCACCTGTCTCATCCCAATGAATGGGAGACCTACACTTCCTACCATACAGCATCTCATAAGGTGCAACACCAATGGCAGACTGGTAACTGTTATTATAGGAGAATTCTATCAAAGGCAGATACTTACTCCACGACCCACCAAAGTCCAGCACAAATGCTCGCAGTATGTCCTCCAATATCTGGATCGTCCTCTCAGATTGCCCATCTGTCTAAGGATGATAAGTTGTACTGAACTTCAGTCGTGTACCCATGGCCGTCTGTAAACTCTTCCAAAACTTGGAAGTGAATGTAGGGTCCTGATCTGACACGATCGACCTAGGAGCTCCATGGAGGCGCACGATCTCTCTCACATAGAAATCTGCATACTGGTCAATAGTATAAGTAGTCCTCACTGGTAGAAAGTGAGCTGACTTGGTATAGCGATCCACTATCACCCAAATGGAATCGTGCTGACCAGCTGTCCTGGGCAAGCCCACCACAAAATCCATTGTGATGTCTTCCCATTTCCATTCTGGGATATCCAGAGGCTGCAGTAACCCTGCCGGCCGCTGATGTTCAGCCTTGACCTGCTGACACGTCAAGCACTTAGCCACATACTCTACTACATCTCTCTTCATCCCTGGCCACCAGTACAATGATCACACATCCTGGTACATCTTCGTGGTGCCTGGATGCAAAGAATAAGGTGTAGTATGAGATTCATCCAGAATCTCCTGCCTCAACGCAGCGTCTAACGGAACACATATCCGCCCCTTGTATCTCAACAACCCCAAATCAGACACTGTATAATCCCTGGATGCTCCAGCCAAGACATCCTCTCTAATCTTGATCAGCTGTGGATCACCCAACTGACCCTCTTTAATCCTCTCCAGCAGCGTAGACTGTAGCGTAATATTGGCCAACTGGCCCACCAGTAACTCTATACCAGCTCTGGTCATATCATCAGCTAACTCCCTGGCTATCAGCCTAATACCATGAATCTGTCCCGGACCTTTCCGGCTTAAAGCATCAGCTACCACATTGGCTTTCCCTGGGTGATACAGAATCTCAAAATCATAATCTTTCACTAATTCTAGCCAACGCCTTTGTCTCATGTTCAAGTCCTTTTGGGTGAAGAAGTACTTCAGGCTCTTGTGGTCTGTATAAATCTCACACTTTTCTCCATAGAGATAGTGCCTCCATATCTTTAAAGCGAAAACCGCCGCTGCCAACTCTAAGTCATGAGTAGGATACCTCTTCTCATACTCCTTCAGCTGATGAGAAGCATAAGCTATAACTCTCTCTGATTGCATCAAAACATAGCCCAAACCCTGATGAGAAGCATCACAGTATATCACAAACTTCTCCTGGTCTGTAGGAAGACTCAGAACTGGAGCTGTAATCAACCTCTGTTTCAACTCTTGGAAGTTTTTCTCACATTTTTCTGACCACACAAACTTCTGACCCTTGCGTGTCAGCTCAGTCAACGAAGTAGTAATCTTTGAGAACCCCTCCACAAAACGCCTGTAATACCCTGCCAATCCAAGGAAACTTCTAACCTCAGAAGCATTCTTTGGCCTTGGCCAATCTCTGACCGCTTCAATCTTTGATGGATCCACTTTAATCCCCTCCTTACTGACAATATGCCCAAGGAAGGACACCTGAGACAACCAGAACTCACACTTCTTGAACTTTGCAAACAATCTGTGTTCTCTCAACCTCTGCAGAACCAACCTCAGATGATGCTCATGCTCTGACTCAGTCTGAGAATATACCAGAATATCATCGATAAAGACGATCACAAACTGGTCTAAATAATCCTTGAACACCCTGTTCATCATATCCATGAAAGCGGCAGGGGCATTAGTCAACCCAAACGACATAACTAGAAACTCATAATGCCCATACCTAGTGCGAAAAGCAGTCTTCGGTATATCTCCCTCCTTGACCCTCAACTGATGATAACCAGAACGAAGGTCGATCTTAGAGAATACCGTCTTATCCTGTAATTGATCAAACAGATCGTCTATCCTTGGCAAAGGATACCGGTTCTTAATTGTCAGCTTATTCAGTTCTCTATAATCTATACACATCCTCAGAGAACCATCTTTCTTCTTCACAAACAGAACTGGCGCACCCCAAGGTGAAAAGCTAGGTCTGATAAAACCCAAATCCAACAGCTCTTGCAGCTGTACCTTTAATTCTTTCAACTCAGCTGGGGCCATTCTGTATGGTGCTCTAGACACTGGCTCCGTCCCTGGGGCCAGTTCTATAACGAACTCAATCTCTCTGTGTGGTGGCAACCCTGGTAAATCCTCTGGAAACACATCCAGAAACTCACATACAAGTCTAGTATCCTCTGGTCTCACTGGCATGACCTGGGTGGTATCAACCACACTGGCTAAGAATCCAATGCAACCCCCTTGCAATAAATCCCTAGCCCTCAATGCTAAAATCATAGGAATACGGGGTCCATGCACAGTACCAACAAATACAAAAGGATCCTCACCCTCATGCTCAAAGGTGACCATCTTCCTTCTGCAGTCAATGGTTGCCCCATACTTGGCTAACCAGTCCATACCCAGTATCATATCAAAGTCAGTCATAACTAACTCTATAAGATCCACTAACAACTCTTTGCCCTCTACTATCACTGGCAAAGATCTGACCCACCTCCTGGATACAACCAGCTCCCCAGTGGGTAACAAAGTACCAAACCCCACAGCATAGAAATCACAAGGTCTACACAGCCTATCAATAACACTACTAGCAACAAAGGAATGTGTAGCACCAGAGTCAATCAATACATTATAAGCAGTTCCTGCACTAAGAAGCTGACCTATAACAACTGAGGGGGAAGCCTCAGCTTCTGCTTGAGTCAATGCAAACACTCGCGCTGGGGCCGAGCTGTCTGCCTTCTTGGGCTATTCCTTTCTTGCCTTAGGGCAATCCTTTTTTAGATGACCCACTGCTCCACAAGAGAAGCAGGCCCTTGCTTTACACTCTCCCAAGTGATGCCTCTTGCATCTAGGACACTCGGGATAAGACTTCCAGGCTTCACTGCCCCCAGGACGACCTATTGTAATACCACGAGGTCTTCTGTCAGCACCTGGAACTGGGAAGGTATCAGGAACCTTCCTCTTCTGATCACTGGGGCCAACACCCCTACCAGAACCCACAAATGGAGGACATGGCCTCCTGAAATCCCTTCTGGCTGCATTTTCACGCCAAATCTTAATCTCTGCAGTTTCAGCTGCAAGTGCCTTCTCCACCACCTGTGCATAAGTAGTCACTCCTACCACAGTGGTGATGCGCACATCTCGGGCTAACCTAGGTTGTAGCCCCTGTAAGAAACGCTCTCTCCTGGTCCCATCAGTGGGCACCAACTCCTTGGCAAACTTTGCCAAACGGTCAAACCTTAAGGCATACTCGGTTACTGATAAGTTTCCCTGAAGTAGCCTCATAAATTCATCAGCCTTCGCCGCTCTAATAGCGTCATTATAGTACTTTTCATTGAACAAGGTCTGAAATTCCTCCCAACTCAGGAGATTAACATCCTTGGTCTGGCCGACCACTTCCCACCAAATCCGGGCATCTTCCCGAAACATGTAGGTAGCGCAGGCCACCCTCTCAGTACCAACTACCTTCATAAAGTCAAGAACAGTGGTAATCATGCTCATCCATTGTTCAGCTTTGGTGGGATCAGCACTGCCTTCAAACACAGGAGGTTGCTGTTTTCTGAACCGCTCATAAAGAGGTTCCAATCTGTTTTCAACCCCAGGCAGTGGCCCAATAACTGGCACCGACACAGAAGGTGCCTCTGCAACACTGGCCACCACAGGCACTTACTGCTGTCTTAGGAGATGAAGCTCCTCTCCCTGTTTTATCACTATAGCCTGCAAATCATTAAACATATGCTGCCAGTTTGCAGGTGCTGGCTGTGGAACCTGAGATTGGTCATTCACTTGACCCTGACTATTGTCATTATTTTGACCCTGACCACTCTGGCCAGCTGAGGTGCCTGTCTGTTCTGGGTTCATTCTGTCACTGATACCTTACTGAAACAACAATCAACACGGCCAGTCAGGTAGTAATAACTAAACCTCTTGCCGCCTTACGATCCAAGAACAAACAGATAATAATCACATTCCACAGTCATTCAATATTCACAATCAGATACATGTTCATGGCATTCAGCACTCAGCATGTATCACATGATAACCCATAAACAACCATACTAATAAGCAGGTGCCAGCAATCGCAGTACATATCAGTACACATTTGCTGTGGATATAATATTTCAAGGCACAGGCTCAACATAGTATCTCATGCTCACAGGTAAAGCATATATATCACATTTAAACAATAACACATGTAACCACGTAAATAGTTACCAAACCGTGAGTCGAGCTTGTCTTCGGTGATGTGTGTACATACCCAGCCAGTCTACAGGAACCCTAACCTTGGCATTGCTCTGATACCAAGTTGTAACGCCCTGGTTACCCCAGAACAGTTACGGTGAACAGTGAACTGGAAATTTGATCGCTACCCGAGTCCTTTGGTTAAAAACGTGATCTAGGTACCATTAACAGGTTAAGGTGAAAAACCAATAAAAAGGAAAGGGTACATTTCATTAAGTAAATAAACTGCTCATGAGCCTTTTAAAATGTTTACAAGATGTTCATAATACAAAAGAGTCGCTACAGTTTCAAATTTACAATCCCCGCCGGCCTAAGCGGCAAAAATAGGGTAAACCCCTAGTCCCTCTGAGAACTCCTTGACCGTGGCAGTCAAGCGGCCCTGTATGTACATCACATCGCCCAAGCTCTCCACTCAAGGCTGGCCAAGCTTTTCCTTTCCTTTACCTGCACCACATAGCACCCATGAGCCAAGGCCTAGCAAGAAAACATAATAAAACATGATATAATATCAACAACGATCATAATAACCATTCAGGACTATCAGTCCAACAAATAGGTGACAATAGCCAAAAGTCACAATAATGAGCATCGCTCCCTCTAGCCATGTGACGATAGGGTCACCAGGGCTTAACTGATAGGTGATTCTTTCATAAGTTCATTCAGGACAGGTGCATGGTGATTGGTCACCAACATAACCTTCCTCACGACTCTAGAGTCGAAACTATGGACAACGTCCCTTAGCCACGTGACAAACGGTCACCGGGGTCATATACCTTGGCTATATTCATCTGGTCGTAGACCAGGCAAGCGCTTATAAGTTCTTCGACCCTAGGGTCGGTCTAGCATTAATGCCATAGAGCCATTCAATGCATAATTCTCGACTCTAGAGTCGGTCGCTGACTAGTCAGTGTCTTAAACAGATAATCAGCGTTCACTAGCATTTAATATGCAATCCATGTCCACATATATCAATCAACATGCCCCAAAATCAAACCATGCATGTCATATACCTATACAGGGTGCAACTGTATTCATACACCGTTTTCTTACCTCTGGTTCGAGTGAGAATTATTATATGAACGACTCCTGAGAATGATCAACCTTTAAATTCCTTGACGGTCACCTAGTCATAACCAAAATATAGGATTCATCAATAAAAATGATAGCTGAGGGTTCCCAAACAAAGATCTAGCCTCCGGGACATCAAACATAACTCAACTAGGTACTAGGTTCAACCCCGAGGCCTAAGGTTTGAATCCCCAAGCTAAAAACATGCTTTTGGCTAAATCTGCTCTGATGGGCCGCGGCTCACCCTCCTAACAGGGCCATTTTCACATTTTAAGTCATCATAGGCCCCGGCACGCCATAGACAGGCCGCGGCTCATTACGCAAAACAGCCAAGAACCAGCACGCACCAGCCAACTCTCCCCTGCGTTTTCCCTTGGAACTAACCCTTCAAACCAACTCCAAACCTCCTCCAAACACTCAATTAAACCCCCAAATAACACCCATAGCTCACCCTCATCAAACCCTAATCAAAACAACACAAAAACCCCCCTTTGATTCTCACTTCCCTCATCAAAAACCATGAATTGAAAACTAAAACGAAAACAGAGCACTAGCTGAAACCAAAGGCTAAAACTCACCTTGAAACCGGTTTTAGACCTCCCTCACAAGCTAAATCAAGTCTCCAATCCAGCCCTTAAGTTTCCCTAGCTTGATTTCCCACCAAGAACTCAAAACTCACAAAGGAGAAATGAAGAAGATGATGTACGGGAATGGAGAAGGCAAACCCCTGTTTTTGTTCTGTTTATTCCTCCACCTTCTACAGCCACTAAACATCATATATATCTTCCCTAAAAAGACCAAAATACCCTTGTGCCATCCAAAGCCTCTTAAACCAACTCAAGGGCAAAATTGGTACATTCCGCTAAACCCGTTAATTATAATTAACGCTTCCCAATTCCCGCTAATCTCAATATCCTCAAACATCAACAATTCATAACCCGTTACCCTAAAATCCCCGGTAACGCTATAATCATTAATAACACCCCGAGACTCATCCCGAGCCCCGAGCTCAAACCTGTTATGACCAAACCGATAAATCATGTTTAAAGATCGTCTCATGTCGAAATACTCGAACCAATCCACATTATAATGTGGTCTCACAATATATCATTAACACGCAAACAAATATACAATTATACCCTCAACGGGCCAAATTACCAAAATACCCCCTGTAAACAAATGTGGACTCACATGCACGCATTTAACATCATATTATAATATAATTCTCATAAACATGCATAAACACATTTAATGGCATAATTAAACAGTTATGGCCCTCCCGGCCTACTAATCCGGCCATTAACCATAATAGGGAATCCGGGGCATTACACTCGGCTCCTTGACTCCATTCACCATCGATACACAATCCCAAGCATCCACGAACCTTACCGCCTCTAAAGCTATTTTCATGCACATAAAACAAAAAGGAATGAGCCTAATGCCCAGCAAGGAAAATCTAACACATAGTCATAAACATAATTTCATAAGAATCATAAAGACTTAACATAATACTTATAACATACACATACTATAATGGCCATTGTTACTTGGGGTCCCATAGACTAAACAAGTCATATGCCCATTGGATTAGTGGGGTCCTACTAGCTAAGTAGGTCATATGCCCATAATCTTTTTGGGGTCTTGTTAGTCATATGGGTCATATGCCCAAGCCTACATACATACATACATATCATAATACATTTAATAACATAAAACATAAGATAACATAAGCATATAACATATTGATTCTAGCCTATTTTCCTTACCAAAGTTACCGGGATAAGAAGACAGCGTTGGGACTTTTTGGAACACTCCTAAAACCATATATAAAACAGGGTGAGTCTAATGAAGAAAAAGAGATGAAATGAAAGGGATGGAAAGACTAAACCATTGAAATTCACACTTACCAAAACTTATGTGCTCAAGAACTTAGATTCCCTAACCAAAATGAGAATGAAGTTAAAAGACTGAATAGAAGACTAAGAGAAGGGAAAAATAACATAGAACCAATGAACTAGAGTGTGTTGAATACCTTGAGGACTTGTAGATCAATCTAACCCTCGAACCGAAATACTATGAAATCTTACTTCCCAAAGTGTTTGATAAGCTTAAGATGATTAAGCTTATGATTTCCCCACCCAAGTGTTTAACTCTCACACTCTCCTAGCACTTGCAGCTTCTGAACTTAGAATAAAAGGTGAATAATGGCTGGGTACTAGTTCCTATTTATAGAGGTTGGGAATGAAAGGATCTTAATTTTACTTGAATAAAAATAATAGCTTTTTAGGTGAAAATAATTTGAATAATCGTTCAGCAGAGGCTGAAGACTCGTTCAAAAGATGCTGGACTTATGAAGAAGTTGAATGGCTGAAAGGAAAAAGAATTCAAAAACATTTGAATTATGCTGAAGGAGGCGATATATCGCCCCCTGTAGGCGATATATCGCCTGGACCATTATGCCCGAGGCGACCGTGCATCGTTTCGTGTTTTCCGTATCAACGTGCTGAGATATATCACCCCCTATAGCTGCGATATATCGGCATACGCTGAATATTTAAACACGAAATTACACATTTTTAGCTAAGTTTGAATGGAATAAACAACCTTGACTAAGCCTTCAACGTATTCAAAGCTGTTGACTGACCTTAAAGCATTCAAATTTTACCCTTATTTAATTTAATCCTAAAAAATACTTAATCCTTAATCACCCATTCATAACATGTGCTTAAAATCCTATTGGTTGATATCTAAACCTTATAGTATAATAAATATTATTCTTAATATCAGTCATATAATCAAACCTTAGGTTAAACATAATATTCTTAAACTATAGGTTATACTTAGAAAATCTACAAGTACTACTATGAGTGTCCAAATAATTCCCGGTCTGAACCAAAAATCCACAGTTACAAAGATAATACTATACATACTATAATACTACTAAATAATTAGCTAAGTAAAGTTCTTGGACTCTACAATTCTCCCCTACTAAAAAGAATTTCGTCCTCGAAATTTACTTACCAAATAACTCCGGATACCGGCTTTGCATGTCCTCCTCAAACTCCCACGTTTCCTCGCGTTCAGAACTATTACTCCATAAGACTTTGTCTATAGGAAAGCTCTTGGACCGTAACTGCTTCATCCCTCTATCTAGGATGCTAACCAGTCGTTCGTCGTAACTTAAGTCTTTCTGGAACGCTATGGTATCGTACTTGAGGACGTGAGATGGGTCTAACACATACTTGCGTAACATTGAGATGTGGAAGACGTTGTGACTATCGGCTAGTGCTGGCGGTAGGGCTAGTCTATACGCAACTGGTCCCACTTTGTCCAATATCTCAAAAGGACCTATGAATCGGGGACTAAGCTTGCCTTTCTTCCTGAACCGCTTGACACCTTTCATAGGATATATCTTCAGGAAGACTTGATCTCCAACTTGGAACTCCACATCACGTCGCTTGGTATCCGCATAGATTTTCTGACAGCTTTGAGCAGCAAGCATACGCTGTCTAATAAGCGCTACTACTTCTTTGGGCTTGTCTAACAGCTTCGGGCCCTAGAAGCTGCCTTTCTCCTACCTCGTCCCAGTGCAACGGTGATCGACACCTTCTTCCATATAGCAACTCATAAGGTGCCATTCCGATCGTCGAATGGTAGCTGTTGTTGTACGAGAACTCGATCAGTGGTAAGTACTTGTTCCACGATCCTCTGAAATCAAGTATACACGCGCGTAGCATATCCTCTAGAATCTGAATCGTACGCTCGGACTGTCCATCTGTCTGAGGATGAAAAGTTGTACTAAGGCTTAACTTAGTACCCATGGCTTGCTGTAGGCTTCCCCAAAATCTTGATGTAAATACTGATCCTCTATCTGACACTATCGTCTTGGGAATTCCATGCAACCGTACAATCTCTTGGATGTAGATGTCTGCATATTGGTCTGCTGTGTATGAAGTCTTAACAGGCAGAAAATGAGCTGACTTGGTTAGTCTATCTATTACAATCCAAGCGGAATCATGCTGCTTATTCGTCTTTGGCAGACCCGTCACGAAGTCCATGGCTATATCGTCCCACTTCCATTCTGGTATGCTAAGCGGTTGTAATAAGCCTACAGGGCGCTGATGCTCCGCTTTCACTTGCTGGCATACCAGACACTTAGATACATACTCCGCTATGTCCTTCTTCATCCCTGGCCACCAATAGATTGCCTTGATGTCATGATTCATCTTGGTAGACCCTGGATGAACTAAGTACGGGGTACTGTGTGCTTCTTCTAGAATCGTTTTCTTAATACTTTGATCATTTGGCACGCATACCCGATCTTTATATCTCAATAATCCTTGGCTAGTTATTGAGAAAACGGTATTCTTGCCTTCTCTGACTGCATCCATGTGTGCTGCTAGTGTGTCGTCATGTCCCTGACCAATTCGTATATCCTCTAACAAATTTGATTGGATAGACAAGTTAGCTAGCTTGCCTACAACCACTTCTATTCCGGCACTGATAAGCTCCTGCTGTAGCGGCTGTTCTATTCCGGATAAGGCTGCTAAATTCCCATAGCTTTTCCTACTAAGTGCATCGGCAACCACGTTCGCCTTTCCTGGGTGGTATAGGATTTCGCAGTCGTAATCCTTTACTAACTCTAACCACCTGCACTGCCTCATGTTGAGCTCCTTCTGCGTAAAGAAGTATTTTAAACTCTTGTGGTCCGTATAAATCTCGCACCATTCTCCGTAAAGATAATGGCGCCAGATTTTTAACGCAAAGACCACCGCTGCCAACTCCATATCGTGAGTTGGATAGCGTTGCTCATACTCCTTCAACTGACGTGAGGCGTAGGCTATCACCTTGTCATTTTGCATCAGCACGCATCCCAATCCTAGCTTTGATGCGTCACAGTAGAGAACGAACTTATCGTTGGGTGTCGGTACACTAAGTACTGGTGTTGAGCAAAGCTTATCCTTAAGCAACTGGAAGCTTTCTTCACACTTATCATTCTAGTTAAACTTTTGTTGCTTCCGGGTCAGGTTGGTGAGCGGAGTGGCTATCTTAGAAAAGCCCTCTACAAACTTTCTATAATAACCTGCTAACCTTAGAAAGCTTCTTACTTCTGACGCGTTCTTTGGTCTAGGCCAATCCTTCACGGCCTCTACCTTTGATGGATCTACTGCAACTCCGTCTTTTGATATGATGTGCCCGAGGAACACCACTTGTGAAAGCCAAAATTCGCATTTCTTGAACTTGGCGTAGAGTTGATGCTCCTTCAATCGCGTCAAAATCATTCTCAAATGTTCCTCGTGCTCTACTTCATTCTTGGAGTAAATTAAAATGTCGTCGATAAACACAACGACGAATTTATCCAAGTAGTCTTTGAAGACCCTATTCATTAAGTCCATAAACGCGGCTGGTGCGTTAGTAAGACCAAAAGACATAATCAAGAACTCGTAATGTCCATAACGAGTCCTAAAGGCTGTCTTAGGAATATCTTCTCCCTTTACCTTGAGCTGATGATACCCGGACCGTAAATCGATCTTAGAAAATACAGTCGCGCCTCGGAGTTGATCAAATAAATCGTCAATCTGAGGTAGCGGGTACTTGTTCTTAATCGTTACTTTGTTCAGCTCACGGTAGTCTATGCACATGCGCATACTTCCGTCCTTCTTCTTCACGAATAGTACCGGAGCTCCCCATGGTGAATGGCTTGGCCTAATAAAACCCAAGTCTAGGAGTTCTTGTAGCTGCGTTTTTAACTCCTTGAGTTCCGTAGGTGCCATCCGGTAAGGTGCCTTAGAGATAGGCTCGGTGCCTGGTACTAATTCTATCGTGAAGTCTATTTCTCTAGTTGGCGGAAATCCTGGCAAGTCATCGGGAAATACTTCTGGAAATTCTTGTATAACTCGAACATCTCCAACCTTAAGTGATGTCTCCTTCTCCATATTCGTGATGCTGGCTAAGAATGCTTGACATCCTTTCTCCATCATTCTCTGAGCTTTGAGAGATGACACTAACGGGGTGCGTAATCCTGAAGCTTGTCCCATGAAGCATAGTCTCTGGCCGTCAGATCTCGAACATCACCTTCTTGCGTTTGCAGTCGATCGTTGCGCCATGCCGTGCTAGCCAATCCATGCCTAGTATGACGTCGAAGTCCTTGATTACCAGCTCTATCAGGTCTCCTTCTAGTTCCTTGTCCTCAATCTTGATTGGTACGCCTCGTACTATTCGTGATGATAGAACTACTTTGCCCGAAGGCAACTCGGTTACAAACCTAGTTCTAAATCTTTCACTAGGTTTGTCTAGTTTTTCTATCATTCCTAACGAGATATACGAATGAGTGGCTCCCGAATCAAATAATACATGACATAAATTATTGAGGATAGAAACCTGACCTGTGACCACCTTGTTGCTAGCATCGGCCTCTCCTTGGGTTAAAGCAAAAACCCTAGCAGGAACCATCTTTTCATCCTTCTTCCCTTCTGGCTTCTGCTGAGGACAATCTCTTTTACGATGCCCTTCTTGACCACAGTTAAAACACTCCTTGGTGTTTGCGCGGCATTCTCCAGGATGCTTCTTCTGACATTTGGCACATGGCGGGTATTCCACATAGCCCGACCTATTTCCCCCATTATTCGTTCGTGCCCTTTTATTGCTGTCAGATTGCTTGTTGTCAGGATGCCGTCTTTTCTGGCCGTTACCGTTGTTGCCTAATTGACTGTTGCTGGACTGATTGTTGCCATTATGGCTGTTGTTGTTCCGACTGGCCTGAGGTTGGCTCTGCTGTCTTGGTTCAGGCACTAGCTTCTTCTTTGCTTACATTTGCCTGCAACCTTTCTACTTCGATTGCCGTCTCAAGAACGTCGGCATATGTAGTGTTTCCCGGGTTCGCTACCTTAACCCCCATCTCGATCTTCGGGCGAAGTCCTCTAACAAACTTGTTCACCCTCAGATAGTCGGTTGGAACCATTTCAGAAGCGAACTTGGCTAAGCGGTCGAAATGACGAGCATATTCCGCCACTGTTAAAGTACCCTGCTTCAAGTTGGTGAACTCCTCAACCCTCGTAGCGAGTACAGCCGAATTGTAGTACTTCTTGTGGAAGAGCTCCACAAATCGAGTCCATGTCATGGTGACAGCATCATGGGATTACTGGACCAAGTCCCACCATATTCTGGCATCCTTCTTGAGCAAGGACGAGACGCAGGATATGCGATTTGCATTACTAAGGTTCATGTGCATCAGAATCGGTTCCACGTTCCTTAGCCACTCTTCTGCTTCAAAGGGGCCTGTAGTCCCTTTGAAGTTCGGAGCGTGCTGCTTGCGGAACCTCTCATACACTGGCTCCATGTGTTGTACCGGATACGGCGTGTAATTCGTCATTGGCCATCCCCCATATGGACCAACTTGTTGGGGTGCTGGGGCCATTTGTTGTGGCTGAGGCTGAGGCTGAGATTGAGCATGTTGGCGTTGTTGCTGCAAAAGTTCCTCGACTTGCTGTCGCAGTCTGGCAATCTCCGCAGTGTTGTCAGCTGGCGGTGCTGGCGCGTTGCGGCGGGCAGTAGCACGCACTCCCCTTCGGTGAACTGAAGGGACTTCATTGGTCGCTGGAACACCGTTGGAGGCATTTTCGTTGGTGCGTGCAGATCTTCGGAGCGACATTGTAGCAGAGTTCTAACAGTTGAAAGAAACATGTTAGAACTTTACCTAATAGGCTCTAAGGCAAAAACTTATTCTAAAACAAACATATCTCGGACCTATTTATTATGACTTCTTATGAAAAATTATATAGGTCTTTATTTATTATTAGAGTGGGTTTCTATACTTAGAAAAACAAGTCATCTTTATTTTCTAAGTGTGTTTCTAATCATCCTATATGACTTAATTCTCAGGCTCGAAACTTATCTTTGTTCCAAAGTTAACCATATTGAGGGAGGGCTGGGATCAGTAAAATCGTTCCCACTACTATGGCCCCCTAACTCTCAATAAGGAAACTTGGTTCATTGATTTGTATCCACCCTCACCGAACTTAGTCATTATTCATTTTATTTAGTATTTATTATGATTGCGAAAAATAAAATCAAACTCATACATGGTAATAAAATAGCATGTTATTCATTTGGAAAAATAGTTTTCACTTATTACAATCATAAAATAAGGAAATAAATAAAACAAACAATGAAAACTAACTATTCTAAAAATCGGGATCTTCTACATCCGATCCTTCATCTAGCATATCGTCATCTATCTCCTCATAATCATCATTGTCATGAGCATCAAAGTGTCCTCTAGGAAGGTTGGTGAGAATCCTATGTTTTTGCTCATTTGTGAACTGAAACTCGAATTTTGCAGTGAACCTAACTAAGAGGAAATAATATCTCATTGCTAATGGTAGTGTATCCTCATCATTCATGTTTTCCCATATTTCTTCTAAGGCTGCTATTACAGGATGGAAATCTTTAAATAGCCTAATTACTAGTACATATTGTTCCGTTGATCTTAACATTATTTGCTTAGCCTCTTGAAGGCCACCTATCTCTTGGTGAAACAAGAGCAATCTTCGAGTGATCCTTTCTAGTGCTCCTACAGTGTTTCTTGGCTCCCTTATTCTTTTTAAGGCCTTAATGGCTCGGATATCTTGGTAGGTTAAAGCTCCGTTCATTCTTAACTGAAAACATATACACTTCAGTTGTTAGCTATACACATAAACAAAATAACTAGTAACTTACATACTTACTTGGCGGTCAGATTCGAAGCTTTGAGCATGTGTATCGAGGAGAACTTCATGCGAAGGAACCGTTGCTCTGATACCAACTGTAATGACCCACTAATCTAGACTTTTGGACCATTAACGAAACTATACATAAAACTTAAATTTTTGCGAAAATACCATACTTTATTGGAAACTTGTAGAAATAGAGTTACTTTCATAAAATAAGTAGGATATGGGATCCCATTGTCTTAAAAACAAAACATAATTTAAAATAAAAGATGTTACATAAATAGTGCGGAAAATACATGTAAAAAGACATAAAACAAAACTACATCCTCGAATCGAATAACGCTCGGCTCCTTGACTCCATTCACCATCGATACACAATCCCAAGCATCCACGAACCTTACCGACTCTAAAGCTATTTTCCTGCACATAAAACAAAAAGGAATGAGCTTAATGCCCAGCAAGGAAAATCTAACACATAGTCATAAACATAATTTCATAAGAATCATAAAGACTTAACATAATACTTATAACATACACATACTATAATGGCCATTGTTACTTGGGGTCCCATAGACTAAACAAGTCATATGTGTAACGCCCTGGCTACCCCAGAACAGTTACGGTGAACAGTGGACCGGAAATTTGACTCGTTGCCTGAGTCCTTTGGTAAAAAACGTGCTCTAAATGTAATTAACGGGTTAAGGTATAAAACCAATAAAAAGGAAATGGAGATTTTATTACAAACTGCTCTGCAGAGCTAAACAAAACATTTATAAGTGGTTCTCAGTTCAAAATGGTCATTACAGTTTTAAATTTACAATTCCGCCGACCTAAGCGGCAAAAATATGGTAAACCCTCTAGTTCCTCTGAGAACACCATGACCGTGGCGGTCAAGCGGCCGCATATGTACACAACACCACATCAGCTCTCCACTCAAGGCTAGGTGAGCTTTTCTTTCCCTTTACCTGCACCACATAGCATCCATGAGCCAAAGCCCAGCAAAAAAACATAACACTTCTCATAAACGTTATCAAATGATTATCATTATAATCATACTGAACATAAAGCTTTCAACAAACAAGTGAACATCACATGATTTTAGCGGGAGAGTGGCTGCTAGGTAAGCCACTAGCCTCCAGGCTCTCTTTTCTAGCGGGAGGGTGGCTACTAAGTAAGCCACCAGCCTCCAAGCTTTGTTTGTTCATCGACCCTCAGGGTCGATCAGGCATTAATGCTCCTTGAGTCATTCAATGCTAATAGTCGATTAGATCTAATCTCCGTTGGCTTGCGTGAACCACGCTAAGTCCATCCTTGACTAATAAGTCAGCGCTAAGTGACCAGTGTCCAGTATCACCGCCGAACTTGACTAATAAGTCACAGCTTCACAGCTGACACTAACACCTTTGCCAATTCCTGACTAATTAGTCAGTGCTATGCACAAATGAACAACATATGCTAAGCATTCCATGTTCAATCCATGTCCATATTACATAACCAACATGCCTCACAAATATCCATGCATGTCACACTTGGGGTGCAGTTTTCTTACCTCTGGTTCGAGCAAGAACAAATAAAAGAGTGACCTTGAGAACGATCAACCTTTTGGTCCTTTAGCGGTTACCTGGTCATAACCAAATTATGGGATTCCATCAATAAAACGAATAATAAAAGGTTCCCAAACCAAAACCTAACCTCCGAGACCTCAAACACTACTCAACCGGGTAGTAGGTTCAATCCTGAGGCCTTAGGCTTGAATCCCCATGCTAAAAAGCTCACTTTGGCCAAAAATGCCTTAAGGGCCGCGACCCTCCTTGGCCATGCCGCGGCCCGCTCCTCAAACAGAGGCGCCTAAACCCAGCCTTCACCAAGGGCCGCGGCTCACCCTGGCCATGCCGCGGCGCAACGCCCAGTTCAGCCAAAACCCCTGTTTTTCTTCCCTTGCGTTTTCTCTTGGAACCAACCCTTCAAACCCAAATTAAACACCACCCAAACCTCATTCAAATACCCATTTAAACCACCAAACACCACCCATAACTCTTCCCCAACATAACCCAAGTAAAACACCTCAAGAACTCCCCTTAATTCCAACTTTCCACACTAAATTCTAAAGCTGAAAACTATGAACGAAAACAGAGCAAAACCAGTAAAACAATGGATAAAACTCACCTCAAACCTGGAATTGAACCCTCTCCAATGGCTGAACCAAGTCTATAGCTTAAGCCCCTTGATTTCCTAGCTTAGTTCCACCCCTTGAGCCCAAAATCTCCAAAGGAGAAGCAAAGAAAATGAAGGGAAGGGAAGGAACGTGAAGGATGAAGCAAACTCTGTTTTGGGTTCTGTTTTACAGCCATCCATACATCATATATATCCAAATCACAAATGACCATAATACCCCTAGGTCTTTAAAAGTCTCTAAAGTCAACTCAAGGGCAATTTTGACATTTTCCACCTACACCGTTAATCATAATTAACGCTTCCCTTTTCCCGCTAATCTCAATATCCTCAAACTCCAATATTTCACCTCCCGTTACCCTTTAATACCCGGTAACATTCTAATCATTAAAACACCCCGAGACTCACCCCGAGCCCCGAGCTTAAACCCGTTATGACCAAACTGATATTTAACATTCCTTGATCGTCTCATGCCAAATGGCTCGAACAAACCCACATCATAATGTGGTCTCAAGATATATCACCAACATGTGAACAAATAATCAATTTACCCTCAACGGGCCAAATTACCATCACACCCCTGTGGATAAAAATATGGACTCTCATGCATGCATTTCACATCATATCATAATATAATCAACATATACATGCATTTAATCAATTAATAACATAATTAAGCAAGTACGGCCCTCCCAACCTACTGTTCACGCCGTTAAACACAACAGAGAATTCGGGGCACTACAATATGCCCATTGGATTAGTGGGGTCCTACTAGCTAAGTAGGTCATATGCCCATAATCTTTTTGGGGTCTTGTTAGTCATATGGGTCATATGCCCAAGCCTACATACATACATACATATCATAATACATTTAATAACATAAAACATAAGATAACATAAGCATATAACATATCGATTCTAGCCTATTTTCCTTACCAAAGTTACCGGGATAAGAGGACAGCGTTGAGACTTTTTGGAACACTCCTAAAACCATATATAAAACAGGGTGAGTCTAATGAAGAAAAAGAGATGAAATGAAAGGGATGGAAAGACTAAACCATTGAAAGTCACACTTACCAAAACTTATGTGCTCACTAACTTAGATTCCCTAACCAAAATGAGAATGAGGTTAGAAGACTGAATAGAAGACTAAGAGAAGGGAAAAATAACATAGAACCAATGAACTAGAGTGTGTTGAATACCTTGAGGATTTGTAGATCAATCTAACCCTCGAACCGAAATACTATGAAATCTTACTTCCCAAAGTGTTTGATAAGCTTAAGATGATTAAGCTTATGATTTCCCCACCCAAGTGTTTAACTCTCACACTCTCCTAGCACTTGCATCTTCTGAACTTAGAGTAAAAGGTGAATAATGGCTGGGAACTAGGTCCTATTTATAAAGTTTGGGAATGAAAGGATCTTAATTTTACTTGAATAAAAATAATAGCTTTTTAGGTGAAAATAATTTGAATAATCGTTCAGCAGAGGCTGAAGACTCGTTCAAAAGATGCTAGACTTATGAAGAAGTTGAATGGCTGAAAGGAAAAAGAATTCAAAAACATTTGAATTATGCTGAAGAAGGCGATATATCGCCCCCTGTAGGCGATATATCGCCCCCTGTAGGCGATATATCGCCTGGACCATTATGCCCGAGGCGACCGTGCATCATTTCGTGTTTTCCGTATCAACGTGCTGCGATATATCACCCCCTATAGCTGCGATATATCGACATACGCTGAATATTTAAACATGAAATTACACATTTTTAGCTAAGTTTGAATGGAGTAAACAGCCTTGACTAAGCCTTCAACGTATTCAAAGCTGCTGACTGACCTTAAAGCATTCAAATTTTACCCTTATTTAATTTAATCCTAAAAAATACTTAATCCTTAATCACCCATTCATAACATGTGCTTAAAATCCTATTGGTTGATATCTAAACCTTATAGTATAATAAATATTATTCTTAATATCAGTCATATAATCAAGCCTTAGGTTAAACTTAATATTCTTAAACTATAGGTTATACTTAAAAAATCTACAAGTACTACTATGAGTGTCCAAATAATTCCCGGTCTGAACCAAAAATCCACAGTTACAAAGATAATACTATACATACTATAATACTACTAAATAATTAGCTAAGTAAAGTTCTTGGACTCTACAGCTAACATGTCATCTACTTTGTTCAAGTTAGAAATCTGAAAATAAAAATATTTTTGTAAGAAATTTGTACACTAAAACAAAACGTAAACTTTTATCTTGGCAATAGAATACAACCTTTTCATAAAACCATAACAGGAACCCTTCAGAATGTCGATTCCACAACAAAGTTTGATTGTCAAAACCCACTTCAGCCACAGCCACCTTCAACCCATATTTTGTGGGTATTGGGCCTTGCAAAATTACCATTTTGAGCTTTAAAGCTCATCTTTATTTTGGTGTATGGTCAAAATACCCTTTTTCAAAAGCACCAAAAAAAAGATGAGCTTTAAAGCTCAAAATGGTAATTTTGCAAGGCTCAATACCCACAAAATATGGGTTGAAGGTGGTTGTGGCAGAAGTGGGTTTTGACCCACTTTCAGCCAATAAAAATGTGCCACGTAGGCAGGCTGTTGGGAAGGCTTCAGATTGGGCTTGTTCACTTTGTTGGGCAGCTGGGTCTCTTTGGGCAGAATGTGAAGGAGGCGAGTTGGGCCTTCATGTGCATTTGGGCCACTGGAAGATGAGTTGGAGAAGGCTGAGGAATTGGCTTGCTGGGGTGAGGCTGAAGCGTTAGAGTGAAGGAGCTGAAGAGTATTTAACGTTGGTCTTGGAGGCTTGATGCTGAAGACAAATTATGATGGCCTGGACACGTGGTGCAAGGAGGAGCAAGGAACTTGGACACGTGGCGCGAAGGGAGCATGACACCTGGCGCTGGGAGAGAGGAAATCAGGCGGGCTGGGTCTTTGGGCCGAATTCTTGGGCCTATATTTCAAGAAAAATGCCATATTTCCCTTCTCTTTTTCAGATTTAAATGTTTCATTTTCTCTTCATTTCAAAGTGCCAAAATACAACTTTTAATTCCTACAAAATAACAATAAATTAAATCATAATCAAATATTTTCATTTATAAAATAAATCATATTAATTCCATGAAAATATTAATTAAAACTTAATTTATTTTGACTATTAAAATCAATAAATGTGTATTTTTTCACCACTAATCAAAGTTTGATTGTTATTCAGATTTGAGTGCCTTTCTTTCAGCTCATCCATATGGACATTGAGAAATGGTTCTAGAATATCTAAGTTAAACAACACATATCGATGCGCTACTGCCAAGTTCAATCGGTCAAGCTCAAAGCACTCTGTTGTTGATAGTGGATTTTCTTCTAGTAATGTACTATCTTGATTATCATTTTGCTTTAAAAAGGTTTCACAAAAGCGTACACATTCAACATCAAGATAGCGATTTGCAATACATCTTTCTGGCCGTGCATAATTTGCTACAAACCCTTTCAATGCTTTCATATATCTCTCAAAATGGTACATCCATCGAAATTGCACCGGACCACAAAGTCTATCTTCTCGTGCTAAATGAACAACCAAGTGAATCATTGGATCAAAGAAAGAAGGAGGGAAATATTCTTCTAGTTTATAAAGAATTTCAAAGGCTTCTACTTCCAATTTCATAATTTCCTCCTTATCAACCCCACGCTGACACAATCCATGGAAAAACTTAGAGAGCCGAAGAATTATCTCTCTACAACCTTCTTCCATTAAACCCCTTATAGCAATAGTCAATAGTTGTTGCATAATCACATGACAATCATGAGACTTAAGTCCTGTCAGCTTCTGTTTCTTCACATCTACACAATTTCTAATGTTAGAGCTATATCCATAAGGCAATTTCAAGTCAAATAGCCTCTCACAAAGCAACTTCTTATCAGATAGAGTGTAAGCTGCAGCAGGAAGACGAGTAACACCATTTTCTTCATACGGATGGAGATGAGGCATAATGCCCATCTCTGTCAAATCTAATCTAGAGTTGTAGTGATCTTTAGATTTTCCTTTGCAATCGAGAAATGTATTAAGTATGCTTTCACGAACATTATTTTCAACATGCATAACATCAAGGTTATGACGAACAACTAATATTTTCCAATAAAGCAGCCTAAAAAAAATAGACTGCTTCTTCCAGATTTTTTCTGTGTCTATACCACGACTCCTCTGTTTTCCCTTTCCAAATTCATTAGTCACTGCTTAACTGCTCAGCTACTTCAACACATGTCAATATAATTTGACATTGTGGTGCTCTTTCCCTTGCTCTAGCTGTTGTTTATTTCTTATTTCTATAACGGTGTTCTTGGGGTAGAAATCGAATATGATTGCAAAAGGACATCTTTTTGCTATGTTTCAACCAAACAACATTTGAGTGCTCGCCACAAACAGGACAACCATACTTCCCTTTAGTCGCACATCCAGCTAAGTTTCCATAAGCTAGAAAATCATTTATGGTCCATAGCAACATGGCCCTTAAATTAAAAAACTTCTTTGTAGAAATATCATATGTATAAACACCATTCCATAATTCTAGTAACTCATCTATTAAGGGCTCTAAGTAAACATCTATATCATTCCCGGGTTGTTTAGGTCCAGGAATCAACATAGATAGAAAGGTAAATTCATCCTTCATGCACAACGCAGGTGGCAGATTATATACGAGCATTATAGGCCAACAACTATACGTAGAACTCATATTTTTGTAAGGATTGATCCCATCAGCATCAAGTCTTATTCGAAGGTTGTTAGGTTCAAGTTGAAAATCTGGCCATCTCTCATAAACTGCATCCCAAGCCTCTGAATCTATCGGGTGCCGCATTTTCCCGTCTGTTCTTTTATTGGTTGAATGTCATTTTAAGCTTAAAGTCGTCTCTTCTTTTCTAAACAGCCTTTGAAACCTTGGTATAATAGGAAAATATCTCAACAATTGTGCAGGCTGCCCTTGTAGAATCTCTTTTGTCTGTTCATCTTGCTTCCATCTTGGATATTGACAAGTGGGACATACTTGGGCATCAACATTCTCTTTTGTATACAAACAACAATCATTGACACAAGCATGGATATGCTTATAGCTTAGATCAAACATCTTTAGAAACTTTTTAACTGCATACATTGATGTCAGTAGGAGATTATTGTAACGCCCCGACTCCAGGGACCGTTACGGTGTGCCTTGTAAACAGTGCTAAACTCGCTAATTGAGTCATTTGGCCAAAATCGTGTAACTAAGGGTGATTAGCGGTTTAGGGATTAAAATTTTTGGTTAAGATGTAACGTTTCACTAGAACGTTTAATATATATACATTGGGATCCCGAAAATATAGTTTCAGAGTCTATTACAGAAAATATTTACAACAGGCCGTTCTAAGCGGCAAAACAGGGTTCAACCATAGTTCCTCTTTAAACCACGGCCGTGGCGGACGAGCAGCTGCATATGTACACGTCATCACCTAAGCTCTCCAACTCAAGGATGGTCCAGCTTTCTTTTGCCTTTACCTGCACCACATAGCACCCGTGAGCCGAAGCCTAGCAAGAAAACACCATATAACATGATATAATATCAACAGTAATTGTATTGGTTATTCAGGACCAACAGTTCAACAAATAGGTGACTAACATAAGAGTCACAAGTGTGGGGACAACACCCGCTAGCCATGTGACGATAGGGTCACCAGGGCTTAACTGGTAGGTTGTCCTTTCATAAGTTCGACCAGGATAGGTGCATGGTGATTGGTCACCAACATAACCTTCCTCCCGACTCTAGAGTCGTAACTATGGACAGCATCCCCTAGCCATGTGACAAACAGTCACCGGGGCCATATGCCCTGGCTATGAACATCTGGTCTTAGACTAGGCAAACGCTTATAAGTTCATCGACTTTAGGGTCGGTCTAGCATTAATGCCATAGAACCATTCAATGCATGTTCATCGACTTTAGGGTCGGTCCCTGACTAGTCAGTGCCATACACAGGTAAGTCATGCCACCAAACATATATCGCATATTCAATATCCATAAACAAGTTATTCAGCATGCTTACTAAACAGGTACTGGTACAATCAGGATCATGCATAAACACAGAGGCTCAAGCTTTGAATGATATCATACTCAGTATACAAAGCATGTCCTAATCACATGTTTCTCACGTATCATATGCATAATATTCAGCAATCCAACATGCACCAATAATAGCCATGCATGTCACGTTCAATAGTCAACCAACATGCATCAATAATAGCCATGCATGTCATACCCAATAATCAACCAACTTGCATCAAGAACAACCATGCATGTCATACTCAATAATCAACCAACATGCATCAATAACAGCCATGCATGTCATACTCAATAATCAACCAACATGCATCAATAACAGCCATGCATGCCACATATACACAGGGTGTAGTTTTCTTACCTCAAAGTCGAGCTAGGATGATTAAAAGAACGACCCTTGAGAACGATCAACTTTTAGTCCTTTAGCGGTCACCTAGTCATAACCAAATATAGGATACTATCAATAAAAATGATCAACATAAGTTCCCAAACCAATATCTAGCCTCCGGAATATCAATCCCCACTTGACCGGGTACTAGGTTCAACCCCGAGGCCTAAGGCTTGAATCCCCAAGCTAAAAACACCATTCTGACCAAAAAGTCCCTAAGGGTCGCGGCCCTCCACAGCTGCACCGCGGCGCGCCCCTCAAATAGAGGATACCTTCCCTGTCAGGCACCATGGGCCGCGGCTCACCTTTGCCACGCCGCGGCTCAATATGCAATTCAGCCAAAAACCAGCAATGCACCAGCTCGACTCCCCTGCGTTTTCCCTTGGAACCAGCCCTTCAAACCAACCCAAAACACCAACCTAACACCCAATTTAACCCCTAAACATCATCAACAACTCACCCTCATCACAACCCAAGTAAAACATCAACCTAACTCCCTTTAATTCCAACTATCCACCAAATGATTACAAGCTGAAAACTCAAAGATAAAACAGAGTATAATCAGAAAGTTAATGGATAAAACTTACCTCAAACCTGGAATTAAACCCTCTCCAATGGTTGAACCAAGTCTACAAGCTCAGCCCCTTGATTTCCTAGCTTAACTTCTCAATTTGGGCTCTCAAAATTCAAAGAAAGAAAGAAGGGAAAAGCTTGTACGGGAGAGGAAGAAAGAGATGAGGATAGGCTCTGTTTTGATATGGTTCCACAGCCTTCTAAAACAATCAAAGGTTGATATAAATCCTTAAGGTCAAAAGACCATAATGCCCCTAGGCCAAATAAATCCCTCTAAAGGCTTCCGAGGGTAAAACCGTCCTTTCCCGCCTATCTAGTTAATTATAATTAACACTCTCCAATTCCCGCTATCCTCAATATTCTCAAATACCAATAAATCATATCCCATTACCCTTTTATTCCCGGTAATGCTCTAATCATCAAAATGACCCCGAGACTCACCCCGAGCCCTGAACTTAAACCCGTTATGACTAGACCGAACACTTACATCTCATGATCGTCTCATGCCGAATAGCTCGAACCAATCCACCTTATAAGGTGGCCATATTAATTAATCACAATCATGCACCCAAAATACACAATTACGCCCACAGCGGCCAAATTACCAAAATACCCTTATAATAATAAATACTCCCATATGCATGCATTCACCATCATATAATAATATAATTCACGTAAACATGCATATAATCATTAAATATTATAATAAAACAATTATGGCCCTCCCAGCCTCCTAATCAAGGTTCTTAACCTTATTAGGAATTTTGGGGCATTACAATTATCTTTCGACAACATTTCTTTGATCATCTCCAACATCTCACTAAAGCCAACATCTGAGATTCCATGCTTTGTTTTTAGATTATACAGCCTAATGATAGACGAAATTTTTGTATACTTTGAACAACCTTCATACAATGGATTCAACATCTGCTAATAGACTATGAAAATCAGCATCATTGTTATCGTCACCAAAATCATTGGCGTTACTTGAAAATACTCCCGCTGCCCAAAATAAATCATATTCAAAACTTGTGTTTGTCGTGCTGCTTTGAACTGGATCTTCCCCATGATGAAACCATGTTTTGTAAGATTGGTCCATACCCCACAAAACTAAGTGTTCGACAACTTCGTTTGAAATTTGATGTCTTAGATTGTGACATTTGTTGCATGGATAAAGAATATTGGCTGGAAATCCGAGATTCGTCACGGCTGTCTTAACAAACTCCCTAGCTTTTTGCTCATATTCCACTGTTGCTCTACAATTTTAGAGCATACTTCAATAGTCAAGCACTGAAACTTAAACTTATACCCAAAATAAACTATACGATTTTGTTTACTAACCTATTAAGATGGATCCAACTTTTATCCATCTCCATTAAATTTGAATTTGATGTTGTTCTCTTAATAAAATCTTGTTTTTTGTCTGAGTTTAAAAACTGTTAGACAAGACAATCACATTATTTGCAGTTGTAATTTCAGGGTCATGACAAGGTCATTAACAGACAAGCTTTTAAAGGGAATCTCAGGTCTTCACTGTTCGCTTGTAACTCTTTCATTTTTATGGAGTTTCTTATATGCTTTGGATGCAACGATTTTATGGTTCTAAGTTTCTATTACAGACGTAACACATACATGCACGCACGTGTATTATTTGTTGTTTTGATTTCAAGGTCACCTTTATAACCATGGTTAGGTCATTAACACACATGCTAAAAAAAGAAAACATGCCTTGGTTGAATTTCAGGTCATCTCAAAAGAGAATTTCAGGTCTCTCCATGACATGCCTTGGTGGAATTGAATAAACCGAAGATGACTTGTTGGAGTATCTTACTCATATTTTAATACATAGTTAATGTGAGGTACATTTTCAAGCAGTTTGATGCTTGGAAAGGTTTTAAAAGAAAGTGAATGGGTCTTTGTTTCAAGTGGGCATGTTTGCTCTAGAGTTGGTTTTTATTTTTGACATTGTAAAACTCTATTATATTTACTGTTTTGGGTCGTTAATAATTCAGAGAAGATAACAGAGATAATTAATTAGGCTGAAGAAAGAAAAAAAACAAGGGAAGTTTCTAATTTGGTATGTAGTAATCTCTCTTTCATGAGTCCTAAACTCATTTCTAGCTCATGTACTATTATATATATATATATTTTTTGGTAAATCAGCTAGTACTATTATATATTATTATTACATATGAGGAGATGGTTTTTGTCAATATAGATCAACTTGTGTAGTGACATTATTATATATATATGTATGTACATATAAATGTAATTAATGTTTGGTTGTGCATCTTTTACTTTTTGTCCTTTTATGTGTGTGATGGGGGTGTTAATTTATAGTGGAAGCTTTTCTGTTAATGTTCATTATTATTTGAGTTGAATTAATGGATTGAGTTCTCTCAAACACTACTTTTAAACTCTATTATATATTTATGATGTGCTACTGTTACTAGCAAAATCTTTAGACATCATATTCTGATATTTTTACATATTTTCTTGTTGCATTCTCAATGGAAAAATTAAAGCTATGCAATATATTTAAGTCTTTATCTAAGTGGGAGTGAAGAGAACAAATGGAGGGATTCAATCGAATTAATATGAATGAATCACTAAATTATGACCTACTAAAATGAGGATCAAGATCAGGACTTGTTATAAATTTTCTTTTTTGACTTCTCTGAATTTATGTATGTGTGTTCTTCATCTTTGCTTGCAATTTTACAATCATTTGAAAGCTACTGTACTAGATATTAATGGCACATTTTTTAAAATATCAATCATATCAGGGATGGTTGAATATGTGTGATAATTTGTTCAAAAGAATAGGTAAAATAGATCTCATGCTCAACTCTTTGTGAAGTCACTCTTGATGGGAAGGCATGTTTTGGAAACTTGGAGTTCTTGTATGCTTTAGTATGGGATTATTATGTGTGTTCAACTAAATACAACCTGATTCTTGTGCCATATCTATAAGTCAAAATGATCAAAGTACACATTTCCTATGTATTAGGGCCTTTAAACATAGTCCTTGAAACAAATATTTATTTAAATGCTTACTCAAATGTCAGGGGAGGGAAACCAAGCTATTGTTTTGGATTGAGTTCTCTCAAACACTACTTTTAAACACTATTATATATTTATAATGTGCTACTGCTAGTAGCAAAATATTTAGACATCATGTTCTGATATTTTTACATATTTTCTTGTTGCATTCTCAATGGAAAAATTGAAGCTATGCAGTGTATTTATGTCTTTATCTAAGTGGGAATGAAGAGAACAAATGGAGGGATTCAATCGAATTAATATGAATGAATCACTAAATTATGAACTACTAAAATGAGGATCAAGACCAGGACTTGTTATAAATTTTCTTTTTTTACTTCTCTGAATTTATGTATGTGTGTTCTTCATCTTTGCTTGCAATTTTACACTCATTTGAAAGCTACTGTACTAGATATTAATGACACATTTTTTAAAATATCAATCATATCAGGGATGGTTGAATATGTGTGATAATTTGTTCAAAAGAATAGATAAAATAGATCTCATGCTCAACTCTTTGTGAAGTCACTCTTGATGGGAAGGCATGTTTTGGAAACTTGGAGTTCTTGTACGCTTTAGTATGGGATTATTATGTGTGTTCAACTAAATACAACCTGATTCTTGTGCCATATCTATAAGTCAAAATGATCAAAGTACACATTTCCTATGTATTAGGGTCTTTAAACATGGTCCTTGAAACAATTATTTATTTAAATGCTTACTCAAATGATCAAATGCTTACTCAAATGTCAGGGGAGGGAAACCAAGCTATTGTTTTGGGTAATTATATTTATGATGTTTTGGGTAATTATATTTGACTTAGTACTCATGGAGGCATTATCAGATTATACGTTTTTCCAATCAGAACTCATATGTATAATGGTTTATTATTCAAACCCTAAGGTTAGGGACGTGAAAACTACCCTTATTCACACCCAGGCGAGATATCTATCAATATATTCAAACCAATTCAAGCAAACATAATTTATTTGTAAGAAGATGTTAGCTTATAATTCTAGATAAAATCTGACATCATTTCCCATATAAAAGCTTACCTAACCATCTACCAATACAAAGTAAAAAAATTCAAACAACACACAATAAGTTTTCATCCTTATATCACCGCAACACACAAATAAATTTTCCATAACCTACTTCTCTAAGACACACAAGTTTTCAACCTTCCGTTATCACCGCAGCACACAATTTTAATCTCAGAACCTACTTCTCTATGAATGAATATTTAAGATATTCAAACTTCTCTAACATTTGTATAATATTAATAAAAAAGTTAAGAGAACATACTTCTGTACCTCTTGCTATTAATAATCAAGTTAATTAACTTTGCAATGCTCCTTGACAATTCAATCCACAACCAAAAGAATATAATCAATACCTAAAAGATTAATACAAAATTAAAATTAAATGATACAATAAAACCATAAAATTCATGAAATTACTTATAACGAGTCTTAAAATCATAAACTATATTCATTAATGGTTCAAACTTAACATAAAGAAACATATTCCAACTCAAATGTCCAAAAAAAATCATCATTTTCATAATCACCCTCATTTCCGCTCATTCTATCTTAAATTCAACTACTAAAATAAACATTATTTCAGCAACTTAATACTAATAACAATGCTGCTCTACTAAATTATGGTAGCCAAATAATTTAGTTGCTAATTCTAAAATAATAAGACTAATTAATTCTACTACCAAAATTGTTAGTAGCTAATTTATTATTTTAGCTACCAATTTTCTTTTGGTAGCAAAGAAAAACATTTACCTACTAATTTTTTGGTAGCTAAAAATAAAGTTTCAATCATTTTATTTTGCAAAATTTAGCTACTAATTATTTCAAGCCATGCTAAGTCAAGCTAATTTCAAAGAAGGTGCAGATTGTTTTATAAAATAAACAGGGCTTATAATCAATGACCAAATATATAAATTTCAAGCCATGCTAAGTCAAGCTACAGCCATGCTAAGTAAAGGCAAGACCATTTTTGAACTTTTGTTGTAGTCCCAAAGATACTATTGATTGGCCTTTCTTTCAAAAAATTTAAGTTTTGTAACTTTGTACAGTTTTGAGTTAAGCTATTTTGTTGAAAGGGAGGAGTTCTCCTCAAGATATGGAACACACATTTGTAAGGTTATGAAGTACTTCACTTACCAAATTATTTAGATTTTTTAAATTAAAATCTGAACCTTAAACTGTTTATAACATTTAGGATACTCAACTTCTTGATAAGTTAATAATCAATTTTATTAAGGGGAAAAAAAACTCAACTTCTATTTCCATTTCCATATGTATTTCTATAAACAACACTACTACAAAAAATGTTTTTTAGGAGTAGCATTGCGAGTCCTAAAAAAGTTTTTAGGACTCGCGGGACGCGAGTCCTCTATTTGAGAGCCTTAAAAAGTGAGGTTTTTTAGTGCGAGTCCTAAAAAAATATGGTTGAGTGCCTTTAATTAAGTTTTTAGCGAGTCCTAAAAAATCTAGTTGAGTGCCTTTAAGTAATTTTTTAGGACTCGCAACGCAAGTCCTAAAAAATCGTGTTGAGTGCCTTTAAGTAATTTTTTAGGACTCGCTTGAGTATCTTTAAATTAAGATTTTAGGACTCACTTTGCATGCCCTTAAAAGTAAAAAATTTTTTAAAAAAATGCAGCTACAATTTTCATTTTGATTTAAAAAAAATATATCCCTTTTCCAAAATGTATTATATATGTTAGATTTCTAAAATTTTCAAAAGAAAATACAACAAAATAATTTTTTTATTAATTACTCAAAAATATAATTTTAATATTTAGTCTACTCACCTTACAAAATCATATTACATGATAGTTATAGTTTTTATATGGATATTTTGGTCAAAGTAATGTTAGTCCATGCCATTCCAAAAAAAAATTCAACCAAACAAAAGAATTGATATTTCTTTCCCATTCTATCTCTATTCTCACACAAACACTATCATTTCAATCCCAACCAAACAAGATTGTATTAAAAAAAGATGATAAGAAATCACCTATACTGTATTACAGTCTAGACAACCTCAGACTAAGATAGTACATATAAGACATAAAACTACAAACAGAGACCAACAAAGACAGCAAAGAGGCCCTCATGAAAAACTATCAAAACTACAATTACAAGTGCCAGTCACAAAGAAGCATTGAGTATTCCTTAAAGCAAGGAGTGCTACACCAAAAAAAAAAATGCCTGAGCATTTTTCTTTTCAAGCAAGGAATGATTTCACAGCATCACAATTTTTTAATATTATTAGAAATTCAAGAATTTTCAAGTAAGAGAAAAAATAATTAAAGAAATAAAATTAAAGGATAAGTTACCCACTTCCAAGTTACATCTGGAGCGGGAAAATATGTGGGAAATTTGGCAGGTCTCCTTGAACATCCTTAGTTTTACCACCTACATAAACACAGGCTGCACAATTACTAAAGGCAACTACAATACTAATTTAATCTGTAGAACATCTTAAGAACCAATAGGTTTATACAAAAACCACAACATCAAATAATCAAGCAGGAACATTTCATACCAATTAATTACTTTACCTGCACTAACATCAAGTGATGATGGCAACAATGTGCATGGTTCTTTGACTAGTTTCTTCTCTATCTTTTTATTTGAAATTCCAACTTTGATAGATACGTGCTGTCATTTTGTTCGAGGCTCTTTTGTGCATGGAGCGGTATGTTTTTTCTATGAAACACCACCTGAATATATTATGCAAAAAAAAAGTCAAACTGAGATGTAATCACTTACATGTAGAAAATGGATTTTTCTTTATTCGATTAACAAACGAAAAGAAAGATGCAGAACCGATGATGATACAATTGTTAAGAATTATTAAAAAGAAGTTACCAACCTTGATCAACAAGTCTTGAGCATAAAGGTGATTTTTTTTTGTTGAATTCTCCATCTTCTTTTCAAAAATGTCACAATGATTTTTGGGAACCAAAATTACATCCCTAGATTTCTTCTGGTGAGCATGCAACTTTCTAGAAGCTACTGAAGTTATTTCTGAAGTATTTAAGGACATCAGAAAAAGTAAGTGCGAATGAATTTCTTTCTAAATATTTGTCCACATCACCAATAGTAAGATAAAATGCACTTGAAGCACAAGTTCATAACAAGTGATATACATACATTATACCCCTCAAGAAGGATAAGAAAATGCTTTTGAGCTTATCCATCAGCTATTAGAGAATAGACAGAGATCCAACAGTGTAGATTTTTTTTTATTCTTTGTCAACTTGATTTTCACTTTTGGAAAATGGAATAATAAATATTATTGATGTAAAATAAAAGACCATCAATAGATATAGCAAACCAAGAGAAGAAGCTACAAAAAACTAAATGTAGCACATTGTACTTGTAAAATGTTAATCTAAAACAACTTCAGAACTCAGACATTTTATTGCAACATGTCATTTTAAAGTATATGTATCTGTATCTAACTAAGCTTGGAAAGAATAAGTTTTCAAACTCTCAAGTGTAAAAAGATAAAGCAGCATCATTTTAGTAATTATGAAAAGGATGTGTATCAATTTCAACACAGTCAAAACTTTATAGCAATGTAGATGCTATCCACATCTCTCTACCTATTCTCTCTAGAGTTAGTAGGCATTTCAGATAAAGTAGCGTGCAATGTTTAGTTTCTGACCTCTTGACTCGTTGAAGGTCTCTAAAGATAGCTTAAGGATTTCTTCTTGAGGAATGAACTTCACTTTGTTGACCCAAACTCTTAAGTCTCCTTGTTTTGATGATTAACAAATATTTGATTATTATTTGTTACTAATGATTTGTTGATTTTGTAGCAAAAACCAAAGTGAATTACCACTTCAAAGTCAAACTTATGACCAAGGGCAAAATGGTCATTTTACCAAATTTTCCGGAAACGACCCGAAATGGACTTCAAGACTCAAGAAACTCAAGATAAAGGTTTAATTTCATTTCTTAGTCTTGTAAAGTGATTGCAAGTATACTTTAAGTCATAAGTATAAAATTTGGCTCACTCACGTACTAAAAAATGGTGATTTTTTAAAATGAGAAATAATTATCCTAAATTCACTTTTAAGAAAATACATTCCGATACGGTCGTAACGCAATTGGAATTTTTGAAATCGGATAAACGAGCTAAAAGTTACAAAGAATTGAAAAACGGGAAAATAGGCATAAATCGGTATTTGCTCTCTGTTTGCCATCCGGAATTCCGGATTGGCAACCGGAATTCCGGTTGCTTCCAGACCGGAATTCCGGTTCCCCATCCGGACTTCCGGTTCGCGGCAGACAGCTTCGAAAATTAACCCCTAACGGCTATAAACAGCTAGTTTTTTCCCAAACTCTATATAAACTCATTTTTTACTTCAAGTTGGTGGTTGGCTGAGCATTTATTACATATACCAAACCAAATCCATTGATTTCAAAGAGCTTTCAAAGTTTAACTCATCCAAACACATATTCACACACTTGAGCCAAAATTTGTATTTATTTCTTCTAATTGTGCTTGCTAATCACTCTAGGTTTCTCATTGTATTATCATACTTCTAGAGTGATTTTTGCTTGTAATATCAAACATATTCCCATATTGAGATTGAGGTGAGGTTGGCACCGGTTTTGTAAACAACCCGGTTAGAGTGAGATTGACACTTCAACAATCCGAAAAAGAGGTTGATAGTCCTTGGTGGTGGAAAACTATTGTAAGAGGTTTGGAAATACCTTGGTGAAAAATTCCCGGTTGTAAGGGTTAGTCAAGCCCGCTAACTTGGCTCGATAGTTGAACTCAAAGCTAGGTCCATAGCTTTGAAGACCAAGGACGTAGGTGGCTTAGTTCTACCGAACCTTGTAAAATTCGAGAGTTTGCAATTTCTTAACCTTCAACTCTTTACATTACAAGTTTGATTATTTTCTATATCTATTTGATTGCCATATTATTTGCTTTTACTTGATAAATTTGATTTATTGCATAATTTGGCATATTAAGTTTTAAATTTCCGAAATTAGTTTAATTTTCCAATTCACCCCCCCTCTTGGAAACATATCTTGGGTTAACACACTTTACCAGTTTCTACTGGCTTTTTCTTCTTGGAATGAAGCTGTGAAATTGACAATTGCCCCCTGCTCATTGCTATTGTGACAGCTTAATCTCTCTTCCCAGATTCCATCAAAACTGAGTCACTGACACTTTGGCATGATTCACAGACCCAATCTTCAGGAACCTCGTGCTTTACTTTTCTTCCCATGCATTAACTGAAAACAGAGAGATATAAGAATCATTTATGATTGATTATTATCAATACTTGTATCATCACACACACTCAAAAAGACATGGAAAAAATATATATGAAAGTTAGAAGCAATAAACACGTGCAGAAGAATATCTTCATGTTGAAAACAAGAGCATCATAGAGTTGCAGCACACCATAGCTTACAAACATGAAATTTAGGATCATTGTTCTGAGCTAATGTATTAGCAAGCATACGACTTTGCTCCATATCAGCTAAGTTTGCAACATTTACCCCTCTCACATGATCCATTGACATCAATTGAGACTGCTCCTGTGAACAAAATTACAAAATCAAACTCAATGTATGGATGACTATTTTATAATTCTTCAAAAGGTTGAAAGAGCAGCCAAACAATCAATCAAAGAGATACAACCCTTAAGTGGATGAAGTTGATGCAAAAAAGAAGATAGAATTTATAACAAAAAAATATATTTAACTACATTGTAAATCAAAACTTAAGTGATCCAATTTGGATACACGGTCCAAGAGTAATTTTTTACTGTAAAGGCTTACGTGCCAATTATCTTTATGGTTAGTCTTTTAAAATCCTATAAATGAATTAACATTATAAGTGTATATCCCATCCTGTGATATTTTTTATAAGATAAACATAAGCAAATATTGCAGCTTTTATATCTAGAAAAGTTAAAACATAAAAATAACAATGAATCTATACTATTCTGATTGACACACCACAAAATTGAGCTCTACAACTAGTGCTAATGGTACTACTGCAGACCTCAAATAATAATGCAAGCTTAAGATATTAAGAACGTTGGCACTGCAAATCTATTATTAGTGCAAAAGATATATATTAAGTTCAGCAGAACAAATATTTCAGCAGATGTCATAATCATGAGGCTCAAACATAATAAAACTAAGCAATCTAGTAATCTACAAATACGCAAGATTAAAAGAAGAGAAAAGTATCTTGAAAATTAAAGTTACATTTTCTTTCAAGTCACCAAAGTTGTTTATTTTATTTACTAACTCAGCTTTAGGAATAAAACCTCTCAAACCTTGCAAAGTAAGATTTAAGATTGGTACAAATTGACTAAAAAACAAAACAAATGAAATAAAAGTCACAACTTTATTTAGAGGACATACATTCTCAATTATTTGGAGCCCCATTCACATATGTTTTATCCTATCTTCATCAAGAATCAGAATTTGACAGTGTAGAATTTATCAATGGCCAAATATGTGTCATTTTCACACCTCACATTAACCCAATTCAGCTTGAACAAACAATAATGTAGAAGAAAACTACAAGGCTACACTAATAGTATCATTGAAACATATTTGGAAACAGATGGTGTGCAGTGTCAATATCTCAGAGAAATAGAAGAATATACTTGAACCAAATAAGAATCAAACCATAAATAATGTTTAATAAATAGCATGATACTGAACAAGACCCAAAACAAAGAAATGAAAAACAATAATTCATGGAAAATGAGATATGATAGATTTAGAAATGCATACCAACCATTGTTTTTTTCCTAAAAATTGCCTCATTTCTACTTTATAAATGCATACCAACTACTGTTTTTTTCCTAAAAATTGCCTCATTTATACTTTATAAATGCATACCAACCATTGTTTTTTTCCAAAAAATTCATGGAAAATATTCTTCTCCCTAGCACCGCTGATTGCTTAGGCATCCAATGAAAAAGTCCTAAATTTTATCAGAAAGAACCCTCAATTTCGAAAGTACTTCAAGCTTCAGTTCATTTCAATATGTCTATGATCTAAATTTCTAATTCCTCAGCCAGTTTTAAGAAAATACAACAGATTAATGGAAAAATCAAACAAAAAAACATAACAAAAATAAAATTAATTTATATTATGCATCCTTAAACATCCATGGATTCAAAACCAGATCGACCATAGTTTCAAACATACCTGAAAACTTGAAATCACATTTGAAAGAGCACAGAAACATTAGCCTGCGAACCCGCGCTACCGTGTGCTGTCCAGCCAGCCCCGTCCTTGCGCGATCGATCCCACCTCCTGAGACCCTCGCGTCGTCGAGCCCAGCCACCCTGGAGAACCCCTCTCGCCGTCGAGCCCACCCCTTGAGCCCCCAGCCACTGTCGAGCCCTTGAACCCCTAGCCGTCATCGAGCCCAGCTAGAGCGAGAGATGGGAGGACGAAGGAGTGAGAGAGCCGAAACCCTGCCTCTGCATTGAGCCCGCTGCCGTGATTCGATCACCAGCCAACCACCTCGCCGTGATCCATGCATGCCGTCAAAGAGGAGGGCTAGTTGGGTTTGAGGAAAAGAACGAGAGGGAGTGAGATTGAGGTTGAGGGTTGATAGGGTTTAGTTATTATTATTATTGTTTGTTAAAAAAATATATAGTTATTATTATAAAAATATATAAATACAAAGTATAATGATATTAAGAAAAAATAATACAATAAAATATTCATGATATATTATTAGTTTTTATTTTCTATTTATATTTAAAAACTAACAACTTATAATTTTTTTTAAAAAAATATTAAAACATTTAACAATATATAAATAATTTAATTTCAACTATTACTTTAAGCCTAGTTGTTTTTAGGACTCGCTATTAAGGACTCCCAAAGCAAGTCCTTAAAATTATTAAGTAAAAAACTCATTTTTTAGCCCTGATTCTTTTAGGACTCGCATATTTTTTTAGGACACTCATTGGGAGTCCTAAATTGTGTTTTTTCAGGACTCTCAATAAGTGCCCTAAAAACTCTATAAATATTTTTAAGGACTTGCATTTCTGTGTGTATCCTAAAAAAGTGTCATGTAAAGGGTATTTTGTAGTAGTGCAAATTTCATAATTTATAATTAAAAAGATATTCAAACACAAGAAAATCATATTTGGACTGTTATGCTTAAATCATTCTAAATAGTATTCTCTCTAACCACTGTCTCAAGCAACCTTAGTTATTGTAATTTATAAAATGCAAGTATACATATATCTCTTACATACATGTTTACAAATAGCTTAGATATTTTGATTTAGTAACTCATTTGAAAATGCCTATACCATCGAAATAATATTTCATGCTAACATCATCACTGTGTTAAAGAAGTGCATGTCACCAAAAAACATTGTTCATCAAAATCATCAAGTAAATGCAATTGATCTAAAAGTCATATGGCCCGTGCTATGAATTCAAGCGTGCTATATGGCACGCTCTTTCTATTTCCAACTAAAACTAGTTCCACATCCTCTTATATGGTAATTAAGAATTAATGCTTATATTTAAAGGCTTGATTAGATCTCAGTATTACCACTTAAGCTCATTTTGACAATATAGCTAAGACTGTGTTTATGTAGAATACCAAAATGGATAAGTAATTTGCGAGCTATGAGTGCTAAGAGAAGTTTGGCTCAAAAGGAGACTGAATATATACACATTGCATATTTTTGTGTCAACATATTTCTTTTAATTTTAACAAGATTGAAATAGAAAGTTAGCAAAAACAAAAGGACAACCCCTATTGAGTCTTCTGAATGCTCTAAAGCCTACCTCAACTCTGTCATTCGCTTCTTTCGTAGCTCCTCAAACCAAGCCCTGAAGTGAAATTGCAACAAAATGAACATAAAACAACAGAGGCATTTTGCCAAGAATTTAACCATAAGATAAAACTCCACTCTAATCATATCCCAGAAAGACAAAACACATAAAACTAAACCAAAAACGTTTTAAAGTCAAAGCAGGGGAAAGGGGTGCTTTAGGTCTTCTTGAAATGAGACTGATAGACTGAGGCCTCGGATTGAAAAAATCCCATCAATTTGCAAAATCAAAAATTAATTTTGAAAACCACAGATTTTATGGATTCTATGAGATTTAAGCTGATAAATCTAACGTCTACAACTAAATACTTACCTGGCTTGCCAAGACCGAAGAGAAGAACGAACCGAGAAGCCCAACGATTGGAAACGGATTAACAGAGAGATAGAGAAAGACGAGAGAGAGAGAGAGAGAGAGAGGAGGATTTGAGGGATGGAGGAGATTTGAGAGAGAGAGAGGAGTTCGGAGACCGTACCAAGCCGAAGAAATGGGTCTCTGTTCTTTGTTGAAGAAATGTTGAAGGAAATCTGAAAAAAAAAAAAAAGAAAGAAGATAAGTGGCAGGATGACTAAATAAATTACCGCCCTATTTTCATTAAGTTGCCCCATATAATACTTTTTCATAATACTTTTTTATTAGTATTATATTCATGTGTTATGGAAATGGGTATTTGGTGTTGTGCTACTGTACACACTGCAATGTACACGGACATACTATAGACAAGTGCTACAAACTAAATAGTTACCCACCTGGTTATCACAAACCAAAACCCCCATCAACAGCTTCTGCCAACCAAATTCAGACCAGTGACAATCCTCCAGCCTCTCATGATGAGAGCACTGCCTTTTTACCTCAGTTGACTGCAACTCAGTATCAACAATTACTGAGTCTTCTTGCCACTCAAATCCCTGGTATATCCTCTTCTAACAACTCTTCAATCTCATGTATCCAAGATGGTTGTGCATGACATACACAATCCATCTTGAGGGGAGGCTATTAGGAATAGATTTCTTTAATTGTATTTTATTGTTGTTTCCCTGTATATCTTTATTTTTTATTTTATTTTGTCCTAGTTGGTTTTTCTATTATTTTTGTTAGTCGGTCAAGATTAGTTAGCTGCTTTTCTTTTCTTAGTCTTGGGCTATATAACCAAATGAATTATCTTCTGTTTGAAGTTCAATTTTTCAAATAATACAATTCATTCTTTTTTTTCATTAGTTCCTGCGTAATAATAATCAATACATATTTATAGATTTAACAAGGGGACCTAGCTACAAAACCCTAATTGGATTGGACCTGCTCAATGAAAGGTTCTCCCCACATGTTCTGAGGCAATCCAGAACTAATCAACATTGCATTCATCATTTCTTTCAATGTACGATTTTCCGTTCAGCAACACCATTTTGTTGAGGTGAATAAGGTGTAGTGGTTTCATGGATGATTCTATGTTCATCACAAAATTCAAGAAATGACGATTCATACTCACCACCTCGATCACTTCTCAACACCTTAATATTTTTGTTAAGTTGATTCTCAACTTCGGTCTTATAGAGAACAAATTTCTCTATAGCCTCGTCTTTGCTTTTTAGCAAATACATATAGCAATATTTCATGCTATCATCGACAAAAGTAATAAAATACTTATTGCCTCCTCTTTTTTTGAACAAATTTTAAATCACATATATCGCTATGTATTAAATTTAGGGGTTCATTATTTCTTTCAACCGTTTTGAAGGATGGCCTTGTAGTTTAACACATCAAATCCTTTTTAAGACAAATAGCTATACACCACATCATTATGGTGAAATAAATTGTGAAAATAAATTATTTATAATCAAAACCAAAAATATCAGATTTATTTTTGTATTTAAAAATATTTTTTAAAATAAGATAATTTTGTAAGTTAAGATTTAAATAATTAGATATTTTCTATAAAAATTTAAATTCAAATTTAAAAATATACTAATAACTTAATTTAAAATATTTTAATATATTAAAATATTAGAATTAAAATATTATATATTTAATAAATATTTTTTTAAATTCTTGAAAATATAATTATAAACCTCTAAGTCTGATGGCTAGCGAAAATAAGAGGAAAACATGTGTTTTTGTATCGTTAGAGCATCTACAATGCTAGTAGCCACAGAAGTGGCTTGATCATATTTGTTAGATAAAATGCCAACATGACATTACCAAGTAAGATTTCTATTTGTTGCGGCTAGACAAGTTGCTACTGTAAGGCAATGCATATTCTAATTTTGAAATATTGATAATATTTTAATATGATTTATGTACTTTTGTGTTATGATACTATGATCATAGTATGAATAGTTTTTTGAAATTGTCAATATAATGGAAGTGTATGACTCAATTCAAAGGATCTTTCTATATTTCACGATTATATATAATTTTTTGATAATTTCAATTCATGACTCGTTCATTCTAATCGACATTCTATAATTCCATAACTAAATCTATTTTCTTTTTTTTTTTCTTAAAATTTGAATTTTTTTTTCTCTAATAATTAAGAATTTTGTTTGGGGACAGGCCAAATCGTTTTATTAATAATTCGAGGAACTATTTTTGGAAAAGAAATCTGCTGTCTCTAATTTCCTATCCCCTCCATGTCCCACCAATTAGTTTAAGACACCTCATTTATTTATTTAATATATATTTAAATTCTTTACAACTTTCTGTCTTTCCAATTATATTAACATTATAAATATATGATGTGTCTTAAAATAATTAGTGGGACATAGAGGGGATAGGAAATTGAGTACAGCATATTTTTTTTTCCTATTTTTGATCTAAGTTGAAGTAAGTACAATAATCAATGCCAAAAGGTTGCTTAGTTGGTCGTAAGACATTGGTAGCCTATTAATGACAGGAAGATTTCAGGAAAGCTACAAACGTTCAGGTGATTTTTTTTCTCTTGTTGACCTTACAAGAGTAAATGCAACCGTGTCGTGCTATTGTGTGTCTTGCAGCGTAAACTCTTGCTCTGAGATTACGTTGAAATATTTTTTATAACATTATATATCACATACAAACGAAGCAAATGTTAATTTAGCACAGATGATATTTTTTTCCATTTGTTGACCACATTATAAGAGTAAATGCAACCGTGTCGTGCTTTTGTGTGTCTTGCAGCGTAAACTCTTGCTCTGAGATTACGTTGAAATATTTTTTATAACATTAAATATCACATACAAACGAAGCAAATGTTAATTTTCCATGTGATATATAATGTTATAAAAAATTACCCTCTTTGCTTCGGCCATTCCAACGAAGCAAATGTCTCACAAGATCATCTCTGTTATATCTTTCGTTTTCCTTCTCCTCCTGCTTTGGATAGTTCCGGCGGAATTCCACTATCTCCGGGGAAGAAGTGTTCTTCTCAAAGCGATCTTAGTGGCTCCGTCTCTCGTTGCCATTGTTGGCGGGAATAACTTCTTTTTCTTATTTACTGAAAAGACTCATCGCCGGTATCCAAGGCACCCTTTACCAGGTCCCATCAAAAACTTGCCCAAAAATGTCTTCGACATTATTTTCATCTTTGCTGGGACAATAATAAGCAACTTTCTTTCTCCTATCTACATGTTGATAACCAACTTACTTCTAATATTCGTGGCAACTTTAACGGTGTTACTGACTCAAACCACCGAGTTTGGCTTACTAGACTTATTCGTCAACATCATACAAATATTTGTCCAATACTACTTAGATAGAAATGATTTGGTCCCGATGATACTCTCCAGTGCAATCTGTGGCGGTCTCGTTTGCCTTCGAAACAATCCCAGGGAAGCTACCTCCACCGATATTGAAAATCCCGCCGCCCCTGTTGGGAACTTTAATGAACTGATCAATCCCGTGACCTCTGCTGGAGAATCATTAGCCGCCGAATCCCAGGACATTGCAACAGCTCGTGAGCTCGGCCTGATTACTGATTCGGAAAATTCGGCCGAAGACGCTGAATTACGGAACGCTGAGATTCTTCATGAGCTCAGCCCCGTCATCATCCCTTTGACTCCCGTGGGAAATTCAGGTGCCGCCTCCGAATCCCGGAATCCGACGTCGATTATTGAGGACGTTCGATTAACCACTGTCGTGACAGACAGCGTGGGAGCTGACTCGCAGGATGTTGATGCTGTTGGTGAAGACATGCCCACATGAATGAAGTTTGTACGTTGCTTAGTAGAACAGAGCATCCTTGTTATGTTTCACATTCGATTTTTCGTGAGTTTTTAAGTTGTTGTTTAGTGTTGTATTTTTCCAAATATGGCTTTAGAATGTTTGTTAATAATTTTCATCTCTTAGTAGAAGTGAGACATGGATAGGATGATCTATGACTACTTGTACTGGTAGAGCATAGCAGAAGCAGTAGCATGGCTTAGTTCAATAATATTTGACCTTTTCAAGTTTCAACCAATGAGAAAGAGAAAATTCCACTTTCTCAATTTTTCATTTCATATTCATCGAACAATATCAGAATATCAAGTTCGAAATTCCTGGTACAGTATTTTGTTTTCGTATTTTTTGTTAAATTGACGAAATGCGCCGGAACCGGAGCCGTGTTGGAGATACCTTTCACCAATCTCCGCCTCAACTGAGATAACGCTTCCGGGTTTTGGCTTGAAAAGAATATAGCCTTCGACCCGACCCGACCGCAGAGACGGACTTTCTTACATAAAGAGCCACCTAGTCAAACTGCCCACCTCCAAGATTTAAATATATCTGGATAGCTTAATAGAAGCATGGATACTTTGGGTGGTGATAATAAAGACATTAATGACTCAAATATCCTCTTTAAAATTAAGATATTAAATTTTTGATGCCATTATTTTAGTTCATTTGTTATAATTTCTCAATATAGAAATATGATAAGGTGAGGTGAGGAGATCCAATTAACAACACAAAAAAAAAAAAATTCCAGTCTCTCGTAATTCACCAATATATATTAAATTAAAAATTAAAAATAACACAGATAATCATATACAATCAAGTACTCCAAACAAGACAGATTATTATTTTTTTTTTTAACCTAAGTTTTGTCTAATCATACATGCCACTTCGGGACTTAATTTTAAAAGCACATAAATACAAGTCACGCAGATTTGATGGTTAAAAAAAAAACTGATGAGTCCAAACTACCAGTTCAGTCCAAAATTATTTGCTTACATTAATCTATAGAATTTAAGAAAGAAAAAACTGAAAAGGACAAGTATCTATGTTTTTTCTATAAAGAGACAAGAGCAAAATTATGAATGCAAAAATAATTTTAATAAATGCTTTAGACAAACACTTCCTTATCCATGCTTGGTACTTGGTAGTAGTTTCAGTTTTTTTTCCACTTGAGTAATTAGTGAAAATAATATTTTTTTTTAAGTTATTTTGTATTTTGGTTTAATTTTGATAATTTTTTACAAAATGACTTCAATCTAAAATTTCGACTAGCTATCTAGAATGTCGAAAGTCATTTTACAAAAAATTATCAAAACTAGGTCAAAGTGAAATTACAAGGACTCTTATCATTATTATTTTGTCATGTATTGTCTTTTTCTATAATTTTTACGAATTGACAAAGTTGTAGCCTAATTTGTGTTGTGATTTTAATTTTTTAATTTGCGGCAATACTCAATGTTTTACAATTATTATAGTTAAATACCTAATTTTTTATTTTTACAATAAAAATATATAATGTTCAATATATGTTAAAGATACATATCTAGTCTTTTTTTTGCAGCAAAAATACCCAAAGTTGCTAAAACATTATTGTTGACCGCGTTTTTGGCCAACGACGTGAGAACGTAAAAAAGGATAGACCTTCAAGAGAAATAAAACGACACAGACTGTTTTTGAACAGAAAGTAAATAACACAGCAATTTTTATAGTGGTTCAGCCACAATATGTTGGTAATAGCCTAATCCACTTAGAGTTGTGATTTATAGATCTGTACTCAAGATCAGATGGACTGAGCCAACTGAGTTTCTTCAGTACAGATTGCAAAAATACAAGAATTCTTTATGATACCAGCACTTTCTCTCTCTAGAAACCTCAGACCCAAAATTTCCCAAAAGTCTCAAAAGAAGCAGAAGAAGCCCTTTCTGATCCCATAAGCCATATATTTATAGGCTTAGGATCATACATCTGATATCCCCTAGAATCGGGATATTTCATTATATTTATTATATTTAAATTACAAAAAATATTCAAAATGTAACAAAACCCCCAATTTGTGGGAAGAATGAGAGATTCCCGCGTGTGCCAAGACCGGTTCTTGTTGAAGCCATTTATGGGAATCTTGACTTAGTCCTCCTCTATCTGGTCGACCCCATATCTCCTACTGACCATTCATGCAAGTGCTGGTCGGACACATGCATGCTGGACATATGCAAGTGCTGGTAGGACAAGCACTTGCTGGTAGGACATGCAGTTGTTGGTAGGACATGCACTTGCTGGTCGGATATGTGCATGGTGGTAGGACATGCACTCCTCTCGTCTAACATGGCACTCTCCTCTAGCATGCCATTTCTCTCTTTGGACAACCATGCACTTGCTGGACATATGCATAAGGACCAGACCTTTTGGACTCTCCTCGGACCAAATTCTTGGGGTCTCCTCGGGTGCACTTGTGCAATTGCTTGGACATGACACCTCTCAAGCAGTCAAAAATCTTCATCAGTCTACCAGGTCACTTTATCACAACTCTGAGGAGTCAGTGTATTTATTGACTATTAATGTGTCTTTTACTGCCAGTTGTCACCTCTATTGCCACGTCATCGATCTCCAATTTTTGGGGATAACAATTGTTTTTATCAGTATCTCATCTGTTGGAGTTGTTAAGTGTTGACTCGTCAGAAATGTATCACTCCGTAATTTGGATATGTTTGTCCACAAAATATGTATTTTTTATATTTGAATTAATTTAAAATGTTATTTTTATAATAAAATTACGAAATGGACAGATTGCAAAGTGACAAATGTCTACTTAGTCAACATGTTTAACAACTCTAACAGAGGAAGTACTTACAGAAGTAATGTTTTAGCAACTTTATGGATATGGAGATTTATCTTAGTGGTCACCCTAAATTCTGTTTAACGGGGTTCTATGGGGAGCCAAACCGTAGCCTGAGAGAAAATTCTTGGAGGAAGCTTAGGCAGCTTGCGAGTGCTTCTTCGTTACCTTGGTGTTTGGTGGGAGATCTAAATAATGTTATGTCTAATAAAGATAAGAGGGGTGGGAGACCGTATCCTTCTTGGTTAATTAACGGTTTTCAGGAGGCGATTTCAGATTGTAATTTGATTGATATGGACCTAGTTGGTCATCAGTTTACTTGGGAGCGAGGTCGTGGGACAAATAATTGGGTGGAGGTTCGCTTAGACAGAGCTTTAGTTTCACAAGTTGGTTGTCATTGTTTGCAAATGCGAAGCTATATAATCTTGGTCCTTCTGCTTCAGATCATGCCCCGTTATGGTTGAATCTGGATCTAAGAAAGCGAACAACTTTTACATACCGTTTTCGTTTTGAAAACGCTTGGACTAGAGATCCTCTTTGTAGGCAGATAGTGCAGGACAGGTAGGGGGTCCCTCATTCAGATACTCTGTTTCAGAAGATTCATTGCTGTAGTACTTCTTTGGCGGAATGGGGTCGTAACATTATTGGAAGATTCAAACATCGAATAGCTCGGTTGAAAACTATCTTGCAGTGGACACAAGGGAGGCGTGATAGGTACTCACTTCAGAAATATAAGGAGACTCAGGCTTTATTGTTCGAGGTTCTTTCTCAACATGAGGTCTTTTGGCGTCAAAGATCTAAACAGTTATGGCTTCAGGTTGGTGACCTCAACACTACATTCTTTCATGCTTCGGCAAATAAAAGGAGAAGGAGGAATCAGATAGTTGCACTTAAGGATGATGAGGGTGTGTTACGAGATTGGGATAACGGATTGGGCACGGTTATGGTAGATTATTTCAAGCATCTTTTTTCAGCATCTAGCACAGACTGGCATAGTGTGACGGAGTGTATATCGGCATCAATTTCAGAGGATGTGAATATGGATCTAGTGAGGCCCATTGAATCTGAAGAAGTAAGGCAGGCCTTGTTTCAGATGCACCCAGATAAATCGCCGGGGCCGGATGGTTTCTCGCCAGGTTTCTACCAAAAGTTTTGGGATATTGTGGGTGAGGACATTATTAGCATGGTTCAAGAATTTTTCACTACTAGTACCTTTTTGAATCATCTTTTAGAAACCAATATTGTTTTGATTCCTAAGAAGTCAGACCCGGAGTCGATGGGAGATTTAAGACCGATTGCTCTTTGTAATGTGGTCTATAAAGTGGTTTCGAAGGTGATGACGAATAGAATGAAGTCAGTGCTTAAGATGGTGATTTCAGAAACTCAGAGTGCCTTTGTGCCAGGGAGATTGATCACCGACAATATTATGGTGGCTTTTGAGGTAATGCACTATCTTAAGAGAAAAGGGTCGGGGAAGGATGGGTTTATGGCTTTAAAGCTCGATATGAGTAAAGCTTACGACACGATTGAATGGGGGTTCCTTGAAGCTATGATGAAAAAGATGGGCTTTGGGGATCATTGGGTGTCGTTGGTCATGAAATGTGTTAGCTCGGTCTCATATAAGATTGCTATTGAGGGTCAGGAGTTGGGGCCTATTGTCCCAACTAGAGGGTTGAGACAAGGAGACCCGCTTTCACCGTATCTTTTTATTTTTTGTGCAGAAGGCTTTTTTGCGTTGATTTCTAAATTTGTTGGCGAAGGTAGGCTCACAGGGTGTAAGGTGGCAAGAGCAGCTCCTGTGATATCGCATATGTTGTTCGCTGATGACAGCTATTTGTTCTGTAAAGCATCAATGGAGGAGGCAGTTCATGTGAAAGAATTACTCCACTCTTATCAGGTGGCCTCAGGACAACAAATTAACTTAGCCAAATCATCGGTGTTTTTTAGCACGAATACCAGGATTGAGACGCGCCAAGACATTTGTACAGAGCTCCATATTCCTGAGGCAGGCCCATATAGCATGTATTTGGGGCTGCCAAATACTCTGGGAAGGAATAAATCTGTGTTGTTGGGCTATATTAAGGACAAAATGAGGAAAAGAATTGAGCAGTGGGAGGGGCGCTTATTATCCAAGGCTGGGAAGGAGGTTTTGATTAAAACTGTTGCTCAAGCGTTGCCCTCTTATGCCATGAATGTTTTCTTGCTCCCTCTAGGCTTATGTAAAGAGATGGAGATGCTTATGAGTCGGTACTGGTGGCGTTCTTCCTCAAGCAATGGTAGAGGAATTCACTGGCGGAAATGGGATTCATTAACAGTGCACAAGGTTAAGGGAGGTATGGGTTTTAGAGATCTTCATGATTTTAATAGATCTCTCTTATGTAAACAGGGATGGCGTTTACTCACTAATCCAAATTCGTTAGTGAGTCGCACTTTCAAAGCTCGTTATTACCGAAATGGGAATTACTTAAGTGCTGAACTTGGGTCTAATCCAAGTTATATTTGGAGGAGTATATGGGAAGTGAAGGATTTAGTAAAAAGTGGAGCACGTTGTCGAGTTGGGAACGGGGAGACTATCATTATTAATTCGGACCCATGGGTCCTAGATAGGGATAACCCCTAGGTTACTTCGGTACACCCTGCTTTGATTGGAGCAAAAGTCTCTTCTTTGCTGCTTGTGGATAGCCGCGAATGGGATGTGGATTTGCTTAAGGACCTGTTCAATGACCGAGATTTGAGATGCATTCTTAGCATTCCTTTAAGCAATAATCGTCCTATGGATAGCTGGTTTTGGTCCTTGGAGCCTTTTGGGTTTTTCACTGTAAAAAGTTGCTACAAGTTCTTACAGGTGCTCAAAAATGGTGAAGCTACAGATCTGGAAATGACGTTTTGGAAGGGCTTGTGGAAGGTTAGGGTTCCCCCTAAGGTGAAGGATCTTGTTTGGAGGGCTTCTACGGGTTGTTTACCCACCAATTCGCAACTTCATTCAAGATACGTGGGTGTCGATCCTTTGTGCCCTTTATGCCAATCTGACAGGGAGACTATCACGCATGCCTTGGTGGGTTGTAGTCGGGTCTGGCAGTGCTGGGTAAGTCTGGGATTTCGGCTGGTGCGTCCTGCCTCTGAAACTTTTACATCTTGGTTGAAGATTAGTGTAGCTGGGTTAAATGATGATCAGAGAGCTCAAGCATTTATGCTCTGTTGGGCGGTTTGGAGAAGGAGGAATGATTATGTGTGGCGAAATCGAAGAGGCACAAATCATGGTGTGTTTCTCACGGCTGATTCGTCCTTGCTAGCCTGGGTTCAAGCCCAAGATCGTGAAATTGCACCTCTGCCCAACTTTTTATCTCCTGCTGACGGCCGATTGTCGTGGGTCAAACCACCTCTTGGTGCGCTAAAGATTAACGTAGATGCAGCAATCTTCTCTGCGGCGGCCACTTATAGTTTTGCAGGCATTGTTCGTGATCATGAGGGAGCTTTTGTGGAGGCCTTCTCTGTGTGCCGCGCTGGGGTTGTTTCTCCGGAATTGGGTGAGGCGTTGGGTGTACGGGAGGCTTTGAGTTGGATAAAGAAAAGGTCTTGGCAGCAAGTGGAGATCGAAACTGACAGCTTGCTGGTTGTTCAAGCGTTAAGGAGTTCTACTTCGATGGCCTCTTACTTTGGGGTCGTTACAGATGAATGCAAAGCCCTTTGGAAGGAATTGGTTTCTGTTTCAATTTATTTTGTTAAGCGTTCTACAAATGAAGCTGCCCATGCTTTGGCAAAAGCTTCTTCTACATTGGCGGCTGAGCGTATGTTATCGAAGGAGAATATCTCCTCTATTGTGTTGGATGTATTATTGAAAGATTGTTGCTAATGAAGTCCACACTTTTATTCAAAAAAAAAAAATAATAAATAAAAAAATAAAAGTGACCCCTAAAACATAGGGATAGGCCGTTAAGCACAGATATTAATAAATACAAAACACGTTTTGTCTGAATCTGTCTGTGTTATTTTATATCCCAAGTTTTTTTTGTCTAATCTTGTTCAAGTAAGTCGCTTGACCATAAATGCCACTTCTGCACTTAATTTTAGACGCAGTGATAAATACAAGTCACTTAGATTTGATAGTGAAAAAACTGAGAGTACAAAGTACCGTTTCAGTACAACCAAATTTGCTTACATTAATGATTAATCTATAGAACTCAGCGAACAAAAAACTGAAAAGGACAAGTACGTACGTATATATGTTTTTCTACAAAGAGACAACAAGAGCATAATCCTTAAGTTTTGGAGATTTTTTTTTTTTCCTTTTGTGTACATACATTATTACCTCGTTATTGTCATTATTATTTATACTATTATGATTTTGATTCTTGTTGTCTTGTCTCCGATTTTTTTAATTTACAAATTGACAAAATTGTTCTTAGTTTGTTTTGTACTTAGAATAATTTTTTATTAAATTTTATTGCTAATTGATTTAAATTATAAATTTCAAAAAAACTAATAATTATACAAATTTTATGATGATGTATTAGAGGTGTTCGCGTTGCGGATGGTGCGATTTTTGGTCAATTTATTATACTACAACGTATATACAGTTTGAGTAATTTTTTAAACTGTAACTCGCTCACCTCAAACTGCATTACAAAAATACAATGTGATACGGTGTGGGGGTGTTTATACCTATTGTTAAAATACTTAACAATTAAACATCATGATTAATAAAATTCATAACTAAAAGTGTTCAACAAAACAATAAAATTACAACCAACTAGTAAACTTTTAGGAAATAAAATAAAATAAAACAAACTAATTACAAAGAAAATATGTGATATAGAAGTAATGGTTTTGATTAAAGAATAATATTTTTAAGTTAAACTAGAATATGTCTTTGCATCATATGAAATATAATAATTTTTCTAAATATTGTGTGTAGTATACTATATAAATATACATGCATTAAGTTTAAATGTAGTAATAGTAAAAAATATACATAAAAATATTAATATACATAAAGATGCGGTGAAATACCATTTGAATCGTATTTATAAAATTTAAAACCGCAAACTACAACTGCACTATGAAGGGTTCCAAGTCCAAACCATAAATTTCGGTATAGTATAGCGCGGTGTGAGCAATATGATGAACAAAATTTGAGTGGGATTACTTTAGCCCAACTTGGCACCGTACGTCCTTCGCACTGAGGCCTTGGAGGATCATGAACCCCCACAAAAAATCATGTTTAAAAATATAAATCACATTTTTTTAATTTAATTTATTAATTCTCTACTAAATGTTATCAAAGAATATAGAATATCGCTACGAGACATCATACAGTTTATTTGGCATTCCTTGCTTCATAGAGTGTGTGTATATAATTTTGATACATAAAATTTGAATATCGTTATGGGGCATCATGATGCAGCAGCATGAGCTGATTTATGTAGTTTAATATCAAATCTCATATATTTTATTTTAATTTTTATAAGAACTGATATTAAATTACAACAATCACCAAATAGAACATCATGTTGGAAACACTCATAAAATTAACATTAAGTTTTTTTCCAAAGTAAATATTTTAAAGAAGTTTTCAAAAATACTTAAGATTCAAAAAAATACTAAAGACACGGAATGTAGAAAAAATTACAAAAATATAGAGCAGCATAATCGTAAATACAAAGTTTTTTTTGTTTATAAATTATACTGTTTTTTGTAACCAAAATTTACAATTTTGTAACTAAAGTTTACAAGTTTATAATAATATGTTACAATTTTGTAAACAATATTTACATACTAAATAAAAATTGTAACAAGCAGTAACATAATAATTATAAACTATTATCCATATTTTTCATTTTTTTAAAAATTTATAGTGCAATATATAATTTTTATAGTACTCATCAAATACTCTCCAATTTATATTATTTACTTCTTTTAAGTTTGCCTAAATGAAATGTCAAATGGTTTGTAGGGAGAAAAGTAATGAGAGATTGATGAAATAAAATTTCCAGGAAGGTTATTAAATAAAGAAATATTAGCGGCATAAATATCTAAATTCATGTTTCTGTTGTACTTAAATACCTAATATATTATAAATACGATGTAAAATGAATATTACTATAAATACGAATTACCAAAATGATTCTTTACAAAAATACAGGATAACAAATGTTACCTACCTTAAATAAACAATCAAAATGATACCTAGACCCAAAAAAAAATTAAAACAGAACATAAAATCATAAAAACAGAATGATTCATAAATGATCAAGTATTCCAACTGATATGTTCCATAAAATTCAAGTAATTTGCTTACATAATTAATCTATAGAATTCAACAAACAAAAAACTGAAAAGGACATGTACGAATATGTATATATGTGCGTATATAAAGAAATTGTTTGATATTGATTGTTTTTAAATATTAATAATGGTAATTCTATTTTTTTATATATATATAAACATATACAATGTAGTTATAGATGATTTTTTATTAAATTTTAGATAATTTAGAACAGCTGGTTACACGCTCATATCAAAACAAAGCACGTGTGTAATAGTCTCAGTCTAAAAATTTATGGAAGTTGCACTACAGCTGTATATATGTGTATATATATATATATAAAGAGAAAATGACTTAATTTTGACTGCTAAAATAATTTAAATAAATATTTTGGACAGTAGTCAAATACTTCCATGTCCATGGTAGTCTTACATAATTAATCTATAGAATTCAACAAAGAAAAAACTGAAAAGGACCATGTAAGCATATGATTTTGTTATACATTTATATATATTACTATTTGCAAGTTGATGGGCCAAGCTGGCATGGCTTTGCCCCGCTTACGCAAAAAAAAAAAAAGTCAAGCCATCTTCCTTTCGTTATATCAATGACTCATTAACAAAAAAAAAAAGAATGACATCTAAAATTATCCATGACAGTTACACGTTTATATATTATTATTATTATTATAAGAAACTGAAGGAAGTCAATGACTTAGTGCGGAAGACTGTTGTTAGGGAAGAGGAAGACGTAATTTTGGTTTTTGTTTTTTTTTCTTGTCTTCTCCCTAGACAGAGTAACAGTCTATTTGGAAGAAACTATATAAAATAATATATAAGTGCAGGCGGTGGAGTAGCGAGCATAAAAGGAGAAAGCAAAATAGTAAATAAAAAAAACACTTTTATAAATAATATATATAAGTGGCAAAACAATAAGGTGAAATGTGTACTAGTGAACTAATAAGAAAAAAAGGAATGTAATAAATAAAAGAATCACAATTTTAGATACAATTACATTTGGGTATATCTAACGGGACTGGAAAAAGGATGATCAGCAACTAAAAATGAGTGTCTCACTACCAAACAAAAAAAAAGATGACTCAAAACATTATTCGTGCATATATATATATACTAGTGAGAGTGGCTCGTGCCTGTCACGAGCAACCGGTACCAGTGTTATTTTTTTTCTTATGTTTTATTTTTTATAAAAATAATATATTTTTGTTTTGAATTCGTGAAAAAATTAAATAATAATATAAATAAATAGTTTACAGTTAATAATTTATTTTTTGTTTATAAAAAGAAGGATGACCGTATATGTGTGATCAACACACCAGCATAGTATGACTCGAGTAACAAGCCTATCAGTACGTGTAACTTTCACATGCATTAAACCACGTTGCATTCGTATGTATTAATATTCAATAAATGATGATAGCCTTTTATTATATTACTATACAAATACAATGGACTAAATACAATATAATCATACATATTAAATTTATATGTATAGATACTATATTGTATATTGTGCATATACAATTACGGATGAACCTCATATAATTAGTATATATTATATATATTGGTTAATAGAAAAAATAAATTAAGAAAAAAAACAAAAAAGAAAAATAAGCCTGTATACTTAATACAATATAATGTATATTATGCATATACAATTAGGAATAACATAATATAAATCAATTTATATTATATATTTATACTATTTAACATAAAAAACAAATTAAGAAAAAAACAAAAAAGAAGAATGACTTGCCGCATCCACGCAAAAATGACCTCATATACTTAATACAATATAATGTATATTGTGCATATACAATTACGAATAATATGATATAATCAGTTTATATTATATATATTATTTAACAGAAAAAACAAAAAAGAAGAATGACTCAAAACACATATCCGTGCATATATATATATATATATATATAGTATAGATATTATAGATATATTTATATATACATATACAAAAAGAGAGCTTCGAAATTAATGTTAAAAATAAAAAGAATTTATGTAAAATAAAAGATTTTTTACTTGTTGTTAATATACTGATATATCATATTAGTATATTTCAACATTTATCTATAGAACCATGTACTGTGTATATAATACCAATTTAAAACTTTTCCAAATATATATATGAATTTTTTTTTTTGAGGAGCTTCACTTTAAGCTTTATTAATAGGGTTTTTAGTATTTCTCGACCCATGAACTGTTTTCGACGCGATTTTTTTTTATGACCGTATATATTGTAGCTATTTAGAACATCCTGCAAATTTTCAGAAAATTTCGAATAGTTTACAATATCGAAAACTAGGTTCAAACATATTATTTTTCACGCGCATAAAAAAAATTAGTCACACGTGCAAAAACATGTTTGAACCTAATTTTTTGTATAAACTGTTCACTCATTGTAAACACTGAGAGTTCTATCGATAAGGTTTACAGTAAAATTCTAGAAAAATTCTATATATATATATATAATACACACAAAGACAAGGGCTTAATTCTTACTGCAAAAATAATTTAAATAAATATTTTAGACAAATGGAATAGTCAAATACGTACTTCCATGGAAATGTAAGTAGTTTTGGAGTTTTTTTTTTTCTTTTCATTTTTTCTAGGTACACTTCCTCTTCATGATTACCATTATTATTTACAGTCAGAAAATTGCATACTAATCCAAGTATGAGTGTCAGTGTGGGTTTGGATTAAAAAACAAAACAATAGAATACAAACAAATTTTGTTCTAAAATGGAGCAAATTAGGTTTATTAAAATATCAAATCAAAATAGAGACTGCTACTTTCACTTTCTTAACCTTACGTCCCCATCTCATATATAACTCTCTCTAATGTGAACACAAAATCATGGGTCCCCAAGCACGTGATCGTCCACCACAGCCAATCCAACTAAGCCATTTCAGTGACACGGTGGAACTTAGAAACAAATTTTAGAGAGGCCAAATAGTAATTTTGTAGATTAAAAATATATAAGAAGTTTGTTTGGTATTTGGATAAGTTATAGGCAATTTTTTTTATAACAACGTCCATTGTAGTTATAATAGTTTTCTTATCAATTTTTGAAATTTTTGAAATAATTTATAAGGGTGAAATAAGATTTAAAATAGTCTGTTTTTCATACAGATAAAAAAACTAGACACACATCCAACCAATTAATGTAACTTTAATTTTAGTCTTATAAATTATTCATAATTTTTTTAAAATTGACGAAATATATGTTATAATTATAATTTATCCAATAAAACAAGTTCCTTCCACAATGACAAAAGTGATACCCCTCCTTAATAAAGTTTATAGACAATGACATGCCCCTCTTAATAAAATTTATAGACAATGACAAAAGTGATTCCCCTCCTTAATAAAATTTATAGACAATGACATGCCCCTTCTTAATAAAATTTATATATATATATGTTTAATATGTTGATAATTTTTCAATGTTTCAATATTTATTAAATAAAGTTAAAAAAAATTTGGGCCCTTCTTCCGCCATTTCCGTGTTTCTATAAGGCCAACTCCAATGGGAGTGGCTCTACCTAGTGCCTTGTCAGAAGTGGTCAAATGTTGAAAATAGAAGCTGATGTGGAGATGGTATTTTGTGTTGAAATTTGGCAACGTTGCAACAGTGGCAACGTTGCCTTCAATTTTTAATTTTTTTTTCTTTTTCTTTTGTTTGATTGGTCCAATTCTGATGTGACAATTTAAGCCGCTGCCCCGTTGGGGTTGGCCTAATATACAATCTCCATGTAAGATTCTCCAAGTGTTTTAGGAACGTAATAATATAATTATAATAAAAATAAAAATAAAGCACGAAAATCTTTTGCAGGATCAGAAACCCAATAATTCTTAATTTTTTCGGCTGAACAAAAATGTGCCTCAAAATTCCACCTAAAGAGCACGTAAGGATGAGATTTTACCCCAAAATAAAATTCCCTCCGACCGCCTACGACATTCCGGCGCCGGCGGAAACCCCTCTTTCTTCTCCACCGTAAACCATTTTAGTTCCGAACCAGACGGTACAACCCATCGTTCGGCGGCGACGGAGAAGAGGTTTAACCACCGATCACCGATTCAGACCCTAATATCCGACCCGTATCCGATCCGACTCTTCGGGAAGGAATAGGGTCGAATTCAACAGATTCGGATCACCGCAATACCCCGCCGGAAAACTTGATATCTTGCGGCGGCGCGTGGAAGCACCCGACACTCACTCGCGGCCTCCCCCACCACGACAAGTACTATTTGCCCTGTTTTTATTTTTTATAGTTTAAACGAGGACTCAACATTCAATAATCACACTCACACAGAAAGCCAAATGTATCAAACCGTTATTATTAGAACAGAGCATATAATAAACCATACACAAAAGACAAGTCTTTTCCCGGCGGAACCGTATGCAAAAAACTTAGTCTGTAGCAATGGCTAACATAAACATCAAATTAAGCGAGGATAAAAATTACACTAAAAACATGTCTGAAATGAAGAAAGTTTGTGTTTCGGGGTCCCTCCAGATCAATTCCGTCCGTTACCTGAAAGCTCCGGTGGTTATGGGTGGACCTGGTTCGTCACAGACACCTGTTTCAGTATATATTCCAGCATCAGGCTCTTCACGAGTCTCCGCCTCGCCGGAATAAGGCTGCCGGATTTTCCTTTGAAACGAGGTTCATGGGTATCGGCAGAGCCCGTTATGGCCTGAGCCTTGTTGAACTTCGCCAGCTCCTTCTTGGCCCCGAGCTTCCCTTCGTATGCGTCGTCCTTAGCCATGGCCATTTCCTCCTTCTCCTTCTTCTTCTCGCACTCGTTCTCGTTCTCGTTCTCGTTCTCGTCCTCCTCCTTCTTCTAGTTCTCGTTCTGCTTCTTCTTCTTTGGTGGTGGTGCCTGGTGAAACCAGTGGGTTTTATACTAGTTTGATGGGGTCGTTAATTTAGTTTTGAAATTAATAATTTCTTGGTTGTTTCTTCACTTTCATTGTTTTTTTAAAATAAAAATAAAAATAGAAATTGAAGTGTGTACGACGAAATTGACAAATACTAAAAAATATAGTGTCGAGTCATCGCTAGGTGGAAACCGACCGATTAAAAAATATATACCAACATTCTAAACTGAAATACTAGCTGGGAGGTTAGTAGGTGGATTATTTTTTCCTTAAATTTAAATGGACTTGTTTTACCCTATTAAATCAAAAATACTAACTCTTTATAAAAATCTGCTTTTACCATTTAATCTTTCTTATAAGTATTTTTTTTTTGATAACTCTTCTAAATCTACTTTGATATAATATAATAAAGGAAAATTCTAGGGTTATCTAGATGATTTTCAATGTAATTTTTTTTTTATAACTGTGTATATTTTAGTTATTTAGAGTATATATTATACAAATTTACAGAAATTATGATTAATTTACTGTGACGAAAATAAGGTTCAAATTTGTTACTTTTCACGGACATAAAAAAAATAATCACAACTGCAACAAATTATTTGAACCTTATTTTTGGTAATGTAAATTATTCATCTCGAAAATTTGTAGGGTACTCTATATAGTACAATGTACACGGTCATAAAAAAATAATTGAGTTAAAAATTATTCTAGTACTGAAAACACGAAGGGATACACGAGTGTGCCCTTTTTTTTTTTGTAATGCACTATAGCATCACCCTATAATAAATTAGCACGCATTTACTGTTGGAATGTGGAAAATAAAAGATGACTATATCATATGATTGAACATAATTTGAAATAATTAAAATAACATATGTGGTCTGTGTTTTCTCCCAATAACACGTGATCACCCGAGTAAGACATGTGCCTTTTTTATTAGGCAACCCACAAAAGATATGTCCTCGGGAGATCAGTCCCATAGTTGGAGGTCGTCTTCCTCGAATAATGAGAAGGCGTCGACATTTCTCCTAGGCCATGTTCCGAGAGCGGTGAATGTCTTCATAAGGTTGCCTCTCAGGATGCTTGGTAGTCCACATCTTTCCTTGCCCTCAGCTATAATCCAGGCCGAGTACCTAGTCCTCGGAATCTTATAGGTAGGCCAGGTGTCAGCCAATGCGATTTAGCTGCCTCATAGGAAGACCTAACAATATTTTTGTGCGATCTGCCTACAGTGTTATCGATGGTACAACTCGACTACTCGCACTCCCACTAGCGTGTCATGGTTTGCCTTGTGCGAATAGAGGTAAAATTACTTGCCTTTTCGAACAGACTAGTTGCCTTTAGTGCGTAATACGAACATACTAGTTTGCCTATTGTGAATGGCACAAACGACTTGTGTATTTTTATATCTGTTTTCTCTCTTTTCATGGCTTGTGTTTATCTCACCTTTAGGCTCAGGTGAGTATACACAATTTTTCCTTTGTAGGTAGAACGAACAAGACACGAGCATGCACATTTTTGCCTTATTGGGTAGAACGAATATAACACTTTTTTTTGGAAAATTTGCAAAAAGTTTCTTATCTTGTGTGTTCTTACACTCCATCTTCCCCCCCATGTGATTGAGGAGTCTCGGTCCTTGATCACTTGATAGCAGAATTCATTTTTCGTCACCATAGGCTAACAGAATCATTCTCTTTGTTTCACATATATAAACATAGTCGAACAAGTTATGTTATGCAAACAAGTCACTAAAGGTTATTCCTCAAACTGGTAGGTGACCAAAATTGGAGGTTGTCCTTTAATGGTGATCAATCGTGGTTTAAAAGTTTCCTCTTTCCTACCAACGATTAGTTCTGAGGTTATCTTTCAAACTAATAGAATTTGAAGTTATCCTTGATCAAAGTTCGAGGTTATCTTCTTTTCTGAAAATGCTCCCGAGTTCGTGCATCACTCGATTCGAATCTAGTTCAGCCAGGCTTAAATGTTTGCTTAATAGCTAGCTGTTAGTATTCAGGCCTTCTTCCTGGTTAGGACCAGGATTTTATAACTTTGATTTTTTATGTTAGTTTATTAAGTTTTATTTGGAATCATTTTTGACAATCCGAGTTATCGTTCTAGCTCGGTTTTTATTTCCAAATTTCACTTTTATACCAACTTGAATTTTTAAAAGCTTGATTGCGTTATTTAAACTTTCAAGTACGTCTACTTGTTTCGTTTATTGTCACAATCACGGTGCATACTTATTTAAACATATAAGTACCTTGAGCTTATAACTGCTCGAAACTCATACTCCTTTATTCATAAAAGCATGATAGGTTAGAATATTACTCAAAATTTTGTTGCAAAAATTTTTTATAATATTTTTCCCTTTATGCTCGGTCATCTCTATACTAACATTTTTCCAAAAGTTTGAGACAACTTTTTTTTTTAAAAAGATGTAAAGATTTTTTCCAAGCTCATGGTACGGTTATATCCAACACCTATATTGTAACGCCCTAAACTCCAAGGACCATTACGGTGTGCCTTGTAAACAGTACTAAACTCGCTAATCGAGTCATTTGGCCAAAATCGTGTAAGTTAGTATGATTAGCGGTTTAGGGATTAAAATTTTGGGTTAAGATATAACATTTTATTATATACATTGGGATCCCAAAAATATAATTTAGAGGTCTATTACAAGAAAATATTTACAACCAGCCGATCTAAGCGGCAAAACAGGGTTTAACCCTAGTTCATATTTCAACCATCGGCCGTGGCAATCGAGCAGCCGCATATGTACACATTGTCACCTAAGATTTCCAGCTCAAGGATGATCCAGCTTTCTTTTCCCTTTTCCTGCACCGCATAGCACCCGTGAGCCGAAGCCCAGCAAAAAAAACTCAATAAGCTCATGAACAGTAATAACATGTCATCAAATCATAAGGCACACGCCTAGAAGATATAGCCCTAATCAAGAAAGCAAACAAATCAATGTAATGATGGGTATCCAGGATAAGGAATCCTACCCTCCTGAGTGGATGACTATCAAGTCAATCCAAATCAGATAAATGATTTAACACTGGTGGTTCCGGGCTTATAGCCCTAAATAGAAGAGTGACAGTTGTAATAGTCAATAAAGTGGGTTCCGTTCCCTATAGCCATGTGACGATAGGGTCGGTCTAGCATTAATACTCCTAGGGTCATTCAATGTTGATATTGATTATATCTAATCTTTTATCAACCCTGCGTTCATGATGCTTATGCTGTTCTCGACTCTTAGGTCTGTAGTACGCGACCAGTGCCGACCCTGACTAGTCAGTACCATACACAAGTAAGCAATGCTACCAAACATATATCATATGTCAAATATCCTAATACAGGGCATTCATCATGCTTACTCAATAATTACTAGCACAATTGGGATCATGCATAAACACAACGGCTCAAGCTCTAAACAATCTCATATTCAATATTCGTGGCATGCCCTAATCACATGTTTCTCGTGCATTACATTCATCACATTTAAACATCCAACATGCATCAAGAATAACCATGCATGTCACATATACACTGGGTGCAGTTTTCTTACCTCTGGTTCGAGCGAGAATTAGAATAAGAACGACCCTTGAGAACAATCGATCCTTAATCCTTTAGCAGTCACCTAGTCATAACCAAATACAATCTCCGATTAATGAAAATCAACAATAATAGGGTCTTAATCTAAAGCCCACTCTCAAGACCCCGAAATGTACCCACACGGTGAGTAGATTCGATCCCGGGCCTTAAGGATTGAAACCCCGAGCCAAAAACCCTTAAAAACACTCAAAATGGGGTTCTGAAGAAACAGGGTAGCGCTATAGCGCTACCCTCCTAGCACCCCAGTGCTCTTCACAAAACCAAACCGCCCCAGCACCCCTTCAGGTAGCACTGTAGCCCCATACTGGGCGCTGTAGAGCTACCTCCAGCCAGACACTGCCCCAAAAATTCTTCCTTCGATTCCACCATTTCTAACCCAATCCAAAAGCTTCCAAACAACAAATTAAGTCCCAAATGAAGCCAAATACCATCTCCACATGTCCTAGGCATCACAGCCCCAAGAACCCTAGCCAAAACTCCAATCAATTCCCAACTTTCCAACTCAAAAGCCAGCTGAAACTCAACTAGGAAAACAGAGCAAAAATAAGAGTTCTAATGGCTAAAAACTCACCTCAATCTCAGCAACACACCCTCTTCAATGGTGGAGCAAAACCTTAGCTTATCACAGCTTGGTTCCTCAAGAAAAGCTTGAAAATTCAAAGAGAAACGAGGAAGAAAAACCATCAGGAGAGAAGGGAAGAAACACTCTATTCTTGGTAAGCTTCTACAGCCTTAATGGCTAATGTTAATCTTTAAGGGTGAAAATACCTAAATGCCCTCAAGTCTAAAATAAAACCTTAACAACCACCAAGGGCAAAACTGTCATTTCGCACCTATTCCGTTAATAATAATTAACACCCTTCAATTCCCGCTATTCTCAATATTCTCAAAAACTAATAAATTATATCCCATTACCCTTTAATTCCCAGTAATGCTCTAATCATTACAATCACCCCGAGACTCACCCCGAGCCCCGAACTTAAACCTGTTATGACCAGACCGAACACTTGCATTTCAAGACCGTCTCATGCCGAAAGGCTCGAAAAAATCCACATATAATGTGGTACCATTCATAACTCACCCACATGCATGAAAATACACAATAATGTCCTCAACAGACCAAATTACCAAAGTGCCCTTATAACTAAAATAACCCATATGCATGCATTTATCATCATATAATAATATAATTCACATAAACATGCATATGATCACTTAATAACATAATAAATCAATTATGGTCCTCCCAGCCTCCTAATCAAGGTCCTAAACCTTATTAGGTAATTCGGGGCATTACATTTTATGTCCAGGCGTATGGTCATACTATAGTTGTCCTTGGCAAGGTCCTGGACTAAAAGTCGTGGTCATGGTCATACAGAAATGTCTAGGTTATAATACTTGTCCAAAATAATAGAGAATAAGGTCATAAAAGTCCATAATAGTCCAAAGTGTGACCATAGCTTATATAAGTTTAGTATTATAAAGACACATAAAAAAATAGTTTATATTTCAATTTTGGCATTGTAAATTTTAACGACATAGTAAAATAATCTACATATAAATTTTGGCATTATAACGACATAATAACATAATCTATATTTAAATAATAGCTAAATAACTGAACTGAAAGGCTCGAGAAGGAGCTTACCTAAAAGGTCTTCGTAGGCTAGTGTTTCAGTCAGAACTTCGCCTAGATCTTAGAGATTTAAAACTTTAAAAGAGTGTTAAGAAGATTTTTAGGCAGAGTGAGAGAAAGAAAGATTTTTTCGTAATTCAAAAATGAATTCTTGAAGGCTTTATTTATAGGAAAATATTGGGTTACTATGCTGCATAGTAAAATAATAAAATATTTAAAATATCAAGCATAGTAAAATAATAAAATATTCAAATCAAGCATAGTAATTTGTTGAAGTCATCACTTTATCACTACTGCATCAACAAGTGGGACCCACTATGAATAGTACCCGGTGAATAGTAACTAAATATAAAAACTTTCCAATCTTCTTATATTACTTAGTTCAACATTTTTTGACTCATAAACTAATCTGAAAAAGTTTCTCTAACATCAATAAATTAACTATTCCCATGTGTTAGTTACTTCTACAACTTAGAATTGTGAAAATCCTACAGTAGAATACAGCTATATCCCCAATGGTCAGGTTACTGTTTCCAACGGCCGGATCAGTATTCACCAACGGTCATAACAGCTAGTTTTTGTCTTATAAATACTGGTTCCTTCAACCATTTACTTACAACAACTTCTTCATTTCTTACCCCTTCTAGATAAAATTCATCATCTAATCATGAATTTCTCTTTATAGTTCATAACTTTAGTGATTGTTTGTTTGTACTTTGCATCATTCTATGGGTATTATACTAATGAAACGGTAACCTGATCGTTACTGTTTCCAACGGTCAGGTTACTGTTTCCAACGGTCAGATCACTATTCACCAACGGTCATAACGGCTAGTTTTTGTCCTATAAATACTTGTTCCTTTAACCATTTACTTACAACAACTTCTTCATTTCTTACCCTTTATATATAAAAATCATCATCTAATCATGAATTTATCTTTATTGTTCATAACTTTAGTGATTGTTTGTTTGTACTTTGCATCATTCTATGGGTATTATACTAATGAAATGCCCATGGATATTATAGTTGCGTATTCATTAGTGTTGACGCGGTTCTTCGGCAACAGATAATTAAGAGAAGAAGAGAAAGAGATTAGTACTTAAAAGTAGAACCGTCACAGATATGAAATCTTTGTGGAAAGAACTAGGTGACCCTAAACACGTTTTTAAGTGGTTCGAAGGTTAAAATCCTTCTACTCCACTAGTCAATATTATTGATGTTCTCTGGGTAATTGGTTTACAAAGTATATGGTTCTTACAAGACTATTTTTCCAACCCCTATCAACTCCCAGGGTCTCCATATTTATAGGAGAAGGCACCTGGAAGTTGGTAGGGAGGTCATCCCGTGACCTTACCATTTGTCATATCAAGTCTGTGATATTCATGATTAATTCCTAAACCTGACACGCAAGTGTGGTCTAATCAATATGGAAGGAGATAATGAGCCGCACGGCCCAACCCGTCCGTGGGTGTCTGAATACGCACGTTCCTGCTGCGTGTCCGAGAAGTCAGGGGGATGTCGGACACGTGTTGGCAGGATTATGCACGTTTATCTTGCGTGTTGACTTCCCATAGGGTCAGAGCTTCCTGAGCAGCTCGCTGCTGGAGCAATTCATAACCCGAGCTTATCCGTCAGTGGTCGCCGGATGTTGTTCCCAGCTCCTGGTGCAACAAGAGCGAGCTGGAAACAGGACCCCCTCGAGCTAGAAAGGGCCCGTCCTGAAGATAGAACCTCTGGCCTGTGGGAGCCTCGGACTAAATCATGTTTAGTCCGAGGCTCGTCCTGCTAAACAGCCCGTGGGAAAACCAGGGCGTACATCTGCCCCCCAAGCTCCTGCTCGTGGTCCATGACGTCAGATATGGGAGACCACAGTAGGGGCTTTTAGACTTCTCCCACAACCCTTCGCATTCCATGCTTTTCGCATGCGTCTGATACGTGGAACGCCGTGGGTGGCGACGGTACACTCTACGAGAACCGCATTAAATGGCCTAGCCTACTGTCCAGCCGTCGTTTCACATTTCGAGTGGAGGGTCTCCCAAGGGCCTTTTACACGTGATCCTTCCCGTGTATAAAAAGGGGTGGTCATCCCACGCACGGGCCACTTTACCATTCAAAACCTCTCAAATTTCCTTGTTTTCTCTGACCTTCCGAAGAACAAAACCCTCATTTCCATTGCTCTCATCTTCTTCGTTCACGAAGCTTAAGCGTACGAGTTCCTTCAAAACTTCGGAGACCACTGTGCCAACGAAGCTCCTACCAGCGCAGCAACCTCACTCACCATCTAACCATATACTGTAAGTCTCCTGTCCTTGTTTATTTTTGAAAGCATGCCACTGTAGCTTGGGCAAAAAATTTTACTGTAGCCACATGCAGAGGTTTTCTGGGTCGCGCGGATATGGAGGGTGACAGCCCTTCTTAGATTAGGGCACACTTGCCATGGGACATCGTCTTAGAATATGGGTTCCATGGTTCTCTCTTAGGAACAATTTCTGGGTAGGATCCTTAGGAATTTTGGGTGCAAAAACCGGGTAGCTTAGGGAATACGCCTTAAAAGCGGTTTTGCCATGCCTTGCTTGTTGAAACTTTCCCCCCAAGGCAATTTTTTACTCTGAGTCCTCTGACACACGAATTTCGAGTAATCTGGGATCTGTTGAGGGCATAGGCGCGTGTTCCTTGGAACGCGTGGCACCACTCTCCACGGGCTGGGCTTACCCCAGCTCGTGTACAGAATACTTGCTTCACTCTCCTGCTTGGGTCGCCTTTTCTAAAGTGTTTTCTTTTGTTCGATAGGCGACAAGATGGCTCCAAAGAGAAATCTGCCACAGAAGAATGTGGGAAGTTCGTCCTCCCAGCAGGATAAAGGAAAGGCGGTGGTGACCAGTTCGCCAATTCCTCACTTTGGGCCGGCGGTGGAGAAGCAAGCCGAGGTGGCCCCTGACGCGTTTTTCGAGGCGGAGAGAATCGTCTCGAAGATAACCAGCCAGGCAAAGATCACCAAAATCTTCCTCAACCACAACATTCCTCTGGGGAAGACCTCCGTGATCGCCCGACCTGCTGCGGATGGGGAGCGGAGCTGCACGCCGCTCGACGAGTCGTTCGCGGCCTGGAGCGGGGAACACTTCAAGGCAGGGGCCTTCCTCCCCCTGGATCAGTATTTTGCTGATTTTCTGAACTATGTGGGGTTGGCCCCATTTCAGCTCCCCCCTAACTCATACCGTCTGTTGGCGGGATTGAGGTATTTGTTCCAAAAGCATGAGTGGGAGGTCCCCACTCCTGCTGATATTCTATATTTCTTTTGCCTCAAAGCCAACCCGGACCAGCGGGGGCGAGGCGACGGGTTCTATTACTTAACCCGCTTCCCTAACACAGCAGCAGTGATCGAGCTGCCGAGCCATCCAAACGACTTCAAAGACCAGTTTTTTATGTCAACTGGGTTCCGAAACTGCGATCATCACTATTTCAACCGCCCTCGTAAGTGATCCTTAATTTAGCTCGCCTTTTAACGGTTATCTTATTTTAGCTCGTCCCTTATTCCACTTCTGATTTCAACCAACCTTGCAGCCATTTACGCGAGGACCGAAAAGTCTGTGACCCTCGGGGGTCAATACGACACACTGGCGAACTTGCCCCCCAGTGAGAAAGACTACCGCATGCTCGTGACGGACGAGACGATGGTATTCTGCAAGCTGATTTTCCCAAATCAGACTTTGAATTTGAAAAGGCCCCGGGGGCCTCCCCCAGCTCGCGACAACAGACCGATCGTCGCGGAGGAGGTCGCAGACGACGAAGGCGAGGAAGAAGGTGAGGAAGTTCCTCTGGTGAGGAACAGGAAGAGGACCTTGGAGGTCGCCCAGGGGATGAGCGAGGAGAGGGCCCAATCCGGAGCAGCCGCGGGTCCTTCCGGCCAAGATAACTCTTACTTATTTAAGAACGTAGATAGGGCCACTGCAGACCCCCGGCTGGTTAGGTTCAACCCTAGGCAGCTCGTCCATCGTCACTCAAGGAATCCGGACCTGGACACGCTCTTGCTCCATTGCGTTGACCAGCTCGTGCTGGACAACCAAGAGAGTCGGCCTAAGGGTACCGTAGTAGTAGATAATACCCTAGCCTTTAGGTCGGCCATTTTTGAGGAGTACGGGACCAACTTACGCACGTGGCCTACGCTCCAGAGGGGCATCTATGCTCCGGGGATTAGGCAGTACGTAGAAGAGTCCAGCCCCGATTCAGAACCGGACCTAGAACCTTTGCCAGTTCGCAAGATAATCGTCCTAGGCTCTTCCAGCTCGGGGGGTAGGGCTCCCTTAGTATTTGCTTTCTTATTGCCTTTGGACCTTTTGTCTTTATTTCTGCATGATTGCTAATAACCGTGTTTTTTGTTCTTGGCAGAAGAGATGTCTCAGCCCGGGAATAGTCTGCGGGGCGTTGTGTTCGGTGGGAATCCCCCAGCGGGGCCGAGGTTAAAGAGGCTTCGCGAGTTCAAGAGCTCGGCCGGGGCCTCCACCAAATCCCCCGCTAAGGAGAAGGAGAAAGCCCCGCCATCCCAGGTCGCGGGTGCGAACCTCCCTGTCGCCAGGACAGGGCTCATGCACCCGCCACCCCAATGATCTCCACTAGCCGCGCAGGATGGGGTAATAGAGGTCGGGAATCTGGCCGCGGCAGCCCCGGACGTGCATATCCCGGTCGACCCCCGGGCTCTGGAGAAGATGCCTGAAGCATTCCGGGGTACGGTGTATGAGTCGGCTAGCTACGCCGTCAGCCACTTCTACAATATCAGGGAGAAGGAGCTCCGGGCCATCGAAACAACGAGCCCAGTCCGAGTTATAGAGTCTGCGATGGACATGACCTTAACGGTAAAGTGCCCCCTTCTTTTAAGGCTTTAACACTCACACGCTGCCTTTTTCCTTCTAGTTTGCTAATTTATCATTCTTCTCTTGCAGGGCATGGCTGCCGCCTACAGAGGCATTGTTAGGACCAAGGCCCAGCTCGAGGGTTTGGAAGCTGATCGCCAGAGCGCCCTCCAGGAGTCTCAGGAGGCGAGAGACGCTCTGGCGGCCTCTAAAGCCGAACTAGAGAAAATTCGCTCCGAGAACCAAGAGCTTAAACACTCCCTAGCCGCATCCGAGCTAGAGAAGATCCGCTCCGAGAACCAGGAGCTTAAAAACTCCCTGGCCGCATCGCGAACAGATCTTGAGGCGGCGAAGGCCGAAGCCCAGGCCTCCCAGGCCGCCTGAAAGACGAGCGGGTCGTGTCGGAGCAGTCCTTACAAGACCTGTTCTATCACTGCTGGTCCCACAATCCGGACGCGGACTTTTCTTTCATGCCGCCGGACCTCTGGGCATTCTTGTTGCCGCAGCTTCAAGCCCGCCTGAATAAGGAGGTTCCTCCATCGGAGACTAGAGAGGCCTCTGCCGCGGCGGAGCAGGATGAGACCGCGACCTCCAAAGGGCCAGCTGATGGGGCTTAGGACACTTCTTGTTTAAGTATTTTGAACTCTTTCTATTGTAATTTTCTTTTTATGTGAGGCGTTTCCGCCTCGAGACAATTTGCTCAGCCAGTTTTACATATATATTTTTATGCATTTGGTCAAAATTCATCTCTTTATTTTTATGAACTTAGTTCGAGTTAACTTTATCCGTATCCCGGGCTCTTTAAAGAAGAACCACGGTCAACAAATTTTTGTTAACTTCTAAGTTTTATGACCTGGTTAAGACCAGGAACTTATTTTGAAAAAACTTAGTTCGGGTCAACTTTTATCCGTATCCCGGGCTCTTTAAAGAAGAACCACGGTCAACAAATTTTTGTTAACTTCTAAGTTTTATGACCTGGTTAAGACCAGGAACTTATTTTGAAAAAACTTAGTTCGGGTCAACTTTTATCCGTATCCTGGGCTCTTTAAAGAAGAACCACGGTCAACAAATTTTTGTTAACTTCTAAGTTTTATGACCTGGTTAAGACCAGGAACTTATTTTGAAAAAAAAACTTAGTTCGCGTCAACTTTTATCCGTATCCCGGGCTCTTTTAAGAAGAACCACGGTCAACAAATTTTAGTTAACTACTTCTAAGTTTTGCGACCTGGTTAAGACCAGGATAGGACTTAGTTTGTGATAACTCTTATCCGTAGATAAAAATTAACACCTAAGTCGTTAAGGAGACCTGGATATATCCAGGTACCATATGCCCCCCAAGTAACTGGGAAATGGTCTTTCGTTGTTACTTTAAAATTACACTTGCAAATAACGAGAAACATTTGATTTTTATTTATACATGGAAGGTGACCTTCTAGGCCTTACAAATGTCTCATTGATAATATTTCTTTAGGTGGATAGCATTCCAAGTCCGCGGGACCGCCCCTCCACCAAGTCGAGCTAACTTATAAGTTCCCTCTTTGATGACTTCGATGACCTGGTACGGTCCTTCCCAGCTTGGTCCCAAAACCCCATCTTTGGGATCTTTCCCGGCCAGGAAAACTCTCCTCAAGACCAAATCACCGACGCTAAAGGCACGTCTTTTGACCTTAGTGTTGAAGTAGCGAGTGATTTTCTGTTGATAATGGGCGAGCTGGAGTTGTGAATCCTCTCGCCTTTCATCCATTAAGTCTAAGGAGTGGCATAGGAGCTCGTGGTTCTCGTCTTGGTCGTAGGACCGGACCCTGTGCGACAGGACCTTCACCTCCACGGGGAGGACTGCTTCACTTCCAAAGGTTAGGGAGAAAGGAGTGTGGCCCGTGGGAGTCCGATGTGAGGTCCTATAGGCCCACAGAACTTGGGGGAGCTGTTCTGGCCAGATCCCCTTTTCCTCATCTAGCCTCTTCTTGAGGCTTGCCTTCAGAGTTTTATTGACAGCCTCGACCTGGCCGTTCGCCTGTGGATAGGCCACGGACGAGAAGCTTTTCACAATCCCGTGCCTTTCGCAAAATTCGTTGAACATGTCGCTGTCAAATTGAGTGCCATTGTCGGAGACGATCTTTTTGGGTAGGCCAAATCGACATATGATGCTCTTAACCACGAAGTCTAGCACCTTTTTCGATGTTATTGTCGCCAACGGCTCTGCTTCGGCCCACTTGGTGAAGTAGTCAATGGCTACCACGGCGTAACGGACCCCGCCCTTTTCGGTGGGCAGGGCGCCTATTAGATCTATCCCCCAAATGGCGAAGGGCCAGGGAGACGAAATCATTTTTAGCTCGGTCGGAGGAGCTCGCGCAACCGCGGCGAACCGCTGACACTTGTCGCACTTTTTTACATATGAGATCGAGTCTTTGGACAGAGTCGTCCAGTAATAACCCTGCCGAAGGATCTTCAAGGCCAGGCTTTGCCCCCCAGTGTGATCTCCGCAGAATCCGTCATGAACTTCTTGCAGGATGGCCTTCGCTTCGCTTGGAAGAACGCACCGGAGGAGAGGTAAGGAATGCCCACATCGGTACAACACCCCCTCGACTAGCGTATATCTCGGAGCTTGATAAAGGACTCGCCGTGCGTCGTTGCGCCCTTCGGGTAACTTGCCCTCGACGAGGTACTCAACAATGGGAGTCATCCAGGTCGGCCTGATGTCAATCATTCCAATATCTGCTCGATCTCCGTCTATGCTGGGTTTCTCCAAGAACTCAACTGGCACCAACCCCAGGGTTTCTGTCTCTCCCGAGGTGGCGAGCTTGGCGAGAGCATCTGCATTGGCGTTCTGCTCCCGAGGTATCTGTTCGATCGACCCTTGCCCAAACGTAGACAGTTCGGATTTTACCTTAGCCAAATAGGAGGCCATCTTGGGACCCCGCGCCTGATACTCGCCTAGAACCTGATTCACCACGAGCTGGGAGTCGCTGAAGCATTGGACAGAGCTTGCCTTTAGCTCGCTGGCTATCCTAAGTCCAGCTAACAAGGCCTCGTACTCTGCCTCGTTGTTAGATGCCTTGAACCCGAACCTCAGCGCCGAGTGGAATCTATGCCCCTCTGGGGATATCAGAATGATTCCGGCCCCGGAGCCGTTCTCGTTAGATGAGCCATCAACGAAGATCTTCCACGATGAACTAGAGGAGGCGACCTGAGGCGAGTCTTCTGATAGGATCTCATGGAATCCCGCGCATTCTGCCACGAAGTCGGCCAAGGCTTGACTTTTTATGGTAGTTCGGGGAGTATAGAAAATCTCGAACTGACTGAGTTCGACCGCCCACTTTAGCAAGCGTCCCGAGGCTTCAGGCTTTTGCAAAACCTGCCTTAGAGGCTGATCGGTCATGACATGTACAGAGTGGGACTGGAAGTATGGCCTGAGTTTTCGCGAGGCCGTGATTAGGCAGAACGCCAGTTTTTCCATCAACGGGTACCTTGACTCCGCTCCGAGGAGCCTCTTGCTGATGTAATAAACCGGTTTCTGAGCCTGGTCCTCTTCTCGCACCAGAACAACACTAGCTGCGTCCTCAGTGACGGCCATGTAGAGGAAAAGAGGTTCTCCTACCTTGGGCTTTGACAGCACAGGTGGCTCAGCCAGGTGCGTTTTTAGGTCGAGGAATGCGCTTTCACACTCCATTGTCCATTCGAACTTCTTGTTTCCCCGGAGCAGGTTGTAGAAAGGTAAACACTTGTCGGTCGATTTGGAAATGAACCGGTTCAGTGCTGCCACCCTTCCTGTGAGGCCTTGGACATCTTTCCGCGACCTGGGGGAAGGAAGCTCGAGCAGTGACCTGATCTTGTCGGGGTTTGCCTCGATTCCTCGGGTATTGACTATGAAACCCAAGAATTTCCCCGATGCGACACCGAAAGTGCACTTCTGAGGATTGAGCCTCATGCCATATTCTCGCAGTATGTTAAAGCATTCTTCCAGATCGGTGACGTGGTTGCTGGCAATCTTTGACTTGACAAGCATATCATCGACGTACACTTCCATGTTTTTCCCGATCTGATCCGCGAACATTCTATTTACCAGCCTTTGGTAGGTAGCCCCGGCATTCTTAAGACCGAACGGCATGACCTTATAGCAATAGACATTAGTTGGGGTCATGAAGCTGGTATGATCTTGGTCTGCTGGATTCATCGCGATCTGATTGTAGCCCGAGTACGCGTCCATGAAGGACATGAGCTCGTGCCCCGCCGTGGCATCCACCAGTTGATCGATCCTCGGCAATGGAAAGCAATCCTTGGGGCAGGCTTTATTCAGGTCGGAAAAGTCGATACAGGTCCGCCACTTCCCATTGGGCTTTGGAACTAACACGGGATTGGCAACCCAAATGGGAAATCTGGCTTCGCGGATAAAGCCACATTTTTTGAGCCGGGCCACTTCTTCTTCAAGGGCTTCGGCTCGGGTCCTCCCTAATCGCCTCTGCTTTTGAGAATTGTCCACTAACACTCTCCTTACTCTCCAGTTGGCGAGCTGGACTGCTACGACCAAGGGATCGTTATCAGGGAACTGGACATGGCCCGCGTCTTCCTCCGTGAAAGTGATCGGTTGTTTCTCTAATCTTTGTTGTTTTGATTGACGCTGTTCCGGGACAAACTCCCCTCCATTGTGGGCCTTCAACTCATTTACGTACCTCTTCTGGGCGCCTCTGCTCGTGCCAGCCATGTGTGGTCCTCCAGAAATGGTGGAAATCTCTCCCTCGATCGCGGGGGGAAGGACGTCCTGATCCACCCGAGGCCCAGGTTGACTGGCTGGGATCTCCGGAGCGGGTCGACTTGCTGGGACCCTGTTCCGCGAGTATTGCGCCAACGGACCTGCTCGGATGAGAGTCTCGATTTCATCTTTGAGGTGCCTGCAGTCGTCGGTATTGTGCCCGACGTCGTTATGAAAACGGCAGAATTTGGAAACGTCTCTCTTTCCCTTAGGGTGCTTTATCGGCTCCGGTCTTTTCCAGGGGACTCGCGTAGCGTTGGCCAGGAAAATATTCTCTCTGGTTTGGGTGAGCTCAGTATACGTTGTGAACACGGGCTTGAATTTATCCACGGACTTATTCTTCTTTTGATCGTGCTGGCTGTTTTCACCATTCCTTTTTCTTTTGCCGCCACCGGGCTGGTTACTCTGCGTGACGTCGGGAGTCGCTACCCCGATCTCTGTTCCCGTCCCAGCGGGCTTCTCGAGGACCTGGCTGGTCCCCGCGGCTGAAGCTTCAGCTTCTTCCAAGTTTATCCACTCTTGGGCTCTGTTAAGGAATTCATTAACCGAGCTGACCCCCCTCCTTTGAATATCCTTCCACAGATCTCCGCCTACTAGGATCCCGGTCCTCATAGCCATGAGTTTGGAGCTGTCGTCGGCGTCTCTGGCTCGAGCAGCGACATTTGCAAATCTGCTCAAGTAGGCTTTTAGCGTCTCTCCAGGTTGCTGTCTCACGTTAGCTAGGGAGTCGGCCTGGACCCTGGCGGCCTGAGAGGCGCGGAATGCCCTCTTGAAGTCAGCCGAAAAGGTCTTCCAGGAGCTGATTGACTGCCTTTTACTTTGTTTGAACCACTGCCTGGCAGGTCCAATTAGGGTGGAAGGAAAGATCAAGCAACGAAGCTCTGGCCCGATGTTATGAGCCATCATTAGGGTGTTGAACATCCCTAAGTGGTCAGATGGGTCTCCATCCCCGTTGAACTTTGACAAGTGGGGCATACGAAAGCCAGAAGGGTATGCCGTTGCTGCTATGTTGGGGGCAAAGAGCTCCATCTCATCCCTTGAATCATATTCGTCTTTTTCTTTCTCCGACAGGAGCTTCTTCATCAGCTCCTCCATTTGAGTTAAGCGCTCTAGGGTTTTTTCCTGAGATCCTGGGTTATTCCGGGGCTGTTCAACAGCTCCGGAACCGTTGTACATATTAGGCGGGTTGTTGCCCCTCCTATCTGGAGATAGGTCATTTGGGGCATTCCCGCCATTACGTACTTCGGATCGGACCCCAACTGAGCGGGCCTGGCTACCATCCCTAACTCGATCCTCTCTGTGAGAGTTGAGGCGATCTCGAAGGTCGTATCCTTGGGTAGTATGGTGACTTTGTGCTGAACTTAGTCGCTTTCGCAGGTCTCCTCCCGAAAGATCACTCCGTGCATTACCGGTCCAGTGACTCCTGCTGGACAGGCTCGAGGTGCGTCTTTGGCGGCTCCGATCTGGTCCTTCCCCCGGCACCCTGCTGCGCCGGGAAGGCCCGGCCGATGGCGGGTCTCTCCTACTATTTCCGTAGGTCGGGATGTCCCGGACGGGCTGAGGAGACGGATATCTGATGGGAGAAGGAGGATGCCTGACCGGAGAGGCGATCCTAGTGCCGTCCGGGTGGACTAAATTTGGTGGGGGCCCCTCGGCCCTGCCAGCTTGCTGGTTTCGCGCTGGGCGAGCTGGACTAGGAACTGGACGTTCTTCGGGGACGGGCTGATGTCTCCGGATCCCCTCGGCCCTCCTTTGGGAACTTCCTCGGTCTCTTCTGGGCGTCCTCGAGAAAGGCTGAGAGCTAGGGGTTGATGTCCTAACCGAACGGTTGTACTGCTGCTGTTCGGTCTGAGGCATTTCCCTGAAGTTCGCCTCTTGATGGTGCGGTGAAGGGGTGGAGTTGGCTGCAGGTAGTCTACCCGAACGGCTACGCCTGGATCAATTACTCCAGCGAGACTTAGGAGCCTCGCCTTGCCTCTCTCCAACGTTACCGTTGGTTGTGAGAGGGGGTAGTCGACTCAGAATATCCTGGATTTGCTGACCAGCTGCTGCTAGCTGGCTCCTCAGCTGAGCATTCTCCATCTCCACCGCAGTGTAATAACATGGATTCGGATTAGGCGGCCGGGGCGTCGAACTACCAGTGTCGTCTTGGCCGGCCGGCTGCTTTCCTGGCCTCTGCTGGACTTCAGGAACTTGTTCATCAGGGAGGGCAACATGGCGGGCCTCCTGCCCATCATGTTGTTCTGTCTCGTTGCCATGTTTGGATCGAGTGGTCACCATAGTTGTATGTTTGTGGTAGTACTAATCGGACTTGCTCTCAATGAAAGCACCAAACTGTTGACACGGTTCTTCGGCAACAGATAATTAAGAGAAGAAGAGAAAGAGATTAGTACTTAAAAGTAGAACCGTCACAGATATGAAATCTTTGTGGAAAGAACTAGGTGACCCTAAACACGTTTTTAAGTGGTTCGAAGGCTAAAATCCTTCTACTCCACTAGTCAATATTATTGATGTTCTCTGGGTAATTGGTTTACAAAGTATATGGTTCTTACAAGACTATTTTTCCAACCCCTATCAACTCCCAGGGTCTCCATATTTATAGGAGAAGGCACCTGGAAGTTGGTAGGGAGGTCATCCCGTGACCTTACCATTTGTCATATCAAGTCTGTGATATTCATGATTAATTCCTAAACCTGACACGCAAGTGTGGTCTAATCAGTATGGAAGGAGATAATGGGCCGCACAGCCCAACCCGTCCGTGGGTGTCTGAATACGCATGTTCCTGCTGTGTGTCCGAGAAGTCAGGGGGATGTCGGACACGTGATGGCAGGATTATGCACGTTTATCTTGTGTGTTGACTTCCCATAGGGTCAGAGCTTCCTGAGCAGCTCGCTACTGGAGCAATTCATAACCCGAGCTTATCCGTCAGTGGTCGCCGGATGTTGTTCCCAGCTCCTGGTGCAACAAGAGCGAGCTGGAAACAGGACCCCCTCGAGCTAGAAAGGGCCCGTCCTGAAGATAGAACCTCTGGCCTGTGGGAGCCTCGGACTAAATCATGTTTAGTCCGAGGCTCGTCCTGCTAAACAGCCCGTGGGAAAACCAGGGCGTACAATTAGTTATTCTTCCACTTTACTTAATAGCTCAAGCCTTTGATTAACATTGTAATGCACTCAAAAGTGAATAAAAATATCTTCTCTTATTTTTCATAATTGTTATAATGCACTTGTAGAAAGAAGTGGCTGGTACAATTATTCATAGATATGAAATCTATAACTTCTGTATGAGAAGTGAAAATATGATTTCTTTAATTGCTTTGTTCAAAAGGTTAAATGATTGAGATCTCATTTCTGTGATTAAGTTCATAGAAATATCATTTATAAGGAACTTAGTGGGAGTTAAGGATAAAATACTGATGATGGGTAAAATGGTAATTTGCACCCATCTCGTTAGTAAGTCATCAATAGAAGATTGACTGACTATAATGGTTATAACAATGGATAACATATTTATGATATAAAAAATACGTTCTATGAATTCAAGAGTTCAATTCCGAGTCTATAGTGGAGTCATGAGAAATTAATATAGTAGTGAAATTATTCGTAAATAAATTCATGGTAACTTATTGGAGCTTGATTTCATGGATCTATGGTCCCCGCACCACCTTTGAGTAAATCATCTAGAATGTCTCAATTAATTGGTTTAATTATCAATTAGGATTTTTAAAATTGACTAAGTTAATTTTAGAAAATTTACAAAGATATGAGATTTAGATATTAAAAGAGAATCTTTGGGTAAATTTATTAATATTGATAAATTGGTATCAATATAAATAAATAATATTAAATCAAGTTTCAAATTATAATTAGTTAATTTAAATAAGGATTTAATTAATTAATTAAAAAATAAATAAAATGTTTTGAATTTAGGCCCAATTGGAATTTAAATTCAAAACAAAGAGATTGGGCCCAAATCCATTTATAGCAGCCCAAGACTTTTATTTTTTGTTTATTATTTTTGATTAATTTTAATTTTAAAAAAAGCCCATTAAGTTGCCTATATAAGGAATATGATATCTAGGGTTTTCATAAGGAAGTCAGTCTTAGCTGATTCATTAAGTAAGTGAAAACCTAGACACTCTAATCCTTTCTTAGCCACTATCTCTTCTTCTCTTCTAGATCTCTATCTCATGTGTTGAGAACTAGCCCACACTAGTTCTAGGTTGATCAAAGGCTTAGTGATGAAGACTGTGTTGCTGATCTAGTTTAATTTCTTAATAATACTCTACTACAGAAAGGAATCAAGGATTAGAGAGATTGAACGAAGGAGTTGTTCCAGTTCTGCTGCGTAATGTAAGTTTTTACTTTACTCTGTATTTATATCAATTTCATAAGAGCATGTTCTTGGAATTTGCATGTTTATTTGATAATATGTAAATTGCATGAAAATAAATAAAGATCCTGCAATATGTATTTCCTACAGATATATCTGTGTTGGTTAATCTAGACATGTTACATAGTCAAGCTCCTGCTAACAAGCTCATTTGATTCCATGTGTTTGCATCATGTACACATTATTTTAGAGACAACTTGCTCAAGTAAGCTTGGAAGTTATCTTGATAATGCGTATTGGTAAGCTCCAAATCTCATCAGCAAAGATTACATGCTTTTCCTCGAAATGTCTTTGATATATCCTGTTTGTCCCATGTGTGGATGTATGGGCGAACAAGTTTCATTCGAGGATCAAATGAACAGGAAAAACTTCGAGATGTCTCTAACTCTTTTTTGACCTTGAAATGGTTTGTGCATAATCTTTCGAGTTGTGTACATAAGTTTTTAGTCTAACTGTCCAAAAGTGACTTCGAGCTCCTTTTAAGAATGCATAAGTGAACAAGCTTCATTAAAGGGTTATGTGTGTGCGAACAGGGTTTTGCGGTGACCTCGAAATGATCCCGAGCCTTATGCTTCGATCTCCCGGGCCTTAAACTTTGAGCTCAGTTCCCTTATTCTTGTTCGCGTAGCATGAGCTTTTAATGAGCGGATAGGACCTCAAAATCCTAGTCATCCTAAATAGCATTCACATTATATCGATAACCATGAAATTTCTAGTTTGATCATTGTCTCGAAAACAAGTATGGTTGAGAACAGAAATTTATGTTGTAGTTTCAGCTCGACTAATTGCTGTCTCGAAGATGAAGTTTGTCCCTAAATCAGTTGTAAGCTGTGGTTTAGTTCGGAGATGGACTTCGTTTATGGCTCGAATGACTTTTGTGGAGTTATGACCAGCTCAAACTACTTATATGAGTCGGCTCAAAGGGTACATATAGGTTAGCTTCAAAGATAAATTCTGCCTATAGCTCGAATGCCTCTAACCTCAGAATTTTCACTAATGATATCGATATGTTATTTCCATAAGATCCCTTTGTTTTTGAAGCTCCGTTCACTCCCAATAGTTTTATAGGCATATAAACGAACTGATAGACCCTCTTTGCCATGAGAGCGTGAATTTGAGCTCGGGTGTTTTGAATCTTACGAGTTGATGTCCTTGATAGCTCGTATACGTCATCTCAGAATTTCTTGTGATATAGGGTGAACATGATTCTTGTACATAGGCGTGAGAACATGATTCTCTTAGGCATGAGAACATGGCTCTCTTAAGCGCAAGAACATAATTCTCTTAGGCATGAGAACATGATTCTCTTAGGCATGAGAACGGGACTCTCTTAAGCACGAGAACATGATTCTCTTAATAACTTGGAAGAATTTTAAACGTATATTTACATTCCTTTTCGCCTAGTATAGGCTATAATGGGCAAACATGTTCTCTTTCTGTGTGTGTAACGTCCCGAATTTGATATTAAGGCTGAGTGCCTTGACTACATTGCCTGGAGGGCCTAATTCATATTTTATGAGCAAGTAATGGATTTTATGCATGATGACGTATTATAAATGAATTATGTGATAAGGTGATTAGACATGCATGTTTTTGTGAATTAAATATGCATGCGGGCCCATTTATGTGAATAGGGGCATGTGTTGTAATTTTGGCCCGTTGAGGACATAAATGTAGATATGCATGTGTTTTGAGTGAGACCCCAGTGTTATGGCGATATATTTGAGATGTGTAGTCCGAGACGATCCTAGAGAGCAGATTAGCAGAATAGTCACAACGGGGTCAGATACTTGGCTCCGGGTGAGCCTAGGGGTATTTTGAGAACTTGGCATGTGCCTGGGGTTTTCCGAGTAGCGGATTGTAATATCCGTTTTCCCGGAAGGGCAATTTCGTAATTTTCCCATTGTGTGCATCCTTGTCATTTTTTTTCTTTTCCTTTGATGGATTATTGGATATGTATGACTTCCAATGGAAATAAAATTCATGGTTTCTCATGTTTGAGTTTTTGTGGAATCACAACATGAGAATAATGTCAAGTGAATAAATTATGGCTCGGGTTAAGTTATTTTATTTATTTAAAAATTATAATAGTAATTATTATTATTATTATGAGCATAATAGTAATAATAATATGTTTGAAATTATTTTATCTTATTATGTGTAATTTTTGGTTTGCCATAATATTAAATATTAGAATTTGTGAAAAGACCATAATACCCTCAAGTTTGGGATTGGTTCAAGGGGCATTTTAGAGACTTTATTTCTTCTGTTTTAACATGATTAAATATTCATAAAATTGATTAAATTTTCGAAATTTAACTGATAATATCAGTTGTGGAACTTAGTCAATTTTTTTTATTTTTTTAAAGAAAAAAAAAATAAAATTCCTTGAAAAGGGGATTTTACCACTTCAAACGCTAACTTATTTTTTTTTAAACCTATTTCTAAAACGTGTTACCATGATAATCTGATGGAGAAATCGTGGGATTATTGAGGGAATCAAAGGATTGAAGAGAGAGAGTGTTATTATCGTTTTTTTTTTTAAAAAGAGAAGAAATTTTTGAGTTCTTGCACTTGGGAAAAATCTGGGCAGTAATGAATATTGTAGAATCATTCTAGGGGAGGAAATAAACATTTTGAGTGTGAGAAATACATTTATAAAGCCTCGGATTGTGATTCACCATTTTTATCCAAGAAAATGCATATTCTTGGATAATTTTGGATTTAAGTGTGTTCAAGAGTGTATGGTGTGCGTGGTTGGTGATAAACAAGCTTAGGGGACTCCAATAATCGGTTTTGACGTGAAGAAATGGGCTGAAATGGTCTAGAGCTAGAAAAACTAATTTCGAGCTCCATTTTTGGCGGTACACCGGACTTGGAGAAGAAGACTTCGGAACAAGGGTTTACGGACATCTTTTTGGGTTGGGGTCTATTGTTTTGAAGTTCTGGACATAAGGGGATCATTTTCCAAGCAAGAGAAGGTTTGGAAAGCAGCAAAACTCAGCCATAGAGTCGCCGTTGCCGGAGAAGAAGACAAAACCGGCGATATTTCCGGCGAACCCGATCTGGGTGTTTACTGAGGTGTTTTTTTTTTGTTTATCAATCATAAAAATTAGTACATTAATTTTAGAGCATTTTCCAACTGGTTTCATATTTTTCTGATTTTTCTTTGAATTATTATGATTTATTGAAGTTTAAATAAAGATTAATTATGAAAAATATTTTTATTGTTCAGAAAAATATGATTTTATGTTTCAATGATATTTGAATGTTTTAGAATGGCTTTGTACGTTTAGATTTAAGTTTTGATCGTATTTGATAATTTTCTTCAATTATTTACTTTTAAATGTGTGATTTAAGAAAATAAATGTAGAAAATTATTTAAAGTATTCTGAAAATTCTGAGAATTTTTGTATATGTTTAAAATGCATCAATGCACATAGGGTTCAAAACGTGGATGTTTTGTGTTGAACGAACATGATTCTCCTGTTATCGTGTAATAGTTTGCCTTGTGCGAACATAGGTGAAATAACTTGCCTTGTGCGAACAGTTGCGACCAAATCTCTTCTGTTAGCGTTTGGTAGTCTCCTTTGTACTTTGTGAGAACATGAAGACTTATTTGCTATTGATTAACATGTAGTTCATTTAATATTGTTAAAACCCATGATTGCAACTTGGATTTGTAGTTGGAATCATCTATAAAACAAAATTTATTATATATATTTAATTTGCAGCATTCGTTATATCTTCCTAAACAAACTAATGTCTTCCTCTTCTTTTTTTAATTCCTTGCCCGTATTAGTTAAATATTAATTAATTATAATATATATAGGGGAATTCTCTTATAGGGCTTCACTTTAAGCCCTATCAGTTGGGCTCTCAGTGTTCTTGACCCGTGAACAGTTTAACCATTCTTAAACTATATTTTTACCCAAAAACGAGTTGTATGTATATGCAATATTATAGGTTGTGTTTGGTAAAATTTTTGTTTTTGAATTTTTTAAACACAAAAATGGAAATATTATTTTATTTTTGTTTCTTTATTTTTAAAAAATAAAAATATGTTTGGTAACTATTTTTGTTTTTTATTTTTATTTCTTGTTTAACAATATGAGGTGTTGATTTGAAGAAGAGAAGAAAAAAAAAAGTAGAAAACGATTTTAAAAAAATTTGAAAGTGAAAAAATTTTATTTTCAAAATTTAATAAATTTTAATTAAAATTTTAAAAAAAATAATAAATAAAAATAAATTATCAAACATATTTTATATTTAATTAGCAAAATTTTAATTAATTAAATAAAAAACTATTTTTTTTAATTATTACCAAAAAAACACCCTAATATCTTATTATTTATGGCCTTTAATAGATGTGGCTTCACAGATTATCAAATGACATAAAAACACTCACGCAAACATGGAACTGACTCAGCAATTCATTGGCTCACACTAACATATATATGTGACCAATCAAAAAAAACACTAAGGTAGTTAGATTCTTTTTGTGCATCTACAAGCTTCTTGGCTTGGATGATGCTTTGAATCTTTTCTCTTTTTATAAAAATAATAATAATAAATTAAATAATGTTTTTGTATAATAATAATAATAACTAAAATTAATTAAATAATGTTTTTGTTACTCTTTTATTAAAACTCTTTATCAAGTTTTCATTTCCTTGTCAGACTTTCAAAAGGTAGACGAGGAAAACAAAGAAAGAAAGAAAATTAAGTTTATGTTGTTTATAATTCATGGGAATTCTCTTCTAAGGGCTTCACTTTAAGCCCTACCGGTAGGGCTCTTAGTGTTTACAATCTGTGAACAGTTTTCGGCGCAAACTAGGTTCAAACATATTGTTGCACGCTTGACTAATTTTTTTTATGTGCGTGGAAAACAACATGTTTGAACTTAGTTTTCAGTACTGTAAACTATTCATAATTTTTTAAAAATTTGCAGAATGCTCTAAGTAGCTGCAATATACACGGTCATAAAAAAAATCGCGCTGAAAACTATTCACGGATCGAGAAATACTGAGAACCCTACCGATAGAGCTTAAAGTGAAACCCTTATAGAAAAATGGTCCATTAATTTATTACACCATCTCTTATATTCTTATAATTTTATAGTTTATATTAGATTAAATAATATCTAATATTTAACTTTTTATACTGAATTGAGAAATATAAATATTGTTTCAATATTAATATTAAGTAGACTAAATATATGTGAATTAAAAAAAAGGAAGATATGGAAATAAATAGTATATTAAGGAGGAAATAGAAGAGTACAATATTCATTAATATATATTATCCAAATATTATATATTACTTTCTTAGCCAAAAAAAAAATTATATAATTACTAGCTACATCTACGTAGCTAGTCTTAGTCTCATTTCTCATATCCTAAGCTATTTTTTATTATTATTCTTTTTATTTTTTTATACGCGTGAAGTGGAAGAAAACAAAATTATTATTATTTTTTGTTTCGTGAAGTGGAAAAGGATTTTATTATATCATTATTTTTTTAGTTTGAAAAGAACAATACTTGTTTCCTTTAATTTAATATAAAAAAAAAGGAAAAGAGACTTTGTCCTTTTTATAAACAATAGAAGTTTTTGATTTAGAAAAAACAAACAAAAGAAGGTGGTAGGTAATTATTAAACTCGTTGGAAAATATTAATGGGATTGTTTTGTCACATTTTATTCATAAATAAAATAAAAAATAATTCTAGCTAGCTATTTCAGGTTTCCTTTTGTTTTCTTTTAATATAACAAACATGTTGTTGAGTTGAAACTTCCAGTATTTAATAATAACCTTTAAATATTCTATAGGGTCGTATTTTTTTATTTTTTTGCTCAAAAGTAATATCTATAATTCCACTCGTACAAATATGGAAAAATTAGGCTTTTGATTAAAGGTCACTATTATGCAAAATAATCGATATATCTTGATGGGAAATGATCAATAATTTTATGTGGAAAAAAAAAACTTTAAGGAATTTATTAATAAACTGATTACTTCATTAATTAATTAACTATTCATAAAAAGAGGCATTGATTATGTTTTTAATTTAAAAAGCACAATATTTTCTTCTTTTTCTTTTTTTTTTTCGCTAGTGGTTAGCTAGAAAAGATACGTAAAATATATCAAAAAATGGATATTTTATTAAATTGTTTTATAAACATTAATTATTGAGAAACGATGCGTATTGAAGTAAATATAAAATGATGTAACCAATTATAAATTATGCTTTATTAATAGAGTCATTTGATAAAATGTCTTATTTTTTAAAGTCATTTTATACTCTAACCTAGTTTTAATAATTTTTTACAAAATGATTTTCAATAATCTGGACTGCTAGTCTAAAATTTAAATTAAGTGATCGAAAATTTTAGACAACGAATCTAATTGTAAACCGATATCATTTTGCAAAAAAATATAAAATATATGTCAGAGTATAAAATCCCTTAAAAAAGACAACTTTCACAAATTTCTCTTATTTAATAATAACTAGAAACTTTTTTTTTTGACAAGTAATAATTACTAGAAATTTAGTTACACTAATACTTATTAAATTAAATAAATTAGATTTAGATATTTCTATTTTATTTAGTACTATATATATAGATGTAGACCCCTACTTAGTAAGCTAAAATTCATTGTTAATTATTATAATTCTCAGATTGTGTGGATAAGAAAAATAATAAATAATTATAGCTATTTCAAAGATAACGTTGTTGTAGTCAAGTGAATTATCTATAATTACTGGGATTCTAATGATTAATGGAAGATGAGGCATGATTAATAATAATATTATGTTGAAAAAGATATTCATTAATGAATTGATTATTAAGGAAGGTTGCACTTACAGTTGATTATTTAAAAAAAAAATTCAATTATAAAGATTCCTTTTCATATTTAAAATACAATATTTACATCTATATTGTCTTTTATTATTAGAATGAAAACGACCAATTTGTCAGACACTATGGGTCTACGACCCCAACTGAGATACGATCGAAGAAAAATATAAAGAAAAAGAGAAGCCTATCTTTAACCATAATTATGATTTATTTCAAAAGATTTAATTTTGAGACAAAGATCCAAACCCAAATACCCAAATTGACTGATGTGAATTGATCTAGAATATGAGAAGAAACAAGGAAACCCTAAAATGATTAATAATGTTATGATTCCAAGCTGTAAATAAATTTGCTATGAAATCGTTTATTGAGTAGTTTTTTCGGTGCACATCTTTTAGTTTTTGGCTTAAAAAGTAATTTCGGCGCAATTTTTTTTATGATTATGTGTATTTTAATTATTTAAAGCAACTTGTAAATTTTCGAGAAATTCTAAATAATTTACAGTGTAAAAACTAAAATTCAAATAGTTAATACACGTGACTGTTTTTTTTATGCGTGCGGAATGTAACATGTTTGAATCTTATTTACGGTATTGTAAATTATTTAAAATTTTCTAAAAATTTACAAGAATCTCTAAATAATTACAATGTATACTATCAGGAAAAAAAATCGGCCGAAAATAAATACTGAACCAAAAATAATAAAAGAGTGCCCCAGTGTGTTCATATTTGGAGTGCACTCGAGATTCTCCAAATTTATTTTACTTAATTAATATTACTGAATTCGTAGAACATGACATTGTTTCGCCAAAAAAGATTGCCGTGTATTTTTGGCCAAGCACAGCTAATAAATTAAGCTATAGATTATTGGAAAAAAAGAAATCGCTTCTGTACCTTAAAAACGACAAATTCACTACCAAAGTAGCACTTTTTATAAAGTACCCAAAAAAACAATATAATTAAAAAGGTCCAAAAACAATAGAACTCGGAAACCCCACCAAAAATAGTACATCAACTTTAGATATTTTTTATTACACAGCTGTGTTTTATAACCTTTTCTTTAATTTTATATAACATTCTTACAGAATAATGTTGTGAAAAAAAACTTGGTGGACAAAACCCAGAAAAGCTACTAAATATAGTGAAATAATGGCTGATTTGATTTGGTCATGTTCGTTTGAGAATGATTTGATTTTTTAAAAAAAAAAGAAAAAGAAAAAAAGTACTCTTTAGTTCGAACATTGCTTCTGACTCACTTTACGAGAACTTCTACTACTACTGTAAAAGTAAAAGTAAAAAATAAAAATATATTTTTACAATTTTCATGTGATCAATTTATACGAGGAATGTTTCGGAGATTGATCAGGTTTGACTTGATGGGTTTTCAGTTTTGTTGGCTTGTATTGGATACGAAATTTAGTCTTCTGAGATTCCTTTTTAGATTTTTCGCAAAAGCGAAATATAATAAAAATAAAATAATCCCCTATCCTCACGCAATAGCGACTTGTCACTAATACCGGACACGACCACTCTTCCAACATCCAAAATCTATAATATCCCTCTCACACACACGTAAATAAATATGGAAACTTTACGTGTGATATTGATCAATCCAAAATCCAAAATCCAATATGTTGGAGTTTAGTACCTGCACAATATCAAAAATACTTGGTTCACATACAACTAGTTTTGTTGATTTTACATCCAAGATTAGGCAGCAATACCTACGTTAAATCCATTATATCTTAAACTAGATTACACTCTCCAAACTTTCAAGATTACAACAATACTCATCCAAGTTCTCTTGAAAACACTCTCTCACTTGAGTATTACAGTACAGTTCTTATTCTCAGCTAAAACTCTCAGATTTTGAATATATTTAGGTAGATCAGGCCTAAAACTATATATAGGGTCGAGATATAAGAACTAAAGAGCCAAACAGAAAATTAACAGTAACTAACAACAATCTGTTATTCTGTTATAAATTACTGGTGTCCACACATGATAACTCTACAAAATAGAATTATTTTACCATATTTTATATGCTAATTGTTGCTTAGCTCTTGAGTTTTTAATTGATTCGTTAAGTTTTTATGTAACTTTTAATTTATTATGTTTATTTTCATTTTCTATATTTTTGTGTGTTTTTATAATTATTTTGTTGTAAAATATTGTATTATTGAATAGGAAATTTTGGCTATAAATAGGGAATTTTCAAGACCATTAGGGGGGCTTATTTTAGGAGAGGCATACCACAAAATTTATACACTTGGAAGACCACTCCATTATCTTCATCTTTTTCTTCTTTTTGGTCATTTTTCTATGAGTTTTTAGAGGAAAAATTTGGGGGTATCTCCTCCAAATTTTCCTATTTATGTTTATAATTTTTTGGTTTGTAATTTGTATTCTAGTTATGAGTTTCTAATCTTTTTAAGATTATTAAGATGATGATGAAACAATATGTAACTAGATAATATTTATGGTGTATGTTGATTTCCCATTTTGTGCAATAAAATTTATGGATTTTCTTCTTCAAAATATTTCCTTTCATCTTAAATATCTTGTATTTTTTATTGTTAGAACATATTTACACTTTGTCCTTCATTAGTGCAAAATCATAATATTCTTTTATTAATGTGTGTCATTAAATTATGCTCATCAAATGCTTAGAACAAAAATATTATGCTTTGCCTTATAAATAATATTCATTGATTCATTTGTTATTTCATTAGATTTATTTATATTAAATACTTTGAAATTATAATTTTAAAAGTGAAAATAAGTCCTATATTTTTATAAAAATTTGTGCTTAAATAGAATATCTAATTTGAATAAGTGATGGTTTGATTAAAATTACTATTACTAAAACTTGGAAATCAATGTACTTATAAATATTATTGAACTTATATTTTGTGGATTCTATTATCTTAATAATCTTTATTTTACCATCTTGATTTCTACTAGTAATTTATTTTTATATATTGTCTTTAATTTCTTTATTATTATCTTTAATTTTATTTTCATTATACAAAAATCTCATCAATCTTTGGAGCTAGGTTAGAATTTATTAAGTTTGATTTAAAATAGTTTTCTTTTTTATTTTAGACAACTCCTTTGGGTTCGACCTCGTGCTTACACGAACACTATATTTCACATACGATTAGTGCGCTTCCGAGTTATAAATATTTAAAACATACCCGTTTTGGGTCTATCAAGTTTTTGGCGCCGTTGCCAGGGAGTTGCAAGAAAAGAAACGAAATTTATCTCAATGTTAGTGAATTCTTCTACTAGTTATTTAATTTTTGTGCCTTAAGAAAAATAAACTTTATATACAAAAATATAAAAAAAAAATTATATATTTATATGAAAACTAAAAAAAAGATAAGAAGAAAATTTGGGACGGTTCTACCACGCATAAAAAACACTTGCTTATATTTTTGTGCGTGGATGACGTGGTAGACATTTTTAACACGTGACTGACACCTGGCAGAGGTTCTTTTCGACTATCGACCAGGGAGATTCCCTTGACATAACATTTGGATTTTATATACGACCAGCTTGGTCGTATACTCCGTATATTTTGAGAAGATCTTATGCAATTGTAATCATATCCGAGATTATCTCCCATAATTCCTGAGTATTCGATTATTTAGGAAAGAATATCTGTAACAAATTTGTGTAGTCCTCCTTGAGCCTATAAATAGAAAAGAAATATCTCAAGGGAGGGACTTTTACCTTTTGGCTAATTATGAGTTTATGCTTTACAAGAGAATTATAGCTATTATCTTTCGATTGTATTATTCATCCCTCTAAGGCTTGTGAAACTCGGAGAACCCTAGTTTTTTTATCACTCCTTTGAGAATCAATATCAATAATAGCTTAAGTGGACGTAGGTCATTACCAATTCATGGGGCCGAACCACTAAAATTTGTTGTGTTGTAATTGTTCTTTCCATTAGATCTATTTCAATACCTTTTATCACATCAAGCATTTGACTCTGTGTCAGTTGACCAAAACAAGGGTCAATATTTTTATATTTATTATTTTTTTAGTTGGCGACACTTGTGCCTTCTTTTTATTTCGTTTATAACTTTGTTAGTTGACGATATTTATGCCTCCTAGCTTTTGTGTTATAGCATAATACCAAAAAGGATAAGTAATTTGCGAGCTATGAGTGCTAAGAGAAGTTTGGCTCAAAAGGAGACTGAACATATACACATTGCATCTTTTTGTGTCACTTGAGGACGATACTTGGTTTTTACCATATTATTACAAATTGCGACTGTGTGCACTTGCATAGCTTAAAAATTTTGCAACAAACTGGATCTTCCCCATGATGAAACCATGTTTTGTAAGATTGGTCCATGCCCCACAAAACTAAGTGTTCGACAACTTCGTCTGAAAGTTGATGTCTTAGATTGTGACCTTTGTTGCATGGACAAAGAATCTTGGCCGGAAATCTGAGATTCATCATGGCTCTCTTAACAAACTCCCTAGCTTTTTGCTCATATTCCACTGTTGCTCTATAATTTTAGAGCATACTTCAACAATCAAGCACTGAAACTTAAACTTATACCCAAAATAAACTATATGATTTTGTTTACTAACCTGTTAAGATGGATCCAACTTTTATCCATATCCATTGAATTTGAATTTCATGTTGTTCTCTTAATAAAATCTTGTTTTTTGTCTGAGTTTAACAACTGTTAGACAAGACAATCACATTATTTACAGTTGCAATTTCAGGGTCATGACAAGGTCATTAACACACAAGCTTTTAAAAGGAATCTCAGGTCTCCACTGCTCGCTTGGAACTCTTTCATTTTTATGGAGTTTCTTATATGCTTTGGATGCAACGATTTTTATGGTTCTAAGTTTCTATTACAGACGTAATACATACATGCACGCAAGTGTATTATTTGTTGTTTTGATTTTAGGGTCACCTTTATAACCATGGTTAGGTCATTAACACACATGCTTTTAAAAGAAAACATGCCTTGGTTGAATTTCAGGTCATCTTAAAAGAGAATTTCAAGTCTCTCCATGCCATGCCTTGGTGGAATTGAATAAACCAAAGATGACTTGTTGGAGTATCTTACTCAGATTTTAATTCATAGTTAATGTGAGGTACATTTTCAAGCAGTTTGTTGCTTGGAAAGGTTTTAAAAGAAAGTGAATGGGTCATTGTTTCAAGTGGGCATGTTTGCTATAGAGTTGGTTTTTATTTTTGACATTGTAAAACTCTATTATATTTACTGAATTTTATGGAATTTGCAGCTTATGCTTTGGATGCAATGATTTTTATGTCTTCATGTTTTTTTATGTATCTACTATAGGTGCAATACATATGTTCATTCAAATATATATATGCATATATTTGGATCAGCAAAAGTTTTGAATTTGATGTTGTTCTCTTAATAAAATTTTGTTTTTTGTCTGAGTTTAACAACTGTTAGACAAGACACTCACATTATTTGCAGTTGTAATTTCAGGGTCATGACAAGGTCATTAACACACAAGCTTTTAAAGGGAATCTCAAGTCTCCACTGCTCGCTTGGAACTCTTTCATTTTTATGGAGTTTCTTATATGCTTTGGATGCAACAATTTTTATGGTTCTAAGTTTCTATTACAGACATAATACATACATGCACGCATGTGTTGTAGAGTCTAAGAACTTTACTTAGCTAGTTAGATAGTAGTAGCAATAGTAATAGTTGTAGTATTTTTATGACTGTGGATTTTGGTTCAGACCGGGATTTAGTTGGACACTCGTAGCAACACCTATAGATTTTATAAGTTTAACCTATAGTTTAAGAATATTAATTATAACCTAAGGTTTAATTAATATGACTGATTATGAAGGCGATATTTATTATAATATAAGGTTTAGATAAACCCAATAAGAAAATGACACTTGTCATATGTATGTTTAATGAATAATTAAGTATTTTGAGGAATAAATTTAATAAGAGTAATATTTGAATAATCCTTAACCTCTTGATAAGTCCAGCATCTTTCTGACCGAGTCTTCAGCCTCTGCTGAACGAATATTCAAAGATTTTTCAATTAAAAAGCCAGTATTTTATTCAAGCTAAATAAAGATCTTTTCATTCTTGAACTCTATAAATAGGACCTAGTGCCCAGCCATTTATACATTCATCAAGCTAAGCTGAGAGTCTGCAAGCTGCTAGGTTATTTTAGAGTGATAAACACTTAGGTTGGGGTTATAAGCTTTATCCATATAAGCTTAATAAACACTAGGGAAGTAAGGTTCATAGTATATTTTGGTTCAATGTGTAGTTCGGTTATAGAAGCATTCGAGGTATTCCTTCTTCTAGTTCCTTTCTGTGTTATTCTTATAGTTTTTCTACTCAAAATCCTAACTCATATTCTCTATTTTGGTTAGGAATCTAAGATCTTGAACGTAAGATTGTTCTTGGTAAGTATCTTTTCGATGGTATAGTTCGTTCGTTTCATCTCTTTTTCTTTAGTATACTCATCTTTCTATTATGGTTTTTAGGAGTGTTCCAAAGTCCCTATATTGTTCTCATATCCCGGTATATTGGTAAGGAAAATAGGATAGGATTTTATATTTTATATGTTATCTTATGATTTATGTGTTATGAAATGTTATAGTATGTATGTTGGGAGACTTGGGCATATGACTTGTATAGCTTTCAAGCCCCAATAAATTTATGGGCATATGACTTGCTTAGCTAGCAATCCCCACAAATCTAATGGGCATATGACTTAATTAGTTATCAAGCCCCAAGTAGTATAATGACCATTATAGTATATATGACATATGTTTATGATACGCTTATGGTATATGTTATGACATGTTTCTAGTATATGATATGAATTTTATGTATATGATTTATGTCGTTAGATTTTCCTTGCTGGGCATTAGGCTCATTCCTTCATGTTTATATGTGTAGGAAAATTGCTATGGTGGCGGAAAGGTTCTTGGCAGCTTGGGGGTTGTGTATTGAGACTGGATGGAATCGATGGACTGAGCGTTCGATTAGAGGATGAAGTCTTTAAGTCTTTAAATCATATTTTCTATGTATTTTTCCGCACGTAGTTTTGTAATTAATTTATTTAGATCATGTTATGTTTTATTTTAAAAAAAATGGGATCCCATAATCTAAACGCATTTTTATGTATTCAAACATTTTTCTTTATCTAATAAAGTTATGATATTTTCATATGTACGTTTTCTTATGATTAAGTATAGTAGTTATTAATTGTCCAAGGTCTAGAATAGTTGGAGTATCTTACTCAGATTTTAATTCATAGTTAATGTGAGGTACATTTTCAAGCAGTTTATTGCTTGGAAAGGTTTTAAAAGAAAGTGAATGAGTCATTGTTTCAAGTGGGCATGTATGCTCTAGAGTTGGTTTTTATTTTTGACATTGTAAAACTTTATTATATTTACTGTTTTGGGTAGTTAATAATTAAGAGAAGATAACATAAATAATTAATTAGGCTAAAGAAAGAAAAAAAAAACAAGGGAATTTTCTAATTTGGTATGTAGTAATCTCTCTTTCATGAGTCCTAAACTCATTTCTGACTCATGTACTATTATATATTATTATTACATATGAGGAGATGGTTTTTGTCAATATAGATCAACTTGTGTAGAGACATTATTATATATATATGTACATATAAATGTAAGTAATGATTGGTCGTGCATCTTTTACTTTTTGTCCTTTTATGTGTGTGATGGGGGTGTTAATTTATAGATGAAGCTTTTTTGGTAATGTTCATTATAAACTGAGTTGAATTAATGGATTATGTTCTCTCAAACACTACTTTTAAACACTATTATATATTTATAATGTGCTACTGTTAGTAGCAAAATCTTTAGACATCATGTTTTGATATTTTTACATATTTTCTTGTTGCATTCTCAATGGAAAAATTGAAGCTATGTAGTGTATTTAAGTCTTTATCTAAGTGGGAATGAAGAGAACAAATGGAGGGATTCAATCGAATTAATATGAATGAATGACTAAATTATGAACTACTGAAATGAGGATCAAGATCAGGACTTGTTATAAATTTTCTTTTTTGACTTCTGTGAATTTATGTATGTGTGTTCTTCATCTTTGCTTGTTATGTATGAGGATCAAGAGCATCCTTGTTATGTTTCACATTCGATTTTTCGTGAGTTTTTAAGTTGTTGTATTTTTCCAAATATGGCTTTAGAATGTTTGTTAATATTTGACCTTTTCTAGTTTCAACCAATGAGAAAGAACAAATCCCACTTTCTCAATATGTCTAGTTTCAGAATATCAAGATTTTTGTTTTCGTATTTTTGTTAAATTGACGAAATGCGCCGGAACCGGAAGCCGTGTTGGAGATCTGATTACCGGAACTACGTCATCCTTTTCACCAATATTCGCTAGGGCTGCATATTTTGGATTTTCCGGGTTAAACTTTCAGCCTGAACAAAAATTTCGGGTTAAAATTTCCGCCACACTGTGATAAAGCTCCAGGGTTTTGGCTTCAAAAGAAGATAGCTTTCGGCCCGACCCTTAGAGACGGACTTACATATATATAAAGAGCCCCCTAGTCAAATTGCCCACTTCCAAGATTTTAATATATATATATATATATGTATTTGTGGCCATATAAGGCATATATATATATATATATATTATGTAAAAATAATTGCAATGTTTACTGTCAAAGTTATAAATAAACAATAACTTATCAATTTTATATACATTAATTATCATATCAATTTTAAATAAATAAACAATATCATAAAAATAAAAATAAATAAAATATGCTTAATACAGGTTGTGCTAGGTAAAATTATTGTTTTTGAATTTTTTAAACACAAAAATAAAAATATTTTTGTTTTATTTTTTATTTTAAAAAAATAAAAATATGTTTGGTAACTATTTTTGTTTTTTATTTAAAAAAAAAAATAAACACGTTTGATAATTTTTATTTATATATTTTTTAACAATATGAAATGTTAATTTAAAGAAGAGAAGAAAAAAAAAAGTTGAAAATGGTTTAAAAAAAGTTTAAAAGTGAAAAAATTTTATTTTAAAAAAATAATAAATAAAAATAGAGTTACCAAACACATTTTATGTTTAATTATCAAATTTTTAATTAATTAAATAAAAAAACTATTTTTTTAAGTGTTACTAATGTATGACATAAATGTATTAAAAAATTAGGACAAAATATTGTCTATAATTTTAATAAAAATCAGTTCACTTTTTTTTTCTTCAATATATAATAGAACTAATTACAGTTATATATTATATATAAATATTTATATCAATATCTCTCCATATATAATATCTAAACACAATATTGACATAGATATATATATTTACATTGCTACATGACATATATATATAAATTACAATAATATTTAAAAAAATTAATAATAGAAAAAGTTATAGTGTAGAGTAGTATACATGCATCAACTATTTTTAGTTTCTAATGTATCTCACAATGTACTTTGATGAATTTGATGTAGAAAAAGAGTTACAATCACTTGATAAAAATAAACTATCAAACAAATTTATAAGATAAAAAAACGATATGTATGACTTTATTATTTTTATATAAATATGATTTAATTATTTAAATTATCATAAGATATCTTTAAAATATCATATTTTTATTTATTTAATTTTATTTAAGTTTATGTTTGTTCTAATTTTTGAATTTGGCAATGACAACAATAGATTATATATTATATAATATTAATATTATATATGAATTTTAAATTTAAGTTTGTGCTAATTTTTTTTTTGAAAATGAGTTTGTTTATAGTTGATAGTAGAGTATATTATGTTATATATTTAATATGATATTATTCTAATACTTGAAATTTAAGATTTTAATTCATAGTTAATGTGAGGTACATTTTCAAGCAGTTTGTTGCTTGGAAAGCTTTTAAAAGAAAGTGAATGGGTCATTGTTTCAAGTGGGCATGTTTGCTCTAGAGTTGGTTTTTATTTTTGACATTGTAAAACTTTATTATATTTACTGTTTTGGGTAGTTAATAATTAAGAGAAGATAACATAGATAATTAATTAGGCTGAAGAAAGAAAAAAAACAAGGGAAGTTTCTAATTTGGTATGTAGTAATCTCTCTTTTATGAGTCCTAAACTCATTTCTGGGTCATGTACTATTATATATTGTTATTACATATGAGGAGATGATTTTTGTCAATATAGATCAACATGTATAGAGATATTATTATATATATATATGTACATATAAATGTAATTAATGATTGGTCGTGCATCTTTTACTTTTTGTCCTTTTATATGTGTGAGGGGGTTGTTAATTTATAGTGGAAGCTTTTCTGTTAATGTTCAGTATTAACTGGTTGAATTTATGGATTGAGTTCTCTCGAACTCTACTTTTAAACACTATTATATATTTATAATGTACTACTGTTAGTAGCAAAATCTTTAGACATCATGTTCTGATATTTTTACATATTTTCTTGTTGCATTCTCAATGGAAAAATTGAAGCTATGCAATGTATTTAAGTCTTTATCTAAGTGGGAATGAAGAGAACAAATGGAGGGATTCAATCGAATTAATATGAATGAATGACTAAATTATGAACTACTAAAATGAGGATCAAGATCACAACTTGTTATAAATTTTCTTTTATGTATGTGTGTTCTTCATCTTTGCTTGCAATTTTACAATCATTTGAAAGCTACTATACTAGATATTAATGGCACATTTTTTCAAATATCAATCATATCAGGGATGGTTGAATATGTGTGATAATTTGTTCAAAAGAATAGGTAAAATAGATCTCATGCTCAACTCTTTGTGAAGTCACTCTTGATGGGAAGGCATGTTTTGGAAACTTGGAGTTCTTGTATGCTTTAGTATGGGATTATTGTGTGTGTTCAACTAAATACAACCTGATTCTTGTGCCATATCTATAAGTCAAAATGATCAAAGTACACATTTCCTATGTATTAGGGCTTTTAAACATAGTCCTTGAAACAATTATTTCTTTAAATGCTTACTCAAATGATCAAATGCTTACTTAAACGTCAGGGGAGGGAAACCAAGCTATTGGTTTGGGTAATTATATTTATGATGTTTTGGGTAATTATATTTGACTTAGAACTCATGGAGGCATTATCAAATTATACGTTTTTCCAATCACAACTCATATGTATAATGGTTTATTATTCAAACCCTAAGGTTGGGGACGTGAAAACTACCCTTATTCACACCCCAGGCGAGATATCTATCAATATAATCAAATCAATTCAAGCAAACACAATTTATTTGTAAGAAGATGTTAGCTTATAATTCTAGATAAAATCTGACATCATTTCCCATATAAAAGCTTACCTAACCATCTATCAATACAAAGTAAAAAAATTCAAACAACACACAATAAGTTTTCATCCTTATATTACCGCAACACACAAATAAATTTTTCAGAACCTACTTCTCTAAGACACACAAGTTTTTAACCTTCTGTTATCACCGCAGCACACAATTTTAATCTCAGAACCTACTTCTCTATGAATGAATATTTAAGATATATAAACTCCTCTAACATTTGTATGATATTAATAAAAGAGTTAAGAGAACATACTTCCGTACCTCTTGCTATTAATAACCAAGTTAATTAACTTTGTAATGCTCCTTGCCAATTCGATCTACAATGTAACGACCCAAATTCGCTAATAAGGCTTAAGGGCCTTGATTAGCGTGCCAGGAGGGCACGATGGGAATTATGTGTGATTTTATGAGTTAAATGCATGGTTATGATTTAAAGCATGTTATTTGACTATTTATTTATCTTAGACGCATGTATATGTGTATTAGTATGCATGTAGGCCCTGATTGTGTTTGAAGGGCATAATTGTAATTTTAGCCCGCCGAGGGCATATTTGTGATAATTGTATTCCGTGATTTGTACCACGTGAGTGTGGTGTTATTTTGTGATGCACGTGCCGAGACGGTCCTAGAGAGCAATTTAACTTAAGAGTCACAACGGGATTTCTATACCCAGCTCGGGAGGAGCCTAGGGGTACCTCGGGAATTTTATGGTTAAGTTGAGATTTAGCGGGTAATGGTTATTGGAGATTTAGTAACCTGGGTAACCATTAGTTACTGCTGAGAGTAACAAGTTCTAGGTAGAAAATGGTAGAAATGAAATAGAAGTAAAAGGACTTAAGTGCCCTTGAGGTTTAGTTGGGAAAGGATAGGCAAGGAGGGGTAAAATGGTCATTTGGCTGGGAAATTGATTTATGGCAGCTGGGTTATAGGGGGTACACGGTTTGGGGCTTGGCATTGATTGGTTTTGATAAAAACCAAAGAGAAGAAAAACCAAAGGGAAGAAAAGTTAGGGCAATGACTGAGTCAACCAACCATGAGTACGGAGAGCGTGAAGCGACGCGTACATGTTTGGCCTGCCCGACTGCTTTGGTTGGGGGTTTATTTGAAAATGGCTGTAATAATCTATGATTTTTATGATTTATCAACTGTGAACTCATTTTTAAGATGTAAATAGTTTTCAAACCTTATTTTGGGATCCCAATGTTTAATATTATGAGTTTTATTGAAACAACGTTTTTTTTTCTAATATTACAGCCTTAACTTTTAATTAGTCACACTTTCGTTTCAAAACCTCGGTTAGCGAGATCTTTGCACACTGATTTGTCTTAAAACTCACTAAGTAACGGCTCTAAGGAAGTAGGGCGTTACATACAACCAAAAGAATATAATCAATACCTAAAAGATTAATACAAAATTAAAATTAAATGATACAATAAAACCATAAAATTTATGAAATTACTTGTTACGAGTCTTAAAATCATAAATTATATTCATTAATGGTTCAAACTTAACATAAAGAAACATATTCCAACTCAAATGTCCAAAAAAATCATCATTTTCATAATCACCATCATTTCAGCTCATTCTATCATAAATTCAGCTACTAAAATAAACATTATTTCAGCAACTTAATACTAATAACAATGTTGCTCTACTAAATTATGGTAGCGAAATAATTTAGTTGCTAATTCTAAAATAATAAGACTAATTAATTCTACTACCAAAATTATTAGTAGCTAATTTATTATTTTAGCTACCAATTTTCTTTTGGTAGCAAAGAAAAGCCATTTACCTACTAATTTTTTGGTAGTTAAAAATAAAGTTTCAATCATTTTATTTTGCAAAATTTAGCTACTAATGATTTCAAGTCATGCTAAGTCAAGCTAATTTCAAAGAAGGTGCAGATTGTTTTATAAAATAAATAGGGCTTATAATCAAAGACCAAATATATAAATTTCAAGCCATGCTAAGTCAAGCTAATTTCAGCAGCCATGCTAAGTAAAGGTAAGACAATTTTTGAACTTTTGTTGTAGTCCCAAAGATACTATTGATTGGCCTTTTTTTTCAAAAAACTTAAGTTTTGTAACTTTATACAGTTCTGAGTTAAGCTATTTTGTTGAAAGGGATGAGTTCTCCTCAAGATACGGAACACACATTTGTAAGGTTATGAAGTACTTTTTTGATCAAATTATTTAGATTTTTTAAATTAAAATCTGAACCTTAAACTGTTTATAACATTTAGGATACTCAACTTCTTGATATGTTAATAGTCAATTTTATTAAGGGGAAAAAAAATCTCAACTTCTATTTCCATTTCCATCTGCATTTCTATAAACCAAATTTCATAATTTAAAATAATTAAAAATATATTCAAACACAAGAAAATCCTATTTGGACTGTTATGCTTAAATCATTCTAAATAGTACTCTCTCTAACCACTGTCTCAAGCAACCTTAGTTATTGTAATTTATAAAATGCAAGTATACATATATCTCTTACGTACAGGTTTACAAATAGCTTAGATATTTTGATTTAGTAACTCATTTTGAAAATGCCTATCCATCAAAATAATGTTTCATGCTAACATCATCACTGTGTTAAAGAAGTGCATGTCACCCAAAAACATTGTTCATCAAAATCATCAAGTAAATGCAATTGATCTAAAAGTCATATGGCCCGTGCTATGAATTCAAGCGTGCTATATGGTACGCTCTTTCTATTTCCAACTAAAACTAGTTCCACTTCCTCTTATATGGTAATTAAGAATTCATACTTCTATTTAAATGCTTGATTAGATCTCAGTATTACCACTTAAACTCATTTTGACAATATAGCTAAGACTGTGTTTAAGCAAAATACCAAAAAGGATAAGTAATTTGCGAGCTATGAGTGCTAAGAGAAGTTTGGCTGAAAAGGAGACTGAATATATACACACTGCATCTTTTTGTGTCAACATATTTCTTTTAATTTTAACAAGATTGAAATAGAAAGTTAGCAAAAACAAAAGGACAAACCCTATTGAGTCTTCTGAATGCTCTAAAGCATGCCTCAACTCTGCCATTCGCTTCTTTCGTAGCTCCTCAAACCAAGCCCTGAAATGAAATTGCAACAAAATGAACATAAAACAACAGAGGCATTTTGCCAAGAATTTAACCATAAGATAAAACTCCACTCTAATCATACCCAGAAAGACAAAACACATAAAACTCAACCAAAAACGTTTTAAAGTCAAAGCAGGGGAAAGGGAGTGCTTTAGGTCTTCTTGAAATGAGACTGATAGACTGAGGCCTCGGATTGAAAAAACCCCAACAATCTGCAAAATCGAAAATTAATTTTGAAAACCACAGATTTTATAGTAACTATGAGATTCAAGCTGATAAATCTAACATCTACAACTAAATACTTACTTGGCTTGCCAAGACCGAAGAGAAGAACGAATCCGAGAAGCCCAACGACTGGAAACGGATTGACAGAGAGATAGAGAAAGACGAGAGAAAGAGAGAGGAGATTTGAGAGAGAGGGGAGTTCAGAGACCGTACCAAGCCGAAGAAATGGGTCTCTATTCTTTGTGTTGAAATGTTGAAGGAAATGGGTCTCTGTTCTTTGTTGAAGAAATGTTGAAGGAAATCTGGAAAAAAAAAAAAAAAGCTAAGTGGCGGGATGACTAAATAAATTATCGCCCTTTTTTTTCATTAAGTTGCCCCATATAATCCTTTTTTATTAGTATTATATTTATGTGTTTTGGAAAGGGGTATTTGGTGTAGTGCTACTGTACAGACTGCAATGTACACGAACATACTATAGACAAGTGCTACAAACTACACGGCTACCCACCTGGTTATCACAAACCAAAACCCCCGTCAACAACTTCTGCCAACCAAATTTAGATCAGTTACAATCCTCCTGCCTCTCATGGTGAGAGCACTGCCTTTTTACCTCAGTTGACTACAGCTCAGTATCAACAATTACTAAGCCTTCTTGCCACTCAAACCCCTGGTATATCCTCTTCTAACAACTCTTCAATCTCATGTATCCAAGATGGTTGTGCATGACATACACAGTCCATCTTGAGGGGAGGCTATTAGGAATAGATTTCTTTAATTGTATTTTATTGTTGTTTCCCTGTATATCTTTATTTTTTATTTTGTTTTGTCCTAGTTGGTTTTTTTATTATTTTTGTTAGTCGGTCAAGATTAGTTAGCTGTTTTTCTTTTCTTAGTCTTGGGCTATATAACCAAATGAATTATATTCTGTTTGAAGATCAATTTTTCAAATAATACAATTCATTCTTTTTTTTCATTAGTTCCTGCGTAATAATAATCAATACATATTTATAGATTTAACAAGGAGACCTAGCTACAAAACCCTAATTGGACTGAACCTGCTCAATGAAAGGTTCTTCCCATATGTTCTATGGCAATCCAGAACTAATCAACATTGCATTCATCATTTCTTTCAATATACGATTTTCCGTTCAGCAACACCATTTTGCTGAGGTGAATAAGGTGCAGTGGTTTTATGGATGATTTCATGTTCATCACAAAATTCAAGAAATGACGATTCATACTCACCACCTCGATCACTTCCAACACCTTAATATTTTTGTTAAGTTGATTTTCAACTTCGGTCTTATAGAGAACAAATTTCTCTATAGTCTCGTCTTTGCTTTTTAGCAAATACACATAGCAATATTTCGTGCTATCATCGACAAAAGGAATAAAATACTTATTGCCTCCTCTTTTTTTGAACAAATTTTAAATCTCATACATCGCTACGTATTAAATTTAGGGGTTCATTATTTCTACTAACCGTTTTGAAGGATGACCTTGTAGTTTAACACATCAAATCCTTTTTAAGTCAAATAGCGATACACCACATCATTATGGTGAAAATAAATTATTTATAATGAAAGCCAAAAATATCATATTTATTTTTGTATTTAAAAATATTTTTTAAAATAAGATATTTTTGGAAGTTAAGATTTAAATAATTATATATTTTTTATAAAAATTTAAAAATAGACTAATAATTTAATTTTAAATATTTTAATATATTAAAATATTAGAATTAAGATATTATATATTTAAAATATATTTTTTTAAATTCTTGAAAATATAATTATAAACCTCTAAGTACGGCTAGCGAAAATAAGAGGAAAACATATGTCTTTGTATCGTTAGTGAATACGCTAGTTTTTGAGGCTATGCTTTTTGTGAGACATTGGTAGCTTTTTGGTGACACGAAGTTTTCAGGAAAAGCTACCTACGTACTTGGGGAAAACAATGACACTGTGCATATCCGTCCTCCCTATGCCTACAATAAATGATTGCCACATCATTTCATTTTGTTTTAAAAACCAAACGGAAAGAAGTTAGTTTTTTAAAAAATTGATATATTTCCGTTAAAAAATGATGTGGCAATTATTTATTGGAGGCAGACGGAAGTAACAGTAACAGGAAATAATAATGGGAGACATCTTCTAGCTTTTATTCTAGCTTTTGTGTGACTTGCTGACCATTTTGAAAGTACGTTGAAATATTATCTACCGACAAAATGTGTCTTGCAGTAAGATTCGATGAAATATTTTTTATAACATTATATATTCCTCTCAAAAGCTAGAATAAAAGTATGTTTCGTTTCGAAAATGTGACCGAAAAGGGGGGAGGGTAGGCGTCTCATTTTTTATAACATTATATATTCCTCTCAAAAGCTAGAATAAAAGTATGTTTCGTTTCAAAAATGTGGGGTACGGCTCTCATTTTTTATAACATTATATATCACATACAAAGAGGGGAAAATTAACCGGGTCAGTCGGTCATTCCAACGAAGCAAATGTCTCAAGCAATGTTTTAGCAATTTTATAAATTTTTGCCACAAAACAAAAAAATTATTTATTTTTAATATATATTAAATATTTGATATTTTTACCTTAAAAATACAAAATTAAGTATTTAACTATAATAAATGTTAAATATTAGGTATTTATGTCACACATACCCCATTAATTAATTATAATAATTATAACACTTTCTAAGAGAATATGTGTGGCTAATTTTGTTATAAATTGAGTTACAATTATTTAAAATAACCCATATGTTATATTGCCAAAAAATAATCAAAAAGAATATTTTACAAGTCTTAATAAATTCAAATTCAAACTAGAATTAATTTTTAGTAATGATATGTGCACCCAAAATATACACTTAAATATTACATACTGTGATGTGTCACTATTTTTTAAAGCCGTGGGTCATAGTTTTAATAAATGTGATTGATTAGACTAAACTGTCACATCACTGTGTGTAATATTTAAGTATATATTTTGAGTCAACATATTATTACTCGTTATTTTTAGACTGGCTTGACACCGTGCTTGGCAACTATGGTTCGTTCGAAAGAAAATAGACAAAAGACCCTAATTGATGCTGATTTTAATATAATAAAAGGTTAAAAAATGAATATTTATAATCTTAAAATTGCATACTAATCCAAGTGTGGGTAAGGGTTAAAAGATAACTAATCCAGACTATTAATATAATACAAATTACTCTTATTCTAAAATGGATCAAATGATGGTGGGTTATTAAGAAATTAAGAAGTGACTAACTTTTTCATCTTTACGGCTCACCGTTAGAAAATCATATAATATCACATAAATATATTGCATATAACTTAGAACATTATAGGTATTGATCGTGCAATATTATCTATTAAAAATTCTCACTGGATCTTTATTTCTGAATCAAATCATACAATTATAATTATAATGAGAAAATACTAATTTATAGAGTGAAAACTTAGTTGCAAAACCCTAATTGTACCAGACATGCTCATAAAAAATTTCAGTAAAAAAGTCGACTAATATTGATGTTAAACTCATTAATCAAATATCACTTAAAACTGTAAACTCTCCATGATATGAACCAAAATCTTTGGCCCCACCCAAGCACGTGATTGTGGTCCATCACCAATCGAAACTAAGCATTTTTACTTATTTGAAACCGTGTTTTTTATATCACACCATAGTTTACATAAAATTATATTTGAAAAGTAAATGCCGCTTTATTCTAACCATACTTTCTTAGATTTTCCGGGAGTTAATCTCTATGAATAATCAGGTGAGATTGTACAAAAATGTACCTAAAAAATCTCTCGAAAGAGTACGTGCGGATCGAATTTAGTGGGATTAATGGGATCGATTAACTTTCCCAAAAGAAAAATTCTCTCTTCCCACGGTCTGGCCGGCGGTGCCCCTCCTCCTCCGCGGTAAACCATTTCAGTTCCGAACCAGATAACACAACCCCGCCACCCATTCGGATCCGAAATACCCGACCCGCTTCCAACAACGTCGGAAAGGAAAAGGGTCTTTAAGCAATTGCTCAACCGCACACAGATGGCGGATGGCGACCCGATTCTTTGCTGTGTGGCGGCGCGTGGGAGCAAACAAGTCCCACCACAACATGTACTATTTGTCTATTTTCCCTGTCCCTTTTTTTAGCTTTTACAGTTGAAAATGCTCTCTCTAACATTCAATAATCACACTCGCACTGTAAGAATAATGTATCAAAACCATTTTTAATAAAACAGAGCATATCATAACCCAATATACCGAAACAAGTCTTTTATCACACCATATGAGATTATTACTATATATAAATCACTTACTTTTACATTAAGCGGAAATGAAAATTACACGTAAAAATAAAACACAAGCCTGAAATAAAGAAAGTTATGAGTTTCGAGGTCGTCCTGATCAATTCTGGCCCTTATTAGCAAGTTCCGGTGGGCATGGGCACTCCTCCGTCGTAGCGAGTCGGAATACTTTTTTAACGAAAGAGGATCCCTGTTTCAGTATATAATCAAGCATCAAACTCTTGACGAGTCTCCGCCTCGCCGGAATCAGGCTGCCGGGTTTGCTTTTGAAACGAGGTTCATCGGTGGCCGCCGAGTCCATCATGACTTGAGCCTGGTTGAACTTCGCCGGCTCCTTCTTGGCCCAGACCTTCCCTTCGTATGCGTCCTTAGCCATGGTCATTTCCTCCTTCCCTTGCTTCTCGTTCTCCTCCTTTCTTTGGTAGTTTTGGTGGTGGAGCGAATTGGCTTTCTTATACTAGTTGATTTGGGAGTGCTTCCAAACAAATATTTGCTGGGAGTCTTTCTCTTTCTAATTTGAGTTCTTCCAAAAGATATATATTTGTTAAGAAGTCCTTCACATGCGTAGTCTTGCAATAAATATTTGCTAGGAAGTCCTTCACGTGGGTAGTCTTCCAATAAATATTTGCTAAAGAGTCCTTCACGTGGGTAGTCTTCCAATAAATATTTGCTAGGAAGTCCTTCACGTGGGTAGTCTTCCAATAAATATTTGCTAAGGAGTCCTTCACATCGACAGTCTTGCAATAAATATTTGCTAAGGAGTCCTTCACGTCGACAGTCTTGCGATAAATATTTGCTAAGGAGTCTTTCACGTGGGTTGTCTTGCAATAAATATTTGTTAAGGAGTCCTTCACGTGGGTAGTCTTGCAATAAATATTTGCTAAGGAGTCCTTCACGTGGGTAGTCTTGCAATAAATATTCTGCTATAATATTCGCAGTAACTTTAACGGTGTTACTGACACAAACAACCGAGCTTGGCTTACTAGACATATTCGTCAACATCATACAAATATTTGTCCAATACTGCTTCGATAGAAATGATTTGGTCCCGATGATACTCTCCAGTGCAATCTGTGGCGGTCTCGTCTGCCTTCGAAATAATCCCAGGGAAGCTACCTCCATCGATATCGAAAATCCCGCTTCCCCCGTTGAAGAATCCCAGAAAGTTGGAAACTTTAATGAACTGATCAATCCCGTGGCCTCTGCTGGAGAATCGCCAGCCGCCGAATCCCAGGACATTGCAACAGCTCGTGAGCTCGGCCGCTTGATCTCAATCGGGAATTCCATTTTTTGTCGCCGCCGATTTTCGTGGCCTGATTACCAGTTCGGAAAATTCGGCCGAAGTCACTGAATTACGGAACGCTAAGATTCTTTATGAGCTCAGCCCCGTCATCATCCCTTTGACTCAGGTGGGAGCTGACTCGCAGGATGTTGATGCTGTTGGTGAAGACATGCCCAGATGAATGAAGTTTGTACGTTGCTTAGTTTTGGTGATTTTTTATTTTATTTTCAAATGCAGGGTAGAACAGAGCATCCTTGTTATGTTTCACATTCGATTTTTCGTGAGTTTTTAAGTTGTTGTTTAGTGTTGTATTTTTCCAAATATGGCTTTAGAATGTTTGTTAATAATTTTCATCTCTTAGTAGAAGTGAGACATGGATATGATCTATGACTACTTGTACTGGTAGCATAGCAGCAGCAGTAGCATGGCTTAGTTCAATAATATTTGACCTTTTCAAGTTTCAACCAATGAGAAAGAGCAAATTCCACTTTCTCAATTTGCCATTTCATATTCATCGAACAATATCAGAATATCAAGTTCGAAATTCCTGGTAGAGTATTTTGTTTTCGTATTTTTTGTTAAATTGACGAAGTGCGCCGGAACCGGAGCCGTGTTGGAGATCTGATTACCTGAATTACGAGCTTCGGATGTCTAGGCGGAAGAGCCGATGTTGAATATATAGTCAAACATCAACCTTTCACCAATCTCCGCCTTAACTGAGATAACGCTTCCGGGTTTTGGCTTGAAAAGAATATAGCTTCCGACCCGACCCGACCCAACCGTCAGAGACGGACTTACATACATAAAGAGCCACCTAGTCAAATTGCCCACCTCCAAGATTTAAATATATCTGGATAGCCTAATAGAAGCATGGCTAGATTGGGTAGTGATAATAAAGACAAAAAATTTCATTATACTCCTATGTACAAATTTGATCCTATGTCATAAAATATATTTATTGGTTATTTGATTTTAAAAAAAAAAATCATTACTCATATCTACAAAGTCTGTCCTCTTTTTTTTAATTGGTCACTTGGGAATTATACAACCAGCAATCCAGTCATCTTTGCTCAAGCGTGAATTTCAGACTGTGAATTGCAAACTCTTACTGCTTTTCTTTAGAGAATTGCTAAAGATTACCACTGATGTCCAATATCACAAGTAGGTGGCATACTGTTATTGGTCCAATCCAATATCAGATCCCACTTATTTGAATTTAATAATTATTATGAGTTATCGCTAACCAATCACAATGTGACATTTCATGTGGTGTTAGGTACCTTAAGGTGTCAAATAGCAACACTCTTACATGTAATTATTTTTTCTCTCTATATTTATGACATAATGTCATTATATTAAGTAATTAATATTTATCTTTATTAAACCTTGAAACGTACAAAACCAATCAACTAACTTACCCATTCTTATCATTTGCATTTTTTTTATATATTATATTACATACCTTAATATGTAAGTAATTCAATATGATATAATTTGGATCACATTCCTCATAAACATTACTTTTTTATATTCTCTTCTCTCTATTGCTTTTCATACCATTTGTTTTATGGGCATTTCATTATTCAGATTAAATATTTGCTTGCTGCTGTATCTTCAAAATCTAAGGTAATTTTCTATTTATTTGCTATTTAATTACACTGTGTTACATTTATAGTATCTCAATTAGAGATCATTGTTCTATCTACATAATATTAATTTTATGTTGAATTGCTGTTAATTTTTTGTTTAATGTGTACCGTGTAAGTTTTTGTATTATTGGAGTCATTCATATCATTTATTGTTAGGTTAAACAAAAAAATACTTATTAGCTTAATAGATTATATTCTTGATTGAACCAATTAGATGTTCACGAAAAGAGAACTTAGGAAGCATTTTTTTTTTTTTAAATTAATAGAATATTGACGAATTAGTATTCAAACAGGATAATAAAACGTTTATTTGATTGTTGTAGATGAAGAACAATGGTGAAGAATACATCAAATCATAGTTTTTCAAATTTACGTGATATTACAAATATTAAGACTTCAAATAATAAAAGTGATAGAGCCAAGTTCTTCAAAAATACAGTTTAAAAAAGAAAATATGATAACGAAGCATATAAAAGAAAAAGGCTCAGTATGAGTGAAGCTGAAAAAGAACTATATCGAAAAAAACAGAGAGACTATTATGCTAAGCGAAAGAAATTGCTTATGATACTAAAAACAATCCTTTCAGGTAATCTTAAAATGCCTAATAAAATTAATCATATTGTTAATGATGAAGTTATATTACCTGAAATTAATATTCATGATTAGAAATATGAAATTCCAACTAAACTAACTGAAAATAGAATAATCTCAAGTTCAAATATTCTTAATAAAACACAGTACAAAAAAAATAGGGCCAAAATAGAAAAAGAACTTATCCAGAAAAAAGAGAGGGAATATTATGCTATGAGAAAAAAAGGCCCAATACAAAATGTTAGCATTGGAAAACACTGTAAAAGAAAGACAAAAGTTGACATTAAAGATTATAATGAAATTGATACTGAAATTATTAATAATAATTTTATGTTAAATCAATCTACGTGATTTTTTTTTTATGAATGTGTATATTGTAGCTATTTAGAGAATTCTGCAAATTTTCATAAAATTCTGAATAGTTTACAATACCGTAAACTAAGTTCAAACATGTTGTTGTGCGTGAAAATATATATATATATGGGTGTACTCTTAATAGTTACTGCCCATAGATGGTTACTTTAATATTAACTATTGGATTAAGAATAATGATCCATATTTATAATTGTTAATTAATATTTCTAAAAATAAATTTTAATTTTTTCAAATTTATGAAATGATTACCTGATGAAAAACGTGTATTTATTATGAAAATATAATATTGTAAACTTTTCTTTTTTCAAATGCATGTCAATTTCTAAATATAGCTAGTGTCTCTCATTGGTTGGAAACAACATTAATTATGACAAAAAAATAATAATCAAATTCGAAATTAATATAAAAAAAAATATTTATCTGTTGGTGACTCACGATACTAAGTCACTATGTTGCCACATCATCATAATTATTAGTATCCATTCAAAATTGTTCCATATATATTTGTATAGTGTAGAAACAAGTTTATCTTATTGGCTTGCATATATATATTTATATATATATATATATTAATATATTGAGGTTAGTTCATTAGCTAATATGGAACCTTCGTGGATATCCGTTATTTCTAATTTAACCTTTTGAAAATAATAATAATAAAAAAAACACTTTGGATAATGTTCCCACCTCTGAGGGGTCCCAACAAATGGAACTATCAAACGTTAGTACACTGCGACATTGAATTTTTCAATTAGTTTCTAAATGGAAAGTAGTTCACTTTGAAAATATGATTGATAACCTTTTTTTTTTTAAAAAAATAGAAGATAATGACTAATAAAAATACAGCAGAGAAACGTATTGTTGTTTCGACTATTTATTGAGGTAATCCAATTAAGGTTCCTGTGAACCAGAGAACAAATATAATTACAATTATTAATTTGTTGTCATAAATAATATTTATATAATTACATGTCATTGATGAGAATTGAAAGCCAAGTTTACTTTAAGCATGTGAACAAGACTAATCAAAATGCCAAAAATACTTTGAAAATTTGGCTTTTTTGACTCATGGCTATGGTTTAGGTGGGTATGTTAAAATAGATTCCAATTCTTTTTTACCCTATTTGACATAATGGAATGTTCAAAATTTTGAGTAATATTACATTTTTTAAAATATATTATTATTATTATTATATTATAAAATAATTTATTCCCTTCATTTCTTTTCACCTCGGCTGATCGGTAGAATTTATAAAGGCATCTTAAACCTCTAATTTTAAGAATAAAGATGACATTTTAGTATCATAAGTATGATGAGCTTTTAATTAAAAAAAAATATAATGAGTTTTTCAACAAGTAAATAAATATGATAAGGGAGCCAATTAATAGAAAAGAGAAATGTTACCTTTATAATTTTCTTGTTAGTTAGGCTAAAAAATATATTAAATATATTACTACAGTATCTTAAAAAAACAATTAAGACTCTTAAAATATTAGTAAAAAAAAAAGTGAGCATATATATATATATATATATCTCTTTGTAGAAAAAGTGTATAGATAACATAAAATTTTTGTTTTAATAATTTTTTTTTGTTAACTTTAATAGAATATTCTAAATATTTAACGAAATATACTTTTAAAACTAATTAGAAATAGATATTTATTAATTATATTAATAAAAATTTAAATATTATAAAATATTATTTTTATAATAATATTTAATATAAAATTACATATTTAATAATTATATTAATATAAATTCAAATGTTATAAAAAAAAATATTATTATAATAATATATAATACAATACTAGATATTTAATAATTGTATTAATATAAATTCAAATGTTATAAAATATTATTATGATAATAATATATAATTCTAATTTTTTACTAATTATATTAATATGAATTTAAATATTATAAAATATTATTATTATTATAATATTTAATACAGGACTAAATATTTAATACTTATGTTGATATAAATTTAAATATTATAAAATATCATTATAACAATAATATATAATATATCTTAATTTTTATTAAACAAATTATCTATAAATATTATCATATCATATATATATATTAAAATAAATTATAAGCAATCTTTTAGTTTAATTTTTTTAATATATATATTTATGTCATTCTTTTATAAATTACACTACTTTTCATAAATTAAGTATGTTGACGCCGTTTTTCGTCAACAGTAAAAGAAAAGCACGAAAACAATAATCTGTTATGGCCAAATGAAATATGATAACACAAACGAGATTTTTTACGTAGTTCAGCAGATAAATCTGCCTAGTCCACGAGTCTTTGTTATTAAACTTAAGATGATCTCTGAAAATTCTTCAAGGATGAATTTTCCAGAGTTTTCTCTCAAGATCACAAAAATTCGATCATTTACAATGGTGCATGACCTCTCTATTTATAGAGAAGATTTCAGAATAATATCCCACATATTTCGGGAAGTTATTCTGTATATGCAAATAAATTAAATGGCATTAAAAGCCAACAATCCTATATACAAAGAAACGTCCCCTGAAGATCACGGGGCGTATAACTGAACAAATAATATCCCTTAATTGTAGGGGATTTATAGTAATCAATGTAGACCGCGTCTCTTATAGATGATTCATTAGGATATTCAAAGTTATTATCCTATATCGCCAAGGCCCTATTCACCCAGGTCTCTTATCGATCTTCGAGCTATGGCATCTTCCCGAGATCATGTGGCTTCGAACTCATACTTATGTCGAGCTCGGGACCCCTGATCTGGGGCTATCCCGAGAACAGACGTATTTCGGGGTCAGCCTTTCGAGCTTGTGAGGATCTCGAGGCTACCATCTTCGAAGTCACCTTTGCTTCGCAGGCCTGATGCCTAGGCTTCGGACGTGTTCCAGATATTACGAGTCCATTCATTATGAATCTAGCTTTCGAGGTCACAATTCTCATGGCTCGAAATCTGGGTGTAACAGTTTACCCCCTCAAAAGTATTTGTTCGAATCCTATGAGAAGGAAACCTTTGAACTACTTTCTTCGGGAACCGTACCGTCACATACTTGAAAATGGACACGTGTCAGTTGGGTATTGCTCATTCAGGGTACTCGAGTACCTTGGAAATCTGCCCACGATCGTTCGTCTGCCACCTTTCTGGTACCATCATATCATTAATCCCTATCCGTTGGGTGTAACAAGGGTTTTGTTCAATGGCCCAGATTAATCCCCTTTTACCATCTATATATAAGACCCTAGTCATCGTCTTCCATTTATTTTGCGCTCATCAGAAGAAAGAAAAGAAGCAAAACCAGAGACTGTCCCTGAGAACTTCCTTCTTGTGCATGTTTTCTCGGCCGAAGAAACAGAGGACCGCCAGTTTGTTCGAGACCGTGAGCTCATATCTACAGCCTCTCCTTCAATCGACGATTTTTCTGCAATCGCCATCATTGTGTAAGTATCCGATTGTCCTTATTTTTTTTTTCTTTTTCATTATGCCAGTTTCTGTCTGCGTAGTTCTTTTATTTCTGTGAATATACTAGTTTATCTTCTTAGTTTGTCACGCTAGGAGACTTTTGACCGACATGCTTTCACGTCTAAGTCTCCATGCTAGGTTTAAATCACTGGTTCTAAATCCAGTTTTGGTGTAGAACAAGGTCTCTTTTTTCTGGGTTTCAAAATTTAAAAGACATATCTTGCAGACCAAGATATCAGGTATAAAATCTTGGTTTTAAAGAACGCACGATACCCAAGATTACTATTTCTGAATAACCGCCACCCTTTTTCCCTGATATTTCAGGATTTTCAAAAAAAAAATTATTCTCTCCTCCTTTTTCTCGTAGAGTACACGTTCCAACTCTTTAGACGGGTTTTCAGTATCGAGCTTGCTTCGTATCCAAGTACTCTTCGAGCTTGTCCTGTCAAACTCGCAATTCTTGAACCTTTGCATGCATGGCCCTCACCATTTTTTCTTTCTCGCTAGATGTCACAGAATCTGGAAAGATGGTGGGGGTCGTTGCTGGCAATCCCTTACTCGCCAAAAACCCCGAGCCCAGAGTCGCTGTTTGCTCGGAATCAACGTCTGATTCGCGAGTACGATCTCGCACGCGAACAGGAGGAGATTCGAGCTCATTATCGTCGCCAAATTGACGAGGTTATAGAAAAGAAGAGGAGAACCATTCGAGAGGCTCTTTATCCAGAACCTGATTCTGGACCCAGGCCGATTCCCCTCGACCCTAAATTAAGATGACCATTGCGTATAGTCCGGGAGAGCTCCAATTCTCGTTGATGGGTGAGCCTTCTACCTCGCAACCGAGGAGAGAATTCTTCGAGACCGAGCACTACTGGAGCTCGGTTACCTCACTAGGCCAGATAACTGATATCCTGGCCTTCCATGGTCTTAGGCTGTCAAGCACCCTAAGGTGTCGAGCCCCTACCCCCAGTGAGCGAAGCTGTCGTGCCCCAGGAGATGGAAATCCCAAGTTGAGGTACGCGGCCTGGAGCCAAGAGCATATGAAGGCAGGAGCGTTACTGCCTTTGAAGTCATTTTTCAAGGACTTCACGGACTTTGTTGGGCTGGCTCCATTCCAGCTCAACACCAATTCTTACAGGGTTCTGTCTGCCCTGAGGTCGCTATACCACGAGCTGAAGTGGGAAGGACCTTCACCACAGGAGATTTTATACATCTTCTGTCAGAAAAACAACCCCTCCCGAGCTCGGGGAGGAGACGGCTTTTACTATCTTTCGAGCTACCCAAAAGAGAAAAAGGTGTTTGAGGATCTTCCTAATCATCCACCTGACTTTAAGAAAGCCTTCTTCTGGACAGATGGCTTGTCCCCGTCTCGATGCTACTCATTCAGACGGATTCGTAAGTACTCCAACCTTCTTTATTTCTGTACTCGGGCTTTTATCTGTAGGTCCGTACTTAGTTGAAATGTGTCTTATTTTCCAGCCAATTTTCACTGTCCTACTCCCGATGACGCAATGAAGGAGCATAGAGAGACTCTGCTCCAACTCCCTTACGGCAGGAGGTCTCTCTCATACCTTTTACATGAGAGTAAGCTCCGAGCTTGCGGGCTTTTGGGAGATGGCCAGTCCACCTCGGACTGGTCCAATAAAAAGTACGACCGCTGGGAGCATGTGCCTTTGCCCACAGGCATCCTCCCTCCAAGGAGAGAGGTAAGGCCCCCACCCCCAGCTCGCCGAAGAAGCCCGCCGTCGGGGAACGAGGCTAATGATGAAGCCTCGAGCTCAGACTCGGATGATCAAGGTAAAGTCATCCTTAGCTTGAAAATATGGTCCCCCACCTTATTAAAGCACCAACTCGATAGGTTAGTCTTGTGCCCAGACGATAGGGACCACTTCTATATATGGACTTGGGTAGACGACCGAATTCTTAGGTTTGATAGTTGGCTCGGGAAGTATGACACCATGTACAGTCTGAACGAGGTGTGGGACGGGATAGTCGTCCAATATGGGACCAATGACTATAGGGACCTTTCGAGGTTGACGTCCACCTATAGGGAAGGTATTCCCCCCGCTTCTTTTGAAGACGGGGGAATTTGATGGTCCCCGAGCTCGAGCTCGGGGGAGAGTTCCAGTTAGGTTTCTTCTATCATTACTTTGTATATCTATGCGATGCTGAATCACTTTATATACTATTCCCTCTTTTTGTTATGATTCACATTGTGGCGTGATTGTGCAGGCAAGATGGATTCCGACCTTGACAACATCCTCGAGACTGGCGGTGCCAAGAGGAGCAAGCTTCCCAAGGCGGGGTCGCGAAAGGTTGACCGGCCCACCAAAGTCCCCAAGAGGTCCAAGAAAACACCTCCTCCCCCGGCTCCGCCCGTTACGAGCTCCGTCGCGGCGCCGACTTCGCAGGTCAGTGCTTCCATCGTGGCGCCGACTTCGCAGGTCGGTGCCTCCATTATGGCCGAGCCCCAACTTCCTGTAGTGGCCCAGCCAACACTTGGTCCACCTCCCAGAAATCCTTCTGCTTCTCGAGCTCACAAGCTGTCAGTTTCTACTCACGTCGAGGAGTATGTAATTGACAATGCGGCTGGACCCCATGGGTCTATGCTGGGCTCAGATGTTATGTCCCGAGTCGGCCAGAGCTTCAGCAGTCTCGACGCTCCTCAATGGCAATTTTTAAACAATACCCGAGACTGCACTGCCCTCTATGAGAAGAGTATCGAGCTTGCTGCCACGGTAAGTTTTCTTCTACTTCTTAGGTATATTTATACAGTCATGGTGTTAATGACGATTTTTTCTTTTGTTAGTCTCTTGCTGTTACTGCCCAGCTCAACTATAGGTTGAACAACGAGATCCATTCGAGCAAGTCTTATGCTCAAGAAGCGAAGGATCTTCAACTCAAAGCGAGTGACAACCTGAAGGCAGCAAATGAAAAGCTTTAGGCAGGAGCCGAGGAGCATAAGACCAAGGCATCCGAGCTTGAGAAGCTGAATGCTAGGCTTGCGGAGCTCGAGAAAGAGAATGCCAGGCTCGTGGAGCTTGAGAAAGAGAACACTCGGCTCCAAGAGGCTAACAAAAAGCTCGAAAAAGACCAGGCCGCTACTTTTGATATAATTGAGGGTGAAAAGGCTCGCCTCCTTGCTGAGTATAAAGAGAAGAAGGACCAGACGGTTGATTCGGCCATGTACAGAATGTGGGCCAACAACGAAGACCTCGATACCAGTTTCTTAGGTCCTCATTGTTAGAGAATATTATTTTATTGCTCAATGGAAAAGTGGAAAAACCAAAAAATACAACTCTATGCAAAAATACAATGGACAAGATAATATTGATTAAATAAATATTACAACTCAATTGCTTCAAAATACAAGTAAATAGAAAGATGTAGAAGAAGAAGATTACAAACTCAATACTATAGCAATACAAGTAAATAAGAAGAACAAAAGAATGAAAACACAAACAAACTCTCACACAACCAAAGTGTAGAGTAGTGGGGATCACCAACTTGAACAAGGTTCAAGACCTTTGTCCAAAAACTTATTTCCCCCTATTCTCTAAGCACTAAGGGATCTCTCAAGGAAATAGCTCTCTGGAATAATCAAGCCTCAAGGTGTATTTTTCAGCCAAGTGCTTTGTGGATGAAAAATGGTGTGTCTTACAAGTGAGCATTAGGCTCCTATTTATAGAGTTTGAGATACCCCTTTGAATTTCAAATTCCACCAACCCCCATGGCTGTTACCAATGTTTAATTGGATGTTTTATGGAATTAAAATAGAGATTTGGGAGTTACTTGGCTGTTGGAAACATTCAAAATTGGATAAAAACTGAAATTCAAAGAAATTGTCAGCCACTAGGGCCGCGGCGCTCGTTCCAGGCGCCGCGGCGCTCAGTCAATTTAAGCAACGAATTTTCAGTTTTTTCCAAAACGTTCCAATTTATTCCCACTTGATTTTGTAACTTCCATACACAATATGGGAGTTAAAATTACATCTCTATCAGCCATTTCTCATATGGCTTTATGAAATCCAATTTCAAAATTTGTAACATATAATATACACATTATTGGGTAATATTTGGGAGCTACAAATTTGTAACTGATTTTGTAACTCCAAAATATGTCACATTTGGACACACACATGTGTCCAATTTTGTGACTCTCAATAATATGTTACAAGATGTGACAAATCACATTTGTGTGACAAATCACATTTTGTCACATTATTTAATCTAATATTATATTATATGAAATAATATAACATTCCCCCACTAGATTAAATAATCACTTTTTTGTAACACTTATTTAATCAATCAAACATTATATTAAAATATAATATTCCCCCACTTGATTAAATAATCACTCTCTATAGAAACCTTTGCATTGGTGCATAAAGTAAAATGTCTTTCGACTTGAATTTTACCTTAGTGTAATTATCACAAAGTTTGTTGAAATTTTGGTTGCCGAAGCATTGAACCACTATCCCTTGATAACAAACCGGTGATAACACACACACCTTTGCTGTGTTCACTTGAGACCTCAATGTCTCGCTTTTGCACCGTTAATGGCCATGTGCACATTCCATTCATAGACTTTTCTTGAGAATGACTCCCGATTCTCATGAGGGGCGGCACCACCCCTAGGTCTATATAGGTAGAACTCTTACAGTATTTTGTTACCCTAAAATACTTGTCTTTTCAAGACTGAGTTCTATTAAAAAACCTTTCGGTTTTAACCCTCTTTTTGGTAACACACTAGTACTCATATCTCAGATGGGACAAAATTTGAGTACTACTATCAATGCACTTGATTGACTTGTTATTACCTATTGAACCTAATACTAGTTTGGTGACTAGTATTAAGATAGGTTACCATCAACCGTGAATCTCTTTAGGGAGTCTAAGTCCCACCCCTTGAGATGTAGAAATAATTCCATTTGAATCATTTTTTTTCTCATGTATGCATACTTAGACACTCTCATTATTTTATTCAAACTTTGTTGCTAGCCATAGTTTGATTAAAATAGTTACCTCTTTAAAATAGGGATTTTGACAATAGTCAACACCCCCACTATTTTATAGTTTTATATCCAAGATAAACATTTTCCTTGAATATTAATTCTAGAAACCTCTTTGTTTCTAAAATTCTCCTTTATGTTTAAATTGATTCCTTATTGAATCAAAGTATTACAAACAATGACTTTAGACACCAAACATGTCTAGATTTGTTCATTATATACACATATAGCCAATGTGATTTAGAATGTGGAATTCCAAATCACATATTTGATAGGATGACCAAATTAATCAATTTATTAACAACAAAATAAATTGATTAACTTTGGAGCATCACCCCCACATTTCTCACATAATGATAATAAAACATCACTTTAAAATAGAAATCTCTTCATTTCTAATAAGTCATTTATCCTCCAATGATAAATCTAGACCTATGATTCTCAAAGTTCATCATGAGTCCTTAAGCTTCATGATAAACACTCAATAGATCAAGATAAAAAACCTCAATGTTTATCTTGATTCATTTATTTGCTAAAGCAAGGCACACTTATTTGAAAGTAACTTTCACTTGGTTGCTTTCTTTTATATATTTCACAAAATAAAATGTGAACACAAATGTAATGTGAGAATTTCTCAAACAAATAATCACAAATTTTCAATTTTAGTTGTCTAAATAATCTCAAAATCACTTAAACAACTTTTGGGTATTTCTTAAGAGTCTTTGAGATTCTTTTGAAAACACCAATTTGACATCCATTGTTTTTCTCATCAAAATCAAAATGAAGATGTCAATTTTAAAACACTTTAAATCAAAGAAAATAAACCCTCATTGATTTATTTAAACACTTTGATTTCTTTTGTTTAAAATTATCTCCTCATTGAGATTAATTTAAACATATCACCATCTTTTACCAAAATGAATAAAGTTCTCTTTAATTCATCATTGGTGTAAAGATTCAAAATTGCTTCTCCAATTTTGAAAATGTCTCCTCATTGAATATTTAAGAATTATTATCACTAAATAATTCTCAAATATATTTTATTTGACCACACTATAGATTATAACTCTATTGAGTCAATATGTCATCCCACAATTTTTTAATCCACTTTGATTCGTTTTCCTTGCAATGGCAAGACACAACCATTAAAAAATGTAACCCCCTTAGGTTCATCTTTTCTTATCTCATAAAATGAGATGGTAAACACTTAAATGAGAAATTTAATTTCTCAAATAATTCTCTTTATTTACCAAATAAATGGTAACTCATCACATTTCAATAATATATGATAAACATATTTATATTATTATCACCTTAATAATCATATTATATGGCACATCATAATAATCATGATAATTCTCATGTATATATCAAAATACATTTATATATTAACATAATTATGTCTCAAAGAAATTTCACACAATTTGTCAACATATATCCATCATATTAGCATGCATTGTTAATCTCATAATAATATTGTAAATATATCACAAATATCATACAATAATTCACATATCCACATATTGATATATTCTATTGATTCACAAAATCAATATATAGGCATGTCAAAAACTACCTAATTATCATGATTTATAAAAAATAATTTTCATGTCAAATGTATGTCTTACTATCTCACATATAACATACACATAAGATTAAAAATCACTAGATTATGTAGAGCTTCTCAAAAGTTCACTTCTAAAGATAGATGTGTAACATATGTTACAATGTATCTCATGTTGTATTAATATGTTAACATCTACACAATTATTCATATTAATCACATATAACAAAAACTCAACATATTGAATTATCTTCTAATCTAACCACTAAAAACAAAGGAGATTAGAAAACAATGAACCTCATTTAAAAAATTTCTTCTTCTCATTTCTATCACTATATGAAAACTATTAGATCTTCTAAGAAAACAAAGAAGAACATTACCTTATCTTACCATCTTTTCAAAGTTGGATCCTCATATGATCTCCATGGTTTCTCCTTCCATTGAAAAGGAAAATAAGCTTTTGATTGTTAGAGAATATTATTTTATTGCTCAATGGAAAAGTGGAAAAACCAAAAAATACAACTCTATGCAAAAATACAATGGACAAGATAATATTGATTAAATAAATATTACAACTCAATTGCTTCAAAATACAAGTAAATAGAAAGATGTAGAAGAAGAAGATTACAAACTCAATACTATAGCAATACAAGTAAATAAGAAGAACAAAAGAATGAAAACACAAACAAACTCTCACACAACCAAAGTGTAGAGTAGTGGGGATCACCAACTTGAACAAGGTTCAAGACCTTTGTCCAAAAGCTTATTTCCCCCTATTCTCTAAGCACTAAGGGATCTCTCAAGGAAATAGCTCTCTGGAATAATCAAGCCTCAAGGTGTATTTTTCAGCCAAGTGCTTTGTGGATGAAAAATGGTGTGTCTTACAAGTGAGCATTAGGCTCCTATTTATAGAGTTTGAGATACCCTTTTGAATTTCAAATTCCACCAACCCCCATGGCTGTTACCAATGTTTAATTGGATGTTTTATGGAATTAAAATAGAGATTTGGGAGTTACTTGGCTGTTGGAAACGTTCAAAATTGGATAAAAACCGAAATTCATAGAAATTGTCAGCCACTAGGGCCGCGGCGCTCGTTCCAGGCGCCGCGGCGCTCAGTCAATTTAAGCAACGAATTTTCAGTTTTTTCCAAAACGTTCCAATTTATTCCCACTTGATATTGTAACTTCCATACACAATATGAGAGTTAAAATTACATCTCTATCAGCCATTTCTCATATGGCTTTATGAAATCCAATCTCAAAATGTGTAACATATAATATACACATTATTGGGTAATATTTGGGAGTTACAAATTTGTAACTGATTTTGTAACTCCAAAATATGTCACATTTGGACACACACATGTGTCCAATTTTGTGACTCTCAATAATATGTTACAAGATGTGACAAATCACATTTGTGTGACAAATCACATTTTGTCACATTATTTAATCTAATATTATATTATATGAAATAATATAACATTCATGAGGCGAAGCTTCTGGATAAGTGGAATGCTCGGCTCGAGGCGGAAGAGGCTGCTCGGGAGGCCGCCTCCGAAGGTGCTCAGGAGGATAGTCATGCTATTCGTCCTGAGGGGTCCAGTGCTGCCGACGCTGAGAAGGCCAAGGAGGATGTTCCTTCCTGAATCTGATCTCGGGGGAATTTCTTATCTTGGGGCTGCGTCCCCTTATTTTTGTAATTACTTTAATTTATGCCCGTAGGGTTGATACAGTTTCTTTTTATATTAATACATATGCTTTATATTTCTTGGTTCGAAATATTTTGCACATTTTATATTAATGAATCGTTTATGTTTATTTATTCATACAAACATAGTTTGGATTTAGGCTCGAGACTCAACGCATTCATGCATCGTTTGCTCGAATTATCCGCTTCCGATCTCGTTATTTATCAAGGTCGGATATTACTTTAACCATGAACCCGGAAGTACTTGTATGGTATGTAATGCGAACGGTTTAGCTATATCTTATTGCTTAGTTACAGGGCTTTGTCCTCGGTTATTTCTCCGAGGTTATGAGTTCGAAACTTTTTTCCCTTAAGATATTCCAGCCTCGATCTCAACTTATCTCGAAGTAGGTTTAGGTTCCAACTTATCGTCGATTAGTTTTGGCTGGTTTGCTCCAAGCCTATTAAGTTCGTGTTTGGTTTGTAATCCATACACTTATATTTTTAACCTAGTTCGCGTATTTGGTTATATCCAAACATTTTTATGTTTTTGATAATTTGGTTATGTCCAAACTATCTAAGCTCGCGCATCTGGTTATATCCAAACACTTGTCAGTTTTTGATAATTTGGTTACGTCCAAACTATCTAAGCTCGCGCATCTGGTTATATCCAAACACTTGTATGTATTTCGTGCATGTTTTTTTATTTTTTAAGCTGATGGTATATATACCAATGATGCCCCCTTAATATCCTATGAGTGTGACCATAGGTTATTAAATTAAGAGAGATTGCAAAAATAAAAAGAGACATAACATATTGAACGAAATAGATCTTTATTTGATGGAATTCAAAAGCAGACAAATTAATACAGATAGAAAATCATGGTTACAAGCAACACTTTTCCTATACTATTGGTAGTAAGGTCTTACGTGTTCGCCATTCCATGCTCGCGGTACCAGACTCCCATCCAATCTCGCTAGCTTGTAAGCACCGGGCCGGATGACTGACTCTATCTGGTATGGTCCTTCCCAATTTGGCCCGAGCACACCAGCTGCTGGATCTCGTGTTGCCAAAAATACACGTCTCAACACCAGATCTCCTACACCGAACTTTCGATCTCGCACCCTCTTGTTGAAATACATGGTAGCTCGTAGCTGGTAGGCAGCGTTCCTCAGCTGAGCCTCGTTTCTCTTTTCTTCAATCAAGTCTAAGGTTTCTTCGAGCTGAGTGTGGTTTGAGTTTTGGTCGTAAATATGAGTGCGGATTGTCGAAATTTCGACCTCGATAGGCAACATTGCCTCGCAACCGTATGCTAGAGAGAACGGGGTATGCCCCGTTGATGTTCGAGCTGTGGTCCTATATCCCCATAAGACTTGGGGCAATTCTTCGGGCCATCGTCCCTTTGCTTCCTCCAACTTTTTCTTCAGTGAACTCTTGAGAGTTTTGTTTACAGCCTCGACCTGATTGTTCGCTTGAGGATGAGCTACTGATGAAAAACTCTTTATTATTTCGTTCTTTTCACAAAAGTTGGTAAACAAGTCGCAATCGAATACAATTAGCACAATATTAATCACTAATAATTAAGATTGAATTGACCTATGGTCAACGTTGTGATATGAATAGATTAGATAATAACGATACTTACTTATCTTGTCAATAATCAATATCGGTCCAGTTCAATGTAACAAAATACATTCGATCTTATCTACTTGGTCAATATCCTAGATATGACATCACACCAGATGTGTAAGTAGATCTTATCGTAGATTACCCATTCAGTAAAAATCCAGTGTACTAATTTAATCTTAGGACAAAATGCTTTTGAACATATAATTACAATTATAATCTATTGTGACCTAGTCAATATAATTGTAAATATACATATGTTCGGGATTTTATAAACATTTGTATTAATAACAATTAATCATGTAATAAAACATGTAAGCAACGCAATTTGATTGAACAAAATGATTTCGACTACTATATTGGTAATGAATGAATTACATAAAAAATGTGGTTTTATAAGGACATAAGACCCAACAATATGTATATATGTGTGTATATATAAAGATATTGTTTGATATTGATTGTTTTTAATTATTTATAATGTATACTTTTATTATTTTCAGTACATTAATAAGTTGTAATTCATGCATTCTAGTGTTGATTTATACAGGATATTCACTGAACTTCCTGTATCGACCAGTACTCTCTTCACCATCATGTTGGCCATCTGGATGTCCATGACCAGCGAATCGGAATGTGGGAACCGGACGTGTTGGGCATCGCCATCGGAGAAGGTTATCTCATCTTCTTCTGACCGAGCCTTTTTTGGTGCATGGTCCTCCACAGTCATCATCTCGATGTCCTGGTCGTGGCGCAGAGTCTGAGCATATCGTTCCCTGGCCTTTCCGCTATTTCCCGCGAGGTGCGGGCCTCCACAGATGGTTAAGAGTGTGCCAGTCACGGGGGCAGGCTGTAAGGGTGGCGAGCGTTGACGCGTGGGCGCCTGCTCGTTGCTACCCGGAGCTTCTCGTTGGGAATTTCCCAAGGCCCGTACGTATCTTCTCAAGTGTCCTTGTCTAATAAGGAACTCGATTTCGTCTTTTAACTGGTTGCATTCATTGGTGTCATGTCCGTAGTCGTTATGATAACGACAGAACTTGGTAGTGTCTCTTTTCGAAATATCCTTTCAATGGGGCCAGGTTTTTTATAAGGCACACTAGAACATGTGGCCTGAAAAACCTCTCCCCGAGACTCAACGAGGGCAGTGTAGTTAGTGAACCGAGGTTCATAACGATTACCCTTGGCTCGTTTATTGTCGGAGGTGGAAGGCTCGTTATACGGCCGTTTTCCACCATTCTTGCCATTGCCGTTGCCGTTGCCATTAGGTTTGGACCCATTGGCGGCTTTGGCGGGTTCGGAAGCCTTTTTATCCTTGCCTGAGGGCTTCCCATCGTCGGCAATGGCTTCTTCGAGATTGATGTAGCGATCAGCCCGATCTAAAAATTCTTGGGTAGTTCTCACTCCTTCCTTTCGGAGACTTTTCCAGAGGGGAGAACGACGTTTAATCCCTGCGGTAATGGCCATCATTTTGCCTTCGTCCCCCACCGTATTCGCTCCAGCTGCCGCTCGCATAAAGCGCTGGATGTAGTCCTTTACTGATTCTCCATCCTGCTAGCGAATTTCAACCAGCTGGTTTGCTTTGGTCGGAAGCACACGACCTGCATAGAACTGTCCGTAAAACTCCCTTACGAACATTTCCCAGGAAACTATGCTTGCGGGAGGGAACTTAAAAAACCATTCCTGCGCGGCTTCAGAAAGTGTTGCAGGGAAGATCCTACACCGAGCGTCTTCGGACACTTTCTGAATGTCCATTTGAATTTCAAACTTATTGACATGAGAAACTGGGTCTCCATACCCATCAAAGTTTGGAAGTGTAGGTATTTTGAACTTGCTTGGAGTTTCGGCATTAACTATCCTCTGTACGAAAGGAGTGCCTTTCCTCCTATCGTGGTCGATATAAGATGTCCTTCCCCCGACCAGCTGTTGCACTACTTGGTTGAGGGCGTCTATCTGGGCTTGTATAGCGGCAGGAATCGCTGTGGCCTCTGTCGCTCGGGGGACGTTCTCGCCATGCCGCTTGCGGCGATCGTTGAGTACGTCTCTCAAATCCTCGTCTCTTCTCCGCTGCTCGCTACCTCCGAGCCGGTTGAAGACATTATTTTGTTTGGACTGCCCCCCAGCATCCCATCTATTGGGCTGGTCATCTTGAGGTACCTGGCTCCTGCCTTTACCTCTTTCTTCATTCCTTCTGCCAGCGTTTCACTTGCCTGAGTCGGCCTCATTATACCCATGGCCATCTCTAAACCTTGATTGGCTATGGTGGGACTGACTGTTCCCCCGATTTCCGTCCCTGGCTGAAACGTTCCGAACATTAGAGGGTGGCCTGCGCTGGTCGTGGTGTCCCTGTGCATTATCATGCCGTGGGGGACCCCGGACCGCAGAGCCTAACTCTGAGTCCCTCCTGTTACCAGAGGGATACTGACCTCTGTTCGGTAGGTTTGGCTCATCGCCCCTACGGCGTCTAGGACTACGAGGCTGATGCTCGGCCCTATTCTGCCTCTGTTGCGGGGGATTGTCGCGACCAACTTGGGATGGTGGCTGCGCCTCAGGGTCCAGCGGGACATCGTCATGGGGCGCTTGAGGCTGCTCGGGCCTTTGTGGACTCAAGGGCTGGATCGGTGGGCTTGGATTAGGACCCCTCGGGGGTGGCCCATTGATAGGTTGGTTAGGCTGCGAAACAGGTGCGGCTTGATTCCTTGCCAGCTGCAAGGCCGCCTCGAGGGCTGCCATGGCTTCGCTCTGGCGGCGGTCCATCTCCGCCTGCCTTTCGCTTAATTCCGCGCGCTGTCGTTCCATCTCCTGCTGCTGCCGCGCCACAACTCCGGCAGCAGTCTCTTGACTGGCTTTCAGACTAGCCAGCTCCTCCTGCAATGCCCCCAGGGTACTCTTCAGCGTTGCATCATCCATTTCTTCCTCCTCAAAGTCCAGATGTGGCTCATCCTCTGCCACGCTTGCAGGGGGAGGAGGAGGTGGATTTGATGGCGCAGCAGCGGCCGCCTGTCCAGCTTTCCTTCCAGTTTTCGCCATTAGTTTTCTCAGCAATGATAAATCAAGCTCTCATTGAAAGTACCAGAATGTTGACCCAGATTTTGGTTAACTGACACAGAGTCAGAATATGCTTGATATGAATCAATGTGTTGAGAAGAATGTAATGACAAAAAGTAATAAGAACACGATATTCTTATAGTGGTTCGGCCCCAGGATCTGGTAATAACCTACGTCCACTTATACTGTTATTGATATAAGAATCAAAGGAGCGATCAAAGAACAAGGGTTCAATGAGTTTCACTCACCTCTGAAGAACAATACAATATTCCAAGGAGAATTACTCTAATCTCAAATAATTCAAAAGCCAAAAGTCCCTTCCTTGAGCTATCTTTTTCTATTTATAGGCTCAAGGGGGATTACAAAAGATTGTTACAGATATTCTTTCCTGAATAATCGGATACTCAGGAGATTGTGTGAGTTAAATTCGGGATTTAGAAAGATCTTCACAGTAATGTTGCTTTGTATGCGGAACCACCGACCAGACTGGTCGCAGGTAAGACTGGGTGGCTTACTGCTTCTAATGCGTCCTCTGGTCGATACCCTAGCAGAGCTCTTCCAGGTGTCAGCCACATGTCCAGGGATCACTTGCCACATCATCAATGCTAATTTTTTGGATAACAGATTGCATCTTATATCGAAATAGATTTGTTGATGCAATTGCATGTCCGACATGTGGCGAGTCTAGATGGCAAAAGAAAAAAAATTCAGATGTAGTTAGAAAATGTGTCCCTGCAAAGGTTTTATGGTATTTACCACCGATACCTCGTTTGGTTAGGTTGTACCGAAATGATGATCATGCTAAAAATTTAATTTGGCATGCTAAAGATAGAGTAAAGGATGGCAAGCTAAGACATCCAGCTGACTCGCCAGCTTGGAAAACAGTAGATGTTAAATGGCCGGAATTTGGGAATGAACCAAGGAATATTCGTTTGGGTCTTTCTGCTGTTTTTTCTGTTTCTGCTGCTGTTTTTTTAATCAAAATAGGGCAGGGAAATTGGCATAAACATTTGCAATTTTCCTGGTTAATACTTTAGGTGACAGTTCCCAACTGACGCAAAAAATACCCGTTTTTAACATTTGTGGCAGTGACCTACTGACACAAACTCCTGGCGTTTGCGTCAGTTGGGCATTGTCACAAATCTGGAATTTGTGGCAGTGCCCCACTAACGCAAACACCAGGCATATGCGTCAATGGGGCACTGCCACAAATGCCAGATTTGTGACAATGCTAAACTGATGCAAATGCTACTCTGGTTTGCGTAATGAGCAATTGCGTCACATATTAAAGTGACGCAAAAACTCAATTGTGGCAGTTATAAACTAATGCAAATTGCTTTTTTTTGTTGTAGTGTTGGTGTGTAAATATAATGCCCCACATATGACATATAGTTGATATACTGCAAAAGAAATTTGTTTTTCATAGTAATAATACAAATAAAGTAAGACCAAACGCAAAAGTTCAATTTAATAAATGATCTGCCGAAGGGACTTTTTTTTATAGTAAAAATAATAAAAATTATAATAAATTAAGGGGCCACAAAAGTTAAATAGTTTGTAATTTCTAATAAGACCCTCCCAATCACGTGCGATTCACGTGTACAGAACGTACGTATATAAGGATGCGCAAGCCTAAGCTCTAGCCACCGTTACCAGTCACTCATGAGTAACAGTAATCAGACGTAAAGAAAAGAAGACCTAGAATAAGGTGACACCATATAAAATTTTATACAACTCAAAGCATAGTATAAACAATATATTCTTACATAATTTCATAATAATGATATTACAAAGAAAATTATTAATTTAAGTTTAGGATGTAGAAATTATAATTTAAATAAATTATTGCAAGCGTATATAAATTTTGATACAATTATGTATTCTGCAAAATGTTTAAATCTTAATTTCTACATTCTAAATTATTTAGATTTTTCTAGCTTTAATTACATTACACAAGATCATATAAAAAAAATAATTATAACTTATTTATATACTAAATATATTAAAGTACCTATAATCACTACACAATAACTTTCTATATATAAATATTATATATATATATGCCTTATGCCAGATATATATAAATTTAAACCTTGGAGGTGGACAATTTGACTAGGTGGCTCTTTATGTATGTAAGTCCGTCTCTTCCTTTGAATCCCGAACCCGGATGCGTTATCTCAGTGAGGCGGAGATTGGTGAAAAGGTTGATGTGTGACTATATATTCAACCTCGGCTCTTCCGCCTACTCATCCGAAGCTCGTAGTTCAGGTAGTCAGATCTCCAACACAACTTCCGGTTCCGACGCATTTCGTCAATTTAACAAAAATACGAAAACAAAAATCTTGATATTCTGATATGGTTCGATGAATATGAAATGACAAATTGAGAAAGTGGGATTTGTTCTTTCTCATTGGTTGAAACTAGAAAAGGTCAAATTTTAACAAACATTCTAAAGCCATGCTAGTGCTGCTGCTACCAGTACAAGTAGTCATAGATCATATCCATGTCTCACTTCTACTAAGAGATGAAAATTATTAACAAACATTCTAAAGCCATATTTGGAAAAATACAACACTAAACAACAACTTAAAAACTCACGAAAAATCGAATGTGAAACATAACAAGGATGCTCTGTTCTACCCTGCATTTGAAAATAAAAAAAAATCACCGGAAAAACTAACCAAAACTAAGCAACGTACAAACTTCATTCATCTGGCCATGTCTTCACCGACAGCATCAACATCATGCGAGTCAGCTCCCACGCTGTCTGTCACGACAGTGGTTAATCGAACGCCCTCAATATTCGACGTCGGATTCCGGGATTCGGAGGCGGCACCTGAATTTCCCACGGGAGTCAAAGGGATGATGACGGGACTGAGCTCATGAAGAATCTCAGCGCTCCGTAATTCAGCGTCTTCGGCCGAATTTTCCGAACCAGTAATCAGGCCGAGCTCACGAGCTGTTGCAATGTCCTGGGATTCGGCGGCTAATGATTCTCCAGCAGAGGTCACGGGATTGATCAGTTCATTAAAGTTCCCAACAGGAGCGGCTAGATTTTCGATATCGGTGGAGGTAGCTTCCCTGGGATTGTTTCGAAGGCAGACGAGACCGCCACAGATTACACTGGAGAGTATCATCGGGACCAAATCATTTCTATCGAAGTAGTATTGGAGAAATATTTGTATGATGTTGACGAATAAGTCCAGTAAGCCAAACTCGGTGGTTTGAGTCAGTAACACCGTTAAAGTTACTACGAATATTAGAAGTAAGTTGGTTATCAACATGTAGACAGGAGAAAGAAAGTTGCTTATTATTGTCCCAGCAAAGATGAAAATAATGTCGAAGACATTTTTGGGCAAGTTTTTGATGGGACCTGGTAAAGGGTGCCTTGGATAGCGGCGATGAGTCTTTTCAGTAAATAAGAAAAAGAAGAAACTCCCGCCAACAATGGCAACGAGAGACAGAGCCACTAAGATCGCTTTGAGAAGAACACTTCTTCCCCGGAGATATTGGAATTCCGCCGGAACCATCCAAAGCAGTAGGAGAAGGAAAACGAAAGATATAACAGAGATGATCTTGTGAGACATTTGATTCGTTGGAATGGCCGACAGACCCGGTTAATTTTCCCCTCTTTGTATGTGATATATAATGTTATAAAAAAATATTTCAACGCCATTCAAAAAAAATATATATATATTTCAACGTATCTAAAAGCGAGTTACACGATTCTCCAAAAGAAATAGAACAAAGTTAGTACTTTAAACTTTTTAAACTTTGTTGTGAGTACTTCTTAAACTTTGTTGTCTTTTTTTTGGGGAATAGTGTAACTCGCTTGGGATTTGCGCGGTAAGCAGTTCGTTGACTCCGCTCGCCTGCTAAACCTAAGTAGGCTTTACCCGATTTATCAATGATATCCGAAGTGCCCTTCTTTATGTCACTAGGCATTAGAGTGGTAGTTAGAAATAAATATTTATTAATTATATTAATATAAATTTAAATATTATAAATTATTATTTTTATAATAATATTTAATATAAAAATACATATTTAATAATTATATTAATATAAATTCTAATATTATAAAAAACATTATTATAATAATATATAATAAAAAATTAAATATTTAATAATTATATTAATATAAATTAAAATGTTATAAAATATTATTATGATAATAATATATAATTCTAATTTTTTACGAATTATATTAATATAGATTTAAATATTATAAAATATTATTATTATAATAATATTTAATACAAAACTAAATATTTAATACTTATGATATAAATTTAAATATTATAAAATATCATTATAACAATAATATATAATATATAATCTTAATTTTCATTAAACAAATTATCTATAAATATTATCATATTATATATACATATATTTTTTTTTTAAATTATAAGCAATCTTTTAGTTTAATTTTTCTTTTAATATATATTTATGTCATTCTTTTATAAATTACACTACTTATCATAAATTAAATAGCATAATATTTACTTATATATTTCCTTTAACTACTAATATTACAAAAATATAAATAATTAATAAAGTACATTTAATTGTGTATCAAATAAAATAAAAGTTAAAAATATATTATCTATAAATTATTTATAAAGATAGGATTTTTGACTCGATGGTTGAGGTACGTATGTTAAACTAGATTCCATTTCCTTTTGACCCTATTTGACGTGTGGCGAATGGAAAGCTGAAAATTTGGAGTAATGTTACATTTTTAAAAAAATAATAATAATAATAATAATAATCTCTTTTGTTTTACCTAAGAACATTCTTCATGGATGCTCTACTCAATTTTTTAAAATACCTCATCAAAACATTTTTTTATTTTTATTTTACCTCTAAGTTTTACATTATACCGTACATCAACTTCTCTATATATTTCTCTACATCATTTAAATTGTAACGACCCAAATTTACTAATAAGGCTTAAGGGCCTTGATTAGTGTGCCGAGAGGGTGTACTTGGATTATATGTGATTTAGTGATTAAAAGCATGTTATATGATTATTTGAATATCTGTGATGCATGACTATGTGTATTAGTATGCATGTAGGCCCTGATTAGGTTAGAAGGACATAATCATAATTTTGGCCCGTTGAGGGCATAACTGTATATATTTGTGATAAACTGATGAGACCACATTATTATGTGGATATATTTGTAATCTGTAACTCGAGACGATCCTAGTGAGCGGTTCAGCGAAAAAGTCACGGCGGGGATTTATACCCGGCTCGGGACGAACCTGGGGTATTTCTAGGAATTTAGAGAATATATTGGAGTCTATTTTGATAATGAGGAATATAATTGGTGAATAGTTAGGTGTCGGGAAGTAAGCGATAAATATTAGAGACACTCGAGGAATTAGCGGGAATTTGGTGTAATGACCAAAATGCCCCTAGGTTAATTAAAGGCTTAGGAATAAAGGGAGGGCAAATTGGTCATTTGGCTTATAAGGGATAAGTATTATCAGGCTTTATGCCTTAGTGGAATATGTAGAAGCTCTTAGTGTTGAAAAAAGTTTATACAGGATCTTTATTTATTTTCATATATATCAATATTAAACAAATTAATACGAGATAGCCTAAAACATGTTTCTAAAATTGAATTCAAAGAGAAACAAATAATATAATATTTACAGTATACGCAGAGGAATTAAGAGTCATTCCTTCAGTTTCTCTAACTCTTGTATCCTTTCTATCGCAGAGTATTATCAAGAAACTGAACGATCTTCTATTTTCTTCACAATCTTCCAATGTATCCTTAGAATCATCTAGACTAGTGTGGGCAATTCTCAACACATGAGATAGATATAGAGAGAAGAAGATAAAATAACAAAGAGGTTTAGAAAAGGACTTGTGTTTAGAGAGAATCTAAAATTATCAGAAAATTTGACTTGTGACTTATCAAACTTATGTTTTGACTTCTCTATAAGCACTCATTTTATAGACTCAATTAGGCCATTTAATTTAATTAAAAAATCAATAAAATAATAGCCATTTTGAAGCCCTAGGTCGAAATTATCATGGGCTATAGGCCCGTGAAATTTCCCATTTGATTATAAGCCTATTGGACTTAAAACCAAGGCCTATATTATTTTCTATTAATTTAATTAATTAAATAATTATTTAAATCCTTTATTAAATTAATTATTTATAATTTGAACCTTGATTTAAACTTATTTATTAATTTAGATACCAATTTATCTTAATTAATAAATCTGCCATAATTTCTCTTTTCTTCTCAAAATTACACAACTCTATGAAACTATCCAAAATTGACCTGGTCAACTTTGATAATTCTAATTGATGATTAAATCAATTAATTGAGACTATCTAGATGATTTTATCCAAGATACAATGGGGACCATAGGCCTATGAAATCAAGCTCCAATAAGTTATCATAAATCTAACAAATAAATTTACTAACTTATTAATTCCTCGTGACTCCACTATAGACTTGGAATTGCACTCTTGAATTCATAGAACACTCTATAACAAATATAGATACGCTATTAATTATCCATTGTTACAACCATAATTGTCACTAAATCCTCTATAGACGGTCTACAATGAGATAGGACTAAAATACCGTTTTACCCCTCATTGTATTTTATCCTTAAAACACTTAGTTCTTTGTAAATGATATTTCAGTAAACTAATTTAATTACTGAAATGAGATCTCTATCATTTAACACATTGAACCAAACTAAAAGGAAACCATCGTTTCACTTCTTCATCAGAAGCTATAGATGTTCATATCTATGATTAACACTCCCACTCAATTATACTACCGAGTTCTCAAGATGTAAGTATGGGCTAGTCCGTAGGGTAAGCTGGTAACGAACAAGTCAAAGAACTCAAATAATACAATCAGTTAGAATAGTAACCACTCAGAATTGAGATTGAATTGACCTATGGTCAACTATATGATATGACTAGAATAGATAATAATGGTATGTTTACTTATCTTATCAACTGTCAATATCGGTCCTGTTCGATGTAACAAATACATCCGATCTTATCTACTTTGCTAATGTTCTGGAAAGAACATAACACTGTAATGTGTAAGTAGAGCATATCGTAGATTGGCAAGTCAGTGTAAATTCGGTGCACTGACTAATCTTAGGACTAACTTATTTTGAACATATAATCATATTTATATTCCACTGTGATTACGTCACTATAAATAAGATTAGCTATATGCTCGGGATTTAATAGAAGTTTATATTAAACAAATAATCATGAAAATAAAACATGCGAGCAAAGTGATTGACCAAGTCAAAAAATGATTTCTATTCTTTTATTGATAATAAAATGAGATTACAAAGAATTTGGGTTTTAATTAGGGCATAAAACCCCAACAAACTCCCACTTGCACTAATTGCAACTAATGTCTTAATTCTACTAAACCCATCTCCTTGATATGCTTATCAAATGTAGCTTCTGGTAGTGTCTTTGTAAACGGATCTGCAAGATTGTCTTCAGTTGCAATCTTCATAACCTTCACATCTCCCCTTGCCACATATTCTTGAATAATGTGATACTTCCTTTCTATATGCTTACTCCTCTTGTGACTTCGAGGTTCTTTTGAGTTGGCTATCGCTCCTGTATTGTCACAAAACAACACAAGCAGCTTATCCATTTCTGGAATAACACCAAGATCTGAATAGAACTTCTTTAGCCAGAATATTTCCTTAGCTGCTTCTGACACGGCTATGTACTCAGCCTCCATGGTGGAATCTGAGATTGCAGACTGCTTTACGCTTCTCCAAATCACAGCTCCACCCCCAAGAGTAAACACCATTCCAGAAGTAGACTTTCTGTCATCGACATGAGTTTGAAAATCTGAATCGGTGTAGCCTACAGGGTTCAGAACACCACCCTTGTAGATTAACATATAATCCCTAGTCTGTCTCAAATACTTCAGGATATGCTTAACTGCTATCCAATGTTCCGGTCCTGGGTTTGACTGATACCTGCTCACTACTCCCACTGCATAGCAGACATCTAGTCTAGTACACAACATGGCATACATCAGACTTCCAACTGCAGATGCGTAAGGAACTTTTCTCATTGCATCTTCCTCTTCATGAGTCTGGGGAGACTACTTCTTTGAAAGATGAATTCCATGGCGGGACGGTAGACGCCTTTTTTTGGAATTTGTCATTGAGAAACGTTCAAGCACTTTATCAATGTAAGCTGCTTGAGATAGAGCTAAAAGTTTGTTTTTCTATCCCTGATGATCTAGATACCTAGAACATAACTTGCTTCACCCAAATCCTTCATTTGGAATTGAGTGCTCAGCCAATTCTTCACATCTGATAATTTATTAACATTGTTTCCAATGAGTAAGATATCATCTACATAAAGAACCAGGAATACCACTATTTGATTTGCCTTCAATTAGTAAACATAGGGCTCATCAATATTTTGTTCAAAGCCATAGGTTTTGATTATTTCATCTAACCTAAGATTCCAGGAACGAGAAGCTTGCTTAAGTCCATAGATGGACCTATTTAACTTACAAACTTTTCCTTCTTGTCTAGATACTTTAAATCCTTCTGGTTGATCCATATAAATGACCTCGTCATGCTTTCCATTAAGAAAAGCTGTCTTGACGTCCATTTGCCAAATCTCATAGTCGAGAGCGGCTGCTATGGATAGGAGGATGTGAATGGATTTGAGCATGGCTACCGGACTAAAAGTTTCCTCATAGTCCACGCCTTCTCTTTGGGTGTAACCCTTTGCCATTAATCGAGCTTTATAAGTCTCGATATTTCCATCAACACCTCGTTTCTTCTTGTAGATCCACTTGCACCCAATGGCCCTAAAGTCACTAGGTGCTTCCACAAGATCCCAGATGGAATTTGAGTACATAGACTCCATTTCCTGTTTCATGGCTTCGAGCCATAGTTCCTTTTCAGGGCTAGCCATTGCCTGTTTGAAAGACAATGGATCATCATCACTAGTGTCACCAACAACCATATTGGTTTCACCATCCAAACCATAGCGAACTAGGTTTCTAGAAACCCTCCCACTACGATGAGGCTCCGTGACTGTTTGCTCAGGAACAGTGGTACTTTCTTCATTTAAATCGACTTGCGTCGGTTGTACATGAAGAGTGGGAATTTCATCATCAACTCGCGTTGATGACGATGGAACATTGGTTGGAGTCAATTCTTTAACCATCTCCTCTAAAACTACTTTGCTGCGAGGTTTAAAGTTCTGGACATAGTCATTTTCCAGAAAAGTAGCATTTGTAGAAGTAAACACTTTCTTTTCTGAATGACTATAGAAAAGTCCACCCCGAGTACCTTTAGGATAGCCAACAAACATGCAAACTTCAGTTCGCGGTTCTAGCTTTCCCTCCTTTTTCCTCAGGACGTGAGCGGGACACCTCCAGATTATATAATGGCGTAAACTAGGTTCACGACCATTCCAGCGTTCTAAAGGTGTTTTGGGGATTGATTTTGACGGCATGACATTGAGAATGTCATTTGCGGTTTCAATTGCATGTCCCCAGAACGAAGTTGGTAGAGTTGAGTAACTAAGCATGCATCTAACCATTTCCAATAAAGTTCTGTTTCGGCGTTCCGCTACACCATTTTGTTGCGGAGTACCTGGGGCAGTAAGTTGTGATAAAATCCCAAGTTCAGTTAAATGATCTTGGAACTGCATATCCAAATATTCTCCACCCCTATTAGATCGCAAGATCTTTAACCTTTTACCTAATTGGTTCTGAGCCATTGCTAGGAATTCCTGAAACTTTGAAAATGTTTATGATTTCCTATGCATTAGGTAAAGACATGAGTATCTAGAGTAATCGTCAATGAAAGTGACGAAATACTCAAAACCACCCCTCGCTTGTATATTCAAAGGTCCACAAACATCTGAATGCACAAGACCAAGTGGTTCTTTGGCCCTATCACCCTTTGCAGAGAATGGACGCTTGGTCAGTTTTCCTTCTAGACAAGATTCACAGACATGTAATTTACCTAAGGTGAGTTCCCTCAAAGGTCTGTCCTTTGTAAGTCTTTGAATCCTATCATAGCCAATGTGACCTAGTCTCAAGTGCCATAAATACGTCATATTATTGTTATCGGTCTTTTGACGTTTATTGGTCCTAGGTTTAGCTACTTTGAATAAATCATTGTTAAGAGCGAGAGGTTCGTTAGGTCGCAGAATATAAAGCCCGTTTTCCAAACATGCAATACACAATTGTGATCCATTGAAAGAAATAGATATATTAAAATTTGTGAAAGTCATAACAAATCGTTCTAATTGCAACATGGAAACTGAAATTAAATTTCTACTAAAATCCGGAATAAAAAATACATCTTTTAAAATTAAAAATTTATTTCCGAACTTCAGACGAGCTCTTCCTCTAGCTTGGACCGCAACGAACGCTCCATTCCCAACTCTAAGCTTTAAGCCGCCTTCGTTCACTTCCTCCCACGATTCAAGAAGCTGTAAAGAGTTACAAACATGGTTAGTAGATCCAGAATCAATAATCCAAACAGAGTTATCATTCTCTAAAATACATGTTTCTAAGATAAATGAACTATAATCATTACCTTTGTTTTTATCTGCTAGAAACTTGGGGCAATCTTGTATCCAATGCCCATTTTCTTTGCAGTGAAAACATTTACCTTTACCTTTTTTGTTTTTCTTGTTTTTCCCCTTAGGCGTCTGTGCACTTGGTTGTACACTCGCCTTTACAGCTTTTGCAGGCTTGGGGTTATTGTTTTGCCCACCTTTCCTCTTGTTTCCAGCTTTTGAAGAAGAAGCTTGGTTAGCTTCAGCCTTAGCTGGATCAGCAGCAGTAGTAGTAGTTGTCTTCTTTTCTCCTCCCTTACTAGGTCCACCCATGATAGACTCAAAAGTCTGAAGCTCATTCATGAGCTGCGTCAGACCATAGATGAGTTTATTCAACACATAGTTGGTGGTGAATGGAAGGAAAACTGGAGAAAGACTATTGAGGATTAAGCCAACTTGAGTTTCCTCATCTATTATGGCTCCGTGCAGTTCAGCTTCTTGAAAGTAGTTTGTCATCTTGATCAGGTGATCACGAACATGTTGAGAAGGTGCCATTCGAGCATTGGCATATTTCTTGGTGGCCTCAAAACGAGTCTGCGCTGACTTGGCACCAAACATTTCTTGGAGCTGATCCATGATTTCGTAGGCTGTCTCGACATTCTCCATCTTTGTCTTGAGAGTGTCGACCATACTAGTCAACATGTAGTACCGCGCCTTGTTATTAGTCGCCTGCCAATGCTCATACTTGTCCCTCACAGACTTGGTAGCTCCTTCAGCTGGAACTTCCGGGGATTCCTCAGTCATGATGAACTTGGAGTTGTCACCTATCAACACAATGTTGATGTTTTGCTTCCATTTAAGGAAGTTTTCTCGAGTGAGTTTCTCCATCGAAAGTTGAGAAAGGATGGGAGTAGACACAGCCATAACGCAAAACTACAAATTACTAATAAAATAGAAATCAATCACATTTGCTCAATAAAACTTGTATTCATACAAAGTTCAAGAAATAGCACAACATATACCAAAAATATGTAAGATATGAGAAAAAAATATCAAAAACAATCATATCTCTATTTCTTTAGGTTTTTAACTAATCTATGATATCCTTGTCCCGGTTGGCAAGAGTCCAAAATACCACTAGTTAAATAGAGTTGTAAACTCATTTAATAATGGACACCATTATTAACAACCTACTATTCGATCAAAATAAGAAAACAAAATCTCTTATTTTATGAGCTAGACCCACGGTTTCAATAATCATAGATTTAGTCCTAGTAGTCACCGTAGGGGTGAGTCTTGTAGAATTTGACCTATAATTATCTATCTTTCGAAATCTAACATTGTCAAAATAACTAATGAACATCTTCTGTAGGGGGACGAATCAAAGCGCCTCGAGGCCCCATTAAGCTATTGACTATGTTAAACCAACGGTGGAGATCGAATAAAATTCTTAAAATAAGCTCATTATAAAATTAAAATTAGTATTTTTATTATTTATTTTTAGAAAATTAACGACTATGGTTTTCCAAAAAAAATTAAACAGATTAAAGTTTTTAAAACCAAAGTCCTATAATTTCTTATTAATTCTAAAGTGTCACATTGAAACAAATTCAATTAATTTAGAATTAATTTGTTGCTAATCAATATTTAGGTTTAACTAATATAATGAACCTATACAATTAAGTCCAACTCAGGTAAATGGGCCTTAACAATTGGGCTTGTATGGAGGAGGGCTGAGTCTAGTATGTCATTCCCACTACAAAGACCCCCTATCTTCCATACAAGGTCCAAAAGACAGGAATTTAAACATTCGTTTTATTAATTGATTAGGCCCACTATAGTCATGCAAAGCAAATGAGCCTTCACAAGTGGAATCACCCACAAGAGAGGAATTTAAACTTTACATTTTCTAATGGGCCCAAATAAAACCTATCATTTTATGAATATTTTATTTGGCAAAATACCATATATCTAACAAACATATGGACCACTATATGCATCTAAGCCCAATTGCAAAAATACCACATATAGTGCAAACAGACATGTTATAATTGGATGGGCCTAATCATGTTACTATATGAGCAATTCTACGAATTTATGCAAAAATACCACAATTTATTTCATTTGCTAAAATACCACAATTAATTATCTAGATTTTATCAAAAAATAAATTCAAATTAATTAAATTTTTACAAAAAAATAAGTCAATTTAAATGAAATTTATCAATAGTTAATTTAAATTTCATTTATCAACAAACAACTTAGTTTTACGTTAATTTGATAAAAAAAATATTAATTTAATTTAAATAGGATTTATCAACAATTAACCAAAGTTAATTTAAATCTCATTTATTAAAAAATTATTTTATTAATTTACTCCTTTTTTTTTATTCCAGCACGTGCCTAACTTACTTCTTTACTTTTTAAAGGCGGTCTTGGCTCAGCACTGCAGCATAGCTCGAGCCAGGGCCAGGAATGAAAAGCTTAAGGTCGAGCTCTAGACCGCTCAGGCCACCCTGACTGCTGCCCAAGTTGCCCTCGTAGCTGCTCAACAAAGTAAACTAGGTGCCAAGGCTGCCTTATCAACGACTCAAGAGGGCGAGCAGATTGCAAAGGCTGCCTTAACGGCGGCCCAAGAGGGCGAGCAGGCTGCGCAGGCTTCTTTGGCTGCCCTTCAACCTGAGCTCACGGAGGCCAAGGCAAAACAGCTGGAGGCCGAGGCTGCTACTAAGGAGGAAAAGGCGGCCTCGATTTCTTCCATGGATATTTTTTATGTATATTTTTTACCATTACCATATTTAAACTTAATGCATATATATTTATATAGTATAATACATACAATATCTAGAAAAATTATTATGTTTCATATGATGCTAACACATATTCTAATTCAATTTAAACATATTCCTCTTTAATCAAAACCACTACTTCTATATCACATATTTTCTTTGTAATTAGTTTGTTTTATTTTTATTTTTTTTCCTAAAAGCTTACTAGTTTGATGTATTTTTATTGTTTTGTTGAACACTTTTTAGTTATGAGCTTTATTATAACTTTTATTAATTATGATGTTTAATTGTTAAGTTTTTTGGCGATAGGTATAAACACCCCCACACTGCATTGCATTGTATTTTTGCAATGTAGTTTGAAAAATTGTTCAAACTGCATATACGCTGTAGCACAATAAATTAACAAAAATCGCACCATCCGCAATGCGAACACCCCTAATACATCATCATAAAATTTGTATAATTATATATAATTATTAGTTTATCTAAAATTTATAGTTTAAATCAATTAACAATTGAATTTAATAAAAAAAATATTCTAAGTACAAAATAAATTAAGAACAATTTTGTCAATTTGTAAAATTAAAAAAAAAAAGAATCGGAGACAAGACAACAAGAATTGAAATCATAATAGCATAAATAATAGGGAATTTATTCATTTGGTACCCTCTGTTTTCAATAATGCTCATATGGTACCCTGTATTTTAAAATTATACATATTTGATACCCTAGACTCAGATTTGATAGATAAAATTTTGTCAATATGATCAAATTGTCATCAGTTATTTGTAATTAAGTAATTAAATTTAAATTTAGAACTTACATAATTGACAGCAATTTGATTAAATTTGTAAAATTTTATTAATTAAATTTGAGTTTAGGGTACCAAATATGTACGATTTTGAAATACAAGGTACCATATGAGCATTATTAAAAACAAAAAGTACCAAAATGATACTTTACAAAAATACAAACTACCAAATAATTACCTACCCTAAATAATAATGATAATCATGAGATAATAACACAAAAGGAAAAAAAAAAATCTCCAAAACTACTACCAAGTATCAAACATGGTTAAGGATTGTGCCCTTGTTGTCTCTTTGTAAAAAAACATATATAGGTACGTACTTGTCCTTTTCAGTTTTTTGTTTGTTGAGTTCTATAGATTAATGTAAGCAATTTTTTTTGTACTCTCAGTTTTTTCACTATCAAATCTACGTGTCTTGTATTTATCAGTGCTTCTAAAATTAAGTGCAGGAGTGGCATTTATGGTAAAGGGGCTTACTTGAACAAGATTAGACAAAAAACTTGGGATATAAAAATAACACAGACAGATTCAGACAAAACCTGTTTTGTATTTATTAATATCTGTGCTTAACTGCCTATCCCTATGTTTTTGGGGTCACTTTTATTTAATATAAAGCACTTTTAAAGGAATTTAATTATTGATTATTAACTAACATAACTGCAAAAAATGAATCTCACCCCCACGCGCAGCTATGTGAGCTTATTTTTAAAAAAACTATAGGGTAGTTCACCTGATCATATTTACTTATTATTTGTAAATCTTATCGTTTGTATGTATATAGCGTAGTTTTTTTGGGCACCCCGAAAAAGGGCACATGAGTGCACGACTTTAGTTTTTAGCTTAACAAGTATTTTAGGCATAATTTTTTTTATAGTAGTATATATTGTAATTATTTAGAGCATTCCACAAATTTATAAAAAATTCTGAATAATTTACAGTGTAAAAATCAAAGTTTAAATAGTTTGTCGCACTCGTGACTATTTATTTTATGCATGTAGAAGATAACATGTTTAAACTTTATTTTTGACACTGTAAATTATTTAAATTTTTTTTAAAAATTTACAGTATGTTTTAAATAACTACAATATACATGGTCATAAAAAAATTATCAAAAATACTTCTCAAACAAAAAACACTAAGAGGGTGTATTAGTGTGCCCTTTTTAGGGGTGCAATGAGAATCCTCTAATATTTATTCTATTATTAAACTAAGATAAAATGCTTTTATTCTTCTCATCTGCGGCTTTGAAAAGGAAATGTATCACATTTAAAAAAAAAAAGAATTTACTCATTTGGTACCTTATGGTTTTGTAAACTATCATTTTGGTACTCTCTTTTTCTAAAAGTGCTTATATGTCACCATGTATTTTAAAATCATACATATTTGGTTCCCTAGACTCAGATTTGATAAATAAAACTTTATAAATATAAGCAAATTGACATTAGTTATATATAATTACGTAATTAGATTTGAATTTGGAACTCATATAATAAAGAGTGGTTTGATTAAAATAATAAAATTTTATTAATTAAATTTAAATTTATGGTACAAAACATCTATGATTTTAAAATATAAGGCACTAAATATGTATGATTTTAAAATGCATTGTACTAAATTAACATTATTGTGAACACAAGGTATTAAGCTGATATTTTATAAAAACATAGGGTACTAAATAATTAGCATAGAAAAAAAAAAAACAGGAAAAGATATATATATATTTTTTAAATGTAACATTACTCCAATTTTTCAGCTTTCCATTCGCCACACGTCAAATAGGGTCAAATGGAAATGGAATCTAGTTTAACATACGAACCTCAACCATCGACTCAAAAATCCTATCTTTATAAATAATTTATAGATAATATATTTTTAACTTTTATTTTATTTGATACACAATTAAATGTACTTCATAAACTATTTATATTTTTGTAATATTAGTAATTAAAGAATTTCATCTCAAAATAAAAAATATTAGTAATTAAAGGAAATATATAAGTAAATATTATGCTACTTAATTTATGAAAAGTAGTGTAATTTATAAAAGAATGAAATAAATATATATATTAAAAGAAAAATTAAACCAAAAAGTTGCTTATAATTTTTAAATATATATATATAATATGATAATATTTATAGATAATTTGTTTAATAAAAATTAAGATTATATATTATATATTATTGTTATAATAATATTTTATAATATTTAAATTTATGTCAATATAAGTATTAAATATCTAGTCTTGTATTAAATATTATTATAATAATAATAATATTTTATAATATTTAAAGTCATTAATATAATTAGTAAAAAAATAAGATTATATATTATTATCATAATAATATTTTATAACATTTGAATTTATATTAATATAATTATTAAATATCTTGTTTTGTACTATATATTATTATAATAATAATAATTTTTTTATAACATTCCAATTTATATTAATATAGCTATTAAATATATAATCTTATATTAAATATTATTATAAAAATAATATTTAAATTTATATTAATATAATTGATAAATATATATTTTAATTAATTTTAAAAGTATATTTCGTTAAATATTTAAAATATTTTATTAAAATTAACAAAAAAATTGTTAAAACTAAGAATTTTTGCATTTCTTATATAAAGAGATATATACTCACTTTTTTTTTTTGCTAATATTGTAAGAGTCTTAATTGTTTTTTTAAGATACCGTAAGAATATATTTAATATATTTTCTAACCTAACTAATAAGAAAATTAAAAAGGTAACTTTTTTGTTCCTATTAATTGGCACCCTTATTACTCACTTATCATATTTTTTACTTGTTAAAAAACTCATTATACTTGTTTTTATTAAAAGCTCATCATACTTATGATACTAAAATGTCATCTTTATTCTTAAAATTAGAGGTTTAAGATGCCTTTATAAATTCTACCGATCAGCCGAGGTGAAAAGAAATGCAGGGAATAAATTATTTTATAATAATATAATAATAATAATATATATTTTAAAAAATGTAATATCACTCAAAATTTTGAACATTCCATTATGTCAAATAGGGTCAAAAAGAATTGGAATCTATTTTAACATACCCACCTAAGCCATAGCCATGAGTCAAAAAAGCCAAATTTTCAAAGTATTTTTGGCATTTTTTTTTCCCTTGATTAGTCTTGTTCACATGCTTAAAGTAAGCTTGGCTTTCAATTCTCATCAATGACATGTAATTATATAAATATTATTTATGACAACAAATTAATAATTGTAATTAATTATATTTGTTCTCTGGTTCAGAGGAACCTTAATTAGTTTACCTCAATAAATAGTCGAAACAACAATACGTTTCTCTGCTTAATTTTTATTAGTCATTTTTTTTTAAAAAGTTATTAATCATATTTTCAAAGTGAACCACTTTCCATTTAGAAACTAATTGAAAACTAATTGAAAAATTCAATGTCGCAGAAACTTTATCCAAAGTGTTTTTTTTATTATTATTATTTTCAAAAGGTTAATTAGAAATAACGGATATCCACGAAGGTTCCATATTAACTCACGAACTAACCTCAACTTATATAAATATATATATATATATATATTATATATACGTATGCCAGCTAATATGATAAACTTGTTTCTACACTATATATAACATATTTTGACCAATATACAAGAGAATTGCTAAGGGGTACCAGTATTGTCTAACACTACAAGAAGGTGATATATCGTTATTAATGCAATTTAATATCAGGTCTCACATATATTCAAATGAATAAATATTATGAGGTATGACTAACCAATTATGATGTGTCACTTTGTGTGGTGTTGGACACTTCATGAAGTAGTTCTTTATGGGAAATTTGATTTTTAATGCAATAATTGACACTCCGTTTGAAAAATACCCTATCCCTATAAGTCTCTCGTTTTTGGTCATACTAATGCCGTTACTACCCAAAATGCCCCTGGCATAATTTTTTCAAACTCTCCGTATTCTCTCCCAAAATACCCGAACCAAGCAAACTTTGAAATTGATAGGCCTCGATTGAATCCGTAGAACCCAACTTCATTGTCTTCCACGAACACGAACAAGGGCTCCCAAAGGCCGGACTTAACGATCGGAGAAGGGGAAGGAGAAAACGTCGAGCAAGGCAACCAAATTTTTAGGAAACAACCTCAAAGAAAGCGAAGGTGAGGGATTTCGTTTTTAATCTGCAATATGTGTATGTGCCTGGTTTTTTTTGTTGATTTTTGTTCATAGGATAGATCGGGGCTAGCAATGAAGAAATCTGGGTTTTTTTCTCGATATTTTCATGAAACTCGATAGGACTCGATAGTATAGGATGAGGAATGGATTAGACTGTGCCTCGATAGGGACTCGATGATACAAGGCTTTGGGAATTTTTAGAACATACCTCGATAGGAATCGATAGGACTCGATAGGGACTCGATGATACAAGGCTTTGGGAATTATTAGAACCTACCTCGATAGGAATCGATAGGACTCGATAGGGACTCGATCATACAAGGCTTTGGGAATTTTAGAACCTACCTCGATAGGAATCGATAGGACTCGATGATACAAGGCTTTGGGAATTTTAGAACATACCTCGATAGGACTCGAAGATACACGACTTTGGGATTTTAGGACCCACCTCGATAGGAATCGATAGGCCTCGATAGGACTCGATATGACTAGACTTTGGTTTTTTTGCCTTACCTCGATAGGCCTCGATAAGACTCGATAGAACTCGATTGTTTCTGCCTCGATAGTAACTGCCTTACCAGATTGTTTTACATTTTTAAAAAAAATTTTGTTTTTTTTTCCAGATGCCTGAACTTATTGTGCCGTTGGAGAAACACTTTCCTGGCCGTGTCACTTATAGGGGTAGTGCCTACTTGGATACCCTTATAGAGCAGTTTAAGAGGCATGGTCTTATTGAAAGGGCACAGGCATGCCCGTTGGGACAGTTCTTTAAGGCAAAACCATTTAGTTTTTCTGGAGTTCTGCTGCATCAGCCAATGTTGCGTAAGGTAGAAAGTAAGAAGCCTGAAGAGGGTCAGTTCTACCTGGGCAACACTCTCTGTAGATTTGGTATTGCAGAGTTTGCCCTAATTACCGGGCTAAATTTTGGGAAATCACCGTCCCCAGATGAATTGAAAGAGCATCTTTCAAGTGATCGAATCATCCAGGAATATTTTAATGGTGATTTGAAGGTTAGTTTTGGTCAGTTGGAAGATGCACTGAAGGCCTCCACAAACCCAGAAGATGCATTTAAGCTGGGTTTGTGCTATTTGATAGAGGGGGTACTGAATGCCCCAGAGAAGACAACAACGATATGGGGAGATTCCCTGAGGATGGTTGAGGATATTGATTACTTTTTCAAGTATCCTTGGGGGAAGTTGTCATTTAAGAAGGTTAGCAAAGGCCTTAAAAAGGACATGAAGAAGCAATTGAAACACTATGAGGAGAAGAAGAAAGAGGGGTCAAGCAAAAAACAGAAGGAGGCGAAGTATAGTTTCACTTGCTATGCACCCGCGCTTCTTTACTGGGCTTTTGAGGCCATGCCTTCCCTTGGGAGTAAGTTCGGTGAGAATAGTGAGAATCAGATTCCGAGGATGCTCAGCTGGGCTACGAAGACTGATATCACTATTTCGACAGCTCTGTTGGCTCCTATATTCGCCAATCGTCGAGTAAGTTCCATTTTATCTTGTTAAATGTCACAAATTAATTGATTAGCGATTTATTTTATTAAAGTTTTTCTGACACATGTTATTCAACCATGCAGTTAGTGGTATTTTCCATGCTGAAGCCGCGTCCCGGTGAGGTAGTCTACTACAATAGCCTCCGAGAAGTTGATTCCAGGTTATTCCCTGAGTTGGAGGCTGGGACTGCAGTGGATGAAGTAGTGATACTGATAACTCTACAAAATAGAGTTATTTTACCACTTTTTATGTGCAAATTGTTGCTTAATTCTTGAGTTTTTAATTGATTTATTAAGTTTTTGAGTAATTTTGAATTTATTAGGTTTATTTTAATTTTATAGATTTTTGTGTGTTTTTATAGTTATTTTGTTGTAAATTGTTGTAGTTAATTAATTGAATTATTGTTGTTTAATTTGAGGTAAAAATGTGTTTTATTGAAACTAAATGTTAAATAAAATTGAGTTTTAATTAATATTTTCAATAAATTAATATGATTTATTTTATAAGTGAAAATATTTTGTCATGACTTAATTTATATTTATTTTATAGGAATGATGTGGTTTTTTAGCTCTTGAAAGCAAGAAAAATGGTAGTTTTGAAAAGAAATAAAAAATAAGGAAAAGTTGGCATTTAGCCTCATTTGGGCCCAAGCCCAACAACTCCTCCATTAGCCATGTTGAGCATTTCATTCCTCCAACAGCTCCACGTGACCATGAACATTTGAGGGAAATTTGTTTATATACTCCAGCAGCTCCACGTATCAGCCTCACCACACCGAAACACTCCCTGCCTCACCATCATTCGGCTATCACCTAGCCTCAACGCCTGGCATCACAAGCCCATCCAAAGCCTGCTGCCAGCCCATCCAAAGCAAAAGAAAAAATGTGTCTTGAGCCCAACAAAAAATGCTTTTGTACTATTTGTCTCCTATGACAAAAATGTCAATTTTTACCACACTTTCTACATATTTTACCCCAAAACATTATAATTATACCCTATATTTTACCCCTATTTGTCATATTATAATTAATTTAATCAATTTAATTATTTTAAATTGATTATTTTAATTTCCTAATTTTGGCTATAAATATGGAGTTTTGAAGACCATTTAGGGTGTCCATTTTGGAGGGAGGTTACTATACCATAATTTCTACACATTCAAAACCTCTCTACTATCTTCTTATTCTTTTTGGTTATTTTCTATGTATTTTTAGAGGAAATTTTGGGGGTTTCTCCTCCAAATTTTCCTATTTATGTTGTAATTTTTTAGTTTGTATTTGCTATTCTAGTTATGAGTTTCTAATCTTTTTAAGATTATTAAGGTGATGATGAAACAATATGTAACTGGATAGTGTTTATTTTGTATGTTGATTTCCCATTTTGTGCAACAAAGTTTATGGAATTTTCTTCTTCAAATATCTTCTTTTATCTTAAATATCATGTATTTTGGATTGTTAGCACATATTTAAACTTTGTTCTTCATTAGTGCAAATACATAATATTCTTTGTGTAAGATGTGTCATTAAATTGTACACATCCATGCTTAGAACAAAAATATTATGTTTTGCCTTGTAAATAATGTTCATTGATTTATTTGTTATCTCATTAGATTGATTTACACTAAATGCTTTGAAATTATAACTTTGAAAAGTGAAGAAAAATCCTATCTTTTTAGAAGTAATTTGTGCTTAAAATTATAAATATATTTGGAAAATGATAGCTTGATTTGTTTTAACTATCACTAAAACTTGGGAATCAATGTACTTATAAATATTATTGAACTTATATTTTGTGGATTCTAATCCTTAATAATCTTATTTTACCATCTTCATTTCTATTATTAATTTATGTTATATATATTGTCTTTAATTTCTTTATTATTATATTTTATTTTATTTTTATTGTTACAAATTCTCATCAATCTTTGGAACTAGGTTAGAATTTATTAATTTTGGTTTAAAATAGTTTTCTTTTCGATTTTAAGACAACTCCTTTGGGTTCGATATCCTTGCTTACACGAACACTATTCTATAATACGATTCGTGCGCTTGCGAGTTATAAATATTTAAAACATACCCGTTTTGGGTCCATCAGATACCTGAGATGGAGGCAGAGAAGCTAGCAGAAGTTGCAAAGGAAGCCTCCATTTTTTATGAGGATGTCCCGAGGGTTGATGAGGGCACTTCACAGGCCTGTGCAGCTTCATCTAGTCAGGTTGCCCAACCTGATTATGAGCAACTTTTGCAGAGGCTCAAGAGGGTTAAGGAGGGCCAGGCAACCTTACTACAGAATCAGACCACGATCATGGCTCAGTTGGCACAGCTGCTTTCACTGGTCTCACGTCGATCCGCCGATGTAAAATCAGATACAGAGTCTGATATCTTGCCTGCAGACTACGAGCGCGGTGATCAACCCTCCACTCCACAGGCCCAGACATCTGTAGCTGCCAGTGATGCTGACAGTCCCAGTGTACGAGTACTGCAGCCCGAGGAGGCAGCTAGCCTTGAAGTTGTCAGGAAGAAATACAGGCCCAAGCGTTTTGATGACTTCACTGACCCAATAAAGAAGATCAGACATGATAAACAGGGGCTAGTTGTTGAACCACTGAGGAAGTGTGACCCACAGCAGGAGAAGAGCTTCCATAAGTGGATCATCGGGAAGATCGACAATAAGAGAGACCGCAACGTGTATACTGGGACGCACGGTGTGGCATGGTTCTTACAGTTGCACACAGTCCAGACTTGGCTTTGGGATTCGGTATGTAAATTACATTCATGTTTTCAATTCAATCTTAAAATATATTGATGGTAATAACAAATTTTTATGTTCTTTTAGCATATTGATGCCGCTTTGCACATGCTACGCCGCCGACGCCACTTTTACCATGCTGCATTTCGGCAGGATGCTGCGATCATGAACACCACCTTCCCCCAGGTGTGCCTAGGTCGTTGGAATCATTTTAGAGAGACCGGCACTAAGTATACATGGGACAACGATGTGCTGAGAATGTTGAAGGGTGATGATAATCAATACCTTGTATCATGGCAAAATGTGAGTGAAGTATATTTTGCCTTGCACGTCGAGAAAGCCGCACATTGGATCGCCATTGAAGTCTCCATTCCAACGTGGTGCATCAATGTTTATGATTCCAACCATAGCGTGCTCAGTCCTGCTCTGATGGAGGAAGCGATTAAGCCTTGGTGCTTATTGTTGCCTTCGTTGTTATGGTGTTCTAGCATGTTTGACAACCATGAGGACCTCCAGGTCAGTCTTGAGCAGAATGCAAAGCCTTTCTCATATTGTCGTATTCCTCCAGAGGAGTGTCCTCAGACTAAGACAATGTATTCCCCTATTTAATTAGTAGACTTTGAAATCTGAAAATTAAAGTTATTTTTATCTTCTATTGACACAAAATTGATTCTATGCAGTGGGGATTGTGGTATGTTTGCCATCAAACATATCGAGCATCTAGTTTCCAGGCTACCACTCAATATTGTTATCGATGAGAACATCCAGCATTTCAGGACCAAGTAGTGTGTGGACCTGTTCTATCAGAATTTGGCCCCATGATGCTCTTTACATTTTTGTCTTACACATCCTGTATAGTATAGCATATAGTTAGTTTTGTATATTAGAGTACTACTTATATGAGCATATATTTTGGTGTTTAACCATCTCATAGTCATGTGTACCTCAATTTTTCTTTCCTTTACATCTTTCTTATTATTTAAGAAAAAAAAATATGAAGTGTTAAAAAGTTTTAAAATTATACTATAACCCCTTAGTCATGTGTAATCTTTATTGATCAGTAGTAATTTTCCTTTGAAAAATATTTATAATTTTTCTTTAAGAAAAGTTGTATATAATTTTAGCAAGATAACTAAATCAAAATAAATTGTCCAATGGCTTCAAGAATCCAAAACAAAATAACTAAAAATCTAGAAGAGTACCAAGACAAGATCATGCAAAAAATCCTATTGGATAACATTATACCACGAAATGCCTCACTAAAACCTCTCAAAATAAAAGGAAAAAAATACTAAAAAGAAAAGAGTACTTGGGCTAATTTGCAACTTAAAAATTACTATAATGATATAAGGTCTCTAATAACTAATCAGTCAAGCACTGGATTTATCTCATGGTAAATATGATAAACGCGAACCTCCATTTGACTGAATTGTTTCAAACAAGAACTATTATTGGACTCAAACACCAAGGAGTCTAGTTTCAAGAAGCTAAACAACAAGAGTAGAATAAGCTTCTGTAAAAACTCTTGCATTTCCGTCTACTTCAACAATTTTTTATACCAATATTTTCTTACATTTCCGTCTACTTCAACAATTCTTTCTATACCAACATTTTTTGGTTTATTGCACGCTCCATGAAGAACAAAATAAACCGAGACCAAATGAAGTACTCTACAACACAAGGCACGAAATCATTAGCGGTCACTCGTCACGAAAAAGTAAGTGAAAATTTTAACTTAATTAAGTTGTATGAATTTATAAGCTCTCTAAGATTCTCATTTTCTTTATTAGTTGAACCCGAACCTAATTGAGGAATGGAAGAAGTATCATTGGACAAAAATTAACAAGAATTTTGTTAACAAGAATAGAAAAGTCCTTAGTCGCTACGACTAAGACATCATCTTTGTGTCCTCTCAACTAAGGATCTCTCTCCTGCGCCTCCTTGATCATCTCAAGGAGTGTAGAATGAAGAGTGATGTTGGCCAACTGACCAACCACCAACTCTATACCTGCTCTGGTCATCTCCTCGGCTAGCTTATCAGATATCTGTCTCGAACTAAACAACTGTCCTAGGCCTTTCTGACTCAATGCATCAGTCACTACAATAGCCTTCCCAGGATGGTATAGGATATCACAATCATAATCCTTAACCAACTCTAGCCACCGCCTCTGGCGCATATTCAATTCCTTCTGAGTAAAGAAGTACTTCAGGCTCTTATGGTCGGTGTATATCTCGCACTTCTCACCATAAAGATAATGTCTCCAAATCTTAAGTGCGAACACCACCGCTGCAAACGCCAAATCATGCGTGGGATATCTCTGCTCACACTCCTTTAATTGTCTCGATGCATAGGCTACCACCTTACCAACTTGCATCAGCACACACCCCAAACCCTGTCTGGATGCATCATTGTAAACCACAAACTTTTCATTAGCTATCGGCAAACTTAACACTGGCACAGTGATCAATCGCCACTTCAACTCCTTGAAATTATTCTCACATCTGTCCGTCCAGACATACCTTGTCTTTTTCTTTTTTTAGTTCCGTCAAAGGCGTGGCTATTCTGGAGAATCCCTCAACGAACCGCTGATAATACCTTGCTAAACCCAAAAAACTTCTCACTTCAGGAACATTGCTCGGTCTAGGCCAATCTCTAATTGCCTCAATCTTACTTGGGTCAACCAGAATCCCCTCTTTACTAACAATATGGCTCAGAAATGTAACTTGTGGTAACTAGAACTCACACTTACTGAACTTAGCATATAGCTTATGCTCCATCAACCGCTGTAGAACCAGCTGCAGATGCTGCTCGTGCTTTGTCTCTGACTGAGAATACACCAAGATGTCGTCGATGAACACAATCACAAACTTATCCAAATAATCCTTGAAAACCTTATTCATCATATCCATAAAGGCTGCTGGGGCATTGGTTAATCCAAAGGACATAACCAGGAATTCATAGTGTCCATACCTCGTTCGGAATGCGGTTTTTAGTATGTCCTCCTCTTTAATCCTTAGTTGATTGTTTTAGGTTTAAACTTTGCATTTTAATATTTTATTTTTTAGAATTTTTTTATTGTAATTTATTTATTTTTTATTAACTTTTTTTTTAAATTTAATTAAATTTCGAATTTACTTATGTAAATGAGTATATATATATTAATGTATATATTTTGTATAAGTTTCGTTTTATTAATTGTTTAGTTTGATTATTATTAGTAAATTTTTGTTTATATTTTGTTAACATTTTAAATTTATTTTTAAATTTTGGGTTTAATTGGTTAGATAGGTATATATATTAAAATTGTTTGTTTTTTTAAGTTATATTTTATTATTGATTTAGTTAGGATATTTATAGTCGATTTTTATTTATGTGAGTTGTTAACTTTAAAAAAAAAAAAAAAATTATTTCAGGTTTAAGTAAACAAATGAGTACATATAACAAATTATTTATTTTCTTTAAGCACTTCATTGTTTATTTAGTTACAATATAGCTTTAATATATTTTTCTTTATATTTTGTTAACTTTTTATTTTTATTTTTTGTTTATTGTTATATTTGAGTAGGTATTTTGTTGACAACTTTGTTGGTGAGATCAAGCTTTGGAGGATTTTATATTAGAGGTAATATTTTAAATCTTAATGTATAATTAATATATTGAACTTAGTAGCATGTACGAATTATAAAATAGTGGAGATAGGATCTGAGACTGTGTGCTGTGGTGATATAAGGTTGTAATTGTGCATGTTTGATTGATTAATTGGTTTCTTGTATTTATGTAATGAATATATGTTTATTTAAATTTTGGGAAATATGATAGAAATAGGGGAAATGCTGACCAATTTTTTTTAGGATTTAGTAATTTTAGAATTATGCATGTTTGATTGATTAGTTGGATATTTTTGTGTATATCATGTGCTGTATAAATGCACATTTTAAATTTAGGAAATGTGATAGAAATAGGGGAAATGCTACCCAATTTTTTTTGGACATATTGTTTCCTTTATTTACTTGTCAATTAAGTAATCCACGAACTTAATTGTTAATGTTTGTTGCTTTGTTTGTTTGTTTTTTTTGTTGTGTGAAGTTTGACAATGGAAAGAGATTGGATGTCAGCGGATAGGTTATCCATGAAATTTAGGAATGAAGTTGAGTTTTTCTTGGAATTTTGTGCAAGAAATACTCAATCTCCTAATAGTATTCATTGTCCATTTGTTAAGTGTGGTAACGTTGTGAGGATGCCAATTTTTAAAATAAAAGACCACTTATTTAGGAATGGAATAGACAAAAGTTATAAAGTATGGTTTTTGCACGGTGAAAGAATGAAAGTCATTGATGAGGGACCATCTAAGAATAATAAGTATTTTGATGTAGATTACGAAGTTGATGATATTGCAAAGATGATTGATGATGCACAATATGAATCACATGTGGATCCAATTAAATTTCAGTCAATCTTAGAAGATGCTGAGAAACCTATTTTCCCTAGTTGTACAAGGTTCACTAAATTATCAGCACTGCTTAGGTTGTATAACTTAAATGCCAAACATGGGTGGAGTGATAAGGGAATGACAGAGTTTTAATATTTTTAGGAGAATTATTACCCGAAGGTAATGAAATGTCGTCTTCATTTTATAAAGCGAAGAAGACATTGCGTTCATTAGGCATGCAATATGAAAAAATACAAACTTGTCCTAACGATTGTGTTGACCCAGATTTTGGTCAACTGACATGGAGTCAGAATATACTTGATATGAATTAATGTGTTGAGAAGAATGTAATGACAAAAAGTAATAAAAACACGATATTTTTATAGTGGTTCGGCCCCAGGATCTGGTAATAACCTACGTCCACTTATACTGTTATTGATATAAGAATCAAAGAAGTGATCAAAGAACAAGGGTTCAATGAGTTTCACTCACCTCTGAAGAACAATACAATATTCCAAGGAGAATTACTCTAATCTCAAATAATTCAAAAGTCAAAAGTCCCTTCCTTGAGCTATCTTTTTCTATTTATAGGCTCAAGGGGGATTACAAAAGATTGTTACAGATATTCTTTCCTAAATAATCGGATACTCAGGAGATTGTGTGAGTTAAATTCGGGATTTACAAAGATCTTCACAGTAATGTTGCTTTGTATGCGGAACCACCGACCAGACTGGTCGCAGGTAAGACTGGGCGGCTTACTGCTTCTAATGCGTCCTCTGGTCGATACCCTAGCAGAGCTCTTCCAGGTGTCAGCCACGTGTCCAGGGATCACTTGCCACGTCATCAATGCTAATTTTTTGGATAACATTTGCCCCCCAAGTTTATTTATCACGAGCAATAAATAAACTTTTGAGCGAACGACTCTTCGGTAACCTCGTCTTACGTGTCAGAACCCTTCGTGTGTTCTTGGAAAAAGTAACCTACTTCTGTCTAATCATGACTTTTCAGTTCCCCAGTAATAATTCGACGGCCATTCCGCTTCCCCATACTTCGAAAAAGGGAAACTGATGATTACACCTTTTTAATGCCACAGACAAACTTATATAATACCTTTGAAATCTTCATTTTCTTTTTACGCACGCCATTGTCTTCACAAGAAACCCTAAAAACCAGAGCTTTAATGTAACGCCCTGGTTACCCCAGAACAGTTACGGTGAACAGTGAACCGGAAATTTGACCCGCTACCCGAGTCCTTTGGTTAAAAACGTGATCTAAGTGTTATTATTAGGTTAAGGTGGAAACCAGTAAAAAGGAAATGATACATTTCATTAAGTAAAAAAACTGCTCATGAGCCTTTCAAAACGTTTACAAGTAGTTTGTAATACAAAAGAGTCGCTACAGTTTCAAATTTACAGTCCCCGCCGGCCTAAGCGGCAAAAATAGGGTAAACCCCTAGTCCCTCTGAGATCTCCTTGACCGTGGCGGTCAAGCGGCCCTGTATGTACACCACATCACCCAAGCTCTCCACTCAGGGTTGGTTAAGCTTTTTCCTTCCCTTTACCTGCACCACATAGCACCCATGAGCCAAGGCCCAGCAAGAAAACACAATAAAGCATGATATAATATCAACAACGATCATAATAATCATTCAGGACTATCAGTCCAGCAAATAGGTGACAATAGCCAAAGGTCACAATAATGAGCATAGCTCCTTCTAGCCATGTGACGATAGGGTCACCAGGGCTAAACTGATAAGTGATTCTTTCATAAGTTTGATCAAGACAGGTGCATGGTGAATGGTCACCAACATAACCTTCCTCTCGACTCTAGAGTCGTAACTATGGACAACGTCCCCTAGCCATGTGACAAACAGTCAACGAGGTCATATACCTTGGCTATAAACATCTGGTCTTAGACTAGGCAAGCGCTTATAAGTTCTTCGACCTTAGGGTCGGTCCCGCATTAATGCCATAGAGCCACTCAATGCGTGTTCATCGACCTTAGAGTCGGTCCCTGACTAGTCAGTGTCTCAAACAGATAATCAGTGTTCACTAGCATTTAATATGCAATCCATGTCCACATATATCAACCAACATGCCTCAATATCAAACCATGCATGTCATATACCTATACAGGGTGCAACTGTATTCATACACTGTTTTCTTACCTCAGGTTCGAGCGAGAAGTATAATAAAGACGACTCCTGAGAACGATCGATCTTTTAGTTCCTTAGCGGTTACCTAATCACAACCAATTATAACCTCCATTAATGAGAATCCACGTAAATAGGGTCTTAACCTAAGCACCACCCTCGGGACCTCGAAACATGCCCACACGGTGAGTAGATTCGATCTCGGGCCTTAAGGATTGAAACCCCAAGTCAAAAACCCTTAAAAACACTCAAAACGGGACTTAGAAGGAACAAGGTAGCGCTACAGCTCTCAACCCCTAGCGCCACAGCGCTATACTCAGAACTGCCCAAGTGCCAGAAAACCTCCTGAGGAGAGCTGTAGCACCCTAGGGTGGGCGCTATAGCGCTACCTCCAAACCCAATCTCCCCTGAACCGACCTTCTTCAACTCCTTCGACTCTAACTTGATCTCCAAGCTTCCAAATCCTATTCTTGGTGCCAAATGAACCCAAAAACCATTCTAACACACCCCAAACATCACAAGCATGGGAACCCTAGCCAAAACTCCCAACAAAACCATGAATTCACCCTAGAAACCTCAGCTGCTAAACAGAACCAGAACAAGGCAAACCAGAGAAAACCATGGTTAGAAACTTACCCAAAGCTCAGCTTATGATGGTCTTCAATGATGGAACACACTCCCAAACTCCCAAGGCTTGCTTCCTAAGCTTGAGTCCTCAAAATTGGTTCAAAAACCACAAAGAAAGGTGAAGAGAAGAAAGTACGGGAGAACTCTTTTGCATACTCTGTTTTTTCCACTTTCTTCTTCAGCTGTCAAAGGTTATATCTATTCTAGGGGTGAAATGTCCATTTTACCCCTAGGTCAATTAATACTTTCTAAAGGCTCCCAAGGGCATATTTGGTACTTCCCTCCTATCTTGTTAAACATAATTAACGCTCTCCAATTCCCGCTATTCTCAATAATCTCAAACACCAATAATTCACAACCCGTTACCCTTTATCTCCCGGTAACGCTCTAATCATCAAAATCACCCCGAGACTCAACCCAAGTCCCGACACTTAGACCTATTGTGACTAAACCGCTAATCAATATTCTCAGATCGTCTCACGTCGAAAAGCTCGAACAAACCCACATTATAATGTGGTCTCAACACATATCATCGACATGCATACAATTAACATTATATTATAACATAATTCTCATAAACACATTTAATGGCATAATTAAACAATTATGGCCCTCCCGGCCTACTAATCCAGCCATTAAACCATATTAGGGAATCCGGGGCATTACAACTATCCCCTCCTTACAGAAATTTCGTCCTCGAAATTTACCTGAACAGCTCGGGATATTGACTCCGCATATCTGACTCCAGCTCCCAGGTCGCCTCCTCGACCTTGCTGTTCCTCCACAATACATTAACCAAAGGTATTGTCTTGTTCCTGAGGACTTTATGTTTCTGATCAAGTATCTGAACAGGCTGCTCCTCAAAGGAGAGATCTGGCTCAAGCTCCAGATCCTCATAACTCAAAACATGACTCTCATCAAATACATACCTCCGAAGAGCGGAAACATGAAATACATTATGCACGGCCGACAACGTTGGAGGCAAAGCTAGCCTGTAAGCCACTTGACCAATCCTCTCCAGGATCTTAAATGGACCTACAAACCTGGGACTCAGCTTGCCTTTCTTCCCAAACCTTCTCACCCCTTTCCATGGCGAGACTCTAAGGAAGACATAGTCTCCTACCTGGAACTCCACGTTCCTGCGTTTGGGATCTGCATAGCTCTTCTGTCTACTCTGAGAAGTAAGCATTCGAGCTCTAATCTTGTCAATAGCCTCACTGGTCCTTTGAACTGCCTCAGGACCTAAGTATCTCCTTTCGCCTGTCTCATCCCAATGAATGGGAGATCTACACTTCATACCATACAGCATCTCATAAGGTGCAACACCAATGGTAGACTGATAACTGTTATTATAGGAGAACTCTATCAAAGGCAGATACTTACTCCATGATCCACCAAAGTCCAGCACACATGCCCGCAGCATGTCCTCCAATATCTGGATCGTCCTCTCAGATTGTCCATCTGTCTGAGGATGATAAGCTGTATTGAACTTCAGTTGTGTACCCATGGCTTGCTGTAAACTCTTCCAAAACTTGGAAGTGAATGTAGGGTCCCGATCTGACACGATCGACCTAGGAGCTCCATGTAAACGCACGATCTCTCTCACATAGAGATCTGCATACTGGTCAACAGTATAAGTAGTCCTCACTGGCAGAAAGTGAGCTGACTTGGTATAACGATCCACTATCACCCAAATGGAATCATGCTGACCAACAGTCCTGGGCAAGCCCACCACAAAGTCCATTGTGATGTCTTCCCACTTCCACTCTGGGATATCCAGAGGCTGCAATAACCCTGCCAGCCTCTGATGCTCAGCCTTGACCTGTTGACATGTCAAGCACTTAGCCACATACTCTACTATATCTCTCTTCATCCCTGGCCACCAGTACAATGATCTCACATCCTGATACATCTTCGTGGTGCCTGGATGCAAAGAGTAAGGTGTAGTATGAGATTCATCCAGAATCTCCCGCCTTAATGCAGTGTCTAACGGAACACATACCTGTCTCTTGTATCTCAACAACCCCAAATCAGACACTGTATAATCCCTGGATGCTCCAGCCAAGACATCCTCTCTAATCTTGATCAGCTGTGGATCATTCAACTGACCCTCTTTGATCCTCTCTAGCAGCGTAGACTGTAGCGTAATATTGGCCAACTGGCCCACCAGCAACTCTATACCAGCTCTGGTCATATCATCAGCTAACTCTCTGGCTATCAGCCTAATACCATGAATCTGTCCCGGACCCTTCCGGCTTAAAGCATCAGCTACCACGTTGGCTTTCCCTGGGTGATACAGAATCTCACAATCATAATCTTTTACTAATTCCAGCCAACGCCTTTGCCTCATGTTCAAGTCCTTCTGGGTGAAGAAGTACTTTAGGCTCTTGTGGTCTGTATAAATCTCACACTTCTCTCCATAGAGATAATGCCTCCATATCTTCAGAGCAAAGGCCACAGCTGCTAACTCCAAATCATGGGTAGGAAACTTCTTCTCGTACTCCTTCAGCTGACGAGAAGCATGAGCTATAACCTTCTCTGATTGCATCAAAACACAGCCCAAACCCTGATGAGAAGCATCGCAGTATATCACAAACTTCTCTTGATCTGTCGGAAGACTCAGAGCCGGAGCTGTAATCAATCTCTGTTTTAACTCCTGGAAGCTGTTCTCACATTTTTCTGACCACACAAACTTCTGACCCTTGCGTGTCAGCTCAGTCAACGAAGTAGTAATCTTTGAGAACCCCTCCACAAAACGCCTGTAATACCCTGCCAATCCAAGGAAACTTCTAACCTCAGATGCACTCTTCGGCCTTGGCCAATCTCTGACCGCTTCAATCTTTGATGGATCTACTTTAATCCCCTCCTTACTGACTATATGCCCAAGAAAGGACACCTGAGACAACCAGAATTCACACTTCTTGAACTTTGCAAACAATCTGTGTTCTCTCAATCTCTGCAGAACCAACCTCAGATGATGTTCATGCTCTGACTCAGTCTGAGAATATACCAGAATCGACTGCTACGACTGCATACTTTACTCCGCCTTTCCCTGTGGGTAGGGATCCAATCAAATCTATCCCTCATACTGCAAAAGGCCACAGACGTTGCATCTGTTTTAATTCGTTTGGAGCTGCACGTGGAATCTTGGAGAATCTTTGACATTTATCGCATCTTCGTACAAACTCCATCGAATCCTCATTCATAGTTGGCCAGAAGTAACCTTGCCTTAGAATCTTCTTTGCCAAACTCTGCCCCCCTGCGTGATCCCCACAGAAGCCTTCATGCACCTCTTTCATGAGCTCCTTAGCTTTTTCTGGTGTAACGCATCTGAGTAGTGGTAAGGAATATCCTCTCTGGTACATAACACCATCGACCAGTGTGTACCTAGCAGCTCGTCTTTGTAGGGTTCTGGCTTTGTTTCTATCTGTTGGTAGCGTACCGTTCGTCAGATACTCCAAATAAGGTGCCATCCATGTATCTTCCATTCGAATCTCCATACTGGATTCAACCGCTTGTATGCTTGGCTTACTCAGTCTTTCTACTGGCACAATGTTCAAAGTGTCAGCATCTTTTGTGCTCGCGAGTTTGGCTAAGGCATCTGCGTTTGAATTCTGATCTCGCGGAATTTGCTGGAGGGTGTACTTAGTGAACTGGGCTAGCAGGTCTTTTGTTTTATTTAAGTAGGCCACCATTTTTAAACCTCGCGCTTGATATTCTCCTAGAATTTGATTCACTACCAGCTGTGAATCACTGTAGATATCAAGCGTCTTTATGCTCATATCTTTCGCCATTCTCAACCCAGCGAAGAGTGCTTCGTATTCCGCTTCATTATTTGACGCGGTGAAGTCGAACCTGATGGCGCAGTGAAATCGATGCCCTTCTGGCGTTATCAATATCACTCCCACTCCAGCGTGGGATTCGTTGGATGACCCATCCGTGAATAACTTCCACGAAGGAGCTTTGTCTTGAGGCTCAGGCGCTTTAGGTTGTTCGCACTGTTCGCTGTCTGGGAGTTCGGTGAACTCTGCAATAAGGTCGGCCAAGACTTGTCCCTTGACTGCTGCTCACGGTGAATAAGTTATGTCGAACTGCCCTAATTCGATTGCCCATTTTAATAATCGCCCAGCCGCCTCTGGTTTTTGGAGGACTTGCCGAAGGGGCTGGTCAGTTAGAACTGTAATAAGATGGGCTTGAAAGTAGGGGCGTAGCTTCCTAGAGGCCAGGATTAAGCAATATGCTAACCTCTCGATTAGTGGATATCTCAATTCTGCCCCGATTAGTCTTTTGCTGATATAGTAGACTGCTTTTTGTACGCCTTCTTCCTCTCGCACTAGTACCGCGCTAGCAGCAACTTCAGTAATCGCCAGGTAAATAAACAAAGTTTCTCCTTCGATTGGCTTTGATAAGATGGGAGGTTGTGCCATATGGGCTTTCAAGGCTTGGAACGCTTGCTCGCAGTCTATTGTCCATTCAAACTTCTTATTTCCCCTAAGCAGATTGAAAAAAGGGACGCACTTGTCTGTTGATTTCGAAATAAATCTACTTAGGGCTGCGATCCTCCTGGTTAAGCTTTGTACATCTTTGATCCTTTCTGGCGATTTCATGTCGATCAGGGCTTTTATCTTGTCGGGGTTGGCCTCGATTCCTCTTGAATTTACAATAAACCCCAAAAATTTACCTGATCCAACTCCGAAGGAACATTTGAGGGGATTTAACTTCATTTGGTATTTGTTCAATACATCAAAGCACTTTTGTAAATCCCTCACATGTCCTTCTGCCTTCTTAGACTTTAACAGCATGTCGTCCACGTATACCTCCATGTTTACTCCGATCAGCTCCTTAAACATGTGGTTGACTAGCCGTTGGTAAGTCACACCTGCGTTTTTCAGTCCGAAGGGCATTACTCTGTAACAATATGAGCCTGTATCGGTCCGAAAGCTGGTGTGATCCTCGTCAGGGGGATGCATGCTAATCTGGTTGTAGCCTGAATATGCATCCATGAACGAGAGGATCTCGTGCCCTGCAGTTGCATCGACCAGTTGGTCGATCCTTGGGAGTGGGAAGCAGTCTTTTGGGCAGGCTTTATTGAGGTCTGTAAAATCCATGCAGGTCCGCCACTTGCCGTTAGGCTTGGGAACCAACACTGGATTGGAGACCCACGATGGATAAAATGCCACCCTGATGAACCCACTCTCCTTTAGTCTTTCAACTTCTTCTTTTAAGGCTCTCGATCTATCTTTATCGAGCAGCCTTCTCTTTTGTTGCACGGGTGGAAAGGTCTTGTCTATATTCAGGACATGGCTGATAACTGCAGGATCTATCCCAGCCATGTCTTTATGCGACCAGGCGAAAGCCTCCTGGTTCTTTCGCAAAAATTCCACCAGTGCGTGCTTCGTGGTAAGCTCTAAGTTATTCCCAACCTTTTCGACTCTAATTGGGTCTTCTTTGTCGAGTTGGACCTCCTCCAGGTCCTCGACGGGTCCAACATTTTCTTCAAAATCCCCAAAGCGAGGATTTAAGTCTCTATCCTCACTTTGGGCAACACCCTATTTGGTGACTTCATCACCGGATTGGGCTTGTGTATCAACTGCCATTTGCAACCTATCTGAGGTAGTGCTCTTCGACGTTCCATTCTTCGCCTTTGTGATTGAGGCATTGTAGCACTCCCTGGCTTCCCTCTGGTTTCCCAACACGCGTCCTACCCCCGCGTCTGTTGGGAACTTCATGACCAAGTGCCACATAGAGATGACGGCCCGTAGATCAACCAGTATAGGCCTTCCAATAACGGCATTGTACGCCGAAGGACAGTCGACCACTACAAAAGTGGCGAGTAATGTCCTTGTTGCAGGCGCTGTACCCGTCGTCATTGGCAGTTTGATCAACCCGGCAGGGGCGAGTCCTTCTCCAGAGAAGCCGTATATCGTTTGGTTGCATGGCTCCAAGTCCTTAGCGGACAATTTCATGCGTTCTAGTGTTGATTTATACAGGATATTCACTGAACTTCCTGTATCGACCAGTACTCTCTTCACCATCGTGTTGGCCATTTGGATGTCCACGACCAGCGGATCGGAATGTGGGAACCGGACGTGTTGGGCATCGCCATCGGAGAAGGTTATCTCATCTTCTTCTGACCGAGCCTTTTTTGGTGCATGGTCCTCCACAGTCATCATCTGGATGTCCTGGTCGTGGCGCAGAGTCTGAGCATATCGTTCCCTGGCCTTTCCGCTATTTCCCGCGAGGTGCGGGCCTCCACAGATGGTTAAGAGTGTGCCATACACGGGGGCAGGCTGTAAGGGTGGCGAGCGTTGACACGTGGGCGTCTGCTCGTTGGGAATTTCCTGAGGCCCGTACGTATCTTCTCAAGTGTCCTTGTCTAATAAGGAACTCGATTTCTTCTTTTAACTGGTTGCATTCATTGGTGTCATGTCCGTAGTCGTTATGATAACGACAGAACTTGGTAGTGTCTCTTTTCGAAATATCCTTTCAATAGAGCCAGGTTTTTTATAAGGCACACTAGAACTTGTGGCCTGATAAACCTCTCCCCGAGACTCAACGAGGGCAGTGTAGTTAGTGAACCGAGGTTCATAACGATTACCCTTGGCTCGTTTATTGTCGGAGGTGGAAGGCTCGTTATACGGCCGTTTTCCACCATTCTTGCCATTGCCGTTGCTGTTGCCATTAGGTTTGGACCCATTGGCGGCTTTGGCGGGTTCGGAAGCCTTTTTATCCTTGCCTGAGGGCTTCCCATCGTCGGCAATGGCTTCTTCGAGATTGATGTAGCGATCAGCCCGATCTAAAAATTCTTGGGTAGTTCTCACTCCTTCCTTTCGGAGACTTTTCTAGAGGGGAGAACGACGTTTAACCCCTGCGGTAATGGCCATCATTTTGCCTTCGTCCCCCACCTTATTCGCTCCAGCTGCCGCTCGCATAAAGCGCTGGATGTAGTCCTTTACTGATTCTCCATCCTGCTGGCGAATTTCAACCAGATGGTTTGCTTCGGTCGGATGCACACGACCTGCATAGAACTGTCCGTAAAACTCCCTTACGAACATTTCCCAGGAAACTATGCTTGCGGGAGGGAACTTAAAAAACCATTCCTGCGCGGCTTCAGAAAGTGTTGCAGGGAAGATCCTGTACCGAGCGTCTTCGGACACTTTCTGAATGTCCATTTGAATTTCAAACTTATTGACATGAGACACTGGGTCTCCATACCCATCAAAGTTTGGAAGTGTAGGTATTTTGAACTTGCTTGGAGTTTCGGCATTAACTATCCTCTGTACGAAAGGAGTGCCTTTCCTCCTATCGTGGTCGATATAAGATGTCCTTCCCCCGACCAGCTGTTGCACTACTTGGTTGAGGGCGTCTATCTGGGCCTGTATAGCGGCAGGAATCGCTGTTGCCTCTGTCGCTCGGGGGACGTTCTCGCCATGCCGCTCGCGGCGATCGTTGAATACGTCTCTCAAATCCTCGTCTCTTCTCCGCTGCTCGCTACCCCCGAGCCGGTTGAAGACATTATTTTGTTTGGACTGCCCCCCAGCATCCCATCTATTGGGCTGGTCATCTTGAGGTACCTGGCTCCTGCATTTACCTCTTTCTTCATTCCTTCGGCCAGCGTTTCCCTTGCCTGAGTCGGCCTCATTATACCCATGGCCATCTCTAAACCTTGATTGGCTATGGTGGGACTGACTGTTCCCTCGATTTCCGTCCCTGGCTGAAACGTTCCGAACGTTAGAGGGCGGCCTGCGCTGGTCGTGGTGTCCCCGTGCATTATCATGCCGTGGGGGACCCCGGACCGCAGAGCCTAACTCTGAGTCCCTCCTGTTACCAGAGGGATACTGACCTCTGTTCGGTAGGTTTGGCTCATCGCCCCTGCGGCGTCTAGGACTACGAGGCTGATGCTCGACCCTATTCTGCCTCTGTTGCGGGGGATTGTCGCGACCAACTTGGGATGGTGGCTGCGCCTCAGGGTCCAGCGGGACATCGTCATGGGGCGCTTGAGGCTGCTCGGGCCTTTGTGGACTCAAGGGCTGGATCGGTGGGCTTGGATTAAGACCCCTCGGGGGTGGCCCATTGATAGGTTGGTTAGGCTGCGAAACAGGTGCGGCCTGATTCCTTGCCAGCTGCAAAGCCGCCTCGAGGGCTGCCATGGCTTCGCTCTGGCGGCGGTCCATCTCTGCCTGCCTTTCGCTTAATTCTGCACGCTGTCGTTCAATCTCCTGCTGCTGCCGCGCCACAACTCCGGCAGCAGTCTCTTTACTGGTTTTCAGACTAGCCAGCTCCTTCTGCAACGCCCCCAGGGTACTCTTCAGCGTTGCATCATCCATTTCTTCCTCCTCAAAGTCCAGATGTGGCTCATCCTCCGCCACGCTTGCAGGGGGAGGAGGAGGTGGATTTGATGGCGCAGCAGCGGCCGCCTGTCCAGCTTTCCTTCCATTTTTCGCCATTAGTTTTCTCAGCAATGATAAATCAAGCTCTCAATGAAAGTACCAGAATGTTGACCCAGATTTTGGTCAACTGACACGGAGTCAGAATATGCTTGATATGAATTAATGTGTTGAGAAGAATGTAATGACAAAAAGTAATAAGAACACGATATTTTTATAGTGGTTCGGCCCTAGGATCTGGTAATAACCTACGTCCACTTATACTGTTGTTGATATAAGAATCAAAGGAGCGATCAAAGAACAAGGGTTCAATGAGTTTCACTCACCTCTGAAGAACAATACAATATTCCAAGGAGAATTACTCTAATCTCAAATAATTCAAAAGCCAAAAGTCCCTTCCTTGAGCTATCTATTTCTATTTATAGGCTCAAGGGGGATTACAAAAGATTGTTACAGATATTCTTTCCTGAATAATCGGATACTCGGGAGATTGTGTGAGTTAAATTCGGGATTTACAAAGATCTTCACAGTAATGTTGCTTTGTATGCGGAACCACTGACCAGACTGGTCGCAGGTAAGACTGGGTGGCTTACTGCTTCTAATGCGTCCTCTGGTCGATACCCTAGCAGAGCTCTTCCAGGTGTCAGCCACATGTCCAGGGATCACTTGCCACGTCATCAATGCTAATTTTTTGGATAACAGATTGCATCTTATATCAAAATAGATTTGTTGATGCAATTGCATGTCCGACATGTGGCGAGTCTAGATGGCAAAAGAAAAAAAATTCAGATGTAGTTAGAAAATGTGTCCCTGCAAAGGTTTTATGGTATTTACCACCGATACCTCGTTTGGTTAGGTTGTACCGAAATGATGATCATGCTAAAAATTTAATTTGGCATGCTAAAGATAGAGTAAAGGATGGCAAGCTAAGACATCCAGCTGACTCGCCAGCTTGGAAAACAGTAGATGTTAAATGGCCGGAATTTGGGAATGAACCAAGGAATATTCGTTTGGGTCTTTCTGCTGTTTTTGCTGCTGTTTTTTTAATCAAAATAGGGCAGGGAAATTGGCATAAACATTTGCAATTTTCCTGGTTAATACTTTATGTGACAGTTCCCAACTGACGCAAAAAATACCCGTTTTTAACATTTGTGGCAGTGACCTACTGACACAAACTCCTGGCGTTTGCGTCAGTTGGGCATTGTCACAAATCTGGAATTTGTGGCAGTGCCCCACTAACGCAAACACCAGGCATTTGCGTCAATGGGGCACTGCCACAAATGCCAGATTTGTGACAATGCTAAACTGATGCAAATGCTACTCTGGTTTGCGTCATGAGCAATTACGTCACATATTAACCTGACGCAAAAACTCAATTGTGGCAGTTATAAACTAATGCAAATTGCTTTTTTTTGTTGTAGTGTTGGTGTGTAAATATAATGCCCCACATATGACATATAGTTGATATACTGCAAAAGAAATTTGTTTTTCATAGTAATAATACAAATAAAGTAAGACCAAACGCAAAAGTTCAATTTAATAAATGATATGCCGAAGGGACTTTTTTTTTATAGTAAAAATAATAAAAATTATAATAAATTAAGGGGCCACAAAAGTTAAATAGTTTGTACTTCTAATAAGACCCTCCCAATGACGTCCGATTCACGTGTACAGAACGTACATATATAAGGATGCGCAAGCCTAAGCTCTAGCCACCGTTACCAGTCACTCATGAGTAACAGTAATCCACGTAAAGAAAAGAAGACCAAGAATAAGGTGGCACCATATAAAATTTTATACAACTCAAAGCATAGTATAAACAATATTTTCTTACATAATTTCATAATAATAATATTACAAAGAAAATTATTAATTTAAGTTTAGGACGTGGAAATTATAATTTAAATAAATTATTGCACACGTTCTACGTTCTAAATTATGGATTCTGCAAAATGTTTAAATCTTAATTTCTACGTTCTAAATTATTTAAATTTTCCTAGCTTTAACTACATTACACAATACATTACACAAGATCATATAAAAATAATAATTATAACTTATTTATATACTAAATATATTAAAGTACCTATAATCACTACACAATAACTTTCTTTATATAAATATTATATATATATATATATGCCTTATGCCACATATATATAAATTTAAATCTTGGAGGTGGACAATTTGACTAGGTGGCTCTTTAGGTATGTAAGTCCGTCTCTTCTTTTGAATCCCAAACCAGGATGCGTTATCTCAGTGAGGCGGAGATTGGTGAAAAGGTTGATGTGTGACTATATATTCAACCTCGGCTCTTCCGCCTACTCATCCGAAGCTCGTTGTTCAGGTAGTCAGATCTCCAACACAACTTCCGGTTCCGACGCATTTCGTCAATTTAACAAAAATACGAAAACAAAAATGATGATATTCTGATATGGTTCGATGAATATGAAATGACAAATTGAGAAAGTGGGATTTGTTCTTTCTCATTGGTTGAAACTAGAAAAGGTCAAATATTAACAAACATTCTAAAGCCATGCTAGTGCTGCTGCTACCAGTACAAGTAGTCATAGATCATATCCATGTCTCACTTCTACTAAGAGATGAAAATTATTAACAAACATTCTAAAGCCATATTTGGAAAAATACAACACTAAACAACAACTTAAAAACTCACAAAAAATCGAATGTGAAACATAACAAGGATGCTCTGTTCTACCCTGCATTTGAAAATAAAAAAAAAAAAATCACCGGAAAAACTAACCAAAACTAAGCAACGTACAAACTTCATTCATCTGGCCATGTCTTCACCGACAGCATCAACATCCTGCGAGTCAGCTCCCACGCTGTCTGTCACGACAGTGGTTAATCGAACGCCCTCAATAATCGACGTCGGATTCCGGGATTCGGAGGCGGCACCTGAATTTCCCACGGGAGTCAAAGGGATGATGACGGGGCGGAGCTCATGAAGAATCTCCGCGCTCCGTAATTCAGCGTCTTCGGCCGAATTTTCCGAACCAGTAATCAGGCCGAGCTCACGAGCTGTTGCAATGTCCTGGGATTCGGCGGCTAATGATTCTCCAGCAGAGGTCACGGGATTGATCAGTTCATTAAAGTTCCCAACAGGAGCGGCGGGATTTTCGATATCGGTGGAGGTAGCTTCCCTGGGATTGTTTCGAAGGCAGACGAGACCGCCATAGATTACACTGGAGAGTATCATCGGGACCAAATCATTTCTATCGAAGTAGTATTGGAGAAATATTTGTATGATGTTGACGAATAAGTCCAGTAAGCCAAACTCGGTGGTTTGAGTCAGTAACACCGTTAAAGTTACTACGAATATTAGAAGTAAGTTGGTTATCAACATGTAGATAGGAGAAAGAAAGTTGCTTATTATTGTCCCAGCAAAGATGAAAATAATGTCGAAGACATTTTTGGGCAAGCTTTTGATGGGACCTGGTAAAGGGTGCCTTGGATAGCGGCGATGAGTCTTTTCAGTAAATAAGAAAAAGAAGATACTCTCGCCAACAATGGCAACGAGAGACAGAGCCACTAAGATCGCTTTGAGAAGAACACTTCTTCCCCGGAGATATTGGAATTCCGCCGGAACCATCCAAAGCAGGAGGAGAAGGAAAACGAAAGATATAACAGAGATGATCTTGTGAGACATTTGATTTGTTGGAATGGCCGACAGAACCGGTTAATTTTCCCCTCTTTGTATGTGATATATAAAGTTATAAAAAAATATTTCAACGCCATTCAAAAAAAAATATATATATTTCAACGTATCTAAAAGCGAGTTACACTATTCCCCACAAGAAATAGAACAAAGTTAGTACTTTAAACTTTTTAAACTTTGTTGTGAGTACTTCTTAAACTTTGTTGTCTTTTTTTTGGGGAATAGTGTAACTCGCTTGGGATTTGCGCGGTAAGCAGTTTGTTGACTCCGCTCGCCTGCTAAACCTAAGTAGGCTTTTCAAAGTGGTGAAGTGGCTGTAAGGGCTTTACCCGATTTATCAAAGATATTCGAAGTGCCCTTCTTTAGGTCACTAGGCAATAGAGTACTAGGCATTAGAGTGGTACGTAGAAATGAATATTTATTAATTATATTAATATAAATTCAAATATTATAAATTATTATTTTTATAATAATATTTAATAATTATATTAATATAAATTCTAATATTATAAAAAATCATTATTATAATAATATATAATACAAAACTAAATATTTAATAATTATATTAATATAAATTAAAATATTATTATGATAATAATATATAATTCTAATTTTTTACTAATTATATTAATATAGATTTAAATATTATAAAATATTATTATTATAATAATATTTAATACAAAACTAAATATTTAATACTTATGTTGATATAAATTTAAATATATAAAATATCATTATAACAATAATATATAATATATAATCTTAATTTTCATTAAACAAATTATCTATAAATATTATCATATTATATATGTATATATATTTTTAAAAAATTATAAGCAATCTTTTAGTTTAATTTTTCTTTTAATATATATTTATGTCATTCTTTTATAAATTACACTACTTATCATAAATTAAATAGCATAATATTTACTTATATATTTCCTTTAACTACTAATATTACAAAAATATAAATAATTTATAAAGTACATTTAATTGTGTATCAAATAAAATAAAAGTTAAAAATATATTATCTATAAATTATTTATAAAGATAGGATTTTTGACTCGATGGTTGAGGTGCGTATGTTAAACTTGATTCCATTTCCTTTTGACCCTATTTGACGTGTGGCGAATGGAAAGCTGAAAATTTGGAGTAATGTTACATTTTTTAAAAAATAATAATAATTATAATAATCTTTTTTTTTTTTTCCCTAAGAGCACTCTTTATGGATGCTTTACTCAATTTTTTAAAATATTTTATCAAAACACATTTTTTTTTTATTTTACTTATAAGTTTTACATTATACCATACATCAACTTCTCTATATATTTCTCTACATCATTTAAATTGTAACGACCCAAATTTACTAATAAGGCTTAAGGGCCTTGATTAGTGTGCTGAGAGGGTGTACTTGGATTATATGTGATTTAGTGATTAAAAGCATGTTATATGATTATTTGAATATATGTGATGCATGACTATGTGTATTAGTATGCATGTAGGCCCTGATTAGGTTAGAAGGGCATAATCATAATTTTAGCCCGTTGAGGGCATAACTGTATATATTTGTGATAAACTGATGAGACCACATTATTATGTGGATATATTTGTAATTTGTGACTCGAGATGATCCTAGTGAGCGGTTCAGCGAAAAAGTCACGGCGGAGATTTATACCCGGCTCAGGACGAGCCTGGGGTATTTCTAGGAATTTAGAGAATATATTGGAGTCTATTTTGATAATGAGGAATATAATTGGTGAATAGTTAGGTGTCAGGAAGTAAGCGGTAAATATTAGAGACACTCGAAGAATTAGCGGGAATTGGATGTAATGACCAAAATGCCCCTAGGTTGATTAAAGGCTTAGGAGTAAAGGGATGGCAAATTGGTCATTTGGCTTATAAGGGATAAGTATTATCAGGCTTTATGCCTTAGTGGAATATGTAGAAAGTCTTAGAAGTCTGAAGGAAAGAAATAAAAGAAAAGGAAAAAAAAAAGGGAAATTGAAGGTCTATCTCTCCATTTCTTTAGATTTCTTGGAGCTAAAACTCAGAGGGAGTCTAGGCAGGAGCTTGAGGATAAGGTATTTGGTCTGGTTTGAGGAATTGACAGGGGATACTCATCATTTAAGGTAAGGTTCAAGGTAGTTTTTCAGTTTCTAGTTCTTGGTAATGTTGTGGATTTTGAGCTGAGTTTTGGTGGGAAATTCTAGGGAGTTGAGGCTGAAGCTTTGAGGAGGTGAAGGCCAATCTAGTGTGGAGGATAACCTAAGTTGAGCTCATCCATCAAAGGTAAGGAATTCTAGTTCAAGTTCTGTGGTTTCAGCTGTTGTTCTTATTGAGTTTCTGAGCTTTGGGTTCAATCATGGTGATTTCCTTGATTTGGGGTGCATGTGATTGAGTTATGTGTGGTTGAGATGTTTGGGATGAGTTGAAGATGTTGGGAGGCTTGCTTTGAAGTTTGGTTGAGGTTTGGTTGAGTTTTGAGTAGGTTTGGCTCGGGAAAATTCGAAGGAGAAAATGCTGTGCAGAGCTGTGCTGTGACTAGTGCTACAACGCTAGTCACTGGGCACTGTAGCGCTAGGCCCTGAAGTTCTTGAGCCTTTTGGCTCTGTTTGTAGCACTATAGTGCTTTCCTTAGGGCGTTGTAGCGCTACCCTGTTTCCAGAAATGAGTTTTTGGGTAATTTTCAAGGGTTTTTGCCTGGGGGTTCGGGGTTTGATTCCACCACCCCGTTTGGTGGAATTAGGGCTTCCCGAGGGCTCGGGATTGGTCCCGAGGCTAGGATTTTGGATTTGAGGTTTGGTGATGATTCTGATCTATGGTTGTGACTAGGTGTACGCTAGAGCTCAGGAGGGATCGCACTTGAGGATCAAATTGAACAAAGCTAGTGAATCTAAAGGTAAGAAAACTGCACCCGGTTATGTGTTTGTGATGGGACTAAGAGCTCCCTATATTTGTATGATGTCATAGATGGTATTATGTCATGGTACATGTGATAAATGACCTAAGGGTGTCGTAAATAATACTTGCGCACAAGGCACGACTCGGCCACTGGTAGCTGAGGACAGCTTAATATTCACTGAGCTCGGTTTAAGCGGGTCGGAGTTAGTGAGATAAATAGAGGGTGCGGCCTAAGGGCGTTAACCCTAGTTATCATATGTGATTTGATTACTGATATGAAATGATATACTTGGTATGCTAAATACTTGAATAACATGAATGCTTAGATTGTTGAGTACATGCTTGTACTCTGTGAGTTATCTGATTGTCTGCTTAATGATTATGCTCTGTATTGTGTTTTCTTGCTGGGCCTTGGCTCACGGGTGCTACGTGGTGCAAGTAAAGGCAATGGTAAGTTAGACTAATCCTGAGATGGAGAGCTGCGGGGCGGAATGTACATATCCAGCTGATCGGCCGCCACGGCCGAGGAGTGAATCGGGACGAGAAAAGCCTATTTGTCTGTTTTGCCTTAGAGTGGCCAGCAACTGTGTTTAAATCCTGAATCTTTTGTAAACGGTCTTTAACTTTACTACTTTTGGGATCCCATGTAAAGAAAATGTTTGTTTATAAGAAATGAAACTTTTGAGGCCAAAATCTTTTAAACCTAGTTCCACTGTACTTTCAGTGACACGTTTCAAATTAAATGACTTGATTAGCAAGTCTTGCACCTTTAGAAACACACAGTGTAACGGTCTTGGCTATCCAGAGCGTTGCATAAATATTATATCTTTAAACATATTTTATTAATTAAAGTAAAATAAAATAATTGAAAAAGAAAAAGAAATAATAAATATATATACTAAATGGGAGAGAGAAAGCTTATAAAGAAAAATAATAATATTAAAATATTTTATAAAGGATATGTAAATGTAGATATGGATTAATTGGAGTTTGTGCAAAGCTATTATAAATATATGTATAAATGAGCTAATGGAAGATATTTTTGTGAGTTTCAGCTAAATATTATAGAGAAAGTATATTACAAAATACACCACCAAAACATATTTTTTTATAATTTACCTCAAGCTTTTACATTATACCATACATCAGCTTCTATATTTTTTCTCTACATTATTTAAATATTATATATTTTTAAAATATATTATTCATTTTACTTATATAAATATGATGTAAAATAAATATTATTATAAACATAGGGTATCAAAATGATTATTTACAAAAATAAACGATGACAAATGTTACCTACCCTTAAATAAACAATCAAAATGATACCTAGTATAAAAAAAAAAAAAAAGAACTTAAAATCATAAAAACAGAATGTTTCATAAATGATCAAGTACTCCAACTGATATGATCCATAAAATTCAAGTAATTTGCTTACATAATTAATCTATAGAATTCAACAAACAAAAAACTGAAAAGGACATGTACGAATATGTATATATGTGTATATATATAAAGAAATTGTTTGATATTGATTGTTTTTAAATATTAATAATGGTAATTCTATTTTTTTATATATATATATAATGATATATAACGTAGTTATAGATGATTTTTCATAATAATTTAGAACAGCCTGTTACACGCTCGTATCAAAACAAGCTAGTCTGATTCTACAAATTTATGGAAGTTGCACTACAGCTGCAGTATATATGTATATATATATATATATATAAATACATAAAAAGAGAAAATGACTTAATTCTGACTGCTAAAATAATTTAAATAAATATTTTGGACAGTAGTCAAATACTTCCATGTCCATGGTAGTCTTAATCTATAGAATTCAACAAAGAAAAAACTGAAAAGGACCATGTAAGCATATGATTTTGTAATACATTTATATATATATATATATTTATATATATATATACATATACAAAAGCTTCGAAATTAATGTTAAAAATAAAAGAATTTATGTAAAATAAAAGATTTTTTACTTGTTGTTAATATACTGATACATCATATCAGTATATTTGAACATTTATCTATAAAACCATGAATTGTGTATATAATACCAATTTAAAACTTTTCCAAATATATGTATGTATATATATAGTACACACAAAGACAAGGGCTTAATTCTGACTGCAAAAATAATTTAAATAAATATTTTAGACAAATGGAATAGTCAAATACGTCTTCCATGGAAATGTAAGTAGTTTTGGAGTTTTTTTTTTTTTTTTTTCTTTTCATTTTTTCTAGGTACACTCCCTCTTCATGGTTACCATTATTATTTACAGTCAGCAAATTGCATACTAATCCAAGTATGAGTGTCAGTATGGGTTTGGATTAAAAAACAATTAATAGAATACAGATAAATTTTGTTCTAAAATGGAGCAAATTAGGTTTATTAAAATATCAAATCAAAATAGAGATTGCTACTTTCACTTTTTTAACTTTAGGTCCCCATCTCATCTCATATATAACTCTCTCTAATATGAACCAAAATCATTGGGCCCCCCAAGCACGTGATCGTGCACCACAGCCAATCCAACTAAGCAATTTCGGTGACATGGTGGAACTTAGAAACAAATTTTAGAGAGGCCAAATAATAATTTTGTAGATTAAAAATATAAAAAGTTTATTTGGTAGAGAAGTTATAATTAATTTTTTTTGAATGACAGTGTTAGTTATTATAGTTATTTTATCAATTTTTAAAAATTTCAGAATAATTTACAAAATTGAAATAATATTTCAAATAGTTTATTTTCTACGCAGATAAAACTTAAATATGCGCACGTACAACCTATTGTTGTAATTCTAATTTCTGTATCGTAAATTATTCAAAATTTGCCAAAATTTAACAAAATATTTGTTATAATTATAATTTAGACAATCATGCAAAAAAAAATTTGAACAATAATTTATTTAAGTACCAAAAATAAAACACGATCATCCAATGGCAAAAGTGATGGCCCAAGTTAATAAAATTTATATATATATATTTAATATGTTGATAATTTTCAATTTTACAATATTTATTAAATAAAATTAAAAAATCTTTGGGCCCTTGTTGCGCCATTTCCGTGTTTCTATATTATACAATCTACATGTAAGATTCTCCAAGTGTTTTAGGAACATAATAATATAATTATAATAAAATTAAAGTACGAAAATCTTTTGCACCGGCGGTAACCCGTCCTCCTCCTTCACTGTAAACCATTCTAGTTCCAAACCAGACGGCACAACCCATCGTTCGGTGGCTACGGAGAAGAGGTTTAACCACCGCTCACCGATTCGGACCCGAACATCCGACCCGTAACCGATCCTCTCATCGGGAAGGAAGAGGGTCGAATTCAACAGATTCGGCTCACCGCAATACCCCGCCGGAAAATTTGATAGCTTGCGGCAGCGCGTGGAAGCACCCGACACTCACCCGCAGCCTCCCCACCACGACAAGTACTATTTGCCCTGTTTTTTATTTTTTTATAGTTTTAAAATTGAAACGAGGACTCAACATTCAATAATCACACTCACACCGAAAGCCAAATGTATCAAACCGTTATTATTAGAACAGAGCATATAATAAACCATACACAAAAGACAAGTCTTTTCCCGGCGGAACCGTATGCAAAAAACTTAGTCTGTAGCAATGGCTTACATAAACATCAAATTAAGCGAGGATAAAAATTACACTAAAAACATGTCTGAAATGAAGAATGTTGGTGTTTCGGGGTCCTCTCCAGATCAATTCTGCCCGTTACCTGAAAGCTCCGGTGGGTATGGGTGGGCCTGGTTCGTCACAGACACCAGTTTCAGTATATATTCCAGCATCCGGGTCTTGACGAGTCTCCGCCTCGTCGGAATAAGGCTGCCCGATTTTCCTTTGAAACGAGGTTCATGGGTATCGGCAGAGCCCGTTATGGCCTGAGCCTGGTTGAACTTCGCCGGCTCCTTCTTGGCCCCGAGTTTCCCTTCGTATGCGTCGTCCTTAGCCATGGCCATTTCCTCCTCCTCCTTCTTCTTCTCGTTCTCGTTCTCGATCTCCTCCTCCTCCTTCTAGTTCTCGTTCTGCTTCTTCTTCTTTGGGGGTGGTGACTGTGGTTTTATACTAGTTTGGTGGGGTCGTTAATTTAGTTTTGATATTAATAATTTCTTGGTTGTTTCTTCACTTTCATTTTTTTTAAAATAAAAATAAATATTGAAGTGTGTACGTGAAGAAATTGACAAATACTAAAAAATATAGTGTCGAGTCAACTAGGTGGAAACCGACCGATTAAAAAATATATACCAACATTCTAAACTGAAATTCAATAACTTGATATTTTCCAAATTGATGAAGTTTTATCTTCATCCTCGCCAAACAACCAAATCTTGTTGTAGCACGATGACATTTCATATTATCATTTCGTTTATCTTTCTCCCGAAAGCCTTCACATGAGCAACAAAAAGTTCTATTTTTTATTTTTTCATTTTCATTATCCTTATGACTTTTGCTTCTCTGTATGCTAAAACCAACCTTATAAGCATAAACATTATAAAAATTATAAGCTTGTTCTTCAGTTTCAAATTCCATACTAACCTTTGGTATCTCATCATCAGGAATGTTGGAATGAATTTGCATTATTTTTACAGCGTAATCATTTGTAGCTTCTTGATCTTCATTCCTTTGATTGTTGGAGTGTTGTTCCTCATTATTTGTATCAATATTCATAATCCTGTATATTATATAAATAAGTCAGATGTTAAAAATATATTAATGAATAAATTAAATATTAATAATTAATAATTTGTTATAAAGTAAACTAATAACTATAACTATATAAGAATATATAGAATCAAACTAATATAACAAAATTTTAAAAAGTAAAAATTAATATATATATATATATAATAGGAATAAGATACAAGGAATAAAACAAGATATTTTCTACATCTTATAAAATAAAATACTTAAAAAAAACGAATAAATAAAACAAAATATTTGATTATATATAATTCTATATACGTGTGATTCATCAAAAGCAAAAAAAAAAATCCTATATATGTGTGATTTGAATATATAGTCTATGTGAATATTCATTTTAAAGAAAGAAAATAAAAAATAAAAAAATAGAAAATGAACCTTACTTGTTTTCTTCTTCTTCAATAAAATAGGAGAAACCCAGAAAAAAAAAATCGTTCTGCAGCAGCAGGATAGGAGATGAAAAAAATGAAATTTGTTTGTATAAAATATTATTTACTTTGAAGGATATTGTTATTGAATTAAAATTAGACTTTTACAATTATGAGAGAGGGAGAGAATATTGCATTAATCATGGGATGAAAGTTAACTATTCACTTAACTTTAGTTAACGTTATAATTTTTTATTAAAGTACTTAATAAATGAAAAAATCAGGTGACTTAAATTTGTTGGTGAGACAGGGTGAGGACATGCTTTTTGGGACAGAAGATTTTTTTCCATAAAACATAGGGATAGGGAGTTAAGCACAGATATTAATAAATACAAAACAGGTTTTGTCTGAATCTGTGTTATTTTTATATCCCAAGTTTTTTTGTCTAATATAAATGCCACTTCTGACTGCACTTAATTTTAGAAGCACTGATAAATACAAGTCACGTAGATTTGATAGTGAAAAAACTGAGAGTACAAAAAAATTTGCTTACATTAATCTATAGAACTCAACAAACAAAAAACTGAAAAGGACAAGTACGTACGTATATATATGTTTTTTTACAAAGAGACAACAAGAGCATAATCCTCAAGTTTTGGAGATTTTTTTTTCTTTTCCTTTTGTGTACGTACATTATTACCTCGTGATTATCATTATTATTTATACTATTATGATTTTGATTCTTGTTGTCTTGTCTCTGATTTTTTTTTTTTAATTTTACAAATTGACAAAATTGTTCTTAATTTGTTTTGAACTTAGAATAATTTTTTATTAAATTTTATTGTTAATTAATATAGATTATAAATTTTAGATAAACTAATAATTATACAAATTTTATGATGATGTATTAGGGGTGTTCCCGTTGCGGATGGTGCAGATTTTGGTTAATTTATTGTACCACACCGTATATGCAGTTTGAGTAATTTTTTAAACCGCAACTCGCTCCTTATAAATCTCAAACTACATTGCAAAAATACAGTGTGGTGCAGTGTGAGAGTGTTTATACCTATCGCCAAAAAACTTAACAATTAAACATCATAATTAATAAAATTCATAACTAAAAAGTGTTCAACAAAACAATAAAAATACAACAAATTAGTAAACTTTTAGGGAAAAAAATTAAAATAAAACAAACTAATCGCAAAGAAGATATGTGATATAGAAGTAATGGTTTTGATTAAAGATGAATATTTTTAGGTTGAACTAGAATATGTCTTAGCATCATATGAAACATAATAATTTTTCTAGATATTGTGTGTATTATACTATATAAATTTATATACATTAAGTTTAAATGTAATAATAGTAAAAAATATACATAAAAATATTAATATACACAAAGATGCGGTGAAATACGATTTGAACCGTATTTATAAAATTTTAAACCGCAAACTACAACTGCACTATGAAGGGTTCCAAATCCAAACCATAAATTTCAGTGTAGTGTAGTGCGGTGTGGGCAATCTGATGAACAAAATTTGAGTGGGATTACTTTAGCTTGGCACCGTACGTCCTTCGCACTGAGGCCTTGGGGGATCATGCCCCCCACAAAAAAACATGTTTAAAAATGTAAATCACATTTTTTTTTAATTTAATTTATTAATTCTCTACTAAATGTTATCAAAGAATTTAGAATATAATTTTGACACATAAAATTTGAACATCATTATGGGGCATCATGAGCTGATTTATGTAGTTTAATATCGAATCTTATATATTTTATTTTAATTTTTGTAAGAACTGATATTAAATTACAACAATCACCAAATAGAACATCATGTTGGAAACACTCATAAAATTAACATTAAGTTTTTTTCCAAAGTAAATTTTTTAAGGAAGTTTTCAAAAATACCTAAGATTTAAAAAAATACTAAAGACACGGAATGTGGAAAAAATTACAAAAATATAGAGCGACATAATCGTAAATACAGAATTTTTTTTAAAGAAAAAACACTATTTTTTGTAACCAAGGTTTACAAATTTATAACTAAAGTTTACAAGTTTATAATAATATCTTACAATTTTGTAAACAACATTTACATACTAAAAAAAATTGTAACAAGCAGTAACATAATAATGACAAACTTTTATCCATATTTTTCAATTTATTTTTTAAACTTATAGTGCAATATATAATTTTTATGGTACTCATCAAGTACTCTCCTATTTATATTATTTCCTTGTTTAAGTTTGCCTAAATGAAATGTCAAATGGTTTGTAGAGAGAAAAGTAATGAGAGATTGATGAAATAAAATTTCTAGGTAGGTTATTAAAGAAATAGATATTAGCGACATAAATATCTAAATTCATGCTTCTGTTGTACTTAAACACCTATCTTATTATAAATACGATATAAAATGAATATTATTATAAACATTCAGTACCGAAATGATTATTTACAAAAATAGAGGATAACAAAAATACAGTATATAAAGAGAAAATGACTTAATTCTGACTGCTAAAATAATTTAAATAAATATTTTGGACAGTAGTCAAATACTTCCATGTCCATGGTAGTCTTAATCTATAGAATTCAACAAAGAAAAAACTGAAAAGGACCATGTAAGCATATGATTTTGTTATACATTTATATATATACATATATATATTTATATATACATATACAAAAAGAGAGCTTCGAAATTAATGTTAAAAATAAAAGAATTTATGTAAAATACAAGATTTTTTACTTGTTGTTAATATACTGATATATCATATCAGTATATTTTAACATTTATCTATAAAACCATGTATTGTTTATATAATACCAATTTAAAACTTTTCCAAATATATATATGTATATATATATAGTACACACAAAGACAAGGGCTTAATTCTGACTGCAAAAATAATTTAAATAAATATTTTAGACAAATGGAATAGTCAAATACGTCTTCCATGGAAATGTAAGTAGTTTTGGAGTTTTTTTTTTTCTTTTCATTTTTTCTAGGTACACTTCCTCTTCATGATTACCATTATTATTTACAGTCAGAAAATTGCATACCAATCCAAGTATGAGTGTCAGTGTGGGTTTGGATTAAAAAACAATTAATGAGACAATTAATAGAATACAAACAAATTTTGTTCTAAAATGGAGCAAATTAGGTTTATTAAAATATCAAATCAAAATAGAGACTGCTACTTTCACTTTTTTAACCTTAGGTCCCCATCTCATTTATAACTCTCTCTAATGTGAACCAAAATCATTGGGCCCCCCAAGCACGTGATCGTGCACCACAGCCAATCCAACTAAGCCATTTCAGTGACATGGTGGAACAATAATTTTGTAGATTAAAAATATAAAAGGTTTATTTGGTATTTTGAGAAGTCATAATCAATTTTTCTTAATATCAGTGTACATGATAATTATTATAATAGTTATTTTATCAATTTTTAAATTTTTTTTGAATAATTTACAAAGCTGAAATAAGATTTCAAATAATCTATTTTCTATGCAGATAAAAAATAAATAGGCGCATGTACAACCCATTGTTGTAACTCTAATTTTGGTATCGTAAATTATTCAAAATTTTTCAAAATTTGACAGAATATCTGTTATAATTATAATTTATGCAATCATGCAAAAAAAAAAAATTTGAACAATAATTTATTTAAGTACCAAAAATAAAACATGTTCCTACAATGGCAAAAGTGATGGCCGTACTTAATAAAATTTATATATATATATTTAATATGTTGATAATTTTTCAATTTTACAATATTTATTAAATAAAATTAAAAAATCTTTGGGCCCTTGTTCCGCCATTTCTGTGTTTCTATATTATACAATCTACATGTAAGATTCTCCAAGTGTTTTAGGAACGTAATAATATAATTATAATAAAAATAAAAATAAAGTACGAAAATCTTTTGCAGGATCAGAAACCCAATAATTCTTAATTTTTTCGGCTGAACAAAGATGTGCCTCAAAATTCCACCTAAAGAGCACGTACGGATGAGATTTTACCCCAAAATAAAATTCCCTCCAACCGCCTACGACGGCCCGGCGGCGGCGGTAACCCCTCCTCCTCCTCCTTCACTGTAAACCATTTTAGTTCCGAACCAGACGGCACAACCCATCGTTCGGCGGCGACGGAGAAGAGGTTTAACCACCGCTCACCGATTCCGACCCGAACATCCGACCTGTATCCGATCCGACTCAACGGGAAGGAAGAGGGTCGAATTCAACAGATTCGGCTCACCGCAATACCCCGCCGGAAAATTTGATAGCTTGCAGCGGCGCGTGGAAACACTCGACACTCACCCGCGGCCGCCCCCACCACGACAAGTACTATTAGCCCTGTTTTTATTTTTTATAGTTTAAACGAGGACTCAACATTCAATAATCACACTCACACCGAAAGCCAAATGTATCAAACCGTTATTATTAGAACAGAGCATATAATATACCATACACAAAAGACAAGTCTTTTCCCGGCCGAACCGTATGCAAAAAACTTAGTCTGTAGCAATGGCTAACATAAACGTCAAATTAAGCGAGGATAAAAATTACACTAAAAACATGTCTGAAATGAAGAAAGTTTGTGTTTCGGGGTCCCTCCAGATCAATTCCGTCCGTTACCTGAAAGCTCCGGTGGGTATGGGTGGACCTGGTTCGTCACAGACACCTGTTTCAGTATATATTCCAGCATCAGGCTCTTCACGAGTCTCCGCCTCGCCGGAATAAGGCTGCCGGATTTTCCTTTGAAACGAGGTTCATGGGTATCGGCAGAGCCCGTTATGGCCTGAGCCTTGTTGAACTTCGCCAGCTCCTTCTTGGCCCCGAGCTTCCCTTCGTATGCGTTGTCCTTACCCATGGCCATTTCCTCCTTCTCCTTCTTCTTCTCGCTCTCGTTCTCGTTCTCGCTCTCGCTCTCGTTCTCGTTCTCGTTCTCGCTCTCGTTCTCGTTCTCGTTCTCGTTCTCGTCCTCCTCCTTCTAGTTCTCGTTCTGCTTCTTCTTCTTTGGTGGTGGTGACTGGTGAAACCAGTGGGTTTTATACTAGTTTGATGGGGCGTTAATTTAGTTTTGAAATTAATAATTTCTTCGTTGTTTCTTCACTTTCATTTTTTTTAAAATAAAAATAAAAATAAAAATTGAAGTGTGTAAGTGACGAAATTGACAAATACTAAAAAATATAGTGTCGAGTCATCTAGGTGGAAACCGACATTCTAAACTGAAATACTAGCTGAGAGGTTAGTAGGTGGATTATTTTTTCCTTAAATTTAAATGGACTTATTTTAGCATATTAAATAAAAAATACTAACTCTTTATAAAAATCTGCTTTTACCATTTAATCTTTCTTATAAGTATTTTTTTTTTGACAACTCTTATAAATCTATTTTGATATAATATAATAAAGGAAAATTCTAGGGTTATCTAGATGATTTTCAATGTAATTTTTTTTTATAACGGTGTATATTTTAGTTATTTAGAGTATATATTGTACAAATTTACAGAAATTATGATTAATTTATTGTGACGAAAACAAGGTTCAAACTTGTTACTTTTCACGGACATAAAAAAAATAATCACGAGTGCAACAAATTATTTGAACCTTATTTTTGGTACTATAAATTATTCATCTCGAAAATTTGTAGGGTACTCTATATAATACAATGTACACGATCATAAGAAAATAATTGAGTTGAAAATTATTCTAGTACTGAAAACATGAAGGGATACACGAGTGTGCCTTTTTTTTTTGTAATGCACTATAGCATCACCCTATAATAAATTAGCACACATTTACTATTGGAATGTGGAAAATAAAAGATGACTATATCATATGATTGAATATAATTTGAAATAATTAAAATAACATATGCTGTCTGTGTTTTCTCCCAAGAACACGTGATCACCCGAGTAAGACATGTGCCTCTTTTATTAGGCAACGCACAAAAGATATGTCCTCGGGAGGTCAGTCTCGCAGTTGGAGGTCGTCTTCCTCGAATAATGAGAAGGCGTCGACATTTCTCCTAGGCCATGTCCCGAGAGCGGTGAATGTCTTCATAAGGTTGCCTCTCAGGATGCTTGGTAGTCCACGTCTTTCCTTGCCCTCAGCTATAATCCAGGCCGAGTACCTAGTCCTCGGAATCTTACAGGTAGGCCAGGTGTCAGCCAATGCGGTTTAGCTGCCTCATAGGAAGACCTAACAATTTTTTTGGGCGATCTGCCTACAGTGTTATCGATGGTACAACTCGACTACTCGCACTCCCACTAGCGTGTAATGGTTTGCCTTGTGCGAACAGAGGTAAAATAACTTGCCTTTTCGAACAGACTAGTTGCCTTTAGTGCGTGAAACGAACATACTAGTTTGCCTATTGTGAATGGTACGAACGACTTGTGTATTTTTATATCTGTTTTCTCTCTTTTCATGGCTTGCGTTTATCTCACCTTTAGGCTCAGGTGAGTAGACACAATTTTGTCTTTGTAGGTAGAACGAACAAGACACGAGCATGCACATTTTTGCCTTATTGGGTAGAACGAATATAACACTTTTTTTTGGAAAATTTGCAAAAAGTTTATTATCTTGTGTGTTCTTACACTCCATCTGCCCCCCCATGTGATTGAGGAGTCTCAGTCCTTGATCACTTGATAGCAGAATTCATTTTTCGTCACCATAGGCTAACAAAATCTTTTTCTTTGTTTCACATATATAAACATAGTCGAACAAGCTATGTTATGCAAACAAGTCACTAAAGGTTATTCCTCAAACTGGTAGGTGACCAGAATTGGAGGTTGTCCTTTAATGGTGATCAATCGTGGTTTAAAAGTTTCCTCTTTCCTACCAACAATTAGTTCTGAGGTTATCTTTCAAACTAATAGAATTTGAAGTTATCCTTGATCAAAGTTCGAGGTTATCTTCTTTTCTGAAAATGCTCCCGAGTTCGTGCATCACTCGGTTCGAATCTAGTTCAGTCAGGCTTAAATGTTTGCTTAATAGCTACCTGTTAGTATTCAAGCCTTCTTCCTGGTTAGGACCAGGATTTTATAACTTTGATTTTTCATGTTAGTTTATTAAGTTTTATTTGGAATCATTTTTGACAATCTGAGCTATCGTTCTAGCTCGGTTTTTATTTCCAAATTTCACTTTTATACCAACTTGAATTTTTCAAAGCTTGATTGCGTTATTTAAACTTTCAAGTACGTCTACTTGTTTCGTTTATTGTCACAATCACTGTGCATACTTATTTAAACATATAAGTACCTTGAGCTTATAACTGCTCGAAACTCATACTCCTTTATTCATAAAAGCATGATAGGTTAGAATATTACTCAAAATTTTGTTGCAAAAAAAAATTATAATATTTTTCCCTTTATGCTCAGTCATCTCTATACTTTAATATTTTTCCAAAAGTTCGAGACAACTTTTTTATTTAAAAGATGTAAAGATTTTTTCCAAGCTCGTGGTACGGTTATATCCAACACCTATATTGTAACGCCCTAAACTCCAGGGACCGTTACCGTGTGCCTTGTAAACAGTGTTAAACTCGCTAATCGAGTCATTTGGCCAAAATCGTGTAACTAAGTATGATTAGCGGTTTAGGGATTAAAATTTTTGGTTAAGATATAACATTTCATTATATACATTGGGATCCCAAAAATATAACCAGCTGATCTAAGCGGCAAAACAAGGTTTAACCCTAGTTCCTCTTTCAACCATCGGCCGTGGCAGTCGAGCAGCCGCATATGTACACATTGTCACCTATGCTCTCCAGCTCAAGGATGGTCCAGCTTTCTTTTGCCTTTACCTGCACCGCATAGCACCCGTGAGCCGAAGCCCAGCAAGAAAAACTCAATATGCTCATGAACAGTAATAACATGTCATCAAATCATAAGGCACACGCCTAGCAGATATAGCCCTAATCAAGCAGGCAAACAAATCCATGTAATGATGGGTATCCAGGATAAGGAATCCTACCCTCCTGAGTGGATGACTATCAAGTCAATCCAAATTAGATAAATGATTTAACACTAGTGGTTCCGGGCTTATAGCCCTAAATAGAAGAGTGACAGTTGTAATAGTCACTAAAGTGGGTTTCGTTCCCTTTAACCATGTGACGATAGGGTCGGTCCACCATTAATGCTCCTAGGGTCATTCAATGTTGATATCGATTATATCTAATCTTTTATCGACCCTGCATTCATGACGCTTATGCCGTTCTCGGCTCTTAGGTCTGTAGTACGCGACCAGTGCCGACCCTGACTAGTCAGTGTCATACACAAGTAAGCAATGCTACCAAACATATATCATATGTCAAATATCCGAATACAGGGCATTCAACATGCTTACCCAATAATTACTAGCACAATTGGGATCATGCATAAACACAACGGCTCAAGCTCTGAACAATCTCATATTCAATATTCTTGGGATGCCCTAATCACATGTTTCTCGTGCATTACATGCATCACATTTAAACATCCAACATGCATCAAGAATAACCATGCATGCCACATAGACACTGGGTGCAGTTTTCTTACCTCTGGTTTAAGCGAGAATTAGAATAAGAACGACCCTTGAGAACAATCGATCCTTAATCCTTTAGCGGTTACCTAGTCATAACCAAATACAATCTCGGATTAATGAAAATCAACAATAATAGGGTCTTGATCTAAACCCCACTCTCGGGACCCCGAAATGTACCCACACGGTGAGTAGATTCGATCCCGGGCCTTAAGGATTGAAACCCCGAGCCAAAATCCCTTAAAAACACTCAAAATGGAGTTTTGAAGAAACAGGGTAGCGCTACCCTCCTAGCGCCCCAGTGCTCCTCACAGAACCAAACCGCCCCAGCACCCCCTTCAGGTAGCACTGTAGCCCCATATTGGGCGCTGTAGCGCTACCTCGAGCCAGACGCTGCCCCAAAAATTCTTCCTTCGATTCCACCATTTCTAACCCAAACCAAAAGCTTCCAAACATCAAATTAAGTCCCAAATGAAGCCAAATACCATCTCCACATATCCTAGGCATCACAACCCCAAGAACCCTAGCCAAAACTCCAATCAATTCCCAACTTTCCAACTCAAAAACCGGCTGAAACTCAACTAGGAAAACAGAGCAAAAAGAAGAGTTCTAATGGCAAAAAACTCACCTCAATCTCAGCAACACACCCTCTTCAATGGTGGAGCAAAACCTTAGCTTATCACAGCTTGGTTCCTCAAGAAGAGCTTGAAAATTCAAAGAGAAACGAGGAAGAAAAACCATCGGGAGAGAAGGGAAGCAACACTCTATTCTTGGTAAGCTTCTACAGCCTTAATGGCTGATGTAAATCTTTAAGGGTGAAAAGACCTAAATGCCCTCAAGTCTAAAATAAAACCTTAACAACCACCAAGGGCAAAACCGTCATTTTGCACCTATTCCGTTAATCATAATTAACACCCTCCAATTCCCGCTATTCTCAAGATTCTCAAACACCAATAAATTATATCCCATTACCCTTTAATTCCCGGTAATGCTCTAATCATTACAATCACCCCGAGACTCACCCTGAGCCCCGAACTTAAACTGGTTATGACCAGACCGAACACTTGCATTTCATGACCGTCTCATGCCAAAAGGCTCGAACAATTCCACATATAATGTGGTACCATTCACAACTCACACACATGCATGAAAATACACAATCATGTCCTCAACAGACCAAATTACCAAAATGCCCTTATAACTAAAATAACCCACATGCATGCATTTATCATAATATAATAATATAATTCACATAAACATACATATGATCACTTAATAACATAATAAATCAATTATGGTCCTCCTGGCCTCCTAATCAAGGTCCTAAACCTTATTAGGTAATTCGGGGGATTACATTTTATGTCCAGACGTATGATCATACTATAGTTGTCCATGGCAAGGTCCTGGTCTAAAAGTCGTAGTCATGGTCATACGGAAATGCCCAGGTTATAATACTTGTCCAAAATAATAGGGAATAAGGTCATAAAAGTCCATAATAGTCCAAAGTGTGACCATAGCTTATATAAATTTAGTACTATAAAGACACATAAAAAAATAGTTTATATTTCAATTTTGGCATTGTAAATTTTAACGACATGGTAAAATAATCTACATATAAATTTTGGCATTATAACGACATAGTAACATAATCTATATTTAAATAATAGCTAAATAACTAAACTGAAAGGCTCGAGAATGAGCTTACCTAAAAGGTCTTCGTAGGCTAGTGTTACAGTCAGAACTTCGCCTAGATCTTAGAGATTTAAAACTTTAAAAGAGTGTTAAGAAGATTTTTGGGGAGAGTGAGAGAAAGAAAGATTTTTTCGTAATTCAAAATTGAATTCTGGAAGGCTTTATTTATAGGAAAATATTGGGTTACTATGCTGCATAGTAAAATAATAAAATATTCAAATCAAGCATAGTAATTTGCTGAAGTCATCACTGTATCACTACTGCATCAACAAGTGGGACCCATGGGGTGGACCCCGCTGTGGGACCCACTATGAATAGTACCTGGTGAATAGTAACCAAAAATAAAAACTTTCCAATCTTCTTATATTACTTAGTTCAACATTTTTTGACTCACAAACTAATCTGAAAAAGTTTCTCTAACGTCAATAAATTAACTATTCCCATGTGTTAGTTACTTCAACAACTTAGAATTGTGAAAATCCTACAGTAGAATACAACTATATCCCCAACGGTCAGGTTACTGTTTCCAACGGTCGGATCACTATTCACCAACGGTCATAACAGCTAGTTTTTTTTCCTATAAATACTGGTTCCTTCAACCATTTACTAACAACAACTTCTTCATTTCTTACCCCTTCTAGATAAACTTCATCATCTAATCATGAATTTCTCTTTATAGTTCATAACTTTAGTGATTGTTTGTTTGTACTTTGCATCATTCTATGGGTATTATACTAATGAAACGGTAACCTGATCGTTACTGTTTCCAATGGTCAGGTTACTGTTTCCAACGGTCAGATCACTATTAACGGTCATAACGGCTAGTTTTTGTCCTATAAATACTTGTTCATTCAACCATTTACTTACAACAACTTCTTCATTTCTTACCCTTTATATATAAAAATCATCATCTAATCATGAATTTATCTTTATTATTCATAACTTTAGTGATTTTTTGTTTGTACTTTGCATCATTCTATGGGTATTATACAATGAAATGCCCATGGATATTATAGTTGCGTATTCATTAGTTATTCTTCCACTTTACTTAATAGCTCTCGCCTTTGATTAACATTGTAATGCACTCAAAAGTGAATAAAAATATCTTCTCTTATTTTTCATAATTGTTATAATGCACTTGTAGAAAGAAGTGGGAGTTACAATTATTCATAGATATGAAATCTATAACTTCTGTACGAGAAGTGAAAATATGATTTCTTTAATTGCTTTGTTCAAAAGGTTAAATGATTGAGATCTCATTTCTGTTATTAAGTTCATAGAAATATCATTTATAAGGAACTTAGTGGGAGTTAAGGATAAAATATTGATGAGGGGTAAAATGGTAATTTGCACCCATCTCGTTAGTAAGTCATCGATAGAAGATTGACTGACTATAATGGTTATAACAATGGATAATATATTTATGATATAAAAAATACGTTCTATGAATTCAAGAGTTCAATTCCGAGTCTATAGTGGAGTCATGAGGAATTAATATGGTAGTGAAATTATTCGTAAATAAATTCATGGTAACTTATTGGAGCTTGATTTCATGGATCTATGGTCCCCGCACCACCTTTGAGTAAATCACCTAGAATGTCTCAATTAATTAGTTTAATTATCAATTAGGATTTTTAAAGTTGACTAAGTCAATTTTGGAAAATTTACAAAGATATGAGATTTAGATATTAAAAGAGAATCTTTGGGTAAATTTATTAATATTGATAAATTGGTATCAATATAAATAAATAATATTAAATCAAGTTTCAAATTATAATTAGTTAATTAAAATAAGGATTTAATTAATTAATTAAAAAAATAAATAAAAGGTTTTGAATTTAGGCCCAATTGGAATTTAAATTCAAAACAAAGAGATTGGGCCCAAATCCATTTATAGCAGCCCAAGACTTTTATTTTTGATTAATTTTAATTTTAATTTTAAAAAAAGCCCATTAAGTTGCCTATATAAGGAATATGATATCTAGGGTTTACATAAGGAAGTCAGTCTTAGCTGATTCATTGGGTAAGTGAAAACCTAGACACTCTAATCCTTTCTTAGCCACTATCTCTTCTTCTCTTCTAGATCTCTATCTCATGTGTTGAGAACCAGCCCACACTAGTTCTAGGTTGATCAAAGGCTTAGTAATGAAGACTGTGTTGTTGATTTAGTTCAATTTCTTGATAATACTCTACTCTAGAAAGGAATCAAGGGTTAGAGAGATTGAATGAAAGAGTTGTTCCAGTTCTGCTGCGTAATGTAAGTTTTTACTTTACTTTGTATTTATATCAATTTCATAAGAGCATGTTCTTGGAATATGCATGTGTTGTTTGATAATATGTAAATTGCATGAAAATAAATAAAGATCCTGCAATATGTATTTCCTATAGATATATCTGTGTTGGTTAATCCAGACATGTTACATAGTCAAGCTCCTGCTAACAAGCTCATTTGATTCCATGTGTTTGCATCATGTACACATTATTTTAGAGACAACTTGCTCAAGTAAGCTTGGAAGTTATCTTGATAATGCGTATTGGTAAGCTCCAAATCTCATCAGCAAAGATTACATCCTTTTCCTCGAAATGTCTTCGATATATCCTGTTTGTCCCATGTGTGGATGTATGGACGAACAGGTTTCATTCGAGGAACAAATGAACAGGAAAAAATTCGAGATGTCTCTAACTCTTTTTTGACCTCGAAATGGTTTGTGCATAATCTTTCAAGTTGTGTACATAAGTTTTTACTCTAACCGTCCAAAAGTGACTTCGAGCTCCTTTTAAGAATGCATGAGTGAACAAGTTTCATTAAAGGGTTATGTGTGTGCGAACAGGGTTTTGCGGTGACCTCGAAATGATCCCGAGCCTTATGCTTCGATCTCCCGGGCCTTAAACTTCGAGCTCAGTTCCCTTATTCTTGTTCGCGTAGCATGAGCTTTTAATGAGCGGATAGGACCTTAAAATCCTAGTCATCCTGAATAGCATTCACGTCATATCGATAACCATGAAATTTCTAGTTTGATCACTGTCTCGAAAACAAGTATGGTTGAGAACAGAAATTTATGTTGTAGTTTCAGCTTGGGTGATTGCTGTCTCGAAGATGAAGTTTGTCCCTAAATCAGTTGTAAACTGTGGTTTAGTTCGAAGATGGACTTTGTTTATGGCTCGAATGACTTTTGTGGAGTTATGACCAGCTCAGACTACTTATATGAGTCGGCTCAAAGGGTACATATAGGTTAGCTTCGAAGATAAATTCTGCCTATAGCTCCAATGTCTCTAACCTCAGAATTTTCACTAATGATATCGATATGTTATTTCCATAAGATCCCTTTGTTTTTTAAGCTTCGTTCACTTCCAATAGTTTTATAGGCTTATAAACGATCCGATAGACCCTCTTTGCCATGAAAGCGTGAATTTGAGCTCGGGTGTTTTGAATCTTACGAGTTGATGTCCTTGATAGCTCGTATACGTCATCTCAGAATTTCTTGTGATATAGGGTGAACATGATTCTTGTACATAGGCGTGAGAACATGATTCTCTTAGGCATGAGAACATGGCTCTCTTAAGCGCAAGAACATAATTCTCTTAGGCATGAGAACATGATTCTCTTAGCCATGAGAACGGGACTCCCTTAAGCACGAGAACATGATTCTCTTAATAGCTTGGAAGAATTTTAAACGTATATTTACATTCCTTTTCGCCTAGTATAGGCTATAATGGGCAAACATGTTATCTTTCTGTGTGTGTAACGTCCAGAATTTGATATTAAGGTTGAGTGCCTTGACTACATTGCCTGGAGGGCCTAATTCATATTTTATGAGCAAGTAATGGATTTTATGCATGATGACGTATTATAAATGAATTATGTGATAAGTTGATTAGACATGCATGTTTTTGTGAATTAAATATGCATGCGGGCCCATTTATGTGAATAGGGGCATGTGTTGTAATTTTGGCCCGTTGAGGACATAAATGTAGATATGCATGTGTTTTGAGTGAGACCCCAGTGTTATGGCGATATATTTCAGATGTGTGGTCCAAGACGATCCTAGAGAGCATATTAGCAAAATAGTCACAACGGGGTCAGATACTTGGCTCCGGGTGAGCCTAGGGGTATTTTGAGAACTTGGCATGTGCCTGGGGTTTTTCGAGTAGCGGGTAATTATTAGCGAATATTTGGGTATGTTGGGATTAAATGGGAATTTATTAGGAACAATCGAGGAATTAGCGGGATATGGCAAATGACGAGATTGCCCTTGGTGGCATTAAGACATTAAAGATGGACATGGGGGCATTTTGGTCCTTTGGCCAAGGGATAGACCTAACCATAGAATGACTCAGCCATTTTGAATAAGTGTACAACTTAAGGGAAACACTTAGAAGGAAAAAAAAAACAGATTCCTCTGTTGTGCCTCACTCTCTCTCTCTCTCTTGGCTCTTTCTTCCTCTCTTGGTGGCTTAGGTAACTTTGGAGAAATTCTGGTCGTGAGGCTCTGAATTGAAGGTTTGGAAGCTTGGAGACTGAGGAATCAAGCTAGGATCAACTGAGGATGAGTTTATGGTCGTCATTTATAGAAGGGGTAAATGAATTCCCATGCTTCTTTATTGAATTGTAAGTTTAGTATTGGTGTTCTTGAGTTTCAAACTCAAGGTTTGAATTTTTGTCTGTGATGTGGTTTTGGCTTAGCTATTAGTGTGGTTGTGTTGTCTATGGAATTTGGGAATGCTTGAGAGACTTAATTCTGGCTATATTTTATGTCTAGGGTGGACTTTTAGTGAATTGAGTTTAGGGAAAACGTAGCAAATGGCGAGGAATCTGGGTTTTGGGGCTCGCACTGCGGTCCTGTTCTTTAGGCGTCGCGGTTCGTGTGTTTGAAAAGGTTGGAAAGCCTCTATTTGCCCAGGTGTGCCGTTACGCAAGGTGTAGGGCGTCGCGGCCCGTGTCCCTCAACAGAGAGACATTTTGCCTCTGACTTGGGCGCGCCGCAACCCTTAAAGGGCTGGGTCGCAACTCAAATGTGAGATGTTGGTCATTTGAGGATTTTATGTTCGAGAACTCAAACATTACGACTCGGGAAGGATTTTACTACCCAGTTTGGTAGAAACCAAGGTCCCAGAGGATCGTATATTATTCCAAAGGCTTTTAATTGATTTAGATCATGATGGATATTTATTAATATGTTGTGACTAGGTCTTACTGTTCAGGCTCAGGATTAGGGTTGTGCTCGGGATCGCTTTGGATTGTCAGCTCGGGACACCAGGCAAGAGAACTATTTGTACCCGTAGAGCTATATGATGTGTAACGTTGTATGTATTGTTATATTTTTTATGTCATACATGTGAATATGACTGATTGGCAAGAGCCGGGATAGGCAGGAGACAGAAGCGGCAAGAGCCAGAAGTGACATGAGTCGGAAGCGGCAAGAACGGGAGTGGCAAGGGTCCAAGATCGGCGTTAAGCATGTTCAATGTAGGCCGCCAGGGCGAGACCCTCAATGGTGCTGTACACACCTGTTCGGCTGAGACCACAGACTTGGTGCCTAGTAACGCACCTCGACCGGCGATGGCCGCCGTTGTAGTATTGGGCTTCTGTGTTATTATACTACTGTATTATTATGTTGCTGTGCTATCTTACTATATTGGGTTATTGTAGTGCCGTGTTATGGTACTTATGTGTCACATTGTACTATTAGGCTGTTATCACATTGTGCTTTTGATCTATTCTATTGCTATGTCATTGTGCGTTCTAATAGGATCTGGTATATGTTTGTTGCTCTGATTAAGTATGTTTCATTGAGGTATATTGTTATGGTATGTTGTGCTTGAAGTTCTCTTGCTGTGCATCAGCTCACGGGTGCTTTGTGGTACAGGTAAGAGCAAGGAAATTGAATCGAACAACTATGAGTTGAAGGGCATGGAGCGGTGTGTACATGTTTGGCTTACCTGGCCACCATCGCTGGGGTTATTTTAAGGAACACGTGGTAAACATTCAGTTTTGTCGCTTAGGTCGACTGTTTTGATTGTTAATGTATTTCAAAACAGTGTTTTGGGATCCCAATGTAATATTTTTACGAATTTCAATGAAAGACCGACTCTTTATACTTAATGTTTATTAAATGAGACATTATTTTTATTCAATCACACTTTTCAACCTAAACCTCGATTAACGAGCTATTGTCACATTTATAAATCACATGGTAACGACTCTAAGGAAGTAGGGTGTTACAGTGAGGAAACATAGAAACGAACAGGTTCTTTACATGCATTTGGCATGTTATTCCAGTCCTTCTTTGGTTGCTCTTACCCCTAATAAAGACATAGAAGCAAGTAAAATTCCCCCCACTATCCTTGCAAGGATTCCGAGCCCTCCTAACTTCATGTTCGCCTAGTATAGATCATTATAGGAGAACATGTTTCCTTTTTCAGATAGCTGGGATTGCCTACTCCTTGTTCACCTTTGGAGTGTATGAACGAGTGCGCAGCTATTTTTTGAGGATTTATAATCAAGTTGCATCTTCTGTTCTCATGTGTTGTATACAAGTGAAAGAACAAGAGATATTTTCTAGGTTTTCAAGCTTTGTTGTGGAATCCATCGATTCCATAAATGCATCAATGCACATAGGGTTGAAAACAATGGTTTTATCACTGTTAACAACTTGAACAAGCCGCTACCATAGGTGGATCTTTCCTTGAACCGCCGTGATTGCTCCACCTTATAACTCGGAATCGTTTGATTTTTTTATTCCAGCCTTGTGCCCCAATTTGGACGCAATTAAGAGAAATTATTTTTCACATAAATCTGTGATTTGTTTCGTCGAATATAGTGTTTTCTTACAACTTGCAATTGCTCCGCAAATGGCCTTGATAAAAATGAACAGGCGACTGATCTGGCCCTTAACGACGTTGGGAGTCTTTTTGAGATGATTTCATCAAAGTCTTTATTCATAGACTTCATTAGATTGAACCTCTTTATTTTGAATCTGCTCTCTCAATGAAAGCACCAAACTGTTGACGTCGTTTTTCATCAACTTGAGAACATAAGAGCATGGATTCAAGAATAAAGATATAATGAGATAAATAACACCATATTTTATAGTGGTTCGGCCCAAAAAAGATGACCTACGTCCACTTAGTCACTTTTATTAATATTTAAACTTGAAGAATCATAGTTTCCGGCGAACCTGCGCCGCCGGCTGTTCTATAGTCCTCATTCGCTTTACACTACATAAGGACTGTGTATACAAGAACGATGATTTGACATTATGAATTGTCTCCCCCTATTTCTTTCCCATCTTCTCTTATTTATATTGAGGAGTTTAGGGTTACAATTAGATCATAGGCTTAAGTTATTGGGCTTGGCCTACAAATAATACATTACAACAGAAATACAGTTATATTTTGATAAATAACAACTCTGTACTCATTTGCGAACTATGTTAGCATGGATGTTGTGTGTTGAACGAACATGAATCTCCTGTTATCGTGTAATAGTTTGCCTTGTGCGAACATAGGTGAAATAACTTGCCTTGTGCGAACAGTTGCGACCAAATCCCTTCTGTTAGCGTTTGGTAGTCTCCTTTGTACTTTGTGAGAACATGAAGACTTATTTGCTATTGATTAACATGTAGTTCATTTAATATTGTTAAAACCCATGATTGCAACATGGATTTGTAGTTGGAATCATCTATAAAACAAAATTTATTATATATATTTAATTTGCAGCATTCGTTATATCTTCCTAAACAAACTAATGTCTTCCTCTTCTTTTTTTAATTCCTTGCCCGTATTAGTTAAATATTAATTAATTATAATATATAGGAGAATTTTCTTATAGGGGCTTCACTTTAAGCCCTACCAGTTGGACTCTCAGTGTTTTCGACCCCGTGAACAGTTTAACCATTCTTAAACTATATTTTTACCCAAAAACAAGTTGTATGTAATGCAATATTATAGGTTGTGTTTGGTAAAATTTTGTTTTTGAATTTTTTAAACACAAAAATAGAAATATTATTTTATTTTTGTTTCTTTATTTTTAAAAAATAAAAATATGTTTGGTAACTATTTTTGTTTTTTATTTTTAAAAACAAAAAATAATAAACGCGTTTGATAACTTTTATTTTTATTTCTTGTTTAACAATATGAGATGTTGATTTGAAGAAGAGAAGAAAAAAAATAAAAAAACAGTAGAAAACAGTTTAAAAAAATTTTGAAAGTGAAAAAATTTTATTTTCAAAATTTAATAAATTTTAATTAAAATTTAAAAAAATAATAAATAAAAATAAAATTATCAAACATTTTTTATATTTAATTATCAAAATTTTAATTAATTAAATAAAAAACTATTTTTTAATTATTACCAAAAAAACACCCTAACATCTTATTATTTATGGCCTTTAATAGGTGTGACTTAATAGATTATCAAATGACATAAAAACACTCACGCAAACATGGAACTGACTCAGCAATTCATTGGCTCACACTAACATATATATGTGGCCAATCAAAAAAGCACTAAGGTAGTTAGATTCTTTTTGTGCATCTACAAGCTTCTTGGCTTGGATGAAGCTTTGAATCTTTTCTCTTTTTATAATAATAATAATAATAATAATAAATAAAATTAATTAAATAATGTTTTTGTTACTCTAATATTAAAACTCTTTATCAAGTTCTCATTACCTTATCAGAGTTTCAAAAGGTAGACGAGGAAAACAAAGAAAGAAAAAAAATTAAGTTTATATTGTTTATAATTTATTACACCACCTCTTATATTTTTATAAGAATTTATACTTTTTTAAATCATGTGTTTTGTCTCATTACGTATTTGAATCATATATTTTGACAAATTACTTTTTAGATTTTATATTTTATAAAATAGTTAATATAAAATTATAAACCCGATTTTGGTCAATGTTTTCTCAACTAAAATCACAAATAATTTACCAAACTAATAATTCAGAATAAAAATAAAATCATTCTGCTTAAAAACTATATTGTTATATTCAATTTTTTCTTTATCAAAATTGGGTTTATTGTTCTATTTTAACTATTTTACAAAAATACAGGATCCAAAAAAGTATAAAACCTTCTTATAATTTTATAGTTTATATTAAATTATATAATATCTAATATTTAACTTTTTATACTGAATTGAGAAATATAAATATTGTTTTAATATTAATATCAAGTAGACTAAATATATGTGAATTAAAAAAAAAGGAAGATAAGGAAATAAATAGTATATTTAATACGGAGGAAAAAGAAGATTAATAGAAGAGTACAATATTCATTAATATATATTATCCAAATATTATATATTACTTTCTTAGCCAAAAAATATATATATAATTACTAGCTACATCTACGTAGCTAGTCTTAGTCTCATTTCCCATATCCTAAGCTATTTTTTATTATTATTCTTTTTATTTTTTTTATACGCGTGAAGTGGAAGAAAACAAAATTATTATTATTATTATATTTTGTTTCGTGAAGTGGAAAAGGATTTTATTATATCATTATTTTTTTAGTGTGAAAAGAACAATACTTGTTTTCTTTAATTTAATATTACAAAAAAAGGAAAAGGGACTTTGTCCTTTTTATAAACAATAGAAGTTTTTGATTTAGAAAAAACAAACAAAAGAAGGTGGTAGGTAATTATTAAACTCTTTGGAAAATATTAATGGAATTGTTTTGTCACATTTTATTCATAAAAAAAATAAAAAATAATTCTAGCTAGCTATTTCAGGTTTCTTTTTGTTTTCTTTTAATATAACAAACATGTTGAGTTGAAACTTCCAGTATTTAATAATAACCTTTAAATATTCTAAAGGGTCGTATTTTTTATTTTTTTTGCACAAAAGTAATATCTATAATTCCACTCGTACAAATATGGAAAAATTAGGCTTTTAATTAAAGGTCACTATTATGCAAAATAATCGATATATCTTGATGGGAAATGATCAATAATTTTATGTGGAAAAAAAACTTTAAGGAATTTATTAATAAACTGATTACTTCATTAATTAATTAACTATTCATAGAAAGAGGCATTGATTATGTTTTTAATTTTTTTTTTTTTTGAAATAAGGATTTTATTAGCAAATATCCTTCAACATTACATCAAGCAAAGCAGGAGAGAAATCACCACTCCTGATAACACGATCAGCAACCAAACGGGATGCTCTTGCGAGGGCATGAGCAACACAATTTGCAGATCGTTTAACAAATGAAATAAAAATAAGCGTATCCTTCCATAAACTCTTACAATCAGAAATAATACTCCCAAAGTAAGAGTCCATTGCGATTGAACTTCGAAGAGCTTGAATCACAGTAAGGCAATCAGTCTCAATAATAACCAGATTCCATGCTTTCCTTTTAATCCAGCTCAATGCTTCCTTTACCCCAATAGCTTCAGCCATTTCAGGGGTCGTCTCCCCTTGCTTACAACATGTAATGGCCTCTATGGCATGCCCCTGATCATTGCGTGCAACACAAGCAAAGCTAAAATTTCCTTCATCCGGAAACAGAGCGGCATCAACATTGACTTTAATCACACCTTCTGCTGGCTTTGTCCACTTTTCTGCCCCATCATCTTTAGTCAAGAAAGCAGCAGTAGGAACCTCCAACTTATCCTGAGCTTTAGTCCATTGAAACAGTGTATTCTTAGCCAAATTGCACACACTCACCACTCTTGCTTGCTTAGCCTTCCACACGCTGTCATTCCGCACGCGCCAAAGTGCCCAACATATCATAGCAATGACCTTCAACTGATCCCCATCATGAGACTGAAAGGCAGACGTCAGCCATGCTGCAAAAGTACCCTCCACATGAGTGTTGACTCCAATACCTGTGTGGTTCCAACTGGCCCTAGCGATAGGGCACTCCACTAAACAGTGAGATATGGACTCACAATCATTGTTGCACAGAGGGCAAGTGGCATCAATATCCACATGTTTCAGGCGCAACTGAGCTTTAGTGGGAAGACAATCTGAAGCTGCTCGCCACAGCAGATCTTTAACCTTTGGAGGCATACGCAGCTTCCAAATCTTGCTCCAAATACTCTCCTGGTCGGTCTGAATCCCCATATTCTCTCCAAGTTGTAAATATTTATAAGTACTCTTTACTGAGAAACGCCCTGAGGACTCAAAAGCCCAGAACCATGTATCTTCCTGGCGACTTGCACTTAAAGGAATGCTTAAAATAAGCTGGGCATCTCTACTATTAAACATATCCTTGATCAAATCTTCATCCCAGGCAATCCTCCCAGTGGTCATCAGAGAAGCCACTCTCTGATTAGTCAAAGAAGGGTGGATAGTACTGACTCTGGGGTTAGCTGTACATGGTAACCAGGGATCTTGTGTAATATCTATGCATGTCCCATGCCCAACCCGTCTCCTCGCACCAGCTTGAATAATCTCCTTAGCTTCAATGATGCTACGCCAAATGAAGCTGGGGTTGCTACCTAGCTTTGCAGACAAGAAACTACCTCCAGTGAAATACCTTGCTGCATAGATCTTAGCCACTAAAGTATGGGGTCGACACAGTAAGCGCCAACCTTGTTTACTAAGAAGCGCTAGGTTGAAATCATGCAGGTTTCGGAAGCCCATACCACCTTTCAATTTGTGAGTTGACAACTTCTCCCAACTTTTCCAATGAATACCCCTGCTGTTCTTAAAGGCAGATTTCCACCAGTACCTGGCCATCAACTGCTCCGTCTCTCGACATAACCCTTCCGGTAATAAAAACACATTCATAGCATAGCTTGGTAATGATTGTGCCACTGTTTTAAGTAATAACTCCTTACCAGCTTTAGATAAGAGTTTTCCCTCCCAGCTTTGAATCTTCTTCCTCATCTTTTCCTTCAGAAAGCCCATAATAGCATTTTTATTTCTACCCAAGATATTGGGTAGCCCCAAATATGTACTACTATCCCCAGCTTCTGTCACCTTCAGAATAGAACAGATAATGGATCTAATAGTAGGCTCCGTATTCATACTAAAGAAGACGGAAGATTTGCTCAGATTCACTTGTTGACCCGATGCCAGTTGGAAATGATGTAGCAGCTCCATCACATTTCTAGCCGATTCCTCTATAGCTTTACAGTACAGGTAGCTATCATCTGCAAAGAACATGCGTGATACAGTGGGCGCCCCTCTTGCTACCTTACAACCGTGTAATTTTCCTTTTCTCTCATATTCTGAGATAAGAGCTGAGAATCCTTCTGCACAGATAATGAACAAGTATGGTGACAAGGGATCCCCTTGTCGTAGACCCCTACTAGGAATGATCGGCCCCAACTCATGGCACCCTGTAATGACTTTATAGGAAACTGAGCTCACACATCGCATAACCAGTCTGGTCCAATGGTCACTGAACCCCATCTTTCTCAATATGGCTTGCAAAAAGCCCCATTCCACCCTGTCGTATGCTTTACTCATATCCAACTTGAGTGCCATATATCCTTCCTTGCCTGCAGCCTTTCTTTTCAGGTAGTGCATGACCTCAAAGGAGACCATTATGTTGTCTGTTATCAGCCTTCCTGGGATGAAAGCACTCTGAGTCTCAGAGATTATAAGGTGGAGCACCTTTTTTAAACGGTTGGCAACAACTTTAGAGACAATTTTGTAGATCACGTTACAAAGAGCGATAGGCCTAAGATCTCCCATGGATTCTGGTTTTGCCTTTTTTGGAATAAGAGCAATATGTGTATCACTGAGATGAACTGGGAATTCAGTAAACATGAAGAAGTGCTGCACTAACCGAATCACATCTGAGCCCACAATGTCCCAGTATTTCTGATAAAAAGCACAATATCTTTTTTCGCTAGTGGTTAGCTAGAAAAGATACGTAAAATATATCTAAAAATGGATATTTTATTAAATTGATTTATAATCAACATTAATTATTGAGAAACGACGTCGTATTGAAGTAAATATAAAATGATGTAACCAATTATTAATTATGCTATGTGAATAGAGTCATTTGGTAAAATAACTTATTTTTTAAAGTCATTTTGCACTTTAATCTAGTTTTAATAATTTTTTGCAAAATAGTTTTCAATAATTTGGATAGCTAGTGTAAAATTTAAATTAGGTGATCGAAAAATTCAAATAACTGGTCGAAAATTTTAGACAACTAATCAAAATGTAAATCGATATCATTTTGTAAAAAAATATCAAAAATATGTCATAGTGTAAAATCACTTAAAAAAAAATCATTTTCACAAATTTCTCTTATTTAATAATAACTACAAACTTTTTTTTTTGACAAGTAATAATTACTAGAAATTTAGTTACACTAATACTTATTAAATTAAATTAATTAGATTCAGATATTTCTATTAATTTATTTAGTACTATTTCTATAGATGTATAAACCTACTTAGTAAGCTACAATTCATTGTTAATTATTATAATTCTCAGATTGTGTGGATAAGAAAAATAATAAATAATTATAGCTATTTCAAAGATAACGGTGTTGTTGTCAAGTGAATTATCTATAATTACTGGGATTCTAATGATTAATGGAAGATTAGGCATGATTAATAATAATATTATGTTGAAAAAGATATTCATTAATGAATTGATTATTAAGGAAAGGTTCACTTATAGTTAATTATTTTATTAAAAAAAATCAATTATAAAGATTTCTTTTCATGTTTAAAATACAGTATTTACATATAAATAAATAAATATATATATATTATATTTTGTCTTTTAATATTAGAATGAAAACGACCAATTTGTCAGCCACTATGGGTCTACGACCCCAACTGAGATACGATCGAAGAAAAATATAAAGAAAAAGAGAAGCCTATCTTTAACCATAATTATGATATATTTCAAAAGATTTAATTTTGAGACAAGGATCCAAACCCAAATACCCAAATTGACTGATGTGAATTCATCTAGAATATGAGAAGAAACAAGGAAACCCTAAAATTATTAATAATGTTATGATTCCAAGTTGTTAATAAATTTGCTATGAAATTGTTTATTGAGTAGTTTTTCGGTGCACATCTTTTAGTTTTTGGCTTAATAAGTAATTTCAGCGCAATTTTTTTTATGACTATGTATATTTTAATTATTTAAAGTAATTTGTAAATTTTTGAGAAATTCTAAATAATTTATAGTGTAAAAAACAAAATTTAAATAGTTAACACACGTGGCTGTTTTTTTATGCGTGCGGACGGTAACATGTTTGAATCATATTTACGATACTGTAAATTATTTAAATTTTTTTAAAAATTTATAGAAATCTCTAAATAACTACAATGTATACTATCATAAAAAAAATTCGCCGAAAATAATTACCGTACCAAAAATACTAAAAGAGTGCCCCAGTGTGTTCATATTTGGAGTGCACCCGAGATTCCTCCAAATTTATTTTACTTAATTAATATTACTGAATTCGTAGAACATGACATTGTGTCCCCCAAAAAGATTGCCGTGTATTTTTGGCCAAGCACAGCTAATAAATTAAGCTATAGATTATTGGAAGAAAAAAATGGCTTGACGAAAGTTTTCTGTACCTTAAAAACGACAAATTCACTACCAAAGTAGCACTTTTTATAAAGTACCCAAAAAAAAACAATATAATTAAAAAGGTCCAAAAACAATAGAACTCGGAAACCCCACCAAAATAGTACATCAGCTTTAGATATTTTTTATTACAGAGCTGTGTTTTATAACCTTTTCTTTAATTTTATATAACATTCTTACAGAATAATGTTGTGAAAAAAAACTTGGTGGACAAAACCCAGAAAAGCTACAAAATATAGTGAAATAATGGCTGATTTGATTTGGTCATGTTCGTTTGAGAATGATTTGATTTTAAAAAAAAACAAAAATAGAAAAAAAGTACTCTTTAATTCGAACTTTGCTACTGACTTACTTTACGATAACTTTTACTACGACTGTAAAAGTAAAACTAAAAGTAAAAAATAAAAATATACTTTTACGATTTTCATGTGATCAATTTATACGAGGAATGTTTCTGAGATTGATCATGTTTGACTTGATGGGTTTTCAGTTTTGTTGGCTTGTATGGAATACGAAAATAGTCTGCTCAGATACCCTTTTTAGATTTTTCTCAAAAATATATTGAAATAATAGCTCACATGTAAATTAATAATAATAATAATAAAAATAGTCCCCATATCCTAGCGACGTGACATTAATTCGGGTCCGGACGATGCTTAATACACAACCCGACCCGACCACATTTGCGCTCGTAAGCCATGCCAATAGCCAAGGGTTCAAGAAGATTCGAGGGAATCTCTACCCTCTGGCAACTCGAATATGGCCAGATACCCGACCCGACCAAGGGCCTACACAAGCCACAAGCCACAAGCCTCTGTTCCAACATAAATATGGAAACTTTACATGTGAAATTGAACAATCCAAATTCCAATCCATTCAAAACGCAAAACCCAATTGAACAGAGCAAAACTATTACAACACAAGGAAAAGAGGTGAAAAAACGACCCATAAAGCATACACAAGTTTGAAAATTAAAGAAAGTTTCCATGCCCCTGTCAATTTTTTTTCAGGTTACGGTTCCGGTATTTTTATGTATATTTAATTATGATATTATAAATTAAAAAATATTATTTTAATATTTTATTTTAATTATAAAAAAGTATTAGGGGAGACAAATAATATATAAGTTGCTGCTAATATTATATTATTAGGGAGGGCTTTTTATTATTAGGGGCGAAATATGATCTGAGAATCACGATTATTAGGGGCGACATTTAATTTCTTAGGGGCAATTGTTTTGTCGCCCCTAATAATCGACATTAACGTCGAAATATTAGCAGCGACATGTCAATAGCGACATGTTGTCGCTTATGACCATCAGCGGCGACTTTGGATATTCACTACTACAAAAAATGTCATTTGCGTCAGTTTCTAACTGCCACAATTGAGTTTTTGCGTCAGTTTTATATGTGACGCGGAATCCCATGACGCAAACCAGACTGTCATTTGCATCAGCGGGGAACTGTCACAATCTGGCATTTGTGGCAATTTCCCACTAACGCAAACGCTAGGCGTGTGTTTGCGTTAGTGGGGCACTGTCACAACTTGGCATTTGTGGCAGTGCCCCACTGATGCAAACTCTAGTGTTTGCGTCAGTTGCGCATTGTCACAAATGTCACGTTTGTGATAGTGTCTCACTGACGCAAATGCTATATTAAAAAAAATAAAAATAAACGCTATGAACCCCGACTAGTGTACCCAGCCCCCAGCCTCCTTGTACCCAGTCCCCAGCCAACCGCCTCTCAACCCCCGCGACCCCAGCCACCCCCCACGACACCCACGACCCCAACCACATACATGACCCCTGCAAACCTAGTCAGAGAAAAAATCAAGAGGAGGGTTTTTGGATTTTGGTTTTTCAAACAATATGATTTTCAAATCAGAAATCTATACAAAAAATTAAAAGAAAACTATGTATAAGGTTCATAAATATATTATATTCATCAATTTAACCTTAAAATTTTAAAAAAAAATGAAAAAAACTCACCAAAATTGGTCTTGGAAGTCGGAGCCGTCGCTGGTTCTTGGGAGAAAACCTAAGTTTTGAATTTGGGAGAATGAGGGTCTTGGAGTCGATGGCTGAGATTTAACACTAGGCGCATCGTTTGCGTCACTGGGCAACTGACGCTAACAGCGTGTTTGCGTCAGTGGGGCACTGACGCAAACGGTAAAGCAAAACGTGCGTTTTTATGCGCGTGGAAAGCAAGCTATTTGAACCTAGTTTTCAGTTTTGTAAACTAATCAGAATTTTTTGAAAATTTGCAGGATGCTCTAAATAATTACAATATACATGGTCACAAAAAAAATGTTAGGACTTAAAGTAAAGTTCCTATAGAAAAATTATCATATATATATATATGTATAGGTCAAACGTCGGTTAACCACAATCGGTCAATTCTAAAGTTTTTTTTTTCTTAGAAGAGAAGAAAAAAGAATTCAATTAGCTCAAGAAACTATTTTCATAATATTAGTTACAAAAATTCTGTTTTGTTTTTTAATTTAACCATTCTTTAAACTATATTTTTACCCAAAAACAAGTTGTATGTATATTATTATAATATGTTATTCTTTATGGCCTTTAAGAGATGTGACTTAATAGATTATCAAATGACAAACATGGAACTGACTCAGCAATTCATTGGCTCACACTAACATATATATGTGAGCAATCAAAAAAGCGCTAAGAGGTAGTTAGATTCTTTTTGTGCTTCTACAAGCTTCTTGGCTTGGATGATGCTATGAATCTTTTCACTTTTTATAATAATAATAATAATAAATAAATAATCGTGCTAATTCTGTTTAAAATTAATTAAATAATTTTTTTGTTACTCTTTTATTAAAATTCTTTATCATTACCTTATCAGACTTTCAAAAGGTAGACGAGGAAAACAAAGAAAGAAAAAAAATTATGTTTATATTGTTTATAATTTATTTACACCATCTTTTATATTCTTATAATTTTAGAGTTTATATAATATTAAAAAAAATGTGTATAATTTGAGACAATTTTATTTATAATAGGAGCATTATATTCTTATTTAACTTTTTATACTGAATTGAGAAATATGAATATTGTTTTAATATTAATATTAAGTAGACTAAATATATGTGTGAATTAAAAAAAAAAGGAATATAAGGAAATAAATAGTATATTTGATACTTAGGGAAAAGAAGATTAATAGAAGAGAACAATATTCATTAATATATATTATCCAAATATAATATATTACTTTCTTAGACTTAGAGCACTCTCATTGGGTGTTCTACTCTATCCTTTAAAATATCTCATCAAAACACACATTTTTTCTATTTTACCTCTAAATTTTACATTATACCATACATCAGCTTCTCTATATATTTCTCTACATCATTTAAATATTATATCTTTAAACATATTTTATTACTTAAAGTAAAATATAATAATTGAAAAATAAAAAAGAAATAATAAATATATACTAAATGGAGAGAGAAAGCTTATAAAGAAAAATAATAATATTAAAATATTATATAAATGATATGTAAATGTAGAGATAGATTAATTGGAGTTTGTGCATAACTATTATAAATATATGTATAAATGAGCTGATGGAAGATGTTTTTATGAGTTTTAGCTAAATATTATAAAGAAAGTGTATTATAAAATATATCACAAAAACATATATTTTTATAATTTACCTCAAAACTTTTACATTATACCATACATCTCCTTCTTTACATTATTTATATATTATATTTTTAAAAATATTTTATTCATTTTAAGAAATAAAATAATTAAACATAATAGTATCACACTCATATATATATACAAAAGTTTATAAAAAAAATAATAAAATATTTATAGCTTGATGAATAGTATTTCACTACATATAAAGAAATACTATTCATTTATGTAAAAAAATATAACTTTACATCATCCAATGGAAGGCTACTTAACTATTTTTTCTCTATATTATAAAGAATAACACATTTTAGCTCATCCAATATAAGTGCTCTTAGTTTCATTTCTCATATCCTAAGCTATTTTTTATTATTATTCTTTTTATTTTTTTTATACACGTTAAGTGGAAGAAAACAAAATTATTATTATTATTTATTTGTTTCGTGAATGGAAAGGGATTTTATTATATCATTATCTTTTTAGTTTGAAAAGTACAATACTTGTTTTCTTTAATTTAATATTAGAAAAAAAGGAAAAGAGACTGTCTTTTTTAATGGAATTGTTTAGAAAAAACAAACAAAAGAAGGTGGTAGGTAGTTATTAAACTCTTTGGAAAATATTAATGGAATTGTTTTGTCACATTTTATTCATAAAAAAATAAAAAAATAATTCTAGCTAGCTATTTCAGGTTTCTTTTTGTTTTCTTTAAATATAACAAACATGTTGAGTTGAAACTTCCACTATTTAATAACCCTTAATTATTCTAAAGGGTCGTAGTTTTTTTTTGTCTGCACAAAAGTAATATCTATAATTCCACTCGTACAAATATGGAAAAAATTAGGCTTTTAATTAAAATATCTCACTATATTATACAAAATAATGGATATATCTTGATGGGAAATGATCAATACAATTTTAGGTGGAAAAAAAAACTTTAAGGAATTTATTAATAAGTTGATTATTTCATTAATTAACTATTCATAAAAAGAGACATTGATTTCGTTTTTAATTTAAAAAGCACAATATTTATTTTTTCTTCTTCTTCTTCTTTTTTCGTTAGTGGTTAGCTAGAAAAGATACGTGAAATATCTATAAATGGATATTTTATTAAATTGTTTTATAATCAATATTAATTATTGAGAAACGACGCCGTATTGAAGTAAATATAAAATGATGTAACAACTGACCAATTATTGATTATGCTTTATTAATATGTTTTTAGCAAAATATGAAATATTTTTTAAAGTTATTTTGCATTCAAATTTGATTTTAATAATTTTTTGCAATATAACTTCTAATAATTTGAACAGTTAGTAAAAAATTTAGAGAAATAGTCGAAAAATTCAAATAACCGATCGAAAAATTTAAACAACTGGTCAAATTGTAGACAGAGATTATTTTGTAAAAAAATATAAAAAATAAGTCAGAGTGCAAAATCACAATTTTCATGAAATTCACTTTTTTTTTTTACAAGTAATAATAACTATAAATTTAGTTACACTAAAATTTATTAATAAATTAAATACATTAGATTCAGATATTTCTATTAATTTATTTAGTACTATATATATAGATGTATAAACCTACTTAGTAAGCTACAATTCATGGTTAATTATTATAATACTCAGATTGTGTGGATAAGAAAAATAATAAATAATTATAGCTATTTCAAAGATAACGTTGTTGTAGTCAAGTGAATTATCTATAATTACTGGGATTCTAATGATTAATGGAAGATGAGGCATGATTAATAATAATATTATGTTGAAAAAGATATTCATTAATGAATTGATTATTAAGGAAGGGTGCACTTACAGTTGATTATTTTTTTAAAAAAATCAATTATAAAGATTCCTTTCCATATTTAAAATACAATATTTACATCCATATTGTCTTTTATTATTAGAATGAAAACGACCAATTTGTCAGACACAATGGGTCTACAACCCCAACTGAGATACGATCGAAGAAAAATATAAAGAAAAAGAGAAGCCTATCTTTAACCATAATTATGATATATTTCAAAAGATTTAATTTTGAGACAAAGATCCAAACCCAAATACCCAAATTGACTGATGTGAATTCATCTAGAATATGAGAAGAAACAAGGAAACCCTAAAATGATTAATAATGTTATGATTCCAAGTTGTTAATAAATTTACTATGAAATCGTTTATTGGGTAGTTTTCCGGTGCACATCTTTTAGGTTTTGGCTCAGAAAATAATTTCGGCGCAATTTTTTTTTATAACAGTATATATTTTAATTATTTAAAGCATCCTGCAAATTTTCGAAAAATTCTAAATACTTTATAGTGTAAAAGTCAAAATTCAAATAGTTCACACACATGACTGTTTTTTTTATGCGTGCGAAATGTAACATGTTTGAATCTTATTTACGGCACTGTAAATTATTCAGAATTTTCTAAAAATTTGTAAGAATCTTTAAATAACTATAATGTATACTGTCTTAAAAAAAATCCGCTGAAAATAATTTTCGAGCCAAAAACATTAAAGGAGTGTTCATTTTTGGAGTGCACCCGAGATTCCTCCAAATTTATTTTACTCTATTACTATTAGTGAATTCGTAGAACATGACATTGTTTCGCCAAAAAAGATTGCCGTGTATTTTTGGCCAAGCTCAGCTAATAAACTAAGCTATAGATTATTGGAAAAAAAAATGGCTTGACCAAAGTTTTCTGTACCTTAAAAACGACAAATTGACTATACCAAAGTAGGAACTTTTTATTCAAGTACCCAACAAAAAACAATATAATAAAATAGGTCCCAAAACAATAGAACTCGGAAACCCCACCAAAAATAGTACATCAGCTTTAGATATTTTTTAACAAAGAGCTGTGTTCTATAACCTTTTCCTTTATTTTTTACAACATTCTTACAGAATAAGGTTGTGAAAAAAGACTTGGTAGACAAAACCCAGAAAAGGTACTAAATATAGTGAAATAATGGCTGATTTGATTTGGTCATGTTCGTTTGAGAATGATATGATATATTTTTTTTAAAAAATAGAAAAAAAGTACTCTTTAATTCGAACTTTGCTACTGACTCACTTTACGAGAACTTCTACTACTACTGTTAAAGTAAAAGTAAAAAATAAAAATATATTTTTACAATTTTCATGTGATCAATTTATGTGAGGAATGTTTCTGAGTCGTTTTCAGTTTTGTTGGCTTGTCTTGAATATGAAAATAGTATGCTCAGATACCCTTTTTAGATTTTTCTCAAAAATATATTGAAATAATAGCTCACATGTAAATTAATAATAATAATAAAAAAAATAGTCCCCATATCCTAGCGACGTGACATTAATTCGGGTCCGGACGATGCTTAATACCCGACCCGATAACCCGACCCGACCAGGGCCTACACAAGCCACAAGCCTCTGTTCCAACATAAATATGGAAACTTTACATGTGAAATTGATCAATCCAAATTCCAATCCATTAAAAACGCAAAACCCAATTGAACAGAGCAAAACGACCCATAAATCATACACAAGTTTGAAAATTAAAGAAAGTTTCATTATCCCTGTCAATTTTTTTTCCGGTAACGGTTCCGGTGCCGTTGCCGGTGATGGGTTGGGATAAACCCGGCTGCTCATAGCTTGTAGAGTCGCTCCACGGACTAATGAGGACCCTAGTTTGAGTATATAAGCAAGCATCAAGCTCTTAACGAGTCTCCTCCTCGCCGGGATTACGCCACCGGATTTGCGTTCGAAGCAGGGGCCACAAGTCTCGGCCGAGCCCATACTGACCTGAGCCTGGTCCAACCTCGCCGGATTCTTCCCGGCTCCGACATTCTCTCGAAATAGCCTATTTATGCTACTATAAGACGAAAAAGACTGCTAGTCTACTAAAATCTTTTTTTGTTTTTTCTAATTTTTTGGGTTGGTTTTCAAAGAGAGCCTTACCGTAGGGTTCTTTTGTGTTTTTCCATCTTTGAATAGTTTTTGGCGCGATTTTTTTTTATGACCGTGTATATTGTAGTTATTTAGAGCATCCTGCAAATTTTTAGAAAATTATGAATAATTTACAGTGTCGAAAACTAAGTTCAAACATGCTATTTTCCACGCGCATAAAAAAATTAGTCACGCATGCAATAATCTGTTTTCGGCACTGTAAAGAATTCAGAATTTTCTGAAAATTAGCAGGATGCTCTAAATAACTACAATATACATGATCATAAAAAAAAATCGCGTCGAAAACTATTCACGGGTTGAGAAACACAAAAAAAACCCTACGGTAAGGCTCTTTTTGAAAGTCCTACCAAAAAAAAATTACCCTATATATATAATTAAATTATAAACAAATGTAATGGTTGTTTATTTGTCTTTCTAAAACATTTTATTAACTTTTATCAATCAAAAGACCATGATTTGATGTGAGACCTAAGTTACACCATTGATCACTATGTGAGTTATGATGAACTATAAGGAGATTTGTTCATATTTTTCCATTCAACTTAAGATAAGAAAATCAACTCTCTAAAAGAAAAACAATCAAACATATTAGAATTATCCTCTGGCAATATTTGGACAAACGAAAGAGACACAAAACACATTGACTCATTTTTCAGTCAAATATCCAGCTATCGACCATTAAATGGGTCCCCAAAAGATCCTTCACTTGTTCTAACAAATTAACAGCCGAGATTAATAAAGCCAACCAAACCAAATTTTAGACTTGTTCATTTTTTTCCAACTTGTACTATATCGGCCTAGTTTTCAAAGTGGAAAACAAAATCTTAAGATAAGATATAGAAGTGTATAAAGATCCAATCCAATCAATTTTTTCATTACATTGTGAAATAGAACGTAGAAAGAGAGGGACCTCATAACCCACTTTTCCTTTCACAAATTAGATGATGTTCAATTTCATCTGTTTTTAAAACCTCTTCTGTTTCATTGAGACTCTGGTTTTCCCAGTAAAAGTTTGTGTTTTTTATTCAATTTCTTATAAAATATATCTGTGTTGTAATCAGAACCCATGAAAATGCACTACTTGTTTTGGCCGTTACGTAAAAAACAAACAAGAATCAGATCACTCTGTGAATCCACACAAGAAAATTATTTATAACAGAACAGAGACTGAGTTACCGAGTTCATAATCAAGCACCACAACCATAACAAAGAAAGTAACATAGTTCAAACTGTGGACGATATAAAATTAACAAAGGACAAGACCACGAAAAAGCCAGGAATACAAATTCTAAACCCATATGGGATAGAAAACAGAGAATGGAAAACGGTAGCTTATGGAGATCATCTTCAGCTACTTATTTTCTTTGGTGGTTTTTGTGGCTCTGGCAGAAGAAGAGCCACACAGGAACATAGCAGAGAATTTCTTAACCATATATTTAAACATCATTGTTTTCACCAACCTTTTGTCCGGGAGAAAGATGTCGTGAGTGCTGAGTTTTGGTTTGAACTTCTTCTTTGGGACGATCTCGTCAGAGTTGGGATTGATCTGGTTAAGCAGCTCTGGGCCTGGCCAGGCCACCTTTCCATCTGGGTCTTGCTTCTTTCTCATCTCTGTTTCGAAATCTGAGACTCTTGTCACTGCCATGCCTCTTTTCGGATCTCTGTTCTGGAGAGCTCCTCGCTTAGTTATCTGTTTCATGTCTTCTTCTTTTTTTGGGTGTTTTTACAGAGAAAGATAACCTCTCTTAGAGTCTGTTATAGGAACGTGTTGGAGTGAAAGAGAGGAAGATATATATATGTATATATTTTTATATATATATATATCGGTCTATACTAACAAAGTTTCTAGAAAGATGAAAAAGAACTCGGATCACATGGCAATGGCTCAAGCTTTTGTTAGTGTTTGGTCAAAAGATTCTATGATTTCTTTTCTTATCTTGGATGGTCAAATTTGGGTATGAGCTTTTACGCACTCTCAAGTTACCTCTCAACTTTTACAATCCATCATATAATATATTTTTTTATGTTTTTTTCTACATTTTTTAAACGTTATATTTTAAACATATTTTATTAGTAAAAATAATATAAAAAAATTAAAAAAAAAACAATAAATATATACTAAATATTAAAGAGAAAATTTATGAAGAAAAAAAATATATATATATATATATAAAGAATAAATAAATGTAGCTATGGATTAATTTGACTTTTTGCATAATTATTATAAATCGGTGTTAGCTAAATATTACCGAGAATTTGTATTATGAAAATACTGATGAGACTACTCTTACTATTTTTTTTTTTTTTTTTGAGGAACCTATAGTACTAATTCAATCAAAAGGGTTTTCGTAAAAAAAAAAAAAAAATTTAAAAGGGTAGAGCCAAAAATTAATTTTATGAGATAATTTGAAGAAGAAGAAGAAGGAGAAAAGGAATTTTACTTTTTAACATTTGACTTAAATGAAACCCAAATTCATTTGATCTCATTAGTGTTGAGAAATCACTTCATAATGTGTGGAATAATATGAAATTTCTTATACTGCCTTGTTTGGACACTAAAGTGGGCTTTGAAAAAACATGAAAGATTTTGTTTGTTGTGTACCTTAATTGATTATTATATTCTATTTTCTCATTCTACCCAAAAGCCGCCTATATTTTTATTTTTATTTTTATTTTTCAAATCAATTTGGCCATTATAACATGATTACACATCCTCAAATTATACATGTTTGGACCTCCAAATAGAGCAACATGGAGATTTTGATAAGGATGAGACTCCTTGAGCTTTCAACCATATCAAATCAAACTATAAAATTAACTAACGGTAAAATTATCTATTAGTAAAAAAAAAATATTTTTTCATTCAAATCCTAATATTCAATAAACATCAACAATATTAAAACTACTACTAATAAAAACTCATTGAAATCAAAATCATGATATTATTTTTGCTAGCTAGTGCTAGTATTTAGTGTGTTAAAGAAAATAGTATTATTATGTATGGTAAATTTATATCAAAATAGGGTTTATATTATTTTGGACCTGTATTTTGTCTCATTACCTGTTTGGACCCTGTGTTTAGACAAATTATTTTTTGGACCTTATGTTTTGTAAAATGATTAAAATAGAACCCTAAACTCAATTTTTATGAAGAAAAAATTGAATATAATAACATAGTTTTTAAGGAGAATGATTTTATTTTTGTTTTGAATTGTTAGTTTGGTAAATTATTTGTGATTTTAGTTGAGAAAATATTGATCAAAATCGAGTTTATGTATCTATTTTAACTATTTTACAAAACATAGGATTCAAAAAATAATTTATCAAAATATATAGCCTAAAAAAATAATGAGACAAAATACAGAATCCTAATAAACCTATCATAATATACATATAAATAAATAATTTAATTAGAGGGAATATAATAGAGTTGCAGCATTACTTTAGGTGAGCTGTCACAAGGTGTTCCCACGTCATCATCCCACGTCATCTTCCTAGTTCTATTTGCCGTTATTTGCCACTAATTTCCTCTTACCAAATATGAAAGGAATAAAAAGCCTAAACTTGTTGTAGCCAAGTAGAAAGAGTCATGATTACGATAAAAAGAAAATCTAATAATATCTTCAAATTATTATATTGTATAATTGTGTGGATAAAGATGTATTTAACAACGAATTAATGTATACTTAACTCATGTACTTTCTTAACTCATGCCTTCTAATTTCTATTATTAATTGAGTTTTTTGTAATCACATATTGAATAATCATTGAATTGTAATAATATTAGGTTATATAAGAAAATAAATATGAAAATTGCACACAAAAATTATTTATATAAATAACAAGAAAGCAACTACCATAAATTGTATGAGTATCCCAAATTAGACAACATGTTTTATATATATTTATATTTGAGGTATGAATAATAAGCAGTAAATTTAATAAAGTGAATGGTAAAATATGGTAGTAACATGAACGCAAAATTGAAAAAATTAATTATATAGGTAATTTTGTCATTTTCCACCATTAATAGATAGTCTAATATTTTTTACCGTAATATTATTACTAACCCCACTTAAGAAAATGATCACGTTGACTAATTCTAATATATAATAATGATAATCAGTGGCCATAATGAATTAACAAACACCTAAGAATAAGACTCAACAACTTCATTTAAAGTAAGTTAGGTAGTCAAAATTTTGAATTTGATGGTGTCATCTCATTTGAGACAACGACTTAAAATACAACTAATTGCAAAAGTTGATTGAGAATAAATTAATGTGTAATGTTGTCTGCACTAAAATTATACATAAAAATATTATATCAATTAATGAAATACTATTTTTAAAAATAATAGATCCTGCTTGCAAGGCAGGTCCTGAAGAGTTTTGGGTTCTAAGAAAAATTGGGGATTAAGGGCTTTTTTGTAAAAACTTTCTAAAAGTTTATAGTATTTTTTAAAAGAAATGTAAAAAAAAAATGGGCCCTCGGAGAATGGTCCCAGGAAAAATTGTGGATTAGGGGCTCTTTTGTAAATATGTGCTATTTTTTAAAAAAATGGGCCTTGAAAAATGGTCCTAGGGCCTAGGAAAAAATTGTACTTGGAAAAATTAGGGATTAGGGATTCTTTTGTAAAAAAATTCTAAAAATTTATAGTATTTTTTAAAGAAATGTTAAAAAAAATGAGCCCTTGAGCTAAGGGTGTCTTAGGTTTGGGTCTAGCTCACTTTAGCTCAGTTCTGCCGATTTGAAATAAATTTAATTAGTTAAATAAAACTATCATATCAATGAAGCTAATATAATGTATATATATGAATAATTTTGAATTTTTTAATGTTCTATAAAAGTAAATTCAAGAGGATTGTTGTGCTTTATGTCAATTAAGCTTGGATTTTTTATTTTTTTTTGTATTATTTTAATATTTTATGCCAATCAAGCTTGGATTTTTGAATTTTTTGTATTTTTTTTAATGTTTTATGCCAATCAAGCTTGGATTTTTGTGTCACCAAACCTCTTTTTATTATTTTTATATACCTAATTAATTCCATACTAATTAAAAACAATGATTTTAATCTTTATATAATCTAAATTCCATAGAGGATTAACTCGGCAGACTTTGGTCAAAGAAAAGAAAATATATTTTTACATAAAAAAGGGCCTTTTACTTTTCTTTTTCATTTTTTTTAAATAAAGATAGAAAAATTGATAATAAAATAAATATTGTATTATATTACTATTTAAATTTTGGAATGTACATGCAATTGGGTCTATGATATTACTTTCATCACCGGTGTTTGTAGAGGAAGTTGATGTGTCATTATTTATTTTTTCAATAAATAAATACGAATTTATATTTTTGACATAACAGATAATGTAACCGACTTATCTAATGATTGAAAAGCAAGAAAATATTTTGTCATCATTATAAAATAGTTTTTTATTAATATTATTAAAAAAAGTAGAAATATTATTGTAATTATTATTGAAGGGTTGCGTGCTTTATTTTTTTGTAAATTTCCTTATAATTTAATATTCTATGTATTAGGAGATGATATTTACACCCTGATAGCCAACAAATTGTTAGTTAGTTGAGCGTATAATTCTGTTAAGCTTTCTGTTGCAACAGAATTTTTCATTTGTACAGCTTCGTAATACTCAGTATAAATAAAGAGTTTGTTCACCTCAGAAATCAATTAACAATTCTTGATTCTGAGGTTTTCTTTCCAATATACAGTTTTTCATTGTTTTCTTCTCTGTTTCTGTGAACTTCATCTTGGTATCAGACGCCTCTGACTCGCGTCAATGGCCTCCTCCGGCGACAACTCGTCTCCAGTAGGTGTCCCTGATCCTCGGCCACCGGTTCCACCGACTGCTGCTGCGTGGCCACCGGTTCCACCGACTGCTGCTGCGTTTCCCCATTGGAATCCTTTTTCAAATTCTTTGACTTCCTCTCTCACAATAAAACTAGATCGAGCTAATTTTCTTGCTTGGAAATCCCAAGTCGTACCCACGGTCATTGGCCATGACCTTGATGACATACTCTATAGTGATCTTCATCCTCCGCAGAAACTCCTCAATGGCAATTCGAATCCGATGTATCTACAATGGCGAAAGAAAGATCAATTGTTACTATCGTGGCTTCGCTCATCTATGACGGAAGCGATTCTTGGAACTGTCTCCAGTTACAATTCCTCATATACGGTCTGGAAAGCTCTTGAGCAAAAATTTTCCAGCCAGTCAAAAGCTAGGTTACTACAGCTCAAAGGTCAATTAACCAATATTCAAAAAGGTAACCTCAGCATCTCTGACTATGTCGACAAGATTAAGTCCATTTGTGATTCTTTAGCCATTGCTGGTCACTCTGTTACTGATCTGGATTTGATTCTTCATTTGCTTAATGGCTTGGGACCGGAGTTTGATCCCGTTGTTTCTGGAATCACGTCTCGAAGCGATGCACTTACGCTTGAAGAAGTTCAAGCTCTCCTCATGTCGCATGAGTCTAGACTTGAAAGGCACACGTCCATGATGGATCTTTCTTCCAAGATTGCTGCCAATCTTACTTTTGGCTCTCGGAATGCTCCTTATCGCCACCCATTTGCGCCTGGTCGAGGTACCCCTGCACCGAACCAATCAAGACTCCCTTCTCGCAACTATGTGCGTCCTCCTCCCACCACCAGACCCCTCTGTCAATTGTGTATGAAATATGGCCACACTGCGCCAGTTTGCCATTACAGGTTTGACAAAAATTGGGTGACCCCGAAGCCATTTTCCTCTCAACCACAAGTGAATCTGACAGAACAGAACTGTGCTTTTGATTCTCAAGGTCTAGTAACTCAAACTCTTCCTGATTTTGGTGATGATGCTGGCTGGTATGTGGACACTGGGGCAACGAATCATGTTGCATTTGCTATGGATAATCTTGATTCAGCTACCCCTTACATTGGGCAAGAGTCTGTTGCAGTAGGCGATGGTAAGAAATTACTCATATCTCATGTCGGTAAAACTACCCTTCCATCTTTATCTTCTAAGCCTTTACATCTTCAATCTGTTTTACATGTTCCTTCCATCAAAAAGAATCTAGTGAGTGTCTCCAAACTAACCAGAGATAATGATGTGTTCCTTGAGTTTCATAAAACTTGTTGTTTTGTCAAGGACAAACAGTCGGGTGCTGTCCTCCTCAAAGGGAAGCTCAAGAATGACTTGTACCTGCTAGGAGATGATCAATCGAAGCTGTCCAACCACTCGTTTCAATGTTTTCTAGCAACCACAGTTCAATCCTCTTGTAATAACAACTGTTTTACGTGTTGTAACAGTGCTGATAAAACAGTCTTTTCTTGTACTGATTTGTCCATTAATAAAAATGCTTTGTCTACTCCTATTGATACTTTATGTCCTACTGTCCTTACTACTACAAAACGTGATGATATAAATCTCTGGCATACCAAACTTGGTCACCCTGCTCCTGATACTTTAACCAAAATATTATCACAATCCAATATACCTCACTCACTAAAAAATTTGAAGTTTTGTACTTCCTGTCAATTAGGAAAAAGCCATCGCCTTCCCTTTTCCTTGTCGCCTAGTAGAGCATCTCAGCCTCTTGAACTGATTCATACCGACCTCTGGGGACCCTCGCATGTTGTGTCCAAAGACAATTACAAATATTACATCTTGTTTCTTGATGATTTTAGCAGATTCTCTTGGATTTTTCCACTGACATTAAAATCTCAGGCTCTTGAAGTGTTTGTCAGATTTAAAAGTTTGGTTGAAAAGCAGTTTAATTTACCAATCAAGAGAGTGCAAACTGATGGTGGAGGTGAATACAGACCTTTTGAGAAGTTTCTCATGGATCAAGGCATTAGATTTCAGCTTTCATGTCCACACACGCATGAGCAGAATGGTAGAGTGGAGCGAAAGCATCGCCATGTGACAGAAACTGGATTAACGTTACTTGCCCATTCCGGTCTTGATATGAGCTACTGGTGGCATTCTTTTCAGTGTGCAGTTTACTCCAGTTCTTGGCAACATAAGTCCCTATGAATGCTTGTTCAAGCAACAACCAGATTACACAATTCAGAAGCCTTTTGGGTGTGCTTGTTTTCCCCATTTGCGGCCTTATTCTCATCACAAGCTGGAATATAGATCGGAAGAATGCATTTTTCTGGGTTACTCTCCTAAACATAAGGGATATCTCTGTGAAAACAAATCTGGCAGAATCTATGTAGCTAGAAACGTGGTGTTCAATGAGACTCATTTTCCTGCATTTTCCACCACCACTTCCTCGCAGGTACATTCTAGTGACTCTAATCTTGTACCCACATCACAGTTTATTACTACTACTTCTCCGATTGACTCTAATGGTGTTTTGCCTCCTGCTGCTGTACATGAGCAACATCAATCTGGTTCGCGTGATGCCTCACGAACTAACCCAGTTCATGCTAGTCCTTCAGTGGCTTCTCCATCTGTTGCGTCTTCTACTAATTCCAGTAGTGCCACTGCCATGTCGCTGCCTACTTCGAATACAGCAACAAATAATGGTTCTGCTTCTTGTTCTGAGACTGATGTTCCTTCTATTGCTGCACCACAGAGAACTCATGCTATGACAACACGGTCTCAACATGGAATATATAAGCCCAAGGCTTATTTAGCAATGAAGCATCAACTCCCTGAGTCACTTCTTCCCCGCGAGCCCAAGTCAGTAAAAGCTGCGGTTAGTGATCCGAATTGGAAGGCAGCAATGCACAAGGAGTTTATAGTACTTCAAGCTAATGATACATGGTCACTTGTGCCCTATGAGCCTCATATGCATCTCATAGGAAATAAATGGGTACATAGAAATAATTAAATTAATTTTTTAATTTATTCTAAATTTTTATATATTCTATAATTTTTAATTTTTTTTGTTTTGATTGAAATTATTTTATTTTATTTTTTTGTCATAATTTAAAAAAAAAAACGCTTACTTTATTTCCTGTATTTTATTCATATGTATTTTTAGAATATGAAAAGAAGATTTTTTTTAAATAATAAAAAAAAATATTTTATATTATTTTTTTAAAATAAAAATGAGGTATCTTAATTAAAATTTAGGTGTTAATATTTTATTTAATCCACAAAATATACTATTTAATATTGATAATGTATGTCCTAAATATTACAATGTGGTAATAACAAAATTAAATAGTTCCTTTTTTTAGGTTTGAAAATTACAAAATCAACTTCCTTATCCGAATGAAAGATGTTCTAAATTGCCCCACTAAACTATATATTTTCATAATGTTTGGAAATTTCTGCGTTGATTTTTTAATACCATCTTAAATAATTATTTTTAATAATATAATAATATCCTATATTTTTATAATCATTAAGGAACGGGCTCATTTGACTTATGAAAAGGCAACATTCATTAAAACCCAGTTAGATAGTTAGATTCGTTTTGTGCATGTCCAACTTGTCTTGGATATTGTCTGATACCATGAATCTTATTATTTTTTATAATTATTATAATAATAAAAACGAAATCGTGCTTATTCTATTTCGAATTATTTAAATATTCTTCTGTTACTTCATTTTTAATATTTCTTTATTAAATAAGAGTATCAATAGATTATTTAAATATTAGAAACTGCAAACTTAGTCACACTAGTATTAATTATATTAAATACTCAACCACACAAAATTCCATAACCCCAAAATTCTTGGCTGTGGTCCCGGCAAGAAATCCGACCAAAAAACACACATTAGAGTTGGATATCTCTATTAATTAAATGTTAATTAGTTTAATACTTTTTATAAACCTACTTACAAAGCTATGATTATTGGTTAATTAATCATAACAATTATAGCTATACATGTTAGTACTTTCTTTATTTATAACTTTTGGTGCTTTCAATATTCAGATTCTTTTTTACCTATACAAATTATTTTTGTAGTATTCAAGTTAATTCTCTATAATTACAGGTATATTAATGATGTATGGCACATGGGGCATTAATAGTATTAATAGTAGAGTTTGTTATTTGGCGTATTAAGGTGTTCAACATCACATGAGTTAATATATTATAATTGATTAACGATACCCCCATAATAATTATTAAATTCAAATATGTGGGACCCAATATTGAGTTGCACCAATAGCGATACGTCACCACCTTATTGTGTTAGCCACCATTGGTGCCCGTTAGGGCAGCTCCAACCGGACTGCAGAACAACAAATAGAGTGCTTAAAATGCACAAAATCAAATCCAACCCAACTCCATTTATCCCACCATTATGCTGTCAAGCTACAGTATCCCACTAAATATGGTGGAGTACTGTAGCAATGACAAAAACAAAATGGGGTATTATTTTGCTTTTTATATTAGTATTTAATAATAAAAAATATACTTTTCGGTGTAATTTTTAGTAATGTAGTTGGAATTGAAAAAAAATTATAGTACTAAGATTATTTAATTTTGGTATTGGTGCTTCTCCCAACAGTAATATATGAGACTTAATTTAAATGAATTGATTACTAAGGAAAGGTGAGTTAGTAATAAAAAAATCCAGAGGAAATCTTTGTCATATTTAAGAATACAATATTAACATACGTATTTTTTCGTGTTTGTACGTTGTTAGAAAACAACACTTCAAAAGAGCAATTTGTCTGAGAACGACAGAAAACAGAAAACTTTTTTGTCAACAACGTGGGTCCACAACCGACCTACGAACAAAAATTAAATTAAAGATAAAAACTTGCCATTTTATGTGCCACTTTAATTTTTTTTTAACAATTAGTTTGAGTTGTTTAAATCATTCAAATTAAAAACAATGATAATCCCAATAAAACAGTTTATTATTGCGAAGAAACTTGGAAACCTGAAATGATTTATAGTGTTATAATCCCAAGTCGTTGATTAATAAGCTATAAAAATAATTTATTTTATTTTACACGAATACTAGCATTGAATTCATCTTCAAAACGCTAATATAACTTTGAAACTTATGGTCAAGACAACAGCTGATAATTTTTTGGTGCACCTCAAAAAAATGGGTACTTCGATACACTTTCTTAATATTTTTGGCTCTCAAAGTATTTTTGACGATTATCTTATTATTGTGTACATTATAGTTATTTAGAGAGCATTTTGTAAATTTTTAAATTTTTTTAGAATAATTTAACAATATCAAAAATAAAGTTCAAACATGTTATCTTCAATATGCGTGTAACAACTTAATTTTTTATACGGTAAATTATTTAAAATTTTCTAAAAATTTACCAATATTCTAAAAAGACGATTATAATAAAAAATTATACTAAAAATACCTAGCGAGCCAAAATTAGAAGGATTTACGAGTGTAACTTGCATCGGAGAACTATCCTAAACAAAATATATTTTTACAATTTTGATTTGCTAAATTTATTTGAGAAAGGTGATGAATGTTCTGAGGCTGGTAAGCTATTTGACTTTACACAAAATATATAAATAAATTGAAATAATGGCTGACACGAAAAAAAAATAATAAAAAAAAAAAGTTCCCCTGTCCTCACGCGATAGCGAAGGCCAGGACCACTAGTGAAATAAATTCGAACCTTAACGGATATTTTGTACCCAACCCGCTCCGATCACGGTTTTCGCTCGGAGCCGATGCCAATGGCCGAGGGTTCAAGAGAATCCGACGGAATCTCTACCCTCCGGCACTCTGGTATAAACATAACCCGACCCGACCCGACCAAGGCCCACCTTGCTCATACTGATTCCCCTGTTCTATCACACACTCACAGATACATAAAAACCGAAACTTGTTGAAAATTCAATCCATTGAAAAGGCGAACCCCGATTGAACTGAGCTAAACACAATTACAACACAAAGACGAGAAGTACATAAACGAAAAAACGACGCATAAAACATATACAAGTTTGATAATCAAAGAAAGTTTCTTGGCCCTGTCAATTTTTTCCGTCACCACTTTCTGGTGCCGGTGCCGGGTAAACCAGGTTCCTCATACTGTGACGAGTCACTCCACGGACCAAAGAGGACCCTAGATTGAGTATATAAAGAAGCATCAAGCTCTTAACGAGTCTCCTCCTCGCCGGGATTACGCCTCCGGATTTGAGCTTGAAACAGAGGCCATCAGTCTCGGCGGAGCCCATATTGACATGAGCCTGGTCCAACCTCGCCGGCTTCTTCTCGGCACCCACCTTCTCTCCGTACGAGTCTTTCGCCATAGCCGTCGCTCCTTCTCTGTCGCTTATATTCTTCGAGATCGCCGTCGTAGCAACACAGCCTTATGCTTGTCTTACTCTAAAAACCGAAACTATTCCTTTTAATGGGTTCGGAGAGAGAGAGAGAAAGGTGGTTGGGATTGGGTTTTGGGTTTTGGGTGTAAGATCAGTAGGTTCCTGGAAAGTGAGTTCTAGAGGGTGAGAAACTATAGAAATGTCAAATGTGTGGTAAATTAGAAAAAAGAGCAACTACAGCTATTGCTGATAACGACCAATTATAAGATAATACCGATTCTTTAAATAAAAGTGCACATATGTAGTAAAGTACTATATATTTTAGGATTGAATTAAGTAAAAGCACGGTCTAAATCTATGGTTTCTAGTTTTGTACATAATTAATGATTCCTTTTTCAATCATACATAGAGAGATATGGAGCCCTAAATGGTTGAGTGTGTTATTTGATACCTTAATTATCTAACACCACATGAATTAACTTCCTATATTTGGTTAACGATATTCCACGATGCATATTAAATTCAAGTATGTAGGACTCAATATTTAATTGTACAATTAGCGGTATACCCTTAGCAATTCTCAAATGAGTCACCCTAAAGGTCTTCCTTTGTTCTAATTAACCAAAAGACAAGAATAATAAAGCCATCTAAAGCTAACTTTAGATTTATGGACGCATTTTGAGTAGTTAGGAAGGTTACACAAGTTGGATTACTTTTTACTGGGTGACATGTAAGTACTCTATTGGGCTAGTTTCAAAGTGGAAAGAAAAATCTATATTTATATCGAGTATGGACAATAGGGTTAGATTAGATAGAGAAGTATAAGAAGATCCAATCAATTTTGCCCAAAAGAGAAAACAGAGACACAACGAGAAAGATATATTTATAAATACAGAGAAAGAGGTGTCTCAAATCCCACTTTTCCTTTAACCTTTTAGCTTGCGATAATTTCCATGTCACCAAATTCCAAGTACCATACAAACCAATGTTACCAATTTTCAGCTCTATTACTTAATAAAAGAAAAAGAGAAATCACATCACTCTGTCAATACATGGAAGAAAATTATAGAACAGAAGAGAGACACACCATACCAAGTTCATAATCAGAAAGTAACACAATCGAAACAGTTCACAATATAAACTTAAGAAGACACAACACCATGAAACCAGAACAGAACCCACTAACTAAACACGCCATAATATGAGATAGAAAACAGAGAAAATGGAGATCTTCTTCGGCTACATATCTTCTTTGGTAGTTTTCGAGGCTCTGGCAGAAGAGGAGCCGGCAAGGAAGATAGCAGAGAATTTCGCAGCTATATATTTAAACATCATCGTTTTGACCAACCTTTTCTTCGGGAGAAAAACGTCGTGAGTGCAGAGTTTTGGTTTGAAGATTTTGTTGGGGATGATCATGATCTCATCTGGGTTATGCAGCTCTGTCTGTGGCGAGGCCACCTTTCCATCTGGGTCTTGCTTCATTTTCACCACCGTTTCAAAATCTGAGACTCTTGTCACTGCCATGGCTCTTCTGGACCTCAGTTTTTGAAAGCTCCCCACTTTCTTGTGTGTTATAAGTTGTTTTTGGTGCTTTAGATTGACTGATTGAGAGAGAGAGAATGAATAGAGCGAAAGCGAGAGAGAGAGAGAGAGAGCCAATGAGACTCAGAAAAATAGGGAAAAAGAGGAAGAACCGAATAAGAGAGCGACAATGAGAGAGAAAGAGAGAGGGTGTGACGTGGCATGGTTTTAGGGAGGGAGAGGGTGTGACGTGGAATTGTATTTAGACAGAGATAAAAGAAGAAGAGAGATAGAAATAAAAGAATAATTACCAATTTCTCTATTTGAAGGGACTAAAGCGAGCCTTGAAAGAACATGAAAGATTTTGTTCTATATTTTAAAATTTTAATTATTATATATCAAAGCTATTTGACATTCCTCAAATTATCATTATCATTATTTTGCTTAGCAAGTTGTCGATTGGTGGACCCTCCTTTTAGGCATCAACTTGCAACCCTATATAGAGCAACATGGAGATTTAGACATAATAAGGATGAGACTTACTGAGTTTTCAACCATATGAAAAATAAGTCCCTTATGATTATGATTTATGTTTCTTTTTCCACACATTTCATCTCTTTCTTTTGAGTAATCTGAATAGGGTGCATGACCTTCCAAATTTAGGTCATATTTTGGAGAAAATATTTCAACAATTCGAGTTCACACGTGAGACGACTTTTGAATTTGGACCAAATTATTTTGTGTACCAAATTATATTCAAGTGACTATAAAACGTTGCACAACAACAACACTTGACCAATTATTGAGTTATTTGTTTAAATATTACAAACTGCAAACTTAGTCACACTAGTATTAATTATATTAAATACTCAACCACACAAAATTCCATAACCCCAAAATTCTTGGCTGTGGTCCAGGCCAGAAATCCGACCAAAAAACACACATTAGATTAGAGTTAGATATCTATATTAATTAAATGTTAATTAGTTTAATACTTTTTATAAACCTACTTAGTAAGCTATGATTATTGGTTAATTAATCATAACAATTATATAGCTATCATGTTGGTACTTTCTTTATTTATACCTTTTGGTGCTTTCAATATTCACATTTTTTTTAACCTATAAAAATTATTTATGTTGTATTCAAGTTAATTCTCTATAATTACAGGTATATTAATGATGTATGGCATATTAAGGTGTTCAACACCACACGAGTTGACACCTTATAATTAATTAACGATACCTCATAATACATATTAAATTCAAATATGTAGGACCTAATATTGAGTTGTACCAATAGCAATACGTCACCTCCTTATAATGTTGGCTACCACTGGTGCCCGTCAGGGCAGCTCCAACAAGACTGCAGAACAACAAATAGAGTGCTAAAAAGGCACAAAATCAAATCTAACCCAACTCCATTTATCCCATCATTATGCTGTCAAGCTAAAGTACTTCACTAAATATAGTGGAGTACTGTAGCAAGGGCAAAAACAAAGGGGAGTACTATTTTGCTTTTTATATTAGTATTTAATAATAAAAATATTTGTATATTATTTTATATATAAAATAAAATAATAAATAATATATTTTTCAGTATAATTTTTGGTGTTGTGGTTGAAATAAAAAAAAATATTATAATAAAATTATTTAATTTTGATGTTGGTGCAACACCATATATATATATATATATATATAATAACAATTCTCTAATATATGTTGAAAAAGAGACTCTTAGTTTAAATGAATTGATTACTAAGGAAAGTTGAGTTAGTAATAAAAAAAATCCAGAGGAAATCTTTATCATATTTAAGAATACAATATTAACATACGTATTTTTTCGTCTTTGTACGTTGTTAGAAAACGACACTTAAAATGAAAACGACAGAAAACAGAATTCTTTTTTGTCAACAAATTGGGTCCAACCGACCTACGAACAAAAATTAAATTAAAGATAAAAACTTGCCATTTTATGTGCCACTTTATTTTTTCACGGTTAGTTTGATTTGTTTAAATTATTCAAATTAAAAACAATGATAATCTCAATAAAACAGTTTATTATTGCGAAGAAACTTGGAAACCTGAAATGATTTATAGTGTTATATGATCCCAAGTCGTTGTTTTTTTTTTTTTGAAAGAGTAAGTCGTTGATTAATAACTATAAAATAAAAAAATAATTTATTTTATTTTACACCAATTCTAGTATTGAATTCATAGAACATGATTGGAAGATAAATCTAGCTAAAAATAAATGGCTGACCCAAGTTTTCTGTACCTTAAAAACGCCAAATTAACTTTAACAACTTATGGTTAAGACAACATCTGATAATTTTTTGGTGCACTACAAAAATGGGTATACCCATCGAAGTATTTTTGGCGATTTTTTTGTACTGTATATATTATAGTTATTTAAAATATTTTTTAAATTTTTTTAAAAAATTATGAATAATTTATCATGTCGAAAATACAATTTAAACATGTTATTTTCTATGCATGAACAACAAATTATTTAAATATTATTTTCTACACTATAAACTATTAAAAATTGTCTAAAAAATTTCAGATACTATAAAAAAAAAAATTATAATGCTAAAAATACTTACCGAGGGATGTACGAGTGTAACTTGTATCGGAGAACTATCCTAAACAAAATATATTTTTACAATTTTGATTTGATAAATTTATTTGAGAAAGGTGATGAATGTTTCTGAGTCTGGTCAGCTATTTGACTTTACACAAAATATATAAATAAATTGAAATAATGGCTGACACGTAAAAAAAAAAAAAAATTCCCTCGTCCTCACGCGATAGCGAAGGCCAAGGCCACTAGTGACATAAATTCGGACCATAACGGATATTTTGTACCCGACCCGCTCCGATCACGGTTTTCGCTCGGAACCGATGCCAATGGCCTAGGGTTCAAGAGAATCCGACAAATCTCTATCCTCCGGCCATCGGGTATAAACATAAACCCGACCCGACCCGACCAAGGCCCACCTTGCTCATACTGATTCCCCTGTTCTATCACACACTCACAGATACATAAAAACCGAAACTTGTTGAAAATTCAATCCATTGAAAAGGCGAACCCCGATTGAACTGAGCTAAACACAATTACAAACACTGAAGAGATGTACATAAACGAAAAAACGACACATAAAACATACACAAGTTTGATAATCAAAGAAAGTTTCGTGGCCCTGTCAATTTTTTCCGTCACCACTTTCCGGTGCCGGTGCCGGGTAAACCAGGTTCCTCATACTGTGACGAGTCACTCCACGGACCAAAGAGGACCCTAGATTGAGTATATAAAGAAGCATCAAGCTCTTAACGAGTCTCCTCCTCGCCGGGATTACGCCTCCGGATTTGAGCTTGAAACAGAGGCCATCAGTCTCGGCGGAGCCCATATTGACATGAGCCTGGTCCAACCTCGCCGGCTTCTTCTCGGCACCCACCTTCTCTCCGTACGAGTCTTTCGCCATAGCCATCGCTCCTTCTCTGTCTCTTTATTCTACGAGATCGCCGTCGTAGCAACACAGCCTTATGCTTGTCTTGCTCTAAAAACAGAAACTTTTCCTTTTAATGGGTTCGGAGAGAGAGAGAGAGAGAGGTGGTTGGGATTGGATTTTGTGTGTAAGATCAGTAGGTTCCTGGAAAGTGAGTTCTAGAGAGTGAGAAACTATAGAAATGTCAAATGTGTGGTAAATTAGAAAAAAGAGCAACTACAGCTATTGCTGATAACGACCAATTATAAGATATGTAGTAAAGTACTTACTATATATTTTAGTATTGAATTAAGTAAAAGCACGGTCTAAATCTATGGTTTCTAGTTTTGTACATAAATACTGATTCCTTTTTCAATCATATATCGAGTTATGGAGCCCTAAATGTTCGAATCTTGCTATTTGATAAGTTATGCAATACTACATAAATTAACATCCTATATTTAGTTGACGATATCCCACGATACATATTAAATTCAAGTACGTAGGATGCGATATTTAATTGCATGATTAGTGGTATACCCCTTAGCAATTCTCAAATGGGTCTTCCTTTGTTCTAATTAACCAAAAGACAAGATTAATAAAGCCATCCAAAGCGAACTTTAGATTTATGGACGCATTTTGAGTAGTTAGGAAGGTTACACAAGTTGGATTACATGCTCATTTTTTACTGGGTGACATGTAAGTACTCTATTGGCCTAGTTTCAAGGTGGAAAGAAAAATCTATATTTATATCGAGTATGGACAATAGGGTTAGATTAGATAGAGAAGTATAAGAAGATCCAATCAATTTTGCCCAAAAGAGAAAACAGAGACACAACGAGAAAGATATATTTATAAATACAGAGAAAGAGGTGTCTCAAATCCCACTTTTCCTTTAACCTTTTAGCTTGCGATAATTTCCATGTCACCAAATTCCAAGTACCAAACAAACCAATGTTACCAATTTTCAACTCTATTTACTCCGATTTCGTTAGTGGTTTAAGCTATTACTTAATAAAAGAAAAAGACAAATCACATCACTCTGTCATTGCATAGAAGAAAATTATAGAACAGAAGAGAGACACACCATACCAAGTTCATAATCGGAAAGTAACACAATCGAAACAGTTCACAATATAAACTTAAGCCAGAACAGAACCCACTAACTAAAAACGCCATATGAGATAGAAAACAGAGAAAATGGAGATCTTCTTCGGCTACATATCTTCTTTGGTAGTTTTGGAGGCTCTGACAGCAGAGAATTTCTCAACTATATATTCAAACATCATCGTTTTGACCAACCTTTTCTTGGGGAGAAAGATGTCGTGAGTGCAGAGTTTTGGTTTGAAGTTTTTGTTGGGGATGATCATGATCTCATCTGGGTTATGCAGCTCTGTCTGTGGCGAGGCCACCTTTCCATCTGGGTCTTGCTTCATTTTCACCGCCGTTTCAAAATCTGAGACTCTCGTCACTGCCATGGCTCTTCTGGACCTCAGTTTTTGAAAGCTCCCCACTTTTTTGTGTGTTATAATAACTTGTTTTTGGTGCTTTTAAAGAGAAGGAATACCCTCTCTTGGCGTCTGAGATTGACTGATTGAGTGTGAAAGAGAGAGAATCAATAGAGCGAAAGCGATAGGTAGAGAGGAAGACTCTGAAAAATAGGAAAGAAAGAGAGTGAATGAATATAGCGAAAGCGATAGGTAGAGAGAAAGACGACGGTACTCTGAAAAATAGGAAAAGAAAGAGAGAGACGGTGAAACGTGGCATAGTATTTAGAGAGAGAAAGAGGAAGAAATAAAGGAAGAAGAAAGAGATAGAGAGAGGGTTGGTTGAGTGTGACGTGGATGAATGCTATATAACATGGTCTAATTTTATCCCAAGCCACGTGGCTGCTGTCATTTTTTTCTATTTTTTTTTTTTTATGAAAAGGAAATTTTATTATCAAATATCTCTCAGCAATACAGTCCAGAAACTAGAGGTCAAATCCTCCTTAAATAAGCTACGAACAGCCACCATGGTAGACTCTCTTGCAAGAGCATGAGCGGTCCCATTGGCAGTACGTTTAACAAAGACAACTGAAACAGAAATGGAATCCCTCAGCAGGATTTTACACTCTTGAATTAAACACCCAAAGTAGGAATCCAACTCCAAGTTACTCCTTAGAGCTTGAACTACTAGTAAGCTATCAGTTTCAACAATAATATTTCTCCAATTTTTCCTTTTGATCCAGCTCAATGTTTCCCGGATTCCCATCACTTTCGCAAGCTCAGGGGAGACTAAGCCCAACCTGCAAACCGAAAAAGCCTCCACAAATGCACCCAAATGATCTCGGGCCACACCCACAAAGCTGAATGAATTTGTTTCACGAAACAAGGCAGCATCGACATTTACTTTAAGCTGACCTTGGGGTGGCTTTGTCCACGATGCTTGTCCATCTGCAGGCGTCATATAAGTCGGCAAAGGGGCAACCTCACCATCTTGAGAAAGCAACCAGGTTTGGAGCGTCGAATTTGCCAAAGAGAGCACCCCGAACGTAGATATCTTCCGCCTCCGCCAGACCCACTCATTCCTCCTACGCCAGATTGCCCAGCAGAGCATAAGATATTTGGCACGTTGCTCTGCATCCCGACCCTTAAAACTGAGCCTCAACCACTCAGCGAAAGAAGCTTCGTCAGGAGGACGAAGACGAACATCAAACCTCTCCCAACACGGCCAGATCTGACTACAGTTCACCAGGCAGTGAGCAATAGACTCACTTGCTTCCTCACACATTGGGTAAACAATATCTACCTGTACATGGCGCAAATGGAGCTTTAATTTAGTGGGTAGACATCCAGATGCAACCCTCCACACTAAGTCCTTCACTTTAGGAGGAACTTTGACTTTCAAACTCCATTCCATAAAGCTTTTTCCACTACACATGCTTCACCGTTCTTCAAAACTTGACTGAAAAATACCCAGAGGTTTCAAAGCTCCAATACCAGCAATCTCTATCACGATTTGGGCTAAGAGGAATATTTAGTATACAACTAGCATCCCTCTCATTAAATATATCATGGACTAAATCAACATCCCAGCCGCCTCTTTCCACATGCATCAAGGCCGAAACTTTGGCATCTACCAATGAAGGGTGGAAAGTTGTAACACAAGGGTTGGATTCATCTAAGAGCCATGGATCTGAAATTACCTTGATAGACTCTCCATTGCCCACATGCCATCTAGCCCCCTGAATAATTAGGGGTTTCACTTCCAAAAGACTCCTCCAAATATAGCTTGGGTTTGACCCAATTTTGGCACCCAAGAACGAAGAATTTTTATAATATCTTGCCTTATAGACGCGTCCCACCAAAGATTCCGGATTACAAAGGAGTCTCCAACTTTGTTTACAAAGGAGAGCTCTATTGAAATCACCAAGGTCCCGAAAGCCCATGCCCCCCTTAATCTTATGAACAGTTAAGGACTCCCATCTCTTCCAATGAATGGATTTCCCATTTCTAGATGAGCCACGCCACCAATATCTACACATCAGTCTCTCCATGTCTGCACACAAGTTCTTAGGAAGCAAAAAAACACTCATTGCATAAGAAGGGAGTGATTGAGCCACAGTTTTTATTAGCACTTCCTTCCCTGCTTTGGATAACAAGCGACCTTCCCATTGCTCAATCCTGTTCCTCATTTTATCTCTGAGATATCCCAACAAAACAGATTTGTTTCTGCCCAATATATTTGGTAACCCCAAATACAAGCTGGAGGGTCCCGCTTCAGGAATATTAAGAGAGCTACAAATTGAGCATCGAATATCTTCTCTAGTATTAGCACTGAAAAAAACAGATGATTTCGCCAGGTTGATCTGTTGACCTGAAGCCATCTAATAACAATTAAGAAGATCACGAACTTGAACCGCCTCATCCACTGAGGCTTTACAGAACAGGTAACTATCATCAGCGAAGAGCATGTGAGATATCACAGGAGCCTCTCTTGCCACCTTACACCCCATGAGCCGACCTTCGTTAACAAATCTAGAAATCAAACCAAAAAAACCTTCTGCACAAAGGATAAACAGATAGGGAGATAGGGGATCCCCTTGTCTCAAACCACGAGTGGGAGCAATAGCCTCCAATTCTCTTCCGTCAATAGCTATCCTATATGAAACCGAGCTTACGCACTTCATAATTAATTCCACCCAATGATCTCCAAACCCCATTTTTTTCATCATAGCCTCTAGGAAGCTCCATTCAATTCGATCATAGCTCTTGCTCATATCGAGTTTCAAAGCCATAAAACCATCCTTCCCAGAAGTTTTCCTCTTTAAAAAGTGCATCACCTCAAAAGCCACCATAATATTATCAGTAATCAACCGCCCAGGGACAAAAGCGCTCTGGGTTTCTGAGATAACAGAATGAAGAACCCCCTTCAATCTATTTTCCATTACCTTAGAAATCACCTTATACGCCACATTACACAGAGCAATTGGTCTTAAGTCACCCATAACCTCCGGAGTCGCTTTCTTTGGGATCAACACTATGTGAGTCTCTGAAAGATGCTCAGGAAAAGTCCCATCCCTGAAGAAGTCCTGGACCAAGCGAACCATATCCTCCCCAACAATATCCCAAAACTTCTGATAGAATCCAGGAGAAAGACCATCTGGTCCCGGCGACTTATGTGGATGCATTTGAAATAGGGCCTTCTTCACCTCCCCACCCTCAATAGGAGCCACAAGATCCCTGTTAACCTCCTCCGAGATCGTACATGAAACACAATTCGTTACCTCTTGCCACTCTGTAGTAGACGATGAAAAAAGTTGTCTGAAGTATGCTACCATGACTGAATCAAGCCCATTATCCCAATCTCTCAGCATGCCAGTATCATCCTTAAGCGCCCTAATCTGATTTCTTCTTCGTCTCTTGTTTGCCGAGGCATGGAAATATTTCGTATTGAGGTCCCCAGCCTGAAGCCACAACTGCTTAGACCTTTGGCGCCAATAAATCTCCTGTTGAGAAAGAACTTCAAACAATAAAGCCTGAGCCTCCTTATACTTCTGAACTGAGATCTCATCCCGTCGGCATTGAGTAATCCTTAGCACGTTATTATAGCGAGCTATGCGATCCTTAAACCTTCCTGTAATATTCCGACCCCATTCTGCTAGGGAGGTACTACAACACTTAATCTTCTGCACCATAGTATCAGAAAAAGGAAGTCCCCACTTCTCTTGAACAATCTGACGACACAGAGGATCCTTAGCCCAGGCATTCTCAAACCTGAACCAATAAGTGTGCGAATGTTGTTTAATATGATCCAAATTCAACCACAGTGGGGAATGATCAGAAGCAGATGCCCCCAAATTAAAGAGCCTAGCCTTACTGAATAACGACCTCCACTCCATCGATACAAGAGCTCTATCCAAACGTACTTCAACCCAATGGTCCGACCCTCGCTGTAACACCCTGGTTACCCCAGAACAGTTACGGTGAATGGTGAACCGGAAATTTGACCCGCTACCCGAGTCCTTTGGTTAAAAACGTGATCTAAGTGTTATTATCAGGTTAAGGTAGAAAACCAGTAAAAAGGAAAGGGTACATTTCATTAAGTAAATAAACTGCTCATGAGCCTTTCAAAATGTTTACAAGTGGTTTGTAATACAAAAGAGTCGCTACAGTTCCAAATTTACAAACTCCGCCGGCCTAAGCGGCAAAAATAGGGTAAACCCCTAGTCCCTCTGAGAACTCCTTGATCGTGGCGGTCAAGCGGCCCTGTATGTACATCACACCGCCCAAGCTCCCCACTCAAGGCTGGGCCAGGTTTTCCTTTCCTTTACCTGCACCACATAGCACCCATGAGCCAAGGCCCAGCAAGAAAACATAATAGAACATGATATAATATCAACAACGATCATAGTAACCATTCAGGACTATTAGTCCAACAAATAGGTGACAATAGCCAAAAGTCACAGTAATGAGCATCGCTCCCTCTAGCCATGTGACGATAGGGTCACCAGGGCTTAACTGATAGGTGATTTCTTTCATAAGCATGTTCAGGACAGGTGCATGGTGATTGGTCACCAACATAACCTTCCTTACGACTCTAGGGTCGAAACTATGGACAACGTCCCCTAGCCACGTGACAAACGGTCACCGGGGTCATATACCTTGGCTATAGTCATCTGGTCGTAGACCAGGCAAGCGCTTATAAGTTCTTCGACCTTAGGGCCGGTCCCGCATTAATGCCATAGAGTCATTCAATGCGTGATCATCGACTTTAGAGTCGGTCCCTGACTAGTCAGTGTCTCAAACAGGTAATCAGTATTCATTAGCATTTAATATGCAATCCACGTTCACATATATCAACCAACATGCCTCAATATCAAACCATGCATGTCATATACCTGTACAGGGTGCAACTGTACCCATACACTGTTTTCTTACCTCAAGTTCGAGCGAGAAATATGATAAAGACGACCCCTGAGAACGATCGATCTTTTAGTTCCTTAGCGGTTACCTAATCACAACCAATTATAACCTCCATTAATGAGAATCCACAATAATAGGGTCTTAACCTAAGCTCCACCCTCGGGACCTCGAAACATGCCCACACGGTGAGTAGATTCGATCCCGGGCCTTAAGGATTGAAACCCCAAGTCAAAAACCCTTAAAAACACTCAAAACGGGGTTTGGAAGGAACAGGGTAGCGCTACAACGCTCTACACAGAACCTCCCAAAGGCCAAAAACCCTCCTGAGGAGCGCTATAGCGCCCTAGGGTGGGCGCTGTAGCGCTACCTCCAGCCCAAAACATCCCTGAACCGACCTTCTTCATCTCCTTCGTTTCTAACTCGATCTCTAAGCTTCCAAAGCCTATTCTTGATGCCAAATGAACCCAAAAACCATCCCAACACACCCCAAACATCACAAGCATGGGAACCCTAGCCAAAACTCCCAACAAAAACCATGAATTCACCCTAAACATTTCAGCTGCAAAACAAAACCAAAACAGAGCAAAACAGAGAAACTATGGTTAGAAACTTACCCAAAGTTTGGCTTATGATGGCCTTCAATAGTGGAACACACTCCCAAACTTCCAAGGCTTGCTTCCCAAGCTAGAATCCTCAAAGTTGGCTCAAAAACCACAAAGAACAGTGAGAAAAAGGAGGTATGGGAGAACTCTAAAACATACTCTGTTTTCCTTCACTATTTTCTTCAGCCAAGAGTGTTATATCTATCCTAGGGGTGAAATGTCCATTTTACCCCTAGGTCAATTAATGGTTTCTAAAGACTCCCAAGGGCATTTTTGGTACTTTCCTCCAAACTCGTTAATCATAATTAACACTCTCCAATTCCCGCTATTCTAAAAAATCATAAACACCATTAACTCACATCCCGTTACCCTTTATCTCCCGGTAACGCTCTAACCATCAAAACCACCCCGAGACTCAACCCAAGTCCCAACGCTTAATCCCGTTGTGACTAAACCGCTAATCAATAATCTACGATCGTCTCATGTCGAATAGCTCGAGCAAACCCACATCATAGTGTGGTCTCAACACATAACATCGATATGCATACAAGTAACATTATATTATAATATAATTCTCATAAACATGCATAAACACATTTAGTGGCGTAATTAAGCAATTATGGCCCTCCCGGCCTACAAATCCAGCCGCTAAACCACATTAGGGAATCCGGGGCATTACACTCGCCCTCTCTCCCACGTGAATTGATGCCCTACCAACTCCATATCCACCAATCTACAATCCTCCAGCACCTCTCGGAAACCATCAATAAGCCATGAAGGGTAAGGCCTACCCCCTCGCTTATCTCTATTAGACATAACATTATTCAAGTCACCGAACAAGCACCATGGAAGCGATGACGAACTCGCTAAACATCTCAACTGACCCTATGTATCTCTACGCTGGCTACGCTTAGGCTCCCCATAAAAGCCCGTTAAACGAAAAGGCGGATGACCCTTAAGTTTGATCTCCAAATCCACATGGTTTTGACTATAGCTCACCACCGACGCCTCCTCTTCCTCCTTCCACAACATCGCCAGACCCCCACTATGCCCCATGCATTCTACCACAAAACACCCCACAAAGCCAAGCATCACTTTAACTGCCTCTACTTTGTCCTTCTTACATAACGTTTCACACAAGAAAACTACGTTGGGCTGCTTTCGACACACCAAGTCTTTAAGGAATTGAACCATCCGTGGGTTCCCAAGCCCACGGCAATTCCAACACATCATACTCATTATGCATGTCGGGTCCAGCTGGTGGAACCCGCCCCAAATCCATTTTTTGAACCTCTCACAACCATAAGTTGCCATTCTTCGTTCTGCCCATGTTGTGGACTTGCCTCATAATCCCGATCCTCTGCATTGTCCAAATTTTGGACTTCCATATGCATTTTATCGAGCTGATCCATCTTGGAGTCCACGTTACTCCCCTGGCCCACCGCAATCACATCCTCATGACTATTTAAACCCACTGTAATTCCACAGCCCAAGCACGTATAATTCCCCTGGCCCAAAACCAAATGCTCCTCCTGAACTAAGCCTCCTAGCTCGCCACCTGTCCGCCTGCGTTTAGGGTCCACGTAATGGAAGCCCTCAGTCAATGCAGCAAGTCCACCAACGTCTCCCTGTTTCTCGCTTACATCCGCCTCCACATCCGCATTAATACCATTCAAATCCAGTTGACCATTGTGATTCACCATATCTCCAATATTCCTTCTTAAAACCGAATCACTTGCCCTCATCACTCCACGATTTTCTCCATCACCCCTAGAATCACGCACCCCATACTCCTCCCACGATCCACCTTCCTGTCCGCCGCCTTGCATCGGAGTAGACTGCTCCAATGGCGACTCCAAAGGTCTTCCCATATTATCTCTCAACCACCTAGCGCCAATATGTTTATTAGCTCTGCGATCTGGCGCCCGCATGAATAATCCATAGGGCCTGACCATATTTTCATCTTCACCATCAAATAATTTATGGCAAAAATTTTCCGAGTGCCCCAAGATACCGCAAACAAAACAGAACGTCGGTAGGCGTTCATACTTGAAGGTGGCCCAGAAAAACTCCGTTTTTGACGAGAAGATCTTCATCCTTTGTTTAAGAGGCATTTCAATATTGATCTTAACCCTCACTCGCAGGTATTCCCTCCATATACCAGTATAATTCTTTGTACAAGACGCAACAAACTCGCCCAAATATGAACCACAAGCCCGTAGGACCCGATCAGATTTAAATCCAGGCTTTAAGTCGTAAACCTGAACCCAGATTTCCAGTTTGTTTAGTGGTAACAATCTGGGATTATCACCTAAACTCAGCCTCTCCAAAACGATAGGGGTCCTATTAAACGTCCACGGAGAGCCCTCCAGCACTCGCTTAACATCAAACTCATGGAAAAATTGAAAGAGGTATTTGTTCAGTTCCAACTCCTTGATGAACATGCCCTTCACAGGTCGCCAAAGGGACGCCATCACATTCCTGAACGACTCATAATCTGTGGATCTCTCATACAGAATCTTCCCCACCAAACACCACCTTGTATCCACATCATCTTCATTTGGTTCTGTCTCATCAAACGCCAAACCAACCCCCTGTTCATCCTCGATCTGAAGCTCGTCCCATCTCACCGCCAAAGAATCAACATATGAACTAGAAGAAGCCATGCACGTAAAAAACTACTGTAACACCCAGCCAAGAAAGACCCAGTCACAACAATAGACAAAGCATGTCAAAAGACAAGACTAATCATTCGAGAATATAGAGTTCTAAAATAATATGTTATTATCATATATATGTTTTATCTTTTTAAAAGCTGAAAACTAAACTATTTTTGTTTCATTTTCATTTTTTTCTATTTTTAATTGGACATGATTATACTACTTAGTAGTGCTGAGTATAAAATCCGAAAAACAAAAAAAAATGTATACACCGATTTTCCGAATACCGAAAAAACTGAAACCGATTAAACCGAACACCGAAAAAACCGCCAACGGTGTAAACCGCCACTGTTCGGTCGGTTTGAAAATTTTGTCCGGACCGACTGGCGGAACCGAAACCGACCAAACAATATAATATATAATAATATAATATTATATAATTATTAATTATTAAAATTATTAAATAAAAATAAAAAAAGATATGAAATTATGTTATATACATTGATGTTTTAAAAATGCACAAAAATAGATTCCAACAATCCAAAAATTTTAGTTTTTTAACTAAAACTTTCAAAAAAAAAAAATTAAATTAAAAAAAAATAAGAAATTCGGTTTGGTCGGTTTAACCGACCAAACCGCGGTCCAAAACGGTCGGTTTTTTCTTTTAACTGGTTTGGTCGGTCAATTTTTGGATTGCACCAATCCGGACCGAAAACCGAATTCTGAATTTTATGTTATGAAAAAACCGCCCAAACCAACCGATGCTCACCCCTACTACTGAGTTTAATTTTAATAACAGGAAGAAGAAAAAAAACAAAAAGAGTGCCACTTTTTTTCTTTCTTCTCTGTTACTACTATTCTTATACACATTATACATATAGAAGACAATTTTTTTATAGGGATTTCACTTTAAGCTTTACCAGTAAGACTTTTCACTGTTCTCGACTCGTGAATAGTTTTGGTGCGATTTTTTTTATGACTGTGTATATTGTAGTTGTTTAGAGTATCTTGCAAATTTTCATAAAATTCCGAATAGTTTACAGTACCGAAAACTAGGTTAAAATATATTATTTTTCACGCGTATAAAAAAATTAATCACGCATGCAACAACATGTTTGAACCTAGTTTTCGATACTGTAAACTATTCATAATTTTTTTTTAAAATCGCGTCGATGCTCTAAAAAACTACAATATACATGGTCATAAAAAAAATCGCACCAAAATTTGTTCAAAGGTCGAGAACACTGAGAGCCCTACCGGTAAGGCTTAAAGTGAAGCCTTATAAAAAAAAATTGTCATATATATACAAGTAATGAAACTTTTGCAGTACATAGTTAGCAAGAACACCCATTCAAATAAATAAATTATATATAAAAGAAAATTAAAAAGCTAAAAAAAATTAATATGAAGAGATCCATTAGTTGCAATAAATTGATAATTTATCCAGTAACACATTTTCAATTTCATTTTCTCATATGAAACTAATTAAACTACCAAGAACACAGTCTATATATATATTTTTAAAAGATAAATGAAATTTCCATTCATGGGTAAGAAGGTTTTACTGGTCAGTACTGCGATCTTGTTCTGTCTGTACTGCGATCTGTTTTATCTCAATATTATGAGTTGTTCATATTGAATTTACGAGTTAGTTGTTTAGTTTAACTAAGAGTGTTTTCTCCAGCTGGCAGTTCACACGTGACAGTGTGATGTCATCTGGTCCTGTCATTCTTTCTATAAATAAAATATTGAGCAGAACATAACCAACTAACTATGTGAGAAAAACCCTAGATCTTGGTTCTTGGTCTTGACTTTGTGTTGCAGGGACAAGCAAAAGGTTGAAGAAGAAGCTTGTGACCAATTCGGGGTTTTTGAAGAGGAGAAGCAAATGCTTGGATCAGACAACAACTAAAGAGATTTCAGTCAAGTCTTTGAAGGGAATTCAAAGAATGTGCTCTCCCGAAGTTTTGCTTTTGATATTGTTCTTTTACTGATTGCTATATGTTTCTTGATTGTGTTGTACAATCAGTCTATATTGTGCACTTTAGATTGTATGGAGTTTTTGTAAACATTTCTTGAATATTTTCAGATCTATAATAAATCTTCTTGTAGCATTAAAATTGATGATACTTTAGTTTAATGCTTACATTCATAGTGTTTAAGGTTATTTCATTTCCACAAGTAAGTTGAATTAGTCATTAGAGTAGCAAATCCATCTTCAAATTGGTATCAGAGCATGGTTTACAAGATTGATCTCTATCTGTTTGACATTTTGTTTGGGTTTATTTGCTTTAGTGACTTTCTTTTGAGGTTCTGTGTTTCTGGTTAATTCATGATCTATCAATTTTTTTTCTTGTTGTATCTGGGTGTCTGTTTTTGTTGTGTACAAATTCTAATGGATATGTTCAGAGATGGAGGATCTACTTCTAGACCTCCTATGTTAGAAGGCTCAAATTATCCATACTAGAAGACCAAGATGAGGGTCTTTCTGAGAGCTGTAGATGAAAGAGTTTGGATGGCATTGGTAAATGGATGGAAGGCTCCAAGTGTTACTGAAAATCGAGTTAAAATCGTCAAGCCTATGAGTGACTGGTTTGAAACTAAAATTGAGAAGGAAAATTTCAACTCCAAAGCTCTTCATGCTATCTTCAATGACGTCTCAACAAACCAGATGAAAGTCACAAACAACTGTGAAATTGCTAAAGACGCTTGGGATAAATTGAAGACAAAGAATGAAGGGACTCAAGCTGTCAAGAAAGCGAGATTGAGGGCTCTGGCTACTCAGTCCAAGAACCTGAATATGGAGGATGGAGGGACAGTGGCTAATTTTCATGCCAAAATATGTGATATCTCAAATGAGTCCTATGCTCTTGGAAGGATTTACTCCAATACAAAGTTGGTCAGAAAGGTTCTTGCTGTCTTTCCAAGAGCTTTTAATGCCAAAGTTACCTCTATTGAAGAGGTTCATGATGTAGAGGAACTGGAACAAGATGAGCTGATAGGTTCTTTACAAAACTATGAGATGACCTTAAAGAGGTGGGGAAAAGAGAAGAAAGAAAGAGAAAAGGATAAGGGAAACAACAATCTTGCATTTGTTCACAAAGAAGATGTGGAGAAGTGTGATGTATCATAATGTATGATTGAAGATAAGATGACCTTTTTGACAAAAAAACTATGCAAAGTTCCTGAAAAAGAACATGAGAAGAGGTAACCTTGGTGGAAAAGAGAATGTCTTCAAGAAGAGTGTGCCCTTCAATCAAAGATCTATAATTCCTCAAGAAAAGAAAAATAGAGGAATATAGTGTCGAGAGTGTGAAGGTTTTGGTCACATTCATGCTGAGGGTGCCAATACTTTAAAGAAGAAGAAGGCTATGGCTGTAACTTGGAGTGACAGTGACGAGGATAAAGATGAAACTTGCAGTGAATACTCAGATCAAGATAAATGTGTGGTTGTGTTTATGGCCTCATCTAATCGAAAAGATGAAAGTGAGAATGAAGAGACTGGTGAATCTGATACAGAAAGCCTGAATCAACAAACTGCGTATGAATAGATGTATGATCAATGGGTGAATATGATTAAGAAGGTAAAGCAAGTCGAAGGAAGAAGTTAGAAATTAATTCTTGTTAACAAAAACGTTGAGGGAAAAGTAAATAGGTTGTTAAGAGAAATCAATGATAAGAATGTTCAGTTGCAGGACTTAAGATTTAAAGTTCTAAAAGTTAAAAAACCAAGAGATGAATTTGGAATAGAAGGGTCTCGAAACAAGGTAAGGCTATTAAACAAAAATGGAAAGAAGACTCTTATTGATGGTCCCTTTACGTCCAAAGGTTTTCGTTCAAATGCAGTTCAATCTCTAAATTTTCAGTCTCAAGAAGATGAATCCTGGAGTAGACCAACTAGTTTAAAGAATTTGACTAGTGGGAGGCTTCTTCCAGTCTATCATTTCTGCAATAAAGTGCTTCAAGTTGCAATCTTATCTTCAAAAGTTAGTTGATAGAAATGAGGGATTGAAGTCTTCTGAAAAGATTGACTTTGTACCTTTTGATTTATGTCCTAAAGAAAGTTCAGTGGATCCAAAAGCTTGTGTGGCTCATATCTCTCTATCTGCATTTAAGGACAACCGGTGGTATTTTGATAGTGGTTGTTCACGACATATGATTGGAAACCAACACTTGTTGATCAACTATCAAGAAAGCATTAAAGGTGTTGTGACCTTTGGTGATGGGAACAAATGAGCTATACAAGGAAGAGGTGAACTTGTTCTGAAGAATCTTCCATCTCTAAAGGATGTTCTGTATGTTGAGGGGTTGAAGGCGAACTTGATTAGTATAAGTTAGTTGTGTGATTCAGGATATTTGGTAAATTTTTCTAACAGCTGTTGTTCAGTTGTTTCGTCTGATGGAAATACAGTTTTGATAGGGAAAAGATCCAATGACAACTGCTATAAGCTAGATAGTGATGTTTTGTGTCATAGAATTCTACTTGAAAAATCTAAGTTGCTGCATCATAGAATGGGTCATTTAAATTACAAAGATCTCCAGAATCTGGTCAAGCTCAAGGCTGTTAGGGGGGTTCCAGAATGTAAAGTTAGTCGAGAAAATGTTTGTGGACCATATTAGTTAGGGAAACAAACTAGAGCAACTCATCCTACAGTTAAGTTTCTGCGGACTTCACGAATTTGGGAACTATTGCATGTGGACTTGATGGGACCCATGCAGACTAAGAGCATAAGTGGGAAAAGATATGGCATGGTCTGTGTAGATGACTATTATAGATACTCTTGGGTCAATTTTATCAGGGGAATAGTCTCATACTTTTGGAGTTTTTTCTGCCCTTGTTCTTAAAATCCAAAATGAAAAACTCCAAAAGATTATGAAAGTCTCCAGGGTGAGAAGTGACCACGGAAAAGAATTTGAGAATAATCTTTTTGCTTAATTTTGTGATCATCTCGGAATTGCTCATGAGTTCTGTGCTCCTAAAACTCCTCAACAGAATGGTGTAGTTGAGAGAACAAACAGAACTCTTCAGGAAATGGCTCATGTCATGTTAAGTGGAAAGAAGATTGCCACTCATTTTTGGGCAGAAGCAGTGAATACAGCTTGTTATATTAGCAACCGAGTTCATCTTAGATCAGGAACAACTCAGACAACTTATGAAATTTGGAAGGGTAAGACACCCAATCTAGCTCACTTTAAAATTCAAATACCAGGAATAGGAAATCTATGTTTGTGGCGCCACACTCACTCCACAGTGAGGTGGTCGAACACACCATTAGGGTTATCCCAAATTTTCTCATTTGTTTGCTTAATCAATATTTATGATAATATATTTATTTCAAAATAAATATCAGTTAATTCAAAATTATTTTTATCTTAAAATATTAGTTTTAAATAAAATAAATAAATATCTTATTATAAATAAGATAATTATTAATCTCTCTTTCATATTAATCCAAACATGATTAATATAAATTTTAACCTTGAAAAACTATATAGTTAAATAATTAATTAATTCATAATTAATCAATTGCCCATAATTATCACATAATTTTTTTCTTGCTCTGGAAAATAAATTATTGCAAAAAAATGTGAAGATGTGAAATTGAACCCCCTACCTCCTCTTTAACAATCAATGGACTTACCACCAATTTAAATACATTTCTTTGTTAAAATTATAATTTGAGATATTTTTATATACTTTTCAATAGTACTTTGAGAAAATTATTAGAATTTGAATTCCTACTAATAAATGCTAAAAAAATTAACTCACAAATCTTAAAATAAATTAATATAATTATAAACATTGAGAAAAATAATAGACTTATATTATCATTTTAATTTATAGATAATTTACAAATAAAAATTTATTATCATTATTAATGTAAAAATATCAGGCTTTTTATCGTGTCGTACTTTCTCGATAGTTTATTCGTGTTTTCGTGACGTGCCGTGCTCAGGCCTATGTCGTGTCGTGTCATGTCGAGCCAATTTTCAATTCGTGTCGTGCATGGCTTAAGCCCATATTTTTTTGTGCCTCCCGGGCTCGTGCCAGTTTCGTGCAGTGCTAGAATGTACGCTCGTATTTACAGCTCTACCCACAATACATATTAAATTCAAATTTGTAACCAGATATTTGATTGCATATGTCTCTTAGCAATTCTGAAATGGGTCACCCTTAAGGTCTTCCTTTGTTCTAATTAACCAAAAGACAAGATTAATAAAGCCATCCAAAGCGAACTTTAGATTTATGGACGCATTTTGAGTAGTTAGGAAGGTTACACAAGTTGGATTACATGCTCATTTTTTACTGGGTGACATGTAAGTACTCTATTGGGCTAGTTTCAAAGTGGAAAGAAAAATCTATATTTATATCGAGTATGGACTATAGGGTTAGATTAGATAGAGAAGTAAAAAAAGATTCCAATCAATTTTGCCAAAAAGAGAGATACAAAGAGAAAGATATATTTATAAATACAGAGAAAGAGGTGTCTCAAATCCCACTTTTCCTTTAACCTTTTAGCTTGCGATAATTTCCATGTCACCAAATTCCAAGTACCAAACAAACCAATGTTACCAATTTTCAACTCTATTTACTCCGATTTCGTTAGTGGTTTAAGCTATTACTTAATAAAAGAAAAAGAGAAATCACATCACTCTGTCATTGCATGGAAGAAAATTATAGAACAGAAGAGAGACACACCATACCAAGTTCATAATCAGAAAGTAACATAATTGAAACAGTTCACAATATAAACTTAAGAAGACACAACACCATGAAACCAGAACAGAACCCACTAACTAAACACGCCATAATATGAGATAGAAAACAGAGAAAATGGAGATCTTCTTCGGCTACATATCTTCTTTGGTAGTTTTGGAGGCTCTGGCAGAAGAAGAGCCGGCAAGGAAGATAGCAGAGAATTTCTCAATTATATATTCAAACATCATCGTTTTGACCAACCTTTTCTTGGGGAGAAAGATGTCGTGAGTGCAGAGTTTTGGTTTGAAGTTTTTGTTGGGGATGATCATGTTCTCATCTGGGTTATGCAGCTCTGTCTCTGGCGAGGCCACCTTTCCATCTGGGTCTTGCTTCATTTTCACCGCCGTTTCAAAATCAGAGACTCTCGTCACTGCCATGGCTCTTCTGGACCTCAGTTTTTGAAAGCTCCCCACTTTCTTGTGTGTTATAAGTTGTTTTTGGTGCTTTAGATTGACTGATTGAGAGAGAGAGAATTAATAGAGCAAAAGCGAGAGAGAGAGAGAGAGAGCCAATGAGACTCAGAAAAATAGGGAAAAAGAGGAAGAACCGAATGAGAGAGCAACAGTGAGAGAGAAAGAGAGAGGGTGTGACGTGGCATGGTATTTAGAGAGGGAGAGGGTGTGACGTGGCATGGTATTTAGAGAGGGAGGGAGTGTGACGTGGAATTGTATTTAGACAGAGATAAAAGAAGAAGAGAGAAGAGATAGAAATAAAAGAATAATTACCAATTTCTCTATTTGAACGGACAAAAGTGAGCCTTGAAAGAACATGAAAGATTTTGTTCTATATTTTAAAAGTTTAATTATTATGTATCAAAGCTATTTGACAATGCTCAAATTATCATTATCATTATTTTGCTTAGCAAGTTGTCGATTGGTGGACCCTCCTTTTAGGCATCAACTTGCAACCCTATATAGAGCAACATGGAGATTTAGACATAATAAGGATGAGACTTATTGAGTTTTCAACCATATGAAAAATAAGTCCCTTATGATTATGATTTTTGTTTCTTTTTCCCCACATTTCATCTCTTTCTTTTGAGTAATATACATATTAATAAATAAATAAGAATGAATGAAAATGTAAATATATATGGAAGATTTTTCAATAATTACTACTTATAGATAGGTACACGTGGCATCATAGTGACTTGGTATAGCAAGTCACTAGTAAATATTTTGTTTCTACATTAATTTTGAAATTAGTTTTTTTTTTGCTATAATTAATGTTGTTTCCAACCAATGAGAGACACTAGCTATATTTAGAAATTGACATGCATTTGAAAAATGAAAAGTTTATAATATTATATTTTCATAATAAATACATGTTTTTCATCAAGTAACTCTTCCATAAATTTGAAAAAATCAAAATTTATTTTAGAAATATTAATTAACAACTATAAATATGGATCTTTGATCTTAATCCAATGGTTAATATTAAAGTAATCATCCATGAGTAGTAACCATTAAGAGTGCACCTATATATATATATATACAAGATACAAGCAACGTATAATGTACATTTTCTTTTTTATGATTGTCATATAAATTTCAAATAAATAAATAATATTATAAAATAGAATGACATAAATATATTAAAAAAAAATTAAACCAAAATATTGTTTATAATTCTTTTGTTTTAAATATTTATATAATATAGTAACATTTTAGATCACAAACAACTATATTTAAATATTTAAGGTACAAAACATTCATGATATTATTCAAATTACACCTTAATGATTGGAGAAGAAATTTGTTTATTCTTGATAGAAGATAAATGTTATTATAATTTCTTATATAATTACACAGTCATACTATTTATATACACACGACACATTTATAATGTTTATTGTTATTCAATATAATTATATATTTATATAAGTTAGAAAAAATTAAAAAAAAAAACATGTTTTTTTAAATATAAATGATAAAAATTTTAATAAAAATTAAGATTATGTATTATATATTATTATACTGATATTTTATAATATTTAAATTTAAATTAATATAATTATTAAATATTTAGTCTTATATTGAATATTAATATAATAATGATATTTTATAATATTTGAATTCATATTAATATAAATAATAAATATTTATTATACTAAAATATTATAAAAATTAGGATTATATATTATATATTTCTGTAATAGTAATATTTTATAATATTTGAATTTATATTAATATAATTATTAAATTTGCAATTTTATATTAAATATTATTATAATAATAATAATTTATATTAATATAATTAATAAATATTAATTTTGAATTGATTTTAAAGAAATTTTTAAATATGTAGTTTTATATTAAAAAAATTATTATAATAATAATATTTTATAATATTTGAATTTATATTTATATAATTAATAAATATATATTTTTAATTAATTTTAAAAATATATTCCATTAAATATTTAAAATATTCGGTTAAAATTAACAAAAATATCCTAACAAAAACAAATTTATGTATCCAGATAGTTTCTTTAAAGGACATATATTTATATAACATGATCACCTTGATTTCCAGTGTTACTTTAAATAAGATGTGACATGGTATATTTTCTTTTTCCTTTAAAATGAAATAATTATATAATCATTACTCATAAGGATCAGAAGTATTGTCATTGTGGTCATCCACGTCGTCATCTTCCTTAGTTTCCAATCTATTTAATTTTATAACTCATCATCATCTTATCATGTCCTATTTGCTTTTATTTGCCACTAATTTCCTCGTATCAAATTCTTAAAATAAGTCAAAACTTGTAGCCATGATTGCAATCCTTATTTATTTTACTTTATCTCTAAATTTGACGTTCACATTTTAATATTTTGTATTTTTTTATATATATATTTTAACTATGTGGGTGAATATGCATTTAAGAACGGATTAATGGATTAATGTCTGCATAATTAATAAGATCTATGTTATACCTATTTTTGATTAAGAATTGGCATAATCTCGAAAAGTAATCTCAGAGATTATCACAATAAGCTTAATTTCAGATATTGTTATTATCATAATAATGATGTAATTTTATATAAGTAGTAAAAGGTTGGCCGAGTAGAAGTACAGGGTAGAACTCGAAAGACGGTTGTTATATCAGCTCGAAGACAAAGAATTGCCTCGAAAGTGCACCATCATTTCAGCTCGAATAATAACCAAGTCAGTTCAAATGTTACGAATGAGAAGATTGGATCAATTTTTTTTTTATAAGAAACCAATTAGATATTTGTAAAGATGTAACTAATCTATATTTTAAATAAATATTTTGCAACTTTAGGGGAAAAGAAACCGAAACCTTGCCTATAAATAGACTGGATTGTAGTCATTTATTTGGATGAAGAAACTTGGTAAAACTATGGGGAAATTATTTTCTAAGCTTTAACTCAAAACAATCAATAAAAGTGACTCGTGGACTATGTAAATTTAACTACTGAACCACGTAAAAATTTATGTGTGTTAATATTAAAAGTGTAATTCATATTGAGAGTTACGCAGCGGAATGAGTCATTTAAAAAATTTATTAATACTAGTCAGGATTATACATATATAGATATTGTTGACGCGGTTCTTCGGCAACAGATAATTAAGAGAAGAAGAGAAAGAGATTAGTACTTAAAAGTAGAACCGTCGCGGATATGAAATCTTTGTGGAAAGGACTAGGTGACCCTAAACACGTTTTTAAGTGGTTCGAAGGTTAAAATCCTTCTACTCCACTAGCCAATATTATTGATCTTTTCTGGGTAATTGGTTTACAAAATATGTAGTTCTTACAAGACTATTTTTTCCAACCCCTATCAATTCCCAGGGTCTCCATATTTATAGGAGAAGGCACCTGGAAATTGGTAGGGAGATCATCTCGTGACCTTTCCATTTGTCATATCAAGTCTGTGATATTCATGATTAATTCCTAAACCTGACACACAAGTGTGGTCTAATCAGTATGGAAGGAGACAATGGGCCGCACGGCCCAACCCGTCCGTGGGTGTCTGAATACGCACGTTCCTGCTGCGTGTCCGAGAAGTCAGGGGGATATCGGACACGTGATGGCAGGATTATGCACGTTTATCTTGCGTGTTGACTTCCCATAGGGTCAGAGCTTCCTGAGAAGCTCGCTGCCGGAGCAATCCACAACCCGAGCTGATCCGTCAGTAGTCGCCGGATGTTGTTCCCAGCTCCTGGTGCAACAAGAGGGAGCTGGAAACAGGACCCCCTCGAGCTAGAAAGGGCCCGTCCTGAAGATAATGCCTCTGGCCTGTGGGAGCCTCGGGCTAAATCATGTTTAGTCCGAGGCTCGTCCTGCTAAACAGCCCGTGAGAAAACCAGGGCGTACAGATATATTAAATCACATACAAATAGATTAGAGATTATCTCTTGTAGCCTATCAAGTGTTCTCGAATTTTTTTGTATTAAATCAACGATCTTCCAATCTAGATTCTGAAAGCTCGCACCTTGATCTTCCAAACCAATCATCAAACACACAAGGACGTATGTGGGCACGTAGGATTCAAAATGTTGATTTATAACTCTCTAGATGTATTCAACACATGAGATCTAGAAAAATTTATTAAGAGAAGATGTATTGAATAGTTTTTTCAGGTTTATGAAAAACTATCGCTTTCTTTTTCAGAGAAACAGTCTTTCACTCTAAACTTTTTACAACTTTATTCGTGAAAGTATCGTTTTTTAAATTTTATAAAGATAATTAACTTAATGAATTAATCTTTATTTTATTAAAATAAAACCGATCAGTTATATCCTATTTAATTATTTAATTTAAATCATATTTTAGAAGAATAATTAAATAAACAAATTATTTGAAATTTAAAATTCAAATCCCAGGGATAGGAAATCTCTGTGTGTGGCGCCACGCTCACTCCACAGTGAGGGTGTCGACCACACCATTAGGGTTATCCCGAATTTTCTCATTTGTTTGTTTAATCAATATTTAAGACAATATATGTATTCCAAAATAAATATCAGTTAATTCAAAATTATCTTTATCTTAAAATATCAGGTTTAAATAAATAAATAAATACCTTATTATGAATAAGATAATTATTAACCTCTCTTTCATATTAATCCAAACATGATTAATATAAATTTTAACCTATAGGTTTTCAAAATAAAAATTATATAGTTAAATAATTAATTAATTCATAATTAATCAATTGCCTATAATTATCACATAATTATTTCCTTGCACTGGAAAATAAATTCCTTCTCGATAGACCCAAAAGGGGTACGTTTTAAATATGTAAATCGCAAGCGCACAAATCGTATATCACCACAAAAAAAACGTTCTATACCGATAACATTTTACCGAATACAAGTTCTCGGTATAGATCATTTAGACACCCGCCTTCTTTACGCGGTTTTTTTTATTTTAGTTTGTGTACCGAGGACCTTATACCGAGAACTTATTCTCGGTATAGGGTCTTTACCGAGAACGTGTATTCGGTATAGATAATTTAGACTCCCACCTTTTTTACGCGGTTATTTCATTTTAGTTTGTGTGCCGAGGACCCTATACCGAGAACATGTTCTCGGTATAGGGTCTTTATAATCTTCATCTTCCCCAAACAGATAGCTCATTCTCTCTGAAACGGAAAAATCAGAGCTCTGTTTTCTCCGCCCCCCTTTTCTATTTTTCTGGATTTCGGCCCCCACAAGCTTTGGTTTTGGTCAAAGCTTGCCTTCCAAAGAAGATTTAAGTGGCTATAAGGTCTATTAAGGTAATTATCTACATATATTTCAGTTTTTTTTTTGTATAAATTTTTCAATTTTTTTTCTTCAGTTTTGGTCTTTTGTAATGAGATTTTTGTGGTATTATTTTCAGGTTTTGCATTGTTTACCAGCGGTTTTAGAGGTATTTCACATTTTCTTTGTAATTTTTTGGTTTTATTTATATTTTTTGCATAAATATATTTAGGGTTTTATTTATAATTTGTTTAATATTGTTAATATATTGTTATTTGTTATATTATATATATAATTTCTGATTATGTAATTAAAATTTGTGATGAAAATTAGTTAAAAATTTAGTGATATCCAATTTAGAGGAAATAATATATTATGTGGTATTTTAGTAAAATACATATATAGTTTTAGGATTTAGTTAGTTTAATCATATGATAAATAATTAATTTATTAGTATGAAAATTTATTAATTTAATAATTTATTTTTTAGGTATATAATTTGACTTTTAGTTATAAAAATATGTTTATATGAAAATTTAATATTTGATTGTTTGTTTTTTAGATTGGGTTAAATAATTTTAGTTTTAGATTATTAGATTTGGTTAATAAATTTTGATTATTAGAGTGAGTTTTGTTTATTTAATTTGAATTTTGTTGTTGTTGTTAATTTTTTTATTCTTAGTGTTGATGAATATTGATGCTTTGTTTTTGTTGTTAATTTTTAGTAGAATTATGATATTTTAAATAGAAAATTGAATAATTAATAAAATTTAGAGTAATAATTATAAATTATATAGTCATTTACAATGTATTTGTATTGCTTTGTGTATGTTCTGCGACTGGATATTTTTTTATGTGTTATTTGCAGGTTTTTAAATTTTGGGATATATGAAAATACAGCCGTTATGCTGCCCAATTTTTTTTAGAATTAAAAATACTCAATAAAATTTATAATTTAAGAAATAGTGAATTGATAAGTTGTATAATATATTTTTAATCATGATTAAATTAAATTAACAATAACATTATGCAACCAAATTTTAATAAAAATAAACATTAATCCTGAAATTTTATTTAAATAAGTAATAAATCTTAAAGTAATTCTAACGATTTATTCATTTTATATATATATATATTTATGAAATTGTATAATGATATTTTGTAATTTTTGTTTGAATGTTGGGTATTCGGTTTTTGTTGGACTAAAGAGATTGCTAGCAGATATTGAAGGCATTGGTAAGTTTTTTTTTAATTTTTCTATATTTTTTTAATTTTTTTTCAATTTTTGAATAATTTATGTTTTTTTATATAAATAATATAATATTAATTTTAATAAAAATCTGAAATTATTATATTAGATAGAATGTATTTATTTTTAGGTTTTCAAAATAGGTATTAGTAAAAATGATATTAGGAATTAGAAAATTGTTATATGATTAATTAGTATTTTTTTTAAAAATAAATTCTATGTTGTTTTGGTGAATTTTATGTATATTAAACATATTAGTAAACATATTTAATATTTTTTTAGAATTGTAAAATTTAGAGATATTGTGAATATTAGTAGAAGTACTCAATAAAATTTCTAATTTAATAAATAGTGAATTGATAAGTAAAATAATATATTTTAAAATTAACATTAAAAAATTAACATTAACATTATGCAACTAAATTTTAATAAAAATAAACATTAATTAAATAATTTAAGTAATAATTAAATCCTAAAGTAAATAAATAAATTTTAAACAAATCTTAGAAATTTTGTTTAAATTAATCAAACTATTCAATAAAGCATAAGTAAAATATGTAATTTAATAAATACTAAATTAATATGTAAAAAAATAATATGTGTTAGTTCTGATTAAATAAAATTAACAAATATATTATTAGAAAACCATTATTAAAATTAAAATTAAAATTAAAATTAAAAAAATTAAATTTAATATTTGTTAGTTTTAATCATTATTAAAATTAAAATTAAAATTAAAAAAATATGTTTTTAATAATATTTGTTAGTTGTTTTTAATTTTTCTGTATTTTTTTATTTATTTTTTAAATTTTTGAATAAATTATTTTTTTATATAAATAATATATTTTAAAATTAAGATTAAAAAAAATTAACATTAACATTATGCAACTAAATTTTAATAAAAATAAAAATGGATTAAATAATTTAAGTAATAATTAAATCCTAAAGTAATTAAATAAATTTTAAACAAATCTTAGAAATTTTGTTTAAATTAATAAAAGTATTCAATAAAGCATAAGTAAAATATGTAATTTAATAAATACTAAATTAATATGTCAAATTTAAATAATTTTAATAATATTTACATTGAAATATATTATAGTTAGATATCATAAAACAACATAATTAACTTCAAAGAGCATAAGACATTAAAAAAAACATATTTAATTATATTTGCTTTTTTCTTTGGTAATAAGAAATTATTACCAAAGATATAATAGTGTTATTATCACCTAGTGATAATATTATATTTTTTTAGTGTTCATCACAAGAAGCCTTAGACCCGTTTAGAGAGGGTGAGTCATTGAAGACTCTTACATTTGCCTCTCTCTGAATTAGGACACACACAAATTGATTGTAAGTTTGATGATTAGTGTTCCGTGCAGTGCTACATTCATACAATGTCGATCGACAAGAGTTGGATTAATTTGACAAATCGATTATTCGATGAGTATGAGGCTGGTGTGATGGATTTTCTCCAGAGAGCTCGGCAGTGCGTTGACTCAAGGAGATTGGTGAAATGTCCGTGTAGGAGGTGTGTCAACGTTGAATTTCAGACGATTGATGTATTAGAAAATCATCTTTTTGTAAATGGTTTTCTACGGAAATATACCAATTGGCATTGAACGTACGGGGGCTCCATTACAATTTGTTGAGATAGATAATGTTGCAATTGAGGAGGAGAGGGAGGAGGAAATGGAAGAAGAAGAGGAGGAGGAGGAAGAGGAAGTGGAGGAGGAGGAGGAGGTTGAATATGAAGATGATGAAGAGGAAGATGAACACATAAAAACCGATGATGATAGTGAAGATTATTATAGTGATAATTAAGTGGTAATTTTATAATATGTTGAAGTAATTATTTTTAACAATAAATAATTTTATATTGTCATTTTTAACTGATAAATGTAACTTTAATATCGATTAATTTGACAGATATGGCTGATGTTATTGTTCAATCTCACGGGGGTGATGGTGGAGGATGCGATCCTCCACGTGGACCGTCAGATATCCCAGCTGATTGTGAACGAGGTAATACTTTACACATTGATATACTCCTTAAAATTTAACAATTAATCCATATTAATTTTAAAATATTGAATTTGCATACAATAGCGCCTCCAAGTAAACGTGGACGCCATAAAGGATTGAACACGCGGGAAAAGAGGGAACAGTTGGGGCGTCCTCTCCCTCTCGAGTGGGATGTGCGGGGGAGAACATGTAAAGAGATCGGAGAGTGCAGCTCAAATTTCTCAAGAGAGCTCGGATTACTTGTTCGACAGTACACAGATCCGGACTGTCCTCAATGGTCAAAAGTACCAAATGCCTCGAAAGAAAGAATACTTGCACATTTGGAAGTAAGTAGTTTATGTATTTTTATGTTAATTCTCATTTTATGTTATATATCATATTTACTAATAAATGTTTGTAAATTAGGATGATTTGTTTGATATTGGGCGTACCAGATATGGAGAAGGGCATATGCCTGGGATCTTGAGAGGCATTGATACTTCGTGTGCTAAAAAGTATTCTGACTGGAAGTACGATATTAAAGAGCATTTAACGATTAATGGGCCACAAAATCGTTATGGTGGTTGCACGGATACGCAGTGGCAAAAAGCAATTGAATTTTTCCGACGCCCAGAAATTACGGTATTAATTTCTTGCTAAACTTAACTATCTTAATTAAATATATTACTAACGATAACTTTTTGCATAAACGTTCTGTGGTCAACAAGGAAAATAGAAGGAAACTGAAAGAGCTTAGCTATGGAGGTTCTGAGTCAATCCCAGCCCTACGCTATAAAAAGGTTAGTTAATTAATTATTTTTTAGTTTATTTTTATTATTTACGTTTAATTATTAATTTTATAAAAATATATGTACGTGACAGCGCAATTTAGAGACTGGGCAACTTGAGTCCATCCCGGATAGCTGGATGGATACTCACCATAAACCAGGCACAGGGTGGGTGACAGAGACAGCCAAAAATACTTGGGTACGTTAAGTTTTTTTAAACATTTTTCAAATTTTTAATTGTTTCAAAATTTTAATTACATTATACATTGTATCACAGGAGGAATTGCGTGCATACCGCGACACACAGCAGACACAGGCAATTGATACTGAGAGTTCCACACCAGTTTCGAGTGCTCCTGAAGATGAAGACATATCTTTGGTACAAACTGTCTTCGAAAAACGACGGGGCCACCAGAAAGGATATGGACGTATCCTTAACATAAGGGACCGAACTCCATTTGATTTTCGTCCTTCACAAACTAGAGATGAAGAGTTGTCTGAGATGAGAGAGCGTTTTCGACAGTTAGAGGAGCATGTCCGGACTCATTGTATCACCCCGGGATCTCGATCTGCCCCACCACCACCCGATGATCCCGATGTTGGAGCACCGACTCAGTAGGACTTATGTATGAATTTTATTACAATTGACTATTACATTATCATGTTTAAGACAATTATTTATTTTGATTTAGCGAACATACTCTTATGTTTTTATTTATATCTTTAATATAAGTGTTTTAATTTTATTGTATTTTTTTATATTTAATTCAAAATAAATAAATATAAAAAAAAATTGGGGAAAAGTCTATACCGAGGACATTGTCCTCGGTATATACCACTAAGATGTCGGTATGTACCAGTACGATGACAAATTGGGGGTGGTTGTACCGAGGATTTTTGCCACTTTCTACCGAGGACATTATCCTCAGTAAAACGTATACCGAGAACATTTTTAATGTCGTCGGTATAAGTTTTGTTTTACCGACGCGGATGTACCGATAACTTTCTACCGACGACATTGTCTCGGTATAGGTTACACCGAGGACATTTGGGGTTATACCGAGGACATTTGTTCTCGGTATAGGCCCTGTTTTTTGTAGTGTATATAGTATAGAGTTCGTGTAAGCAAGGATATCTCACCCAAAAGAGTTGTCTAAAATAAAAAAATAAAAAAACTATTTTAAACCAACATTTATAAACTCTAATCTAGCTCCAAATATTGATGATGGGATATTGTGGCAAGAAAATCAAATAAAGGCAATAATAAAGAAATGAAAGACAATATATATAATTAAATTAATAAGTGTTAACAAGATGGTAGAACAAAGATTAAGAAGATAATAGAATCCACAAAATATAAGTTCAATAATATTTATAAGTACAAGTTATTATAGAAATATATGATTTATATTTACTTTTTAAGATATAATAGCAAAGTATTTATAAGGAAAAACATAATATTTTTGTTTTAAACATTTGATGTGCACAATTTAATGGCACACCGTAATCAAAGAATATTATGATTTTGCACTAATGAAGAACATGTTAGGGTTTATGCCCTAATTAAAACCCAATTTCTTTGTATTCTCCTTTATTATCAATAAAAGAATATAAATTATTTTTTGACTTGGTCAATCACTTTGTTCGCATGTTTTATTTTCATGATTATTTGTTTAATATAAACTTCTATTAAATCCCGAGCATATAGCTAATCGTATTTATAGTGACTGTAATGCCCCAAAATCCATAATAAGGTTTAGGATCTTGATTAGGAGGTCGGGAGGGTCATAATTATTTTATTATGTTATTAAATAATTATATGCAAGTTTATGTGATTTATATTATAATATGATGAAAAATGCATGCATATGGGTCTATGTTTAATTACAAGGGCATTTTGGTAATTTGGTCCGTTGAGGGCGTGATTGTGTATTTTCATGCATGTGGGTGAATTATGAATAATACCACGTTATATGTGGATTTGTTCGAGCTATTCGGCATGAGACGATCTTTGAATGCAAGTTATCGGTCTGGTCATAACGGGATTAGTTTCGGGGCTCGAGGTGAGTCTCGGGGTAATTTGGTAATTAGAACATTGTCGGGAATTAAAGGGTAATGGGATATGATTTGTTAGCATTTGAGAATATTGAGAATAACAGGAATTGGAGGGTGTTAATTATGATTAACGAGATAGGCGTGAAAGGACAGTTTTGCCATTGGTGGCCTTAAGAGGATTTTAAATGATCTAAGGGTATTTTAGACATTTCACCCTAATGGATATATATTAGCCATTAGATGGCTGTGGAAGCTTAAACCCAAAAACAAAGTACCATTTCTTCTTCTTTCTCTTTGATTTTTTAAACTTCTTTTGAGGAACCAAGCTTTGCTAATCTAGGGTTGTGTTCCACCATTGAGAGGGTGTTAAGCTGAGTTTGAGGTGAGTTTCTTACCATTAAAACCTTAGTTCTTGCTCTTTTTTCTCATTGAGTTTCAGTTGGGTTTTTGGTTTGAAAGTAGAGTTTCAATGGGAGTTTTTGGCAAAGGTTGCTTAGGTTATGATGCCTAGGTCATGTGTAGATGGTTTTTGGGTTTAATTGGGGGTTTAAATGGAGTTTGGGAGCATTTGGTTCAGGTTGGAAATGGTGGAGTCGAAGGGGAGAAGAACTAGGGCATTTCTGCCTGGTTGTAGCGCTACAACGCCAAGAATCCTGTTTTAGGCATTTTTGAGGGTTTTTGGCTCAGGGTTTCAATTCCTAAGGCTCGAGATCAAATCTACTCACTGTTTGGGTAGAATTCGGGGTCCCGGGAGTGAGGTTTAGGTCAAGACCCTTTTATTGTTGATTTCACTAATTGGAGATTGTATTTGGTTATGACTAGGTGACCGCTAAGGAATTAAAGGATCGATCGTTCTTAACGTATTTCTCGCTCGAACCAGAGGTAAGAAAACTGCACCCGGTATGTGATGCATGAGAAACATGTGATTAGGGCATGCCATGAATGTTGAATATGAGATTGTTCAGAGCTTAAGTCTCTGTGTTTATGCATGATTCTAGTTATGCTAGTGGTAGTTAAGTAAGCATGCTGAATGCCCTACATTTGGATATTTGACATATGATATGTACCTGGTAGCAATGCTTACTTGTGCGTGGCACAGACTTACTAGTCAAAATCGGCAATTGTGACAGTCAGAATCCCGTTATCTGTAAGGGGAACGACCGGGTAAAGTTGTGCAATCCCACACCGCCTGGGGAAGGTCAAGTGTAATGATTCCAAGACTGTATAGGTATAGGACTACACAGTTGAAGATAGCTTAAATGGATTTATGTGTACTACCTATATCAACAAGATGCATCTTCTTTTCGATAGCTCATCACTTGAGAACTCCAAAGTTAAGCGTGCTTGACCTGGATTAATCTCAAGATAGGTGAACTCCTGGGAAGTTTTCCCAGGAAGTGTGCGAGTGAGGACAAAGCACGCTGGAAAGACTCGTGTTGGTTTGTAGGGCCAGTCGTCATTCCAGGAAGCAGCTATAGTGATGTGGGGTGTCACAGCAATGGTTTCAGAATTGATTGTGAAGCTGTGACTTACTAGTCGAGTTCGACAGCAGTACTGAGCATTGATCGTATGTTATTGACCGAAAATATTAGATCTAATCGACATCTGCATTGAATGACTCATCATGAGCATTAATGTCGGACTGACCTCAAGTTCGATGAAAACTATAAGCGCTTCTCTAGTCTATGGCTAGTCACTCAGCGCCAGGATTAGAAGGCCCAGGTGATTGCATCATCATATGGCTAAGGGTACGGAACCCACACTAGTGAATTCTTAGTCACTCATTTGGTTTAAGTTAGTGACTTGCTCATCAGTCACTCATCCAAGGGTGCAGATCCCATGTTAGTGACTTACTCCTCACTCACTCATTTGATTAGGATTGACTTGTTAGTCATCCATACAGGGTGCAGGGCCCACAACCATCATTATTAGAACTTATTTGCATGTGTGATTAAGGCTATTATTGCTAGGCATGCACATTATGATATGATGACATGTTATTACTATTCATGAGCATATTGAGTTTTTTTGAAAGGCTTCGGCTCACGGGTGCTATGTGGTGCAGGTAAAGGCAAAAGAAAGTTGGACAATCCTTGAGTTGGAGAGCTTAGGTGACGATGTGTACATATGCTGCTGCTCGACCACCACGGCCGAGGGTTGAAAGAAGAACTAGGGTTAAACCCTATTTTGCCTCTTAAATCGGCTGGTTATAAATATTTTGTTGTAATTAACCTTTAAATTATATTTTTGGGATCCCAATGTATAAAGTAAACGTTTTAGTGGAACGTTAATCGCTAATCATACTTAGTTTCACGATATGGCCAAATGACTCGATTAGCGAGAGTAATGCCCCAAATTTCCTAATAAGGTTTAAGACCTTGATTAGGAGGTCGGGAGGGCCATAATTGATTTATTATGTGATTAAATGATAATATGCATGTTTAGGTGTATTAAATTTGCATGTGAACCCATTTATGATTAATTGGGTGATTTTCATATTTTGGCCATTTCGTGCATATTTGGCATATATGTGATATGTGTGTGGTGCTTTATTATTATTTGGTTATGTCAGGGTTACTCAGTACGAGACGATCTTAGGAGGTAAGCTAGTGGGAAGTCACAACGGGATTTATTCTTGACTCGGAGTGAGTCAAGGGGTATTTAGCATTACCAGGTTATTGGGTAATGGGAATAAATATTTGATGATAAATTGGGAGTTAGTAAGATCAGGGGGAAATTCTAGAGGTTTTGACTATTTTGTCCCCGGGGGTGTTTTCGGGACCCCGAGCGTTAGGATTTGTTTGAGGCTACTTAAGCTTGAAGTAACCTTTTACTAAATAAAAAGAATGTTCAGAACATTCTCTTTCCCTCTAACTTCCATTTTCGTCTCCCGATCGCATTTTCGAAGGAAACTTGAGTTCTAGGACTCAGATTCAAGAGAGGATCGAGGCATAGGGATCCTAGGGAAATTAGAAGCTTATTAGCTGGAGAAATTAGTTGGGAACAACTCATTTCACGGTAATTCAAGTTTTACGTTCTAAGCTTTTTTTAAAGTTTTTAAGCTTGAATTGGACTTTGTGTTTTGATGAGTTTTTGATTGATTTGAGACTTGGGTTTTGTTGGTTTTGGATGGTGGGGATGTTTAGGAACTTTTGATTTTGGGATTTGGAGATTTTTGGATAGGTTTTTGGTAGGCTTTAAAAGTGGAAAATTGGGGAAAAATGGCAGGTCTGAGGTTGGACCGCGGCCCTGTGCTTGGGCGCCGCGGCCCAAGCTCGATGAAGCAGGTGGAGAGTTTCAATGGGCTGGGGGCTGCGGCGCTTGGATAGGGGGACGCGGCGCTTGGTGCTATTTTTGGCCAAATTGATGTTTTGAATGTGGGAACTCAAACCTTAGGCCTCGGGATCGTTCCTACTACCAGGTTTAGTGGGAATCGACGTCTCAGAGGCTAGGTCTTGGTTCCGGGATTAGTTTTAGAACTTGAGCTCATTGTATCACCGTTTATGGTTATGACTAGGTTATCACTAGAGATTTGGAATCAGGATCGTGCTTGTGGCTCGTTTATTGGTAACTTGTGCTTGGACTAAAGGTAAGAAAACTTGCACCCCATATGTGACATGCAAAGTTATTCTTGATGCATGTTGGATGTTTAAATGTGATGCACGAGAAATATGTGATTAGGGCATGCCATAAATATTGAATATGAGATTGATTAGAGCTTGAGTCTCTGTGTTTGTGCATGATCATAATTATGCTAGCAACTGTTAAGTAAGCATGCTGAATGCCCTACTTTTGGATATGATATATGCCTTGTAGCATTGGTTACTTGTGCGTGGCTCTGACTAACTAGTCAGAATTGGCAATGGTGTCAGTATTTGCTGTGAAGCTGTGACCTACTTGTCAAGTTTGCAGTAGTACTGAGCACTGGTCACCTGGTATTGACTAAAAAGTCACAGATGGACTTAGCGTTTTTAACGCAAGCCGATAAAAGATTAAATCTAATCGACATCTGCATTGAATGACTCAAATGAGCATTAATGCTGGACTTACCTCAAGTTCGATGAAAACTAAAAGCGCTTGTCTTGACAAAGGCTGGTCATTTAGAGCTAGGGCCAGAGAGCCCCAGTGACTGTTTAGTCACATGGCTATGGGTCCCGAGCCCCATGGAGACTCACCCATCAGTCACTCATCTGTATAAGCTAGTGACTTACCCATCAGTCACTCATCTGTTTAAGCTAGTGTCTTACCCATCAGTCACTCATCTGTTTAAGTTAGTGACTAACCCATCAGTAACTCATTTGTTTAAGCTAGGGACTTGCTTGTCAATCACTCAGTATGGTTTACCAGAAACTCAAGTGTTAAATCACTCATCTGATTAGAGCCATTGCCATAAAGCCTAGGTGACGGTTTCGTCACACGGCTGTGGGTGCTGAGCCCCATAGTGACTTGCTTGTCAGTGATTCATTATGGTTTAGCAGAACCTCAAAGTGATATTCACTCATCAGCTCAGGGCTATAAGCTCTGTATCATCATGATGATCATCATTGGCATGGTTGTGGGTGCTGAGCCCCGTGGTGACTTCCTTGTCAGTCACTCAGTATGGTTTATCATAACCTCAGTGTTAAATCACTAATCTGATTAGGATTGACTTGATAGTCATCCAATCAGGAGGGTAGGATTTCTTATCCTAGATCCCTAGATTCCTCAGCATTATCTGAATTTATTTGCATGCTTGAAAAGAGCTATATTTGTTAGGCATGCCAGATAAGATTTGATGACATGATATGACTATTCATGAGCATATTGAGTTTTCTTGCTGGGCTTTGGCTCACAGGTGCTATGTGATGCAGGTAAAGGCAAAAGAAAGTTGGAACATCCTTGAGTTGAATAGCTTAGGTGATGATGTGTACATATGTAGCTGCTCGACCACCACGACCGAGGTTTGAAAGAGGAACTAGGGTTAAACCCTGTTTTGCCGCTTAGATCGGCTGGTTGTAAATATTTTCTTGTAATAGACCTTTAAATTATACTTTTGGGATCCCAATGTATACAGTAAACATTCTAATGAAACGTTATATCTTAACCAAACTTTTTAATCCATAAACCGCTAATCCTACTTAGTTACACAATTTTGGCCAAATGACTCGATTAGCGAGTTTAACACTATTTATAAGGCACACCGTAACGGTCCCTGGAGTTTAGAGCGTTATAGCGAGTTTAGAACTGTTTAAAATGCACACCGTAATGGTCCCTGGAGTTTAGGGCGTTACAGTGACGTAATCACAGTGGAATATAAATATGATTATATGTTCAAAATAAGTTAGTCCTAAGATTAGTCAGTGCATATGATTTACACCGACTTGCCAATCTACGATATGATCTACTTACACATTATATTGTTATGTTCTTTGATAAATAAACATAAGATAGGCATTAAGGTTAAACACCCTAAAACTACACAGACCACACAGGTACTCTCGTCCTAATATGAAATCTATGTTTATTCAATTATAGCATATTCAATTCTCACTTCTCAGATTTCGAATCAAAATCATATATTTCATGTAAATGGTGATCAATCATTCACAAGCATTAGATTCAAATTGAATAAATCACAAGATAAAATTGAAATCATAAAACTTGCATTAATTTAAAATATAGGTTCAGGAGAATCCATTAACACCCTAGAAAAAGAGTTTAGTTCATTATCCAATTCATAATAACCATAGAAGAAATAAAAAGCATCCAAAATACAGAAATTCAAAGTAGAAAAGAAGAAAACTGTGATGAATTCTTTTAATCCACTTGCAATCCTCCACAATGTGCCTTCAGCCGTCTCCTAGGGTTAATCTCCCCTTTAAAAAAACGTCATCAAGAAAGCTTTTATAATCCCTAATTAATTATGTGCGAAAGGTGAAAAATGCCCTAACTTCGGCTTCCGTACGGACTGGCGCCGCGACTCCATGTGGTAGAGCCGCAGCTCTAGTGCATTTCACGATCCGGAATTCCTCTCTGACTTCTTATTGCGCCGCAGCTCTAATTCAGATTTTAATAAAGCCTCAGCTCTGTCTGATAGAGCTGCAGCTCTAATGCTGACAGATTTTTTTTTCTCTTCTCTGAAACTCTTAGGGCTGCGGCTCTAATTCCAACTTTTCACCAAATCATAAATTTGACCCCCGATTTCGCCTAGTTTCCATTCCTTAGCCCGTTTAACACCGTTTCTTCAAGAATTAAGCATTTTTCCTCCAATTTCAAGCTATTTCCTTCATAACAACACTTAATTCTGAAAACACAATAAACACTGGCATAATATCACACAAAACCAAATAAAAGATTAAAATTGCATCTTAAAACACGCCATAAAAACATACCAAAACTAGTCCTTACAAATTCCCCCAAACTTATCCTTTACTCGCCCTCGAGTAAAGAACACAACTAAGACTCGATAAAACCTAAACAAACCAAATTGACAACCATTAAAATAGCCTAAAAAATCATGAATACCATATGCATATAATTCTAAAGAAAAGTAACGTGCCACTTCAACAATTAATCCATAATTTCAATCAAAACACTTCACCTATTCACTGTAATTCATTGATACTCGTGCTCATTCACCCATAACCAATAAATGTAAAGAATTTAACCAATCTATGCATGCCAAATTCTCACCATCAATCCACTCAACACGATTATTCCATATGCTTGCTATACTTACTATTCTCCACTAATGTAAACAAATACACACTTAAAAATTAATAGGACTTTACAAAGCTTGTAATAGATGGCTTAGGTAAAGGTGGTTAAGAAGACATTTTAGGCTCAAGTATACCATAAGCATTCAAACCAAGCAACCTATCCCTTTAACTCAACTTCACATCCCATTGTTACTCTTTTTTTTTTTTTTTCAAGATTGAGAAGAGTTTACTATTTATTCATCACACACATTTTTTTTTTCAAACTACATTCCCCCAAACTTAGATTTTTCAGTAAATAACTTAAGGAATGTAGTTTATTCTGAATTTATAATTTTTTTTCTCCTTTTGTTTCTTTCTTCTTAATTTTTTTTTTATTTCACTAAGTAACCACATATTTCTACATATGTCCCTTAAACATTCACTCCCCCTTCCAATCAAAAGATATGTTTTATGCTCATGGTATAGGACAAAGGGAATAATGAATATACAGATACAAGTATAGGCTCAAAACATGTGTTAAGCAATGAAAAAGGTCAATTGTAAAGCTCAAATAGGGTAACTAGGGATAAAAATATATAAGGGTTAGCTTGAAAGGCTCAAACGTTCCAAAGATGGCCTATATCCTCTTCTTAAGTGTGTATTGTTTAGGATTTCGTCTCAAATAGCAAGCAAGAAAGTTCTAGAAAAAAATTCAACTTGTACAATCCACAGTCTAAATTCAACATGCATATACAAAGTTCAACTCCCACATTTACAACTATGAGCAATAGTTCAAACAAGTATCCAATTAACCACAGTGAAATGACAAAGTGTTTCAATAAAGCACACAGATTTTTTATATGCACAACTCTTCCTTTGGATTATACAACATAGCAATCATTCAATCTCATCGGCAACAAATTATCAACTTGGTTTACACTCTAACAACCCCGTGAAAACTAGACTCAAACACAATAACAACTAATACTAAACTTGAAAAACAACAAATAACAGCAAAGCTAAAAAAAATAAATCCTTTCCCCCAAACTTAAGACTATCATTGTCCCCAATGCTAAACTCAAATAAAAAGAAGAGACTTACCTGAGACCCCATTGTATAACATTAAAATGGAGGAGGATGTGGAATGGGAGTCGTGCTAAAAATTCTGATGGAAACCCTTAAATTGCGTTTCTGGGCCCAATTGGCGCTGCAACGCTAGTGTATAGAGCTGCGGCTCTAATTCTAACTTTTCTCAGCACTTGCTCTCTGACTTCCCTAGAGTTGTGGCTCTACTCCGTAGAGGTGCAGCTCTAATTCAACTTTTGTGCTATTTTGTTGCTAATTTTTTTCACGGTTCTAATTACATAAAATATTAAAAAAAAACTAAACAAAAATAAAATAAAATTGTTCAACTAAAAATAGAATAAAAATAAAAATAATAAAATAAAAACGAATACATAAACTTGAGATGCCTCTCAAGGGCGCTGTTGTTAACGTCATTTAGCCGGACGCTGACCACTTTCTTAAATTTAACTCGGATCTAAACCACCCCTCATGTCCTTAAGAGCCATAATATCATGAGAAGACGCCCGTTTCTTGATATTACACATTTTTGGAACTTTCCACCGCTCATGAAACAATCGAGCTATCTCACTAAAGATCTTCTTCACTTTATGACGAATTGTTCGCTTTCCACCTTCAACCATAGATTTCTTCTTAGTAAATTTCAGCTTATCACCCTTACTTTCCACCACATCAACTCTACAACAAGTTGGAACCTCCGTTGCTGCAAAAACATTAAATGTTACCTCTTCTTTTTGTACCCGCAACTTCAACTTGCCTTTCTGCACATCTATTAAGGCCCTACCAGTTGCAAAAAATGGCCTTCCAAGAATAATTGGAATATTTTCATCTTCGTCCATATCAAGAATAATAAAATGTGCAGGAAAGATGAATTTATCGACCTTTATTAACACATCTTCTATGATCCCCCTCGGATGAGCCAGTGATCGATCCGCCATTCGCAAAGACATGGTAGTAGGCCGAGCTTCTCCCAATTTTAACTTTTGAAAAATAGATAGAGGCATTAGATTTATACTAGCCCCTAAATCACATAAAGCCTTTGTCACCATTGAACCCCCTATAGAGCATGGAATGTTGAAACTACCCGGATCTTTAAGCTTGGGAGGTAGCTTCTTTTGAAGTATCGCACTGCACTCCTTAGTAAGTGCCACTGTCTCATAATCCTCTAGTTTCCTTTTCTTAGTCAAAATTTATTTCATAAATTTCACATAGCTTGGCATCTGTTCAAGTGCTTCGGCAAACGTAATCGTGATGTGTAGCTTTCGAAAGATATCCAAAAATTTAGAAAACTGCTTGTCAGCTTATTCTTTTGAAGCCTCTGAGGATATGGGATCTTTATATGGTGATCTATGCTTATTTCTGGCTGCTTTTTCTCAAGGTTCTCATTAGCCTCTTCTTCAACTTTACCCATTTTCTGCTTGTTCTCTGTGATAGGTGCATGTTGATCCTGCTTCAGCTCAACTTTCTTCTCTATTCTTGGTCCCTCATACACTGTTTCGCTCCTCAAGGTAATAGCTTGACATTGTTCATTAAGATTTCCCTTTGGATTCACAAGTGCTTGGCAAGTTCCCTTGAGCTCGGTTTGCCATTAACGTGGCCAACTGTCCAATCTGAGTTTCCAAGCTTCGAATAAATGCCCTCGTTTCTGTCATAAATTGATTAAGTACATCAGGTTGTGCTTCAAGTTGCCTCATAGGTATTTGCTGTTGTGGTGGTCTATTTTGTGATTGATAAAATCAAGGGGGGGCCTTGAGTACTGAGGTTGGCTCTGCTGAAACTGCTGCTGACTACCTTGATCACTTGTCCAAGAAAAATTTAGGTGATTCTGCCACCCTGGATTGTAACTCATGGAATTTGGGTTGTTGGTAGGCCTCGGAAAGTTCCCTATTGCTTGCACTTGCTCCATAGGAATATTGTTAAATTCCCTATTTGTGCATTGTTCAAATAAATGAGGCCCCTCCACAAAACTCACATATAATCTGCATCTGCATAACTGGAGCTTGAGCTTGAATGTTGTTCTGCTGTAAATGTTTGGTTAATGTTGCCACTTGAGCGGACAACATTGAGATGGCATCCAATTCATGCACTCCAGCCACCTTCTTAGTGGTTTCTATTTCTGATGGCCATTGATAGTTATTCATAGCCATTTCTTCCAACAGATCATAAGCTTCATTAGCGCTCTTATTCATGAACGCTCCTCAAGACTCTGCATCTATGATTGTGCGAGTAGTACCACACAAACCATTGTAAAAAATATGGACTAACATCCATTTTTTGATTCCATGATGGGGACATTTTCTCAGCAGCTCCTTAAACCTTTCCCACGCATCATACAGTGATTGACCATCATTTTGGTGAAAATTGTTGATTTCACCTCTATACCTTGCAGACAGCGATGGTGGGAAAAATTTTGCTAAAAATTTCTGAGTTAGCTCCTCCCATGTTGTGATAGAATTGGCTTCCAGAGAAATAAGCCAACTCTTTGCTTGGTCCCTCAATGAAAATGATAATAGTCTCAACCTCATTGCATCATTTGTCACTCCGTTCTTCTTGAATGTTGCGCAGAGCTCTAAGAAGTTAGCCAAATGTAAGTTTGGGTCTTCCGTTGGTGATCCCCCAAACTGAACTGATGATTGTACCTTTTGAAAAATAGCAGGCTTAATTTCAAAATTATTAGCCTCATCCGTTGGAGGTCTAATGCATGACTATACCCCCGTTACAGTAGGTAGCACATAGTCCCTCAAACTTCTTTACATTGGTTGCTGAACTGGTGCAACTCGGTTCGCAACTCCTATTCCTCCAACATTACCTGCTGCTATCCTAGCATTTCGATTCTCAGCGTTGTCATGGGAAATGTTGTCAACCCCTCCGTTACCTCTGTTCTGAGCCATTCGTTCTACCCTTTTCTGTTTCCGATTTCTTCTACAGGTTTTCTCAATTTCAGGATCAACAGGCACCCTTGATTCAGACCCCTGTCGTCGCATAAACTATATGAATACCTGAAAACACAAATTGCAAAAGAAAACCAAATGAGAACGGTATAACAGAAAAGCAACCAAATTAGAAAAAGAATTAATTTCTTGATATTAGTAAAAACAGTCCCCAGCAACGGCGCCAAAAACTACACAGACCACACAGGTACTCTCGTCCTAATATGAAATCTATGTTTATTCAATTATAGCATATTCAATTCTCACTTCTCAGATTTCGAATCAAAATCATATATTTCTTGTAAATGGTGATCAATCATTCACAAGCATTATATTCAAATTGAATAAATCACAAGATAAAATTGAAATCATAAAACTTGCATTAATTTAAAATAAAGGTTCAGGAGAATCCATTAACACCCTAGAAAAATATTTTAGTTCATTATCCAATTCATAATAACCATAGAAGAAATAAAAAGCATCCAAAATACAGAAATTCAAAGTAGAAAAGAAGAAAACTGTGATGAATTCTTTTAATCCACTTGCAATCCTCCACAATGTGCCTTCAGCCATCTCCTAGGGTTAATCTCCTCTTAAAAACGTCATTAAGAAAGCTTTTATAATCCCTAATTAATTATGTGCAAAAGGACAAAATTGCCCTTGAAAAATGCCCTAACTTCGGCTTCCGTACGGACTGGCGTCGCGGTTCCATGTGATAGAGCCGCAACTCTAGTGCATTTTGCGATCTGGAATTCGTCTCTGACTTCTTGTAGCGCCGCAACTCTAATTGATAGAGACGTAGCTCTAATTCAGATTTTAATAGAGCCCCAGCTCTATCTGATAGAGCTGCAGCTCTAATGCTGACAGAATTTTTTTCTCTTCTCTGAAACTCTTAGAGCTGCGGCTCTAATTCCAACTTTTCACCAAATCATAAATTTGACCCCCGGTTTCGCCTAGTTTCCATTCCTTAGCCCGTTTAACACCGTTTCTTCAAGAATTAAGCACTTTTCCTCCAATTTTAAGCTATTTCCTTCATAACAACACTTAATCCTGAAAACACAATAAACACCGGCATAATATCGCACAAAACCAAATAAAAGATTAAAATTGCATCTTAAAACACGCCATAAAAACATACCAAAACTAGTCCTTACAGAGTATCGTGCAAGTTTTCAGAAAATTCCGAATAGTTTACAGTACCGAAAACTAGGTTCAAATATATTGTTTTTCACGTGTATAAAAAAAATTAGTCACGCGTGCAACAACATGTTTGAACCTAGTTTTCGATACTGTAAACTATTCATAATTTTTTCAAAAATCGCGTCGATTCTCTAAATAGCTACAATATACATGGTCATAAAAAAAAATCGCACGGAAATCTGTTAAAAGGTCGAGAACACTGAGAGCCCCACCGGTAAGGCTTAAAGTGAAACCTTATAAAAAAATTGTCATATATATACAAGTAATGAAACTTTTGCAGTACATAGTTAGCAAGAACACCCATTCAAATAAATAAATTATATATAAAAGAAAATTAAAAAGCTAAAAAAAATTAATATGAAGAGATCCATTAGTTGCAATAATTTATCCAATAACACATTTTCAATTTCATTTTCTCATATGAAACTAATTAAACTACCAAGAACACAGTTTTTATATATTTTTTTAAAAGATAAATGAAATTTCCATTCATGGGTAAGAAGGACCAAAGTCCTTTTATAGGTCAGAAATACTCAAGGAGCAAATACTAGTCTCCCAAAGGAGATGACCCACTACAAATTAGGCTAACCAAGACTTTACAAACTTCATAAACTCGAAAGATTACAAAATTCATAAACTCCAAAGAAAAAACCAATTAGAGATATGTCTACTAAAAATTAATAGAGTACCTTGGCTTCATTTTGTATAAGACTTTCGACATATTACCATTAACAGTGGCAAAAGCCGTGAATCCTTCAACGAATTAAGGGTTACAATAACCCCTTCTTGTAACCTAAACCAGATAACTATTAAGACAAAATAAACAAACAAACACCAATATTGGCAGCCTAATAAACGAAAACGCAGGCAAAACAGAGAGTAAAAAAGGCCCAAATACAAATTAGGGAGGACCATGATACCATGACCATCACTACCACCAGCCAGTCACTTCCATGAGCCCCCAACTCTCTTAGTCTGCAACTAACCAAAAATTGGCATGGTTGCTAGACTGTCGTGCACACTTAGGGCAGAGCCGCGAAACGTCTTAAAGAGAGCGACATAGTCCGCAGCTCAGCTAGAAATTTTATCGGTAATTTGTTCCAATTTTATTTTCTGTTAATGTCAATTTTCGATCTTGTTTTTGGTTGGAAAAAATTATGCATCTTGTTCTGTCTGTATTGCGATTTGTTTTATCTCAATATTATGAGTTGTTCATATTAAATTGACGGGTTAGTTGTTTAGTTTAACTAACAGTGTTTTCTCCAGCTGGCAGTTCACACGTGACAGTATGATGTCACCTGGTCCTGTCATTCTTTCTATAAATTAAATATTGAGTAGAACAGAATCAACTAACTCTGTGAGAAAAACCCTAGATCTTGGTTCTTGGTCTTGACTTTGTGTTGCAGGGACAAGAAAAAGGTTGAAGAAGAAGCTGGTGATCAATTCGGGGTTTTTGAAGAGGAGAAGCAAAAGCTTGGATCAGACAACAACTGAAGGGATTTCAAAGAATGTGCTCTGCCGAAGTTTTGCTTTTGATATTGTTCTTTTACTGATTGTTGTATGTTTCTTGATTGTGTTGTACAATCAGTCTATATTGTGCACTTTAGATTGTATGGAGTTTTTGTAAACATTTCTTGAATATTTTCAGATCTATAATAAATCTTCTTGTAGCATTAAAATTGATGATACTTTAGTTTAATGCTTACATTCATAGTGTTTAAGGTTATTTCATTTCCACAAGTAAGTTGAATTAGTCATTAGAGTAGCAAATCCGTCTTCAAATTGGTATCAGAGCATGGTTTACAAGATTGATCTCTATCTGTTTGACATTTTGTTTGGATTTATTTGCTTTAGTGACTTTCTTTTGAGGTTCTGTGTTTCTGGTTAATTCATGATCTATCAATTTTTTTTCTTGTTGTATCTGGGTGTCTGTTTTTGTTGTGTACAAATTCTAATGGATATGTTCAGAGATGGAGGATCTACTTCTAGACCTCCTATGTTAGAAGGCTCAAATTATCCATACTAGAAGACCAAGGTGAGGGTCTTTCTGAGAGCTGTAGATGAAAGAGTTTGGATGGCAGTGGTAAATGGATGGAAGGCTCTAAGTGTTACTGAAAATCGAGTTGAAATCGTCAAGCCTATGAGTGACTGGTCTGAAACTAAAATTGAGAAGGAAAATTTCAACTCCAAAGCTCTTCATGCTATCTTCAATGACGTCTCAACAAACCAGATGAAAGTCACAAACAACTGTGAAATTGCTAAAGACGCTTGGGATAAATTGAAGACAAAGAATGAAGGGACTCAAGCTGTCAAGAAAGCAAGATTGAGGGCTCTGGCTACTCAGTCCAAGAACCTGAATTTGGAGGCTGGAGGGACAGTGGTTAATTTTCATGCCAAAATATGTGATATCTCAAATGAGTCCTATGCTCTTGGAAGGATTTACTCCAATACAAAGTTGGTCAGAAAGGTTCTTGCTGTCTTTCCAAGAGCTTTTAATGCCAAAGTTACCTCTATTGAAGAGGTTCATGATGTAGAGGAACTGGAACTTTATGAGCTGATAGGTTCTTTACAAAACTATGAGATGACCTTAAAGAGGTGGGGCAAAGAGAAGAAAGAAAGGGAAAAGGATAAGGGAAACAACAATCTTGCATTTGTTCACAAAGAAGATGTGGAGAAGTGTGATGTATCATAATGTATGATTGAAGATAAGATAACCTTTTTGACAAAAAAACTATGCAAAGTTCCTGAAAAAAAAAACATGAGAAGAGGTAACCTTGGTGGAAAAGAGAATGTCTTCAAGAAGAGTGTGCCCTTCAATCAAAGATCTATAATTCCTCAAGAAAAGAAAAATAGAGGAATATAGTGTCGAGAGTGTGAAGGTTTTGGTCACATTCATGCTGAGGGTGCCAATACTTTAAAGAAGAAGAAGGCTATGGCTGTAACTTGGAGTGACAGTGACGAGGATAAAGATGAAACTTGCAGTGAATACTCAGATCAAGATAAATGTGTGGTTGTGTTTATGGCCTCATCTAATCGAAAAGATGAAAGTGAGAATGAAGAGACTGGTGAATCTGATACAGAAAGCCTGGATCAACAAACTGCGTATGAATAGATGTATGATCAATGGGTGAATATGATTAAGAAGGTAAAGCAAGTCGAAGGAAGAAGTTAGAAATTAATTCTTGTTAACAAAAATGTTGAGGGAAAAGTAAATAGGTTGTTAAGAGAAATCAATGATAAGAATGTTCAGTTGCAGGACTTAAGATTTAAAGTTCTAAAAGTTAAAAAACCAAGAGATGAATTTGGAATAGAAGGGTCTCGAAACAAGGTAAGGCTATTAAACAAAAATGGAAAGAAGACTCTTATTGATGGTCCCTTTACGTCCAAAGGTTTTCGTTCAAATGCAGTTCAATCTCTAAATTTTCAGTCTCAAGAAGATGAATCCTGGAGTAGACCAACTAGTTTAAAGAATTCGACTAGTGGGAGGTATGTTCCAGTCTATCATTTCTGCAATAAACGTGGTCATATACGCCCAAAGTGCTTCAAGTTGCAATCTTATCTTCAAAAGTTAGTTGATAGAAATGAGGGATTGAAGTCTTCTGAAAAGATTGACTTTGTACCTTTTGATTTATGTCCTAAAGAAAGTTCAGTGGATCCAAAAGTTTGGGTGGCTCATATCTCTCTATCTGCATTTAAGGACAACCGGTGGTATTTTGATAGTGGTTGTTCACGACATATGACTGGAAACCAACACTTGTTGATCAACTATCAAGAAAGCATTAAAGGTGTTGTGACCTTTGGTGATGGGAACAAATGAGCTATACAAGGAAGAGGTGAACTTGTTCTGAAGAATCTTCCATCTCTAAAGGATGTTCTGTATGTTGAGGGGTTGAAGGCGAACTTGATTAGTATAAGTTAGTTGTGTGATTCAGGATATTTGGTAAATTTTTCTAACAGCTGTTGTTCAGTTGTTTCGTCTGATGGAAATACAGTTTTGATAGGGAAAAGATCCAATGACAACTGCTATAAGCTAGATAGTGATGTTTTGTGTCATAGAATTCTACTTGAAAAATCTGAGTTGTGGCATCATAGAATGGGTCATTTAAATTACAAAGATCTCCAGAATCTGGTCAAGCTCAAGGCTGTTAGGGGGGTTCCAGAATGTAAAGTTAGTCGAGAAAATGTTTGTGGACCATATTAGTTAGGGAAACAAACTAGAGCAACTCATCCTACAGTTAAGTTTCTGCGGACTTCACGAATTTGGGAACTATTGCATGTGGACTTGATGGGACCCATGCAGACTAAGAGCATAAGTGGGAAAAGATATGGCATGGTCTGTGTAGATGACTATTATAGATACTCTTGGGTCAATTTTATCAGGGGAAAAGTCTAATACTTTTGGAGTTTTTTATGCCCTTGTTCTTAAAATCCAAAATGAAAAACTCCAAAAGATTATGAAATTCTTCAGGGTGAGAAGTGACCACGGAAAAGAATTTGAGAATAATCTTTTTGCTGAATTTTGTGATCATCTCAGAATTGCTCATGAGTTCTGTGCTCCTAAAACACCTCAACAGAATGGTGTAGTTGAGAGAACAAACAGAACTCTTCAGGAAATGGCTCATGTCATGTTAAGTGGAAAGAAGATTGCCACTCATTTTTGGGCAGAAGCAGTGAATACAGCTTGTTATATTAGCAACCGAGTTCATCTTAGATCAGGAACAACTCAGACAACTTATGAAATTTGGAAGGGTAAGACACCCAATCTAGCTCACTTTAAAATTCAAATACCAGGAATAGGAAGTCTATGTTTGTGGCGCCACACTCACTCCACAGTGAGGTGGTCGAACATACCATTAGGGTTATCCTGAATTTTCTCATTTGTTTGCTTAATCAATATTTATGACAATATATTTATTTCAAAATAAATATCACTTAATTCAAAATTATTTTTATCTTAAAATATCAGTTTTAAATAAAATAAATAAATATCTTATTATAAATAAGATAATTATTAATCTCTCTTTCATATTAATCCAAACATGATTAATATAAATTTTAACCTTGAAAAACTATATGGTTAAATAATTAATTAATTCATAATTAATCAATTGCTCATAATTATCACATAATTTATTTCTTGCTCTGGAAAATAAATTATTGCAAAAAAATGTGAAGAAGTGAAATTGAACCCCCTACCTCCTCTTTAACAATCAATGGACTCACCACCAATTTAAATACATTACTTTGTTAAAATTATAATTTGAGATATTTTTATATACTTTTCAATAGTACTTTACCTAAAATTATATCAAAGATAATTATTAGAATTTAAATACCTACTAATAAATGCTAAAAAATTTAACTCACAAATCTTAAAATAAATTAATATAATTATAAACATTGAGAAAAATAATAGACTTATATTATCATTATTTATAGATAATTTACAAATAAAAATTTATTATCATTATTAATGTAAAAATATCAGGCTTTTTATCGTGTCGTACTTTCTCGATAATTTATTCGTGCTTTCGTGTCGTGTTCAGGCCCATGTCGTGTCGTGCCAAACCAATTTTCAATTCGTGTCGTGTATGGCTTAAGCCCATATTTTTTCGTGCCTCCCGGGCTCGTGCCATTTTTGTGCCGTGCTAGAATATACACTCGTATTTACAGCTCTACCCACAATACATATTAAATTCCAACTTGTAACCAGATATTTGATTGCATATGCCCCTTAGCAATTCTGAAATGGGTCACCCTAAAGGTCTTCCTTTGTTCTAATTAACCAAAAGCCAAGATTAATAAAGCCATCCAAAGCAAACTTTAGATTTATGGACCCATTTTGAGTAATTAGGAAGGTTCCACAAGTTGTATCCATGAGCATTTTTTACTGTATTGGCCTAGTTTCAAAGTGGAAAGAAAAATCTATATTTATATCGAGTATCGACAATAGTGTTAGACTAGATTGAGAAGTATAAAAAGATCCAATCAATTTTGCCAAAAAGAGAGATACAAAGAGAAAGATATATTTATAAATACAGAGAAAGAGGTGTCTCAAATCCCACTTTTCCTTTAACCTTTTAGCTTGCGATAATTTCCATGTCACCAAATTCCAAGTACCAAACAAACCAATGTTACCAATTTTCAACTCTATAGAAGAAAATTATAGAACAGAAGAGAGACACACCATACCAAGTTCATAATCAGAAAGTACATAATTGAAACAGTTCAGAACATAAACTCAAGAACACACAACACCATAAAACCAGAACAGAACCCACTAACTGAAAACGCCATATGAGATAGAAAACAGAGAAAATGGAGATCTTCTTCGGCTACATATCTTCTTTGGTAGTTTTGGAGGCTCTGACAGCAGAGAATTTCTCAACTATATATTCAAACATCATCGTTTTGACCAACCTTTTCTTCGGGAGAAAAACGTCGTGAGTGCAGAGTTTTGGTTTGAAGATTTTGTTGGGGATGATCATGATCTCATCTGGGTTATGCAGCTCTGTCTGTGGCGAGGCCACCTTTCCATCTGGGTCTTGCTTCATTTTCACCGCCGTTTCAAAATCTGAGACTCTCGTCACTGCCATGGCTCTTCTGGACCTCAGTTTTTGAAAGCTCCCCACTATTTTGTGTGTTATAATAAGTTGTTTTTGGTGCTTTTAAAGAGAAGGAATACCTTACCCTCTCTTGGCGTCTGAGATTGACTGATTGTGTGTGAAAGAGAGATAGAGAGAATGAATAGAGCGAAAGTCAAAGGCAATCTATTTTGTGAGAGAACGAGAATGAGATTAATGATCCGATATTGTGACAAGAAAATCAAAGACAATATATACTGTCAGAGAAAGAGAGAGAGAGAGACAAAGAAAAAGACTGATGAGTAGATATTACGACAAGAAAATGAAATAGAGACAATAATATTAAGATAATAAAATTTAGAAAATATAAGTTGAAGTTTTAGTGTTGGTAGAAATTAATCAAACCATTATTCATTTAAATTAAATATTTTATTTAAGCATAAATTATTATAAAAATATACAATTTATTTTTATTTTTTAAGATATTGTATCAAAACATTTAGTGTGAATCAATCTAAAGAAATAACAAATAAAACAATGAATATTATTTATAATGCAAAATATAATGGTTGCGTTTAGTAACACTTAAAAAAAATAGTTATTTATTTAATTAATTAAAATTTTGACAATTAAACATAATAAAATGTGTTTGATATTTCTATTTTTATTTATTATTTTTTAAAATTTATTAAAATTTTAAAATAGAATTTTTTCACTTTCAAAATTTTTTTAAATTGGTTTTTACTTTTTTTTTTCTCTTCTTCAAATCAACACTTCATATTGTTAAACAAAAACTAAAAATAAAAGTTATCAAACACATTTATTGTTTTTGTTTTTACCAAACATATTTTTATTTTTTAAAAATAAAGAAACAAAAATAAAATAATATTTCTATTTTTGTGTTTAAAAAAATCCAAAACAAAAATTTTACTAAACACAACCAATATTTTTGTTCTAAGCATTTGATGTGCACAATTTTATAACACACATTAATAAAAGAATATTATAATTTTGCACTAATGAAGAACAAAGTGTACATATGTGCTAACAATAAAAAATACATGATATTTAAGAAGAAAGAAGATATCTGAAGAAGAAAAATCCATAAACTTTGTTGCACAAATGAGAAATCAACACACATAATAAATATTATCTAGTTACATATTGTTTTATCATCACCTTAATATTCTTAAAAAGATTAGAAACTCATAACTATAATAGAAATTACAAAACAAAGAGAAAATACTCTTGAAAAATATTAAAATGGATGAGAGAATGGTAGAAAAGATGAAAGTAACCAAAGATTAAGCACCCAAAAATGGTCTTGAAATTCCCTATTTATAGCCAAAATGAGAGTATTAAATTAATAATAATATGGCAAGTAGGGGTAAATTCAAGGGTGTCATGATGAATTTTGTAGTGAAAATGTGTAGAAAAATTAAGTAAAAAATTGGCATTTGAGGGTGGGCCTGGGCTGAATGGAGGTTAGATGACGCGGATTAGGCCTAGTGGCAGGCGCAGGCCCGTGTGGATGGGAAGTAGCTGGGGGCAGGAAAGGCTTTGGGCCTGGGCTGGACGGAGGCTTGGGCTGGCGTGGGTCCAGGTCCGGCGCAGGTGCGGGTCCTGGGGCAGGCACATGGGGCTAGCGAGTTAGGTCGGCTGGAGGCTTGGGCCTGGGAATGGCGTTGGCCTCGTTGGCTTACTTTTTCCTTTCTTTCAAAAATATCACTTTTCTTTTCTTTCTTTTCAATCATAACAAAAAATGCAAAGTACATCCTACAAAATAAATCATATTAAGTCCATAAAATTATTAATTAAAATTTAATTTACTTTGGCAATTAAGTTCAATAAAATCACATTTTTAACTTTTAATCTAACTACACTAATTTCAAATAATTACACCACAACATATTATATTAAAATATCTATAAAAATATACAAAAATCTATAAAATCATGATAAGACTAATAAATTCAAAGTTACTTAAAAAAACTTAATAAATTAATTAAAAACTCAATAACTAAGCAACAATTGGCTTACTACAAATCTTTCCTTTGACATCCTTACCCTTGATAGTGTATGATAGAATAGATCTGGGGACCATGGACCTATAATACGAAGCTTCAATAAACCAAATATTAATTAAACTTTTTAATCTAATAATCTTATTTATTAGTTACATGATTACTCTACTATTAATATGGAATTGCACTCTATATATTTATAAAATTATATTTACAGACTTTTCTCTTTTAGTCCATTTATATAATCAATAAATATAGTTTTGTCTTTCATTTATTGGTTCGTTAATTAGAGTTGATCAAGATTACCGTTTTACCATACTAATTACCTCTTGATCCTTAAGTACCATTAATTCACTAGCGAATAATTAATCTATAATCAAATTATAGATTTGAGCTCAATAAGTATTCAACTCCAAAATTAACCCTTAAGAGATATTCGATTTGTTAGGAAAGTATGAATTCCATTATTGTAAATCATGTTCCCAACCATTCATGATATTAAATCTCCAAAACAAAAGTCATTAGATTTATTATCCTAAGAAACCATAACGATTGAATCAAAAAATCCAATAAACACAAACAAGAGTTCATGAATACTCAGGATTTAGACTGATCTACAAATCATCATCTATTATGATAAGAATTAAATGTTTATTTTAAACGGTAATTTTATAAAGATAATTAATTCGCATATCATATATAATCTCTATTATATACAACACATTTACTAAGATGTATATCGATATCAGTAATCTGAATATAAGGTGTACTTTGTGCAAAGGAAAATTTGAATTTATATGATGTTGACTCTAGTTTTGGTCAACGACACGAAATCTAGAAAACGATAGAATATAATATAGAGCTTGAGAAAATGAACTAATGGAAAATAAAGGACACAGAGAATTATAGTGGTTCGTCCCCAGTGATTGGTAATAACCTACGTCCACTTGATATTATTATTAATATTGAGCTTGAAAGGTGTGATCAAAGAACTAGGGTTCCTGAGTATCACAGACCTTAGAAGAATAAGACAATACAAACGATAGATAATAGTAATACAATTCTGAAAAAGAGAAAAAAGACCGATCCCCCTCCTTGAGTTGTTTCTTGTGTATTTTAGGTCCGAGCCGATCAAAGACGTTGTTATGCTGGTGCTGCCCCCCAGCATCGCGTCCTTCAGGGTAGTCGCCCCTAAGCGATGGGCTTCTACCCCCTCCTCTTTGTTCGTTTCTCCGGCCTGCATTACCTCTACCTGAGTCGGCTTCGTTATAATCGTGGTCGTCCCTAACCCTCGAGTGGTCACGATGGGATCGGCTGTTCCCCCGATTACCTTCCCGAGCTGGTACCCCCTGAGCGTTAGATGGTGACCTACGCTGGTCGGTAGGTCCCCGTTCATTATCATGTGTGGGGGGCCTCGGACCGCAGAGTCGGACTCTGAGTTCCTTCTGTTACCAGAATGACGTTGTCCTCTGCTCGGGGGATTTGGCTCATCGCCCCTATGGCGTCTAGGACTACGGGGCTGTTGCCCGGCCTTATTCTGCCTTGACTGCAGGGAATTGCCGCGACCAGCCTGCGAGACAGGCTGTGCTTCAGTATCCCTTGGTGGGAGATCTTCCTGAGGCATAGTCGGCTGCTCGGGCCTTTGTGGGCTCAAGGGTTGGATAGGCGGGCTAGGATTGGGACCCCTCTGGGGTGGCCCATCTGCGGGTTGATCAGGGTGCATGGCAGGTACTGCCTGATTCCTAGCCAAATGTAGGGCTGCTTCGAGGGCTGACATGGCCTCCCTCTGAAGGCGGTCCATTTCCGCCTGTCTCTCACTCAGCTCCAGGTGTTGTCGCTCAATTTCTTGTTGTTTCCGCGCCATGATTTCGTCTAGGGCTGTGCAGAAATTTTTACAACCCGCCCAACCCGAATAAACCGACCAAAATTTAAATCACCCAATTGTTATATTGGCGGGTTGAAAATAATTATCAACCAGCCCAATATAACCCAACCCGCTCAATTAATAATTTATTATTTTTAATATATTCAAATAAATATATAAATTAATTAAGTTTTGTTTTAATTTTTTTACTATAAATTTAAAATATTATTTTAAGCTTAAAAAGATAAACTTCACATTATTAGTACTAATATTTAAAAGAAAAAAATTACAAAAATGTAAAAAAAATAATAATAACACTTTTGTTTGGGCGGGTTGACCCGACCAACCCGCCCAACCCGCCCAACCCGACCAACCCGACAAAAAAAAAATACAATTTCGATTTGGGCAGGTTAACCCGACCAACCCGCCCAAATTATTGGACGGGTTGAAATTTTTTTTTTCTTAATTGGGCAAGTTACGGGTCACTTTTGCTAACCCAATTATGACATTGGAGGGGTAAAAATGCCTTGTAACCCGACCAACCCGCCCAATGTTCAACCCTAGTTTCGGTAGCACTTTCCTGGCTTTCCCTCAGCTTGGCCAGTTCCTCATGTAATGCCCCTAGGGTATTCTTCAGCGTCGCATCGTCCATTTCTTCCTCATCAAAATCCAAATGTGGCTCATCCTCAGCCACGTTTGCAGGAGGAGGAGGAGGAGGGTGAGATGACGCAGCCCCGGCCGCCTATCCAGATTTCTTGGTAGTTTTCGCCATTGATATTTCAACGATAATCTATCAAGCTCTCAATGAAAGCACCAGAATGTTGACCCAGATTTTGGCCAACTGACACGGAGTCAAAAATACGCTTGACGTAGATGAATGTGTTGAAATGAGTGTGATGATGAAAATAATAAGAACACAAGATTTTATAGTGGTTCGGCCCCAGGATCTGGTAATAATCTACGTCCACTTGAATTGTTATTAAAATGAGATTCAAATGGGTGATCAAAGAAATAGGGTTCAATGAGTTTCACTAACCTCTGAAGAAAATACAACTATTCTCGTGTAATCTCTCTCTAATCTCAAAAGATCTTTTTTGCTCAAAAGAAAAGGATCGGATCCTCTTCCCTGAGCCCTTTGCTACTATTTATAAGCTCATGGAAGATTTACATTGATTTGTTACAGATATTATTTCCTAAATAATCGGATACTCAGGAAATCATGGGAGATAATTTCAGATTCCATCATAACTGCCTAAGATTTCCTTCGCGTATAATGTGCGTACGACCAGGCTGGTCGTATGAAGAAACCGATCGCATGACACTGGATGTCTTCCTAGTCGATAGTCGAACACAGATTTTGCCAGGTGTCAGCCACTTATAATTAATGTCTGCCATGTCATTCACTTCTGATTTTTGGGATAACACTTATTTTTTCAAAAATGCCCCTGCCAACCGCCTTCACCACCCACCTTCATCCAATTTTTTCTTAGTTTTTTCCGCTTTTTTCTCTCTTTCCCCCTCCCTTTCTATTCTCTCTTAAGTTATCCATGGAGACTACAATATATATATACACCTATGAAAATTTCTGATGATTTAGAACTTAAACTCACAAAATATTCAATTAAGATACTAATTTATGCATTTCAAACAAATATGAACATGCTTTTTTGGTTGCTTGTTGGCCATGAGGGAAAATGGAGAAGAAGGAAATAAAGGAGGAGAGAGAGAGATGAGATAAATAATGACAGGAGCATGTTTAGAAAAATGGGAAAATTTTGCATTAAATAGTAATGAGTAAGTAATTTGAGGTAATTGAGAGGTCTCAATTATACTGTCCAATTCTCATAGCCCCCACGAGAGTTGGATGTAATTACACTATGTAAATACTAATTACTATCAGTTTCAAATAATATTTATTACATAATATTATTTTTATGTGTAATTACTAACTGTTTTACTAAACATGACAATAGAAATTCATAATTAATTACCACTTGACATCCAAACATGCCTTGTATTTTAAAATGTAGTGTAACTATTACCTTAGTAATTACACAATCTAATAACTACACAATTGTTTACAAACACACCCTAAGTTTTGTAGTCACATATTGAACAATCATTCAAATTCAATTGTAATAATACATGATTATAAGCCTACTGAAAAAGTATTTAAACTTATTTAATTGTAGTTATAAACTAAATGATATAAAGGACTATTTAAATGGTAGAATAACAATAGGTCCAATTTCATATTGCATTCCATTCTCCATTTGCTAACTTCTTAACTAAGAAATTTCAGTCATAACTCCTTTGAAGTTTCCTTGAAATTTCTTTTATGGACATTTTTTTTTAAATATGTTGGTATTTGAAAATGAAAAAGTTGAAAATTTAATAAAGTGACCCTACTTAAGAAAATGGTCACATGGACAAATTCTAATACCGAATATAATTTTGATAATTCATGGCTATGTTGAACTAACAAAATCCTCAGAATGAGACTATAATCATATAAATATATCCACACACAATTTTCATTTCAATTTTATTCAAATTATGCCAGGTAGTCAAGCTTTTGAGAAAGATGACCCCATCATGCGAATCAAGCATGGATTTTGGTGGATTTATTCTGCAAACTTTTGTAAAAGAAAATAATTAATAATCACAGTACATCTCACATCAAACGAAAAATGTCCCTTTACATATATTTTTCATAGTTTTGAAAGAAATATCGAAAAATTAATAAATATATATTGGAATTTTTTTTTTATAGGATTTTCACTTTAAGTCCTATTGGTGGGACTCTTCACTGTCTTCGATTCGTGAATATTTTTCGGCGTGATTTTTTTTATGACCATGTCTATTGTAGTTGTTTAGAGCATCTTGCAAATTTTCAGAAAATTCCGAATAGTTTACAGTACCGAAAACTAGGTTCAAACATGTTGCTTTCCACGCGCATAAAAAAAATTAGTCACGCATGCAAAAACATGTTTGAACCTAGTTTTCAGTACTGCAAACTATTCAGAATTTTCTAAAAATTGCGCCGATGCTCTAAATAGCCACAATATACACGATCATAAAAAAATCACACCGAAAACTGTTCAAAAATCGAGAACACTACTAGCTCAACCGATAAGACTTAAAATGAAGCCCTGTAAAGAAATAGTCATATATATTATAACATTACTATTGGGTCTCTGATATTTACTTACCACCATGACATTCATTTCCCATCTTCCACTGAAGTCACCGAACCACTGGAGATCGGAGAAAACTGGTTACCACCGGTGGTTGGAGCGGTGGTTCACACGTCATCCTTATTTGTTGCAACTTGCAAATAAATACAAACAATTTATTTTATTTGTAGATGGGATTGGTGGGTCCCACCAAATCTAAATAGTGTTTGGGAGTTACTAAAGTAAACATATTCTTGAGTTTACACAGAAAAAGTTGCTGACTTAATTCCAAGTACTGATTGTTTTTTAAAATGAAATAATTCAATAAAACCAGAAATTACATTACAGGAAAAGTCTTTGTTATCATTATAACCAGAAATTACATAACAAGAAACTACAAATACTTGTGATTGAAAAGTCTCTACTTGTGATTGAAAAGTCTCTGATATCGTTATAAAATGGCACTTGCCAAAATGAAGCACAATTTTAATATATTTTTGTAAAATAATTTTTGGTATTCTAGAAAGTTGGTCAAAATTTTAAATAAAAGTAATTTTGTAAAAAATTATTAAAATTAGATTAGAATATAAAATAATTTTTAAAAAATATCATTTTTACTAATTGTAATTTTATAAAATTCTTGGATAAAATGACATATTTTTTGAAGTTATTTTGTACTTTTAACTTAATTTTGATAATTTTTATCACATAATGACTTTCGTTAGCTTTTTCTTACCGTGGGAAAAATAGTAAATTTTCAGTCATGTGAAAATCAGATTTTTATTTACATTTTTTGTATGGTGGGGACTGGTTTTCTTAAATGAAAATTGAAGGAAAAAAGTAATAGTACAATTCCCCACTCACTAAAAATGAATTATTAGTAAGAAAAGCCTTCTAAAAAATTAGTTAACTTTACGAATTTATGATTTAGTCTAACTTGGATAACAATGTAAAAAATTAAATGGGATAAGAATTATTGATTTAAAAAATCATTTTTTTAATATATCATAATATCCTATATTTGATAGCTCTTACGTGTCTCACTCCATAGGTTAGGTTGACAAAAAAAGCAAATAATTATAAGAAGAAACTGACTCAGCAATAATGTGACTTATCAAAAGACAACTTCCTTTAAAACCCACTAAGATAGTTAGATTCCATTTGTGCATGTCCAAGCCTCTTGGATTGGAAAATGCTACAATTTCTTTTTATTTTAATTTTTTTTAAAAAACAATAATAATACATAAAAAAAATCGTGCTTATTGTATTTCAAATTATTTAAATAATTTTTTGATACTCTATTTTTATAACTCTTTATTAAGTTTTCTTTAACTTCTCATACCTTCAAAAGGGTAGACGAGGGGACAAAGAAAAAGGTATGTTTATGTTGTTTATAAAATATTATCCCATTTTACATATACTTCTACCGTCTATATAATATTAAAATTCATTTTGTTTATATATGTTAAAAAAATCATTTTGTATTTAAAAAATTAGTATAAATTAAAGCATGATTGTTTCTGTTGTCCGTGTATTCACCGAGTGACAAATGTCATACATTATAAATAATAATTAAGCCTTCACGGAAGCTAATTAAGTCTCCTTGAGGTTGCTTGGAGCTCCACAGAAGGTAAGTCTTACCGGTCTATGAGGATCATCCTCCGAGCATGGAGAAGAGTTGTTAGATGTCAAGCACATTGATCCTAGACCACAAGTAGCCAACTAGCATTCGTTGGTACACAAGTCATGGTGGGTTGTTACCTCGTATTGGGCCCACTGAGATACGCAGGGGCCCACCAACATTATAACTGAGAGAATTTATCATTTATTGTACGTTTAAGTCCCTCTTAAGAGAGGATAATTGTATTTATTCCTCATTAGGGAATTAATTGCCCTCAACCATCTATAAATAGGGCTAAGACACATTTTGTAAATGATCTTGGATTAATTTTATTGTTTTCATAGCATTGCCAAAATGCTACCTAAAAGCCTCCATAAAAACTTGACATTTGCAAGCTTTTTAGCATCTTAAATACAAGTGACACGTGGCAGAAGTGCTGCTCGACTATCAACCAGAAGCACATCACTTCGTCGGGCTTAACTTTAAGATATGACCAGGCTGGTCGTATAATTTGATTTGTTTCCTTCTAAATTGTAATCTTATAATAATTACATTGAATATTTCCTCATTATGACCTTGATACACGGTTATTAAGGAAAGATATGGCCCGTTGGCCCATGTAACCCTCCTTAAGCCTATAAATATTCATAAAATAGCTCAAGCGACTTTTTGATGGCTGAATCTTTTTGCTAAGATAGAGAGAGAGAGAGAGAGAGAGCTATAGTGCAATTATCCATCGTTTCATTGTATTTATTCCAAGGTTTGTGAAACTCAAGAACCCTAGTTCTTTGATCACTACTTTGAGATTCAATCTTAATAATAGCACTAAGTGGACGTAGGTCATTACCATCATTTAGGGCTGAACCATTATAATTCCTTGGTGTTTTCTTATTTTTCATTGGATCATCTTTCTTAATTGTCGCTTTATCTTTTGTCGTACATTTGACTCCGTGTCGTTGGCCAAATCAAGGGTCAACACACAGGTTACCAATAAACGAGCCACAAGCATGATCCTGATTCCAAGCCCCTAGTGATAACCTAGTCACAACCATAATATAAAACCTCATCATAAACTGTAAATAAATATTTCCAAACCCAACCCAAGCCTCCGGGACATCGAATCCGACTCAACTAGGTAGTAGGATCGACTCCAGGGCCTTAGAGTTAAGTTCCCATGACAAAACCACAATTCTGGGCAAAAATTCCCTTAAGTGTCGCGGCCCACCATACACCATGTCGCAGCCCACCCCCAGACAGAGCATACCTACTCCATCAGCAAGCTTGGGCCGCGGTGCCCTAGAACAGAGCCGCGGCCCAACCTTGAACTAGCCATTTTCCCCTCGTTTTTAACATTTTAAAACCTTCCATAAACCTACTCAAAAATCAAAGCTCCCAAACATCCCCATGATCCAAAACCCACAAAACCCAAGCTTCAATTCAATCAAAAACTCATCAAAACACAAAGTCCAATTCAAGCTTAAAAACTTTAAAACTTAGAACTTAAAACTTGGATTACCTTCGATTGAGTTGCTTCCCAACTAAATCCTCCCGCTAATAAGCTTCTAATCTTCCCTAGGATTGCTATGCTTCAATCCCCGCTTGAATCCGAGTCCTAGAACTCAAGTTTCCTTCGAAAATGCGATCGGGAGACGAAAATGGAACTTTGACGAAGAGAGAACGTTATGAACATTCTTTTTATTTCTTAACGGGTTACTTCAAGCTTAAATAGCCTCAAACAAATCTTAATGCTCGGGGTCCCAAAAACGTCCACAGGGGCAAAATAGTCAAAACCTCCAAATTTTCCCCCTAATCTTACTAATTCCCAATTTATCATCAAATTCTTATTCCCATTACCCAATAATTCGGTAATGCTAAATACCCCTTGACTCACTCCGAATCAAGAATAAATCCCGTTGTGACTTTCCCACAAGCTTACCTCCTAGGATCGTCCTGTGCTGAGTAACCCTAGCATAACCAAATAATAATAAAGCACCACACACATATCACATATATGTCAAATATGCCCGAAATGGCCAAAATATGAAAATCACCCAATTAATCAAAAATGGGTTCACATGCATATTTAATACATCTAAATATGCATATTATCATTTAATAACATAATAAATCAAGTATGGCCATCCCGACCTCCTAATCAAGGTCCTAAACCTTATTAGGAAATTTGAGGCATTACAATAAGGCTCAAAGTCTTATTACCAGAATGTCTATTCTACTCATAGCCTACAGGTCTACGAGGATCATCCTCTGAGCATGGAGTAGAGTTGTCAGATGTTAACTACAGTGGCCCTTGACCACAAGCAACCATCTAACATCCGTTGCTACTCAAGTCGTGGTGTCGATTTCATACAAGCGACAAGCAGGATGTTTCATGACGTCGACTGACATGGGATAACGTGCAGTACCCTCCCGACATTGTCAGGAACGTGTTGCCCAATACTATAGTTCGTTGTTACCTCGTATTGGGCCTAATGAGATACGCAGGGGACGACCAACATTATAACTGAGGAAATTAATTATTTATTGTACATTTAAGTCTCCGTTAAGGGAGGATAATTGTATTTTGCCATCATTATGGAACTAATTGCCCCAACCATCTATAAATAGGGATATGGCACATTTTGTAAAGGGTCTTGGATTCATTTGATTGTTTTCAAAGTATTCCCAAAAATGCTACCTGAAAATCTCCATAGAAGCTTGACTCACAAACTAGAGTTAATTCGTAACGTGAACTATGTAAAATTATGTGTCTAAATCCTTATTTTCTTTAAGTTTTGTTAAATTAATTGCCAACGAAATTGCTAGTCAACAATTTTAAATTTATTTATAATAGGATGATTATATTCTTATTTAAATTGCATAATATTTAATATATTCCAACAAATATAATATTTAATTAGATACTATATATGTTGCAAAATATTGATGGTGGGGAATGATAAATGAATATGTTAGGAAAAAAAACTTCAGGAAATTTATTATTAAACTGATTACTTCACTACTATTCTGAAAAAAGAGGAATTGATTTCGTTTTAATTTGAAAGCACAATATTTAATTCTCTTCTCGTTAGTGGTATAAATGGATGTTTTTAATTGTATTTTTTAATCAACATCAATTATTGATAATCATATAGTCATTAATAATAAAAATCATGAGTTAATTAATACTAGTCATTTATGAGCACGTGCGTTTTTGGGAAAGGGCAGCCAATAATTTCAGCTACAATTAAATAAATCCCTGAGAAAGAAGTGACATGACCAAACTCTGAGTAGGGTACACCTTCCAAATCTAGGTCACATTTTGGAGAAAACATTTGAAAAATTCAAGTTCACACATGAGACCACTTTGGAATTTTGACCAAATTATTTTGTGTATTTTTTTTTACAATTAACATTTGATTGAAAGTAAATAGACTGTAATACATTTGATAAAAATGATTAAAAATCATTCATCCATACAAATTCATCCTGTATTTTAAAATTCATGTAACACTATATTTAGCACATAATATAAAATGACTCAAATTTGACACATCAATAAATATTAATTTTTTATTTATCGTATTGCTAGTAATTTTTATAATTGAGTAGTTGATAATTAATGATAACCATATATCATTTTTCATTTATTTTTATTAATAAAAAATTTCTTAGACCGCATAATTTCGATAATAAAAAATAATAAAATAATTAATTTTTGTATGTTTTTAATAAATATTAAATAAATTATTAATTTTTTTTTGTGTGTTAAGTTACATCTTGTGTATTTGAGCATAATTATAAATATTGTATCAAATATAACATTAATTCATTTTTTTGTGCTATATTTAGCATAAAATTTAAGACAGCCTAAGTGCGTTAGCAAAATTATTTTGTATATCTTATATTCAAGTGACTAAAAAACGATGTACAATTACAACACATGACCAATTATTGAATATGCTTAATTATTACAAACTACAAAGTTAGTTACACTAATAATCATCATATTATTATAAATATTCTACACAAAATTCTAGAACCCGGCCAGAAATTAAACCAAAAAAATACATTGAGTCAGATATTTCTATTAATTTTTTTGTCGGGAAGATATTTCTATTAATTAGTTTAATACTTTTTATAAACCTACTTAGCAAGCTAGGCCTACAATTAATGTTTAATTAAATTAATACTCGGATTGTGTAGATAAGAAAAATAATTAATAATTATTCCAAATTCTTTATTCAGTACAGATTCCATGAAAAAAAAAAAACGTTGTAGTTTTACACTTTTCACTAGATCTTGCTACTTCCTTTATTATTTACTTTTTTGGGCTTTCAATATTCAATTTTTTTTTTTACTTATAAAAATTATTTAAGTTATTGTCAAGTTTATCTATAATTACAGGGATCTTAATTATAATGATGTATGGCAGATGAGGTGTTTAATAAAAATATAAATTGATTATTAAGGAAAGGTACACTTCCAGTTAGCAATTAAAAAAAAATATCCATTATGAGGATTTCTTTTCATATTTAAAAATACAATATTTACTTATTATATACACTGTCGTTGTTAGAAAACGACACATAAACAGATCTACTTGTTTGAAAACGACAAAAAGCTAAATTCCTATTTGTCAGCGACTGTGGGTCCACACAACCGGCAAACGAAAAAAGAAATAAATAAAGTTAGAGAGCATTTTATTTATTTTTTTTACAATAAGTTTGATTTATTTAAAGCAATCAAATTAAAAAAAAAGCCGATTTTTTCTTAAATATACATATTTTTTTTACGATTTCTATTTTTATTTTAAAATTACTCACTCAAGTTTTTAAAAATATGTTTTTTAAAATTTTATAATTATAAAAATACAGTTTTTTTAGGAAAAACAATTAAAAAATAATTTAAAAATAACTTATTGAACCAACTAAATATCAACACAAAAAAAATTAAAAACAACGTGAAAAGACAAAAAAAATATGTACAAAATCGTAAAAAAAATAAAAAATTTCCTTAAAATCTTAAAATTGAAAAAAAAATATTTGATAGTAAAAATAAATTTTTTTAGCAAAAATTAGTATTTTAAGTAAATATGTCTGAAAACAATAATCCCCAAAACCCAAGAAATTTGAAAACCTAAAATGATTAATAATGTTATGATCCGAACTCGTCAAATGATGTGCTATATAAAAATAGTTTATTATACTAATGTTGAATTCTTAGAACATGTGACTATTTCCCAAAAAAGATTACCGTGAATTTTTGGCTAAGCGCACCCAATAAATTTAGCTGAAAAAGAAAACTGACAAAGAAATGTCATAGGTTACAGGTGTACATATTTTCGTCCAAACAATTATATACAACATTACACACCAGACACGAAGACATAGAATTTGACCTTGTTTTCTGTACCTTAAAAACCCCAAATTGACTACCGAACTATAAACTTTGATGTAACAACAAAACCAGAAGAAAAAGAAACAAAATAAGTCCACACGAAAACAAAAATCCACAACTCTAAATTCTTACTAGCCAATTCTTATAATTGATTATTTGTGCATTAGCAACCTCTCAAAAACAAAAGGACAAGGCTAGAATTCAATTAGGTGCACCTATGGACATCTCCTAAAGAAAGTTCGATACTCAAATTAGTCGGATTACAATAATAAATAATATAAATTAATGTAATAATAATGAAATAGTACTAAGAAAAATGCGAGATGATTAGTAGTGATAGAGACAACAATGGATGATTGAGGAAAAGTCATAGTTGGGTGACTGATTAGTCTGTGTATTCAAAATTCGATGACTTAGGGACTCCTTCCAGTTTTATTTATAGAGTTAACTCAGATGTCATTCCTTCTGACACGTTTAAAGGCCTAGTCCTTAGATTCTCGCTTGATGGATAATGTCTTTGTTGACTAAATTCTTTTGATTTTTTCTTTGACCCGTCTGGTTCACTCAATAGATTTAGACCCGGGTGCAGATCAGGTCGTTTGTTTAGGTTCATTATACAAATATGGACTTACTTTTGTAAATTGGACACAGTTAGTCTGTCATATAGTAAGAGACAGATTTCGTGTTATTTTGGGCCAGACTAACTCGTCGAATTGTCTTATTGAGCTTAACGTGCGTACTAAGAATGAATTTGGATGTTTACCACTACAACTATGAACTCGGAAATCTCAAAAATAAAAAAAAATACACGAGCTTCAAATATATCTGAATTAATACATAACTTTCATTAATATTTTATAACATTCGTACTAATTAAGAGTGAGTTAAGAGTGAGGCTGTGAAAAAGTGCTTGGCCACTAAGCAACATAAAGTAAAAAAAGTTCAATTCACTAAATAAAACAGAGCAGAATGGGCGGTGTGGTTTAGCTATGTTGGTTTGAGAATTGGCTTTTGATTAGTCACTTTCACTCATGGCAACAGCTCAGAATTATATGCCAAATTTGATTAAAGTAAAAGAAATTTTTTTTAAAAAAAAAACATAAATATATAAGAGACGTGAGGGAGTTTTCGAAGGGCCCCTCAGGTTTATCAATACGATCATATTGATCTTCTTTTTTATTATGGGTTTCTTCTATTAAAAAATATTCCCCAAATCAAAGGAATGAAACTAATTTCCCAAATCCCATTTGTGCATTCAAACATAGTGGATATTCCCATTCCCTTTTAGTCTTTTTAGTAAAAAAAAAAAAAAGCTATGTAACCACGTGGTTTTCCGTGTTTTTGTAAATTATTATTTTGGTACCTTCTATTTTCAATAATACTTATATAGTATCATGTATTTTAAAATCGTACATATTTGATACCTAAACTCAGATTTAATTGATAAAATTTTACCAATTTAATCAAACTGCTATTAATTATGTAGGTTCCAAATTTAAATTTAATTACTTAATTACATATAACTGATGACAGTTTGATCATAATGACAAAATTTTATCAATCAAATCTGAGTTTAGGGTATCAAATATGTATAATTTTAAAATATAAATAATATATAAGTATTATTGAAAATAGATAGTATCAAAATCATACTTTGAAAAAAAAAAAAAAAAAAAAAAAAGTAAATTCCCAAAAAAGAAAGAAAAAAAATAATGGGTGAAAAGTGAATAGAACTTCAATTCAAGCCTCCGCCATGGTAGAAATTTGGGTTCGGTCGGATTCCGAATACCCGACCCGGCTAGATCACGGATGCCAATGGGCAATGGCCAAGGCTGAAGGGAATCCCGGAATCTCCACCCTCCGAAAATTCGGGTATGAACCGGGTACCCGACCCAATAGAGGGCCAAAACCCTGTTCTTTAGGCTGTCCACGGCCCCTGTTCTAACATCCAAACTCTATAATCTCACACACACACAAACATATATATATATAAACGTAAATATGGGAACTTTTTATACGGATTAACAAAACCCAATTGAACAGAACAACACAAAGCTGTGTCTTACAACACCCGGGCGGGAGTGACTGAATCTGTATTAGTAATAGTACATACACACACATATATATATATAGATATGTAAATGTAAATATGGGAACTTTTTATACAAGGATTAACAAAACCCAATTGAACAGAACAACACAAAGCTGTATCTTACAACACCCAGCCGGAGTGACTGAATCTGTATTAGTAATAGTACATACACACACACATATATATATAAAAGTGGCACACAATACAACATAAAAATGACACATAAATCATAAAGAGGTTTGAAAATTAAAGAAAATTTTCTCGGCCCCTGTCAATTTTCACCGTTACCACTTCCCGGCGCCGGCGCAGGTGCTTGTGGTGGGTAGGGGTGAACCCGGTTCCTCTCTGGGTGTCGAGCCGCTACATGTTTGAGTATATAAGCAAGCATGAAGCACTTAACGAGTCTCCGCTTCGCCGGGATTACGCCTCCGGATTTGAGCTTGAAACAGGGGCCATCAGTCTCGGCGGAGCCCATATTGACATGCGGCTGGTGAAACCTCGCCGGCTTCTTCACGGCACCCACCTTCTCCTTCGCCATAGCCATCTTTCTATTCGCGCAGAGATGACTGTGTTCGTGGTAGAGCAAAACAGCCTATTTATGCTAGTCTTACCACCAGAGACTGCCGAAAAAGTCTGTGTGCAGTTTACTTGGAATACCGCTTACGCTTACGTGGCGCTCAATTAGGTGGAGTTTGGATTCTATTATAGAGAATTTTTAAAAAATATGATTTTATATCATTCAACTTGCAAAAATATGAGTATACCATCATATTTTTAGTTTAGCATGAAAGGGTTGGGATAATTGTTTTTGCTCCAAAAGTAATTGGATTTTTGGGTTTTGGTTTAATTGATATTTTTTTAATTAAGTTTTATGATAATTAAAAAAAAAGTCTAAATATGTTTATTTAAATACATAAAATGAAATAAAATTTAATTATTTTGTTTTTATATTTTTAGATTTTTTTAAATTTTAAATGATTTTTTTTTAATATTTAAATAAAATTGGACCAATAAGGTATAGCCACGTAAGTCCCTGAAAAGACTTAACGGTCCAAGGACCAACGTCTGCACAAAATGAGTAACGGTAGGCATTTAAGTCCAACAAATTTCTGCAAATTTCCCTTTTTTTAAAGTTGTTTCCACTATATGTAAAAACAATTCAAATCAATTTTTTAAGCATTTTCTTTTTACAATAACACTTATAAGAACACCAAAATTTAGAAAGAAAACTAATAAAAATATGAAAACGTGAATGGGTAACAAGTTACCTTGATAGGAAAATTCAAATCTAGAAAAAAATTATATGAAGAAGATGGGAGAGAAGGGAAAGGGGGTGGATTTGATTTTTTTTTCTATCTTCAGATATGTGGTAATTGGTTACCTTCCTGTTCTTTGTGTGTATATTTCTGGGAGTGAGTGGTTACATTCATGTTCTTCATGTGTATATTGCTGGGGGTAACTGGTTACCTTCATGTTATGATGTGTGTGTATATTTTTTGTTTCTTTATGGTAACTAGTTACCTATGTTAATAAAATTATAGTTACTTCTTCTTCCTTTTTTTAATGAAGTGTTCTTCCTCTTTTTTCTTTAAATTTAACGTTTCTTTTCATATTTAATATGAGTAACCTGTCACATCTCTTATGGTAACTGGTTACCCCTCCTCGTACATGTTATTTAACCTAGCTCTAGGATTTTTTTTACATAACTGTCAAAGATCAATCAAGTAACTGGTTATCTTACCAAGGATTTGAAAAAAGAAACATGCAATCTAAAAAAAAGAAAAAAATGTTTATAATAAATAAAAAATCATTTTAAGCACAATTCATATTAAAAAAAAATTGCAAAATAACCAAAGAAAAATTTAATATAAAATTAGTAATATAAATAATAAACTAAAAAAATAATAATCAAATTACAAACATACCCTTCCAAATTAATAAAACTTGATTAAGATTAAAACTATGGCATAAACCAACTTTTATACAAAAATATGGGAAAATAAACTCATAAAAGTAAAAATTCTTAAAAAATATCATAGATTAACTTTTTTTTTTTTTAAAAAGCCATAATTTTGTACAATCTATTAAAAATCTCATATAAAATGTAATTTCCTCTTTATTACACTCTAGTATGCTGGTCCAATCCGATTCAACATTTTTATTCATAACCAATCCAATCCAATTAAATGTTAAAAATTTTATTTCTAACCAATCAAATCCAATTAAAGGTTGGATGTTGGAAATTATCATCCAATCCAATACGATTTGATCTAAAAATCCAATTCAATTGTAATTAGATTTGTAATTTGATTGGATCAGTTATTTTATTTTATACCTAAATTTTAATATTAAATAAATTAACAAGTAAAAAAATATATACAAAAAAAAACTAGACACTGTTTAGTAATAATACTAAATTAAGTCTTTACAATTGCTAAGTCCTTGAAATATTAAGTTTATCAAATTTTATTAATAATGTGTCAAAACTAATAACTAAAGTACTATAATAAACATAACATGAAAATAATAGCAATAACATCTCCAAAGTGCTAAAAACTAAGAAAAAATATAAGAAAATTAAATATATTTATAATTAATATGATATATATAAAAAAGAATATAATTTTTTTAATTATAATTAGATTGGATCGATTCCTAATTGTATTTTCATAGTCTCATCCGCCATCCGATCTAATTCAATTAATATTCAACTTTACAAATCCAATTCAATCTAATTGTATTTGAATATCTAATATTTTGTAATTAGATTGGTTTTGGGTAATTGAATTGGATTAAATCTTGAGCACCCCTATTATATTCTAATCTTTTTTTAAAATTAAATTAAGAATAATGATATATGCACCGACAGTTTCAATAAATCAATTAATTTTATTTTAGGAGGAACCCACTATTTTGAAAAACATTATCAAGTCAATACAATAAACGCATAATTTTAGTGCAAATATCATTATTATTTTTTTATTAACTTTCTTATAAATAGATGACCACGATTTAACGAGGATACCTACAACACTTACTATGAAGGTTATGATAAATTGTAGTGTGAAATTGATCAAACTAAGTGAAATAATTGAAATTGTGTTTCAAATGTTGTGATTTTTTTTTTCATTGAAAACATATTATTGAATTCTTATATTCTTATCATATGTAAATCGTTCAAATAGCACAATTTAGTTACATTGAATATGTAATGAAATGTTGTAATAAGGTGTCCAATTTTTAATGCTTTTTGATGGTAGGTGCCAGACAGGGAATATCAAGAATACAATTGCCACACGATAGTATTTGAATATAATTTAAGTAACACCTGCTTTGATTTTTTAATCTCAGGGCTTAATTAATTTAATTAACCTCTCTTCGAAGTATACATACCCAAAAAAAAATTCTATTTATATGTGTAACATAATAATGTCCTATATTTAATGAGATCTTCTAGGTCTCAAGAGGTTGGTAAATAAACCCTAAGACTAATTAGAAACTGACTCAGCAATAAGTTGGCTCCATAACCTATCAAAAGGCGCACACACACACACACATATATATATATATATAGCTAGATTTGTTTATTAAGTATTCATCTACTTATGAGAATTACAAAAGGTTGACTAGGAGATGGTCACCCCAATAAAAGAAAACGTTATGTTTATAAAATATGGTTTTATTTTATGTTTTGACTTATTATCTATTTGAATTTTTATATTTTAAATTATATATTTTGTAAAATAATTTAAATAAACTTCTAAATTCAATTTTGACGAAGGAAAAATTGGATATGACAGCATAGTTATTAAGCAAAATAATTGTGTTTTTATTCTAAATTATTAGTTTGGTAAATTATTTATGATTTTAGTTTAATTTTTTTTGATAAAAGTCGTGTTTAAAATATCTAAAAAATAATTTATCAAAATATAGAATCCAAAAATATATAAATCCAATAAAATACTATACTATTTTACAAACTTATACTTTCATAGTTTATATAATAATATAACTCATTTTGTATTTATATATGTTAAAAAAATATATATGATAATTTAGTATAGGAGCATAATTTGAGACAATTTTATATTCAATAAGATCGTGATATTCTTATTTAAATTACACTATTAAGAAGACTAAAAAGCAGAGAAGGAAATAAATAGTATATTTGATAGGGAGGGAAGAGAAGATTAATATAATTATAATATATTAAAATATATATTTATATTATCCAAACAATCTAGACATACGTAGCTAGTCTCATATCCTAATCCTTTCGTTTTCTTTTTTCTTTTTCCTATTTTTTTTTAGCGTGAAGTGGAAGAAAACAGATCTAAAAAAATAAAAAATAAAATTTGTTTCTAGAAGTGGAACATGATTTATAAATAAATTCTCATAGTGATGAGGAAAAGAATAAATAATTATTGCTTAGTAAATGGTAGGGACACTGTTTTAAAAGATGTTGATAGCTTTGTATATTTAATTACCTTTTATTTTTTTTTACCACAGATAATTCCGTGGATAAGGGAAATCCTTGTTCAATTATACATGGAAAAATGAGGCTTTTTTAATTAGGTCACAATATGTTGGAAAAAAAACTTAAAGAAATTTGTTAATAAACTGGTTACTTAATTAAGACCATTCTGAAAAAGAGGAATTGATTTGATTTTTAATGTTAAATTAACACTATATTTGCCCCTATTTATATTTTGTTAAATGGATTTTTTGAACTTGCTTTTTAATCAACATTAATTATTGGGATTAGTATAGTCATTACTAAAAAAAGTCTTCTATGTTAATTAATATCACTCGACAAACATGTGTATGTATGAGATCGCATTTTATATTGAAAAATCAATTATAGTAGATTTTATTAAACATAAAATACTACTTATGTTTAGTTTTGAGTTTGAAATTAACTCTACACTAATCATGTTTTGTTCTTTTTTTTTGTATTAATTAAATTAATAGAATTATTGGTTGTTTATTTGTCTTTCTAGTAAGTTGTGTATCAATCTTGTTCGTTGACTTTTATTAAACAGTTGACCACAATTTAATGAGGAGATAACCTACACTATTGATCGATCACTACATGAGTTGTGATAAACTGAAGACTAAACTAAGTAAAATAAATATCAATTTTTAATTATAAGGTAATTTTTATTCGAAAATAATTTTAAAATTTATATATAACAAATTATTTTAAGCAAAATAGTAATAATAAGAGCCAACTTCCTTGGACATGGGATGGTAGGTTGGACCCAAAGAAGATTATCACCAAAGTCGGCAGCATTTTTTGAGCTATATTTTATATGTTACTTCTTATTTATTTAGTTATTATTTTAAAAATATTTAATTATTTTAAAAATATTTAATTATTTGTTTCATGTTGATGTGATATAAAGCAAATACTGCTTTATTTTCTTTTTTTACAACATAACAATATGAAAATACGATGGAGTATACTTTTGGGTCATACTATTATTTTAAAAGCTACCTCATTCTCTAAAGATAATTGTTATTCTATGCTCATCATAATAATAAGTAACATTCTATAATTAATTAGCGATATTTTATAATAATTATTAAATTAAAATATGTGAGACTCGATATTAAATTTCACTAATACTGATATGTCACCTCCTTATAATATTAGCACCAATTATGTCCCTTACCAATTCTCTTTCTCAAATGGACCAACCAAAAGACCTTTCACTTGTTCTAACCAATCAAAACCCGAGCTCAATAAAAGCCTCTCTAAAGCAAGTTTCAGATTTGTTCAATTTTTTTCAAACTCATGCATATGGACCCATCACTCTAATTAGTAGGGTTACACAAACTAGATTACATGCCTATGTTTTTCAAGTACTGCTATTTGATATCTTAAGGTGTCAAACACCACATGAGGTAGTATTCTATAGTTAATTAGTGATACTTCATAATACTTATTAAATTTAAATGTATAAGACCTAGTATAAAATTGTATCAATTTCTTGTAGTATCGGACACTAATAATTCCCTTATCATTTCTCAATCTTTTACTAAGCAACATAGAATGATAGAAGTGCTATATTGGGTATTGACCTAGTTAGTAGTGGAAAGCAAACAATATATTATTAGTGTCAATTAGGTTAGCTTAGACTTAGACATAAAAGTAAGTATAAAAAGATCCAATGAATTTTTTCATAACATGGTAAACTAGAAGATTGGGAATTCGCCGAAAAAGAGAGAAAGATATATTTTTATGTAAATCGAGAGAGAGAGAGAGGTCTCAAATCAAATCCCACTTTTCTATTCACCTTTTTCCGCCGAAGTTCGATTTCGCCTCTTTTTTCAAGTCCTTTTTAATTGAAACTCTGGTTTTACCGGTGAAAGCTTGTGCTTTTCTTTAATGGAGGTTATGGCATTAACAAGTTTCGATGAACTTATGAAAACACTACTGGTTTTGTCGTTACTTAAGAAAAATAAAAAAAAAAGATTCTTAACACCACTCTGTCAATCAGAGACACACCATACCAAGTCCATAATCAAACACAACCATTATTACAAAGAAAGTAACACAATTGGAACAGTTCAGAATATAAACTCAAGAGCACACAAGACCATGAAACCAGAACAGAACCCACTAACTGAACACGCCATAATAAGAGATAGAAAACAGAGAAAATGGAGATCTTCTTCGGCTACATATCTTCTTTGGTAGTTTTGGAGGCTCTGGCAGAAGAAGAGCCGGCAAGGAAGACAGCAGAGAATTTCTCAATTATATATTCAAACATCAACGTTTTGACTAACCTTTTTTTTGGGAGAAAGATGTCGTGAGTGCAGAGTTTTGGTTTGAAGTTTTTGTTGGGGATGGTCACGATCTCATCTGGGTTATGCAGCTCTGTCTCTGGCGAGGCCACCTTTCCATCTGGGTCTTGCTTCATTTTCACCGCTGTTTCAAAATCTGAGACTCTCGTCACTGCCATGGCTCTTTTGGACCTCAGTTTTTGAGAGCTCCCCACTTTCTTGTATGTTGTAACCTCTCTTGGTGTCTGAGAAAGAGATTAAGCGAGAAAAAGAGAAGGAAAAAAAATAAGGCCGAGAGAAAGAAAAAGAGTAAAATCCAGAGAGAGAGTACAATCGAAAGAAAGAAGAGAAAAATATATAGAGAGGGGATTTCTCCTGTATGGTTTCACTTTAAACTATTGGTTGGGTTCTCAGTGTTTACAACCCCTGAATAAGTTTCGGCGCGATTTTTTTTATGATTGTGTATATTGTAGCTATTTAGAGCTTCCTGCAAATTTTCAGAAAATTCTGAATAATTTACAGTATCGAAAACTAGGTTCAAACATGTTGTTGCACGCGTGACTAATTTTTTTTATGCGCGTAGAAAACAACATGTTTGAACCTAGTTTTCGGTACTGTAAACTATTCGAAATTTTCTGAAAATTTGCAGGATGCTCTAAGCTACAATATACACGGTCATAAAACAAAAGTCGTGTCGAAAACTGTTCACAGGTCAAGAAACACTAAGAACCTTACCGATAGAGCTTAAAGTGAAGCTCCTATAATAAAATTATCATATATATATATATAAATAAATAAATAGAGAGAGAATGATGGAATGGAGTTGAAATAAAGGTGTTCCCAAGTTTCTATGATGCTTCTTTTTTTCTTTATACAATGATCTGGCCAGTGTGATTTTTTATTTTATTTGGAAGGGTTTGGTGCAAAATGATTTTATTAGTGTAAAATTAAGTAAATGTCAATGTTTATAATTTCGTAGTAAAATAGCTTAATAGTTTTTTTAATATTACACATTATTAAATATGTTCTTTAGTAAATTAGTATTTTATTATAAATATTTTAATATTATGGTATATGTATATTAGTTTTGTTTAATTAGATTTTATTTTAAAATTATATTGGTTTTTTTTTTCATTTTTTATAGGTTGTTGAATGATTTATCATATTACAAAATAGATATAATAAATTGAAAATAATATACCAACAAAACTTATAAAATTATTACTAAAAAATGTATATACTATGCTAACAAAAGTATATACTATCGTTACAATATATATATAATGATACAAAATTATATACTATCATTATGCATAGAAATTAAATATCATAAAAAAATATACATCATAACACAAAAGATATATACACTAATTGAAAAATAATATACCAACAACTCATAAAAAAACTTAAATAATTTATACAGTTTTAAAATAAAAAACTAATTAAACAAAACTAATATATATATATATAAACAAAACAAAATTATATTAAAGTTATACACTCCTAAATAAATATATAAAATTATAAAAAATTACAATTTAGATAATCAATAATATGAAATGGTCGTTTTTATACAATTTTTAGAATGAGAACATTAGTCATGATACCATTGTTTGTGACCATTTACTATAATTTTTTTTTAATTCTGAAAAAGAAAAAAAATTATTCTTTGATCTGATCTTGGCATAAATTTACTAGTGTGGATATATCATTTGTTATCATTTTCAATAGTATGAAACTTCTTATTCTGTCTTATTTGGACGGAATTAGTGGGACTTGAAAGAACAAGAAAACTTTCTTGAGCTTTATTCCAATGAGTTTTGCTATTTGAAGGTTAAGTAACTAAAAAAAAAAGAACATTACATGCTTCTATTTTCTCACTCATTCTAGTTAAAAGCCTATATTTTATTTTATATACATTTTATTATTATATTTCAAATCAATTTGACCATTATAATATGATGACACATCCTCAAATTATATATGTTTGGAACCCTCCTTTTAGGCATCAAATTGCAACCCCATATAGAGCAATACAAACATTTTGAGACACAACAAGGATGAGTAACATAGACATATTATTTATTGGACAATTCTTCAATAAGGATTTCACTTTAAGTTTTATTATTGGGGCTCTCAGTGTTCTTGATTTTTAACAGTTTTCGATGCAATTTTTTTTTATGACAGTGTATATTGTAGCTATTTAGAGCATCAACACTATTTTTAGAAAATTCTGAATAGTTTACAGTACCAAAAACTAAATTCAAACATGTTGTTGCACGTGTAACTAATTTTTTTATGCGCGTAGAAAGCAATATGTTTGAACCTAGTTTTTGGTATCGTAAATTATTTGGAATTTCCTGAAAATTTGTAGGATGCTCTAAACAACTACAATATACACGGTCATAAAAAAAAATTGCACCGAAAACTGTTCAAAGGTCGAGAACAGTGAAAAACCCTACCGGTAGGACTTAAAATGAAACCCCTATAAGAGAATTCTCCATTATTTATTAATATAAAGATTAAAATTATTGTCATTTGTGTCATCATGTCATCTTTCTTAGTTTCTATCAAAAATTTTATTTGAAACTCTTCATCTTATCTTATGATATATCTTCAAAATTTATATAAAGGTATGTACTATTTGCTTTTTTTTTTCTTAGCCACTTTCCTATACCAAATACTTAAAAAAAAAATTCTTGTAGGGCAACGTTTAACATCCTAAATTTGTTTGTAGCAAATAGCCAAGTAGAGTCAATGATTGTAGCCATTTTTAATTTTATTTTCTTCTAAATTTGTGGTTTCTATTTTTTTGATTAATATCTTGGAATTTATTTCTTTTATATTTTATACACTGTGTGTTATATAGCTATAGGTTGTAGCATATAGCTATAGGTTGCTAGTGGTGGTGGTGGCCCGGTTGGTTAGGCCAACTCCAATGGGAGTGGCTCTACCTAGTGCCTTGTCAGAAGTGGTCAAATGTTGAAAATAGAAGCTGATGTGGAGATGGTATTTTGTGTTGAAATTTGGCAACGTTGCCCAACAATGGCAACGTTGCCTTCCATTTTTTTTTTTTTTTTTTTTCTTTTGTTTGATTGGTCCAATTCTGATGTGACAATTTAAGCCACTACTCCCCGTTGGAGTTGGCCTTACGTGCTCAGACCAGTGTTGCGAAGTCAGAAAAAAATATAAGAAGAATCTAATAATAACATGCCAGGCAATTCTTTTATAGGAGTTTTATATGGGGACCATCAAAACTCCTTTTAGGCATCAATCCTCCGAATTTTTGTTGCCTCACCAAATCCCAACTACAGAACAAATTAGATGAGGTTCGATTTCACCTCTTTTTTCAAGATCCTTAGAGAGAAAAAGAGAAGGAAAAAAGAAAGTGAGAGAGAGTAAAATCCCAAGAGAGTACAATCGAAAGAGATAAGAGTAATATATATATAGAGAGAGAGAGAGAGAGAGAAAGTGCACTCGAGAGAGAGAGAGAGAAAGAAGGAAGTTGAAGTAAAGGTGTTCTAGCTTGGTCGACAAATTAAGATTCTAAAGAGAGAGAGAGAGAGAGAGAGAGAGGGAAAAGTATACACCACATGATATTTCTTCTTTTTTGACTGTATAGAATGACCAAATTAGAATTAGTGTGTGAGTTCTGCAGCCAATTTTTTAACTGCACCGTTATAGCTATTTTACTAAATGGGCACTTAAATAATTTTTTTTATAACAGTATACATTGTTATTATTTAAGATATTTTGTAAATTTTTAAAAAATTATAAATAGTTTACAGTACCGAAAACAATGTTCAAACAGTTAAATTTTACAAATGTATACAAAAAACAGACATGCGTGCAACAACTTTGTTTTCGATACCGTAACTCGAATTTTTTTGAAAATTTACATAATGTTTTAAATGACAATAATGTACACTATCATAAAAAAAAAGTGTCGAACTGTGCCCTGGCTGCACTGAAGTGCTATCTTACATATATATATATTAAGAGAAATTAGTGAAAATTAACTATTTTTTTAAGTGATTTATAGTATTTTGCAAAATGATATCGGTCTAAAATTTGATTAGTTCTCTAAATTTTTTGAACAGCTGTGTAAAATTTTCAATTGATTTGAATTTTTCAACGACCTGTCTAAATCATAAAAGATGATTTTACAAAAAATTATTATCATAAAAGATCATTTTGTCAAAAGACTATTTTTTTAATTCTCAAGCAAAAAACATTATTCTCTGCACTGATCTGATTGGCATAATTTTACTAGCCGGATATATCATTTTTTTTGCCATTTTTTGTGTGGCATAAATTTATTCTATGCCAATTTTTTGTGTCTGCTAATACTATGAAATTTCTTATTCTGCCTTATTTGGACGAAATTAGTGGGACTTAAAAGAACATAAAGCTTTCTTGAGTTTATTCTCAATGGGTTTTGCTTTTAAGAGTTTTAACTTTTAATATGACGAAGTATCTTTTTTTTTTAAAAAAAAAAGAACATTATTGGCTTCTATTTTCTCATTCATTCTAGCTAAAAGCCTATATTTATTTTATATAATTTTTATTATTATATTTCAAATCCATTTGACCATTATAATATGATAACACATCCTCAAATTATATATGTTTGAACCCTCCTATTATTGCAACCCCATATAGAGCAACATGGACATTTTGAGACACAATAAGGATGAGAACCATATAAAAATAGGACAATTTTCTTATAGGAGTTTTACTTTAAGCCCTATCGGTAAGGCTCTGAGTGTTCTCAACTCGTAAACAATTTTTGGTGCGATTTTTTTTATGACCGTATATATTGTAGCTATTTAAAGCATCCTGCAAATTTTTAAAAAATTCCGAATAATTTACAGTACCGAAAACAAAGTTCAAACATGTTGTTGCACGCATGACTAATTTTTTTTATGCGCGTGGAAAACAACATGTTTGAACCTAATTCTCGGTACTATAAACTATTCATAATTTTTTGAAAATCTGCAGATGCTCTAAACAACTACAATATATACGGTCATAAAAAAAATCATACCAAAAACTATTCACGGGTCGAGAACACTGAAGAACCTTACTAATAAAACTTAAAATGAAGCCCCTACATAAGAATTGCCCAGTAAAAATATGCCCCTTATGAATATGATGTATTTTTCCCCCATATTTCACCTCTTTCTTTTTTGTAAAATCATATACATTGTTCTAAAATTTAACTAACTATAAAATTATTTATTAGTAGAAATATATATATATATATATATTAAGGAGCCTCATCCTTAAATTATTCTTTCAATTTTTATAAACATCAATAATATTAAAACTACTAAAAAAAAATCATATTTTCAACAAAAAAAAAATCACTGAAACCAATATCAGTAGTAGTATTCAATATTCTTAAATGTGTTAAGAAGGTTGCGTTACAGAACATAAATTTATTCTTAAAAGTTATGGAAATTTATATAATAACATACTTATAAATGCTAGATACAAGCAACGTGTAATATGCACGTTTGCTTAGTTTTATTTATATAATTTACTAATTATTTTTATTAAATTTATATTAATATCATATAAATTTTGAAATAAATATCCTATTTTAATTAAATAATTTATTTAGTTTTGTTTAAGTTTATGTTTGTTTTAGATTTTGAAGTTGGGAGTAACAACAAGAGATTTGTTATCCCAAAAATTTGAAAACGATGACGTGACAATACAATTGACAAGTGACAAGAAATGGTTGAGTCAAAACGGTTTAGATTAACCTGGTGATATTACTAGCATGGAGATTGTTTATCTAGTTTGGAAGTGATCTGTCCGACCTGGTAGAATTTTTGTCCGACCGGTAAAGATTTTTGAATGACAAGTCACCTGTCTTGGCCGACCAAGTGGAGTGCCTGGCCGACCAGTGGAGTGTCTGGCCGACCAGTTAAGTGTTTTGGCCTATCAGTCTTTCTTTAAGGAGTGAGGTTGGCCGACTAGACATATCATCCTTATGCAGTGAAATTTCAGTAACGGCTTCAGCTAGAATTAGTCGTACCCAAAGCGGGAATCTCTTAGATTATACCAAAAAATCGCATATTGGTGTATTTTAAACATTATTATTAATTAAATATTGGGAGAGCAACTGAAGGATCCCGATTATGAGGGATTTTGATTTGTATGATCCTGAGCCTATAAATAAAGAGCTCATGGCATCATTGAAAGGATTCGAATTCGGATTTTCTGGAGAGAATTTTGGTATTTTGAGAGAAATATTGTATTCTGGTCATTCTTATTTACACTGAAGAAACTCAGTTGACACAGGTTCATCTAATCTTGAGTGTAGATCCATAAATCACAACCCTAAGTGGATTAGGCTATTACCAACATATTGGGGCTAAACCACTATAAAAATTATTAGTGTCGTTTTTTCTCTTGAAGGTTTATTGTAGTTTTGATGTCTACTCGTCGTTGGCCAAAATCGTGGTCAACATTTTGGTGCTTTCATTGAGAGCCTGAAGAGAAAAACACACGATTACCGTATTGTTATGGAGCCCAAGAACACCAATGCGGCCTCCAAGAAGCCAGGCTCATCTAAAGAGCCTGCTAGATCAGAAGGTCCTGGTCCTCAAGACCATGAGAATGAGCCCAGGGTCTTTCTCGAAGAGATGACTCCAGAGGTTGAACAACTCCAGGAAGCCATAGGGGCCTTCCAAGAGGAGATGGCTCAATTCAACGCCCGACAGGAGTCATTCTCTGAAGAGATGGCCAGACAGAAAGCTGTGTTTGAGCAGCAAAGACGGGAGATGGACGCCAGGAGCGAAGATGTAACGCCCCAATACCCCAGGGACCGTTACGGTGTGCTTTATAAACAGTGCTAAACTCGCTAATCGAGTCTTTTGGCCAAAATCATGTAACTAAGTATGATTAGCGGAATAGGGATTAAAAATTTTGGTTAAGATATAACGTTTCATTAGAACGTTTACTGTATACATTGGGATCCCAAAAATATAATTTAGAGGTCTATTACAGGAAAATATTTACAATCAGCCAATCTAAGCAACAAAACAGGGTTTAACCCTAGTTCCTCTTTCAACCCTCAGCCGTGTCGTGGTCGAGCAGCCGCATATGTACACATCATCACCTAAGCTCTCCAACTCAAGGATGATCCATCTTTCTTTTGCCTTTACCTGCACCACATAGCACCCGTGAGCCGAAGCCCAGCAAGAAAACTCAATATGCTCATGAATAGTAATAACATGCATCAAATCATAAGGCATATGCCTAGCAAATACAGCCATATTCAAACAAGCAATTGAGTTCACGTAATGTTGAGTATAACACATCAACCAATGATCATAATAATCATCCAGGGATTTTAGCCCAAAATAGAAGAGTGACAGTTGTAATAGTCACTGAGGTGGTTTCCATTCCCAATAGCCATGGGACGATAGGGTCACCAGGGCTTTGTAGAGAAGTGAACTTTTCACTAGCTTAAACAAGATAGGTGCATGATGATTAGTCACCAACATAACCTTCCTCATGACCATAGAGTCATAACCATGGGATAATGCTCCCTAGCCATGTGACGATAGGGTCACTGGGGCTTTATAGATAAGTGATCATTTCACTAGCTTAAATAGGATAGGTGCATGATGACTAGTCACCAACATAACTTTCCTCATGACCATAGAGTCATAGCCATGGGATTCCTCTCCCTAGCCATGTGACGATAGGGTCATCTAGGCCTTTGGCCCTGACTCTGAGTAACTAGCTTAGACTAGTCAAGCGCTTATAAGTTTCATCGACGTTAGGGTCGGTCCAGCATTAATGCTTTAGAGTCATTCAATGATGATATCAATTAGATCTAATCTTTTATCGGCCCTGCGTTCATGAAACTTATGCCGTTCTCGGCTCTTAGGTCAGTGATACGTGACCAGTGCCGACCCTGACTAGTCAGTGCCATACACAAGTAAGCAATGCCACCAAACATATATAATATATCAAATATCCGAATACAGGGCATTAAACATGCTTACTTAATAATTGCTAGCATTTAATATGCAATCAATATCCACATTTATCAACCAACATGCCTCAATAATAACCACGCATGTCATATATATATAGGGTGCAGTCTTCTTACCTCTAGTTCGAGCGAGAATTAGAACAAGAACGACCCTTGAGAACGATCGATCCTTAATCCTTTAGCGGTCACCTAGTCATAACCAAATACAATCTTCGATTAATGACAATCAACAATAATAAGGTCTTGATCTAAACCCCACTCTCGGGACCTTAAAACGTACCCACACAGTGAGTAGATTCGATCCCAGGCCTTAAGGATTGAAACCCCGAGCCAAAAACCCTTAAAAACATTCAAAATGGGGTTATGAAGATACAGGGTAGCGCTACCCTCCTAGCGCCCCAACGCTATTCTCAGAACCACAAACTGCCCTAGCAAAGTCCTGTGTAACGCTATAGGGCGCTGTAGCGCTACCCCCAGCCAGCTACTGCCCAAAAATTTCTTCCTTCGATTCCACCATTTCTAACTCGATTCCAATTCTCCCAAACATCAAATTAAGTCCCAAATGAACCCAAATATCAACCCCACATGTCCTAGGGATCACAACCCCAAGAACCCTACCCAAAACTCCCAACAAAACCAATCATTCCAACTAAAAAACCAGTTGAAACTCAACTAGGAATATAGAGAAAAACCAAGAGTTCTAATGGCTAAAAACTCACCTCAATCTCAGCAACACACCCTCTTCAATGGTGGAGCATAACCCTAGCTTATCCCAGCTTGGTTCCTTGGCTTGATTCCTCAAAAAGAGCTTGAAATTTCAAAGAAAAATGGAGGAGAAATGACCATCGGGAGAGAAGAGAAAGGAGGCTCTGTTTTTGGTTTCTTCTACAACCTTAATGGCTGATATACAACCTTAGGGAGAAAAGACTAAAATGTCCTCAAGTCTAAAATAAACCTTAACAGCCACCAAGGGAAAAATCGTCCTATCGCACCTATTTTATTAATCATAATTAACACCCTTCAATTCTCGCTATTCTCAAACACCAATAAATCTTATCTCGTTACCCTTTAATTCCCGGTAATGATCTAATCATTAAAATCACCCCGAGTCCCGAACTTAATCCTGTTATGACCAGACCAAAAACTTGCATTCCATGATCGTCTCATGCCGAAAGGCTCAAACCAATCCACCTTATAATGTGGTTATATCAATTAATCACAAACATGCACCAAAATACACAATTATGCCCTCAACGAGCCAAATTACCAAAATGCCCTTATAATTATAAATACACCCATATGCATGCATTTACCATCATATTATAATATAATTCACATAAACATGCATATGACCACTATAATGCCCCAAATTTCCTAATAAGGTTTAGGACTTTGATTAGGAGGCCGGGAGGGTCATAATTGATTTATTATGGTATTTAATGATTATATGCATGTTTATGTGAATTATATTATTATATGATGGTGAATGCATGCATATGGGAGTATTTATTATTATAAGGGTATTTTGGTAATTTGGCCACTGCTGTAATTGTATATTTTGGGTGCATGGTTGTGATTAATTAATATAGCCACATTATAAGGTGGGTTGGTTCGAGCTATTCGGCATGAGACGATCATGAGATGTAAGTATTCGGTCTCGGGGCTCGGGGTGAATTTGATGATTAGAGCATTACCGGGAATTAAAGGGTAATGGGATATGATTTATTGGTATTTGGGAATATTGAGAATAGCGGGAATTGGAGAGCGTTAATTATAATTAACGAGATAGGCGGGAAAGGACGGTTTTACCCTCGGAAGCTTTTAGAGGGGTTTATTTGGCTTAAGGGAATTATGGTCTTTTGACCTTAAGGATTTATATCAGTTTTTGGGGGTTTGGAAGGCTGTGGAAACATAACTAAAACAGAGCCCAACCTCATCACTTCTCTTTCTCTCCTGTGCAAGTCTTCCTTCATTCTTTTCTTTGGATTTTGAGAGCCACCTTGAGGAGTTAAGCTTGGAGATCAAAGGGGGAAGCTAGGGAACTTGTCACAACCATTTAAGGGGATTCAAAACCGTGTTTGAGGTGAGTTCCAGTTATGAATTTAATGGTGTGCTCTGTTTTTGAGTTAAGTTTTGAGTTTCTTAAGTTTTTACACTTAGAATTGGACTTTGGCAATTGTTGAGTTTTTGGTTGGTGTGAGCTTCAGGTTTTGGTGGTTTTGGACCATTGGGAATTTTGGTAACTTTGATTTGGTTATTTGGAGATGTTTAGATGGGTTTTTGGAAGGTTTTAAAAGTGGAAAAACGAAGAAAAATGGCTGGTGCGAAGTTGGGCCGCGGCCCTGTTCTTGGGCGCCGCGGCCCTAGCTTGAGGAAGGTGGAGGAGGCTCTGTCAGGGGGGCGGGCCACGGCATGGTCCATGTAGGGCCGCGACCCTTAAGGGAAAAATTGCCCAAAAATGTGTTTTTGTGATGGAAACTTAACTCTAAGGGCTTGGAATCGATCCTACTACTTAGTTGAGTGGGATTCGATGTTCCGGAGGCTTGGGTTGGGTTTGGAAGTATTTAATTACTCATTTTGATGAGGTTTTATATTTGGTTATGACTAGGTGACCGTTAAAAGACTAAAAGTTGATCGTTCTCAAGGGTCGTTCTCTTAATCGTTCTAGCTCGACTTTGAGGTAAGAAAACTGCACCCTGTGTATACGTGACATGCATGGCTATTATTGATGCATGTTGGTTGATTACTGAGTATGACATGCATGGCTATTATGATGCATGTTGGTTGATTATTGAGTATGACATGCATGGCTATTCTTGATGCATGTTGGTTGGTTGTTAAGCGTGACATGCGTGGCTGGTATTGACGCATGTTGATTGCTGGATATATTGCATATGATGCTTGAGAAACATGTGATTAGGACGTGCTTTGCATACTGGGTATGATGTTGTTCAGAGCCTGAGCCTCTGTGTTGTGCATGGACCTAATTGTACTAGTATCTGTTAAGTAAGCGTGCTGAATGCCTTGTTTATGGATATTGGATATGTGATATGTGTTTGGTGGCATGGCTTACTTGTGTATGGCGCTGGCTTATTAGTCAAAATCGACATTGGTGTCAGATCCATCTGTGAAGCTGTGACTTATTAGTTAAGTTCACCACGGGCTGAGCACTGGTCGTGATTTACCGACCCAAGGGTCAGAGGTGGCAGTGCGTTGTGAACGCTGGGCCAAATAAAGATTAGATCTAATCGAGGTCGGCATTGAATGACTCATATGGGGTATTAATGCTGGACCGACCGGAAGGTCAATGAGAACTATAAGCGCTTGCCTGGTCTAAGACCAGATGATTTCATCCAAGGTATATGTTCCCGGTGACTGTTTGTCACATGGCTGGGGGACGCTGTCCTTAGTTACGACTCTAGAGTCGGGAGGATGGTTATGTTGGTGACTATCACCATGCACCTATCCTGATCAAACTTATAAAGGAACCACCTATCAATTGAGCTATCTGTTGATATTACGTCATTGTTATCTGTTGATATTATATCATGTTACCTGATGATAGTATATCATGTTATCTGTTGATATTATGTCATGTTATCTGTTGATATTATATCATGTTACCTGATGATATTATATCATGTTATCTGTTGATATTACGTCATGTTCTCTGTTGCTATTATATCATGTTATTCGGTGTTTTCTTGCTGGGCTTCGGCTCACGGGTGCTACGTGGTGTAGGTAAAGGCAAGAGGAAGTTGGACCACCCTTGAGTTGGAGAGCTTAGGTGATGATGTGTACATATGCAGCTGCTCGTCCGCCACGACCGAGGTTTAAAGTGGAACTAGGGTCGAACCCTGTTTTGTCGCTTAGAACGGCCTGTTGTAAATATTTTCTGTAATAGACTCTGAAATTATATTTTCGGGATCCCAATGTATATATTAAACATTCTAGTGAAACGTTACATCTTAACCAAAGTTTTTAATCCCTAAACCCCTAATCATACTTAGTTCACGATTTCGGCCAAATGACTCAGTTAGCGAGTTTAGCACTATTTACAAGACACACCGTAACAGTCCCTGGAGTTTGGGGCGTTACAACCACTTAATATCATAATAAATCAATTATGGCCCTCCTGGCCTCCTAATCAAGGTCCTAAACTGTAATGCCCCGAATTTCCTAATAAGGGTTAGGACCTTGATTAGGAGGCCGGGAGGGCCATAATTGAATTATGATGTTATTTAATGATCATATGCATGTTCATGTGAATTATATTATTATATGATGGTAAATGCATGCATATGGGTGTATTTATGGTTATAAGAGTATTTTGGTAATTTGGTCGCTGTGGGCGTAATTGTGTATCCTGGGTGCATGGTTGTGATTAATTAATATAGCCACATTATAAGGTGGATTGGTTCGAGCTATTCGGCATGAGACGATCATGAGATGTAAGTGTTCGGTCTAGTCATAACGGGTTTAAGTTCGGGGTTCGGGGTGAGTCTCGGGGTCATTTTGATGATTAGAGCATTACCGGGAATTAAAGGGTAATGGGATATGATTTATTGGCATTTGAGAATATTAATAATAGCGGGAATTGGAGAGCGTTAATTATAATTAACGAGATAAGCGAGAAATGATGATTTTACCCTTGGGAGTGTTTAAAAGCTTTTATTTGACCTAGGGGCAAAATAGTCTTTTCATCCCCAAGATATATATCAGCCTTTGTGGTTAGAAAGCTGTAGAAAATGTTAGAGAAAACAAAGCCTCATCCTCATCTTCTTCTTCTCTCCCGTACATGTTATTCCCTTCACTTTTCTTTGAATTTTGAGAGCCCAAATTGAGGAGTTAAGCTAAGAAATCAAAGGTGGGAGCTTAGGGTCGTGATTCAGCCATTAAAGGGGATTCAAAATCAAGTTTGAGGTAAGTTCCAGCCATTAGTTTCATGGTATACTCTGTTTTGGCTTTAAACTTTCAGCTTGTGATTTCTTGGTAAATAGTTGGAATTAATGGAAGTTTAGTTGATGTTTAACTTGGGTTTTGATGTGGGTGAGTTGTTGATAATGTTTAGTGGTTGAATTGGGTGTTGGGTTGAGGTTTGGGACTGGTTTGAAGGTTTGGTTTCGAGGAAAACGCAGGGGAAGAAAAGTTGTTGTTTGCTGGTTTGCGTAATGTGCCGCAGCCTGGCTATGGTGTGTCGCGGCCTGAGTGTGTTTCTGGGGAGGATTTAGCCTCTGTCTGAGGGTGAGCCGCGACCCATCAGGGCATTTTTGGCCAAAAGTGAGTTTTGACTTTGGGATGCTAGCCATAGGCCTCGGGGTTGATCCTACTACCCGGTTAAGTGTGGATTGATGTCCCGGAGGCTAGATATTGGTTTGGGAACTTATATTGATCAATTTTATTGATGATTTCGTATATTTGGTTGTGACTAGGTGACCACTAAAGGACTAAAAGTTGATCGTTCTCAAGGGTCGTTCTTTTAATCATTATAGCTCGAATCTGAGGTAAGAAAACTGTACCCTGTGTAATGTGACATGCATGGTTATTATTGATGCATGTTGGTTGATTATTATATGTGACATGCATGGCTATTCCTGATGCATGTTGGTTGATTATTAAACGTGACATGCATGGCTGTTATTGGTGCATGTTGGATTGTTAAATATAATGCATGTGATGCATGAGAAACATGTGATTAGGACATGCTTTGGGTACTGAGTATGATATCGTTCAGAGCTTGTGCCTCTGGGTTTGTGCATAGTCCTAATTGTGTTGATACTTGTTTTGTAAGCATGCTGAATACCTTGTTTATGGATACTGAACATGTGATATATGTTTGGTGGCATGGCTTACTTGTGTATGGCACTGACTAGTCAGGGACGCTGATCTAAGAGTCAGAAATGGCATAGCGTCGTGAACGTCGGGCCAAATGAAGATTAGATCTAATCGATATCAGCATTAAATGGCTCTATGGCATTAATGTTGGACCGACCCTAAGGTCGAAGAACTTTAAGCGCTTGCCTGATTTAAGACCAGATGTTCAGAGCCAAGGCATATGGCCCCGGTGACTGTTTGTCACATGGCTAGGGGACGCTGTCCATAGTTACGACTCTAGAGTCGGGAGGAAGGTTATGTTGGTGACCAATCACCATGCACCTATTCCGCTAAAGCTAGTGAGATGCTCACTTATTTATTAAGCCTGGTGATCCTATCATCACATGGCTAACGGGTGCTGTCCCCAGGCTATGACTCTATGGTCATGAGGAAGGTTATGTTGGTGACCATTCACCATACACCTATCATGTTAAAACTTATGAAAGGTTCTCATATCAGTTAAGCCCTGGTGACCCTATCGTCACATGGCAAGAAGGAGCTATACCCACTTTTGTGACTTTTGCTACTGTCACCTATCTATTTTGGACTAATAGTCCTGGATGATTATTATGATCATTGTTGATATTATATCATGCTTCATTGTGTTTTCTTGCTGGGCCTTGGCTCATGGGTGCTATGTGGTGCAGGTAAAGGCAAAAGAAAGCTGGACCATCCTTGAGTTGGAGAGGTTAGGTGATGATGTGTACATATGCAGCTGCTCGTCCGCCATGGCCGAGGTTTAAAGTGGAACTAGGGTTAAACCCTGTTTTGCCGCATAGAACGGCCTGTTGTAAATATTTTTCTGTAATAGACTCTGAAATTATATTTTTGGGATCCCAATGTATATATTAAACGTTCTAATGAAATGTTACATCTTAACCTAAATTTTTAATCCCTAAACCGCTAATCATACTTAGTTACACGATTTTGGCCAAATAACTCGATTAGCGAGTTTATCACTATTTACAAGGCACACCGTAACGGTCCCTGGAGTTGGGGCGTTACATAAACTTTATTAGGAAATTTGGGGCATTACAAAAGAGATCAGGCAATGGCAGGAGGAGGCTGATAGGCGACACCGTGAGGCTGCACTCGCTCTAGAGGCGGCTACGCAGTTGACCCAGACCAATGCCCAAGCTGCAGCACGAGGAGCAAGGACTACGGAAGCTGGCCGAAAAACCACTTCAGACCCAATTCTCGAGGACCGAACAGAAGTGGGAGTAACCCTCCTGGTCGGGAAGATGATGGGGTCCGATCTGACACTGCCTCAACTCAAAGGGGGAACTCTAGAACCCCCTCTAGGAGCCACTGATCAGAATCTTCTAGATCCGGAAGTCACCGATCAGGCAGTAAAAAGACTCCACCCGGGCAGGAACAAACCAGAACTCCTCGAGGTAAAGAAACTTCGCACTTCAAAGATGGGCATGGTCGTGATGAAACTGATAGTCATCACACCGACCAGTGAAAGGAAAAAGATGGCAATGACCAGCAAGGAGGAAAAGACTGCCCGGCACAGACAGAAAGGCCACCACTGCTTCCCAACCAGCAACGCAGTGGGAAGGAGCACGTCCCGCACGGTAAGCCTTCCAAAAAAACTCAGAGCACAATGTTTGATCGATTGGGGAGACGTACCTCTCAGAAGGATTTAAGAGATGTCATTGCCGATAGAAGAAAGACCATCCTAGTCGAAGGGTGAGATCTGACCCGACCTACCAGTCAAGTAGAAATACTTGATGATGGTACGCTGGATAGGAACGCCCGACCAGGCGATCTAGACCTCGAGCCCCAAGCGGTCGCCCCAGGCATCCAGGCCCAGCTTGATGCGCTAATGGCTGTAGTTCAAGGTCTGTTGAAACGACCTTCTGCAATCGATCTGGTAGACCACAGGAGTGGTAGCCCATTTTGTGCTCGAATCAGAGCAGCCCAGCCGCCAACAAAGTATAAAGCACCGGTACTACCAATTTATATAGAAAAGGTAGATCCAATAAGGCATGTTGGGAAGTTTGAAGACCAGATAGAGCTGCTCGGAGTGAGCGATGACTATCGTTGTAGAGTTTTACCCACTACATTGTCCAATACTGCCCAAGAGTGGTATTGGAAATTCAAGCCGAACTCCATTACCTCTTGGGAGAGTTCAAGAAAGAATTTTGTAGGCAGTTCAGCGCTGCTCGGACCCCTCTAGTTTATGCCAATCACTTGGCAGATATCAAACAAGGGAAAGATGAATCTCTCAAAAACTACATACAAAGGTTCATGAGAGAAGCCAACCGAGCAACTGCGGTTGGGGATGGGGGAAAGATGGTTGCCATATCTTCAGGCATAATCTATCGGAGTCCTTTGTGGGACAACATTCATCACAATCCAATTTCAACATTACAACAATTTCTTGACTGGGCGGAAAAATATATGAAATTGAATGATGCGATTGAAAAAGGAGAGAAAGGCCTAAACAATCCGGGCGGATCAACGGATCCTCTTAAGAATGGTGGAAATGGACAAAATGGTGGGGAGAAACGTGGGAATAACGGGTCTGACCGCCATGAGGATAAGAAGGCTAAGTCGGGACCAAACGACAAGCCAGCTAAGTATGAATCTCGGTTCACCAATTACACCACTCTTTCGGCCAGCCGAGGATAAATATATCTGACAAGTCATCAAGAGGTTCCCTACCCATTAGGAAATAGATGAGTAAGAGAGACTTGAATAAGTTCTGTCGTTTCCATGGAGATTATGGTCAGGACACAAATGAATGCAATCATCTCAAAGGTGAGATAGAGTTTCTCCTCTGGTCGGAAAAATTAAAAAAGTATCGAGCAGAAAAAACCCAAGGAGAGGGAAGTAACAACAATCCTGGGTTTAGGCGACATCGGTCTCCACCCTTGCAACCCGAGCCTGTGGACTTCACTCTAGACACTATATGTGGGGGTCCACATCTGGCTGGGGATAGCAACAAGGCAAGAGAGAGATATGCTCGAACGCTCTGACATGAGTTGGACGCAGCATCGACGTCTGAGGTCATGACTGTAGAGGAGTGACCCCCAAAGAACCCACAGTATAAAAATGAGTCTCTCACTTTTACTGAAGATGATGCACGGTATGTGAGATATCCTCATAATGACCCTCTCGTCATTATAGTCCAAATAGCAAACATGAAGGTGAAGAGATGTCTGGTCGACACGGGGAGCTTTGCCAACATCAATTACAAGTCATCTTTTGAATGGATGAAACTATCCATTAATGACTTGAAGCCATGCTCTCAGGTCATTTATGGATTTAATGGAGAAGGGTTGTCACCGGCCGGAACGATCAAGTTACCGGTCACAACAAGAGATGCTCTGAAGCACGAAACAGTTATGACAGAGTTATTGATAGTCGACTGTTTGTCAGCTTATAATGTGGTGATTGGTCGACCACTACTCACGACCTTGCATGTTGTAGTCTCTATATGGCACATTTCTATGAAGTTCCCGACCAGTGCAGGAATAGGTTGTGTCCGAGGAGACCAAAGAGAAGCTAGAGAGTGTTACAATGCCTCGGTAGCTAAAGTGCGAAAGGGAGCTAAGGAAAACAATATGATTGTGTGTGTAGATAGAGAAGATGTAGAAGAGATGGATGTCGACCAACAGAGCATTATGGCTGTAGCCGATCAGGAAAGAATGTTCGAAGATGTTGGCCAAGAAAGCACTCTTGGTTTTAATAAGCAACAAGCCCCATCCGGTGATGAAGTCACCAAATAGGGCATTGCCCAAAGCGAGGGAATGGACTTTGATCCTCGCTTTGGGGATTATGATAGTGAGGTGGGACCCATGGAAGAATTAGAGGAGGTCTCAATAGATGAGAATGACCCGACCAGAGGGGTCAAAGTTGGAAAAAAGTTGAAATTAAAAGTAAAAGCAAGCTGGTAGAATTTTTGCGGAGGAATCAAGAAGTCTTTGCTTGGTTTCACAAGGATATGGTGGGTATCTCACCAATTGTGATCAGCCACGTGCTCAATGTGGATGAAAGATACCCAGCAGTGCAGCAAAAGAGAAGATTGCTTGACAAGGATCAAGCAAAGGCTCTCAAAGAGGAGGTGGATCGACTAAAGGAAAACGGGTTCATAAGAGAGGCTTATTACCCCGCCTGGGTTTCAAACCCAGTATTAGTGCCCAAGTCCAATGTAAAGTGGAGGACTTGTGTGGACTTTACCGATCTGAACAAAGCATGTCCTAAGGACTGTTTTCCTTTGTCAAGGATAGACCAGTTGGTTGATGCGACCTCTGGTCATGAAACTTTGTCTTTTATGGATGCTTACTCGGGGTATAATCAGATTAGTATGCACCCTCCCGATGAGGAGCATACTAGTTTCCAAACAAACATAGGATTGTATTGTTATAAGGTCATGCCATTCGGCTTGAAAAATGCGGGAGCCACCTACCAGCGTTTAGTGAATGGCATGTTCCATAACTTAATTGGCAAAAACATGGAGGTGTACGTAGACGATATGCTGGTAAAGTCAAAAGAAGCTGAAGGACATGTACGAGATTTGGAGGAATGCTTTGCAGTACTGAGAAAGTACAATATGAAGTTGAACCCCCTCAAATGCTCGTTCGGAGTAAGTTCTGGAAAATTTCTTGGGTTTATTGTTAACTCGCGAGGAATAGAAGCGAATCCAGAAAAGATAAAGGCGCTCGCAGAAATGAAGTCTCCAGCCAGGATTAAGGATGTGCAAAGTTTGACTGGGCGAATTGCTGCTCTAAGTAGGTTCATTTCCAAATCAACTGACAAATGTGTCCCATTTTTTAACTTGCTTAGAGGAAGCAAAAAAATTGAATGGACGGAAGAATGTGAGCAAGCCTTTCAAGCCATAAAAGAACACTTGGCTCAACCTCCTATTCTTTCAAAGCCAGTAGATGGGGAGGACCTTTTTGTTTACTTGGCAGTCACAGAGCATGCTGTCAGTGCTGCTCTAGTGCGAGAAGAAGATAAGGTGCAGCATCCAGTATACTATGTTAGCAAGCGGTTGATAGGGGCGGAATCAAGGTATCCTGTGATCCAGAAGATGGCCTATTGTTTAGTACTTGCATCTTGTAAATTGCGACCATACTTCCAGGCACATCCCATTAAAGTACTTACTGACTAGCCTCTACGCCAAGTCTTACAAAAGCCGGAGTCATCTGGTCGTTTACTTTAATGGGTGGTTGAATTGGGCCAATTCGAAATCAAATATCAACCAAGGTCCACCATTAAAGGACAGGCTTTGACAGATTTTATTGTTGAATGCACTAGGATTCCTGATATTCCCGACCAGAGCATGCAACTCGGCAGAGAGAGGATTTTCCTACTTGGCAACTTTTTGTTGATGGGTCGTCAAACGAACATCATTGAGGAGTGGGAATTATATTGATTACACTGGAGAAGCACCGAATTCATTGCGCGTTGAGGTTCGGATTTAACGCTTCTAATAATGAGGCGGAGTATGAGGCCCTCCTAGCAGGATTGCGCCTGGCTAGAGATGTTCATGCCCGGTTAGTTGAAGTAAACAATGATTCCTAGTTGGTGGCCTACCAAGTCTTAGGGGAATATCAAGTGAGAGGTTTGCGTATGATGGCGTACTTGAATAAAACCAAGGACCTGCTAGCACATTTCGATGAGTATACTATTAAGCTGGTACCACGGGAGCAAAACTCCAATGTAGACGATTTAGCAAAATTGGCTAGTACCAAAGATGCTGAAACTTTGAACATAGTACCAGTCGAATACTTAGCAGGGCTGAGTATTAACGAACGGGTGGCCATGCCCATCACATTAGCTGACACTTGGATGACACCCATCATTACTTACCTTGAGCAAGGAGTCCTACCAGATAATCAAAATGAAGCCAAGAAGATTATGAGGCAAGTTGCTAGGTATATTATAATGGATGGGGTATTATATAGAAGAGGGTACTCTATGCCACTGCTTAGATGCATAACACCCGACCAGTCAAAAACTTACTGACCGAAGTACACGAGGGGTTCTGCGGAGATCAAGCTGAGAGGCAAAGTCTCTCCAAAAAGATTTTGCGGCAAGGATTTTTCTGGCCCACAATGAATGAGGATTCCATGGAGTATGTGAAGAAGTGTGATAAATGCCAGAGATTTTCTAAAGTACCCAGGGCACCTCCGAAAGTCTTGAAGCAGATGCAGAGCCCATGGCCTTTTGCAGTATGGGGAATTGATCTAATCAGGAGACTACCCAAAGGAAAAGGAGGAGTGCAGTTCGCAGTAGTTGCTGTGGACTATTTCACCAAGTGGACCGAAGCTGAACCACTAGCAACGATCACCTCGAAGAAAATATTAGATTTTTTGGTTAAAAATATAATATGCCGCTATGGTCTGCCCAAGAAGATAGTCTCTGACAACGGAACTCAGTTCGATAGTGACTTGTTTACTGATTTCTGCATTAGACATGGCATTACAAAAAGCTTCTCCTCAATAGCTCATCCGCAGGCCAATGGGCAGGTTGAGGTCGTCAATAAGACTTTGAAGGATACTCTAAAAAAGCATCTAGAACAAACTAAGGGTGCTTGGGCGGAGGAATTGCCAGAGGTCCTTTGGTCATATAGAACTACTGCCCGGACAGCAACTGGTCATACTCCTTTTTCCTTGGCATATGGATATGAAGCCATGTTGCCTGTCGAAGTTGACCCACCATCTCATCGGAGAACCACGTATGACCAGGAGGAGAATCACCAGGTGTTAGCTGAATCTTTGGACTTTGTTGAAGAAAAGCGAGAAAAAGCAAGCTTGAGAGTTGCTGCCCATCAGCAAAAAGTGGCTCGCTATTTTAATTCCAGAGTTAGAGATCGAAAGTTCCAGGTCGGAGATTTGGTGCTTAGAAAGGTATTCATCAAAGACCCAGCAGCTAGAGTGCTAGGACCAAATTGGGAGGGACCGTATCAAATTGAGCAAGTCCTACCACCCAGCACTTACAAACTTTCTCGATTAAATGGAGAGTTGATCAAGAACTATTGGAATGGCGAGCACTTGAGGAAGTATTATCAATGAATATTGCTTACAGAGCAGTAGCTTAATTTCAAGTGTTTAACTTGTTATTTAAATTTGTTTGTGAATTGGCTATTTGCTAACCAATCATTTTATTTTTGAACAATTTTATTTTGTTTGAGACTCATGATTAGGTACACTTTGTCCTTATTTTTTACGAGTAATAAAAGAGATTACGCGCAGCATGGTCGGTTTTTGCTACAAATGTGCATGTGTGTTAATTATCTGAACAGTGTTCAACTGGTCGGTAAAATCGGGCAGTGTTCAACTGGTCGATACATTCAAGTAGTGTTCAATTGCTCGAATATTTTCAATATATTCTATGTGTTTCACGAGCAATTAACTGCTCGAACAGATTCGGTCAAGTAGCAAGTGACCAAGGATCTTTCAACCCTCGATCACTTGGGGGGCACATGGGGTATACTGGTATGTAATTTAACACAGGCAATAAGAACACGAGCAAGGATATTTGTTTTTTGGCTGACTTGTAAATTTTTGAAGTCAAAAAAGGCCATTAAGCTAACTTGTTTTACAAAACTTAAGTAACTTGGAATTTTTCAAAATTTTCAAAATTTTAAATTAAGAACAACTATTCGTGTGTAAACAAAACACTATGCTCATAAAATGTTAGAGCAAGAAGAATGTGAGAAAGCATACTTAGTAGTGACTTATGAAATGTTTAGAATTTCTAAGTTAGAAAACTAAGTACTCATATGAAAATGTAAGGCGTATATCAGAATAAGACTTTCAAATGACTCAAGTCTAAAGAGTAAAGTGTTTGTGCCAACCACTCGGCTATACGAGCAAAGTATAATAACAAGATAGTAAGATAAGTGTCTACTGGTCAGCTAAGAGACTCCCTGGTCGGCTAAAAGTATGATCACTGGTCTGGTAAACTGTTAACAGGTTGATCAACACCATCCTCGGCATCGGTCACTTCCTCTGGTCGGAATGATATTGCAAGATAAAAAGGCATAACACCAGCAGGATTGGCTGCCTCCTCAGCGGCCTTTGCCTCGCACTTGGCAAGTTCTTCTGCCTTGGCCTCCTCTGTGAGAAAGTTGAGGTTGAGGGGTTTGTTCAATTTCCATACCTGGTAGAAATAGTTGAAACAAATCTCCTCGTAACGAGCAAGATCGGCTTCCTTCTCTCACTTTAGCTCCTCGTTTTCACAAGTCATTTTCTCCAGCTGGTCAGTCAACGTCTTGTGGTTTGAATTTGTTTCTTGTTTTCATCGGCCAGCTCCCTTAGAGATCCATTCCACTCGGCAATGGTCTTCTCCGCTTGCTTGACCTTGTATTGAAGATCTTTTTCAGATGAGGTTAAAGTTTCTATCTTGGCTTGGGCTTCCACCAACTGATCATTTAAGACCTTGATTAACTCCTTATAGTCTACTGCTCGGTGCTAAGCATGACTGATAGTAATAAGCGACTGCAGTGGAAAACAGAAAGTTACTACAAGTAAAAACAATCAATAACAAAATGAGATGTCTTATTATAAAATACTTACATTCATCAGTTGGGAAAGACCCCTTTGCAGGATGACTTCAACACTGAGCCGAGGCAAAGATTCAAAAGTCTGAATTGTTGAAGTATTGTGTAGAGTTTGGTCAAGTAATTCCTTCCCAATGTCGCCAGCGATGCGAAAGGGGCTCACTTAAGCCAGGCGAGCGAGTAGGGGTTAAACTAGCAGAAGGAGGAATTGATGAGGGAGTCAGCTACGGGATGGTGATGGGCTGGTTAGGTAGTCTCCCCTGACTGGTCGATATTTTCCTTGCAACTTTGCTTGGAGGGTTTGAGCTACTTCCCTCCCCAGGTTTCCTCTTATGGGCAGAAGTAGTGTTGAATTGCTTGAACATATCTGAATCTGCAAAAGAGTGAAGCACAAAATTTGTTAGTAAAAATCGGAACAAGATATAGATAAATAATTTTTTTTACTACTATCAGACAACTCTACAGATTTCATACAACCATTTCTGAAGAAAGTTACTTATAACAAAATATCAAACTACGGTTACTAAACCTGAGTTTAGAATTTGATCAAGAAAGTCGTCCTCTTCTTCAGATGATGAGCTAAAATCTCTATGGAGCTCAATGGTTTTTCCTTTCCCAGGCAGTGTAGGAATGACACGTCTGCGCTGGTCCTCTGGAAGTGGTTCTCTGATAATAAGGTCGCCTGGTCTACGAGCGTTGGGAGATGTTTCAGAAGAGAACTGATCGGTCACTACTTCAGTGTCAGCTTTTGACTGGTCAGTTGCGTTCGCTTCTTCATTAGTGTTGTCTCCTATGATGTTTTGATTGCTTGGTAACAACCCCACCATTTGAAGATTGTCCACGTTGACCAACTCTTTTACATTTTTCTCCTCGGTAGACATGTTAGCCAGTTCTTCTGCTCGGGAACACATTTCCTTGGTTGGCTGAGGTTGGTGAAACGGACCCGCTTGTGTGAAGGCCAAGTTGTTGGCCTTAATATCTGAAGTCAGAAAATACTCTGTATAGTTTTTTCCGGGATTTTATTTATGAGCAATACCATGGAGGTATTTGGTCCCTTTATGCCTTTGGAATAGATGGAAAAAACATGTATTCTTGTGGCTCGGGTTGGTCTTAAAGTCGAAGAGGTAGTGCACTTCATGAGGAGTGGGTGGATCCCAACCTTGCAAGAAGTATAGAATGTATAAAGTAGATAATGCTTGAATCCCATTGGGAGCAATCTAGAAAGGGGAGACGTTGAAGTAATCTGCTACTGACCGGAAGAAAGGGTGTAGCGCAATAGTAGCCCCTACAAATACATGGTATCTAGACCAGGCACAGTAAGGTCCACCAGGCATGTTGGCTCTCTGATGAGGTCGCGGGCATATCACGTTTACCCCTTTCAGGCCCAAAGCTTGAATGTGTTTATCGAACATGCTGGAGTTAAGTTTAGAAGGTTTGGCTGTGAACCAAGAGGGTGTTTTGTCTTCGTCTTTTCTTGGTTTTTGAACAGCTGACTGTTGAATCTCGGTTGTAAATTTCTGGATGATCTTTCTCTAGGGTTTGCTGGTTTTTTGTATCTGGCGAGGCAGTCTTGAAGAAGCTGCAGTTTGGACTTCACTACATTCCACTATCTTCTATGCCGCTCTGCGAGCCACTTGAGGGACTTGGTCTTGAGGAAGTCGGTTGGATTTCTTCACCCTCATTTCTGGATGTTCAGCCTATTGGTTGAGAAACTGTTCTTCGTGAAGCAAATATAAGGCTGACCGGGGAAGGATCTTTTTAAGGCGACAAAGACGATCTTTGGGGGTGCGACTGCAATGGGATTTGGATGAAGAGTCGCTGCTTTGAGGAGTGTCGCTTGATTGGGGAATTGAAGTGTCAGAGTTTGTATGGTTGTCACCTCCCCTATAGTCGAAGCGATTCATCTACAAAAAAAGAAAGTATGGGGAGGTGATTAACCAAACAAACATAAATCAAACAGTGCAAAGGAAAAATATTTATTTACTGCTCAAAAAATATTTTTCTGGGTAGTAAAAATATATTTCACTCCCCAAAATAAAAGTGTTCGAGGGAAAAAGAAAATTTGATGCCTAAAATATATGAGGCATTTTTTACAAGCCCAAAAGCTTGGGGGCATTCAAGTGCCCGAGCGGAGCTGCGTGTGTCCGATGGGCATGGTGTGATGATCGATCCGAGCAGAGCTGTGCGTGTCCGAGCGGCTTGGTTCCGTATATGTGCGTCCGAAGAAGCAGATGCCGAGGACTTGCTGCGGGTGCATTCAAGGAGCTGCTGGCACGCACCCGAGGAGCTGCAACAGGTGTGCATCCGAGGAGCTCCGCCCTGGCTCCGAGGAGCAGCTGTGTGGTGTTCGAGTGGTTGGGCCTTGTGTCTGAGTGGCTGGAGGTGCGCATCCGAGGAGCAGCTGGCACGCATCCGAGGAGCAGCTGGCACGCATCCGAGGAGTAGCTGGCACGCATCTGAGGAGATGCAACAGGCGCGCATCCGAGGAGCAATTGCATGATGTCCGATCGGCTGGGTGCTGATCCGAGTAAATGGCGTGTGTCCGATCGGTTGGGTGCTGATCCGAGTAGGTGGTGTTTGCCCGAGGAGCTGGAAGGGTGTCCGATCGGCTGGGTGCTCATCCAAGCAGATGGTGGCATAGACGAGTGACTTGGGAAAACATAGTTATGGTGCCCTTGGTGATTTTCAAAGAATATGGCCGATCGGCCATATATGTACATCCCTAGCATGCTATTTCCGAGAGGCTAGTCCACTACATCAAATCTCAAAGGGCATTGAGACAAACACATTTTTCTCACTCATAGTACACTGCAACAAGATCAAAGTGTGGGATTTGAAAGGTTTATAAAGTTCTAGGAATCCTATTTGCTCATGAAATACCCATAAACCCAAATATGCAATTTGGGATGAAAAATTATTTTTTCTTCAAATTTTCATGAATTTGGAGAAAAAATTGATTTACCCATAGCCTAAACTACATCAAAACTGCCACAACATGCATCATTCACCAAACATTCATACACAAATCCAAGAATATTTGCTAAAGAGGGTTTCGGCATACAAGGAATTTTTCAAGCTTTAAAGAAAAAAAAACCTACAAATGGAGATGAGGAAGAAGAGCTTACCTAAATGTCTTGAATAAGTGTTGATTTCTTGGGGAACCCTTGGATTTGCTTGAAGAAAATTGGAGCCTTCTTGGAGTTCTTGGAGGATTTCGGCCACAAGGAGGAGAGGCTTTGGGAGGATCACGGCCAAAATGCTTTTCCTTTTTGCTTATGGGTTGTGAGCACTTATAGGTCTATTTAAAGGGAAGAGTGGAAATTTTCACTTACCTTTAGACTCTTGGAATTCTCTTGGAGTAATTAACTGTAATGGTCATGGTCTGGTAAGACGTCGTGGTTTGTTGCAGAGGCGGGAGAATGTGTAAAGTCAGTTTTTTTTTTATGCCGTTAGCAGTTGGAGAAAAAAGTTTATTATGTGAGTATATCATATAATAAACTTGGGGGGCAAATGTTATCCCAAAAATTTGAAAATGATGATGTGGCAATACAATTGACAAGTGGCAAGAAATGGTTGAGTCAAAAGGGTTTAGATTAACCTGGTGATATTACTTGCATGGAGATTGTTTATCTAGTTTGGAAGTGATCTGTCCGACCTGGTAGAATTTCTGTCCGACCGGTAAAGATTTTTGAATGACCAGTCACCTGTCTTGGTCGACCAAGTGGAGTGCCTGGCCAACCAGTGGAGACCAGTGGAGTGCTTGGCCGACCAGTGGAGTGCTTGGCTGACCAGTGGAGAGTTTGGCCGATCAGTGAGGTGTTTGGGCGACCAGTGAAGTGCTTGGCCGACCAGTTAAGTGTTTTGGCCTACCAGTCTTTCTTTAAGGAGTGAGGTTGACCGACCAGACAGATCATCATTATGCAGGGAAATTTCAGTAACGGCTTCAGCTAAAATTAGTCGTACCCAAAGCGGGAATCTCTCAGATTATACCAAAAACTCGCATATTGGTGTATTTTAAACATTATTATTAATTAAATATTGGGAGAGCGACTGAAGGATCCCGATTATGAGGGATTTTGATTTGTATGATCCTGAGCCTATAAATAAAGAGCTCATGGCATCATTGAAAGGATTCGAATTCGGATTTTCTGGAGAGAATATTGGTATTTTGAGAGAAATATTGTATTCTGGTCATTCTTATTTACACTGAAAAAACTCAGTTGACACAGGTTCATCTGATCTTGAGTGTAGATCCATAAATCACAACCCTAAGTGGATTAGGCTATTACCAACATATTGCGGCTGAACTACTATAAAAATTATCAGTGTCGTTTTTTTTCTTGAAGGTTTATTGTAGTTTTGACGTCTACTCGTCGTTGGCCAAAATCGAGGTCAACAAGATTATATATTAAATATTATAAGTAGATTTTAAATTTAAGTTCCTTGCTAGTTTAAAAAAAAAGAAAGTAATTTGTTGCTAATTCACAGTAGATTACATTTTATGTTTAATATGATATTATTCTAATAAATGAGTTTAAGTTTAATTAAATTTTATTTAAGTTACAAAACATATGATTTTATTATTTTTAAATAATTATTATTGTAAAATATCTCAAAAATATCATATTTTAATTTATTTAATTATTTATTATTTTTAAATAATTATCATCGTAAAATATTTGAAAAATGTTCTATTTTAATTTGTTTAATTATTTTTTATTTTTAAATAATTATCATTGTAAAATATCTCAAAAATATCATATTTTGATTTTTTAATTATTTATTTTATTTTATTTAAGTTTAAATATTTACAAATTACTGTTAAATATAAAAATATTATGTTGAATATAAAAATATTCTGTTCAAATTTATATTAATATATTAAAAAAAAATTAAAATCAAGAATTTTGGTTACCAACACATTTATTATATAGAATATATAAACTTATAAATATATAATTTAGTTAGAGGGAATGAAGAGGAAAATATAAATTCATATAACAGAACTTTAGTCAAAGTCTCCCTAATAGAATTGCAGTCTTTCTTTCGGTGAGATGTCACGTGGTGTTTTGTTTTTAATGTTTTTTTCCTATAAAAATAATTTAATTATTTATTTATTAATATAAAGATTAAGAATATTGTCATTTGTGTCATCCATGTCATCTTTCTTAGTTTCTATCCAATTTTATTTATAACTCATCATCTTATCTTATGATATATCTTCAAAATTTATGTTAAGGTATGTACTATTTGCTTTTTTCTTAGCCACTTTCCAATTCCAAATACTTAAAAAAAATCTTTAGTTCTTGGCGCACTCCCAAAAAGGAGTACACCGATATACAATTTTTTAGTTTTTGACTTATGAAGTATTTTCGGTGCAATTTTTTTTTATGATTGTGTATATTGTAGTTATTTAAAAGCGTCTTGCATATTTTTAGAAAATTCTGAATAATTTATAATATAAAAAAAAATTTCAAATAATTTGTTGTACGCGTGCTGTTTTTTTATGCTTATAAAATATAACATGCTTAAATCTTATTTTCGACAAAAACACTAAAAGAGTACACCAATTTACCTCTTTTTAGGAGATACACCGGAGAATCTTCTAAATTTTTTTAGTTATACATTACTAATTTGACACTCCATTTGAAATGCTCTTAGATTTTGAATGTGTTACAAATTTTGGCCATTATATGAAGTTAATTTCTTTTGGGTAATTTTATCACCATATGAAGAGATAGGCTAGGTATTATAAGTTGACACTAAATCTTTTTTACCTTAAAATTATTAGTGACCCCACTCATGAAAATGTTCACACTCACTTTGACCAATTCTAACTTATAATTTTGATAATCCGTGACCATGTTGAACTAACAAAAGCATGAGAATATAAGACTAATCATAATACATACAAAATTATCTACACATAAATTCAATTTCAACTTCATTCAAACTAAGATAGTGGTCAAACTTTTGAGATAATAAAAATGGAATTTAAAAGCAGTTGAAAGAAAATCATAGAAATGGGACCCACCATCGAGACTTAAATTGATATATTGGATTTTATTGAAACTTAAAGAGCAAGAAACACCATATCATTCGTTATAATATTTCAAGCTTGGATTTTTGTGTTACGAAACTTTTTTTAATTATTTATCTAATTAATATGTCTCCTATCCATTTTAATTATTAATATGATTTTTGTGTTCTACATTGGAGATAGCCTATGTATATTTATGACATTTTTAAGCAGACTTCTTATTATTATTTTTCAAAAGATAAAAATTTGATAAAAATTAAATGTTATAGCATTACATTAGGAGAGATGTTTTAAATATGTATGGACTAGTCATCACTGGTGTTTGGGATGGTGGTTTACACGTCATCCTTTCTTTTTGTCGTAAATATATACAAATAATTTATTCTATTTATAGTGGGGTAGGTGGGCCCCACCAAATCTAAATTACTGTTTAGGGGTAACTAAAAAGTAAAAGTTGTACACATTCTTCTAGATTTTACCAAGTTACCGACTTAATTACAAGTACTAATGATTGAAAGTCTTTGTCATGATTATATGATAGTTTTTAGGCCTATTGGAGTCAATAATATTCAATTTTTTTTTCAATAATAATACATGAATTTATAATTTTAGTGCGTGGATTAATAGTCAAAGTTAATTGTCTATTAAGTATACAAGTGATATAATTTTATACTTATAAATTTAGGTATTAAAGTGTAATTATATAATTGATCAAATCTACTTAAATTTTTTAAAAACTAAAAAAATTATTTTAAATTTTAAAAAATCTAAAATATTATTAAAAACTAATTAATAAAATTAAAATTGGTAAATTTAAAACAACCCAAATTAAAATTAAAACTCAAAATCATTCCAAAATTCATATTATTAATTAGCTTTTAATAATGTTTTAGATTTTTTAAAATTTATAATGATTTTTATAATATTTAAATAATTTAGTCTAAAATCATCCCAATATCCATATGTGATACGTGGATACTTAACTTACAGTTAACAGTAAGTACTAACAGTTGTACAAAAATTATAGATTTAAGTATTACTGCAAAAAAAAAGGTCTTAAAGTATAACTTTTGAATTTTTTTGGATATTATTGCTATCAATTAAACTAATAAAAATGTGTCACTTGATACTTAACGAGCAATTAACGGTGAGTACTAATAGATGCATCAAAATTATAGATTTAGGTGTTATTGCCGAAAAAATTTTTTGGTATTAAAGTACAACTTTTAAATTTTTTTGATATTATTGCTGTGAATATCCATTATTATTATTATTATTATTATTATTTTTATTATTTATATCATTTCATGGCATTTTTTTTACCGTGTGGCGAACGATAAAAATTTAAGTTACGAAAAATTAGATTTTTATTTAGAGTTCTTTGTGTGGTGGGGCTGGTTTTCATATCAATGGAATTTGGTGATTGTTCAAAGAATTCATAAACGCGTAGTAATAAGTACATGGCCCCACTCACTAAACAAGAATTATATTTATATCAAAATATAAGAAATTGTAACTAATTAACTTTCTCAAAAATTGGTAAACCTTAGGAATTTATGATTTAATTAAACATAGATAATAACAAGGTAAAAGTTAAATGGGTTATGATGAAGGTTCAAGTACAAAAACTCCAAATTAAGATAATTAATGTTGAGCCTAATATACAATCTCTTATAACCCCCAACCAATTCGTTTCTCATTAATAATTGAAATGTTTGTTATGTAAAAAAAATTTTTAAAAAAAAAATCAATAAGTTGGCTAAGAGATTTTCATTGGTTAATTTATGCCCATTAATACTCAATTAGAAAAAACAACATATATATAAACATAATATGATAAATATAATATTTATATCTACTAAATTAAAAATACATAAATATTATAATTATAAATAAAATAATATAATAATTATAATAAATAATAATAACAAAAGCAAGATTTTGACCAAGAGATTTGATTGGTTAATTTTTGCCTATTAAAATCCAATTGGAAAAACACAACGGATATTAATAGTAGTGAGTAGTACCCAGCTAGCTAGATGGAGATTTGAGAAGACCAAAGTAGTAATAATCCCAAAAGATTTAATAATGAGACTCCAATATAATATGATGACAATAATTAAAGCATTTAATTATTAGTACAAACAAACATACTCCGAAGTACTAAGAAACTACATTAAAGAGTGGAGATATGATCAGAGTCGTTCGTTGTTGTAAATCCACGTGTAATTAGGGGCGAATCTCACACCAATTAACGACTCTGATTAGACACAATAATAATAATAATAATAAGAAGAAAATTAAATACTTAGTTACATTATTTTTTGGAGTAGTACTACTCATCTTCAACCTCTGGATCAGCTAGTTGCAGCAGAAGAATTTGAGTATGGACTCGAGCATCATGCTTTTTACCAACCTCCTCTTCTTCGGAAAAATGCTTCCCGGTTTGGGCTTGAACCACCCCGGTTCGGCGGCAGCGGCGGCGACGGCGGCGGCGGTGGTGGTGAACCGGTGGACCATGACTCCCTCCTTCTCTGGGTTTATTGTTATAGGGCTGAGTTGTTCCTTTCCTTGTTGTTGAGCCTCAACCATTTCTCTATTCCTCTCTAGTATCTTTCTCTCTTAAAATTTTGAGTACTTTTCTAATGTGTGAGTAGGTATATATAGGAATATTTTTGGCTAAGAGATTTTCAGTGGAGAGTAGTTTGATGAAATGGACCCTTGGATCGATTAGAGTGTAATTACTCACGTACTTTCCTAGATACTTCCTAAGTGTTTATTTTTAAATGGAAATTACATTTTATAGGGCTTTTTTAAGAAAGTTTTAAAAAATATGGTTTTTTTGTATAAGTATTATTTTATGGCTTTTGATACATTTTATTCACTTTTATGAGTTTTTTTCCCATATTTTTGTATAATGTTATCATTGTTCCATATTTTAATTACTAATGATATTTTCTAAAAGCAGAAGGATAATCATGTAATTTTAAGTATTTTAAATTGGGTATTTAGTTAAAAAAAATTCAGTGTTCGGTATTTAACATTTTTTAAAACTTTTTAATTGATTTTATATTATTTTATATATTAAAATATTTACTTTTTGTTTTTATTTACTTTTCTACAATTACTTTTGTTGTTTTCATTTACTTTTTACAAAAGTTTCATACCCTATGTGGTGATTTGGGGTTTTCTGCAACATTGGGGAAAACTGGCCACGGATTTGAAGGCGGGCGACCATTGGAGTTGAGTGCAGGCGGACGGAGGTCAGTGAACGGAGGCGAGCTGTGGTCTTCATAGTCGTCGATCGGAGCCGATTTACTTCGTTGTACAGAGTGTTGTATCTTCAGAGAACAGAGGTTTTGAGTGGCGAACTGCGATCAGAGGTTTGGTTCTTTGAAGAGTGGGTTTGAATTTTTACAGACAAGGGGGGAGAGAAGAATATTTCATGGTTTTTTTACAAATTCTAGTACTATATTGTTAACCTCATTCCTCAACATTGGGTCAATTGTTTGCTATTTTTTGCTTTCTGATCTATTTGACAAGATAGTAATTGATTAATTGTTTGTTTTAAACCAGGGTCATAATTTGTTGATTGGGCTTTTGAATTTGAATTTTATGTTGATGATTGTATGGATTTTCTACAGGTATACGAGTTCGTTTGACAAGTAATATAATGTAAGAAAGGTCGAACCCACAAGGACTCTTACCAAGTACCAATCATTAATCCTATTATTCTATTTGGTTAACAATAATTTGATTATAAGAATTAAGTAAAACTATTGAAATAAGAATGTAATTTCAGGAATAAAAGATAGCAAAGGAAATAGAAATCAATAATTAAATGAACTAGGGCAATTAACTTGTAACGTCCTGGATAACTAAGACCGTTACACTGTGTGTTTATAAATGTGCAAGACTTGCTAATTGAGTCGTTTAGTTGAAAATGTGATCCTAAAACCATAATCGAGTTAGAGTCAAAAGATTTTGGTCATAAATAGATAAATTTCCATGGATCCCAAAAACAGGGTTTAAAGGACAATTACAAAATTTCAAAAGTCATCTTGGTCGACCCTGGGTGAACTGAGTATGGGGTATTGTGTGCGTCTTCTAAAATCTTCATCTTAATCCCTTGATCATTTGGCACACATACTCGATCCTTATATCTCAATAACCCCTGACTTGATATTGTGAAATCTGTTGCCTTGCCTTCCTTGACTGCATTTATATATGCTACTAATGTGTCATCATGCACTTGCTCAATCCGTATATCTTCTAACAAACTTGACTGTATGGACAAGTTAGCCAATTTACCAATGACTACTTCTATTCCAGCATTGATCAGCTCTTGCTGTAGCGACATTTCTATTCCAGCTAATGCTGCTAGACTTCCATAATTCTTCCTACTTAGCGCATCAGCAACTACGTTTGCCTTTCCCGAGTGGTATAAAATTTCGCAGTCATAATCCTGAACTAGTTCTAACCACCTGCGCTGCCTCATGTTAAGCTCCTTTTGCGTGAATAAATACTTTAGGCTTTTATGGTCCGTATAAATCTCACACCGTTCTCCATAAAGATAATGGCGCCAGATTTTCAACGCAAAAACTACCACTGCCAACTCCATATCGTGAGTTGGATAGCGTTGCTCGTACTCCTTCAGCTGCCTTAAGGCCTAGGCTATCACCTTGTCATTCTGCATCAGCACACAACCCAATCCTTGCTTTGACGCATCACTGTAGACTACAAACTTGTCATTGGGTGCCGGTACACAAAGTACTGGTGCTGAGCATAGCTTACCCTTAAGCAACTGGAAGCTCTCTTCACACTTATCCATCCAGTTGAACCTTTACTGCTTCCGGGTCAGGTTGGTAAGTGGAGTGGCTATCTTAGAAAAACCCTCTACAAACCTCCGATAATAACCTGCTAGTCCCAGAAAGCTTCTTACTTCTGATGCATTCTTTGGTCTTGGCCAATCCTTCATAGCCTCTACTTTAGATGGGTCTACAGCAATTCCGTCCTTGGATACTATGTGGCCGAGAAATGCTACCTGTGAAAGACAAAATTCACATTTCTTGAACTTGGCGTAAAGTTGATGCTCCTTCAGTCGTAACAAGATCATCCTTAAATGTTTCTCGTACTCGACTTCATCCTTAGAATACACCAAGATATCGTCGATGAACACTACGACGAATTTATCCAAGTAATCCTTAAAGACCCTATTCATTAAATCCATAAATACGGCTGGAGCATTGGTAAGACCGAAAGACATGACTAGAAACTCGTAATGCCCATAACGAGCTCTAAAAGCTGTCTTAGGAATGTCTTCTTTTCGTACCTTGAGTTGATGATTCCCATATCGTAAATCAATCTTTAAGAACACGGTCACTCCTTGGAATTGATCAAACAAGTCGTCAATCCGGGGTAGCGGGTACTTGTTCTTAATCGTCACCTAATTGAGCTCGCGGTAATCTATGCACATCCGCATACTCTCGTCCTTCTTCTTCACAAATAGAATCGGTGCTCCCCTTGGAGAATGACTCGGTCTAATGAAACCCAAGTCTAGGAGTTTTGCGTCTTTAACTCCTTGAGTTCGGTAGGAGCCATCCAGCATGGTGCCTTGGTGGTAGGATCGGTGCCTGGTGCTAGCTTGATTGTGAAGTCAATTTCCCGTATCGGCGGCAACCCTGGCTAATCGTTAGGAAATTTTTTAGGGAATTCCTTTATAATGCAGACGTCTCCAACCTTTAGTGGTGTTTCCTTTACCACATCCGTGACGCTGGCTAAGAATGCGTGACATCTTTTTTTTTTCTATCATCCTCTGAGATTTGAGAGATGAAATAAGCAGTGTGCGTAGTCCTGAAACTTTTCCCATAAAGCATAGTCTTTGACCGTCAGGAATCTCAAACGTTACTTGCTTGCGTTTGCAGTCGATGGTTGCACCATGCCTTGCTAGCCAATCCATGCCCAGAATAACGTCGAAGTCTTTGATCTCTAGTTTATTTTAAGTCTCCTTCTAGTTCTATGTCCTCAATTTTGATCGGTACACCTCGTATTATTCGTGATGATAGGACTACTTCACCCGAAGGCATCTATGTCACAAACCTAGTTCTACAAGGTTTGTCTAATTTCTCTATCATTCCTAACGAGATATACGAGTATGTTGTTCCTGAATCAAACAATACTAGAACATATACTATCGAGGATAGGGATCTGACCTGTAGCTGCTTTGTTACTATCATGGGCTTTTCCCTGGGTCAAGGCAAAGACTTTGGTCTGGAACCATCGTATTATCCCTCTTTTCTTTTGTTTGAGTTGTGGACATTCCTTCTTTTGATGACCTTCCTGGCCATAGTTGTAACATCTTTTGGTATTTGCACGACATTCCTCAATATGTTTCTTTTGGCATTTGGAGCATTGCGAGTGAAACTAACCCCTTTTTTATTTGAATAAAAATAATGAATATAATTGAAAATATTTGAATATTCGTCAATCAGAGGCTTAAGACTCGGTCAAAACGTTCAGATGTAGGTCTAAGTAGTTAAGGTTTATTTCTAAATTAAAAAAAAACAAAGAAATTAAAAATTAACCCACCAAGGGCGATATATCGACCCTATATGGCGATATATCGACTCTGCCCTAGTCCCGAGCCTCCGTTCGTACGTTCGTGCAACGTCAACGTGTTTTCTGTATCCTTCGTTAGGCAATATATCGGCTCCCATGCTGCGATATATCGGCATATATGAATATTTTAAATACGTAATTGCACTTTTTCAGCCTAATTTGAATGATATAACTGTTTTGACTGAGTCATAATACGACCCTAACAGTTTCTAGTAGGTGCTAAAGTTTCTATTTCTTTATTTTATCATTAAAATATTTAATTCCTTAATAATCATGTTTATGACAAGTGTCATGTTCTTATTGGCTCTATCTAAACCTTATGTTATAATTAAATAATATATCTAGGACCAGCAATATTAATCAAACCTTATGTTATAATTAATATTCTTAAACTATAGGTTAAACTTATAAAATCCATAATTGTTGTTATGAGTTTCCAACTAAGTCCCGGTTTGAACCAAAATTCACGAAATCTTAAATACTACAACTACTATTAACTAGCTAACTAAGTAAACATTCTGGGACTCTACAAATTTCAACTATGGATTTCTTCTAATTATATTTTAGGAGATGTTTGGTTCAATTATATATTATGTCTTACAACATATGCACCAGTCCAGTTATATTTATTTCACCAATAATGATTAAAAAGTGATTATAAAATTATAATAAACTTGTTCGTGTTTAAAAAAGATTCAGGTTTATAGTTCTAATAAAATATGGCGTAATTTTTTATAAGTTAATTATTTTAAAAAATAAATTGTATATTTTGATCATTTTACGTGATGAAAAATATGTAATAAAAAAATTAAAAATAAAGTATGCCAATATATACAACTCTCCATCTTCCATCACCTTATGTTTGGACAAAATTACACAAATTTTTGCACTTATGTCTCGTTCAATTTAGAGAGGTGGGTCAAAAGGGAGAGGTGGGTCGCGGCGCGCCCGCTAGACAGAACCCAGGGGAGGCTCTAGAATGGGTCCAGGTCGCGACTTACGTGAACCCGGTCGTGACTTGACCCTGTGAACCTAGCTCCCCTGCCTTTTTCTCAATTCAAACCAGCCAAAACCTTCACCAAAGCGATCCCAAAATCTCAACCAAACATTACCACAACATATCCATCAGTTAAACCATTAAGCTCAAGCTTTACAACACTAAAAACCACACCAAATAACCATTTCTAAGATCAAAACTCTCAAGCCTTCAAGCACTATAAAAACAGAGTTGTTATCCCTATTTTCCCCTGGGACACGTGGCATGACACGATGGGTGCATGGGCTCCCTCAAAGAGATCCAGGCCCATCCTGAGCCTAATGAACAGGGAAGAAGAAAGTCCTGATAGCCCAATCGTTAATGAACTGGGACATTAGTAAATGAACCCGGATCAGACATCCCTGTCCGGATCTACCCATATCCTTCGAGATGCCAATAGAGGTGCCAAGCTCACTAGTCTGGGAATAGACCTTGTCGAGAATGAACTGGGACATTAGTAAATGAACCCGGACCAGACATCCTTGTCCGGATCTACCCATATCCTCCGGGATGCCAATAGAGGTGCCAAGCTCACTAGTCTGGGAATAGACCTTGTCGAGAATGAACCGGGACATTAGTAAATGAACCCGGACCAGACAACCCTGTCCGAATCTACCCATATCCTCTGGGATGCCAATAGAGGTGCCAAGCTCACTAGTCTGGGAATAGACCTTGTCGAGAATGAACCGGGACATTAGTAAATGAACCCGGACCAGACATCCCTGTCCCCGACCTACCCATATCCTCCGGGATGCCAATAGAGGTGCTAAGCTCACTAGTCTGGGAATAGACCTTGTCGAGAATGAACCGGGACATTAGTAAATGAACCCGGAACAGACATCCCTGTCCGGATCTACCCATATCCTCCGGGATGCCAATATAGGTGCCAAGCTCACTAGTCTGGGAATAGACCTTGTCGTCAATGAACCGGGACATTAGTAAATGAACCCGGACAAGATGTCCGGATAAAGAAATTTTGGTCTTCCTTGAAGCTGATAGGTCCCCGAGAAACACGGAAGTTGGTCTCCTCAACTATGAACAAGAAGTTACACATGGAACGTACACTGTTCCTAGGAAACAGTGTTGCACTGCTCTGACAAATCCTGTCCCCCGAATCTTCCTTGAGGCCCACAACACCCAGACTGGAGCAGCATTCTGTCGAGAGTCTTAAAATGTGGTTACGCTTGGGCTAGCCCAATGGGCCTTGTTTAATGTACTTTATATATTACAATCCTTTGTATTGAGCCTCCATTAGAGATCAAATACTATTTATACCCTTATTGGGCCCGGATTAGTCCGGCTCAAGCCCAGTGCACTCATTTGCCTATAAATATGAACAATGATGCATTGGGGAAAGGGATCAAAATTTTCTCTTGTAAGCAATTACTCTACTAAAACTTGTAGAAAACTCCATAGTCAAAAGCTCTCTAAGCTCTAATGCTACTAACTCGTGGACTAAGGCTCATTAACGCCCCAACCACGTAAAAACATTGCTTGCATTCTCTAAATCCTTTCTTATTAAGCTCTCTTATTTTTTATAATTCTAGTTGCTGAAAAACTCGGTAAACATTTTGGTGCTTTCATTGAGAGCCTGAGAAAGCTAGAGTTGACCTCAAACATCTCCAACAATGGTGAACAAAAGGCATGCTGTATTTGATCCTGCTCACCAACAACAACAAGGCAATAAATAACCATTTCCCAATCAACCATTCCATCAAGACCAACCTGAGGATGTACCTATTATTAGGGCCCTCTGCCTGACGATTCCCATTACTTCAGAAATGGGACACAAGGCCCAATGCCTAGTCCCATCCCGGACATGCTTGGTTTGGGAGGTTTAAAACCAAATGGGACGCAAGGCACAAAACCTAGTCCCATCCCGGACATACATGGTCCGAGAGGTTCAAACCCAAATGGGAGGCAAGGCACAAAGCCCAGTCCCATCTTCGACATGAATGGTCCGGGAGGTTCAAAAACTAAATAGGACGCAAGGCCCAATACCTAGTCCCATCCTGGACATGCTTGGTCTGGGGGGTTTAAAACCAAATGGGACGCAAGGCCCAATGCCTAGTCCCATCCCGGACATGCTTGGTCTGGGGGATTTAAAACCAAATGGGACGCAAGGCACAAAGCCGAGTCCCATCCCGGACATGAATGGTCTGGGAGGTTTAAACCCAAATGGGACGCAAGGCACAAAGCCCACTCCCATCCCCGACATAAATGGTCTGAGAGGTTCAAAAACCAAATGGGATGCAAGGCCCAATGCCTAGTCCCATCCCAGACATGCTTGGTTTAGGGGGTTTAAAACCAAATGGGACGCAAGGCACAATGCCTAGTCCCATCCCGGACATACATGGTCCGGGAGGTTCAAACCCAAATGGGACGCAAGGCACAAAGCCTAGTCCCATCCCGGACATACATGGTCCGAGAAGTTTAAACCCAAATGGGATGCAAGACACAAAGCCCAGTCCCATCCCAGACAGAAAATGGTCCGGGAGGGTACAAACCCAAATGGGAAACAAGGCACAAAGCCCATTCCAATCCCCGACATGGATGGTCCGGGAGGTTCAAAAACCAAATGGGACGCAAGGCCCAAAGCCTAGTCCCATCCCAGACATACATGGTCCGGGAGGTTCAAACCCAAATGGGACGCAAGGCACTAAGCCTAGTCCCATCCTGGACACAAAATGGTCCGGGAGGGTACAAACCCAAATGGGACGCAAGGCACAAAGCCCAGCCCATCCCTGACATAAATGGTTCGGGAGGTTCAAAAACCAAATGGGATGTAAGGCCCAATGCCTAGTCCCACCCGGACATACATGGTCCGGGAGGTTCAAACCCAAATGGGACGCAAGGCACTAAGCCTAGTCCCATCCTGGACACAAAATGGTCCGGGAGGGTACAAACCCAAATGGGACGCAAGGCACAAAGCCCAGTCCCATCCCCGACATAAATGGTCTGGGAGGGTACAAACCCAAATAGAATGCAAGGCACAAAGCCTAGTCCTATCCCAGACATAACATGGTCTAGGAGGTTTAAACCCAAATGGAACGCAAGGCACAAAGCCCAGTCCTATCCCGGAGACAAAATGGTCCGGGAGGGTACAAACCCAAATGGGACGCAAGGCACAAAGCCCAGTCCCATCCTTGACATGAATGGTCCGGGAGGTTCAAAAACCAAATGGGACGCAAAGCCCAATGCCTAGTCCCATCTCGGACATGCTTGGTCTGGGGGGTTTAAAACCAAATGGGACGCAAGGCACAAAGCTCGTCCCATCCCGGACATGAATGGTCCGGGAGGTTTAAACCCAAATGGAACGCAAGGCACAAAGCCCAGTCCCATCCCCAACATGAATGGTCCAAGAGGTTCAAAAACCAAATGGAACACAAGGCCCAATGCCTAGTCCCATCCCGGACATGTTTGTTTTGGGAGGTTTAAAACCAAATGGGAAGCAAGGAACAAAGCCTAATCCCATCTCGGACATAACATGGTCCGGGAAGTTTGAACCCAAATGGGGCGCAAGGCACAAAGCCCAATCCTATGCTGGACACAAAATGGTCCGGGAGGGTACAAACCCAAATGGGACGCAAGGCACAAAGCCTAGTCCCATCCCGGACATAAATGGTCTGGGAGGTTCAAACCCAAATGGGACGCAAGACACAAATCCTAGACCATCCCGGACATAAATGGTCCGGGAGGGGTACAAACCCAAATGGGACGCAAGGCACAAAGCCTAGTCCATCCCGGACATAACATGGTCCGGGAGGATTAAACCCAAATGGGACGCAAGGCACAAAGCCCAGTCCCATCCCGGACACAAAATGGTCCGGGAGGGTACAAACCCAAATGGGACGTAAGGCACAAAGCCCAGTCCCATCCTCGACATGAATGGTCCGGGAGGTTCAAAAACCAAATGGGACGCAAGGCCCAATGTCTAGTCCCTTCCCGGACAAGCTTGGTTCTGGGGGTTTAAAACCAAATGGGACGCAAGGCACAAAGCCAAGTCCCATCCCAGACATGAATGGTCTGGGAGGTTTGAACCCAAATGGGATGCAAGGCACAAAGCCCAGTCTCATCCCCGACATGAATGGTCCGAGAGGTTCAAAAACCAAATGGGACGCAAGACCCAAAGCCTAGTCCCATCCCGGACATAAATGGTCCGGGAGGGTACAAACCCAAATGGGATGCAAGGAACAAAGCCTAATCCCATCTCGGACATAACATGGTCTGGGAGGTTTGAACCCAAATGGGACGCAAGGCACAAAGCTTAGTCCCATGCTGGCACAAAATGGTCCGGGAAGGTACAAACCCAAATGGGACGCAAGGCACAAAGCCCAGTCCCATCCTCGACATGAATGGTCCGGGAGGTTCAAAAACCAAATGGGACGCAAGGCCCAATGCCTAGTCTCATTCTGGACATGCTTGGTCCGGGGGGTTTAAAACCAAATGGAATGCAAGGCACAAAGCCTAGTCCCATCCCGGACATAATATGGTCTGGGAGGTTCAAACCCAAATGGAACGCAAGGCAAAAATCCCAGTCTCATCTTGGACATGAATGGTCCGTGTTGTCTAAAACCCAACACCAAAAATTTGCTCCAGACCTAATGTGGTCCCGGATACCCAAATCCCTACCTGGGACATTTGGATTTGATCAAGGAGAGTTAGGCAAGTCTCCACCATGCAAACACGGATGAAGACTTGGGGGGTAACTATTATCCTTGTTTTCCCCTGGGACACGTGGCATGACACGATGGGTGAATGGGCTCCCTCAAAGAGATCTTGGCCCATCCTCAGCCCAATGAATAGGGAAGAATAAAATCTTGATAGCCCAATCATCAATGAACCGGGACATTAGTAAATGAACCCGGACCAGACATCCATGTCCGGATCTACCCATATCCTCCGGGATGCCAATAGAGGTGCCAAGCTCACTAGTCTGGGAATAGACCTTGTCGAGAATGAACCGAGACATTAGTAAATGAACCCGGACCAGACATCCCTGTCCGGATCTACCCATATCCTCCGGGATGCCAATAGAGGTTCCAAGCTCACTAGTCTGGGAATAGACCTTGTCGAGAATGAACCAGGACATTAGTAAATGAACCCGGGCTAGACATCCATGTCCAGATCTACCCATATCCTCCGGGATGCCAATAGAGGTGCCAAGCTCACTAGTCTGGGAATAGACCTTGTCGAGAATGAACCGGGACATTAGTAAATGAACCCGAACCAGACATCCCTGTACCTGACCTACCCATATCCTTCGAGATGCCAATAGAGGTGCCAAGCTCACTAGTCTGGGAATAGACCTTGTCGAGAATGAACCGGGACAATAGTAAATGAACCCGGACCAGACATCCCTATCCGGATCTACCCATATCTTCCGGGATGCCAATATAGGTGCCAAGCTCACTAGTCTGGGAATAGACCTTGTCATCAATGAACTGGGACATTAGTAAATGAACCCGGACAAGATGTCAAGATAGGCAAAGTTTGGTCTTCCCTGAAGCTAACAGGTCCCCGAGAAACACAGAAGTTGGTCTCCTCAACTATGAACAAGAAGTTACACATGGAACGTACACTGTTCCTAGGAAACAGGCCACTGCTCTGACAGATCCTATCCCCTGAGTCTTCCTTGAGGCCCACGACACCCAGACTGGAACACCATTCTGTCGGGAGTCTTAAAGTGTGGTTACGCTTGGGCTAGCCCAATGGGCCTTGGTTAATGTACTTTATATATTACAATCCTTTGTATTAAGCCTCCATTAGAGATCAAATACTATTTATACCCTTATTGGGCCCAGATTAGTCCGGCCCAAGCCCAGTGCACTCATTTGCCTATAAATATGAACAATGGTGCACTAGGGAAGGGGATCGAAATTTTCTCTTGTAAGCAATTACTCTGCTAAAACTAGCAGAATTTGTCAAAAGCTCTCTAAGCTCTAATACAACTAACTCGTGGACTAAGGCTCATTAACGTCCCAACCACGTAAAAACCTTGCTTGCATTCTCTAAATCCTTTCTTATTAAGCTCTCTTATCTTTTATAATTCTAGTTGCCGAAAAACTCGGTAAACAAGAGTAAAACCATAAACTAAGGCATAGAATTCTTACCCCTGTTACAAATTAGACCTCTTTCAATTGCTAAATATGATCCTAAGCCTCCAAACCTTAATCCTCAAGCTCCAATTTCCGCTTAGCTTCTACACTCCAAATTGAGAAGCAGAGGGAAAGATGACCGAGAGAGAGAGAGAGGAACAAGTTGCTCTGTTTTACCTTAGACCCTTCTACAATTTACCAGCCTTAAGTCTATCCCATGGTCAAAAGACCAAAATTCCCCTAGGATCAAGCTCTTTTTTCAAACGATTAATTTTAGCATTTTTATCAAAAATCTCAATTTCAAGAATTTTAACATTTGTTTCAAGTTCATCATTTCTGTAAGAAAGAGATTTAATGTTTTTTGCATTTGATCTATTCACAACACACAACTTAATCCATTCATCATACATTTTTTTTGTAAGATTCTTCCAGTGAATCTTCATTGACTTCTAATTCATCAGAATCAATGTTGATAACATCAACAATACCTGTTGTATTATCAGTAGCCTTATTTTCCGAAACAGTATTGTTTAGGCAAACAAATTGTCTATTTTTCTGCAAAAAACACGGAAAACTCGAGAGTACATATGTTAAAGCAACATTTTCTCTCTATTCATCACTACTTTCAGAGTCATTGTCACTCCAAGTAGCATTCATACATTTTTTATTTCTTTTCAAGGTATTTGCACATGATGATTGAATGTGACCAAATCATTCACATTCCCTGCATTGAATACCTTTTTTATTATTAGGAAGAGAGGGTTTTGAAGATGTATTACCTTTAGAGAAATTATTTTTGTTGCCCAATTTTTTCATATATTTTTTAAAATTTATAGTCAATAGGTCCAACTCATTATCATCTCCATCCTCAGAACTTACCTTCTCAGAACTTTTCAAGGCAATAGATTTTTCTTTTTCTTTTACCTTGGTCGGTTTTTCTTTTGTTTGATTTGTTGATTCAGTTCAAAGGTTCGAAGAGAACCCATTAGTTCTTTTACCTTCATGGTATTCAAATCTTTGGCCTCCTCCATAGCCGTTAGCTTGGTGCTAAACCTGTCAGGTAATACACGAACAATTTTTCGAACTAAAACAGATTCTTCTAATTTTCTCCTAAGGCAAAAAATTTGTTAGCAATATCAGATAATCTTTCATAAAATTCAGTAAGAGTTTCAGTCTCAGACATCCTAAGATCATCAAATTTCGTTTGCAACATAATGGACCTAGAACGCTTGACATCAGCAGTTCCTTCAAATTGAGTTTGAAGAATTTGTCAAGCTTCTTTTGCCGAATCACAAGAGGATATGAGTTTAATATATCATTCACCAACACCATTGAATAGGGCATGTAAGGCCTTGTTATTGTAATTAGACAGTAAATCATCAGTTGTTGACCAATATAACTCACATTTTACTGTTGTTTCTTCAGTTTTTTCGTCAACTTTTGTTGGTGCTGACCAGCCTGTACAAACAATTCTCCATGCCTTCTCATCTTGAGATTTGATGAAGGCTTTCATCCTAACTTTCCAGTAAGGATAATTTGAATCATTAAGCAATGGTGATCGAGTTATAGAACTTCCTTATGCAAAAACGACATGTTGCAAATAGAAATACAAACAAATGGAAAGAAAAACACAAGATCTCACTAAAATTTTAGTGAACCACTCTGATACCAATTGAAATTCCGTTTTTTAAGATTACCAACTGAATTTAAACAAACAATTTAATTAATGCGGAACTGTTGAATAATTGTTTGATCAGACAAATATGTTGATATATCAGGACAAAATGCTAATAGACCAAAATATACGAAGATATAGTAAATAAACGTAAAGTACCGTGACACAAGAAGTTTTTTACGTGGTTCGAAAAACCTAGTCCACGGAGCCACGCCCAAAGATAAAATCAATTAGTAAAGTCTCAAAAGTACAAAAATCAATTGACTTATACAAGTTTAGACTCCCTCTAAAACTTTGCCGCAACCTTGAAGTTCCCCACTTTAATAATCTGATTTTTACAATCACCAAGTGCACGAAATCCTTTCTGATCTTGATGAGTGCTTACTTCATCCCAAAGTAAGACTTATGGAAATCTTCTCCCGAAGAATTTTATGTCATGCACACAAGCTTTATGACCTGTTCAAGAGTAAACAACACAAAGCACAAACAAACAAATAGATAGCATAACAAAAACTACTATTTACATATAAAATAACTCTTCAAAAGATAAAGCGTTAGAAATGGTGAAGAGGTTCAGAATGGCTGCTGCTTAGGCCTAGTATTTATAGAGTTTGAAAACCCCTAAGCCAACCAATCTCGTTAATTGCCTAAATCAGACCAAATTAGGAAGTTACTCAAAATAACTTATCATTTCATTTACTGTAGGAATTTCCAGATGTGACAGACAACCATTCTATAGCATAAGGAAATAGACGAACCTGGTCTTAAATCCCAGCTAGGTTCCTTTCTAAATTTCATTCCTTGTGCATCAATTCTCACTCAGTTTCCTCTTTTTAAATAGATTAGAATAAAGTAAAATATTCAGAGAATAATCCTATAAAAGGTCTTCTTAATATAGAAAAGTTACCATAAATAAATTAGGAAACTTAACTATGAATAAAATATACTTTAATAGTGAAAATTATTCTTACCAAAAAGAGGCACTTACCCAAAATATAATTTCGAAAATACCAATTAAATATGATAAAATATATTAAATAAAAAAGACAACCAATTTAGGACTTTACAATAAATAAGTACACACATACACATCCACGTACGGTCACATATATATAGTATATACACCCAAATATAAATATACACATTTATATATATATAGTTATATATATATATATATAAACACAAAACTAAAATAATTAAAAATAGAAAATTAAATAAAAATTAACAAATAAATAATAAAAAAACATATTTATAATATATACCTATCTATCTATATAATATAAATATATACCTTTGGGTGGGGAGGCGCCGTACGATCTGGGTGGGGAGGAGCTGTAGGGTTGGGGGTGGGGGTGGGGGCGGGCTCGGGGCAGAGGAGGCGAGGGCTCGAGGTCGGCCGAAGTGGCTGGGGGAGAGGGAGAAGGGATTTACAGAAAAATGGAGGAGAACTCGAGGCACGTAGGGATATTAGAGTGACTATCAACGGTGATATTAGCGACGACATGTGTCGCCGCTAATATTTTTTAATGACGTGGAGACTATCAACGGTGACAACTATTAGCGGCGACATGTGTCACCGTTAATAGTCTTAAATATTCACGTTGCAAGGAAATTTTTCATATTTTTTTTTTGTGTATTTTCGGATTTATTAGCGGCGACATGTGTCGCCGCTAATAATATTTTTAATAAAAAAATTTAAATGGTTTGATATTAGCGGCGACCAAGCTTTGTCGACCAAGCTTTGTCGCTGCAAATATTGGTATTATTAGCGGTGACTTTTGGTCGCCGCTAATAATGTTGCCGCTAAATACCGTTTTTCTTGTAGTGGATGATGATGTGGTATATATATATTACACAAATTAATGTTTTCTTTTTCAAATTTACGGTGATTAATTGTGTATTACTTTATTACCATGTTATTTGGGGCCTTCAATATTTTAAGTTCTTTAATGGTTAACATTATATGTACGTGTCATTCACTTAATATTAATTAGTGTAAGCCACAAGAAATCTCCACTATGGATTTCTTCTAATTATATTTTAGGAGGTGTTTGGTTCAATTATATAGTAAGTCTTACAACATTACATATGCACTAGTCCAGTAATATTTATTTCACCAATAATGATTAAAAAGTGATTATAAAATTATAATAAGCTTGTTCGTGTTTAAAAAAGATTCAGGTTTATAGTTCTAATGAAATATGGCGTAATTTTTTATAAGTTAAATATTTAAAAAAAAAAATTATATTTTGATCATTTTACGTGATGAAAAATATGTAATAAAAAAATTAAAAATAAAGTATGCCAATATATACAACTCTCCATCTTCCATCGCCTTATGTTTGGACAAAATTACACAAATTTTTGACACTTTCAAAAATGTCCCATTCAATTTATGGGCTCTTTTAAAAAATATGGGGTTTCAAATTAAACTTAATATATATAAAAATATGGTATTACTATAAATCTAACTTTAAGAAAATTAACTTTAAAAAGTTAATAACGAATATGGTTTTTCAAATTCTATTAAAATATAATACAATTTGAATGTGAAAAAAAAATTATGACTTAATTCTAATTTTAACTATTTACATGAGAAAGAAAAATTATTTATTTGAAAACTTATAAAAACAATTCAAAATTCTCATAAAAAAAATAAATGAAAAAAAAGTCATATACAATTTAATGTCCACTAAATTTAAATGATCAGCTATTAGCCTATTATAGCTAGTTTAGATGTATTTGAGTCTTTGAGTCTCAAGGTTCCATTATTCCAAAATTCCATGAAAATAAATTGAAAGGTTACTATAAATGCCCATAGAAGGAAAACACAGATAGATGATGACCAATCGATAATGTTACGTTGCACAAGACTTGACTTTTCATTAATTAGAGGCAAATTCAGCATTAAGAAAATTGACCAAACAAAACCAAAAAGCACTGAGACTTATTAGTTTGGTTAGTGGAATTTTGAATATGACCAAGAACTCCAGTCAAACATAGAACGATACCCTAAATTTGGTTTAGCTTAATTAGCATAAGACTTTTATTGCCAAATAACTTAACCTTCAAACTTGGGTTTATTTTTGACCAAACAGATTATAATGAGTAAATATTGTAAAAAAAAAAATTATTATGTTAAAACTATTAAGAATATTGAAATATAAAGTATGAAAAATAATAGATAGAGTAATAGATCATTGTGTTAGTGATGATCTTATTTCCATGGAGAATTTTTTTACGAGTTTGTGCTTAGTCTAAAATTCTAATTGATTTTATGAGTGTTGTCAATTGAGTTAATTAATAAAATGTTGTTCTAATTTTAATTTTATTTTGAAATATATTAACTTTTTTTTTTATGAATTCAACATTGACATATTTTATTTATTTTTATTAAATTATATATATTTTTACCACTACTTATTAAATTAAAAATAAATTATTGGAAATTTCTATGATAGGGGTTTCGAAAAGAACTTTATTGGTGGGGTTCTTTTATATTTTCGACGCGATTTTTTTATGACCGTGTATACTGTAGTTATTTAGAACATCTAATAAATTTTTAGAAAATACCAAATAATTTATAATACTAAAAACTAGTTTAAAAATAAATTATTGCATGCATGACTGCTTTTTTTTTATGTGAGTGGAAAATTATATATTTAAACTTAATTTTTGATAATATAAATTATTAAATTTTTTTAAATATTTTAAATAATTACAATATATATCATCACATACAAAGATAAATATGGTAAAATAAAACAAAAAGTAATAGAAGGTATGTTCGAATAAATGTTAGAATAAAACAAAAAAAAAGTGGATGGAACGGTCATCCACATGACATCACCAACATTACCATATCATGACTCAATAATAACTGATCTCATCTCACCATGTCATGACTCGCCATCATCATTGCATGACTCACCATCATCATGGATCAGAATGCGTCACCGAACTTTCGGTTGTTGCCAATATTAGAGCGTCAACTCACGCACCGACATTTGCGATGGCTGAATCTCGAAAGAATTTTTTAATTTTTATAAAGGCGACGCAAATATTGACCAATTCTTTTTGGATTTTTATACCGCACGTGTGCATGTTTTTATATGTGAAAAAGGTCGATCCTTACCGATACCTATTTTTGTTTTAATTTACATGGTAAATCATATGTACTTTTTTTTACTTTGTATTCTAGATCCACTCCAGTCTAAACTGCACTGTAAATAACATGGAAAGGAGATTTTTTTTTTAACTTTACATAAAAATCTGTGCTATAATGAACAATTTCACTTTATTCTATTAATTTTTGTAATTTTGTAAACGACAAAAATGAAAGTTTTTTTTTTTTTTTTAATTTCTTATAAATATTGTTTGTATAAGTTTAAATTGAGTAACACCACTCACAATGAATGAGTCAAGCATAAAATTTTACGTAAAGTTCTAAAATTATAACAATATAAATTTTTTTTTTAGTGTCACACCACAATAATAACTTTTGTACTATTTACATTTTTTATATTTACTTTATGTATTTTTTTTAATTACAAAAATACTACTTTTACTTTTTCTGTGTATTATGTATTGATTAAGTTTATTTATTTTTTAATTTTTTTCTAACAACTTCTCACTCTTTCCACTCTTTACAATATACACTCTTCTCTCCATTGCTTTTTTCTGCTCCACGATCACACCAGTCTTTTCATTTTTTTTTCCTAAAAATTGTGTTCTTAACGGTTGTTGAAGTATTTAAGGCCACGTTTTTTGTTGTTGTATATAACATTATTTATCAGCTATGGTTGTCTTACAATCGACATCTTCTACTTCTTCTTCTTTTGTTAAAAAAAATTCAAAGTCTCCAAAGATTTCTGAACAAGCTTTGATAATGGGGAAGAAAGCTTCTGTGAAGCAGATTGAAGAGAAACCAAGCTCTCATAACTCGCCCAAAGCCGAGTCATCGAAATCCCAATCACAAAAACGAAAGTTGGTTTCTGATGCTGTTGAAAGGAGGAAGGGGAAAAATGTGAAATCAAGCAAAGCTGTGGGAGATGATTAGAAGGAATTTGTTGTTAAGGTTAGCATATTATTTGTATTGTATTGTTTTGATGTTGGATTTTAGGGTTTTGCATGTTTTTTTTTTAGATTATTTTGACTGTTGAATGTACCGAATGTGTTTGTTGTAATGTTTGCTTGAATATGTATTGTAAGTTTTAGTAATCTGTCAATCTTAAAGTTTCTTATATCATCATGTTGTCTGGTTGTGTTATTAGTGCTGTAATGTTTACGTTTTTTTCAAAATTTATTGTGTGTTGGATCGTGATTTACAATTAAATGAAGATAATGTGTTTGTTTTAATGTTTGTTTGAAATTGCATTATAAGTTATTAGGTTAATTTATAGTTTTAGTAATTTGCTCATTTAAAGTTTTTATTATCATCATGTTGTTTGCTTATTTTTTTTATTGTTGTTTTGTTGAAGATTTTTTCGGAGTTTATTTTTTATTTTTGTTTCTGTTTTATTGTTGTTGTGTGGTTGTTTTGGTGTTATTTTATTATTGTTTGTTTGGTTTTGTTTTGATATCCGTTGTTGTTTATGTTATGTTTGATTTGTTGTTTTATGGTTGTTTCATTACTATTTTTGTTAATTTAATTTAATTTTTATATATTTTTTTAGGATTGACATTACTTAATCAATCTGAAGCAATATTTTACTGTCCAGGTTGTATCTTGTTGTACTTATCAAGTTATTAAGGACCTTAATAACTATTTGTCTGATAAACAAATAAATGTATATTTTATGAAACTTGTTTTGGTAGTTTCTTGAATATTCCTGCATTTAATCCCCAGCCTTAATTAATGCATGGGTTGTTATTGAGAGAAATTAAGCACCCAAATGAGTATGCTTCTCTAACTCCATATGCTTCTCTTAATTTTGTGAAAAATCACTCCCATGACTTGTTGTTTTCAGAATTTGCTATACAAAAATCAAGTGGGAATATTGTACCTCATGCATCATGTGCACTAGCAGAGAGCAACGTTCCTCTATATGCAGACTTCAAGAAAGTGCCATCAACTACTATTATAGGTTTGCATTTTGCCCAGCCTCTCAAAGATGCATTCAAGGCTATGAATAGAATCAAAAAACTATCATCTTCTCCTTTTTCAATGTCAACTATAGTTCCAGGGTTGGTTTTTTGTAGAATGTACAAGTAACTTGGTATGAGGTTGTAAGATTCATTTGCATTTCCTCGTAATTCGTTGAGTGCGTGCTCATTACTTCTCCATGCTTTCACATAATTCATCTTTATACCGTATCCATCATTCAAGTAGCCTCTAATGTCTAGTGGAGTGAATGTTGTTTTCAGGTTGAGGAACTTTGGCTTTATGTAGTTGCCTATTAATTTTGATGTTGCTTGTCATTGATCACCGAATCTGATTTCCAAAGAGCATGTGTGTATTTTGTAATATTTTCTGATGATGAATGATTGTGTTGTTCCATTCCTTGATGCTCTTATGGACCACTTGCAGGTTTTGTCCAAACAAATAATGATGGATTCTCTAGAGCATGATTTAAACACCTTGTATTAGAAGTAGTTTGTTATTGCAAAGTTGTTGAGAACGCTTTTTAGTGTTTCCTTGTCTTTGTAGATCTGACCAATTTCGATTTCGGGATGGCGGGGGCTTGTGATTACAAGTGAATCTATATTGTCAAGCGGCTGGTCCTTATTCTTATTGTTCTCTAGTTGTTCCAACATTTCTGTAGTGACTAACTTTGCATAGTCAATGAAGTCATATGTTTCATTGATTTCTTCTGTGGTTTCACATTCTTGTTGCTCTATTGTTGATTATGCTGTTTGTGGTCCATTCTCAATCATCGTCAATTCTGTTGTTATTGTTTGCGCTTTAGATGCATAGAATGTAATTTGATATGATGTTGTTGCCATATTGTCTATTGTGTTCACACATAGTGGATATCTTATGAAGCCAGACTCATTCATTTTCAGCTGCAAGTAGAAAATGAGACTTGCATCATCCACTATTTGAAGGGGTGGGTAGTCGTCCTTCACTTGATACTGTAGTTGCATTTGTATTGTTGCAGGGTTGCAACTTAACTGCAACAACAATGTGTGCACAAGTCTTCATATTTGCAATTTCTAGTTATCAATTCCCTACTAGGTTCAAAATCAACGTAATTCTTGTTGTCATCCCATTTTCCGTTGCTCTGAATCAGTATTGGTATTGTTTCCATTTGCTGAAATGTTAAATTGCAGGGTTACCATATGCAACAACTTACAAACAATTGTAAAACAACGTAAGAGCAACAAATAATATATACAGTTTCAATTCTTCAATCAATTTGTTAGCATAAATATCAAATATATTTTTTCAACATAATTAGATGAGTAATGAAGAGAATCTATATAAAAAAAATACATACCTGGTTGTAATTTTTTAATGAGATTAATTGTTACAGCAACTACTTTCCAATAATTCTTCCTTGATTTGAATTTTTCTACAAAATTGAAGTAAAGATTATGAGATTATTCATGCAGTTTTGATGAATTAAATTTTACTTTTTTTTTGGTCGCTTACCTTATAGTTGACTTGATTTTCCCAGAAATTGGATGTGTCTAGCCATTTTCAACATAGGTATTGTTGTCTTTTTGTTGTAAACGTTTTTGCCTAAAATCAAACAGTATGTCGTTGTTGGTTTCTCAGCTCAGGATTGGGTTATAGATATAGTTTTGTATTTCAAATCGAGATCTGTCATTGTTGTGGTGTTGTTTTCTAGATCTAAATCGTATGTAGTTGGGTGTTGTTTCAGATCATAATCATACGTAGCTTTATTGTTGTTTTAGGTCGAGCTTCACCGTTGTTTGGATTCAAAATCATCGTGGGTTTCATAATAGAGTTTTTGGTTGCAGTTTTGTTGTTATTTGAGGTGGAGATTGGATGTTATTACAGCCGGAAGTCGCCATGGGTAACCCTTGACAGAGAGTATCGGTTGCCGCCTGCGAGAGAGAGAGATGAAGTAGTATTTTTGTAATTTTCAATTTTTTTAATGGAAGTAAAAAATTCTATGCTACAGTAAATATGTTAGTTTTTATTACTTTTTGGTCATTACAGAAAAATTCTCTTTTTTAAAATATAGAAAAAAATGATAAAAATAAACTTCCAATGAGTGAACTAAATTTGAGCTATTTTTACATATTCTTTTTACTTTAATGAATAGTATTGATCTACATTTAGATACAACTATTGATTGAGTTAAAATTATTTTATTATTTTCTCTTTTTATATTAATTAAATATTTTTTTATTTTGTTTCTTTTTCTTTCTTATTTTAGTATTTTAATGAATAAAAAAATAATTTTAAATGATGTAGAAAAAATATAAAGAAGAAATAGAGAAGCTGATGCATGATGTAATGTAAATATTTGATGTAAAATAAAAAAAAAGTAAGATTTTATTGATGTATTTAAAAAAAATAGAGTATAGCATACTGGAAGTGCTCTAAATATAGTCAAGCTGTCTTCGGCCCAACTTAACTAGCTGTCTTCGGCCCAACTTAAAAGACTGACATACAGTGAATCCAATCCTCAATTCGTTGGGCTTTTTTTTTTTTTTTTTTTTATAGAGAAAATTACACTATAAATTACATAAATAATAAGAATTATTATAATAACACGGTTTATACTAATTTCACTAATTTATACATATCATACTCCTTTAGAAAAATCTAATCAATTAATTAACAAAAAAATAAAAACGTTAATTCAAATAAAACAAAACATTGAGCCACCTATTCTAAAATTTCATAAAAATAAAATAGAAAGGATCACCTGAATCTGGAGAATCATTTTTTATTTTATAAACAAAAAGTTTTACAATTGATCGTTTTGCATCAACGAAAGTCATCCAATTTCAATTAAACACCAACCATTCTCCATAAAATGCCACATTCTCTCGTTTCGTATCTTGATAATGTATTATTTATATATATAGGATATTTTATATAATGTATTTATAATATTTATTATTATTTAATATGAATATATATTTAGTTATGTTACATTAAGTAATAAAAGAATACATTTTCTTCATAAACATAAATGATAAAAAAATTAATAAAAATTATGATTATGTATTGTATATTATTATAATAATGATATTTTATAATATTTGAATTTATATTAATATAATTATTAAATATTTATTTTTAATAACTTTTAAAGGTATATTAAGTTAACAAAAAAAATTGTTAAAACTAAAAATTTATGTTATCTACACACATTTTATATAGAAAAGATATAAATTTTATTGTATAAATTAACGATAATATTTATAGACAAATTTTAACACGTCAGAATGCTTAGATGATTCAATCCGACTTGCTCACCTCTCACAAAGGGAGGTGGGTTTTTTGGAGCAGGCAATTTCACTCAAATTTAACAATGTTGTTACTTAATAAAACTTATTTTACGATGATAAATAAAATTTTATAATTTGTTGCTAAGAAACACTTATGTCATAAAAAATACTTAGTATGTCATAATAAGATAATTAATAAATTTATAATTTTTATTTTTACAATATCGTTTCTAAGAAAATATGTTGGTTCATCACATGAAGATTTCCCTATTTTTTAGGAAAATTGTATTAGTGTGTGAAAGTGTGTGAGCACATTCAACAATATATAAGAGCATTGATTACTTCATTCATCACCATTTGTTTTAAGATAGAACCTCATGTTACTTAGACATTTCACCCCTATGCTTATACTTTCTACAATTACTATCCACATTTATTGTTAAAAATATTTTCACACATCTTACTGTCTAAACTACATTCCATTATACATTCTTACAGGGTATCAGAGTCTAAAAATGCTCTAGCAAGCTACTCGGTAAAAAAAACACACATAAATAAAGTGACTTGAAAATAGCCACAAAAGGCCCACAACCCATAACTGTCCAAATAAATAAGTAAGCCAAACGAGTCAAAACCGGCCAAAAGAGCCTAAAATACTGTCCAAAGAAATAAGTGAGCCAAACGAGCCACAACCGCCCAAAAGAGCATGAAACACTGTCCAAATAAGTAGCGAGCCAATAGAGCCACTAATGTTTCAGCAGTTCAAGATTGGTGAGCATAAATAGTCACCATCTCGATGAGGATATTAGTGTGTCTCACATAGAAAGTATGTGAGCACATTCAACAATATATAAGAGTATATATTACTCCATTAATCACCAATTAATTTTGAGATGGTCCCTCGTATTACTTAGACATTTCACCCCTTATAGTTATACTTTCTACAATTACTATCCACATTTATTGTTAAAAACACTTTTACACATTTTACTGTCTAAACTATATTTCATGTGAAATTGTTATTTAGTCGAAATTGTACCATCAATTAGATTTGATTCTCTGTGGAGCAGATTTATTTTCTATTTATGGGGCCAAAGTTATTTATGCATCATTTTATTGGCAACAATAAGATGCATGAGTCCCACTCCAATAACAACAAAATTCATAGGTTCTTCACCCATATTTTTTTGTCAATTCCCATAAATTCAAATCACAAACATGTATATAAAGTGTGTTTTGAATTATAGTGTAATAAAAAAGCGAAGAAATTTCTTTACAACAAAGAACTAAATTAGCATTTGGCTTGTGATAGTTTGTGATTGGAGGCCCTAATAAGGGAATAATAATAAGTCAATGGACCCCATAATCCCTATGCTAAACCAATAATATTAAATGGTCGGTTTTGAACTTGAAAATTTTCAAGTAGCTTTGATGACTCAAATCCAAGAATCACAAAATTTTGACATCACTTTGAGGACCACTTTTTCTTTCATTACTTGAGTTGAAGAAAAAGTAATTATTAGCCAACTAGCAAAGGAAGAAAATGATTGAATATCACAATTCTATCTGCTTTAATGTTTTTTGAACATTTAAAGTCTTTACCATCATTATTATTATTGTTATTATTACCAAAAGCGATCACATTCATGGAATATCGGTTGAAAAGACTGTCTTTAATTGTCTCTAGAAGACATCCTCACATTATCTTCCTCTTATAACTTATTTGGGTTAATTTAATTACAATTTTACTCATTTCACAACAAGAGTGCATTTATAAATTATCTGCCTGAGATGGTCATGGCCTATAGATTATAACATGTGTTTTGTACAAATTATTTTTGGGTTTTTAAACAGTTCATTACAATATTATTTTTAATTACTATATTAATACCAATTAATATATTTTTATTTATATATACAAATCTTAATTAATTTTTTATTTTATTTACTAAAATTATCTTTATTATTTCTTATACATATATTATCTAATTAATTAAAAAGCGTGATATTAGAGTATGTATTTAAAACTTACTGTTTTAAAATCTTTTCTCTTTTTGGTTTATTTTAAAAATTTTATGAACTTCTACCATAAAGCACCAGTTATATATATTTCTCCAAATAATGCACATTTTCCCAAATTCAAAATCAAAAACCCAAACCTCTTCTTCTCTCCATTCCCAACTGAAAACTCATACACTCAAACCCATTTCTATTCTTCATCTTCAAAATCGATAGTCTCAACGAGGAGCGCCGGTGATACTCTTTAACGTGACTGTTTGTTTATTTTTATAAACTAAATAGTATATTTTTATTTTAAATTTAATATATTGGTTATTATTAGTAGCAATTTTGTTTATTTTTATGTTTATGCTCATGATGTCTTTTTTAATTTTTTGGATTGTTTTGTATGTTAATCTTTTTTTTCCTTTTTATGAATATAAAGTTATGTTTATATTTATTTTTATGAATATTTCTTGCTAGGAATATACAGCTAAGTTTAGGTTTATTTTTTGGAAAACATTGTTTATTTTGTCAATATTGAATGAATATATTGTACTTTAAACAAATTTGTTTATTTTTTAATTGTTATTTTTTGCTTTAAATTGGTAGATGTGATAAATGTATACAGTTGTCATATTTGTGTATTATATTTTAATAAAATAAATAGTATCGTATATGTTAGACAATAACGCTATTGTTAAACACTGTTTTCATTTATTTTTATCATGGTATAGTAAAATAAACAAAAATATTTTAGTTAGACGGATAGATTATAATTATACATAGCAATTTTTTAAAAAATCTTTATTAATAAAATAATACATTAGAACAGCATGTTATAGTTATATAACAGTTTTTGTTAATTTATTGTTAAATGTGTACTTTTATAATAAATACTTTTATGTTTATTTATTTTTTCACTATATTAGTTTATCAGATTAAATAATTTTATTTAGATAATTTATAGTAGTTTTTCTGAAGATAGTTATTCAAATATTTCATGGATTGCCGCCTCTTATTCAATTGAGATAATAATTTGAATACTATATAATTACTATTTGATTTATTAATTGAATTCATATAATATTAAATATGGAAAGTTATATATATATATATATATAACAAATTAGGAAAGTAGCTTAATTGGTGGGATTGTATTTATATAATTATGTTTAATAAAATGGTATATATTGTACATAATTTTGTAAATTATATATGTGATATTATTATAGTAAATTCTTTATTTTTGTTGTATATAAGTGAAAAATGCCAATTATTTTTTAGACTCTATATTTTGTAAAAATGTTAAAATAAACTCTTAAATTCGATCACTATCGAGCAACCATTCGCTAGGGCCTTCAAGATCAAGATTTTCATAAAAAAAACGACTTTGCTCGATAGTGGTTCGATTATGGCTTGATGGTGCTCGATGTGATTCTTACAAGAGACATAATTTTTCACTCGGGTGTCCTTTTGAGATGATTTTTTTTATTTTTGGTATTTTTTCAAGATCTACACATTTGACATGCTCATGTGCACATTTGGGAAGTTTAAAACTTGAAAATATACCAAAAGATGTCTTAAACATGATGTATGTTTGCACTTTTGTATTTTTTACAAGTGTTATACTTCACAAATGTGCATATGAACATGTCAAATGTGTAGATCTTGAAAAAATACCCAAAATAAAAAAATCACTCCAAACGAACACCCGAGTGAAAAATTATGTCTCTTGCAAGAATTGCATCGAGCACCATCGAGCCACCATCGAGCAAAGTTATTTTTTCATGAAAAATCATGATTTTGAAGGTCCCATCAAGCTGGCATTGAGCACCATCGAGCAATGTCGATTTTCTGCAGATTTCAGAGTTTCAGATCTGAAAAAAAAAATTCGCAAAAAAACCCAAAAATCATGCCCAGATTTGTTCGAAATACAATATTTAGTGTGGTGGTGGTGTTGGCGGTGCTATGAGGTGAGAGGGAGTGAAATAAGAGAGAGAGAGAGAGAGAGAGAGAGAGAGAGAGAGAGGGAGGGAGGGAGAGAGAGAGAGAGAGAGAAAGGGAAGAGAGAAAAGAGAAATGAGAAGTGAAAAGTGAGAGAGGAAATGGTACGGGTATTTTGGGTAAAGTGCCAAAAAGTAGCATTATTTTGAAATCTTTAATATGCCTAGCATTTTTTTTAAAATTATACTCTTTATCAAGCATACAAACTGAAATTTCCCTTTGTATAATAAATATTTTGTATTCATGCTGAGGTCTTTGACATGTTGAATAATCGTATCGACAACAGTTGTATATGCATATACATGCACACATATATAATTATACTAGTCAAGAGCAACGTGCACGTTTGCTTAATTTTCAAGTTGTAAGTATGCTTATTCAAACATGTATTTATTTTTATTATATAAATAAAAAATATCATAAAAATAAATAAAAGATGTTTAATATAATGTATGATATAAATGTATTAGAAAGATTATGGCAAAACATTGTGTATAATTTTAATAAAAAATTGTTCACTTTTTTTAAAAAAATCTCTTTTATATAATAAGTGTGTAGTTAACGAAATTTTTTTGTTTTAACGGTTTTTTATTTTTTTAATGTTAACTTTAACGGAATATTATTATATTTAACAGAATAATCTTATATTTAACGGTAGTTTGTAAACACTTAAACTTAAATAAAAAAAATTATATTTTTGAGATATTTTACAATGATAATTATTTAAAAATAATAAATAATTAAACAAATTAAAATATGATATTTTTAAGATATTTTACAATGAAAATTATTTTAAAATAATAAATAATTAAACAAATTAAAATATGATATTTTTGAGATATTTTACAATGATAATTATTTAAAAATAATAAAATCATACGTTTTATAACTTAAATAAAATTTAATTAAACTGAAACTCGGTTATTAGAATAATATCATATTAAAAATTTAATATAATCTATTGTAAATTAGCAACAAATTGTTTTTTTTTAAAAAAGACTTGGAAGAAACTTGTTTACCCAAAAAATGGATGCTGATGACGTGGCAAGGATTTTTTCACACATGGTCTACACGTGGCGAAAGTGATGTTCGACTATCGACCAGAGACACATCACTTCATCAAGCTTAGCTATTAGGTACGACCAGGCTAATCGTATAAGTTGATTTATTTACTTCTAAGATTGTAATCCTGTAATAATTGTATTGAATATTTCCTCTTTATTACCTTGATACACGGTTATTAAGGAAAGTTAAGGCCCATTGGTCCATGTAACCCCCCTTGAGCCTATAAATATACATGGAATAGCTCAAGGAAGGGACTTTTGATCTCTGAATCTTTTTCCTGCGTATTGAGAGAGAGCTATAGTGTGATTATCCATCGTTTTATTGTAATTCCCTCAAGATCTGTGAAACTCAAAGAACCCTAGTTCTTTGATCACGACTTTGAGATTCAATATTAATAATAGCACTAAGGGGACGTAGGTCATTACCATTCTTTGGGGCCGAACCACTATAAATCGTTGGTGTTTTCCTCTTTTCCATTAGATTAAACTCTTAATTTTTGTTTCATTTTCTGTCGTATATTTGACTCCGTGTCATTGGCCAAATCGAGGGTCAACATTCTGGTGCTTTCATTGAGAGATTGATAAAAACTGTAAGAAAATCTAATGGCGAAGACATCCAAGAGGACTGGACAGACCGCTGGCGCTGCATCATCCCAACCTCCTCTCCCAAATGTGGCTGAGAATGAACTGCATTTGGGGTCTGAAACGTTGAGGGCAACACTAGGAGTGTTGCAGGATGAGTTGGCTAATCTGAGGGACAATAAGGAGAATGCTGCAGAGACAATGGCGCTGCAGCAAAGAGAAATAGAGCGCCAGCGCCAAGAGCTGAATGAGCGGCAGGCGGACATGGACCATCGGCAGAGGGATGCCATGGCCGCTCTCAAAGCAACCATCCAATTGGCTTGAAGTCAGGCTGCGCCAGCCTCTTAGCTAGATCAGTCGCCGAGTACGCCGCCTCAGAGGGCTCCCAATCCTAGTCCTCCCCTCAAGCCAGCAAGCCCTCAAAGACCGAAGCAGCCACCTGTGGCTCAGGATGATGTCCCAGCTAGGGATCCTGAGCAGCAGCCTCCATCTCAGACTGGTTGAGGCAATCCCCAGTGCCCAAGGCAGAATAGGGCCAGGTAGCCGCCCCGTAGCCCTCGACGCCCAGGGGATGAAGAGCTGAATCTGCCGAGCAGGGGACAGCATCCTTCTGCCAACATAAGGAACATCGAGTCAGGCTCTGCGGTCAGGGGCCCCCCACGGCATAACAATGCATGGGGACCCAACGACCAACGCAGGCCTCCCCCTGACGCTCGAGAGATGTCAGCTCGAGGAGGAAATAGCGTGAACAGCCGGTCACGCCGTAGTTAGCCACAATTTAGAGATGGGCATGACTATAATGAAGCCAATTCTGGCAGAAGAGACGCTGGTCGGAGAAATGAGGAAAGAGGTGGAGGCAGAAACCCCCCACCTAGAGAAAACAGGCCAGCTAGCCATAACGATGGGGGGCAGCCTAGACAACAGAACGTCTTTGATCGACTAGGAGTTAGCGAGTAGAGATGTAGGGATGACGATTTAAGGGACGTACTCAACGACCGATGTGAAATACATGATGAGTACGCTCCCCCGGCACAGGTCACCCCTGTAGTCCCAGAAACGGTTCAGGCTCAGATCGATGCTCTGAACCAGGTGGTGCAACAGCTGGTCGGGGGACGAACATCCCATATAGAATACGATAGGAGGAGAGCACTCCCTTTGTACAGAGGATTGCTGCAGCTGAAACCCCCAGTAAGTTCAAGATGCCAACATTGCCGAACTTTGACGGGTACAGAGACCCAGTATCTCACGTTAACAAGTTTGAGATACAAATGGATATACAGAAAGTGTCGGAAGATGCTCGCTGTAGGATCTTCCCCACGACACTATCTGACACCACCCAGGAGTGCTTCTTCAAGTACCCTCCTGCTAGTATAGTATCTTGGGAGATGTTCGTAAAGGAATTTTACGGACATTTCTACGGGGGTCGCGTACACCCCACAGAGGCCAACCAGCTGGTCGAGATATGCCAGAAGGAGGGAGAGCCCTTAAAAGAATATGTCCAACGCTTCATTGGAGCCAAGAAAGTGGGTGATGAAGGCAAGATGATGGCACTAACTACTGGGGTTAGGCATCATTCACCCTTCTGGAGTAGCCTCAGAAAGAATGGCGTAAGAAATACCCAAGAGTTTTTGGATCGGGCTGATAGATATATCAAGCTTGAGGACGCGATTGCCAATGAAGGGAAATCGCCGACAAAAGACAAGGGGCCGAAGGAAGAACCCGCCAAGGCCACCAATGTAATGCCCCGAATTCTCCGATGTGGTTTAATGGCGGGATTAGTAGGTCGGGAGGGCCATACTTGTTTAATTATGCGATTAATTGATAATATGTATGTATATGTGAATTATATTATGATATGATGTTATATGCGTGCATGTGGGTCCACATTTGAATATTATGATATTTTGATAATTTGGCCCTCTAAGGGTATATTTGTGAATTTGGGTGCATAACGTGATCTGTGAATGAGACTCCATTATTATGGAGATATATTTGAGCTATTCGGCATGAGATGGTCATATATAATGGATTAGCGGTTTTTATCATAAAGGGGTCAATTATGGGGTAATAGGAATGTTTATTTGATGATAAATTGGGAATATTTGAGATCAGGAGGAAATTCTAGAGGTTTTGACTATAATGTCCTCAGGGGTGTTTTCGGGACCCCAAGCACTAGGCCTTATTTGAGGTTACTTAAGCTTGAAGTAGCTTATCAGATAGAACGTACGTTAGAAAATCTCTCGTTCTCCCTTTCGATAGTTCGTTTTACCGTTTGAGCCTTTTTGAAGAAATCTCGAGTTCTAGAAGTCGGAATCAAGCGAGGATCGAGACATAGCGATCCTAGGAAAGATTAGAAGCTTCTTAACCGAAGGATTTGACGGAAAACAACCCAATCGAAGTTTAAGTTTTGAGTTTTTCGAGTTTCTAAGCTTTGAATCAGATTTTGTAAATTGTTGAGTTTTTGGTTCGTTCGAACCTTGGGTTTTGAGGGTTTTGGAGCTTTGGGAAGCTTGGGAACTTTGATTTGATGATTGGGGAATGTTTAGGTATGATTTTGGAGGCATTGGAGTGTTAAAAACATGTTTGGGAATGGCCCAGAGTTGGGGGCCGCGACCCTGCTTTGAAGAAGCAGGTGGGAGTTATGTACCTGCTGGGCGTCGCGGCCCTTGGCTTAGGAAACTCTGGGGGCCGTGGCCCAAGGTGCTAGGGCCGCAGCCCTTGCCCAGTTTTCACCTTGTTTGCACGTTTTGACCCCAGGAACTTAGTTATAGGCCTCGGGAGTGTTCCTACTACTTGCATTAGTTTGGATTGATCTCCCGGAGGCTAGATATTGGTTTGGAAACCTATGTTGATCTTTATTATTAATGATGTCCCGTGTTTGGTTATGATTAGGTGACCGCTAAAGGACTAAAGGTTGATCGTTCTCAAGGGTCGTTCTTTTTATCATTCTAGCTCGAATCTGAGGTAAGAAAACAATGTATGAGTACAACTGCACCCTGTATATGTATATGACATGCGTGATTGTTATTGAGGCATGTTGGTTGATAAATGTGGACATGGATTGCATATCATATGCTAGCGAATGTTGTATACTTGTATATGTATTGACTAGTCAAGGATACTGACCTAAGAGTCAGAAATGGCATAGCGTCATGAACACAAGGCGAAATGAATATTAGATCTAATTGATATCAGCATTGATTGGCTCTATGGCATTAATGTTGGACCGACCCTAAGGTCGATGAAACTTATAACCGTTTGGCTAGTCTAAGACTAGTTACTTAGAGCCAGGGCATATGGCCCCGGTGACTGTTGTCACATGGCTAGGGAACGAGGTTCCAGGGTTATGACTCTATGGTCATGAAGAAGGTTATGTTGGTGACTAATCCCCATACACCTATCCTGTTCAAACTTACGAAAGGTTCACTTATCTGTTAAGCCCTGGTGACCCTATCGTCACATGGCTAGAGGGGGGCTGAACCCACTTTAGTGACTTTTGCGACTGTCACCTATCTGTTTTGGACTGATAGTCCATAATGATTATTATGATCATTGTTGATATTATATCATGCTATATTGGGTTTTCTTACTGGGCCTTGGCTCATGGGTGCTATATGGTGCAGGTAAAGGGAAAGAAAAGCTCACCCAGCCTTGAGTGGAGAGCTTAGGTGGTGATGTGTACATATGCGACTGCTTGACCACCACGGCCAAGGAGTTCTCAGAGGAACTAGGGGGCTTACCCTATTTTGCCGCTTAGGTCGGCGGGATTGTAAATTTGAAACAGTAATGACCATTTTGTACTGAGAACAACTTGTAAATGTTTTGATTAACTCTACAGAGCAGTTTATAATGAGAAATATCCTTTCCTTTTATTGGTTTTCCACCTTAACTTGTTAATCACATTTAGAGCACGTTTTTTAACCAAAGGACTCGGGTAGAGGGTCAAATTTCTGGTTCACCGATCACCATAACTGTTCTGGGGTAACTAGGGCGTTACAGCCAATGGGTCAGAAAAGCCCAATGGCAACGGCAAGGGCACGGGAATGGTAATGGTAAGAACGGTGGAAAGCGGGCGAACAATGAACCCTCGACTTCTAAAAATAAACGCCCCAAAGGCAGTCATTACGAGCCGAGATTCACCAACTACACGGCCCTTGTTGAAAGCCGAGCGGAAGTCTACCAGGCGACCAACTCCAACGACCTGCGCCTATAAGGAAAGATATCTCCAAGAGAGATACGAAGATATGCGCTCGCCACAAGAGGGTCTCAGCGAGAGGCTCAAGGTGGCAACGAGCAGGCGCCTGCACGCCAACGCTCGCCACCTTTACAGCTAGCTCCTGTGGCAGGTACTTTACTCACCATCTGCGGAGGCCCACATCTTGCAGGGGATAGTGGGAAAGTAAGGGAACGATATGCTCGAACCCTACGCCACGACCAGGACATCGAGATGATGAGTGTGGAGGATCGAGCACCAAAAAAGGCTCGAACAAAGGAGGAATTGATAACCTTCTCTGAAGACGATGCCCAGCACGTGCGATTCCCACACTCCGATCCGCTGGTCGTAGAGATACAAATTGCCAACATGATGGTGAAGAGGGTGTTGGTCGACACAGGAAGTTTGGTCAACATCCTATACAAGTCTTCGCTAGAAAGAATGAAGCTGTCCGTCAAGGACCTGGAGCCATGCAACCAAACCATCTATGGTTTTTCTGGTGAAGGGCTTGCCCCAACAGGGTCGATTAGGCTTCTAGTTACAGCAGGTACTGCACCTGCTAACAGGACATTACTGACTACTTTCATAGTAGTTGATTGTCCTTCGACATACAATGCTAAAATTGGGAGACCAATTATGGTCGACCTACGGGTCGTCACTTCAATATGGAACCTTGTCAGGAAATTCCCAACAGACGCAGAGGTAGGATGCGTATTGGGAAATCAGCGGGAAGCAAGGGAGTGCTACAATGCCTCGATCACCAAGGCAAAGAAGGGTGTATCGAGAGATGCTCCCGAAAAAGAGTTGCAAATGGAAATTGATGCTCAGGCCCATTCATGTGATAATGTCACCAAATAGGGCATTGCCTAAAGGAGGATAGAGACTTGGATCCTCGCTTTGGGGATTTTGAGGAAGAAATAGGGCCTATCGAGGACCTTGAAGAGGTCCAACTCAATGAAGAAAGTCCGACTAGGGTTGTGAACGTCGGTAAAAACTTAGAGACAACAACAAAACAAACACTAATGGAGTTTTTGAAGAGGAGCCAGGAAGTCTTCGCCTGGTCGCACAAAGACATGGTGGGAATAGACCCTGCAGTCATCAGCCATGTCCTGAACATCGACAAGAGTTTTCCACCAGTGCAACAAAAAAAAGGTTGCTCGATAAAGATAGATCAAAGGCCCTAAAAGAAGAAGTCGAGAAACTGAGGGAGAATGGGTTCATCAGGGTGGCGTTTTATCCATCGTGGGTCTCTAATCCCGTATTAGTTCCCAAGCCAAATGTCAAGTGGCGAACGTCCATGGATTTAACAGACCTTAAAAAAGCCTGCCCCAAAGATTGTCTCCCACTCCCAAGAATCATCCAGCTGGTCGATGCCACTGCAGGGCATGAGATTCTCTCATTCATGGATGCATACTCCGGGTATAATCAGATTAGTATGCATCCTCCTGATGAGGATCACACTAGCTTTTGGACTGACACAGGGCTTTACTGTTACAAAGTAATGCCCTTCGGTTTGAAAAATGCTGGTGCGACTTACCAGCGACTAGTCAACCACATGTTTAAGTAGCTGATCGGCACACACATGGAGGTCTATGTCGATGACATGCTAGTCAAGTCAAAGAAGGCAGAAAGAAGGACATATAAAGGATATGCAGGAGTGTTTTAACGTCTTGAACAAATATCAAATGAAGCTGAATCCCCTTAAATGCTCATTCGGAGTAGGATCAGGGAAGTTCTTGGGATTTATAGTTAACTCGAGATGAATTGAATCCAATCCTGAGAAAATCAAAGCCCTGATCGATATGAAATCGCCAGCGAAGATTAAGGATGTTCAAAGTTTGACCGGAAGGATTGCCGCTCTCAGTAGATTTATTTCAAAGTCAACGGACAAGTGCGTTCCATTTTTTAATCTACCTAGAGGAACCAAAAAATTTGAGTGGACGGAGGAGTGCGAGCAAGCTTTCCAAGCATTAAAGACTCATATGGCGCAACCACCCATCCTATCAAAACCGGTCGACGAGGAGCCTTTATTTGTCTACTTGGCGATCACAGAATATGCTGCTAGTGTTGTCTTAGTAAGGGTGGAAGAAGGCGTGCAGAAGGTTGTTTATCATGTAAGCAAAAGGCTAATTGGAGCAGAGCAGCGGTATCCACCAATTGAAAAGTTAGCCTATTGCTTAATTTTGGCCTCAAGGAAGCTGCGGCCTTACTTTCAGACTCACCCAATCACAGTTTTGACTGACCAACCTCTACGACAAGTACTGCAAAAGCCAGAGGCTGTAGGGAGATTGTTGAAATGGGCAGTCGAACTTGGGCAGTTCGATATCTCTTACTTACCGCGAGTAGCAATAAAAGGGCAAGCCCTGGCTGACTTTATTGTAGAGTTCAATGAACTTACAGATATCGAGCAGGCGGAAGAGCCTGAGTCTCAAAACCAACCTCCCTCATTGAAGTTATTTACAGATGGCTCTTCCAATGAGCATCATGCAGGGGCAGGAGTGATCCTGATTATGCCTGAAGGGCATCGATTTCACTGTGCAATCAGGTATGACTTTACTGCTTCCAATAACGAGGTTGAGTATGAAGCGCTACTCGTTGGGTTACGATTAGCCAGGGACATGAACATAAAAATACTTGACATCTACAGTGACTCTCAGTTGGTGGTAAATCAAGTCATGGGGGAGTACCAAGCCCGAGGTTTAAAGATGGTTGCCTATTTAAACAAGACAAAGGATCTATTAGCACAGTTTGACAAGTACACCCTTCAGCAAGTACCTCGTGACCAGAATTCAAACGTCGATGCTTTGGCCAAGCTAGCAAGTGCAAAAGATGCTGATACTCTGAACATAGTACCAGTTGAACGACTATCTGTGTCAAGCATCCAAGCAGAGGAGACCACTCTGGTAATCTAGGTGGTGGATACATGGATGGCACTGTACGTAGAGTATCTGACGCAAGGCGTGTTACCGACAGACAGAAACAAAGCTAGGACCCTTCAACGATAGGCTGCTAGGTACATCCTAGTCGATGGAATCTTGTACCGAAGGGGATGTTAGAGAATATATATTGTTGCTCAATGGAAAAGGTGGAAAAACCAAAATTACAACTCTATGCAAAAATACAATGGACAAGATAATATTGATTAAATAAGTATTACAACTCAATTGCTCAAAATACAAGTAAATAGAAATATGTAGAAGAAGAAGATTACAAACTCAATACTATAACAATACAAGTAAATAAGAAGAACAAAAGAATGAAAACACAAACAAACTCTCACACAACCAAAGTGTAGAGTAGTGGGGATCACCAACTTGAACAAGGTTCAAGACCTTTGTCCAAAAGCTTATTTCCCCCTATTCTCTAAGCACTAAGGGATCTCTCTAGGAAATAGCTCTCTGGAATTATCAAGCCTTTTGGTGTATTTTTCAGCCAAGTGCTTTGTGGATGAAAAAAATGGTGTGTCTTACAAGTGAGCATTAGGCTCCTATTTATAGAGTTTGAGATACCCCTTTGAATTTCAAATTCCACCAACCCCCATGGCTGTTACCAATGATTAATTGGATGTTTTATGGAATTAAAATAGAGATTTGGGAGTTACTTGGCTGTTGGAAACGTTCAAAATTGGATAAAAACCGAAATTCAAAGAAGTTGTCAGCCACTAGGGCCGCGGCGCTTGTTCCAGGCGCCGCGGCGCTCAGTCAAGTTCAGCCACTAGGGCCGCGGCGCTCGTTCCAGGCGCCGCGGCGCTCGTTCCAGGCGCCGCGGCGCTCAGTCAATTTCAGCAACGAATTTTTCAGTTTTTTCCAAAACGTTCCAATTTATTCCCACTTGATTTTGTAACTTCCATACACAATATGAGAGTTAAAATCACATCTCTATCAGCCATTTCTCATATGGCTTTATGAAATCCAATCTCAAAATATGTAACATATAATATACACATTATTGGGTAATATTTGGGAGTTACAAATTTGTAACTGATTTTGTAACTCCAAAATATGTCACATTTGGACACACACATGTGCCCAATTTTGTGACTCTCAATAATATGTTACAAGGTGTGACAAATCACATTTGTGTGACAAATCACATTTTGTCACATTATTTAATCTAATATTATATTATATGAAATAATATAACAGGGGATACTCAATGCCACTCCTCAGATGTGTGTCGAAAGAGAAAGCCAAAGAATTGATGAAAGAGGTACACGAAGGCTTTTGCGGGGACCACGCTGGGGGGCAAAGCTTGTCGAAAAAGATCCTAAGGCAAGGGTATTTCTGGCCAACAATGAATGAAGACTCGATGAAATTCGTACGGAGGTGCGACAAGTGCGAGAAGTTCTCCAAAATCCCACGAGCAACCCCTAATGAACTGAAACAGATGTAAAGTCTGTGGCCGTTTGCTGTGTGGGGGATAGGCTTAATCAGATCTTTACCCACAAGAAAGGGTGGCATTAAATATACTGTGGTTGTCGTCGATTACTTCACTAAATGGGCCGAAGCTGAGCCACTCGCAACCATAACAACCAAGAAAGTGCTGGGTTTTGTGATAAAAAACATTGTTTGTCGTTATGGATTGCCAAAGAAAATTGTCTTAGATAATGGCACACAGTTTGATAGTGATTTATTCATGGAATTTTGCGAGCGGCATGGGATTATCAAGAGCTTTTCTTCAGTCACTCATCCCCAAGCAAATGGACAAGTCGAAGCAGTCAATAAAACACTAAAGGATACCCTAAAGAAAAGACTGGAAGAAGCTAAGGGTGCATGGCTAGAGCAATTTCCTGAAGTCCTTTGGTCGTACAGAACTTCCCACCGAACAGCAACAGGCCATACTCCATTCTCTTTGGCTTATGGATATGAAGCTATGTTGCCCGTTGAGTTAGATCCACCATCTCATCGCATAATAACGTACGATCAAGGCTCTAACAGCCAAATATTGATGGAATCCCTGGACTTAATCAATGAGAAACGTGAACAATCCCAACTCTGAGTAGCTACGTACCAGCAAAAATTCGCCCAGTATTTCAACTCTAAACTACGTGAAAGAAAATTCAGCGTCGGTGATCTAGTACTTCGAAGTGTTTTCCTAAACACCCGTGACCAGGCTGCTGGGGTATTCGGACCTAATTGGGAGGGACCATACCAGATTGAAGAAGTCCTCCATCCAAGCACCTACAATCTTGCTCGCTTAAACGGAGATCTCATTCATTGCTATTGGAATGGAGAACACCTGCGCAAGTACTATCAATAAACAATTCTTCTTAAAGAATTGGCTTGTATTAATTTTACTTTTTACAAGTTATGAAAAAGGGTTGGTCATTTTATATGACTAATCACTTATAAGTGTAAGACACGTTTTGTCCATTTATTACGAGAAATATAAGGGACCGTGCACAGCCAGTCATTCTTGCCAATTATTGTATTCATAACAAGTATTTTCTCATTGCATGTGTTGTTTTGTTGTATTATCATTTTAATTATTTGCTCCGAGCAGTAATGTTCGAACAAGTTTTGGTCAAGACAAGTGACTAAGGACCTAAAGCTCCTTAGTCACTTGGGGGGCATACAAGGCACCGAGTAAGCAAAGCATATCGAAAGGTATGTAAACACATGAGCAAAATAAGTGAAAGCATGCTAAGGAACTTAGAGTATTTTCCAAAATTTTATATTTTGTTAAATCAATCCAAAGTACTATGCTAAGTTCGGTTATGCGAACATATGTTATAATAAAATGCAAATATTATAATATCTTAAGGAAACCTTTTACACCGCAAGCAGTTACTGCCCGGATGTAATTGTTCAATTAAAAGCAAAAGCTGCCCATGCAGCAATAAAACTTTAACTAGAAAATTGAAGTGTCTTTACATCACGACCTGTAGGTCGTGTAATTAAAAGATAGAAAGGAAAAAGGCTAAGAGGCTGAAGAGTCTTGAGGAGCGTCCTGGTCGACAGCTGTGCCAGCTTCATTATCTGCACCATCTATCCTTGTTGCCAGGGAAGCAGGAACTTTAGCCCTCTCTTCTTCCTCCAGTCGAATGGCACACTGAGACATTAGAGTCCGCCTCAGGCGATCTGACAGGTAGCTAAAGTTAGCCTTCCGATTGTGCTTCAAAAACTTGTAGAAGCGAAGATGAGTGGCTTCCTTGTACTTCTCCAAGTTCTTGGCTTCGAGTTCCTCAAGCTCCTTCACGCGCTTTCCCAGCTCCTCCGTCTCCTGCCTGCTCGCAATCAAATCAAGATTTGCATTGTTGGTAGTTGAGTTTGGCGCATTCCCTGAATTTTTCTTTGTCTTCATTGGATTTATTCAAGGCATCCCGACTCTCCAGCAGCTCCTCGATCAGAGTGTCTTTTTGCTCAAGTAGTTCCTCATTCTGCTTAGACTAGTCATTCTGCTTGGTTAGCTTATTGTTCTTCTCGAGCAGGTCAGCATTTTTCTCTTCAAGCGCTTTCTTAGCCTCAGCAAGCCGGGTGTCAAATTTTTTGGTCTTGGACACCATTGCACTCGCACGGGGCCAGCCAGCGGTCATGGTTAGCAATCCCTGAAAATTGATGAAAAGGGTAAGGCGATGGCAGAAAATCAAAAGCAAATTATTCAGCATCAGGAAGTAACTTACGCTAACTATCTCATTCAGCCCCTAGTTGAGTATTTGGTCGATCTCCATGGAAATAGTGTCGTCAATGGCCTCTTGACTACGTTTGTGTTTGGAGAGCTTGTATATCCTCTCCCTGGTTGAGCTAACCACGGAGCTAGACAGGGAGCATTCGGGCTGAGAGGGCTGAGTGCGGTGTGTTCGGCTGGTAGGGTCCTGAGGTGTGGGATGCTGGTCGACAATTGTTGGAGGAGTAGCGTCCTGATCAACCGGAGGAGTTGAACCCGGCTGCTCGAGTGGCGATGGAGGTGGCGTGTTATCCTTCGATGGAACAGTGGCTGGAGGGTCCTCAGTTCGGGCCTTCTTTGGGGCAGTTTTACTGCTCTCCCCTCGAGTCCTCTTACTGTCCTCCTTCCTGCCTGAAGAAGCAGCGGCAGCCTTGTAATGCTCAAACACGTCTTTAGATGACATATCTGCACAAAAAGAAACAGCACAAGCAGTGAGACACGATATATAGACGGAACTAAAAATGAAAGTAAGGAGATTATAAGTAAAGTACCCGTGCTACAGCTACTGGTAGCTACATTACTTATTGAACTACTTACTGCCTGGAAGAAATCTGAACTTAAGTTTGGAGTATACTTAAAGTTGCCGTCCCCGTCAAATAAGTGACAGGGAATTGGCAAACTATCTAAGAGTGAGAGATCAGTACCGTTCTCATCTGAAGATTCGTCGATGGGAGCGGGAGGTTCGGTGGCTTTCCTTTTTCCCTTTCCCAGTGGGGAGGGGGAGCGGCAGCTCGTGGGGTGCTGGAGGGTTCCCTAATTGTCACTCCATTTGTCCTCTTCCTTTGAGGCTGTGACACGTCTGGGTGCTGCTCGGGAATCTGCTCGCCAGTGGCACTTCCCGCTGTTGACTCCCTCACATCCTGGTGAGGGGCCAAAAGCCCGACCAGCCTAAGGTTTGCCTCTGTAACAAGATGCTTGATGCTTTTCTCCACATCGGTCAGGTTGGCCAATAGGGCTGATCGGACCTCCATGTCTGGAGTAGGGTCTGGTCGCAACCATAGGCCTGAAAGGCGCTAAAAATCTAAGGAAAATGTAGTAAAAATTTAAGAAAAATAAACGACCAGAGGTGCAAAGACTTTACCTCCTTGTGTGAAGGCCAAGTTGTTCGTGACCATGTCAGTAGTCAGAAAGTACTCCAGATGGTACTTCCCCACGTTCGAGATAAAAGTAGTGTCAGTCAGGAAAGTGCGACCTGTTTCCTGGTGACAAAAGTGGAAAAACCCCGTGTTTTCCTGGTTGGGGTTGGATTTTAGGTCAAACAGGTAGTTGACCTCATGTGGCGTGGGGACAGGCCATTTCTTATGGCTATAGAGGATAAAGAGTGCATAAAGCATTCCATATCCATTGGGGTTTATTTGAAATGGAGTGACCCCGAAATAATTGGCCACTCCCTGGAAAAAATGATGAAGAGGAAGGATCGCTCCTGCCTCGATGTGGTACCTCGACCAGGCGCTGAAAGCGCCTCCAGGAAAATTCGCCCGTTGGTCTTCGGTGGGTTAGACTAAGGTTACCCTAGGAAGTCCGTATTTTTTTAATATAATTCGCAATCATCCTAATTGTTACTCGGCTTGAAGGGGCGACATACCATTCAACATCTGGTTGAATTTGTGTTTCAAAGTTGAGCATGGGTTTGGATACTAGGGTCGGGGATATTTCTTTCTCGACCACTGGTCGAGGGAATTTCAGCCCGAGGAGCAGGTTGATTTGAAGGATTAGAAGGTTTCTTTTTCTGGGCTTTAGACTTAACACGACCCATATTTTGGTGCGGGGACGATGAAATGTTTGGGGTATCTCGAGAAAAGGAATTTCTAGTATCAACAGCGACGGTTGCTCCTCGTCCTCGAGGAATTGAGCTAGCAAGTCGTCGTCGATGGGTCTCTCACCTCCCCACGGATCTTGCATGAAAAGGTGCGAACAGAGAAAGGGGGAGATGAGAACGTAAAGCCCAAAAATCTGTGTTGAGAGTTAGAATAATGTTGCTCACGTATAAAAGTTAAGCTTTTATACGACCAGCAACATTCTAGCAAAAACACTAAGTTTTATACGAGCAGTTTGAGAAACAGATTGAAAAGCAGAAGTAAAAAGTTTTTCAGAGAAAACTTTTTCAACTCCGAGATGGTGGGAAAAACCCAGTTTTTCAACTAGCTTAAAAATAGAATTTTTCTTCGATTTTATGCCCTAAATCTACGGTCTCGACTATCAAATTGGCTCCTAACTCCTATACAACACTATTTCACTTCCCTATCAAGCATCGATCATCATGCCCATTACCCCAAAACAGTTTCGGTCAAGAACACAGATTTGAATACATAAAAAATAGTTTTGCATGGCATCTCAAACGTCAAAGGGGTTCGTAAAACTTACTTGGATGAAAAGAGGGGTCTGAAACACAAGCTTTAAGCGTCCGAACGAAGGATCCTTAGAACAGCGATGGAAGCTCTTCAAATTATTTGGGCTCTGAAAGTCGAGGTTCTTGGGAGTTCTTGAAAAGAAAATGGCGAGTGAAAAGTAAAAAGTAAAAATATGGATTCAGGGTATTGTATATAGTGAATGCGACACGATAAAAGAGGTAATCATGAATTAATTTTTTCTGAGTATGGGAAAGTGTAATAGCCGTTAGAAATTTTTTTGGGAAACTAAAAAGGCTTGATTAGACATGATTGGTTGCTTTTTCCGAGAAGGCATGTGTGGCTCTGACAAGTTTGGTGGAGTAAGCGAAGGGTCAGTTTCCTAAGTTTACTTATTGCTGGTCGCAATAGATAAACTTGGGGGGCAAATGTTTACCCAAAAAACGGCTGCTGATGACGTGGCAAGGATTTTTTCACACGTCGTCTACACGTGTTGGAAGTGTTGTTCGACTATCGACCAGAGACACATCACTTCATCAAGCTTAGCTATTAGGTACGACCAGGCTGGCCGTATAAGTTGATTTATTTACTTCTAAGATTGTAATCCTATAATAATTGTATTGAATATTTCCTCTTTATTACCTTGATACGCAGTTATTAAGGAAAGTTAAGGCCCGTTGGCCCATGTAACCCCCCTTGAGCCTATAAATATACATGAAATAGCTCAAGGAATGGACTTTTGATCTCTGAATCTTTTTCCTGCGTATTGAGAGAGAGAGCTATAGTGTGATTATCCATCGTTTTATTGTAATTCCCTCAAGATCTGTGAAACTCAAAGAACCCTAGTTCTTTGATCATGACTTTGAGATTCAATATTAATAATAGCACTAAGTGGACGTAAGTCATTACCATTCTTTGGGGCCGAACCACCATAAATCGTTGGCGTTTTCATCTTTTCCATTAGATTAAACTCTTAATTGTCGTTTCATTTTCTGTCGTATATTTGACTCCATGTCGTTGGCCAAATTGAGGGTCAACAAAACTTAAATTTAAAATCCACGTATAATATTTAATATTATATTAAACATATAATATATAATCTCTTTTTGTCACTCCTAAATTAAAAAACTAGAACAAACATAAACTTAAACAAAAATAAATAAATTATTTAATTAAAATAGGATATTTATTTCAAAATTTATATGACATTAATATAAATTTAATATCACCGTTGACTGGGATATGCTCTGCTAGGGTTCGGGGACTCAGTTTTCACTGACGCCATGGCAGGTCGCGGACGGCCTCGCAAGGGGATATCTCGGAGCTCCGGTGACAGGATTTCTAGATCGGCTACGAAAAGGAAGCGAAAGGTTGTGGATCGAAAGAAGAACGGACCAACGTCTTCTGATGCGGGTCTCAAAACCAAATCAATGGCAGAGGTCTTAGGTGTGGAAGCTCTCTCTGTTTCAGAGGACGAAAATGAGGAAGAGATGAGAACTCTACCAGGTGATCTGGAGATGCGAACTGTTGAAGATACTGCTGAGATTCTTTCTTCAAAATCATCTCTTAATCGCTTGAGGATGGAAGAGACAACGCGAGCGGATTTCAAGTCGTAGTTGGCGGCAACCAAATTCTGTGCATCTCAATTGAAGAGTGGTAAGAATACTACTCCTCCAATTTTACACCCATCGACCTCTGTAATTCAAGATTTGTCTGGGAAATTTAAAGATACAACTACTGAGACTCTACCCAAGGGGACTGCGGTTAAACTCGAAATGGAGGATATCGAAGAGGAAGTGTTGTTTTGGCAGGCAGCGATGGTGTGCTATGTTCTCAGAGCGAATCCGCCATTGGGGCCTTTTGAAGGATATGCTCGTCGGATTTGGAAGGATAAGGGAGTAGACAAAGTTGGAATGCTGAAACCGGGGGTTTTCATTGTGAGATTCCAAGCAATCAATACCAGAAATGAGATACTAAATGGAGGTTACTTGTTCTTCGACAACAAACCTGTCATAATGAAGCCTTGGGATCCCTATACTGATTTTCAAAAGGAGGATGTAAGCTCGATACCGACATGGATACAGCTACATGGACTGGAATTGAAATTCTGGGGGGAGCGATCTCTTTTTAAAATTGTTGGGCAACTAGGGACTCCATTACAGTTGGATGGTATTACGAAGAACAAGGAGAGGCTTAATTTTCCACGAATTTTGGTGGAAGTGCGTATGTTTAAGGACTTTTTGGGAACTATTTCCTTTACTGATGAGATCATTCAAGTCCATGAATTAGAAGTGAAATACGAGTGGCTGCCTATAGTTTGTTGTAACTGCAAGGGGATGGGGCATGCGACAGTTGATTGTAAGAAGGGAGTCATCAAGAAAGTTTGGGTTCCTAAAGCCAAGGAGAATAATCAGTTAGAAGAGCAACAAGAGATGAGTAAAGGGGAAGTAAAGGAAGTTGATCAAGAAGGATTCCAAAAGGTTTCAAAAGGGGGTAAAATGGCTAAAACAATTGATTCATCGCTGGCTGTAACTACCTCGAACAGTTTCCATGTCTTAGATGGACCAGGGGAAAATTTGAAAAGCTTGACAGATGAGAAGTTAGTAAAGCAAGGTATTACTAGTGGAGGGGGAGGTCCTCCAATTCCTCATGGATAGGATATTAAGTTTGAATGTAAGGGGTCTCAACAACCGAAATAAACAAGTTGAGATTAAGCAATTGATCTCTAAATATCAGATTGGGCTTGTTGGGCTCCTTGAGACTCGTGTGAAAGCGAAGAATTTGGGGACAGTTTATGTAAATATGTTCAGTGGCTGGTGTTTTTCAAATAATATTCCATGGCATCAAGGTGGAAGAATTTTAATAAGCTGGAACCCGGTAGTATTCACGGTTAGTATTCTACAATGTTCAAGTCAAATAATGCATCTACAAGTTAGGCCATCGGGGCATCTTGACTCTTTTATGGTCACATTTGTTTATGCGTTTAATGAAGAGGAAGGAAGGAAAGTTCTTTGGCAGGAGTTAATAGACATTGCTAAAGGGGTAAGAGATCCCTGGTTGTTACTAGGTGATTTTAATGATGTCCTAAAGCCGGAAGAACGAGTAGGGAAACCGGTAAAATTCAGGAATTCCACGGCTTTTTGAGATTGTGTAGAGGTTTGTCAAGTAGAAGATGTAAAGTTTACTGGCTCTTTTTTCACTTGGAATAATAAGCAGGATCCGGAGGCTAGAATTCACTCGAAGATTGATAGAGTTTTAGCGAACCAACAATGGATTGGGAAATATGAGCAAGCGGAGGTAGTATTCCTTGCTGAAGGTCAATTTGATCACTGTCCAGCCATATTGACTGTCTATCCTGATTTCAAGGTGGGGAAGAGGCCTTTTAAATACTTCAGAATGTGGAAACAGTTTGAAGGTTATGGTGACATTGTTCAAAAGGGTGGCAGAGGTAATTTTCAGGGACTCCGATGTATAGATTGGTTTCAAAGTTAAAGGCGTTGAAGGAAGATTTTCGTAGCATGAACAAATATAAAGTTGGGGATATTAAAGCTGCTGAAATTCAAGCTTATAATGTAATGTTAGCTTGCCAAGCTGAGCTGCAGCAGAAGCCACTTGAAGAAGCTATTAGCTTAAGAGAGCAGGAGGCTCGAAAAAGCTTCTCTCTCTTTTTTACACCAAAAAGCTAAAAAAATTTGGTTAAAAGAGGGAGATGAGAACACTTCGCTGTTCCATGCCAGCCTTCGACAAAGGAGAGTAAACAACAGAATCTATTCCTTTAAAGACATGAACGGAGTTTGGGTGGATGACCCGAATAAAGTCAGAGATGCTTTCATTCTTTTCTATTCTAGTCTGCTGGGTTCGAAGTTACAAAACAGGAAGTCAGTCAACAAAAGACTTATCAATCTTGGGCCGGTTCTTTCTGAGGCTAGGAAGGAGTTTTTATTGCAAGATTGCACTGCTTTGGATGTCAAGGAGGCACTTTTTGATATTCTTGGTAGTAAGTCCCCTGGACCAGATGGATATAGCAGTTATTTCTTTCAATATAATTGGGAGCTGGTTAAAGAAGAGGTTTGTTCAGCTGTGCTATCCTTTTTACATTCAGGTAAATTACTAAAAGAACTGAACTCTACTTTACTTACTCTTATCCCTAAGACTAAGTATCCTGTTGGAGTGAGTGATTTTAGACCTATAGCATGTTGTAATGTGCTTTATAAGGTGGCAACCAAGCTGATATGTTCTCGGCTAAGGCTAATTTTACCTGAATTGGTAACACAAAATCATAGTGGCTTTCTTCAAGGAAGGTTCATTGCATATAATGTCATGGTAGTGCAAGACTTGGTGAGACACTATGGGCGGAAAGGAACAAGACTGAATTGTATGATCAAGCTAGATCTTCGGAAAGCTTACGATACACTAGAATGGGGATTCATTAAAGAAATGCTCTCAGCTCTGAATTTTCCAGCAAGCTTTATCCGATTAGTAATGGTATGTATTCAAACCCCTCGCTTCAGTTTGTCTTTCAATGGATCTATTCATGGTTTCTTTGAAGCTAAAAGGGGTTTGCGCCAAGGAGATCCTATGTCGCCTTTGATTTTTGTGCTCTGTATGGAATACTTATCTCGAATTTTATCAAAGGTGGGACAAAAAGAGGACTTCAAGTTCCATGATCGCTGCTTTGAGTTGAAAATGAATCATCTCTACTTTGCCAATGATGTGCTATTATTTTGTCATGTGGACTTTAAGTCCATTTATTATCTTCTCCAAGGTTTGAAACTATTCTCGAGGTCGTCTGGTTTACAACCAAATGAGTCAAAAACTGCCATTTACTGTTGTGGTATGGAGGATATGGAGATCAGGAGAGTTTTGGATGCTTCCGGATTTATTCGAAGTGAGATGCCATTTAAATACTTGGGAATACCAATCTGTGCTAGAAGACTTTCAGCATTAGAATGTGAAATGTTGGTGGAAAAAATGGTTCAAAAAATTAGAGTTTGGGGATCTAGGAACATCTCTTTTGCTGGTAGATTAACGCTAATAAACTTTGTCCTTATTTCCATACACTCCTATTGGGCACGAATCATGATAATCCCAAAGAGGGTGTTCAAGAAGATTAATGCAATCTGTAGGTCCTTCTTATGGCGAGGTGTTGCTGACTCTTATACCCCGGGGTATATAGCTTGGGAGCAGCTTTGTAAATCCAAATCTGTAGGGGGTTTGGGGATTCGAAGCTCTTTACTTTGGAATACGGCTGCGATTGCAAAATATGTTTGGGCTATTGCCTCAAAGAAAGACAATCTTTGGGTGAGATGGATTCATAGTGTCTACCTGAAAAATGAGAATTGGTGGGACTATAGTTCTCCTACTAATGGCAGTTGGTATTGGAAGCAAATCGTGTGAGTTAAAGAAAAATACAAGCTTCTTACAAACTGCCAGGATCTTATGACAGGGAAATATAGTGTCCAAAAAGGATACAAGATGCTTTGTGAAGAACAAGAGAAGGTGCCTTGGCATAGAGAGGTTTGGAATCGCTGTAATGTTCCTAAACATAGTTTTATAACATGGCTGGCAATTCAAAATCATCTGCAGACTAAGGACAGATTGTTTTCCTTCAACATATGCCAAGACACTTTTTGTTTTATATGTGGTGCTGCTGTTGAGTCAGCAACACACCTGATTTTTTAGTGTGATTTTAGCTCAAGATGTCTTTTAGAGATCAAACAATGGTTAGGCTGGAAAAGTGAGGAATAGACCTTTGTTGGAGCTGTTGCGGTGTATCTCGAGGGCTAAAATGCAGCGTTTCAAGAAACAGATTTTGAGGACAGCAGTAGCTGGTTTGGTGTACCAAATTTGGGTAAATAGAAATGATTGTTATTGGAACCAGAAAATGCAAACAATTACAGCTTGTGTACAGGGGATTAAATGCAATGTAAAGCATAGAATTACTAGCATTAGATCTAACCATTTTACACAGAAAGAGAAGGAATGGTTTGATACTTTATAAGTTTTTTTTTTCTGTTGTATTTAGCTTTTGACCAGACCTTTGTTTATAGGTGCTGAATAGAATGTAATGGATGTTTGAAGCAATAAAATTGATCTGATTCATAAAAAAATATATATAAATTTAATAAAAATAATTAATAAATTCTATAAATAAAACTAAGCAAACATGTATATTGCATGTAGCTTGTATCTAGTATATAGACATATATATATATATATAATAGAATGACAATTACAGTTCTATAGTATATATAAATATTTATATCAATAATCTATACACATATGACATCCAAATACAACATCGACATAGATATATATTTATATGACTACATGACATATATATAAATTACAATAATATTTTAAAAAAGAAATTAATAATAGAATAAAAAAAATAAGAATAGAAAAAATCATAGCGTAGAATAGCATATATGCATCGACTTTTTTCAGTTTCTAATGTGTCTCCTAGTGTTCTTTGGTGAGTTTGATGAAAAAAAAAGAGCTTCAGTCACTTGATAAAAACAAACTATCATACAAATTTATAAGATATAAAAATGATATGTATAATTTTATTATTTTTAAATAAATATGATTTAATTATTTAAATTATTATAAAATATATCTTAAAAATATTAGATTTTAACTTATTTATTTATATATTTTTGTTTAAGTTTATATTTGTTCTAGTTTTTGAATTTGAGGGTGACAACAAGATATTATACATTATATATTTAATATAATATTAATATTATATGTGGATTTTAAATTTAAGTTTGTTGCTAGTTTTTTTTTTTTGAAAAAAAATTGTTGCTAGTTGATAGTAAATTATTTTATATTATATTATATGTTTAATATGATATTATTATAATATGTGAAGATTAAGTTTAATTAAATTTTATTTAAGTTATAAAATGTATGGTCTAATATCTAAAAAATATATTATTTTAATTTATTTAATTATTTATTTTATTTTATTTAAGTTTAAGTCATATTTACAATCTACTATTAAATATAAAAATATTTCATTAAAATTAACAAAAAATAAAAAACTGTTATAACAAAAAATTTATGTTATCTAGGCTCTTTTCCACTCTCCAAGTAATATATCAGTAAATTTGATGAAGAATAATTGAGTTACTTTTTTTTTCATCAATTAGAAAGAAGTAACACAAAATGAAACTGTAAACTAAATCAAGTCAAAATCATTGAGATTCTTATTTGAGTAATTGGATAGCAAAGAACATTAAATAGATTTTTCTCTACGATTTATTATTATTTAGTTTAATAACCAACTAATTTCAAAACTAGATATAAAAAAGACTTGTAAAGTCGAGTAAGCTGGGTTCGATTGCAATGTCACTTTGTCATTTTGTGGTAAAAACCAATGACCATTTTTTCAAAAAGCGAAACAACCGAAGAAACTAGCAAAACAACGCGGTTTGTTTTGTGCAATTATTCTGTTTAGTAGTATTAAGAGGAATCGCTCTATTACTTAGCACTATTCATGTTTAAGAAAGTGAAATGATTATTTATTTTAGTACAGCTAGCTAGGATGGTCATTTGATCTTTTCTATCTTTGAATAAAACACCACATGCACTAAGGTCCAAGACATTTATTACAAATTTAAATGGGATTACCATTTAGAATTATTGGACAAGGCTATCTTCAATAGTGTACTAAAAATGTAAATCATTGTTATATTTTAACATATATATATATACGTATATAAATTAAGATTATTAGACTATATTTATAGTTGTTAATTAATATTTATAAAAATAAATTTTGATTTTTTTAAATTTTTGGAAGGGTTACTAATGATAAACGTGTATTTATTATGAAAATATAATATTTTAAAATTTTCATTTTTCAAATGCATGTCAATTTCTAAATATAACTAGTGTTTCTCATTGGTTAGAAACACTATTAATTATGACAAAAAAAAATTCAAAATTAATGTAGAAAAAAATATTTACCTGTTGGTGACTTATTATACCAAGTCATTATATTGTCACATCATCATAATTGTTAGTAACTATTTATGGATAGTAATCATTGAGAAGTATTTTATATATATATATATATATTTTAAAAATATAACTCTAGTGATTTTGTTAAAAAAATTGTAAAATTTTATAAATACTAAAAGTTATGTTAATTTATTAAATGAGAATTAATGACTAATTTTTTATTAAAAAATTGTTTGAGGTTCATAATTTGGACAATATACAAAATTAATTTTGTATATTTTCAATAAATATTAAATAAACACTAATTATTGTTCATTTTTTTAATTAATTTATATTTTATGCATTTGAGCACAATTATTAATTTTGGGCAAACTATAACAATGGCTCTTTTTTTAATCAAATTTGACCAAAAAATTTATATCATGCATTGAAGTTTGTCTTAGGTTATAATTTTAAATCAATTAGTACCAAGTAGAGTAATTATTTTCTTATGTTCATGTGAGACTATTTTTAATACTCTCTTTTACGTTTGAGCCTAAAACTATAGATATAATAAACTTATTTTCGACATCACAACAAAATCCAACAAAGCGGAATCAAGAAATTTCAATGAATATTTTTGAATGCCATAAAGCTTAATCGAAAAATTTACGAGTACATGCATAAGCCAAAATGTGTCAAAAAAATCCAACACAACAAAATGAGATCTCAAATGAACTTGGTATTGTGTTCCCCATATTATCTTCACGTGGATTTGTTTCTAATAATATCATTGTCTACCGAACTCAAACACTAATCACTCTCTTGCTTTACTTGTGGAGATTTGAGTTCGTGTGAGATTTTCTTCACTTATATAATGCTAGAAAAAAAATGAAGGGGAACAATGGAATCACAGACCATTAAAGACGAAACCCAAAAAAGAAACACTTTCTTTTATCATATTAATTTTCATAAAGTAACACCATTATTTTATTATTAGGTTAGAACCAAAAGCTTACATCATCACCATGAAAAGCCATATTCAAACCTTTGCATCCTTCTTCATCCTCTGATCGATTCAACTACTGATTCTCCTCGTGGGTTTTGCTGATTCCAGCATTAGAAGAAGGCCCGCCATGGAAGAAATCAGTGGACTTCTGGACTAGATATTCAAACATCATTGTTTTCACCAACTTTTTCTGAGGAGGATTTACATCGCAAATTATGGGTTTGAACTCTTTCTTCTTCTTCTTCTTCGTTGTCTGGTCTGGTTTGGACTTCATATCTTCATGGAGCTCTGACTCGTTGCTCAAGAACTCTTCTTTCTCAGATGGGTTCTGACTCGTTTTCATTGCCGTTTCGATATCTGAGATTTTCTTCGTTGCCATGTCTCTCTGAGTCTTTGGTGCTCTGGTTTTGTTTAGTTGTGTAAAGAGAGGTGGTAAGATGATAGATGTACGAAAAAGGAATAGGAATGAAATTTAATAAAAATGAATGTGAATACAAAATATTATAAAATATTTATTAATTCTTTTCAAACTTGCATTATTAGAATGGTACTAATCATTTGATACCCTGTGTTTTTGTAACGTATCGTTTTGGTACTTTGTATTTACAATAATACTTATTTGGTATCCTGTATTTTAAAATCGTACATATTCGGTACCCTAAACTCAAATTTAATTAATAAATTTTTACCAATTTAATTAAACTGCTCTCAATTATATGAGTTCCAATTTCAAATTTAATTACATAATTACATATAACTGATGGCAGTTTTGGTCATATTGACAAAATTTTATTTATCAAATATGAGTCTAGGGTACCAAATATGTACGATTTTAAAATACAAGGTACAATATAAACATTATTGAAAAAAAAGGTACCAAAACAATACTTTGCAAAAATACATGGTACTAAATGAGTAAATTCCCTTATTAGAATGATATTTTCTCTTATTTTTAAATGTAATAGCTATTTCACTAAAATAATGAAAAAAATCATATTCTAATACTCTAAAATGCAACAAAAAAATATATATATATATAAATTAATTAATTTTCATTATATTATTTTCCATTACCTTCATCCAAACACCAATTTTATAAAAAAAAAAACTTTAAAAAGACTCTTGACTTCATTCCCCCGTGTTGACGTCCTTGGTTTCTCCTCAATGTTTTATATAGAATGATTGATATAAGAACAACTTACACTTCTTGTCTTTTTGTGTAATATATACGGAAGTTTTATAGATGATGTGTTAGCCCTTACTCGTACTAATGGTACGGTGCTTTCATTTTCGTCGTATAAATAAATTATAATCTAAATTTTTTTTTATGACCTAAGAGTTATAAGTAGACATATCAATATTTTTTGAGAAATTTCAAATTATTTATAGTACTCAAAGCATGATCCAAACAATCAATTACACGTGTATTTTTTATTTTTTTTATATACTCGTATAACTAACTATTTTGAATACATTATAAAATATTTAGAATTCTTTTAAAAATAATAGGGTACTTACTATAACTACAATATTCATCATCATATAAAAAAAATTAATTTATAATTTCTATATATATTCCAAAAACAGAATTGCCCTACTAGTAGATGCTAAACGGGTACTCCTACTGTATAATTTCCGTATATATATATATTTTTTTTTTCCGTAAGTGCTAAGGAAATTCCTTTTACTTTTTCCTTGCATAAATACATTATAAGTAGATAAGAATATTCTTAACAATACTCAGTGTTAAAACAGTAAATCTAATCTTAAATAGTTAAATATATATATATATTTGGTTGTTAAAAACTTCAACATCAAGTATTACATATTTTATGTTCATTTATCTTGTTTCAATTTTTTCGTTGTTGACTTATTCTTGTTTGTTTCTTTCTTTGGTCTAGTTTAAAAGACCAAATGTTTGTATTGGATGACCATTTTAATACTAATAACACAACAATCGAAAGTAAAATATAATAACTATTCTATACCCATAACGTGCACCACTTTTATGACTACTTTTTAGACTTTTTTTTTTTAATTTCTACTCTATTTTTATAGAAATTCAATGACTAAATTTAATTCTTATTCTATAAACGCAAAAGATGAACAAATAAATATAAAAATTATCATGAAAACTTATCTCAATAAAATCAAAATCACAATATATTTAACATCTATCTTTATAATAATCTAAATAAATTTATTAGTTCTTATGATTATAATTTGTATAAATAATTAATATACCAAATATATTGAAAGAGTCTGTTGAAAAATATAATTTATGTTAATTAAAAATGAATAAGAATATTTGTCAATTTACAAAAATATATAATTAAAAATAATTAATTATCGAAACAACCGTAACATACGCAAATTTATCGAAATTTTGTGTGAAATATTCCCACTAATTAATAACCTTTTAAAATTACAATAATATTAGAGAAGCATGACAGTTCTTGATATATATTGGATTTTTTTTTTTAAAAAAAAAAGCATAGATACTACTACTAATCAATAAAATTGGGATTTAACGTAAGAAAATTAGAAATTGAGGGAGCAATTTGTGCTATTTTCAAAAGATTAGAAATTGCATGTATTTATTTTTCTCTCTCACGTAGTTCTAAATGCATAAACACTTGTTTGGGTGAAAATTAAGGAGTAATGTTGGTTCTGATTTTTTCTCTAAAAAAAGAAAAGAAAAAACATTATTCACTTTGATTTATTGGCTGAATTTCTCAGTTATACCCAGGGCTAGGGATGTAAAAGGCCCCACATAAAACATGCTCCACTGATAAAAAATTTATATCACTAAAGGTTACCAACTTTTCTAAAAAGTATCTCCTAGGTCTCCTAATTTTATTTTATATGGCATAAGTCATTTTAATTAGAAAATTGTTTACAAAATGCGAAACAAAAAAAAAAAAGATTTATAGCCTGTTGACGACGTTTTTCGTCAACTAAAAACAAGAGCAATTAAGCAAGTATGATTCAGAAAGAAAAGAAGAACATAGATTTTTACGTGGTTCAGCAGTTAAAATCTGCCTACATCCACAAGTCACTTTTATTGAGGTCTGTGTTCAAGCTTTTAAAGCAATTTCACAGAGCGTTTTATTGTACAAAATAGTGTCTGGGTACAATTGACTAATCCCATACTATTTATAGACCTGGTTACAATAATCATCCCTTAATGTTAGGAATATTGCGTTACCCATATCAGGTTTTAATTGGAACAACAAATCTTGTAGTTAAAAACAATCAATCACATTTATTGTAAATAAATATCCCTAAACAATAGGGTTGATTACACGGTTTGAACTAAATCCCCTGATTATAGGGATTTCCTAACAGGCATCTCCGTGTAGTGATTTAACGCGTCATCGAGCTTGAATATTGCTCCTAACGTGCTTTCGAGATCGCTCGTATCCTCGAGCTCACCATTCCAGTTCTCGCCACCTCCTTGCTTGATCAGTCTGTCGAACTCATCTCTTGGAGGAGGCTAATGCTTTCGAGCCTACAACTCATGCTCGAGCGCTGATGAAATAGCTCTAGAACTTCGTGAAAATTTGTAAGAGTATAATATTAATACTTATTATTTCTGAGCTTACACTTTACAAGCCTACAAAAAAGGCTGTTTATTTATTCTCGAAATGTGAGTGTAACATTTTGCCCCCTCAAAAGTGTTGGTTCGAATTATATAAAAAGGAAACTTTTGAACTTCACTTTCAGAAAACGTGTCCATCTACTACACTCAAGTGTGGACACGTGTCAACATGGGATTTAAATTAAGAGTACTTGAGTATTCTTCCCCTGCACACGTCCTTTCCTATTCCCCTTTTTGTCGTCAATTTTTGAGATTAAACGTGGTCCATCAAATCACGTTTTAATCCATGCCAAAGGCTCGTATTAACCCCCTCATGCCACCCTTTTTTCCTATTTAAACTCCCATTCATCTTCTCCAACTTCACCTTTACTCTCTCAACTTTCAGAAGAAAAAACACGAACCAGAGCTCTCAAACCTTCGCATGTTCTCCAAGCGAAAGAAACAAAGTAATCTTAGTTTGTTTGGCTCCATCAGATCGTTCCTGCTTCCAATCTTCCAATCTCTTCCTTCTCCAGATCAATTTTGTGTAAGTTCTTGAACCTTGCATTTTCTCTAAAATAACGTACTTTTCATCTTCATGCATAAGGAAAAACTTTTCTTGTTCTTGCTGTTGGGAAAACTTATACAAGATCTTGTTTATTTTCATGTAAATCTTATATTAAACATATTAATATAAGAAAACCTAGAGCATGTTTCTAAAATTGAATTCATACATAGATAATGATAAGAACACTCACATTATTGTGCAGCGGAATAATTGAGTCATTCCTTTAGTTTCTCTAACCCTTGTATCCTTTCTGTCGCTGGGTATCACCAAGAAGCAGAATTGTTTTTCAATTTTCTTCACAACCTTCCAAAGTATCCTTAGAATAACCTAGACTATAGTGGACAATTCTCAACACAAGAGATATATACAAAGAGAAGAAGAATAGAAGAGAAAAATTGAGGCTTAGAAAAAGACTTATGCTGTAGAGAGAATCTAAAACCTAGAGCATCAAGACTAGATCTTCTGATTTTCTGTTAGACAGTCTTTCTGTAATCTCAAAACATATGTTTTTAAACTGTAACGCCCTGGATGGCCAAGACCGTTACACTGTGTGTTTATAAAGTGCCAGACTTGCTAATCAAGTCAATTAATTGAAAGCGTGTCATCGAAACTGTAAAGGAACTAGGGTTTAAAATGTTTTGGTCTCAAAAGCCACATTTTCATTGAGAAACATTATTTGTTCACACGGGATCCCAAAAATATTAAGTTTAAAGACCGTTTACAAAAGACACAAGGTTTCTATACAATATCAAGCCATACTAAGGCAAAACAGACAACTAGGTAATCCCTGTCCTGACCCACTCCTCGACCATGGCGATCGAACAGCTGGCTATGTACATTCAGCCCCGCAGCCCTCCAACTCAGGATTGGTCCAGCTTGCCCTTGCCTTTACCTGCACCACGTAGCACCCGTGAGCTAAGGCCCAGCAAGAAAACATAACAACAGAGCATAAGCAATCAATAGACAAATCAATATCTCACATTGCATCACATAATTTCAACCATATAGCCATTCCGTATAATCAAGTATTCAACATGCTAAGCATATCAATTCATTTCATACATCACTGCACAAATGATAACTAGGGCTAGCGCTCTCAGGCTGCTCCCTCCATTATCCCACTGACTCCGGCCTGCTTAAACCGAGCTTAGTGGATATTAAGCTGTCCTTGGCTACCAGTGGCCAAGCCGCGCCCTGTGCGCAAATATTATGTACGACACTCTTAGGCCGCTTTTACATGTCCCATGGCGTAATACCATCATTGACACGATACAAGTATCGGGAGCACTTAGTCCCAGCATAATCATGTAACCGGGTGCAGCTTTCTTACCTTTCAATTCACTAGCTTTGATCCCTCGACTTCTTGAGCACGATCCCCCTCGAGCCCTAGCGCTCACCTAAACACAATCATGGGCCAAAGTCATCATCAATCCTCAAGTCCAAAACCCAGCCCCGGGGCCAATCCCGAGCCCTCGGGAAGTCCTAGTTCCACCAAACAAGGTGGTAGAATCAAACCCCAAACCCTTGGTCAAAAACCCTTGCAAATAACCCTAAAATCCATTTCTAAAAACAGGGTAGCGCTACAGCGCTCATGGGAGGGCGCTACAGCGCTACAAACAGAAGCCAAAATCCCCTCAACATCATGGCCTAGTGCTACAGCGCCCAAAGGCTAGCGCTGTAGAGCTAGTCACAGACATACCAGCTTCAGGTTTCCCTTCTTGCGATTTCCTCGAACCAACCTCAACCAAAACTCTTCCAAATCTTCCCCAACCTCAAAAACAACCTTATGACCATACTCCACTCATACCAAGCACCCCAATTACCTAGAACTCAAGCACATGCATCCCCAAACTCAAAATTCACCATAGCCACTCCTAAGCTCTAAAACTCAGTAAAAACCAGCTGAACAACAAAGTTGGAGTTAAGGGTTTATACCTTTGGTGGAATTTCGACCACAAGTTGCCTCAAGACTTCCTTGGTTTGCACCTCCTCAGCCTTAGACCTGAATTCCCTAAAGTTCCATCCAATTCAACTTAAGCACCATAGCTCAAAAACCTGTAACAGAAACTGAAGAACTCTAAAGTCTTACCTCAAGTGTTGATGAACCCTTGCTAAACCTCTGCCAATTCCCCACACTTAGCTTAGAATCCTTGATGCTTAGTTTATCCCAGCTCTCCTCTGAGCTTTACTCCAGAAATCCTCAAGAAACAGGTGAAGGAAATATAAACTGACCTAGAGAACTCTCTCTGTTTTCTCTCCTTTCTTTTCCCTTCCTTTCCCTTCTTTTTCAGACTTCTACATTTCTCTACACTTCCCACTAACATAAAGCCTTGGTAATACTTAACTCCTGTAAGCCAAATGACCAATATGCCCTCCCTATTAAATCTAAACCATTTAATCCACTTAAGGGCATTATAGTCATTTTACCCAATTCCCGTTAACTCCTCGAGTGTCTCTAATATTTCCCGTTTAATTCCCGATACCTAACTAATCACCACTAATGTTCCTCAATGTCATGATAGACTCCAGTATATTCGCTAAATTCTCATTTATACCCCTAAGCTCACCCCGAGCCGGGTATAAATCCCCGCCATGACTTTTTCGCTACTTTTCTCACTAGGATCGTCTCGAGTCGCAGATCACAGATATATCCACATAATAATGTGGTCTCGAAAATTATCACATATATCAAAGCAGTTATGCCCATAATGGCCAAAATTACGATTATGCCCTTCTAACCTAATCATGGCCTACATGCATACTAATACACATAGTTATGCACCTCAAATATTCAAATAATCATATAACATGCTTTAAGTCATAATCATGCATCTTAATCATTGAAACCACACATAATTCCCATCATGCCCTTCATGCACACTAATCAAGGCCCCTAAGCCTTAATAACGAATTTGGGTTGTTACATAAACTCTCACTTAGTATTCCTTTTATAGGCTCAGTTAGGTCATTTATTTTAATTAAAAATCAATAAAATAATAGATAATATCAGCCTAATGGTCGAAATTATCATGAGCTTTAGGCCCGTGAAATTTCTCATTTAATTATAAGCCTATTGGACTTAAAATCAAGGTCTGTTTTATTTTCTATTGGTTTAATTAATTAAATAATTATTTAAATCCTTTATCAAATTAATTATTTATAATTTGAAGCTTGATTTAAACTTATTTATTAATAAAAATCCCAATTGATCTCAATTCATAAATCAATCCTAATTTCTATTTTCTTCTCTAAATTACATAAATCTGTGAAACTATCCAAAATTGACATGGTCAACTTTGATAATTCTAATTGAAAATTAAATCATTTAATTGAGACTATCTAGATGATTTTATCCAAGGTACAGTGGGGACCATGGGCCTATGAAATCAAGCTCCAATAAATTAGCATAAATGTAATAAATAAATTTACTAACTTATTAATTCATCGTGACCCCACTAAAGACTCAGAATTGCACTCTTGAATTCATAGATCGTTCTATAACAAATATAGATACGTTATTAATTATCTATTGCTACAACCATAATTGTCACTCAATCCTCTATGGACGGTCTACAATGAGATAGCACTAAACATACTATTTTACCCCTCATTGTATTTTATCCTTAAAACACTTAGTTCCTTGTAAATGATATTTCAGTAAATTAATATTAATTACTGAAATGACATCTCTATCATTTAGCACCTTGAACCAAACTAAAAGGAAATCATCGTTTCACTTCTTCATCAGAAGCTATAGATGTTCATATCTATGATTAACACTCCCACTCAATTATACTACCGAGTTCCCAAGATGTAAGTATGTGCTAGTCCGTAGGGTAAGTTGGTAATGAACAAGTCAAAGAACTCAAATAATACAATCAGTTAGAATACTAACCACTCAGAATTGAGATTGAATTGACCTATGGTCAACTATATGATATGACTAGAATAGATAATAATGGTATGTTTACTTATCCTATCTACTGTCAATATCAGTCCAGTCCGATGTAACAAATACATCCGTTCTGATCTACTTTGCTAATGTTCTGGAAAGAACATAACACTACGATGTGTATGTAGATCATATCGTAGATTGACAAGTCAGTGTAAATCCTGTGCACTGTCTAATCTTAGAATTAACTTATTTTGAGCATATAATCATATTTATATTCCACTGTGATGACGTCACTATAGATACGATTAGTTATATGCTTGGAATTTAATAGAAATTTATATTAAACAAATAATCATGAAAATAAAACATGTGAGAAAAGTGATTGACCAAGTTAAAAATTAATTTTTATTATTTTATTGATAATAAATGAGATTACAAAAAAATTTGGTTTTAATTAGGGCATAAAACCCCAACACTTGCTAAGTTCTTGATACTTTTACTGTATATAGAAGTTTTTGATTCATAGGGTGCATAATCTTGATCGGTAGAGATCTGAACTAAAATACTTAATTAGTGGATATAGAAAGCTTGCTATCAAATCTTCGTGGCATAAACTCACCATGAAAAGTATTAGACATAGCAATTAACAGAATTTTATAGAATTGTGCAGTCACAAGTGGACAATCGTATGTTAAAAAGCAAATAATTATAATAAAAAAAAAACTTACCAAAGAAAAAAGCAGTTTATGCGGCTTCATTTAAAGAGGGGTCTCTCATTTGACCACTATTACCAAAATTGGCCAAATTGAAATGATCTATCTTTGAATATCATCATTTAATTAACCAATCTTATCATTTCAAAAGAAAAAAAAAATAGTTGTGGTTCACTTGTTAATATTCTCTAGATTTTAAGCATAATGGTCAAATTCACTCTTGTTTTAGATAAACCAACAACCCAACTAATAAAGTAAATAACAGAAGATTAAACTTGAAACCAATCAAAACTTCATCATAATAATATCAGAGTTCATAAAACAAACTTACATTACCATGAAAAGCCATCAAAGAAAACTTAAAACATAACTTTTTCTTTTTCTTTTTTGAAATATGAGAAATCACACTGTTAACTAAACTAAACTAGACACATTGAATCTAAAACAGAGCAGAGGAATGTTGGGTTATCCGGAGACATCATACCCGCCATGGAAGAACTCAGTGAACTTCTTGACTATATAGTCAAACATCATTTTTTTCACCAACTTTTTCTGAGGAGGATTTACATCACAAATTATGGGTTTGAACTCTTTCTTCTTCTTCGTTGTCTTCTCTGGGTTGGACTTCAAATCTTCATAGACACCTGACTCATTGCTAAAAACCTCTCCTTTCTCATATGGGCTCTGGTTCATCTTCGTTACCGTTTCAAAATCTGAAATTTTCCTTGCTGCCATGTTCTTTTTTTGAGTATTGTAAACGAAGGTCTTTGATTGTTTAGATGAAAATGGTTTCAGCCTTTGCTTCAATTGAGTTTTTATAAGAGTGAGTGTGTGAGAGAGAGCTTAACACAAGAAAAGAACAATCAAAGCATTTCGTGGCAAAGTTATTCTTCTTTCTTTCTTGTGGAAATTAGACACACTATCCATTTTAAATGACTTACTATTTTTAACTCTTATTTTAGTACTCGAATTTTCAATTAATATAGCCATTATACCTTTACAATTACATGTTTTTTTTCTTCTCTTTAAAGACGCTATAATTAGAATGTATTTCTAATTTAACTATAATATGACACATATAATACACATTACAACAACACTTAAAACTCTATGCTCAAGTAAGAGTAATTTGGAAAGTCTCGTGATAATAATGAATAAAGTTTAACTAAATATATTTAGTGTCTAATTTTAGTTAATTACTCCTAAATATAAGTAGTTCTCAACTTTTCTCTTCTTTCTTTTTCTTTCCGTTTGTCCATCATTTTCACACAAACACAAAAGTCCAAACTTAAATATAAACCTCATTTGTTAAAATGACATATTTTTTAAATTATTTTGTACTCTCACCTAGTTTTGATATTTTTTTATAAAATAACATTCGATATTTTGTAAAAATTTATCATAACTAAATCATAATACTATTTAATATTCTTCCCTAAAAAATAGTCTATAATTTTGAAATAACATAAATAAAACCTCTTAACAATTGAAATCGTCCTGAAATTGCAATTTTTTTTGGTATTAAATTATAGATTTAAATACTATACAAAATTTCTACATTATAATTTATCTATAAACACAGAGAGGACTACATAAGTTTCAATTAGTTATATATTTTAGATGTTCATGCTAAAAATAGAATAAAATCATTTTTAAATAATAATAGTAATATTATAGGTGGGGAAATGGAAAGTACTAAGTAGTGAGGTGAAAGGAGGTAGCATAATATAATAGTGGGAGTTATCTTTCATTGTTTTCTTCAACAAAATCTTTGTAGGGTTTGATGTCACCACATCTCACTCTCATGGACCATCCTACACTATTACAAAATTAGAAAACATTATCATATCTCTACTATATATATAGGGCATTTATTTAATCCCCCACTTCAAATTGAAGGACCAAATCTCTCATTTGATGTCAACCGTTGGATTCTCTTCTAATCATAATAGATGGTTGGATGATCATTTACTGTTCAAAAGTTGGTAAAATACCCAACTGACCCATAGCAACCTAATACTTGTTAGATTTTTTATTTTGGATATTTTCACTCATATAAATTTTTTAATACAGTTTTATATTATTAATACAACTATTTATGAGATTATTATTAAAAAATATGAATTTAATTTAATTTATCATTACAGAATTTAATTAACTAAAATTTGTAGTTAAATTAGAAAATTAATCTTAATGAAAATTGACTAACAAAATTTCTAATAAATGAAAATCGTTTTGAAATTTTGATCAACCAATCACATGTTTTGTAAAAAAATTAACACACAATGCAATCAATCATATTTTAATAAACAGGCTTTCACATATTAAATTAAGATTTTTAATTCATAATCACACTTTTATAAATACAATTTTATACTCGCGAACCAATCATGTCCTAAATAAGTTTAACTCATTTGTCATTTTTTTTCTTTGGGTGGAGGGCAAGTAATTTGTTTTTTTATTAATCTTATTTGCTTTACTGATTAATTTTAAAATCTATTAAATTATATACATATATAATGGTAATAATTAAAAATAATAAAACTAGTTTAAATGGTTTTAAATTTATAAATATTTAATTTTACAAATAAAAAATATTAATGATAATCATTTTCTCATTTATTAATTTTTATGTTAAAAAAACATCTAATTAATTTTATTGTTAAATACATTAATAAAAATAATTGATGTTAAATATTCTATCATCTACAATAACTGATACTAAACATTCTACCATCTACAATTTTTTTATTTTATAAAAAGAACACTTAAAATAATTAAAATACACAATTTATATGGCTCTACACTATATTATATTTTCCAACCTAATTAATGGTAATTCAATCTTCTCAAAATTAAAAAATAAGACTGACAAAAAAAACTTGTCCAAAAAAAAAATTAATACAAAACTCATACACAAAACAATCATAATATATATCAATTTTTATTACATTCTTCTTGTTTTGCGTTACGCAAACACAAGATTTAAATTACATAGCCCTAGGCATATGTTTACGTAACTACTATTGTAAATATATCAAACTCCATAATAGATTTACCATACAACCCTCAACAAAACACATTTTTAGACATAAAATGACACATATGCCCTCACATTTTAAAGCTACGTCAAAGACTTTTAGTCAACCGGTTTCCATAATCGATTAGAGCTTGTTACCAAAGTATTGCTCCATCTCTCTTAATATGCACATGGCCTGAAGCTAGGACCCACCTTTGAAGGACTAAATCCTGTAAGGGATGTTAAAATTTGCCATATATATATATATATATATATATGCACGGATGCCTTTAGTCATCCTTTTTTTTTTTTTATTCTTGTTTTGTCTTTTTCATTATTATAATATGACATATAATATTAACATTATAATATGATATATATTAGTTAATATCATATTACATATTTTACAAAATATCATATTATTTTTTTTATAATATTTTCTTTTTAAATTTAATAAATAAAATTTGTACTCTATACGTCATAATTTTTAAAAAAAATTAACATTATAAAATGATATATGTTATTTATTTATTTACTATCATATTTTATATTTTTAAAAATATCAAATTGCAATATCTAGCAAAATTATAAAAAGATATCCACCAAACGTAATTTTAATGAGGATTATTTTTATTAAAATCATACTATTTGTACAAAAAAAATATATTAGTTTCATATTAATTATAAACAAATATATTACAACTTTATAGAATTATTTTGAAAATAATAAAGAAGAAATAGTATTTTATGATTATTTTTTTAAGGCAAATGTGATCATTTATTTTATTTACCTATTACTATTTTTTTTTTCTTTTAATTTAATTATTTTTATATTATTAAAACTATGTATGTGTATTAACTTTTGCTGGATATGTATGTTATTGTATGTGTATCATAAAATCAGAGGAGTGACAAAATACATAATAATAATAATAATAATAATAATAATAATAATAATAATAATATCTTAAATTCAATAAGTAACACAGTCAATTCAATTTTCAAACCCAAGAAATTTTTTTTTATTAATCATGAACTATTTGTTTATATTATTATTTAATTTCTTCACTTACAAGAATTCAAAACAAAAATATATTTATCTATTTATTTATTTTTAAATCACTTTTATTCTTCTGACAAGAAGCAAAATACTAAAAAAATAGTAACAATGTTAACGGGTTGCTCGTGCATTAGGCACGAGCGATTCACTAGTATATATATATATATGTGTGTGGAAGAAACAAATCTGTCTAAGTACCAATATATATTTATTATTATTATAATAATTGAATTGGTGATGTTTTACAAATCAAAATAACTAGATTTTTTTAGACTAATAAAATTAGATACTTTTGAGGTTCTACATATAACTCTTCAAGACTTCATAATATGCCATATAGTATTTTTGTCTTCCCTCTTCATAATGATGAAAATTATAATTAGTGATTTGTTTGTCATCTTATAATTACTTTAATGCAATAACTATAGTAGTGGTTTGACTTACTTTTGTCATATTTATGCTAACGTGACTGCCGAAGAGTATTATATATTGTGAGAGATATTCACAACCTTGTCAGTGGCAAACAACATTGCCTTCTATTTATTTTATTTAAAAAAAACTAATATTTTTCTATATATTATATAATTTTGGCAACCAAATAATGTTGCCACTGTTAAAGTTTGCTCTTATAAAAAAATATAAATTTATGTTTTCACAAATTATATAGTCTTCTTTGATTGATTGATGTCCTAGTGGGGTCTTAGTTTGTTTCCAAATCGACTTTGTCTGATCTGATCATCTTTTCTTGACTACCAAATATATATATATATATATATATATATATATATCTATATGGGGTCATTTGGTAAAATAGCTTATTCTATAAATGTATTTTGCAATTTAGTCTAGTTTTAATAATTTTTTATAAAATAACTTCTCATAATTTAGACAACTAGTCAAAAATTTAGATAGTTGGTCGAAAAATTCAAACAGCCGGTCGAAAATTTTAGACAGCTGGTCGAAAAATTTAGAAAACTGGTAGAATTTTAGACAGAGATTATTTTGCAAAAGACTATCAAAAGTAAGCCAAAGTGCAAAATCACTTAAAAAATAATGATCAATTTTACAAATTTCTCATATATATATATATATGGCCCCAAAAATAATAAAGAGGACTGGGATGAGTCAATACAAATCACATGCAAGCAAAACTCATGGGAAATTAATAGATTGGAATGTGTAGTGTGGCATTTCTAATTAACCTATTAGTAGTAGTTACAATAAAATATATATATATAAGAATAGTTTTGAGACCAAACTAATTGTATTCTAATTAAGATGTTATAACTTGTAAAATCCTTTTTTGGCTAAACTTTAATTTAGACAAAATATTTTAATTGTTTAAAGAAAAAAATCAGTAGCAAATCTCCTTGTTGATATTCGATTTTATTAAGCAATATTCTCAGCTGATTTTGTAATGTGAAAATATCTCCAAATGTAAATATATTTGTTACCTTATTTATCTCAAATAATCAATTTTTGGTAAAAATATATTGTGCAAATATCTTGAGTTTATTTTCAGGGATTATATAGGATTATGGTTATCCTGGAAATAAAGAAGGAGTCGAAAATGAACTTGGTCAAGAAAAATGACCATGTTCGTTCTGCCAGATCAAACGGATCACGTTGCTGACTCATCAGTTTCCTTTTCTGTCAACACAGAATCCATCTGGCTGGCTGTTTTCCTAAATCAAAGGAATTCGCAATTGATTTCAAAGATTCCAGAAAATCATGGCCTTGGATGTTTTCCCTTCCTATAAATACCTTGCCAAGGCCTTTGGATTTTTCACCTCTTCTATTTTGAATATTTTGTAATTGTTATGCTATTTTGAAGAGTGTGTTTATTTGTAGAGATTAAGTTTGTTCACCTTAATCTTTGTGAGAGTGCTGAGTGTACTTGTGGATATCTATCTAGTCCATTGTATACAGATAGTGTCTATTGTGAACGTGTTCATAAGGATCTTCGGGAGAGGATTCGATCTAAGTCTCACTTCTGGAGGAAGTGAGCACTCGCTGTTCTTTGAAGGGAGTTCAAGAGAATCAGCGTTTCATCAAACCAGATTCGTAGAGAAGAGTACAACAAGATTGCGGCAATAGTTTAAGAGGGAGTCTTACATTGTTTAAGTCAATGCTTTTGTACACCTTGTTTCTTTACTAATTGGTTTATTCTCTGGGCGTGGCCTCAAGGAGTAGGATATCCGAAAGGGTTTCTGAACCTTGTAAAAATTCACTGTGTTCTTTATTTTTTTTTGCACTGTTTAATTTTTGTGTTCAGTTCTGTCGTGACAAGTTCGGATTCTGTCCCGACAGAATTGCTTTCTGTGTAAACATCTAATTACCATTCCGCATTTTAATTAATACTCTGTTTAATTAATCTGGTAATTATTAAAAACGGAATTTCAATTGGTATCAGAGCGGGTCACTAAACTCTTAGTGCGATCTTGTATTTTTCCGTTTGTTTTGTGCTTTGTGAAATGTCTTTCTTTGCAGAAGGTGGATCTATAACTCGTCCTCCTTTGTTTAATGATTCCAACTATCCTTATTGGAAGGTTAGGATGAGAGCCTTTATTAAATCACAAGAAGAAAAGGCATGGAGATCAATCTTAACCGGTTGGACACCCCCTTCTGAATCTGATGATGTCACAAAGGTCAAATCTGAAATTAACTGGACTGATGCTGAAGATAAATTATCCAGTTATAACAACAAAGCTTTACATGCTATCTTTAATGGGGTTGGTGAAGGTTACATAAAATTAATATCTTCGTGTGAATCTGCCAAAGAAGCTTGGGAAATCCTTCAAACTCAATTTGAAGGAACTGCTGATGTAAAACGTTCTAGGCTTGTTATGTTAACTACTAGATTTGAAAATCTTAGAATGACAGAGACTGAGTCTCTCACAGAATTCTATGAAAAATTGTCTGACATAGCTAATGAATATTTTGCTTTGGGAGAAAAATTGGAAAATAATGTGTTAGTTCGAAAAATTGTTAGAGTGCTTCCTGACAGGTTCCAAACAAAGCTCACAACAATTGAAGAAGCCAAAGATCTCGACACAATGAAAGTAGAGGAATTGATGGGTTCATTGCGAACGTTTGAACTCAATCAACAAATTCGCCAAAAGGAAAATCCAAGTGCTCCCAAAGAAAAATCAGTTGCTCTCAAATCTTCAAAAATAAAAGATTCTGAAGAAAATGATGGTGAAGACGAAATGGCTTTGTTGACCAAAAATTTTCAAAAATACATGAAAAAGATTGGTAACAAAAAATCCTCGTTCAAATCTTCCAAAGGTAATCAATTTTCTAGACCTTTTGACAATAACAATAAAAGAGGCGTGCAATGCAGGGAATGTGAAGGATTTGGTCACATTCAATCTGAATGTGCTAACACACTGAAGAAAAACAAAAAGGTAATGACAGCTACTTGGAGTGATCAGGACTCTGAAAGTAGTGAAGAGGAAGATAACGTGAATCTTGCCTTAACCTCTGTTGTTTCTGCATTAACACTAAATTTGCAGGATAATAAAAGGGTTGTTTGTCTAAACAATGATGTTCAGAAAGATAATTCTGATTGTGAATCTAGTGAGTCTGATCTAGACGAGGATTCTCTAAAAGAATCATACAAAAATATGTATGATCAATGGTTAAGGGTTTGTTCTGATAATCGCTTAATGGCAAGCAATAATAAATTCTTACAGGAAAAGAATGATGATCTTGTAAACACTGTGAAGAATCTTGAAGAAAATATTATTGCAAAAGATTGTGTAATTAAGCGATTGGCAAATGAAATTAATCACATGATTAAAGGTGTTAAAATGCTTAATCCAAATTCCAGGATTTTGGATGATGTTATTGTTGCAGGCCAAAAAGCTGGTAATTTTTCTGGCTTGGGATCTGATGGTTTCAAATCAAAGGGAAAAACCATTTTTGTGAAATCTGGAATTCATTCTGTTGCATCCACTAACCTTTCTGCAGGTACATCTCACACAATTGATTTGACAAAAAGCAAATCTGTTTCCACATCTGTTAAACAGATCAATCGGTTCATTCCAATATGTCATTTCTGTGGAGTGAAAGGACACATCCGGCCCAGATGTTTTACTATGATGAATGTTTTCAAAAACAATTATTTAAATCATTATGGTAAAACAAAACATGTTGTGAGAAAACCTTCAAAATTTGTTTGGGTTGAAAAAGCAAGAAAAACTTGTCTTGCTGCTTTTACTTGTCATAAATCTCGTGCTTCTAACTCTTGGTATTTTGATAGTGGATGCTCTAGACATATGACAGGTGATGCAAATATACTCACTAATTTCAAATCTTTGAAATGTGGTGGAGTAACATTTGGTGATGGTATGTCAGGTAATATTCTTGGAAAAGGTACTCTGAGTCTTGATGGTTTACCAAAATTGAGAAATGTTTTACTTGTTGAAGGACTTAAGGCTAATTTAATTAGTATAAGTCAGATTTGTGATCAAGGCTTCACAGTAAATTTTTCTCGTGATGATTGCAATGTTGTTGATCAAAATGGCGTGAGTATATTGAAAGGATATAGATCCATTGATAACTGCTATACTCTTTCGCCATCTCTCACATGTCACTCGGCCATAAGTAATACCACTGATTTATGGCACGAGAAACTGGGTCATATAAATTTCAAAAATTTGAAAAAAATTGCTAGTGCAGGATTAGTTCGTGGTTTACCCAAGTTGGGTAGAGAATCTGCAGGTAAATGTGAACCATGTCAGTTGGGGAAACAATTAAAAAATTCCCACACAACTGTCACGGGAATCAATACTTCAAAAGTTCTTGAACTTTTGCACATGGATCTTATGGGTCCCATTCAAGTTGAAAGTATCAATGGAAAAAGGTATATCTTTGTGTGTGTTGATGATTTTTCTCGTTTTACTTGGGTTGACTTCTTAAGGGAAAAATCAGACACGTTTGATGCCTTCAAAAATCTGTGCATTAAATTGAGAGTTGAAAAAGATTGCAATATAGGCAAGATTGTGAGAATTAGAAGTGATCATGGTAAAGAATTTGAGAATACTGTTTATGATGATTTTTGTAAATCTCTAGGAATCTCTCATGAGTTCTCATCTCCCAAGACTCCAGAACAAAATGGGGTTGTTGAGAGAAAAAATAGAACCTTGCAGGAGATGGCTAGAGTAATGCTAAACAGTAAAAACTCTCCAAACGATTGTGGGCAGAAGCAATATTCACTGCTTGCTACACAATCAATTGAGTTTTTCTCAGGCCAGGTACTTTCAAAACTCCCTACGAAATTTGGAAAGGTAAAAAGCCCAATGTAAGTTATTTTCATGTTTTTGGATGCATATGCTATATCCTCAGAGATCGTGAGAATATTGGAAAATTTGATTCAAAAAGTGATATAGGAGTGTTTCTTGGATATTCTATGAATAGTAGAGCTTATCGTGTCTTTAACATGAGAACTCAAACTATAATGGAATCGTCCAATGTTGTTGTTGATGATTTAAAAGATTTTTCTGAATATTCCAAAGAAGAAGAAATTGATAGGTTTATTGCAGAAAGCTCTCAGACAGAATCTCCCACGGTGAAAAAAGATGATGTTGTGCCCTCTCATACCGAATCTGTTACAACAGAAGCTGAATCTGTTCCAACATCGTCGGATCGATTAACAAAGGAAAGGCCAGAAATCATCACAGATTCAATACAGAGAGAACCCTCTGCCAGAATAAAAAAGAATCATCCTTCAGATCTCATTCTTGGTGATATTGAAGAAAGCATGGTCACAAGAAAAAGGTATGTGAATTTGGTTCAATTCGTTTGTTTTACATCCAGCTTTGAACCAAAAAATGTGAAAGAAGCTCTGAATGATGAGTCATGGATAAAAGCAATGCAAGAAGAATTGGAACAATTCACAAGAAATGAGGTATGGACTCTTGTTCCTAGACCAAATCATACAAATGTTATTGGCACCAAATGGATTTTCAAAAACAAAACTGATGAATTTGGTACAATAATAAGAAATAAAGCTAGGTTAGTTACTCAGGGGTATACTCAAATTGAAGGAATTGATTTTGATGAAACTTTTGTCCCTGTCGCAAGACTTGAGTCAATAAGATTGCTATTGGCTGTTGCCTGTGTTGTTGGATTCAAACTTTTTCAAATGGATGTTAAATCTGCATTTTTAAATGGAAATTTGAATGAGGAAGCATTTGTTGAACAACCAAAAGGATTTGAAGATCCACATAATCCTAATCACGTTTTTCAACTTAAAAAAGCTCTCTATGGTCTGAAACAGGCTCCTAGAGCTTGGTATGAAAGATTGACTCAATTCCTTGTTTCAAATGGGTATAAAAGAGGAGGAGTAGATAAAACTCTTTTCATCAAAAATGTTGATTCTGATATTGTCATTGCTCAAATCTATGTTGATGATATTGTTTTTGGCTCTACTTCTAACACTTTAGTGCAGGAATTTGTCAAACAGATGACGAATGAGTTTGAAATGAGTATGGTAGGTGAGTTAACCTATTTTCTAGGTTTGCAAGTCAAACAGTCAGAAGATGGAACTTTCATCTCTCAAAGTAAGTATGCAAAAAATCTGGTCAAGAAATTTGGGATGGAATCTGCCAAACACGCCAAAACACCAATGGGAACCACAGTCAAATTAACCAAGGATGAAAATGGTGTTAAGGTTGATCCAACCTTGTACAGAAGCATGATTGGAAGTCTTCTGTATCTCACAGCCAGTCGTCCTGATATAAGCTACAGTGTGGGGGTATGTGCTCGATATCAAGGAGATCCTATGGAATCACATGTGACAGCTGTAAAGCGAATCATCCGTTATGTAAATGGCACTCAAGAATATGGAATTTGGTACTCAAAGGAAACAAACTCTAATCTTGTTTGCTTTAGTGATGCTGATTGGGCAGGGAATGCAGATGACCGAAAAAGTACAAGTGGGGGATGTTTTTATCTGGGAAACAATCTAGTTTCTTGGCATAGCAAGAAACAAAATTCTATCTCGCTGTCTACTGCCGAGGCCGAGTACATTGCTGCAGGAAGCTGCTGTACACAATTATTGTGGATGAAACAAATGATGACAGATTATGGGTTTGATCTTAAAACTTTGACTATTTTCTGTGATAACACTAGTGCTATTAATATCTCAAAAAATCCTGTCCAACACTCTCGCACTAAACACATTGACATTCGTCATCATTTTATTAGGGAACTCGTTGAAAATACAACTTTGATCTTAGAATATATTGAGACTGACAAACAGATTGCAGATATTTTTACAAAAGCCCTTGATACAGTCAGGTTTGATTCCCTCAGGAAATCCTTGGGGGTTTGTCCCAATTAATTTTTTTTTGTGCTGTACCTTATCCCTGTGTCTGAAAAAGTTGTGTGATGTCTCTTTGTCCTTGCTCTCAGAAAAAGTTTCAATCATTATGTCAAAATATATTTTTACTTCAGGTTAGAAATTATAGTTAATATAATTCATGTTATTTTTTCTTCAAAATAAAAATTCAAAAAAAAAAACAAATAGTCCCTCCAATTAATATTTCTTCAATTCAATCTGTGTTTTTGTGTGTGAGTTTTTGTTTCTCGAAAAGTATTTCAAGCTCCATCTTAGAATAGAGCTACCTACACTGTTGTGTAAATTACTTAACCTTGAGTAAGTTGGAACTATGTAACTAACAATTATGTAGAAGATACTCTACCACTGTTAAAAACAAGCCTTCAGTGTAGTGTGAAAGCGTCTAATTTGGTTACTCATTGAGAAAAAGGCTAACAATTGCCACATAGGGCAATGTCCCTGAAAAAGGCTAAAAATTGCCATACAGGGCAATGATCTCTGCTTTCACAATCACACACAAATGCTTGAGATATTCTGTTGGGAAACATTTGTAAGTCTCATACACACTGATTGATTTGAGTGAAATATTTTTTGTGATTGGAATAAATGTTTTGTGATATTTTATTTTGAAAAATAAAAGCATGATTTATATTAAATATATTTTCTAAACCTCATAGTAAATATGTGTTTTGATCTAATGATTGTTTCTTTTTCCACATGCAAGGGCACGAAGACATTGGGCACTAATCAAAATGGGATATATTTTTTTTTTTTTGGGTACATTCGGTTTTACTTCTTAAAATAATAAAAAATATATATATATAATAATAATATATATATTTCTTTTTGAGGGCAATCAAATCTGCGTGTGTCAAAAGGGGTAAGTTGTATCTTGATTGTTTTTGTCCTTATCTCATTTTTTCAAAGATCAAAAGTTTCCATTTTTGGCTTGTTTCCCAATTTGTGTCGTGCACTATTGTTGGCAGTTATTTTTTGAGATATTTGGTGTGTACTTTCCTAAAGTATTTATCCTTTTTAATTGTCAAATAAAGGATTTAAAGATCAAATCCCTACCTTTTTCTGTCTTTATATTCGGATTTCCTTGGGCCCAATTCACATCTGTCTCCTTTCTTCTCCTTTTTGGTCCTTTATTTTTCTTGACAGTTTTTCTCTCATTCTCGTGCAACAATGGTGAGAACCAGAGGCAGTGGCTCTCGGTCTGTCAAGTCAGTGGCTGGTTCGATGAGTGCATCTCCATCCCTCACCAAGAAGAAAGCTCGGAAGAGTACCTTGTCTCTTCCCATCCACATTGATGATTCCATCACCACGAGCAAAGCCGTGGTCATTCCGGACCTTGAAGCCCCCAAAGCTCCGACTGAACCTCCTTCTTCGGCGGCTCCGCTCGCCTCTGTACCAGGGTCTTCCAAAAGAGGCCGAGCTTCTCCATCAGAGGATGTCTCTGATCATGGTCGTGATTCTGCCAAAGCCCATTCTGATTCCTCAGAGTCACCTGACGTGCTTGCACCCAAGAAGAAAAGCAAGGGTTGGTTCCAGGTCTCTTCTTCTCGAAAATCTCCTCGTTCCAAAGGGACTGATCCTTCTGATTCTACGCCGAAGGTTTCATCTCCTGTTGGTACCACTCCTCGTTCCAAGTTTAGGTCAAAGGTAAAGAAAATTCCTCCACCTTGTTCTTCTTCTGAAACTGACCCTTCTTCAGATTGTGTGCCCTCTGACGAAGATCCCCTTGAAGACGACCCCTCTCTTGAGGACAATGTTGACTCAGAAGATGAATCTGACCCATCAGAGGACCCCCCTGTTTCACCAAAGGGCAAGAAACCAATGAAAATTCCTGAGATTCGCACAAAGTCCCCTTTGGGTCCCAAAGTATCTCCAGGTTCTTCCTTTAAGGCCCACTCTCTGAATTTTTGTTTCAATAACAATGAGAAAAATATGAAGCATTATGTGCATCGTGATTTTATCTGTGAGAAAATTTTTTCATTATCGGCTCATAGGGTCTTTGGGGTCATAAAAAATATTGAGGATCGAGGGTGGTTAGGTTCTTTAACCGGGCTGGATGGTTTTGTTCCTAGAGTTGTACAAGAATTCTATGCCAATATCAATGATGATCTGTTTGATAGGAAGTCTTTTATGTTTGGTCAAGTTTATGTCCGAGGGAATTGGTATTTGTTCAATGCTGCTGAAATTACCAAGGTTCTTAATTTGCCTCTTTCTGTTGATAATGTTGCTGTGGAGTTTAACAAAGATAAGGTGCTTTCAGAGTTGGTAGGACAAAATATGGTGTGGGAACCTCACTCAGTCCTCAAAGTAACAGATCTTACTCATTACTATGATGTGCTTCACAAATTTGCCACCTCCAACTGGATTCCCACCACTCATACCTCCACCATTACCTTTGACACGGCCTTCTTTCTGTACAAAGATGGAACTGGTCTCGGTGTTGATCTTGCCTCTCTCATTTTTGACCAGATCACTGCCTTAGGGAATGCCAAAAAGAAAGGTCAATATTTTGGTGTTTCCCCATTTGATTTACAAGTTGCTTGATTCTCAAAAGCCTCTTCGCTTGGAATATGAGATCTTGACTCCTCCTAGTGTCGGAGCAGACTACAAACTCAAAAAGGAACCATCATCTGTTAAAGCAACTAAAGGGATTGCTCTCAAGACTGGCGATGCTGATTCTGTTGCTGCTGAACTCGCTGGTGTCAAGGCCACCCTGGAATCTGTTCAAACAGAAGTGATCAGCCTCAAGAGTTCTCTCTCAACCATGGTGTCTCACTTTGCAGCCGGTCCTTCCCACTGAGTCCATTTAGTTTTATTTTGCTTTTTTCTTTGTTTTAATAAATTGTAAAAGAACGCTTTCTTAGTGTCTTTTTGTTTTTGGGTTACTCCTTTGGCTTCTTGCTAGACAACAAGGGGGAGTAATTATGGTTTATTTTGATCAGTTTATACTGTTTTTGAGTTACATTTGAATTGCTTTTCGCAGGGGGAGTCATGCTATTATTTTTTGATCTTTGTTACATTTGTGATAATTTTCGCAGGGGGAGCAAAATTCCATTGCTATTTTGCTATTTGCTCTAACTTGTCTTGTCTTGCATGATTTTTTTTTTAAAATAAACTCTTAAAATATTCTTGTCTATCAAGTTGCCAAAGGGGGAGATTGTAAAATCCTTTTTTGGCTAAACTTTAATTTAGACAAAATATTTTAATTGTTTAAAGAAAAAAATCAGTAGCAAATCTCCTTGTTGATATTCGGTTTTATTAAGCAATATTCTCAGCTGATTTTGTAATGTGAAAAGATCTCCAAATGTAAATATATTTGTTACCTTATTTATCTCAAATAATCAATTTTTGGTAAAAATATATTGTGCAAATATCTTGAGTTTATTTTCAGGGATTATATAGGATTATGGTTATCCTGGAAATAAAGAAGGAGTCGAAAATGAACTTGGTCAAGAAAAATGACCATGTTCGTTCTGCCAGATCAAACGGATCACGTTGCTGACTCATCAGTTTCCTTTTCTGTCAACACAGAATCCATCTGGCTGGCTGTTTTCCTAAATCAAAGGAATTCGCAATTGATTTCAAAGATTCCAGAAAATCATGGCCTTGGACGTTTTCCCTTCCTATAAATACCTTGCCAAGGCCTTTGGATTTTTCACCTCTTCTATTTTGAATATTTTGTAATTGTTATGCTATTTTGAAGAGTGTGTTTATTTGTAGAGATTAAGTTTGTTCACCTTAATCTTTGTGAGAGTGCTGAGAGTACTTGTGGATATCTATCTAGTCCATTGTATACAGATAGTGTCTATTGTGAACGTGTTCATAAGGATCTTCGGGAGAGGATTCGATCTAAGTCTCACTTCTGGAGGAAGTGAGCACTCGCTGTTCTTTGAAGGGAGTTCAAGAGAATCAGCGTTTCATCAAACCAGATTCGTAGAGAAGAGTACAACAAGATTGCGGCAATAGTTTAAGAGGGAGTCTTACATTGTTTAAGTCAATGCTTTTGTACACCTTGTTTCTTTACTAATTGGTTTATTCTCTGGGCGTGGCCTCAAGGAGTAGGATATCCGAAAGGGTTTCTGAACCTTGTAAAAATTCACTGTGTTCTTTATTTTTTTTGCACTGTTTAATTTTTGTGTTCAGTTCTGTCGTGACAAGTTCGGATTCTGTCCCGACAGAATTGCTTTCTGTGTAAACATCTAATTACCATTCCGCATTTTAATTAATACTCTGTTTAATTAATCTGGTAATTATTAAAAACGGAATTTCATAACTGAATAGAGTTATTGATACAAAAAAATTTCCAAACATGAAAAAATATCAACTTTAACTACAATAACAATAAAAACTCTCTTATAACTATTACATATTTTTAAATAACTTAAGTAATTGAGACCAACTTTTTTTTATAATAAAATAGAAGTTATTCTTATATCGAGTATTAATTTACTGGATATATAAATATATATATAGGACAATTCTCTTATAGGACTTCACTTTAAGCTCTACTGGTAGGGCTCTCAGTGTTCTCGACCTTTGAACATTTTTCGGCGCAATTTTTTTTAACCGTGTATATTGTAGCTATTTAGAGCATCGGCGCAATTTTTAGAAAATTTTGAATAGTTTACAGTACCGAAAACTTGGTTCCTACATGTTGTTGCACACGTGACTAATTTTTTTTATGCGCATGGAAAACAACATGTTTGAACCTAGTTTTCGATACTGTAAACTATTCGTAATTTTCTAAAAATTTGCAGGATGATCTAAACAAATACAATATACACGATCATAAAAAAAAGCGCGCCGAAAACTATTCACGAGTCGAGAATACTGAAGATCCTCACCAATAAGACTTAAAATAAAGCTCCTATAAAAAAATTCTCCTATATATTTGTAAGTAAATTACACAATTGTTATTATTTGATATAAAGCCAACTTTTTATATTTTGGGGAAGACTTCTTCCTCAATTGAAATGATTGATTGAATTATATTTTGGTGAAGACTTTTTATATTCCCCCTCCCACTTAGCTAAAGCTACCTTTTTTCTTTCTTTTTCGTACCGAGTAAGGAGGTCGAGTACAAAAATTTATATATAAGGAAAGCATTAACTATGATCAATTGATTATTCTACAAACAATAGACTTTTCCTTTATGGTATCCAATCTATGAAACAAGAGGAAAAAAAATTCCCCAAAGACCCAATTCTTCCGTATGGACCAAGAACTATAATAAAAAAATTAAAAGCATAATCCCTAAATGTTTATGTGATTTGTTAAATAGTTATTGAATTATTTTTCTTTCAATTATTTTTTTCCTAGAAGAAAGATTTAATTACTAGATATAGAACACTTTCCATGCGAGCCATTCTCTACCATGCGATATATAAAGCGTTTTACATGTTGCTTCATTTTAAGCGGGGTTGCTCTATTGAGCAAAATTGAACCAAGAAAAGGAGGAAGAATATGTTCTTTTCTACCTTTGAATATCATCAATTAATCAAATAATCTTATCAGTTCATAAGTACTTGTAGTTGTTGCGTGTTGCTATTTGACATTTTAAGGTGTCGAACACCACATGAAGTGACATCTCATGGTTAATTAGTGATACCTCATAATACTTGTTAAATTTAAATAAGTGGGATTCGATATTGGATTACATCAATTTCGGAAGACAGTTCAATTATTTGGTTTGTTGTGAATTAACACACTTCAAGAATGAGTTAGTTTCAATAATAAGCGGAATAACACAAAATGACAATTTAGTAAAACCAGAAAATAACCAAAAATAACAGATAGATGCTATGAAACAATGTTGTAGCATTAAACACAGAGAACACTAGAATTAACGAGGTTCAATCACAAACAAGTTCTTGCTTGGATCTAATCCTCGGGAGGAACCACCTTGTGACCAATCTTTATTTGAAAGAGTGTTGCTCAGAATTACAGAAATGATCTTCAAAGATCAAACTCGAAATGGTGTCATGTACCTACAATTTTCCTCACTTTAGGGTGTTGTGATCAGACACACACAATCCCTTTACATCCCTCCACACTCATCATTTTCATCTCAAATGATCTCTCTAGATCATCCCATAGAACTAAGAACTAAAGGTCTTTATATAGACACTTATATGGGCTCCAAGAGGTTGGGAAAAACTAGCTAACAACCTAACTACCTAACTGTCAAAACAGTTAAGTTAGTTGCTAACAAACTATTCCAAGTGGCTAAATTCTAACATGGTTCGTTTTTTAAAATTATTTCATTTTCAAAACATGCAACACTAATATCAAAAACCAAGGCTTGGGGTTCGGTTTGTTCTCTCCCATGGCGAAGAGGAAGAAACTGATACGTAAGCCTGTAATTAGGGTAGAAGATCAAGAGACTCAGCAGGTTCAGGATGAGAAGGATCCTAGTAGTTCTGTCCCTAACGATCTGGTGTTTAAAGGCCCAGAGTCTGGTTTGTTGAACGAAGATAAAGATGCTCGAGAAGAGGGTTTGGATTTCAGTAACGAAGAGCAACGTTTGTCTGGGGTTAGAAGTTCTCAGGATGAAGGTTTCGCGGGAGATGGGCCAGTAAACTCGATCTCGCATGGGGCAACTTGGGCGGATAAGGTTGAAGAAGGGGATTTTCAAGCTTCAGCTCTACGTCAATGGCAGCAATTTACAGCAAGTAAGCTTTCATTTTCTGATCAGAAACTTGAGTTTACAGAGCCTTTATTCAAAGATGGAAGGAAATATGCAAAGGTAGATGCAGAGGAGGTTAAAGTCCAATCTGCGAATTGGAGTTCGGCAGTTATATGTATGGTGCTTGGGGAAAATCCTCCTATGGCTGTTTTTGAAGGATTCATTAAAAGAGTATGGGGTCATTTAGGGATTGCTCAGATAGCAAGAATGACAATGGGTCTAACCATGGTCAAATTCAATGATGAAGCAACAAGGGATCAACTTCTTGAGAATGGAATTCTTCATTTTGATCAGAAGCCTGTTATCATTCGGACATGGTCTGCGGATCTTAGTGCTATTCGCCTTGTTCGTTCAGTTCCGCTCTGGATTCGCTTGCCTGACTTAGGGTTGCAGTATTGGGGTAGCAAATTTCTTAGTGCACTTGTGAGTACGATTGTAAACCGATAATGGTTGATAAATTTACAAGGGAGCGCTCAAGAATTCAGTTTGCAAGAGTTCTTGTGGAAATGGAAGTAACTGATAATCCCCCTAGAAGTAGTTAATTTTTGAACGAGCTTGGTTAGTAATGGAACAAGGGGTGGAATATGAATGGCTACCTATTAAATGTAAAGCTTGCTCTAGTTTTGGTCATGCTGAGATGGAGTGTCGAAAAGAATTGAAAACAAAATGGGTAAAAAAAGAATCTACAACTAAAGAGGATTTGAAGTTTAGGACGAATGTTGAAGAGGAAGTGCCTACTGGTGTGGAGCCAGCGGGTTTGGCAAGCGTAGAAATGGATGGGGATCAGGCAAATAATGATGTGATGGAAGTGGTTCAAGTCTCTACATCAGAGGGAACCCAGCCTAAAACTCTGGCAAATACTGATGTTGATAAGGGCAAGCAGAATAGCAAGAGTTGGCTCACTCCTAAACATGTAGCCTCTCATCTGAATCTTGGTCAGATGGCAGCTTCTACTGCAAAGATTTCAGGATAAGGGCAGGGAAAAATCAATCAGTTTCAGGTTCTTCAAGAGCATCTGTGTGGTAATAAAGACGGTATTCCCTTGCCAATTTTTTCTAATGGATAACAACAATATACTCAGTTGGAATTTAAGGGGACTGAACAGTTCAAATAAACATAAATCAGTTGTGGATATTTGTAGTAGGTTTAAAATTGGTATTGGAGGTTTTTTGGAGACTAAAATGAAGGGGACTAAAACTCTCGATTTTATGGAGCAAAAGCTTCCTATTTGGGAGTTTTATACCAGTATGGTTACAGATGGTAGAATTTTAGTAGTTTGGAGGAAGGTTTTTGTTAAGGTTACAATTATTGAGGAATCACATCAATTTGTTCATTGCTTGGTTAAGATGGCTGGTCAGAAACAAAGGTTTTATGTTACTTTTGTCTATGGGTTTAATTCATTAAAAGGCAGAAGGAGGTTATGGGAGGGGTTACTTCGACTTTCCCTCTTGAATGAAGCTTGGATTATTTTAGGGGACTTCAATGCCCCTTTTTCTGGTATGGATAAAGCTGGTGGTAATCCGATTTCTGGTGTAGAGTTGGTAGACCCTGTTTGTTGGTTTGAGGAGGCTCATTTTGCTCCCCTAAGAAGTTTAGGTTCGTTTTTCTCCTGGAATAATAATCAAAATGGTCTAGCTCGCATCTATTCTAAAATTGATCATGTTTTTATAAATGAGGCTTGGATTGATCTTTTTCCTCATGCTAATGCTGTCTTTAGATGGGAAGTAGTCTCAGACCACTGCTCTTGTGTTGTTAACATTCAGCCTAAAGTGAATTTGGGTACTAAGTTGTTTAGATTTTACAACTTTTGGGCTGATCATCATAGGTTTACAGAAGTGGTTCGGCACAGCTGGAAGTTGCCTATTCAGGCTACTGGGTTAAGGGCTATTTTTTTAAAGACTTTGAGGCTGAAACATAGTTTAAAGAAGTTTAATCATAATACCTTTGGAGATATTGGTTTGAGTTACGACATGGCAAAAGAGAAGTACCAGGAAGCTTAGTTAAATGCCCAAGCAAATCTGACTGAGTTGAGATACCAGAAAGATATTAAGGAAGCTGCTGAAGCTTACTTAGTTCAAGAAAAAATGTTCCATAGTTTTTTGACCCAAAGAAGTAAAATAAACTGGTTAAAGAAGGGAGATATGAACACATCTTTTTTCTATGCTTATCTGAAGCAGAGAAGAGCAGATAATGGCATCGCTTCATTTGTTAATGATCAAGGTAATCTGGTGGACAATTTTTCTGAAGTTGTCTCTCATTTTGTTGAGCATTTCAGAGGTTATTTGGGGAGCCCGAGTTCAGCTACAGGTAGTATTAATATGGCTTGCATAGATTTGGGTCCTAAGCTCTCGATAGATCACCAAACAATGCTGTTAAAACCTTTCACCTATAAGGAAATTCGAAATGCATTATTTGGTATTCCCTCTACCAAATCCCCGGGTCCTGATTGGTATGGCTCTGGTTTTTCAAGGCTGCCTGGCAGGTTGTTGGGAATGAAGTGTGCTCAGCTATAAGTCAGTGTTTAGAAACAGGGTGCTTTCCTTTACATCTCCATGAAACATCCTTGTCTTTAGTCCATAAGGTGGCCAATCCATCCCGAGCAATAGACTATAGGCCAATTGCTTGTTGCACAACTTTCTATAAATGTATTGCTAAGCTGATATGTTCTAGATTGGCTTTGGTTCTTCCTGCTATTATTCAGCTGAACTAGGGGGCTTTTATTAGGGGTCGTTCAATAGCTCATAACATCATGATTTTTCAGGATCTTATTAAAAACTATGGTCGGGCTAATACTTCCCCAAGATGTGCTATTAAGATTGACTTAAGCAAGGCTTATGACACGGTAGATTGGCAATTCCTAGAGGATCTTTTAAAGGCTCTCTACTTTCCCATGAAATTTATAGGATGGATAATGGTGTGTTTATGGAATACTTCTTACTCTTTGCTCATGAATGGTAGAGTTCAAGGTAAATTCAAAGGTAAGAAGAGGCTGCGTCAGGGAGATTCAATGTCTCTTCTTTTGTTTGTTCTTATCATGAAATATATGACTCGGAGACTTCAACTTGCTGCTCTTGACCCTTCTTTCAGATATCACCCTATGTGCAAAAGTTTAAAGCTTATAAATCTCTGTTTTGCTGATGACTTGATCCTTTTTTGTAAAGGTACTCATTCAACTGTTCTTACTCTTAAAGAAACTCTTGAGGAATTCAGTTCGGCTACTGGTTTGGCTATTAATACAGCTAAGTCTCAAATATTTTTTGGAGGAGTTTCTACTACAGAGAGAAAAATTATAGCTCAGGTTGTTCATCTTCAGGAAGGCTCCTTTCCTCTTAAGTATCTTGGGGTACCTATGAGGCCAACTCAGTGGAGACATGAGGATTGTGAAATAATTCTGCAAAAAATTATATTAAGACTTCACTCTTGGTCCAGTAGACATCTCTCTTATGCAGGCCGAATGCAGCTCATACACTCAATTTTATTTGGTCTCCGAAATTATTGGATGAGAATCTTTATTTTACCACAGAGTATTGTAAAGGAGATAGAGAAATTATGTCGTAGTTTTCTGTGGGATAGTGCTGGTCTGAGGAGTAAACCTCATCTTGCTTCTTGGCAGAAGGTTTGGCTTCCTAAAGCTTATGGTGGACTTGGTTTAAGAGATGGAGCTCTTTGGAATAGAGCTATTCTAGCCAAGTATATATGGGCTTTATCTGAGCAGCCTGAGATTTTATGGGTTAAATGGGTCAATACTATATATTTGAAAGGCCTCAACTTCTGGAGTTACACACTGAAATCTGACTGTAGTTGGTATTGGAGGAAGTTATGTCACATAAGGGAGAAATTTGGTTTTACTGAGATTCAGGTAGCTGGTTGTTTTGGGAGATTCCAGCCTTCAAAATTGTATAATTTTGCTTTAAACCAGCAGCTTGTAGGCTACTCTCATGCAGTTTGGAGCAAGCTTACCTTACCAAAGCATAGATTCCTTCTTTGGCAGGTGATTAATGAACAACTTCTTACAAGGGACAACCTGATTAGACTGCATATTCAGGTGCCTATTCAGTTATGTCTGGTCTGTGGGAGCTTTCTCGAGAATCACCATCATCTTTTCTTTGCTTGCTGTCTTTCTAAGCAGGTGCTCAGTATTTTGTTTAATTGGTTTGGTTTCATTGCCTGGCCGAGGGACTTCACTAGTTGGAGTGTCTGGCATGCTAGATCTCGACATGGATTGAAGGCAGCCATTTTGAACTTATCTGTTGCTGCTGCTACTTACAGTATTTGGAGGAATAGAAACAGAAGCTTGTTTGTTGACTATTCGTTGGCAGCTGATTGATTGTCTTGCTAATGAAATTAAGAATGTAGTTAAATATAGACTTTATTTGGTTAATTTTAGAAAGATTACAGTACAAGAGCAGACCTTTATAAGGAAATTACAATGTAATTAGTGAGAGGTTTTGCTGGTTTTTTGTACATGTTTTGTTTTTGAGTGCATTGCACTAGTTTGTAAAGCTTGTTTGGTCAATGAAGTTCCATTTCTTCTTGATCAAAAAAAAAAAAAACATGCAACACTAAACCGTGTTTCTTCCTGGCCAAGAATGTTTTTTGGAGCAGAATTTAGGCTCCTAATTTTTTTTTTTTTGGACATTTGTACAATCATATTATAAATCCCCAAAGAATATAAGAGTATGATTGGTTTGCGATTAGAAAACTGTATTTTTGAAAAATGAGATTCTAAAATGAAAATATGAATTTAGTGACTAAAAACATATAACACCAAGCAATATTTAAGAAAATTGAGCCACACAACATGACCCCCTGAAAATAACATATGTCGTCCAATGCAAAGATTATATTATAATATCAATGTTTATATTATCAAATTAATACGGTGAAAAAAGAACATAAATAGAAAGGAAAATATTATATGATAAAAAACCTAAATGACTTAAAATTGATTAATTTTGATATGATAAATTAAAGTTAGAATATATACGACAAATCACGAAAAGAAAAATCTTCTAGAATAATGCTTGATTATTTTGGAATCAAAACCTAGTGTAATTAAATCCCAAACATGCCTAGTGTCAAAGAATTAATTTCAGATTAATTAGTATTTAGTCATTTTAATTTTTGAACTCTCTAACTAATTAAAACCCTCATAATTTCTCTCTAATTTCAATAGTTTTGACTTTGAACGCGGGTTAATTTTACTAACAAAATAATAACATATCTCAAACTCCACCGCACATGAGATGATCTTACATTTCATCCAAAAATTGTAACAGTTGGTTGACGTGACAAATAAACATAATTTTTTTTTCATTAACTATGATACATACAAACTCTTTCCCCGAAAATCTTATTTGGCAAAAATATCCTAGAACAATGAAAATAATTTAAAATATTATTTCATTAAAAAATTAAATTAAAACAATATAATTTTTTTTTAAACGGTTGGCTAACATGACAAATAAACATTATTTTTCTCCAGTACTATATTGCATGCAAACTCTTCCCCCAAAAATTTTTGCTTAGCAAAAATTAGGGCTAATAATTTGTGTCCATGAATGTTGACGCTTATGTATTATAAGCAAATGCTAAATCTAATAAACCCGATCTGTTTAATAAACACGTTAACCGGTCATGACTTATTTAACCCTTTTATAAATGGGTCAAGTTGAATTTGATAAACTTAAAGCGTGGTCTATAAGATAATGTTAGCTATGTGTCTCTTAGTAATTTTATTTTAATTTATTTTTTAATATAAATATTATTAAAAATATATAATATAATAATTTATATAATTAAAAACATATATTTCCTAATGTTATAATCGCATGTTTTTATTATTATTTTAGATTCATAACAAAATTATATTATCTTTTTATTAGCATTTTGAGTTTGGTCCATCCATAATTGAAAGGGCAGAATCATTTTGAAAAAGAAAAAGAAAAACGGTCTCAAAAGACACAACTAACTAACTAACAAGTCAATTAAGTGAATCCATTTATATTATTATATAGATTTAATTTTTTTGCTTTAATTTATGAAAGGAATCAAATATTAATTAAATAATTATGTGTACGTACGGTGTACTTTCCACTTAAATTAAAATACAAATAAAGAGCAAGAAAAATATATATATATATATGGTTGATATATTATTAATTATTTTGGAAAACTTTTTTCATTGCCATTCATTCATGTTGTAAAGAGAGTCATGATGATTTGGTTAAGCTAGTCACTTATTTTGAACTTTTTTTTTTCATTGGAATATTCATTTTTTCTATCTTTTTCATCACAAAAAAGTTTGAAAATACAATCACAATTTATATAAAAAGATGTAAACTTTTCCATTTTATGTTTGTTGTGGCTAAACGTTTTAATTACTCACTATATTGGTGATAAATTTTTTTACTTGTATTGTGAATAAAAATAAGATTTTGAAGTCCATAAATGTTGTATTTGTTTTAGTTTTGTTAAAAGTTAGTCTTTTTATATGTTAAGTTCCAAATATTTGACCTATTTACCTATAATTTTGAAGTTCTTATTCACAAGGGGGTTTAGCTCATTTAAGATCCCATTATAAACAAAGATTAGATTTTTGTATAAGTAGGAGGTGAATGGACTTTAAAAAAAAACTAAAACGACTTAAATTAATTATTACTTTTGATATGATAAATAAAAGCTGGAATATTTACGAAAATAATGCAAAGTAAAGTAATCTTGAATATATATGGAAATCAAAACCTAAATAATTATGCTTAACTACTTCTAAAAATTATACTTAGAACACTCATAATAGATTATATGTAAAATAGCTGCAAATCTAAAACTATAGCTAAAAGCACTAAAAAAATCCTCCATAAGATGATGTATAATAATTAAGGTGTTCAGCTAAGCTACAGTAAAAGTATATCATTCTACAGCCCTGTTTGACATTGTTTCTGCTTCTGCTTTTAGCATTTCAGGAAGTTCTTCCTAAGAAAGCTATTTAAAATTGCCTTCTGTTAAAAGAATTTTTTAAGATAAAAGCTGAAATTCAATGGTTACCCAACCAACAACAAAAGTGATTTTGAAGTTTCAAAAGTCCAAGACAGAGATGCCCCCAGGGGCGTGACAGAGATGGGTGAGGTCCAAGACAAATAAAGAAAAAAAATATTATTTTTTAATTTTTACACATAAAATGATATTTTTCTAAAATTCAAGTATCCTTTAGGGTGGGGCCCGAGACTTGGGCCTAACTCACCTATATTCAAGCACGAAATAAAGAGGACAAGTGTCGTTCCTCATGCAATGCAAACTCCACAAAGAATAATAAAGAGGAACATACACTTACTAATTACAACAAAAAGTCTTGATGTGTATTAGTGTGCTTAACAACATTCCATGATTTGATCTCAAACCTCACAACCTCTCAATATGTTTTCCTTAATGATTTTTTTTTTCTTATTATTAATTAAGTAGAAATTAGATCCAGTAGCCACTTTTAGGTAAGTCATTTCTTTTTTATTTACAATTTTTAAATTTTAGTATAATACCCACTATTTCAATAATTATACCTATTATACCCCTATAATTGGTGGATTTCGTTTTTAGAAGAGTATCATGTGGTCAAAGGTATATTTGGAATTGTCTGTGATAAAAGTGGGTAGAACTAAACTAAAAATATTTAGGAAGTAATTTTAATTAAGAACTCATTAAATTGGCTAATTTTCAGCTTATCACATTAAATTAAGCTAAGAATTTATATTCGCTTCTTAACTTTATTTGTGCACCATGTTCTCTATAAGCACTAGATAGATTCTTACTTAACTTAGTATCCAAGTCCAATGCTCCAATCCATGAAACAAGTCAACCTTTGCCTATGGACCAACAAGTCTCCCCAAAAATTGAAGGGTTAATCCCCAATAATTACTAGACCAAAACTAGTAAATCTTTGTAGCAATTAACAATAGAATTTAATAGAAATGGACTTTTTTTCTTAGAACAAAGATAGAAAATCATTTGATTCGAGTCCTATTTGGTTAGTGATTCACAAATCATCATGTTCATTTTTAGAGGGGTTGCTCTATTGAGCAAAATTGCCAAAATTGAACCAAGTGAAATTAGGAAGGTCATTATCTTTTCTTTCTTTGAATAAAAAAATAAAACATTCTCTAGAAACAAAAAAACATTACTTGTAATCGTGTTGTGGCTTAGACTTGGGTACCACAAAGTTCATCATCTCAGGACAGATTGCTTAAGAGTCTGCCAAATAATTCAAAATAATTCAGAGACTATCTTAGAATTTATAATAGTTATCCGAGACATTATTGGATTGGGAAGTTATCTAAATTCAATATCTTTTAATCATTGTAATTGTAATCGTGCTAATAATGATTTAGCTCATTCTTTAGCTTAATTGGCTTTCACTATGGAAATATCAAAAGTTCGGTGGTTCGACTTACGTGTTTGATTATGACCTAATTTGTGATTGTATATGAGCTATTGGCTTTTTTGCCTCAATGAAATCACTCTTTCTACTCTTTTTTTTTTTTTTGTTTACTTGTAGTTGTTGCCAATATGAATTTATGTATGAGAAATGGGTGAAAATAGACCCTTTTTATAGTCTTGTTTTAAAATTTAATGGTCCAATTCAGTCTTGTTTTACACCTGGACTAATTAACCAGAAGAAGATTAAAGATGAAGCCAATAATAAAATACTTCATTAATATCAAACTACATAAAACAAACCCAATTATTACATTCGAACCAATAGACTTACATAACCATGAAAAGCAACCAATGAATACTTAAGAAATCACAACATGAATGAACCAAACAAGACACTTGTTTATATTAATTTTTCTTTTAAAAAGTTATGGTAATGGAGGGTTGATCCTGATTCATTCAGCTCAGCTGCTAATTCTCTTCATGGGTTTTTTTGGCTACGACAGAACTAGAAGGCCCGCCATGGAAGAACTCAGTGGACTTCTTGACTATATATTCAACCATCATTTTTTTCACCAACTTTTTCTGAGGAGGATTTACATCACAAATATTGGGTTTGAACTCTTTCTTCTTCGTTGTCACATCTGGGTTGGACTTCAAATCTTCATAGACACCTGACTCATTGCTCAAAGCCTCTCCTTTCTCATATGGGCTCTGGTTCATCTTCGAAATCTGAGATTTTCCTTGCTGCCATTTTCTTTGCTTCGATTGAGTTTTTATAAGAGTTAACACAACAAGAGAACAATTAAACATAAAATAGTATTTGGAAATTTTATTTTTATTTATTATTTTATTTTTAAATTTTAAACAAAATTTATTAAATTTTGAAAATAGAAAATTTTTTAGTTTAAAATTTTTTTAAACCGTTTTCCACTTTTAGTTTCTTATTTTCTTCAAATCAGTACCTCATTTTATATTGTTAAATAAAATATAAAAATAAAAAGTTATCAAATGCATTTATTATTTTTTGTTTTTAAAAACAAAAAATAAAAATAGTTATCAAACATATTTTTATCTTTTAAAAATAAAGAAACAAAAATAAAAATAATATTTCTATTTTTGTGTTTAAAAAATTCAAAAATAAAAATTTTATTAAATACAACCATAATTGTTTCATATTTTTTTAAAGTTATTTTACATTCTTATTTAGTTTTGTTAATTTTTTACAAAATAGTCTCCGACAGTACAGACAGCTGGTTGAATTCAGACAATTGGTAAAATCTTTTAGATAACTAGTCAAAAAAATTATCAAAACTAAGTCATAATTCAAAATAACTTAAAAAAAAATGTCATTTTCACTAATTACTCCTAATATAATGAACAATTTTTGTCACTAACAAGTACAACTTGTAAGAAAAGGCATATTTATGATGGTATTGGTGGACAGTTAGGAATTGAATTGTTTGGTTAGTTTTGACAATTATTTATTTATCAAAACATGCACCGAAAAAGCGCGCCAAATTCCCTACTTAAACTTAGTTATCAATTATTTTGGAGCAAAAAGGAAAAGAATAAAGACAATTACTTTCTAAAAATGCCAAGGTACTGAGAAATTGCCTACTTTAACGTAGTTATCATGTGGATGTGGTTTGTAAATTGGTCAATGAATAGTTATAGATGTTTATATATATAAATATAATCTTTAAGAAATAGAAAGTGAAAGGAGTGCAATAAATTCTATACAAATTGCCAAAATATTATGTTCTAGATGGTACAATCCACTTTCAATCAACAATAACGTGTGGTTTTTTCTTTTTATCATTTTAACTTTGTCTTGGGAGTGTGCAGAATATATCATATCCAATTGCAACCGACTGCCAAAAATTTGATGTCCAATTACTATTGGATTAGATCGGATGTAATTTTTAAAAATCTAAATTAGATCGGTCATTTGTTGGATGGGGGTCCAACATCCAATAAAAATCGACCGAACCGATCCAATAATCATCTAATTACATATATGCTTATAATTTAGATGAATTTATGTTGTATTCATTTAAATTATTAGAACTAAATAGTGTTTTCATTGGGATGAATAATTTGTGTGTTTTATAATTGAAATATACATGAAAATTATATTTAAAAAGACTCTAAATGATTGGATGGATCTGATCCGATCTAATAAAAAACTAGGAGATGCATCCAATGGATGGAACCGATCCAATTTAATTATACATTTGATCGGATCGGTTGACTCAATTCAATAAGATTAGATCGGTTGTAAAAATTCAACATCCAAGAAATAATTAGATTTAATCGGAAGAGCTTAAATCCATTTAATGTAATCCAATAAACATCATTTTGTCCCATGGAAAATTGTAAGGATTGAATCAAAATGTATATATTACTCTAAAAAGACAGCCAACAAACCAACCAACAATACCCCTAGTTGGATACTATAAAATAAGTTAATAATATATTTAAGGAGTTAGAGCCACACAACACATGAACCCCTGAAAATTCATTGAAGTTTCTTTAGAATTTCATTTTGATTAACAGAAGTCCTTTAAAATCAGCAACAAGTCAATTACGTGAATCTATTTATATAATAATAAAGATTTAATTAGTTTGGCTTTAATTTATGAATGGTGTGAAATATTAGCTAAATTGATAATATGCATATTAATCAAAATGATATTGTAGAACACAGACAAAAAGTAAAGTCAAAAACTGATCAGTTGGTCACTTAAAATATATATAAATAAAGAGCAAAAATATGCACGTTGAAAGTACTTTACTCCTATTCAGGGTCCACTCAATCCTTCTTAATGAGGCCTTAGGCCCAAACAATAATCTGTGAGGCCCTATATTTAGAAAAAAATTGGGCCCTAATTTTTCGAAATTTTTTTTCGTGGGCTTTATGCCTTATTGTCATACAATTTTTTTTAGTACAAACTACATGAATTGTCCAGTTTTATAGATGATATTTAATTTTTAGCCATTTTAAAAAAAAAAATTATACTTAATATTTATTTGAATCTACTAATTATACCATTTAGTCATACTTAAGTTATATGTGTATAAGCAAGGGTATTATGGAAAATGTCATTATAATAATGGGTAAAATTTAACTTAATCTATTTAATGGCTAATTTTAGTTAACTAATCCTAAAACTGGGTACTTATCAAGTAATCCTATTTTTTTTATGTCTTTTTTATTTTATTTTTTGGGGCTTTATTTCTCTTAAAAAAAAATTGCGGGTCTTAATCTTTTGCCTAATTGGCCTTATGTCTAAGTCGGTCTGTTCCTAATTAATGGGTGATATTATTATTAGGATTTATGTAATTTTGGATTTTTTTTTTGGGTTTATGTCTTTTTAGACTCTGTATTTTGGCTCATTACTTGTTTGGACCATGTGTTTTGATAAATTACTTTTTGAACCCTATATTTTCTAAAATAGTTCAAATAGACCCCTAAACCTGATTTTGATCAAAGTTTTTTGAACTAAAATCACAAATAATTTATCAAACTAATACTCAGAACAAAAATACAGTCATTCTGTCCAAGAACTGTGTTTTTATATTCAATTTTTTGTTCATCAAAATCAGGTTTAGGGTCCTATTTGAACCATTTTACAAAACACAGGGTCCAAAAAATAATTTGCCAAAACATAGAATCCAAACAGGTAATAAGGCAAAACACAGAGTCTAAAAATGTATAAACTATTTTTTTTTCTAGTAGTTTACGTTCAAACAATTATAACGAGGACCCATTGTTTTATAAATTGATAAAAATTAGTACTATCAATTTAATCGTTTGGGGAAAATTTCTGGTGCACCCCCAAAAAGGGGTACACTGAGGAAAATTTCTGGTACACCCCCAAAATATTTTCATTACAAAGTTTTTTTATGGCCATGTATATTGTAGTTATTTAAAACATTCTGCAAATTTTCAAGAAATTCTAAATAATTTATAGTGCCGAAAAATAAGGTTCAAATAGTTTGTTGCACGCATGACTATTTTTTTTATACGTGTGGAAAGTAGCTTATTTGAACATTGTTTTCATCATTATAAATTATTCAGAATTTCTTACAAATTTGTAGGGTATCTTATATAACTACAATATATACAGTACAACAGTGTACCCCTTTTCGCTGTAGAAGAGAATTTCATCCGTTGAATTTAGTCCACCGCAAGATTCCAAATTATTTTGGAGCAAAAGTAAGGCTGCACTAATTTCTTTTGCCATTATATTACAATTATAAATTCCCAAATAATATAGACAATTACTTTTTAAAAATGCTTAGAAAGAAAAAAAATAATGAAACAAAATTTAATCAATAATTAAAATGCTAAGACATAGAGATATTGACCTAGGCTTGCTCTTTGTTTAATCAAGAGAATTAAAGGTAGTCATCATGTGGATGTGGTTTGTAATTTGGTCAATGAATATTGATATATATATATATATATATAATCTTTAAGAAATAGAAAATCAAAGTAGTGCAATAAATTCGAATCTCTATCTCTAGTCTATAGAGAGAAAGAGAGAGAAAATAAAGCAGTGTGGAAATAGGGAACACGAGAGGATATTTCTATGTTTGTTCACTTTGAATTTTGCTTGAATTGTTTTCACCCCTTTCTGTTTTTTTATTTAAAAATAAATAAAAGAAGAAAAAAAGAATGGAATATGTGCTTTAAAACGAATATGCAAATAATTCAAACTTAACAATTAAGTCTTACCATATTAGTATTAGATAACAATAAACTTAAATTTAGATAACAAAATCTCAATTTACAAAGAGAAGAAAGAAAGAAAAAAAAAAGACTAATGAGTAGATTGGTGTAGAAAACTATAACCTAGATTATTAGAGTATGATTTTGTAATTTTCAAAAACACAAAAAAGATCGATGTTCTAACTTAATAAAATTAAATAAATAGGACTTAATTTTTCAAAAGAAAAAAGTAGAGAGTCAAACGTTGTCTGTTGGGGATGCTCTTAGAAAACACATAAAGTAGGTAATCCTAGCTTAATTAGCTTTGTTAATGAAATCTTGCCTCCCTTTTTGGTTTTGTTTGTTCTACTTAATGATTTTTTTTGTAAAAAATAAATAAATACAATCCTAGCAAGGCCAAGATTTTATCTCTTTGACCTACCAAGTCGACAAATAATTTATGAGTAATCATATGTATACTTAAAATATGCACTCAAACAATACACACAGTGATGTGTCACTGCTTTTTAAAGCAGTGGGTCCCAATTTTAATAAGAGTAATGATATATGCACCCAAAATATGCACCCAAACATTATACACAGTGACGTGTCGCTGCTTTTTAAAACAGTGGGTCTCAGTTTTAATAAATGTGATTGGCTAGACTAAACTGTCATATCACTGTGTGTAATGTTTGTGTACATATTTTGGATGCACATATCATTGCTCTTTTAATAAATGTGATTGGCTAGGCTAAACTGACAAATCACTTTGTGTAATGTTTGAATGTAAATTTTGGGTGTACATATCGTTAGTCATAATTTATTTCTCCTATTCTATTCCTACAATACTATTTAATATTCTTCCCTAAAAAAATAGTCTATAATTTTGAAATAACATAACAACAAAACCTCTAAATCGTCCTGAAATTGCAATTTTTTTTTTTGTATAATAATAATAATAATAATAATAATTCCATTCAAAAGACACCCAACTAACTAAACTTTATGCCCAATTGAAGACTGTTGACGCGGCTCTTCGCCAACAGGAAATTAAGAGAAGAAGAGAAAGGGATTAGCGCTTGTGTTGAACCGAAACAGATATGTAATCTTAGGAAATGAAATGGTGACTCCAAGTACGTTTTTTGAGTGGTTCAAAGGTTAAAATCGTTCTACTCCACTAGTCAATATTATTGCTATATCCTGGATATTTGATTACAGGCCCTTTTTTACAGCAAGGAATCCAACCCCTTTTAACTCCCAAGGTCTCCATATTTATAGGAGAAGGCACCTGGGAGTTGGTAAGAAGGTCATCCCGTGACCTTCTTACCTATCATGTCAACTCTGTGACATTCATGATTAATTCCTAAACCTAACACATAAGTGTGGTCAAATCAATAGGTAAGGGGATAATGGGCCGCACAGCCCAACCCAGTCGTGGGTGTCTGAATACGCACGTTCCTGCTGCGTGTCCGAGAAGTCAGGGATATATCAAACACGTGATGTCTGATATATGCACGTTTACCTTGCGTGGCTGACTTCATAAAGGGTCATATCCTTCAACTCTAGCTCGTACTACGGGCTGGATGCTTGACTCGTCCTTCGGCCTTCAGAGCCCGGACTCTGTCTTTAAGATGTCAGAGGCGAACCCTTAGGCTACCTCGAGCTAAGGATGTATGGTCTTATGACGGCAGCTCCGATTTCGAGGACACCCACGAGATAATCATGATTAGGCCGCAGCTCAGCTCGCTAATCAGCCCTTGGGAAAATCAGGGCGTACATCTGCCCCCCAAGTCCCTGCTTGTGGCATACGACGTCGTATAAGGCCACAGTAGGGGCTTTTAGGATTCCCCACGAACTCTTCACCTTCAACACCTTACGTAGGCGCTTGATACGTGGTACATCGTGGTTGGTGACGGTACGTCTTCCGAGAACCGCATTTAATGGCCTAGCCTATGCCCAGCCGTCGTTTCATATTTTGAGTGGAGGGCCTTCGATCCCACATCAGGGTCATCCAATGGCCCTTCGTACGTGACCCTTCGCGTATATAAAAGGGGTGGCCACCCTATGCATGGGCCACCCTTTCACTCGAAATTTCTCAGAAACTCTCTCCTTCTCTCTTCATCTCAGAAGAAAAAACTCTCTTCTTTGTGACCGCCATTTTCAGCGTTTAAGAAGCTCAGGCGTGAGAGCTCCTTCAAAGCTTTGGAAACAAATACTCAGGCGGAGCTCCCACCTAGGCGACACCTTCATCCACCTTCCAGCCAAATATTCTGTAAGTTTCCTGACCATGCGTGTTTTGGAAATATTTTTCACTGTAGCTTAGGTAAATACATAATGTAACCACATGCAAGGGTTTACTGGTTTTTTGTGGGGATGAAGGGTGAAAGCCTTTTAGGTTAGGGTATTTTTGCTGTAGGAAATCACTTAAGAATATGGTTTACAGGATGCCTTTTTCTGGGGACAATTTCTGGGTATGAATTTTGACATATTTTGGGTGCAAAACCGGGTAGCTTAGGGTACACGCTTCACAGGCGGTTTTGCCTTTCATGCCTATTGGAACTTTCCCTCCAAGGCAAAATTTTAATCTGACCCTCCTGACACGAATTCCGAGTAATCGGGGATCTATTGGGAGCACAGGCGCGTGTTCATTGAACCGCATGGTCTCACTCTCCACGGGTTGGGCTTACCTTAGCTCGTGAAAAGAACAATTTGATTCTTCCTTATGATTAGGTCGCCTTTTCTGAAATCTTTTCTTTTGTTCGTTAGGCGACCAGATGGCACCGAAGAGGAACGCTCCAAAGAAGACCGTTGGCAGCTCGGCCTCCCAGCAAGATAAAGGAAAGGCGGTGATGCCGGACTCCCCAATCCCTTACTTCGGGCCAGCGGTGGAACAAGAGCTCGAGGTGGCTCCTGATGCGTTCTTTGAGGTGGAGAGGATCGTCTCAAAGATCACCGATCAGGCAAAGATCAACAAAATTTTCCACTCCCACAACATCGCGCTGGGGATAGCATCTGTGATTGCCCAACCTCCCGCTGAGGGCGAGCGGAGCTACGCGCCACTGGACGAGGCATTCGCGGCCTGGAGCGACGAGCATTTCAAGGCGGGGGCCTTCCTGCCATTGGATCAGTATTTTGCTGACTTCCTAAATTATGTGAAGTTGGCCCCCTTCCAGCTCCCCCCCAACTCTTATCGGTTGTTGGCGGGGTTGAGATATTTATTTTTAAAGCACGAGTGGGAGGTCCCCACTCCTGCGGACATATTGTACTTCTTCTGCCTCAAGGCCAGCCCGGATCAGCAGGGGCGAGGCGACGGGTTTTACTACCTAACCCGATTTCCCAATACGGCTGCGGTTATCGAGCTGCCCAGCCACCCCAACGACTTCAAGGATCAATTCTTTATGTCGACGGGGTTCAGAAACTGCGAGCTCCACTACTTCAATCGTCCTCGTAAGTGCCTTTTATCTTTAGCTCGTAAGTTAAGTATCATACAATTCCTGTATCCCTTCTGACTTAGATTAATCCTGCAGCTATCTTCGCGTGGACAGAGAAATCTGCGACCCTCAGAGGTCAATACGAAACATTGGTAGGTTTGCCCCCCAGTGAGAAGGACTACTGCGCGCTCGTGACGGACGAGACAATGGTGGCCTGCAAGCTGATTTTCCCAAATCAGACTTTGAATCTAAGGAGGCCTCGAGGGCTTCTTCCAGCTCGTACCTCTAGGCCCATCATCGTGGAGGAGGTCACGGTGGACGAAGAGGAGGAGGACGAGATCCCAGTTGTGAGGAAACAAAAAGCGGGCGTTGGAGGTCGCCCAGGCAACAAACGAGGAGAGGATCCGGTCCGGAGCAGCCGCGGGTCCTTCTGGTCAAGGTAACCTTTATATGTTTAGGAACTTAGATAGGGTCGTTGCCGACCCCCGGCTAGCTAGGTTCAATCCTAGGCAGCTCGTCCATCGCCACCGAAGTGATCCGGACCTGGACACAACTCTGCTCCACTGCGTCGACCAGCTCGTGCTGGACTACCAAGATAGCCGACCTAGGGGTACCGTAGTCGTAGATAGCACCACATCCTTTAGGTCGATTCTATTCGAGGAGTATGGGACCAACCTTAGGTCATGGCCATCACTCAGGAGAGGCGTCGTAGCTCCAGGACTTAGGCAATATGTAGAAAAATCTAGCCCGGAACCAGAGTCGGATCCAGAACTTGCTCCAGCTCGGGAAATAATCGATCTAGACTCTCCCGCAGAAACTCCGGAACCGATGGTCGTAACCATAGGTTCTTCTTCTAGCTCGGGGGGTAGGGCTTCCTTTAGTATGCGTATATTTTAATTACTCTTTTTCCCTCTTTGTTTTTGTTTCTGTATGATTGCTGAATCTTGTTCTAACCATGTCCTGGTTTTGACAGAAGAGATGTCCCAGCCCGAAGAGAGCCTGCGAGGTGCGTTTGCCGGGGCCTCTGGGCCAAAGATGAAGAAGCTCCGGACCTTGAAAAGAACTGCCGGAACTCCCACTAAATCTCCTGCAAAGGAGAAGGAGCAGATCCCCGCCGCTCAGGTCATGGGAACTAATCTTCCTGCTGCTGGGGGAAGCAACATGCCCCACCCCCTCCGCGAGCTCCTATCACCACCCAGGATGCAGGAACGAAGGCCGAGGCCGAGGCTTCGGCGATTGTACCCTCTGAGGTACGCATCCCAGTCAACCCCCAGGACCTAGAGAAGATCCCAGAGGCCTTCCAGGAACGGTGTACGAGTCGGCGAACTACGCTGTCAGCCACATATACAAGTTCACCGAGAAGGAGCTCCGGACCATCGAGACAATGAGCCCGGTGGGTGTGATGGAGTCTTCAATGGGCATGACCCTAACGGTGAGCTGACTTACCCTTTTATGGCTTTTTATTGTTACACTTTGCCCTATTTTTTCAGTCCTCCTCTTTTTTTTTTTTTTCTAAGGCAATTATCCCTTATTTCTCATAGGGCGTCGTTGCTCTTTACCGGAGCATCGCCAGGGCCCAAACTCAGCTCGAGGACATGAGGACCGAGCACCAGACCTCTCTGAAGGCGGCTAAGGATGCCTTGGCGTCCTCGCAGGCCGAGTTGGAAAAGACCCGCTTGAAGGTCCAAGAGCTCGAGACCTCCCTCGCCACCTCGCGGACAGACCTAGATGCCGCGAAGGTTGAGGCCAAGGTCGCCCTGGAGGCCGAGCAGACAACTTCGGAAAAAGCCTTGGAGGACCTGTTCTACCATTGCTGGGCCTACAACCCGGACGCTGAATACTCCTTCCTGCCAACGAGTCTTTGGGAGCGCTTGCTAGTGAAGTTCCAAGCTCGCCTTGATAAAGAAGTGCCCTCCGAGGCTGGGGAAGGCTCTGGCGCAACTGAGCAAGGCGAGACGGCGACCTCCAAGGGGCCACCTGGCGGATCTTAGGGCTTTCTTCCCTTGCGCCCTTTCCTTCACTATTTTTTAATACTTTTTGTGTAACCTTTGCATGAGGTGTTTCCACCTTGAGACAATTTGACTTAATTTTGCTTTTAATTGATCTTCTTTCTTGCCCCTATGCATTTTGGTTACAATCTTTGAAAAACTTAGTTCGCGTTAATCTTTATCCATATCTCGAGCTCTTTAGGAAGAACAACGATCAAATAGATTTAAATCAACTTCTAAGTTTTATGACCCGATTATATCCAGGAACTTAATTTGAAAACTTAGTTCGTGTTAACTTTTATCCATATCTCGAGCTCTTTAAGAAGAACAACGATCAATAGATTTAAATCAACTCCTAAGTTTTATGACCCGGTTATATCCAGAAACTTAATTTGAAAACTTAGTTCGTGTTAAATTTTATCCATATCTCAAGCTCTTTAAGAAGAACAACGATCAATAGATTTAAATCAACTCCTAAGTTTTATGACCCGGTTATATCCAGGAACTTAATTTGAAAACTTAGTTCATGTTAACTTTTATCCATATCTCGAGCTCTTTAAGAAGAACAACGATCAATAGATTTAAATCAACTTCTAAGTTTTTTGACCCGGTTATATCCAGGATAGGACTTAGTTCGTGTTAATCCTTATCAATATTTCGCGTTTTTTAAGAAAAACAACGATCAATCGATATGAATCAACTTCTAAGTCATTAAGGCGACCTGGTTATATCCAGGTACCATATGCCCCCCAAGTAACTGGGAAAGGGTCTTTCGTGGTTACTTTAGATTACACTTGAAAACATGTACAGATATAACAAAAAGTCGATTCTCATTGCTTAATACATAAAAGATGGCCTTCCAGGCCTTACAAGTGAATCATTGGTAATATTTCTTTAAATGGATGGCGTTCCAAGTCCGCGGGACTGCCCCTCCATCAAGTCGAGCTAACTTATAAGTTCCTTCCTTAACGACGTCGATGACTTGATATGGTCATTCCCAGTTTGGTCCCAAGACTCCATCTTTGGGATCTTTACTAGCTAAGAAAACTCTTCGCAGGACCAGGTCGCCAACGCTAAAGGCGCGCTTTTTGACTTTGGAGTTGAAATAGCGAGTGATCTTTTGCTGATAATGGGCGATCTGGAGTTGCGAATCTTCTCGCCTTTCATCAACTAGGTCAAGGGAATTGCACAATAGCTCGTGGTTGCGGTCCTGGTCGTAAGACTGGACCCTATGTGAAGGCACCTTAATTTCCACGGGGAGGACTGCCTCACTCCCAAAGGTTAGGGAGAAAGGAGTATGACCCGTAGGAGTCCGATGCGAGGTCCGGTATGCCCATAGGACCTGAGGGAGCTATTCTGGCCAGACTCCCTTCGCTTCATCTAATCTCTTCTTGAGGCTCGCCTTTAGAGTCTTGTTGACAGCTTCGACCTGGCCATTCGCCTGAGGGTAGGCCACGGAGGAGAAACTTTTCACAATTCCGTACCTTTCGCAAAATTTGGTGAACAGGTCGCTGTCGAACTGAGTGCCATTATCGGAAACGATCTTCTTGGGCAGGCCGAATCGACAAACAATGCTTTTTATCACGAAGTCAAGCACTTTTTTGGACGTTATCGTCGCCAGAGGTTCTGCCTCAGCCTACTTCGTGAAGTAGTCGATGGCTACCACGGCGTAACGGACCCCGCCTTTTCCAGTAGGGAGGGCGCCCACCAAATCGATTCCCCAAATAGCGAACGGCCACGGGGACGAGATCATCTTTAGTTCGACTAGAGGAGCTCGTGCAACTGCAGCGAATCGTTGGCACTTGTTGCATTTCTTCACGTATGAAATCGAGTCTTTGGACAGAGTTGGCCAGTAATATCCTTGCCTCAGGACCTTTAAGGCCAGGCTCTGCCCTCCAGTGTGATCTCCGCAAAAACCCTCGTGCACCTCCTGCAAGACGGCCTTTGCTTCGCCTGGAAGAACGCACCGCATGAGAGGTAGGGAATGCCCACGCCGGTATAACACTCCGTCAACCATCGTATATCTCGGAGCCTGATATAGGACTCGACGTGCATCGTTGCATCCTTCAGGCAGCTTTCCCTCAACGAGATATTCAAGGATAGGGGTCATCCAGGTCGGTCTGGCATCGATCATCTCGACCTCCGCCCTGACCTCTTCTATGCTTGGTTTTTCCAAGAATTCTATTGGTACTAACCCCAAGGTCTCCGTCTCCCCCGAGGTGGCGAGCTTGGCAAGAGCGTCTGCGTTAGCATTCTGCTCCCGAGGTATCTGTTCGATTGAGCCTCGCCTAAATGCGGACAGCCCACCTTTTACCTTTTCCAGATAGGCGGCCATCTTGGGTCCCCGTGCTTGATATTCGCCCAGAACCTGGTTTACCACGAGCTGGGAGTCACTGAAGCACTGGATGGAGGTCGCCTTCAACACTTGGGCTATCCTCAGCCCGGCAGCAAAGCATCATATTTGGCCTCGTTGTTGGAGGCCCTGAATCCGAATCTCAGTGTCGAGTGGAATCTATGTCCCTCGGGGGATATCAAAATGATTCCAGCTCCGGAGTCGTTCTCGTTGGATGAACCATCCACAAAGATCCTCCACGACGCCTGGGGCGAGGTGACTTGGGGTGAGTCCTCTGCTGGAACCTCCTGGAACCCTGTGCACTCGGCCACAAAATCGGCCAGAGCCTGACACTTTATAGCAGTTCGCGGAGTGTACAGGATCTCGAACTGGCTGAGTTCGATTGCCCATTTTAACAAGCGTCTCGATGCTTCAGGTTTTTGCAAAACCTGCCTTAAAGGCTGATCGGTCATGACATGTATGGAGTGGGACTGGAAATACGGCCTGAGCTTCCTCGAGGCCGTGACTAGGCAGAACGCCAATTTCTCCATCAACGGGTACCGGGATTCAGCTCCGAAAAGTCTCTTGCTTATGTAGTAGACTGGCCTCTGAATCTGGTCCTCTTCCCGGACCAACACAGCACTAGCTGCATCTTTCGTGACGGCTAGGTAGAGAAAAAGAGGTTCTCCTGCTTTTGGTTTGGATAGTACGGGGGGCTCGGCCAGATGTGCTTTCAGGTCGAGGAAATCTCTTTCGCATTCTTCTGTCCATTCGAACTTCTTGTTTCCTCGAAGCAGGTTGTAGAATGGCAAACACTTATCGGTGGATTTTGAAATAAACCGATTGAGGGCTGCCACCCTTCCTGTGAGACCTTGGACATCTTTGCCCGACATGGGCGAGGGAAGCTCGAGCAGTGACCTGATCTTGTCGGGGTTTGCCTCGATTCCTCGGGTATTGACTATGAACCCCAGGAATTTTCCCGAGGCGATCCCGAAAGTGCACTTCTGCAGGTTTAGCCTCATGCCATACTCCCGTAGGATCTTGAAGCATTCTTCCAGGTCGGAAACATGGTTATAGGCAGCCTTTGACTTGACCAACATGTCATCGACGTACACTTCCATGCTTTTTCCGATCTGGTCCGCAAACATTCTGTTTACTAACCTTTGATACGTAGCTCCAGAGTTCTTCAGACCGAAGGGCATGACCTTGTAACAATAAATGTTAGTCGGGGTCATGAAACTGGTGTGTTCCTGGTCCGCCGAATTCATGGCAATCTGATTGTAACCTGAGTACGCGTCCATAAAGGACATGAGCTCGTGCCCCGCTGTGGCATCCACCAACTGGTCAATCCTTGGCAATGGAAAGCAATCCTTGGGGCAGGCTTTATTCAGGTCAGAAAAGTCGATGCAGGTCCGCCATTTCCCGTTGGGCTTCGGGACCAGCACGGGGTTGGCGACCCAAATCGGAAACTTGGCTTCACGAATAAAGCCGCATTTTTTGAGCCGGGCTACTTCTTCCTCTAAGGCTTCAGCACGGGTTATTCCTAGGCGTCTCTGCTTATGAGACTTCGCAGGAACGCTTTTATCCAGATGAAGTGTGTGCATGATGACACTCGGGCTGATTCCCACCATGTCCTCATGGGACCATGCAAACACATCCAGATTATCCTGCAGAAATCTGACCAGCTCCGCCTTCCTCTCGCTGCAGAGGTTTTTTCCGAGCCTGATCATCCGTGATGGATTCTGCGGATCAATGTTTGCTTCCTCGAGCTCCTCAATAGCCTAGAGCTCAGACCTGTCCTCACCTATTCGGGGGTCAATATCCCTACTTAAGACGATATTTTCCCCTCCGGCGCTTTGAGGTTTTTCAATCTCAGGATTAGCTAAGGGTTCCTGAGATTCCTCTTCACCACCTTGGATGGCCATTGCCAGCTGCTCGGGTTTAGATTTTCCCTTCATGGAAATGTTGTAGCATTCTCTGGCAGCGAGCTGATCACCATGGACAGTGCATATTCCCGTGGAAGTAGGGAATTTCATCGCGAGGTGGCGGATGGAAGTGGCGGCTTCAAAAGCTATGAGTGTAGGTCGTCCCAAAATTGCGTTGTACGCAGCAGAGCAGTCAATGACCACGAACTCGTGGAGCTTCGAGACTGTTTGAGGTCCTTCTCCCAGGGTGATCACCAGCTCGATCGTCCCTATGGCCGCTGATCCTTCTCCCGAAAAACCATACAGCATCATGGAGGTTGCCTTTAGCTCGGCGACAGTCAAACCCATCTTTTCTAAGGTGGACCGGAATAGGAGGTTCACCGAGCTCCCATTGTCGATCAGTACCCTCCTAACCCTCCGATTGGCGAGCTGAACTGCCATGACCAGGGGGTCATTGTTTGGGAACTGGACATGGCCCGCATCATCTTCTGTAAAAATGATCGGTTTCTTCTCCAATCGCTGCTGCTCTGGCAGGCGCTGCTCCGGAACAAACTCTTCCCCATTATGTGCCTTAAGTTCGTTCACGTACCTCTTCTGGGCACCCCTGCTCGTGCCAGCCACATGCGGACCTCCAGATATGGTGGATATCTCCCCTCCAACCAAGGGAGGAGGGACGTCCTAATCTATCCGAGACCCGGGCTGACTAGCCGGGACTTCTGGAACAGGACGACCTGCCGAAACCCTGTTCCGTGCATATTGAGCTAAAGGACCGGCTCGGATGAGAGTCTCGATTTCATCTTTTAAATGCCTACAATCATCGGTGTTGTGGCCAACATCGTTGTGAAAGTGGCAAAACTTGGAGGTGTCTCTCTTTCCCTTTTGGTGCTTCAACGACTCGGGCCTCTTCCAGGGGAGGCGAGTAGAGTTAGCTAGGAAGATATTCTCCCTAGACTAGGTGAGCTCTGCATAAGTCGCGTAGATGGGCTTGAATTTGTCCACGGACTTATTCTTCTTTTGGCCGTGCTGGCTGCCTTCACCATTACCCTTTCTTTTACCTCCACCGAGCTGGTTGTTCTGTGTGACGTTTTGGGTTGCTGCTACGACCTCCGTCCCCGCTCCAGCGGGCTGATCAGGGACCTGGCTGGTTCCTGCAGCTGAGGCTTCCACTTCCTCCAAGTTGATCCATTCCTGGGCCCTGTTGAGGAACTCATTAATCAAGCTGACTCCCTTTCTTTGTATATCTTTCCAGAGATCTCCTCCGACGAGGATTCCAGTTCTCATGGCCATGAGTTTGGAGCTATCATCCGCGTCCCTGGCCCAAGTAGCAACGTTCGCAAATCTGCTCAGGTAGGCCTTCAGAGTTTCGCCGGGCTGCTGCCTCACGTTAGCCAGAGAGTCGGCCTGAACGCAAGCAGCCTGGGAGGCTCGGAATGCCCTTTTGAAATCCGCCGAGAAAGTCCTCCAGGAGCTGATTGATTGTCTTTTACCTTGCTTGAACCACTGCCTGGTAGGTCCAGTCAGTGTGGAAGGAAAGATTAGACACCTCAGCTCGGGACCAATGTTGTGGGCCATCATCAGGGTGTTAAACATCCCTAGGTGATTTGACGGGTCTCCGTCTCCATTGAACTTAGACAGGTGCGGTATACGGAAACCAGGTGGGTAAGCCGTTGCTGCTATGCTGGGGGCGAAGAGCTCCATCTCGTCCCCAGAATCATATTCATCTTTTTCTTTCTCGGACAGGAGCTTCCTCATCAGCTCTTCCATCTGGGCCAGGCGCTAGAGGGTTTGGTCCTGATGTCCTTGGTTATTCCGGGGCTGTTCAATAGCTCCGGATCCATTGTACATATTTGGTGGGTTATTGCCCCTCATGTCTTGAGATAGGTTACTTGGGGCATTCCCTCCGTCACGTACTTCGGACAGCCCCCCCCGAGCGAGCAAGGTTGTTTCCTCCTGCTGGCTCCCCTCTGTGAGAGTTAAGGCGATCTCGAAGGTCGCCTCCTTGGGTGGCTTGTGGACTTTGCGCCGAACTCAAACACTGACGCGGGTCTCCACCCGAAAGGTCATTCCGGCGACTGTCGGTCCAATAACTCTTGCTAGAGAGGCTTGGAGCTCGCCTTTGGTGCTGAGGATCTGGGCTTTCTCTAGGCGCCCTGCTATGCCGGGAATGTCCGGCTGATGGCGGATCTCTCCTGCTACTTCCGTAGGCTGGAATATCTCGGACTGGGCGAGGAGGAGATGGATATCTGATTGGATACGGAGGGTGCCTGACTGGGGAGACGATCCTGGTTCCGTCAGGACGGATCAGATTAGGTGGGGGCCTTTCGGCCCTGCCAACCTGCGGGTCCCGCGCCTGGCGGTCCGGACGAGGCGCAGGACGGTTATTGGGGACAGGCTGACGCTGCGAGCCCTCCTCGGACCTCCTTCAGGAATTTCCTCGAGCTCCCCTGGGTGCTCTCGAGGATGGTTGGGAGCTAGGAGTCGACGTTCTGACTGAACGGCTGTATTGCTGTTATTCGGCTCTAGGCATTCCTTCGAAGTTTGCTTCTCGTCGGTGCGACGAGGGAGTGGAGTTGGTTGTTGGAAGTCTGTCCGAGCGGCTGTGCCTGGACCGATTACCCCGGCGAGACTTAGGAGCCTCGCCTCGCCTCTCTCCGACGTTAGCGTCGGTTGTGAGAGGGGGTAGTCGGGCCAGCACATCCTTGATCTGTTGATTGGCTATTGCTAGCTGGCTTCTCAACTGAGCATTCTCCATCTCCACCGCAGTGTAATAACACGAGTTCGGATTAGGCGGCCGGGGCGCCGAACTTCCAGTGTCATCTTGGCCCGCCGGCTGCTTTCCTGGCCGTTGCTGAGCTTTAGGAATTTGTTCATCAGGGACTGCGATATGATGAGCCTCTTGCCCATCATGCTGTTCTGTCTCGTTACCATGCCTGGATCGAGTAGTCACCATAGTTGGATGTTTGCGACAGCACTAACCGAACTTGCTCTCAACGAAAGCACCAAACTGTTGACGCGGTTCTTCGCCAACAGGAAATTAAGAGAAGAAGAGAAAGGGATTAGCGCTTGTGTTGAACCGAAACAGATATGTGATCTTAGGAAATGAAATGGTGACTCCAAGTACGTTTTTTGAGTGGTTCAAAGGTTAAAATCCTTCTACTCCACTAGTCAATATTATTGTTATATCCTGGATATTTGATTACAGGCCCTTTTTTACAGCAAGGAATCCAACCCCTTTTAACTCTCAAGGTCTCCATATTTATAGGAGAAGGCACCTGGGAGTTGGTAAGAAGGTCATCCCGTGACCTTCTTACCTATCATGTCAACTCTGTGACATTCATGATTAATTCCTAAACCTGACACATAAGTGTGGTCAAATCAATAGGTAAGGGGATAATGGGCCGCACAGCCCAACCCAGTCGTGGGTGTCTGAATACGCACGTTCCTGCTGCGTGTCCGAGAAGTCAGGGATATATCAAACACGTGATGTCTGATATATGCACGTTTACCTTGCGTGGCTGACTTCATAAAGGGTCATATCCTTCAACTCTAGCTCGTACTACGGGCTGGATGCTTGACTCGTCCTTCGGCCTTCAGAGCCCGGACTCTGTCTTTAAGATGTCAGAGGCGAATCCTTAGGCTACCTCGAGCTAAGGATGTATGGTCTTATGACGGCAGCTCCAGTTTCGGGGATACCTACAAGATAATCATGATTAGGCCGCAACTCAGCTCGCTAATCAGCCCTTGGGAAAATCAGAGCGTACAAAGAACATATAATAGCAAGCAATATTTAAGAAATTTGAGCCACACAACATGACCCCTGAAAATAACATATGTCATCCAATGCATAGATTATATTATAATATCAATATTCTAAATATAAAGTTTCGAATTTGGTTTTTGTTGGAGGTTTCTGAAGGCATCAAATTAATACGGTGAAAAAAGAACATAAATAGAAAGGAAAATATTATATGATAAAAAAACTTAAATGACTTTAAATTGATTAATTTTGATGTGATAAATTAAAGTTAGAATATATACGAAAAATCATGAAAAGTAAAATCTTCTAGAATAATGCTTGATTATTTTGGAACAAAACCTAGTGTAATTAAATCCAGTGTAACACTGGTAGAAAATACAAAAGTGCAAACATACCTCATGTTTAAGACATTTTTTTGGTTTATTTTTAAGTTTTAACCTTCTCAAATGTGTATATGAGCATCTTAAACGTATAGATCTTGAAAAAATACCCACATTTACGAAAATAATGCAAAGTAAAGTCATCTTGAATATATCTGGGAATCAAAACCCAGATAATTATGCTTAACTACTTCTAAAAATTATACTTAGAACACTCGTAGTAGATCATATAAAATAGCTACAAATCTAAAAATATAGTAAAAATACTAAAAATTTCTCCATCAAATGATATATAACAATTAAGGTGTTTAGCTAAGCTACAGTAAAAGTATATCATTCTCTACGATTCTGTTTGGCTGAGCTTTTTATGAAGTTCTTCTTGAGAAAATTGCTAAAGTTGATTTCTATTAAAAGAGTTTTTTAAAAGTAAAAATTAAAACTCAATAGTTACCCAACTAGCATCAGAAGTGATTTTGGAGCTTCAGAAGCCCAAAAGCAGCTTATAAAAACTCAACCAACACGGGTCGCATTTAGCTACGCACTATTTATCATTTAAATTTTTTTAATTCTTTTTTTATTCTTTTTTTTTCCTTTATCTCTTGTCTTTTATATTTAAATAAATAAATAATATCTAGAAATGTAATATTTAAATGTTGTAAAGAGAGAAAATATAGAAAAATTTATATATATATATGATGTAATATAAAAGTTTTTGGTACAATAAAAAAAAAGTTAAGTGGTTTATTTTGAAAAAGATAGTAAAGAAGCTGATTTGAGTGCTCTTAGTGTAGTAATATTAACTATTTAAGTAATTTTATTATTTGAACTCTCAATTAAAACCCTGAGAATTGTCTCTTCCAAAGATTTTGAGTTTGAGCACCAATAGTTTTCACTGACAATTAATAACATATCTTAAACCCCACCCATTTACTTCACACTAATTAAATTAGATTAATGCTTATCACTAAATTTTATTATAAACCATATTCAAACCAAGTTAATGGTCTGGTCTCCTGAGATAGCTGGGAAATAAAGTAGTGGGAAGCAAATCAACTCAATTATGACCTTAAATTGATGTGGAAAAGGGGGACACTAGAGGGAATAACTAACCCCCTATTATATATTTATATTATCAAAAGAAAAGCTTCCTAAAGCTAGAAACTAGAAGCATTAGTGGGATTGAGCAGAATAAAAAGGGTTTTGGGAATTTTCTATATTATTATCAATGGACTCAAGGGCGAGCCTGAGATGGGTGAGGTCCAAGACAAATAAAGAACAAAAATATTATTTTATAACTTTTATACATAAAATGATATTTTTCTAAAATTCATGTATCCTTTAAGGTGGAACTCGAAATTTGGGCCTAACCCACCTATACTCAAGGACAACCCTAGATGCTCTGTCCTTCCTCATGCAATGGAAACTCCACAAAGAATAATAGAGAGGAACATACACTAACTAATTACAAAAGAAAATAATTAATTACAACAAAATGTCTTGATATGTATTAGCGTGCTTAACAACATTCCATGATTTGAGCTCAGACCTCACAACCTCTCGATATGTGTATAATGTTTGAGTGCATATTTTGGGTACACATATATTCTTTCCTAAAAGTAATGATATGTGCATCCAAAATATACACTCAAATATTACACAAAGTGATGTGGCAGTTTAGTCTAGCCAATCACATTTATTAAAATTGAGACCCACTGTTTTAAAAAACAGTGATACATCACTGTGTGTAATGTTTAGGTGCATATTTTTTGTGCACATATCATTACTCTTTCCTTAAGAATAATAATATATGCACCCAAAATATACATTCAAATATTACACACAGTGATATGACAGTTTAGTCTAGTCAAACACATTTATTAAAATTAAGACCCACAGTTTTAATAAATAGTGACACGTCACTGTGTGTAATGTTTGAGTGTATATTTTAGGTGCACATATCATTACTCTTTCCTTAATGATTTTTCTTATTAATTAAGCCCCGAAACCCTCGACCCCCGGAGATGGCGACCTCACGTGCGGCCTAAGGCCCTCAACGTGGCACTTGAAGTTCGGTCGTTCATGGGTTTCTCCCAAACTTTCCGAGCATATTCTGGCCACCTTGAGCCACCCCGAGCAGAACGACCACCACCACCATACTCATTGCTTCTTGGGCTTTAAAACCCAATAGTTTGTTTTCCGAACCACCACCTTTTAATGGTGGCGGCACCACCGTCGCCGGAGCCCCGCCGCCGGATTCAAAACCCACCAATTAATTTTTTTAAATTAAAAAATAAAAATTTTCAGGACTCGTATCGTTTTTAGGATTCGCAATGCGAGTCTTTTAAGGCTCTCAAATAGAGGACTCGCGACCTGCACTAAAATGCTTTTTTTGTAGTAGTGTATATGATATGATTAGAAGAGACAATAACAGTATGTTTACTTATCATATCTCATGTTAATATCGGTTCAGTTCGATGTAACAAATACATCCGATCTTGTCTACTTTACTAATGTTCTGGAAAGAACATAACACTACGATATGTATGTAGATCATATCGTAGATTGACAAGTCAGTGTAAATCATGTGCACTGACTAATCTTAGGACTAACTTATTTTGAGCATATAATCATATTTATATTCCACTGTGATTACGCCACTATAGATATGATTAGTTATATGCTCGAGATTTAATAAAAATTTATATTAAACAAATAATTATGAAAATAAAACATATGAGAAAAGTAGTTGACCAAGTTAAAAATTAATTTTTATTATTTTATTGATAATAAATGAGATTACAAAAAAATTGATTTTAATTAGGACATAAAACTCCAACACTTGCTAAGTTCTTGATACTTTTACTGTATATAGAAGTTTTTGATTCATAGGGTGCATAATCTTGATCGGTAGAGATCTGTACTAAAACACTTAATTAGTGGATATAGAAAGCTTGCTATCAAATCTTCTAGGCATAAACTCAGCATGAAAAGTATTAGACATATCAATTAACAGAATTTTATAGAATTGTGCAGTCACAAGGTGGACAATCATATATTAAAAAGAAAATAATAATACAAAAAAAACTTACCAAAAAAAAAGCAGTTTACTCTCTCATTTGAGCACTATTACCAAAATTGGCCAAATTGAAATGATCTATCTTTGAATATCATCATTTAATTAACCAATCTTATCTGTACAAAAGAAGAAAAAATAGTTGTGGTTCACTTGTTAATATTCTCTAGATTTTAAGCATAATGGTCAAATTCACTCTTGTTTTAGATGTGGACTAATTGAAATACACCATAACTCTCCATTAAATAAACCAACAACCCAACTAATAAAGTAAATAACAGAAGATTAAACATGAAACCAATCAAAACTTCATTAATAATAGGTTACTTTAGCAAAATGACTTATTTTTTAAAGTTATTTTTTGCACTCTAGTTTAGTTTTAATAATTATTTGTAAAATGACTTCTCATAATTTAGACAGCCGGTCGAAAAATTCAAACAATTGATCGAAAAATTTAGACAATTAATCAAATTTTAGACAAAGATCATTTTGCAAAAAATCATTAGGTTGGAGTACAAAATCACTAAAAAAAAAAAAAATCATTTTCAACAATTTCTCTTAATTATATCAGATTTCGTAAAACAAACTTACATGACCATGGCCATGAAAAGCCATCCAAGAAAACTTAAAACATAACTCTTTCTTTTTCTTTTTTGAAATATGAGAAATCACTGTTAACTAAACTAAAGTAGACACATTGAATAGAAAACAGAGCAGAGGAATGTTGGGTTATCCGGAGACATCATACCCGCCATGGAAGAACTCAGTGGACTTCTTGACTATATATTCAACCATCATTTTTTTCACCAACTTTTTCTTAGGAGGATTTACATCACAAATTATGGATTTGAACTCTTTCTTCTTCTTCGTTGTCTTCTCTGGGTTGGACTTCAAATCTTCATAGACACCTGACTCATTGCTCAAAACCTCTCCTTTCTCATATGGGCTCTGGTTCATCTTCGTTACCGTTTCAAAATCTGAAATTTTCCTTGCTGCCATGTTCTTTTTTTGAGTTGTGTAAACGAAGGATTTTGATTGTTTAGATGAAAATGGTTTCAGCCTTTGCTTCAATTGAGTTTTTATAAGAGTGAGGGAGTGAGAGAGAGCTTAACACAAGAAGAGAACAATCAAAGCATTTCGTGGCAAGCGCGTACGTCTCGTTTGGCAAAGTTATTCTTCTTTCTTTCTTTTTCTCTCCGTTGTCCATCATTTTCACACAAACACAAAAATCAAAACTTAAATATAAGGGTTCTTCGTTAAAATGACATATATTTTTTAAATTATTCGGCACTCTGACCTAGTTTTGATATTTTTCTACGAAATAGTATCCAACAGTATTGACAGCTGGTCAAAAAATTTCAGACAGTTAGTCGAAATTTTAATCAGAAATTATTTTGTAAAAAATTATCAAAACTAAATCATTATTCAAAATTACTTCAAAAAATATATATCATTTTCGCTAATTAAATGTAAGTCAAAACTTAAATATAAGTGTTCCTTTTTAATATGACATATTTTTTAAAGTTATTTTGCATTCTGACTTTATTTTGATAATTTTTTACAAAATAGCCTTCAACAATACAGACAGCTGATCGAAAATTTTTAGATAACTAGTCAAAACTTTTAGACGGCTGGTTGAAAATTTTTAGATAACTGGTCGAAACTTTTAGGCAGCTGATCTAAACTTTTAGACAGATGTTATTTTGTAAAAAATTATCAAAACTAAACTATAGTTTAAAAAAAATTGTCATTTTCACTAATTAAGACCAATTTTTGTCACTAACAAATACAACTTGTAATAAAAAGCATATTTATGATGGTATTGGTGGACAGTTACGGTTTGAATTGTTTGGTTAGTTTTGACAATTATTTATTTATCAAAACATGCACCGAAAAAGCATGCCAAATTCCCTACTTAAACGTAGTTATCATGTAAATGTGGTTAGAAATTGACAAATTATTTTGGAGCAAAAAGGAAAAGAATATAGACAATTACTTTTTAAAAATGCTAGGTATTGAGAAATTGCCTACTTAAACGTAGTTATCTTGTGGATGTGGTTTGTAAATTGGTCATTGAATAGTGATAGATATATATATAATCTTTAAGAAATAGAAAGTGAAAGGAGTGCAATAAATTCTATACAAATTGCCAAAATATTATGTTCTAGATGGTACAATCCACTTTCAATTGACAACAACGTGTGGTTTTTTCTTTTTATCATTTTAACTTTGACTTAGGGGTGTACAGAATATATTCAATCTAATTATAAACGACTGCCAAAAATTTAATATCCAATTAGCATTGGATCGGATCAGATATAATTTTTAAAAATCTAAATTAGAACGATCGGTTGTTGGATAGGGGTCCAACATCTAATAAAAATCGACCGAACCGATTCAATAATCATCTAATTTCATATATGCTTCTAATTTAGATGAATTTGTGTTGTATGCACCTAAATTATTATAACGAAATAGTGTTTTCATTTTGATGATTAATTTGTGTGTTTTATAATTGAAATATACATGAAAATTGGATTTAAAAAGACTAAAGGATAAGATAAATCCGATTTGATCTAATAAAAAATTAGGGGATGCATCCAATAGATGGAACCGATCCAATCAAATTATACATTTGATCGGATTGATTGACTCAATTCAATTGAATTGGATCGGTTGTAAAAATTCAACATTCAATAAATAATTTGATTGAGTCGGAAGAGCTTAAATCATTTGAATGTGATCCAATGAACATTTTTTTGTCCCATGGAGAATTGTAAGGATTGAATCAAAATGTATATATTACTCTAAAAAGACGGCCAACTAACCAAACCAACGATATCCCTAGTTGGATACTATAAAATAAGCTAATATATTTAAGAAGTTAGAGCCACACAACACATGAACCCCTGAAAATTCATTGAAGTTTCTTTAGAATTTCATTTTGATTAACAGAAATCCTTTAAAATCAGCAACAAGTCAATTAAGTAAATCTATTTATATAATAATAAAGATTTAATTAGTTTGGCTTTAATTTATGAATGGTGTGAAATATTAACTAAATTGATAATATGCATATTAATTAAAATGATATTGTAGAACACAGACAAAAAGAAAAGTCAAAAGCTGATCAGTTGGTCACTTAAAATATATATAAATAAAGAGCAAAAATATGCATGTTGAAAGTACTTTACTCCTATTCAGGGTCCACTCAATCCTTAACGAGGCCTTAGAGGTTCTCCAACGTATCAGTAAAATTGCATATATGCAGTAGGAGCCCTCCAATGAAGCGGCATGTATATATCAAATTTACTGTTTAGGCTACAGTACATAGCATATATGCCGTGTAGCACACGGTATACTTTTTTTTCTTTCATTTCTTTCATTATTTTATTATATATAATTATTATTATATATATTTATATTATTATTTATATATATATTTATATTATTATTTATATAATTTAGAATTTAGTTTATTATATAGAAATTAAATTATATATACCACAAATTATTATTTTTTAATTATAATTTAAATAAAACATTATTAAATATTTGTATTTTTTTTAATATTACACAATAGAAACATTACAAATTTAAAAACACATTAAAAAAATTAAAATTGAACACATTAAATATCACATTATCATTATAATTAATAGTACACATTCTCAACATTCACAATCACATTATTTAAAAAAATAATATAATAATAAAGAATATTTTTTTTGTGTAGTTTTTAGTGTTGTGATTGGAGTGAAAATAGTTTTTGATACCAAATTTGATGTTGGTGTGACACCAAATAAAGTATCAAGGATGGAGATACTCTTAGGCCCAAAAAATAATCTTTGAAGCCCTATATTTAGAAAAAAATTGGGCCTTACTTTTAGAAAGAAATAAAAATTGGGCCCTAATTTTTGGAAAAATATTTTTTCGTGGCCTTTATGCCTTATTGTCATACAATTTTTTTTTAGTACAAACTACATGAAAGTCCAGTTTTATAGATGATATTTAATTTTTAGGTATTTTTAAAAAAAAATTAATTTTATACCTAATATTTATTTGAATCTACTAATTATATCATTTAGTCATACCTAAGTTATATGTGTATAAGTAAGGTTATTATGAAAAATATCATTATAATAATGCATAAATTTTAACTTAATCTATTTAATGGCTAATTTTAGTTAATTAGTCTTAAAATTGGGTACTTATCAAGTAATCCTACTTTTTTATGTCTTTTTTATTTTAATTTTTGGGCTTTATTTCTCATTAAAAAATTATGGGTCTTAATCTTTTGCCTAATTGGCCTTATGTCTGAGTCAGCCTGCTCCTAATTAATGGGTGATATTATTATTAAGATTTATGTAATTTTGAATTTTTTTTTTGGTTTATATCTTTTTAGACCCTATGTTTTGGCTCATTACCTGTTTGGATCATGTGTTTTGATAAATTACTTTTTGGACCATGTATTTTCTAAAATAGTTCAAATAGACTCTTAAACCCGATTTTGATTAAAGTTTTTTGAACTAAAATCACAAATAATTCATCAAACTAACAACTCAAAACAAAAATACAGTCATTCTGCCTAAGAATTGTGTTTTTATATTCAATTTTTTGTTCATCAAAATCAGGTTTAGGGGCATATTTGAACCATTTTACAAAACATAGGGTCCAAAAAATAATTTGTCAAAATATAAGATTTAAACAGATAATAAGACAAAACATAGGGTCTAAAAATATATAAACCATTTTTTTTCTAATAGTTTACGTTCAAACAATCATAACGAGGACCCATTGTTTTATAAATTGATAAAATTTAGTACTATCAATTTAATCGTTTGGGGAAAATTTCTGGTGCACCCCCAAAATGGTACACTCCTCTTTACTTTTTGGCTTGGAAAATATTTTCATTACAAAGTTTTTTTATGGCCATGTATATTGTAGTTATTTAAAACATCCTACAAATTTTCAAGAAATTCTAAATAATTTATAGTGCCGAAAAATAAGATTCAAATAATTTGTTGCATGCGTGACTGTTTTTTTATACGTGTGGAAAGTAACTTATTTAAACATGATTTTCGTCATTATAAATTATTTAGAATTTCCTGAAAATTTATAAAGTGTGCTATATAACTACAGTATATACAGTGCAACAGTGTACCCCTTTTCGGTACAAGAAAATTTCATCCGTTGAATTTAGTCCACCGCAAGATTCCAAATTATTTTGGAGCAAAAGTAAGGCTGCACTAATTTCTTTTGCCATTATATTACAATTATAAATTCCCAAATAATATAGACAATTACTTTTTAAAAATGCTTAGAAAGAAAAAAAATAATGAAACAAAATTTAATCAATAATTAAAATGCTAAGACATAGAGATATTGACCTAGGCTTGCTCTTTGTTTAATCAAGAGAATTAAAGGTAGTCATCATGTGGATGTGGTTTGTAATTTGGTCAATGAATATTGATATATATATATATATATACTAGGTACAAACAACATGCAATATTGACGTTTGTTTAGTTTTATTTATATAATTTATTAATTATTTTTGTTAAATTTATATTAATATCATATAAATTTTAAATAAATATCAAATTTTAATTAAATAATTTTTTATTTTTGTTTAAGTTTATGTTTGTTCTAACTTTTGAATTTAATAGTGAAAACAAAAGATTATATATTATATGTTTAATGTAATATTAAATATTATACGTGGATTTTAAATTTAATAAGTTTCTTACTAGTTTTAAAAAAATAATATGTTGCTAATTCACAATAGATTATATTATATGTTTAATATGATATTATTCTAATAAATGAGTTTAAGTTTAATTAAATTTTATTTAAGTTATAAAACGTATGATTTTATTATTTTTAAATAATTATTATTGTAAAATATCTAAAAAAAATATCATATTTTAATTCGTTTAATTATTTATTATTTTTAAATAATTATCATAATAAAATATCTCAAAAATATCATACTTTAATTTGTTTTATTATTTTTAAATAATTATCATAATAAAATATCTCAAAAATATCATACTTTTATTTTTTTAATTATTTATTTTATTTTATTTAAGTTTAAGTGTTTACAAACTACCGTTAAATATAAGAATATTCCGTTAAAGTTAACTTTAAAAAAATAAAAAACTGTTAAAACCAAAAATTTTTGTTATCTACACATATAGAAGAGATATATATATATATATATATAATCTTTAAGAAATAGAAAATCAAAGTAGTGCAATAAATTCGAATCTCTATCTCTAGTCTATAGAGAGAAAGAGAGAAAATAAAGCAGTGTGGAAATAGGGAACATGAGAAGATATTTCTATGTTTGTTCCCTTTGAATCTTGAATTGTTTTCACCACTTTCTTTTCCCCTTGACTTAGTTTTTAATTTTAAAATAAATAAAAGAAGAAAAGAAGAATGGAATATGTGCTTTAAAACGAATATGCAAATAATTCAAACTTAATAATTAAGTCTTACCATATTAGTATTAGATAACAATAAACTTCAATTTAGATAACAAAAACTCAATTTACAAAGAGAAGAAAGAAAGAAAAGAAAAAAGACTAATGAGTAGATTTGTGTAGAAAACTATAACCGAGATTATTTGAGTATGATTTTGTAATTTTCAAAACCACAAAAAAGATCGATGTTCTAACTTAATAAAAATAAATAGAACTTAATTTTTCAAAAGAAAAAAGTAGAGGAGTCAAACGTTGTCTGTAGGGAATGCTATTAGAAAACACATAAAGTAGGTAATCCTAAAACCGTAAAAAATTAAATCTATATTTGAATGCATTTTTTCGTTTAGCATGTTACGTTTGTAATATAAAAAAAATATTTTTTTATTTTTTTTCTTTCTTTATCTCTCGTTTTTTTTATTTAAATAAATAAATAAATAATATCTAGAAATATAATATTTAAATATTGTAAAAGGAGAAAATATAGAAAAATTTATATATATATAATGTAATATAAAAGTTTTTGGTAAAATTAAAAAAAAAAAATTTAGTGATGTATTTTGAAAAAAGAGAGTAAAGAAGCTGATTTGAGTGCTCTTAGTGCAGTGATATTAACTATTTAAGTAATTTTATTATTTGAACTCTCAATTAAAACCCTGAGAATTGTCTCTTCCAAAGATTTTGAGTTTGAGCACCAATAGTTTTCACTGACAATTAATAACATATCTTAAACCCCACCCATTTACTTCACACTAATTAAATTAGATTAATGCTTATCACTAAATTTTATTATAAACCATATTCAAACCAAGTTAATGGTCTGGTCTCCTGAGATAGCTGGGAAATAAAGTAGTGGGAAGCAAATCAACTCAATTATGACCTTAAATTGATGTGGAAAAGGGGGACACTAGAGGGAATAACTAACCCCCCTATTATATATTTATATTATCAAAAGAAAAGCTTCCTAAAGCTAGAAACTAGAAGCATTAGTGGGATTGAGCAGAATAAAAAGGGTTTTGGGAATTTTCTATATTATTATCAATGGACTCAAGGGCGAGCCTGAGATGGGTGAGGTCCAAGACAAATAAAGAACAAAAATATTATTTTATAACTTTTATACATAAAATGATATTTTTCTAAAATTCATGTATCCTTTAAGGTGGAACTCGAAATTTGGGCCTAACCCACCTATACTCAAGGACAACCCTAGATGCTCTGTCCTTCCTCATGCAATGGAAACTCCACAAAGAATAATAGAGAGGAACATACACTAACTAATTACAAAAGAAAATAATTAATTACAACAAAAAGTCTTGATGTGTATTTGTGTGCTTCACAACATTTCATGATTTGAGCTCAGACCTCACAACCTTTCGATATGTGCATCTAAAATATACACTCAAATATTACACACAGTGATGTGGCAGTTTATAGTCTAGTCAATCACATTTATTAAAATTGGAACTCACTGTGTTTAAAAAACAGTGACACGTCACTATGTGTAATGTTTGGGTACATATTTTGAGTGCACATATCGTTACTCTTTTCTTAAGAGTAACGAAATGTGCACCCAAAATATACACTCAAATATTACATACAGTGATGTGGCAGTTTAGTCTAGCCAATCATATTTATTAAAACTAAGACTCACTGTTTTAAAAAAACAGTGACACGTCACTGTGTGTAATATTTGAGTGTATATTTTTTGTGCAGATATCATTACTCTTTCCTTAATGATTTTTCTTATTAATTAAGCTAAGAATGTATATTCGCTTCTTGACTTTCTTGACTTTATTTGTGCACCATGTTCTCCACAAGCACTAGATAGATTCTTACTTAACTTGGTATCCAAGTCCAATACATCCATGAAACAAGTCAAACTTTGCCTATGGACCAACAAGTCTCCCCAAAAATTGAAGGGTTAATCCCCAATAATTACTAGACCAAAACTAGTAAATCTCTGTAGCAATTAACAATAGAATTGAATAGAAATGGACTTTTTTTCTTAGAACAAAGATAGAAAATCATTTTATTCGAGTGCTATTTGGTTAGTGATTCACAAATCATCATGTTCATTTTTAGAGGGGTTGCTCTATTGAGCAAAATTGCCAAAAATTGAACCAAGTGAAATTAGGAAGGTCATTATCTTTTCTTTCTTTCTTTGAACAAAAAAAATAAAACATTCTCTAGAAACAAAAAAACATTACCTGTAATCGTGTTTTGGCTCAGGGACTCGCCTTCTGTCTCAGGCTTGGGTACCACAAAGTTCATCTCAGGACAGACTGCTTAAGAGTCTCCCAAGTAATTCGAATGGTTATCCGGGACATCATTCGGTTGGGAAGTAATCTAAATTTAGTTTCTTTTAATCATTGTAATCGTGCTAATAATGATTTAACTCATTCCTTACCTCAATTGGCTCTCAGTGTAGAGATGTCCAGAGCTTCGAAGCCTGGCTTACCTGTTTGCTTATGACTTAATTTGTGATTCTACCTTGTATGAGTTATTGGCTTTTTTGCCTCAATGAAACTACTCTTTTTACTCAATTTTTTTTTTAATTGTAGTTGTTGCCAATGTGAAATTATGTATTCACTTTCAGCCTTTTCATACGTTGACATTCTCAAGATTTTAAAATATAATGGTCCAACTCACTCTTGTTTTACATGAGGACTAATTAACCAGAAGAAGATTAAAGATGAAGCCAATAATAAAAAACTTCATTAATATCAAACTTCATAAAACAAACCCAACTATTACATTCGAACCAATAGACTTACATAACCATGAAAAGCAACCAATGAAAACTTAAGAAATCACAACATGAACCAAACAAGACACATAGAAACATCATACCTACATACACTTGTTTATTTTTCACTTGACCTCATCTTCAGCTCAGCTACTAATTCTCTTCATGGGTTTTTTTGGCCACAACAGAACTCGAAGGCCCTTCATGGAAGAAATCAGTGGACGTCTTGATTATATATTCAAACATCATTGTTTTCACCAACTTTTTCTGAGGAGGGTTTACATCACAAATTATGGGTTTGAACTCTTTCTTCTTCTTCGTTGTCACATCTGAGTTGGGCTTCATATATTCATGGACTTCTGAGTTATTTTCGGATGGGTTCTGATTCATTTTCATTACCGTTTCGAAATCTGATGAGATTTTCCTTGCTGCCATGTCTCTCTTTGGAGCTCCTACTACTACTACAAAGTTGCTCTGTTTTTTTTTTTTGAGATGTGTAGACAGAGAAGTTGCTATTCTTTTATACATGTTGGGAGACAGAAGAAATCATTTCGTGGAAATCGTTCTTAAAAGTTATTATTCTTTCGTTTTTCTTTTCTGTTCACTCATACTTGTATGTACAACTTGTACCTTTTTTTAGCTCCCTACTTTTGGCCAATGATAGGATTCGTTTCAAAGTCTGCACTTGTGGAAACCTTTTTTTTCACCATTAAATCAATTGAACAGCTAAATATAACTCGAATATTCCATATCGATAAAAAGATTCCATAGTAGTGTATCTTGTCTTTTGTAGTTTGATTGTTTGTTTTGGTTATCTTTATTTTGTTTGTTTTACATTTGTATTCAAGTTTCAGTTTTACAAGTACATCCGCGAGAGAGAGAAACAATTTTATTTTATTACTTTTGTAATATTGTAACGAGAATTGAAAATTGGAAGGAAAGAACTTGGACTTGAAATAATTGGGTTTTCTAAACACTGGGCTCTTGAGACTATGGCATACATGAGCACATGTGCCACGTGAACTAAAGAAATAATTTTTACAAGATAACAATAAAATATTCTTATGCATATTATACATTCTTCAAATTTATAAAGTTATATAAATATATAATCAATTTTTTTCTACATCATAATATATCTCATATAGTGAAAATTATATGAGATTAACTACATGATCGTGGGTGGTTAACATAATACAAAATATTAATCACATCATGTTTCAAGATTGTTTAAATACATTTATCAATTAGTTGAAAATACATTTTGTCAAGAGTGTTTAAATATATAATCTATTTGAATGTTTATAAAATACAGTTTTATTAAAAAGTAAAATTAGTATTTGTAAATATTTTATTTAATCAAATATTTTGTAGGATTCTTTTAAGAAAAATAATTTTTTTAGAAGTAATATAATGTACATGAAAAATATATATAGAGAGAGGAAGTAATTAAAAACTAGCTTTATATTCCATTATTCTTCCTTTTGTCATTTCTAAATTTTTATTTTTTTATCTTACTTTATTAGCCTTTCACATAGATTTTTTTTTTTGATGAATCAGCAGCAATTCATTACTCCACAAACAATATTACAACCTATAGGCACCTATTTGCATTAAGGCCCGTATACTCTATACAAGAATAGTAACTAGTTATAATAAGTCAAACCATGTCTTATCAACGTGATCTACATGCTTAGGCATAATACAAGTTATCCTAGTTTTAATTTGCCACTTTGCTTCCTGAACTAACAACTTGGGAGATACAATGTTTGATTGCCAGAGCTTGTTGTTCCGAGCCTGCCATAAGTGATAAACCAGCGAGGCAACAGATGCAGCCAAGACTTTCTTCTGAAACTTGCTTCTCTTGGACCTGTCTATCCACCTAAGAAGTCCCTTTAACGATTCTGTATGAGCTTTCCAACCCAGCCAAGTCTTCAATTGTTGTAAGCAATCCTGAGAGAATGAGCGGCCGAAAAACAGATGGACCACTGTTTCTTCTGCTCCATTGCAGAGGATACAAGATGAATCTTCTGATATGTTGAACCTTCGAAGTCTTTCTCTGGTTTTGAGTCTATCCTGTACTGCTATCCAAAGCACAAAGCTATGCTTTGGGATGTTAAACCTGCACCAGACTTCTTTACTCCAATGGAACCTTTCTTGCATCTGATTAAGCATTTTGTAACCTGAGGAAATTTGATAAGTCTTTTGTGTAAAATGCACAGGGTCCATAAGCTGTTTGATTTGATCTTTAAGCACCACTAACTTCCTCCAGTACCAGCTGCTTTGGGGTGGAGCCTTGTAACTCCACCACTCCTCATTCTTTATATACACGTTATGCACCCACTTAACCCATAGATTGTCTTTTTTTGTTGCAATTGACCAGACATTTTTAAACAGAGCTGCTCAGTTCCATTTTGAAATGCTCGTGAATCCTATTCCTCCAGCCTTCTTAGGCTTACAAAGCCTATTCCAGGCCACACTTCCAGACCCAGACATGTTGCTCTGCCCTTTCCAGAGGAAACTTCTACAGATCCTTTCAATTTCAGACATAATTTCCTTAGGTAGAATCATGATTTGATTCCAATAGGCATGAATAGATAGTAGTACAGAATGAATCAACGTTGATCTACCTGCAAATGATAAGTTCCTGGTACTCCAACTCTTAATCCTGGCTATCATCTTCTCAACAAGCAATTTGCATTCATCAGCTGAGATTCTCTTGGCACAGATGGGTATACCAAGATACTTAAACGGTATATTACTTCTACTGAATCCTGACACATCAATTACTCTTCGAATTTCCTCCTCACTCATGCCACTACAGTAGATGGCAGATTTTTTGATATTTGGGATCAATCCAGAGGACTTTGAGAATAACTTTAGCCCCTGCAACATTAGATATATGCTCTTGAAATCACCCTTGCAAAACAATAACACATCATCGGCAAAGCTGAGATGGTTAAGCTTTAAGTCCCTGCATCTGTCATGAAACTGAAACTTTCACATAGATATTATTGTAATTATCTTTCATTCATAATATTTGGTGATATATTCGATTTAAATATTACTTATTTTAAATAATATTATTATATGTATAAGATTTTGGTTAATTATTTATTTATTTTACTTTAATTATTTTATGATTGCTATTGCTATTTCTACTTATATTTTATTTTTTAATATTTAGTAATATATTGGATTTAAGTATTGTTTTCTTGATTAAATAAAAGATAGAAACATTTTACTAATGAATATTTGGTTTAAAAAAAATGTTTCTTTAATTAGTTTTTTGGAATGATTCTCATTAGTTTTTTAAGTATTTAAAATAAATTTTACTTTAAATTTAATTCTTTTAAAGTATTTTACATTAAAAAAATTATGTTTTGGTCTTATTATTATTGTAAAATTCTTTATTGGCTAACTTTAATTTAGACAAAATATTTTAAAGCTAATGAAGAAAATCAATAGCATGTCCTTATTGATTCATGATTTAATTATCAAATTGATTCAGCAGATTTTCTATTTATATTTAAACTCCTATAGTTAATTAATTTGGAGATTATCACGAGACGTAGTACAATCTTAGGCTTATATTTTTACATACATGTAGAAGACAATATAAGACATAGTGAAGTGTTATATATTTGTTATAATAAATTATTAAAATATTCGTTTCTGAAAATAATAAAGGAAATGAAAAGGTGTCAAGCATGCACACTTACACTTCATTTATTAATATTTTGACTACAACAAAATTTTTACAGCGAGAAATAAAAAGAGGTCTAATATATAGAAACAGTGATGATTAAATAAGTTAGGAATATTCCCTATTAGTAGAAAGATTCACTATAATTATTTGTCATTTTCCATCCCTTATTATAACTTTATTATTCAACGTTTGCTTGTTTATTTTGCTGAATCTATTCAATGTAATATTTTTAGAGATTTAAGTATTTATATCTTATTTTTTAAATACAAATTTACGTGTCTATTTTTTTTTAAAATTCTAATCTTCTACTTATTATATATGTGACACTTATTTCTCATTTTTTTTATCCATTAAATATTTCCATTATATAAAAAATAAAACTTTTATATAAATATTATTATATGATTTTTTTAAATGTTATTATATGAAAAATGTGCACAATTTATTATACTTCTTTAGATTGTGTAGGCAATTAAAAAAATAATTTTCTTAAAAAATATTTAATTTTGTTTCATCATTTTAGTTCTGACAATTTTTGTTCTTATGATGATATATCTCACTGACTTGTGATGTATTTTGTTTTCTAATTGAATGTACTTTTTTAAAATATGCTCTTTTAATTTTATCTTTTTTTTTCATTTGTTTTTATCTATTAATTTATTATGTTTATAATTTACTATATATAAAGGCACGATTGTTATTTTCTTAATAAATTAGAAGGAAATTATAATTTGGGATTAGATATTACTTTTGTTATCCCCAAAAATTGGAGATCAATGACGTGGCAATAAAGGTGACAAGTGGCAGTGCATGGTCAATAAAAGACATATTAATAGTCAATAAATACATTGACTCCTCAGAGTTGTGATAAAGTGACCCGGTAGACTGACGAAGAATTTGAACTGCTTGAAAGATGTCATAACCAAGCCAAGTGCATCCTAGGAGAGCTAAGGAGAGTGCATCCTAGGAGATCCCAAGGGTGTGGTCCGAGGAGAGCTAAGGAGAGTGCATCCTAGGAGAGCTAAGGAGAGTGCATCCTAGGAGAGCCCAAGGATGTGATCCGAGGAGAGCCCAAGGGACTTTGGTCCTAGGAGACCCCAAGGATTTGGTCCGAGGAGACCCCAAGAGAGTGGTCCTGGGAGACCCCAAGAGAGTGGTCCTAGGAGACCCCAAGGATGTGGTCCGAGGAGAGCCCAAGAATTTGGTCTTTATGCGTATGTCCAACAAGTGCATGGTTGTCCAAATAAAGAAATGGCATGCTAGAGGAGAGTGCCATGTTAGAGGAGAGAAGTGCATGTCCTACCACCATGCACATGTCCGACCAGCAAATGTTTGTCCTACCAACAAGTGTGTGTCCTACCACCATGCACATGTCCGACCAGCACTTGCATGAGTGGTCAGTAGGAGAGGTGGATCAACTAGCTAGAGGAGCACTAAGTCAAGATTCCCAGAAACAGCTTCAACAAGATACGCGGGAATCTCTCATTCTTCCCACAAATGGGGGGTTTTGTTACATTTTGAATGTTTTTTGTAATTTAAATGTAATAAATATAATAAAATATCTCGATTCTAGGGGATATCAGATGTATGACCCTAAGCATATAAATAGAGGGCTTATGGGATTAGAGAGGGGCTTCTGCTTCTTCTTTCTAGAGAGAGAAAATTTGGGTCTGAGTATTCTAGAGAGAGAAAGTGCCGGTATTTGAAAAGATTCTTGTATTTTTGCAATCTGTACTGAAGAAACTTAATTGGCTCAGTCCATCTGATCTTGAGTACAGATCTATAATCACAACTCTAAGTGGATTAGGCTATTACCGACTGATCGGGGCTGAACCACTATAAAAATCTTGTGTGTTATTTACTTTTCATGATTAAACTGTCTGTGTTATTTAAATTCTCTTGAAGTTTGTCGTATTTGACGTTCTCACGTCGTTGGCTAAAAAACACAGTCAACAACTTTCATGTTTCATTCTTAAATTTTTAATCTACAATCTCAGTTATTAATGATGTATATTATTAAACAAACTTTACATTTATTATGCAGTATTTTTTAAGTTTGACTTTGTTTATTATAATTTTTTATATAATATGAATATTAAATTACAAATAACCTAATAAAATAAATTACTAATTTATTATAAAGTGAGGTATATACATTTTGAGTAATATACTCTGTAATTAGTATAAGTAATACACTAATAATAAGAGATGGATAAATAAATAAAATCAATAATAACATGAAAAAATTGTAATAATTGAATTGGTAATTATTTATTTAGATAATTACTCATTTTATTTGTTATAATTTTTCATTTTAAAAAATTGAATTAAAATTAAATTAATATAATCTAAACAAATAAAAATGACAATTTTTTTTACAAAAATGTTGAAAAAATAATAGTTAACAAAAATATTTTTTTTTAAATTACCGGGTAAGCACGTACCTATTAACTAGTATTTATATATATATATATGTCAACTTCAATCAATCACTGTCTCTTATATATAATAAATCTACATAACTTCAACTACAATCAATCAATGTCTCTTTTATATAATATAACCACTTTTTATTACAATTAAATGATATTTTAATTAATTTAGTCAAAAGTTTAACTAATTAAAATTTAGATATTAGTTTAAAAAAAAACTAAATTTTTCACACGTGCCCACCTAGAATTAAAATTATAGGAATATGAGCCTTCTTAAGTTTAGGTTATTAGAGCACTCCCAATGGATGAGGTAAAATGTCAAATTCTTTATAATACAGAGAAAAAATTATTAAATAATCTTCCAATGGATGATGTAAAGTTATATTTATTTACCTAAATGAATAGTATTTCTCTATATGTAGTGAAACACTATTCATCAAGCTATAAATTTTTTATTATTTTTTTATAAACTTTTGTATATATATGAGTGTGGTACTATTATATTTAATTATTTTATTTCTTAAAATGAATAAAATATTTTTAAAAAATATGATATTTAAATGATGTAGAGAAAAAATAAAGAAATTGATGTATGGTATAATGTAAAAGTTTGAGGTAAATTATAAAAAAAAATAGTTTTGGAGGTGTATTTTGTAATATACATATAAAGCATTAAAATTAAAAAAATACACTCAAATCTGTTTTTTTTTTTTAATAAATACTAAAAACATATTTTTTTCTTTTTCATTATTAATCTGATTTTTCTAAAACTATACAACTTCTTTTGTTTTTTTAACACAATAATATAACTATAATACAAAATATCACACACATACATATATATATATTAATCATTCACAATCATTCACGTGCATAAACTACCTCTTGGAGCTGTTCTGCCTATTGCCGAGAGATTGGAGCTGCTCAACCACTTTGGTGGGCCTGTTTATAGAGAGAGAGACCGAGATAGAGAGAAAGAAATACAGAGACCCATTAAAAAAAATAGAGAGAAACCGAGATAGAGAGAAAGAAAGAGAGAGGATTATCTTACCTTGAGAAAGGAGTGGACAACAGCAGCAAGGCTTGGGCTGGTCGGAGGGAACACGTACAGGGCTGGGCTGGTCGGAGGGAGAACTAGAGAGAAGAGAAGAAGAAAGAGAGAAAAAAAAAGGAAGAAGGGGCTCGACCGTTGGGTAAATCGCTATGACTTTTGGCGGCGCATTTCGTTGCGCCGGCAAAAGTCTAAAAATCTGCCGGAAAAAGTCATTAATAAAACCCTAGGACAAAACGGCGCTGTTTTAATTAGTCCGACTTTTGCTGCTGCAACGAAACGCGCCGGCAAAAGTCTAACCACCTACTTTCTTGAAAACGTGCACAAATTTAAAATGTACGTTTGACTTTTGCCAGCGCATTAGGTGAAATGCGCCGCCAAAATTGTATGGTATTTTTTTAAAAAAAATTTATACTTTGCTGGCGCAATTCGAGGTTGCGCCGGCAAAGGTTACTTTTGCCGACGCAACCTCGAATTGCGCCGGCAAAAGGCCTTGTTTTTGCCGTTTGCCGGCGTCATTCACTAAATGCGCCGGTAAAAGTCTTTTTTTCCGTTGCAATTCCGAATTGCGTTGGCAAAAGCCTTCTTTCTTGTAGTGTAGGTCTCCTAATTTTATTTTGTATCAGATAAGTCATTTTAATTAGAAAATTATTTACAAAATGCGAAACAATAAAAGGGATTTATAGCCTGTTGACGACGTTTTTTGTCAACTAAAAACAAGAGCAATTAAGCAAGTATAATTCAGAAAGAAAAGAACAACATAGATGTTTACGTGGTTCAGTAATTAAAATCTGCCTACATCCACGAGTCACTTTTATTGAGGTCTGTGTTTAAGCTTTTAGAGCAATTTCATAGAGCGTTTTCTTGTACAAAATAGTGTATGTGTACAAATGACTAATCACAGACTATTTATAGACCTGGTTACAATAATCATCCTTTAATATTAGGAATATTGTGTTACCCATATCAGGTTTTAATTGGAACAACAAATCTCGTAGATTAAATACAATCAATCAAATTTATTGTAAATAAATATCATTATACAATAGGGTTGATTATACGATTTGAAATAAATCCCCCGATTATAGGAATTTCCTGACAGCATCTCCGTGTAGTGATTTAACGTGTCTTTGAGCTTGAATACTGCTCCTAACGTGCTTTCGAGATCACTCATATCCTCGAGCTCACCATTCCAGTTGTCGCCACCTCCTTACTTGATCAGTCTATCAAACTCATCTATTGGAGGAGGCTAATGCCTTCGAGCTACAACTCATGCTCGAGCGTTGATGAAATAACTCTAGAACTTCATGAAAATTTGTAAAATTATAATGTTAATACTTATTATTTCTGAGCTTACACTTTACGAGCATACATTTAAGGTTTTTTATTTATTCTCAAAAATTGAGTGTAACATTTTATCCCCTCAAAAGTGTAGGTTCAAAGCATATAAGAAGGAAACTTTTGAATTTCACTTTTGGAAAACGTGCCCACCTATTACACTCGAGTGCAGACACGTGTCAACATGAGATTTAATATTAAGAGTACTTGAGTATTCTTTCCCTGCACACGTTCTTTCCTATTCCCTTTTTTGTCGTCAGTTTTTGAAATTAAATGTGGTCCATCATATCACATTTTAATCCATGCCAAAGGCTCGTATTAACCCCCTCATGCCACCCTTTTGCCTATTTAAACTCCCATTCATCTTCTCCAACTTCGCTTTTACTCTCTCAACTTTCAGAAGAAAAAACACGAACCAGAGCTCTCAAACCTTCGCATGTTCTCCAAGCCAAAGAAACAAAGTAATCTTAGTTTGTTTGGCTCCATCAGATCGATCCTGCTTCCAATCGATAATCTTTTCCTTCTCAAGATCAATTTTGTGTATGTAACGCCCTGGATAGCCAAGACCGCTACACTGTGTACTTATAAAGGTGCAAGACTTGCTAATCAAGTCATTAATTTAAAATCGTGTCACTAAACATGTATGAGCTAGGGTTAAAAGGTTTTGGTCTCCAAAGTTTCATTTTATATAAGTAAGTAGTTATATACACGGGATCCCAAAAGAAACAGAGTTTAAAAGTTGGATTACAGATTCCCAAAATAATATAAGCAACTGTCAGCCATACTAAGGCAAAATAGACAATCTCTGGGTCACGCGTCTCTGCTTAAACCTCAACCGTGGCGACTGAGCAACTGGCCATGTACATTCCACCCACCGAGCTCTCCAAATCAAGGCTAATCAAGCTTGCCCTTGCCTTTACCTGCACCACGTAGCACCCGTGAGCCAAGGCCCAGCAAGAAAACATGATATGTAACATAACCAATAATAATAGATAGTAAATTCACTAAGCATGAACTTTCACCAAATAATCCACACTTAACACTCAGCATATATTCAAAATCATGGATACAATCAATCACTTATAATACTCATATCACATAATAATCAGGGCCGACAACATAGGCCGCACCCCCTGTTTACTCCACTGACTCCGGCCCGCTTAAACCGAGCTCAGTGCATATTAAGTTGTCCTTGGCTACCAGTGGCCAAGTCGCGCCTTGTGCGCTAGTGTAACCCTTGGCACCCTTAGGTCGTTGGTTCACTAATTACCTTGCATGGCATAATACCATCTATTCAAGCATACACAATAGGGAACCCTTAGTCCCATCACATATATTCAACCAGGTGCAGTTCTCTTACCTTTAATCCTTACGGTTTTGGATTACGAGCGACGCTCCTCAGGCACGATCCGTTCCCGAGCCTAAGCCTTTATCACCTAGTCACAACCAAGGTAAAGGATACCATCAAAAAACTTAAATGAGCTTCCAGACAAAGTTTTAATCTCTGGAACATTGAATTTCACCAAACATGGTAAAAGATTCAATCCCGAGCACCCTAGGTTAAATTCCCAAGCCTGGAATCTCAAAATCCCAAAATCCCTTAAGGGCCGCGGCATTAGCCATCCATGCCACAACATGGCCCCAATCAGAGACCACCCAATGCCCAAAAACAGGTAAGGGTCGCGGCCCTACTTAGACCATGCCGCGGCCCGCCCTCCTTCCTCAGCATCCATCAGCTTCGAAGGGCCGCGGCTCACCAAGAACTATGCTGCGGCCCGACCCCTTCGAACCCAGAAAAACCACCATTTTTAACTCCCAAACCTCATGCAAACTCACTCAAAACCACCCCAAATCCACAACTCAATTATCCAAAAACTTCCCACAAGATTCCAACAACACAACCCAGCTGAATCCTAGGCTAGAAACCCATAGAAAAACCCATTTCAATTACTGAAACTTTCTAACCCAAGAACTCAAAACTCAGCCATGCCAAACTCGAATTTAAGCCTCTAAATCACAAATTATAACTTACCTCCTCAGTTGAACTCCTTTTCTAAGCAGAATCCCTGTTAATTCCCAAGTTTTCCAGCTCCAATTCAACCTTAACATCAATATCACAATCATCTCATTACTCAGTCAAAAACTCAAAGTTTCTAACTTCAAAACACAGTTTACTTCTTACCTTAGCCATATTAATTGTTCCCTGAATAATCTCTGAGCTTAGCTTTAAATCCTCACTGAATTCCCAGCATAAAATCCCAGAAATTCTCTGTTTTTCCTTTCCTTATGCTTTCCTTGAGAGAAAGGAAAGAAGAGCTGAGAAGAAAGTCTAAGTCGATTTATTTCTTCTGTCTACAACTTTCTATTTTTAGTAAGTTATCCTTATCACTTAGATCAACCTAAGGCTCGGGGTGCCGGAAACGTCCCCGAGGGCAAAACGGTAAAATTCCCCAATATTCTCGCCTAGACTTCCTAACCTCAAATATATCTCCATATATTTATTTTTATAACCCGATAGTCTAAATAAATACCCGATACCTAAAATACCCCAGACTTATCCAAAGTCAACTATTAAGCCACGTTGTGACTTTCCCCGCTATCTAGCTCCCTAGGATCGCCTCAGGTCGCACGCTACAGATTTACCCACATAATAATGTGGTTCTCACATTTATAACATTTATTCACAATTCAACATTCATATAATCACATAGGCATTCTTAACATATACTCATGTACTAAACCAGTAAATTCACACATAAGTCAATTATGCCCTCCCGGCACACTAATCAAGGCCCTTAAGCCATATTAGTGATTTTGGGCCGTTACAGTGTAAGTTCTTGAACCTTGCATTTTCTCTAAATAACGTACTTTTCATCTTCATGCACGAGGAAAAACTTTCTTTGTTTTTGTTGTTGGAAAAACTTATACAAGATCTTGTTTATCTTCATGTAAATCTTATAATAAACATATTAATATAAGAAAACCTATAACGTATTTTTAAAATTGAATTCATACAGAGATAATGATAAGAACACTTACATTACTGTGCAGCGGAATGATTGAGTTATTCATTCAATTTCTCTAACCCTTGTATCCTTTCTATCGGAGGGTATCACCAAGAAACTGAACCGTTCTTCAATTTTCTTCACAGCCTTCCAAAGTATCTTTAGAATCACCTAGACTAGAGTGGACAATTCTCAACACATGAAATAGATACAAGTAGAAGAAGAATAGAAGAGAAAAATTGAGGCTTAGAAAAAGACATATGCGATAGAGAGAATCTAAAACCTAAAGCATCAAGACTAGATCTTTTGATTTTCTGCTAGATAGTCTTTCTGTAATCTCAAAACATATGTTTTTAAACTCTCACTTAGGATTTCTTTTATAAGCTCAGTTAGGTCATTTATTTTAATGAAAAAATCAATAAAATAATAGATAATATCAGCCTAATAGTTGAAATTATCATGAGCTTTAGGCCCATGAAATTTCTCATTTAATTATAAGCCCATTGGACTTAAAATCAATGCCTGAATTATTAATAATTGATTTAATTAATTAAATAATTATTTAAATCATTTATCAAATTAATTATTTATAATTTAAACATCGATTCAAACTTATTTATTAATATAGATATTAATTTATCTTAATTAATAAATCTACCATATTTTTTCTTTTCTTTTCTAAATTGCATAACTCTGTGAAACTATCCAAAATTGACCTAGTCAACTTTGATAATTAAATCAATTAATTGTGACTATCTAGATGATTTTATCCAAGGTACAGTGGGGACCATGGGCGTATGAAATCAAACTCCAATAAGTTATCATAAATTTAATAAATAAATTTACTAACTTATTAATTCTTCGTGACTCCACTAAAGACTCAGAATTGCACCATTGAATTCATAGAACGCTCTATAACAAATATAGATACGTTATTAATTATCCATTGCTACAACCATAATTGTCACGCAATCTTCTATAGACGGTCTACAATGAGATGGGACTAAAAATACTGTTTTACCCCTCATTTTATTTTATCCTTAAAACACTTAGTTTATTGTAAATAATATTTCAGTAAACTAATATTAATTACTGAAATGAGATCTCTATCATTTAGCACATTGAACCAAACTAAAAGGAAACCATCGTTTCACTTCTTCATCAGAAGCTATAAATGTCCATATCTATGATTAACACTCCCACTTAATTATATTATTGAGTTCCCAAGATGTAAGTATGGGCTAGCCTGTCTGGTACGCTGGTAACGAACAAGTCAAAGAACCCAAATATTACAATCTGTTAGAATATTAACCACTCAGAATTGAGATTGAATTGACCTATGGTCAATTATATGATATGATTAGAATAGACAATTGTTGACGCGGTTCTTCGCCAACAGGTAATTAAGAAAAAAGAGAAAGGGATTAGTGCCTAGGTTGAACCGAAATAGACAAATGATCTTAGAAATGAAATGGTGACTCAGGATACGTTTTTTGAGTGGTTCAAATGTTAAAATCCTTCTACTCCACTAGTCAGTATTATTACTATATACTGGATATTTGATTACAGGGTCTTTCTTACAATTGAGCATCCAACTCCTATTAACTCCCAAGGTCTCCATATTTATAGGAGAAGGCACCTGGGAGTTGGTAAGAAGGTCATCCCGTGACCTTCTTACCTATCATGTCAACTCTGTGACATTCATGATTAATTCCTAAACCTGACACATAAGTGTGGTCAAATCAATAGGTAAGGAGATAATGGGCCGCACGGCCCAACCCAGTCGTGGGTGTCTGAATACGCACGTTCCTGCTGCGTGTCCGAGAAGTCAGGGATATATCAAACATGTGATGTCTGATATATGCACGTTTATCTTGCGTGATTGACTTTATAAGAGGTCATAGTTCCACTTCCAGCTCGTACCACTAGCTGGATGCTTCCCTCGACCTGCGGCCTTCCGAGTCCAGACTCAATCCTGAGGCAATCTTGGCAAACCTTTAGGTTACCCCGAGCTAAGGAGGTAGGACCTTACGACAACAGCTCCGGTCCTGGGGATGTCTGCCTGGTAATCATGATCAGGTCGTACCTCAGCTCGCTAATCAGCCCGTGGGAATACCACGGCGTATAACAATAACAGTATGTTTACTTATCATATCTCTTGTCAATATCGGTCCAGTCCGATATAACAAATACATCCGATCTTATCTACTTTGCTAATGCTCTGGAAAGAACATAGCACTACGATGTGTATGTAGATCATATCGTAGATTGACAAGTCAGTGTAAATCCTGTGCACTGACTAATCTTAGGATTAACTTATTTTGAGCATATAATCATATTTATATTCCAATGTGATTACGTCACTATATATACGATTAGTTATATGCTCGGGATTTAATAGAAATTTATATTAAACAAATAATCATGAAAATAAAACATGTGAAAAAAGTGATTGACCAAGTTAAAAATTGATTTTTATTATTTTATTGATAATAAATGAGATTACAAAAAAATTAGGTTTTATTTTTAATTAGGACATAAAACCCCAATTCGTGCTAAGTTCTAAATACTTTTATTGTATATAGAAGTTTTTGATTCATAGGGTGCATAATCTTGATCGGCAGAGATCTGTACTAAAACACTTAATTAGTATTAGACATATCAATTAACAGAATTTTATAGAATTGTGCAGTCACAAAGGTGGACAATCAATTAAAAAGCAAATAATAAAAAAAAAAAAACTTACCAACAAAAAAGCAGTTTATGCGGCTTCATTTAAAAAGGGGTCTCTCATTTGAGCACTATTACCAAAATTGGACAAATTGAAATGATCTATCTTTGAATATCATCATTTAATTAACCAATCTTATCATTTCAAAAGAAAAAAAAATAGTTGTGGTTCACTTGTTAATATTCTCTAGATTTTAAGCATAATGGTCAAATTCACTCTTGTTTTAGATAAACCAACAACCCAACTAATAAAGTAAATAACAGAAGATTAAACATGAAACCAATCAAAACTTCATCATAATAATATCAGAGTTCATAAAACAAACTTACATTACCATGAAAAGCCATCAAAGAAAACTTAAAACATAACTTTTTCTTTTTTGAAATATGAGAAATCACACTGTTAACTAAAGTAGACACATTGAATCGAAAACAGAGCAGAGGAATGTTGGGTCATCCGGAGACATAATACCCGCCATGGAAGAACTCAGTGGACTTCTTGACTATATATTCAAGCATCATTTTTTTCACCAACTTTTTCTGAGGAGGATTTACATCACAAATTATGGGTTTGAACTCTTTCTTCTCCTTCGTTGTCACATCTGAGTTGGCCTTCAAATCTTCATAGACACCTGACTCATTGCTCAAAACCTCTCCTTTCTCATATGGGCTCTGGTTCATCTTCGAAATCTGAGATTTTCCTTGCTGCCATTTTCTTTGCTTCGATTGAGTTTTTATAAGAGTTAACACAACAAGAGAACAAAGCATTTCGTGGCAAAGTTATTCCTCTTTCTTTCTCTTTCTCTTTCTTTTTCTTTTTCTTTTTCTTTCTCTTCTTCATCATTTTCACACTATCACAAAAGTCCAAACTTAAATGCAACAATTAAAAAAATATTTTTTTATTTAATTAATTAAAATTTTAACAATTAAACATAAAATTGGAAATTTTATTTGTTTTAATTTTAAACAAAATTTATTAAATTTTAAAAATAGAAAAAAATTTTAAACCATTTTCAACTGATAGTTTTTTCTTTTCTTCAAATCAGTATCTCATTTTATATTGTTAAACAAAACATAAAAATAAAAAATTTATCAAACGCATTTATTTTTTTTTTGTTTTTAAAAACAAAAATAAAAAATAGTTATCAAACATATTTTTATATTTTAAAAATAAAAAAACAAAAATAAAAATAATATTTCTATTTTTGTGTTTAAAAAATTCAAAAATAAAATTTTTACCAAACACAACCATAAGTGTTTCATATTTTTTTAAAGTTATTTTACATTCTTATTTAGTTTTGTTAATTTTTTACAAAATAGTCTCCGACAGTACAGACAACTAGTCGAAAATTTTCATACAATTGATAAAATCTTTTAGACAACTGATCGAAAAAATTATTAAAATTAAGTCATAATTCAAAATAACTTTAAAAAAGATATCATTTTCACTAATTACTATGAATATAACGACCAATTTTTGTCACTAACAAGTGCAACTTGTAAGAAAAAGCATATTTATGATGGTATTGGTGGACAGTTACGGTTTGAATTGTTTGGTTAGTTTTGACAATTATTTATTTATCAAAACATGCACCGAAAAAGCGTGCCAAATTCCCTACTTAAACTTAGTTATCAATTATTTTGGAGCAAAAAGGAAAAGAATAAAGACAATTACTTTTTAAAAATGCCAAGTATTGAGAAATTGCCTACTTTAACGTAGTTATCATGTGGATGTGGTTTGTAAATTGGTCAATGAATAGTGATAGATATATATATATAATCTTTAAGAAATAGAAAGGAGTGCAATAAATTCTATACAAATTGCCAAAATATTATGTTCTAGATGGTACAATCCACTTTCAATCAACAATAACGTGTGGTTTTTTCTTTTTATCATTTTAACTTTGTCTTCGGTAGTGTACAGAATATATCAAATCTAATTGCAACTGATGGCCAAAAATTTAATATCCAATTACTATTGGATTGGATCGAATATAATTTTTAAAAATCTAAATTAGATCGGTCGTTTGTTGGATGGGGGTCCAACATCCAATAAAAATCGACCGAACCAATCCAATAATCATCTAATTACATATATGTTTATAATTTAGATGAATTTATGTTGTATTCATCTAAATTATTAGAACTAAATAGTGTTTTCATTTGGATGATTAATTTGTGTATTTTATAATTGAAATATACATGAAAATTATATTTAAAAAGACTCTAAATGATTGGATAGATCTGATCCGATCTAATAAAAAACTAGGAGATGCATCCAATGGATGGAACCGATCCAATTTAATTATACATTTGATCGCATCGGTTGACTCAATTCAATAAGATTGGATCGGTTGTAAAAATCCAACATCCAAAAAATAATTAAATTTGATCGGAAGAGCTTAAATCCAGTTAATGTAATCCAATAAACATCCCTTTGTCCCATGGAAAATTGTAAGGATTGAATCAAAATGTATATATTACTCTGAAAAGACAGCCAACAAACCAACCAACAATATCCCTAGTTGGATACTATAAAATAAGCTAATAATATATTTAAGGAGTTAGAACCACACAACACATGAACCCCTGAAAATTCATTAAAGTTTCTTTAGAATTTCATTTTGATTAACAGAAGTCCTTTAAAATCAGCCACAAGTCAATTAAGTGAATCTAGTTATATAATAATAAATATTTAATTAGTTTGGCTTTAATTTATAAATGGTGTGAAATATTAACTAAATTGATAATATGCATATTAATCAAAATGATATTGTAGAACACAGACAAAAAGAAAAGTCAAAAACTGATCAGTTGGTCACTTAAAATATATATAAATAAATTGCAGAAATATGCATGTTGAAAGTACTTTACTCCTATTCAGGGTCCACTCAATCCTTCTTAATGAGGCCTTAGGCCCAAAAAATAATCTTTGAGGCCCTATATTTAGAAAAAAAAAAAATTGGGCCCTAATTTTTCGAAAAATATTTTTTCGTGGGCTTTATGTCTTATTGTCATACAATTTTGTTTAGTACAAACTACACGGAAGTGTCCAATTTTATAGATGATATTTAATTTTTAGCTATTTTTAAAAAAAAATTAATTTTATACCTAATATTTATTTGAATCTACCAATTATATCATTTAGTCATACTTAAGTTATATGTGTATAAGCAAGGGTACTATGGGAAATATCATTATAATAATGGGTAAAATTTAACTTAATCTATTTAATAGCTAATTTTAGTTAATTAATCCTAAAAATAGGTACTTATCAAGTAATCCTATTTTTTGATGTCTTTTTTATTTTATTTTTTTGGGCTTTATTTCTCATAAAAAAATTGTGGGTCTTAATCTTTTGTGTGACAGTCAGAATCCCATGATCCGTAAGGGGAAAGACCGGGTAAGCTGTGCATTCCCACACCGCCTGGGGAAGGTCAAGTGTAATGATTCTAAGACTGTGTAGGTATGGGACTACACAGTTGAAGAGGGCTTAAATGGATTGATGGGTACTACCTATATCAGGAAGGTGCATCTTCTTTTCGGTAGCTCATCACTTGAGAACTCTATGGTTAAGCGTGCTTGGTCTGGAGTAATCTAGGGATGGGTGACCTCCTGGGAAGTTTTCCCAGGAAGTGTGCGAGTGAGGACAAAGCACGCTGGAAAGACTTGTCTTGGTTTGTAGGGCCAGTCGTCATTCCAGAAAGCAGCCATAGTGACGTGGGGCGTCACATTTTGCCTAATTGGCTTTATGTCTGAGTTGGTCTGCTCCTAATTAATGGGTGATATTATTATTAGGATTTATGTAATTTTGGATTTTTTTTTTGTTTATGTCTTTTTAGACCCTATGTTTTGGCTCATTACTTATTTGGACCATTTGTTTTGATAAATTACTTTTTGGACCCTGTATTTTCTAAAATAGTTCAAATAGACCCCTAAACCCGATTTTTATCAAAGTTTTTGAACTAAAATCACAAATAATTCATCAAACTAACAACTCAGAACAAAATTACAGTCATTCTGCCTAAGAACTGTGTTTTTATATTCAATTTTTTGTTCATCAAAATCAGGTTTATGGGCATATTTGAACAATTTTACAAAACACAGGGTCCAAAAATTAATTTGTCAAAACATAAGATTCAAACAGGTAATAAGGCAAAACACAGGGTCTAAAAATGTATAAACTATTTTTTTTTCTAGTAGTTTACGTTCAAACAATTATAACGAGGAGCCATTGTTTTATAAATTGATAAAAATTAGTACTATCAATTTAATCGTTTGGGGAAAATTTCTAGTGCACCCCCAAAAAGAGGCACACTGGTACACTCCTCTTTACTTTTTGGCTTGGAAAATATTTTCATTACAAAGTTTTTTTATGGTCATGTATGTTGTAGTTATTTAAAACATCCTGCAAATTTTCAAGAAATCCTAAATAATTTATAGCGCCGAAAAATAAGGTTCAAATAGTTTGTTGCACGCGTGACTGTTTTTTTATACGTGTGAAAAGTAGCTTATTTGAACATTGTTTTCGTCATTATAAATTATTCAGAATTTTCTGAAAATTTGTAGGATGTCTTATATAACTACAATATATACGGTGCACCAGTGTCGGTACAAGAGAATTTCATCCGTTGAATTTAGTCCACCGCAAGATTCCAAATTATTTTGGAGCAAAAGTAAGGCTGCACTAATTTCTTTTGCCATTATATTACAATTATAAATTCCCAAATAATATAGACAATTTTTTTTTTAAATGCTTAGAAAGAAAGAAAATAATGAAACAAAATTTAATCAATAATTAAAATGCTAAGATATAGAGATATTGACCTAGGCTTGCTCTTTGTTTAATCAAGAGAATTAAAGGTAGTCATCATGTGGATGTGGTTTGTAATTTGGTCAATCAATATTGATATATATGTATATATTCTTTAAGAAATAGCAAATCAAAGTAGTGAAATAAATTCGAATCTCTATCTCTAGTCTATAGAGAGAAAGAGCGAGAAAATAAAGCAGTGTGAAAATAGGGAACACGAGAGGATATTTCTATGTTTGTTCACTTTGAATTTTGCTTGAATTGTTTTCACCCCTTTCTGTTTTTTTATTTAAAAATAAATAAAAGAAGAAAAAAAGAATGGAATATGTGCTTTAAAACGAATATGCAAATAATTCAAACTTAATAATTAAGTCTTACCATATTAGTATTAGATAACAAAAACTCAATTTACAAAGAGAAGAAAGAAAAAAAAAAAAAAGACTAATGAGTAGATTGGTGTAGAAAACTATAACCTAGATTATTAGAGTATGATTTTGTAATTTTCAAAAACACAAAAAAGATCGATGTTCTAACTTAATAAAAATAAATAGAACTTAATTTTTCAAAAGAAAAAAGTAGAGGAGTCAAACGTTGTCTGTTGGGGATGCTCTTAGAAAACACATAAAGTAGGCAATCCTAGCTTAATTAGCTTTGTTAATGAAGTCTTGCCTCCCTTTTTTGTTTTGTTTGTTCTACTTAATGAATTTTTTTTGTAAGAAAATAAATAAATAAATACAATCCTAGCTAGGCCAAGATTTTAACTCCTTGACCCACCAAGTCGAAGAATAATTTATGAGTAATGATATGTGCACCTAAAATATACACTTAAATATTACACATAGTGATATGTCACTGCTTTTTAAAATAGTAAGTCCCAATTTTAATAAATGTAATTGGCTAGGCTAAATTGACACTGTGTGTAATGTTTAAGTGTAAATTTTTACTGCACATATCATTACTCATAATTTATTTCTCCTATTCTATTCCTACAATACTATTTAATATTCTTCCCTTAAAAAATAGTCTATAATTTTGAAATAACATAACAATAAAGCCTCTAAATCGTCCTGAAATTGCAATTTTTTTTTTGTATAACAATTAGTATTAACATGTGGCTCTACTCTCGTTTAAATTTCATAATAACGTGTGGTCTCTTTCAATCGTGTTTGAATAATTTCAAACCGTAAAAAATTAAATCTATATTTGAATGAAATGAAATGATTGAATAATAATAATAATAATAATATTCTAAACTTTATGCCTAATTGAAGACCATATAATAGCAAGCAATATTTAAGAAATTTGAGCCACACAACATAACCCCTGAAAATAACATATGTCGTCCAATGCAAAGATTATAATATAACTAGAAAACATAACCGCGCTTTGCGCAGTCTTTTGTAATTATTACAAAATATACATATTTTAAAATACTTTTAGGAGATTGCTACGATATGAATTTTTTTTCACCCTACTCGTACAACATGTTCTTTATATGAACACGTGAGGGCGTATTGACCACAATTTTTTTTTTCATAATAGTGTCCATTGTATATCAAACCCCTTGCAAGTTTTTGAAAAATTCTGAATAATTAAAATACCGAAAACAAAGTTCAAAAAATTTGTTGTACATGTGCTTTTATTTTTTATTATTATTATCATTATTATACGCTTTACCTAATTTTTTTTATAAACAATCTAAATTATGTATATGGAAATTTATGTTTTGTGTAAGACTTATTTTGGACGATTACCCGTTTGACCCCTTTAGTTTTAAAAATTAACTTTTAGAACTCGTGTTTTGTCAAAATGTTAAATATAGGATTGGATATATCGATTATTTGAACATTGTATTTTGGCCGATTACCCATTTTGACCCTTTATTTTATAATTTAACATTTGGACCATATATTTATTCAAAAGGTTAAAAATTATTTATAAAAATTAAATTATATATAATTTATATTTTTCGTAAGGGTTCACATCATTTTGAACCTTGTATTTTAGCCGATTACCTGTTAAGACTTTTATTTTTAAAAATTAACTTGTGGACCTCAAGTTTTGTCAAAATGTTAAAAATAGGAAGAGATAGATCGGTTATCTGAACACAATACTTTGGCCGATTACTCGTTTTAACTCTTTATTTTTAAAAATTAACCTTTGGACTATGTATTTATTCAAAGTGTTAAAAATTCTTTATAGAAAGTAAATTATATAAATATATATAATTTATGTTTTACTTAAGGGTTCACACCATTTTGAACTTTATATTTTAGCTGATTACACGTTTGGACCTTTTATTTTTTTAAAATTAACTCGTGGACCTTGTGTTTACTCGTTTAGATATTTTATTGTTAAAAATTGACATTTGGATCTCGTATTTTGTCAACAGGTTATAAATAAAAATAGATAGATTATTTATTTATTTATTATTATATATAGATTACTCATAATATATAGATATATATTAACATGATAGAGTGTCTATGTTTTTTCCAAACTAATTATATATCACCACACCATATGATCTTTTATATACCGCTTCAAAAATTTTATTTTATTAGTATATTTGTAGTTTTTTATTATTATTTTTTGTTAGTTTATTAGGTATTTAATTAAAAAAATATCTAAAAAAAAACGTTTAATGTAGTTTTTGTTTTATTTATTAGGTATTTAATTAAAAATATATCTTATTTAAATATTTTAAAAAATAAAGTTTAAATAATTAATAATAAAAATAAATAAAATAATTAGATTAAAGGAGAAAATAGAAAAAATAGTTATTAATAATAAAAATGAATAAAAAAAATTAGATTAAAGGAGAAAATAGAAAAAATAGTTTTGAGTAATTTTAGAGTGACACATCATCTCCTTGAAGCTCTCATTTATATATATATTAAAAAAAATATCTTATTTAAATATTTAAAAAAATAAAGTTTAAATAATTAATAATAAAAATTATATTTAAGGAGAAAATAGAAAAAATAGTTTGGAGTAATTTTAGAGTATCACATCATCTCCTTGAAGCTCTCTTTTATATATATATATATATATATATTAAAAATATCTTAATTAAATATTTAAAAAAAATAAAGTTTAAATAATTAATAATAAAAATGAATAAAAAAATTAGATTAAAGGAGAAAATAGAAAAAATAGTTTTGAGTAATTTTAGAGTGCCACATCATCTCCTTGAAGCTCTCCTTTATATATATATTTATAGATATCAATGTTTATATTCTAAAACTAAAGTTTCGATTTTGGTTTTTGTTGGAGGTTTCTGAAGGCATCAAATTAGTACGGTGAAAAAAGAACATAAATAGAAAGGAAAATATTATATGATAAAAAAACCTAAATGACTTTAAATTGATTAATTTTGATGTGATAAATTAAAGTTAGAATATATACGAAAAACCATGAAAAGTAGAATCTTCTAGAATAATGCTTGATTATTTTGGAACAAAACCTAGTGTAATTAAATCCCAAACATGCCTGGTGTAACACTTGTAAATTATACAAAAATGCAAACATACCTCATGTTTAAGACATTTTTTGGTTTATTTTTAAGTTTTAAACTTCACAAATGTACATATAAGCATGTTAAACATGTAGGTCTTGAAAAAATACACACATTTACGAAAATAATGCAAAGTAAAGTCATCTTGAATATATCTGGGAATCAAAACCCAGATAATTATGCTTAACTACTTCTAAAAATTATACTTAGAATACTCACAGCAGATCATATAAAATAGCTACAAATCTAAAAATATAACTAAAAGGATTAAAAAATTTCTCTATCAGATAATGTATAATAATTAAGGTGTTTAGCTAAGCTACAGTAAAAGTATATCAGTCTCTACGATCCTGTTTCGCTGAACTTTTCAGGAAGCTCTTCCTGAGAAAACTGTTAAAGCTGACTTCTGTTAAAAGAGTTTTTTAAAGGTAAAAACTGAAACTCAATAGTTACTCAACCAGCAGCAGAAGTAATTTTGGAGCTTCAGAAACCTAAAAGCAGCTTATAAAAACTCAACCAACCAGGGTCGCATTTAGCTACGCACTATTTATCATTTAAATTTGTTTCATTATTTTTTTATTCTTTTCTCTTTTTTTATCTCTTGTCTTTTTTTATTTAAATAAAAAAATAATATTTAGAAATGTAATATTTAAATGTTGTAAAGGGAGAAAATATAGAGAAATTTATATATATATATATATATATTGTAATATAAAAGTTTTTGGTAAAATAAAAAAAATAAAATTTTAGTGGTGTATTTTGAAAAAGAGATTAAAGAAGCTGATTTGAGTGCTCTTAGTGCAGTGATATTAACTAATTTTATTATTTGAACTCTCAATTAAAACCCTGACAATTGTCTCTTCCAAAGATTTTGAGTTGGACCACCAGTAGTTTTCACTGACAATTAATAACATATCTTAAACCCCACCCATATACTTCACACTAATTAAATTAGATTAATGTATATCTTTTATTAATAAATGCTTATCACTAAAATTTATTATAAACCTATTCAAACCAAGTCAATGGTCTGGTCTCCTGAGATAGATGGGAAATAAAGTAGTAGGAAGCAAATCAACTCAATTATGACCTAAAATTGATGTGGAAAAGGGTGACACCAGAGGGAATAACTAACCCCCTATTATATATTTATATTATCGAAAGAAAAGCTTCCTAAAGCTAGAATCTAGAAGCAGTAGTGGGATTGAGCAGAATAAAAAGGGTTTTGGGAATTTTCTATATTATTATCAATGGAATCAGGGGTGCCTGAGATGGGTGAGGTCTAAGACAAATAAAAAAAAAATTATTTTATGACTTTTATACATAAAATGATATTTTTCTAAAATTTACGTATCTCTTAAAGTGGGACCCAAGATTTGGGCCTAACCCACCTATACTAAGTACAACCCTGGATGCTCTGTCCTTCCCCATGCAATGCAAACTCCACAAAGAATAACTAATTACAAAAGAAAAGAATTAATTACAACAAAAAGTTTTGATGTGTATTAGTGTGCTTAACAACATTCCATGATTTGAGCTCAGACCTCGCAATCTCTCGATATGTGCACTCAAAATATACACTCAAACATTACACACAGTGATGATGTATTTTAGTCTAGTCAATCACATTTATTAAAATTGGGACTCATTGTTTTAAAAAACAGTGACACGTTACTATGTGTAATGTTTAACGAAATGTGCACCCAAAATATACACTCAAACATTACACACAGTGATGTGGCAATTTAGTCTAGCCAATCACATTTATCAAAACTAGGACCCACTGTTTTAAAAAACAGTGACACGTCACTGTGTGTAATATTTGAGTGTATATTTTTTGTGCACATATCATTACTCTTTCCTTAATGATTTTTCTTATTAATTAAGCTAAGAATGTATATTCGCTTCTTGACTTTATTTGTGCACCGTGTTCTCCATAAGCACTAGATAGATTCTTACTTAATTAACTTGGTACCCAAGTCCAATACTCCAATCCATGAAACAAGTCAACCTTTGCCTAGGACCAACAAGTCTCCCCAAAAATTGAAGGGTTAATCCCTAATAATTACTACACCAAAACTAGTAAATCTTTGTAGCAGTTAACAATATAATTTAATAGAAATGGACTTTTTTTCTTAGAACAAAGATAGAAAATCATTTGATTCGAGTCCTATTTGGTTAGTGATTCAAAAATCAATATGTCGTTACTTTTATGCTACTTCATTTTTAGAGGGGTTGATCTATTGAGCAAAATTGCCAAAATTGAACCAAGTGAAATTAGGAAGGTCATTATCTTTTCTTTCTTTCTTTGAATAATAAAAAAAAACATTACTTGTAATCATGTCATGGCGCAGGCTTGGGTACCACAAAGTTCATCTCAGAACAAACTCTTTAAGAGTCTGCCAAGTAATTCGAAATAATTCAGAGCTTAGAATAGTTGTCCGAAGCATTATTGAGTTGGGAAGTAATCTAAATTCGGTTTCTTTTAATCATTGTAATCGTGCTAATAATGATTTAGCTCATTCTTTAGCTTAATTGACTCTTACTATGGAAATATCAACAGTTCGGTGGTCCGACTTACGTGTTTGATTATGAAGTAATTTGTGATTGTATATGAGTTATTGGCTTTTTTGCCTCAATGAAATCACTCTTTCTACTCAATTTTTTTTTACTTGTAGTTGCTGTCAATATGAATTTATGTATTCACTTTCAGCCTTTTCATACGTTGACATTCTCAAGATTTTAAAATTTAATGGTCCAACTCACTCTTGTTTTACATGTGGACTATTTAACCAGAAGAAGATTAAAGATGAAGCCAATAATAAAAAACTTCATTAATATCAAACTTCATAAAACAAACCCAACTATTACATTCGAACCAACAGACTTACATAACCATGAAAAGCAACCAATGAAAACTTAAGAAATCACAACATGAACCAAACAAGCCACATAGAGTCGTAGAAACATCATACCTACACATACTTGTTTATAATAATTTTTCACTTGACCTCATCTTCAGCTCAGCTACTAATTCTCTTCATGGGATTTTTTGGCTACAACAGAACTAGAAGGCCCTCCATGGACGAAGAAATCAGTGGACTTCTTGACTATATATTCAAACATCATTGTTTTCACCAACTTTTTCTGAGGAGGGTTTACATCACAAATTATGGGTTTGAACTCTTTCTTCTTCGTTGTCACATCTGAGTTGGGCTTCATATATTCATGGACTTCTGACTTATTTTCAGATGGGTTCTGATTCATTTTCATTACTGTTTCGAAATCTGATGAGATTTTCCTTGCTGCCATGTCTCTCTTTGGAGCTCCTACCACAAAGTTGCTCTATTTTTTTTTTTGAGTTGTGTAGACGGAGAAGTTGCTATTCTTTTATACATGTTGGGAGAGAGAAGAAACCATTTCGTGGAAATCGTTCTATAGTTATTATTCTTTCCTTTTTTCTTTTTTCTTTTTTCTGATAGCTCATACTTGTATGGCAAAGAACAGTCTAGGATTCGTTTATATATTGATAGTGTTATAGTGCGGTTAAAAAGTCTGCAACTTTTTATTTTTCACCATTAAATCAATTGAACGGTGATAAATATATATTTATATATGTCAACTTCAATCAATTAATGTTTCTTGTATATAAAATAACTCCACAACCTTAACTACAACCAATCAATGCCTCTTATATATATATATATAATATAACCACTTTTTTTTACAATTAAATAATATTTTAATTAATTTAGTCAAAATTTTAACTAATTAAAATTTAGATATTAGTTTAAAAAAACTAAATTTTTCACAAGTGCCCGCCTAGAGCCTTCTTAAGTTTAGATTATTAGAGCATTCTTAATGGTGGAGGTAAAATGTCTAATTTTTTATAATATAGAGAAAAAATTGTTAAATAATCTTCCAATTAGTAATGTAAAGTTATATTTATTTACCCAAATGAATAGTATTTCTCTATATATAGTAAAACAATATTCATCAAGCTATAAATATTTTATTATTTTTTTATAAATTTTTGTATATATATGAGTGTGATACCATTATATTTAATTATTTTATTTCTTAAAATGAATAAAATATTTTTTTTAAATATAATATTTAAATGATGTAGAGAAAAAATAAAGAAGTTGATGTATGGTATAATGTAAAAGTTTGAGGTAAATTATAAAAAAAATAGTTTTAGAGGTGTATTTTGTAATACACTTTCTCTATAATATTTAGCTAAAACTCACAAAAACATATTCCATCAACTCCTTTATACATATATTTATAATAGCTATGCGCAAATTCCAATTAATCTATATTTATATTTACATAACATTTACATATCATTTATATAATATTTTAATATTATTATTTTTCTTTATAAGCTTTCTCTCTCCCATTTAGTATATATATTTATTATTTCTTTTTCAATTATTTTATTTTACTTTAATTAATAAAATATGTTTAAAGATATAATATTTAAATGATGTAGAGAAATATATAAAGAAGCTGATGTATGATATAATGTAAAACTTAGAGGTAAAATAGAAAAATGTGTGTTTTTGGAAAGTATTTTAAATGATGGAGTATAACATCCATTGGAAGTTCTCTCAGGTTAGCTTGTTTGTCAATTCACATTTGTCGGGCTATTATTTTATACTTCTCTATAAACATTAAAGACACTCACACTACAACACCTTTTTTTCACAATTTTAATTAAAATAAATAATAGGGGGAGATGTTTAACGCCCAAAACGTATATCCACTAAGCGGTGGTTGTAGTATAGATTGGGCGGTCGATTCCACAAGGAGGCAAAGAAATAAAGTTAATCAATAAATAAATGTTAGAGATAAATAATATGAGGCAAATAGAACAAGTGATATTTTTGTTGTTTTTGAAATTTAAAGATTAGAAATGAAGATAGAATAAAGTGTGATGTAACAATATGTAACAAATAGAAAGGATCAAGAGTCACCAATATGCATACTTATTTATTTGGATCTTTGATTCACAAAAATTACACAAATGGATAGTTCACATCCCAACTATTCATTTGGAAGATTTAACATTGAAGCACAAATATATTTCACAAAAATGCATCCAAGTGATTAATATTCTTTACCATGGAATGATGAGATAAACCTTATGAGAAATCTAAAAATGACATTATACCATTGGCAATAATGCAATGAAAGATTGGACATAAAACCTAATACAAATATTACTTTTACTATTTATAAAAAACATAGAAAGAACATGACTAATTCTATATAGATTTTAGCAAAAGTAAATATATATGAATGAGATGGAGAAAATGATAAAGATATTATCTATATTATTTTCACTAATTTGATAATACATAGAAAGCACTTAACAAAATCTATATACTATTAGTAAACATAAATAAAGATAATAAGATAGAGAGATAGAGATGAAAGAAAATAAATCACTCAAATATATAAGATTTAAGTACATGGTGAATCAAAAATACCAAACAAAGTCATAGTGCACATAAGATCATCCTAACCTTCCTAAGAAGGTTAGCCTATTATGCTAGACATTCTCATGAAATTCTAGAGAGAAAATATGAGAAATGAGACTAAAATTTGGTAGAGTTTTGCTACCTGTTGACCGCGTTTTTGGCCAACGACGTGAGAACGTTAAAAACGATAAAACCTTCAAGAGAAAATAAACGACACATACGATTTTATAGTGGTTCAGCCCCAATGTGATGGTAATAGCCTAATCCACTTAGAGTTGTGATTATAGATCTGCACTCAAGATCAAATGAACCTGAGTCAACTGAGTTTCTTCAGTGCAGATTACAAAAATACAAGAATTCTCTCAAATGCAAGTATTTTCTCTCTCTAGAAAATTCAGATCAAAAGCTCAAAAATCCCAAAAGTCCCATTTATGATGCCATAAGCCTTGTATTTATAGGCTTAGGATCGTACAATTGATATCCCCCATAATCGGGATATTTCATTATCCTCATTATATTTAAATTACATTAATATTCAAAATGTAACAATACACTAAATTTGTGAGATAAATTGAGAGATTCCCGTGTATGCCAAGACCGATTCTTGTTGAAGTCGTTTCTGGGAATCTTGACGTAGTCCTCCTCTATCTGGTCGACCCATATCTCATTCAAGCTGGTCGAACATACCTTCACTGGGCAGTCACGCACTTGGCTGGGCAGACACGCACTTGGCTGGGCAGACAGGTCATGACTGGTCGGACATGGTCATGACTGGGGTGACAAGTTCATGCCTGGGCAAACAATCATATGACTGGTCGGACAAGGTTATGCCTGGTCGGTCATGACACTTGACTGGCCAGTCAAAATTCTTAATTGGTCTACCGGATCACTCCTAAGCCAGATCACTTTATCACAACTCTGAGGAGCCAATATATTTATTGACTATTAATGTGTCGTTTACGGACCATGTACTGCCACTTTTCACCTCCATCGCCACGTCATCGATCTCCAATTTTTGGGGATAACATTTGCCCCCCAAGTTTATTATACGATTTTCTCGTATGATAAACTTTTCTTCTAGCAAAATGTTCTTGAGGTCATCCAAAAGCTCACATCCGGTTGATAACTTTCACGTAAACCCCCACGACTGAACTTGTCTTGTGATTTCTTCAAATTTTTTTTTTTTTTTTTTTGATCTTGTGGTAGTATGTGTTTTGGATGAGAAATGGTGTTTGTGCTAGATGGAATTTAGGGCTTTGCTTTTCTTGGCTTAGGGTTTATGGTGAGGTTCGGGTATGAGACATGGAATATGGCTGTTTGGCCATTGTTTTTTTCCTTTGTAAAAAGTATGGTCCGATCGGACCATACATTAGCCCCTCGGCCTCGAGATGCATCCGACCGGATGCTGCTTTGGCTTGGACTAGACCCCTCGGACAACCTTGGACACACACCTCGAACATCAGGCGTCCGATCGAACATCCACGCACTGCTGGGCTCTTCACCTCCTCGGACCCCCAGGCGCGCATCTCCTCGGACCAGCAGCTCCATGCGCGCATCTCCTCGGACGTCTCGACACCAACAGCTCCTCGGACAACATACACGCCCCTCGGCATCACGGCTCCTTGGACCTCAGGACCCTAGGCGCACCCGAGCGGACACCACACGGCAGGCACGTATCCCCTCGGACTAGGTGCACTCGATCGGACCCTCACGCTGCTCCTTGGCATTTCTTGACTCCTCTTGGCTCCTTGGACCAAGAATGGCACGCCACTTGGACCAAAAAAATTTCCTATGCCCAAAACTTTTAATTCATGCTCACCCTAGGGACCTTAAGCACTTTTTAGGCACAAAATTTATTTTCTCTCCATGCATGCTAAATTTTCACTACTTAGACAAAAATTTTCTAAGTAGAAAAAATAAACACTGCTCTTGTTGAATTTTATCTGTATGGTTACTCACCTCCCCATTTTTTATTTTTTGTAGATGAATCGCTTTGACTATAGGGGAGGTGACAACCACACAAATTCCGATACGTCCATCCCGCAATCGAGCGATACTCCTCCAAGTAGCGACTCTTCGTTGTTAGTCGTACTCAACAATAGAGTTTCCTACTCGACCAGTGATACATGCTCAGCTAATCAAGGAAGTTGTATCTCTCCCGACCAGGAAAACGTTGCACCTGATCAGCTAAACCTTGTACCTTGCCAGTAGTTTACTCTTTTTTGTTGTGAAGACAATTGTTGCTTAGCAGCTTTGATATTTTTCTCGTACAACCAAGTTGTTGGCATTTATACTTTACTTTTCTTTGTTAACTTAAAACATTCTAAGTCTTTTTAGACTTAAAAAGTTATAAGTTTTTTGTGAATAGTAAAGTTACTCTGGTGTATGCCTTATATTTTCGCATGAGTACTTAGTTTTCTAACTTAGAAATTCTAGACATTTCATAAGTCCATACTAAGTATATTTTCTTACACTCTTATTGCTCAAATATTTTATGAGCATAATGTTTATTGTCACACGAATATCTGCTTCTAACTTGAAATTTTAAAAAAATTCCAAGTTACTTAAGCTTTGTCAAACAAGTTAGCTTAATGACCTTTTTGGACTTCGAAAATTTACAAGTCAGCCTAAAAACAGATATATTAACTCGTGCTCTTATTGCCTGTGTTAAATTATATACCAGTATACCCCATGTGCCCCCCAGGTGATCGAGGGTTGAAAGATTCTTAGTCACTTGCTACTTGACCGAATCTGTTCAAGCAGTTAATTACTCGTGAAACACATAGAATATATGGAAAATATTCGAGCAGTTGAACACTGCTTGAACGTATCGACCAGTTGAACACTGTCTGATTTTATCGACCAGTTGAACACTGCTCGGATAACTAACACACATGCATATTTGTAGCAAGAATCGACCACGCTGCGCGTAGTCTCTTTTATTACTCGTAAATTAAAAAGGACAAAACATGTTTTCCTTGTTTGATATCTGCCAAGTGGTTGGCATAAACTGGTGGAGTCCGGGCAGTGTAGAATTGTCTACAAAACTCCTTCCTGAATGCTTCCCAAGAGGTAATGGAGTTCGGCTTAAACTTCCAATACCATTCCTGGGCAATATCCGACAATGTAGTCGGGAAAACTCTACACCGATAATCGTCACTTACTCCGAGCAATTCCATCTGGTCCTCGAATTTCCCAACATGTCTGATGGGATCTGCCTTTTCTGTATATACTGGCAGAACCGGTGCTTTATATTTTGCCGGTGGCTGGGCTGCTCTAATCCGGGCACAAAATGGGCTGCCACTCCGGTGGTCTATCGCATCTATCCCGGAAGCTCGTTTTGACAAACCTTGCACTGCAATTGTTAGCACGTCAATCTAGGCTTGGATGGCTGGTGCAACTGATGAAGTTCCAAGATCTTGACCGCCTGGTCAGGCATTACCATCTGGCGCGTCATCGTCAAGTATTTCTACTTGACTGGCAGGGCGGTCTAGATTTTGCCCTTCGACCGGGACAGTCCTCCTCTTGTTGGTGATAACATCCCTTAGATCCTTCCGAGAAGCATGCTCTCTTGCCCGATCGAACACCGTACTCTCCGATTTCCCAGAGGGCTTGCTCTCTCCTACTACGCTGCTGGCCGGGGTGCAGTGGAGGCCTGTCGGTATGTCCTGGGCAGTCTGTAACGCCCTGGTTACCCCAGACCAGTTACGGTGAACGGTGAACCGGAAATTTGACCCGCTACCCGAGTCCTTTGGTTAAAAACGTATTCTAAGTGTTATTAACAGGCTAAGGTGAAAATCAATAAAAAGGGAAATGATATATTTTATTAAGTACATAAAACTGTTCATGAGCTCATCAAATGTTTACAAACTATTTACAACTCAAAATGGTCATTAGAGTTTCAAAAGTATAAACCTGCCGACCTAAGCGGCGAAAATAGGGTAAACCCCCTAGTTCTTCTGAGAACTCCTTGGCCGTGGTGGTCAAGCGGCCACATATGTACACAACACCACTTAAGCTCTCCACTCAAGGCTAGGCAAGCTTTTCCTTCCCTTTACCTGCACCACATAGCACCCATGAGCCAAGGCCCAACAAGAAAACACAATAAAGCATGATATAATATCAACAATGATCATAATAACCATTCAGGACTATCGGTCCAAAGCGGATAGGTGACAATAGCAAAAGTCACAAAAGTGGGTACAGCTCCCTCTAGCCATGTGACGATAGGGTCACCAGGGCTTAACTGATAAGTGATCCTTTCATAAGTTTGACCAGGATAGGTGCATGGTGAATAGTCACCAACATAACTTTTCCCCATGACCATAGAGTCATAACCTTGGGACATCGTTCCCTAGCCATGTGACAACAGTCACCGGGGCCTTATGCCCTGGCTCTGAGTACTAGTCTTAGACTAGTCAAGCGCTTATAAGTTCATCGACCTTAGGGTCGGTCCAGCATTAATGCCATAGAGCCATTCAATGCTGATATCGATTAGATCTAATCTTCACTTGGCTCGACGTTCACAACGCTATGCCATTTCTGACTCTTAGGTCAGTATCCCTGATTAGTCAGTGCCATATGCAAGTAATCAACATTCTCTAGCATTTAATATGCAATCCAGGTCCACATATATCAACCAACATGCTTCAATAACATTCACGCATGTCATATACATATACAGGGTGCAATTGTATTCATACACTGTTTTCTTACCTCTGGTTCGAGCTAGAATGAATAAAACAACGACCCTTGAGAACGATCAACCTTTTGGTCCTTTAGCAGTTACCTGGTCATAACCAATTATAATCCATTAATAAAGTAGGTTAATAACTCTTGGGATCAATCCCCCACTCTCGGGAATCTTAATATACTCAAACGGGGCAAAGGAACCAAACCCCGAGCCTTAAGGATCATTCCGAGCCCTAAAATAGGTTTGCTGAAAAATGGACCAGCACTGCAGCCCTATTTCCAAGTCAGAGAGCCCAGCTCCCTGCCCTGCCGAGCGCTGCTGCGCCAATTACAGACCAGAAACTTGCTGGTCCTTCTTCCTTGCGATTTCTCTTGAAACCAACCCTCCAAATCAATCCCAAACATCCAATACAACCCCTAAACTTGATCTATATCACTCCCTTAGCAAAACCCAAGATAAACCCCAACCAAAACTTCCATCAATTCCAACAATCCACCACAAAAACACAAGCTGAAAACTAACACTAAAATAGAGTATACCAGTAAACTAATGGCTGGAATCTTACCCCAAACTCAGCTTGTGATGCTCTTCAATGGTGGAACACTCTCCCAAACTCCCAAGGTCCACTTCCCAAGCTTGAATCCTCAACAAGATCACAAAAATCACAAAGAGAAATGGAAAAAGGAGAAGGTATGGGAAGCTCAAGAACTTGCTCTGTTTTTCTCATCAACTTACAGCATAAAGGGGTTTATATCTATCCTAGGGGTAAAAAGACCATTATACCCCTAGGTTATTTAAGGGTTTCTAAAGGCTCCCAAGGGCATATTTGTCCTTTCCAACCTATCTCGTTAATCATAATTAACACTCTCCAATTCCCGCTATTCTCAATAATATCAAACACCAATAATTGATATCCCGTTACCCTCTAATGCCCGGTAACGCTCTAATCATTAAAATCACCCCGAGACTCACCCCGAGCCCCGAGCTTAAGCCTGTTATGACCAAACCGACAATTAATATTTAAAGATTGTCTCATGCCGATTAACTCGAACCAATCCACATTATAATGTGGCCTCACAATATATATATCATTAACATGCAAACAAATACACAGTTTTGCCCTCAACGGGCCAAATTACCAAAATACCCGTGTAAACAAATGTGGACCTACGTGCATGCATTTATCATCATATTATAATATAATTCTCATAAACATGCATATATTCATTTAATGGCATAATTAAACAAGTATGGCCCTCCCGGCCTACTATTCCCGCCATTAAACTCATCGGAAAATTTGGGGCATTACACAGTCTTTCCTTCCTTGTTGGTCGTTGCCCTCCTTTTCCTTTAACTGGTCGGTGTGATGACTATCAGCCTCATCACGACCATGCCCATCTTTGAATTGTGAAGTCCTCTTCTCTCGAGGAGTCTTGGTCTAATCCTGCCTGGGTGTAGTCTTTTTACTACCCGATCGGTGACTCCCTGATCTAGAAGTCTCTGATCGGTGGCTCCTGGAGGGGGTTCTAGAGTGCTCCCTTTGTGTCGATGCAGTTCTGGATCGGTCCCCATCATCTTCCCGACCAGGGGGGTTACTCCTGCTTCTGCCCGGTCCTCAAGAATCGGTTCTATCAGTGGTCCTCCGACCAGCGTCATTATTTCTTGCTCCCTGGGTGGCTGCTTGTGCTGCGGCTTGAGCATTGGCTTGGGCCAATTGGGTAGCCGCTTCAAGAGCAAGTGCTACTTCACGATGTCGCCTATCGGCCTCCTCCTGCTGTTGTCTGAGCTCTTCGCTTCTGGCCTCCATATCGCGCCTTTGCTACTCTAACGCGTGCCTGGCCATCTCTTCAGCGAACACCTCCTGTCTGGCGTGGAATTGTGCCATCTCCTCCTGGAAGGCCCCCATGGCTTCCTGGAGCTCTTCAACTTCTGGAGTTACATCCTCGAGCACGACTCTAGGCTTAGTTTCACGGTCTTAAAGGCTAGGACCTTCTGATCTGACAGGCTCTTTAGAGGAGCCTGTCTTCTTGGAGGCCACACTGGTGTTCTTAGGCGCCATAGTTTTTCAGGGACCGTCCGTCTTTCTCTTCAGGCTCTCAATGAAAGCACCAAAATGTTGACCACGTTTTTGGCCAACAACGTGAGAACGTTAAAACGATAAAACCTTCAGGAGAAAATAAACGACACAGATGATTTTATAGTGGTTCAGCCCCAATGTGATGGTAATAGCCTAATCCACTTAGAGTTGTGATTATAGATCTGCACTCAAGATCAGATGAACCTGAGTCAACTGAGTTTCTTCAGTGCAGATTACAAAAATACAAGAATTCTCTAAAATGCAAGTACTTTCTCTCTCTAGAAAATTCAGACCAAAAGCTCAAAAATCCCAAAAGTCCCCTTTATGATGCCATAAGCCTTGTATTTATAGGCTTAGGATCGTACAGTTGATATCCCCCATAATCGGGATATTTCATTATCCTCATTATATTTAAATTACATTAATATTCAAAATGTAACAATACACTAAATTTGTGGGATAAATTGAGAGATTCTCGTATATGCCAAGACCGATTCTTGTTGAAGTCGTTTCTAGGAATCTTGACGTAGTCCTCCTCTGTCTGGTCGACCCATATCTCATTCAAGTCGGTCGAACACACCTTCATTGGGCAGTCACGCACTTGGCTGGGCAGACATGCACTTGGCTGAGACACGCACTTGGCTGGGCAGACACGCACTTGGCTGGTCGGACATGGTCATGACTGGGGAGACAAGTTCATGCCTGGGCAGACAAGGTCATGCCTGGGCAGACAATCATATGACTGGTCGGACAAGGTTATGCCTGGTCGGTCATGACACTTGACTGGCCAGTCAAAATTCTTAATTGGTCTACCGGATCACTCCTAAGCCAGATCACTTTATCACAACTCTGAGGAGCCAATATATTTATTGACTATTAATGTGTCGTTTACGAACCATGTACTGCCACTTGTCACCTCTATCGCCACGTCATCGATCTCCAATTTTTGGGGATAACACTACCTAAAAATTACATACAAAATGTGAAAGAATAGTCCCTATTTATAGAGGAAGAAAATGACTAAAAAGAAATTAAATAACAATTTGGGGTTTACAAAATAAATCTGAAATATTAATAATAAAATATGATTTTGAAAAATCAAATCTTATTATAAATATTAACCTAGTTATTTTGGTATATGGTCAATATGCCATTTTTCTAAAGCACCAAATAAGTTGAGATTTAAAGCTCAAAATGGCAATTTTGCAAGGCTCAATACCTATGAAAGTGGTTGTTAACAGAGGAGGGTTTTGACCCACTCCCAGCCAATGGGAGTCCGCCACGTAGGCGCTGACTGGGAGGGTTGGGCTGCTTCAGATGGGCCTGCGTTGGTGAATATTGAAGGAGGCAAGCTGGGCCGCTGGTCACGTTGAAGCTTGTGAAAATTACATATTATAAGGGAATTTTAATAGATTGTGCAAAAATATGGCTTTTTTTTCAAAAAAAAGTTAATCTATGGCTTTTTTTTTGTTTTAATTTCACTTTTATGGGTTTAGTTTCCCATATTTTTGTATAAAAGTTTGTTTATGCCATATTTTCACTCTTAATCAAGTTTTATGAATTTGGAAGGGTATGTTTGTAATTTGATTATTTTTTTTAGCTTATTTGATTATTTGTTTATATTAATTTTATATAACTATTTTTATATTAAATTTTTCCATGGTTGTTTTGCAATTTTTTTTTTTTTTTGTAATATGAATTGTGTTTATTATTTTTTTTAATTTATTGTAAACATTTTTTTCCCTTTTTTTAGGTTGTACGTTTTTTTTTTAAAACCTTGGTAAGGTAACCAGTTACTTAATTAATTTTTCAAAATTATGTAAAAAAAATCCTACAACTAGCTTAAATAACATTTATCTAGAGGGGTAACCAGTTACTTGTTTGCGTTTTTTCACATTTATGTAAAAAATAATCTTAGAGGTTAAATAACATGTATCAGGAGGGTAACCAGATACAGTGCGATTAGTAACTTACTGTCATAAGAGGGGTAACCAGTTATCATAAGAGGTTGACGAGTCACTCATATTAGAAATGAAAAAAAAAAAACATCACGTTTGAAGGAAAAAAAGAAGAAGAGTAAGTATCATTTAGTAACCTAGGTAACCAGTTACCATATAGAACCCAGAAATATTCACACACATCAGAATGTGAAGGTAACCAGTTACCTCCTAAAATATACAAACAAACAACGTGAAGGTAACCAGTTACCACAGATCTCTGTTATATTATTTTATAATATAATGTAATATTATATTATTTTATAATATAATGTTTTAGATTAAATAAATGTGACATGGAGTGTCACATATTGTAACATATAATAGAGAGTTACATTATTTGGATATATGTGAAATATCCAAACATGTAACATATTTGGTGTTACAAATTCATCACAAATTTGTAACTCCTAAATATCACCCATTATTGTGTAGATTTTTTGTTATACAATATTGAGATGAATTTCTTAAAGCTATTTGAGAAATGGCTGATAGAGATGTGATTTTAACTCCCATATTGTGTATGGAAGTTACAAAATCAAGTGGGAATAAATTGGAACGTTTTGGAAAAAACTCAAAAAATTGGTTGCTGAAACTGACCAAGGGCCGCGGCGCTTGAAACTAGCGCCGCGGCACTAGTGGCTGACAGATTCATACTAAGTCGGTTTTTATCCAATTTTGAACGTTTCCAACAGCCAAGTAACTCTCAAATCTCTATTTTAATTCCATAAAACACCCAATTTATCATTGGTAACAGCCATGGGGGTTGGTGGAATTTGAAATTCAAAGGGTGTCTCTAAACTCTATAAATAGGAGCCTAATGCTCACTTGTAAGACACACCATTTCTATCCACTAGAGCACTTGGCTAGAAACACCTTGAGGCTTGATTATTCCAGAAAGCATTTCCAAAATCTGTGAGAGATCCCTTAGTGCTTGAGTTAGGGGGAAATAAGCTTTTGGACAAAGGTTTCAAACCTTGTTCAAGTTGGTGATCCCCAATACTCTTCACTTTGGTTGTGTGAGTGAGAGTTCTTTGTTCATTGTTCTTATTCTTGTTCTTTTATTATATTGCCTTTCTTTTCTTCTATTATTCACTCTTTTACATGTATCTTTTGTTTTAGAGTTGTAATCTCATCTATATCTTTTCATTATACTACTTCTAGTTTATTTGTATATTTTGTCTTAGAGTTGTATTTTCTATTTCTATCATCTTCTACCTCTTTCTCTATATTTACATGTACCTTTTGTCATAGAGTTGTAACACTTTTAATCAATCAATATTTATTTGTAATATATTGTCTAGAGTTGTAATATTATCTTACCATTTCCATTGAGGCAATATTATTTTTCCTAACAATCTCAAGACAGAAAAAAAAAAAAACCAGATCTGACCACGAACCAACCTCCTCCCTCGCCTCCGACCACCACCAGAAACCCCCATCCCCTACACGCAAAACCCCGTCGCAAACCCAGCCATCCCCGTTGTTTTGTACAGCTCCGAGCACCACAAATCGCACACAGCCCAAGCGCCACCCTTCTTCCTCGCCTCCGACCACCACTAGAACATCCCTCACCTCAGCCTATCCCCGTCGTTTTGGATTTGGGGGCTCGCGAATGGAATCGCGCAGAGATGCGCGGATTGAGTTTGTGTTCGTCGATGGTGCGGCTGGGGTGTTCTTGGCTGAGTTTCATGGAGGTGCGCGCCTAAGGTGGAGAAGGTGGCTGGGTTTCACGGAGGTGCGGCTGGGGTGTTCTTGGCAGGTGGTAAGGGGGTGGGCGGAGATGATGGTGGAGATGGTGAGGCAGCCGAGTGGAGAGTGCCTGGGTTTCACGGAGGTGCGACTAGGGTGTTCTTGGTAGGTAGTGAGGGTGGGTGTCCGGAGATGATGGTGGAGATGGTGAGGTAGCCTAGTGGAGGAGTTTTGGCTATGGTGGAGATGGTGAGGCGACTAGGGCAAAATGAAAGAGAAGATGGACTTGGCTGAAGGAGTTTTGGCTATGTTAATTACTATAGTACCTCTTCTTTTGCTCATTTGTTTTGATTAATTTTGATTTCCAATATGGGATTAGTTTTCCCATAAACTAAGTTTTTCTTAATTAAATTTTCCCATGCAAATTAAAGAAAGTTTAACTCCCATATTTTTGCACATTGATGGCTAAAAAGCCATATTTTTTAAAAATCCCCTTGAAGCTTGCTGACTTTGGGCATTGGCTGAAGGAGGATTATGGAGGAGGTTGGGCCTTGGGTTTGGGCCTTCAATTCTTCAAAAATACATTTTCTTCGCTATATTTTCAGTTCTAATTCTTTCTTTTTTGCTTTCTTTTTTTTTCTTTGTTTCCAAGTGCCAAAATACATTTTATTTTCTGCAAAATATAAATAAATTAAATTAAAATCACATATTTCCAATGTAAGAATATATCACATTAATTCCATGAAAATATTAATTAAAACTTAATTTATTTTGACAATTAAAATCAACAAATATGCATTTTTCACCACTAATCAAGAGACTGTAATACATGAGCCCCTCATGCTGTATTCGTACAACATGCTCCCATAAATGTCGGTGTTTATTATAATTATAGTTACCTTTTTGTAAATTTTTAAAATATTTGGAATAATTTATAATATTAAAAATAGAGTTCAAACAGTTTATTGTACGTGCACTTATTTTTTTTATATGCGTGTAAGTAAGTGTTTTGAAATCTATTTTCAAGAGTGTAAACTATTCCAAATTTCTTAAAAATTTGCAGAAGGGTCACTATAACTACAATAAATATTGTCATTAAAAAAAATATAATAAATACCTTAAAAAAAATTTGGTGTGTGCTGTACCGATTATTTTGGGGTGTTGTATCGCAGACACCCCTAAATAATAATGTTTTTTTTTTCAAAATTTAATAATTAATATATTTTAATACCTTTCTACACCTTTTCCACATTCTAATTAAAAATATAAATAATAGTACCTTATTTTTCTTCTTATCTACTTTTTTTTTTTTTTTTTTTGCTACTTTTAGACTTTTTTTAGTGTTAACAACTTTTACTATTTTTTAAGGCATAGGTTAAATACATTCTTATCCCTTGTATGATGCATTTAATCTTAGACTGGTTGATTATATATTTTTAAAATTGTATATATTTGATTTGTAAGTAGCAACAAATTAAGTTATTCAACAAAAAATATATGATAAATTGGAATTCGTTATAATACTTTTTTATAGGGTTTATATCACTAGAGGTCCCCAATCTTTAAAACCTATCACATAAGTCCCTAAAATTTATTTTGTATCACTTAGGTCCCCAAACTTACTAAATGTATGTATCATATAGGTCCAATTGGTTAGAAAATAGTTTACCGAAATGCACAACGGAAAGTGATTTGTGACACAGTTAATTACAAAAAAAATTAACTGGGTCATAAAGAGTTTTCTGCTGAGCCATAAATTGCTTTCTGTCGCGCATTATGTAAGTCATTTTATAACTGAAATGACCTATGTGATACACATTTGATAAGTTTGGGGACCTGTTTGATATTTTTCAAAAAAAATTGGGGACCTCTAGTGATATAAACCATTTTCTAAAATATATTGTGGAGGATTAATTTGAGCAAAACTAATATATGGGTCATTTTTTTTTAAAGCAACATATATAATTTAATTATTTTGAAAAGATCCAAAACTAATATATGGATCACTTTTTATGCACATTATTTATATACATACACTTATTATTTTTTAATTAAAGATGGAATACATTGTAAAAAAATCATATATAATTTAATTAATTTTTTAAAATTCCAGCTATGAAATTAAGGCGCTTTAAATATTAATCATGACATAAAAATTCTATAAAAATATGTCTATTAATCAACTTATCTATTAGATCAAATATAAATTTATAAACTTAGAAAATCCAAATATTTGTGAGGAAAAAACATGTATTCTTCAATGTTAGGAAGTCACAAATTTATTACTATTCACAATCCCATGACATTATTATTCTTAAGAATACATATTAATTCCTTACAAAAGTAAATGCAAGACAAATGTATTTTTTTTTAAAATAGATTTAATATTTGTTATAATTGTTGAATATTCTTTAAGAAAAAAGATATTGGAGACTAAACTATACACAAACTATTTGTGTCATACTAGTTATAAAGATACTGATTTTTTGATTGGTTGGTCCTTGTTTAAATTTCAGTTTGTTATATTTCAAATCAACATAATAATGTTGTAATAATAAATAAATAAACAAATAAAAAGATAAGACTATGATAGCTTGGAATAATATAGTATATATATGTGGTATACCATAATGTTTATTTATGATATTGTGATTGAGAATGTCACTGTCTGGCTCGGGGCGCTGACAACCAAATCTCATTTTTCCAATTTTAATTTTGAATGTTTCTAACATCCCAAGTAACTCCAAAATCTTCATTTTAATTTCATAAACATCCAATTAAACATTAGTAACAACCAAGAGGTTGGTGTAATTTGAAATTCAAAGGGTGTCTAAAAACTCTATAAATAAGAGTCTAATGCTCACTTGCAAGATACGCTATTTTCTATCCACTAAAGTACTTGGCTAGAAATACACAAAAAATATTTGATAATTCTATAAAGCTATTTCCATTTTAGAGTTCTCTTAGTGCATAGAGAATAGGGGAAATAAGTTTTTAGGCAAATGTCTTTTGTAAGTCGTATTCTATCGATCTAATTTGACTCAGTGAATCATCAAGCATATCCTCTTTCTCTTGAGGTATTCTATTAGGTTTGTTAATAAGCTCGGTGACAACAGTTTCCAGCTGCTACAGTCTCTGCCAACTTCTTCCTTATATATTTATTTATATTGTTATCCTTAGAGTTGTATTTTCTATATAGCTATCATCTTCTATTATTATTCACTTGTATTGTTACTTTTGCAATAGAATTGTAACACTAATTTATAAATTATCTTGTTTATTGTAACTTTTTGTATAAAGTTATACTTTTGGTTTTACCATTTTCATTGAAACAACATTATTTTCTCTAACATAGACATGCATGAGGAGTGTTGATAAATAGTGAAAATTTATGGGCTTGTGTTGTTGCGCCACTGCTCTAAGAGCTTGCATATATAGGTGTTATATGTGTTATACTATCCTGATTCATGTAATCTTTTAAATGTTGTCGTTTTCTGAAATATTGTTGTTTTGTCGAAATGTTGTCGTTTGTTGAAAATATTGTCGTTTTCAGTTTTTTTTTTAATAGCACTGATAATCTCTCTCTTTCTAATAATATGGAATGCTTTACTCCAAATGTACACTAGCCTACTTCGATTTATAAATTATATATGAGACTAATAAGCTATATCTTTTGATAATAGATTTTACACTATCCAATTTGAGTGGTATTAGTAACTGAGTGAATCTGCTATACTATCAAAACTTCTCAGCTGAAACTCAGTGCTTGACAAATCATATTCTGTGGTCGAAGTCAAAAGTGTCAAAAGGCAAATGAACTGAAAAAACTACCATAAAAGAAAGAAGAAAATTGAACCAAGTGAAATGAGAAAGGTCATGATATTTTCTATCTTTGAATATCATTTCATGAAAACTGAGAAGGGAACAGAGATTTCCTTTGTTAAGGTAAGCCAAATAACCCAACTAAGAGTAAATCACAGATCATTGAACACGAAACTGGTAAAATCTTCATCAAACAAACACAATCTTCACGTTAGAACCATGAAAAGACATCAACGAAAACTTAGGCAAAGAGCAGAGGAATGTTGGGTTATTCAGAGACATCATAAGAGGGTTGATACTTGTTCTTGATTCTGCTACTAATTCTCCTCATGGGTTTTGTTTTCTTTGGCAGTTTTTGGAAGTAGAAGACTTTCCATGGAGGATATCAGTAGACTTCTTGACTATATATTCAAACATCATTTTTTTCACCAACTTTTTCTGAGGAGGATTTACATCACAAATTATGGGTTTGAACTTTATCTGATCTGGGTTGGACTCGATGTCTTCTTCATAGATCTCTGACTCGTTGCTCGAGTCCTTTTCGTTCTCAAATGGGCTCTGCTTCATTTTCATACGACCTTGTAACAAGAATCGCCAAAACTTAGAAGAAGAATAGGAAGAAACAGAGTGATTGGCTCTCTCATAGAGTGATTAGCTTACTCTCATCTCATGTGGTCTCCTTTCTATTTATATAGCACTCTCCAGTCTCGGCCACCGATTTAACATTGGAATTCTCTTCCTAAAACACGTTTTTCTACCGTTAACCGATGTGGGACTACCGAATGTAACAGGAAAATGAGTAATAATATTTTAACACAAAATATACACTCAAATATTATACATAAAAATGTGTTTGGTATGAGAATTTGTTTTGGTGAGAATGATAATGTTAAATCTAATTCATGTTTAGTAAATTTATTTTTAATGAATTGGAGATTTATATTTCAAAATTGGTCATATTTTTTATCTTAATTTGAGAATCTTAACTCTTTAAACACTTGATTTTCACATTCTCTTGATTTAAATTTCTTCTAACTCTATTCCCACAAACTCAAATCTCATACCAAACACTCCCACACTAACGTGGCACTTTAACCTTGTCAATCACATCTGTTTTAAAACGCAATACCATATCATTGTTTGTAATATTTTGGTACATATATTCTAAGTACGCGTATCATTATTTTTAATTGATCTACTCGGTGTGGCTTCAGTTATCAAGTTATCAAGTTTTATAGCTGTTTATTGTTGTTTTCTGCTTAATGTTTTATGCCACCTCATCATTATCAACAAGTAAAGTGGGGAATGAATTGTTATTAACTTCCAAACATTATGCTTAGTTATAAACACTTGTAGTTCACCTTGTTATTAACTAATTCTATTAACTATTTTGTTAAGATTGATTAGGCTAGCCTATATATTGGCTTGCTCTTGTAATTTGGGCACTCTGATTTCATTCATTATAATCAAGATTCATTTTCCCTAATACTTGTCTTAAAAAAACTGTTTGAAATCCTTCACTAATGGTACTTAAATGGCATGGTTTTTTTTTTAATTTCTCTGTGGAATCTGAATGAGACAATACGAAGCAATTTAAATGGTCATTCAAAATATAATGACTATCTAATATTCCCTAAAAGAAACAGTATAATTTTGCAATAAAATAACAATAAAACCTTTTAAAAAATTAAACTTTACTGAAATTGCAATTTTTTTTATTAAAATATACGTTACTTTTTCCCTTTCGATCTGTCCAACTAAAGAGTATTGCTATTTGATATTTTAAGGTGTTAAATACCACATGAGGTCATGTGGTACCCTATGATTGGTTAGCGATATTAGTAATTATGCAATGTAATTACACCAAATTCTCATAAGGACTTTGAGAATTTGAGAGTATAATTAGGACCCTCGATTACTTCCAATTATATAATTACCGTATAGTTACATAGTCAAACAAACATGTCAAATTGAGTAACTACTCCGAATTACAGCTAATTCCAATTATAGAGGGTTTTTCCAAACGCACCCTTGTGTCCAATTCAGGTTAAATTAGTAATTATTCAGAGTTGGAAAATCAAGATCATTCTTTTAACTTTAGAGTATCAATCTAATCAACTAATAAGTACATCACACATCATTTAAAATGTATAACTTTCAAATTAGTTTGCCAACTTCATTATTTTTATTGAAATTTTTAATATGATTATAACCATCCATTGCTTACTAAAATTACAATCTTAGGGGTACCATAACAAAATGAATCTAACCACCAAGAGATGATCGATAACCTTGAACTGCTCTAGCGTTGCATAGCTCATCAACTGAGTCCCCTCTTTCCAACACAGCTGCAGCTCCCATGCCAGTCCCTGCAAAAAATGACAGACACATTGAAAATATATATATTCAGTACACTGAAAACTATAAGCCTTTTCTAAAAACATGTCTTAAATTTCCTTTTCTTGTGTTGTTCACTTTAGGTATAGCTTTTGAATGAAGAGAGACAGACCTATGCACATCGAAACGACACCAAAACGAGAGTCTTTCCCACGACGCTTCATCTCGTTAAGCAAAGTTGCAACACAGCGGGCACCTGACACCAACAGTTAAAAACAGGTGGTTTTTTGTGATGAAGAGAGGAAATGACACTTTAGAAGTTACCAATTTTTAGTCATATATGTCATTTTTATAAACATACCTGTTGCGCCTAAAGGATGGCCAAAGGCAATGGCGCCTCCATTGACATTGACTTTCTCAGGATCAAGCCCCAGTTTCTTAATGCAGTATACATATTGAGATGCAAAAGCCTGGAAAGGAGCAAATGAGATTGCTAGCCTATAATGTGGTCCAGATTAATATTAACTATTTTGCCCAAAACAAAATCCCTTGCCTCATTAATCTCGAACAAGTCGATGTTATCAAGTTCAAGACCAGCAGACTTCACTGCAGCTGGGATTGCAACAGATGGACCTATGCCCATTACAGCAGGATCCACACCAACAACAGAAAAACTCCTGAATGGAAAGCTCCTTTATTAATATAGTTTTAAGGTTTCAATTCTAGTGTAAATGTCCACAAAATCATACCTGAAGACACCAAGGATAGGAAATCCCTTCTGCATAGCCAAGCTTCTCTTCATCAGGAGAACTGCTCCAGCCCCATCACTCACCTGGCTTGAATTCCCTGAAAGAAACGAAGCAAAGTCAGATCTTCACTATGCTCAAAGTAATATTATGAATTGATCTAGCAATAGTTATGAAAACATATCAAACACTATCATGAATAATGAACTTCATGACTACAATACCATGAATTACCTGCAGTTGTAGACCCATCACTCTTGAAGGCTGGCTTCAGCTTTGCCAAAGCACTCAAGTTTGTATTTGGCCGGATTCCATCATCCACAGAAATTGTTATGCTCTTCTCCTCTCCAGTTTTTGGGTCCACAATCTATGGAGACAAATAATTAAAAACTGACACTAAAAAATGTACTTGCCCATAAAGAGTAACCTTTTACCTTGGTAGAAACCGGGATAATTTCATCTTTGAATTTACCAGACGCGGTTGCTGCAGCAGCACGCCTATGAGAATTGACCTGTCCATGTTTAGCTAAGACATTTAAACTACTGTCTATTCTTCAACCTTAATTAATGCAAGTTAACATCAGATATGGAGCTTACAGCAGCCTGGTCTTGCTCTTGCCTAGTTATGCCATAGCGATGTGCAACATTTTCAGAAGTAATACCCATTGGAAGAAGACAATCTCGGGCTTGTGCAAAGGTGTCTACCTGCTGAGACAACAGTATTTACTCAGCCCACAAAACAATCTCTTCTGGTGTCTTTATTACTAGCACAACAAATACAATAAAAAGAAAAGAATTAAAAAAAGTTCTAATGTACTTTTGGGTTCATGTTCCTGACTCTGCTAATATTGTCTACTGTCATACACTCCACTCCAGCTCCAATGCCTGAATCCAAAAAGAGTTTCAGTAATCTAATGAAAGCCATCAAAATTCAAGAGCTAGAGAGAGACATTTCATTGTTTTTGCTTACCAATGTCATAAAATCCTGCTTTTATTGAAGCAGCAACATCAGCAACTGCTTGGAGACCAGATGAACATTGCCTGTTGACAGTTCTGATTGGCACCGTATCTGGACAATTCAGATAAATCAAATTCCATAGCATACACTAAAGACAATATTATTTATATCTTTTCTGCTAAACTCGTATTAAAAATAAAAATCATCTTTTTAAAATCTTAACATGCATTGCCATCTGATATTAAAGTAGACTCATAAACTATATACCATTGGAAAAAACTCAATTTTGTTCATGACAGTAATGATGAATACACAAACTCCCCTTTTTCCTTTTCCTTATTCTTTTTTTTTTTTTTTTTAAATAATAATTCTTCTCTTTATAATGCCAATCAAAAGTGATTGGTCTGTTGGGACACAAATGCTCATTATAAAGATCATAAAAGGTGCAGCTGAAAAAATAAAAGTGAAAACTTACCAGGAAAACCAGCATAGATTGCTGCCATTCTGCACTCTGTTGCTCTTTGTGAACCAGGTGCCAAAACAGTACCAACAACTATATCCCCAACTTCACTTGGGTCCAGATTTGTTTTCTCTATCATGGCCTAAATTGTATATTAATCACATATAAGAAAGAAGAAAAAATCAATAATCCTGTGGATATAAGCCAAATCAGAACAAAATCAATGGGTTGTTTACCTTTAAAACAACTGCAAGTAAATCATCAGCTGGAGTATCCTTAAACCCTCCTCGCTTAGCTTTGCAAATTGGAGTCCGGTAAGCCCTGTTAGACAAAATTTTCAAAGGAAAAAAAAAACTAAATAAAAATATTAACAAACGCTTAAAACAAATCAAACGTTTCATTTTGTTGAAGCAAGAAATTTACGCCACAATCACTATATCGTCTCCAAACGCAGATGCCCGATGGTAAGCCGCACTGTCACCAGCTGCACATACCGAAGCCTACACACACACACATATATATATATATGCCCCATGACTTAGCCAAAAAAGTATCATTTTACAGACATTTCGGAACAGAGAAATCTGAAAAAACTTACAGAAAGAGCAGAAGATTCATGGGTTCCAGAGGAAAATGAGAAAGAAGAAGTGGGTTTCAAATGATGGAGCAGAATTTTCTGTCTATTGAGAGCTTTCTCCATCTTTCTGCTGCAACTGAGAAAGGGTTGTTCTTGTTGTTGTTGAGTTTAGTTTGTGGAGAAAAGAAGAGGATTATATAAAAGGTGAAGTGAGAGTGGTCGGTTCAACTCGGCTGCTTTGGAATTGGAACTCATTTTTCTTGTGATCATTCAGTGGTCAAACAGTCTGAACATAATTCACATGTAATTTCCACCAAGAAATTGCCATAAATGCCAGGAAAGTCATTCAACCAACCATAACGCACTCGAACTTCGAACTTCAAAGACTGAAACACATTTGACTCTTCTTTTATTTTTATTTTTTAGAAAAATATTAATTAATTAAAACATAAAGCAGTGGTTGTCTTTTCATAAGAAAAAGACCCCTGTAATTCCCTCGTTATGTTTATTTTTTTATTTTTAATTTAACTCAACCATATGCCATAGTCAACCATAGGACCATAATCTCTATTTCTTTAGTGGATTTTTTTAGTTTCCCGAATAAAACAAATGGTCGGTAGTTGTAGTAGTGTGAGTGAGACCATGAAAATTATTGTATTTATATAAAATTAATAGGAAAATTAATCTAATTATTTGGGATGGGAGAAATCATTTTACTTTGGTAAATGGTGAATGGAGATGTTAACAATTTCTCATGAGAAATTCCTCCCAAAAACAAAACAAATATATATAGAGCAAATTCTTCTTTAAAGGCTCAAAGCAAGCAACCAACAATATATAATGATAATAATCTTATGCTTTTTCTTGTGTATATATACAAATGGACGTGTACGGCATCTTCAAGCAAAAACTCAAAAACTAAACTAAGAAAATTGTGGAGAAAGTCTCTGCTGCTACTCTTCTTGCTCTGATGTTTTTGTGTGAAAAAAAGAATAAAAAAATGAACATATATATATCTTCTTTTATCAACAAGAGAAAGAAGAAAAAAAAACAATATAAGCCATCAATCAAACTGCAAGAATGGTCACCTACAAATTTCTGATACTCACAACCCAAATCAATGGGGTTGGCTGGCTTCAATGGGAGGTACGGTACCAGACCAGACTCACTATTTGAAGAATCAAAGTTCTGTGCATATATATATTTACGGTGTTTATTCACGAGGGCTGTTCGGCTTCACTTTTGCTGGATTGCTTTGCGCCTTCGCCTGGAGCGCTATTGACATGTACCGCAACCTGTTGGTTATCTCGGTAAATGATGGCCGGTGCTCAGGTTCTGGCGACCAGCATTCTTCCATCAGCCTCCTCCAGTCGGGATCACATCGCTCTGGAATTGGAGGCCTGAGAGTGTTCTTCACAATGCCCCCTTCAGTTGCAGGTAACAGAATTTTAGAGAAATTTTGCATTGAAAAATAAGCATAGTATTGATTAGGAATGTAAAGCACATGAAAATGATAATCGATACATAAATGGAACCAAAAATTGGAAAGCTAATCCTATGATCCGGTTGAATGAATAACCTACCAAAACTACCAGGTCCAAGAAAAACCAATTTCTCATGGTGTATTAATTTTGTGGACAGTCATAACAACCAGCTTATTTTGCCAATCTATGACCAGTCAATGTTTTTCCTCTATTCACACCTTCCGACAAAAGTAATGAATTTATAATTTGGTGAAGGAAATAACCAATGATAATGAAATTTATTCGTTTCTTCAACAAACTGTAAAAGTTTTGGTCTTTATTTTACTTTTCACTCTTTCAAGGACTAGTTATAGGAGATTAATTAGAAAGGAAATCATTTTATTGTCATGTCATTTGAGAAAATACTTGGATTTCCATTTCATAATCAGTTCGGTAACATGCCCATTTAACATTTAGGACTACCTACGACATTATTTAACTTACCAATGATTGCACCACAGTGCATATCGGCATATGGTTCCTCCCCGGTCAATATCTCCCACATCGAAATGCCAAACGAGAAAACATCAACCTAACAAAAGTCAACACAGTTGTTTAACTGGAACTTTTTATATTATTCTTATACACTACTAACATACATAACAAATTCCTACCCACCTTCTCAGAAACCCGGCTACTGCTACCATTCAATAGTTCTGGTGCCATCCAAGGAAGGGTTCCGCGCACCCCACCAGATACTAGAGTATTGCGTTTGATTCTCGACAATCCAAAATCTCCAACCTAAAAAAACAGATGCTCAAGTATCAGAGACATTCAACCAGTCAGCTGGATAATTTATAAAATAAAATAAAATAAAAAATCCTTAAAATGTCCCTGGATCATCAAGATATGGCTCCTATCTGGTAGCCACATCATTAGAGCTACACAGATAATGGAAATTGTTTCCCAAGAATCTATTTTAGCCTGAATATCACCAGGAAATTTATGGAATAAAATATATTATTTTTTCAATAAAAATAAATTTCTTCCAAATTCTTTTCAAGGCCATTGGAATGTTATGAAAAGTTGAGAAAACCGAATAGTCGCTATATGAGTATCATCAGTCTGCACTCACTTCTATCTTTGTTTGGACAGGACAATTGGCTTTTTGAATTTACCTTGCATATGGGCCGATGGGGATCCCTTAGGTTGACTAACAGATTATCACATTTTAAATCAAAATGAACAATATTCTTTGAATGCAAGTATTCCATGCCAAAAGCTGCATCCATGGCAATAATAAGCTTTCTACGTCGATCGAGTGACCTATTCCACAATTACAAGAACATTAACATATAAATGACCATGTGAAGAAGATAAGTGAAGTGAAACAAACGGAGCAAAATTACCTATCCTTCTTAAGTAGGACATGTCTAAGTGACCCATTCACCATAAATTCTGTTACTGTTGCCAATGTTCCACCAGCTCCATCTGGTACTACCCCATAAAACGCAAGCACATTTGGATGATGAAGGTTTGAGAGGATTTGTGCCTCTCTCCAGAAGTCTTTTGCCTGGTATGACATGAGAAATAGTTTCAGCTTCGCATATGGGTGGAGAAAAAAAATTGAAGAAAAGAAACACATTCCAAATATACGTACCCATCTAAACAAAATGTAGACCATACTTGTTTTCCAGATAATCAAATATCCTTTTTTGTGGTAAATATATATAGCTACATGTATACATCACCTCAACTACTCTGAAATTCCTAAAACCTTAATGCTAAACTTTCAATGTCACAACTCAACAAAACTCCTTGCATTAAATTAAAGGGCGGAGAAAAGATGAAAGTGAAACAATAAAGGAGATAGAAAATGCAAAACAAAAAAAATTAGGAGACCCACCAGGCGATCTTGCTCTGACGACCTTCCTGCAAAGCAGCTCTTTTTAATTTTCTTTATCGCAACATCTGTTCCCCGCCATTTTCCATGATAAACAGTACCATATGTACCAGATCCTAACTCTCGCAGTTCTTCCAGATCAGAATTCCTAATAATCTGTACATTTGAATTTGAGCACTCATTCAATAGGAGTGTCATACATAGAACAATTAAATGTAACAGGAAAAAGCACTGTAAACAATTAACAACCAAAATCTCAACAAGAAATCAACCAGCTGCTGAATTTTCACAAGTGAATCAATACAATGTTTTGCAACAAGACAGATATTTTTACATCTATGAGCTGGTTGACAGAAGTTCCTATCAGAAACCATGTACCTTTACTCAGTACTATAAGATACAGTTGTGATGTAATAAACAACAAAACTCGTGCTTAGTCATATATAGAAGTGAGATATTGATGAAAACCTGCAAGCCATATATGCTTGCTTCCATTTCAGCAATCATTGCATCACTAAATAATTCATTCCTTTCTCCATCAGTTTTACCATCCTGTATACAGAAAAGAAATATTAATAATCATCATTTCACAAGAAATACAATGCTGTGATTATTTTTTCCAAAGTAAAATACTCCAAAAATATTTTACTTTGCAAATTCACCTCAGATTCAGACTCTGGAACAATGCTATCCACCTCTGTTGCAGTAGGAGAATCATCACCAATGGTTTCACCCATAAGATATTGAGTCATTGATGATGACTGATTTGTATCATTTCTTGGTGGTTCTATTTGTGTCAATGTGAAACCTTCCAAATTAGATTCCACATCAGTAGAATTTCCAAAATTAATCTTTTCAAATTTCTCGCAGGGGTAGAAATTAATCTTTTCAAACTTCTCACTGGGGTAGCTTATAAAATCGACATCCAGGAGAGAAATCTCTTGGTTCACTACAGTATCTTGGGTAGGATTCTGCAAGATTATTTGGTTACTCTTTTGCAAATTAGAACTTATAACAGAGCCATCATGAACTGGTGGTAATTGGTATAAATTTACAGGACTTATCAACCTGGGTTCAGAACTCATATCACTAGCAGCAGGTTGTACAGGGTCACGTTGTCGTGGATCAACTGAAAAGCCAGCCAAAAGATCGCCCAAAGGATCCTCATTCGGAGAGTGTTGCTTGGCACCTGGAAATAAGCTTGAAACATCATAATTATTTGTTCCAAAAATATTATTTCCTTGAACATCTGTTGTCCCATTCAAAGCTTTTTTGTGATCATTAGGAGTTCTTTGGCTCATGCTAAAGAGTTCAGCAATGGTTTGGTCACAGTGGTGGTTTTTGGGAGGCTCCACCAAATTGTCAACCAAAGGTATCAAGTCAGTGGATGACGATGCAGGAACTCTCTCTTGAGAACCAATAGTGAAATGTGGGCTTTGAACTGGGTTTATCCTGTCCAATTCATTCTTACAGTCTATTGCACGCACAGCTGAACTTCCTCCATAAAGCTGGCCATATTGTTCCTCGAAAGGATTCTTTGCATCAATCCTCTTCAATATTACTGGATTCAGGGAATCTTCCTCACACTTGTTCAGCATAGCCAAATCAGATCTACCAATGTCATCTTTAGCCGTTTGAAAATTGTCATCAATATCACCAGTACCACACTTGGGATTAGCTTCATTACGAGCCATTAGTTCTGAAGACAAAGAAGAATTTGGCAAAATTAATCCTTGAACTGCAACAGACTCATCATTCAACAAGTTCTTTTGTACCTGAGGATTAATATCATTAATATTGTCACGCAGTTGGGATGGATTTTCTTGCAAGGTACCTGAATTTAGTTGCAAAGACAACTGAGCTTTTGCGAAGGACAAGGGAGATGATGGGCTTGTTCCTTCTTGCGAACAGTATGCAGACTTCCTTCCGCTCTCTTGCAATTGTGAATCAGAAAATGCATGTGGCATTCCATGATGAGGATCAGAACAATCGGATAACAGACCTGTAGGATCATCTAGGCGTGAGCCCGGCTTTTCAGAATGAAATATCCTTTCCTTAGATATTGGCCTGTCTTGGGAGAATCCAACAAACTCACCATCATTTTGATCGGCCGCTACTGGACTAGTAAAATCTTTCATAAAATCAGGGTCTTGAAAATGTCCACCATGCAGCTGTTCTGAATGTGAGACAGTAGGCTGATCATACATCATCAAATTTACTCCCTCTGGTGAAGGATTAACACAGCCAGTATTACTATGTGATTGTATCTTAGCACTCTTGGAGTCTTGATGACATTGAACGGGAGAGAATGGAGGAGATTGTGTTGGAGATACATTTATATTCTGGGATTCTGAAAATTTATTATCATGCAAAACAGTTGAACCACTGTTAGTTTCCAAAGTAAATGAGGGACTCTTAACTCCCAGTTGATTTGTTTCACTTGCCAAATTCTGCCCTCCAATGCTTTTCATAGAAACGGGATCTACCATGCCATTAACAGCCGCAACATATTGGTAGTCAGGATTGTTCTCTTGTATGGTGCTTGCATCAAAAGAAGATGTACCTTCAGATTCACCCAAAGGAATCAAAAAGATCCGAAGCCTTTGAGAACCATCTTGCTTTTCAAGCCCATGGTATTCCTCTATCATATTTTGAAGATCCTCATCAGAAGATACAGATATAAGAGCATCAAGATCCTCACCTGGAAGCTGGTACTTTATGGCGTGAGGTTGGTTGCAAATACTGGAAGTTTTCTTCACAAGCTCATCCCATAAAGTACTTTTTCTGATAGATACCATTCGTGTGTCTCCACCAACATATCTGAGTCTCCCATCACTGGGTCTTGGCAAGATTTTACCACCAAAACTGCAGAGAAACTTTATCTTCCCTGATTGCGAGCCATCTAATACTTCTGATCCATTCAAATTATTTGAATTAGGTGACTCAGATTTGTGACTGGGTATAACATTGGTCCCGCCAGCCCTATCACAATTCTGTTCACTAACAGCCTTCCTTATACCACCATGACCATTCTCACCATTCTCCTTCTTGTTGTTTCTGTTTAATCTATCAACAAAAGCTTCAACATCAGTCTCTCTCGAAGACCCTTTTGCAGACACAAATTCAGATGTTTCAGAAGCACTCTCTGAATCCATTCTCTTCAACCCCAGGACACGAGAAAGGTCCTCATAACCCGGCTGAGAGTTCTGATAACCATTAAATCCAACCTTTTTTTCACGCTCCTGAACAGTATCAGTGACAGCAGGAACCCTTCTCGCTGGAAAACGATCTTGAAGAAACACCTTGGAAAACTCCTCGCCAGTCTGCACTGAGACGTTGTTATGCATATTTTTTCCCAAAGTTGAAACTGGGGCTGATTCTTGCTCGATCCAACGACCTGATGCGGCAGGAACCTCATTGATCATGGGATCAAACAACTTGTCAGGCTTATTTAGAGCCATAGAAAACACTTCTTATCAACTGAGCTGCTAAGTGGCCCCTTCACCCTTCAGCCCACAAATTAAGAACATGCATAAAAGTGGATCTGTACCCAAATCTCCACCTAAATTTATTTCTCCATTTCTTCAATCAAAACTCCCTTTCAAATAAAAAAAAAAAAGATTTGAGCAAATCACGTTCAATAGATTAAAAGAAAATAAATATAATACATAATCGCTCCAGTATCGAAGTAAATTACCCATATGATCCTTCTTCCAGTCTCATGCAAATTCAAAACTTCATGCGAGAAAAAAATATCTCTTTATGTATAAGCTCAGGTTTTTTCCTGTACAAACCCCACTGGCGACACAAACCTTGGATGATTCGCAACAGATACCAGCAGAGAGTGAAACCATCAACCAACAAAAACCCAAGTTCCTTATCTTCTATAAATAGTCGCCTGCGCAAAATCAAAGGATCCAACACCAAAATTCTCTCTTAAGCATCAACCACTTGAAAACCATTCAAACACAACAAAATTCCCCTAAAAACTTCGAATTGAAGAGCTTACAGATCAAGAACAGAGCACGAAATTTCAATGACAATTTTTTTCCAAATGGGTATGACTAAAATCGAGATGGGCATGGATCAAAATTCAATTACGATCAAAATTGAAGAATATTAAAAACAAAATTAATAAATGAATAAACCTGATGGTTAGCGTGGCGTATTTGGGTGTGTTCCCGCTCTATTACGGAGCTTCAGAGTTGTCATTGCTGATAAAAACGGCTCCGAAAATTAATGTCAAAGAAGACGAAAGAAAGAAGGGATTGGACGAGAGATTGAGATTGAAGAAGAAGAAGAAGAAGATTGAGATGAAATGAGAGCGTTGGGTTTAGTCGTCGAGGTTCAATCTCGGGCGTCGGAGAGCGACATTGCCGAGAATTAAGCGCCATCGACACTAGGGAATGCCTTTTAACTGTTACGAGAATTTTTATTTATTTAATTATTTATTTATTTTTGAATTTTTTTTTTCAATTATATTTTATGAATATTCATTCTCTCCTACGTGGCCTCACATTCTCTTCGGACTTTGAATTTTTCGTAATGTGTAAAATAAATCATTTTTATTTATTTAATTATCATTTTTTTAAGCTGGCGGCTTTATCGGTAATATTTTTTTATTAATTTTCACTCTAAATAAGTAATAAACCTTAAATCTATGAGTTTCTGTTTTATTCTCAACTTTTTTTAGTTTTTAATTTTAGTATTAGACTTTCAACTTTGGGATTGGAAAAAAATTAATTCTTTGCTTTGACGAATTTGACCTTTGGAAATTATTGTACTCTTTTTGTGTTGAAATAATTGCACTTTTTACCAAAAATTATTATTAATTATTATTTTTCATAATATATGAATGAAATCAAGAGTTGTAAATATAATTTTGGAAGAGAGAAAATTAATGGTATAAGATGGTCTATGACTTTTTCAAAGAAAAAAAAATGACTAATACATTTGTAATAATTCTTTTTTTTGTTTCGCTAACACAAATAATTCTTTTATAACAAAAAGGTCTTTTGGGTAGACTAATATTTTTCAAAGACATAAAATATAATAAATATAGGTTAATAAATAATTTATATTAGAATTTGAATTAATTAAGTTAAGATGTATTATATTTGCACCTCAAAATTTGATTAAGATAGTTTAATTTTATTAAAAATTAATATATAATGTATTTTTTTTATCTTATGCTCACAGTTTTTTTCTTTTTTATATTTTAAAAAATACATATAAATAATATATATTTTAAATATTTAAATTAAGAAAATTCAAACAAAAAAATAGAAAAACTTGTTAAAGTAAGAATATTTTTTCTAAAAAATTATACATCCTTTTAAAACATATATATTTATATGAAAACAAGACAAAATAAAATTATTGAAATTAACCAAAAAAAAAATTAAGAAAAATTGTGAAAAATGATTTTAAAAATTAATTTTTCTTAATTGAGGTGTCTATATAATTCTTAGGGTACAAATATAATGTACCTTAAATATAAATAATTAATTTTTGAAATTATATTTTTTATACCGAGTCAAACCTTATTTTTCTTAGTCAAATTGATAATTATTTATAATTAACCCGTTTATCCAATTGTAAAAGCTAAGTTGATAAACTCTGATTTTGTTGTTGAATTTTTTATTTTTTTTTACTTTTTAACAGATTATATTCTAAAAACTTAGATAGGGTTGAATTAAATTTTCTAACATTTGCTGAAGAAAATTAAAATACTTATTATGGTTGAGATAGATGATTATAAAAAAGAACACTTGTAAAGTTATACGTAGCAGAAGGTACAAACCTTTTTACTGTTTTTAGCATATTACAACTTTTGACTAGTACGAGGAACCAAAAAACCGTTTTGCAACTCCTATTGTGATTAAAAATAAATATTAAATTGTAGGTAAAATAACTAATATTTTTAAAATATTTTGTTTTTATACCCATTCTTTTTTTATATAGTAAATATACTTAATATTTTCAAAATATTATACTTTTATACTAAAAAAAAATTCAGTTAATATACTCATTATTTTAAAAATATTGCACTTATATACTTATTTTTTATTATTATTTTGAGAAATAATAAAAAAGTGAAATAAAAATATAGATTTTTTCTTTTTAAATTTTAAATTATTTGTACTTTTTTATTCTTTCTCAAAATAATAACAATAATAAATTATTGTTATTTGAGCATGAGATCTTCAATTTTCCAATTAGTACTTTTTTTTTTTTTTTTTTTTTTGTATAAAACAACATGCTCATATAATTGTTATTTCCTTGTTGAAAATTTAATACTCACAAAAGTTTTTTTTTTAGTAGGTTGTTTCTCCGTTATCCAAATATGAAGGCTTTTAAGTTTGACTTTGAATTAGTTTTCTTTTTGTGTTTAATATGACGACATGATTTAATCTCTGCATTCTCTAAGTGTTCTTTGTATTTTACCGAGTTAGGTTCTTCTGTAGAGAATGCTACAAGTTTGTTGTCCATTTTCATATAGTGTCTCTAATCTATATTTGTTTTACACGTGGATTAGTTGTCCATGTGCAAAATAAAAAAATAAAAAACTCATTTAAGATTTTAAAATTAATCAAAATAACTAAAATTTATATTTTTCCTTTAGTTTTTTTTTTAACTTAAATTTTAAATTTTTGATAGAAAAATACAAGTTTTAAATTATTTCAAATCACTTTTTATTAATTTTAATACAACATTCATTAATTTTTAATTTAAAATAGTTATTTTGAGAAAGAATAAGAAAAGGAAATAATTTTGTACGCCCTAAATATCCACAGGTTATTAGTGAGCTAGAAAATGGCATAATCCTACCTGTCACGTGGAAGCCACCTACTCGGAGTTGCTGTTACGAGTCTCTACCTCTTTAGCTCGAGGTAGCCAAAGGTTTAGTAAGAACACTCAAAGGCATCGGGTCAGCAGTGTGAACGCCACGAGCTGAGACTACATCAAGCTCGAGGTAAGACATGGAGCTGACACGTCCGACCCTTTATAAAGTCAACCACGCAATGTAAACGTGCGCATATCAGACATCACATGTCTGCTCCATTCCTGAAATCTCGGACACGCAGCATAAACGTGCGTGTTCAGGCACCCCACGACTGACTTGGGCCATGCGACCCATCATCCCCCTTACCTATTGATTATGATTAGATCACATTTCATTGTCAGGTTTTAGGAATTAATCATGAATGTCACAAAAGTGACATGATGGGTAAGAAGGTCACAGGATGACCCCCTTTGCCAACACCCAGGTGTCCTCTCCCTATAAATATGGAGACACTGGGTGTTGCAAATGGTTAGTTTTTTAATTTGTAAAGAAACACCCTGTAAGGAATACCAGAGACATATCAATAATATTGACTGGTGGACTAGATAGATTTTAACCTTCGAACCACCTAAAAAGAGTAAACGAGTTATAACCTTCTTTTGAGAGTATTCACATATTACGGTTCATTATTTAGCACTAATCCATCCCATTTATTCATATAATTATCTGTTGCCGAAGAACCGCGTCAACAAATTTAAATTTTAAAAAATAATTTAAAATATATATATTTTTACATCACTTTTTTATTATTTCTCAAAATAATAAAAAAAATAGATATAAAAGTGTAACATTTTAAAAATATTGGGTATATTTAGCGCAAAAAAAAAGTTTTGGTATAAAAATGCAACATTTTGAACAAATTAAATTAAATAAATTGGGTATAAAAATATAATATTTTGAAAATATTAAATGTTTTAACCACATTTACTAAAAAAAAAAACCAATTAAAATTAAATTACTTAAACAAATGTACTTTTACACACATAATCACACATTACTTATCTATATTACATATGATACTGTTAAAAATTTCGATATGATATTGGTTATAAATAACAATAAACATAAATATATATTTGAAAAGAGAGTACAATTATATCAATAATTGAAATAAAACAAATCATATATTAGAAATACATTTTTTGTGTCAAACTAAGTCTAATGTACCATAGTATCTCTTTAAAACAATTATGCATCCTCATCGAGTGCTAAAAGATTGCTAAAGGTGCTTGTCTCCTATAATAAAATGTTCTATGAGCAGTAACTAAGCACATTTATTTCTACTCTTAACGAATTAACTATTGTCTAAGAGAACATGGAGGTGAAGCCCTTTATTGATAGCCAAAAATCAACTTCGGTATCTACCCAAAATCAATTTAATTTGATGCAATTTTTGTGTATGACAAGATGAGATCTTCCAAATTTGTTTCTAGAATATTCTGGTTGAATATTTTAAGAAAAATAAAGTTTGGATTGCGAAAGAAGTCCAACTTATACTAATACTAAGCTTTATGTGCCTGCATTCATGCCCGCAATTTGCACCCAACACACAAGTGCATGCGTTTTTGCTCCACCCAATTTGCACTCTTGTGCGCACAAGAGAAAATCTTCTTGCTTATCAACTTAATAAGTTATGGATGTGGAATTCTATATACCTATTTGAAAAGGTACTCAAATTTTAATGTGAGACTAACATAAATCATATTATTTTCTCTTATCATTTTGCCTACTTTAAGTAACAAATTCGCATTTACCCCATTACTATTTTGAGCATATTAATACTTAATTTTTATGTACTCGTGAAGAAGAACACAAATATCTTAAAACAACTCACTAACAATGAATGAGTCTCGAAAAAAATTATGCCTCAAAATGTTACTTTAAAATAGTGTTGCACACGATTTTTCTAATATATTTATGTAAGAAGTATTTAGTTACTTTTGGAAGATGGGGAATGTAGGTGATTTGATGATACTAATTTAAATGTGTGCTTTGTAAATGTTGTATTTAAGAATCGTAGTGAGACTAAAATGGCAATGTGGTTTGCTCGAGTTCAAGACAAAAGAAATTTGATTTTGCGATGTGAACTTGTAGAAGCTAACACTTTAGAAATTGAGATGAAAACTCTTTACTATACTTTGAAATTGATTAATGCTATAAACGTTGAAATAGAAAACTCACCTTGTTTTTTATAATCTAGAGACTCACCTCATTTTTTGTCGAAAACATTTGTTTTGTATGGTGAGAGTGTTTTTGTTTTTTTAGTGTTGTGCTTGTTATGGAACCCTAGATACTACAATTTGGGTGCCTGCGAATTAGCTTTTTGGGCATTTAGGAAAGCCATGTTTTTTGGGAACAACATGTCACTTGCTTGTTAGTTTGATATACGAGCAATGATATAACTTATACATAATGATATGTTATTAATTTTAACCACACAATTTATATCCATTTGAAAATATGAATATCCGTTACATGTTATCATGTGTAAATATTAACGGAGTGTTTGGTATGGGATAAAGTAAATGTGAAAATGAGAATTTTAATATCTTTCTATGTTTGATTTAAATTTTAAGGGATAAAGTTAATAATTTATGTGGACCCCACATGTATTTTAAGGGTAAAGTGAACTATTTTGTACACAATAGTTTAATATTACATTTATCCTAAGTCTTTCTACACCTTCCAAAACAACTCAACTACTCAAAACAAACACCGTCGAAGTAATATCTTTGTGTGCATGTCTACATTGCTTTTTATATAATGTTTTTGTTAATAAAAAGAGAAATAAACTATTGTAGAGCTTTGATTAGACAAACATTGGCCACATATCCGTAACTTTTTATATGTGTTTGTTAGCATGTGATTTACATCTATATGGCATTTTGGTAATTACACATTTACACTCTTCCCCTTCCACCCCATGAAATTATTATATCATATCAATAGAGACCACTATATATTTAATTTCATTTTGTTGTCTTGGCACGATAATTACATTAACCGTTTAAATCCAAGTATATTTATTGAATTATTGATAATTACATTAAGGGGCCCTATTGTTTTCAATATATTATATTTACATTTTAGTCCTTTATTATGTAAATATTTACATATATGCCCATATTAAATTTTGTTATTTAATTTTTACTTATAATATATATTTTGTTATTTATTTATTACATCTTTAATTATTTTTTACTAATATACATTTTGTATATAAAATCCAACTATTTAAAAAAATTTCCCATTAAAAAAAATACTGAGTCCGAATAAGTACATTCATTTCAAATCTTCCCAAAGTAAATGTTAGATATTTATATTACTTTTGTCCATACTTATAGGACATTTTCTATTTCCAACATCTCTAAAAAATTATAACCTAATTTGTTATATGACAACGTGCATGATAGCTATAGCAGACGAAAAATTCTGAATAATTTACGGTGTGTCGAAATCAAAGTTCAAACAGTATGTTTTACATGCGTATAGAAAAAATGAAGCACACATGCAACTGACTATTAGAGTCCTGATTTCGGCACCATAAATTTTTCGAAAAATTGATGAAATGTCTACTATAACTACAATGTACAACGTCATATAAAAAAAATAGGTTATAATTTATCTGCTTGTCGAAAACAAAAACAACTCTACCGGTAAGAACAAAAGTGATGTACTATAACAAAATTTCTTTATATATGTAATTGTGTTCATCATGAAGGTAGATTGGAATATGGAGCCCTCACAGTTAGTCACACCCAATGGCATGTGGGTCAGCCTTAAGCTTAGAGTAGTAGTGAGTGGTGTGGTGTGGTGTGTTGTGGTGTGCATGAAATTATTAAAGCATGCATGCATAATCCTCGTGCTATCTTGTGGGTGTGTTTACATATAACCTGGCTTTATCTGACTCTATAGCTGTCCATGTCTTCCATTTATATGATTATGAATTAGATCGCAATCTCACAAAGATATATATCTATATATATACATATATATTCTTCAAAGTCATCTATGAAAAAACTTTACAACCCCATTTCTCCTCTGGCAACTTTTTCTTTATTTTCTCCATAAAAATATATGTACTAGATCTATAATGATTGCAACATAATATTATAGATAGATATATAGATTGAAAGATTCGTGATAGATATATAGATTGAAAGATTCGTAGGGCTTCAAAAAGAGTCCCACTAGTGGGGCTCTTTTATATTTTCGACCCGTGAACAGTTTTCAGTGCGATTTTTTTTATGATCATGTATATTGTAGTTATTTAGAGCATCCTTCAAATTTTCAGAAAATTCCGAATAATTTACACTGCCGAAAATTAGGTTCAAATATGTTATTTTTCACTCGCATAAAAAAATTAGTCATGCGTGCAATAACATGTTTTTAAACTAGTTTTTGACATTGTAAATTATTCTGAATTTTCTGAAAATTTGCAGGATACTCTAAATAACTACAATATACACGGTCATAGAAAAAATCGCGCCGAAAACTGTTCACAGGTTGAGAACACGATCTTTTTGAAGCCCCTACCATAGATATTTCCAGATTGATTTTAGTTGTTATATATTTATTTAGTAATTATGCAAAAAAATTAACAAAATACCACTAATTATCTAAAATTGATGGTGATGCAATTTTATATATATTTTTTAAAACATATAACTATTAATTATAAAAAATATAATGATTAAAAACTTTTTTGAAAAATAATTATATTAAAAACTCTTTTAAATATATGAATGAATTTTTAATAGTTTAGTTTTCTTCACGGTGATTATATTTATTATTTAGGGGGAAAAAGAGGAAAAAAAGAAGAATTTATTAATTTTAGACGTGGAATTGTCATAATTTATTAAATATTTTTGCTAAATTACCAAAATAATTATAATTATTAAATAAATATATAACTATTAAAACATAAATGTAACTATTTATTGAAAAATATTAACCTAACTATTAATTACTGAAAATTTTCTAACCAAACAATATAAATATTGTGATATAATATATGTAACGCCCTAGTTACCCCAGAACAGTTACGGTGAACAAGAAATTTGACCCGCTACCCGAATCCTTTGGTTAAAAACGTGCATCTAAGTGTTATTAACAGGCTAAGGTGGAAAATCAGTCAAAAGGAAATGATATATTTTATTAAATACATAAAATTGTACATGGGCCCATAAAAACATTTACAAGTTATTTACAACTCAAAAATGTCATTACTGTTTCAAATATACAAACTCGCCGACCTAAGCAGCAAAAATAGGGTAAACCCCCTAGTTCCTCTGAGAAATCCTTGGCCGTGGTGGTCAAGCGGCCGCATATGTACACAACACCACCTAAGCTCTCCACTCAAGGCTGGGTGAGCTTTTCTTTCCATTTACCTGCACCACATAGCACCCATGAGCCAAGGCCCAACAAGAAAACACAATAATGCATATAGATATTATCAATTGATTATTATCATAATCACACAGAGCATATAGCTCTGAACAGATGAGTGAATTAACACTTAAGGTTCTGGTAAACCATACTGAGTGACTGACAAGCAAGTCACTAACATAAACAAATGAGTGACTACTGGGTAAGTCACTAGCTTGAACAGATGAGAGACTGATGGGTAAGTCTCACGGGCTCAACACCCACAACCATGTGACTAAATAGTCACTGTGGCTCTAAATGACTAGCCTTTGGCTAGACAAGCGCTTATAGTATTCATCGAACTTGAGGTCGGTCTGGCATTAATGCTCTTTCGAGTCATTCAATGCAGAATGTCGATTAGATCTAATCTTTATTGGCTTGTGTTGAACACGCTAAGGCCGTCCTGACTTATGAGTCAGCACTGTGTGACCAGTGCCCAGTTGTAGAGTCCAAGAACTTTACTTAGCTAGTTAGATAGTAGTAACAATAGTAATAGTTGTAGTATTTTTATAACTGTGGATTTTGGTTTAGATCGGGATTTAGTTGGACACTCGTAGTAACACTTGTAGATTTTCTAAGTTTAACCTATAGTTTAAGAATATTAATTTTAATCTAAGGTTTGATTAATATGACTGATATTGATGGTGATATTTATTATATTATAAGGTTTAGATAGACCCAATAAGATAGTTGTTGACCGCGTTTTTGGCCAACGACGTGTAGACGTCCAAACGACAAAAACCTTCAAGAGAAATAAACGACACAGATGATTTTTATAGTGGTTCAGCCCCAATGTATTGGTAATAGCCTAATCCACTTAGAGTTGTGATTATAGATCTGCACTCAAGATCATATGAACTTGAGTCAACTGAGTTTCTTCAGTGCAGATTACAAGAATACAAGTAGAAAAATATAGAGTTTCTCTCTAGAGAATACAAACTTTATCTCTCTAACCTCTCAGAAAATGCCCCAAGAATGCCCCAAGTAACAGTCCCCAAAATCTCAAAACGATAGAGTTTTCTCAGCCCCAAAAAGATCAGATCCCCAAATGATGCCATGAGCCATTTATTTATAGGCTCATGGATCGTACATAAATATCTCCATTTTACCGGGTCATTTGTTCTTTCAACGGACTTTAATTAATAAAATATAAATAAATCTAATATTACAACAATATGGCTATTATTCTGGGATATCTGAGAGATTCCTGCGCAAGCCAAGAACGATTCTTGTTGAAGCCGTTTCTGGGATTTTTTACGTAGCCCTGCTCTGTCTAGTCGATCCATATCACAATCAAGTTGGTCAGCCAAACCTTCACTGGGCAGACATGCACTTGAATGGGCAAACATGCACTTAACTGGGCAGACATGCACTTGGCTGGGCAGACATGGTCATGACTGGTCGGACATGGTCATGACTGGGCAGACAATAATATGACTGGTCGGATAAGGTCATGCCTGGTCGGTCATGACACTTGACTGGCCAGTCAAAAATCCTTAGACAGAAACTCTACCAGGTCAGTCAGATCACTTTATCACAACTCCGAAGAGCCAATACATTTATTGACTATTAATGTGCCATCTACGGACCATGTATTGCCACTTGTCACTTCTGATTGCCACGTCATCGTTTTCAAATTTTGGGGATAACAATAGTAACACTTGTCTTGTGTATGTTTAATGATAATTAAGTATTTTTGAGGAATAAGTTTATTAAGATCAATATTTGAATATCCTAGGGTCTGTCAGCAGCTTTGAAATTGTTAGAGGACTTAGTCAAGGCTGTTTACTCAATTCAAATTAGGCTGAAAATGTGCAATTTCGTGTTTAATATTTCAGCGTATGCCGATATATCGCAGTTATAGGGGGCGATATATCGCCATACGGGGATACGAAAAACACGTAACTTCGCACGACCACCTCGACGAGCCTCGGGCATAGTAGCCCAGGCGATATATCGCCTACTAGGGGCGATATATTGGCTCATGTACCATATTTTTAAATGTTTTTTTGAAACCAAGCTTAATTTATTCTTTAACCTCTTGATAAGTCCACATCTTTCTGACCGAGTCTTCAGCCTCTGCTGAACGATAATTCAAATATTTTTCAATTAAAAAGCCATTATTTTATTCAAGTTAAATGAAGATCTTTTCATTCTTGAACTCTATAAATAGGACCTAGTACCCAGCCATTTGTTCATTCATCAAGTTAAGTTCAGAGTCTGCAAGCTGCTAGGTTATTTTTGAGTGCTTAAACACTTGGGTTGGGAATATAAGCTTTAACTTTATAAGCTTAATAAACACTCGGGAAGTAAGGTTCATAGTATTTTTCGGTTCGAGGTGTAGTTCGGTTATAGAAGCATTCGAGGTATTCATTATTCTAGTTCATTTCTGTGTTATTCTTATAGTTTTCTACTCAAAATCCTAACTCTATTCTTAATTCTTGGTTAGGAAATCTAAGATCTTGAGCATAAGATTCTTGGTAAGTATATTTTCGATGGTATAGTTCTTTTATTATTTTCATCCCTTTTCATTAGTATACTCACCTTTCTTTGATGGTTTTTAGGAGTGTTCCAAAGTCCCAATCCTGTTTTCATATCCCGGTATATTTGGTAAGGAAAATAGGATAGGATTTTATAAGTTATGTTACATGTTATCTTATGATTTATGTGTTATGTTATGTGTTATCTTATGATTTATGTGTTATGTTATACGTTATATGTATGTTTGTAGACTTGGGCATATGACTTGTATAACTAATAAGCCCCAATAAATTTATGGGCATATGACTTGCTTAGCTAGCAAGCCCCACAAATCTAATGGGCATATGACTTGTTTAGTTTACGAGCCCCAAGTAATAATGGCCATTATAGTATATGTGACGTATGTTTATGATATGTTTTAGTATATGTTGCGATATGAATTTTATGTATATGATTTATGTGTTAGATTTTCCTTGCTGGGCATTAGGCTCATTCCTTTATGTTTCTATGTGCAGGAAAATAGCTATGGTGGCGAAAAGGATCTCGGCAGCTTGGGGGTTGTGTATTGAGGCGGAATGGAAATGGATGGATTGAGCATTTGGTTCGAGGATGAAGTCGCTTCTTAGTCTTTTAAAAATTATGCTTTATATGTATTTTCCGCACTTTATTTTGTAATCCATTTATTTAAAGTTATGTTATGTTTTTATTTTAAAAACAATGGGATCCCATATCCCACTTTAAATTTTATGTAGTTTAACATTAGTCTTACAAGTTTTAATGAAGTTATGATTATTTCACTTGTGAGTCTTATTAAAGATTAGTGTCTATGTATAGTAGTCATTAATGGTCCAAAGTCTAGAGTAGTTGGGTCATTTAATATCATAATAAATCAATTATGGCCCTCCCGGCCTCCTAATCAATGTCCTAAACCTTATTAGGAATTTTGAGGCATTACACACCCAAAGTTCGAAATCGTCATAAATGAGCCTCGAAATGTAGGCTCGTAAAGTGTAAGCTCGAAAGTGTCAAGTAAGGGCTCAACACTTGTATAAATTATCATGTTTCCTAATTTGTTTCCATTGGCAATCAAACACCAGTTAAGAAGGTTCGAGCTTAAGCATCAAGCTCGAAAGGATGGATCTTCTCCGGAGTATTTGAAAGCAATTCGAACCTTCATTGCAAACTCGAAAAGGTTGATCTTCGAGGGTTAAGCTCGATGATATTGCTGGCTAAGGGTGAGGCTGTAATGCCCTGGTTACTCCAAGACCATTACTGTGAGCTTTGAACCATGCTTAACTCGCTAATCGAGTCATTTGGTTATAACGTGCATCTAGGTGTTTGTAACGCCCTGGATAGCCAAGACCGTTACACTGCGTATTTATAAAGTGCTAGACTTGCTAATCAAGTCATTTAATTAAAAACGTGCTATTGAAACTATAAAGGAACTAGGGTTAAAATGTTTTGGTCTCAAAAGTCACATTTTTCATTAAGAAACGTTTCCTGTTTACACGGGATCCCAAAAACATTAAGATTAAAGACCGTTTACAAAAGACATAAGGTTTAAATACAATATCAAGCCATATTAAGGCAAGCTGGACCAATATCGGGAGCACTTAGTCCCATCACAATCATATAACCGGGTGCAGTTTTCTTACCTTTCAATTCGCTAGCTTTGATCACTCGACTCCTTGAGCATGATCCCTCTCGAGCCCTAGTGCTCACCTAAACACAACCATAGGCCAAAGTCATCATCAATCCTCAAGTCCAAAACCTAGCCTCGGGGCCAATCCCGAGCCCCCGGGAAGTCCTAGTTCCACCAAACAAGGTGGTGGAATCAAACCCCAAACCCCTGGTCAAAAACCCTTGCAAACAACCCTAAAATCCCTTCCTGAAAATAGGGCAGCGCTATGGCGCTCTTAGGAGGGCGCTACAGCGCTACAAACAGAAGCAAAATCCCCTCAGCATGCATGGCCTAGCGCTACAGCGCCCAAAGGCTAGCGTTGTAGCGCTAGTCACAGACAAACACCACCTCAGTTCTTCTTCCTGCGATTTCCTCGAACCAAACTCAACCAAAACTTCTCCAAACCTTCACCAAACTCAAAAACAACCTCATGTAAATACTCCACTCATCCCAAGCACCCCAAATACCCAAAACTCAAGCACATGCATCCCTAATCCCAAAATTCACCATAGCTGACCCTAAGTTCAGAAACTCAGCTGAAACCAGTCAAAACATCAGAGTTACAAGCTTAGAATTCATACCTTTAATGGGATTTCGACTTCAATACAACCTCTACACCTCCTTAGCTTGCCCTTCCTCAACCTTTTCTCTGAATTACCTAAAGTTCCCACCAAACTAAGCTTACACAGCTCAAAAACCAAAGCCAGAAACTGAAGAAACTACAAAACCTTACCTCAAGTGTTAGGGTGTTCTTGCTAAACCTCTGCCAATTCTCCAAGCCTAGCTTAGGATTCTTGATGCTCAGCCTAACTTAGCTCCTCCCTGAGCTTTGCCTCAAAAATACTCAAGAAACTGATGAAGAAAGCATAAACCGACCTTAGGAACTCTCTGTTTTCTTCCTTTCCTTTTTCTTTCTTTTCCTTCTTTTCTTTTCAGACTTCTATACTTTTCTACAACTTCCACTAACATAAATCCTTAGTAACACTTAACTCCTGTAAGCCAAATGACTATTATGCCCTCCCTTTAATCCTCTTAGGGCATTTTAGTCATTTCACCCCAATTTCCACTAACTCCTCGAGTGTCTCTAATATTTACCGCTTGATTTCCGATACCTAATTAATCACCAATAATATTCCTCAATGTCAAAATAGACCCCAATATACTTACTAAATTCCCATTTATACCCCTAGGCTCACCCCGAGCCGGGTATAAATCCCCGCCATGACTTTTTCGCCAATCTGCTTACTAGGATCGTCTCGAGTCACAGATCACAGATATATCCACATAATAATGTGGTCTCGACAATTATCACATATATCAATACAGTTATGCCCATAACAGCCAAAATTACGATTATGCCCTTCTAACCTTATCAGGGCATGCATGCATACTAATACACATAGTCATGCATCTCAAATATTCAAATAGTCATATAACATGCTTTAAATCATAATCATGCATTCTACTCATTAAAATCACACTTAATTCCCATTATGCCCTCCAGGCACACTAATCAAGGCCCTTAAGCCTTATTAGCGAATTTGGGTCGTTACAGTGTTATTAATAGGCTAAGGTGAAAAACTCAATCAAAAGGAAATGATATATTTTATTTAAAACTTAAAACTATACATGGGCCCATTAAAGCGTTTACAAGTTATTTACAACTCAAAATGGTCATTACAGTGTAAAAATTACAACTCGCCGACCTAAGCGGCAAAAATAGGGTTAACCCCTAGTTCCTCTGAGAAACACCTTGGCCATGGTGGTCAAGCGGCCGCATATGTACACATCGCCACCTAAGCTCTCCACTCAAGGCTGGGTGAGCTTTTCTTTCCCTTTACCTGCACCACATAGCACCCGTGAGCCAAGGCTCAGCAAGAAAACTCATTACTGCATGTATATAATATCAAAAGATGATCATGATAATTATACAGAGCTTATAGCCCTAAACAGATGAGTGAATATCACTTCAAGATTCTAGTAACCATATTGGGGCTTGTAGCCCCAATAAGATGAGTGACTGATGAGTAAGTCACTAACTTGAATCAGATGAATGACTGATGAATGAGTCACTAACTTAAACCAGATGAATGACTGGTGAGTGAGTCACTAACTTGGGCTCCGCACCCTTAGCCATGTGAAAATGTAGTCACTTGGGCCTTCTAGCCCTGACTCTAAATAACTAGCCATTAGGCTAGACAAGTGCTTTTAGTTTTTATAGAACTTGAGGTCGGTCGGGCATTAATGCTCATGATGAGTCATTTAATGCTTATGTTGATTAGATCTAATCATTTCGGCTTGTGTTGAACACATCAGTGTCGTTCTTGACTCTTAAGCCAATACCATACGACTCGTGCCGATTTCTGACTCATGGGACAGTGCCATACACAAGTAAGCAAGATTACTAAGAATTTAATATGCAATCAATGTACACATATATATCACTCAACATGCCTCATGAATAACCATGCATGTCACATATGGGGTGCAGTTTTCTTACCTCTGGTTCGAGTGAGAATTAATACAAGAACGACCCTTGAGAACGATCGATTCATTCGATTCCTTAGCGGTCACCTAGTCATAATCAATTATAACCTCCATCAATGAAAATGAGCAATGAAAGGGTCATGACCTAAACCTCACTCCCGAGACCTCGAATCGTACCCAAACGGTGAGTATATTTGATCCCGAGCCTTAGGAATTAAAACCTCGAGCCAAAAACCCTCAAAAGTGCTCAAAATAAGAATCTGGAAAAGTAGGGTAGCGCTATAGCGCTGCCCCCTAGCGCCCCAATGCTACAAGTAGGGAAGATTTGCCCTGGCTAGCGCTGTAGCGCCCTCCTTTGGGCGCTGTAGCACTAGGACTAGGCATAACTGCCCTAGTTTTTCCCTCATTCGACTCTTCCATTTCCAACCTGAAAAACATACTCCCAAACCTCATTCAAACTCCCAATTGAACCCAAATAACCACTCTACAAGTCCTAGGCATCATAACCCAATCAGTCATAGCCAAAAACTCCCATCAATCCTCAACTATCCAACTCAAAATCCAAGCTGAAATTCAAATAAAATTAGAGTATAAAACCAAAGTTTTAATGGATAGAAACTTACCTCAAGCTTAGTATAGAACCCTCTTCAATGGTGGAACACAACCCTAAGCCCTTAAGAAAATATAAATTGCCTCAATGGAAATGGTAAGAAAATGTTACAACTCTATGGAAAATATTACAATAGACAAGGTTGATTAAATAAAGTGTTACAACTCTATAACTGAAAATACAAATAAAACAAAGGAAATGAAGAAGATGATGAAGAAGAAGAGAATAGTAAAATACAACTCTAAGCAAAATGTTACAAATAAAGTAAAGTGTTTGAAACAAAGGAAAAGAAAAGATTACAACTCTTGAACAAGAAATACAAGTAAAAAGAACAAGAGAATAAGAAGAAAACAATACAATAGAAAGAAGAACTGAAAAACAAGAAACTCTCACTTACACAACCTAAGTGAAGAGGGTTGGGGATCACCAACTTAAACAGGGTTTAAAACCTTTGTCCAAAAGCTTATTTCCCCCTAACTCAAGCACTAAGGGATCTCTCTCAGATATTGGAAAAGCTTTCTGGAATTATCAAGCCTCAAGGTGTTTCTAGCCAAGTGCTCTTATGGATAGAAATGTTGTGTCTTTCAAGTGAGCTATAGGCTCCTATTTATAGAGTTTAGAGACACCCTTTGAATTTCAAATTCCACCAACCCCCATGGCTGTTACCAATGTTTAATTGGATTAATATGAAATTAAAAAATAGATTTGGGAGTTATTTGTGTTTTTTGAGCCGTTCAACAAAGATTGAAAAAACTGAAAATTGGTCAGCTTTTGGCCTGTGGCCGCGGCCAAAGACATTAGTGGCCACGGCCACTGGTCTCTGTCCCACAGGCCACGACCACCAACATTCAGTGGCCGCGGCCACCGACCAATTTCAGCACTTAAAATTGTGTTTGTAACGCCCTGGTTACCCCAGAACAGCTACGGTGAACAGTGAACCGGAAATTTGACTCGCTACCCGAGTCCTTTGGTTAAAAACGTGATCTAAGTGCTATTATCAGGTTAAGGTGAAAAACCAGTAAAAAGGAAAGGATATACTCCATTAATTAAATAAACTGCTCATGAGCCTTTCAAAATGTTTACAAGTAGTTCGTAATACAAAAGAGTCGCTATTGTTTCAAATTTACAGTCCCCGCCGGCCTAAGCGGCAAAAATAGGGTAAACCCCTAGTCCCTCTGAGAACTCCTTGACCGTGGCGGTCAAGCGGCCCTGTATGTACACAACATCGCCCAAGCTCTCCACTCAGGGTTGGGTGAGCTCCTCTTTCCCTTTACCTGCACCACAAAGCACCCATGAGTCAAGGCCCAGCAAGAAAACATAATAAAGCATGATATAATATCAACAACGATCATAATAACCACTCAGGACTACCAGTCCAAACAAATAGGTGACAATAGCCAAAAGTCACAATAATGAGTACAGCCTCCTCTAGCCATGTGACGATAGGGTCACCAGGGCTCAATTGACGAGTGGTTCTTTCAAAAGTTTGATCAGGACAGGTGCAAGGTGATTAGTCACCAACATAACCTTCCTCACGACTCTAGAGTTGAAGCTATGGACAACGTCCCTTAGCCATGTGACAAACGGTCACCGGGGTCATATACCTTGGCTATAGACATCTGGTCGTAGACCAGGCAAACGCTTATAAATTCTTCGACCTTAGGGTCGGTCCCGCATTAATGCCATAGAGCCATTCAATGCGTGATCATCGACTTTAGAGTCGGTCCCTGACTAGTCAGTGTCTCAAACAGGTAATCAGCGTTCACTAGCATTTAATATGCAATCCATGTCCACATATATCAACCAACATGCCTCAATATCAAACCATGCATGTCATATACCTATACAGGGTGCAACTGTATTCATACACTGTTCTCTTACCTCTGGTTCGAGTGAGAGTTATTATATGAACGACCCCTGAGAACGATCAACCTTTAAACTCCTTGACGGTCACCTGGTCATAACCAAAATATAGGATTCATCAATAAAAATGATAACTGAGGGTTCCCAAACCAAGATTTAGCCTCCGGGACATCAAACATAACTCAACTAGGTACTAGGTTCAACCCCGAGGCCTAAGGTTTGAATCCCCAAGATAAAAACATGTTTTTGGCTACATTTGCCCTGATGGGCCGTGGCTCACCCTCCTGACAGAGCCATTTTCACCTTTAAAGCCAACACAGGCCGCGGCACACCATAGACAGGGCGCGGCTCATTTCGCAAACCAGCCAAGAAACCAGCACTCACCAGCCAACTCTCCCCTGTGTTTTCCCTTGGAACCAACCCTTCGAACCAACTCCAAACCTCCTCCAAACACTCAATTTAACCTCTAGACAACACCCATAGCTTACCCTCATCAAATCCCAATCAAACCAACACAAAAACTCCCTTTGATTCCCACTTTCCACATCAAAAATCATGAATTGAAAACTAAAAGGAAAACAGAGTAACACCTGAAACCAGTGACTAAAACTCACCTCAAATTCAGATTTGAACCTCCTTTAATGGTTGAACCAAGTCCACCAACCCAGACTTTGAGTTTCCTAGCTTAAAACCCCACCTTGAGCTCAAAAACACCAAAGAGAAATATAGAGAAGGATGATGTACGGGAAGGCAGAAGACAACCCCTGTTTTTGTTCTGTTTAATCTTTATCCTTCTACAGCCAACTAAAGGGTAATATTAATCCCCTCAAATGACCAAAATACCCTTAAGCCACCTAAAGCCTCTAAAACCACTTCAAGGGTAAAATTGGTACTTCCCGCTTATCCCGTTAATCATAATTAACGCTTCCCAATTCCCGCTAATCTCAATATCCTCAAACACCAATAATTCATATCCCGTTACCCTAAAATCCCCGGTAACGCTATAATCATTAATATCACCCCGAGACTCACCCCGAGCTCAAACCTGTTATGACCAAACTGATAAATCATGTTTAAAGATCGTCTCATGTCGAAATACTCGAACCAATCCACATTATAATGTGGTCTCACAATATATGTCATAAGCACGCAAACAAATATTCAATTATACCCTCAACAGGCCAAATTACCAAAACACCCCTGTAAACAAATGTGGACTCACATGCATGCATTTAACATCATATTATAATATAATCCTCATAAACATGCATAAACACATTTAATGGCATAGTTAAACAGTTATGGCCCTCCCGGCCTACTAATCCAGCCATTAACCATAATAGGGAATTCGGGGCATTACAGTGTTGTTTTTCCAAACGGTTCCAAACCCTCCTAAATGATTTTGTAACTCCCAAAACACATTATTAGGGTTAAAATCATATCTCTAACAACCATATCACATATGGCTTTATGAAATTCATCTCAATATTGTGTAACAACAATTTTACACAATAAAGGGTAATATTTGGAAGTTACAAATTTGTAACACCAAATATGTTATATTATTTGGATATATCCCATATATCTAAATATTGTAACTCTCTATTATATGTTACAATATGTGACACACTTTGCCACATTTATTTAATCTAAACATTATATTATAATATAATATAATATTACATTATATTATAAAATAATATAACATTCCCCCACTAGATTAAATAGTTATCTATTGTAACACTTATTTAATCAATCATTATATTTTGAAATATAACATATCCTCCACTTGATTAAATAAAAACTCTCTCTTATAGGAGTCATTGCATTAGTGCATAAAGCAAAGTGTTTTTCAACTTGAACTTTACTATAGTGTAATTATCACAAAATTTGTCGAAAATTAGGTTGCACTAGGCATTGAACCATCTTTTCATGATGACAAATCGGTGATAACACACACACCTTTGCGATGTTCACTTGAGACCTCTATGTCTCGCTTTGCACCGTTAATGGCCATGTGCACTTTCCATTCATGGACGTTCTTGAGAATACTCCCAATTCTCATGAGAGGCAGCACCACCCCTAGGTCCATATAGGGAGAATTCTTACAGTATTTCGTTACCAAAAATACTTGTCTTTACAATACTGAATTCTATTAAAAAACCTTTCGGTTTTAACCCTCCACTTGGTAACACACAAGTACTCAATATCTCAGATGAGACTTGTTTTGAGTACAACTAATATTCACTTGATTGACTTGTTGTTACCTATTGAACCTAACACTAGTTGAATAACTAGTGTTAAGATAGGTTACCATCAATCGTGAATCTCTTTAGGGAGTTTAAGTCCCATCCCTCGAGATGATGCAGCCACTAAATCTCTCGTTAGTGGCTTAGTGAAAGGATCTGCCATATTTTCACTTGTTCTCACATAGGATATTGAGATGACTCCTCTTTGAATCAATTCTCTTACATATCCATGTCTTAGACTAATATGTCTAGACTTCCCATTATACACTCCGCTATATGCTCTAGCCAATGTTGCTTGGCTATCACAATGTATCGATATAGTAGATACATTATCTTTTATTAGGGGAATCTCTATCAACAGATCCCTTAACCATTCGGCCTCTTTGCCGGTAGCAGCTAGAGTTATGAACTCTGCTTCCATAGTGGAATGAGATATACATGTTTGTTTCTTGAAACCCCAAGAAATTGCACCTCCACCAAGTGTAAATACCCAACCAGTTGTGGATAAGTTGTCCCCAAGATTGGATATCCAACTTGCATATGTATATCCTTCTAATATCGAAGGAAATTTGGAGTAGTGAAAGCTTAGTCCTTTGGTTTTCTTGAGAAAACCTAGGACTCTTCCAACTGCCTTCCAGTGATCCACACTTGGATTACTTGTAAACCTACTAAGTTTACTTACCGCAAATGCTATATCAGGTCTAGTACACTGGGCAGCATACATTAGACTCCCTATAGCATTAGCGTACTCCAATTGAGCCACCGTTCTTCCTTCTTTCTTCTCTAGTTTTACACTATGATCGAATGGAGTATTGGCATCTTTAACCTTGAGATGGTTAAATTTGTTCAATACTTTCTCAACATAGTGGGCTTGCCCTAACGCAAAACCCCCACTATGTTTCTTTACTTTGATACCGAGTATGGTATCAACTTCTCCAAGATCTTTCATCTTGAAGGTTGATGATAGAAACCTCTTCGTTTCTTCTATCCCTTTCATGCTATTACTTAGAACAAGCATGTCATCCACATATAAGCAAACAATGATCACATATCCCTTACAAGTTTTGGAATATAAACACTTGTCTCCATTGTTATGTCTAAACCCATTAGACATGACGGCTTGATCAAATTTCTCATGCCATTGCTTAGGAGCTTGTTTCAATCCATATAAGGATTTTACAAGTCTACAAACTTTATGTTCATATTTTAGTAGGACAAACCCTTCAGGTTGTTCCATATAGACCTCCTCATTGAGGTCACCATTAAGGAATGTTGTTTTGACATCCATTTGATGAACATACAAGTTGTGTATAGAAGCTAAAGCGAACAAAATTCTTATAGAAGTTGTTCTTGCAACAGGTGCATAGGTATCGAAATAATCGATACCCTCTTTTGCCTAAACCCTTTAGCTACTAATCTAGCTTTAAAGGTTTTGATAGTGTCGTCAGTGTGATATTTTCTTCTAAATACCCACTTACACCCAATTGGCTTAGACCCCGGTGGGAGGTCTACCAATTCCCAAGTGTTATTGGAAAGCATGGAATCCATCTCATCATTGACGACTTCTTTCCAAAATGCACTATCTCTCGATTGCATAGCTTCTCTATAAGTCTTAGGATCATCCTCAACAAGAAGTACAATAGGAATTTTCCTAATGACTTCCTCTCTATTTCCTTCTACCATGTAGAATGAAATTCGTTGAGAATCTATCTCATCCACTACTAGACTTTTATGATTTTTAAGCCTTTGACTTCTTCTAGGTTCAAAGGGTTGCTTTACATCATTTTGAGAATTCTCCTCTTGAGAATCAACTTTGGATGTAGAAGCTTGAGAATTGTTCTCATATAACAAATTCTCCTTTAGAGATGTTGAAGCTTGAGCATTGTTGTCACATAACATATTCTCAAAGAATTCAACTTCTCTAGATTCAATCATAATATTAGACTCTAAGTCTAATAGCCTATAAGCTTTACTATTGTTGGCATAACCAACCAAAGCACACTTTATTCTATTAGGTTTGTTTTTCTTGCAATATGCAAGACACCCCCACACTTTGAAGTACCCTATGTTGGGTTTTCTTCCTTTCCATAACTCATATGGAGATATCTCATTTTTCTTCATCGGTATTCGATTAAGAATGTGACAAGCGGTTAAAAGCGTTTCACCCCATAAGTTGAAGCTCAACTTAGAAAACACCAACATAGAATTTATCATCTCTAGATAAGTCCTATTTTTCCTTTCGGCAAACACTATTGTGTTGTGGTGTATAAGGTGCAGTGCACTCATGAATTATACCATTTTCTTCACAAAATGTATTGAATTCATTAGAGAAGTATTCTCCTCCTCTATCACTTCTTAGCACCTTAATCTTTTTGTTTAGTTGATTTTCAACTTCTAATTTATACAATTTAAAAGCATCAAAAGTTTCATCTTTATGCTTTAAAAGAAACACATAGGTATATCTACTAAAATCATCTATAAAAGTAAGAAAATACATTTTACCACCTCTAGTTAAAACACCATTTAATTCACAAAGATCACTATGGATTAAATATAGTAAATTAGATGATCTTTCTACACTAGTAAATGGTTTCTTAATCATTTTCGCCTTAACACATGTTTCACATTTACCATAGTTTTTAATATTGCATGCAATCATACCACATTTTACTACTCTTTTTCATGATTGAAAAACCTATATGCGATAGTCTAAGATGCCACAAAAATAAAGAATCATACTCAACAATATAGGCGGAATTAGTATTTTTATTGATAACATTGAAAGTCACATCATTGGTGCACAATTTAACCATTCCCTCACAAGAGTACCATTTTCCCAAGAATACATTTGATTTGGTAAGTATAAGTTTACCGGACTCAAAAACGGCTTTAATGCCGGGATTGCCAAGCAAATCACCACTTACAAAGTTTCTACTCATTTCGGGAACATAAAGTACATTCACTAATGTAACTTTCTTGCCGGAGGTGAAGTAGACATCAATAGTACATTTGCCAAGTACCTTGGATTTGCCCTCATTGCCCATTTGTATCTCATGGTTGCTCTTTGACTCTTCAAAGGTCTTGAACAATGATTTGTCATAGGTGACATGGATGGTGGCACATGTATCATACCACCACCCTTTCACCTTGCCTTGGACCGCATTCACCTCACTAAGGGTAACAACTATGTTTTCCTCTTGAGTTGCGTTCACCTTAGGTCCTTGTTGGTCTTTTCTATGTCTACACTCTCTAGCATAGTGACCTTTTTTTCCACATACAAAGCAAGGACCTTTCTCACCCTTAAACTTGTTTGGGTTGGTTTTTGGACTCAAAGGTTTCTCATTACCCTTTTTCCCTTTGTTTTTGGGATGTTTTGGTTGTGACACCGCATTTTCTTTGGAAGTCTCTCCATTAGACCCCTCCACAAGTTTATCTCTACATATCGATTCCTCTTCGATTCGAATATGCTTTTAGATCTCCTCCAAAGAATAATCCTCATTTTTACGAAGGATTCTTTTCCTATAGCTCTTCCAAGTTGGTGGTAATTTAGCCACTATAGCACCAACTTGAAAGGCCTCGGGAAGCTCAATCTTTAACACTTTCAATTTATTAACAATAATTTGCAATTCATGAATTTGAGGAAGAATAGGTTTATCACCAAAAAATTTGAAATCAAAGTATTGAGATATCAAAAACTTTTTGGTACCTTCCTCTTCCGCCTTAAACTTTTTCTCAAGTGCATCCCATATCTGCTTGGCCGATTTGGTCTCAGTGTAGAGGTCAAAGAGCCTATCGGATAGGGCGTTGAGGATATGACCCCTACAAAGAAGATTGTCCTCCTCCCTCTTCCTTCTCTTCTCCACCTCCTCGGGAGTGTCTTTGTCGGATGGCTCGGCTAGAGGTGCCAAGGAAGACTCAAGGATGTAGGCGATTTTGAGAGTGGTTAAAAGAAACCTCACCTTGTCTTGCCACCTAGTAAAATTGGATCCATCAAATCTATCCAATCTCACTAGGTCTTGGTTCATGATCTTGATTGTCTCCCCTTCCATTGAAACAAAAAAGGGATAAGCTTTTGAATGTTAGGAAAATATAAATTGCCTCAATGGAAATGGTAAGAAAATGTTACAACTCTATGCAAAATATTACAATAGACAAGGTTGATTAAATAAAGTGTTACAACTCTATAACTGAAAATACAAATAAAACAAAGGAAATGAAGAAGATGATGAAGAAGAAGAGAATAGTAAAATACAACTCTAAGCAAAATGTTACAAATAAAGTAAAGTGTTTGAAACAAAGGAAAAGAAAAGATTACAACTCTTGAACAAGAAATACAAGTAAAAAGAACAAGAGAATAAGAAGAAAACAATACAATAGAAAGAAGAACTGAAAAACAAGAAACTCTCACTTACACAACCTAAGTGAAGAGGGTTGGGGATCACCAACTTAAACAGGGTTTAAAACCTTTGTCCAAAAGCTTATTTCCCCCTAACTCAAGCACTAAGGGATCTCTCTAAGATATTGGAAAAGCTTTCTGGAATTATCAAGCCTCAAGGTGTTTCTAGCCAAGTGCTCTTATGGATAGAAATGTTGTGTCTTTCAAGTGAGCTATAGGCTCCTATTTATAGAGTTTAGAGACACCATTTGAATTTCAAATTCCACCAACCCTCATGGCTGTTACCAATGTTTAATTGGATCAATATGGAATTAAAAAAGAGATTTGGGAGTTATTTGTGTTTTTTGAGCCGTTCAACAAAGATTGAAAAAACTGAAAATTGGTCAGTTTTTGGCTTGTGGCCACGGCCACTGGTCTCTGTCCCACAGGCCGCGGCCACCAACATTCAGTGGCCGCGGCCACCGACCAATTTTAGCACTTAAAATTGTGCTGTTTTTCCAAACGGTTCCAAACCCTCCCAAATGATTTTGTAACTCCCAAAACACATTATTGGGGTTAAAATCATATCTCTAACAGCCATATCACATATGGCTTTATGAAATTCATCTCAATATTGTGTAACAACAATTTTACACAATAAAGGGTAATATTTGGAAGTTACAAATTTGTAACACCAAATATGTTACATTATTTGGATATATCTTATATATTGTAACTCTCTATTATATGTTACAATATGTGACACACTTTGTTACATTTATTTAATCTAAACATTATATTATAATATAATATAATATTACATTATATTATAAAATAATATAACATCTATAAATACATTGGAGAATTTCATTTGTAGACACATAATTGGGTACTGAGAATACTCTGCTAAATTGCTTTGTAAAAGCTTTAAGAGAATACCACAACTCAATAATATTGACTAGTGGAGTAGGCAGATTTTAATTGCTGAACCACGTAAAATCCTGATTGTTCTTATTTATTTTCATAATTATGTGTTTAGTGCTCTTCAGATTTAAGTTGACGAAAAACGACGACACTATCTATGTTGGTTAAAGGTATTGAGCGACATGGTAAAGATACAGAGTTTATCCATGTTGTAGAAAAGTCGTGTTTTCACCAATTACATTGTGAGCATAATGTAAAAAATTTAAGAATTATTAATACTCCAATTAATTAAAACCTTTGAAATACAAGAAAGAAAATTATTAGTTATTTCATTAAATAAATTTTTTATTTTTTTAAAAATATCTTAGATATGTTATGTAATTAAAATAGGGATATTGGCGGATAAATACATAATTCATGCTTTTATTGGATTTAAATACCTAACTTATTTTTTTGATGGCATAAATACCTAATGTTTATTTTTTGTTGCAACCGTTACTTTTTTTTCGTTAACAGGAAAATACCAAACTTTTTAATTTGTGGTATTTGCAGCATAAATACATAAGTTATGGAATTGTTGCACTTAAATACTTAACTTTTAATATTTGTAGCATAAATAATAAATATTTTATTTTTTAAAGCTAAACTTTTTTTATTATTTATGCTACAAAAATTAAAATTTAAGTATTTAAGTGCAACATTTACATAACTTATGTATTTATGCTGCCAATATCAATATTTAAAAAGTTAAATATTTTTCTGTTAACAGAAAAAAGTAACAGTTGTAACAAAAAATAAACGTTAGGTATTTATGCCGTCAAAAAAATAAGTTAGGTATTTAAGTGCAACAAAAGCATAAACTTAGGTATTTTAGTTATATTAAAAATACATTTGATTAAAAAAGTGTTAAAAAAATATTTTTGTGCTCATTTTTCAAATACAATATAAAATTTTAGCTTTTTTTTATTGATAAAGTATATTCTGTGTTTAGTATTTGCTACAATGCACAATATTATGTACAATAATATTAGAAATATATATATACAAATAAAATATATTCAATAAAGACATATAAGATTTTATTGGAATTGAGTTTTATATAAATAAATAAACTAGAATAAATTTGATTGGTCAATTTAAATAAATATATAAAGCTGTATTAGTTGCAGGTACTTGGGATGAGTAATAGTTTCTAGGGATATTTGCGGCATAAGTACCCAATGTTTGGGTTTTGTACGCGGCATAGACCCAATGTTTATTTTTAGTGGCAAAAGTACCCAAAGTCAGTAAAACTGTAATTCCGTCAGCCTCCTCCGTTAGGTTCTGTTTCGTGATGACTGGACCAACACGTGTCACTTCGTGATTGGTCCAACTCAATAATATTTTAAAAATAATTATGATTTGGACCAATAAAAACGTGACACATGTCTACCTAACGGAGGAGACTGATGGAATTACAGTTTTACTGACTTTGGGTACTTTTGCCACTAAAAATAAACATTGGGTCTATGCCGCATACAAAACCCAAACATTTGGTACTTATGATGCAATTATCCCTAGTTTCTATTCTAATCCCTTTCGCTACTGTGTTGGAATATAATTGCAATTAGAGTATTCGTCCAATCTAATCTACATTATTTTCTCATAATGTATTTGATTCGCACTATGCACTATGTATGAATTTTATATTTTAGATTTAATCTAATTCAATCTGCAATAGTACAAATTGGATCGATTATTTTAGTGCGGATTATTTAAAATTTTATTTATTTAATAATTTTCACTAACATATATATTTTCTCATAACCTATCACGTAAATATTAAAATAAAATATTCTATTAAATTTAAATATCCAAAAATAAATAAACAAGCTTATATTGTCCATAACATCAATCTCCTTAAGGTTTAAATCTCCAACAACAAAATAAATATATATAAAGCAATCACATAATGTTATAACAATACAATTATTTAAAATATCATATATTAATTTTTTTTAAATATTAATATTTTTATTTTTAAATATTTAAAATATTAAGTTTTTGTAAATACTTTTTTAAATATATATAAATAGATGCCGATTGGATTGAGTATTTTGAAAGTGCATCTAATCCGCATACGTGCAGATTTTAGATTTTTCAATCTAATCCAATTCATACAAATGTGAATATTCGCACTTTGCAAAATAAACTGAGTATTTTGTGAACAACCCCTAACTGCAATATTATCTATTACATGTTGGAAATAAAACATTCACTTCATCAACTAAAATGATTTGGTTAATGCATTTATCTGTTTAACCTCGTTGCAGTTTTTATTTGGATAAAATTTGGATGTGTCGTAAGTTATATCATGTATACTTACCTATGCATGATAAACTTTTCAAGTTTTAATGATCATTTAATACTCAATATAAAGTATATTTATGTATGTATATATTTTAATGACAAAAATTAGTCACAATGGGAAGAAATACTTTTCAAAACAGTATTGTCCCTTTGATCGAGTACAGTAATAAAAGAGCATACTTGGTGTTTTTTGTTCCATTCTCTTCTAATACATACATATAAACAACATTAATACAAGGGAAAAATACTAATTTGGTCTTTGTGTTTTACCCAAATACTCGATCGGCGTCTGTGTTTTATTAAATGACAAAATAGACTTTGTGTTTTGCAAAATAGAATAACATGATACCCTGAATCCGATTTTTGTCAAACAATTTTTCAATATAACTAAAATGTCATCAGGTCTTTTAATATATTGAATTAAATAATTAAAATAGATTTTAAAATAAAAATGATTTAAATTGATTTAAATAAAAATAATAAAATAATAACTAATAAACTAAAAATTAAAACTAAGTCAAAAATTAAAAAATTAAGCCATTTCTTTCTTCTCTTCCTCTAAGTCCTAATTGTTTAGTCATTTCCTTCTTCTTCTTCTTCTTTCGATGGCAGGGGGACGTGCGCATGGGCAGTAGAAGGGTTAGGCAACGACCTTGGGCTCGAATTTGGGTGAGGTAGGATGTGGGTCTCAGAGTTGATGGTGATTGGGTTTCAAGCAAGAAAGGTTTGGTTTTCGACGAGATGACAAGACGAGAGTCAAAGGACTGGGCTGGAGACGCCACTAGGCTCAGATCTGGGTCAGTATGAAGGGGCTGGAGGCTTAGATTTGGGTGAGGCACGACGTGGGTCACTGGGTTGATGAAGACGGGTCAACTGATCTAAGGTACGATGGCGTCAAAGATGAGGTTGGGCTGAGGTAGGAGGCACGAAGAGAATGGAGGAGGCGAGATGGGGATGGGGCTGGGTTTTTTTATTCATGTTTTTATGGGTTGTGTTTATGAGTTTTGCTCATATTTTCTTCTTGTTTTGTTGGATTTTGCTTATACTTTTGCTGGGTTTTTCTTTAGGTGGAAATTTGTGTATGAAGAAAAGAAATGGTTCAACTTCTATTACGGGTTTGGATCTTAATTTGTGATGATGGTGAAATTTTTTGTGTACAAATTTGGGTTCAACAAGAATGAACTGAAGAACAAAAGTCGAATTTGTTTTTTATTTGATTTTGTTTTTATTTTTGGATATGAATCTGGGTTTCAATGATGAACACAAAACACTTGGTTTGATTTTAATTTTTGTTTTTTAGTTAGATTTTGATTGATTTAGTTATTGTGACATGTTAATTATTAAATTTATGTTAGATTTAGTTATTGTGACATGTTAATTATTAAATTTGGGTTAGATTTAGTTTTAATGTAATTTAGGTTATTGATTTTGTTTGAATTTTGATTTAATGAAAAAAAAAATTCTAATTTAATTAATTAAAATATAATTTTTTTTTTTAATTTTATATATATTTTTAATTCAATATTATTTTATTTCATATAATTTAATTCATTAATTAAAAAAACTTAAGGGCATTTTAGTCATATTGAAAAATTATTTGACAAAAATCGAGTTCAGTGTATCATTTTGTTCCATTTTGCAAAATACAGGGTCTGTTTTTGTCATCTAACAAAACATATGGGCCGATCGAATATTTGGGCAAAACACAGGGGCCAAATTGGTGTTTTCCGTTAATATATTCAAATAATTTGATATAAGCTGTAAATACAAATATAAGAACGTATTATGTTATGATTATGACATGTGATTAGGTTTGTGTAGCTAATATTTTAGGCTCATGTATTCCTCCAATGCCTGGTTTATGCAGCTAATCAATCTAACTCTTCTTTCAATGGGTTAGTTTTGAAGTTATTCTACCTTCATGATCAAGTTATTTGTTAAAAAATTCCAGTGTATGAAATATTCCAGCATGTCCACATTAAATCAGAGTTGTTACTTAGAATATTCTGTTTTGATACCATTTGTTTTTACTAAATATCGTTTTAATAACTTTTTTATTGTCTTTGATCCTAATGCAGTATCTTATATTCTACAGTAGTAAAAATTATTATCTTGGTCTCGATTTCGGTCAAATATATTTTAAATAGCTAGTGCACTTGAGGTGAAATTATCATAACAACATAAATGTAGACAAAAGAAGTGTGTACATTGAACTATATATGTTTTAAAAAAATAGATATTTGCGACGAAAGTACTTAAGTTATTACGTTTGTAGCACTTAAGTACTCAAATTATTATTTTGCTGGTGAAAATATATTTTGTCCATGTTTTGTTGCAGTTATCTATTACAACTGTTAAGTGCGTTTGTGACATGTTAGCGAAAGTACCAAATTAAATTAATATTTGCGGTAAAAGTACCTGATTTAAGAGATGCATGAGGCAAAAGTACTCAAGTTATGAGATATTTATGGCAAAAGTATACAGGTCATGCAAATTTGGCATCACGTGGTGGACTTAGCGATAAAATAAACAACTGCAACAAAATATGAACGGAATATTCTTTCATCGGCAGAAAAATAACTTAGGTACTTAAGTGCTACAAACGCAATAATTTGAGTAATTTCATTGCAATTATCCCTTTAAAAAATGAATTATATCTTTTTGGACTCTGTATTTTGTCTCATTACTTGTTTGGACATTGTATTTTGATAAATTACTTTTTGGATACTCTGTTTTGTAAAATGATTCAAATAGACTCTTAAACCCGATTTTGATGAAGAAAAGAAATGAATATAAGAACACAATTATTAAGCAGAATGATTATGTTTTTGTTCTGAGTTGTTAGTTTGGTGATTTATTTGTAACTTAAGTTGAAAAAAAACTTCGACAAAAATCAGATTTATGAGTCAATTTGAACCATTTTATAAAGGATATTTAAGATTTTTGCCCCCGAACTATAACCAATACATTATTGTGCCCCTGATTTTTTTGAGCTGTTAAAAATTACCCCCGAACTATTCACAGTGTTGTAAAGTGAGACTTCGGTTAAATCTGTTAATTTTTTTAGTTTGGCAAAATTAAATTATTTATTTTTAATAATGATGAAATTAATAAAATTTAAATTAGATTAGTTTAAGTTTTGTAAAAAAAATAGATCGATCTTCTTTTTAATATTTGAAAATTTTATTTAATTAATATTTTAAGAATTTATTCAATAAAAATAATCTCTTAAGAATTTAAAAGAATTAATTTTTTTGAATTTTTTAAATATTTTTAATTTTAATATTTTATAAGAAATATATATTTTTTAATTTTATATTATTTTTTATTTTAAATTAAACACATGTCATTGGCGTAATAATGACAAGTCACCTATATGTTAGTCACATAGAATAAAACTTAACAGAAGTCTTACTTTACAACACTTTGAATAATTCAGGGGTAATTTTTAACGACTCGAAAAAATCATTAGGCATAATAATGTATTGGTCATAGTTCGGGGGACAAAAATCATAAATAGATTTTTATAAAACAGAGGGTCTAAAAAACAATTTGTCAAAATACATGGTCCAAAAATATATAAATTTTTTAAAAAATAGAAGTTTAATTTTTTATTATTATTATTGTTTTGTAAAATATAGGATACTAAATGAGTACTATTAATTTTTATATAAAAAATTATTATTATTAATAATAATATTTTTTTGATAAATTAAAAAAAATTATATATATATATTTTATTATATTTCTAAATGTAACATAGAAGTCATATTTTTTCTATTTAAATATAATATAATATTGATGTATTTAAGCATCAATACATCATCATTTTAATAAATAATAATATGGTTGTACATGTTTTTTCTTAAGATAAAATGGTTATGCCTATTACATGTAAATATGTTGGTGTAATATATATATAATAAAATAAATTTGGTACCTACTCATAAGTTTTAGCACCATCACTATGTATTTTGTAAAAGAGATAATGTCAAATTTTCACTGGACTATTACTCTTGTATCTTGTTTCTTGTCTTTTTTTTTTTTTTTGCAAAAATAGTTAATATTATCTTTGTAAAAGTGGTCTTTTTATTTTTTATGTTTCATGTTAAATGGACTATAGTTTATTGACTTGGTTCATTATACTCATCTTTTAAAATATATTTTACTCCATTAAAAAAATGATTGATTCTATCATTTGTTATTTGTACTTATAATATTATTACCATCAATATAACAGTTAGTAGATAAATATCTAGTAAATTAAAAAATATTAATAGATGAGAGTGACTCAGATCAAATTATAATATGTCACGTAAGTAATTCATAAACAAAATAGATAAAATCTAACAAAAGACCATTCTCTTAAATTTAAAAGGTGTTTTTGAAATGAAAGGAAAGACAGTTAAATTAAGTAAATGAAATAGTTTAGGGAGAAATTTTGTCATTTGTCGTTTTTGTATTTCATATAGTATCATTAATTATAATATATTATCTCATCAAATATATTTAGTTTAAGATAAAGTATTTCATATTTTTGTATCATTTATATTTGTACGCCCTGGTTTTCCCACGGGCTGTTAGCAAGCTGAGATACGGCCTAATCATGTCTACCACGTGGACATCCCCAAAACCGGAGCTGCCATAGAAAGATCATACCTCCTCAGCTCGAGGTAACCTAAGGGTTCGCCAAGATTATACTAAGTTTGGACTCTGAAGGCCACAGGTCGAGGGAAGCATCCAGCTCGTGGTACGAGCTAGAGTTGGAGGCTGTGACCTTTTATAAAGTCAACCACGCAAGGTAAACGTGCATATATCAGACATTACGTGTCTGATATATCCCTGACTTCTCGGACACGCAGCATGAACGTGCGCATTTAGATACCCACGACTGGGTTGGGCCGTGCGGCCCATTATCCCCTTACCTATTGATTAGACCACACTTCATGTGTCAGGTTTTAGGAATCAATCATGAATGTCACAGAGTTGACATGATAGGTAAGAAGGTCACGGGATGACCTTCTTACCAACTCCCAGGTGTTCTCTCCTATAAATATGGAGACCTTGGGAGTTGCAAAGGGTTGGATTCTATTGTGTAAGAAATACCCTATAAAAGAATACCAAGCATATAGCAATAATATTGACTGGTGGAGTAGAATGATTTTAACCTTTAAACCACCTAAAAACGCAATTGTGTCACCAACCCATTCCTAAAAGATCATTCATCTATTTCGGTTCAACCAAAGCACTAATACATTCCTCTTATTTTCTTAATTACTTGTTGGCGAAGAACCGCGTCAACAATATTCATTATTTTTTTATATGTATTTTTAGTATTTTATTTTTTAGGGGAATTCACAAAAATACTTAAGATTTAAAAAAAAATACTTAAAATATGGAATCTGTAAAAAATTACAAAAATACGGAGTGACATAATCATAAATACGATTTTTTTTTTATAAACAAAGTTTACAAATTTGTAACAATACAATTTTTTTTGTAACTAACGTTTACCGTTTACAAATTTGTAATGAAAATTTACAAGTTTGTAACCATATGTTACAATTTTGTAAACAACATTTACAGACTAAATAGAAAATTATAACATGTGATTATACAGCCGTAACAAACTATTATCCGTATTTTTGTAATTTTTGTAAAATTCCATATTTTTCAATTTTTTTTTAAAATTTATAGTACTAGGTATAATTTTTCCTATTTTTTATAATGAGTAAATATTTTTTTCATATACAATAATATTTAAATATGAATATGAACTATCAACATGAATTTTTGTAAGGGCATTATATTTTTTTTTCACTCATCTTTGACAATATATAAGTCAAACTTCCACTGTATTTTAGAGCTAATGGAGTCAAAATTGGAATCCAAATTTGCCCAGATAATGGTAAATTTTCCTAAATATTCTTATGTTAGGTAAGTCAAAAATTTCAAATATGTTAAATGTAAATTAAATAAATATTTGTCTCTAAAAAAATAATATATATTTACATTTTTTTAATTTGAGGTTGTCACGTTTCTCATAGAGTTAGTTTTAATCGTTGACTTAACAACAGGAAGTTAAGGGCGAAAAAATCTACTACTTAAGTAGTTTTATTGTGAAATATTTTATATGAGTATTTAAATGTAACAATTGTAACTACTTGAGTAGTTTTATTGTCAAAAATTTTACACAAGAATTATAACTACTTTAGTAGTTTTGCAATCACTATCCCTTTTAGTAATATTGGTTATTTTTTCCTTTTTTTTTTTTGGTTATATAACTTGAAGTAAAATATTCGCATACCCATTTTATTATATGACGTTATCATCTTTAACTAAATACGTACATAATTATGAAATGAGTTCTTCCATAAAGCTGCTATATTATTAAGGATTCTTTGGTAAAATGACATGTTTTTTAAAATTATTTTGTATTCTAGTTAAATTTTAATAATAATTTGCAAAATGATCTCTCATAATTTAGACAACTGATCGAAAAATTCAAACAGTCGGTCGAAAATTTTAGATAGCTGATCGAAAAATTTAGACAACTAGTCGAATTTTAGACAGATATCATTTTGTAAAATATGATCAAAAGTAAACAAAATTACTTAAAAAAAAATAATTCATTTTCACCGATTTCTCAATTATTAATTATCTAGGTATCAAAATTTTAGTCACCATGCATTTGCATGAAAGTATATATTTACTAATCAAGGCATCCCTAGAACATGTCATAACTCGTAACTATAAATTATAGCATTAGACGTGGAGTGACTACTAAATCATTGGGAGTTTGACCACAAATTAAATTTCACAAGAAAAAGGCAAAACCACATCCACATGCATGTCAAATAAAAAATATACATCGTAATAAATTTATTCAATTTGGCCATTAAAAAAAAAATCAATTTGGCTATTTATATTTGAAAAACTTTGACTTGTTGTGACTAGTACCAACTCTAACGAGCAACTTTATATAAAAGAAATCGATAATCGAGTTTTTACCCTTCGATCATCGACACTCCACAACCTAAAAGCTTTACTATTGCAAGTTGCGAGATTCAATTTAGTTTAGAAAATAACAAGATATAACATTACTTAATAAAATAATTCCTATTTTTTATTATAAAAAATTTGATTCCAATAAACTAATCATAAATAAGAATAACTTTTAAATAATGTGAATCACATGTGTTGTAATCATTCCTATTCATTTGCATGTTTATTTTATTTAGGCAAAATTTGGCCTTGTTAAAACTTTTAAGAGCAAAATCTAGTAGGAAAAAGCTCAGGAAGGAAAAATGAGTGTCAATGATATATCATTGATAATAGTATCAATACAATGGGATGGTCAGACTACCATACATGATAAGAGTCCAGAGAAAGTGTCAATTTTGCTAAAGAGTGAGCTACTCCATTGGCACTTTTGGGACAATGAAAAAAAGTAATGTCAAAAAAATCATTACAAATTACCATGATATCTCTAACAATGTGACATAAATAAGGGTTGTCGGATCGCTTGTGTTGGATTGCTTGAACAACATAAAGACAATCTGATTCCACAATGACATTCAGATAATTCAAACTTCTACATAACTGAAGGCTTTGTAGAACTGCCAAAGTTTCAGCAATTGGAGGCTTGTAAGAGGTCCTATGAGTCCAAGTAGCTGAGACAATAGAGGTATTGAGGTGGTCTTTGGGCCATTCCAAACCCAAACTTCCCCACATTACTGTTAATCGCAACATTTGTATTAAGTTTAATCTTAGTGGCAGGCGGGGGCTCCAACTCTGGGTGATTTGGTTACTATAGGGAGATAGTGTGGCCTGAGTAGAGTTAGCATTTGTATATATTTGGAGGAAATCAAGAGCCCATGGAACTATCATCACATCTTGTAGCAATTTGTCCTCATTAACAAATTTATTTCGGCGAAACCAAATCCTCCAAATGATGCTAATGACTTTCTCAAACTACCCTTTAGATATGCACGTCGAGAGGCCAACAAGGAAATCGTAGAAATCAATATAATGTTTATGAGGAAAACAAACCATAGTATTGACTTCCTTTATGACGGTTCGCAATGTCGAGCAGTCCCAAAGGGCATAGAGAGTGGTCTCTGGGCCTTTCAAGCATAAATAACATATATCTTCCAAATGCATCCCATGGTGTCGAAGATTGGACATGGACGATATCCAATTGTGGGACGCTTTCTAAAGGAAAAGTTTGATTTTCGAAGGGAGGCATAGGGACCAAAGTTTTTTTCACCAAGATGAAAAGGCCATTAGAAGTTTCATCTTGTCCCAACTGAGTCCTCATGATTCCAAACTAGACAATCCTTGTCGCTGGATGGACCCCGAAGATAGAAGGAATTGCCTCCACCTTTTCTTTGATGAAAGATTGAGTAATTAGAAGAACATTCTAATCGCCCGTTAGAACCATGAGTGCGTCTACTATAGATGAATGTGGTAGGGCTCTTGGGGAGATGGCGCAGTGGCCCCTCTTGGGATCCAACGGTCTAAGTATATTGCAATATCCTTCCCACTTCCAACTTGCCATCTAGAATCACTTTTAAACAAGTCTCGCCCCCAAAGGATTATTCTCCAAATGTAAGATGATATGTTATGGGTCTTAGTATTTAAGAAGTTATCGATGGAGTGGTGGAGACCTTTCATAACTTGAGCCACAAGAGAATCTGGATAAGAATAAAGACGCCAAGCTTGTTTTGCAAGGAGGGCTTGGTTGAATAAAGAAAGCTCTCGAAACCCAAGACCACCCATGCTTTTGTGCCAACACATTTTCTCCCAAGTGCACCAATGCATTTTCCTTTTTAGTGTCATCACCTCACCACCAAAATCTAGCACATAACCTGTGAATTTCCTTGATGAGAGAGGAAGGGAGCCTAAATAAGTTCATGGAATATGTTGGAATTGACTGAATAACTGTCTTCAAAAGAATCTCTTTCCCCATGCAGAGTAGAATTTAGCTTTCCAACTGAAGAGCTTCTGCCAGATATGGTCTCGTAAAGAATGAAAAAGACATTTCTTCGTTTTTCCTGCAAAACAAGAAGGCCCCAGATATTTTTCGTGACACTCGACCACATTTACTTATAGAATAGAGGCCAAAGATGCTATGTTTGCCTTTGAAATTTTAGAGCTAAAGAAAACTGCCCATTTTGAAAAATTCACCAATTGACCTGAAGTTGCACTATACTAGTTGAGGATCTCTTTAAATCGGCCACAATTAGCAGCTAATGCTTTGAAGGAAAATAGACTGTCATCGGCAAAAAATAAATGAGAAATGGACGGGCTTGATCTACCACTTGAATACCTGATAGTAGCCCTGCATCACAATTGTAACGCCCTGGTTACCCCAGAACAGTTACGGTGAACGGTGAACCGGAAATTTGACCCGCTACCCGAGTCCTTTGGTTAACAACGTGATCTAAGTGTTAATATCAGGTTAAGGTGAAAAACCAGTAAAAAGGGAAAGGGTACATTTCATTAAGTAATTAAACTGCTCATGAGCCTTTCAAAATATTTACAAGTAGTTCGTAATACAAAAGAGTCACTACAGTTTCAAATTTACAATCCCCGCCGGCCTAAGCGGCAAAAGTAGGGTAAACCCCTAGTCCCTCTGAGAACTCCTTGACCGTGGCAGTCAAGCGGCCCTGTATGTACATCACATCGCTCAAGCTCTCCACTCAAGGCTGGCCAGCTTTTCCTTTCCTTTACCTGCACCACATAGCACCCATGAGCCAAGGCCCAGCAAGAAGACGTAATAAAACATGATATAATATTAACAACGATCATAATAACCATTCAGGACTATCAGTCCAACAAACAGGTGACAATAGCCAAAAGTCACAATAACGAGCATCGCTCCCTCTAGCCATGTGACGATAGGGTCACCAGGGCTTAACGGTTAAGTGATCCTTTCATATGTTCGATCAGGACAGGTGCATGGTGATTAGTCACCAACATAACCTTCCTCACGACTCTAGAGTCGAAGCTATGGACAACGTCCCTTAGCCACGTGACAAACGGTCACCGGGGTCATATACCTTGGCTATAGTCTTTTGGTCGTAGACCAGGCAAGCGCTTATAAGTTCATCGACCTTAGGGCCGGTCCCGCATTAATGCCATAGAGCCATTCAATGCGTGATCATCGACTTTAGAGTCGGTCCCTGACTAGTCAGTGTCTCAAACAGGTAATCAGCATTCACTAGCATTTAATATGCAATCCACGTTCACGTATATCAACCAACATGCTTCAATATCAAACCATGCATGTCATATACTTGTACAGGGTGCAACTGTACTCATACACTATTTTCTTACCTCAGGTTCGAGCGAGAAGTATGATAAAGACGACCCCTGAGAACGATCGATCTTTTAGTTCCTTAGCGGTTACCTAATCACAACCAATTATAACCTCCATTAATGAGAATCCACAATAATAGGGTCTTAACCTAAGCACCACCCTCGGGACCTCGAAACATGCCCACACGGTGAGTAGATTCGATCTCGGGCCTTAAGGATTGAAACCCCAGGTCAAAAACCCTTAAAAACACTAAAAACGGGGTTTGGAAGGAACAGGGTAGCGCTACAGTGCTTAACCCCTAGCGCCACAGCGCTAGACTCAGAACCGCCCAAGTGCCTGAAAGCCTCCTGAGGAGCGCTATAGCGCCCTAGGGTGGGCGCTGTAGCGCTACCTCCAGGCCCAAACACCCCTGAACCGACCTTCTTCAACTTCTTTGATTCTAACTCGATTTCCAAGCTTCCAAAGCCTATTCTTGATGCCAAATAAACCCAAAAACCATCCTAACACACCCCAAACACCACAAGCATGGGAACCCTAGCCAAAACTCCCAACAAAAACCATGAATTCACCCTATTAAACTCAGCTGCAAAACAAAACCAAAACAGAGCAAACCAGAGAAAACCATGGTTAGAAACTTACCCAAAGCTTGGCTTATGATGGTCTTCAATGGTGGAACACACTCCCAAACTCCCAAGGCTTGCTTCCTAAGCTTGAATCCTCAAAATTGGTTCAAAAACCACAAAGAACAGTGAGGAGAAGAAGGTACGGGAGAACTCTAAAGTGTACTCTGTTTTTCCATCACTTTTTCTCAGTTATCAAAGGTTATATCTATCCTTGGGGTGAAATGACCATTTTACCCCTAGGTCAATTAGTACTTTCTAAAGGCTCCCGAGGGCATTTTTGGTACTTTCCTCTTAACTCGTTAATCATAATTAACGCTCTCCAATTCCCGCTATTCACAATAATCTCAAACACCAATAATTCACAACCCGTTACCCTTTATCTCCCGGTAACGCTCTAGTCATCAAAATCACCCCGAGACTCAACCCAAGTTCCGACACTTAAACCTGTTGTGACTAAACCGCTAATCAATATTCTACGATCGTCTCACGTCGAAAAGCTCGAACCAACCCACATCATAATGTGGTCTCAACACATAACATCGATATGCATACAACTAGCATTATATTATAATATAATTCTCATAAACATGCATAAACACATTTAATGGCGTAATTAAGCAATTATGGCCCTCCCGGCCTACTATCCCGGCCGTTAACCATAATAGGGAACCCGGGGCATTACAACAATCACGTCTAACAAGTACTGAGAGGCCTTCGACATACCAAAGAAACAAAAAAAAAGGGAGAGAGGATCTCCTTGTCTAAGGCCACTCTCTAGAACAATATTTCCCACTATTTCACCATTTAAAATGATAGAGTAATTAACAAAAGAGATAAACAAGCGTATACTTTCCGAATCCACGATTCATGAAACCCCAATTTCTTCATAACATCATAAAGAAATGACCATTATGCTCTATCATAGGCCATAGACATATAAAATTTGAACGCTAGAGCCTCTTGTTTACCTGATGAATGTCGTTTTAAGGCATTGACGCACTCAAAGCCAATCATAGCATTATCTGTGATGGGACGCCCTGGGAGGAAAGCACTTTGTTCTTCAGATATGACATTGCCAAGGATCTTCCTCATTCGATTAGTCATAACTTTTGCAATGATTTTGTAGATAACATTGCAAAGGCTTATAGGCCGAAAATCTGTTGCACTAGATGGGTTATCAACTTTAGGAATGAGAGCAATTATTGTTGAGTTGATTCTTCTGAGACAACTGTCACCATTGAGGAAGGAAAGCCTGACCCCACAAACATCCATGTCCGCTACATCCCAGAATATTTGAAAAATCCTGCATTCAGGCCATCTCTGCCAGGATTAGTATTAGGACTCATTTGAAAGAAGGCATGTGTAATGCCCCAAAATCCTTAATACAATTTAATGGCTGGATTAGTAGGCCGGGAGGGTCATAATTGTTTATTTATGCCATTAAATGATTATATGCATGTTTATGTGAATTATATTATAATATAATTTTAAATGCATGCATGTGGGTGGACATTTGGTTATTAGGACATTTTGATAATTTGGCCTGTTGATGACATATTTGTATATTTTGGTGCATATTGTGAGTTATGGATGAGATCCCATTATTTTCAAGATATATTCGAGCAATTCGGCATGAGACGGTATTATATTATAAATTAGCGGTTTTGTCATAACGGGGTCAATTATTGGGATATTGGATAATGAGAGTGTTTATTTGAAGATGAATTGGGAGTTATTGAGACCAGGAGGAAATTCTGGGAGTTTTGACTATTTTGTCCCCGATGGTGTTTTTGGGATCCCGAGCATTATGTTTTATTTGAGGTTACTTAAGCCTGAAGTAGTTTGTCAGATAGAAACCGTACGTTTAAAACACTCTCTCTCCCATTAACCTTTGTGACGTTCGTGGCAATTTCGAAGAAATTTTGAGTTCTAGGAGTCGGAATCACGCGAGGATCGAGGCATAGAGATCCTAGGAAAGATTAGAAGCTTATTGACTGAAGGATTTAACGAGAAACAACCCAATCAAAGGTAATCTAAGCTTTAAGTTTTGAGTTTTTAGAGTTTCTAAGCTTTGAATTGGATTTTGTGAATTGATGAGTTTTTGATTCGTTTGAGCCTAGGGATTTAATGATTTTGGATCATTGGGAAGTTTGAGAACTTTGATTTTTTTATTTGGAAGTGATTTGGGTATGTTTTTGGAAGGTTTAAAATGAAGAAAAATGAGGTTATGGCAGGTTCTTAGGTGGGGGCCACGGCCCTGTTCTTGGGCACCACGACCCAAGTTCGAAGAAGCAGGAGGTGAGGTTTTGGGCGTGTTGGGGGCTGTGGCACTGAGTAGCGGGTGCCGCGGTGCTTGCTCCTTATGTGGCTGGGGGCCGCGGCTCAAGCTTCTAGGGCCACGACTCATGAGTGGTTTTGAGGCCAATTGGGTGTTTTGATAAGGGGAACTCAGTTTTAGGCCTTGGGGTCGTTCATACTACTCGGATTAGTGGGATTCGATGTCCTAGATGCTAGATCTTGGTTCGGGAACCCTTGTTATTCAATTTATTGATGGTATCCCATATTTGGTTATGACTAGGTGACCGCTAAGGAACTTAAAAGTTGATCGTTCTCAAATGTCGTTTTTATATTAATTCTCGCTCGAATCAGAGGTAAGAAAACTGTTATGAAAAAATAGATTGCCTCAATGGAAATGGGTAAGAATATTACAATTCTATGCAATAATATTACAAATAAATATAGATTGATTAAATAAGGTTACAACTCTATAACTGAAAAATTACAAATAAACAAAGAAAATGAAGAAGATGATGAAGAAGAAGAGAATAGTGATAATACAACTCTAAGTAAAAGATTACAAGTAAAATAAAGTGTTTGGACCAAAAGAAAAGATTACAACTCTTAAACAAAATATACAAGTAAATAGAACAAGAGAATAAGAAGAAAACAATAGAATAAAATGAAGAACAGAAACACAAGTAAACTCTCACTTACACAACCTAAGTGAAGAGGGTTGGGGATCACCAACTTGAACAAGGTTTAAAACCTTTGTCCAAAAGCTTATTTCCCCCTAACTCAAGCACTACGGGATCTCTCTCAGATATTGGAAATGCTTTCTGGAATTATCAAGCCTCAAGGTGTTTCTAGCCAAGTGCTCTAATGGATAGAAATGTTGTGTCTTTCAAGTGAACTATAGGCTCCTATTTATAGAGTTTAGAGACACCCTTTGAATTTCAAATTCTATCAACCCCCATGGCTGTTACCAATGTTTAATTGGATTAATATAGAATTAAAAATGAGATTTGGGAGTTTTTTGAGCCGTTCAACAAATATTGAAAATATTGTCAGTTTTGGCCTGTGGCTGCGGCCAGAGACATTAGTGGCCGCGGCCACTACTTTCTGTCCCATTAGCCGCGGCCACTGACCATTTTCAGCACTTAAAAATGTATTGTTTTTCCAAACGGTTCCAAACCCTCCCAAATGATTTTGTAACCCCCAAAACACATTATTGGGGTCAAAATCATATCTCTAACAGTCATTTCACATATGACTTTATGAAATTTATCTCAATATTGTGTAACACCAAATTTACACAATAAAGGGTAATATTTGGAAGTTACAAATTTGTAACACCCAATATGTTACATTATTTGGATATATCTCATATATCTAAATATTGTAACTCTCTATTATATGTTACAATATGTGACACTCTTTGTCATATTTATTTAATCTAAAATATTATATTATAATATAATATAATATTACATTATATTATATTATAAATAATATAACAAAAACTGCACCCCATATGTGACATGCATGATTATTCATGAGACATGTTGAATGTTTAAATGTGGACATGGATTAATTATTGAATGTTTAGCAAATCTTGCTCACTTGTGCATGGTACGCACTGAATAGTCAGAATTGGCAAATGTGTCAGTATCAACTGTGAAGCTGTGACTCATTAGTCAAGTTCGGCAGTGGTACTGGGCACTGGTCACATAGTGCTGACTCATTAGTCAGGAACGGCCTTAGCGTGTTCAACACAAGCCAATAAAGATTAGATCTAATCGACATCTGCATTAAATGACTTAGAAGAGCGTTAATGCCGGACTGACCTCAAGTTCAATGAATACTATAAGCGCTTGTCTAGCCAAATGCTAGTTATTTAGAGCCACAGTGACTATTTAGTCACATGGTTGTGGGTACCGAGCCCCGTGTGACTTACCCAACAGTCACTCATTTGTTTAACTAGTGACTTACCCAGCAGTCACTCATTTGTTTAAGCTAGTGACTTGCTCGTCAGTCACTCATTATGGTTTACCAGAACCTCAAGTGTTAAATCACTCATTTGATTAATAGCTATAAGCTCCTTCATGGTTATTGTAAACACAAAGTGATATTCACTCATCTGTTCAGAGCTATAAGCTTTGTATGATTATCATGATCATCATTTGATATTATATGTTTGCATTATTGTGTTTTCTTGCTGGGCTTTGGCTAATGGGTGCTATGTGGTGCAGGTAAAGGGAAAGAGAAGCTCACCCAGCCTTGAGTGGAGAGCTTAGGTGGTGATGTGTACATATGCGGCCGTTTGACCACCACGGCCAAGGAGTTCTCAGAGAAACTACGGGGTTTACCCTATTTTTGTCGCTTAGGTCGGCGGGTTGTAAATTTAAACTATAATGACCATTTTGAGTTGTAAATAGCTTGTAAACATTTTTATGGGCCTATGAACAATTTTATGTTTTAAATAAAATATATTCTTACCTTTTGATTTGTTTTCCACCTTAACCTATTAATAACACCTAGAAACACGTTTTTAACCAAATGACTCAGGCAGCGAGTTAAATTCACGGTTCATCGTTCACTGTAACGGTCTTGGGGTAACCAGGGCGTTACAGCATGTGTTAACATCCTCTTTAGTGAAAGGTCGAGTAAGCTGCTCATTCATAGAAGGCGAAACTTGATTGGGAATGGCATTAAGGACCTAGTCTAGAGTATTAGTGGACGATATACTAGAGGAAAACAATAGCTTGAAAATGTCTTGAATGTTTACTTTTATTTAGTAATAGGAATAGTTAATGAGGCCCCGTGAATTTGTGAGAAAACAATGAGAATATTTTCCCTCCTATTTTCTTAGGTATTTCCATTAATAGTAATCAATTTTTATTTATTTTATTTTGTTTTTTATTATTAAAAATTAAAAGACAAATTTATCCAAAAAAATATACATTTTATATAAAGGGAAATTTAGTCATATTAAAACATTTCGATTACTTTTCCTAATTATGTAAACAAAATAAAATGTTTATGATTCTTTTTTTAGCTAGTTTAGTAAACAACATAAAAAAAATAATGATTCCGATTCTTTAATATTTTATTCCCTTCTCATTGATTTATTTCGATTACGATTATAGTTTAGTAAACATGTCATAAGAAAATACAACTCTATATAGTAATAATTATATATACACTTAAATTTGCTTTCTAATTTTTATTCACTTTGTATGAGACTAAGTGTTCGTAAAATTATATAACAACTCTAAATAGTAAATAAATATGCAAAACAAATTTACATAAATATTTTTGAAATAATAATTATTAAGAGTTCTCATTGTTATTGTTATTATACTTTTAGCTAAATTTTTTTTACCAATACCTTTAATTAATTATATTTTTTAATTAGAATACAATTAATTTAGTCCTAAAATTATATTTTATACAGAATTTTTACTATATATGAACAAGATTTGTTACACATAAATAATTAAGTGTTGTTATTTGGCATGTGTCCAACACCACATGAGGTAATACCTGTGATTGGTTAGCGATATTCCATAATACTTATTAAATTCAAATAAATTAGACTCGATATTAAATTGTACGCCAGGAGTGGTACCTTAGCAATTCTCTAAATAATTGGTGTTCAATTTAGCTAAACATTCCACTAAAGATAAGGAATAACTTTACAATTTTGTCAATAAAAAAATGGAATTGCTTTACAATCCAAAAAGAGAGAAAAGAAATTTATGGAATAATGCTGCCAGATATTTTATAAATTTTCTAATAGTATGTTTAATAAGATTATTTTATTCAATAATAAATTAAAAAAAAGATTATATTCTCTGCCAGATATTTAGGGTGTTGAATTTTCGGGAATTAAATTGCCTCGAAATTCAAATAATACGTGTACTGTGTTCAGGCATAACAGTACACCGTCACCCACTCCCTCGAACGTGCTTCGTCCGCTTTTTTTTTACCTGTCTTTCTTTGTAAATTCAACGAAAAAAATCTCGCTCTCAACTCAGATATTTCTGCCGAAGAATCTCTTGCTCTCTCGGAATCCGACCACGCGCCGTCACCGCGCTCTGCTCTCTACTCCTCTTCGGTTTCAATCTTCTGGCCTACTTCCGATCTGGTTCACCACCGGAGAGGAGACCGTCGAAAACACTCGGCGGAACTGGCGACCACCGCGATGACGGAGCCGCCGGAAAATTGTCTCTCGTCGTCAGTGAAATCCGGCGAAGTTCGTGCGAGTAGTTTGCAAGAGGCTGTCGGTGAGAATGGCGGTGGCGAGAAAGAAGTGGAGAGCAGAGATTTTAGTGACGGTGATAGATTAGGAGTGGAAAGCGGAGAAGATAGAATAGGAGATGGTCCGATGAATAACAGTGGCGTAAACTCACCAGGTTCGTCTGGTTTGCTTGTTGATTGAACTTGTGTTTGGTTAGTGAGAAAGCGCAAGAAAATGAATTTACTTTAGTTTTGTTTAGAAATTACTTTGCTGAATTTGGAGTAGAATTTTTAGGTGAATTGTGCAGAGAAATGTATTGAAACGTTGGAGTATAACTAACGGAATTGAAATTCAAAATTGTGGCGAATTGATTCGATTAATTTTTTTACATACACGATACATCTTAAATATATATTTTTTCATTATCTTTTAAAATTAAATTCCAGGAACTTCTGACAGGAGTGGCGTTAAGATAAACACATTGCCAACGGAAATATCAAATTTTGACAAAGTAGAATCGAGTGCAGGTCTGCTTAAGTTAGAAAGGTCGAAAACTGAAAGGCATAGACATAATAACAATAGCCTACGTTCCGAAGATGCAACACAAATCTTTGATGACAAACTTTCAGTTGAGCAGAAGGTACAATATACCAAACACGACTTTCCTATTTACTGTTTTTTAGTCGAAGCTACTTGCCTACTTTTGTTTTTATTATTTTGTGGAAAGAGGTATTCTTTTTCTGTGATCTAATAATGCTGCCTGTGTATAGACTTTGTTTTTATTTTGAAATTCATGATTAGCCCTTGTTTATTAGTTAATGTGGCGCTGTGCCAATTGTAATTAACTAACGATTTATGAGATATATTACCTGTTAGAAGCAGTGATTGTTAACCTTGTAGTCTCTTGTGTAAAATCTCGGTATGTTAATGTTGTGTTGTGGTTCCCCACTACAAATGATAGGGTTTTATTCATTAATTTGTTGAATGTTGGGTCCATGCAATGGTCCAGAGACCTTTTCATTGAGAATTTGTTGAATGAGGGGCTGGTTAGCATTATTAGATGGGGTTATTCTGCTCATATGAAAACTACTCAACTACATAGTTGATACCCATAAAATTGTATAGTTGACGAAGCTATATTATGCATAGACAGCATTATGCATTGTTGATGTAAAATGACATAAAGGTCTGTTCTAATATTGATATTAGATCTAATGGAGTAAACTAGATTGATCCTGGCAGTATATCTTGAGTTATTTTTAATGAACTAATTAAAATTTGTGCAGATTAAATTGTTGAATAGAATAGCTACTTTGAAAGATGATGGAACTGTGGAATTTGAAGTTCCAGGAGACGTTGATCCCCTATCACTTACTTCTGGACCCGAACATACTCACACTGAATCTATTGATTATGAGCCTCCTGAGGCAACTGACCTTCAATATATACCACCACTGCAGATTGTAATGCTTATTGTTGGCACACGTGGAGATGTTCAGCCATTTATTGCAATTGGCAAGCGTTTACAGGTGACAAGAATTTTATCTTAGTCAGAGTCTCTTTGCTTTATCTTAGTCAGAATCTAATATATATATTTTATTTTACTAATGTGATACGGTGCAGCAATATTATCCTCTGAAGGCATATATGTAGCATGAAATTAAGGATCTTAAATAGTTGTGATATATGACTTTTTCTTTTGAATTTCCATTTACCTGTTATTATCATAAGATGTGAATGAAGAGCTAATATTTATCTTTTCACTAATGATATTAATGAGGGAGGTCTATATTAATTGTTTGTATGCAGGACTATGGCCATCGTGTTAGATTAGCAACTCACTCAAATTTCAAAGAGTTTGTCTTGACAGCTGGATTGGAGTTTTACCCTTTAGGCGGTGACCCAAAAGTTCTTGCTGGTTGTATGTACCAGTACGCAATATTTGTTTACTTACTTGGTCCTGCTATTGAAGTGAAAAAGAAAAATAAAAAAGAAGAAACAAAATTAAATAATAATAATAATAAAAAAAAAATTCCAGAGCCAAGTGACATTCCCCTGAAAGTTAAAGAAGCTTGTTTATTGGACAATCGATTTACGTGCATTATTAATGTCTCACTGTGTGCTGAGTGTCCCACAAAACAAGTGCAGTATTATATTGAAATAATATATAACTAAGTCCTCCCTGTTGTGAATATAGTCGGACCTTTTGCCAAATAATTAGGCAGTAATCTATGTTCATTATTCAACTCAGTTTGATTTAAAAATTTTATCTTTCTGCAGATATGGTTAAAAATAAAGGTTTCTTGCCATCAGGACCATCTGAGATACCTGTGCAAAGAAATCAAATGAAGGAAATTATATACTCTCTACTTCCAGCTTGTAAAGAACCTGATATGGATTCTGGTATTCCGTTTAAAGCAGATGCAATCATTGCAAACCCCCCAGCCTATGGTAAGCTCTTCTTATTTATGGGTTTTTTTTCTTCACATGTAAATGTATTTATATAAAAACATTTCTATCCAGGAATTGTTTTTTTAAAAACATCTTTTTCCATAAGGATTTATATTTCAATTGTGATCTTGAAGTTAAGCAGATTTTTTTGGGGGAAGAGAGGGGAACTTGGAAGCATGTCTATATTAGAAATGAATTTTGTGAATAAGAAATAGGATGGGCATTATAAACCAAAAAAATCAAGCTGTCTGGACAGGACTTGTACTTAGTAAAGCTATTGAGGAACTTTCTATTGCTTAGTATGCTATCATGACAAAATAACAGATCCACAACAGTCAGAACAATACAAACTTAGTTTATGAAAAAATAAAGTTTGTATTGTTTCAACTGTTTAAACAATGTTATGATATGATTGAAATGGAACTGTTAGGAAATGGTTTTGTAAGTCTCTATCCAATTCTTAACCTCTTTAAAAAAAGCACAAAATAGAATAATTAATGCGTATTGTTCTGTTAGGTGTCCATCTTTATTGCCAATTTTGTTAAGATTTATAAATATGCTAGATGGGAGGAGTTTATAATTGAATATTTTGGTGAAAATCACGATAATGCCTTCTGTGAGTAAAATGAGATACTTCATAATTGATCAGAACAAAAGAAACTATATTTAGATACTTGTGAACTGGTTAAATTAAACTTCTACGCTGTGTTGTTTGCTGATTTACAAGTTTATTCTGTCATTAGTTTTCTATATATTAGTAATTTATGTTGTTCCGATGAGGAGCCATTTTAGATTTCTTTGTTTATGTTTCTCAAGATACTTATGTTTAATAAATGCTTCTTTAGGGCATACACATGTGGCAGAAGCACTAAAAGTACCGATTCATATATTTTTCACAATGCCCTGGACGTAAGTCTTATTTCAGTAATGGGATCCTATAAAGTTTGTTTTGTTTTTACTGTTGTGGATAAAGATTTTTTAAGTGTCCATTTTTGGGTTCAATCTGGTCACTCTTTAAATAGTTAATAGAGATTATAATCTGTACTGTTTTTGTTATCTATTCCCATCAGCCCAACTAGTGAATTCCCACATCCTTTGTCCCGTGTCAAGCAACAAGCTGGATATAGAGTGAGTCTTTGATTATTATAATTATTATTATTAATACAGACATTTATGATAACTGCCATTCTATTGCATTTTTTCTTCCAAGATCTGTTGTATCTTCTAATGTTTTTTATGCTCACAATATCTAGCTGTCCTATCAAATTGTGGACTCTTTGATTTGGCTGGGAATACGGGACATGATTAATGATGTTCGCAAAAAGAAGCTGAAACTTCGTCCTGTCACATATTTAAGTGGCTCACAAGGGTCAACAGATTCAGACATTCCTCATGGATATATATGGAGTCCCCACCTGGTTCCCAAACCAAAAGGTGGTTGCCTTACATTTTGATATTCTTATGTTAAAAGTTTGGGTGCTTTACAATTTAATATTCTTATGTTAAATTTGGTGATTTTGATGGCGTAGTGGTGAATATCTAAATGGTGTTGCATGTGATTCCTTGTTGTTCATATGCTATCCTGTTCTTTATTTTCATCTTTTCTGTACTTGTAATGAATAAGCATAATATTATTTAGCTTAACCATTTTTATAAATATATTCATTAATTAATTTGCAGATTGGGGTCCAAAAGTAGATGTTGTGGGTTTCTGTTTCCTTGATCTTGCATCAAATTACGAACCTCCAGCGGAACTTGTAAAATGGCTTAAAGCTGGTGAAAAACCAATTTATATTGGATTTGGTAGCCTTGTGAGTTTCTTATCTAAATTCTCTTATCACTAGGCTTTTTTGTTTTGTAACAAATTTTATTTTACTTCAATAATTTTTTTAAATGGGATTTGAAGGGAAAAAAAGAGAGGAGAAGCTTTCCCATTTGAAAGAAGTTCCATTAAGCTTTCCCATGTGGCAAAGTAAAATTTTCCAACTTAATCGGTGCATTTTGAGCATTAATTTCTCATTCACCCAGCATTTTTTTTGAGATTATAAATATGTAAGTTTGATGTACTGATCTCAATGTACTCACAAGCCTTCACTAACAGGAATTGCATCTCTTCAAAAGTGAGCTTGACCATTTAAAATGGTCTAACTACCATTTTTTCCAATAGTCTAGTCCAGTTAGCGCGTTACTCTTATTCATCTATGGTTAAGACTTAGAGTTTCTTATAGTATTCTGGTTGCTCGTCCTCCAAATGTATAGAATGACCATAATTGTGCAACTTTTTGGACTTTACTCTTTCCTCTCTTGAATCAATTTTATGTTTTTTATTTTTAAAAAATATTGTTATTTTGTGTGGCAAAAATAGAATAATAAATGTTCATCCTTTTAATTTTTTTTCTTCCCCTTTTTGGTTTTGTAAGCCTGTTCAAGAGCCAGAAAAAATGACCCAAGTAATTGTGGATGCACTCGACAAAACTGGACAAAGAGGGATCATCAACAAAGGCTGGGGTGGCCTTGGGAACTGTGAGTTTTTTGTTCGAGTAAGCTTAGTATAACCTATCTCACCTGTGCACTAATCTTCTTCACTTGGTTTTTGTTTACTACTAGTGGCTGAACCCAAAGACTCCATATACTTGCTGGACAATTGCCCTCACGACTGGCTCTTTTTACAATGCAAGGCTGTGGTAAGGCCTACTTATTTTGTTTTATGGCTTCCAATTCTGCATTCTATCCACAGTTTGAATTTGGTCTGTGCTTTTTAATCAAAACAAGTTGGTTTCTCTATTTCTTAGGCTGATAAACACAAATTTTCTAATAATAAAAAAGTGAATAACAAAAAGAATTAGAGAAGTGGCATTCGAGGGAACCTTGACCTTCAAACAATAATTATTGGTATTTCGGAAATCCAACACCTCCCAATACACACAAAATTTGATTTGATAAAATAAAGACCAAAACATTTCATTCAATTAGTTCTTGGTGTTTAAATTATACATACATTAACACTAAGTACTAATCACCCTAAAACTAAGTAGCACATACCCACCACTTGTTCCATGACTAACTATGATAAAACAACCAGCGGTCACAATTCCCTAATAGAAATAAACAACCCACGACTACAACCTAAAAACTTAAACTAAACGGAAAATAAAAATTAGAAAATTGCGATTAGTTTAAGTAATACTAGTAATATAACTAATTAACACAAGGTAGATCATTGTCATATTGATGTATGCTTAGTTTTCTCCGGCATCCCTGACTTGGATGGTCTAGAGTCTAGACCTGGCAATAAATAGCTGACAGAATCTATTGTTTGGGATTTTGGGTTAACACTATGAGTTAATTTCCCCACCAATTCTCTTGTTAGTGATACATCGAGTTCCATTTTGGTTTTTAACATCTCATGGAATCTGTATGATTTGATGATCTAACATCAGGTGCATCACGGAGGTGCAGGAACAACGGCTGCTGGTCTAAAAGCTGCGGTAATGGCTTCGGATAAATGATGCATATCTGTATTTTTTTTATTTCCTTGTTTTGCCTCTGCCTGATTCACTCGTTCACCCACCCCTTTATTTATTTAATCATTATAAATTGTCCGGTTATGGTGTTTTTCATATTACAGTGTCCCACAACCATTGTACCTTTCTTTGGGGACCAACCTTTCTGGGGAGAACAAGTACATGCTAGAGGTGTAGGTCCTGCACCTATCCCTGTAGATCAATTTTCACTTCCAAAGCTAATTGGTGCGATAAAATATATGATCGACTCCAAGGTAATTGTTTTTGGTATTTTGCTTAACTAAGATTTTGTTATCTTTATTTATTCACATAGCAATGATTCCAGGTGAAAGAACGTGCTGTTGAGCTCGCCAAGGCCATGGAGGATGAAGATGGTGTGACAGGAGCAGTGAAAGCCTTCTTTAAGCATCTTCCTCGAAAGAAACCTGAGCCAGAGCCAGAATTGGTGCCACCAACTTTTTTCTCTATAAGTAAATGTTTCGGTTGTGCCTAAATCTCAAGTTCCCTGTTGACTGTCCTTTTTCATTGATTTTACCTGGTCATAATGTTACAGTTTTTACAATTCTCCACCTCTTTTGATGCCCCAAAAACATTTATATATTATGTGCATCTGCATTAGTGTTGCGCATTAGGTTCTCATTCCTACATCATAATTGTAATTATATCTATTTTTGTAGTCAAAATTCATTCAGAGAAAAGCAAAAGTTGGTTTTCTTTCCCCCAAAAAAATTTGCGTACGTTTTTCAGGCTTAATGTTTGTCTTCCCTACAGATCCATTTTAGTGGATCAACCATAACTTGTCTTGTGATGCTGCTTTCATGGACAACTGTGTACTCAGTATGTTCAAATTCTCTCATGACCATACATTTTTCTGCATACCAAAGTTGCAGTTCCATGCAGTCATTGATGGGTAAGAATTTTCTCTCACATGATCATTTAAGAGATGTGTCTTTGTATTTTGGTTGAGTTACATGTTACCATAACTGATGTATGTATATATATAATATAGGCAAATTTTCGGGTGCACCCTTTGGTGTATTTGGCTCTGGGAAGTATTTTTGGCGAATTTCTTTTTTATGACTCTGAATATTGTAGTTATTTACAACTTCCTGCAAAATTTTCAGGAAATTTAGAATAATTTATATTGCCGAAAATAATGTTCAAACATGTTACCTTACACGCACATAAAAAAATTAGTCATGCGTGCAACAATTTGTTTTGAACTTAGTTTTCGGCACTCTAAATTATTCGGAATTTTATGAAAATTTACAAGATGTTCTAAATAACTACTATGTACACGGTCATAGAAAAGAAATTCAACGAAAATACTTCCGAGCCAAGGGAGTGCACTGGTGTGCCCCATTTCGGGGGTGCACAGGAGAATTCCCTTATAATATAGTCATATCTTACGAAGATATTTATATTTTATAGTCATATCTTCTCTGTAGAAAGAACCTTTAGTCGTCATCATCACAGATGAGTGCTGTTGTCGTTTTGTGGTGAAAATTGAACATTCTAGTTGTTCTTTGGGTGCCACTTACCGACTCTTTACAACTAATTACAGGGATAGAGTTTTGATTGACTGGGGAATCTAGTCTAGTATCTCTTTAATTCTATGTAACAGTTTAACTTCTTTAGAGTGTAATTATAACAATCTAATGTTTCTTTCTTTCACCTTCCATGACTTCCTCACTTTCTTTAAAACTGTTGCAGAAATCTCAAAAGAGTCAAAGCCTGAATTCTCTCTCTCTTTCTTTTTCTTCATTGAAAATGATGAAAAAAAAAGTATGGTAAACACCACTCACACACACACACTAGGGAATTTATGTGGCTCATGCAATGAATGCTGTTACATTTAATGTTCTCTTTGCTCAAGTACTTTGACCCACCACCACCACCAGAGAGCTCAATGATCCTCAGCAGCATTATCTTCTCTGTATTTGTTTTCCACCCCATTTTGTCACATTATAGCCACCCAACAAATCTCGCATGGTTTTTTCTAACCATACGAACCTTCCAAAACAAAGAGCTCAGAACTACGAACCCCAACCTTAACCCCAACTGTACACAGTTTCACGGTCCAATCAGTGAACAGAGTGATAGAGTTGTGCAGTAAAAGAGTTAAAGATTCCACGTTAGATGGAAACGCAAACGAGGACTTTGAGTGAGTTTTGGTTGGCGGTCCTTGTTGGACAAATAACAACCGTCGGATTCGTCTACATCGAGATTAGTAAAATCCAATTCCAAACCAGGTTGATGCAAATGCAATGTAATGTAATGATCAGGTGGCCACGTGTGAGGGAGCAACATGGAGCTTTAACGTATTGGATTCCATTATTCAACAGAGAGTGACGTTGGGATATCAGATCACTCATCAGTGCATGCGAGGGTAAAGGAATGGGGGATGAGAAAAGTGACAAATTGCATGAGATTGGCGGTGGAAGATAGGCAAGAGACCAAGGACCAGTGGCTGGTTATTTTGCCCCATAACTATTTATAGAAAAGCAGAGGAAAATGAATGAATCTCAAGGCAAATCACTACTGAGTTCCAGACCAAGTGGGGGGGGGGACTGAATTTAGCTTTAAAGTCTCCCAATCCACATTGGCCATTTGAGATATCACAAACCCTGATCGTTTTAAAGCTTAGCTCTCTTACTCTGACATAACTGATGACTTGTATTTATTCCACACACACACAACAGCATCTCTCTCTCTCTCTCTCTTTATAAATATACATATATCTATATTTAATTAACCACTCACTTACAACTTTCTTAAATGTGAAGGAGAAACAGAAGGGACCACTCTATTAATCACACTGATCTTCATTTATAAGGTGGTAACAGAGTGTTTTGCCACTTACGAGAGAAGTGATTAGAGAGCCAAGAATAAGTGGTGATTAGAGAGCCTCAGTGTAATTAATGCTTTTAAAAAAAAAAACGTTAGAAATGGAATTTAAAAAAACCGTGTAGAACTAGAACCCCTGAAAAAAAGAAAATGCAATTGTCAGAGAGATAAGTGGGGAAACTATACTCCAATACGTCTATGCAGCCTGTTGTGGAGTGATTGGTGAGAAGTTTTTATTCGGATTGGAAAGTGAAACTTCTCTCTCTCTCTCTCTCTCTCTTTTTCTTATCTTATTTTTTTTTCTGTTTCCAACCCAAAAGCCCATACATCTTTCTAACTCGAAGCACTCTATTTAATAATTATACTTACTTGCCAAGACTTTCACATTTTCCAACTCTTTTAGAAGGCTTCTGAACTACCCTTTTTTCTACTAGACTTTTAGATCAGTTCAAACGCCAAAGTTCCAAGCCAATCTACACCGTTCTACTCCTTTCTTTCCCAATATTCCCCCAAGTACCATTTCCACAACAACTCTATTCTTCTTCAAATCATGTTATTATTGCTTTCACATTCATAATTCTAACTCTATTTGGTGTCCTCATCTGGTTTTTCTTGTAGACTTCTAAATCAAATTCCATCTTTTTCCTACTTTCAGAAACTATGGATGACCAAGAGAAAGCAATCCAAGTCGGAGCAAGCAATGTAGAAGACACATCATCAAGAGTGTTCCCTTGTCTGTTCTGTTCAAGAAAGTTTTACAGTTCTCAAGCCTTAGGGGGACACCAAAATGCCCACAAAAAGGAAAGAACAGCAGCTAGAAAGGCCAAAAGGGCATCTGAATACACTTCATCACACCCCCATCAAACCATGGTTTTTGCTCCAAATCAACACATGGGCCTTCTTCATCCTCCAATGTATATAAATTCTCATGCCTCTAACTTCCGCTATTTCCCTACTCCTACCACCACAACTCACCAATTCTCTGATCGGTTCGGGTCAAACGGAGCACCCAAGTTTGAAAACTTGGTTTACTATGGTGGGAGTTATGCTTCGCTCGATAATGGCTATTCACATGAAGAAGATGAACAAAGCTTCTTGAATTGGCAGAGAAGCATAAGATGTAATGGCTTTGGTGGAGGTGGATCGTCGTCTCAATATGGATCTCCAGTGATGAATATTAGTCATAATATTGCCAATTGTGACAAGGGTAAAGACCCAAAACTTGATCTTTCTCTCCATTTATAGAATGGTGGATATGGATATAGTATAGCGTGGGTAGAAAGTTGAGAATTTTGCCTTATTTAGAGAGATGAGTATGAATAATAAGCATTTTTAGTTTTGGTACATTAAATTGTTTTGTTTTGTTTTGTTTTCCGTTTTGATGATCAATTGTCCTATTGGAAAGGCAGAGTTTGTCATTGATTAATGATTGTTTTCATGTTATTACACACTAACTTCGACATAGCTAAATCTCTTCTTTTTGTTAGTATGTTGATTTCGAACCTAATGTTATTGAAAATATTAAAGAAAGTGGGAAAATTAGATTATTTTTAGAGAATTGTTAAGCGGTACTACAGGTGTCCAACACCACAAGTAAATAAATATCGAGTCTTAGTTATTTGAATTTAATAAGTATTATGGGATATAGCTAAAAAATTATGAGGTGCCAACAACTTATATAGTGTTGGACACCTTAAGGTGCCAAATAGCAATACTATTGCTTCTATTAGATTTTTAGGTAATTGTTAAACGGTATTACTGGTGTCCAACACCACAAGTAAATATCGAGTCTTAGTTATTTGAATTTAATAAGTATTATGAAATATAACTAAAAAATTATGAGGGTGTTAATTCATGTAGTATTGAACATCTTAAGATGACAAATAGCAACACAATTGCTTCTACCAGATTCTTAGGTAAAATGTTATAGTGTTTCATATTTTGCTTTTTATCCAAAATGATTACGGTTTTGTCTTAGAAGGGCATCTCTTCTATAAACTTCTCATAAAATCTATGAAAGGACATGATATTTTTTTCTTTTCTCTTTTTGCCGGTTAAAGCTAGACCTCTTTTCTTTTGGTTCTTAGTTACTAGATAGAATAGTACTTCATTAAAGCAACCATACGACACAAAACATTGTGATGCGACATACTCAAATCTTACCTAAAAGTGTAAATTTGTGTGTACAATGTTATTGGAGATGGTCATGTCATGTCATATTTCAAATTTTTTTTTATAACATTTACATTTTTTTTTTGGAGAAATTTAAAACCACATCATAAGGGAAACTAAATCCTATATCATATATCATATTTAATATATATATGAAATATTTATGAATGGTTAATAGTTATAGATGGGTACTAACAATTATAATGACGTGTCAATAATAAATTATCAATAGGTAAATATATTTTTTTTCTATATTAATTTCGAATTTAGTTATTTTTTTTTGCCATAATTAATGGTGTTTTCAACCAATAAGAAACACTAGTTATATTTAGAAATTGACATACATTTAAAAAATAAATTTTTCTACAATATTATATTTTTATAATAAATACACATTTTTTATCAGCTAACTCTTCCAAAAGTTTGAAAAAATTAAAATTTACTTTTAGAAATATTAATTAACAACTATAAATATGAACCATTGATCTTAATCCAATGTTTAATATTAAAGTAATCATTAAGAGTGCACCCATATATATATATATAATCTAATTTTTGGATTATTTCACATTTTTTTTTTCCAAGTATTTGTCACTCTCTTTTCCATTTTCTCACGTGAATGTTCGACGAATGGTGTTATTCATATATTTTTTATTTTAAAAAATTTATAAATAATAAATCAAATCCATTTGTTAAATATTCACTTGAAAAAGTGCAAACTAAGGTATGAAATATAATTTTTTGAACATTTTTTATTATTTTTAAAAGAGTTTATGCATTTTTAGACTGTGTTTTTGTTTATTACTTGTCTGGATCTTGTGTTTTCTAAAATAATTCAAATAGACCCCTAAACTCGATTTTGATCAAAAATTTTTGAACTAAAATCACAAATAATTCATCAAACTAACAACTCATAACAAAAATATAGTCATTCTGCCTAAGAACTGTATTGTTATATTCATTTTTTTGTTTATCAAAATGAGGTTTATGGGCCTATTTGAATCATTTTACAAAATACAAGGTCCAAAAAATAATTTGTCAAAATATAGGGTCCAAACAATTAATAAGACAAAATACATAGTCTAAAAATGTATAAACCCTTTTTAAAACATTACTTTTTTTTTTTTTTAATTGAGAATCAGTTGTATGTAATCTACTTTATTTTACTCAGTTTTTTTCATATTTGATTTTTGTGGCCGAAATTGTAGCTATCATTTTACATTTTTATTGTAGCTGTATTAATAAGAACGAATGTCATGTCTAATTTTTCAGTGTGATAATTAAGAGCCATTTCCTTTTCTTCATCATCAATGTTAATGTTTTGCAACACAAGAGATGTGTTACAATAATAGATATATGGGGCGGTTGGCAAAATTGCATTTTATTTATGTATTATTATTATTATTATTATTTCTTTTTATAGTCATTTTGTTTGATAGCTTGTGTTTAATATATCTTTGCATTGCGACACTCTAAATACATTAAAAGAAAAGAGTATATTTTCAGCAATTATTCTAGCTATAATAGTATGGCTTAACATTTTATAGTAACACAAAGGTATAATTTTCATTTCAAAAAAACAATTATAACCCAACATAGGGTCGGCCCGAGCAAATCCGAGGATGTAGGCGAACACAAAAAATAAAGTTTTATCTTTTAAGTTTTTATTTTCCTTTAAACTATTATATATAAAACTTAGATGGACTTACAAGGATGTAGAGTATGTCACTTTTTATTCAATTATTTTTCTATGAATAGTAAATTTTGGTCTTTGAAACAAAATAATCTATCACTAACAAAGTGAATTTTAGAACAGAGATAAACAATCTATTATAATTTAATAATCTGTTTTGTTATTTTCTTGTGTTCCATTTCTTTTCTTGTTTTGTCATTCTCTTATTATTATTTTTATTATATTTTTCACACATTTATGCGTGGTTTTACCCTAGTCATTTATTAGCATATATTAATATTATATAAAATGTAATATATACATATATAAAATGACATATAAAAGATGAAGCCTCTTATGTTTGGAGGTTTTAGGCAACTGCCTCACCTGCCTTAAGGTTAGGCCGACACTGACCCAACTTAAATGAGGAGCAAACTCATAGTCCAACAGACCCGTTATCGAGGGATTCGATTTTGACAGGGGTCCAATTGGGATGCTGTGCATGGCAAGGATGAGGAACAAACTCTATTTTGGAATGGACGAAGGCGAGACTTTTCTTTCATTGGGATGTTGTGCATGGTGTGGCATGCTGCCCCTTTGGCACACCCACATGGGGCCATTTTGTAAATGAGCATGCCTTGGTGCTTGATCATTAGTCAAGTCTTGCATCAAGCAACCTCATGGGATAGGGTAGTGGCAGTTTTGTAATATTGCATATGTCTCCTAGACAAAAATCATATATGTTCCTGGGAAGACTTTATTTCCCTAGAAGGCTCCTTAGGGGGAGGTGACCTAGTGACTTAGGGAAGCACCGTGGCCATCAGTAGATAGGAGCCAAAGCTGTGTACTTCATTGCCCTATCAAGGCTATATATTAATGAAATAACATTTATCCATACTTGCCCATGTGTGCTTCCTGTTGCTTATGTGTTACTTGTTTGTTATCTTCGTTGGGCCATTGTGTGCCACTTGCCTTGTTGTGCGCTTTGTGTTGTGTGGACGTTCCTAGGAATGACTTGCTTTGTGCTTGTTCATACTTCGTTATTGCCCGTTGTATGTCCGAGATGTGTATGTGGCTAACCGCTGAGTTTGTTTGCCTGTAGGTGTGTGTTGTAGGCTGACTTGCTAGCTTGAAGAGTCTGCAAGTGCCGCACGTTCCGTCTAGTTGGAGTACCCAAATAGCCGGCCCGTGACACATGGCAGGGATGAGGAACTAAGGTTTTGATCTCATGTTAATCGTAATAATGTAATTATTTATAATTACCATAAAAATTGAATAATTACAGTGTTATGTGTAATTTTTTTTATAACGGTGTATTTAAGTAGTAAAAGTGTGTAATCAAATAATAGAAAGAGAAGAAAAAAATGTTCAATCGGAATAAATTTTATTAGAAAATATTAACCAACAATTGTCTAGAGTTCTTAGATTTGAACTAGGTACAATTATGAACTTAATTAAAAATAGACTAGAAAATGGAGTTAAATTTCAACACAAGAAGATCAATGGCAATACTAAACCAAAATGTGTGAGAGAGCCAAGTAAAGAGGCTAAATAAAATCAATATTTATATAAAACATAATTGATATAAATTTTGGAGAGCCACCAACCACAAGAAGGTAATTACAAAAAAGAATAGAGAAACTTTATTCATTAAAAGAAAAAAGAGATGTGTCCCTAATAGTACTTTTTTTTTTCAATCAAGAAAACATGAACAATGTGATATATGAGATTTTTTTTTAAATCTTGGGAGTTAGATGGGAGAGTGAGAGTGAGAGTGAGAGTGAGTTCTTTTGCATTTAATTGCATGCCAAACCATTCGTGTTATGAAAATAGGGCCTATTCTAGTGAGCCCAACTTATCGGGCCCAGCCCACGATCAAAACATGGTTCTGAATCTGATATAGTTAGAAGAAGAGAATTCTCTGGTCAGCATTTAATAGTATGGATAAATTGGAAAATACCCACTTTTAAGACTAGTTAACCAAAATTAGCCAAAAAATATATTTAGTTTAATATTACCCAGATTTATTACCACATTTTTTATGGTACCCTTACTCAAAAACCCTACTCACCTTCACATAGATTTCTGCCATTAATTTCTCCCTCTAAAACTGGAAAGGATTTGGGTTGGTAAATAGAAGATAATTGATAAGTGGAAGAATTGAGTAGGAAAAAGATTAATAAAATGGTATAATGGGTAGATTTAATGAAATATTAGGTATAAAAGTAAGAGTATTAAAAAGTAGCTAGAAATTAAAGTCTTCTTCTAAAACTGAGTACTCCATCTAATTTCATTAATAGTATCCAATTTCTCAATCACAAAATTTGTCTATGATGCATCTTTAGTAGAATTGTTAATTCGAGTGGAATTTACATCTATATGGTTTTTTTTTTCCATCTTAAATTTTTTTTAGATTTTTATTTTATTTTATTTATGTTTGTATAGCTTTTTTTTATTTTTTTTAAAACATATAAGATTTATTTTCTAATATGAATGTAACTTATAAGAAAATGAACCATAGTTATGGAAAAAATATATAAAAGTTTATTGGTGAAAAAAAAACATATAAAAATGTTGTTTTTTGAAATTTATGAGGCTGATTGGTAACATTTTAAAAAATAGTTTTTTATTTAATTAATTAGAAATTTAAAAATTAAACATAAAGTGTGTTTGATAATTCCATTTTTATTTATTATTTTTTTAAATTTTAATTAAAATTTATTAAATTTTGAAAATAAAATTTACTTTCAAATTTTTTTTAAACAGTTTTCATTTTTTCCTTTCATTTTTTCTTCTCTTCTTCAAATCAACACCTCATATTGTTAAACAAAAAAATAAATAAAAGTTATCAAACATGTTTATTATTTTTTGTTTTTAAAAACAAAAAATAAAAATATTACCAAACATATTTTTATTTTTTAAAAATAAAAAAATATTAACATTTTTGTGTTTAAAAAATTCAAAAACAAAAATTTTATCAAACGGCCCTATATTTGCAAAAGTTATAAACTTCTCTTATTAAAATTGCTTATTAAAAAAAATCATATTTACAAAATTTATCCAATAAGCATGGTGATCCTTATATTTTTGGGCCTTAACATTTTTTCTCGTGAACTATGGTTTTTGTAGAATTTTGCCCATAAATTTTTTTGCGTTGCAAAAATTCCCCATGAACTATAGAATTCATAAAAATGTTCCCCTTTTATTGCATTATTCTGATAATTTTTTAAGCAATTTGCTGATGTAGCGCGATTTGAGAGTTCAGGCAAAAAAAATACATGCATAAATTATGATCTAATAATAAATTATGAGAATATGCATCTACATTTTTATAACTAATGTTTGTATATTTAACACCAATAAACTCAATTTTAGCTAGCTTCAGTTAGTTAAATAGACTGTCACACTACAATTATGGATGTGGCATGTGATTACATTAGCAAAAAAATGGCATGTTTTCAACTGTTTCTATAGTTCGGAGGATTTTGGCCACACAAAAGAGTTTTGAAGACAAAACTCTACAAAGACAAAATGTTATTTGTCCAAAATTATATTTAAGAAATTGCAAATATCCTTAGTTTAAAAAGTCTTAAATTTGGGCCTAGTCCGCCATAGTTGAAGCCAACTCTTCGAGTAAGTATATGATTCTAATCAAGGAGTCATTATTCTGAACTAATCATGTTAATCAAATATATATATATATATATTAATCTTTTACATTCTTATATTTTTTTTAAAAAAACAAATATTCTTATACAGCTGTTTGTATTTTATGTATTCATCTGTTCTCATTCTAATCTTGTGCCCAAGTGATTGTTTTGTTTAGGTAATAATATTTGTGGTAATGATTGTATTGTTATGATGATTTGTATATATATGAGTCATGTTGTAACTAATGATGAAAACAAATTTATTGAGTGCAATAAAAGAGGAGTTGTTAGAAGAATGACCCACTTTTAGTATTAATTTAATGAATGACCATATTTATCAATTTACCAGTGTAACAAGTAAACTCATTGTTAGTATGTCTTTCTTATTTTGATTTGGTAGGAGCCAACCACATTATATCATCTCCAATGTACATGTCGACATTAATACTAAATTTGAGATTAAAAAAAATAGTTAAATATTATATTTAATATTAGGGTTTAATACACAATTTTTATATTAAATGTTAATTGGAAGTATCAATATTAATAATATTTAATAAATACATGATAAAAAAAATTTAGAGCCGAGTTTTGAATAAAAAATAAAAGATTACAAAAATAATTTGATTGGTGAGCTTTATATAATATGTATTAAATATATATATATATTTATGTATTAAATATATATATTTGTTGGAATAGACTGGATCACTATTCAAGATTGAAAAATATGAGAGAATGAAAGGGAAATGTAACGTCCCATGTCACTATGGTTGCTTCCTGGAATGATGACTGACCCTGCAAACCAACACGAGTCTTTCCAGCGTGCTTTGTCATCACTCGCACGCTTAACTTTGGAGTTCTCAAGTGATAGGCCACTGAAAAAAAGATGCATCTTGTTGGCATAGGTAGTACCCATCAATCAATTTTTAAGCCATTTTCAACTGTATAATCCCATACCTACACAGTTTTAGAATCATCACACTTGACCTTCCCTAGGCAATGTGAGGTTGCACAGTTTTTACCCGGTCTTTCCCCCTGTGGATCATGGGATTCTAACTGTCACAGGAAACCTCTTCCAACCAGGAAAACTTATTGTTTACCCAAAGGGTATGTTTAGCCAATTCATGGGCTGCAATATTAAAATTGCGACCAACATGAAAAAGAGATGCCTCCGGAAGATTAGACAATAGAGCTTTAATGTCGCTAAAAATTACACCCAGTTCATTATGATAAACATGAAGATAGGGAATCTGAAGACACTTCATTAGCTGGAAGACCTAGCACCTTAGCCCAATTCAATGCCACTAAAAGAGCAAGAGCTTCTGCCGGACAAGCTAATAAATTACTTGAAAAAACACAAAGCAAGATAGATAATTATCAGTGTCCTAAAAATCAACTAGAGGAAAAAAAGACAAAATCAAATCTAACCAAAGGGACCTCCTTTAGTTAGACAATTATTTCTGTGTTTAACTCCAAATGAGGGAATCTTAAGTACCTCATGTTTAACTTATTAACATTACAACTATAGTTGTAGAGCTGAAAATTTTATATGTATTGCACTAGGTAACATTACATTAAAAGTGTAATATATATAGTTTGTCAAATTTACTAAATACTATATATATATATATATTTAATGACAAATTTGTGTTAAATTTGACATATATTTATTTAGTATTGCATGTAATTTTTTTTCTTCTAATTTATGTTAGATATATAATCTTGTCACAAAAATTTGACATTACATTTCTACATTTCTATCAAAAAATGGCTCCACCCTTTTTGGTTTATACTAATTAATATAGTCCTTAATTTCACTCTGTTAAGGGAAATCAATCCAAGATTTTGTGGGTCATTATTAAGATTGTGTTAGTAATTTCCTACGATCTCAAACACACCCCAAATCTTTTATAGTTTGGCATATAGTCACACACATACCCTAATTTAAAAAAAAAAAATTAGATAAGTTATATTTATTTATGTGCATAATTGCATATAAAATCTTTTTCAATATATTTTCGCAGCACAATCAGTGCATAACAAATCCATCAATCGAGTTCAGAATTGAACTATAGAAGATCATATTATGGATGACCGTACTTTCTTTATAATCATTCAAAATAATCTATGGAAAAAAAATCATAACAAAATCATATTATATAATGATATTAAGCGTGATAGCTTCATTCAAATTTCTAACCACGGGCGCCAAGATTTTTCTAATTTTGATAATGGTGTGGACCAACATGTAAATAAATTATATATTATATATATTTATAGGGGAATTTTTGTATAGGGACTTTACTTTAAGTTTTACCGGTATGGCTCTAAGTGTTCTCGACCCGTGAAAAGTTTTCAGCGCGATTTTTTTATGATCGTGTTTATTGTAGATATTTAAAACTTCTTACAAATTTTCAGAAAATTCCGAATAGTTTACAGTACCGAAAACTAAGTTCAAACATGTTGTTGCACGCGTGACTAGTTTTTTTTATGCGATTGGAAAACAACATATTTGAACCTAGTTTTCGGTACTGTAAGCTATTCGGATTTTTTTGAAAATTTGCAGGATGCTCTAAATAGCTACAATATACACGGTCATAAAAAAAATCGTGCCGAAAACTGTTCACGGGTTGAGAAACACTGAGAGCCCCACCGGTAGGGCTTAAAGTGAATCCCCTATAAAAGAATTGTCCTACATTCATATATAGGTTGTGATATGCAAAGTTGATTATCATTAAAGTTGGAGATGATTAGAGTATTGTTAGAAGGTATTATAGTGCATGATACCATTACGATGTGAATGTGATTGATATAATTTAATATCGAGTCTCACATATTTTAATTTAAAATAGAATATGCACGATATTAAATTTTACTAATAACAGTATGTTGCATCAAGTAGTGTTGGACATCATAGAATATCACACAACAATATTTAAATAATTATATATATGAGGTACGAGATTTGCAAAGTTGAATATCATAAAAGTGGGGATGATTAGAGTATTATTTCTATTAGGGACCCTGGTTTCCAACATCATTTTGAATATTAAATCATACTAATAACAACAAATCATTATTAAAGGGCATTCTATAGTGTCTGACACCTAATAACGTGTTATACTGTTATTGATGCAATTAAATATCAGATCAAATTAAAATGTCTGAGAACCGATATAGTTAGACAATAGTATAACAATATTCAAATAATTAGGGTTGAGTGTATCAAAATTGAATGAATGAAAGGAAGGAAGAGGTCTCATCACTAGAATGACTTATAAAATTGGGTTTAAGAGGGGAATGATGCCAGGTGGGAAAAACAGGCAAAAACCCAATTCATTAATCATTTAACAACAAAGGTCACATGGGAAGTTGAGTTATGATTTATATATATGTGGAAGTAAAGTCATATTCCAATTCCAAATGGATAACACACCCATGTGGCCCAATAATAACAATCACATATTGTAATTGGATAAAAAGCCTTTTTCTTCATCCAAATTATTATACATTGAAAAATAAATAAAATAAGAGGTTTGATATATAAGAAGACATTGCTACACACAAATGATTCTCTGGCAAAAGATAGAGCCTTTAATTGAATCTCATGTTCTTGTCATTTTGGGACACATGGAACACTTTTACTTTCTTGTTTACTTGATCCTTTGCGTAAGGGAGATATGAAGATCACATTTGCTCCTCGTTTAGAGTGATTTTTTTTAAATAAGATAAAAAAAATAAGAAAATCCCAAAATGACACTTTGGTTTTCTTCCCATTAATCATTTTTTAGGGTTTATAGTTTTTTGGGTTCAGTATTTTGTTTCATTACCTGTTTGAACTTTGTGTTCTGACAAATTCGTATATGAACTTTGTATTTTGTAAAATAGTTCAGATAGACCCCTAAACTCAATTTTGATAAAGAAAAAACCGAATATAACAACATTATTGTTAGGCACAATAATTTTATTTTTCTTCTGAATTGTTAGTTTTGTAAATTATTTGTGATTTTAGTTCAGAAAACTTTGACCAAAATCGGGTTTAGGGTTTTATTTGAACCATTTTACAAATCACAATGTCTAAAAAATAATTTATCAAAACACAGAGTCCAAACAAGTAATGAGACAAAACACAGAGTTCAAAAATATATAAATTTAAAAAAAAAAAATCAATTTTCTATTTCTTGGGGTCATAAGATGGTGGCTGGTACATGAGATGTGAAATATTGAATAATTTTCTTTTCTATTTTTATTTTACCTAAAAGTATTGCAAAATTCATGCCATCAAATGCGTCTCTTTGGTCCAAATAATTTGGCTACATAAATTTATATTTATATATATATATATTTATATGGACACATGTAGAATAGTAGTACTTATTAGTTGGTACGTACATGGTATGGTAGCAATGGTCAAACATATATACATATATAAATATATATATATTAGGACGCGTAAGCTTAAATTTCATATTTTTTTAGATAATGAGGGAACCAACATCCTTCGAAGTAAATTATTTATTAAGAAGGAATCTGTTTATATAAGAATATACTTACTAAAATAAACAACTACTTATTTAATCGATCCATTTAAAAAAATTATATCAAATTTTAATTCACCAGCTTAAGTTAATCAAACTAATAAACCTTCTTTAATCGATTGTATCAAATTTTAATTCACCAGCTTAAGTTAATTAAACTAATAAACCTTCTTCATTGAAACATTGGAGAACCCGGTAATTGGTTAAAGGGAGCACAAATTTTGTTTTCGAAACAAATAATATAATATGCTAAAAAATAATTAAAAAAAAAACTACACTTTTTAAAAATTATAAAAATTTCAAAGAAGTATTTTTGATAACCTAAAATCGAATTTGGTGATTATATAGATGAAAATTAGAAAAATTTTAACTCAAAAAATAATGTGGGACTTTGTAATTTTGTTTATTTTATTGTTGGGAACATATTTATATGTAATTAAATATTAGCTATAATTAGTTATTTCAAAGAAAATAATTGGTGGGATGACAAAGATAACTCTCACTCTCTTTAAGGGTAATTGTTTACTATTTTTTACAAAAAAGAATTCAAACTCTTATATATGTAATTTTTCTTTTCACCTAGTGCCTAGGCCCTAGCTAGTCCTTAGCTGGGTCCGTCCCTGTGCGCGTGTAAAAATCAATTGTTTGAAAATAGTTTACAGTGCTGTAAATTAGTTCAAATTTTTTCAAAATTTGCAAGATGACTTAAATGACTACAGTGTATACTGTCATAAAAAAAAATTAGAAAAGAAATTATTTAGGTGCGAAAATACACAAATGGCTGCAAATGATTTCTTTTATTTTTAAAAGAATTATTGAGGCCATATATATATATATATAGATATATATACTAGGTACAAGCAACGTGCAATATACACGTTTGCTTAGTTTTATTTATAGAATTTATTAATTATTTTTATTAAATTTATATTAATGTCATATAAATTTTGAAATAAATATCCTATTTTAATTAAATAATTTATTTATTTTTGTTTAACTTTATGTTTGTTCTAGTTTTTGAATTTGGGAGTGACAAGAAGAGATTACATATTATATATTTAATGTAATATTAAATATTATACGTGGATTTTAAATTTAAGTTTCTTGCTAGTTTTTTAAAAAAATAATTTGTTGCTAATTCACAGTAGATTATATTATATATTTAATATGATATTATTCTAATCAGTGAGTTTAAGTTTAATTAAATTTTATTTAAGTTATAAAACATATGATTTTATTATTTTTAAATAATTATCATTCTAAAATATCTCAAAAATATCATATTTTAATTTGTTTAATATTTCATATATTTTAATTTGTTTAATTATTTATTATTTTTAAATAATTATCACTGTAAAATATATCAAAAATATTAGATTTTAATTTCTTTAATTATTTATTTTATTTGATTTAATTTTAAGTATTTACAAACTACCGTTAAATATAAGAATATTTCGTTAAAGTTAACATTAAAAAAATAAAAACTGTTAAAACTAAGAATTTTTGTTATCTACACACTTATTATATAGAAGAGATATGCCCATTAACTAATTGTTCAATATCGTAAGACAAACTTAAAATATCATAGTTTGTACATTAACCATTAATTTATTAAAAGTTTTCTTCTCTAATTATTATTAATATTATTTTCTCCATATGCATTTGGTCAAAATTAACAAAGAGCTTTTGCAGCTTCAAAAGATCTTCCGTGCAATATTACAGTACTAATTGCAAGCTTTTCAAAAAATATAATTTCTTAAACTATACATTTAAATTACTAAAATGAAAATTATATATACTAATCATACATATAAATAATATTATCTTTCCAAAACATAATATTATTAATTATATATTCATGTACACATACTTTTCCAATTCATGAACCACAACAATGTTACTCCTCGAATTACGGTAATAAGAATATTTTCACACGCAGCTCCTTAAAGCAATATAAATTAATATTTGAGAAGAAAAAGTATTATGCTAAGGATTATCAATATTATCTTTATTTATTTCTCAATATATATATATATTGTAAGAAAAACATAACTTATATAATACTTGAATAAACGCAATATGATAAATACAATATTTATATCTACTAAATTAAAGATACATAAATATTATAATTACAAATAATATAATATAAATAACTTATAATATATATATAACAATATTATAATTATAAATAACTTATAATATATATATAACAATATAATATTATAATTATAAATAACTTATAATATATATAACAATATAATATTATAATTATAAATAACAATATATAAATAACTATAATATAAATAACAATATTATAATTATAAATAACTTATAATATATATAACAATATAATATTATAATTATAAATAACTTATAATATATATAACAATATAATATTATAATTACAAATAACAATATATAAATAACTATAATATAAATAGCAATTATAATTAATTTACACAATAATTATAAAGAACAAAATTAAAAGCCGAGGCCTGTGTAACACACAGTTTCCTTAAAACAGATTCGCCGCCTCTACGAGGTTTTGACGTCTATCTCCCAGGATACAACGGTGAACGACAAGTAACTCAATTACTTCGCCGAACCAAATATGCCCGAACTCTATCACACTAGAACAGATCTAAGAACTATAAAGAGTAAAAGAGAAAAACAATATTAAGAAATTATATATATCTTTAATCTTCAAAGGAAGATAAAATATATATAAGAATATGTTTTGGTGTAAATAAAACTAATGCCTCTAATCTCTATATATAGGCTATTCTATGAGACACACTTTTATTCACAAAAGATGTGGGACAAAAACCAATTGGTTTTTTCATTCAAAAAAATATCCAACAATCCCCCACATGAATGGAAAAACTGACTCAAGAATAACCAACAGATGGTTTAGACCTAGGTGTAGAGTTCAACGTTAGAAACCCGCATAGGATAGGTAGGTGTTACCCTTTGAACCTTCCCTTGTGTAAGTATATTTACTTTACTGGCTAATCAGTAGACGCGATGTCTTTGAACTGTTCTGCCGTTCGTGTAAACGATGATATACCACACACAGGAATCTTCCTGACATATATTGGTTCTCAATATTATGTTCGTTTTGGCCCTGAACATTTCCCTGGTTCTGCAAGAGATATTCTAGGAATTGAGCCCTTATTCAATCCCTATAGAAGCGGCCCATCTTCTCTCTCACATAGGTGATTTTTCTTAATTAAGAGTAACCCGTATTACTCTGCTCGACATTTCGACGCATAAGAAATCATTAAAAGCATAGCTTAACCTTTTCCTTACGGTTATCACTGTTTCATCATAGGAATGGACAATGAGGATAACCCCCACAGTGATCCAACATAGTCTTTACAGTTTTAGTTGTCCCTTTGAACCTAGATCTTGGGATCTCCAGTCAACTAGGTGGGGTGTCTACTGTATTGACTTTATTCATTCATGGGCTTTAGACCCATTCCCCTCGATGATTTTTCAACCAACTCTCTATTTAACCCTTTGGTTAGCGGATCCGCAATATTATCCTTTGACTTCACATAGTCAATAGAGATAACTCCAGTTGAGAGTAGTTGTCTAATGGTATTGTGTCTACGACGTATATGTCTAGACTTACCATTATACATATTATTATGCGCCCTACCAATTGCAGATTGACTATCGCAATGTAAGCCAATAGCTGGCACTGGTTTAGGCCATTTTGGAATATCTTCTAAAAATTGACGAAGCCATTCAGCTTCTTCGCCACACTTGTCTAAGGCAATAAACTCATATTCCATCGTGGATCTAGCTATTACCGTTTGTTTAGAAGATTTCCATGATACAGCTGCACCACCGAGTGTAAACACATATCCACTCGTAGACTTTGAGTCTTTCATATCAGATATCCAATTAGCATCACAATACCCTTCAAGTACTGCTGGATATTTAGTATAGTGCAGCCCATAGCTACGAGTAAATCGTAAGTACCTAAGTACTCTTGTTATTCCTTTCCAGTGGTCAGACCCTAGATTACTCGTGTATCTACTCAGTTTACTAACTGCGTAGGCTATATCAGGTCTTGTACAACTCATTAAGTACATTAGACTTCCAATAATTCTAGAGTACTCTACCTGAGAGACACTCTCCCCTTTGTTCTTGAACAAATGTAGACTTGAGTCTATAGGGGTTCTGGATACACCAGAATCTTCTTTGTTGAATTTCTCAAGAATTTTGTCCACATAATGTGACTGACTTAGAATGATCTTATCAGATGTCCTTGAGATTTGAATCCCCAAAATGACATCTGCTAGACCCAAATCTTTCATGTCAAATTTCGAGTTCAACATACTCTTGATAGATTTGATCATCTTATCACTGCTTCCAACAATGAGTATGTCATCTACGTAAAGACACAAAATGACATAGTCATTATCTGTTTCTTTAACATAAATACATTTATCGCATTCATTGATTTTGAAGCCATTTGCCAACATAGTTTGGTCAAATTTCTCATGCCATTGTTTTGGTGCTTGCTTTAAACCATATAAATATTTCACCAATTTACATACTTTTCTTTCTTTTCCTGGGGAGGAAAAACCCTCGGGTTGTTCCATATAAATTTCTTCATTTAAATCCCCATTTAGAAAAGCAGTTTTCACATCCATTTGATGTACTTCAAGATTGCGTAACGCAGCAATAGCAAGTATCATCCTAATGGAATTTATTCTCGTCACAGGAGAATAAGTGTCAAAGTAATCAAGGCCTTCACGCTGCTTATAACCTTTAATTACAAGCCGTGCCTTATACTTATCAATTGAACCATCAGATTTCATTTTCCTTTTGAAAATCCATTTAGCCCCTAAAGGCTTACATCCTGGAGGAAGATCTACTAACTCCCAGGTGTGATTTTGAAGTATGGATTCAATCTCACTATTAATAGCATCTTTCCATAAAGAGCCTTCAGTGGAGTTCACAACTTCATCAAAGCTTTGAGGTTCACCTTCTAGCAAATAGGTCAGAAAATCTGGACCAAAAGATTTTTCTGTTCTAATCCTTTTGCTACGTCTAGGTTCATCCTCACATTCTTGACTTTGATCCTGACTATTTTCAGCAATAGTCTCATGTGTTCGTTTCAACGAACTTGAATCCTCTTTTGATCTAAGAGGAAATACGTGTTCAAAGAACGACGCATTTCTGGATTCCATTATCGTGTTTTTGTGTATGTCAGATATTTTAGACTCATACACCAAAAACCGATAAGCACTACTATTATGTGCATAACCAATGAAAATGCAATCAATAGTTTTTGGACCTATTTTTACCATTTTTGGTAAAGGTACAGCCACTTTGGCAAGACACCCCCACACTCTTAAGTATTTGAAGGAAGGTTTCGTTCCTTTCCATAACTCATAAGGGGTCTTATCTTCTTTCTTTTTGGGTATCTTATTTAAAAGATAATTAGCTGATAAGATAGCTTCTCCCCACATGTTCTGCGACAATCCAGAACTAATCAACATTGCATTCATCATCTCTTTCAATGTACGATTTTTTCGTTCAGCAACACCATTTTGCTGAGGTGAATAAGGTGCAGTGGTTTCATGGATGATTCCATTTTTTGCACAGAATTCACGAAATGGTGATTCATATTCACCACCTCGATCACTTCTCAACACCTTAATCTTTTTGTTAAGTTGATTCTCAACTTCGGTCTTATAGAGAACAAATTTCTCTATAGCCTCGTCTTTGCTTTTCAGCAAATACACATAGCAATATTTCGTGCTATCATCGACAAAAGTAATAAAATACTTATTGCCTCCCCTTGTTTGAACAAATTTTAAATCACATACATCGCTATGGATTAAATTTAGGGGTTCATTATTCCTTTCAATCGTTTTGAAGGAAGACCTTGTTAGTTTTGCCTCAACACAGGTTTCACACTTATGATTTGAATCAATGTGGAATTTTGGTATGTGATTCAAGTTAATTAATCTCCGTAGAGTATCATAATTAACATGTCCTAGTCTACCATGCCAAACATTGGAAGACTCAAGCAAGTAAGTAGAAGAGTTATTAACTTTATTGATAATTGGTTTAACAACCATTACACTGAGTTTAAACAACCCATCAGTTACATAACCACTTCCCACAAACATTCCACTTTTGGACAGAACAACTTTGTCTGACTCAAATACAATTCGGAATCCATGTTTGTTCAACAGTGAACCAGACACTAGGTTTTTCTGGATCTCTGGTACGTACAGTACGTTGTTCAGAGTCAGCTCCTTTCCAGAAGTCATTTTTAGGATCACACTTCCTTGACCTGCAATTTTAGATGTGGCAGAATTTCCCATGAAAATCTTCTCACCATTATCTACCTGTTCAAAAGATTTGAACAGACTCTTGTTTGAGCATACATGCCGAGTGGCACCAGTATCAATCCACCACTCCATTGGGTTGGAATTGACTAGGTTTATCTCAGACACCATGGCTGATAGATTTATTAGATCAAACTTAAAGAAAATTCTTAGGTTAGCCTGGAAGGGTAAAAAATCCAACCATTCGTGGTCTAGCCTCTCGTAGAATATTTCTATTAAGTATTTATCCAGCCTCAAATATCTCTACTAGATAATTTCCAAAGAACACTAGAAGAAGGGTCTAGCCCCTGCCTCAGCAGTCTAGTTTCTTTGAAAATATTCAGTTCCCAGAACTTCTCTAGTGAGATTTAAGTTCAAACGAACTTTTCGCAATAACAATATCTTTCAATATATAGATATAGAAATATCACTGATATATTCAAATATTATATTTAAACAATAATCTGTTTTAAGATTGTAAGAAAAACATAACTTATATAATACTTGAATAAACGCAATATGATAAATACAATATTTATATCTACTAAATTAAAGATACATAAATATTATAATTACAAATAATATAATATAAATAACTTATAATATATATATAACAATATTATAATTATAAATAACTTATAATATATATAACAATATAATATTATAATTATAAATAACAATATATAAATAACTATAATATAAATAACAATATTATAATTATAAATAACTTATAATATATATAACAATATAATATTATAATTATAAATAACTTATAATATATATAACAATATAATATTATAATTACAAATAACAATATATAAATAACTATAATATAAATAGCAATTATAATTAATTTACACAATAATTATAAAGAACAAAATTAAAAGCCGAGGCCTGTGTAACACACAGTTTCCTTAAAACAGATTCGCCGCCTCTACGAGGTTTCGACGTCTATCTCCCAGGATACAACGGTGAACGACAAGTACCTCAATTACTTCGCCGAACCAAATATGCCCGAACTCTATCACACTAGAACAGATCTAAGAACTATAAAGAGTAAAAGAGAAAAACAATATTAAGAAATTATATATATCTTTAATCTTCAAAGGAAGATAAAATATATATAAGAATATGTTTTGGTGTAAATAAAACTAATGCCTCTAATCTCTATATATAGGCTATTCTATGAGACACACTTTTATTCACAAAAGATGTGGGACAAAAACCAATTGGTTTTTTCATTCAAAAAAATATCCAACATATATATATATAGGGTATTGCTATGGTACATACCTTAAAAGGTATGCACCGGTACCTTTTGTGACTTTTTGTGTTTTTTGGCTCGTAAACAGTTTTCGGCGCAATTTTTTTTATGACTGTGTTTATTGTAGTTATTTAGAGCATCTTCCAAATTTTTAGGAAATTCTGAATAATTTACAATGCCAAAAACTAGGTTCAAACAAGTTGTTGCATGCGTGATTAATTTTTTTTATACGCGTGGAAAACAGTCTTGTTTGAACCTAGTTTTCGGCATTGTAAATTATTCGAAATTTCCTGAAAATTTGCAGGATGCTCTAAATAACTACAATAAACACAGTCATAAAAAAAATCGCGCTGAAAACTGTTCACGAGTCGAGAAACACAAAAAATTACAAAAGGTATGCACCGATAAGGTATGCACCATAGAATTACCCTATATATATTGTGGTATTTCTTCGGTGTGACGCACCTCTTTATGTTTGCACTCTGTAAATAGTTTTCAGCACGAATTTTTTTTATGACAATGTATATTGTAGTTATTTACAGTATCCTGCAAATTTTCTATTAATTCAGAATAATTTAGAGTACCGAAAACAAGACTCAAACAGGTTGTTGCACTCGTGACTATTTTTTTTATGCCCGCGGAAAACAATATGTTTGAACATTGTCTTTGGTACTCTAAATTATTTCAGAATTTTCTAAAAATTTGCAAGATGCTCTAAATAATTATAATATACACGGTCATAAAAAAAATCGAGCAAAAAATTGTTCATGTGGTGCAAACAAAAAGAGGTGCACCGATATACTTCTCTTTTTGTAAATTACACCAAAAAATTTCCCTATATATTAGTTGATTACACCAAAAAATTGTTGATTAGAATATTTTCACTTAAAATTTTAAGAAATCAATCATATATATATATCTATGAATTTTGCTATGTATGGCACTTCTCTTAAGATTGATTATGTACATTATTGAATATTATATATGACAGACATAAAAGCTGTATATCCTTATAGCTTTTGGCATGTACTAATGGTGGAATATTTGGCAACAAAAAAGTGAGAGAGTTACTAATAGGATCAATTAAGTAACATTAATTATAGCTTAGGAAGCTTAATTTCCACATTAAGATTCTTAATAAAGTACACGTGTCACAAGAAGGGGCTGTCCCACGTGAAAATGATTAATATTAGAGTCATTGGTATCAATGTGATGTGTATAATATTTGGCAGATTCCCTTGTCACATGCCTCTTCTACCTTATAATTTGAAGCCTATATATGTCGATGCTCTTATATATATATGACTAATATATAGATATAAAAAATGACCTTAAGAAAAAAGATACAATTAATATTTGATATATATATATTGCCATATTTGATATATACAATTATATATAATAGCACCTTATAGCATTAGCCATAATCTAATTGACTTTGAATATATATATATATATATTTATATATATCAACAGCTCTTAGTTGGTGGCAACTCATGAGAGATGTGATACTCAATAATAATTTAATTTAATTTTTTACTTTTAGAAAAATAATGTATATATACATATTTATACATATATAAAAAAAATGTAGAGAGAGTTTTGCATTATTATCATGTTGTTTGGGGGAACAGAATAAGTGGATCCATAGCTTTTTTGTGTGGTCGTAAGATAATCCATAGAGAAAATATGCATAAATTCGTCAAAGACTTTAGACTCATATATATATATAAATAAATATAAATAGAGATAGGTGTAGTTCAAATTTATAAAATAAATAATTAGATAGAAAAGTGCATTATTCATAGTTCATGTTTATTAATAACGAAAGTCGGCCAATGTACACCAAATTGATGTAGTTTAGGCAGACTATGATCAATGATCAAAAATCACAACATATTACTACAAAGAAAATTAGACTTTAAATGACATTATAATATGTATATATATATATATATATTTGAGAATTCTCTGATAGGAGCTTCACTTTAAACCCTACCGGTGGGGCTCTCAGTGTTCTCGACCTATGAACAGTTTTCGGGGCGATTTTTTTTTATGAGCGTGTATATTGTAGCTATTTAGAGCATCTTGCAAATTTTCAGAAAATTCTAAATAATATACAATACCGAAAACTAGGTTCAAACATGTTGTTGCACGCATGACTACTTTTCTTTATGCGCGTGGAAAGCAACATGTTTGAACCTAATTTTCGGTACTGTAAACTATTCGGAAGAATAAACACTGAGATTCTCACTGGTAGAGCTTAAAGTGAAGCCCCTATAAAAGAGTTGTCCTATATATATATATATAGATATATATATATATATAGAGAGAGGGTGTTTTTATGGGGCGCACCTCACAAAAAGATGCACATCGGTGCACTTCTCTTGTGATTCTGGCTCGTGAATAATATGTAAATTTTCATAAAATTCAAAATAATTTACAATATTGAAAATAAAGTTCAAACAAGCTATTTTCATGCACATAACAAAAATAATCAAGTGGGCAACAGTCTGTTTAAACCTTGATTTGGACACTGTAAATTATTTAGAATTTTTTCAAATATTTAAACAATGCTCTAAATAACTACAATCTACACGGTCATAAAATAAATTGCCTTAAAAACTGGAGTGTATCAATATGCCTCTTATTGAGAAGTGCACCACAAAAAAATTTCCTATATGCATGTTCTTGTTAAAAAACAATTTTCAGAAAATTCAAAATAATTTACAATATTGAAAATAAGGTTTAAAAAAGTTATTTTTCATCCACATAACAAAAATAATCAAGTGTGCAACAGTCTGTTTAAACCTTAATTTGGACACTATAAATTATTTAGAATTTTTTCAAATATTTAAACAATGCTCTAAATAACTACAATCTACACGGTCATAAAATAAATTTCCTTAAAAACAGGAGTGTATCAATATGCCTCTTATTGAGAAGTGCACCACAAAAAAATTTCCAATATGCATGTTCTCGTTAAAAAAACCACAGATGTATTTAATAATGGGTTTATACTTTTTTGGACCCTGTGTTTTTTCTCAATACCTGTTTGGACCCTGTGTTTTGAAAAATTACTTTTTGGACCTTATGTTTTGTAAAATGGTTAAAATAGAACCCTAAACCCGATTTTTGTCAATGTTTTCTCAACTAAAATCACATATTATTTTCCAAACTAACAATTCAGAACAAAAATAAAATCATTCTGCTTAAAAACTATGTTGTTATATTCAATTTTTTCTTCATCAAAATTGAGTTTAGGGTTCTATTTTAACCATTTTACAAAACATAGGGTCCAAAAAGTAATTTGTCAAAATACAGGATCCAAACAGGTAATGAAAAAAAAATACAGGATCCAAAAAGGTATAAACCCTTTAATAATTTAACAGTAATTTATTCGTAACCGTTAAAAAAATCATGTGGCTTGTAAAATTATGTATAATGATATTATTTTAGAGCAATTATAGTAAATGACCCAAAATATTGGCATAAAAAAACTAATGTCCCCATTTTAAAAATTGTAGAGAAATGATATTTTTACATTGTTGATTATCTAAATTGTCATTTTCTATCATTTTTATTTATTTAGAAGCGTATGACTTTAATATAATGGTTTATGTATATTAGTTTTGTTTAATTAATTTTTATTTTGAAATTATATTGATATTTTAGGTTTTTTATGAGTTGTTGATATATTATTTTCCAAATAATGTATATTTTTTTGTGGTATGGTATATATATATATATTTATGATAGTTAGTTTTTATCTTATTATAGATATGGTAGTATATAATTTTGCTAGCATAATATATACATTTTTAGTAATAATTTTGTAAGTTTTGTTAGTATATTATTTTTGAACTCAGTATATGTATTTTATGGTATGGTATATCATTCAACAAACCATTAAAAACAAAAAAATTAAAATAACTTTAAAATAAAAACTAATTAAGCAAAATTAATATACATATACCATAATATTAAAATATTTAAAATAAAATAATAATTTGCTAAATGACATATTTGATAATATGTAATATTAAAAATGTAGTTAGACTATTTTACTACAAAATTAGAAATATAGATATTTATTTATTTTCACACACAATAATTAATGGTCATTTTGCACTAAACTCCTATTTGTATTATTATTATTATTATCGATTGTTTAGGTATTTTTTAATATTATTTAATAATTAATAATATATGCATACAAATGGATACTAAGTTTTTACAATTTTTTTTATAGATCTAATTCTTATAATTTTATTTTTATTTGTATGAATATATTTGTCGGGTCGGAATGTTCGCAATTGTTCCTTTCCTTTTTTTTTCTTTTTCGAATATATATAAACAACATGTCACAAGTAATAATTTTATTGTTAATTATAAGATTTTATTGCATATGCCATGTAAGGTTAACTAACTTAACTTTGTAAGGGTTAAAATAGACAATTTTTTTTAACCATGCATATGTATATGAAAATCCCCTAAAAAAAAATTCACATGGAATAACCCTTAAGAGAGAAAACGAAATAATTCTAATAATGTGAGAATTTGCTAAGCTTATTTAGATAAAGATGCACAAAGTATATTCTTAAAGAGTAATGATATATGCACCCAAAATATGCAGATAAATATTACACACAGTGACGTAATATTTTAGCTTAACCAATCACATTTATTAAAACTGAGATTCACTATTTTAAAAAATAGTGTCGGGTCACTATGTGTAATGTTTGTGTGCATATTTTAAGTGTATATTTTAGTAGCATATAGTCATATCTAAATAAATATATATGAGCTATCATTGCTAGCCATGTATTAAATTTTCTCATAAAATTTATATATATATTTAAGATAATTCTTTTATAAAGGCTTCACTTTAAGTTCTATTAGTGGGGCTTTTAGTGTTTCTCGATCCGGGAATAGTTTTCAGCGCAATTTTTTTTATGACTGTGTATATTGTAGCTATTTAGAGCATCTTGCAAATTTTTAGAAAATTCTGAATAGTTTATAGTACCGAAAACTAGGTTCACATATGTTGATTTCCACGTAGATAAAAACGATTAGTCACGCGTGTAACAACATGTTTGAACCTAGTTTTCGGTACTGTAAACTATTCAGAATTTCCGAAAATTTGCAGGATGCTCTAAATAGCTACAATATACACAGTCATAAAAAAAATCACGCCGAAAAATGTTCACGGGTCGAAAACACTGAGAGCCCCACCGGTAAAGCTTAGAGTGAAGCCCCTATAGAAGCCACACTAGTAGGGCTTAGAGTGAAGCTCATATATATATATATAGGATAATTCTTCTATAGGGGCTTCACTCTAAGCCCTACCGGTGGGGCTCTCAGTGTTTCTCGACCCGTGAACAGTTTTCGGTGCGATTTTTTTATGACCGTGTATATTGTAGCTATTTAGAACTTCTTGCAAATTTTCAGAAAATTTTGAATAGTTTACAATACCGAAAACTAGGTTCAAACATGTTGTTTTCCACGCACATAAAAAAAAAATTAGTCACGCGTGCAACAACATGTTTGAACTTAGTTTTCAGTATTATAAACTATTCAAAATTTTCTGAAAATTTGCAGGATGCTCTAAATAGCTACAATATACACGGTCTTAAAAAAAATCATCTCGAAAACTATTCACAAGCCAAAAACACTGAGAGTCCCACCGATAAGACTTAAAGTGAAACCCCAAAAGCAAATCCTATAAGAGAATTCTCAATATATATATAAATATATCTTTCATTTATGGGGCCGGATCTTAAGTTCTATGTACGAACCCTATCCATATATTGCATTATATGATATAACTTGATTTTTTTGTAATTATAATAAGTCTCAACCGTGGCTCCATACTCTAGTCAAGTCATGTTCAGCCTGTCATTGTGTCATGTGTGTTTGTTTTTTAAGAAAATTAAATAAAAATAAAAACAATGAATACATTTTCAAACAAAATTAATAATAAAAAAAATTGACCACAGATATAACAAGTTTTTCCTTGCTTAGAAAAACAACCATGCATATTCATGATAGTTTATAAGCTAAAAAAACAAACAAAATTATTTTGGATATCGATATTTATTGGAGATTTTACTTTTGAGATATTAATTATATATACATCATTCACATATATATATATATATATTAAAAAGATTTAAAGTTCATTTTTACGTTATCTAATAAAACCAACACAATAATATGTACACGCATGGTCTCACAAAGCTAATTATTAAGTCGTACTTATTATATTATTATTATTATTATTATTGTTATTATATATATTATAAATATTGAATGATTTCGATATTAATTAATGTTGCATAACTAGTTATTGTGACTATTCACTTTTTTAACATCACCTGGCTAAGAGTAACTCTTCGTTAAATTAGAAAACTCTTTTTCTAGCTTCTACTGCTGTAAATTTAAGTTTGATAATTAATAATAATTACTTATTGTAATGATATGAAATATTCACATATAATATATAGTTCATATATATACACGTCATACTTTCATATAATTCTAATATTAGTTAGTGCTAATACTAATACTAATATTAATATTAATAAACTATTTACGTGAGATATGTATTGACGTCAATCAAGGAATAGTTAGGCATCATTTTTTTCTTTAAGGAAAATATGAACTATAATTCTACAATTAAAAAATGATCACAATTCTAGAAGCATGTGAGAGGATGCTCAAAAAGACGAACAATTCCCACAAACGAGATTACTAAATAAAACTAACCAAACGAATACACTGATAAAGTAAACAAACTCAAGAATTAAGCTAATTCCAACAAGGATAAACAACGACATAGAAATAAAAAAATCGATCAAGATTAGGGGTGCACATGACACGGGTCGGGGTTTGGGTTTTCGGGTTCGGGTAGAGGAAAGTTGTACCGAATCCAGTTCGAAATTTTCGAGTTTTTGGGTGATTTCGGATTTGGTCGGGTTTCAAGTGGGATTGGTCAAAAAAGGGCTTTGGGCCAAAAATAAGCATTGGTAAATTTTTTTCAAAAATACCATTCTTTTTACACTTTTTTAATTTTTTTTACTTTTCACATGTTTTTTTTTAACTTTATTGTTAGTTTAGTAATGCTGTTTTTTTTTACAAATTGGGCATTAATAATTTTTTTTGAAAAAAAACATTAATTTTTTCAAAAATTAATTATTATTTTTTAATTATGTTCGGGTTCGGGTTACACCCGAACTCGTGTGTGCTTAATTCCAAAACCCGAAACCAACCCGAACCATGCCGAGTTCGGACCAGATTTCACCCGAATTCGATAGGTTTTGCAAAATAATCGGGTTTCGAGTTGCGGGTCGGGCAAATTTGCGGATTTTTCGGGTAAAAAATTCACCCCTAATCAAGACTACCGTACAAAAGTATAATTATGCACAGTTCTATTTAAAAAAAACTTGCAATCAGACAACAGTGCTCCAAAATGAAAATGGCAACATCACCCAAGTATGAACTAAACTAGTTGAAATAAGATCATACAATGATTCATTTCGTCAATCAAGGACTAACTAGGCACTTTTTGATTATTTGTTTTGTTATGTTTTTGTCACAACCGGAATTATTAATTTCAGCTTATAAATTGATGATTTTGTTGAATTGTTATTTCTATACTTATTAATTTATATAATGGCCTAGTGATGATAAATAGTATAAAGGGTCATTAATAATAAGAATCCAATAGAACTACTTGGACATATATTAATGGTTGGTCAAATATTTAATTCTGACGGCAGGAACAATATTACAAAAGTTTGGGGTGTGAAAACTACAATTTCCTAACTATATTTATTTATACTTATATATACTTTGACTATTTAATGTCAAATTAAAAAATGTGCTTTTTAAAAAATAAAAAAGTCAGACCTTAATTTTCTTATTCTCTTTTTCTGTTAATCTTTGAAAAATGCATATTCCACTATCCTAGTCTCGATGATAGAGTCAAGAGGGGATGAAGGGGTCATTCACCTTTTTTTTTTTTTTTTTTTAATATGTGTACAAATTTATATTAGGTTACCTAAAATTAAAAAATATATATTTATAGGGGAATTCTCTTATAAGAACTTTACTTTAAGCCCTATCGGTGGGGCTTTTATTATTCTCGATCCGTGAATAGTTTTTAGTGTGATTTTTTTTATGACCGTATATTTTGTAACTATTTAGAGCATCCTGCAAATTTTCAGAAAATTCCGAATAGTTTACAGTATCGAAAACTAGGTTCAAACATGTTATTGCACGTGTGACTACTTTTTTTTTATGCGCGTGTAAAACAACATGTTTGAACCTAGTTTTCGATACTGTAAACTATTCATAATTTTCTAAAAATTTGCAGGATGCTCTAAATAGCTACAATATACACGGTCATAAAAAAAAATCGCACCGAAAATTGTTCACGGGTCGAGAAACACTGAGAGTCCCACCGGTAGAGCTTAAAGTGAAGCCCCTACAGAAGAATTGTCCTATATTTATATATGTTGTATATAAATTAGGAGAAATGTTATAGTAGGGATGTTATTTTTGTTTATGCTAGTAGAAACGTTTTTATTTTTGGCACGTGGATAAATTATAACTCAATTTTATTATATGACGACCTACTTTATAGTTATAGTTGACATTCCACCAATTTTCGGTGCCGAAAAATAATGTTCCGAATAGTCAATTGCACTCGAATAAAAAGAAATAAGTATGCGTGTTACTGACTGTTTGAACCATGTTTCAGCCGTGTAAATTATTAAAAAAAATTCAAAAATTGGTGGGATGCCTGTCATAACTACAAATATATATTGTCATATAAAAAAAATTAAATTATAATTTTTCATGTATCGAAAACAGAGACGTGTGACCCTCCCAATCGAGCAAGAGTAGCGCTCCCACTATACAATTACCATATATATTAATATAATCTATATTAAAAAAATGGTTTATATATTTTTAGACCCTGTGTTTTAAAAAATTATTTTTTGGACCCTGTATTTTGTAAAATGGTTCAAATAGGCTCCTAAAGTTGATTTTAATGAACAAAAAATTGAATATAACAATACAGTTTTTAGGCAGAATGACTGTATTTTTGTTCTGAGTTGTTAATTTGATGAATTATTTTATTTTAATTCAAAAAACTTTGATCGAAATCGGATTTAGGGGTCAATTTGAACTATATTAAAAAATACATTGTCCAAAAAATAATTTGTCAAAACACAGAATCCAAACAAATAATGAAACAAAACACATATCTAAAAATGTAAAAACCCTAAAAAAAAAAAACCTTTACAAATATCCTAATTCTTGGACATTTGTACGGAGTTGGAGAGGTTTTACCAAATGTGTGTTCCATTTTCAATGCCACTATCCTTATATATAAATATATTTTTTTTTGTAACATTTATAATTTAATAATTAGTACAACTAAGTAATTATGTAGTCTTATCACTAAACTTACCCCAACTTAAACTCCACTCCATAGTGCTCGAAAAGTATAAACATCCCTCTCTTTTCTTTCTTTCCTATTATAATGTTTTTTTTTATTAGTGAACAAAATATTTCAAGTAATTATGAAAAAGTCAAGCAAATACATTTTTATATATATATATAAAAGCAAATTAAGAAAATCACCGCTGTGTGAACAAGAATATTAGCACTGACTCGTAAGGGAATACGTTAGCATTCCATTAAAATGGCATATTAATTAAACCAAGAATAAAAAAAAAAAACAGAGTTAAGAAAATTGTGTGTATATATGTATATATTATTATGCCTTAAATTCATATTGAAAAGACCCGTCAATTAAGCAGTGGCAAGAAGAATTAATTAGGGTCGAAACTTGGTACAATGCTTGATTAGCGGTGATGAGTAGTCCATGTGAAACTCTTCTCGGTCGTGTTAAGTTTTTAGAGTAATGATATGGATACTTAAAAATACACTAAAATATTATACACAGTAATGTGACAGTTTAGCCTAACCAATCACATTTATTAAAATTGGGACCCACTATTTTAAAAAACAATGACACGTCACTGTGTGTTATGTTTGAATGCATATTTTTAGTGCACATATCATTACTCAAGTTTTTATGCTTGAAAATAAATATCCTAATTTTCTCAAATTAGTAATACTTACTAATTATATATATTAATATATATGGAGCGACTATAATATATATATTTTTTATTATATCGGGGCATTTTTATTTTATTTTTAGTACCTAGACAGATATAATCTCGAAAATATTTATATTACGATGTACATTGTAGTTATTTAGAATATCCAGCAAATTTTCAAGAATTTTTGAATAGTTAATGAAGCCGAAAACATGGTTCAAAATGTAAAAAAAAATAGGCATGCGTGCAACAGACAGTTTAAACCCTATTTTCGATTCGATAATTTATTTGGAATTTCTTAAAAATTTGTAAGATGTTCTGGATAACTACAATGTATACTGTCATATAAAAAATTGTGATTATATCTATCTAAGTGCCGAAAATAGAAAAAATATGCACCGATATGATTAGAAAAATAGATACATTGTAGTCGCTCCCTATGTAAATAATATATATTTATATAATATGCTAATGTAATAAAGAAAAAAAAAGATTTTTAAACTCACAATTATTTTAAAATTTCGTTCAGGGAATTTGGTCGGGAGCCCTAATGAACATAACATGTTTAATTAGTTAAATTAATACTTTGTAAGTAAACGTGATATTTATATTTCCTCAAAATAATAAGGCAGAAATTACTCATATTTTGAGTTATTTGGTGGAAATGTTGGGTTAAGATCGCAAGAATGGAAATGTTTCAAGGAATCATTAAAATAAGTAATTAGCTTCATTAATATTATCAATAAATTTCTTAATTTTATGTTGGTTTAGCATATTTTCCAAAATTTTGTCTAAATTTTCCTTATTTTTCAGCGTATTAATACTATCATAATTTGTGTTATACAATACAAGTTCTATATAAGAATAAGTTTGTGAACAAACTAATTGTATTTAATTAAAATATTATAACTTATTCGCACAAATTATTTCTTAACATTCAAAAGTATCAACTTTAATAAAAATAATAATAAGAATTCCCTAATAACTAATAACTTTAACAAAAAAAAATTTGGCACATTAATTTACTTTTCTTAAGTCATTACCACATGCATATATAATTAGTCTCATACACAGTGATTAGTAGGAGCCAGGAATGACTATATTTAATTATTACTTAATACATAATTTAAAAAATTTATAACTTATTATAATTTAAAAGTTATTCATTTATATATATATATGATAATTTTTTTTTGTATAGGAGCTTCGCTTTAAATTTTATTGGTGAGACTCTCAGTGTTTCTCGACCCTTGAACAATTTTTGGTGCGATTTTTTTTATAACCGTGTATATTGTAGCTATTTAGAGCATCCTGCAAATTTTCAAAAAATTCAGAATAGTTTACAGTATCGAAAACTAGGTTCAAACATATTGTTTTCCACGCACATAAAAAAATTAGTCATGCGTGCAACATGTTTGAACCTAATTTTCGATATTATAAACTATTTGGAATTTTCTAAAAATTTGCAAGATGCTCTAAATAGCTACAATATATACGGTCATAAAAAAAAATCGCGCAAAAAATTATTCAAAGATCGAGAACTCTGAGAGCCCTACTAGTAAGGCTTAAAGTGAATCCTTAAAAAAAAAAAATTCTTATATATATAGTGTTCTTATATGAATATTCTAATCTATATTAAAATTGAATGATAAAAATAGATTTTTTTTTTTATCACTTTGCATAATAATTTTGTTTAGATTATTTTTTGCAAGATCGCATTTAAGATTCTTTCGACATAAATTTTCGATACCGTGTCTTGATTATAGAGGGAGGTCAATTTTTTCACCAATGAGTTTATATATATTAATGATAATGGGGTCAAATGTTTCTTTTCTACATAATTATTTCCAAAATAATAATTATTTCAAGTCATTAACATAACAATATTTAAATATATAATACTAAAACAACCATTATTGAAAAAAGCAACGTGGGGTTGTTGGTAAGAATAGTATTTCGTCTTATCACACTTCTACCATAGATATTAGATACTTGAAAAAGTTCATATCTCAATATTGTGTATGTAAATTTCGCCTTAATTAAAGGCTTTCTTGTACTCATCTCTCTGTACCACAACACAACACAACACATGTTTATTTAATATAAATGTTTTATATAAAAAAATATGTATTTATATATTTGTATATGTATTTATATTTAATATAAAAAAATATGTATATTTATTATGTGTACATAGAACACGTCGGGCCAGACTAGGTTGGCGAGACACAATGAATCAATTACATCGATGGCTTTGACGATTGTACATGTGATGAGATTGAGCAAACCGTCGGTTATGTGCTGCTCTAGGCCCACCGACACGGCAAATTCTGCTGCAGCAGGGCTTCAAAAAGAGTCCTATCGTTGAAACTCGTTTGTATTTTTGACTCGTGAATAAATTTTGGCGTGATTTTTTTTGACATTGTATATTATATATATTTATAGTATTATGTAAATTTGTAGAAAATTCTGAATAATTTACAGTGCCGAAAACTAGGTTCAGACATGTTGTTTTTCACGCGCATAAAGAAAGTAGTCACGCGCACAGCAACCTGTTTTGAACCTAGTTTTCGGCACTGTAAATTATTTGAAATTTTTTGAAAAATTTGTAGGATGCTCTAGAGATAACTACAATATACACGGTTATAAAAAAAATTGTGCCGAAAACTAATCACGAGTCGAGAATAAACAAGAACAACACCGATGAAACTCTAAGCCCCTACATCAGAATATATATAACTAATGTGTATTCCTGACCAATGAACAGTTTTCAACGTGATTTTTTTATAACCGTGTATATTGTATTTATTTATAATATCTTGCAAGTTTTAAAAAAATTCTAAATAATTTACAGTACTGAAAACTAGGTTCGAACATCTAGTTTTCCACACGCATAAAAAAAATTAATCACGTGCACAATAACATGTTTTGAACCTAATTTTCAGCATTATAAATTATTTGGAATTTTTTGAAAATTTGCAAGATACTTTAGATAGCTACAATATACACAGTTATAAAAAAATTACACCGACAACTGTTCACAGATCGAAAATACACAAAAACCCCGATAAAGCTATTTTTGAAGCTCCTATAATAAAATTTCCCTCTATATTTAGATCTACACACAGTACAGCTAGATCTATCCCCTTCATCATCTTCGCATTCAATTAAACAATACAATACTTTTAGCTTAAAATTAATAAACAAATATTTATATTAAATAGAAAAGAAAAAAACTAAATATCCAGGACGAACCGTACATAGCTTATCTGTATTTGTCAAAGAAAAATGTATTTTACGAAAATAAAAAAATAAATAGGCATAAATGCATACTTGCATAGAACACAAGGGAGGTCTATATATTATAATGGAAGATACTATTTTATTATCTTATATTTATATCATTATTAAGATATTAGAAAATTCATAACTTCGAATTTATGATTTGTTTCAAATTTTATAAAGATGGTAATTATATACATTTATATAAATTTAAATATCTCAAGCACTTCATTCATGTAAGATATTGATACAATGCTGTAACTTTTTATCCAATAATTTTTAATAGATAGATTGTACGCATTTTTCTTCAACTAAATTATTAATTATTTTTATTAAATTTATATTAATGTCATATAAATTTCAAATAAATATTCTATTTTAATTAAATAATTTATTTATTTTTATTTAATTTTATGTTTGTTTTAATTTTTGAATTTGGGAGTGACAACAACAAAATATTATATATTATATGTTTAATATAATATTAAATATTATAAATAGATTTTAAATTTAAGTTTCTTGCTAGGTTTTAAAAAAAAAACACTTTGTTGCTAATTGATAGTAGATTATATTATATATTTAATATGATATTATTCTAATACATGAGTTTAAGTTTAATTAAATTTTATTTAAATTATGAAATGTATGATTTTATTATTTTTAAATAATTATCATTGCAAAATATCTCAAAAATATCATATTTTAATTTGTTAATTTATTTATTATTTTTAAATAATTATCATTATAAAATATCACAAAAATATCCTCTTTTTATTTTTTAATTATTTATTTAATTTTAAGTGATGTTTACAATTTATTGTTAAATATAAGAATATTCTATTAAATATATGAATATTTCGTTAAAATTATTATTAAAAAAATAAAAACTGTTAAAACCAAGAATTTTTATTATCTACCCCTTTTATATAAAAGAAAAATAAATAAATAAATAGAGAGCTAAGTTCTAATTCTATTTTTTTTTAAATATTTTTTTTCCATTTAGATATATGTCTATTTGAAGAAAGTACATTATTTTGAAGATGATTAGCTAATAGAATTTTTTTTAATTTTTTTTAAATAATAGGATTTGAATAAATTTTAATTATTAAATTATTTCATTAATTTGATAAAGAATAATCACATAAAATCTTCCAACTGAAAACAGAATGATATCATTTTTTTTTTAAAAAAAACTGATAAAGAATAGGCTACAATAATAATAGCTTTTCACACTTATAGTAAAGTACCGACCAAAAATAGCATATGAGAAAGCTATGAAGCCTTAAACCTCTTTTGGTGATTGGATATTTCACATTTTATGGTTGGCTTCCTCGTAAAATAGAGTGAGATATTATAAATTGGTTCATAATTACAATGGCTCTGATCATCATTACTCACCTAGCCAAATATGATGGTTTAATCATGACATAAATCAACTTAATTTTTTTTTTAATTTCATAACATTATAGTACAAAAAATGGTAATGGTCCAGTGTAACCCACTATTAACATCTATGAAGAGAAGAAGTATCGAACCACTTTACGAGGAGGAGAGCAGAAGCAACAAGACCATCACTATTGGGGATCGACACCATCACTTTGGAAGACAAATACCTATGTATATACAAATTTTTGGCATGAGCCCTAATCGAACTAGTAATCCATTGGTACAAAACAAAAGTTCCATCGCTAGGCGAAACGCACGAATGTATAAATAAACTTAACTTGTATAAATATCATTCATTGCCCAATTCTCATTATTCGTTTTCATTTTATTTATTTCATTAAAGAAAAAAAGAAATTAGGTCACCAAAACATATGTTCCGATCAACCAATTATTGACACGTTAAATTAGTCATAACATTTTCATTTTTAATAAAAAAAAATAACCGAATTTCATTGATTAGAATTACGAAATACATTGGTCATAATACAAGATTGAGATTTTTTCAACCAAGTAACCTCATTTTCCAACTGTAATACATAGGGCTGAGCATAAAATTCGAAAAACTAAAAAAACTGAGTACACCGACCTTCCAAACACCGAAAAAACCAAAACCAATTAAACCGAACGACGTAAACCACCACTGTTCGGTTGGTTTGAAAAATTCGTATGGACCGACCGGTCTGAACCGAAACCGACCGAACTTATAAATATGTATTGTATAGGTTATGTTATGCATATGGACTTTTAATTATGTTTTCAAACTTTCAAATTTGTGAATGTAACTATGTTCTATGTATTTATGTTTTAAAAAAGCACCAAAATTGATTACAACAATCCAAATTTTTTAGTTTTTTTTTTAACTAAAACTTTCTAAAAAAATTATGGAATTTAAAAAAAAAAAAAATTTAACTTCGGTTTGGTCAATTTAACCAACCAAACTACGGTCCAAAACGATCGGTTTTTTTATTTAATTGGTTTCGGTCGGTTTTTGGATTGCATAAATCCGGACCAAAAATTGAATTTTGGATTTAATAATATGAAAAAACTGCACAAACCGACCAATGTTGAATCCTAGTAATACATATGTAACTAAACTATGTACTGCGATATTACTATTAGGCAATATATGTACTAGACACAACCGAAAAAACAGGTAACAAGAATCTAATAGTCCTGAGAATACATCCTGTTGAGAAACAAAATCAACAGAGGAAGTGCATTGAAATGTTAAATAGAATAGTTATAATGTTATTTAATACACAATTTCCCGGTAAATAGCCGGGAAAATGTAAATTAAATTAAAAAACAATATTTTAGTACGGACAAACCGGAATAGCCGGTAGCATGCTTGAGAGCGGAGCTCTGATATACGGAAGTGCCGTACTCGTTGAAACGACACGTGTCAATTGCCGACAGATCTCTAAACCGGACAAATACGTACATTTACCGGATAATTAAATATGTTTTAGTTACTCTTCAACGTCGTCCACGTGGCTACGTGGCTAATCACAAAGCGAGTAGCGTGAGCTGACATGGACTTGGTGGTCCCCACTCCACGTAGAGAATCAGAGGACCAATGGAGAGAGGTGCAGTTATGATCTTGAGGTTCGGAGAGATGTCAGAAGAAGAGGCTCTGGCACGTGACGGACCGACACACACCTTGCCACGTCGGACGGGTAAAGCCTCTCAGAAAATCAGAATTTTTATTTTAATTAAAAAAAAAAAAGCTGTGAAATGAGAGTCAGTTAGCGGCGGTTAGGAAGGTGATAATGTTTGTTAAACGTAGTTTGCACTGGGTTAGAGTTTAACTTAACTCTGGTTAGGTAAAGTTAATGGGTATGGTTTAATCAAAGTTAGGCAAATTTATTTGGGACCCCACTGGAAACGTTCCATTTTTGCTATAAAAACAAAGCGTCATCGGAGTTTTTCCTTGACTCCATTTTCAGCTTCTCCCGTTTTTTTTTTTTTTGTATTCTCAGAGCCAAAAACAGAGACATTTTTGCGGTGAAGACCGTGATATAGTTGAAGATTGTAATCAAAACGTAAAGGAGAGAGCTCTTCATTGAGCTACAACAATGGCGATTTCTCTGAGATGTTTCTCTCTCTGTTCATTCATGATCTTTCTTCTTCTTCTTCTAATTGTTAATGCGAAAGCATCGACAGGGAAACATGAGGTTGTACAGTCAAGGTTCGTAAATTTCGACTTTGATCATAATAAGCTTAATCATACACATTTGTGTATAGAGATTGTTCATTGATTTTCTTTTTCTACATCTCTGAAAATTTAGATACAATTGTATATAGAGATTGTAATTTGGATGATTTACAGTAAATGATCCACATTAAGCGTAAATTTTGAATTCTCATTCGCTTTCTTTCTCCTTTTTCCTTCTTTGATTAATGCAGGCCATTGGAAACAGGAGAGTTGCAGAGTTTGAAGAATTCATCAATGGCGGAGAGGTTAGTTTTTTATTAATCAAATGCAACAAACACTATCATTCTCTCCACTTTTACTGAGATCATTTGTGCCGTTTTTACTTCTGATCTATACCGTCCACGTGGCCAAAGGCTAATTTACACGTACAATCCAGACCGTCGGATCGGATCTGAACAATCCGAATCGTTAATTCTTTTTTGAGTTAATGCTTTCCGGTCTGACTCATTTGCTCCATTCCGAGTCAAAGAAAAATTATAAATATCAGTGGTTATTAATTATTTTTGACTTTTTGTATAATTAATCAAATTACTGCTATTTTCCAAAATAATAATCAAGTTACTAATATTAACTGTTTCGAGGTTAGTTTGGTCTTTTTGATGTTATAAACTTAAGTCTCTACATTGACAAGACGGTGACTGTCTTGACTGTTTACTGTAAAGTGTTTTTTTTTACTGTTAATTTCAATTAAAAAGAACATATTATTAAATTAATGTTTAAATTAGAACAAGCTGTAATAAATGTTCACGTTCTAACGTGACGATTTTCCTTTTTCTTTGAAAAGACTACTTAGATTTCTTGTTAGTAATGGAGTTTTACTTTTTCTTATCTTTTTTTATAATTGAAATGTAAAATTTACTTTATTGGTTTTCAATAATTAATTTTGCTATTTTCAGTTCGGATGAAAATGATGCTTGGAATAATGAACACGCAGTCGAAAATCCAGAAGAAATTGCTTCTATGGTTGATATGTAAGTCTCTCACTCTTTTTTTTTTTGGGTGTAGTTTTAGTGAGAGAAATTAACTTAATCAATGTTCATTTAATTGAACTATTTACTTCTCTCATAATATGCATTATTTAATATCATGGACAGTGGGGACCCCAGCATTACTTGTAATTAACTCAACTCTTATTAGATTTCCTTCTGACTCAGGGCACTAACAAAAACATGAAGAGAGTTCTCTACTATATATTGATCATTGGGTAGAATTTGGAATATTATTTGCCTCCTTATCCAATTTCCAATGCCTTTGTTTATTACCCATTAAAAGGGGAAGAGTCAAATCCCTCAACCACATGCATTTTTTAATCAAATCAACCAAAATTTGTAATTGGGTATATTGCTTCGACGGGAAGTAATTAGGACTCTGCTGAACCTAGTTAATTAGCCGATTAAAAGTCTGATTATAGCATCTAGTTTTGTGGCTACAGATTACTAAGCACATGGTTCAGTTCAGTGAAAAAGTACTCCCTAAAGGACAATAAGACACCCTACTTTTCTGCCTCTTTAATCACAAATCTATCTTATAGCATTGGTATTATAAGATTTCATTGACAATATAATATAAACCAGATTAACTTCCTTTTGGGATTGTGTGAGGAATCAACCACCCATGTTCTTGGCCCGAATCAATCACACTTCTCTCTTATAATCTTAGTTTGCCAGCTCTCTCACCCACATGCCCATGTCGCCAGATCCGCTCGTCACGCTTTACAATTAATTTCTTCTTGTCATTTTCGTACCTCATCCAAACTCATTCCTTTTCTGTGCTTGCTTTTTATACCAGTCTTATTTTTTTCTTCCACATATGTCCTTCAAATTTCCTTTTTCCTACACTTACATATATATTTATTTTAAGCATAAGAAATATTAGAAAAAGGTTCCTTCTGTAGTTCAACCACATGTCAGTATGTAGCTTACTCTGCCTTTCATATCAGATCTCGTGCCTATTCTGAACATTTTGGTTGGTGATACACTGCTGCACCCACAAAATGATATTTGAATCAAGATTTAGGAACTATTGATTATACCCTTGGAATCCAATGTCTTGTCCAATTAATGCAAATGAGCTTGTAATCTCCATCATCTTTTTCACATAATTATTATTATTAGGATCAAATTCACCCACTGTCACTTTTCAAACAGAGCACATTTTTGTTTTATACAGCCAAAATAAACGTAACTTGATCTTACTCTCTCCAAAAGTGGGGCACGCTACTTAATTTTGGCCCTCAATGACCAGCCTGTCTATATATATAAAGCTTCAAAAACTACAAAACCACAGATCTGGCTTCTTATCACAAAATTGCATCTTTATCTTTTGTTCACTTACACTGACTCGGTAGCTGGTTTCACTGAAAGAACTATGTTCTTCAACGAGACCAGCATGGCCTCATTTAATGACCCTAAAATTATATGTATAAAGTAAAAAAAAGGTCTCCACCGACAAGGCCATTGTTCTGTACAACACTGAATTAATTCTCCTCTTCAAAATTTAGTATTATTAATTATTATTACTCTAAATGAAAGCTTCGACAAAAAAGTTAAGGAGTCAAGTCTCCGTATAGACCGTAAACAAAGACCGTACCCCCGCCCCCATGTTCTACTGTTGGTTCAATTAGTCTATACACACTCATGTGCCATGCATGTGAGAGACGACATATTAATATACATCAATAAATGTTAAACCTTTGTCACATGCATTGTATCATACGAATAGTATTTTTTAATTTTGATGACAATGAAGATTATTATCTAATTATTATAGGTTGATTTTTCTCTCAATGTTATCTCAGGGACATCCGCAATCACACCGAAAGAAGGAAGTTGGGATTTTTCTCATGTGGAACAGGAAATCCAATTGATGACTGCTGGCGTTGTGACCCTCGTTGGCACTTACGCCGAAAACATCTAGCCAATTGCGCCATTGGGTTCGGTCGCAACGCCGTTGGTGGTCGTGACGGCAAGTACTACGTCGTCAATAACCCTCGAGACGATGATCCTGTCAACCCCAGACCCGGAACACTCCGCCACGCTGTCATCCAAGACAGGCCATTGTGGATTGTGTTCAAGAGGGACATGGTGATCACACTCAAGCAGGAGCTTTTAATGAATAGCTTTAAGACCATTGATGCGAGAGGTGTCAATGTCCACATTGCCTATGGAGCTTGTATTACTATCCAATACGTGACCAATGTTATTATCCACGGTCTACACATCCATGATTGCAAGCCCACTGGCAACGCCATGGTTCGGAGCTCGCCAAGTCATTATGGGTGGAGGACAATGGCAGATGGGGATGCCATATCCATATTTGGATCAAGTCACATTTGGATTGATCACAACTCTCTGTCCAACTGTGCCGATGGCCTTGTCGATGCTATAATGGGCTCGACTGCCCTTACCATTTCTAACAACTACTTCACTCACCACAATGAGGTCAGTCTAATTTCTCTCCTTAATGATTTTAAGTAATCACAACTTGGGTAAATATTTTAAATATTCAAAGTTAAAATATCGTTTTTATTGCAAAAACAGGTCATACTATTAGGTCACAGTGACTCGTACACAAGAGACAAACAAATGCAAGTGACCATCGCTTACAACCATTTCGGCGAGGGTCTTATCCAGAGAATGCCAAGGTAATAACATGTCTAAAGCAAGTCCATTTACCTAATTACCTTCTTTTATGACATATTCTGATCAATTATTGGAACCAATTTATTGATCTTGCAGATGTAGGCACGGGTATTTCCACGTGGTGAACAATGACTACACTCATTGGGAAATGTACGCTATAGGTGGTAGTGCTAACCCCACCATTAACAGCCAAGGCAACAGATACCTTGCCCCTGTAAACCCTTTTGCCAAGGAGGTACATACTCTGAACCCACAACATTATACAATAAGAATGAATTTGTAAACATATTTTATAGAAATATCTTTTTTATTAAAAGATCAATTTTTTGTGGAATATTTACATTCCTTAAAACTGGAAATATTCACTAATATCTTGCAAATATTCACTAAAACTGGAATTTCAGAATTGATTCTGACAGTTTAAATTAATTAACAGGTTACAAAGAGGGTTGATACAGCCACTGGCTCATGGAGACACTGGAATTGGAGATCAGAGGGAGACCTGTTGCTCAATGGAGCTTATTTCACTCCATCAGGAGCTGGAGCTGCAGCCAGCTATGCCAGAGCCTCAAGTTTGGGGGCCAAGTCCTCTTCCATGGTTGGCTCTCTTACTTCTGCTGCTGGCGTCCTAAACTGCCGCAGAGGCATACAATGTTAATTTCAATTTCGTAAAAAAAAAAAAAAAAGTAAACAAGAAAAAAAAAACATATCAAAAAAAAAAAAAGGAAGGAAGGAAGAAAAATAATATTTCATTTTTTTCTACCTCCTATTTTTATAGCATTATGATGAGTGAGTGAGTTTGCAGTCATGAAATCTGTTTACAAAGCCTATTTTGTATTTGCCCCCCCTCAGCTGTCAAATTTGAATATTTGACAAAGTGTAAATTTTTTTTCTTTTTTTCTTTCTTTTATTTTTCTTTTTTACCTCAAATATGTTGTTACTTGTTACATTGTTATCTATTAATCTACTTAATAGAGGGAAACTAGAAAGTGCCCAATTGAATCATTATTTTTTGTTATTCAATATACTGTCAACCTAATCGCTTTTGCTCAATTTGGAGTAGTAGAGATAATTATTTCAGACATTATTGTCTTTTGAGCTCTCACTTCATGTTGTGTTTGTAGTTATGTGATTTTATCCAGTGCTTTTGATCAATTATGGCGAATAATATGAGGTGTTGAGATATTAATTCTTGGGTTTCATTGATATGAGGACTGAGTATATATAACAACAATGCAACACTGTTTGCATGTCAGTTGATGGACCCCATGATATAACTCCATGCATTTATCAGCATTACATACCTAAACAGCAAAGCCATGATTTCACCAATTCAGTGTTTTTTTTAACTCTCTGTAAATTTGTCATCTTTAAGCAACGTGGTAGGTACCAAAAGACCCTATAATCGTTTTGAATATAATAATAAGGGATAATTGCGGTATAAGTATTTAATGTTTGAGTTTTGTACGCGGCATAGACTCGATGTTTATTTTTAGTGACAATAGTACCCAAAGTCAGTAAAAATGTAATTCCGCCAGTTTCTTCCATTAGATATGTTAATGAACTAATTAGGCAGATACGTATCACATTTTTATTAATCCAAATCATAATTATTTTAAAAATATTATTGAACTGGACCAGTTATCACGAAACGGAGACCTAACAGAAGAAGCTGATAAAATTACACTTCTACTGACTTTGGGTATTATTGTCACTAAAAATAAACATTGGGTCTATGCTGCATACAAAACTCAAACATTGGGTAATTATATGGCAAATATCCCTAATAATAATAATAATCCTACTAGATCTCTTTTGTTATTGAGATCTTTTTGAGTTTATAGCATTGTTGTCCAAGATATGTTTTTCACACTTTTACCACTCAGCTAATGATTATGATGTTTGGACTACGCTTTGGAGATTGGTTGCCTTATTGGCGGAAGATTTCAAGGCTAAATTGTCTGCAGATATCCAATAAGATTGAAGACTTTGATTTTTTTTTTTTTTTTTTTTGCAAAACTGTAGAAGCAAGAGTTTAAACTTCAACGTATAGGATGATTTTGAAAGAATAATTTTTTTTTTGTCAGTTTGAAAGAATATATTGATACAACATATTGGATTATGCAATTCTGTACAAGCAAGACACTTGTGAAAAGGCATTTAGAGATGTGATGCCAGGCTATGCACAAACATGACTTTGAAATGAGGCAATGACACTATTCTTCCAAGATTCAAGATAGTAAACCTATTTACAGAAACATGACATTCTATAGATACATTAGAGAGATATGGGAACTTGATTGCATTTACTTTTGGGTTCCAGTATTTTTATTTGAATGGGTCAACAGTTATATTTTTATTAGATGAGCCATAAGTAATCTCAGAGAAAATTTTATTGAAATTGGGGAGTTTGATTCTACAGAAACAACAACTTGTTATTATTATCGTGATGGTATATGGATTGACAATGAACGAATCCAAATAGTGTGATGGTATATGGATTGACAATGAACGAATCCAAATAGTGAAATGGTGTTTATGGGGATTTTAGAGATGATGTTTGTGTTTTATAAGTTAGTGATTTGATGAGTTTTCTAAGATATGCATAATTTTAATTTTGGGTTTAGTGATTTTTAATGTTATTTTATGAAAATATTAGGTTAATTAGAGATTATTGATGAATTTTAAATTTGCTTTTTTTTTTCTTTTTTTTTTTCCTTCTTTAAATATTGGTTTTATAGATTGGTTTTGGCTTGGAGGCTTGATTATTGTAGACTTGGACAACTCTTGGAGGTTAGTTTTAATTTTATTTTTCTTATATTTAATGTTATTAGTTTTTTGAAATGTATATGTAAATGTGATTTGATTAATATGTTATATAAATACGATTAGTTTATTTTTTTAGTGTAAAACTTTATGAATATGTATATTGTTGATTGTCTTTTTCGCTATAAACTAATTAAATAATAATTAAAGAAAATACAAGAAAAACACAAAGATTTTACGTGGTTGAGGTTATTAATTAACTCTAGTCCCCGTGTCAGGCTTCCATGGAGTTCAGACAGCATTTTAGCAGTGCGCTGAATACAAGGTGGAATTAAGTCCAACCAAGTAATTTCTTCATCCATGGTAAGTGCAATCTAAAGCTAATGCATGAGCTGCACCTAGAATGATAAATAACGAGTGTCTACTATCAAAAAGTAGAAAACCCAACTGAGAAGAAATAGAAAGTTGAGAAAGGAAGCTGCTAACAACTTCAACATATCTTTCAAATACAATTACATGGACACCAAGACCTGCTATCTAATGCAGTAACTAAGTGCCAAAGCTTCAGTTTCTTTTCGATAAAAGAAACCCTCTAACTTCGTAGCAAAACAAGCCAGAAAGTAAGTCATCAAAAGCACTCACAATAGCACCAAGATCAACAAAACCATGTGAAGAGTCTTAGGCAACATCCACATTCATCTTGAATGAATTGGAAGGTGGAATGGTCCAAGCTACAAGTGGACTGAAAACTAATTATAAGTGTGATTACTATCAAAAAATTAATTATAAAAGGTGTTTGGTACGAGGTAAAGTATGAGAATCTAAATTATTTTTTATGTTTGGTTCAAATTTTAAGAGAGTAAAGTAAATAATTTGTGTGAGTCTAACATGTAAAGTAAACTCTTTTGTATACAAGAGTTTAATATTACCCTTAACTCAAAACAAACACTTTCGCTTGTAAGTACGCTTGTTGGTGCTTGGAATAATAACCCGCACTAGGCGCTCAATCTGTAGCTTGGTTAAGATGTTTCGTTAGGTTCATGAATAATTCTCGCCTGTTATTGTCGGGCTTGGGTTGTTAGTTTGCTAGAACAGGCCTTTTTAAGGGTACAAGAAGAACACAAAACTTATCTGTGAAGTGTGTAATTACTATTAACAAAGGATTTTTCACAGCTTATAGCTGTTTCCTTGACTCTTAAATAACCAACTCCGATAACTTTGGGTAATAATAAAAAAAATTAAATTGGTTGTCTAACCAAAACAGTAGGATAAAGGTACATGCTTTTAAAAAATTGAACGCATACACACCTACACATAATAATATAATTAAAGAATTACAATAGAAATTAATAAGAATTCACTGCAACTACAAGAAAACAAGGCAAAAATGACTCCTATTTTATGTTGCCTCATCTTTATCGAGGCATGGAAAGATTGTGCACATACAAATTATAAAGTGCCACAAACAACAATTCGATTTTGGATAAACTAATCCATTTTTCCAATTCAATTCCTCTAATTAATTTAGAGTATTACAAACAAACATAACCAGTAACATGCTGTGCAGCATCTTTTTTATAAGGAAACGAAATTAAAAAACAAAATTGAAAATTCATCACACGCCCAAAATTGGATATTATGAAACATTGGGTGCAATGATCACAACAAATAGTTTCCCTCCAAAGTTGCACAAAAATCCACGGTTCGATAAATAGCCTTCCTAAGAAAAAGGAAGTTGGTAATCAGAATTAAAAAAAAAATTGCAGATACTGACATTAAGTGAGCACAAATATAAAACAAAACAAAAACATTTAAGAGCAAGGCAAGTCTCTCCTCCTATTCAAGATAAAAGAAAAGGCAAGTGAAAGTAGAGATAGGATACCTTCGAAAACTTTTCAACGCCTATCAGTTTTTCCAGATGACCGCTTTCCAGAGTACAAATGCTTTGGCTTCAAAGTAGGGATCACTCTGTCTGCCTCTCCACGTCGTGCATTTTTGTTCCTGTTCTTTGTAGATTTCTTAGCTATTTTTAGAGCCGAGCCCTTTTGAGTTGAATCCTTAAATCCATCACCAGGAGTGACTTCAGTGGGTGCCCTTGACCTTGACCTTGATCTTGACAGTGATAGGGATCTAGACCTGGCGCGCAGTTTCTTGCTGGGTGTGTCTGCATCCATATCCATAGGATCACCATCAGTATCCCCCCTATCAACAGACCTCTCCCTTTTCCTACCTCTCTTAGAGAGAGACCTGCTTCGAACTCGGTTAATTGCCAGTGATGGATCAAGCCCCAATGCTGATAGCTGCCTTCCCATTCTCTCTGATGTGAACTCCCTTTCCTTGTCAAATTTCCTAGGTACAATTGGCCTACTTTCTGCTGTACTTTTCTTGATTCTATGCTGTTGTATGAGCAAGCTTTTCTTTTTCCTGATTGCAGCCAATGCCTTCTGCTCATCTGGGGTCAATTCCTGTCCATCCATCTCAAAATCATCATCAGCCTCCTCAGCCTGTCTAAGTCCTTCTTCTCGCTCCAACTCTTCAAGCCTTTGTAAAATATCAGGATCAATGTAGTCATATACATTGTGCCCATCAAGAATTTCTGGCAGTACATCTTCCTTCCATTCATCGTTGGCCAAGATATAGTTCTTCTTTAAACTGGCAGAGTATACACCAGCACCACCATTCTCATTTTCCAAATCCCTTTCAGTTTTTCTCTTTTCATTCTCCGCAGCTTGCTTAGCCCTGGCTTCCAGAACTGCCTGAGGTATACAAGCTGGCCTTTCCTTCTGGTCACGAGGTTTTGGCATTGCAACATGAAACCTATTCAAGCAATCGTTTAGTTTTTTAGATTTCATCTTGATTTCCACCCTCTGATCCAACAACCTCTCACAAGCTGCATTCTTCACAGCAATTACCCCATCCTCAGTCAAAGTACTCATGGTCAGAAGCACCCCTTCATCATTTGCAGCCTCTCCTCCTTGACCAAGCACAGTCTTCAATGCCTCAGCTTTCATCTCCATGACCAACTTCTTATCATCCTCGGAAATACCGTCCAATGGCTGCAAATCAGTCTTGTTGCAGACTATAATCAATGGTTTGTTCATAAACAAAGACTTGATACTGTGAAAAAGAGCAGCCTGCTGAGCAATAGTATAGCCACAAGACCCTGAGACATCCAAGAAGAACAGCACAGCCGCTCTTAAATGTGCCAAAGCTGTGATACTGCACATCTCAATAATGTTGCGGTCTTCAAATGGACGATCCAAGATACCCGGTGTATCAATAACTTGGTACCTAAGGTATTTATAGTCTGTGTGGCCAACAAATAGTGACTTTGTGGTAAAAGCATAAGGCTGGACATCAACATCAGCTCGAGTGATCTTGTTAATAAATGAGCTCTTTCCAACATTAGGATACCCACAAATCAGGATTGTACGAGTGTTAGGATCTATTGAAGGTAGCCTTGCCATGTGCTGTCTAATTTGTTCCAAGTATGCCAAACTAGGACCAATCCTTTTTATCACAGTACACATTCGACCAAGAGCAGCAACTTTCAGGCACTTGCATCTGTAAAGTGAGTCACCATACTTCAACAATCTCACATAATCTTTGGCAATCTTACTGATAAGATTCCTTGCAGTATTAATTTGGCCAAGCGCAAGCTTGTAATGGTCCTTGTTGTAGAGAACATGAAGAAGATCACCATAAAAAGGATGGATATCATCCAGCCTAGGGAACTCATCAATGATAGCAGAGAGCTTTTCATAAAAATTTGTTTGTGTATACTTCACTTTCCGCATATAAAACTGACGGAGACGGGAGATGGCATATCCCTTGTGGACAACAGTGGGCGTCTGGCGTTGGGTACGAGAAAGGATGATGTCAATGAAGTCCTTTCCAGTCGGCACCACAGTAATCTTCTTGAAGTTATATTGCACCATTGTTGCTGTCTAATCTGAGGTTTAAATGATAACCATATGAGTTAAACCAATTAAACACAATAAAGATCATGATCACCATTTTTTTTTTAAATAATAAGAGGACAAGGAAAACATAGTGCAGTATGAATAAAGGCCACTAAACAATTTGTGGCCAAATTTTTACTCTGTAAACAACATCATCCTAAGAAACAACATGCAAAATTCGAAATCGAAGAAGATTAACCTGGACGAGCACTTTTGACCTACTCAAATATCATCTTTCTCGTATCTTAGTCTCTCTATTATACGCATACATTCAGACACAAAATCAAGGGAACAGAGCATAGAAAGCCCAAAACAAATAGATAAACTGTGATGGTAATGGTAAATACAATAGCACACGGTCAATTAGCTATTATTCTAAGATAAAAGAAAACTTTCATCTCTGGTAACAGCTGCTCTTTTCTTAGAAAAACTCATATTTCACCAACAAAAAAAAAAGCTAACTTTCTTTTACACACGCATAACCCATCCATTTATCAATCATCATACAAACTCAACCAAACTTCCACAAGTAACCATCCAAATACTGCATTACTTATTAATCAAAACGGCTACAACCAAACAATTGAAAAAAATGAACTCCGACTTAGGGTTTACCAAAACAAGAACAAAAAATCAGGTGAGCAAATAGATGGTGGACTAGAGGCGAGAACAGAACAGTTCGAGACAAGTCAACATAAGAATAATATAAAGCTATGCTCGACTTGGAGAAAGAGAGAGAGAGAGAGAGAGAGAGAAATGGGCTCTTCGTAAGCTATAGCTCAGTGTAAATCTTTCACAAGCTATAACAATATATCTGAGATCCATCCATGGCTACAGCTACAGATTATGCATGTATATGCATATATAAGTATATAGAAGGAGATACCTTGAAGCTACCGGCGAATGGCAGAGGATCAACGGAATGAAGGTAGACAGCGGTTGTGGAGCGGCGGCGGGTTTGTGGTTTATGACATGCCCTAAGGGTTACCAGCGGCTGTGAAAAGAAGAGGAACAAGGGTTTTAGGGAAACCCTCTTTCAATCGTTGAGTATTAATATATAGTTTGTTCTTTTTCTGAAAAGATCCCCAAGTTTTACATATTTCTAATACAGGCCCTCTTAAAGTCTATTAATTAATTAAGGGCACTATTCTCTTAGCTATTTTTATTTAAACCGTTTAAAAACAAAATTATATTTAAATGGACACTTTCAATTAGGGTTGTCCAAAAAAATTTGCAACCCGCCCAAATTAACCCGAAAAAATCGATAAAAAATGCAACCTGAAAAACTCGACTTTCATTTCAAACCGCCCAATTACTATATTGGGCGGGTTGAAATCTTTGGCAACCCGCCCAATGTAACCCGACCCGCCCAATTAGAAATTTGTCTATTTTTTAAAATTTTATATTTATTTAATTATTAATTGTACATATATAAAACTAAATTCAAATTATTTTTTTTATAAAAAATCTATATTTAAAAGTAACAATTATTTTAGTTACAAATATAAACTAAAAATAAATAAAATTAGTGAAAAATGATTTTTTTAGAAAAAAGTTTTATTCCGATGATCGGGTTGAACTTCATTTTTTTATAATTTGGTAGGTTACGGATTGAAAAATATCAACCCGATTATAAGTTTAAGTTTGCCAAAAATCTACAAAACCCGCTCAAACCGACCAATGAACAACCCTACTTTCAATCTAAATAAATTCAAAGGAAGGCTTCCTACGAATATTATGAGATTTTTACGCCAGCTATGAAAACATATAAAAAGTGATTGAATCACATAAAAATAAAAAGAAGTGGTAGAATATTCGTATAAAAAGTCAAAATATGACTAGTTAGACAATTGAGGTTAAACTTAAAAGTCACCCAACTAATCAGTCCGAACAAAGTAAATTTGAGCCAAAAATTTTTTTTTTTACCCACATTACTAATTTTATTTTAAACAAAAATTATTTTGGAAAATTTTCACTTTTTATTTTTTATATAAAAAAAACACTTCTACTCATATTTCTTCCCATTTTAGAAAAGTTCTTTCTTTTCATTTTCCTCATCAAGCAACTCCAAATTTTGCTTTCGATTTATTCTTCTCTAATAATTTTTAGTCATCTACCTCTCATATTGACATTTTTTCTAAACTAAGATCAGGTGGTGTTCATCCAATCTAATCTGCATTATTTTGGTCATAATAAATCTAATATGCACTAAGTACGAATTTCATATTTTGAATCAAATCCGCACTCTAGCTCAAAACCAATTAAACCCGAAAAAAGTATGGATCAGATTGGTTACCTTTAGGGGTGAATATTTGACCCGAAAAACTCGCAAACCTGCCTGACCCGCAATCCGAAAACCCGATTTTTTGCAAAACTTGTCGACTTCGGGTGAAATCCGACCCAAACTCGACATGGTTCAGGTTGGGTTCGGGTTTTAAAATTGAGGACACACAGGTTCGAGTTTTAAAATTGAGGACACAAGAGTTTGGGTTTTAAAATTAAAGACACACGGGTTCGGGTGTAACCCGAACACGAACATAACTAAAACAAAATTTCAAAAAAATTAATGTTTTTTTCAAAAAAAAATTACTAATGCCCAATTTGTAAAAAAAAATCAACATTAGCAAACTAATAACAAAGTTTTAAAAAACATGTGAAAAAAAAAGTGTCAAAAATGATATTTTTGAATTTTTTTTACCAAAACCCATTTTTGGACAAATCTCACTCGAACCAAACCCGCCCTGACCAAACCTGAAACCCGAAATCACCCCAAAACCCGAAAATTTTGGACCGAATTCGGTACCTCTTTCTTTCACCTGAAATTCGCAAAACTCGAACCCGATGCACCTGAAACCCGAAAACCTGATCCGTGTGCACCCTTAGTTACTTTAGATTGGTTATTTTTTTGAAAAAAAAATAATTAAAGACTATTTATTAGTTTTGATACATTCTAACTAATATTTATAATTTCACTTTTTGAATAACAAAATTAGTAATCAACATCAAATTATATAACAAATAATTTAAAATTTACATGTAAAGAAATCAATTAATAAAATTGAATATTAACACCTACATGACAATTTGATACATGAACTAAACATAGAGTTCACAAGTTAAAAATGTAAGCATTATTTAAAATATATATTTTTGAAATAATTGTTACTATATTACTATTGTTGCTTGTAAGCAAATATATAAAAAATTAAAATGATCATTTTTACATATATATCTTAAAAATTTATTTATATAAATAAAGTCTAGATTAAATTGGTTACTTTCAACATTGAAAGTGCATCCAATTCGCATAAGTGCGGATTTTGAAATTTTCAATCCAATCAAATCCACACAAATGCAAATATATGCATTTTGCGAATTAGATTAGATTGAATCGTGCAGATTAAATTAGATCAGTTAAATCTTGAACACCCTTAAGATCAGGTAATATTTTGTCATTAAGTTTTATTTTCTTTTTCTGATTCCACTCAAAATTGAAAATTTTATTAAAGAAATTTAGATTCTATTTTCGAAACCAAAAAAAAAAAAATCAGTAAAAGAAAATAGGTGACAAAAAATGAAAAAAAAAAAAAAAAGCTACTATATTCATTCTACTTATATCAACTATTGGGATTGATTTGTAAAGCCATCAAGAATGGTTAAGATGCTTGAGTTTAGGAAATTTGAGGTTTGTCATGTTTTATTCATGAGTTTATACTTTTTTGGACCCTGTGTTTTTCCCCATTACCTGTTTGGACCCTGTGTTTTGATAAATTACTTTTTGGACCTTATGTTTTGTAAAATGGTTCAAATAGAACCCTAAACTCAATTTTGATGAAGAAAAAATTGAATATAACAACACAGTTTTTAAGCAGAATGATTTTATTTTTGTTCTGAATTGTTAGTTTGGTAAATTATTTGTGATTTTAGTTGAGAAAACATTGACCGAAATCGGGTTTAGGGTTCTATTTTAACAATTTTATAAAATATAGGGTCCAAAAAATAATTTATCAAAACACAGAGTCCAAATAAGTAATAGAAAAAAATACAGGGTCCAAAAAGGTATAAACCCTTTATTCATTGGGTTCATAGGTTTGCTAATTATTCAGTTAAAAGAGTCACGATCTAATAAAATCCAAACAATCAGAGAGCTTCTATGACTAAACCAATGACGATAGATAAGAAGACAGAGAGATTTCTACTGGAAACAATACTTTCAAAAACTATATTCCAAGGCAAATCTTCAAGATCAAGCATTCAAACCAAAAAATTTCAAAGATGTAAAAGAGGACAGAGAGAGAAAAAGAAAGAAAAAGAGAGATGGCTCACCTGAGATTTTGCAGAGAGATGCAACAATGGTGTGGTGGTGTGGCTGTGGTATGGTCAGCTGCTACAAAAAAGATGGGATACGAATGTGGAGAGAGTTTTTAGGGTTTTTGGAATAAAAATCACAAAATGAAGAAAACATCATTATATCGTTTTTTATTTTAGAACTGAGAATTTAGAAACAGATTTTAATTTTGTTTTGAAAAATAATCTACCAATTAGCTATTTACGTGCGACCCACAAATTTTAAGTTTCCAAAATGATAAAATCCAATATGGATCCCTTACCAATCAGCCCCTAAAGCACCTATTGGATCTCAACTTGAAAATAATAATTTTGAAATATTCATAAAATGATATTTAAATTCCTAAACTCATTAGGCCTAAAGTTTTTTTTTAATCTGACCTAAAGCTATTTTTATTTTGCTCAATACTCGGATATTTTTATGTATGGTGATACTGAATTTGAATAAACTTTTTTGAGTTATTGGATTGATATTTTGGGATCACTGAACATATTATATATTTAAGCTTTGAGAACCAGAATTGTGATAGGCTTATCTTTATCATTATACTAGGTTTTGGGTTTGAAAGAACTCTCATGTTATTAGATTGTTTATGAAAAAATCCCAACTCATCTTCTCTTAAATTTGATTGTAATACTTGGAATATGAATATGACTATGAATTGTGAGAGCAATTATATTCATATAGATGAACTAAATCAATCCCATTGAATGTATTAAGCAACTAATTACAATAATATAGGTATAATCAAGTACTGGTTAGAAGCTTTGTAACATGTAACATTAATGACAATTTGCAATGAATTGATAGCAAACTATAGCTAATCAAATTTAATTAAGGGATGGAAAATCATTGGGGTTATAAGAAAATTAGAGTTCTACACTACACAAATTAAAATCTATGGCTATTTTCAGCCATAATAGTCTTTACTTAAATATTAGTTAGAAAGTATCAATTAATAAAGTCTTTTTTTTTTTTTTTTTCAAAAAAATAACTGATCTAAAGTAACCAATCTAATCCGTACTTTTGCATATTGGATTGGATTGATTTTGAGCTAGAATGCGAATTGGATTCAAAATATGAAATTCGCACTAAGTGCAGATTGAATTGGTTATGACCAAAATTGTGCAGATTAAATTGGATGAACATTCCTACTTGATCTTTGTTATCCCAAAATTTGAAAAGGATGATGTAGCAGTAAAATTGACACGTGGCATGGATTAGTTGGGTGATCTGGCTTAGCAGTAGCCCAGTGCATCAATGAAAGATTTGGACTGCTTGAGAGATGCCATGGTCAAGCCAAATACACCCGAGGAGAGTACTTGGGCTGAAGGGTGCTTGGCTCGGACCCTTGTCCGAGAAGCCCAAGTGTTTGGTTCAAACTCAAGTCTAAGGAGCTTAAAGGATGGGTTTGGACTTTGGCTCAAGGGACAAAAGCAGCAGGTCCGATCGGACCTTAGCTTGAGGAGCCCCTGAGTACTTGGCTCGGACCTATCCGAGGAGAGCCTCCTAAGTGTTTGGCTCGGACGTGTCCGAGGTAAGTCTCCCAAGTGTTTGGCTCGGACGTGTCCGAGGTAAGCCTCCCAAGTGTTTGGCTCGGGACGTGTTCGAGGTAAGCTTCCTAGGTGGTTGGCTCGGACCTATCCGAGGTAAGCTTTCAAGAAGTTTGGCTCGAACATGTTTGAGGTGAGCCTCCAAGATGGTTGGCTAGGACCAAGTCCGAGGGGAAGTCCCGTGCATGCCAAGAGATGGACTTAGATTTTGGCCAAGGAAAGGCCACACACAATCTGATCGGACCTTAGTTGGAAATGCCAAAGGAAGTTGCCTCGGACCTATACGAGGTGAGATTCCAAAGGAAGTTGCCTCGGACTTGTCCGAGGTGAGATGCCAAGGAGAGTGGCTCGGACCACCTTGGTCCGAGGAAAAGGTAAGAGGAGATTGGCTCGGACCACCTTGGTCCGAGGAGAAGGCCACACAAGGTCCGATCGGACCTTAGTTGGAGGAGGTTGGCTTGAAGTTATCCGAGGTAAGAAGCCAAGAAGATTGCCTCGGACCTATCCGAGGTGAGAGGCCAAGGAAGTTGGCTCGGACCACCTTGGTCCGAGGAAAGCCAAGCATGCATGACCTTGGTCCGAGGAGAGCCATGCATATATCACCTTGAGCCAAGGAAAGCTTGGAGGAGTATATTTGACCAATACTTGCATGTAATCAACATGCATGTGTTTGACCAGGAGACTACGTCGAAATCCTCGGAACAACTTCAGCAAGAATCGGTCTGGGCACCCGGGAATCTCTCATTCCTCACTCAAATTGAGGAATCGGTTGTATTTTAAATATTTCTTGCAATTTAAATATAGTATGAATAATAAAATATCCCTATCTAAAGGGGATATCAGTTGAGGATCCCAAGCCTATAAATAGAGGGTTGATGGGATCGTAAAAGGACTTTTTGGCAAATTGAGAATTAATCTGTGTTCTAGAGAGAGAAAGTGTGTTTTTCTTGAGAGAATCCCTTTTTTGTATTCTGTAATATTTACACTGAAGAAACTCAGTTGACACTGGTTCATCTGATCTTGGGTGTGAATACAGTAATAAAATCTCTAAGTGGATTAGGCTATTACCGACTATCGGGGCTGAACCACTATAAAATCTCTTGTGTTATTTACTTTCATTGATTAAACTGTCTGTTGTCGTTTACATTCTCTTGAAGGCTTGTCGTTATTGATGTTCTCACGTCGTTGGCTAAAAACACAGTCAACATTTTGGTGCTTTCATTGAGAGCCTGAAGAGAAGACAAACAGTCCCTGAAGCTATATGGCGCCTAAGAACACTAATGTGGCCTCCAAGAGGGCAAGCACCTCTAAGGAGCATGCTAGATCAGAGGGTCCCAGCGTTCAAGATCGTGAGACTGAGCCTAGAGTTGTGCTCGAGGATGTAGCTCCAGAAGTTGAAGAGCTCCAGGAGACCATGAGCACATTCCAGGAGGAGCTGGCTCAGTTCAATGCTAGGCAGGAGGCCTTTGCTGAGGAAATGGCCAGGCAGAAACGGGAGATGGACGCTAGGAGCGAGGAGATCCGTCGACAGCAGGAGGAGGCCGACAGGCGACATCGCGAAGCTGCACTCGCTCTGGAGTCAGCTACGCAACTGACCAGAGCCAATGTTCAGACTGCACCTAGGGTGACACCCACCCCAGAGGCAAGGACCACAGAAGCTGGTCGTAAGAAAATTGATAGACCAGGCAGGGATGGTGATAACCCACCTGGTCATGAAGAGGAGGGAGTCTGATCGCGCACTGCCTCAACTCAGAGGGGAAACTCTAAGACCCCCACAAGGAGCCATCGATCAGAGACTTCCAGGTCAGGGAGTCATAGGTCAGGCAGTAAGAAAACACCTTCTGAGCAGGAGCACAATAAAGCTCCTCGTGGCAAAGAGACTTCCCACTTCAAAGATGGACATGGGCGTGATGAAGCTGACAGTCACCACACCAACCAGTCGACGGAGAAGAATAATAACCGACGAGGAGGAGAAGATCAACCAGCTCAAACAGGAAAGCCACCACGACATCCCAACCAGCGTAATGGCAAGGAGCACGCTCCACCTAGCAGACCTTCCGAGAAGACTCGAAGTACGATGTTCGACCGGTTGGGAAAGAACACTGCTCAGAAGGACCTGAGGGATGTCATTGATGATAGAAGGAGGACCGTTCTGGTCGAAGGGCAGGAGCCAATCCGTCCTACCGGTCGAGTAGAGATACTCGATGAAGGTGTGCCGGACAGGAGTGCCCGACCAGGCGGTCCCGAGAGCGCGTCCCCAGTAGTGGCCCCAGGCATCCAAGCCCAGCTTGATGCTTTGGCTGCGGCAGTCCAAAGTTTGTCAAAACAACCAGTTATTGATCTGGTAGACCACAGAAGTAGTAGCCCTTTCTGTGCTAGAATAAGAGCGGCCCAACCACCAAGGAAATACAAAGCACCAGTATTGCCAGTTTATACAGAAAAGGCAGACCCGGTAAGACACGTTGGAAAGTTTGAAGATCAGATGGAGCTGCTTGGGGTGAGTGATGACTACCGCTGCAGAGTTTTCCCCACCACATTGTCAGACACTGCCCAGGAGTGGTACTGGAAGTTCAAACCAGACTCCATCACCTCTTGGGAGAGCTTTAGGAAGGAGTTCTGCAGGCAGTTCAGTACTGCCCGAACCCCTCCTGTTTATGCCAACCACTTGGTGGATATGTTAGGAGTGTGTCCTAAAAGCATGTAAAGACATTTGTTTTTTCTGTGAATAAATAAATACGATGGGTTTATTATTATTGTTATATTTAGATTGTTAAATTATTGTTTGAATAATTTTGTAATTATCAGAAAAATTCCATATTCATTATTGAGGATGTGATCTTGTATTAGTACGAGAGAATTAAGATCACATGAATGAATAAAAGTAGTCAACAACAACAAATTAAAGTTATGGAATTCTTTAATTGGAGTTGTAAGTACGGTTTACTGAGTATCATTATGATACAAATAATCTAGATTCGGATTATTGATGTGGTAAGACATCTCGGTAAAGGTGCTTTATATAATATGATTATATATGACAATGACCGATGTGAATTAAAGTCTTTATCCAAAAACCATTTAACAATAAAGACTTGTAATTCATATCATAACTGATGATCATTTATAGATCAACCTGAATACTGAGTGTGCATGAACTCATGTTCATGTTTATTAAATCTTTTGATTCATTCGTTAAGGTCTCTTCAAAGAATGAGGCTAATGTAATGCCCCGAATTCTCCGTTGTGTTTAACGGCGTGAACAGTAGGCCGGGAGGGCCATACTTGCTTAATTATGCTATTAATTGATTAAATGCATGTATATGTTGATTATATTATGATATGATGTGAAATGCATGCATGCGAGTCCATATTTTTATCCACAGGGGTGTGATGGTAGTTTGGCCCGTTGAGGGTAAACTGATTATTTGTTCGCATGTTGGTGATATATCTTGAGACCACATTATGATGTGGGTTTGTTCGAGCTATTTGGCATGAGACGATTAAGGAATGTTAAGTATCGGTTTGGTCATAACGGGCTTAAGCTCGGGGCTCGGGGTGAGTCTCGGGGTGTTTTATGATTAGAGTGTTACCGGGCATTAAAGGGTAACGGGAGGTGAAGTATTGGTGTTTGAGAATATTGAGATTAGCGGGAATTGGGAAGCGTTAATTATCATTAACGGTGTAGGTGGAAAGTGTCAAAATTACCCTTGAGTTGGCCTTAGAAACTTTTAAAGACCTAGGGGTATTATGGTCATTTGTGATTTGGATATATATGATGTATAGATGGCTGTGAAACAGAACCCAAAACAGAGTTCCCATCTTCTCCTTCCCGTACCTTCACCTTCCACCATCTTCCTTGTGAGTTTTGAGATCTTGTTGAGGATTTGAGCTTAGGAGCTAAGCCTTGATACTTTGGGAGAGTGTTCCACAGTGGAAGAGCACCATAACCTGAACTTGAGGTAAGATTTTAGCCATTAATTTCCATGTATGCTCTGTTTTCGTTTTAGGATTTCAGCTTTAGAATTTGGTGTGAAAAGTTGGAATTAAGGGGAGTTCTTGAGGTGTTTTACTTGGGTTATGTTGGGGGAGAGTTATGAGTGATGTTTGGAGGTTTACATGGGTGTTTGAAAGAGGTTTGGGTGGTGTTTAAACTGGGTTTGAAGGGTTGGTTCTAAGAGAAATCGTAGAGGAAGAAAAACAGGGGTTTTGGCTGAACTGGGTGTTGCGCCGCGGCATGGCCAGGGAGAGCCGCGACCCTTGGTAAAATCTGAGTTTGGGCGCCTCTGTTTGAGGGGCGGGCCGCGGCATGGCCAAGGAGGGTCGCGGCCCTTAAGGCATTTTTGGCCAAAGTGAGCTTTTTAGCATGGGGATTCAAGCCTAAGGCCTCGGGATTGAACCTACTACCCGGTTGAGTAGTGTTTGAGGTCCGAGAGGTTAGGTTTTGGTTTGGGAACCTTTTATTTTTCATTTTTTTGATAGAATCCCATAATTTGGTTATGACCAGGTAACCGCTAAAGGACCAAAAGGTTGATCGTTCTCAGGGTCACTCTTTTATTTGTTCTTGCTCGAACCGGAGGTAAGAAAACTGCACCCCAAGTGTGACATGCATAGATATTTGTGAGGCATGTTGGTTATGTAATATGGACATGGATTGAACATAGAATGCTTAACATATGTTGTTCACGTGAGCATAGCACTGACTAATTAGTCAGGTTTGGCAAAGGGGCTAGTATCAACTGTGAAGCTGTGACTGATTAGTCAGGTTCGGCAATGGTACTGGGCACTGGTCACGTTGCACTGACTTGTCAGTCAGAATTGGCAAATGTGTTAGTGTCAGCTGTGAAGTTGTGACTTATTAGTCAAGTTCAGCGGTGATACTGGACACTGGTCACTTAGCGCTGACTTATTAATCAAGGATGGATTTAGCGTGGTTCACGCAAGCCAACAGAGATTAGATCTAATCGACTATTAGCATTGAATGACTCAAGGAGCATTAATGCCTGACCGACCCTGAGGGTCGATGAACAAACAGAGCTTGGAGGCTGGTGGCTTACCTAGCAGCCACTCTCCCGCTAGAAAAGAGAGCCTGGAGGCTAGTGGCTTACCTAGCAGCCACTCTCCCGCTAAAATCATGTGAAGTTCATTTGCTTGTTGAAAGCTTTATGTTCAGTATGATTATAATGATAATCATTTGATAATGTTTATGAGAAGTGTTATGTTTTCTTGCTGGGCTTTGGCTCATGAGTGCTATGTGGTGCAGGTAAAGGGAAAGAAAAACTCACCTAGCCTTGAGTGGAGAGCTGATGTGGTGGTGTGTACATATGCGGCCGCTTGACCACCACGGTCAAGGTGTTCTCAGAGGAGCTAGGGGGTTTACCCTATTTTTGCCGCTTAGGTCGGCGGGATTGTGAATTTAAAACTATAATGACCATTTTGTACTGAGAACCATTTGTAAATGTTTTGTTTAGCTCTGCAGAGCAGTTTGTAATAAAAATCTTCATTTCCTTTTTATTGGTTTTATACCTTAACCTGTTAATTACACTTAGAGCACGTTTTTGACCAAATGACTCAGGTAACGAGTCAAATTTCCGGTCCACCGTTCACCATAACTGTTCTGGGGTAGCCAGGGCGTTACAGCTAATGACTTTTATTTTGGAGATTTAATATCATGGATGGTAGAGAACATGTATCAACAATACGGAATCTAATATTTCCTAACAGATCGTATATTAGTTCCCTTAAGGGTTAATTCTGGAATTGAGTGATTTTGAGCTCAAATCTATAATTAGATTATAGATTAATTATTCACTAGTGAATTAATAGTACTTAAGGAATAAAAAGTAAATTAGAAAGGTAAAATGGTAATTCTTCCATTATAATTTATGAACTAATTAATTAGAGGGTTGAACTATTGTAAGATGGTTATATCAATGGACGACTTAAGAAAAAGATTTCTGTAAAAGTATATCTATAACATAAATAGTGCAATTCTGAATTTATAGTGGAGTAATATCAGAATTAATAAATTAACTATTATAATTAAAGAGTTTAATTATTTAGTTTCAATTTATTGGAGCTTAATGTTATAGGTCCATGGTCCCCGAAATGGCTCAAATAATCGCTGTCAAAGACAAATACAAAAATGGGCAAAAATGACTTATGTGATAAGTAAAATATTTTTCTATGTATCAAACATAATTATTGATTAATTATGTGTAATTAATTAATTGAAAATTAATTAATTATTTGATTTATCATAAATATAATTAATTTTGAATTAATTTATTTTTGGGATTTTTGTTATTTAAATAATAATAAAATTGGGAAAAATCACATGCCTGCACATGCATGTGGTACACGTGTGACACAGTGCACAGGAACTGTGCTACACGCATAAGAGAGAGACTTGGTCTCTTGATTCCACAATTTTAGTTATTTAAATATTAAATAAATAATGAGATATTTTAATATGATTAAAATATTATTATTTAAACAAAAATCTGATAACTGATCAGTTATTTTGAATTTGTTTAAAATAACAAATATTTTAATATATTGGATATTATTAAATATGGGATATCAGTTTTCATAGAACGTAAGTTTTCAGGGATAGAAAAATATCTAGGATTCTCTCAGAGAAAAGAGAACAGTGACAAAAACAAAGGTCATTGTTCTTCACAAAACGTAGGTCCAAAATTTATCAGATTTCATGTGTTGAGAATATCTGATAAATAGTTATTGCCTATTATTTGTATAGCGAGCTCACACTCGTTCTTTGGGTGACTGAGAACATTTTGGAAGATCTTGGTGTGAGATCTCAAGGATTCAGCCATACGAAAAGATAGCAGCAAGGAAAGACCTGAGGTAATGTTTCTATTCTTGTTCTTGTTTCAATATATATATGAGTGTGAAGAAGTAGATCTAGAAATCTTATGGGATTAATCTGACAATTTGATTGTTGTTCCGCTGCGCATAATCTCTGATTTGATCAATAAAAACCAACATGATATTAGGCAGGGTAAAGATGAGTCTCTCAAGAACTACATTCAAAGGTTTATGAGAGAAGCTAACCGAGCTACCGCGGTTGGAGATGAAGGGAAAATGGTGGCAATCTCCTCCGGTATTATTTATCGAAGTCCTTTATGGGACAGCATCCACCACCATCCAATTTCAACTTTACAACAGTTTTTGGACCGGGCAGATAAGTACATGAAGTTGGATGATGCTATTGAGAAAGGGGAGAATGGGTTGAACAATCCAAGTGGATCAGGTGATACTCCGAAGGATAGCGAAAAAGATCAAGGTGGAAGTAAGAGACGTGGGAATAACGGGTCTGACCGCCGCAGTGAGAAAAAGGCTAAGTCGGGATGAAACGACAAGCCAACGAAGTATGAACCTCGATTCACCAACTACACCACCCTTTTGGCAACCCGGGCGGAGATCTATCTAGCCAGTCATCAGGAGGTCCCTTACCGGAAACCCCCACCAATCAAGAAGGAGATGAGTAAAAGGGATATGAACAAGTTCTATCGTTTCCATGGAGACTATGGACACGACACGACTGAGTGTAATCACCTTAAAGATGAGATAGAGTTTCTCCTCCGGTCGGGGAAGCTAAAAAAGTACCGAGCAGAGAAGACCCAAGGAGAGGGGAGCAACAATAATCCTGGGTTCAAGCGGCAACAGTCCCCACCTTTGCAACTTGAACCTGTGGACTTCACACTAGATACTATCTGTGGAGGACCACATCTTGCTGGGGATAGCAACAAGGCGAGAGAGAGGTATGCTCGCACCCTTCGTCATGAGTTGGGTGCGGCATCCACCTCCGAAGTTATGACGGTGGAGGAGCGGCCATCCAAGAACCCGAGGTATGAAAGTGAGTCCCTCACTTTCACTGAGGAAGATGCTAAACACGTGAGGTATCCTCACAATGACCCTCTTGTTGTGACAGTCCAAATAGCTAATATGAATGTGAAAAGGTGTCTGGTTGATACAGGAAGCTCTGTAAACATCATTTATAAGTCCTCATTTGATAAAATGAAGTTATCTATCAATGACTTGAAGCCATGCTCTTACGTCATTTATGGGTTTACGGGAGAAGGATTGTCACCATCCGGGACAATCAAGTTACCAGTTACGACGGGGGAAGTCCCCAAGCATGAAACCGTGATGACTGAATTTTTGATTGTTGACTGCCCGTCCGCCTACAATGTGGTTATTGGTTGACCACTACTCACCAACTTGCATGCGGTAGTTTCAATTTGGCACCTATCCATGAAGTTCCCGACCAGCGCTGGCATAGGCTGTGTCCAAGGAGACCAAAGGGAAGCTAGGGAGTGCTATAATGCCTCGATAGCTAAGGCGAAGAAAGGTGCCAAGGAGAACAACATGATTGTGTGTGTTGAGAAAGAGGAGGTGGATGAGATGGATGTAGACCAGAATCTTGTAGTTGTGAACGAGGAAGAGATGTTAGAGGAGTGTAGCCAGGAGAGCACTCCTAGTTTAAAAGAGCAGAAGACCCCATCCGGTGATGAAGTCACCAAATAAGGTGTTGCCCAAAGTGAGGGAAGAGATTTTGATCCTCGCTTTGGGGATTATGAGAGTGATGTGGAATCGTCCGATGAGTTAAAGGAGGTCCCTATAGATGAGAAGGACCCGACGAGAGGGGTCAAGATTGGAAATAAGTTGAAAGCTGAGGTGAGAGCACAGCTAATAGAATTCTTGCGAAGGAATCAAGATGTCTTCGCCTGGTCTCACAAGGATATGGTGGGTATCTCACCAACTGTGATCAGCCACGTGCTCCACGTGGATGAAAGATATCCAGCAGTGCAACAGAAGAGGAGACTACTTGACAAGGATCAAGCAAAGGCTCTTAAAGAGGAGGTAGAGCGATTGAAGGAGAATGGGTTTATCATAGAGGCATACTACCCAGCTTGGGTTTCAAACCCAGTGTTGGTGCCCAAACCCAATGGAAAGTGGAGGACTTGTGTAGATTTTACTGATCTAAACAAAGCGTGCCCGAAGGATTGCTTTCCTTTACCGAGAATAGACCAGTTGGTAGATGCAACCTCTGGTCACGAGACCTTGTCCTTCATGGATGCGTACTCGGGGTACAACCAGATCAGCATGCATTCTCCTGATGAAGAGCATACCAGCTTTCGAACAGATATAGGGCTATACTGCTATAGGGTCATGCCCTTCGGATTGAAGAATGCAGGAGCTACCTACTAGCGCTTGGTGAATGGTATGTTTCGTGACTTAATCGGCAAGAGCATGGAGGTATACGTAGATGATATGCTGGTGAAGTCAAAGGAAGCTGAGGGGCACGTGGGAGACCTAGAGGAGTGCTTTGCAATATTGAGGAAGTATAACATGAAGTTAAACCCCCTCAAGTGTTCATTTGGAGTGGGTTCTGGAAAATTCCTTGGATTTATTGTTAACTCCCGAGGAATAGAGGCAAACCCAGAGAAGATCAATGCTCTCATAGAGGTGAAATCTCCAACAAGAATAAAGGATGTGCAAAGCTTGACTGGGCGGATTGCGGCTCTAAGCAGGTTCGTTTCGTAATCAACGGACAAGTGCGTCCCGTTTTTTAACCTGCTTAAAGGAGGCAAGAAGTTTGAGTGGACCGCGGAGTGTGAACAAGCCTTCCAGGCGATAAAGGAGCATTTGGCCCAACCTCCTGTTCTTTCCAAGCCAGTTGATGGAGAAGACCTATTTATGTACCTAGCAGTCACGGAGCACGCTGTTAGTGCTGCCTTAGTACGTGAGGAGGATAAGGTGCAGCACCCGGTATATTATGTTAGCAAGCGATTGATAGGAGCGGAGTCCCGGTACCCCATGATCGAGAAGTTGGCTTACTGCTTAGTACTTGCGTCACGAAAGTTGCGGCCATACTTCCAGGCACACCCCATCAAGGTCCTTACTGACCAGCCTCTTCACCAAGTTTTACAGAAGCCGGAGTCGTCTGGTCGGCTACTTAAATGGGCGGTTGAGCTAGGCCAATTTGAAATCAAGTACCAACCAAGGACTGCTATTAAAGGTCAAGCTTTGGCAGATTTCATCGTTGAATGTACCGGAATCGCTAAGGTCTCCGACCAGCAAGAAAGTGTTACTAGGCAGAAAGAAGAAATTCCAACTTGGCAACTTTTTGTTGATGGGTCGTCGAATGAGCACCATTCAGGAGCTGGGATAATATTAGTCACACCAAAGAAGCACCGAATTCATTGTGCACTAAGATTCAGATTTAATGCTTCTAACAATGAGGCGGAGTATGAGGCCCTTTTAGCAGGCTTGTGACTGGCTAGAGATGTACGTGCCCGATCGGTGGAAATAAACAGTGATTCCCAATTGGTGGTCTATCAAGTATTGGGGGAATACTAGGCAAGGGGCCTACGCATGGTGGCATACTTAAACAAAACCAAAGATTTGTTAGCCCAGTTCGAGGAGTATACCATCAAGCTAGTACCACGGGAGCAGAATTCCAATGCCGATGCTCTAGCAAAGCTTGCTAGTGCAAAAGATGCCGAAACTCTGAATATAGTACCGGTAGAATACTTGGCGGAGCCGAGCATTGATAAACAAGAGGCCATGCCGATCATGATAGCCGATACCTGGATGACTCCCATCATTGCTTACCTTGAGCAAGGGACCTTCCCAGATGGTCGTAATGAAGCAAGGAAGGTTATGAGGCAAGCTGCTAGAGACACCATGGTAGATGGAGTGTTGTATAGGAGAGCGTATTCCCTACCTCTACTCAGGTGCATAACACTCGACCAGTCAAAGAGCATACTAGCTGAGGTGCATGAGGGGTTTTGTGGAGATCATGCTGGGGGGCAGAGTCTATCTAAAAAGATCTTGATGCAAGGATTTTTCTGGCCTACCATGAACGAGGACTCTATGGAATACGTGAGGAGGTGTGACAAATGTCTTGAAGCAAATGTCTTGAAGCAAATGCAAAGTCTATGGCCTTTTGCAGTGTGGGGTATTGATCTGATCGGGAAGTTGCCCAAAGGAAAAGGAGGAGTACAGTTTGCAGTGGTCGCGGTAGATTATTTTACTAAGTGGACTGAAGCCGAGCCATTAGCCACGATCACATCGAAGAAAGTATTGGACTTTGTGGTTAAGAACATAATATGTCGCTATGGTCTGCCTAAGAAGATAGTGTTTGACAATGGCACCCAATTCGACAGTGACATATTCACCGATTTTTGCACTTGGCATGGCATTACCAAAAGTTTCTCCTCGGTAGCCCATCCTCAAGCCAATGGGCAGGTTGAAGCAGTAAACAAAACATTGAAGGACACTCTAAAAAAGCGCCTAGAGCAAGCTAAGGGTGCTTGGGCAGAAGAGTTACCAGAGGTCCTTTGGTCATATAGGACTACTGCTCGGACGGCAACTGGTCATACCCCATTCTCTTTGGCATATGGGTATGAGGTAGAGGTGGCAATTCGTGTAAACGTGTCAGATTCGTGTCGACACGATTATGACACGACACGATTAAGGTAAACACGAACACGACACGATTATTAAACGTGTCAAAAATACGAACACGAACACGACACGATTATTAAACGTGTCAACACGACACGAACACGATTATGACACGATTAATCATAATTATACGAAAAAAAATCAGAAAATCTATGTAAAGTATTCATGTTATCGTGTCTGACACGATTATGACACGACACGATTATTAAATGGGTCGACACGATTATGACACGACACGATTAAGGTAAACACGAACACGACACGATTATTAAACGTGTCAAAAACTCAAACACGACACGATTATTAAACGTGTCGTGTTTGTGTTTACCTTAATCGTGTCGTGTCGTGACCCAAATTGTCACCCCTAGTATGAGGCCATGCTACCTGTGGAGATAGACCCACCATCTCATAGAAGGACCATGTACAACCAAGAGGAGAACCATCAGTTGTTAGCAAAATCATTGGACTTCCTCGAAGAGAGAAGAGAGGAGGCAAGCCTAAGAGTTGCTGCTCATCAGCAAAAAGTGGCACGCTACTTCAATTCCAGAGTGCGAGATCGAAAGTTCCAGGTCGGAGATTTGGTCCTCAGAAAGGTGTTTGTAAGAGACCCAGCAGCTGGTGTGCTAGGACCAAACTAGGAAAGGTCGTATCAAATTGAGCAAGTCTTGTCGCCCGGCACCTATAAGCTTGCTCGGTTGAATGGAGAGCTGATCAGGGACTACTGGAATGGCGAGCACTTGAGAAAATATTATCAATAAATATTGCTTGCAGAGTAGTAGCTTTGTATCAAGTGCTTAACTTGTTATTTAAATTTTTTGTTTGTGAACTGGTTATTTGCTACCCAGTCACATTATTTTGAACAATGTTATTTTGTTTGGTGGTGCTTTTATTGAGAGACCACGTTTGTCGTTATTGACGTTCTCTCAATGAAAGCACCAAAATGTTGACTGTGTTTTTAGCCAACGACGTGAGAACGTCAATAACGACAAGCCTTCAAGAGAATGTAAACGACAACAGACAATTTAATCAATGAAAGTAAATAACACAAGAGATTTTATAGTGGTTCAGCCCCGATAGTCGGTAATAGCCTAATCCACTTAGAGATTTTATTACTGTATTCACACCCAAGATCAGATGAACCAGTGTCAACTGAGTTTCTTCAGTGTAAATATTACAGAATACAAAAAAGGGATTCTCTCAAGAAAAACACACTTTCTCTCTCTAGAACACAGATTAATTCTCAATTTGCCAAAAAGTCCTTTTACGATCTCATCAACCCTCTATTTATAGGCTTGGGATCCTCAACTGATATCCCCTTTAGATAGGGATATTTTATTATTCATACTATATTTAAATTGCAAGAAATATTTAAAATACAAACGATTCCTCAATTTGAGTGAGGAATGAGAGATTCCCGGGTGCCCAGACCAATTCTTGCTGAAGTCGTTCCGGGGATTTCGACGTAGTCTCCTGGTCAAACACATGCATGTTGATTACATGCAAGTATTGGTCAGATATACTCCTCCAAGCTTTCCTTGGCTCAAGGTGATATATGCATGGCTCTCCTCGGACCAAGGTCATGCATGCTTGGCTCTCCTCGGACCAAGGTGGTCCGAGCCAACTTCCTTGGCCTCTCACCTCGGATAGGTCCGAGGCAATCTTCTTGGCTTCTTACCTCGGATAACTTCGAGCCAACCTCCTCCAACTAAGGTCCGATCGGACCTTGTGTGGCCTTCTCCTCGGACCAAGGTGGTCCGAGCCAATCTCCTCTTACCTTCTCCTCGGACCAAGGTGGTCCGAGCCACTCTCCTTGGCATCTCACCTCGGACAAGTCCGAGGCAACTTCCTTTGGCATTTCCAACTAAGGTCCGATCGGACTGTGTGTGGCCTTTCCTTGGCCAAAATCTAAGTCCATCTCTTGGCATGCACGGGACTTCCCCTCGGACTTGGTCCTAGCCAACCATCTTGGAGGCTCACCTCGGACATGTTCGAGCCAAACTTCTTGAAAGCTTACCTCGGATAGGTCCGAGCCAACCACCTAGGAAGCTTACCTCGGACACGTCCAAGCCAAACACTTGGACCGCGTTCGGACACGTCCAAGCCAAACACGAATGCCACCGCTCGGACCGCGCGGCACGCCTCTCCTCGGGTGTGCTACGTCCGAACGGTCTCTTGGGGGGACTTGGCGCTGGGCTCACACGGAGGCAGTTTCCTTGGTTTCCCACGGCTGCTAAACGTCTCCTCGGTCGCACATTCTAGGGTGCATAGGCATCCGATCGGATGCACTTAGTCCTTGGCTTAGAATCCACCATGTGGTCCGATAGGACCACAACCACTCTCCTAGGTTCGGCCTTCTTCAATTCCTTTTAAATGCATACCCAGCCCTTTGGCATGCACACATAGGGAATCTAGCCTCATAGGAAAACCCCAAAATTTTCCATTTATATAGATTTTAGTGATCTTAAATACTTCAAGTACTTTTTAGGCACTAAGATTATTTTTTCCCTTGTGTGCTATATTTTTATAACTTAGACAAACTTTTCTAAGTATAAAAATAAATTTTATTCTTGGTGAATTTTTTCTGTATGGTTACTCACCTCCCCATGTTTTATTCATTTTTGTAGATGAATCGCTCTGACTATAGGGGAGGTGACAACCATACGGACTCCGATACATCCATCCCGCAATCAATCGAGACTCCTCTAAATAGCGATTCCTCACCAAACTCGTCCACCGGTTGTACTCCAGAGGTCCGCCTTCGCCGCTTCAAGCAGATCCTCCCTCGCTCAGCTTTGTATCTCCTCCACGAGGAACAGTTCCTTCAACAAGTTTCTCAGTCGACGATGAGGGTGAAACAATCCAACAGACTTCCTCAGGAACATGATCCACAGGTTGCCCGCAGGGCGGTGCAGAAGGTGGTAAAGTGCAGTCACGCTCGCACTGCCACAACTTCAGAAAAACCTTCTCAGAAATTTGCTACCGCGATCCAGGACTTGGCTGTTCAGAGGCCACGTAAGGAGGGAGAAGAAGAACCTTCCTGGTTCATTGCCGAAGCTTCAAAGCTTAATCCCGCGTTGTTCCAAAAACACATTGAAGCTTGAGCGAGGCAAACGTGATATGTCCGGGCTCTCATCAAAGAGCCAATAGGCCTGGTGGAACATACTGCGCCTAGTCCAGGCACCATGTGCACGCCGGAGCGACACTTCCGCTACACCCCTATTTCCGGTCTGTAGAGGATTACTTCAGTGTCTCCCCATTCCAAATCGCACCGAATGGGACCCAGGCACTCTCTGCGTTGTACATCCTGCATGGTTGGGATGAGCCCACCCTTCATGAGGTGCACTACTTATTTGACCTTAGGACCAATCCCTCTCACAACAACACGGGTTTCTTCCACTTCTACCATAGGCATAGGGGGATTACATACCTCAATGGTATCTCTCACAAATCGAACCCCGAGAAGTATCACAAAGAATACTTCCTTACATCGGACATTGAGGCCAACAACTTGGCCTTTACACGTGCGGGTCCATTCGGGCGACCATTGCCTACTAAGGGGATGTTTGAGCGGGCCGAGAAGTTGGCTAGCATGAGTCTTAGGGAGAAGGATGTGAAAAAATTGGTCACTTTGGACCTCCTTCAGATGGTGGGTCTGGTGCCGTGTGACCAAGATATGATGGTGGAAAGTACCACCGGGGAGAACAACACGACTGATCAGTCCAACGCGGGCACGAAGCTAGTGACTGATCAGCTTTCTCCTGGACCTTCTCCGCTCTCTCGTAGACCTGGTGACCTTGTCATTAGGGAGCCCGAACCTCAGCGCAGATCTGCCATTCCCGCTCAGCCCGGGAAAGGAAAGGCAATCCAGGTTGAGGGGGAACTTAGCTCATCCTCGGACGACGAGGATGAGTTCCTCGATCAGATCCTCAACGCAGGTAACATATGTCTAGTGAACATAGGAATATTTTTGATAATTTGGTGATTCGAGAGTAACAAAATTGTAGTATATACTCATGCACATTTTATTATGTTTATATCTCTAACAACTTTGTGTTTTCCTCTTTTGCAGATCCAGACATGTTCAGACAGTGCGTTGCTTCTGCTCCAAAAGAGGAAAATTGGTGATGGAAGTGGCTCCATGCCCCCGAGGAAGATTCCGAAGGTAGTACCGCCCAGTCAAGGGAGACAACTTGAGGGACCGATTACACTCCCGCCACTGACTCCCTCTTCGCTTCCTCCCTCTGCGAGCTTAACTCCTACCCGCCTGGGTAGCTCGAGTGAGGTCCTTCATGCTGCTAGTGACCTAGGAAAAGGACTTCTTGAGGAGATCGACCATGACCGAGGAATGCCGAAGAAGGCGGGTAGGAGTTAAGCTCGCAGAGGGAGGAAGCGAAGAGGGAGTCAGTGGCGGGAGTGTAGTCGGTCCCTCAAGTTGTCTCCCTTGACTGGGCGATACTACCTTCGGAATCTTCCTCGGGGGCATGGAGCCACTTCCATCACCAATTTTCCTCTTTGGAGCAGAAGCAACGCACTGTCTGAACATGTCTGGATCTGCAAAAGAGGAAAACACAAAGTTGTTAGAGATATAAACATAATAAAATGTGCATGAGTATATACTACAATTTTGTTACTCTCGAATCACCAAATTATCAAAAATATTCCTATGTTCACTAGACATATGTTACCTGCGTTGAGGATCTGATCGAGGAACTCATCCTCGTCGTCCGAGGATGAGCTAAGTTCCCCCTCAACCTGGATAGCCTTTCCTTTCCCGGGCTGAGCGGGAATGGCAGATCTGCGCTGAGGTTCGGGCTCCCTAATGACAAGGTCACCAGGTCTACGAGAGAGCGGAGAAGGTCCAGGAGAAAGCTGATCAGTCACTAGCTCCGTGCCCGCGTTGGACTGATCAGTCGTGTTGTTCTCCCCGGTGGTACTTTCCACCATCATATCTTGGTCACACGGCACCAGACCCACCATTTGAAGGAGGTCCAAAGTGACCAATTTTTTCACATCCTTCTCCCTAAGACTCATGCTAGCCAACTTCTCGGCCCGCTCAAACATCCCCTTAGTAGGCAATGGTCGCCCGAATGGACCCGCACGTGTAAAGGCCAAGTTGTTGGCCTCAATGTCCGATGTAAGGAAGTATTCTTTGTGATACTTCTCGGGGTTCGATTTGTGAGAGATACCATTGAGGTATGTAATCCCCTATGCCTATGGTAGAAGTGGAAGAAACCCGTGTTGTTGTGAGAGGGATTGGTCCTAAGGTCAAATAAGTAGTGCACCTCATGAAGGGTGGGCTCATCCCAACCATGCAGGATGTACAACGCAGAGAGTGCCTGGGTCCCATTCGGTCCGATCTGGAATGAGGAGACACTGAAGTAATCCGCTACAGACCGGAAATAGGGGTGTAGCGGAAGTGTCGCTCCGACGTGCACATGGTGCCTGGACTAGGCGCAGTATGTTCCACCAGGCCTATTGGCTCTTTGATGAGAGCCCGGACATATCACGTTTGCCTCGCTCAAGCTTCAATGTGTTTTTGGAACAACGCGGGATTAAGCTTTGAAGCTTCGGCAATGAACCAGGAAGGTTCTTCTTCTCCCTCCTTACGTGGCCTCTGAACAGCCAAGTCCTGGATCGCGGTAGCAAATTTCTGAGAAGTTTTTTCTGAAGTTGTGGCAGTGCGAGCGTGACTGCGCTTTACCACCTTCTGCACCGCCCTGCGGGCAACCTGTGGATCATGTTCCTGAGGAAGTCTGTTGGATTGTTTCACCCTCATCGTCGACTGAGAAACTTGTTGAAGGAACTGTTCCTCGTGGAGGAGATACAAAGCTGAGCGAGGGAGGATCTACTTGAAGCAGCGAAGGCGGACCTCTGGAGTACAACCGGTGGACGAGTTTGGTGAGGAATCGCTATTTAGAGGAGTCTCGATTGATTGCGGGATGGATGTATCGGAGTCCGTATGGTTGTCACCTCCCCTATAGTCAGAGCGATTCATCTACAAAAATGAATAAAACATGGGGAGGTGAGTAACCATACAGAAAAAATTCACCAAGAATAAAATTTATTTTTATACTTAGAAAAGTTTGTCTAAGTTAAAAAAATATAGCACACAAGGGAAAAAATAATCTTAGTGCCTAAAAAGTACTTGAAGTATTTAAGATCACTAAAATCTATATAAATGGAAAATTTTGGGGTTTTCCTATGAGGCTAGATTCCCTATGTGTGCATGCCAAAGGGCTGGGTATGCGTTTAAAAGGAATTGAAGAAGGTCGAAGCCTAGGAGAGTGGTTGTGGTCCTATCGGACCACATGGTGGATTCTAAGCCAAGGACTAAGTGCATCCGATCGGATGCCTATGCACCCTAGAATGTGCGACCGAGGAGACGTTCAGCAGCCGTGGGAAACCAAGGAAATTGCCTCCGTGCGAGCCCAGCGCCAAGTCCCCCCAAGAGACCGTTCGGACGTAGCACACCCGAGGAGAGGCGTGCCGCGCGGTCCGAGCGGTGGCATTCGAGCGTCCGAGCCCAACGTGTCCGATCGGACATGGGCAGTCAAGAATGGTAAGTGTGGTCCGATCGGACCACATACTTGCCCAGAATTTTCAATGGCCCGATCGGATGTACTTACTCGGCTCGTCCGAGGAGATGCGCGCCTCAAGGTCCGAGCGAGTGAACGCCTAGCACACCTTGCGCCTCCAAGAGTCCTAGCCACCAACAGCCCACCATGTCCGATCGGACATGGGCTCCCAAGGAGGTTAAAATGTGGTCCGATCGGACCACATACTTGCCTAGAATTTTTCTTGGCAAACCATATGAGCAAAGCCCTTAACTATACACTCTTCCTACCTCAAACCCAAACCGAATGGGCAAAGCCCTAAAATCCCTATCTTAGACACACTTCTTCATTTCACACATACAAAAACAAGATCAAAGCATGGAAATGAAAAGTTTTTATTATGTTCTTGAAAACCCATTATACTATCCAAAACCCATACTCATGATTCATGCCAAATTAGCCCATTTTACTTGAAATTCCTATGAAATTAAAGGTAATTTCGGGTTACCCATACCACAAACATCATCAAAACCACAAGCTAACACATTGTACAAGTATTCATAAGAACTTCAAGAACAAGCAAAGCTATAAGAAGTTTCGGCCATGGCATGGGTTCCCTAGAAATATTTTGAAAAATTATAACAATGTAAAGACATGGAAAAGAAGACTTACTCAAGGTTGGAGACCCTTTGGCTTGCTTGAAGAAGGAGAGCTTCCCTTGAAGTTCTTGGAGTTTCGGCAAGAAGAAGAGAAGTCTTGGGGATTTTGGCCAAAAGGGAAAGAAGAAGATGAAAGGTTTTTGGAAAATGTGATTTTTGCTTGTGTGAAGAAAAGTGTGTAAAGTTGGGTTATTTAAAGGGAAAAAGTGGGGTTTATAGTTTATTTTTAGACCCTTGGCATTCCGGAACTATTTTTTCTCTCCACGATCATGGGTAGTATTTTGCAGTGATCGTGGGTCTGCTGCATGGAGTTGAACAGTTATTATTTTTTATAATGACGTCAACTAGAGAAAAAGTTTACTATGTGAATGTATCATATAATAAACTTGGGGGGCAAATGTTATCCCAAAATTTGAAAAGGATGATGTGGCAGTAAAATTGACACGTGGCATGGATTAGTTGGGTGATCTGGCTTAGCAGTAGCCTAGTGCATCAGTGAAAGATTTGGACTGCTTGAGAGATGCCATGGTCAAGCCAAATACACCTGAGGAGAGTACTTGGGCTGAAGGGTGCTTGGCTCGGACCCTTGTCCGAGAAGCCCAAGTGTTTGGTTCAAACTCAAGTCTAAGGAGCTTAAAGGATGGGTTTGGACTTTGGCTCAAGGGACAAAAGCAGCAGGTCCGATCAGACCTTAGTTTGAGGAGCCCCTGAGTACTTGGCTCGGACCTATCCGAGGAGAGCCTCCCAAGTGTTTGGCTCGGACGTGTCCGAGGTAAGCCTCCCAAGTGTTTGGCTCGGACGTGTCCGAGGTAAGCTACCTAGGTGGTTGGCTCGGACCTATCCGAGGTAAGCTTTCAAGAAGTTTGGCTCGAACATGTCCGAGGTGAGCCTCCAAGATGGTTGGCTAGGACCAAGTCCGAGGGGAAGTCCCGTGCATGCCAAGAGATGGACTTAGATTTTGGCCAAGGAAAGGCCACACACAGTCCGATCGGAACTTAGTTGGAAATGCCAAAGGAAGTTGCCTCGGACTTGTCCGAGGTGAGATGCCAAGGAGAGTGGCTCGGACCACCTTGGTCCGAGGAGAAGGCAAGAGGAGATTGGCTCGGACCACCTTGGTCCGAGGAGAAGGCCACACAAGATCCGATCGGACCTTAGTTGGAGGAGGTTGGCTCGAAGTTATCCGAGGTAAGAAGCCAAGAAGATTGCATCGGACCTATCCGAGGTGAGAGGCCAAGGAAGTTGGCTCGGACCACCTTGGTACGAGGAGAGCCAAGCATGCATGACCTTGGTCCGAGGAGAGCCAAGCATGCATGACCTTGGTCCGAGGAGAGCCAAGCATATATCACCTTGAGCCAAGGAAAGCTTGGAGGAGTATATCTGACCAATACTTGCATGTAATCAACATGCATGTGTTTGACCAGGAGACTACGTCGAAATCCCCGGAACGACTTCAGCAAGAATCGGTCTGGGCACCCGGGAATCTCTCATTCCTCACTCAAATTGAGGAATCGGTTGTATTTTAAATATTTCTTGTAATTTAAATATAGTATGAATAATAAAATATCCCTATCTAAAGGGGATATCAGTTGAGGATCCCAAGCCTATAAATAGAGGGTTGATGGGATCGTAAAATGACTTTTTGGCAAATTGAGAATTAATCTGTGTTCTAGAGAGAGAAAGTGTGTTTTTCTTGAGAGAATCCATTTTTTGTATTCTGGAATATTTACACTGAAAAAACTCAGTTGACACTGGTTCATCTGATCTTGAGTGTGAATACAGTAATAAAATCTCTAAGTGGATTAGGCTATTACCGACTATCGGGGCTGAACCACTATAAAATCTCTTGTGTTATTTACTTTCATTGTTAAAACTGTCTGTTGTCGTTTACATTCTCTTGAAAGCTTGTCGTTATTGACGTTCTCACGTCGTTGGCTAAAAACACAGTCAACAATCTTAATGTATAAAAGATGTCAATATGAGATTTTCACTATGCTTGGTAGATGATAGAAAATTTATAAGAGAAAAATAAATCGAAAGCAAAATTTGGAGTTGCTTGATTGCAAAAAATGAAAAGAAAAAACTTCTCTAAAATGGGGAGAAAGTTGAGTAGAAGTCTTTCTTTTTATAAAAAATAAAGTGAAAATTTTCCAAATTAAAACCTATGGCTATTTTCAGCTAGAATAGTCTTTACTTGCATCTGAAGAAAAAAGACCATAATCCACAAACAATTCATAACACAAGAGAGTTCATTCAAAGCCAAAATCTATAAACCTACCACAGTTCAGGTTCCAAGCTTATGTTCATATCACTCCAATAACACAAAAAGGTTCATTTTAGTGTTACCACTCACTAAAAAAATAATGTGAAGAAACAAAAGACATGGATCAAATTCTCATTGAATATAGCTTGAGAGATTAAACTTATTAACAATATCACTAATAAGTACTCAATTCTATTTCATACAAGAAGATTGTCTAACAAAACACATCAAAAACATGAAGACTGAGCAAAATGAAAGAGGATTTAACAAACCTAAGAACCCAACATCTTGTCAATTTTTATTTCATTTTGGCCTCGGTGAATAGAACATGACGATTGACTCGAGGGTCGAATTTCCTAAACTCAAGCTTCTCTACCATTCTAGATGGCTTCTTCTTCACATAGAAGAAACCAGTACCAGCAGCTGATACAAGTCGAATGAATATTGTAGCTTTCTTTTTCTTGTCACCCATCTGAAAACCCACCCCAAAAGAAGAACTTTCAAATCAAAATGCTCTTACCAACAACATTTGAAAAATAGAATCCAATTTATTTTAATGAAATTTACAACTTTGAGTGGTGTCTGGAATAACAATCAGATGAAATAGTACCTGATCTTGGTCTTAAAGATAAGAACTTAGCCTACACAATAAGGTTAACAAAGAACAACAGTGTTAATAAACGACAATAATCTTAAAAACAACAAATACATTAACAAATAAGAACAACAGTGTGATGACTGTGCTCAATCTATAATATTCAAAAAATCATGAAAATTCACATAGAAGAAACCAATCACAGCAGCTGAACAGAGCATAGAAAACCCAAAAAACAAATAGATAAATTGTGATAGCAATGGTCAATACAAAAGAAAACTTTCATCCTTGGTAAAGCTGCAAATCTTTTCTTAGAAAACTCATATTTCAACAGCAAAAAATGGGACTTTGATGACTTTCTTTCATATACACAAACATACATACATAACCCGTCCATTTATCGATCTTATTTATCATATAAACAAAATCAAACTTCCACAAGTAACCATTCAAATACAACATTACACATGAACAAAATAAAATGATCTTATTTATCCATCAAAACTGCCATAATCAAACAATTAAAAAAAATGAACCTGTACTTGGGGTTTAAGTTAACCAAAACGAGAACAAAAAAAAGCAAATATCTGAGAGCGATTCATGGCTACAGCTACAGATGATACATGTATGTATATACATATATAAAAATATATATATATATATATGTATAAATAGAGAGAGATAAGCTGACATTACTGGCGAGTGGCGGAGGATCGACGAAATGAAGTAGAAAGCGGCTGTGGAGCGCATGTAATGGGAAAACCCTTATTCAATCGTTGGGTCTTAACATTTTTTGTTCTTTTTTCTTAGCAGATCCCCAAGTTTTACATATTTCCAATGTAGGTCCTTTTAAAGTCTGTTAATTATTAAAGGTTCTAATCTCTTAGATGTTTTATTTTTTAAACTGATCAAAAACAAATTTATTCTCAAATCCACACTTCAATCACCATAAACAAGGAGGAGAGCTTCCTAATCATTTAGTGTTGAAGCCAACATCTGAATATATAACATAACATATTTCACACACATATATACTACAATTCTCCTATAGGAACTTCACTTTAAGCCTACCGGTGGGGCTCTTAGTGTTCTCGACTCGTTAACAGTTTTCAGCGCGATTTATTTTTATGACCGTGTATATTGTAATTATTTAGAGCATTCTGCAAATTTTTAGAAAATTCCAAATAGTTTACAGTACCGAAAACTAGGTTCAAACATGTTGCTTTCCACACGCATAAAAAAATGTAATCACTCGTGCAACAACATGTTTGAACTTAGTTTAGTTTTTGGTATTGTAAACTATTCGGAATTTTCTGAAAATTTGCAGGATGCTCTAAATAGTTACAATATACACGGTCATAAAAAAATCGCGCCGAAAACTATTCACGGGTTGAGAACACTGAGAGCCCCACCAACTAGGCTTAAAGTAAAGCCCTATAGGATAATTCCCCTATATATATATTGAGAGCTTGGGGCATCCCTTTTGCCCCTACTGTAGTGGCGTTTTCTATTTTGGGTACTTTAAGAAATTATAACACAATTTTTTTTTGTATGATGACGTGCATTATAGTTATAACATGCATCTCATCAATTTTAAAAAAAATTCGAATAATTTTCGGTGTCAAAATCAGAGTTCAAACAGTCAGTTTTCTACGCTTTTAAAAAAATGAGGCACTAATGCAAGTGACTATTTGAACTCTGATTTCAGCACTGTAAATTATTTGGAATTTCTCGAAAATTGGGGAATGTATGTTATAACTATAATATACGTCATCATGCAAAAAGAAAAAATTGGTTATAATTTCTTTAAGTGTCGAAAATAAAAAATACTCCTATAGTAAAGGCAAAAGTGACGCCCCTAACTAAGAAAATCCTTATATTTATATACATTATGTTTAGCCTACAAAATTATATATGTGAGAAACATGTCATTATATTTCTTATTATATTTAGTAGTCATGATTGTTAGCTTGAAATTTCAACAATCAAGATTCACGTTCAGTAAAAACTACCACGAGTTTTATTGATCAATATTTGAACAATATTGTACAACCATCTTTCCTTACAATTGAGAAGAACGCAAAGTAAGTGACTATAAAAAATTCATTGTACCCAAACACAACCAAACTTTCTTGAATCTTTCTCTTAATTACAACCAAAACATGTTATCTCTCTTTCTCAAAGGAAACACAATACTCTCAATCTACCTCTAGGGTTTACAAGTGAATAAAGATATAAGATGTGATTAAATATACCAAATGACTCCCAAAACACCTATAAGTAGCTAATTGGATTGTAAACTGACTTAACTCATTTGACCACTAGAAAAAAGTGGTAAGAGACTTGACCAATGAGAAAAAAACCTCAATCACAAAAAATGACTAAGTCTAGGAGGAATAACTACCACAATCATTTTAACTTCTGAACAAATCTTTAGACTAATTATGAAAATTATATTTTATTTTAGACTTTAAAATTTGTGAATTGGATAAATATATTTATATACAGTGATAAAAAAAATACATCTATCAATGGCTAATTTTAGGTAAAAAAAATGGAAAATAGCGGTGAAAATAACAAATCTTTTAAAACAGTACCACTTATATACCAAAACAAAAAAAGTGGTGGCAAAAGTATCAAATGTTACAATTTGAGTGCACGATCAATGTTATTCTATTATCTATTTTAAATGGGCTACGTGTCATTATTTCATTGGTCAAACTAGATTTCATTAAAATAAGCATTTGAATATATTTTTTTAAATCAATTAAAACCCTAAAATACTTTTAATAAAAACTTAAAATAAATTAAACAAAACCTAAATCAATTTAAAACTCAGCTCATAAATAGTAACCCGTGAAAATTAACAATAAAAACAAAGTAGTTTAATTAAAAAAATCTTCATAAGAGAAGATGAAGATTTACCCTTCTGGGTTTCGGGCAAGAGTCGATGGAGAGAATGAATTGGAGTTTAGGTTGTACGTGCAAATAAATGTGACTTGACTTTTTATGTTTGACTGCTTCTTCTCAATTTCATTTCTTTTTTTTTTTTCTATTTTTTGGGTCATTAGGAAAACAATGGGTGTTGGTTCTCTAAGTGGGTACACACTCTGATTGTTGAAGATTAAAAATTGAGAAAAATATGTAAATCTCTAATGTTGATTCTTTTTGTTTTCCTGTATTTTTCTACAAGGGATCTCACTTTATAATGTATTGGATCTGTTTTTGTATTGGGCTCTTATGAGTTGTAATATATAATTTGGTCTTATATGAGTTTAATGGAAGATGTGATATCAGGTTGGCTTTCTCCACTGGTAGTCCTTGGTATATTTCTGATATCCAATTGTTTTTGTTAACTGATTATCTAAATTGATTATAATTTCCTCAGGAACACACTATTTAGAATTCAATGGAAAATTTTACCATGTTATTTCGTGCAAAAAAACAAATACAAAACACATAACATTAATGCAAACCATTGAGATTATATACTGCTGATATAACTATCCAAATTCAAAAAAAAAAAAAAATTTGTTACAAATTAAGCTTTGATATTGCTGCAATAAACAAGTCTGGTTTACCAATATACTGATGCAAATACACCATAAATAAATGTTGCAAATTCAGCATAATTGCTGTCAAAATAGAACTTCACACAATAAGACTTATTCCAAGTAGGGGTGTTCATATAAACCGCAAACCACGGTTTGGAACCAAACCGCACCGCACCAAACCGCCAAAAACCGTAACCAATGAAACCGTTTTTCGATGGTTTGGTTTAACCGGACCGCTCAAATTTAATGGTTTGGTCACGGTTTCTAATTTTTTAAAACCAATTAAACCGAACCGGACCGTGATTTTTTCTAAAAAAATAATTTTTAGAAATGATGGTTTAAATGTTTGAACCCCTACACTTAAGTTAATATAAAGTCTACCAAACCATCCAAGCCAAACAATTTAATTGTTTAGGATATGTTTTTAGTGGTATTTAATACACGCACAAGTTTCCAAAACTAAAAAAAAAAGAAATGTAAAGTCCCACATTGTTTAGAAAGTAAACATTTTTTTTTCTCACTTCTATAAAATGATTCAAAATACTTAAACTTACAACAACAAAGGCAATAAGCTTCTTGTAGACTTTTATGGTCTTAAAAGTAAAGCTAAAACTGTTATTATTTAAATATAATTATTTAGTTAATTATTTTATAATAAAAAAAGTTTTAAATTTTAATAATTTAGTTATATGGTTAAAACCAAACCAAACCGCACCAAACCGTTTATTTATGGTTTGGTTTGGTTTGGTTTTTTAATTTTAATGGTTTGGTTTGGTTTTTCATTTTGAAAAAACCGCATGAGCGGTTTGGTTTCAAAAAATTTCTAAACCGCACCAAACCAAACCATGAACACCCCTAATTCCAAGAGACCCATTACACCATAAGTCAGATTCTATCAGCAACACATTGATGTAATTACACCAGAATAACTGCTGCAAATTAAGCATAATTGTTGTCAAAATAAAAGTTTAACAATAAGACTTGTTCCAAAAGACCCATTACATTAGAAATTGGTTTCCAACAACTACTGCAAGTACCCCAAAATAAAACTTTTAGGAAATACAACCTCTAATATTAGCTAAACAGACACAAATTTTCTATTGGGGTTGAGAGGATGAGGCTACAGCAGCAGCTGCTTTATTCTTCTGTCTTGTAGCTCTTTCCTTTCTCTTCACTGTTTGTGGATTTGGATTTGCTTTTTGTGGTCTGCCTCTCTTTTTCTTCTCAACAGGCTGCTACAACAACATAGTTTATCAACATTACTAGCAGTATACAATTATAAAAACATTCAAATTGAGTTTCAATATAAACAACTACCTGCACTACCATGTCATTTTTGCAAGTTGTTCTAAAGTGCCCTGGCTTCTTACAGTTACTACAGTAGTTTACTTGGCCAGTTCTTTTATACTTTGTTGTATTAGGAGGAGGTTCATCAGCTTCTTTTCTCCTACACTTCTTTGGCTTACCGGGTAGATTAGTAATATTGGGTGGATAAATTGGAGTTAGTCTTGTTTGAGGCCACTTGTCTGGACTTGGCATTGGTTCTACCACTCCTTCATAAGCAGCCATGAAAGCCTCTTTTTTATAATATGCATCCACATAAGATAAAATATCATGGTTCATGCTCCAAATACAAGCTAGTGCATGTCCACACGAAATTCCTGAGAGTTGGAACTTTCGGCACGTGCAACTCTTTTTACCCAAGTCCACCACAAATGACTCTTGGTTCTTGAAATTTACCTCAAAACGTGTATCTACTGATGCAGTGGGCAAACATTGTCGAGCAACTTCTTTATTTTTCTCAATCACCAACAATATTCTTTTACCAACAGGAAAATGCCACTTTTTGACACTCTCTCTTTGGTGGAAGAATCTACACATCAGCCAAAATCTTATTTTCTCAAAGAGAGTAATGATTGTGTTTATCCCTTGCATCTAGTATGGCAGCATTAAAACTCTCACACAAGTTGTTTAATAACATGTCACACTTGACCCATTCAGATAAATGAGCCTTTGTCCGCTCACTAGGTTTATTTTTTGCAAGCCAATCATGTGCATTTTTATTCACATTCTTGATATCCTTCATTTTTCTCAGCCACTCTTCATTTGTTGTTGCTCTTGCTGCTTGCCAAAGTAATTGTTTAAGCAAAAGCCCCGAGTACTCTTTTTTGAAGTTGGAGTGCATGTGCCTAACACAAAATCTCACTCCACAACCCTCCCAAATTGATGCCACGACCTTCTCAAGACCTTTTTGTCTATCAGCCATCATGGTAAAGTGACTTGGATTGTCAATTTCAAGATCTTCCTTCAACAACTGTAAAAACCATGTCCAAGTGTCTGTGTTCTCCTTCTCAACAATTGCATAAGCAATAGGAAACATGGAATTTGTTACATCAATCCCAATAGCAGCCAAAAGAATTCCTTTGCAATAACCTTTTAAAAAACAACCATCCAATCCGATAAGTGGTCAGCATCCTTTCAAGAACCCTTCTTTTGTTGCTTTCAAGCATATATAAACTCTTTGAAATATTCTCTTGCCTCCTTCAATTTTGGTTTTGACTAAAGTCGTGCTTTCGGGATTTGTACACCTTAACATATTGCAATAATCTTCCAAAATTGTGTATTGTTCAGCCACAGACCCATCCAAAATATCTCTAGCTTTCTGTTTTGCTCTGTAAAATTTTGACTTAGAAACAAAACCAAACTTTGATTTGGTTGTCTTATCTTTAAAAGCAATGTATCCCATATTTGGATTTGTCCTAAAGTCATCCAAGAAATGATTTGCTAGCCAATTTGAGTCGACATGTTTGCTTTGAAATACCAAACCACAATTGTGTTTATCCATTAGAGTATTAACCCGAAATGTTGTCTTGTCATTCTTTACATGTGCATACACCATCCATGGACACCAAATGAAATACTCTCTTAATGCTTTTCTAAGGAGGTGTACTGTCCCAAACTCCATCCCTAAGATAAACTTAAAATCTTTAAAGTTCATCATTGGATTATATTGGTTGTTATTCTTTTTCTGTACACATTCTTCATCTGAACTTGCTAAACTTTGTAGATCATCTTCTGAATAAACCCCACCATCATCACTTCCTTCTTGCTCAATTTGACTGCATATTTCAATGACTGAGCCCCACCATCTACCAAGGTCAGTGGCCATATCCATGTCCCTTGTAGCATCATCATTTGGTCCAAACTCTTCCTCTTCCATTTCAAAATCATGTAGGTCATTTGGTTTAAAGAAATTATCGAAAGCTTCATTAATGGTTGGCTCAGGTGCAATCACAAGCTCACCATATGTGTCTTGGGTTTGTGTCTCAAGAAGTGGTCCACCTTGCTCACCTATCTCTGTTTGAAATTCAACACAATTCTCATTGGTATCATTCTCTGCAAACAAACTTGTCCCTGCCAATAACAATACATCTTCAGCTGAAAATTTCATAAATAAAAATATTCTTAAACTATTAAATGTAAAAGCAGTCAAACTTTATATCAAAGCATAGTCATTACCTGTTAAAGCATATAATCTCTATTTCAACAAATCCACTTTGAGGTTGACTTATTCGCTCGACCAATCGTCGGAATGTGTACGAGATACCATAAGGGCCCAATATCTCAATAGCACCTTTGTCTAAAGCTTCGAATGAGACTTCATATCCGAAACGCAGGAACGATCTGACTAGAAAGTCATTCAAAACTTGATCGAAGAACCATCGTTTATTGAAGAAGCTATAGAGTCGATTACAAAAATTACTAGTTTGAAAGGCTCATTGGAATTGATCCGCTACGGGCGGATAAAATGCCAAAATACCAAACAAGAATAAAATATATAAACTATTCAATAGATTCCTTTGTGCGTGGTCCTACAACTTCAATATTTGACATACCCACAACTAATTTTTATACAATATAAAATATAAAGATAAAAACAAAGAAAATCTTTCCCACTCATCATTTTGGCACCAATTAAAACATAAACCCATAAGCCAATCTCAAGCAACAAGAACTAAAAAGAAAAAAAAAATCTCTACCATAATCAGGTGGTGGTTCCTTAGGATCTTGTTGTCTCACCATTTTCTACAATATCTCTCAAGATTGTTGAACCTTGAAACCCCAAATTGTCTTACTATCTATTTTAGGTTTTTTGAAAGATTTTCTTTCGTACGTTATGGAGATGAAGTTTTATATTGATTTAGGTTTTATTTAATTTATTTTAAGTTTTTATTAAAATTATTTTAAGGTTTTAATTGATTTAAAAATATATTCAAATGTTTATTTTAATAAAATCTAATTTGACCAACAAAATAATGACACGTAACTTATTTAAAAGAGATAACATAATAACATTAACGGGTGCACTCAAATTATAATGTTTGGTACTTTTGCCACCAATTTTTTTGTTTTAGTATATAAGTGGTACCGTTTTAAAAGATTTGGTATTTTCGCCGCCATTTTTCCTAAAAAAAAATACAGAAAACTTTCTTATATAGGTTGATCATAGATTGAACGTAAATTAAATCTCTCTTTCATTTGGATATTTAATTTTCTTTTTCTAATGTTTTGTTTGTAATTTCTTGATTTTGTTTAAAATTTTCTTATATTTTCAAATCTTGACCCTATTATTCTAATTTATTCCCTTCAACGTTAGAACTTAATGAGGATCATCATGTTCTTCTTCTCTTAAAAGTGAATAATGATACTACAAACTCTCATCAAAATTGTAATTTTATTTCTTCTCTTAGATCAAAACACTCACAATTGACTTGGGTTTCAAGAATCAAAACAATCCAATTATATCTTTATCTTGTTTATGGACTGTTTTTTTCCCTCATAGAAGAACATAAACGATGTCTTCTGTTTTTTGATCTGAAGAACATAAACTATGTTGTATCCATCGTTCAATTTTTTGATTCACCAAAAATAAAACTGGGTTTGAGGTTGGGTAATGATAAGCTCGGTCGTTTAATAGAAGTTGTCTTTTAAAAATTTGTCGTTTTCATTGGTTTTTGTTGGTTTCTATAGTTAAGTGTCGTTGTTTGAAGTTATTGTCGTTTTCTATAGTCAAGTGTCGTTTTATGGTTATTGTCGTTTTCAATTGTTGTCGTTTTCTGTATTTTATGTCGTTTTGTACAACTATTGTCGTTATCATTAGGTTTTGTCCTATTCTTGACCAGTCACCACTCTTTCGAGTGAAAATGATTACTACAACTATTTTCACATCACTTTATTTTCTTCCAAGGGTCCCAGACTCTCATGATCATGTGTGACTATTTTCCACCAGTATGAGATAAAGCGTTTGAAATCCAAATTTCATACAAGTATAACTAAAGTTCATATATGTTTGCCTCTAATTGGTTGTGAAAAAAAGTTTGACAAGGACATTGAAAATAGGATAAAATTCTACCTAGTAGAAAAATCTAACCAATAAAGCCAATAAGGTAGCAAGACTAGAACAACTGTCCTTGTTGAGTTGGTTTTAAATATGAAATCCAACCTCATTATAATTGGAGATCTTATCAATCTGCTTAGATAGAATTGGATTGGAGCCAATATCTAAATATTTTTACATTATCCCTAAGTTGACATATTTCATATCTAAAAGTACCACTAAAATGAGTGCAATGGAGTGTGTAAAAAATATTTAATACAAACTAGACAGCATAAACTGATCTTCCATTCCTAGGAATACAATATCCAAAATAAAGAAACACTATCATGCCTTACATGAACTCTGTCCTGAATATGAAAAGTAAAATTAAGATTATGAAAAAAAGATTGAAAACAACATCAATGGGATTCATATATTTTCTGACTTAAGTAATAAGAATGCTCAAAATGGGGTGCCAATTTCACTCCTGGTTTCTGTAGGACTGTACAAAGCAGATCTATTCCTTGGTCTATTTTCCTCCAACTGCTTCACAACTTCATCCATGGTGGGTCTTACCGAAGGCACCGGGGCGCAGCAACCCATAGCAAGTTTCAATGCCTGGACCAGTCCTTCCTCCATGGGACTACGTATTCCTTTCAAAACTTCCACGTCGAAGACCTCCAATGTTGTCTCCTCAAGAACTGCCACTTTCACAATTGAAGGCAAGTCCACAAACTCACCATTTCTTCCATTCTTCCCAGGCTTCTTTCCTATCAAGATCTCCAACAACATAATTCCAAATGCGTAAACATCTGTCCTTGAGCTGCACTTCTTCATCCTCTGAAGCTCTGGTGCCTTGTAACCATCAGTCTTGGCAAGTGCCACTATTTCATCAGCCACAGAGGGAACCATGATCCTGTCTAGGCCGAATTCAGTCAGCCTGGCGACGAAGAAGTCATCAATGTGAACGTTTTTAGATCTCACATTTCCATGAGTGATGGGATCTTCAAGACCTGTGTGGAGACATGCTAGCCCTCTGGCTATGCCTAATGCAATTTTGTGGCGCCTGGCCCAGTTCAACACAGGTTTTCCAACTCTAGTCTCTGCATAAAACCGAAAATAGAATGAATGAGAAAGTTCAAAATGAAGTTGTATCAAGTGCCCATGACAAAAGAGCAAATGTGTAAAGTATTTTCAATTTGTAACTTTTCACAGTGAATGGGATAGAGGTCAAAAGATGGTGATTGATTACAATAACAATCTAAGGGAGTAAAGTGGTTAAGTATTTGTCTTTTCCACAGACCACCTTAATAACCGAAGGCTTGAAGGCCAAGAGTGTTGGTCCAGCTCTGTAAAGTATTTGAAGAGTCAGTGAAACTCTTATATGACCTAGAAAGATTACAAAACAAGATATGACCTGCCAACTACTTTAGCCCCTGGTTTTATACCCAAGGTGGAGAATTGGAGAAATATCCACAATTCTTCAATATCACTAAACAAATAAAATACATATTTATAGCTTAGTAACTAACCAATCTCTGGGGCTTAGCAATGATTACTCTACATATCACAACCATTTAGTGAGATTACAGAAGCAATAGGGGCATTAGCAATCCAAAAATGAGACAACATAAACAATTCATACATGTTAAGCATAAATCATCAGTATATTTCAGAAAGATTAATAAATATGCATGTGCATACCATGTAAAAGCTCATAAAGGCTTCTGTGAGGGAGATGATCATATATCAGAAGCTTCTCCCCTCTCTTTCCTTGATAGAAAGCCCTGAGTGGAATCAAATTCTCATGGCGAATCCTCCCTAGTTGCTTTATCACTGGAATACATGAGTTTCTATCCTTACAGCTACCTTCCCTCAATAATCTCAAAGCTATAGTCCCTCCATCAGCAAGCTTTGCCTTGTACACAGTACCATAGTTTGTCTTCTCCATAACTTGTCCTGTTGCGTTCAAAACGTCGTCTAGCGTTAAATGTTCACCCCCTTGAAACAAAATTAGCTTCCCATCACCACCACCACCTCCAACTCCACCTCCACCAATACCATCATCTCCATCGCCAATTTCATCTTCCCCTTCCTCCAATTCATCTTCGCTATCTGCTTTACTCGTTCTCTTCTTATGCTGCACATACCCAATAAGCACTGAAGCCAAAACAACAGTTCCAGTCATGAAACCAATCACAAGACCAGCAATGGCACCTGAACTCAGTCTAGTGTTTCCACTACAACTTTTCAAGGGTAACCCACAAAGGGCAGGGTTGTTTCCCTCAAATACCTCCACACCAAATGATTTATCAAAAACTGGCAGCACCCCACTAAAGTTATTGTGTGCAAGGTTCAGTTTTTCAAGGTTCAGCTGAGCTAAACCTTGGGGAACTGGACCTGAAAACATGTTGTTCCCAAGATCAAGCTGTTTGAGTACAGGAGACCTGGTTATGATGAATTCAGGGAAATTCCCACTAAACTCGTTGTCACCCAAATCAAGAAACTGCAAATTCTTGCAGGTAGAGTTTGGTAATGCTGGTTCAGGAAGAGACCCAGACAGTGAGTTACCATGAAGCCTAAGAGAAACCAGCTTATCACACAAGTTCCATATAGAAGGAGCCAAAACCCCATTTAACAAATTGTTGCCCAAATCAATATCAGAAAGAGAAGAGCTGTAGCCAAGCTCAAGAGGAATGGTACCCTTTAATGAATTAATGTTAAGGTAGAGACTTTTTAGCATAGCAAACTCACCAAGCTCTCTGGGGAGTGAACCAGAGAGATTAGCAGAGGGAAGCTGAAGAGAGAGAAGGTGTAGGGAAGGGTCTCTGAAGAGAGAAACGTTGGTCCATTGGGGTGAAGAAACGTCGTCGCATAGAAGAGGAGAGCCAGTGGAAAAGACCCATTTGAGACCTCTCCATTGGCAAACTGGCACAGAAGAATTCCATGAAGATAAGAGTAAGTTCTCAGCGTTACCTTGTAGTAAAGTTCTGATCTTTTCCAAGAGAAGGACAGCATCTGCAGAGAAAGAAGATGGTGGTATTATTGACACAGCTGAAGACTCATTAAGTGTGTTAGCCGAGCTTGTAACGAAGGAGACGAAGAACAAGACATGGAGAAAGAAAAGCTTCAAAGACTCCATGAAAGAAAGCAGAGTCAAGACAGAGAGAAAAGAAAGGTGAGAGAGAGAGAGAGAGAGTGTGCAGTGGTGGGGAGTTCAAAGACGTTCTCTTTTTTGGGAAAGCTGACAGAGTTTGTTTGACTATGAGCAATCTCAGAGTCCAGATTCATTCAACGGTCGTGATTTGCTTACACACTCATGCAACACTGAAAATATGCTTTTGAAAATGAGATCCAACGGTGGAGATACACTTAGGAACCAAATGGAATGTAGACCCTACAGAATAAGAAATATTTCATCCATAAATATAGTCTCATTCTTATACTGGTAAAAAGAAGAAAAAGTAAAAGAGAAATGAAACCATCTCATTTCATTCACATTATTGTTCTTGCTTTTTCATATTTTAGTTTGTTTGCTATGCACGCTCACCTTTATAATTCTTTCTTTCTGTCTTTATATATTTGTTTAAATATTTATTTATTTCACCTATTTTAAGCTTTGATTAGGATTGGTTTTTTTGGTGCATATATAAGAAGAATCCACCAAGTGTAAGGATTAGGATTTATACTCTCATCCTTCATCTCTACCCTACACGTGTCCATGACACTTTTTTACTATCATGATGATTTGTTTATCAACGGTAGGATTTTGTGGGTCTAATATGGTGATGATGAATTTACACAGGTGATCATCTATAAATACGTGGTATTTGCACTTAAAATATGTACTTAAACATTACACATAGAGCTGATAATTTGTATAAATGTATTAGATTCGTGTCGACACGATTAAGGTAAACACAAACACGACACGATTATTAAACGTGTCAAAAATACAAATACGAATACAAATACGACACGACACGATAATACGACTATAACACGATTAATCATAACTATATGAAAAAAAATCATAAAACCTGTGAAAATTATTCGTGTTATCGTGTGTGACATGATTATGACACGACATGATTATTAATCAGGTTAACACGATTATGACACGACGCGATTAAGGTAAACACGAACACGACATGATTATTAGACATGTCAAAAACTCAAACACGAACATTAAACGTGTCACCAAAACTCATTTATTTCCGTGTCATGACTCAAATTCTCACCCCTAATTACACATAAAGACATGTCATTGATTTTTAAAAGAGTGAGTCTCAATTTTAATAAATGTGATTGATTTGACAAAACTGTCACATTACTGTCTCTAATATTTTGGTGTATATTTTGGATACACGTATCATTAATCTTATAATAAAATATAATAAAGTGGGTCAGTCTACAAGAAATGGTGAGCCATTGGTGAGCCATTGTCTTCCAACTCCAATCCAAAGTCCAAACTGAGTAGGTAAGACATTAGAGATTGTATATATCGAAGTCGCTAAACAACATGAAAGTAACCTTTTTTTTCTTTCATTTTTCAAAGGGGTGTTGAAAAAAAGTAAGATAAGGAATGAGAAAGTATTTGTATATTTGTGTATATGTATTAAAAAAATCATAATAAAGAATGGTATTTTATTGTGCGAAGTGATTTACAACACCTATATACATTGTGGGGTCTCACCCTAGTGAGATCGTTTTCAACAAGATTTAGTCATTATTTCTCCATTCAATGGTTCAAATTAATATGCTATCAAAATTTGCATGGAAAACTCCCCATTTATACAACTTATAGAGTATAGATTAATAAAATTAACTACTTAATAATAATGCTTCTCGCATCCCAAATAATGTATTTAAGAGCAAAACTTAATTTGATATCATTAGGCTCCCTTACATAGTAATGTTTAAAATTCAAACTTTTCCAAAAGTACATAACACAAGACTTCTTTGGGAATTTGCTTTGACAACATTAAGAATAAGACATTAGAGAATAAAGTGTGATTATTCTATATATGTATGATTCTGTTCGGCGAATAAAATTAGATCGGATAGAATTTGATCGTTTTTATCATGTGGTTTTGTTATGCAAGTATTGAGGATTTTGGGAAAAAAAAATGATTCAATAACATTAATTATGACAAGAATTATGAGACTCCATCTAAAAATCAATTAGTGATTAGTGGAGTTATTTATATTCTTATTACTTATTCTCATGGGACATCATACATACGTACTCTAATATCCAATTTTTAGCTCGCTTATTATTATTTTTTTTTATCTCGATCTTGTGCGGCTTGACTTGGCTCACTCTTTGGATCGGTGTGGAGATTCGACTTGACCCACTTTTTGAATCGGTGTGAATCGAAAATCTACTAGGGAATTAGCTTATGATACCACGACATAAATCATGAGACTCCATCTAAAAATAAATTTGTGAGTAGTAGAATTACCTATGTTCTTATTAATGATTCAATATTCTTATATTTTTTCAATCATCTATCTTTATATATTTTAAATTAAAAGTATCCAATTTGTAATTTCTTAATTATTGTTGACGAATAAAAAATTTAATCATTCAAAGTTTTTTTTTTATATATATATACATATTTTAATCTAATTCTCTTCTATTTTATTAAACTTTACAAATATTACTTATGAGTTTTTTTTGTAAAGAAAGTCTAGTATTTCATTAACGATGTTAGAAATTTTTATATAAAGATTATTAATACTTTTAACTTTTTTGGGGATTTTTTTTTTAGATTTAGATTATAATTTTTTTTTTTTAGTTTCGATAGAAAAAAATAAAAATTAATGAAGGGGGCTGCTGGGCCCCAAACTCCTTCACTAGTTCACTGCATGTACAATGAGAACTTTGACCCATTATTCATATACTTTGAAAAGTAATATGTTTGATTAACATTAGGGAAATAGTATAGAGATAACAGAGAAGTGGTTGTTATTTCATGAAATATCACTTGATTTTAAATTTGAAGCCAAAAATATCTAAATTAAGCATTAAACTTGAAACTCATGCCAATTCTAAAAAATCATTCACTTTTTTTTTAACTGTTTGCTTTATTTGACTTTTCATTGTGTCTGTCTACTCACTAATTGTAAAATCTTTGACCTTGATGTCTTTGTCACCTTGTTTTGTTTCCTTCCTTATATATCTTTTTTCTTTTCTTTTTTTTTTTCCTTTAAACCACATTATTAATTTGTTCATTATTATCTTTAACTTTTCCATTTCAATAGCTTTTGCCTTTTCTTCATTGCTCATTCCTCAAACAGATTTGACACTTTTCCACCTAAAGAGAGTTATAGGGCAACATTGGAAACCTTATTAAGAAATCTGGAGTACAACTCTGAATTTTGATTTTGTGAAAAATCTTGTTCAGCATGGTGGAGACATATTGAGTGGTTTTCTGAGTTTTGCCATCCAATGATGTTTCATGAAACTACATAGAAATCATTACTTTTGGTATATATAATCACTCTCATATTATTATGTATTTCAAAAATAATTTCTTGGTACAAATCCCTACCTGTTAATTGAATTTAAATTGGAGAGTAAGTAAAGCATAATCTTTCTTGATCAACATATTTTATCCTTAATTGGGATTTAGTAGTGCTGATCCTGTTTTAGTTTGGACTTGGAAATTGACAAAGGTACTTGGGTTTTGGGCCTTTTCTAATGTTCCAATTGACAAACCAATTGAGACACTCAAAAGGGTCTTCAACCCAATAGAGTATATTTCTATTTTATTACCTTGGAAAGAGGATCTTCCAGCCTTTAACTGAACAGACCAACAAAGAAAACAACAAATGATCATGACACAATATAATATATAAATATATATGGGGAATTTTTTTTTTATAGAACTTTACTTTAAGTCCTATTTGTGGGACGTTCGGTGTTCTCGATCCGTGAATAATTTTCAGCACTATTTTTTCTATAATCGTGTATATTATAGTTATTTAGAGCATCTCGCAAATTTTCAAAAAATTTCGAATAATTTACAGTACCGAAAACTATGTTTAAACATGTTAATTTCCACGCGCATAAAAAAATTAGTTACGCGTGCAACAATATATTTGAACTTGGAAATCAATATGTTTAAACCTAATTTTCGGTACGGAAAACTATTCAAAATTTTCTGAAAAGTTGTAGAATATTCTTAATAGCTACAATATACATGGTCATAACAAAAAATCGCGTCAAAAATTATTCTCGGGTTATGGGTTGAGAAAGTCTGCGAATACTATAATTGTCATATATATATATATATATATATAAAAATAAAAGAGAAATCACCAACTCACCAATGACCGACCAAGAGAAACTGAACTGAAAAGAACAATATAGGACTGCTATTTTCTTTTCCAAAATTTACTTTCTATTATTTTATTCTTGGCTAACTCAAAACAGGACTAGTCACATGGAACTTCAAATGCACCTGGTGATGAGATGACCATGATTAATGCTTGGTCATTTTCTTTATATATAGTTAATTACAGCTGAGCTAACTACAGACCTATTCATCTCTAGTTTTGACAAATTACCAGTAATCCATACAAGAGCATGCCCCATGCTCAAAATGGTGGAATCTTTTTCTGTCTCGCACAATAATCTTACGCTTATAAATTTTTGAGATTAACTTTATGGAAGCATGACAATCTTCACATATGCGTAGGTTCTTCACAATCCGAAGTGGTGTCTTAGAGCCAGTACTGATCAACCCAAAAGCAATGGCAATCTTCTCGCTGTGATGTTGCAAGTTCATCTGTTTCTCTTCTTCATCCATGTTGAGCAACACTTGTTCAGTCTTTGGTGTATAGCCCGCCGATCTCAGCTGGTTTGAAATCTCCTTTAACATTGAATGGATTTCTTTAGCTCTATGGTGGGAGTCATCTTCAACAAGAAACTCTTCAATCACTCCATCTAGCTCAATCCAACTACATCCAGGGTCTTTCCTGATATCCATGTCCTTCATCATTAATCTCACTTCTGAAACAGCTTCCCAGTTTCCTGAAGAGGCATATAAATTTGACAGTGCAACATAAGATCCACTATCACGAGGAACCATATCCATTAAAATCTCTGCTACTCGTTTGCCAATCTCTATGTTCTTATGCATCTTGCAAGCACCAAGTAATGCCTTCCATATGACGTCGTCCTTTTGAATTGGCATGTTTAGTATGAACTCCTCAGCTTCTTCTAAATGTCCGGCACGGCCTAAAAGATCAACCATACAGCCATAATGTTCTATTCTTAGTTCTAAGCCAACAACACTAACCATGTGATTGAAAAATGACCGGCCTTCCTCCACCAAGCCCCCGTGACTACAAGCATTGAGGAGAGCAATATATGTTACATCGGTTGGCATTACACTGGCCTTTTGCATCCGAGAGAAGTAGTAAAGGGCATCCTTCGCTCGACCATGCATAGCAAGTCCACCGATTATGGCATTCCAAGTGATTGCGTTCTCTTTAGGCAACTTCTCAAAAATTTGAAGTGCCTTCTCAATGCTCCCACATTTGGAATACATATCAACCAAAGCAGAACCAAGCACATCATTGATATCAATCTTGTTCTTTTCAGCGTATAAGTGTACCCACTTCCCCAATTCAAGTGCCCCAAGGCGGGAAATTGCAGGCAGAACACTAACTAAAGTGACATAATTTGGAGAAACATCTCCCAATTGCATTTCTCTGAACAATTCTATCGCTTCCTTAAAGAGCCCATTTTGTGCATACCCAGATATCATAGCATTCCAGGAAACCACACTTTTTTGAGGCATTTTATCAAACAACTCCCGCGCAGCTCGAAAATCTCCAATTCTTACATACCCATCAACCATAATATTCCACAAAACTACATTACCCTCTTGCCTTCTCTTATCACCAACCACTTTATACACATTCCCAAAATCAATTAAACTCCTTTGAAACAAACAATTTGCATCAACCATAGCCCCACACATCACATACATCCTAACAAGATTGCTAAGAATAAACACATCACCATCCCATCCATACTTGAAAACCAAACCATGAACTTGCTTACCCACTTCAACATCCCCCGTTCTAGCACAGGCCTTCAACACAGAAGGGAAAGTAAACTGATTTGGCTCCACAAAACCAGCTGAAACCATTTGACGAAACAACAAAACGGCCTCCATCGCTTCCTCGTCGGCGGAGCACTCTGCGAGTGCTCTGATAATAGTATTCCAAGAGAAGCAATTGGGTTGTCGCATTTTGTCAAATACTTTACGCGCGTACTCCAAATCGCGATGGTTGGCGGAAAGCGCGCAGAATCTGAGGATTTCGGCGGCGGCAAGTGGGTCGTGGATTTTGCCGGTTTTGATGAACTGGGCATGGGCTTGGTTCAAGTCTCTCATGGTTTTGCATGATGAGATTAGTGGGAAGAGTGACGAAGGGTGAGAATGCGATGGAGTTGTGGGCTTGTAGACTGTGGAGCTCATAGAGCAGTAAAAAATGGTCGTAGTTTTGATTTTGTGGATTAGATTTTCCCTTTCTCTCTCAAACAAAATAAAATCGAATAGAAGAAGAAGATACTCATAAACTCGAATCGAATATAAGAATCTAAGCCTGCCATGTCAGATTTTCTTCTTATTCTATCTAATCTAACGTTCTTTTAAGAAGTTCAAAAAACGACACGTCGTTGTCATACGACAGAGAGTTAGAGTAAAGAAGCCTCCTAATATATTAGATGGGAAGATACTATTTTCAATTTACAAATGAATCAAAATATTATTTTATTAGATACAATTTTTGTCTAAATATTTTTAATTAACGATGTTATGGGTTTATGAAAGCGAATAAGATAATTCAAAATCTGAGAAAGAAATATTTTGATTAAAATATAATTTATGTACTATTTTAATCCATTTTATATCGCGTATTTAAAAAAAATCAAGAGACAATTTGATATTATTTTCCATATTAGATAACATAATTGCTACTTTTATACCAATCATTTCATATTGTTAAAAAATTGGCCAAGCTTATTATGACAAGTTTACACAAATGAGTCTTATTCAGGGATGTTTACATGCTTATTAAAATAAAAAATAAACGATTGAGAAAAGAATGAGAATGTTTCTCTCTAATTACTTAGCTAATGTCATTGAGGGTAATGGGTTTTATTTTTTTTTAATTTTATTTTTCATAAATAAAAAATTAGAAGACAATTTTGTCATTTGAAAATAAATCTCACAAAATAATTACTTTATTTTTTTTAATAAAAAAGGATTTTTAGTTGATTTAATCATTCAAATTATGTTTATTAACCATTTCTGAATAATTTTAGTAAATAATATAAGAGAAATGTTAAATACACTCTATGTTATTCTCTCTTTTATACTTTCTGAAATCAATAAATGACATGTGTATTCCATTAATAATTTAAAAAAATATTTAAATATGAAAAAAAAAATTAATAATATACACATGTCATATATAAAAAGAAAGTGTAAGTAATGGAGAGATTCTTTAATATTTCATTACTATTTATTTCTCCACTAATATGTTCCTATTTCGATTACACTTTACTAAATTAAATGTGTCATAATGCTTAAATAGTAGGTGATTCTTTTTGTTTCTTTAATTAAGTTAAAAAAGAAGGTCATAATCAAAACAAAATCATGGCCAATTGAAAGAAGATTGGGTTGATTTGTTGGGGGGAAAATCAGAAGAAAATGACACTGCATTTGCATGTACGGCCATTATCCTAACACGTTGCCATCATCTATATTGTTCTAATGGATCTATTTGACTATCTCAACAAAGCCAACAACTGTTCATTCCTTTGTTGTGACTCACATTCACGTGTCACGTAATATATACAAACTTTACAACAAGTTAAAATCTTTGGTTCTTTAGAGGGTTTTGATCCAAAGTTGCTTTTCTCATACCAAAATATCTTTGCTTTTTTCTCATTCTCGATCAAAGAGAACCATGTCGAGAACCGCTGGCCTTGTGATTTCCTGTACAGGTGAGTAATCTCGTTAGAGTGTTATTTCTCTAAACTTGAATTACTCATAGCTAGTTTCGATTAGAAAGTTTTGGTCGATCTCTCTCTTCTGTTAAGATATATAGTTTTGCAGCGGCGGTTGCGTGGGAGGCTGGGAGGCCTCTGGTGATGGAGCGTGTGGAGGTTGCGCCACCACAAGCCATGGAAGTTAGAATCAAAGTCAAATACACTTCACTTTGTCACACTGATCTTTACTTCTGGGAAGCCAAGGTAATTAGTATCTTTTTTCCATTTTCTCTAGATGAATTTCACTGTTTTTGTATTCCTTCAAAAGGGTCATGCTCACTTTGGAGGATCTGTAAAAGAAAAGGTGGATAATTATGGTACAAACATGGTTGATTTTCCAATGTTTGCAGGGCCAAACATCACTGTTCCCTCGCATATTTGGTCATGAAGCAGCTGGGTACGTTACTTTTTTGTAATATAAGTTGGTAGTTGACAAACAATCATGACACTCATCTAAAAAATAATATTAGAGTTACCCATATTTTTATTAATAACTCAATATTCTTACATTTATTTTATGTGGGCTCCAATATCACTTCAAGGTGGTATCGATTTTTGCTCACCATCAGATCACAAGTGACTCTTTTTCAGCTTGTTTATTTTTTTGGTAGAGTTACCTATGTTTTTATTAATAACTCAATATTCTTATATTTATTATATGTGGGACACCATACTCTAATATCCCTCAAGATGGTGGCGATTTTTCGCTCACCAATTTTGAATCACCAGCTCACAAGTGACTCTGCTTCAGTTCGCTTATTTTTTTGATCTCAAGTGTTTTTTTGCACTATGTGGATCTCGTACGACTTAACACACTATTTGGATCTCAAGTGTCTTTTTGAACTATGTGGATCTCGTGTGGCTTGACTCACTCTTTGGATGGATCGAATGTCCGCAAATAAATTGGCTCATAATACCATAACAAGAATCATGAGACTCCATCTAAAAACTAATTAATGATCAGCGGAGTTACCTATGTTCTTATTGTAAATGGGTAGAGAAGCGAGACAAGATTGTAGTGAAAACTCTTGATCACATCATAAAAAATGATCAGAGCTGAGAAACGATTATTTATAGAAGAGGAACTTGATACAGAAAGACAAGAAAGCCTCTGAGTAATCAAGAACTAGAAGCAACAGAAACCAGTAAAACGCCTAACAAACTAATCTACGTGTAATCTCTAACACTTATTAATGGCTCAGTATTAATGTTTTGGTATAAGATTGTATTTAGAGTTGTAATGGGTTTGAAATATGGTTATACAGAATTGTGGAGAGCGTTGGGGAAGGGGTGAGGAACCTAAAGATAGGAGATCACGTTCTTCCAGTCTTCACAGGAGAATGTGGGGAATGTGGGCACTGCAAATCTGAGGAAAGCAACATGTGTGACCTACTCAGAATCAACACAGACAGAGGAGTCATGCTTAGTGATGGAAAATCCAGATTTTCCATTAATGGCACTCCTATAAGTCACTTTCTGGGCACATCAACTTTCAGTGAATACACTGTTGTCCATGCTGGTTGTCTAGCCAAGATCAACCCTTTGGCACCTTTAGACAAAGTATGTATTCTCAGCTGTGGCATCTCAACAGGTTTGTATTTTTTTTTGGTGTTATTATCTATATATATATATTATATAGTGTTTTTGATTCATTATCTGTTTGGACCCTGTGTTTTAACAAATTACTTTTTGAAATCTCTGTTTTCTAAAATAGTTCAAATAAACCCCTAAATCAGACTTTGATCAAAGTTTTTTGAACTAAAATCACAAATAATTCATCAAACTAACAACTCAGAACAAAAATATAATCATTCTGCCTAAGAACTGTGTTGTTATATTCAATTTTTTGTTCATCAAAATCAGGTTTAAGGGCCTATTTGAACTATTTTACAAAATATAGGTCTAAAAATTAATTTGTCAAAACACAAGATCCAAACATGTAATAAGGCAAAACACAATATCTAAAAATATATAAACATTTATATATATACGTGTATGCAATGTTGATACATGGTTTGATTTCTTTCTTTCTTTTTTAAAGGATTGGGTGCAACTCTGAATGTGGCAAAACCAAAGAAGGGATCCACAGTTGCTGTGTTTGGACTAGGAGCTGTTGGCTTGGCTGTATGCTTGGATTAATACAAGTTTCAATTTTCTCTTTACTCTTAATTTGTCTACTGCAGCTAATAGAAATTTTTGCATAGGCTGCTGAGGGAGCAAGAATTGCTGGGGCATCAAGGATTATAGGGATTGACTCGAACCCTTCAAGGTTTGAAGAAGGTATAATATTTGTAGACAATTCTTCTATAGGGGTTTCACTTTAAGTCTTACTGGTGGGACTCTCAGTGTTCTCGACCTTTAAACAGTTTTCGGCGCGATTTTTTTATGACCGTGTATATTGTAGTTATTTAGAGCATCAACGCAATTTTTAGAAAATTCTAAATATTTTACAGTATTGAAAACTAAATTCAAATATGTTGTTACACGCGTGACTAATTTTTTTATGCGAATGGAAAACAACATGTTTGAACCTAGTTTTCGGTACTGTAAACTATTCAGAATTTTTTGAAAAATTGCAGGATGCTCTAAACAATTATAATATACACAGTCATAAAAAAAACCGCGCCGAAAACTGTTAACGAGTCGTGAACAGTGAAGAGTCTCACCGGTAGGGCTTAAAGTCCGAGAATTTTTCTCATATTTGTTTATCTTTATTATCGTTGAGACAAAGAAGAAGTAGACTTTGGCTGATCGATCATGATTCTTTGTTTCTCTGATCTCAGCCAGAAAATTTGGTATACATGAGTTTGTGAATCCCAATAACCAAGACAGACCAGTACAAGAGGTACAAAATGGTCTGCCAACTTTTTCTTTTACATGTTTTCATGCATGGATTTACGTTCACATTCATAAAATTGGTGAAAATCCACAGTTCATTGCAGAGATAACTAATGGTGGAGTTGACAGGAGCATAGAGTGTACTGGCAGCGTTAATGCTATGATCTCTGCTTTTGAATGTGTTCATGATGTAAGTTTTTTTTCTTCTGAATAACACCAATTTATATCATCTATTTTAAGGTGGGATTTTTACTCTTTATTTTTCTGTAATAATAATAACATTTAGGGATGGGGTCTGGCTGTGCTTGTGGGAGTGCCCCACAAGGATGAAATGTTCATGACCAAACCCATTAATGTTCTCAATGGAAGAACACTCAAAGGAACTTTCTTTGGGAACTACAAACCTCGCTCTGATCTTCCCTCAGTTGTGGAAATGTACATGAACAAGGTATGCCTCAAATTAAGAGATTTTTATTTATGATTGTATTTAGGGAATTTACTTTTTTGGTATCTGTGTTTTTACAAAGTATCGTTTTGGTACCATCTTTTTTCAGTAATACTCATATAGTACTCTGTATTTTAAAATCTTACATATTTAGTACCCTAGACTATTATCAGTTATATGTAATTAAGTAATTAAATTTGAATTTAGAACTTATATAATTGAAAGAAATTTGATTAAATTGGTAAAATTCTATCAGTTAAATTTGAGTTTAGGGTACCAAATATGTACGATTTCAAAATACAGGATATCGAATATGTACGATTTTAAAATACAGAATACCAAATGAGCATTAATGTAAATATAAGATACAAAAACGATACTTTACAAAAATACAGGGTACCAAATAATTACCTATCCTTATATTTATAAAGAAATGGATTGCCATGGATGAAAAACTCAAGGAAAATTTACTTTTGGTCCCACAGAAACTGCAAGTGGAAAAGTTCATAACCCATCGATTACCTTTCTCAGAGATCAACAAGGCTTTCGAGTACATGCTGAAAGGGGAAGGACTGAGGTGTATTATTAATATGGAAGAGTGAATCGAAGTTGAACCAAGAAAGTATGAGTTTAGTGCAATTATTTTCTTGCCTAGAAAGACATGGAATAAGAAGCCTCTTGTTTAGCTTGTAATGAAAATAATTTTAATAAAAGTTCAATTCCTAATGCTTACTTTACTGCTATTCTTACTTAATCTTCACTCTCTGAGCTACCATAACATATTCTTCTAAGTGACAGAGAAGGCAAGGCACATAACAAGATTTTGACTTATTAACACCAGGGAAAATATTCTAACAAGGCACTATTTGCAGTGCACATTGAGAATGCAGGCAAAAGCTAACCTTGTGTTTAAACTTTGAAAGCTATACAGAGATTGAAAAAAGCAACCTGTATATAATATGACAATTTTGTCGAGTTGGTCATCCTTTGTTCTCCTAGGGGAAATTGAATATGAATGAGCAAGAACTAGATCTACTTGTACTTTTCCATGATTCTTTTAGCTTCCTCTAGAGAGTCTTCAGTAGAGGTAGGAGTGCCTTTAGTAGTGATGTTGTCTTCATTTCCTTTTGGTCCTTCATCCTTATACAAAGCTATGAATGTAAAGTATACGAGTCCCATAGTGGCCTGTTTTCATACAATATTTAATACCATTACAAATTAAAGAAACAGTTTTGAAATTCTTGTTATTAACACTTCACAAAAGATCTTCACCACACCCCATGAATCCTTATCAGAATGTTGTTATAAATATGAGATGATTTTTAGTGACTTTAACCATTGTTCATAGAGAGCAGTGAATACGAAGGATAAATTATATGTTTTTACTATGATGGTCTACATTTTCCCCAAAACAAACTAATCTTGAAACCAGGAAAAAAAAACTATCACATGGTAAAAAAAAAAAGATGTTGGACAAGATTTGAAGAACCTTATATAAAAGGTTCCTCTCCACTTAAATACTCAAAAAGATTATTAAAGGAATGGCTTTCGAGAAACCCAAAACATGGCAGATTAAAAAAATATATAAGGTTGCATAATGAAAACTGTTTGAAACTTTTATTAACTTAAAGTGTTTCAAATGATTCCCCTTACATCAGCTACCTCTTACGTTCTCCTCCTTTAAAACTAAATCTTTCTCAACTTAGATGGTCATAGCTTCACTGAAAAGCATTATCTAATCCTATTACCATTTTTTGTTCTCCAAATATCAGTTCACACTCACCAATATACTCAAATATTAATTGAAAAACTCAATACACACACCCTTTAAAAGCAGGAAAGAGTTATCAACATACCAGCACAAAGAAAGCCGTGGACAAGAAAGACTTGAGAACAAAGAGCGAAACGGTCAAGCCAACTATAGTCACAGATACCTTTGCTACCGGTCTTGGTACCGAAGCCTAATGAAGTAAACAGAACATGAAAATGTTATTAAACTTTGTACTGAAAATGAGATAAAGAGAAAAACAAGTTTGTAAATGAATAGAGCTACAAAATTGCCAATTAAAAACTCACCGGTACCATATTGGTTCCAGCTTCAACTCCATCGTTTGCAACCCTCCATGCCGTTTGAATAACTAATCACATGATTTGATATAGTAGCAGTAGTAGTTAGCTAGAAAAGTTTGACCATAATGCTGAACTATAAAGCTAGATAATTTGCAAAAGAAGTTGACCTATAAAGATTTAACATGAATCGAAACTTAAACTTTGATACATAAAAGCTATCACATAAATAAATTCAAATACAGTGATTTCAATGTCAAGTCCAATTGCCCACTACCCATCTATCCAAGTTTGTAGTGAGAAAAATACAGAGAACCCAGAATACAACATCACCATGTATGTCAAACGAAATATAGAGAAAGCCAAGAAGCTAACCTTTGAAGAAGTTGGTTTGTGCAGCAAAAACTAGAGGAAGAGAATGGGATTTGTGGGTTGTGAGCTTCTTCTTGATATGGAGATTGAAAAGCGGAGTTGGGTTCTTCAAACTCGAAAACGAATCGGAATGGAGGAAGGGAGAGCGGGAAAGGGTTTTGGAAGATTTGGAAGGACATGGGGAAGGGGTCATCAAGCACAGGCTGTGTAATGATACAGCTGAGGCAGCCATGTAAACGTTTCTCCCTCTTGATTTTGCAGAGCAAAGAAAATATGTGGAAAATCTATGATGTGATGGATAAACCCTAAAATTAACAGGGAAAATGAACTTAATTTGGCTGATTTTGAAAGGTTTTTCAGGTTGGTTGGTGTTGAATCTGAGGAACTCAGCTGGAATGTGGAGAAAATTGAAAACGCTAATTCAAAATTTAATTAAATTAAATAAATATATAAATTTAAAGATTTCTCGGCCTCACAATGAGAGTTGGAAAAGGGCCCACATGCGAGTGTTTCGGCGAGCCCAAGTAAGAAGAAGATTTGGTCTGTTTTCTATTTCAAGACGGTTCTTTCATTCACTCCAAAAATTTAGGAATGAGAATGCGAATAGAAAAAAAAGTCATAGAATAAAATAAAATTAATACGAATAAAAATAAATTATTTAAAATAACTCGATTTTGTATTTGAAGAGTTTTTTATTTAAATTTTAAATGACATAATATAAAATGCCATCTAATAAAAAAATAGAATAAAAATTAATCTCTTATTTTATTACCCTCAACCAAATATCACTTTAGTATTGAGTTTTAAGTCGACTGAATACTCGAAAATACCATTATTCGTGTAATATAGGCTTAATTTATCATGGGAGATTTACAAAAGGCTTATTTGATTAGATTATCATTTTTTTTACATATTTAGATTTTCACTATCTTCAAAATTGAATAATGTTATTTTACTTATTATTTTAACTCAAATGATTTTTTTTTAATTTTAAATTACCTGGGTTTATATTTGTTCTTATTTTTAGTTAAAAATAAATTTAAAATATGTGATTTAGTTTTTATTTTTTTAAAAAAATACTTTAATTTTCTTAAAGATAAATTATAGAGGTAGAAAAGTTTTGTTTTTTTTTTTACAAAAATAATAATTTATTATTGAGTAATTTAGTACTAACTTAGTTTTAAAAAGGTGTGTGATTTGTTTTTTTTTCTTTTATGATAAGCTAAGAATGAGGGCAGAGATAGAAAAAGAGAATTGTATATATATAAGCTATCTTATTTGTTTTTACAAATAAATATTAGTTCAATATGAATGGATTATGAAATCATTATTTTAGATAAAATATTTTTTAATTAATTAATTTTGGAATATTTTTATGTATTATTATTTATTTATTTAAAAATATCTAATATTTGTTTGAATGTTGAAAGTGGTCTATAAATAGAATGATGTGCATGATAAGAAGCATATGATTCCATCTCAAAACCAATTGGTGATGAGTGAAATAACACATGCTTTTATTTATTATTGAATTTACTCACACACTTTTTATGTGAGATATTTTTCTCTAAGATCTTTCTCAATATGGTGGCTATTTTTGCTCACCAATCTTAGATGATATTGGACGACTCGATCACAAATAATTCTTTTACTTTTTCTTTTGACTCACTATCCCTGAATCACAAGTGAATCACAAGTATCTCTTTTGGCTCCTTGTTTGGACCAATTTTAAAATTTCAAATTTTTTCACAAGTGTCTCTTTTGGCTCTCTATTTGGACCAATTTTAAATTTTGGATTTAGATCAGATACATACTCATTAGAATTTTGGTCTAAAATTACGATATTTTTCTCTAACAATATTTGTATTTACTCTTTGACATTACAAAATATAACCACCACTAACATTATTTCTACCAATCGCTTAGTACATAAATTTTACTTTCTCTAAATTCTGATTTTGTAATCAAATTTTCTTTTCATCTTTTACATTGCCCAATGTGGGATTTTTATTCATTTCACTCAAAAGGTGAGAATTCACAAACCTCACCTTTTCTCGTTCAAAACAGTTACATTCCAACGTTCAAGGTAGAGTTGGCATTCATTGCTTAAACTACTATTTTTAAAATTGGATTAGGCTATACTGTACAGTTAAAAAAAATAAAATAACAATAAGAAAAATGAAAAATCATGTGAAAGAGAAGCTTCACATCATCTTGAACTTTTGTTTTTTAGTTGACAAAAAGAGAAAATAAGAGTTCTCATTAATGAAATCTAAAATTCAAACAAAATCTTATTGTTTTTGATGTAGTATATATATATTTATAATATTGTAGAACTCTATTTTGTTATATTGTGCCTTTTTGTTATTTTGTCATTTTATTAGCTTTATTGTAATGACTATATACACCTAGTGAAAAGAATATAATTGGAATTTTTAGAATTAATATTTGAAATAGAATTTTGAGTCTCTCGTATTTGATATTTTCCCCTTATTATCATGGATTTAGCATGAGCATTGCTCAACTATCCAATCTGCTGCATCATTTGGTATTCAGAGTCTCAGTTCTTTTCCGAAAAGTAGATAGTCATGAATGACATTTGGAGTCGCTTCGATGTCAAAGAACATGAAACGAAAGCCTTTTAGGCTAATCAAAAGTTTCAACAGATGCGAAGACGAGACATAGATCACTACGATTCAAGCGAGTAAGAGATTCAAACTACGGAGAATATCGATTTCGAAGGTGGAGTGCCCACCAAAGATCGTCTTCCCTATTCTCTTCTCACAGGTACAATCAATCAACATCTCCATTTTCATCTTCCTCTTCATCTTCTCGGTATCGTCTATTAGGATTTATAAAAACACTCATGCAACATACATAATCCCAAAACCTAATCATGTTACTAAAAGTATTTTAATATAAAAAAAATCCTAAATCATATTTCTATAAATATTTTGCTAAATCAAAGAAAACTATGAATATGAAAGCGAAAGCACTAATCTGAAACCATTGATGGAGATTACTAGAATGTTTTGATCTTCCAAAAATACACTTTTCTCTAGGAATATTTCTCTCATGGTAAATGAGAGAATATGAGAGGCTGTATTTCTTGGGGACCATTACCTTTTTATAAAATCTGATTATAAAATCAATTTTGAGTATTTACAATTTTACCACTCTTCAAATTATAAATACAACTTATGGTATCTACACATTATTTCTATAACATTTTAATACCCTTTGATACTTATAACATAATTGGTCACTTAAATTTGTATCATACTTCATAATTGCGCATCATACATAATACATATGTACCCATAAAATAGAATTTTAATCTAACACCGTCACCCATCACTCCACCGTGACCCTTCACCATCACCATCACCATCACCACTACCATATCCATATATAGAGGAAAGAAAAATGGAAATATAGAAAAAGTAGGAGATAGAAAATTGGAGTAATAGATTGGAAAATTTCTCTTATATAGTTTGGTATGAAGGAAGGAAGGAAAATAATGTAAAAATGAAATTACAATTTAATAATTTTATATAAACTATTTTGAATTATAAATGAGAGTAAATAAGTAATTTGGTTTAAATGTATATTAAAAAAAACTTCCATCTACTTCTCTCTCTAATTGTGGAGAGCGAATTTTTGGTAGGACTTCTATTTTTCTCTTCCATCCTCTTTTATTACCAACCAAAGAAATAAATTTTCTTCTTCCATTCACTTTTCTCTCCAAACTTTTCTTTTCATCCATATTTTCTATTGTACCGAACATAAGGTAAGGAAAAGGAGAAAAAGATAGAAAAATTAGTCAATTTGACAAGTATAGCTAGTTTTACACAAACCATTGAAGCCCAAAAATATTGTTTCTTTTTTCCCAACTAAAAACCATCACTTGTAGCTCAAGTGGTGAGACTTCAAATCAAGCACTTAGTCAGGATTCAAATCCTCACAACCTGTGCTACAAGTGTTGGTGATAAGAATTTATAATTCATATAAAAAGAATCAGAGAAAGTGACTGACTTTTACTGACTATATATCAAGAAAAACAGAGCAACCATGGTTTTTACAAGGTTAATGAGTAATCTAACAAGACTTGAAGTAAATAAAATGGTTAAGAAACCACAACCCGTAGGCGTGGCTCAAAAATCTTTAATTTATTCTTTCTTTTATTTTCTTGCTTGATTCAAAAGCATATGTTATAATTATATGGGCATATTTATAGCAGAGTTTACGAAAAGAATCAAAGAGTTTTTAAGAAAAACAGAGAGAGACCCAAAGCAAAACCAACTGAACTGGTTGAGGTTTTGAGGTGATTGACAATGCAGATGAAGAGGTTACCTTAAGCCAATGCTAGGATTACTCTTCACCATTCACAGCCATCTCCACCACCTCTACTCTTCCACTTGGTTGGTAATCATTCTTTTGTTATCTGATAATGGTTATACTGCTCCCGCAAATAATGAAGTTCTTGCACTTTATTATGGCTTCATGGCTCTCCATTTTTGTCATCTTTCTCTGATTGGAACCATTCAGACTCAAATTCCTGTAGTTATCAACTGTTCTTCGTAAAACTTTGTCACTGAAGTCACTATACAGTCTATTGACTGGCTCTTCCCTCTCCTTCCCATCTTTCTTCACTTCCTTTTGTCCAAAAGTTCATTGTTACTAATGCTGCCCTGACTGGGAATATCTCACCGGACATTCAATATTAGTTTTAACTGACTGTTATTGATATTGGTTAAATAGTCTTGTTGTTACTAATATCAATTAAAGAAATATTTAAGCTTGCATAATGTAAACCGTTTGAAGGTTTGATTAATTTAAAGTGCTTCAAATGATTCACCTTACTTGAGATACTTCGTATGTTCTCTACTTTTAAAACTAAATTTTTACCAGATTAGATGGTCATAACTAACTGAAAAGTAATTTCTAATCACAGTACCATTTTTTGTTCTCCAAAGATCAGTTCAAATTCACTCTGAAAAACAAATTCTAATTATACCAAGTATAGACACTCTTTCTCTGTGTACTCATATTTGCACACAATTAGCAGGACAGAATTAGCAACATACCAGCACAAAGAACGCCGTGGACAAGAAAGACTTGAGAACAAAGAGCAAAACAGTCAAGCCAACTATTGTCACAGATACCCTCGGTACCAAAGCCTAATGAAATAAACAGATTTTGATTATGTTATTTAACTTTGTAATGCAAATGTGATAAAGAGAAGCAAGTTTATAGATGATTAGAGCTACACAATTGTCGATTAAATTCCCCAAAAAACTCACCAATACCTTATTGGTTCATGCCTCGACTCCATAGCTTGCAACCTTCCATGCCGTTTTGAATAACTAATCACATGATTTGACATAGTAGTAATTAGCTAGAAAATTTTAACCATAATGCTGAACTGTAAACATTATGCTAGTGCCATTAGTAGGACTAGCAGGAAAATGACTAAATGCAATGCTGAATAGCTAAATAATTTGCCAAAAAACTTGACCTTTAAATATTTAACATGAATCAAACTTAAATTATGCAGTGCTTGTATAACATAAAATGCAATATAAATTCAAAAACAGTGATGTTATGTCCAATTGCCCATTACACTATACCTTTCACTATCTATCCACATTCAGGTGTTATATAATAGAATGTACAACGAGTTAAAATCTTTGGTTCTTAGTGGTTTTATTCCAAAGTTGCTTGCTCATACCAAACACTTCCATGCCAGCCATGCTACATTGAATGACTGTTGCCACATATTAGTTCTTGTTGGGAAACCCCATTAGATTCTGTTTAGTCATTTTTCCCTACGGAAGCACAACAAAATTTACCTATACAAATGCATCTCACACGGTCGCACTATATCATTGTTGACAAGCTAATAAGATTAACTCCTTGAGAAACATCATCCAAACGTAATTATAGTCATGTCCTTTCTTTCTTTCTTCTACTGTCATTTCCCCTTTCTATGAAAACAAAATATGAAGCGCAAGTTTCAGAAAGCCTAACAAATCCTCAAACATATTACACACTTATAATCATTTTTTTTTTCCATGTAACTGTCATACCTTAATGGAGTTCCAGGATATTAGATATCTAGGATACCACCATGGTAGAATACTTTGAGCCAGCCCTCCTGCTTCCTGAGTTGAATTTACAGCTCAATTCTACCAGTAATTGTCACAAGAGCATTCACCATTCGTAAAATGGTGAAACCTCTTGCAATCTCTCACTATTATTTCCCTTTTCACCACCTTAGATATGAACTTGAATGCATTATGGCAATCACCACAGATCCTAAGATTTTTAAATACCCTGATAGTTGCTCCTGGAGGGAGCTTCATGAGCCCAAATCCAACTGCAATCTTCTCACTGTGGGTGGACAATGCATGCTCCTTAAGTTCAGACTCCATATCATGTAAAACATACTTAGTCTCGGGAACATATCCCAATTTTCTCATTTCAAGTCGCAGTTTATCTAGGTACTTGTATATTGCTTCAACCTCAGGGTGCATAGTCTCATCAACTAAGAAAACATGGACCTTGTTGTCAACCTCAATCCAACTACAACCAGGTTCTTTCTTCACTCCTCTCTTCCTCATTAATTTCCGCACCTTGGCTACTTCTTCCCATCGACCTACATTGGCGTACATGTTGGACAAGATTATGTAGGTTACATCATGCTCTGGTTTAAGTTCAAAGAGTCGTTCTGCAGCTTTTATACCTAAGTCTATATTCCCATGAATCCAGGAACCACCAAGGACAGACTCCCAAATGGGGGCACCTGGATCAAAAGGCATTGATTTTATCAAATCATTGGCTTCTGAGAACTTCCCGGCCCGACAAAATAAATCAATCATGATGGCATAGTGATCTTCATCTGGAGATACCCCATAGGGACAACTCATTGAATTAAAATAATGGCATCCTTCTTTTACTAAACCAGCATGGCTACAGGCTGAGAGGACTGTTAAGAATGCTACCCTATTTGGTTGGATACCTGCATTTAACATCTGTTCAAAAAGTTCAACTGCTTGGAGACCTCGTCCATGCTGTGCTAGAGCTGCAATCATAGAATTCCAAGACACTGAATCCACATGTAACATTGTGAGGAAAACATGTTTGGCATCTTTAACAATACCACATCTTGCATACATTGTTATAAGTGCATTTCCAGCCGAGACACTTGAATCATGTCCCAAGGAAATCAATAGAGCATGGAGTTGGCGTCCATGCTCCAATGCTCCAAGCACAGCACAAGAAGTAATTGCTCCTGAAAATATGAAGTCACACGGTTCCAAGCCTTCTGATCTCATTTGCTTAAACAACTTCATAGCCTCTTCTCCAAATCCATTTTGAGCTAACCCTGATATCATCACAGTCCATGTTCGAATGTTTTTATCTGGGATTTCACTAAAAAAGGATTTGGCTTCCTCAAGACGCTGTGCATCCACATACCCCGATAAAATGGCAGTCCATGAAACAGTGTCTCTTACAGACATCTTATTAAAAATCGCGCGGCCCTCATTTACATGACCACATCTATAATACAATGTAACCAATGCATTATTAACAAATAACCAGAACTTTGATGTAGTATTTACTGCCATTTTTAAAATGTGAGCATGCATCTGCTTTCCAAGTCGAAAGAATCCACCGTTACCACAAGCACCAAGAGCACTTGTGTAGGTGAACTCATCAGGTGGAATTCCCATTGAATACATCTCTCTAAACACTTGCAATGCTTCTTGGAAATATCCATGTTGCACATAACCTGAAATCATTGCATTCCAAACAGCACCAGAATTTCCATTCGTCATCTCACCAAGCAAATTTCTAGCTGTGTCAAAGTCCTTACTCTTCACATACCCAGTAATCATTGTTGTACAAGTAAACTCATCTCTCTCAGGCATCTCATCAAACAATTTTCTAGCTGAATCCATCAATGAAAACGACAAAGATGGTGATAGTGAAGACGCACAGTTAACATAAACGGATATTAGCGCATTCAACACCGAAGTGGCCAACTCCGTCCCTGACTTCACAACTGCACAGTGCATCTGCTGGCAGTGTGTATCATCATCAACTACAAGTGCCAAAGCACTGAGCACGCTTGTGAATGTAAAATTATCAGGGTTGACATTTTCCCGCCTCATGTCACAAAAGAGTTTAATAGCAGCATGACTATCATTGTTACGCGAATAGCCAGTGATCATAGCATTATAACAAACAGTGTCACGTTTGCATAACGGAATTCCACTAAATATCTCTCGAGCCAACTTTAGATTCCCAGTGGCAGAGTATGCAGAAACCAACGTTGTTCTGGCAACAATGTCTGGTTCAGGAATTTTATCAAACAGTTGGCGGGCGTAAGTGATTTTTGATGATTTGCTATAAATAGATATGAGAAGGTTGAATATGTGATGTCGGGGTCTTAGCCCAGAGGTTATCATGTGGGCATGAATGGTTCGAGCCAAGGAGTATGAAGCTGGATTCTGACGACAGCAGAACCGGAGTTGGGCCGCGTAATGATCAGCCAATACACGGACAACCATGGCACTTTGCAATTTCGCCATGTTGAACTTGAAATCATCTTAAGCTTGGGTCCGAATATTAGCTAAGCATTAGGACAACAGAAGTTGATATCAACCCTCGTTTCGTTTGAGATCAAGAACGGAATGGTGGAGCCAAGGTTGGTTTTTTTTTTTAAAAAAAAATGTACGTCCTTATATATATATATTTTTCTTCTAAGAAATATGGCCATGAAAAGTTTATTTATTTATATGAGAAAATTCTACAACACAATGTACATCCTATTTTTTAGTGTAGTACACTACTTTATAATTTTCGGTGTAATTATTTTTATAATTGTGTATAATATATTTATTTAGATCATGGAGCAAGTATTTAAGAAATTTTGAATAATTTATAATACAAAAAATATAGTTTAAATAATATATTACACACATGACTATTTTTGAACTATATTTTTGGTACTATAACTTATATAAAATTTTCTAAAAATTTGTATAATGCTCTTTATATAGTACACAATTATAAAAAATTACAAAAAAAATTCATCAAAATACTGAAAATAGATGAGAGAGGATCAACACACCCAAAAATAGCATAACATCCTATATATATTTAATTGATGTTTAACTTTTTTTTAATAATAAAAAGTTGATTTTTTTAAAAATAAATAATGGACAAAAAATTAAATATTGAATTGACAATACATCTACTAAAACATAACTATAATGAAAAATTGATATCAATCAAAATTTATAAAAAAAAAGTAAAATAAAAAACAATATATAAAATAATGTTTTTTTCCATTATCTGTTTGGATCCTGTATTTTGACAAATTATTTTTTGAACCCTATGTTTTGTAAAATGGTTAAAATAGAACCCTAAACCCGATTTTGGTCAATGTTTTCTCAACTAAAATTACAAATAATTTACCAAACTAACAATTCAGAACAAAATAAAATCATTTTGCTTAAAAACTGTATTGTTATATTCAATTTTTTCTTCATCAAAATTGAGTCTAGAGTTCTATTTTAACTATTTTATAAAACATAGGGTCTAAAAAGTAATTTGTCAAAACACAAGGTCCAAACAAGTAATGAGACAAAACACAAAGTATAAAAAAATATAAACCCTAAAATATATTCATTCATATATTAAAATTAAACATCACAACAACCAAAAGTAAAATTAGCAAAAGCTTAACGTGAACTAAAAACTAACATTAACAAAAATTGACAATGATTCATTCTAAAAAACTTTCAAATAAAAAATTACATCAGCTAAAAAAATAACATCAATTGAAATTAACACACCAATTTTTTTTACAATAAATAAACCAAAACAAAAAGCATATGAACTAAAAAATAAATTACCAAAACTTCTTTCAAGAAAATAAAAAAATTAAAAATTAAACTACCAAAAGTTTAACATCAACTATAATTGATACATCTATTTCTAAATTTTTGCAAAAAATAAACTAAACCAAAAAATAATTGCAATTTCGATTAGTTCTAAATTTCATATAAAATAGCCAAATAATTTTTTCTTTAAGTAAATGAGAATATAATTTGTTCGATATATATATTGATTTACGCACACTTTGACAATCATAAGTAAACAATATTAATTATTATTAGAAAGCTTACAATAAACCCAATTGTATAAGTTGCAAGATAAAAAAAATTCGATTGGTTCCCAAACTCACAATCAAAACCAACTCAAATTCAAATTATATGAGTTCAAATTATATGAAGTTACATACCATGCTAGAATATGACTTATTTCTTATACATTCATAACTATTTATGCATATCTTTATAATTTCACTTTCGCTTATTGTAATATTTTAAAAATAAATGTGACGACAAGCTTAACTAGCACCATGCTATGTTTTTATTCTCCAATTTTCTCGCCATTTTTTACATTGGCCGATGTGGGATTTAGTCCTTGGCTCACCTTTTGTCATTACTTAGTATACTTAGCCATTTATTAGTATTACCCAAACTATTTCTCTTTATATCTTCATATTAAGAATTGGATTAGGCAATACATTACATACATAGATAACCTACTGTTATCAAACTCTATATAATCTTCTGAGATAATAAATAAATGATAATAATAATAAATAAGAAAAATAATGTGGGGGTGTGGAGTGTCGGGAATTTTGTCAAAGTGGAACGTGTATAGATTCTCAAAGATGAGCTTCCCAAAGTCTTGTCCTAGGAATTTGGGCTATTACAACCATGTCTCTTCCCATAATTTTCCTTCTAGTTTCAGCATTAACCTGAGGTAAATATTCTTATTTTAACAGAGATGAAAAAAAAAAAAAAATATATATATATATATATATGCATGGTTGCACTTATATCTAAACATATACATACAATTCTTTTATTGGAGCTTCACTTTAAGTCTTATTGGTGGGGCTCTCAGTGTTCTCGATCTGTGAGCATTTTTTGGCGCGATTTTTTTTATGATCGTGTATATTGTTGCTATTTAGAGCAACCTACAAATTTTCAGAAAATTCCGAATAGTTTACAGTACCGAAAACTAAGTTCAAACATGTTACTACATGCGTGACTAATTTTTTTTATGCGCATGGAAAACAACATGTTTGAACCTAATTTTTGGTACTGTAAATTATTCGGAATGTTCTGAAAATTTGCAGGATACTCTAAGCAACTACAATATACAAAATCATAAAAAAAATCATGCCAAAAACTATTCACGGGTGAAAAATACTGAAAAGTCCCACCAGTAAGACTTAAAGCGAAACCCTTATATAAGAATTGCCCAATATATGTATTTGAATAATATCCCTAGCATTCAGAGACGCATTTGTTTTGTTCCAAAGCTTATCTTGTTAAACGTGCTAGGTTTATTACTTTTAATTTGGATAATAATTTCGGCCATTACTTACTGTTTTCTTATTTGAATGTCCCTAGTAGTGGCAAAGGAGGGAGAAGAAAAAGAGAGAAAGATTAGTCAATTTGACATTAATAATTATTTTATACAAACTATTGTGAAACCCCAGAAATGAGTGCTGGAAAGACATAAGAATAGTAACAAAAACTTTGGAATATAATATAATATTAGAGATTTGTTTATTTATTTGAAAGAAGAAATATAGATAAGATTTAATAGGCTATGATATGAAAAATATTGTTAACTTTTTCCCAGCCAAAAACAAAAAGTTAAAGGAAAATCTTGGTTGAAGAAAATTCAATTAATAAACAAGAGAAGCAAAAATAGTACTTATTCGCTTTATTGCTTGTAATTCTTAGGGGGTATTTGGTATGTGATTTGAGTTTGAGGGAGTAGAGTTAGAAGGAATTTAGATTAAGGGAATGTGAAACTCAAATGTTTAAATGAGTTAAAATTATCCTCAAATCAAACTAAAAAATGGGACCCACTTAAAAATACAAACCCCCAAACTATTAAAAATAAATTTAACAAACATGAGTTAGATTTGACATTCTCATTCACACCAAACCTAATACCAAACACCCCTTTAGAATACTTTGAAATTTGAGAAATAATTATATAAATTTTTGCACTTAATATAAAAAAGAATCCAAAGAAAAGTGACTGACCTCAATCATCAAAATCGAAAACAACCCATAATGACTGACTATATTGAGGAAAACAATGCAAGTACACATGGTTTTTTTTTTATAAGGCTAATGAGTAATATAACAATACTTGTTCAAATTAACAAGGTTTGTATTAAATAAAATGGCTAAGAAAACACAGCCCCGAGGTGAAGGAGGTGGTGGTGGTGACTGGTGATAGCTATGGTTAGGTGTGGCTCGAAAATCTTTAGTTTATTCTTTCTCTACTTTTCTTGCTTGACTCAAAAGCATATGTTATAGTAATATAGTCATATACTAGCCATTAGTATAGTAGAGTTTACGAAAAGAATCAAAGAGTTTTTTTTTAAAAAAAAAACTGAGAGAGACCCAATGCAAAACCAAGTGAACTGGTTGAGGTTTTGAGGTGATTGACAATGCCGATGCCGAGGCTGACCTCGATCATCCATAACAACATCAAGCCAATGCTAAGGCAACCCTTCACCATTCACAGCCATCTCCACCATCTCTTGGTAATCACTCTTCTGTTATGTGATAATGTTTGTACTGCTTCTGCAAATAATGAAGTTCTTGCACTATATTCATGGCTTCATACCTCTCCTTCGTTTTCTTCATCTTTCTCTGATTGGAACCCTTCAGACTCAAATCCATGTAGTTGGTCTTATATCAACTGTTCTTCACAAAACTTTGTCACTGAAGTCACTATACAGTCTATTGAGTTGGCTCTTCCCTTTCCTTCCAATCTTTCTTCGCTTCCTTTTCTCCAGAAGTTCGTTGTTACTAATGCCAACCTCACTGGGAGTATCTCACCTGACATTCAGTATTGGTCTAAACTGACTGTTATTGATGTTAGTTCAAATAGTCTTGTTGGTGATATTCCTTCTGGTGTTGGGAAGCTTCAAAATCTTCAAGACTTGATTTTGAACTCCAACCAACTCACTGGACAGATTCCGAAGGAGTTAGGTGATTGTAGCAACTTGAAGAATCTTCTTATTTTCGATAACTATTTAAGTGGGAATCTTCCTGTGGAGCTGGGAAAATTGTTGAAGTTGGAAGTTATACGTGCTGGAGGGAACAAAGACATTGAAGGAAAAATCCCAGATGAGATTGGAGATTGCCAGAATTTGCAGGTTTTGGGTCTTGCTGATACTAAAATCTCTGGTTCTATTCCTACTTCATTGGGAAAACTAAGCAAGCTTCAGACACTGTCAATTTATACTACTATGCTTTCTGGGGAGATTCCACCTGATATTGGCAACTGCTCAGAACTCATTGACTTGTTTCTTTATGAGAATGATCTCTCTGGCTCTTTACCACCAGAGTTGGGAAAGCTTCACAAGCTGGAGAAGATGTTATTGTGGCAAAACAGTTTTGATGGGACTATTCCTGAGGAAATTGGGAACTGCAGAAGCTTGATTTCAATAGATCTTTCGTTGAATTCTTTCTCAGGAAGCATACCATGGTCTTTTGGAAACCTCTCCAATCTTGAAGAGCTTATGCTTAGTAGTAATAATATCTCTGGTTCAATCCCATCAGCTCTTTCCAATGCTACTAGACTCTTGCAGTTGCAGATTGATTCCAATCAGATATCAGGGACCATTCCTGCCGAGCTTGGACTTTTGACTCAGCTCTTAGTATTTTTTGCTTGGCAGAACAAACTTGAAGGAAGCATTCCATCAACATTAGCTGATTGCATGAACCTTGAAGCTGTTGACTTGTCACACAATGAGCTCACTAGTAGCTTACCTCCTGGCCTTTTTGAGCTTCGGAATTTAACAAAGCTGCTTCTCATCTCTAATCACATTTCTGGTTCCATCCCTCCTGAGATTGGTAAATGTACTTCTCTTATTCGACTCAGGCTTTCTGATAACAGAATCAATGGAGAAATCCCAAGAGAAATTGGGTTCCTGAGCAACCTCAGTTTTCTTGACTTGTCTGAAAACCGTCTTTCTGGATCAGTGCCTGCTGAGATTGGTAACTGCAGTAATCTCCAGTTGCTTAACCTAAGCAACAACACCATCAGAGGTAATTTGCCAAGCTCTTTATCTTCTCTTACCAGGCTCCAAGTATTGGATATTTCAGTCAATAAGTTAGTAGGACAAGTTCCTGATAATTATGGTAGACTTGTCTCACTCAATAGGCTTATTCTTAGTCTAAACTCCTTGTCTGGTTCAATCCCATCTTCTCTTGGCCACTGTTCCAGCCTTCAATTTCTTGATTTTAGTAGTAACCACCTCTCTGGAAAAATTCCAATAGAACTTTTCGACATACAATCTCTTGAAATTGCTCTGAACTTGAGTTTTAATGATCTTTCTGGGATAATCCCACCACAAATATCTTCTCTCAACAAACTATCAGTACTAGATATTTCACACAACAAATTCGAAGGTGAGGTGATGGTACTTTCCGGGCTAGAAAATCTTGTTTCTTTAAACATATCATACAACAACTTCACCGGATATCTCCCAGATAGCAAGCTCTTTCGACAATTGTCAACAACAGACATTGCTGGAAATGAAGGACTGTGCTCAAATGGCGGCGACTCATGTTTCATCAGCATTGGCACACCAATGGGTGAGCGGGCCAGCAGCAGTTTCAGAAGCCAACACAGACTGAAACTAGCCATAGCATTGCTCACAACATTGACAGTAGCACTAGCCGCTTTCGGCGCTTTTGCTATTTTTCGAGCACGAAAAATGATGAGCGAGGACAACGATTCTGAGATGGGGAGCGAGTCATGGCCTTGGCAATTCAGCCCATTCCAGAAGCTGAACTTCACAGTCGAACAAGTTCTAAAGTGTCTGGTGGAAGAGAATGTGATCGGAAAAGGGTGTTCTGGGGTTGTTTATAGAGCAGAAACAGACAATGGAGAAGTCATCGCAGTAAAGAAGCTATGGCCAACGGCAGTGGCTGCCGGATACGACTGTCAATACGATAGAGTTGGAATTAATGGAGGAGTTCGCGATTCCTTTTCGGCCGAGGTGAAGACCCTTGGCTCGATTCGCCATAAGAACATTGTGAGGTTCTTAGGTTGCTGCTGGAACCGCAAAACAAGATTACTCATGTATGATTACATGCCTAATGGAAGCTTAGGCAGTCTTCTCCATGAACGAACTGGAGGCTGCAGCTTGGAATGGGAGCTTAGATATCGAATAGTACTCGGTGCAGCTCAAGGTTTAGCTTATCTCCACCATGATTGTGTTCCTCCAATAGTTCACAGAGACATCAAGGCCAACAACATTCTCATTGGTCCTGAATTTGAACCTTACATAGCAGATTTTGGGCTAGCCAAGCTAGTCAACGATGCAGATTACGCCAGGTCTTCTAACACAGTAGCTGGCTCTTATGGCTACATTGCACCAGGTTAGTACAACTTCACCATAATCCCATGTCTAATCCAAGTTCATAATCTAAGAAACATTATTCACACACAACATTTTTTGTTTTCATTTTCTTATAGAGTATGGATATATGATGAAGATAACAGAGAAGAGTGATGTTTATAGCTATGGAGTGGTTGTGTTAGAGATACTAACAGGAAAGCAACCAATCGATCCAACAATACCAGAAGGGCTCCACATAGTAGATTGGGTCAAGCAGAGAAGAGGGTCCGAAGTTGAAGTCCTGGATCCGAGCGTCCGAGCCCGACCCGAATCAGAGATTGACGAGATGTTGCAGACCTTAGGAGTGGCTCTACTGTGCGTGAACCCCACGCCGGACGATCGGCCGACGATGAAAGATGTGGCTGCGATGCTGAATGAGATAAGGCAAGAGAGAGAAGAGTACGTGAAAGTGGATATGCTTCTAAATGGTTTTTCTGCAAATAATGATAACCATGATCATAAACAAGACATTAAGATTAAGACTAAGACTACAACTGGTTCTTCTAGTTTCGTAGGTCCATCGACCATGGCTACCTTTTCTAGGTCCTCGTCCTCGTTGATATACTCTTCTTCGTTCACTGCGAAGTGATTATTAGTAAAATCAAAACAAAAAAAAGTTGTTATTGTTTTTGGAATAAGTCAAATAATTACAAGTGCTTAATCCAGTTTGAATTTATATATTGTGTTTTAAAACCATTACGTGTATGTGTATGTCCAAGTCAATTAATTAGAAGTAGTTTTGATTTTCATTAGGTGTTGAATGAAAATTAAATTGTGGCCTTTTTTTCATTTTATTTAAAAAGTAAGGTACGTTGAGTGTATTTTTTTTTTTTGCGACAAAATGATTTAGTATTAATTTTTAGTTGTATTTGTTGGTCTGAAATCATTAAGTGCTACCTGAGACTAAATTCAACAAGTTATTGTTCCAAACTTTGGAATACTTGCGGCAAAACTATGCTATGTTTCGGGTTTGTTAGCTGCATATGTTTAATCTATTCTTCTTTTTAACGGGAGAATACTTAAAGCTAAGTAAAGAGTAATTCCGTTAGTCTAAGTCTATTTAGAGTTGATATAGCGTACTCTAGGATGTGACATAACGCTATTGGTATAATTTAGTAGCGAATCTACATATTTCAATTTAAAATTAATTATGATATCACTACAAGAAACGGGGCTTTTGTCGGCACGTTTCGAAATGCACCGGTAAAAGTTTCTTTTACTGATACGTTTCAATATTGCGCTGGCAAAAAACTTCACTTTTATTGACGCCATGCCCAATTACGCCGGCAAAAGTTTGCACACTTTTTATGACTTACTTTTTTTCCAGCGCACTAAGCATTATTGCGCAGGAAAAAATAATTTTTACACGAATCTACTTTTGACGGTTGTATTTTTGTCGGTGCATTACAATGTAGCGCCGGCAAAAGTCTTATAAACACTCCGTTAAAAGTCATAAATGCGCTGGGAAAAGTTAAAATTGTGTTAGTAAAAATATTAAAGAATAGAAATACACAATTTTTGTAAATTTTTATAAGTGATTATAGTTTTATATAGTATTATTTATTAATTAATAATTATTTAACATCTAATCAAGGGTATCAAGTTATTCGATTGATCTAAGATCAACAATAATACTAATTATGCTTATCTAACCATACAATTATCATTTATTTTTAAAAATTGCTATCATAGGTCTAATAAACCGTTGTATTATACATAAGTTTATGAATATATACAATCGTGGTCTTACTCAGCATTATTAGTGTTACTGATCATACGATCGAGTATTGTTCTTTAGTTAATTTATATATGTATGTTTCATTATTGATAATTTCTTGAAACGTTAAATAATTATTTATTTTTTGAGGAACAAAGAAATAGTCGATCATACCACTCATCTTTTATTATCATCAACAAGAATTAATAGTAATTGTATTGAATGTGTAAGTAGATAAACTCTTGTGATATATAAATATTGTTGTATGTCCTTAAATTTCATCAATTTTTAGATATATTTAATATTTTACTATTAATTATGAACATTTTAAATAGTTCGATGAAACCCTAAGTGTTAAAATATTCTAAATGTTAAGCACTACTCCTTGTTAACTTAGTTTGTTGGTAGGGCGTGTTTTGATCTCGTTCGATAAAACACCCGAAAAATACGTTAAGCATATCAATTTTTAGATATATTTAGTATATATTATTAATTATGGACATTATAAATAGTTTGTTTAAACGGTAAGAGTTAAAATATTAGAAATTAGTAGTACGTTAAGCATGCATGTTTTGATCTCTTTCGTTATAACACCCGAAATTATAAGTATGTTAAGCATTTGAACTATTATTTTGTTGTTTAGACATTTACATGTTTTAATTATCATGTGCGGATAATTGAAATAATTTTAATAATTAAACGTGAAAATGTTAAAAAAAAAAAGTTTTGCTGGCGCAAACTGACCTTTGCCAGCGCAATATTGCGCCGATAAAAGTATTTTCACTGGCGCATTCGACGAAATGCGTCGACAAAAGTGTAGCGGGAAAATTTCCGCCTTCGATTTTTTAAAACACACGTGGTAGGTGAAAACTTTTGCCGGCGCGTTTCGTTGCGACGACAAAAGTCATAAATTGTGTCGGCAAAAGTCCACTTAAATGAAATAACACTGTTTTGTATTAGGGCAACATGGATGACTTTTGCCGGCGTAACGAAATTAGCCTGCAAAAGTCATCAAGATTTTAACCAGCCGCCCCATCTTCTTCCCACATTCTCAAAATCCTTAACTCTTTATTTCTCTCTACTCCACCACACCACCACCCCAGTCACCCCTCTCCATTTCTTCCTCTCTCTAACTCTCTGTCCCTCTCATTTTCCCCGCCTCCATCACGTCACCACCACCACGCTACCCCCACCTAGCCGCCTCCACCACGCCCTCTCCCCCTCTTGGCTTTTCCGCCTCCATCACTGTAACACCCTCACTTATTTTAGTTAAAACCATATTTGAGGTGTTACGTTTTAAAACTATATCATAATTTATTACTGCAAAAGTCCGGACATTTTTTTTTTTAAACTTGAAAACTTATTTCACATTATTTACATTAAACATAAAGTGGGTCTCAAACATATTATACATAAGTATTAAATAACTCAATTTGTTTTCAAAACATAACTTCACACTTTATTACAAACATCTCACTGATAACTGAAATAACCCACAAAAAGGTCGATATGTTCATATGTACAAATCAGGGTCAGGACCATGCTTCAGTTCTCCTCATGACATTCACACATTTCTTTCTCTACCTGCAACACAAGACAACTGTGAGCCTAAAGCTCAGTAAGCAAAGTAATGCATGTAATGCTAATGATTACCCAATATCAATGGACATACACAACTTCTTTTTAAATTTTGGGCCCCTTAATATTGTGCACACTGTTTGAATTGGTCAATGCCCGCAGGGCTTATTACACATACAATATAAAATCCCATGGGTTCTCCTCCGGCTAGCCATCACCACAGTAGGGCACATTAAAAACCTTATTCCATCGTTGCCCCGTCGGGCTCAAGAGTTAAGGCGGCCACACACTGTGGTGTCAATACATATAACAATAACTCATATGGAGGAGAAATAAAAAACGAAAACATGGCAACAATATAATTGGTTCACTAAAACCTAGCCCAAATTATTGGGCAGCCACTATAAGCCTACTATAGGCCTCCGTTTACACTTATTAACACTTTCATTTGCCTTTTCAAAACAGTGGCACTGAACTTAAACTTCTTATAACAACTTTCTTTTATGTTGCACAAAACTTGCAAATGCATCATATAATTAATCATCATAATATCATGCATGATCTTATATCATATAATAATTTACCATATCACTATTATGCCATGCATACAAATTTATGATGAAGTGTCACTGTATGTTAATACCACTTACTCACAAAATATTCATATAATGCATACTTTCACATAACACATAATTCTTGTGTTGCAGTTGAGTACTTTACTTACCTTTTGTCCAAAATATAGTTCACCGTGTAACAAGTGGTGTCTTAGGTATTGATGTGCTTATCCTGACAATGGCATGGATTTCTCATCATAATGATGGCAGTAATACATTGAACTCTCATTTAAAAAAAATACCCATAAAACATCATATCAAATTTCATACCCAAAACATGCCTAAAATGCCTTAAACCACCTAAATCGAGCATTAGATTTATCTTAGACATTTGGAGAAATTTTGACACCTTTCATCTCATCATTTCACCTTTTGACTTATGAAAACCTTATCACTTCAATAATTTCGACTTAATCATCTGCTAGGCCTATTATCCTTATGTGTAAAACACTCACACCAAACCTTAGGTGCATATGACTTCATACCCAATAGTTATGCTTACCCGATCGAGCGTAGCGCACTTATGCTAAGCTCGTTTTGACTTTGCATCAATACCACTGATTATGTATACCTCCCATCAAGAATTGATCTAATGGTTCTAAAACCATTTTTACATCATCAATGAGACCTTAATCATACCTCGATTACATTTGGTAAATCCATAAATACTCAATTTTACACTGAAATACTAGTAATCGACATTGTACTATTTTTCACTACTTAACCTATTTTGCCTTCTATATCTCACTTTCATCACTTAATTCCATGCCTTGTCCATATTTTTCATACTTTCTTATATCTTGAGCACATCAAACACCCATAAAAGACAACTCAAATGCCACAAGGTTAATAATATTGAGCATACATATAGACATCACATACACAACTTTTATACTTATACATGAAAACACTTATAAGAATATGCATATGCTCAAATTATACATATTGTATGATATGTAATGCAATGCAATCATGTGATTATTGGCTATATATATCAAAATAATGTGGGTGCTACAATCACGCCACCCTGCCGCCCCTTTCTTGGTATTTTAGTATTTTAATTATTTTTTTATTATTATTTTCTTAATTATTTATTTAATTTTTTTACAGGGACCCAACCACTACCAAAGCCCCCAACTGCCGGCGATACTCGAGGCCATTGCCCCCCTGACCACTGCTAAAGCCCCTCATTATAAAATTTTAATTTTATTTTAAATTATTTATTTTTGCTTGTTAATATTTATTATACTGTATTTTGTGATATATGAATTTTAGTTAAAGTATGAACTTTAAAAAAAAATAGATTAATAATGTATGTTTAAATTTTTAAATTATTTTACATTAAATGTGATATGTTTGTAAATATGTATTTAATAATTTTTTTGTATTAATAAAAAAATCAGTTTTGGTATATGTTTTTTTGTGATTAAATATTTGTATATATGTAAATGGATGTATTTGTTAATATATATGTTTTGTATGATTTGAGAATATTCTGGTTATATATGTGCTTAATTTGTTAGTTTTAAAATTTTTGGGATAGTTTGAAATATAGCCGTTATGCTGCTCAAATTCTGTTAGACTTAGTAAAATTAATAAAAGTTTAATAATTAATTAAATAAAAATTTGAGTATAATTAAAAATATATCTAAATTTTTTTTAACTATAATTTAAATAAAATAAAATTACCAATCATAATAATTAACAAATAATTTTAACATTAATATTAGATGTTATGTAATTGAAAAAAATTAAAAATATAAATGATTTAATAAAATATAATTAAGTAAAATATAAATATAATAAAATTTTTATTAATTAAGTAAATAATCAAATACAAATTGAAGAATTTAATAAAAAATTACAAAATAAAATTAATGTATAATTAAATTAATTTAAAAATAAAAGTATTAAATAAGTAAATGATTTAAAAAATTGTAATAATTAATAATTAACTACATTTTCTTTGGTAAATATAAATAATTATTTTTGCTAAAGAAATGATATTATTATCACTTAGTGATAATTAGGGAGACAAATAGTCATGAAATATTTTGACTATCATTTATCTCATTTTAAGACAATTAGTAATATTTTCTTAATTATTTCGTTTGAAGATGGCAAGCGACAAAAGCTGGATGAGTGCAGGGAATCGTTGGTCTCTGGAGTACATAAATGGTGTTAAGGAGTTCTTCGAGGTCGCTCAAAATATGATGAACGATCGGGGTTTGACTCGTTGTCCGTACAAGAAATGTGGGAATGTTAAGTTCCAGCCTATAAATGCAATTTCAATGCATTTATTCAACAATGGCATCATACAGTCCTACAAAGTATGGCATTACCATGGAGAGGCGCTGTCGCCGCCACCAGGTGTGGTACGAGATCAGGATAGAGATGAGACAACGGACATCCTGGAGGATATAATAAACTATATCTTTACAGTTACGAAAATATTATAAAGGTAACAATGTTTTAATAATTTGTTTTTTTAGATCGACCCGTCTACTGCCTAGTTTCCGAGCATACTTAAAGTTAGGTAAATAATTAATAAATATTAATTATTAATTGGTTGGTGTCAATTAGTAATTAATTATTAATTATTAATTAAATTTATAACAATTAAATCTTTATAATCTATGTGTCAATATTTTTATGATTAATGATTGTGGACTAAGATAAAAAAGATAACGTAATTAATGTTGTCCCCGTATCAAGGAGCTTATGGGCTAAGTTAGTTTGTTCAAAAAAATCCATATATAAATCACAAACATGTAAATATTGTTGACGTATATGTTTAGAGACGTAAATTCTCCATTAATGGAATTAACTGTTCTTACTGTATATATCAACAATATCTTCATTATTGTGATTTAGATATGAATTTTCATTACCAAATTAACTTTGGCCCATTTGCTCCCTTATACAAGAACAAAATTGATTACATTCTTTTCCAATCACTGGTTTGCAGTCATTAATGATAGGATGTTGGCAGATAGATAATAAAGTTATACTTTGTATGTAGTTATATTAAAAATTTCTAAGTTAGGTTTTCAAATAATGTTATATTGGAATGTGATATATGTGTTTTTTATTGTACAAACTGATATGACCGACCGTTGAGAATCGCAGAGTACAACCCCTGTATCATCTACTGCTTCTTGTGTCGGCGATAATGTCGATGGTCAGTTCCCGCCTGATATGGACATTGTCATGGATGTCCTTGGGCCCCCCTTGCGTTATAAGAAAGGGTTTGGGAGGTTGCCTAGGTTGAGGGAAATTGGCGCAAAGAGAGCAGCATCTTCATCAACTTCTCAAATGTTTGTGCAATTGCCACCTGAAGTGAACACCATTTTGGAGCAAACTCAGGACATTATGCAGGAAAATCAGAACCTAAAGTAGTATACGACTAAACTTGAGAGTCGTCAACGACGTCAAGATGTACTGCTTAGTGCTTTGTTGAAGCAGGTTGGTGTATTGGCTCCTGGTTTTACTATTGACTTACCAAAAGAGGACCCAGATGAAGACGATAGTCCAGGTGACGATGATGCTCACGGGAGTGGGGATGATGAGGATGACAATATACATTTGTAGAACTTTTTTATTAATTTAAAGTTTAATTGATTAGATATTTAATTTACAAAACTACTTTTATATTTTCATGTTTAGTAAAGACAATAGACATTAATAGTTATAAAATATTTTATATTTATTTATAATTAAATAATATTACTAAAAAATTAAATAATTATTTATATATTAAAATCGAAATTTATTAATTAATATTAATATATTGAAAATAAAATTAGTAATATTATTAAAAAATATTTTTACCAGCGCAAAATTACGTCGGCAAAAGTCTCTATCTTTATTGGCGCAAAAATGCGCCACTAAAAATCTTATTATTACCAGTGCAAAAAAGTGTCACTAAAGATATCCAAATTTACTGGCGCAATGTTGCGCCATTAAAAGCAACACCCGCTAAAAGTTTCTTTCACAATCCCGTGACAAATTTTTTCGTCGGCGCATCCGAATTTTTCCCAGCGCAGTTTTGCGTCGCTAAAAGATACCTTTACCGGTGCAGTACGTTTTGCGTCGGAAAAAGTCTCATTATCGACGTATGTTTGCCATCACATTTCGCCAACGCAAAAGCGCGTCGGGAAAGCCTAAAGGGCTTTTGCCGGCACAAAACTTAACTTTTGCCGGTGTAAAACGTGACTTTTGCCAGCGAAAAAATGCGCTGGCAAAAGTCTCATTTTTTTGTAGTTACTCATTTGCACCAATAGCGGTATAGGGTGTTAGTCACCCTAGGGTGCTCTTTAGCATTGTAAGTGATTAGGAAGAAACATGTCATCACCTAATTGGACCATTTCATAATTAAATTTTTTATCAATTGTAAATTAGGAAAAATAATTAAAAAACTTAATTAAAATAAATCAAATATTAAATTTGTGTCGCTAAAACTTTTTTTCACAATCTCGTGGCAAATTTTTTCGTCGGCGTATCCGTATTTTTCCCAGCGTAGTTTTGCGTCGCTAAAAGATACCTTTACCAGCGTAGTACGTTTCACGTCGGCAAAAGTCCCATTATCGACGGATGTTTGCCGTCACATTTCGCCGACGCAAAAGCGCGTCGGGAAAGCCTGAAGAGCTTTTGCCGACGCAAAACGTGACTTTTGCCGAGGCAAAAACACGCCGGCAAAAGTCTCGTTTTTTGTAGTGTATTCATTTGCACCAATAGCGGTATAGGATGTTGGTCACCCCAGGGTGCTCTTTAGCATTGTTAGTGATTAGGATGACATGTCATCACCTAATTGGACCATTTCATAATTAATTTTTTATTAATTTTAAATTAGACAAAATAATAAAAAAACTTAATTAAAATAAATCAAAAATTTAATTCTAAAATCAAAGTTTAACAAACTTAAACCCTAAAATTAATCTCCAAATTTTAATAAAAATCAAACTAAATTATGTTAATCTTCTTCTCCACCTAAAAAAATTGTTCCTTTGCTCCCTTTCCCTCTCTTCTCCTTTCCTCATTCTATTAGAACTCAATCACAATAATACAAAAGCAAAAAAAATAAAAAAACAAATTATACAAAAATTCTTTACCCAGCACAAATTTGAACAATCAACCCCTAATCTCACCCATTACAGAATAGAACAATTCCCGTCAATCCACTAGCCCAATTGTCCCACCCTTTCCCCTGAAACCCAATGCCATGCACCACCCCAAACGCGATACCTAGCACCACCATCACTGCCTTCCAATCGTCTCTTCCCCTATCAAGAATATGTCATGCCTAGTGTTCCCATGACATTCCTGTCACCAACAACAAAATTATAATATTTATTTTTATTCAATAAGAATATATATAAGTTAGATCATGTTGTCCGTGTTTTCGCCACTCGACAAGTGACAATTAGGAGTAATTAGCGACACATTATGAAGTTCTCGGAGTGTGAACTCTTCCAGGAAACTCAGTCCGACCAAGTCGTGGATGTCTCCAAGTGAGGCCATGGCCTGAGGTTTGCCCTCGAGGCGAGGATGTCTCCATGTGAGGCCACGTCCCGAACCAATCTCCAAGTCAAGGATGTCTCCAAGTGAGGCCACGCCCCGAGGCCTATCCTCGAGGCGAGGATGTCTCCAGGTGAGGCCAAGTCCCGAGAGGATCTCTTCACTCACCCATCTTTCAGGTCCAAGATTATGTTCTCGGACCTAAAGTAGAGATGTCATGTGTCAGTAACTATAGGTATGGGCCACCAGAGGATCATCTAACAACTTTTGGTGAGCCTTAATTAGTGGTGTTGAGTTTGTACCCTTGACAAACGACATTTCCCACAACACCGCATGACACGGGAAAACGTACTCTGCACCCTGACAGTCGGAGATATGTTCCCCATAAAGTTCGTATGAACAGAAATCCAAAGAAACACAAAAACGTTTTTAAATTGAAAACCATCAAATATATACATATATATGTGTTTATATATATATTTCAGTATTTGACCAATTAAAAACTGTATAAGAGTGAAAAGAGAGGGAATCATACCAGGATTTGAGGTTGATTCCTCAACTGCAACAGCATCTTCAACTGCATCTTCAACAGTTGTTGTAGTGTGACTTGGAAAAGTAAACTCGGTATCTTCAACTGCATCTTCAAACATAGGGCGAACAGAAAAAAGTCCCATTTTTACAGCACAAAACATAAATACACAACCGGTTATAAATCCTACACACCATACTACACAAAAAATTAAGGTTTTAGGAATGTAGTCATCCATTGTTTTTTTTTTCAAAAAAAGAGCAGAGCAGAAACAAGAAACAAGAAGAATGAAGGATGAAGAAGAAACAAGAAACTTGAAGAAGAAGAAAAAGAAGTCAGCAAAATAGGCTGATAGAACACTGTCCCAAAATAGGCTCAATAACATCCCATCAGTCATATTATTTTCAAAAAATAAAAAATGTATATATATAATTGGGCCTCAATTAATTTCCAGCCCAATTTACCTCCTGACCGAAAGTTACGAACCACATTACCAATTATACCATATATAAAACCCAAGTATATATGCATGTATGTATGTATGTATATATGCAGAGAGAGACAGACGAACGGCAATGTGCAGAGAGAGAGAGACGAACGGCAATTGCTCATGTAAAAATGAGACTTTTTTCTGTTCGCCCTATGTTTGAAGATGCAGTTGAAGATACCGAGTTTACTTTTCCAAGTCACACTACAACAACTATTGAAGATGCAGTTGAAGATGCTGTTGCTGTTGAGGAATCAACCTCAAATCCTGGTATGATTCCCTCTCTTTTCACTCTTATACAGTTTTTAATTGGTCAAATACTAACATATATATATAAACACATATATATGTATATATTTCATGGTTTTCAATTTAAAAATGTTTTTGTGTTTCTTTGGATTTTTGTTCATTTTTATGATCTCTTCTTGTTGTCACTTTGGTGAAGAACCCTCTTTTAAGTGTTTTGATCAATTCATTCAAGTGTTTTGATCTATTTGGAGATCTGAAGTTACTGTTAAACTATTGGTTTATTTTTGCTAATTTTTCATTTCTAATTAATTCTATGTATTATATCCTTGGGATGGGATGTTCTATCCTACTGACTTCATAAAAATGAACAGAAATCCAAAGAAACACAAAAACGTTTTTAAATTGAAAACCATCAAATATATACATATATATATGTGTGTTTATATATATATATATTTCAGTATTTGACCAATTAAAAACTGTATAAGAGTGAAAAGAGAGGGAATCATACCAGGATTTGAGGTTGATTCCTCAACTGCAACAGCATCTTCAACAGTTGTTGTAGTGTGACTTGGAAAAGTAAACTCGGTATCTTCAACTGCATCTTCAACTGCATCTTCAAACATAGGACGAACAGAAAAAAGTCTCATTTTTACAGTACAAAACATAAATACACAACCGGTTATAAATCCTACACACCATACTACACAAAAAATTAAGGTTTTAAGGATGTAGTCATCCCTTGTTTTTTTTTTTCAAAAAAAGAGCAAAGCAGAAACAAGAAACAAGAAGAATGAAGGATGAAGAAGAAACAAGAAAAAGAAACAAGAAACTTGAAGAAGAAGAAAAAGAAGTCAGCAAAATAGGCTGATAGAACACTGTCCCAAAATAGGCTCAATAACATCCCATCAGTCATATTATTTTCAAAAAATAAAAAATGTATATATATATAATTGGGCCTCAATTAATTTCCAGCCCAATTTACCTCCTGACCGAAAGTTACGAACCACATTACCAATTATACCATATATAAAACCCAAGTATATATGCATGTATGTATGTATATATGTAGAGAGAGAAAGACGAACGGCAATGTGCAGAGAGAGATAGACGAACGGCAATTGCTCATGTATATATGCATGTATGTATGTATGCATGATCGGCAGAGAGAAAGAGAGGAGAGGGAAAGTCAAAAGAAATTCATTGTTTAAGCATCAATTAAACCGAACCAAACTAAACTTTAATTCATTACAAACTACATAGACGAAAAGAACATCAAATTTTCGCCACTGAGTAATTGTCGCTTATCTATCTGATGATTCGTATGAGCGTGTGGATAAATGAGGTTTCTTTTTATTTTCTTTTAAAAAAGATGATGGCTATGAAAATTACTACAAACCAAAACCCATCATATTCGATCATCGACATCATAAAACAAGATGTTGTAAACTAGCATTCAATTTGGATAAGTTCCCACATATTGGGAACGCTCAATTTTCGATTACTGCATATGTAAACAATCAGAACAAACAATTTTTCTTTGAACCCAGCTGAAAACTAAGTTCTAAATACATGATTTTCACAATGAATAGGGAAAAAAAATACTAATCGACAGAGGAAGAGGCGATAGCTGATCCACAGCCGAAGGTCTTGAAGCAAGCATCGACAATCTTGCCCGTGCTCTCGTCGACCTTGATTTGAAGCTTCATGACATCGCCACACGCTGGTGCTCCAACGAGGTCAGTCCCCACCGTTGGATCAGTCTTGTCAAACGATCCAACATTCGGGGTTGTTGTAGTGGTCGACGACCCTCTCGTGGTAGCGACTGTGCCGACCGTGAAGCTAGACCTTATAGAATTCTCTTGGACGTTAGCCTCAACATTTTTTCAATTCGAAATTGTGTTGAAGAGAAATTGAAAGGTAAAGTGTGTATTTAGGGTTTGAGTTTGAGATTCTGAATAAGAGGCGGTTTTGATTTTGTGGTGTGTACGGATGATGAGCTGACACGTGCAGCAATGATATTTGTAAAGATAAATTACAAATTATAGTAAGGTGTTAATAGGATATTTTAGTCTAGTTATAATATATTTTAATCATCTGATTTAAAAATTAGTTTGCAAAAATTCAACTCTAATATGTTATAAAATTTCTACCACGAAACTGAAAAAACTCAAATTTCTACCACGAAAGGATATGTTAGGGTATTTTTTGTAGAGTCCAAGAACTTTACTTAGTTAATTATTTAGTAGTATTATAGTATGTATAGTATTATCTTTGTAACTGTGGATTTTTGGTTCAGACCGGGAATTATTTGGACACTCATAGTAGTACTTATAGATTTTCTAAGTTTAACCTATAGTTTAAGAATATTAAGTTTAACCTAAGGTTTGATTATATGACTGATATTAAGGATAATATTTATTATACTATAGGGTTTAGATGAGGACCAATAGGATTTTAAGCACATGTTATGAATGGGTGATTAAGGATTAAGTATTTTGAGGATTTAATTCAATAAGGAGTAAAGTTTGAATGCTATAAGGTCAGTCAGCAGCTTTGAATACGTTGAGGGCTTAGTCAAGGCTGTTTACTCCATTCAAACTTAGCTAAAAATGTGTAATTTCGTGTTTAATTAATCAGTGTGTGCCGATATATTGCAGCTATAGGGGGCGATATATCGCAGCACGTAGATACGGAAAACACGAGACGATGCACAACTGCCTCGGGCATACTGGCCCAGGCGATATATCGCCTACAGGGGGCGATATATCGCCTCCTTCAGTATGTTTTGAAAGTTTTTTAATTCTTTTTCCATTCAGCCATTCAACCTCTTGATAAGTCCAGCATCTTTTTGAACGAGTCTTCAGCCTCTGCTGAACGATTATTCAAATATTTTTCACCTAAAAAGCTATTATTTTTATTCAAGTAAAATCAAGATCCTTTCATTCCTAAACTCTATAAATAGGACCTAGTACCCAGTCATTATTCATCTTTTGCTCTAAGTTCAGAGGCTGCAAGTGCTAAGTGAGTGTGAGAGTATAAACACCTGGGTTTGGGAATCATAAGCTTGATCATCCTAAGCTTATCAAACACTTTGGGGAGTAAGGTTTTAGAGTATTTCGGTTTGAGGAGTAGATTGGTCTTACAAGTCTTCAAGGTAGCCCAAAACTCTAGTTCAATTCTGTATTTAAGTTCTCATAATCTTCTACTCAGCCTCTAACCTTAATCTTTATTTTGGTTAGGAAATTTAAGTTCTTGAGCACATAAGTTTTGGTAAGTATGTTTTTCAATGGTTTAGTCTTCCCATTCCTTTTCATCTCTTTTTCTTCATTAGACTCACTCTTTTTCATAATGATTATTAGGAGTGTTCCAAAGTCCCAACACTGTCCACATATCCCAGTAACTTTGGTAAGGAAAATAGGATAGAATCTATATGTTTTATGCTTATGTTATCTTATGTGTTATGTTATGAAATATGTTATAAATATGTTATGAATATGTATGTATGTTTGTAGGCTTGGGCATATGACCCATAAGACTAACAAGACCCCAAATAGATTATGGGCATATGACCTACTTAGCTAGTAGGACCCCACTAATCTCATGGGCATATGACTTGTTTAGTCTATGGGACCCCAAGTAATAATGGCCATTATAATAAGTGTATGTAATAAGTGTTATGATATGTCTTTATGTTTATTATGAAATTTATGTACTTGATGTATGTGTTAGATTTTCCTTGCTGGGCATTAGGCTCATTCCTTTTTGTTTTATGTGCAGGAAAATAGCTTTAGTGGCGGTAAGGTTCGTGGATGCTTGGGATTGTGTATCGATGGTGAATGGATTCAAGGAGTCGAGTGTTCGATTTCGAGGATGTAGTCTTTTCTTTATGGGTTTATATGTAATTTTTCCGCATTTTCTATGTAACGCCTTTTTACTTTAAGTTATGTTTTGTTTTAAAGACAATGGGATCCCATATCCTTCTTGATATTTTGTAAGTAACTCTTATTTTTACAAGTTACTTAATAAAATTATGGTATTTTCGCAAATGTAAGTTCTATTAAGGTTTTGTATGTATAGTTTTGTTAATGGTCCAAAAGTCTAGAGTAGTGGGTCATTACATTTTTGCTGCACATAATTACAATCCAAAATTCAATTTCAATTGAATATCGTATAATCAATTTATGTATATATGTTTGTAAGTTTTATGTTGTGTATGAGTTATTCTATTGCCTAGTATATATCATATGGTCTCATATATTTAGATTTAACATGTTTTCATCAGAGAAATTTTGTGAAAAAGAGCAAATGGGTTTTGGGTTGGTTCATTTACTGCCATAAGCATCTTTTGTGCCATGTGACTGACTACATACACTGATCATCTCACAAGAGTTTTTGGCTGAACCGGTATAAACTTTGTGGTGTCATCTATTTAATTTTTTGTTCTTTAGTTTTATTTTGTTTGTTTTACTATTGTTATTTGCTTATCAGTTTTTGGTGTTGTATTAAATTTGCATATTTCAGGTTCTTGATCAGAGAATTACATTATATTCTATTGCATACTTTGTTTACTGCTTCTTCATTGTGTTATATTATATTATTTGAAACTTGAAAGTAACGATTATATACAATTTAAGCCATTATATTTATTTATTTGAATGTGAGCAATTATATTTAATTTAGTTAAACTTGGAATGTTTCTATCTAGTTAAAAGTTCATTTCTTTGGCTAGGAAGATTGGAAAATTGTTAGATATGATAGGGGAGGGAAAGTTGACACTTGTTTTTTGAAAATTGTTAGATTCAACACTAAAAAACAGTTTGAAAAACAATGCAGTGTGTTTGGCCTTGTTTTCTAAAAACAGGTTCTAAAAAACTGAGGTAAAAAAACAAGAATTTAAAAAACAACTAAAGTGTGTTCTCAACCAACTTCAACCACAACTCCTCCAAATCTTTCCTAAACTCAAAAACAACCTTATGACCATACTCCACTCATCCCAAGCACCCCAAATACCTAGATTTTCTCCCTTTCTTTTTCCTTCCTTTTTCTTCTTTTCTCTCTTTCAGACTTCTACACACTTCTCTACACTTCCCACTAGCATAAAGTCTCAGTAATTCCATCCTTAAAAAGCCAAATGACCATAATTCCCTCCCCTTTATTCCTAACCCTATAATCCACTTAAGGGCATTCTAGTCATTTTACCCAATTCCCACTAACTCCTCGAGTGTCTCTAATATTTCCCGCTTAATTCCCGATACCTAATTAGTCACTAATAATATTCCTCAACGTCAAGATAGACTCCAGTATATTCGCTAAATTCCCATTAGTTTCAGGATTCAGCTTGTGAAATAACATGGTTTGGTTTCTAATCGGTTGGGGTTTCGTAATGAGTAAGCGAGATATTAGGGATGTCGGGATTTAATTCTTGTTACTATACCACGATAGCACAATAAGCAACTCTAAGCATAGTCTAACGTCGACAATTCGTAAACTAATCACTGCCAAATTAGTATTCGACTATGAGGAATTAGGTTTGGGATTGCAGCTTGTGAAATATCATGGCTTGGTTTCTAATAGGTTGGGGTTACGTAATGAGTAAGTATGACATTAGGGATGTCGGAATGTAATTCTTGTTACTATACCGTGATTGCACAATTAGTAACACTAAACCTAGTCTAACGTCAAAAATTCGTAACCTAATTGTTGCCAAATTAGTATTCAACTACGAGGGATTAGATTCAAGATTGCGACTGGTGAAATAACATGGCTTGGTTTCTAATCGGTTGGGGTTATTAAGGAGTAAGCGGGTCATTTGGGATGTCGATATGTAATTCTTGTTACTATCCCACGATAGCACAATAAGTAACTCTAAGCAGAGTCTAACGTCCACAATTCGTAACCTAATCGCTGCCAAATTAGTATTCGACTATGAGGAATTAGGTTCGGGATTGCGGCTTGTGAAATAACATGGCCTGGTTTCTAATAGGTTGGGGATACGTAATGAGTAAGCGGGACATTAGGGATGTCGGGATGTAATTCTTGTTACTATACCGTAATAGCACAATTAGTAACACTAAACATAGTCTAACGTCCAAAATTCGTAACCTAATTGCTGCCAAATTAGTATTCAACTACGAGGGATTAGATTCGAGATTGCGGCTGGTGAAATAACATGGCTTGGTTTCTAATCGGTTGGGGTTATTAATGAGTAAGCGGGTCATTAGGGATGTCGGGATGTAATTCTTGTTACTATACCACGATAGCACAATAAGCAACTCTAAGCATAGTCCAACGTCGACAATTCGTAACCTAATCACTGCCAAATTAGTATTCGACTATGAGAAATTAGGTTCGGGTTTGCTACTTGTGAAATAACATGGCTTGGTTTCTACTAGGTTGGAGTTACGTAATGAATAGGCGGGACATTTGGGATGTCGGGATGTAATTCTCGTTACTATACCGTGATAGCATAATTAGTAACACTAAACCTAGTCTAACGTCCAAAATTTGTAACCTAATTGCTGCCAAATTTGTACTCAACTACGAGGAATTAGATTCGAGATTGCGGCTGGTGAAATAACATTGCTTGGTTTCTAATCAGTTGGGGTTTTTAATGACTCGGGATGTAATTATTGTTACTATACCATGATAGCAGAATTACTTACTCTAAGCATAGTCTAACATCAACAATTCGTAACCTAATCGCTGCCAAATTAGTATTCGACTATGAGGAATTAGGTTCGGGATTGCGGCTTGTGAAATAACATGGCTTGGTTTCTAATAGGTTGGGGTTACGTAATGAGTAAGCGTGACATTAGGGATGTCGAAATGTAATTCTTGTTACTGTACCATGATAGCACAATTAGTAACACTAAACCTAGTCTAACGTCCAAAAATTTTAACCCAATTGCTACCAAATTTGTATTCAACTACGAGGGATAAGATTCGAGATTGCGGCTGGTGAAATAACATGGCTTGGTTTCTAATAGGTTGGGGTTACGTAATGAGTAAGAGGGACATTTGGGATGTCGAGATGTAATTCTTGTTACTATACCGTGATAGCACAATTAGTAACACTAAACCTAGTCTAACGTCTAAAATTCGTAACCTAATTGCTGCCAAATTAGTATTCAACTACGAGGGATTAGATTCGAGATTGCGGTTGGTGAAATAACATTGCTTGGTTTCTAATCGGTTGGGGTTTTTAATGAGTAAGCGGGTCATTAGGAATGTCGGGATGTAATTCTTGTTACTATACCACGATAGCACAATAAGCAACTCTAAGCATAGTCTAACGTCGACAATTCGTAACCTAATCACTGCCAAATTAGTATGCGACTATGAGGAATTAGGTTTGGGATTGCGGCTTGTGAAATATCATGGCTTGGTTTCTCATAGGCTGGGGTTACGTAATGAGTAAGTGCGACATTAGGGATGTCGGAATGTAATTCTTGTTACTATACCGTGATTGCACAATTAGTAACACTAAACCTAGTCTAACGTCCAAAATTCGTAACTTAATTGCTGCCAAATTAGTATTCAACTACGAGGGATTAGATTCGAGATTGCGGCTGGTGAAATAACATGGCTTGGTTTCTAATCGGTTGGGGTTATTAATGAGTAAGCGGGTCATTTGGGATGTCGGTATATAATTCTTGTTACTATCCCACGATAGCACAATAAGTAACTTTAAGCAGAGTCTAACGTCCACAATTCGTAACCTAATCGCTGCCAAATTAGTATTCGACTATGAGGAATTAGGTTCGGGATTGCGGCTTGTGAAATAACATGGCCTGGTTTCTAATAGGTTGGGGTTACGTAATGAGTAAGCGGGACATTAGGGATGTCGGGATGTAATTCTTGTTACTATACCGTAATAGCATAATTAGTAACACTAAACATAGTCTAACGTCCAAAATTTGTAACCTAATTGCTGCCAAATTAGTATTCAACTATGAGGGATTAGATTCGAGATTGCGGCTGGTGAAATAACATGGCTTGGTTTCTAATCGGTTGGGGTTATTAATGAGTAAGCGGGTCATTAGGGATGTCGGGATGTAATTCTTGTTACTATACCACGATTGTAACGCCCTCGTTACCCCAGAACAGTTACGGTGAACAGTGAACCGGAAATTTGACTCGCTACCCGAGTCCTTTGGTTAAAAACGTGTTCTAGGTACTATTATCAGGTTAAGGTGAAAAACCAATAAAAAGGAAAGGGTACACTTCATTAAGTAAATAAACTGCTCATGAGCCTTTTAAAATGTTACAAGTAGTTCGTAATACAAAAGAGTTGCTACTGTTTCAGATTTACAGACCCCGCCGGCCTAAGCGGCAAAAATAGGGTAAACCCCTAGTCCCTCTGAGAACTCCTTGACCGTGGCGGTCAAGCGGCCTTGTATGTACATCACATCACCCAAGCTCTCCACTCAGGGTTGGTCAAGCTTTTCCTTCCCTTTACCTGCACCACATAGCACCCATGAGCCAAGGCCCAGCAAGAAAACACAATAAAGCATGATATAATATCAACAACGATCATAATAACCATTCAGGACTATCGGTCCGACAAATAGGTGACAATAGCCAAAAGCCACAATAATGAGCATCGCTCCCTCTAGCCATGTGACGATAGGGTCACCAGGGCTTAACTGATAAGTGATTCTTTCATAAGTTTGCTCAGGACAGGTGCATGGTGATTGGTCACCAACATAACCTTCCTCACGACTCTAGAGTCGACACTATGGACAACGTCCCTTAGCCATGTGACAAACGGTCACCGGGGTCATATACCTTGGCTATATTCATCTGGTCGTAGACCAGGCAAGCGCTTAATAGTTCTTCGACCTTAGGGTTGGTCTAGCATAAATGCCATAGAGCCATTCAATGCATGATTCTCGACTTTAGAGTCGGTCCCTAACTAGTCAGTGTCTTAAACAGGTAATCAGCGTTCATTAGCATTTAATATGCAATCCATGTCCACATATATCAACCAACAGGCCTCAATATCAAACCATGCATGTCATATACCTATACAGGGTGCAACTGTATTCATACACTGTTTTCTTACCTCTGGTTCGAGTGAGAATTATTATATGAACGACCCCTGAGAACGATCAACCTTTAAATTCCTTGACGGTCACCTGGTCACAACCAAATTATAGGATTCATCAATAAAAATGATAACTGAGGGTTCCCAAACCAAATCCCAGCCCCCGAGACATCAAATACTACCCAACTGGGTATTAGGTCCAATCCCGAGGCCTATGGTTTGAATCCCCAAGCTAAAAACCACATTTTAGCAAAATTGGCCTTAAGGGCCGCGGCCCTCCCCTGCTGCGCCGCGGCGCACCCTCAAACAGAGAGGGCTCCCTGCCTGCCAAATGCCAAGGGCCGCGGCGCACCCCTGCTGCGCCGCGGCGCCCAGCCCAGTTCAGCAACATGCCCACGCACGAACCCGTTTTTTTTCCCTGTGCGATTTCCTCTCAAACCAGTCCTAAAAACCTTCATAAAACCTCTTCCTAACATACAATTAAACCCCCAAATAACACCCTTAGCTCACTCTCATCAAACCCCAATCAAACTAACACTAAAACCCCCTTTGATTCTCACTTCCCACATCAAAAACATAAACTAAAAACTAAAAGTAAAACAGAGCACCAGCTGTGATAAATGGCCAAAACTCACCTTGAAACTAGCTTTAAACCTCCCACACAAGCTAAAACAAGTGCTCCAACCCAGACTTTCAATTTCCCTTGGTTGAATCTCCACCAAGAATTCAAAACCCTTAAAGAAGAAATGAAGAAGATGATGTACGGGAAAGGAAGAAGCAAACCCCTGTTTTTGTTCTGTTTATTCTACCACCTTCTACAGTCACATAAGTCCCATATATCCACCCCTAAAATGATCAAATTGCCCTTGTGTCATCTAAAGCCTTCCAAGCTACTCTAGGGGTAAAATTGGTACTTTTCGCTTAACCCGTTAATCATAATTAACGCTTCCCAATTCCCGCTAATCTCAATATCCTCAAACACCAATAGTTCATATCCCGTTACCCTAAAATCCCCGGTAACGCTATAACCATTAATATCACCACAAGTCTCACCCCGAGCCCCGAGCTCAAACCTGTTATGACCAAATCGATAAATCATAATTAAAGATCGTCTCATGTCGAAATACTCGAACCAATCCACATTATAATGTGGTCTCACAATATATCATTAACACGCAGACAAATATTCAATTATACCCTCAACAGGCCAAATTAACAAAACACCCCTGTAAACAAATGTGGACTCACATGCATGCATTTAACATCATATTATAATATAATTCTTATAAACATGCATAAACACATTTAATGGCATAATTAAACAGTTATGGCCCTCCCGGCCTACTAATCCAGCCATTAACCATAATAGGGAATCCGGGGCATTACAACGATATCACAATAAGCAACTCTAAGCATAGTCCAACGTTGACAATTCGTAACCTAATCTCTACCAAATTAGTATTCGACTATGAGGAATTAGGTTCGGGTTTGCTACTTGTGAAATAACATGGCTTGGTTTATACTAGGTTGGGGTTACGTAATGAATAGGCGGGACATTTGGGATTTCGGGATGTAATTCTCGTTACTATACCGTGATAGCACAATTAGTAACAATAAACCTAGTCTAACGTCCAAAATTTGTAACCTAATTGCTGCCAAATTTGTACTCAACTACGAGGAATTAGATTCGAGATTGCGGCTGATGAAATAACATTGCTTGGTTTCTAATCGGTTAGGGTTTTTAATGACTCGGGATGTAATTATTGTTACTATACCATGATAGCAGAATTACTTACTCTAAGCATAGTCTAACGTCAACAATTCGTAACCTAATCGCTGCCAAATTAGTATTCGACTATGAGGAATTAGGTTCGGGATTGCGGCTTGTGAAATAACATGGCTTGGTTTCTAATAGGTTGGGGTTACGTAATGAGTAAGCGTGACATTAGGGATGTCGGAATGTAATTCTTGTTACTATACCGTGATAGCACAATTAGTAACACTAATTGCGGCTGGTGAAATAACATTGCTTGGTTTCTAATCGGTTGGGGTTTTTAATGACTCGGGATGTAATTATTGTTACTATACCATGATAGCAGAATTACCTACTTTAAGCATAGTCTAACGTCAACAATTCGTAACCTAATCGCTGCCAAATTAGTATTCGACTATGAGAAATTAGGTTCGGGATTGCGGCTAGTGAAATAACATGGCTTGGTTTCTAATAGGTTGGGGTTACGTAATGAGTAAGCGTGACATTAGGGATGTCGGAATGTAATTCTTGTTACTATACCGTGATATCACAATTAGTAACACTAAACCTAGTCTAACGTCCAAAATTCTTAACCCAATTGCTACCAAATTTGTATTCAACTACGAGGGATAAGATTCGAGATTGCGGCTGGTGAAATAACATGGCTTGGTTTCTAATAGGTTAGGGTTACGTAATGAGTAGGAGGGACATTTGGGATGTCGAGATGTAATTCTTGTTACTATACCGTGATAGCACAATTAGTACGAATACCCTCGTTTAAGGGATGTTCATGAGGCTGATCTTGAGCCGCCATCCAAGCACGAATACCCTCGTTTAAGAGAATATTTTTGGTGTAGAAAGTCTCAAATTCAGGATCTTCCGCTGCACGGATTTCCTGAGAAACGAAGTCATACGCACGTAGATTCAAAGCCAGACCGACTACTCCAAGAGCACTCATCCATAAACCGGTTACTGGTACAAATAACATAAAGAAATGTAACCAACGTTTATTGGAAAAAGCAACCCCAAATATTTGGGACCAAAAGCGGTTAGCGGTGACCATTGAATAAGTTTCTTCAGCTTGAATTGGGTTAAAAGCACGGAATGTATTTGCACCATCACCATCTTCAAATAAAGTGTTTTCTACGGTAGCACCATGAATAGCACATAGCAAAGCAGCACCCAATACCCCTGCAACTCCCATCATATGAAATTTGTTCAATGTCCAATTATTAAACCCTTGGAAAAAGAGGATGAATCGAAATATAGCTGCTACACCAAAGCTTGGCGCAAAGAACCAACCAGACTGACCTAGCGGATAAATCAGGAATACAGAAACAAAAACAGCAATTGGACCGGAGAATGCGATTGCATTATAAGGTCGTAATTGAACAGATCGAGCAAGTTCAAATTGACGTAACATGAAACCTATTAGTGCGAAAGTGCCGTGGAGAGCAACAAAAGTCCACAGACCGCCTAATTGACACCAACGAGTAAAATCTCCTTGTGCTTCAGGACCCCAAAGTAACAACAAAGAGTGTGCTAAACTATTAGCAGAAGTAGAAACAGCGGCAGTTAAGAAGTTGCATCCTTCCAAATAGGAACTTGCTAATCCATGGGTATACCATGAAGTTACAAAGGTTGTACCCATGAACCAACCCCCTAAAGAGAAATAGGCACAAGGAAAGAGCAATAGACCGGACCAACCTACAAAAACGAAATGGTCCCTCTGTAACCAGTCATCCATAATATCAAATAAATCATTTTTGTCTTTGGTAAATTTACCAAGAGCTATAGTCATAGTGATCCTCCTATTTAACTACTTCAACCATTTCATTTTCGAACACTCGATTTCGTTTTCAGAGTGGTTGAGGCTTCTATTATTTTTTTATGATATTTTTTTTCGAATGGGTTTCTAATATATAAAAAAAATTATTGGTCTGTAACCCGACCAAGTTAACTCGATTCGGTTATCCTTTCCTATTCTTAATAATCACTTGAACCATGAATTGTCTTATTATTCATCAATTATCTATCTGATTTTTTTTTTTTTGAATTGGATATTGATATTGGATTTGATAAATATCAATGCAATGAATTGTTTGAAGACAGATCCTAATTGACATCATAACGAAATTCATTTGATTGATACCTGTACCTACTTCAACCTAGATCAAAAATAGTTCCTCGAATTATTAATAAAGTGATTTGGCCTGTCCCCCAAACAAAATTATTAATTATTAGAGAAAAAAAAATTCAAATTTTAAGAAAAAAAGAAAGAAAATAGATTTAGTTATGGAATTATAGAATGTCGATTAGAATGAACGAGTCATGAATAGAAATTATCAAAAAATTATATATAATCGTGAAATATAGAAAGATCCTTTGAATTGAGCATACGCTTCCATTATATTGACAATTTCAAAAAACTATTCATACTATGATCATAGTATCATGGCGGTCGGGCAAGTATGCCCCCATCGTCTAGCGGTTTTGGACATCTCTCTTTCAAGGAGGCAGCGGGGATTCGACTTCCCCTGGGGGTAGGGTACTACGAAAGGAAGTTGATCATGGATTATCACTAAGCCTGGATTGATTCTTCCCGGGTCGATGCCCGAGCGGTTAATGGGGACGGACTGTAAATTCGTTGGCAATATGTCTACGCTGGTTCAAATCCAGCTCGGCCCAAAAATTCGCCGATCTGCCATGAAATGATAAACCATTTGTTCTTCTCCAAAAATGCTCGATACCCATCGAAAAAATCAAAAGTCAAACTTTTCTATTCTGATATTGATATATCTTATCGTTATCGCTATTTATTTACTCTATTTCTTTTTTTCAACAAGTTTTGATCTTATCTTGCTAATGATTTAGATTCCTATCAAGATCTGGAAATGTAAAGTCTAAGGAAAAAGGAAAAAAAAAAGGTAAAGAAAAAAAATTTCATTGAAAGAATGAAATCATAAAACTATGTATTGTAGGCTGTACATTTTATTATGTTATTTCCCTGGGATTGTAGTTCAATTGGTCAAAGCACCGCCCTGTCAAGGCGGAAGCTGCGGGTTCGAGCCCCGTCAGTCCCGATAGATCCAAATCCAATAAAAAAAATAGAGCAATTCATCCCTTCCATTTTTTGTGAAAGGGAGTACAAACAGGAGAATTTAATTCCCAACAGGAATCCCTTTTCTTTTTATTTTTTTAATTTATTCTATTATTTGTTTGGGTTTGTTTACAACCAATGCAAGTGTAAAATGATACTTCATCAAATGATTGTCCAAAGAGGGCGGTAGGTTATAGAAAAAGAATGGAACGGGTGGAAAAGAATTAAAAATAGAAATAACAAGAGAGTAAAGTCATTTTTGAATGTAATTGTATCAGGAATTTACTTTTGAATTCGGTATGGATAAAAGATCTTCCTATGTTATACTATTCAATTCTTGACGATGAATCAATTTGTCAGATATTGTTATTCATGATATTGATCCGATTCGATTACATCGAAATGTAATTCATCCCGTCGAATTTACACACAAAATATTTATCATCTCTATGGGATTAAATCCCGAGTTATTTCGAATTAAAGAAAAATGAAACGATGAAATTATGGAAGTAAATATTCTCGCATTTATTGCTACTGCACTGTTCATTCTAGTTCCTACTGCTTTTTTACTTATAATATACGTAAAAACAGTAAGTCAAAGTGATTAATTTGAATTAAACTTGTGACTTTTTAGTTCTTATCAATGATTGAAGAGAAGAAATACAATAAAAAGGATTCCAATTTCGTGTTTTAAATGAAATGAGCGAACTAGAATTAACAGTATTCTATGAGATACTATCTAGTATGGTAGAAAAATATATTTTTCTACCATACTATACTTGTAACACCCCAACTCCAGGGACCGCTACAGTGCACATTGCAAACAGTGCTAAACTCGCTAATCGAGTAGTTTGGCCATAAACGTGTAACTAAGCATGATTAGCGGTTTAGGGGTTAAAAAATTTCATTAGGGTATAACGTTTCACTAAAACGTTTACTGTATACATTGGGATCCCAAAAATATAATTTCAGAGTTTATTACAAGAAAGTGTTTACAACAGGCCGTTCTAAGCGGCAAAACAGGGTTCAGCCCTAGTTCCACTTTCAAACCTCGCCCAAGTATTGGTCGAGAAGCTGCATATGTACATGTCATCACCTGAGCTCTCCAACTCAAGGATGGTCCAGCTTCCCTTTTTCCTTTACCTGCACCACAAAGCACCCGTGAGCCGAAGCCCAGCAAGAAAACTCATATGCTCATAAACAGTCATATCAAGATATCAAATCATATCTGGCATGCCTAGCAATCATAGCTCTATTCAGCATGCAAATGAATTCCAACAAATGCTGGGGTATCCAGGTTAAGAAATCCTGGCCTTCTGACTGGAGGACTATCAAGTCAATCCTAATTAGATGAGTGTCGCAACACTTGAGGTTCCGATAAACCATGCTGAGTGACCGACAAGCGAGTCACTAATTCAAGTGGAAGGGTGGCTGTTGGGTAAGCCTCTAACCTTCAGCAGGTTCTGGTAAACCATACTGAGTGACTGACAAGCAAGTCACTAATTCAAATGGAAGGCTGGCTGTTGGGTAAGCCTCTAACCTTCAACAGGTTCTGGTAAACCATGCTGAGTGACCAACAAGCAAGTCACTGGGGCCTCAGTGCCCAAAGCCATGCATATGATGATCAAAATGATCATACAGAGCTCATAGCTCTGACCAGATGAGTGAATATCACTTTGAGGTCCTGGTAAACCATACTGAGTGACTGGCAACCAAGTCACTAGGGGCCCAGTGCCCATAGCCGTGTAACAACACCGTTACTTAGGCTTTCCTGCAATGGCTCTAAATGACTAGCCCTTGGCTAGATAAATGCTTGTTTATATTCATCGAACTTGAGGTCGGTCCTGCATTAATGCTCTTTGAGTCATTCAATGCAGAGGGTCGATTAGGTCCAATCGACATAGCTTGCACTAAGCACACTAGGGTTGTCATGACTAGTGAGTTAGCACGATGTGACCAGTGCCTAGTACCACTGCCGAACCTGACTAGTGAGTCACGGCTTCACAGTTGATACTAACACCTTTGCCAATTCTGACTAATGAGTCAGCCCTGTGTGACCAGTGCCCAGTACCACTGCCGAACCTGACTAATGAGTCACAGCTTCACAGTTGATACCAGCACCTTTGCCAAACCTGACTAATTAGTCAGTACCATGCACAAGTAAGCTATGCTATCAATGTGTATCATATGCCAATTATCCAAGAACAGGGCATTCAGCATGCTTACTAAACAGTTGCTAGCATAATTATGATCATGCACAAACTCAGAGACTCAAGCTCTGACCAATCTCATATTCATCATTCATGGCATGCCCTAATCACATGTTTCTCGCGCATCACATGCATCACACTTAATCATCCAGCATGCCTCAATAATAACCATATGCAAATGGGCAAGATTTCCAAGCATTCATTATGCTATCAATGTTCACATTCAACATCCAACATGCATCAATCACAGCCATGCATGTCACATATGGGGTGCAGTTTTCTTACCTTGGGTTCAAGCACAGGTTACCAACAAACAAGCCACAAGAACGATCCCGATTCCAAGCCTCTAGTGATAACCTAGTCACAACCATAATATAAAACCTCATCAAAATGAGTAAATAAATACTTCCAAACCCAACCCAAGCCTCCGAGACATCGAATCCCACTCAACTAGGTAGTAGGATCGATCCCAGGCCCTTAGAGCTAAGTTTCCATCACAAAAACACACTTTTGGGCAATTTTTCCCTTAAGGGTCGCGGCCCTACATGGCCATGCCGCAGCCCGCCCCCCTGGCAGAGCCTCCTCCTTCTTCTTCAAGCTAGGGCCGCGGCGCCCAAGAACAAGGCCGCGGCCCAACCTCGCACCAGCCACTTTTCTTCGTTTTTTCCATTTAAAAACCTTCTGAAAACCCATCCAAACATTTCCAAATCATCAAATCAAAGTTCCCAAACTCCCCAATGGTCCAAAACCACCAAAAACCAAGGCTCAAACAAACTAAAAACTCAACGATTCACAAAATCCAATTCAAGCTTAAAAACTTAAAACTTAAACTTGAATTACCTCCGATTGAGTTGTTTCCAACTAAATCCTCCGGTTAACAAGCTTCTAATTCTCCTTAGGATTGCTATGCCTTGATCCTTACTTGATTCCGAGTCCTAGAACTCAAGATACCTTTGAAAATGCGATCGGGAAACGAAAAGGGAACTTTTAGGGAGAGAGAACGTACAGAACGTTCTTTTTATTTTCTTAAAAGGTTACTTCAAGCTTAAGTAGCTTCCAATAAAACCTAATGCTTGGGGTCCCGAAAACACCCCCAGGGACATTATAGTCAAACTTCCAGAATTTCCCCCTGATCTTACTAACTCCCAATTTATCACCAAATATTAATTCCCATTATCCAATAACCCGGTAATGCTCTAAATACCCCTTGACTTACTCCGAGTCAAGCTTAAATCCCGTTGTGACTTTCCCACTAGCTTACCTCCTAAGATCGTCTTGTGCTGGGTAGCCCTGGCATAACCAAATAATAACAAAGCACCACGCCCATTTCACATATATGCCAAAAATGCCCGAAATGGCCAAAATATGAAAATCACCCAATTAATCACAAATGGGTTCACATGCATATTTAATACACCTAAACATGCATATTATCATTAAATAGCATAATAAATCAATTATGGCCCTCCCGGCCTCCTAATCAAGATCCTAAACCTTATTAGGAAATTTGGGGCATTACAATACTAGTATTGTTATTGTACTCTATAAAGTTTGCTCTATGAAGATAGAGATTAATTTAATATATATCAATCGACATTATTATCTTATCTTTCTATATCTAGAATAGATATCAATTCCATATATATATAATGTACATAGTAGTATGTCTCAATTTTATTTCTTTGCTTCATCTATTTGATTTGTCTTGATTCCAATCAATCTGAAATGATCGCAAGACAGCTCTTACTCCTACGATTCTAATTCCTAGATTTCTTTTTCATTTTTAATTCGAATTATATGGAATTCCGATATCCATCGAAAGAAAGAATCAAATTAATGAAGGAAAAAAGAAGGGTATGGGGATAATATAATAAAAGAAAATCAAGTAATTTTCTTGTTATTATTCCACGAAGAAGTAATTGATTGAGTAGTTGATGGAAGATCCAGAAAAAAGTAAAAAGGGTTTCGTTCTTCCTTATTGTCCATATATAAAATTTATGAATAATTCGATTAGAATAATTTTCTGGCCGTTTGTAGTCCTTTTACTTCCTGAAATACGAACATAGGAATAATTGCAATATTTGTTTGATTGAAAGAGTTCCTATATTATTTATAGAATACATTAATCCACTAGAATCCAATACAATAGAATTTCGAAATGAAAATATTTTCAAATTCCATTTTTAATGACTCGGGATGTAATTATTGTTACTATACCATGATAGCAGAATTACTTACTCTAAGCATAGTCTAACGTCAACAATTCGTAACCTAATCGCTCCCAAATTAGTATTTGACTATGAGGAATTAGGTTCAGGATTGCGGCTTGTGAAATAACATGGCTTGGTTTCTAATAGGTTGGGGTTACGTAATGAGTAAGCGTGACATTAGGGATGTCGGAATGTAATTCTTGTTACTATACCGTGATAGCACAATTAGTAACACTAAACCTAGTCTAACGTCCAAAATTCTTAACCCAATTGCTACCAAATTAATACAATTATTAAATATTTAATTTTATATTAAATATTATTATAATAATAATATTTTATAATATATAAAGTCATATTAATATAATTAGGAAAAATTAAGATTATATATTATTATCGTAACAGTCTTGTATTTAAATTTATATTAACATAATATATTTAGAATATTAAACCGATAAAACCACACGTCACAACAAGGAAAATGAGCTTTTACTTCGGTTTTTAAACTTGATTTACTTCAGTTGTCGCTAAAATTCGCAACCGCAGTAGTTCGGAGCGAAGTAAAAACTAGTTAAAAACCGAAGTAGAATCTCCACTTTCTACTTCGGTTTTTACATAATAACCGAAGTAGAAAGTGAATATACGCGACCATCCTTGGCACTTTCTACTTCGGTTCTTAGGTAAAACCGAAGTAAAAGGGCTACTTTCAACTTCGGTTTTTACTAAGAACTGAAGTAGAAATGGGACTTTCAACTTCGGTTTTTACTAAGAACCGAAGTAGAAAGGGGACATTCTACTTCGGTTCTTAGTAAAAACCGAAGTTGAAAGTCCCCTTTCTACTTCGGTTCTTAGTAAAAACCGAAGTAGAATGTGCCCGCCTTTTTATTTAATATATATTTCTGATTATTTTTAAATGGACGATTTCTATTTATATATATATTTTTTGGCCTAATTTTATTTAAATGGTCTAATTAATATATATATTTTTTGGCCTAATTCTTTTTCAACAATTTAATTATATGAATTTACATTTATATATATTTTTACAATTGAAATTGGTTAAGAATTTTTTTTGAATGAAAAAATGATAACTTTTATTAATTAAAAATGTTATACATGAGCATATAAAATACAAGTACTTAAGTAAGATAACTAGCCTTAACATTAATACATTTACAAAAAACTATACTTACAACTAAACGAACTTATAAAAAAAATAGGCTTACTGATAAATGTATGTCATCAATTGACCTAACCATTCGTGTTGGATTGGTAAGAGGTCTGCAATCTCACAATATTGCGTCTTCCCACCAAACTGTAAAATTAATAAATATAAATTAATTTTATAGATTATCGATACCAAAATAAGTTATAAAAAATGAACTTACTTTTTCTTTTAGGGTTTCTATTGCATTTGATGCCCGTACAAGATCTCTAATGTACTTCAACACATAAAAACCACATTCATGACTTTGTGGTTGTCTTGGACATGCAACATTGAATATCTTTGTAGGATTGCCGAGTAATTCATTGCAAGAAGCCTTATAATATGCACTATTTAAAAAAGAAAATTAACAAAAGTTATTAAAATGTAGTAACATGTAATAGTTGTTGCATATTAAGAAATATTTTTAAAAATTTAAAACTTACCTCATTATCATTGAATCAATTTCTTCAGGACGTTTGTGTGATTTCAGTGGATCCAAGAACATGATTTTTCCTTTTGGCATAGCAATCACCAACATCCAATGTTCCCTAAAATAAGAAGCGTGTTAAGTAAAATAATTAAAATTTTAATATATGAATAATCAAATAAGAAAAGTTTACACTATTTCTTACCGTATGTTCCAAGGTATAAAGTATAGTTGACCAACTCTATCCATGGTCATCAACCAATTTGCCAAGTCAATGGTTGATCGTTCTACATCGTTAACATTATTAATGCTAAGACGTTCAATGTCAAAAAACTTGTAAAAGACACGCTGATTTGGAAATAGGGACTCCCAAATGCATCTGCAAAATTTTCTTTACTGTTAAATATTTTTGAAAATTTTCGGCAGAGTTTCCCCTATAAATAGGACTACCCAAACCTGTAAACATTCAATTTACTATGAAAATTTGCAACAGATCACAGAGCAGTACTCATAACTGATTCTAAATTCATTTCATTCCAAAGAATTAGTTGAAGGGATACCTTAATCCGAATATCATTGCTGAGCCTCCAATCATATGCAAAGTAGCAACTTGTTCCACATCCTCTGAAGTTATAAAGATTGACTCGCGATTCATGAATGATGGGTCCACTGGAATTGAGACGACTGTGTTCATTCCCTTCACTCTGCAAAATTCTCTCACCATAAACTGAAGGCTAACATGGATGCGATTCATGATGTGATCGGCAAATGGTTGGCCTTCGGTCAGAGTGTTTTCTGGATTGACGTGAGACCCAGTGGTCACTTATATTAGTGACTTATAAGAACTTTTTCACTCCACTACTAACTTTTTCTTTCAGTTCATTCTGTGGAACAAACCAGTGGTCACTTATATTAGTGACTTATAAGAACTTTATCATTCCTACATTACTTTAAAATACTTGCTTGAAACCACTTACAATTCTTGCTTCAATTTGTTTGTCCAAATCTGTGACAAGAACCTTCTTCTTTTCTCGTGCTCTTATCCAAACTTGGTACCGTTCTACATCTGCCACACCTAGTTCAATTTTCTACAACATACAACAATTAATTAAAGTTAGTGAGTGCAATATTCTTCATAACAAGTTGACAGTTGTAAAATAGTGATGTGAATTACTTACCAAGTCCTCTCTAACATTGGCAAGCCCTCTACGAGATGTACAATGCCTCGAAGTATATTTGAGAGCTCTTTCACGTTGTGCTGCCCGCAAAGCCTACAAAAAATAAGTAACAATAAGTTTTTAAGCAATTATTAGTATTTCAAAACTAATAAATCATATACATAATAGATATACATAATAGTACCATAAACTCAGGAGATAAACGGTGACTAACAAATGTCCTCCAATCTTCTAGGTCAAGTTCTGGATATTTCTTAGGAAGGATTTGGAGTCCATCTATCATACCATCTTCTGCCAAAGGGTAGATGTAGTCACTAGTGATGTTGGTCTTAAAATCTCTTATCATTCTTCCCGCACATTTAATTAATTCTAGTTTCCAATTTTCTGGAATGTTAAAGGCACCCTGAAATAGAATGAAAATGATTAATGAAATGCAAAGTAATTCATGAAAATGATCAATATATTAAAGTAATTAAAATATTTTCTTACATATACATCCTCCCATATTCTATTCTTCAATTCTTGTGGGACTTGTCTCCATTCCTTATAATTGAGAGAGACCGTTCTCCTAGTTTTAACTCCAAGGTACGATTGCATCTCACTATATGCTTTCCCTATAGGTTGACCTTTATCATTAAACTGAATATTTCTCTTTATTCCCTTAGCTTTTTTATTATTGATATTGTTCTTCTTTGTTGGGCCTCGCCTATTTGGTGTGTTCTCCCCTTCAGAAATTGTCATCTGCACATAAACTCTACAATTCTTTAGGCAAAACTCTAAAAATTTGTTGAATCCATCTTGAAATTGTGATGTTTCTCTCCTCTCAAGCATCCATGATTTATCCATACTAATAACAATATTAAATTCCTAATAAGTTAGAAAAAAAACTTATATTAGGTTCTAGTCTTATCAATTTTTTTAAAAATTCGACAGAGTATCCTCTGTTTCTATAGCATACCGTAATTTCATAATTACCTATAAAATCAATACAAACAAACACAATAATCAAGCATAGATGAATCCATCATTATTAGGTTCTAGTCTTATAAATTTTTTAAAAAATTCGGCAGAGTATCCTCTGTTTCTATAGCATACCGTAATTTCATAATTACCTATAAAACCAATTAAAACAAACACAATAATCAAGCATAGATGAATCCATCATTATTAGGTTCTAGTCTTATAAATTTTTTAAAAATTCGGCAGAGTATCCTCTGTTTTTATAGCATACCACAATTTCAAAATTTCCTATAACAACAACACAAACAAACACAATAATCAAGCATAAATCAATCCATCCTTATATCACCATAGCACGCAAATTTCCCAGAGCCTACTTCACTAATTTTCAAACATAACTTTCACTAAATCTAATATGCATGATTACATTTGCCTTATCTTTATACATAAATCTTGTAGTAATATAAATAAAAAAAATAACTAACCTTCAATATTACTCTTCAATGCACCCGAAATGAACAACAAAGTTCACCACTCAATCAACGACCCTACTAAAACATTACATAATTAGTAAACTACATAATTAATTATCAAACCAAATAATAAAAAAAAAAATCCAAACTAGTTAATGAAACTAATGAACAACACTTTGATCATCTTCAAGTTGTTTATTTTTTTTCAAATATTTAAAAAATAAATTTATCTATTGTCACAATTTCTAAAATTCACTAATATACATATATATTTATAATAAACCTAATTTTTATCACATTATTTAACCTAACAAAATAAACAAATAATTATAAAATTCGGAATAATAAAAAAAATTTAAAAAAAAACATAGAAAAATAAAAAATTATCATCAAAACCATATTTTAGTAATCTATACCTGTTTTGAAGCTCAAAATCCCCTTGCAATGACAAAACTCCGGTCAAAATCCGGCAAGAAACACCAAGAAACAATGGAGAAAATACCCACGGCCAAATGCTTTTTTTTTTCTCTAAAAAACAAAAAAAAAAACAGATTTTTGGACTATATTTCGGTTTATAGTGTAGAAAAGCAGCAAGAAATAAAGAAAAAACAAAAAAAAAGGGTGTGGAAAATGAAAATGGGTCTTGGCTCACGGTTGTTAATGGAGGTTTTTGGGGTTTTTTTGCACAGATGAGAGAGAAGGGCTTGAGGGAGATGACCGTTCGGGTGATAAAACCATTTAACTTCGGTTTTAAAGTAAAAACCGAAGTTAAAGGTGCACAAGGGAATAATGGTTGTGCACATTTCACTTTGGTTTTTAAGTAAAAACCGAAGTGAAATGTACACAAGGGCAGCGTTTGGCTTGACCATTTTTTTGCATTTTTATTATCTCTAAACATAAGTCACGGGCTTGTGCAACCAAACACGGCCCTCTTCACTATGAATTGTTCACTTCGTTTTTTTAAAAAAGCAAAGTAGTATGTAATTTTTTTCAGGGCACTATTTTCAAAAGCGAAGTAAAAGAGTTTGAATAGGTTTTTACTTCGTTTTTTTGTATGCTCACTGTAAAAACCGAAGTAAAAGCCTATATAATGAGATAGAGATATATATACACACCACCCCATTAAAAAGTAATTATTATATCAATAATAGCATTATATACCATCAAAGTTTGATTAACATACACAAGATGGCACATATAGTTTCACTTCTTTTTAAATGATAATTAAATTAGTACCATGCAAAAATCAATGGTTATATATATATATATATCGACTACAACGTTTTTTTTTTTCAACATCGGTACACTCTTTTATATTTGTCAAATTTTCCACGCGTATAAAAAAACAGGTACGCATACAACAAGCAGTTTAGACTCTGTTTCGATAGAAATTTTGTAAAATGTTCTATATAATTATAATGTACACTATCATATAAAAAAATTTAAAGATGCACCGAAAAAAAAATACGTTGTAGGCACTCTCTATATATATAAATATCTATATATATATTATTTAGCATTAATTGTAAATGTACATATTATGATAATTCTTGATTAAAATCACAACATTATATATAATTTGTGAATGGACATAATCCATTCCTCTCACATATAACATACACTAGCATTATAATTATTACAAATCTACACTTAAAAATAATATACTCCTCCGAACAGCCCATCCTCCGGTCAAGATATATATATATATATATATATATATAGCTTCTAGGGCATGCATGCATATATATATATAGAAAGGTATAATATATATATAATAAAAAATAGACCAGCGAAGCCCCAGATGATCTGGACCGTCCATTTGTCCAAATGTCTTCGTGCATGTAGGAGAGAGAAAGAGAGTGGAATAGAGTTGTTCGTGATGTTATGCTTTTTAACTTTACTGTTTTCTTTCTGTGATTGAGGAGAGATTATTATGATTTTTATTACTATTAATGTTGTTGGTCCCAGCTGGACTGCTTGTATGTTGGTTTCTCTGCGACTTTCCTGGCCGTTTGTTCTCTGATTTTGGGTTTGGGTTTGGCCCTTGTTGCCGTACCTTCACTCCTCGTATCATCTGCTCCAATAATATTAGGGCATTAAATCAAATATATAATATATATATTATTATAAATAACGAATATTAATGAAATATATATAAACATATTTACAAGATTTTGCTATTTGCCTAATACTGCCACAAACAAAAATGATTAGTGCAATTTAAATTAGAATATATATGCCAATATCTAAATTACACCAATTACGATTTACTATATTTGGCATGTCTATATATATATATAGCAATATTCTATTATCAGTCTAGCTAGTTTTAGTTTAAAAATTTAGCAATTATTATATGTGCTTCCTTGCAAAATAGCCTACAAAATAGTATAGTTATAATTTAGAAAGTTAATCGAAAATTTAGAAAGATAGTCGAAAAATTAAAATTATCAAAAGTAGACCAAAATGTAAAATCACTAATAAAAAAAAGTTATTTTCACCAATTTATCATATTGTTAAGACTTTGCTATAACAAAATAATTGTAATTATTATCAAGTACGTACTATAAATTCTTTAATTGCTAATAACTTGACAATTTGGTCTAGATAGAAATAAAACTCAGCAAATTATAAAAAATATCTCTACTTCTACACTACTACATACATATAACTTATTTTTGGTAAATAAATTGATTTCATATTACTACAACTTTAGTAGATGTCTCTTCTTGTTTTTTCTATAAACTATTGTAAAACAAGTTGAATTGCTAATGAAATTTGTAAGAAACCAATCTTAATATTTCAAGAGTTAAAAAATTCTCTGTGAGATTTTAGATGTATTATATCTATATATATATATAAATATATATACAATGCCACAAACAAAAAGATAATATAATAATAAAAACATCTATAAATATATATATATATATATATATATACTCACATATTTGCCACACTTGATGTCCGAGTAGATGACAATGAAATCCCCCTCTTGGAGTCCATTGGCTCTCACAAAATCCCCTATGAAATAATTTTTTTTTTTTTTAAAAAACAATGGAAATATATAATCATGAAGTAATTAATTATAAAGTTAAATAATATTTATTGTTTATGGTGATAAATTAATTAATTGCTTGAAATTTTTAATTCAATAGTGTAATCACCTGTGTTTTCAAGGAGATACATCCTGCTTTTGTTGTTCGGCCAGTACCTGTAACTCCATTGAGAACCAAACGACAGAGCAAAGAAATTAACAAACATTTATTTATTTATTTATACTAATCAAATAAAATAAAGAAATATATATATGAAGCGACTATAAAGCTTTTTGCAACACCGGTGTATTTTTATACTATTTTTAGCATCTGAATATATATAATCTCAAACTTTTTTATATGACGGTGTACATTATAGCTATCTAAAACATTCTACAAATTTTCATGAGAAATTCCAAATAAATTATGGTACCGAAAACATGGTCTAAACTGTCTATTGCACACGTGCTTATTTTTTGTTATGTACGCGTGTAAAATTTAACAGTTTAAACCCTATATTCGGCTTCGGCTTCGTAAACTATTCAGAATTATTTGAAAATTTGCACGATATTTTAAATACATACAATGTACACCGTCGTATAAAAAAATTTAAAACTATATCTATCCCGATGCCGAAAATAGAAAAAAATAAAAAGAATATATTGTAGTCGATATATATACAAAATTACACACTAATAATAATACCTATAACGCATGTTCCAAATACGAGAAGTTCCAATATCTTCCATGGGAATGGAAATGCCATCTCTTGCCTCAAGCTCAGGGAGATGTGTTTCTGCTTCTTTCTGATTTAGTTTTTTTTTTTAATGAAATAAAAGCCAAAACAAAACAAAAAAACGTATATATATATGAGCATATATAACCTTCAGCAAGAAAATTATTAGAAAAATTAAACCAAACCAATATATATATATATATAAATATATACATAAGGATATTAAAATCAGAGAAAATAATAATTACTTTAGGCAAAACTATTCTCCCAAGACTACCCACGTCGCTTTGCTTCAATACTTTTTGCAGAAGAAACCGCAAGTTCTTCTCCGGTTTCCAACCCTATAATTAATAATGATAACAAATTTATAATTTAAAAAAAAACGAAAGAAACTATAAAAGAAATAAATAAATAAAAGAAAAGAAAAACAGACCAGACGCCTTTCGGTTGGACTTCGCCCCTGAAAGTTATTCTGCGACTGAGTTTGGTGACGATCTACAGGGTGTAAAGGTGGTGTTTCTGCCGTAATCCCAGAAGGCAACGGCGGCGGAGAAGCGGCACCGGCTGCGGTGACCGCAGCCTGAGGCCAGTAAACCCAGTTAGCCGGGTTCGGTTGAGGCGGGGCTATGTTGGTACAATTCATATCAGTGGTCCGATTCAGTCTTGCATGTTGATGATCCATTATTTGATTTTGATTCTGATGATGGTGATTGTTGTTATGGTGGTGGTGGTGGTGATGCCTGTGGTGAGATAAGAGACGTCTCTGCCTAGCCATTCTCTTCTTTCGAGCTTCTTTAGTCGCCGAGGAACCTGACCTCACCAGTCGCTGATCACCCTCCTGAGAATAATACTGATACGGATATTGACTGCCGTACCCAGAAAAAGCCTGTGCATGTTGAGACGGCGTCGTTTGGAGACCGTTGTTGTCCGGAAACGAGGGGTAAGGTGACGCCAAAGAGAACTGGGACGGAGGCCACGTTGGGGAAGAGTCAAGCATATTGTTGTTGTTAGTGTATTCAATGGGTTGGTATGAACCCGACCCGTTAACAAACGGATCCGAACCCATAAATCCAACCACGGGAGATGGGTATGCCTGAGAAGGAACGACAACGGTTGGGGCCGGGTCATAGTTCCATGGCGAGTGAGCGAAGCAATTAGGGTTGTTGGGTTCATGAGTAGTGAAGGCGTTGGAGTTGAGATTACTAGGGTTAGGGTTTGGGTCTATTTGATACTGGTCATTGTTACCAGTGGGGACTCCAGTGCTATGAAACGGCGACGTTTCTTTCATTCGTCGTTTCTGGAGATGGTTGGTCTTCACCCATTCGAGAACGAGTTTCAACAACTGTTTCATGGCTTCTTTCCCACCACCCAAACGCTTCGCCGCGGCCTCGATGGTGGACTTTTTGATCTTGACACTCCTCAAGTCATCAGCCGAAACAGTCTCTTTGTTTGTCCTCAGCCAATCCAAGAACACCATCGCCATTTCGTCTGGCGCTTCCTTATCATCATTCTCCAACTCCTCAATCTCTTGATCGTTCTCAATCATCATCATCATCATCATCTCATCATTTTTTCCATTCTTTATCATCATCAAATTCTCACCGTGCTCTTTTTCTTCTTCTTCTTCATGATCAGCTCGTGGGACTACCAAAAGCTCTTCTTGAAAACTATTCTCCACAACGCTGTCGTTTTGGAAAATAGACGACGGGTCAAAGAACTCGTTGCTCTCCAGCAGATCCATGTACCCAAAAGTCTCCATCATATCAATACAATCGAGTCCCGGGTTGTCATCGCCGCCCGGCTGCTCCGAGAAATCCATGGAAGCCGTGGACGACAGAGCCGCCGGCGTAGTACCCGGATCGTGCTTATTATAGTGATGGCGAAGGTTGTTCTGATGACCACCATGGATTTTCTCCACGTCTTCTTCCGCATCTGATTTCAGAACCGCCCAAGAAGCCGCCGACGTGGACGACGAGACCGAGGAAGACGAAGACGAGCAAGTGATGGCTTTGACCGTAGCCGGAGTCGAAGACGACGATGAAGACGACGACATGCATGGAAAATCAGGAAGAGCAGGAAACTCACTGTAGAATATCGAAGCTTCATTCACATCAAGCAGATCTTGATGATCACGATCGTGCTCTTGAATATCGTTCTCGAGCCACATATCTTCTTCCGGAATATCCATAACAACAAACCCAGTGTTAGGGTTTTCTCTTCCACTATCTACTTCTTCTGCATGTACCAGATCTTGACCGTGATCACCAGTATCCATAGTAGTACTGCTCTTCATCTCTGTTCTAAAATAAGATAGATATCGAAGTGGTACGGATAAGTGCAAACGAAATAAGCTTGTATCTAATTAAGGAAGCAAAAGAGAGAGAAAGTGATGAGTGGTATAGAAGGGTCCCGCTTTATCTATCGAATCCTCACCAGATCGATAATAATAAGCAACATAAAGCATCTGAGTCGTTTAACTTTTCTAATCAATCTCTAAATAACATTTTCAAAACAATAAACAAAAACCGCATAGTATCGAACCCCATGTGTGTTTTCTGGTTTATTCTGGGCAGTTTCACACCTTTTTTTTTTTGTTGGTGCTGTTTAATTTTGAGATAAGTTGAAATAGATTTTTTTTTTTTCTTTCTGAAAGAGAGAGAACGTGTGGGTTAGAGAGATAAAAAGACGGTTTTCAAAAGAGAGAGAGTAATAAAGAAAGAAGAAAACAAAACCTGGTGCCACTACTTTCTCAGCCTTGGCTCCGGATTTTGTGCCACCCGCCATACGTTCCCACTTGAATGGTTACTGCTAGCGGTGCCTGATCAGCCTTGAGGAAGTGACAAAATTAAGCTGTGTCGTCTCTCTCACTCGCATATTTCGATCTTCATATAAAATAATGAAGGTTTTAAGTGAGTTTATAATAATATCTTCAAGCATTTAGAGAAGAATCTAAGAAAATGTCTCCCAACATAATAATCTACTTAGTTTGGATACCCTTCCAACAAAAAGAAAAAAAGAAAAAATATAGGACAAATAATTTTTTTTACCCCCGGCCAAACTAAGATTTTGTAAGGTTTTACCTTGAAAATTTTTTACATTGGAATTTTTTTTTAAATTATAACTTTTGAAAACATACAATTTTTAGTGCATTCTGTTCATTTGTTGAATGGTTTCTTGATATGATCATAAGAGACATGCATAATTGTAGTACAATGATTTATTTAACTAATTGAAACTAGTCGAAATCGAGTTTATTAATACTAAATATACAAATATTAACTCTAAGAATGCAAATACATATTTCTGGAACTTATCATTAAACCATTACTCATGCATGTATTTTTTAAGGGTGTTTATTGATCGGTTTGATCGGGTTATAATATATTTTAATCAACCAATGTAAAAATCGGATTGTAAAATCCAATTCTAACCCATCCAATTAAAAAAAAAAAAAATTCGTCCAATGTATTAAGCGGTTTGGTCGGGTTAACTCGTTCAAACAAATCTTAAGTTTTTTTTAAATATTTAAATAATTAAATTCAACAAACTAAAACTAAAAATATAGTATACATCTTCCAAACTTAGACATATTATTCTAAATTGAAATTTTAAAACATTATTCTTAATTAATTGTTAAAAAATTTAAAATAATATTTTATATTACATATATATATATAATATATGTATGTATAAATAAAAAAAAATATTTAATCGGTTTATTCAGGATATATTAGTCGGGTTGGTATAATTTTCAAACCACCAAATATAATAATTTGGTGGTTTGAATTTTTGTCGGGTTATTTTAGTTGCATTAATTTTTTGTCGATTTTTTTGGTTTGATTTGGACGGTTGGCAAAAACTTTTGCACAACCCTAGTATTTTCTACCTAAATTCTTGTATCGTACAACATAAGAATTACATCAGTAAATTATTTTAAAAAAAGATTGAAATGCAACAGAAATGGAAAATTTTCAATAATTTCTATGATACTAGAGATTTTTACCGTACAAAAAATTCAAGGGCAAAACTCTACAAAAACCATAATTTGAAGGAAATAAGTGCTATTTATCCAAAAATATATTATTTAGATGATATTTTAATTAGAAGATGCTTATGCATGTCCCATGCATATTTTTTTTCATTCTTTATTTAGTGACATTTTGATGTGGTTAATAATAAAAGAAAATAAAAAAATTATTTATAAAAAGAGTATCTGATTATATACAAACGAACAAACTAAAAATGATTAAAAGAAAACAATCAATAATAACCAGCTTTCATATGAAAAATGGCATACACATATGGTGTTACAAAATCTAAGCTAATTAATCTCTACAACTTGTACACACACACACAGACTAAAAAGAGAAACATTAGGAAATGGACTTAGTCTGGTCACAGAGCACAAAAGTCCAGCCGAATACGAATACTTTAATTTTCTCTCTCCCTCTAGATCTCTCTTAGATTAACTTGGAGAAAAGTAAATGAAGAAAGAGACTTATTAATTTTCTTGATCCGTTTCTTTTCTTTAAATAAATTAAAAAAAACTTTGAAATTGGGATCACGACACAATGTGGATTTGTCTGGATTCGTCGACCGAAGCGGCGGATTTCAGAGTATGCGTCGCTACGCGTCCATGCAACTCTGACCTACGTAACCTCCTCATTTCCTTCTCTCTCTCCCTTTCTCCGCCAATAGCCGAGCTCGTCCGTTTCGCTACAAAAACGATAGGCTCACATGCGACGCCGAAACTCATTTTTCACAGACCAATCGAAGGTCGCCACGTCATCTCCGTTTGCAGAGCCATCTTCTCCGCAGGTTGATGCCATTGGCGGTGGTAGAGTATCTTCGTCCCTTTCTTGTGTCCGTACACAATAATGTCATTGTTACAGACGTGAGACGTGGAAGCTCTGAGTCTGAGACCCTTTTGGTTTTTTTTTTCTTTTGTTTTAAAAATTATAATCTCTGGGGATCTCACGTGGGAGTGGGCCACGGACGACTTTTTGACGAATTGGGTTTCGCCACGTGCCGATTCTTTGTTTGAAAACGTAGGCTTTGATTCTCTCTGTAATTTTTTGTGGTTGAGGCGGTCTGATGAGGCTTAATAAGTCATTATTCTCTTTTTTTTTTTTTTTTTGAAAGAGAAGTCATTATTCTCTTTAGGTTGCTATTTGTCAACTTAATTTACAATACTCATAATATTTATTTAATAAGACCAGATAGGTAGTGAATTTAAATTTAATTTTATGAATTTTAAAACTAAAAAATGGTAGGACCTATATGAATAATTGATTAGTTAATGGTTTTCAAATTCTCAATCTAAATACTGATTATAATTTTAAGCTATAAAATAGAAAACATTATTTTCATATTTTCTCCTAATCCAAATCATTATATCTTAAAATTCTACAAATTTATTACTTTTTTATATTTTTAGATTTTCTGCCAATCGCATATTCAGTTTTTTAAAATTAAAAAACAGTTTACAGATTCTGAACCAATCACATTTTCAAAAACATGTTTTAAGACTATAAATCTAGATTTTCATTTTAGAAACACACTTTTTAAAAATGCAATTTTCCAATCACGAACCAATTCTCTATTTTCATTTACATGAATGATAATTTAACCCGTAATTGGTTTGTACAATTTCAATACTTTCTTATTGGTGAGTTTAAAATGTTTTAAATTAGTTATATTAAAATATTTACTCTTACAAGTTAATACAAAATATATTTATTTGAATTAAGGACACCTATTTTTCATACAAAATATTGATATTATTAGATTATCCTAATAATAAATCTCAAGATTTTTATTATGTGGGTCAGCATAACTGTCACGACCCGAGCCCTAGGTCATGACAGATTTGTAATATCCATAACTTGGGTGGTCAAAGTTCAAACTTTGACCCTTGTTGAAAAATAGTCTTTATAAATGATCGTTTAATTTATATTTAATAGTACTATAATTATATATACAAATATTAGTTATAAAAGCATGATCATTTATCAATATACATAGAACAATAATATTCCCACAGTTATGTAATCACCAAAAAGTTAAATTTAATAAGTCATAAACACCAACCTCAAGGGGTAGCTCAAGTGGTAAGGGCGGTACTTAGGATCTCACCCATCCAAGGTTCGATTCCCCACGGAAGCAATTAAATACCTCCTTGGGGCCACTGGGGCAGTCCCCGATCGAAAGCACTAGGACCTCGAGGGATTAGTGGGGGTGGGGCCCCTGATACCCTCGGTTACCAAATAAGTCATAAACACCCAAAATAATACTTAGCATCCACCATTCCTCATCCCTAACTATTTCATAGCTCATTCAGATATACCGACCATTAAATTCAAAGTCGAATACATAATGTTCAAAAGATAAGACAATGACACTAAATAGAAATAGGCTAAATACATTGGATCCATCGATAATTCATCTTTTCCACATTCGTGTCACTAGGCTCCTGGAATGGGAGAGATAGGAGGATGAGCTTATAAAGCCCAATAGGAAAGCAACTAATAACATAGGACCCAAAAGTTTAATACAACCCATGCATGGTTAGCTTTGAAAACAAAACATACATCATCATGTATAAACCAAAATAGAGAGAAACCAAAAATAATCATAAGAGCATAGCTACAAGTGCACATCACACCGTCCACTAGATCCCTAATTCCCGTTACCCACCATAGAAAAACCGACATCCGAAACCGGTAGCCGGACCTGATAACCACCCCAATGGGGAGGCTCAGAACATTTCCTATATACAGATGCTAGGTCTTTACACCTACAGGTGAATGGACACCTGATCCACCTATGATGACACAGAGACTAGGTCGTGAAACAACAACATGCACAAACACATGATCACTATGGCTCTCATCGATATAACCAAATGCAGGTAAACATGAAAAGAAAGAAACATATTCCCTTTATATTTTAGAAAATTAGGCAGCATAACAGCTGCATTTGAATAAAACCCAAAAATCATAACCTGCATAAATAAGTGAACAAAAATATATTTGTCACCCAGTGCCCTCAGAACAGATCAGAAAACATGCAGATTAAGTTTTCAAATTTTCAAACATTTTATAAATATCAAAATTGGAATATGTTTAATGCAATTTAATACGAGTAAAATAAGTCCAATGTTCAAGTTGAGTCCCTACCTCCTTAGAATTTTCAATCCAAGCCCAAAGCGACGCTCTTATGCTTAACGATGATCGTAGAGTGATTTAGACCGATTTTAATATTACGATTTTCCTACGTGCACCAAATGAGCAAATGATTATCATCATTGCATTCCTTATTCAAAATTGTGTCCAATGACATATAATATGACCATATTTAAAATTTCAAGTTCCAGAACCTCACCCACGCGGTGTACGATAGCGATTGGTGGCGGTACCGGAAACGTCGACGAATATATGCATGACATATATCAAAATGATCATCTTGATGAGTACATCAGAAAGTACAACTCCTTCGCCCAAATGACCACCGATGTCGCCAGAAAATGCTTCCAAATGGGTGGTGATACCCCAAATCTCGCCATAGAAAAATTACGAGTTGACCAAAATGACTTAGTGGGCGACGCTCATCTCGTGATGCTGATTCCAATGGTACAAACCACTCATCAAACGGAGGTCGGAGTTGGCCGGAATGTCGCCCCAAAATTTCGACGGCGAAACTTCGGAGTGACTTTAAGAGCGCGTCCTTGATCTGATGGTCACCAAACTTTGGGGTTGCCGTCGTTGTCGGCCGGGGAAGCTGCAGCACTGGCGCGTGTCGGAAATTGAGCTCCGGTGAGGTCTGTTTGGGTTGTGGCTGGTTTTGAAGAGAACGAAAGAAAAAAAAATGAAGAAGAATAAGAAGAGGAAGAAGAAGAATAAGCTCGGCACGTGGGAGGGAGAAGAAGAAAACAATTTGAATATATATATTTTTATTTTTGACCCAGTCAAATCCCTTTTTTTTTAAAAAAAATTATAAAAAAAAATATGGGTTTTTACATTCTTCTCTCCTAAAAGAAATTTCGTCCCGAAATTTTCAAAGTACAACCTCAAGCCAAAAATTATACAAATGAGGATACTTCTCATACATCTCTGACTCTAACTCCCAATGTAACGCCCTGGCTACCCCAGAACAGTTACGGTGAACAGTGAACCGGAAATTTGACTCGCTACCCGAGTCCTTTGGTTAAAAACGTGATCTAAGTACCATTAACAGGTTAAGATGTAAAACCAGAAAGGGTACATTTCATTAAGTAAATAAACTGCTCATGAGCCTTTAAAAATGTTTACAAGATGTTCATAATACAAAAGAGTTGCTACAATTCCAAATATACAATCCCCGCCGGCCTAAGCGGCAAAAATAGGGTAAACCCCTAGTCCCTCTGAGAACTCCTTGACCGTGGCGGTCAAGCGGCCCTGTATGTACATCACATCATCCAAGCTCTCCACTCAGGGTTGGCCCAGCTTTTCCTTCCCTTTACCTGCACCACATAGCACCCATGAGCCAAGACCCAGCAAGAAAACACAATAAAACATGATATAATATCAACAACAACCATAATAACCATTCAGGACTATCAGTCCGGCTAATAGGTGACAATAGCCAAAAGTCACATTAATGAGCATCGCTCCCTCTATCCATGTGACGATAGGGCCACCAGGGCTTAACTGATAAGTGATTCATTCATAATCTTGTTTAGGACAGGTGTATGGTGATTAGTCACCAACATAACCCTCCTCACGACTCTGGAGTCGAAACTATGGACAACGTCCCTTAGCCATGTGACAAACGGTCACCGGGGTCATATACCTTGGCTATGATCATCTGGTCGTAGACCAGGCAAGCGCTTATAAGTCCTTCGACCCTAGGGTCGGTCTGGCATTAATGCTATAGAGCCATTCAATGCATGATTCTCGACTTTAGAGTCGGTCCCTGACTAGTCAGTGTCTTAAACAGATAATCAGCGTACAATAGCATTTAATATGCAATCCATGTCCACATTTATCAACCAACATGCCCCAATACCAAACCATGCATGTCATATATCTATACAGGGTGCAACTGTATACAAACACCGTTTTCTTACCTCTGGTTCGAGTGAGAATTATAATATGAACGACCCCTGAGAACGATCAACCTTTAAATTCCTTGACGGTCACCTGGTCATAACCAAAATATAGGATTCATCAATAAAAATGATAACTGAGGGTTCCCAACCAAGATCTAGCCTCCGGGACATCAAACATAACTCAACTAGGTACTAGGTTCAACCCCGAGGCCCTAGGTTTGACTCCCTAAGCTAAAAACATCATTTTGGCTAAAACTGCCCTGATGGGCCGCGGCTCACCAGAGCCACGCCGCGGCTCACCCTCCTGACAGGGCCATTTTCACATTTCCAGCCATCATAGGCCGCGACACACCATAGACAGGCCGCGGCTCATTACGCAAATCAGCCAAGAAACCAGCACGCACCAGCCAACTCTCCCCTGCGTTTTCCCTTGGAACTAACCCTTCAAACCAACTCCAAACCTCCTCCAAACACTCAATTAAACCCCCAAATAACACCCATAGCTCACCCTCATCAAACCCCAATCAAAACAACACAAAACCCCCCTTTGATTCTCACTTCCCACATCAAAAACCATGAATTGAAAACCAAAACGAAAACAGAGCATGTATAAAAACCAGTGGCTAAAACTCACCTTAGAACCGATTTTGGACCTCCCACACAAGCTAAAACAAGTCTTCAATCCAGCCCTTAAGTTCCCTAGCTTGACTCTCCACCAAGAACTCAAAACCCTCAAAGGAGCAATGAAGAAGATGAAGCAAGGAGAAGGTACGGGAATGAAGGAAGCAAACCCCTGTTTTGTTCTGTTTATTCTACAGCCTACTAAGCCACCTAAGTTACATATATCCTTCCAAAAAGACCAAAATACCCTTGTGTCAACTTAAGCCTCTAAAGCCACCTCAAGGGCAAAATTGGTACTTTTAGCTTAACCCGTTAATTATAATTAACGCTTCCCAATTCCCGCTAATCTCAATATCCTCAAACATCAATAATTCATACCCCGTTACCCTAAAATCCCCGGTAACGCTATAATCATTTATATCACCCCAAGACTCACCCCGAGCCCCGAGCTCAAACCTGTTATGACCAAACCGTTAATCATGTTTAAAGATCGTCTCATGTCGGAATACTCGAACCAATCCACATTATAATGTGGTCTCACAATATATTATTATCATACAAACAAGTATTTAATTATACCCTCAGCGGGCCAAATTACCAAAATACCCCTGTAAACAAATGTGGACTCACATGCATGCATTTAACATCATATTATAATATAATTCTCATAAACATGCATAAACACATTTAATGGCATAATTAAACAGTTATGACCCTCCCGGCCTACTAATCCAGCCATTAACCATAATAGGGAATCCGGGGCATTACACCCAAGTAGCCTCGTCTTCTCTATGGTTCCGTCATAAGACCTTGACTACTGGAATCTCTCTGTTCCTTAGCACCTTTAACTCTCTTGCTAGGATTATGATAGGTTGTTCTTCACATGTCACGTCCTCTTGAAGAGGGATAGCCTCATACTCAATGATGTGTGATGGGTCTGGAGTATACTTCCTCAGCATCGACACATGGAACACATTGTGAACATGCCCCAACCGTGCTAGTAAGTTCAATCGATAAGCGTCCTCCCCAACCCTATCGATAACATCGAAAGGTCCAATCTACCTCGGGGCTAGCTTACCCTTCACTCCAAATCTCGTCACACCAAGCATGGGAGTAACTTTCAAGAAAACATAGTCACCAACCTCAAACTCAACTTCTCATTGGAGGAGATCAGCTTGAACAAACTTAAGTCTCTAAAAAAAAATACTTTGATCTTCCTAGTAGTACTAGCAATTTGAGATCCAATTGTGACGTGCTAATCTGGTTCTGCCCAACACAAAGGTGATCTGCATGGTCTCCCATATATGGCATCATAAGGAGCCATGCCTATACTGGCCTGGTAGCTATTTTTATAAGTGAATTCCACCAATGACAAGTGTTCTCCCCAGCTACCCCCAAAATCCAAAATACAAGAACGAAGCATGTCCTCCAAGGTTTGGATGGTCCTCTCAGATTGTCCATCTGTCTGAGGGTGGTGAGCAGTGCTCAAGTTAAGTTCAGTTCCTAAAGATTCTTGCAATGCTCGCAAAAACCTTGATATAAATCGAGGATCTCTATCAGAAACAATGCTGGAAGGCAACCCATACAGTCAAAGTAGATTACCCACATAAGGTCGAGCTAGTTTAGAAACCTTACAATCCTTCCCTAATTATTACACATCTTTTTTCATAGGGTTTATACCTTTTTGGACCTTGTGTTTTGTCCCATTACCTGTTTGGACCCTGTGTTTTGACAAATTGCTTTTTGGACCCTATGTTTTGTAAAATGGTTAAAATAGAACCCTAAACTCAATTTTGATGAAGAAAAAATTGAATATAACAACACAGTTTTTAAGCAGAATGATTTTATTTTTGTTCTAAATTGTTAGTTTGGTAAATTATTTGTGATTTTAGTTGAGAAAACATTGACCAAAATAGAGTTTAGGGTTCTATTTTAACAATTTAACAAAACATAGGGTCCAAAAAGTAATTTGTCAAAACACAGGGTCCAAACAGGTAATGAGACAAAACACAGGGTCCAAAATAGTATAAACCCTTTTTTCATAAAACAACTTAGGGGTGTTCATATAAACTGCAAACCGCACCGCACCAAACCGCCAAAAACTGTAACCGGTGAAACCGTTTTTCGATGATTCGGTTTAATCGGACCGCTCAACTTTAATGGTTTGGTCACAGTTTCTAATTTTTTAAAGGGTTTATACATTTTTGGACCCTATGTTTTGTCCCATTACCTGTTTGGACCATGTGTTTTGACAAATTACTTTTTGGACCCTATGTTTTGTAAAATGGTTAAAATAGAACCCTAAACTCAATTTTGATGAAGAAAAAATTGAATATAACAATACAGTTTTTAAGCAAAATGATTTTATTTTTGTTCTGAATTGTTAGTTTGGTAAATTATTTGTGATTTTAGTTGAGAAAGCATTGACCAAAATCGGGTTTAGGGTTTTATTTTAACCATTTTACAAAACATAGGGTCCAAAAAGTAATTTGTTAAAACACAGGGTCCAAACAGATAATGTGAAAAAACACAAGGTCCAAAAATGTATAAACCCTTTTTTAAAACTAATTAAACCGGACCGGACCGTGATTTTTTCTAAAAAAGTAATTTTTAGAAATGATGGTTCAAGGGTGAACCCCTACACTTAAGTTAATATAAAGTCTACCAAATCATCAAAGCCAAACAATTTTATTGTTTATGATATGTTTTTAGTAGTATTTAATACATACACAAGTTTCTAAAACTAAAAAAAGATAAATGTAAAGTCCCACATTATTTAGAAAGTAAACATTTTTTTTCTCACTTCTATAAAATGATTCAAAATACTTAAACTTACAACAACAAAGACAATAAGCTTCTTGTAAACTTTTATGGTCTTAAAAGTAAATCTAAAACTATTATTATTTAAATACAATTATTTAGTTAATTATTTTATAATAAAAAAAGTTTTAAATTTTAATAATTTGGTTATATGGTTAAAACCAAACCAAACCACACGAAACCGTTTATTTATGGTTTGGTTTTAAAATTCTTCTAAACCGCACCAAATCAAACCGTGTATGCCCTTAAAACAACTTTTAGCTTTTTAAAAAGTTATCCCAAATAGGACCATAGTCTTTCTTCGCACAAAAATTAAGTATAAAATAAATTCTTTACAATCTCCTTCTAAATGTGTTCTAATTAAACACACTATTACATTAATAAAAAATAATTATGTTATCTTAGTTAAGATCACCGATTTTGCTTTAGACTTGGAATTAAATATTTATTTTTTATCTGCTGTCGGGTATAAAGACACATAATATTGGAGGCTCTGAATATTTTTTTTTTAAAGTATATATATTTTTAAAGGAATATATATATATATATATATTTAAATAATTGTTTAGGTCTTATCCTTAACAGAATATGATGCCAAAATCAGTGTAAAAGTCCTTTCTAGTGTAACAGACACGTACTCGGCAAAGAAAATAAAAGTTGTATGTGAAGTTAACGGTTTTAAGACATCTGGAGACACTATATTTTTATTGTTATTTTTCTATTAAAAAATCTACCTGCATTTCTTGTGTAAAAGAGGATCAAAATTTGACTTACTTATAATTGTAGAGAAAAATAAAGTTGAATAAAAAAGTTGATAAATAAATTATTAACAGTTACTCTACTATAATAGTAGAAAAATCAAATAATATTTCAATATTTAAAATGCAACAAAACAAAAGAATGGAATGAAAATAATTCTATTTCATTTTATTACCCAACCAAAACATCACATAAGACTTTTTTTTGGACTTTGGATTTTATTAAGAAAACTTTTTAAAGGAGAAAAAAAATGTTTTTTATAAATTTAATAAGAGATTTTTTAAATATTTTTCTTTAGATATTTATAATTGTTGTAAATTTTAAAAAAATTATACTATATTTAAGTTTTAATTTTTCTAAAAAAAATTATTAATTTATAAATTCTTTTTGACTTCATTTTTTTTTCTCTCCTTAAATCCAAAGAAAAAACAAGTCCTAAATGTTATACAATATGTATACGTATGTGGAAAGTAGGATATGGTCTTGGTTTTGTATTAGTCAAACAATGTACTTATCGTAAAATGTAAATTCCAAGAACAATAGTTTTAAGCTTTTAAAAAATTATAATTTGTCTGCCATTACCATCTCCATCATCACCGCACAACTTATTTAAGTTTTCTTTAATTGTTTAGACAAGGCGTAATGGAGGGTTCGTCTTGGCGAACTATATATATAAATATATTTATGACCATCTCGAAGGTTTGTATAATATATATGATGATTTTAGGCCGGGTGTGTAGAATATATCAAATCCAATTATAACCGACCGCTAAAAGTTGGATATCCAATTACTATTAGACTGATCGGATGATGTAATATTTAAAAATCCAAATTTGATTGGTCAGTTGTTGGATGGAGGTCCAACATCCAATAAAAACCGACCGAACTGATCCAATAATCATCCAATTACATATATGCTTCTAATTTAGATGAATTTGTGTTGCGTGCTTCTAAATTATTAAAATTAAATAGTGTTTTCATTTAGATAAGTAATTTGTGTGTTTTATAATTGAAATATACATGAAAATTATTAGATTTAAAAAGACTCTAAATGATTGGATGGATCTGATCTGGTTCAATAAATAACCAGGGGATGCATCCAATGGATGAAACCGATCCAATACAATTATCCATTGGATTAGATCAGATCGGTTAACTCAATTCAATTGGATTGGATCGATTGTAAAATTCCAACATCCAATAGATAATTAGATTGGATCGAATGAGCTTAAAGTCATTGGATGTGATCCAATGAACACCCTTGATTTTAGGGCAATGCATTATGGCTATATATTCATATAAATTTATGGGCACTAATAACAACACATACATACCTTATATATAGGAAATTTTTTAGGTAGGGGTATCACTTTTGCCCTTATTATAGGGGTGTTTTTTATTTTCGGCGCTTGGATAAATTATAACTCAATTATTTTTACATGATGACGTACGTATATTAGAGTTATTATCAGGCTTCCCGCCAATTTTCAAAAAATTCTGAATAATTTACGGTGCCGAAATCAGAGTTCAAACAGTCAGTTGCATGTGGAAAGCAGACTATTTAAACTCTAATCGACACTGTAAATTATTCAGAATTTTCTAAAAAATTAGTGGGATGCCTACAATAATTATCACATACGTTATCATAAAAAAATAAATTGTGTTGTAAAAGTACTGAAAATAAATTTATTAGATATAAGTAAAAATAGATTTTCGTAAACGGGGTCATAAACTTGTGTTTCAGATTTAATGTTATGATAAGTCATAATCTTGTTCTTTTACTTTAATTTTGGCTTCCTTTCTATCTTGTATTTTTCCTTAGAAGGAAGGTATCTTTGGTATGTTTACTTTAAGGTGAATCATCACATATTTACTAAAATAAATAAAAAATGAGAAAATTTAGTTGGATAAAAGAAAAAAAAATAAGAATATTTCTCGGCCAATTACTTAAGGAATAATAACTTCTATTTTTTAATTTTAAAAATATATTTAACAAAATAACTACTTTATATTTTTTAATCGATAAAGGTAATTTAGCTAATTTAAGCATTTTGATTGCATTTTTTTAAGATGCGAATAATGTAAAATGATTCTGATTCTATTTTCAAACAATTTTAGTAAACAACATAATACAAATAATGATTTTGTTTCTTCCATATTTATTCCAATTCCAATTATGCTTCTTTACATCAAAACTTTTACATTAAACCATACATCTGCTTCTTTACATTATTTATATATTATATTTTTAAAAATATTTTATTTATTTTAAGAAATAAAATAATAGTATCACACTCATATATATACAAAAGTTTATAAAAAAATAATAAAATATTTATAGCTTGATGAATAATATTTCATTACTATTCATTTAGGTAAAAAAATATAACTTTATATCATCTAATGGAAGGCTACTTAACTATTTTTTCTCTATATTATAAAGAATAACACATTTTAGCTCATCCAATGTGAGTGCTCTTAGAAAGAAGGTATCTTTGGTATGTTTACTTTAAGGTGAATCATCACATATTTACTAAAATAAAAAAAATGAGAAAATTTAGTTGGATAAAAAAAAGAATATTTCTCGGCCAATTACTTAAGGAATAATAACTTCTATTTTTTAATTTTATTTTTTATAAATAATTTTTTTTTGTCTTTTAAAAATATATTTAACAAAATAACTACTTTATATTTTTGAATCAATAAAGGTAATTTAGCTAATTTAAGCATTTCAATTGCATTTTTTTTAAGATGTGAATAATGTAAAATGATTCTGATTCTATTTTCAAACAATTTTAATAAATAACATAATACAAATAATGATTTTGTTTCTTCCGTATTTTATTCCTTCCAATTCCAATTATGCTTCACATGCCATAAAAGCAATAAAATATAGCATCAATTAACAACAACTTTCAAAATCCTAATAATAATAACTCTACATATTGGTTTTTATATAAATTGGAAAATTAAGAGCTCGAATAATTATCATCTTATTTATTTATTTGATTATGTAAATACATGATGAAGTAGAATTTTGAAGTTTTATTAATGGACACAGCAACATTTCATATCAGAAAGGATTTGTCCCATACATGCTCCCGCTCGATAGCCCAAGGCTTTGCAATCAATATTGCAGTTGTCGTAGCACTCACCAATGCAAACTTTCGGCGGTCCGATTGCACCTCCGGGCCCTGCCATTCATTAATCAATTAATTTCATATACCCTATCAATTTTTATACATTCATTTTTGGAGGATTCTCCGGTGCATCTCAAAAAGAGTACATCGGTGCACCTATTGGTGTACATAATAGGGTTTATACTTTTTTGGACTCTGTATTTTAAAAAATTAATTTTTGGATCATATATTTTGTAAAATGGTTAAAATAGAACCCTAAACTCAATTTTGATGAAGAAAAAATTGAATATAACAACACAGTTTTTAAGCAGAATGATTTTATTTTTGTTCTGAATTGTTTGTTTTGGTAAATTATTTGTGATTTTAGTTAAAAAAACATTGAACAAAATCGGGTTTAGGGTTCTATTTTAACAATTTTATAAAATATAGGGTCCAAAAAATAATTTTTCAAAACACAGGATCCAAAAAGGTAATGGGAAAAGACATAGGGTCCAAAAAGGTATAAACCCTACATAATATGACTATGTATTATGTATGTTGTAGTTATTTAGAGCATCCTGTAAATTTTTAGAAAATTTCGAATAATTTACAATGCAGAAAATAAGGCTCAAACATATTATCTTCTACCTGCGTACAAAAAAAAAAACAATCATGCGTGCAACAAACTATTTGAACTTTGTATTCTACACTGTAAATTATTCGTAATTTTCAAAAAATTTGCAGAATGCTCTAAATTACTACAATATATACACGGCTATAAAAAAAATTAACTGAAAATACTTTCCGAGTCATAAACTAGAAAGAGTGCACCGGTGTACCCCTTTTAGAGGGTGCAGCAGAGAACTACCCTATATTTTTAAGAGAAATGAAATACAGAGTGACAATTTTTTTAATAAAGATTATTCTAATATATTTAAAATATATAAATATATGATTTTTTTATTTAATTTTATGAGACGTCAATATATATTTTAATATTATAATAATTTTAAAAAAAATACATTGTACAGAGATGTAAAAAAAAAATATTAGAAGTGCTGCGACCACCCGAGTTTCTTTAGCTCCGTTATTGAATATGATCGATATACACTATATATATATATATATATAAATACCAAGAAACAAATAAAAATGACTAATATTGAGATTTTTTTTTAAAAATATATTATTTTATATATATATATATATATTTGTGTGTAGGTGAAGCTTGTTTGCCTCTAACAAGAAGAATTTTAATATTTATAGATATTATCATATATTTTGTATCAAAGCATAACAAAAAATAAAAATAAGACAGGAAGTTAACCTGAGGCCAAAAGCAGTGCAATGCACAAAAAACCTATAACAATGAGAACCTTAGAAGAAACCATCTCAATTTATTTATTGAATATAATAGATAAGCATTGACATGATATGTATGGTGTATTTGTTCTTATATATACACATATTTTTTTTACAAGTGAATAATATCTTCTTTTTTTAATGCATATAGGTTGGATTTGGTTTCTAGTTTTAGTTATCTTTTTAAAGTATATTTATATATTTAGATTTTGTTTTCTATTTTTAGTTATCTTGTACAGGATATATATTTATATATATATATATGGGTTTATCCTTTTTTTAGACCATGTGTTTTGTCCCATTATTTGTTTGGACTCTGTGTTTTGACAAATTACTTTTTGGGCCCTATGTTTTGTAAAATTGTTAAAATAGAACCCTAAACTCAATTTTGGTCAATGTTTTTTCAACTAAAATCACAAATAATTTACCAAACTAATAATTCATAACAAAAATAAAATCATTCTGCTTAAAAACTGTATTGTTATATTCAATTTTTTCTTCATCAAAATTGAGTTTAGGGTTCGATTTTAACTATTTTACAAAACATAGGGTCCAAAAAGTAATTTGTCAAAACACAGGGTCCAAACAGGTAATGGAACAAAATACAGGATCCAAAAAAATATAAACCCTATATATATATATTTGGAATTAATTTCTATTTTTAGTTGTGTATTTATAGTATGTATCTATGTATATGGATTTGGTTCCTAATTAGACTTTTAAAAGCACATAACCCATTTAGAATCATACATCCATTAATTAATGAAAGTCAAAATTTGTAATCTTTCGATTGATTAGTTTGATTTTTTTGATATCTTATTTTTTTAGAAGATTTGTTTCACTGGATTTACATATTTATGAGATTTTAATATTTTGTACAAAATACGGTTTCTCTCTTTCCTCCATTATAGAAAATGTATTGTTCAAAACCGTGATTTTCTATTTTTTCTTTAAAAAAAAGAATATAATTGTAATATTTAGGAACTTACGGTTTTGAACAATAGTCCTATCTATTGAGAACTTTATGAAAGTAAACCAATTTTGTAATCTTATTCTAAAAATACCCCAATCTCTTTATAAAATTAAAGATGATTTTTTTTTTTGTTAATTTTTTTTCCATTTAGTTTTAAACTAGAGAAAAATACTTAATTTTGTTAAAAAATTACATCTTTACTGTCAACTTTTTTTTTTCTTTTCAATTTTATGATTTCAATTTTTTTGTCTTTTTTTCATTATGTGTTTTTTTTTTTTTTTTTTTAAGTTTATTTTGGGTTGATGTTTATGTATTATTTTTTTGTTTTTAAGTTTATTTTGGAATTATGCAGTGAGTTTCTTTCAAGTTACTTTTTAATTGTTTTTTCTGAGATCATATTTTTTGTAATTACGAAGCTTTGAAAATTATATTTTTGAATGAGTACATATTTTTTAAAATAAAAGTTAGAAACACTAAAAAAAGAAAAAATATATATATTGAAGAAAAAACCCTTTAAATTATTGATAGAAAAGTTAAATGTGGTTCAAGATATATATATATATATATACTAAGTAAAAGCTATAAAAAAATGACAAAAACATATTAAAAATAAATTAAAATAAAAATTGTCTATGGTATTTTAACAAATAACAAAATTGTTAAATTGAGAATCCATTGGATACACATTTTATATATATAAAGATATGGTTCATTCTAGTTTTAAAATTAAATACTTTCTTTTTATAATTTCCTTTTAGAAAAAATACCTATAAATTTCAATATAATAAAATATTAAAAATATATAAATTAAAACTATAAATTTAAAAAGTTTATTTGATCAAATTTTAATTATTTAATTTAAAAATATTAAAGCCAATAAAAAGTTATATATATATATATGGAAAAATGTTGGGTAGTGATTGTTTTCAATCACTACCGATAGGTATTTTTAGTATTTTCCGTATATGGATAAATTGTAACTTTATTTTTTTTTACATGACGGTGTATAATGTAGTTAAAGAAAAATATCTCTCACAAATTTTCAGCAAATTCAAAATAATTTAGGATGTCGAAATCAAGATTTAAATATCCTATATATTGCCCGCACGTATAAATATTGAAACAAGCATGCGTGTAACAAGCTGTTTGAATATTGATTTCGACATCTTAAACTATTCGGAATTTCTTGAAAATTTGTGAGATGTCTCTTGTAATTAGAGTTGCAATTTATTTATATTCTAAAAATACTAAAAATATCTATAGATAGTAATTAAAAATAATCACTACTATATAGTGGTACCCTTTTGGTTATAGTTTTGAAAACATATATAATTAATTGAGTAATTTAAATACTTCAAGATGAAATTTTAAAATATCCGGTGAGAAATTATTATGGCATATCTATTAGTTTTTATTTATTTAACTTATTTAGATGATTTTATTACCTTTTTTTCTAATTTTTTTTTATTATGTTTAGATAACTTTACAACTAACTGTATTAGAAAGCAATAAAAAAATGTTAAATCTAACGAAAACACAACAATTTCCATTAAACTTACATTTATAATATATAAAGATATATATATATATATATAAGACTTCTCAATGGTTACTACCCATAGATATGTACTAACAATTATGATGATTTGACAATATAGTGACTTGGTATATTAATTTCGAATTTAGTTACAGGTCAATATTTTTTTCTACATTAATTTCGAATTTAGTTATTATTTTTTTTTGTCATAATTAATGTTGTTTCCAACTAATGAGAGACATTAGCTATATTTAGAAATTGACATGCATTAGAAAAATAAAAAGTTTACAATATTATATTTTCATAATAAATACACGTTTTTCATCGAGTAACCCTTCAAAAAATTTGAAAAACTCAAATTTTATTTTTAGAAATATTAATTAACAACTATAAATATGAACCATTAATTTTAATCCAATGATTAATATTAAAGTATCATCCATGAGTAGTAACCATTAAAAGTGTGCCTATATATATATATATACACTTAAGGAAGTTTTGTGATTCTATTTGGCCTTGACTGGCTTGTATTTGGCATTTGGCTTTTGCCTTGAAATGAAATTGCATTAATACTTTTCCAAAATAAAAGAAGAAGTGTTGTGATTTAGAGGTTATAATATATTATAAACTTGTTCTTTTCTTTATGATATATTCTGTTTCATTTCTATCTTATATTTTTCTTAAAAGAAACTAGTAGTAGTAACAAAATATTGCATTAGCCAACTTTCAAATTATTAATAACAACACTACATTGCTTTATTTTAATAGTGAAAGTAAGCATGGAACACAAATTTCAAATTTTAATTGGGATAACAGCAACATTGTGGAGTAGCATGCCCTATTCCATATGTACATTTTCCTCCAATTTTGAAGCCCTTCCAAATGCAAGTGGCATTGCTCTGATACCATTAATGTGTTTCTGATATAAGTTAATTAGACAAACTAACGAATCAATAAACCCAACAATTTCTCACACCAATCTGCACGACTTACATACTCAGAATTGCGTGACTTACGATCATACAGGATAGATTGCTAGATTTATTAACTCGAAGGTTAATCTAAAAACTTATAACAGTAGTTGCCTTCAGATATGATCCATATTGCATGCTATCTCTACTTCAGAAATCTCTAAATGAAGGATTTAGAAGAACATTTTTGATAATAAACACTCTAGTATTTTATTGCTTCGAAATTCTCTACCTTACACAAGGGGGGATGATGGCCTTATATAGCCACAACCTTCAGCAAAAAAACTTAACCAAACAACAAACTTAACCCATCCTAGTCAAAACCAACCATGGTTGGGATAGGATAAGGGATAAGATAGGATTCCCCGACAAAGACAAAAGCATAGGTAAGGGATAAGATTCCCCGACAAAGACAAAAGGCTAAACAACAAAGGGATAAGATTCCCCGACAAAGACAAAAGGCTAAACAACAAAACCTTATGGCTAAAATAGTTATTTAAATATTGTCTCATGACTAATTTCATAGTCAGAGTCATATGCTGGGTCTTCATGAAGTGGGTTCCATCCTGTCGGTTCTTCATCCTCGTCACTGCCAGCTGGAGGACAGGCGTCGTATTCTATGTACATCACGTTCCATTCATCTCATGTGTAATGGAAGAGATAGGGGTCTTGCATATCTGCAGATTTAGCATATGGATTTTGTGAATCTTCAAAGTAGTCATTTTTTCGCAAAACTACCCCTTCAGTATCGGTCAATTTGTACAGAGACATATATTTTTGTTCTAGTGTTTCTTCGAGTTTGGTGACCTGATCTGTTTCATTTTTTGACAGATGGAAGGCGTCAAGGGCCTTTGTTATTTTGCGAGTATAGTCGGAAGGGAATGTCTCCCAAGGAGCATCTTCTTCTGGTTTGGGCCACAATTCCTGAGGTATAATCTGGTTTTTCTCAAACAGACTCTTTTGGATGTCCATGTACTTTTGGCCTCCAAGACCACATAATGGTTCATCTTTTGACCCGTAGACTTCGAATGTTGGATTGGTAACTATATTCTGTTCTGCATCGAGCTTGGCATTGATGCTAAGGAAGAGAATAGTATAACAGTTCATTAGGATGGAAACATTTGGGCCTAGTGGGTAGATAAAAGTGGGCCTGTTATTTTGGACCTTTTTCCATTCCGCTGATAAGACCCTTTTCCATTCTTCCAGTGGGGCAAACCAGGACAAAATATTCATTTGGACTTGGTAGGCTGGCTTGAACCTTTCTTGGTCCAAGAAAGATTTTATGGACGTGTGTAAGGCCATAGTTTGTACTTCGACAGCTATGGTGAAGACATTGGCCAGGTACCAGAAAAGGTGGGCTATCGGTTTTTGTAGAGTCCAAGAACTTTACTTACCTAATTGTTTAGTAGTATTATAGTATGTTTAGTGTTATCATTGTTACTTTGGATTTTTGGTTCAGACCGGGAGTTATTTGGACACTCATAGTAGTACTTATAGATTTTCTAAGTTTAACCTATAGTTTAAGAATATTAAGTATAACCTAAGGTTTGATTAATGTGTCTGATATTAAGGAATATATTATTATATTATAAGGTTTAGACATCAACCAATAGGATTTTAAGCACATGTTTTGAATGGTAATTAAGGATTAAGTATTTTTGAGGATTAAATTAAATAAGGGTAAAAGTTTGAATGTATAGGGTCAGTCAGCAGCTTTGAGCACGTTGAGGGCTTAGTCAAGGCTGTTTAGTCCATTCAAACTTAGCTAAAAATGTGTAAACTCGTGTTTAAATATTCTGCGTATGCCGATATATCGCAGCTATAGGGGGCGATATGTCGCAGCACGTAGATACGGAAAACACGAATCGATGCACGGTCGCCTCGGGAACAAAGGTCCAGGCGATATATCGCCTATAGGGGGCGATATATCGCCTCCACCAGCATGAATTCAAATACATTTGAATTCTTTTCCCTTCAGCCATTCAAACTCCTTCAACAGTTCAGCATCTTCTGAACGAGTCTTCAGCCTCTGCTGAACGATTATTCAAATGATTTTCACCTAAAAAGCCATTATTTTTATTCAAGTAAAATCAAGATATTTTCATTCCCAAACTCTATAAATAGGACCTAGTACCCAGCCATTATTCACCATTTGCTCTAAGTTCAGAGGCTGCTAGTGTTAAGTGAGTGAGAGAGTGTAAACACTTGGTTTGGGGAAAAACTATAAGCTTAAACATCATAAGCTTATCAAACACTTGGGAAGTAAGTGAGTGCTATAGTATTTCGGTAGATGTTAGATTGATCTTGCAATCTTTGAGGTAAACCCAAAACTCTAGTCCTTTCTGTATTCTATGTTATTTCTTTTCTCAAAACCTTCTACTCAGTCCCCTAACCTTATTCTTATTTTTGGTTAGGGAATCCAAGTTCTTAAGCACTTAAGTGGTGGTAAGCATATTTTCGTTTAATGGTTTAGTCTTCCTATTCTCTTTCATTTCATCTCCTTTCTTTAGACTCACCCTTGTTCATTGTGGTTTTAGGAGTGTTCCAAAAGTCCTAACTCAGTCCATTTTATCCCGGTAACTTTGGTAAGGAAAATAGGCTAGAATTAATATGTTATGTGCTTATGTTATCTATATGTTTATGTTATTAAAAGTGTTATGATATGTATATGTGTATGTAGGCTTGGGCATATGACCCATATGACTAACAAGACCCCAAATGGGTTATGGGCATATGACCTACTTAGCTAGTAGGACCCCATTAACCCCATGGGCATATGCTTGTTTAGTCTATGGGATCCCAAGTAATAATGGCCATTATAATAAGTGTATGTTATATGTATTATGTTAAGTCTTTATGTTTTCTTATGAAATTGTGTATATGACTATGTGTTAGGTTTTTCCTTGCTGGGCATTAGGCTCACTCCTTTCTGTTTATGTGCAGGAAAATAAGCTTAGAGGCGGTAAGATTCGTGATGCTTGGGAGGATGTGTATCGATGATGAATGGAGTCAAGGGGCCGAGCGTTATCGATTCGAGGATGTAGTCTCCTTTTATGTTTTTTATGGTTTTACATGTATTTTCCGCATTATTATGTAATGTCTTTTATTTTAAATCTTATTTTGTTTTAAAGACAATGGGATCCCAAAATCCTTCTTAGTATTCGTTTTTTTTGTAAATAACTCTTATTTTCAAGTTACTCAATAAATTATGGTATTTTCGTAAAATGTAAGTTTTTATGTATAGTTTCGATAATGGTCCAATTAGTCTAGATTAGTGGGTCATTACAGTTGGTATCAGAGCCAACGGTTCCTTCGCATGAAGTTCTCCTCGATACACATGCTCAAAGCTCCGAATCGGACCGCCAAGTAAGTGTTTAAGTTACAAGTTACAAGTTACTTTGTCTATGTGTATAGCTAACAACTTTAGTGTTTATGTTTCAGTTAAAAATGAATGGAGCTTTAACCTACCAAGATATCCGAGCCATTAAGGCCTTAAAAAGAATAAGGGAGCCAAGAAACACCGTAGGAGCCTTAGAAAGGATTACACGAAGGTTGCTTTTGTTTCACCAAGCAATAGGTGGCCTTCAAGAGGCTAAACAAATAATGCTAAGATCAACGGAACAATATGTATTAGTGATTAGGTTGTTTAAAGATTTCCATCCTGTAATAGCAGCCTTAGAAGAAATATGGGAAGAAATGAATGATGAGGATGAATCACCATTAGCAATGAGATACTACTTCCTCTTAGTTAGGTTCACCGCAAAATTTGAATTTCAATTCACCAAGGAGCAAAAGAATAGGATTCTCACAAACCTTCCTAGAGGGCATTTTGATGCTCATGATAATGATGACTATGAGGCTATAGATGATGATATGTTAGATGACGGATCGGATGTAGAAGATCCCGATTTTTAGATTAGTAGTTTTTATTTGTTTTATTTACTTTTATGTTATGATTGTAATAAGTGAAATTGTTTTCCAAATGAATAAACATGCTATTTGAATATCATGTGTGAGTTTGAAATTTTTTTTCACAATCATAATAAATACTAAATAAAATGAATAATGACTGAGTTCGGTGAGGGTGGATACGAATCAATGAACCTGGTTTCCTTGTTGAGAGTTAGGGGGCCTTAGTAGTGGGAACGATTTTACTGATCCCAGCCCTCCCTCAATATGGTTAACTTTGGAACAAAGATAAGTTTCGAGCCTGAGAATTAAGTCATATAGGATGATTAGAAACACACTTAGAAAATAAATATGACTTGTTTTTCTAAGTATAGAAACCCACTCTAATAATAAATAAAGACCTATATAATTTTTCATAAAAAGTCATAATAAATAGGTCCGAGATATGTTTGTTTTAGAATAAGTTTTTGCCTTAGAGCCTATTAGGAAAAAGTTCTAACATGTTTCTTTTAACTGTTAGAACTCTGCTACGATGTCTCTCCGAAGATCTGCTCGCACCAACGGGAACGCTTCCAACGATGTTCCAGCGACCAATGCGGTCCCTACCGTTCGCCGAAGGAGAGTACGTGTTACTACTCGCCGCAACGCACCGGCACAGCCAGCTGACAACACTGCAGAGATTGCCAGACTACGACAGCAAGTCGAGGAACTTCTGCAGCAACAACGCCAACAGGCTCAATCTCAGCCTCAGCCACAGCCGCAGCCGCAGCCACAGCCAATGGCCCCAGCACCCCAACAAGTTGGTCCGTATGGGGGATGGCCTATGACGAACTACGCTCCTTATCCTGTTCAGCACATGGAGCCAGTGTACGAGAGGTTCCGCAAGCAGCACGCTCCGAACTTCGAAGGGACTACGGACCCCTTTGAAGCAGAAGAATGGCTAAGGAATGTGGAGCCGATCCTAGCCCACATGAACCTTAGTAATGCAGACCGCATATCCTGCGTCTCATCTTTGCTCAAGAAAGATGCCAGGATATGGTGGGACTTGGTCCAGCAATCCCACGATGCTGCCACCATGACGTGGACCCGATTTGTGGAGCTCTTCCACAAGAAGTACTACAATTCAGCAGTGCTTGCTACGAGAGTTGAGGAGTTCACCAATCTGAAGCAAGGGAATTTAACAGTGGCGGAATATGCTCGTCAGTTCGATCGCTTAGCGAAGTTCGCAGCAGAGTTGGTTCCAACCGACTATCTAAGGGTGAACAAGTTTGTTAGAGGACTTCGCCCGAAGATCGAGATGGGGGTTAAACTAGCAAACCCGGGAAACACTTCATATGCCGACGTTCTTGAGACGGCAATTGAAGTAGAAAGGTTGCAAGCCAACGTGAGCAAAGAAGAAGCCAGCAAGCCGGAACCTAGGCAGCAGAGCCAACCTCAGGCCAGTCGGAACAACAATCAGTCCAGCAACAGTCAGTCCAACAACAATGGTAACGGACAGAAGAGAAGGCATCCTGACAACAAGCAAGCCGACAACAATAAAAGGGCACGACCAAGTAATGGGGGAAATAGGTCGGGCTACGTGGAATACCCGCCATGTGCCAAATGTCAGAAGAAGCACCCCGGAGAATGCCGTGCCAACACCAAGGAGTGTTTCAACTGTGGTCAAGAAGGGCATCGTAAAAGAGACTGTCCTCAGCAAAAGCCGGAAGGAAAGAAGGACGAAAAGATGGTTCCTGCTCGGGTTTTTGCTTTAACCCAAGGAGAGGCGGATGCTAGCAACAAGGTGGTCACAGGTCAGGTTTCCATCCTCAATAAATTATGTCATGTATTATTTGATTCGGGAGCCACCCATTCGTATATTTCGTTAGGAATGATAGATAAACTAGACAAACCTAGTGAAAGATTTAGAACTAGGTTTGCAACCGAGTTGCCTTCGGGCAAAGTAGTTCTATCATCACGAATTGTACGAGGCGTACCAATCAAGATTGAGGACAAGGAACTAGAAGGAGACCTGATAGAGCTGGTGATCAAAGACTTCGACGTCATACTAGGCATGGATTGGCTAGCACGGCATGGCGCAACGATCGACTGCAGACGCAAGAAGGTGACATTCGATACTCCTGACGGCCAGAAACTGTGCTTCATGGGACAAGCTTCAGGACTACGCACACCGTTAGTATCATCTCTCAAAGCTCGGAGAATGATGGAGAAAGGATGTCAAGCATTCTTAGCCAACATCACGAATGTGGAGAAGGAGACATCACTCAAAGTTGGAGATGTTCGAGTCATACAAGAATTTCCAGAAGTTTTCCCCGATGACTTGCCAGGATTGCCGCCAACTAGAGAAATAGACTTCACGATAGAATTAGTACCGGGCACCGAGCCTATCTCTAAGGCACCATACCGGATGGCACCTACGGAACTCAAGGAGTTAAAGACGCAGCTACAAGAACTCCTAGACTTGGGTTTCATTAGGCCAAGCCATTCACCATGGGGAGCTCCGGTACTATTCGTGAAAAAGAAGGACGGAAGTATGCGCATGTGCATAGACTACCGTGAGCTGAATAAAGTAACGATTAAGAACAAATACCCGCTACCTCGGATTGATGATTTGTTTGATCAACTCCGAGGCGCGACTGTATTCTCTAAGATCGATTTACGGTCCGGGTATCATCAGCTCAAGGTAAAGGGAGAAGATATCCCCAAGACAGCCTTTAGGACTCGTTATGGACATTACGAGTTCTTGGTTATGTCTTTTGGTCTTACTAACGCGCCAGCCGCGTTTATGGACTTAATGAACAGGGTCTTCAAGGACTACTTGGATAAATTCGTCGTTGTGTTCATCGACGACATTTTAATTTACTCCAAGGATGAAGTGGAGCACGAGGAACACTTGAGGATAATTTTGACGCGATTGAAGGAGCACCAACTCTACGCGAAGTTCAAGAAATGCGAGTTTTGGCTCTCACAAGTGGCGTTCCTCGGGCACATCATATCGAAAGACGGAGTTGCAGTAGATCCATCGAAGGTAGAGGCCGTGAAAGATTGGCCTAGACCAAAGAACGCGTCGGAAGTAAGAAGCTTCTTAGGGCTAGCAGGTTACTATAGAAAGTTTGTAGAGGGCTTTTCTAAAATAGCCACTCCACTCACCAACCTGACCCGGAAGCAACAAAAGTTTAACTGGAGTGATAAGTGTGAGGAAAGCTTCCAGTTGCTTAAGGATAAGCTTTGCTCAACACCAGTACTTAGTGTCCCAACACCCAACGACAAGTTCGTTGTCTACTGTGATGCATCAAAGTTAGGATTGGGATGCGTACTGATGCAAAATGACAAGGTGATAGCCTACGCGTCACGTCAGTTAAAGGAGTATGAACAACGCTATCCAACTCACGATATGGAGTTGGCAGCGGTGGTCTTTGCGTTAAAAATCTGGCGCCATTATCTTTACGGAGAACGGTGCGAGATTTATACGGACCACAAAAGTTTAAAATACTTCTTTACTCAGAAGGAGCTTAACATGAGGCAGCGCCGGTGGTTGGAATTAGTAAAGGATTACGACTGCGAAATCCTATACCACCCGGGGAAGGCAAACGTAGTTGCCGATGCACTTAGCCGAAAAAGTTATGGGAACTTAGCAGCCTTATCCGGAATAGAAAAGCCACTACAGCAGGAGCTTATCAGTGCCGGAATAGAAGTGGTTGTAGGCAAGTTGGCTAACTTGTCTATCCAATCGAATATGCTAGAAGACATACGGAATGGTCAGAGACATGATGATTCACTAGCAACGCACATGGATGCAGTCAGAGAAGGCAAGACTACAGATTTCTCAATATCCAGTCAAGGTTTATTGAGATATAAGGATCGGGTATGCGTGTCAGACGATCAAAGTATTAAGAAGACGATCTTAGAAGAAGCGCACAACACCCCATACTCGGTTCATCCAGGGTCTACCAAGATGACTCATGACATCAAGGCAGTCTATTGGTGGCCAGGGATGAAGAAGGACATAGCGGAATATGTATCTAAGTGTCTGGTATGCCAGCAAGTGAAGGCGGAGCATCAGCGGCCTACAGGATTATTGCAACCGCTTAGCATACCGGAGTGGAAGTGGGACGATATAGCCATGGACTTCGTGACGGGTCTGCCAAAGACAAATAAGCAGCATGATTCTGCTTGGATAGTCATAGATAGACTAACCAAGTCGGCTCATTTTCTGCCTGTTAAGACTTCTTATACGGCAGACCAATATGCAGACATCTACATCCAAGAGATTGTACGATTGCATGGAATCCCCAAGACGATAGTATCAGATAGAGGATCAGTGTTTACGTCAATATTTTGGAGAAGCTTACAGCAAGCCATGGGTACTAAGTTAAGTCTTAGTACAGCTTTCCATCCTCAGACAGATGGGCAGTCAGAGCGTACGATTCAGATTTTAGAGGATATGCTACGCGCATGTGTACTTGACTTCGGAGGATCGTGGAACAAGTACTTACCGCTAATCGAGTTCTCGTACAATAATAGCTACCAGTCGACGATCGAGATGGCACCTTATGAGTTGCTATATGGAAGAAGGTGCCGATCACCGTTGCACTGGGACGGGGTAGGAGAAAGGCAGCTTCTAGGGCCCGAAGCTGTTAGGCAAGCTCAAGAAGCAGTAACGCTTATTAGACAGCGTATGCTTGCTGCTCAAAGCCGACAGAAAAGCTATGCAGATACCAAGAGACGCGATGTGGAGTTCCAAGTTGGAGATCAAGTCTTCCTGAAGATATCTCCTATGAAGGGTGTCAAGCGGTTCGGGAAGAAAGGCAAGCTCAGTCCCCGATTCTTAGGTCCTTTTGAGATATTGGACAAAGTGGGACCAGTTGCGTATAGACTAGCCCTACCGCCAGCACTAGCCGATAGTCACAACGTCTTCCACATCTCGATGTTACGCAAGTATGTGTCAGACCCATCTCACGTCCTCAAGTACGATACCATAGCACTCCAGAAAGACTTAAGTTACGAGGAACGACCGGTTAGCATCCTAGATAGGGGGATGAAGCAGTTACGGTCCAAGAGCTTTCCTATAGTTAAAGTCCTATGGAGCAATAGTTCTGAACGCGAGGCAACGTGGGAGTTGGAAGAGGACATGCAGAGCCGGTATCCGGAGTTATTTGGTAAGTAAATTTCGAGGACGAAATTCTTTTTAGTAGGGGAGAATTGTAGAGTCCAAGAACTTTACTTACCTAATTGTTTAGTAGTATTATAGTATGTTTAGTGTTATCATTGTTACTTTGGATTTTTGGTTCAGACCGGGAGTTATTTGGACACTCATAGTAGTACTTATAGATTTTCTAAGTTTAACCTATAGTTTAAGAATATTAAGTATAACCTAAGGTTTGATTAATGTGTCTGATATTAAGGAATATATTATTATATTATAAGGTTTAGACATCAACCAATAGGATTTTAAGCACATGTTTTGAATGGTAATTAAGGATTAAGTATTTTTGAGGATTAAATTAAATAAGGGTAAAAGTTTGAATGTATAGGGTCAGTCAGCAGCTTTGAGCACGTTGAGGGCTTAGTCAAGGCTGTTTAGTCCATTCAAACTTAGCTAAAAATGTGTAAACTCGTGTTTAAATATTCTGCGTATGCCGATATATCGCAGCTATAGGGGGCGATATGTCGCAGCACGTAGATACGGAAAACACGAATCGATGCACGGTCGCCTCGGGAACAAAGGTCCAGGCGATATATCGCCTATAGGGGGCGATATATCGCCTCCACCAGCATGAATTCAAATACATTTGAATTCTTTTCCCTTCAGCCATTCAAACTCCTTCAACAGTTCAGCATCTTCTGAACGAGTCTTCAGCCTCTGCTGAACGATTATTCAAATGATTTTCACCTAAAAAGCCATTATTTTTATTCAAGTAAAATCAAGATATTTTCATTCCCAAACTCTATAAATAGGACCTAGTACCCAGCCATTATTCACCATTTTCTCTAAGTTCAGAGGCTGCTAGTGTTAAGTGAGTGAGAGAGTGTAAACACTTGGTTTGGGGAAAAACTATAAGCTTAAACATCATAAGCTTATCAAACACTTGGGAAGTAAGTGAGTGCTATAGTATTTCGGTAGATGTTAGATTGATCTTGCAATCTTTGAGGTAAACCCAAAACTCTAGTCCTTTCTGTATTCTATGTTATTTCTTTTCTCAAAACCTTCTACTCAGTCCCCTAACCTTATTCTTATTTTTGGTTAGGGAATCCAAGTTCTTAAGCACTTAAGTGGTGGTAAGCATATTTTCGTTTAATGGTTTAGTCTTCCTATTCTCTTTCATTTCATCTCCTTTCTTTAGACTCACCCTTGTTCATTGTGGTTTTAGGAGTGTTCCAAAAGTCCTAACTCAGTCCATTTTATCCCGGTAACTTTGGTAAGGAAAATAGGCTAGAATTAATATGTTATGTGCTTATGTTATCTATATGTTTATGTTATTAAAAGTGTTATGATATGTATATGTGTATGTAGGCTTGGGCATATGACCCATATGACTAACAAGACCCCAAATGGGTTATGGGCATATGACCTACTTAGCTAGTAGGACCCCATTAACCCCATGGGCATATGCTTGTTTAGTCTATGGGATCCCAAGTAATAATGGCCATTATAATAAGTGTATGTTATATGTATTATGTTAAGTCTTTATGTTTTCTTATGAAATTGTGTATATGACTATGTGTTAGGTTTTTCCTTGCTGGGCATTAGGCTCACTCCTTTCTGTTTATGTGCAGGAAAATAAGCTTAGAGGCGGTAAGATTCGTGATGCTTGGGAGGATGTGTATCGATGATGAATGGAGTCAAGGGGCCGAGCGTTATCGATTCGAGGATGTAGTCTCCTTTTATGTTTTTTATGGTTTTACATGTATTTTCCGCATTATTATGTAATGTCTTTTATTTTAAATCTTATTTTGTTTTAAAGACAATGGGATCCCAAAATCCTTCTTAGTATTCGTTTTTTTTGTAAATAACTCTTATTTTCAAGTTACTCAATAAATTATGGTATTTTCGTAAAATGTAAGTTTTTATGTATAGTTTCGATAATGGTCCAATTAGTCTAGATTAGTGGGTCATTACAGTTTTGGTGTGAAGATAGCATCTCAGAGAGGTAGGATTTGGGCAAATGGATACTTTGGATGGATTCCAAAGTCATTTTGTATAGAAGGTCCAAGTTTGGAGATCATGAGATTCTGGATGAAGATTGCTCTGTGGGTTGCTCTTTCTCTGGCTGATTTTTTGGATTTTTTTTAAAGAATCTTCTTTGCATCCCGGGGGAAAGATTGGGTGTGTGTGATAGAAGAGGAAGAGGCCATCATAAATATGATTGGGATTATATGTGGTGATTTTTGGATGACAATGGGGATAGTTCTTGGTGAGTGTCCTGAGGCTAGATTTATAGCAGGGGATGACCTGGATAAGAAATCAGCTACAATATTGTTTTTGCCTTGAATGTGCTTAATGTCAAAAGAGTAGTTGTCAAACCAAATTGCTAATCTCAACAGTTGGCCATTTGTCGTTTTGCTCTTTTTTAGGCTAAGCATTCCTTTTGACGCGGCAAAGTCTGTTTCTACCAAGAAATGGTGTCCTATCAGATAGAATTCAAATTTTATGATTCCCATCTTTATCGCCAATAATTCTTTCAGGGTAGAGTGATAATGGAGCTGAGAATCTTTGAAGTGGCCACTCTTGTATCCACATATTTTTATTTTCCCTGTCTTGTCTTGTTCAAGTAGGACCGCTCCCCAGTATCAATCACTAGCATCTGTCTGTAGGATTCTTTTCCCATCAGAAGGAATCTGCAGAGGTGGCAGTGTCTGCATTATCTCTTTTAGCTTTTTGACTGCTACAGTTTGCTCTTGTGACCATGGTGGAGTCTGCTTTTTAAGCATGTCGCTGAGTGGTCTTGTCAGTTCCGAGAGTCGCGGGACAAAATCCCGTAAATAGTTTACAATCCCTAGGAACTGTTGAATTTGCACCTTTGTGAAGTCCTTTTCGGGAAACTTTAGCAACTCTTGGGCTATATGTGGTTGGGCTTCATATTGGCCTTTAACTAGCTTCATCCCCAGAAAGTCAATTTGGGCTTGTCCGATGATCATCTTCTTTTCGGATAGCATGACCCCATGGGCTTTTGTGAGAGATATGAACTGGGCCAGGAGATTTTGATGGGCTTGCTCATCTTGTGAGAAGAACAATATGTCATCAATGTAGATTAGGGCCTTATCTAGAATAGGGCCATAGATCTTAGTCATGGCCTTTTGGAACAGTGATGGAGCTGTTTTGAGACCGAAGGCATGGACAGTCCATTGATAATGGTGGTTCGGAATGCAGAAGGCTGTTTTGGGCCTATCTTCTTCTTTAATACCCAACTGCCAAAACCCTGCCTTGAGGTCAAATTTAGAAAATATTTGGGCCTTCGACAGGCTCGCAAAAAGAGAATTTTATTTGGTTGGGGGAATTTATCGTCTGCCAAAAATTCATTCAGAGGCTTATAATTGATGACTAGCCTCTGTTTTCCTCGTGCCTGTTCTGATCTCTTGTTGACGTAGAAAGCATGGCATGCCCATGAAGAGGTTGTTGGTTCGACCAGTCCTTGTTGTTGTAGTTCTTTGCATTCTTCAGTTGCCATTTTCTGATGTTCTAGGATCATACCTGGGTGGCTTGCCTTGGTAAGGTTAATATCTTCGTTGAGCTTAAATGGTAAACTGATGAAGAACTAATGATTTTTCCAAAGAGGGTGGTCACATTTCTGGAGGAATTCAGCATGACTTGTGGAACAAGAGTTTTCTATGAGTCTTTGTTTGACTTTGGAGAATGGATCAGGAGGCATGAGAAAATAGTTTGGGATGGATTCCCATGGTGCAAAATGTTGTTTGTAACCAAGCCCACCAGGAAGAATTCTCAAACCTTTTTTCTTAGTGTAGACATCAAAACCAATGATTAAATCTTTCCCCGGTAATTTTGAACCAATTACTTTATGAATAATAGAGCATCCTGGGAAGAAATGTAATTTGATTGGTTTACTGATGAGCTCTGTACAGAAGATGCTTCCGTTTGCAGCGTAGAAGTATTGCTTTTCTTTCCTCCAATATTCTGGAGGGAGAACATCAGGGTTCATCATGGTGTATGATGCTCCTGTGTCGAAGAAGGCTGCTACTTTGACTGGCCGAGCATACTTTGTAGGGAGGATCTGCATAGAGATGATTGGCGATGGTTATATTGTATTGATTGCTGCCATGTGGTAGAACTCATCCGGGGTCTTCTGTTGTTCGAACGCACAGAGGTATTATGAATTGATCTCGTCATCAGTAGAGAAGATGGATTCCAGATCATTTTCTTCGAGCGATATGCCCGTTGTTTTTTGAATGTGGGAGATCATTTTGGCAGTTTTCCCTTTGGGGCATTGTTTGGCATAATGTCCCTTTTCACCGCAGATAAAACATCTGTCAGACTTTTTCCTGAAAGAGTGTTTCCTCCTTAGAAACTTGAAGGAGCGGCGTTCTTTTCCCCTTGGGGATTTAAAGTACCTAAAGGTTTTAAACCTTTTGCTGTGTTTCCTTTTTTTTTGGACGACAGGAACATGCTGATTCTGACTGGCATTTGATTCGTAGTCCCTTTTGGCTGCAAACCTTTCCAAGCTTCTTGGATTGTTTCATAAATTCTTGGATAAATTTATGCTGAGAGCACATCTTTTCCAACGCCTTTAGAACTAGTTGATAAATTTCTCCAATCGTAGCATCAGCTAAGGTTCTTCTTGTTCCCGAGAGAAGTCTGAAGGTTTCTTCTCCTAGTGGTTCTGGTATGGAAAAGGGGAATGCCTGTTTTAGGTTTGGGTCATCAATTCCACCTATTTGGTAGAATCGTTGAGTCATCTTTTTGTAATGCTTTTCCAAATCTATCTTATCCATTGAACAACACTTTAGTTTAAAGAATTCTGCACGAAGTCTTTCAGTGACTTGAGCATCCTGTCCGTAGAACTCAATATATAGGTAGGTCAGGGCATTTGTGACAGATGGAAGTTGCAAGAACATCATTTGTCTGTAATCGCTCAGACTTGTCCACCAATCTTGTAGGGTGCCTGTAAAACGGGAAACAAAGCTAAGGAGAATCGTTCCTGTCTGTGCTTCCGGTCTTTGTGATTCTAGGCTGAGCCAAGCTTGAAACTCCTGGAACCTTTCACGCCATCTTGATGGAGGGAGGTCATCTAAAGTAAAAGTTTGAAAATTTGAACCTTTACTTTTTCGTTTTGGGGGAACATGTGGTGTTGTTGATTCATTTCCACTTTCGTCTTCGCTTGTGATAATTGGTTCGGTCTGCAAGTTTGATTCAGCTGGTTGCACCATCAGATGTGGAAATGCTTCATCGTCATCGCTAGACAAAGTTTTACTGGATAAGCTTCCGGAGTCACTCAGTATGGAATCATCAGAAGTTGAGCTTATTTCTTCAGACCAGTCACCCGAAGAATTGTCTAAACTAGTCGAAGAACTTTGTCCCTCTGAGTCCGTTTCACTATCTGCGATGTGGAGAGTGCTTGTATGGCGAATCATTTGTGACATAGGGTTTGCGGCTGGATGAACCATAAGTTGTTTGGGTTCATCTGTCATTTGGCTCGGTGATTCTTTTTTCTTTCCCTTTTTTAACTTCTGTTGTTGGTTTTCATCAAGCATGCGCCTCAATCTTACAACAGAGTCTTCTTGTACAGATCCGGTAATAGGAAAAGGCTGAGAGGTTTTTGGTATTGTAGCGAACTTCCAAGGGACTGGCGTCGTAGCTATCCCGAACGGGGATGAAGTTCCCAAGTAGCTGGTTGAAGGTGCCGTTGTCGGTTCTTGTTGGCAGAACCTGTTCTTGAGGGATTCATATTTGGTTTTGAGGCTCTTCATTTCAGCTTCTTTTGCTAGAAATACTGGCGTCGGAACTGAGTTTGCTTTGATGATAGCTAGAAGTTCTTCATGAGTTTGCTGGATCTTTGTAGTGAGTTTGTCGATGACAGTATTCTGGGATTGTTTTACTGCCGTCTCTATTCTGGTATTTTGTAACTCAACTTGTTTCTAGACCTTGTTTTGGGCAATCATGTTTTCTGATTGCCAATTGAGAACTTCTTCGGCCGGAGATATCTTTTTAAGAGTCCCGTCTGCATTTTTGGTTGTAGGGTTTTGAACTTTTGGTTGGTGAGAGACTGTTCCTTGGTCATCTTGCTTGTCAAACTTCTTAAGTGGAGAAAAATCTGACTCATAATCAGCGGTAGTCATCATACATACTTGTGGAATTTGTTGGAACTGATTTTGAGCAGGAAAAACTTCGCCATAATGTTGCATCCATTTTGTCGCCTTTTTGTAGCATGGCAAAATGTTCTGTTGGGGAGCCGAAAGTGGAGGCTCTTGGGAGCCCGTGGGAGGAAGCTCAATGTTCCATCCAGTTGGTTCTGGAGGAGAGTCAGGTAAGCCTTTGGAAGTAGAATATTTGACTATATAGTCAAACTTTACAGAGGGTTGGCCTAACAATCCTATTTCCTTTTCTCCTTGAATTAGCCGCTGCTTAAGTCGTTTTCCCGAGCTCGGACGTTGCTTTGGCTTTGGGAGGTCTTCTTCTGATCTTAGGCAACTTTTGCAATCGCAAACATCCCAATACTTATGTCCATCCGAAGATTCAAAAGCATAAATAGGACTGCCTTGAGAATCGAAAGACTTTATTTCCACATCAGCCGGTGTGACGGATGTCATCATATACTGGGTGGTAAAGCAACTGGGAGCCTTGGTTTGAGTTCTGTCAAAAATTATTTCGACAGAGCCATCTTCTCATTTATGATAAGATGGTTCAGTAAGAGTCTGGACAACTTTTTGAGGTTGATGGAGCATTTCATAATTTGTTATCCATGGACTAGGCAAAATCTTCATAAGATCATCTGTAGAGATTTGCCTTGGAATATGAGTGCATGTTGGAACTTTGGTAGAGTCCACTGTGACCAGTAACGCTTTGTCAGCTGTTGGCAAGGAAATATCCAGGGCGTGATCTTGGAGTCTGTACGCCATCTGGTAGTGAAGGGTAGCTCCAATGGAGGTGAGATCTTGGTCAATTCCAGAGAGTTGGACCTCTACTTTAAAAGCATCAGTTAAGCGGTTGTCCTTGAGAGACATATTAAAGTTAGGAAACAATGTAGTTATTACTGTTCCTGCGTTTAATGTAGTCTCTATGATGGCAATGCTTGCATGTTGGTATTTCCTCATTCGGGTGTCGAGCAGACCCATTCGGTAGTTGATTGGAAGGCCCTTTCGGCCATGGAGAGAAATAGCTAAGCGAATAGCACCAAAGTGTATGTGGGTGAATCCTTGCGCAATCCACTCGGGAACAAACTCAGGAGGGATTTGTAAAGTGACAAATTGGACCTCAGGAGTAGGTCTTAATTGGCACTCACTGAATTTAGAGGCTTGGATATATTCTTTTGGGGCTTTATAGGATGGTTTGATAAGTGCTTTAATAGAACGGGTAAAAGGAGTGGTGGATTTTGGGAATATTTGGTATGGGTTGATCAAGGGAAAGTTGTTGTTGGCAATCTTGTTTTCTTCAGGAACATACGATAGTTCGTAAAGAAAGTCAAGTTTATTGGATGTGGATTTGCGGAAAGATGGGGAAGGAGTAAGTGACAAGGGTGATATTATAGGAGTACTAGAACTTGCAGAGCTTGTGGATGATGTTTCTTTTGCCATATTTTGAGATAGAGATTCGTTAGTAGGATAGAATGAAGTATGGCTCTGATACCATTACAGCCACCAATGCAGATTGTTGGCAGGGATATTGCACCTCCGGGCTCTGCCATTCATTATTAGTCCATTATTTTCATAAACAACATTAGTCATGTTAGGTATATAAATATGAAGAGAGAAACGATAAGGGTCACTATTGGTGTTTAACATTACATTAAAGTAACATACTGCTATTAGTGTAATTCAATATCAGGACCCACACAATTTGAAATTATAATTAATATGGAGTATCGCTAACTAATCGTAAGGAGCCACCTTATGTGGTGTTGGACACCTTAAGATGTTTTATAAATGTAATTATAATTCTAACTAATGTATGGATATATATAATTATTAAATTAAAAAAATTACTTCTAATATTTATATATAATAAATAATAATAAGACAAGAAGCTAACCTGACACCAAAAGCAATGCAATGCACAAAAAACCCATGACAATTATAGCCTTAGAAGAAACCATCTTAATTTATTTCTTCAATAATAGATAACTACATATGATAATATGTTGTATCCGTTCTTATATACACATATCTTTGTGCAAGTGAATATAAAAAAAAAAAATCGTTTTTTTTCCTTTTCAAAAGAGAAGTAAATATGTTTTGGATTTAGTTTCCATTCTTAATTATGTTTTTAAAATATGTATATCTATTTGGATTTGGTTTCTATTTTGACTTTTTTTTTATGGGGAATTTTTATTTTTATGGGTTTTATTCTAACATGAGGAAATTAATATTAAGTTGTTAAAAGTTCAAAATTTAGGAGAAACAATGCAACTAACAAAATAGGAAACAAATCCTCCAAATTCAAAGTTTAATAAAAAAAAAAAGGGCAAAATAGTCTGAGCAATTCTAGATTGCCTTCGACGACCTCTGACTAAAGCTTCGGCGACAATGATCACCTCCGACTAGCTGCATGAACCTTCCAACAGAGTTCATCCATAACTCCTCCTCCTCCTCCACCTTCTTCTTCTTTTTTTGCATGCAACATTCATCTACACCTTTTCCTCCTTCTCCTTTTCTTCCTCTTTTTTTGCTACTACTACAATCTTAATATCATATCTAATTTTTTTTCCAGGCCCAAACTTTTTTTTTTCAAATATAGAAAGTAATTAATAGCATGTTTACATTTCCAAGTATTATAGGTAAACAATTACTCAAATTATTACAAATATAGTTTCTTCTTCTCTTGTGTTGCAGATCAAATCTGCTTTGTTAGGTAACTAATTATCTTCACATTCTGATGTGTATATTTCTAGATTTTTTTAGGCTGATACCTATGTTACTAAAAATACAACTTCCTCTTCTTCTTCTTTTTTTGTTGCTACTGCAATCTTCATATCAGATCAGATTTTTGTTTCAAACCTAAACATTTTTTTTCATATATGCAATAGGTAATTGGTTACCTTCGCGTTCTAATATATGCATATAATTCTGGATTTTTTGAGGCACTCAGATACCTATATGTTACTGAAAATACAATTTCTTCTTTTTCTTCCTAAATTAGAGATAAGTAACTAGTTACCTATATTATTATAAATATAGGGAATTGGTTACCCCTCTTATGAAAAAAATTATCCCTCTCAATAGGGGTGTTCGTGGTGTGGGCAGTGTGGTTTTTTGCCAATTTATTGGACCGCACCGCATATGCAGTTAAGCAATTTTCCAATCTGCACCCCACACCACATAGACCTCAAATCGCATAAACTACACTACAAAAATGTGGTGCGTTGTGGGCAGTTTATACCTATCGCCAAATAATTTAATAATTAAATATTATAATTAATAAAGATTCATAATAAAGCCTATAACTAAAAAGTGTTTAAAAAATAATAAATATACAGCAAACTAATGAACTTTTAGCAAAACAATAAAAATATAATAAAAAATGTGATATAAAAATACAAAATTTGATTAAGGAAGAATATTTTTATGTTGAAGTAAAATATGTGTTAGCAAGCTAGGAAACATAATAATTTTTTTAGATATTGATAACTCTACAAAATAGAGTTATTTTACCATTTTTTATGCTAAGTGTTGCTTAGTTTTTGAGTTTTTAAGTAATTTATTAAGTTTTTAAGTAATTTTTGAATTTATTAGTCTTATTGTAACTTTTTAGATTTTTATAGATATTTTATTGTAATATTGTTGTACTTTAATTATTTGAAATTAGTGTTGTTAAGTTAGAAGTAAAAAAATGCACTTTTATTTAACTTAAATGTTAAATTAAATTAAGTTATAATTAATATTTTCAAAGAATTAATATGATTTATTTTATAATTGAAATATTTGATTTTGATTTAATTTATGTTTATTTTGTAGGAAATTTGGTGCATTTTTATGCTTGAAGAGCAAGAAAATTGAGAGCAGAAAAAGAAAGAAAAAAAGTGGTATTTCTGAAAAGCCAAGCCCAATGCTGCCCAGCCTTGCCCAAGGCCCATGCCTGCCCCTATGCCAGGCCCACGTACGGCCCAGCCACCTACACCCCAGCCCAGCCTATCTACTCTCCTCTTGAGCCCTCAAATGTCTCTTTGTCCCCTTGTTCCATATATGTCATTTTTTTTCCCAACTTTTCTACATATTTTACCACAAAATTCATCACTACATCCAAAAATTTAGATCTACGTGCCATATTTACTATATTTAGTTAATTTAATCAATTTAATTAATTTGAATTAATTATTTTAATACTCTTATTTTGACTATAAATAGGGAATTTCAAGACTATTTTTGCTGTGCTTAATTTTTTGTTGCTATTACATTTTCTCTCTTCCTTTAGGAAGACCATTTTGTGCCAAGTATCTATTTATTTTGTAATAAATTTTGGATTCTACTTATGTGCTTCTAATTTTTTTCATATGATTATTATGAACATGATGGAGCAACTTGTAGCTATACAGTATTTATTGTTGTATGTTGATTTCTCTTGTAATGCAATAAAGTTTATAGATTTTTCTTCTTCATATATGTCTTTCATCTTTAATATCTTGTATTTTTTTTATTGTTAGATAATAGTACACTTTGTTCTTCATTTTGCAAAACATAATATTATTTTATTAAGATATGTCATTAAATTGTACACATTCAATACTTATAACAAAAATATTATGTTTTGCTTTATAATTAATGTTTTTTCATTTTTTGTTGTTTCATTAGGTTGATTCACATTAAATACTTTGAAATTATATATTTTTTGAAAAGTGAAGAAAAATCCTATCTTTCTAGAAATAATTTGTACTTAAATTATAAATATATTTTGAAAATGATAGTTTGATTTATTTTAACTATCACTAAAACTTGGGAATCAATATACTAATAAATATTATTAAACTTACATTTTGTGGATTCTAGTATCTTAATAATCTTGGAGAAATTACATAATACACCGTATAAAGCAAAAAAATTTGAAATATACGGTTTCCTACTTTTATACGGTTTTTTATTCCAAATTTACGGTTTTTTATAAAGTCTTCTTTTCAAATTTCAAACCCCGAAGTTTTATTGTATTCTCTTTCTCTTTCATTCTCCCTTGTTTCTCATTTTTTCTTTTTCTTCATCCGAAAACCTAACTGAGTTTCTTCATTTTTTTTCAAAATCGTTTGGCATTGACTGGTTAAACAATGGTTGTCACTCGTGCGGGGTCTGCATCTCTTGCTCGGTCGGGTGCTGCGTTCTCTGGCCCAGGAGCCTTGAAGCAATCCGAGGATCAAGAGTCTGCCGAAACGAAGGGGAAACTTCTGAAGAGTAATCTTTCTCCTTTGTCTAAAGGGAAAGCTGTTTTGAAGTATTCATCGGATTCTCCCCTTCCTAATGTGATCGAGGATGATGTTGGTGGTTCAAATGAGTTGAAGGAGGGCGACATGCATGCGAGTGCTGACTTAATTGGGAAAAAGTTGAAGCGAAAACATGTTGCATTGTCAAAGAGGAAAGTCAGTGCGAAGAAATCTAAGAAACTATCGATTGGAGGTTCTAGTCGAGTAAAGTGCAAGGCTAACAGAAAAATTGCGAAGAAGAATGTTGGTTTACTGGATAAACCGAAGGTATTTATGGTTGTTTTGTTTAAATTCGTTTTGATCTGTTTTTGAATCTGTTTTTTATGGGTCTTTTTGTCTTGTTGCTGTTAACTTTTGTAATTTTCTTTGTATCAAAGTGTTACAGGTTTGTTAATGGTATTACCGATGTTGTAACCTTGTTTTCCATTTTTGTAAACATATGTTACAAGTCATAATTTGGTAGTTTTGTAACGAAGTGTTACAAGGTTGTTAATGTTCTTACCGATGTTGTAAATATGTTTTTCTTTTCTGTAAACATATGTTACAGGTTCTAATTTGGTAGTTTGTGTATTTTATATATTAGGTTTTATATTCTTGAAATATGTTTTCTATGTTGTTAATGCTCTGATCTGAGTTATGTTTTTAATTTTGTTAATTTTTGTTAGGTTTTTGTACCTATATGTTACATGTTTGTTAATGGTATTACTGATCTTGTAACCATGTTTTTGTTTTTTTGTAAACATATGTTACAGGTCCTATATTGTTAGTTTTTGTAACGAAGTGTTACAAGGTTGTTAATGTTCTTACCGATGTTGTAAATATGTTTTTCTTTTCTGTAAACATATGTTACAGGTTCCAATTTGGTAGTTTTTGTATTTAAAGATAATAGGTTTTATATTATTGAAATATGTTTTCATTTTTTCAAGTTTTGATTCTATCTGTTTTAATTTCAATTCATCAACTTGTGTTTTTCTTGTCATCTAATCATTGATTTGTCTTGTTTTAAAATTTTGTTCTTGACTCAGGTATCATACCCAACAATGTGGATTATATTCTTCAAGTTTGATGATATATTTTATTATTTTGTAAATTTATGTTACAAGTTTGTTAATATTGGTTGTCTATTATTCTATGCAGCATATAGAATGTTTTATCAAACATGAGGATCATTATAGAGCAAGAGTCAATTTTCACTGTGGTTTTGAGAAGATCAATGTGATCTCAGAAAAATTGACTGACTCTCAAAAGGTTTTGTTTAGTAAGACTTGCTTTGGTCATTTTCTAAACCTTAAATCTTATGCTAATCAAGCTAAATTGGTTCACCATGTTTTGTTGAGAGAAGTTAACCAGCCAAACTTAAATGAAATGTGGTTTAAAGTTTGTGGAAAGCTGATTAGGTTTTTTTTGGGTGAATTTGGGTTATTGTCTGGGTTAAATGTGTTTGGTGACATTGATAGAGGTGGAATTAAGAATAGTAATCCTATTGGATTGTATTCTAAATTTTTTGGTGACCATACAAGGGGCATTTCAAGAATTATTGTTGAAGAAAGGTTTAAGGCTGCCAATTTTGATAATGATGATGAGGCTGTTAGGATGGCTGTACTTTGCCTGATCACTAACTTTTTGTATGCTTGGCAAAAAGAAAAGAACATTGAAAAAACTGACTTGTATCTTTGTGATAATGGTGGTTTTAATCATTTTCCATGGGGAAAGGATATTTTTAATGTGACTCTCTCATCTTTGAGAGATGCTTTAAGGGAAAATGAAGTTGTTATTACTCGATAAGGTTCTTACCCAACCTATAAGTTGAATGGTTTGCCATTTGTTTTCCAAGTTTTCATTTACGAATCAATTCCTAGTTTAGAGGGAACTTATTGTGAGAAGGTTAGTTGTGGTCTGCCTAGGATTATAAATTGGTCATCTGTTGCAATCCCATCTCATAAGGAGCTTGAGAGGAATGTGTTTTCATTACATAAGGTAATTTTTATTCTTTTTCCTTTTCTTTATATATGACTTTATTTGATTTTTTTAATATTGTAAACTGATTTTTCTGTGTTGTTATTTGCAGACCAAAATTGTTAAAGTTTTGCCCACTGATGAAGAGAACAATGCCTTCAAGCTTGAAGGTTTTTTCCAGATCAACAAGGATTTGAATGTTGCTGATTTTGTTGTTCCTCCAAAGAAACCAACCAGTGAGGCTCCTTCATCATCCTATGTTCCTTGTGTGACATTTGGTTTTTCTGATCTGAAAATTATTGTGGATGAATGTCAGAAGAAGTGTAACATTATGTCTAAGGAAATTGCATTTTTAAAGTCTGCTAATGAATCTAGACATAGGGCATTGATGGAGATGTTGGTTAATTTGAAAAACGATCAAGATTTAAAACACAAGGCAGTTATGGAAATGTTAGGTGAGTTGAGGCCAAAATCATGTGGTATTAATGATGATATTGATCCTGTTGATGTTGGTTTTGTGGGAGCTGATGTTGGTGATACTTCTGGTGGTGGTGGTGTTTTAAAGGAAAAGGATAAGTTTTTTGAGAATGAAAATTTTACCCAAGTTTTTGATGAATGCATTAAAGCAATGCAAGAAGATGCTGCTGGAGATATGGTAATTGCAGATGATAAGAATGATACAGTAAATGAGAATGCGAAGTCTACTGGGAATGATGTTGAAGAAACAATGGTATGTATACTTATCTAAATATTAATTTTATTGCTTGGTTGGTTTGTTATTTTTTATTTTATATTTTATAGATGTTTATATTTCTGTTAATATATATAATTAATATTTTCTTTTTATTAATTTTTGTTTTCCCTTTTTGATAGGAATCTGATTTTGTTTCCATTGGAGTAGGAGAAGTGGAAGAGAAAGTTTAGAATTCTTGTTTTGTAAACCTTTTGTTATTAATTTGTAAACTTTTAATTTCTAAGTTAGTTTTGTACAAGACTTTTCCAGAGCATGTATAAACTCTGTTATGTTTTTGTAAACTTATGAATTTTGGAATGTTTTGTTTGGCAATTATTCTTTTTTTATTATATCTACAACTTTTTTTTCCAGAGCTATGACCAGGTTATTTTGGTTTCATGATTTGTATTTTTTCAAGGTAATGTATTCATGTATTAATTTATAAATTTCTTTTTTCCATAGAATATTGTCAAACCTCATGATGATGTAGCTGATGTTGTTAAAGATCTAGAAGAAGAGGCTCATATTTTTAACAACATGAATGTGGAGATTTTTGATAAAGTTGTTCATGCAGCTGTTGGTGATTTGGCAAAGAAAAAGGTAACTAAACAAGGAAGATATTGTATATTTTTTTTCTTTTTGCAATATTTTCCAATAGTTGTATTATTGAGTTTTTCATATTATTTTTGTTTCTAGGAAGTTGTTATGGCAACACCCATTGCTGGTTCTTTGATGAATCCAGTAGTTGTGTCTACTCCTGTTGTTGGCAAAAGGAATCCAAAGCCTACTTCAGTTTTGCAATCTCCTTTTGTGAACCAATTTGGATCATCTTCTTCTGAGGATATGAAACATTTGGAGGTTGTGAAGTCTAAAAGGAAGGTTGTGGGACGATATGCTTTTGGAGACAATCTTTTTGATCTGCCTAATCAAATTGACCAAGATTCTTTTAACAAGTGGTTTTCTCTGGGGCTGAGAAAAAATAATAAGTATGCTTCTATTTTTTAAATGTTTTTTTATTTATTTTGTATTTCAGTTTCTGTTTCACCATAATTCACTTTTAAATGTTTATATTTGTTATAGGTATAAGAAATTTGATGATAATAATAGTATCATTAAGGAGCCATTTCAGTTTTGTGTAACTGAGATTGAGAGAAAAATTTGGTTTTATGATTTAGTTAAAGATGGGAGGGATTTGGACAATGAGGTATTTTTTTCCCTTATTATTATTAAGTTGTTTTAGTTTTACTGTTTTCATTATTCTTATTATGGTTTGCTTCTTGTTTTTTCAGCATATTAATGTGGCATTTTATTACCTTAGAAAAAAAGCCAAGTATTGTGAGTTGATAAAGGTTAGAGTTACTACTACAGATAACTCTTTTGATCAAGTTATCACTGCTCTGTATGATGTGTATCTGTCAAGTGACTGTGATCGATCTGTTATATCGAATAACAGTGTTCTTTTTGAGTATATTTGTGGTTATAAAATGCTTTGTAACACCCCTTGGTCGCTAGTAGATTTTGTTTTATTCCCTATTAATATGACTGTTGTTGGCTGTAATCATTGGATTCTTGGGGAATTCAACGTGAAGCAGAGATTTTTTAAAGTCTACAACTCAATGAGGAATAGAGTTATGGATAAGAAAGTGTTGAAAGTTGTTGAAGCATATTCTACTTTGTTGCCCTTGTTTCTTTCTTTAAATAATTTTTATGAGTCAAGGGAAGATATTGATCTAAATGCACAAGCATTCAAGGGCATTGATATGTGTCACCCGTTGGACATTGTGTTTGATGATGAGGTTCCACAACAGAGTAACAAGTAAGTGGTTTTTTTTAGTTATTGTTATTTTTTGGTTGCATAATTTTGTTTATATGCATTTATGTGTTACTGATTTTGAGTTTTTTTTTTTTTTTTTTGTAGCGATTGTGGGATTTTTGTCATAAAGTTTGCTGAATTTCTTATGCATGGACTTATTGAAAATATCCCCAATCCTCTGAATGTTAGTTTCCAGAGAAACAAAATTACAGTCGAGCTATATGTCCATGCTAAAAGAAAGAAAGATGAAGGCTATCTATCTGATGGGGAGTTCAGAGGAAGAATGAGCAAGAAGATGTTGAATATTAATGCAATAAAAGTATGAGAGCATCAAAGTAGTTAACATTTTGGCTTTTATCTTGTAAAGACGATACATACTTATGGCAAGATAACTTTTGTGGAATTTATAAATCTAGAAAAATAATATAACAAAGTCAAACAAAATTTTCCTGCTCTTTCTTCTCTTCTTCTCTCTCGGTGATTTCGCCGGAGCTATGACTAAGGGAGCTCGGAATGGGGGAAAAGCTAAGGGGAAGAGCAACGGCAAGAAGCGAGGACCATCTTCTTCGGACATAATCATCAAAACGAGGTCCATGGATGAAATCTTAGGAGTACAGGAACTGGAACCTGCAGATGATGTTGAGCTGGAAAATATGCAATCGCAAATGGATTCATCTCGAGGAATGCCGGAATCCATGCCTGAATCTACACCAAAGAAAAATGTAATTCGCACGGATCTTGGAAGCTGGTTGTCTGCATCTGAACAGGCTATGCAGGATGTGTTGTTAGGTAAGCATACCTCTGCTCCAATACTGAAATCTCCTATTATTGATACCTCTGTTTGGACTACTGGGGAATCACCCAAAGGAATTCAGTCTACTCAAACTCAGGGGAGGAAAATTAGTGTCAAAATTGATCTAGAAGATATAGAGGATGAGATTAATTTCTGGCAGCCTTCCATTGTATGCTATGTTGTGGGAGCTAATCCTCCGGTGGGTGTCTTAGATGGATTTGTTAGAAGGATCTGGAAGGAAAATGTAGATAAAGTAGGAGTGCTTTCACAAGGAGTTTTCATTATCCGTTTCTGCAACCCTGAATTTCGAGATCGAGTGCTGAATGGAGGCTACTTATTCCTGGGTAAGAAACCGTTGGTTATGAAGCCTTGGAATCCAGTGGATGATTTCACAAAGGAGGATATTACTGTGGTTCCCACTTGGATTCAACTGGGAGGACTGGATATCAAGTATTGGGGTGAGAAATCTTTATTCAAGATTGTGGGGCAAATCGGGAAACCAATTCAAGTAGATAATATCACCAAGTATAGAGATCGACTTCACTATCCACGCATCCTTATTGAGATTAGTATGGATCAACAATTTCCAGCCACAATTAGCTTTGTTAATGATTTTGATCAGGAAATTGATATTCAAGTTGAGTATGAATGGGTTCCAGTTATTTGTAAAAATTGCTCTGGGATTGGGCATGATGCTCAAGTTTGTAGGAAAAAGACTCAGGGGACTCAAGTCTGGGTACCTAAGAAGTTGAAAACTGTGAAGAATTCGGAGCCAGTAGTAGATGAGGATGGATTTCAACGATCCAACAAAGGAGTCAGGAGGACGGTAATTTCTGCTCCAGCAACAGTTTTTGCAAACAAGTTTGATCTCTTGACTGAGGAGGCAGCGGAAGGAGGAACAAACAGGCTGAATACAGAAGAGGGGGGAGCTCCCTCTCCAGGGCATGGATAAAATCTTATGTTGGAATGTGAGAGGGGTTAACAGCCAACTTAAACATAGAGAGATCAAGAACTTAATCATATCTAAAAAAGTTGGGCTGGTTAGTCTCTTGGAAACAAAGGTCAAGAATAAGAACATGGGCAACTTATACTTGAGTTTATTTTCTGGTTGGTCTTTCACTACTAATAATCCTTGGATAGACAAAGGAAGAATAATAGTAGCTTGGAATCCGAATTTGTATACTGTTGATATTCGAAGCTGCTCTAGTCAATTCATTCATTGTTATGTTCAAGCCACTCATATGACAGGAAGCTTTTTCATTACCTTTGTATATGGATTTAATGATGGAAAATTGAGAGAACAATTGTGGTTGGACATTCAGGTATTAGCTATGAAGATAAATGAGGCTTGGATTATCTTGGGGGATTATAATGAAATTTTGCATCAGAATGAGAAAGTTGGAAAGAAGACTGTTATAAAACCTTCCTTGAGCCTCAGAGATTGCATGACTCACTGTCAAATGGAAGACTTGAAGTTCTCTGGGTGTTTTTATACATGGCCAAACAAGCAAAGGCCTGAGGATCGTGTATACTCCAAAATTGATAGAGCTATGGTTAACATCAAATGGACTGAACAATACACAAATTCTGAAGCTGTTTTTCTCCCTGAAGGTATCTTTGATCATAGTCCCATTCTTATTTCTTTCTATTTGGATGTGGAAATTGGGAAACAACCATTCAGGTATTTTAGAATGTGGAAGGAGGCACCTTCATATGCAACTAAGTTGTGCACTCTCTGGAATCAATTAACTTCGGGTACTGCAATGTATAAAGTTGTCCTGAAGTTAAAAAGGCTTAAACAGATGTTCAGAGATATCAATAGAGAGGGATATCATGATATTCATAAGGCCGAAGTACAGGCTAAGCTCCACCTGTTAGAGCTACAACAAAGTTTGCATCGAGATCCTCTTAATGAGGACTTACTTCAACAGGAGACCTTAGCTAGGGAAGAATATACACGGTTAAACAGAGCATACCTGTCATTCTTAGCACAGAAAGCCAAAGCTACTTGGGTGATGAATGGGGATGAAAATACTACTATTTTCCATGCTTCGTTGAAAGTTAGAAGGCTGCAAAATCGCATCTACTCTATACAATCTGAGCAAGGTAATGTTGGGGTTTTATGCCCTAATTAAAACCCAAATTCTTTGTAATCTCATTTTATTATCAATAAAAGAATAGAAATCATTTTTTGACTTGGTCAATCACTTTGCTCACATGTTTTATTTTCATGATTATTTATTTAATATAAACTTCTATTAAATCCCGAGCATATAGCTAATCTTATTTATAGTGACGTAATCACAGTGGAATATAAATATGATTATATGTTCAAAAATAAGTTAGTCCTAAGATTAGTCAGTGCACCGGATTTACACTGACTTGCCAATCTACGATATGATCTACTTACACATTACAGTGTTATGTTCTTTCCAGAACATTAGCAAAGTAGATAAGATCGGATGTATTTGTTACATCGGACATGACCGATATTGACAGTTGATAAGATAAGTAAACATACCGTTATTATCTATTCTAGTCATATCATATAGTTGACCATAGGTCAATTCAATCTCAATTATGAGTGGTTAGTATTCTAACTGATTGTATTATTTGAGTTCTTTGACTTGTTCGTTACCAGCTTACCCTACGGACTAGCCCATACTTACATCTTGGGAACTCGGTAGTATAATTGAGTGGGAGTGTTAATCATAGATATGAACATCTATAGCTTCTGATGAAGAAGTGAAACGATGGTTTCCTTTTAGTTTGGTTCAAGGTGTTAAATGATAGAGATCTCATTTTAGTAATTAAATTAGTTTACTGAAATATCATTTACAAGGAACTAAGTGTTTTAAGGATAAAATACAATGAGGGGTAAAACAGTATTTTAGTCCTATCTCATTGTAGACCGTCTATAGAGGATTGAGTGACAATTATGGTTGTAACAATGGATAATTAATAGCGTATCTATATTTGTTATAGAGCGTTCTATGAATTCAAGAGTGCAATTCCAAGTCTATAGTGGAGTCATGAGGAATTAATAAGTTAGTAAATTTATTTGTTAGATTTATGATAACTTATTGGAGCTTGGTTTCATAGGCCCATGGTCCCCATTGTACCTTGGATAAAATCATCTAGATAGTCTCAATTAATTGATTTAATCATCAATTAGAATTATCAAAGTTGACCAGGTCAATTTTGGATAGTTTCACAGAGTTGTGTAATTTTGAGAAGAAAAGAGAAATTATGGCAGATTTATTAATTAAGATAAATTTGTATCTAAATTAATAAATAAATTTAAATCAAGGTTCAAATTATAAATAATTAATTTGATAAAGGATTTAAATAATTAAATCAATAGAAAATAACACAGGCCTTGATTTTAAGTCCAATGGGCTTATAATCAAATGGGAAATTTCACGGGCCTATAGCCCATGATAATTTCGACCTAGGGCTTCAAAATGGCTGTTATTTTATTGATTTTTTAATTAAATTAAATGGCCTAATTGAGTCTATAAAAGGAGTGCTTATAGAGAAGTTAAAAAAAGGGTTTTTGATAAGTCAGATTTTCTGATAGTTTTATATTCTCTCTAAACACAAGTCCTTTTCTAAGCCTCTTTGTATTTTCTCTTCTTCTCTCTATATCTATCTCATGTGTTGAGAATTTCCCACACTAGTCTAGGTGGTTCTAAGGATACATTGGAAGATCGTGAAGAAAATAGAAAATCAGTTTAGTTTCTTGATAATACTCTGCGACAGAAAGGATACAAGAGTTAGAGAAACTGAAGGAAGGACTCTTAATTCCGCTGCGTATACTGTAAGTATTCTATTTTTGTTTCTCTTTGAATTCAATTTTAGAAACATGTTTTAGGATATCTCGTATTAATTTGTTTAATATTAGATATACATGAAAATAAATAAAGATCCTGTATAAGTTTTTCTAACAGGTAACTGGGTGGATACAGCAGATGGGGTACAGAGAGCTTTTCTGGATTATTATCAGACCTTATTGGGGACCCAAATGCTGAGGAGAAGAAAGGTTTCACAAGCCATTATTGATTTAGGTCCTGGAATTTCTGAGGAGCACTCTAAGTTGCTGTCTCTTCCGTTTACTACACAGGAAGTTAAAAAGGCACTATTCTCCATTTCAGGTTTAAAGGCTCCTGGGCCTGATGGATATGGTAGTTATTTTTATCAACATAACTGGGATTTAGTAGGTCCGGAGGTGTGTGCAGCTGTTCTAGACTTCCTAAACACAGGGAAATTGCTTAAAGAAATTATTGCTACAACCATCACCCTCATTCCAAAAACCAAATGCCCTGCCAAAGTGAGTGATTTTAGACCAATATCTTGCTGTAATGTGCTGTATAAAATTGCCTCGAAAATGATATGTGCAAGGTTGAGAAGGGTATCACCATATTTGATTGCAGAAAACCAAGGAGGATTTGTTCATGGGAGGTACATAGGTCACAACATAATGATCTGTCAAGACCTTGTACAACCCTATGGAAGGAAAGTCAGTCAGCCAAGTTGTTTACTTAAAGTGGATTTGCAGAAGGCATATGATACAATAGAGTGGATTTCATAGAGGAAATGCTTGAGGCTTTCAAATTTCCAAAGAAGATTATCAATCTTATCATGATATGTGTTCGAACTCCTAAATTCTCCCTAATGATCAATGGATCTTTATGTGGTTTTTTTGCAGCAAAAAGAGGCATAAGGCAAGGATACGCTTTGTCTCCATTACTGTTTGTATTAGGTATGGAATACCTCTCTCGGATCATGATTAAAGTAGGATCTTGCTCAGATTATAAATATCATGTTAAGTGTAAATCTTTGAGATTGAATCATTTATGCTTTGCGGATGACCTACTACTGTTTTGCCATGGAGACTTTGTTTCGATTATATGGATGCTTAGAGGGCTCAAGCTCTTTTCGGGGACTTCTGGCCTAGTGCCAAACCAAAACAAATCTGCATTCTACTGTAGTGGTATGGCAGAGTCTGAGGTTAATCGAATCACAGCCGCTTCAGGATTTTCCAGGAGTCAGTTGCCGTTCAGATACCTTGGTCTTCCAATCTGCTCTAAGAGACTCTCATCAGTGGAATGTGGCCTTATTTTAGAGAAAATGGTTCATCGAATTAGGCAATGGAGCTCAAGAAACTTATCTTATATGGGCAGAGTCACTCTAATAAATTCAGTTCTGCTGTCTATACATTCATATTGGGCCCAAATTCTGATATTGCCGAAGAAAGTGTTGAAGGACATTGATGCCATTTGTAGAGCATTCCTCTGGAGAGGAATGAGTGACAATGCATGGCCTGGACTAGTAGCTTGGCATCATATCTGCAATGCTAAAACAGGTGGAGGGCTGGGGTTTAAGAGAGTTGTGGATTGGAATATTGCAGCCATAGGGAAATACATATGGGCTATTGCTTCAAAAAAGGACAATCTATGGGTTAAATGGATACATAACATCTATTTGAAGCAAATGGATTGGTGGGATTACAAAGCTCCATTGAATAGCAGCTGGTATTGGAGGAAAATGGTGGCTGTTAAGGACATGTTTAAAGCTAAAATCGATAAGGCATCTTTTGCAGCACTGAAGTTCAGTATCAAAGTAAGTCATGATTTGTTGTTTGATTCCCCTATCAAAGTAAACTGGGCAAAGTATGTTTGGGAGAGGTTCTCTGTACCAAAACACAGATTTGTCTTCTGGTTAGCCATGATGCAGAGATTACGCACCAGAATGTTCATTCATGTAGAGTCCAAGAACTTTACTTAGCTAATTGTTTAGTAGTATTATAGTATGTTTAGTGTTATCTTTGTTACTATGGATTTTTGGTTCAGACCGGGAATTATTTGGACACTCATGGTAGTCTTATAGATTTTCTAAGTTTAACCTATAGTTTAAGAATATTAAGTATAACCTAAGGTTTGACTAATGTGACTGATATTAAGGATTATATTATTATATTATAAGGTTTAGACATCAACCAATAGGATTTTAAGCACATGTTTTGAATGGTAATTAAGGATTAAGTATTTTTGAGGATTAAATTAAATAAGGGTAAAGTTTGAATGTTATAGGGTCAGTCAGCAGCTTTGAGTACGTTGAGGGCTTAGTCAAGGCTGTTTACTCCATTCAAACTTAGCTAAAAATGTGTAAATTCGTGTTTAAATATTCAGCGTATGCCGATATATCGCAGCTATAGGGGGCGATATATCGCAGCACGTAGATACGGAAAACACGAATCGATGCACGGTCGCCTCGGGAACAAAGGTCCAGGCGATATATCGCCTATAGGGGGCGATATATCTCCTCCACCAGCATGTTTTCAAATACTTTTGAATTCTTTTCCTTTCAACCATTCAAACTCCTTCAACAGTCCAGCATCTTCTGAACGAGTCTTCAGCCTCTGCTGAACGATTATTCAAATGATTTTCACCTAAAAACCCATTATTTTTATTCAAGTAAAATCAAGATATTTTCATTCCCAAACTCTATAAATAGGACCTAGTACCCAGCCATTATTCACCATTTGCTCTAAGTTCAGAAGCTGCTAGTGTTAAGTGAGTGTGAGAGTGTAAACACCTGGTTTGGGGAAAAACTATAAGCTTAAACATCATAAGCTTATCAAACACTTTGGGAAGTGAGTTCTATAGTATTTCGGTGAAGGTTAGATTGATCTTGCAATCTTTGAGGTAAACCCAAAACTCTAGTTCCTTTCTGTATTTTATGTTATTTCCTTCCTCAAAACCTTCTACTCAGTCCCCTAACCTTATTCTTATTTTGGTTAGGGAATCCAAGCTCTTAAGCATATAAGTCGGTAAGTATGTTTTTTTTATGGTTTAGTCTTTCCATCTCTTTCATTTCATCTCCTTTCTTAGACTCACTCTTTCTTATGGTTTTAGGAGTGTTCCAAAAGTCCCAACTCAGTCCATAATCCCGGTAACTTTGGTAAGGAAAATAGGCTAGAATCAACATGTTATGTGCTTATGTTATCTATATGTTTTATGTTATTAAAAGTGTTATGATATGTATATGTGTATGTTTGTAGGCTTGGGCATATGACCCATATGACTAACAAGACCCCAAATGGGTTATGGGCATATGACCTACTTAGCTAGTAGGACCCCACTAATCCCATGGGCATATGCTTGTTTAGTCTATGGGACCCCAAGTAATAATGGCCATTATAATAAGTGTATGTTATATGTATTATGTATTATGTTAAGTCTTTATGTTTTCTTATGAAATTATGCATATGACTTTGTGTTAGATTTTCCTTGCTGGGCATTAGGCTCATTCCTTTCTATTTTATGTGCAGGAAAATAAGCTTAGAGGCGGAAAGATTTGTGATGCTTGGAGGATGTGTATCGATGATGAATGGAGTCAAGGGGCCGAGCGTTATTCGATTCGAGGATGTAGTCTCCTTTTATGTTTTCATGGTTTTTATGTGTATTTTCCGCATTATTATGTAATGTCTTTTATTTTAAATCATGTTTTGTTTTAAAGACAATGGGATCCCAAAATCCTTCTTAGTATTCTGTTTATTTGTAAATAACTCTTATTTTTCAAGTTACTCAATAAATTATGGTATTTTCGTAAAAATGTAAGTTTTATGTATAGTTTCGTTAATGGTCCAATTAGTCTAGATTAGTGGGTCATTACAGTTGGTATCAGAGCAAACGGTTCCTTCGCATGAAGTTCTCCTCGATACACATGCTCAAAGCTCCGAATCGGACCGCCAAGTAAGTGTTTAAGTTACAAGTTACAAGTTACTTTGTCTATGTGTATAGCTAACAACTTTAGTGTTTATGTTTCAGTTAAAAAAAATGAATGGAGCTTTAACCTACCAAGATATCCGAGCCATTAAGGCCTTAAAAAGAATAAGGGAGCCAAGAAACACCGTAGGAGCCCTAGAAAGGATTACTCGAAGGTTGCTTTTGTTTCACCAAGCGATAGGTGGCCTTCAAGAGGATAAACAAATAATGCTAAGATCAACGGAACAATATGTATTAGTGATTAGGTTGTTTAAAGATTTCCATCCTGTAATAGCAGCCTTAGAAGAAATATGGGAAGAAATGCGTAAGGAGGATGAACTACCCTTAGCAATGAGATACTACTTCCTCTTAGTTAGGTTTACCATGAAATTTGAGTTTCAGTTCACAAATGAGCAAAATAATAGGATTCTCACCAACCTTCCTGTAGGACGTTTTGATGCTCATGACAATGATGATTATGAAAAAATAGATGATGATATGCTAGATGATGGATCGGATGTAGAAGATCCCGATTTTTAGATTAGAAGTTTTTAAATGTTTGTTTTATTTTGATTGTAATAAGTGAAATTATTTTTCCAAATGAATAAACATGCTATTTGAATATCATGTGTGAGTTTGATTTTTTTTTACAATCATAATGAATACTAAATAAAATGAATAATGACTAAGTTCGGTGAGGGTGGATACAAATCAATGAACCTGGTTTCCTTATTGAGAGTTAGGGGGCCTTAGTAGTGGGAACGATTTTACTGATCCCAGCCCTCCCTCAATATGGCTAACTTTGGAACAAAGATAAGTTTCGAGCCTGAGAATTAAGTCATATAGGATTATTAGAAACACACTTAGAAAATAAAGATGACTTGTTTTTCTAAGTTTAGAAACTCACTCTAATAATAATAAAGACCTATATAATCTTTCATAAGAAGTCATAATAAATAGGTCCGAGATATGTTTGTTTTAGAATAAGTTTTTGCCTTAGAGCCTATTAGGAAAAAGTTCTAACATGTTTCTTTTAACTGTTAGAACTCTGCTACGATGTCTCTCCGAAGATCTGCTCGCACCAACGGAAACGCCTCCAACGATGTTCCAGCGACCAATGCGGTCCCTACTGTTCGCCGAAAGGGAGTGCGTGCTACTGCTCGCCGCAACGCGCCGGCACAGCCAGCTGACAACACGGCAGAGATTGCCAGACTGCGACAACAAGTCGAGGAACTTCTGCAACAACAACGCCAACAGGCTCAATCTCAGCCTCAGCCTCCGCCACAGCCGCAGCCGCAGCCACAGCCAATGGCCCCAGCACCCCAACAAGTCGGTCCATATGGGGGATGGCCTATGACGAACTACGCTCCATATCCTGTACAGCATATGGAGCCAGTGTACGAGAGGTTCCGCAAGCAGCACGCTCCGAACTTCGAAGGGACTACGGACCCCTTTGAAGCAGAAGAATGGCTAAGGAATGTGGAGCCGATCCTAGCCCACATGAACCTCAGTAATGCTGACCGCATATCCTGCGTCTCGTCTTTACTCAAGAAAGATGCCAGGATATGGTGGGATTTGGTCCAGCAATCCCACGATGCTGCCACCATGACGTGGACCCGATTTGTGGAGCTCTTCCACAAGAAGTACTACAATTCAGCGGTACTTGCTACGAGAGTTGAGGAGTTCACCAATCTGAAGCAAGGGAATTTAACAGTGGCAGAATATGCTCGTCAGTTTGATCGCTTAGCCAAGTTCGCGGCAGAGTTAGTTCCGACCAATTATCTGAGGGTGAACAAATTCGTGAGAGGACTCCGACCAAAGATTGAGATGGGGGTGAAGCTAGCAAACCCGGGAAACACTTCATATGCCGACGTTCTTGAGACGGAAATTGAAGTAGAAAGGTTGCAAGCCAACGTGAGCAAAGAAGAAGCCAGCAAGTCGGAACCTAGACAGCAGAGCCAACCTCAGGCCAGTCAGAACAACAATCAGTCCAGCAACAGTCAGTCCAACAACAACGGTAACGGACAGAAGAGAAGGCATCCTGACAACAAGCAAGCCAACAACAATAAAAGGGCACGACCAAATAATGGGGGAAATAGGTCGGGCTACGTGGAATACCCGCCATGTGCCAAATGTCAGAAGAAGCACCCCGGATAATGCCGTGCCAACACCAAGGAGTGTTTCAACTGTGGTCAAGAAGGGCATCGTAAAAGAGACTGTCCTCAGCAAAAGCCGGAAGGAAAGAAGGACGAAAAGATGGTTCCTGCTCGGGTTTTTGCTTTAACCCAAGGAAAGGCGGATGCTAGCAACAAGGTGGTCACAGGTCAGGTTTCCATCCTCAATAAATTATGTCATGTATTATTTGATTCGGGAGCCACCCATTCGTATATTTCGTTAGGAATGATAGATAAACTAGACAAACCTAGTGAAAGATTTAGAACTAGGTTTGCAACCGAGTTGCCTTCGGGCAAAGTAGTTCTATCATCACGAATTGTACGAGGCGTACCAATCAAGATTGAGGACAAGGAACTAGAAGGAGACCTGATAGAGATGGTGATCAAAGACTTCGACGTCATACTAGGCATGGATTGGCTAGCACGGCATGGAGCAATGATCGACTGCAGACGCAAGAAGGTGACATTCGATACTCCTGACGGCCAGAAACTGTGCTTCATGGGACAAGCTTCAGAACTACGCACACCGTTAGTGTCATCTCTCAAAGCTCAGAGAATGATGGAGAAAGGATGCCAAGCATTCTTAGCAAACATCACGAATGTGGAGAAGGAGACATCACTCAAAGTTGGAGATGTTCGAGTCATACAAGAATTTCCAGAAGTATTTCCCGATGACTTGCCAGGATTTCCGCCAACTAGAGAAATAGACTTCACGATAGAATTAGTACCGGGCACCGAGCCTATCTCTAAGGCACCATACCGGATGGCACCTACGGAACTCAAGGAGTTAAAGACACAGCTACAAGAACTCCTAGACTTGGGTTTCATTAGGCTAAGCCATTCACCATGGGGAGCTCCAGTACTATTCGTGAAGAAGAAGGACAGAAGTATGCGCATGTGCATAGACTACGGTGAGCTGAATAAAGTAACAATTAAGAACAAATACCCGCTACCTCGGATTGATGATTTGTTTGATCAACTCCGAGGCGCAACTATATTTTCTAAGATCGATCTACGGTCCGGGTATCATCAGCTCAAGGTAAAGGGAGAAGATATCCCTAAGACAGCCTTTAGGACTCGTTATGGACATTACGAGTTCTTGGTTATGTCTTTTGGTCTTACTAACGCGCCAGCCGCGTTTATGGACTAAATGAATAGGGTCTTCAAGGACTGCTTGGATAAATTCGTCGTTGTGTTCATCGACGACATTTTAATTTACTCCAAGGATGAAGTGGAGCATGAGGAACACTTGAAGATGATTTTGACGCGATTGAAGGAGCACCAACTCTACGCGAAGTTCAAGAAATGCGAGTTTTGGCTCTCACAAGTGGCGTTCCTCGGGCACATCATATCGAAAGACGGAGTTGCTGTGGATCCATCGAAGGTAGAGGCCATGAAAGATTGGCCTAGACCAAAGATTGGCTCTCACAAGTGGCGTTCCTCGAGCACATCATATCGAAAGACGGAGTTGCTGTGGATCCATCGAAGGTAGAGGCCGTGAAAGATTGGCCTAGACCAAAGAACGCGTCGGAAGTAAGAAGCTTCTTGGGGCTAGCAGGTTACTATAGAAAGTTTGTAGAGGGCTTTTCTAAGATAGCCACTCCACTCACCAACCTGACCCGGAAGCAACAAAAGTTTAACTGGAATGATAAGTGTGAGGAAAGCTTCCAGTTGCTTAAGGATAAGCTTTGCTCAACACCAGTACTTAGTGTCCCAACACCCAACGACAAGTTCGTTGTCTACTGTGATGCATCAAAGTTAGGATTGGGATGCGTACTGATGCAAAATGACAAGGTGATAGCCTACGCCTCACGTCAGTTAAAGGAGTATGAACAACGCTATCCAACTCACGATATGGAGTTGGCAGCGGTGGTCTTTGCGTTAAAAATCTGGCGCCATTATCTTTACGGAGAACGGTGCGAGATTTATACGGACCACAAAAGTTTAAAATACTTCTTTACTCAGAAGGAGCTTAACATGAGGCAGCGCCGGTGGTTGGAATTAGTAAAGGATTACGACTGCGAACTTTACTTAGCTAATTGTTTAGTAGTATTATAGTATGTTTAGTGTTATCTTTGTTACTATGGATTTTTGGTTCAGACCGGGAATTATTTGGACACTCATGGTAGTCTTATAGATTTTCTAAGTTTAACCTATAGTTTAAGAATATTAAGTATAACCTAAGGTTTGACTAATGTGACTGATATTAAGGATTATATTATTATATTATAAGGTTTAGACATCAACCAATAGGATTTTAAGCACATGTTTTGAATGGTAATTAAGGATTAAGTATTTTTGAGGATTAAATTAAATAAGGGTAAAGTTTGAATGTTATAGGGTCAGTCAGCAGCTTTGAGTACGTTGAGGGCTTAGTCAAGGCTGTTTACTCCATTCAAACTTAGCTAAAAATGTGTAAATTCGTGTTTAAATATTCAGCGTATGCCGATATATCGCAGCTATAGGGGGCGATATATCGCAGCACGTAGATACGGAAAACACGAATCGATGCACGGTCGCCTCGGGAACAAAGGTCCAGGCGATATATCGCCTATAGGGGGCGATATATCGCCTCCACCAGCATGTTTTCAAATACTTTTGAATTCTTTTCCTTTCAGCCATTCAAACTCCTTCAACAGTCCAGCATCTTCTGAACGAGTCTTCAGCCTCTGCTGAACGATTATTCAAATGATTTTCACCTAAAAAGCCATTATTTTTATTCAAGTAAAATCAAGATATTTTCATTCCCAAACTCTATAAATAGGACCTAGTACCCAGCCATTATTCACCATTTGCTCTAAGTTCAGAAGCTGCTAGTGTTAAGTGAGTGTGAGAGTGTAAACACCTGGTTTGGGGAAAAACTATAAGCTTAAACATCATAAGCTTATCAAACACTTTGGGAAGTGAGTTCTATAGTATTTCGGTGAAGGTTAGATTGATCTTGCAATCTTTGAGGTAAACCCAAAACTCTAGTTCCTTTCTGTATTTTATGTTATTTCCTTCCTCAAAACCTTCTACTCAGTCCCCTAACCTTATTCTTATTTTGGTTAGGGAATCCAAGCTCTTAAGCATATAAGTCGGTAAGTATGTTTTTTTTATGGTTTAGTCTTTCCATCTCTTTCATTTCATCTCCTTTCTTAGACTCACTCTTTCTTATGGTTTTAGGAGTGTTCCAAAAGTCCCAACTCAGTCCATAATCCCGGTAACTTTGGTAAGGAAAATAGGCTAGAATCAACATGTTATGTGCTTATGTTATCTATATGTTTTATGTTATTAAAAGTGTTATGATATGTATATGTGTATGTTTGTAGGCTTGGGCATATGACCCATATGACTAACAAGACCCCAAATGGGTTATGGGCATATGACCTACTTAGCTAGTAGGACCCCACTAATCCCATGGGCATATGCTTGTTTAGTCTATGGGACCCCAAGTAATAATGGCCATTATAATAAGTGTATGTTATATGTATTATGTATTATGTTAAGTCTTTATGTTTTCTTATGAAATTATGCATATGACTTTGTGTTAGATTTTCCTTGCTGGGCATTAGGCTCATTCCTTTCTGTTTTATGTGCAGGAAAATAAGCTTAGAGGCGGAAAGATTCGTGATGCTTGGAGGATGTGTATCGATGATGAATGGAGTCAAGGGGCCGAGCGTTATTCGATTCGAGGATGTAGTCTCCTTTTATGTTTTCATGGTTTTTATGTGTATTTTCCGCATTATTATGTAATGTCTTTTATTTTAAATCATGTTTTGTTTTAAAGACAATGGGATCCCAAAATCCTTCTTAGTATTCTGTTTATTTGTAAATAACTCTTATTTTTCAAGTTACTCAATAAATTATGGTATTTTCGTAAAAATGTAAGTTTTATGTATAGTTTCGTTAATGGTCCAATTAGTCTAGATTAGTGGGTCATTACAATTCACAAGTATGATTCCTCCATTGATTCATCATGCTTATTCTGTGGAGATTTTAGTGAAGATGTTCATCACCTTTTCTTTCAATGCAAATATAGTAGAACATGTCTAATACAGGTGAAAGAATGGCTGGGCTGGAAAGTTAAAACAGAGGAATATGGGCGCCTTCTGCATTGGATTGGGAAAACTAGAAGATGGAGCAGGTTTCGGAAAAGCACTTTGACAGCAGTTCTTGCTTCTCTAATCTACCATATTTGGAGAGTGAGAAATGACCTTCTGTGGTCTCAAAAGATGTGGACCATAGATCATACCGTCCAGGCAATACAAAGGGATATCAGATTGAGGATATATCCTTTAATTACAAGCAAAACAAAGTCCTTAGATAAAGATTGGTTTCAGACAATTTGTCAAAGTAGTTAATGAGAATGTACAAAGATAATGATGTATTAACGATAGTATTAGTGGGGACATATATTGGGGAATTGTAGATTGGGAATATATAGTCATATACCATACATGGTTATACATGAATTGGAGATTGTACATGAGTTGGTTTTGAGCAATACAATGACCTTTTTTACCAAAAAAAAAAGATAACTTTTGTGTTTTTGTTTTGCAAGCTTTCAAGCAAGTATCATGTTTGAATATTTTGAATACTGTGGCATATCAATGAATTTTGATATTAGCCCCTTTTTATGAGGAATGTTGTACAGAGGTGTCTCAAGTTTGTAACTTGAGTTCACAACTTTATTTTTATATTTCATGTTTTAGGTAACATCTGTTAAAAGTTTGTAACCTAAGTTCATGCAAAATTGCATAGCATTACTTAACATCTATTAATAGTCACGATAACTTCAGTTTCAAATATGTATCAAATCGTTTCAAACTTTTGAAGTTTATCCTTTTAAATGGACTGGAAATTTACAAATGAAAATCAAATATTTGTGTTTCAAAATTGTAACATAAGCTGATAAAAGAACTTATTTCCTATTTATTTGATGTTGGATGTGTTTGTGAGAAACTAGTAACATATCTGTAACAATTATGTAACAAAATGTTACATTAATATTCATTTCAGATATATCTGTATCAAATATGTAACAAAAATTTATAGATAACGCCCTAAACATTAATTCTGATATATTGATGCAAATTTTTTCCTAAGTTTTTATAATATTCCATATATTCAATAAAATTTCATAATTCTTTATCACAAGTAATAGTGATAAGTAATGTTCCAATCAGTGTACTGAAACATACAAAGTTTCAAAATTCAAATAAAAAGTATTTTCAATCTATAAGCTTTGAGTGCTTTTTTGTTTTTTTGTTCTCAATAGAGGCTGGTTTGTGCAGGTTTTTCGATTGTGCCCAAGCTCTCCACACCTTCCACATTTAAGCTGATAAGACCCTTCTCTTGCTGAAACAAACCTTTTTTTCCTTGGCCTTCCACTTTTTATGTTTCCCTTTGGAGGTAGTACTTCTATTTCCTCAACATTAGGTGGAACTCTCCATGTTTTTGGATCTCCCAATGGATGTATTGATGCATTATAGGTGTTCAACATGGCTTGTTTTGTGAAATAATATGAGCAATATTTTTTATACTGAAGGTTCATCTTTCTAATGACTGCCATGGCATGTTCACAAGGTAATTCATCCAAATCAAACTTGTTACAAGTGCAAGATTTCTTTGCAATGACAACAATGTTTGTTGTTAAACCACTGTGTACACTGTAAATGAGTGTGCTAGCTGGTTCTACTTGCAATGAAATTATAATAATGATCAAGGAAGTATATTAATACAGAGGTATTTATAAATAAACGAAATAGTTGTACTTACAGTCATTCTTAATGACTTGACAAAGTTCTTTCTTAAGTATTCCTCTTGTTTCTTTGGCAATTCTATAAACGTTGCTTCTGCTTCTTTTTTGTTGTTGTAGCTCCATTTTTGAATCAGGTTTCTAAGGCACTCGAGTAATGTTGTTACTGGAAGCTCTCTCATTTCTTTTAGTGCTGCATTAATGGATTCAGCTATGTTTGAAGTCATAGCTGCATATCTACGACTTTTGGAGTGGATTCTTGCCCACTTTTCATATTTAACCTCATTGGCCAGAAAAGGACGGATTCCTTCATGTAAACTGTCCAAGTCCTTCATGTATTTTTCAAAATCTTCCATGTTATAAGCTTTTGCAGCACCATGAAATGCAATACTGGTTGCTTCTGCATCTGTTCTAAACTTGGTCTTTATGTTGCAGAAAAGATGGTAGGAGCACACTCCGTGAGTTACATTTGGAAAGACATTTTTTATAGCATTCTCTATGCTTTCGTGTCTATCTGAAACTATACACAACTCTTCTCTTTCTCCATAACATTCTTTTATTTTTCTGAAGAACCACTCCCATGAATCATTGTTTTCCGAATCTGTTATAGCAAAAGCCAATGGGAAGATGTGTCTATTTGCATCTTGTGTTGAAGCTGTGAGAAGTGTACCGCCAAATGCAGCTTTTAGGAATGTTCCATCAACAACAATTACTGGAATGCAATGTTTCCAACCTAGAATTGATTGTCCCATAGCCATATAAAGATATTTAAATCTGTTTAGACTATCAATTTCCAAATCTGTTACAGTACCTGGATTTTTGTGCTTCAAAATGTGCAGATATCGTGGAATGTCTCGGTAGGAATCTTGACTTGAACCATGTACATAATTAACTGCTTTTTCCTTAGATCGCCATGCTTTTTGGTAACTCATGGAAACTCCATATCTGTCCAACATGTCTTTAGCTATATCTTTAGGTCTATAATTTGTTTTTGGATCTGTGAACTTGGTCTTCACAACATTCCCAACCATACTACTTGAAGCTTGTCGGTGATCTCCAAGAATAATGTCCAAGGAACATGTGTGGGCACGATTGAACTTCCTAAGTTGGAACATATCTGTCTTTCCATATCTTGCAGCACGAAATGACCACGTACATTCTGAATCAAGGCACTTCAACTGATATTCTTTTTTGCAAGATTTGTGGACCTTGAACTGAAAATTGTTTTTTATGGCATAGAGACCAATTGTTGTTGTAAGAACCTCTTTGTTTTTATATACCTATTTTTCTCTTATTCCATCAGAAATTGCATGAGTTATAACTGTAGTTTCTGTTCCGATATGTTCAGGAATTGATTCATGTCGTTCCTTCTCCAAAATCAAATCTGTAATTTGATCTGCCAATTGAATAAAATTTGGTAGTTCTTGAGGTTCATCTATAGAGAATGTTGATGTGTCCGAAATATCATTCTCTATATTATTACTACTTGAAGCAACAGTAGAACTCATCTTTTGAAATGCTCCACATGTAATTGTTTGGTTGTTCTCTATTACAGAAACTATCAAAGGGTATTTTGTGAGTGTTCTGTCATTTCTTTTGCACTCCAAGTAGAATTGTATAGAGCTATCACTATTGATCTTCAATGGAGGCAATGTTTCTGCAATCTGGTACTCAATTGTTGCATTTTCTGTTGACAGAATGGTAGACAACTCTGTAGACAAGATATTCATTAGTGTTGTAAATGAGCAATCTAATTGTATTAACACTCCCAGCATTTTGAAATCCTCATACACATTATTTTCATTCCAATGACCATCATAATATAGCAAAGATGTTATTGGATTCATGTTTGCAGATGAATAAAAAGAAAAATTAGATTGATATGTAGAATTCTTTATATTTTCATTATAAAACAAAATAGGAGCATCACAAATTTAGCAAAGACAAATACCTTATGGGTTATAAACTACCCAATCCAGCACAAGCTATTCATTAACACATCCCCCAATAAAATGAGAATTTAACATATAAACTCCTCCCTTTATTGGTTTTTAAATGACCAAATTCTGCACAAGCAAGAGAAAATAACTTAAAGATGAGACAATCTAAGAAACATCTTTATAATATTGTAACAGTTTTGTTTTTATAAAAGGTTTTCAGGGTTTTCAAATGTTTCTATGGTAAAATTTGTATATGATTCTGTGGAGATTTGTGTTAAAATATATGTTTTTGCTAGATTTATCTTAGTGATTTCCGAAAGCTATAAATTATGTTCCAAGAACAAAATAGAAGAACAAGGAAACTTACCACAAAACAGATGTCGTGTAATTGTTTTTGTAGACCCATCGATTCAGAAATTTTGCAGTAGATTGCAGAAGAAAATTTCTCATTTTTCTCAGTTTTCTCGGTTTTGTAAGCTGAAATGCTTGGAGATCTCTGAATATTTATTGAGTACAGTTTGTTACATAAACATTGGCTGAGTTGTAATGGTTGGGTTGGGTCTTCTTTATATAATAGTGTGAAATTGGGTCTTTCGTATTGGGTTGGGTCTTCCGTGACTTGTGGGCTTCACTTTTACCGTAATATTGTAAGAAATATGGATTTACGTATTTTTCGAATTCTTTTGGTGAAATGCCGTATATATAAAAATTTCCCAATAATCTTTCTTTTACAACTTATTTACAAATCATAATTGGTTTATTTTTCTTCTCTTAAATAGCTTTATTTTCAATCTTTTATTTTATTTTCTTGACATTAAATCTTATCAATCTTTAGAGCTTTGTAAGAATTTATTTAATTTTGGTTTAAAATAGTTTCTTTTTTATTTTAGTCAATTCATTTGGGTTTGACCTCGTGCTTACACGAAAACTATAATCCATATACGATTCGTGCATTTGCGAGATATAAATATTTAAAACGTACCCACTCTTGGGTCCATTAGATATTGTGTATATTATACTATATATATGCATTAAGTTTAAATGTAGTAAAATTGAAAAAAATATAAAAAATTAATATATATATTTATACAACGATGATGTGCAGTTTGAACAATATTTATTAAATTTAAAATCACAAACCACACCGCACCGTGCAGTTTTGAAAAAATGCAAATCGCAAATTGCGGTGCAGTGTGAGCGGTTCATGCGATGTGGGCAATTTGAACACCCTACCTCTCAAGGTAACTTGTTACCCATCATGATACCATATTATTTAACATAGATCTAGAAGAAAAACAAATCAAATTTGGAACCGTGAAAGGTAATAAATCAAGTAACTTGTTATCTTACCCAGACTTGGAAAAATAAACGTACAATAAAAGTCTAAAAATAATACATACGTACAATAAATTAAAAAAACTAATAAAAATAATTCATATTGTTGCGTGCTTCTAAATTATTATAACTAAATAGTGTTTTCATTTGGATGAGTAATTTGTGTGTTTTATAATTGAAATATACATGAAAATTAGATTTAAAAAGACTCTAAATGATTCGATGGATCCGATCCAATAAATAACCAAGGGATGCATCCAATGGATGGAACCGATCCAATCCAATTATCCATTGGATCGAATCAGATCACTTGACTTAATTGCAATTGGATTGTATTGGTTGTAAAAATCTAACATTTAATGGATAATTGGATTGGATCAAATAGACTTAAATCCATTGGATGTGATCCAATGAACACCCCTGATTTTAGGGCAATGCATTATGGTGTGTATATATATATATATAAATTTATGAGCACTAATAACAACACATACATACTTTATATATAGGAAATTTTTTAGGTAGGAGCATCACTTTTGCCCTTATCGTAGGGGTGTTTTCTATTTTCGGTACTTGAAGAAATTATAACTCAATTATTTTTACATGATGACATATATTATAGTTATATCAGAATTCTCGCCAATTTTTGGAAAATTCCGAATAATTTATGATATTCCTCAATAGAAAATAAAATTGGAACTAAATTACCGATCAAATTTTTTGGCTGAGTCGCGGACAAGGTCGCTCTCTTTAAGACGTTTCGCGGCTCTGCCCTAAGTGTGCACGGCAGTCTATCAACCACGCCGTCCCCAGGATAAAACAACCTCTGTACGATTGCTCCTTGCACCGAGAAGATCATTCTTGTACACCCTTATAAAAATGCTCTGAGAAAATTCGTAAATCAGAGGAGGAAATTAACATAACGGCTAAAAACATTTATTTTCATTTAATCAAAATAAAAACCATTTTTTGAAAAATAAACGTTTAGTAACCTTTGGCTCGGTCGGACGGACGGCCAGCTCGGCTCGGTTGGACGGACTGTGGCGGCGCGCGCGCGCATGTGGTGGTCAAGTGTGTGAGTTCTCACCCATGTGCACAAAACTGGGTACCCCTTGGGTCACACCCCAAGACATAGAATTTGCAACTTATTTGAAGAAGTTTCAATTCCATGTGGGACTTTTCCCATATCACACACAACTATATTTTTTCAATTTTTAACAATTCACAAAAGAAAGTTCCAACAATCCCTCACTTGAATTTTTAAAAATATTTTCTCGAGCAATTTCAGAATCTATAAGATTGTGCATAAACAAATGTATCTTTCGATTTGAACATTTGCGTAGTGAATACGATTTAGATTATACTAGAGTGACACGTAGTCTTGAACTCTATTTCTAACATCGTACCACACACCAACCTTTCAAGGGTGTAATCAAAAAAGCCCATTCTTTAATGGCCATGCACGTCTATCCCAGTATAGTGAATGCTCTAGAAATTTTGCCCAAATTCCATAGGAAGCGACCCCACTTCCACATTCACATAGGTGAGTCTATCAAGAGTACTCTTGTAGCTCGGTACTCTACTCCACATAGAGTATAGATCTCATTAAGAGTTTTTATTAACTCATCCTCTCATCGCTTAAGGAATTCATGCTTTTATTTGCTTTAATGGAAATAGCATGATTCAACTCATATCACTTCACAACTTGTTATTACCCATTGAACCTAGTTCTTGGGATCTCCAATCTTTAGGTTGGGTTACCATCATGAGTGATTCATCATTCTAAGGGCAATAGTCCCATTCCCTTCGATGTTTTATGGACTTTCTCTCTAGCTAATCCTTTCGTCAAAGGATCTGCTAAGTTATCATCAGTGCGTACATGATCCACTCTAATAGCTCCTGTTGAGAGAAACTCTCTAACAGTACTATGCTTACGACGTATCTGTCGTCTCTTACCATTGTAATAACGGTTCTGAATTTTTCCATATAGCCGCGGTACTATCGCAGTGGATCAACACAGCTGGTATCGATTTTTCCCATAAAGGGATCTCAGTTAGCAGGCTTCTCAGCCAACCTGCTTCTTCACTAGCTGTAGCTAGTGCTATCATTTCAGACTCCATGGTGGATTGTGCCAAAATAGTCTGTTTCTTAGATTTCCAAGAGACAACTCCACCAGATATACTAAAGATATAGCCACTTGTTGCTTTGGAGTCATCAGACAGAGAGTTCCAGTCTGCGTCACTATAACCTTCAAGAACAGCTGGAAACTTCTGATAATGTAATCCAAGGTTCATGGTTCTCTTTAGGTATCTCATGACCCTTTCAATAGCATGCCAATGCTCTATACTAGGTCTGCTAGTATACCTGCACAATAATCCCACGACATAGGCTATGTCCGGTCTCGTACAATCAGTGGCATATCGAAGACTGCCAATGATGCTCGCATAGTCAGATTGTCTTACACCGTCACCAGTGTTCTTAAATAACTTTACACTTGGATCATATGGTGTGCAAGCAGGTTTACAATCAAAGTAATTGTATTTCTTTAGAATCTTCTCAATATAGTGAGATTGATCCAAAGAAATTCCCTTTTCGGACCTAGTAATCTTAATACCAAGGATTACATTCGCTTCTCCGAGGTAATTCATTTCCTTATCCTTTTTCCTCATCATTCTCTCTCCTCTCTCTCGGATCTCTTTCTCCCACCAGACCTCTCTCCTTCACTCTTTCTCTCTCACCTTTGTCTTTGTGGAGACCGACTGCTACCTTCCCCTACACGCGCCGGCTAGGGATCTTCAGAGGCCGTCAAAGCTTCGACCACGCGGACCCAAGCCCTCACACGACATCGGAGTCAGTTCGAGCTATTCGCTTGCAGAAGGTCTATTCTTTATCATTCTTATTTGAATTGGTTTCTCCAAAGTTTTGATTGAGGTATTTCTATGATAATTGATTATTATATATATATATGTATGTATTTTATTTTTTGAGAAAATTGTGAAGATGATTAACTCCCAACTCTAGGTTTTGAAATTAGACGTTGATTACGTATCCTTGTTTGAGGCAGTTAAGTAATGCCCACAAACTATTCGACGAAATGTGTGTTAGAGGGACATTGTTATTTCAACACTGCTCAATAATGGAATGTGTGTTAGAGGGACATTGGTCTGTGTGGATGTGTTCTATAATGGAATTTGACTTTATAGTTTGGCTGAGTTCTTATGTAAGATTACCGTTACTTCTGGTGATGCTTGTTCAATTGCTTAGCTTTTGTTCTTGGCCAAGATACAACTAATTAGTGAAATAGATTGTAGTGTGCAATCATATTTTTTCATATACTGGTCAGAAGTAAGCTATAATATATAGACAAGAAGTAAGCTATAATATATAATAGATTGTTCTTCTTCTTCTTGTCAGCAAAAAAATAAACTCTCACCAAAAACATACATTGTCTCTCTCTCTCTAGTCAGTCAACTAGTCTTCCCTGCGATCATCTCCCATTTTCCTCTCTCAATCCTAGTCATTTCCATGCCCTCTTCCCTCTTCCATTCTTTTGGAGACCCACTAGGAATGGGTCCAATCCATGGCATCATCCAGAATTTGAAGAGTCCAAGAACTTTACTTAGCTAGTTAGATAGTAGTATTATAGTATTTATAGCATTATCTTTGTAACTGTGGATTTTTGGTTCAGACCGGGAATTATTTGGACACTCATAGTAGTACTTATAGATTTTCTAAGTTTAACCTATAGTTTAAGAATATTAATGTTAACCTAAGGTTTGATTATATGACTGATATTAAGGATAATATTTATTATACTATAAGGTTTAGATAATAACCAATAGGATTTTAAGCACATGTTATGAATGGGTGATTAAGGATTAAGTATTTTGAGGATTAAATTGAATAAGGAGTAAAGTTTGAATGTTATAGGGTCAGTCAGTAGCTTTGAATACGTTGAGGGCTTAGTCAAGGCTGTTTACTCCATTCAAACTTAGCTAAAAATGTGTAATTCGTGTTTAATTAATCAGCGTGTGCTGATATATCGCAGCACGTAGATACGGAAAACACGAGACGATGCACGACTGCTTCGGGCATACTGGCCCAGGCGATATATCGCCTACAGGGGGCGATATATCGTCTCCTTCAGTGTATTTTGAAATGTTTTGAATTCATTTTTCATTCAGCCATTCAACCTCTTGATAAGTCTAGCATCTTTTTGAACGAGTCTTCAGCCTCTGCTGAACGATTATTCAAATTATTTTCACTTAAAAAGCTATTATTTTTATGCAAGTAAAATCAAGATCATTTCATTCCTGAACTCTATAAATAGGACCTAGTACCCAGCCATTATTCATCTTTTGCTCTAAGTTCAGAGGCTGCAAGTGCTAAGTGAGTGTGAGAGTATAAACACCTGGGTTTGGGAATCATAAGCTTGATCATCATAAGCTTATCAAACACTTTGGGAAGTAAGGTTTTAGAGTATTTCGGTTTGAGGTGTAGATTGGTCTTACAAGTCTTCAAGGTAACCCAAAACTCTAGTTCAATTCTGTATTTGTTCTTTTAAGTTCTCATAATCTTCTACTCAGCCTCTAACCGTAATCTTTATTTTGGTTAGGAAATCTAAGTTCTTGAGCACATAAGTTTTGGTAAGTATGTGTCTCAATGGTTTAGTCTTCCCATTCCTTTTCATCTCTTTTTCTTCATTAGACTCACTCTTTTTCATAATGGTTATTAGGAGTGTTCCAAAGTTCCAACGCTGTCCACATATTCCGGTAACTTTGGTAAGGAAAATAGGATAGAAATTCATATGTTTTATATGTTATCTTATGTTTCTTATGTTATGATAAGTGTTATGATATGTATGTTTGTAGGCTTAGGCATATGACCCATATGACTAACAAGACCCCAAATAGATTATGGGCAAATGACCTACTTAGCTAGTAGGACCCCACTAATCTCATGGGCATATGACTTGTTTAGTCTATGGGACCCCAAGTAATAATGGCCATTATAGTATGTGTATGTAATAAGTGTTATGTTATGTCTTTACATTTCTTATGAAATTTATGTTTATGACTATGTGTTAGATTTTCCTTGTTGGGCATTAGGCTCATTCCTTTCTGTTTTATGTGCAGGAAAATAGCTTTAGAGGCGGTAAGATTCGTGGACGCTTAGGGAATGTGTATCGATGATGAACGAATTCAAGGAGTCGAGAGTTCGATTTCGAGGATGTAGTCGTTTACTTATGGTCTTTATATGTATTTTCCGCACTTACTATGTAACCCCTTTATTTTTAAATCATGTTATGTTTTTGTTTTTCAAACAATGGGATCCCATATCCTTCTTGATATTTTGTAAGTAACTCTTATTTTTACAAGTTACTTAATAAAATTATGGTATTTTCGCAAATGTAAGTTCTATTAAGGTTTTGTATGTATAGTTTCGTTAATGGTCCAAAAGTCTAGAGTAGTGGGTCATTACAGTTGGTATCAGAGCAACGGTTCCTTCGCATGAAGTTCTCCTCGATACACACACTCAAAAGCTCCGAATCTGACCGCCAAGTAAGTATTTAAGTTATGGTTATTTTGCTTATATGTATAGCTAACAACTTTAGTGTTTATGTTTCAGTTAAGTATGAACGGAGCTTTAACCTACCAAGATATCCGAGCCATTAAGGCTTTAAAAAGAATAAGGGAGCCAAGAAATACCGTAGGAGCACTAGAAAGGATCACTCGAAGATTGCTCTTGTTCCACCAAGAGATAGGTGCCTTCAAGAGGCTAAGCAAATAATGTTAAGATCAACGGAACAATATGTACTAATAATTAGGCTATTTAAAGATTTTCATCCTGTAATAGCAGCCTTAGAAGAAATATGGGAAAACATGAATGATGAAGATGAACTACCATTAGCAATGAGATATTATTTCCTCTTAGTTAGGTTCACCGCAAAATTCGAGTTTCAGTTCACAAATGAGCAAAAACATAGGATTCTCACAAACCTTCCTAGAGGACATTTTGATGCTCATGACAATGATGATTATGAGGAGATAGATGACGATATGCTAGATGAGGGATCAGATGTAGAAGATCCCGATTTTTAGATTAGTAGTTTTTATTGTTTGTTTTATTTACTTTTTTTTTTATGATTGTAATAAGTGAAAACTGTTTTTCCAAATGAATAACATGCTATTTTATTTTCATGTATGAGTTTGATTTTTTTTTCGCAATCATAATAAGTACTAAATAAAATGAATAATGACTAAGTTCGGTGAGGGTGGATACAAATCAATGAACCAAGTTTCCTTATTGAGAGTTAGGGGGCCTTAGTAGTGGGAACGATTTTACTGATCCCAGCCCTCCCTCAATATGGTTAACTTTGGAACAAAGATAAGTTTCGAGCCTGAGAATTAAGTCATATAGGATGAGTAGAAACACACTTAGAAAATAAAGATGACTTGTTTTTCTAAGTATAGAAACCCACTCTAAATAATAAATAAAGACTTATATAAATTTTCATAAGAAGTCATAATAAATAGGTCCGAGATATGTTTGTTTTAGAATAAGATTTTGCCTTAGAGCCTATTAGGTAAAGTTCTAACATGTTTCTTTCAACTGTTAGAACTCTGTTATGATGTCGCTCCGAAGATCCGCACGCACCAACGGAAACGCTTCCAACGCCGCCCCAGCAACCAATGAAGTCCCTCCAGTTCGTCGAAGGGGAGTGTGTGCTACTGCTCGCCTCAACGCACCGGCACCGCCAGCTGACAACACTGCAGAGATTGCCAGACTGCGACAGCAAGTCGAGGAACTTCTGCAGCAACAACGCCAACAGGCTCAGTCTCAGCCTCAGCCTCCGCCACAGCCACAGCCACAGCCACAGCAAATGGCCCCAGCACCCCAACAAGTTGGTCCATTTGGGGGATGGCCAATGACGAACTATACGTCGTATCCAGTTCAGTACATGGAGCCAGTGTATGAGAGGTTCCGCAAGCAGCATGCTCCAAAGTTCGAAGGGACTACGGACCCCTTTGAAGCAGACGAATGGCTAAGGAATGTGGAGCCGATACTGACGCACATGAATCTCAGCAATGCGGACCGCATATCCTGCGTCTCGTCTTTGCTCAAGAAAGATGCCAGGATATGGTGGGACTTGGTCCAGCAATCCCATGATGTTGCCACCATGACATGGACCCGATTTGTGGAGCTGTTCCACAAAAAGTACTACAACTCAGCTGTACTCGCTTCAAGAGTTGAGGAGTTTGCCAACTTGAAGCAAGGCAATTTATCAGTGGCGGAGTATGCTCGTCAGTTCGACCGCTTAGCAAAGTTCGCCTCTGAGATGGTTCCAACCGATTTCCTGAGAGTAAACAAGTTTGTTAGAGGACTTCGACCGAAGATCGAGATGGGGGTTAAGCTAGCAAACCCGGGAAACACTACATATGCCGACGTTCTTGAGACGACAATCGAAGTAGAAAGGTTGCAGGCCAACGTAAGCAAAGAGGAAGCCAGTAAGCCTGAACCTAGACAGCAGAGCCAACCTCAGGCCAGTCGGAACAACAACAACCTTAATGGCAGCAATCAGTCCAGCAACAACGGTAACGGCCAGAAAAGACGGCATCCTGATAACAAGAAATTCGACAGCGATAAGAAGGCACGTACGAATAATGGGGGAAATAGGTCGGGCTACGTGGAGTACCCGCCATGCTCTAAGTGTCAGAAGAAGCATCCTGGAGAATGCCGCGCCAACACCAAGGAGTGTTTCAACTGTGGTCAAGAAGGGCATCGTAAAAGAGACTGTCCTCAGCAAAAGCCAGAAGGGAAGAAGGACGAAAAGATGGTTCCTGCTAGGGTTTTTTCTTTAACCCAAGGAGAGGCTGATGCTAGCAACAAGGTGGTCACAGGTTAGGTTTCTATCCTCAATAACTTATGTCATGTATTATTTGATTCGGGAGCCACTCACTCGTATATCTCGTTAGGAATGATAGAAAAACTAGACAAACCTAGTGAAAGATTTAGAACTAGGTTTGTAACTGAGTTGCCTTCGGGCAAAGTAGTTCTATCATCACGAATAGTACGAGGCGTACCGATCAAGATTGAGGATATAGAACTAGAAGGAGACCCGATAGAGCTAGTGATCAAGGACTTCGACGTAATACTAGGCATGGATTGGCTAGCACGGCATGGCGCAACAATCGACTGCAAACGCAAGAAGGTGATGTTCGAGACTCCTGATGGCTAGAGACGATGCTTCATGGGACAAGCTTCAGGATTGCGCACCCCGTTAGTGTCATCTCCATGGGACAAGCTTCAGGATTGCGCACCCCGTTAGTGTCATCTCTCAAAGCTCAGAGAATGATGGAGAAAGGATGCCAAGCATTCTTAGCCAGCATTACGAACGTGGAGAGGGAGACACCACTTAAGGTTGGAGATGTTCGAGTCATGCAAGAATTTCCAGAGGTATTTCCTGATGACTTGCCAGGATTGCCGCCCAATTGAGAAATAGACTTCACGATAGAGTTAGTACCAGGCACCGAGCCTATCTCTAAGGCACCATACCGGATGGCACCTACGGAACTCAAGGAGTTAAAGACGCAGCTACAAGAACTCCTACACTTGGGTTTTATTAGGCTAAGCCATTCACCATGGGGAGCTCCGGTACTATTCATGAAGAAGAAGGACGGAAGTATGCGGATGTGCATAGACTATCGTGAGCTGAATAAAGTAACAATTAAAAACAAATACCCGCTACCTCGGATTGATGATTTGTTTGATCAACTCCGAGGCGCGACTGTATTTTCTAAGATCAATTTACGGTCCGGGTATCATCAGCTCAAGGTAATGGGAGAAGATATTCCTAAGACAGCCTTTAGGACTCGTTATGGACATTACGAGTTCTTGGTTATGTCTTTTGGTCTTACTAACGCGCTAGCCGCGTTTATGGACTTAATGAATAGGGTCTTCAAAGACTATTTGGATAAATTCGTCGTTGTGTTTATCGACGACATTTTAATTTACTCCAAGGATGAAGTAGAGCACGAGGAGCATTTGAGATTGATTTTGACGCGATTGAAGGAGCAGATAGAAGGAAATAATGGAAATGCTGGTGATGCAATCATGCTTGACTATGAAGGTTTCTTGTCCGAAACAAATGCTACAAATATTGTAAGGTTTTATGCTTAACTAACAATTATTAACTGAACCCTGTTTGTTATAGTAATTTCCAGACTACATTTGTTTAATTATGAAAAACATTCCCACTATGGATAGTTATGATTATGAATATCAAGTTATATTTAAATGCAATGCGAAAAGTTTGCTCATTAAATTTTGATAATCCAATTGTTTTGCTGTGCAATTTGTAGTGAAGAAAGGCCATGTTTTGACACCTCATGCTGATTACTGTCTTCCTGGCATTACCCGTGCTACTGTAAGTTGCTTTACTTTCTGTCTGCAGATTGCATTAACATCTCCATTGACTGAGAGCTTATTTCATATGATGTCTAATAACAAGAGATCAGTAGATCAAGAATGTTAAGTTATCTAACTTATGAATGTCAACAAAGGTGCTTCAAGTCCACATAGCTTTGTACATTTTGGTTTACACTTTCTTGTATCTATTAATATCTAAGCATAACGTTTTTTGGTTGTGAATGTTAGAGTTTATATTGGACTGTCAAGTATTTAGTTTTTCTGATTGTTGATACGTCTATTAAAGAAAATTGAAAATGTGATGCCCCTCCCATACATTGTTTTTCTTTTACTACTAACATTATCTCCATCTCACATTCACAATAACCACGCAATGCCTTGTTTTTCATTCAATCCTAATATCAAGTTATTATTCAAAGATAGTTAATTTATCCCAATAATCTCATGAACATAACGATTGTTCATGCCCTGTTTTCATGTAAAAGTCTAAAACATACACAAACAGGAGAATAGGGTGAAAATGCCTATTAAAATCCCAAGTGTACCAGAGAACAGCTGGCCAAACGCACCAATCCCATTTCTTGGTGAAGGTTCCTAAGGCATTTAAGTACCTAGAAAAGTAACTAAACTAGTTTTTAATCATTATTATATATAATATTATGCCTTTTTGCTAGAACCAGAAAAAGACCCTTACTTTTGCCACCTACTAAAAATCAACTAAAGGTCTTTGTGTGTGCATATATAAATATATATATATATATTAAGCTAATATCAACAGAAAAAAATTGAAAAAATAAAGTTAAATGGGTAGTATATAACTCTGACTAACTAATTTAGAATGGAAAACATTTGGTTTGTGTGAATTAATCACGTGTAAGCATTTTCATAGTTCGACTATATCAGTGGGGATTTTCTTGGAACTCGATTACATTGACCATGTGTAGGTTTTTTTATGCTTTTTATAAATATATATTATGTGTAAAAAAAGGTTTCATTGAGTTAACTATGTCAATGAGAATTGTATTGTTGTAGATTGGAATGCTTGAAAGAAATTCCACTTGGTGATTGGACTGATGGGATACTATGTAGCTTCGAAATACATGTGATTCAGTTTGTGCTTTTTTCTTGATGATTATGAATTTATAATTTGGTTTGTTATTTATTTTCTTGTTAATTGAATGGTTCTTTGTATATTCAGGACAATCAGAATGTCAAGAAAGACATTCATTCTAGTTTATTTGATATTGCTGAAGTGATATTTCTTTGTATATTTAGGACAATCAGAATGTCAAGAAAGACATTAATAATTTTGTAAAATTTTCTCACATTCTTTTATTTATTTAATTAGTTTTCAAATTGGGTTGGTATGTATTAGCTCGTGAGTTCCTCCTATACTACAAATGAATATATTAATTTAGAAAGAAAAAAAGATGTAGAAAAGTCAGCAGCATTCTCTTCCAAATTTGGTTTTTTTCCCTTTATCTTTTAAGTATTTATTTAGTTTTGAAATTACTGAGTTTTTTTTTTTTTTTGGGTTATGTGTTTGTTTGCAAAAGATGATAGTGATGTGGTATTAATGGCCTTTCTTTGTAGGTAGAATTAGGTTACATTAAATTCAATTTGCTTAGTAGAATGATTTTTTTTTACATGGTATTTAAAATACAGAGAAATCAATCCTTAATCCTAAATCCAACTTGACCATTGCTTTAGTTCTTTGTGCATACAATTTTATTCTTTCTTTCTGTCAATTCCTTCTAATTGTGGAAATAAAGTGAATATATATGTTTTTTATATTTGTTTGTTTGTTGGGGACAAAAGAAAGTCTCACATATATCTTTAAACGTTAAACTTTGTGAGGGTGTGGGCTTTTGATGTAGAAATTCACTCACACCATCTAATTCTCTAATGAAACTTTTGTATGTGTCAAAATTTTGCTAATGCTAATTGAAGTAAATAAAAAAAAATTGTGCTAGAGCTAGATCTAATGTAAAATCTTCACGAGCAGTTAATAAAATATTAGTTTTGATGGCTGGAGGGATTATTTATATTATGTTATTGTTTTACCTCTGCAATTTATTGGAGATTATAGCTTTTATAGTCATTATTCTTCATTTTATTTAGTTACCTTTAATGTCAAGTTATACAATTGTAAATTGTATCTGGTTTGAGTAAACCATAATAATTTTTTTTATAAATGTCACCTGCTGCAGATTTTGGAATCATTCAAATGTTCAGAACATAAAAAAGAAAAGATAAGACACATTTCAAGAAGTATTTACTGTCCATAGAACAACATATATTTGTATATTTATACATGTAAGTGTGTATGTTAAATTGGATTTATTTAAATATTTAGTTGTATAATTTACATTTACCTGATTAGTTCATTTTAATCAAATGGTTGGTGTACTAAAAGCTCTCAGTTTGTTTTATTGTTAATGTGTTTCTTGATTGATTTTGATTGCACTCATCATGATTTTGACTAAAAGCTTACATAAGGGAGAGTAGAGGGGGCAGTTACCATTATTCTTCACAGCCCTCATTTTCACAGCACTATTTAGGCACTTGTTATGGAAAAAAACACAAACTGATCAATCGAGCACTACAACATATATAACATGCTTAATCATATATTTTAAGTTTTCATCTGCTGATATAACAATTTAAAACATTATCTGTGTTGAATAAGAAGGGCAAAACAAGTAACAAGTATGAAAAAATATGAATGCAGGCAGTACCTGAAGAAGCAGTTCTAGCAAAAACAGCTTGCATGTACTGTTTTGGAAGCCTTCCAGCTTATCCCATCAAGCTTCCACCAACTAAACGCCATAGGTTTTCTCACTTGATTCTATGCACCACACTCAGTCTATCAGTGGAGCCACCATCAAAGAGAGAACAAACATAGAAAATCCCAAGTTGAGTGTTAGCCTTGAACTCAATTTCCCAAACAGCTACCCCAAATTAGCATCAGAACTAGAACTAGTATTGAACAACTCATGTAAGCCCCAGAGAAAACCTTCTCAACATGTATGTTTAATGTAATCCATGTAGTTGGAATAGAAGGGACTGCTTCTCTTGTAACTAGTTACTGCCAAAGAGCCTTGTCCAAATGGTCCTTTTGAATTTTCCTGTAACATGCTTTAATACCTTATTGATTGCTTGGCAGACTCTGAGCTTTAATTGTCCTATTTCTTGTACTTGATTTATTTATCTGCTCTGTTTGCAGAGGCAAAATCTGGTTAAAGGGAATATGCAACTCTTTTAAGTGGAACAACAGAGAAGTCAAGCTCTGGAAGCTCATGTTGCTGCTTTTGCACAATTTAAAGTGCGTAAATTAACTTCTCCCTCTTGAGTTGCCATCTTTGGTTAATTCTATTATGTATTGTGAAAATATTGCTCATGTCTTGGTCTTTGAGTGTAGCTATACTAACCCACTGAAATGTGTACCAATGTAGTCTCACCCTGACACTGCTATTTTTTTATTCTTTTTTCTATAGGGGTATGTAGTATGTATTATCATTGAGGTTGTGTAAATATGACTACTTTTATTTTCTTTTCATATTAAAATTTTATTATAAACCATTTTTCAAATATGTACTTTCAAATTTGTTTTAAACCATTGAGATGTAGGTTTGATGTTAAATAATAATAAGAGAGTGATTAAATGTCATTTCAATAAAATGACATATATTGAACTAATCTCTGCTTCTCTATGGAGTAAAATATACAGTGAGGCAGAGCTTATTCTATCTTCATCTATCCTACAGTTGTTTGCATATGCTCATCATTCCTCTTTCATGTTGTATTTATTAATTCATATCTCGGCTGTGTTTTCTTTTACCAGGAACATTCTTTGGTTGGATGAATCCCCTTATGCAGCGTGCATATCAAAGACCAATAACAGAGAAGTCAGGAACACGAGTTGGACAGTTTCTCTTTTTTTTCTATAGTATGGATTTTGGAGTATGGAAAGAAAACAGCAGAAACACTTACAACAAATGGGACAGGGTTGCTCGCAGCACCACACAGGTACTCATGTCTTGTAACTATAACCAAATTTAATAGTTTGATCAGCAAAACCTCAATTTGATTCTTGTCATGACAATGAAATGATGTTTCCTGGGATTGGTAAAATAGTGCAAGGACCAATTTTTTTTCTCAGCTTTTATGGTGCCTAAATTGAACTCATTAAAGAGAGTTAGTCAAGAGCTTTATTTATATAGAGAATGAGTAGTACAGAGGGGGTAGTTATGAAACTAACTACCATATAACAAACTCTTCAGCAGACAAACTAACATAACTAAATAATATTAACAACTAGTGCTTTCAGAAGTGAATCATGTCTTGTTAACAGAATGATTTTTCAATTGGTTACAGGTCTTTCCCAGAGCTTGGACAACAATTTTGATTTCTCTAGTAATCTTATTCATTTTGTTCTCTGCTATATATATTGGGACCTGTTCATGTTTTCATTCATTAGTAATCTTATTAGTATAAATAATATGAATATATTATCATTAGAAATATAAACAATTAAGTGGTAGTCAAAAAAGTTACCACATAAGAGAAAATTCCAATGCCATATCATGTGAATAGTCTTCCCATGTCAAGGGACATAACTCCCTGTATCATAATTTTTTTCAACTCAGAAACTGACCCATTTAGTTTTGTCAGTTGAAGGCAATCAGAGAAGGTTATTGCCTACACTTCTCGTCAGTTGAAGGAGTATGAAAAGAGATATCCTACTCATGATTTGGAGTTGGCGGCTGTGGTTTTTGCTTTGAAGATATGGAGGCATTATCTCTATGGAGAGAAGTGTGAGATTTATACAGACCACAAGAGCCTGAAGTACTTCTTCACCCAGAAAGACCTGAACATGAGGCAAAGGCGTTGGCTGGAGTTAGTAAAAGACTATGATTGTGAGATTCTGTATCATCCAAGAAAAGCCAACGTGGTAGCTGATGCTTTGAGCCGGAAGGGTCCGGGGTAGATTCATGGTATGAGACTGATAACCAGAGAGTTTGCAGATGATATGACCAGAGCTGGTATAGAGTTACTGGTGGGCCAGTTGGCTAACATTACACTACATTCTACGCTGTTGAAGAGAATCAAAGAGGGTCAGTTGAGTGATCCACAGCTGATCAAGATTAGAGAGAATGTTCTGGCTGGAGCATCCAGAGATTATACAGTGTCTGAGGTAGGCTTGTTGAAATACAAGGGGCGGATATGTGTTCCGTTAAACACTGCATTGAGGCGAGAGATTCTGGATGAATCTCATACTACACCTTACTCTTTGCATCTAGGCACCACGAAGATGTACCAGGATGTGAGATCGCTATATTGGTGGTCGGGGATGAAGAGAGATGTAGTAGAGTATGTGGCTAAGTGCTTGACCTGTCAACAGGTCAAGGCTGAGCATCAGAGGCCGACAGGGACACTGCAGCCTCTGGATATCCCAGAGTGGAAGTGGGAAGACATCACGATGGATTTTGTGGTGGGCTTACCCAGGACTACTGGTCAGCATGACTCCGTTTGGGTGATAGTGGATCGCTACACCAAGTCAGCTCACTTTCTGCCAGTGAGGACTACATATACAGTTGATCAGTATGCAAATCTCTATGTGAGAGAGATCGTGCGGCTCCATGGTTCACCTAGGTCGATCGTGTCAGATCGGGACCCCACTTTTACTTCCAAGTTTTGGGGAAGTTTGCAGAAAGCCATGGGGACACAGTTGAAATTCAGTACAGCCTATCATCCTCAGACAAATGGGCAATCTGAGAGGACGATCCAGATATTGGAAGACATGCTGAGAGCATGTGTGCTGGATTTCAGTGGGTCTTGGAGTAAGTATCTGCCTTTGATAGAATTCTCCTACAACAACAGTTACCAATCTACCATTGGAGTAGCACCTTATGAGATGCTGTATGGTAGGAAGTGCAGATCTCCCATTCATTGGGATGAGACAGGAGAAAGGAGATACTTAGGTCATGATGCAGTCCAGAGGACCAGTGAGGCTATTGAGAAGATTAGAGCTAGAATGCTTTCTTCTCAGAGTAGACAGAAGAGCTATGCAGATCCCAAGCATAGGAACGTGGAGTTCCAAGTAGGAGACTATGTTTTCCTCAGAGTCTCACCATGGAAAGGGGTGAGAAGGTTTGGGAAGAAAGGCAAACTGAGTCCTAGGTTTGTAGGTCCATTTGAGATCCTGGAGAGGATTGGTCAGGTGGCTTACAGATTAGCTTTGCCTCCGGCGTTGTCTGCCGTGCATAATGTATTCCATGTATCAGCTCTTCGGAAGTATGTATCTGATGTGGGCCATATCCTGAGTTATGAAGAGGAGCTTGAGCCAGATCTCTCCTTTGAGGAGCAGCCAGTTCAGATACTTGACAGAAAGGACAAGGTCCTCAGGAATAAGACAATACCTTTGGTTAAGGTATTGTGGAGGAACAACAAGGTCGAGGAACAGCAAGGTCAAGGAGGTGACCTGGGAACTGGAGTCAGATATGCAGAGTCAGTATCCCGAGCTGTTCAGGTAAATTTCGAGGACGAAATTTCAGTAAGGAGGGGATAGTTGTAATGCCCGAATTCTCCGATGTGTTTAACGGCGTGAATAGTAGGCCGGGAGGGCCATACTTGCTTAATTGTGTTATTAATTGATAAAACGCATGTATATGTTGATTATATTATGATATGATGTGAATGCATGCACGTGAGTCCATATTTTTAATTACAGGGGTGTGATGGTAATTTGGCCCGTTGAGGGTAAATTGTTTATTTGGATGCATGTTGGTGATATATTTTGAGACCACATTATGATGTGGGTTTGTTCGAGCCATTTGGCATGAGACGATCATGGTGTGTTAATTAACGGTTTGGTCATAACAGGCTTAAGCTCGGGGCTCGGGGTGAGTCTCGGGGTGTTTTAATGATTAGAGTGCTACCAGGCATTAAAGGGTAACGGGATGTGAATTATTGGTGTTTGAGAATATTGAGATTAGCGGGAATTGGGAAGCGTTAATTATGATTAACGAGATAAGTGGAAAGTACCAATTTTACCCTTGAAATGGTTTTAGAAGCTTTAGAAGACCTAGGGGTATTTTAGTCATTTGAGTTTGGATTTATATGGCTTTGGATGGCTGTAGAAAGAACAGAACAAAACAAAGCAAGAACTTCCTTTCCCGTACATCCATTTCTCTCTTTTCTTCTTTGGAGTTTTTGAGCTCAAGGTGTGGAATCAAGCTAGGAAATCAAGGGGCTAAGGTTGTAGACTTGGTTCAGCCATTGAAGAGGGTTTGATTTCGAATTTGAGGTGAGTTTCAGCCATAACTTTCTGGTTATACTTTGTTTTAGTTTTGAGTTTTCAGCTTGTGATCATTTGGTGGATAGTTGGAATTAAAGGGAGTTAGGTTGAGGTTTAGCTTGGGTTTTGATGAGGGAGAGTTATGGGTGATGTTTAGAGGTTAGATTGGGTGTTAGATTGGTGTTTTGGGTTGGTTTGAAGGGCTGGTTCCAAGGGAAAACGCAGGAGGAGGCTTGCTGGTGCGTGCTGAATTCTAGGCTATTTTGCATATTGAGTTGCGGCATGGCATAGGAGAGCCGCGACCCAAGGTGCCTGTTAGGGTTAGACTGCCTCTGTTTGGAGGCGCACCGCGGCGCAGCAGGGGAGGGTTCGCGGCCCTTAGTGTCTTTTTGGCCAAAATGGAGTTTCTAGCATGAGGATTCAAGTCTAAGGCCTCGGGGTTGAACCTACTACCCGGTTGAGTAGTATTTGATGTCCCAGAGGTTAGGTTTTGGTTTGGGAACATTTTATTATTCATTTTATTGATGGAATCCCATAATTGGTTATGACCAGGTAACCGCTAAAGGACCAAAAGGTTGATCGTTCTCAGGGTTGTTCTTTTATTCATTCTAGCTCGAACCAGAGGTAAGAAAACTGCACCCCAAGTGTGACATGCATGGATATTCATGAGGCATGTGGTTGAATGAATATGGGCATGAATGGATTGTGGAATACTTAGCATATGTTGTTTACTTGTGCATGGTACTGACTTATTAGTCAGATTTGGCAAAGGTGCTAGTATCAACTGTGAAGCTGTGACTTATTAGTCAGGTTCGGTAGTGGTACTGGGCACTGGTCACATTGAGCTGACTCCTTAGTCAGGAAGGCCTTAGCGTGTTAACGCAAGCCAACAGGATTAGATCTAATCGATTATCAGCATTGAATGACTCAAAGAGCATTAATGCCAGACCGACCCCGAGGGTCGATGAATGAAATAAGTACTTGGAGGCTAGTGGCTTACCTAGCAGCCACTCTCCCACTTGAAACAGTGACATGCTTGTCAGTCACTCAGTATGGTTTACCAGAACCTGTTGAAGACTAGTGGCTTACCTAGCAGCTACTCTTCCATTTGAATTAGTGACATGCTTGCCAGTCACTCAGTATGGTTTATCATGACCTCATGTGATGTTCACTCATTTGTTTGAAAGCTTTATGCTCAGTGTGATTATAATGATAATCATTTGATAATGTTATTGAAAAGTGTTATGTTTTCTTGCTGGGCTTTGGCTCATGGGTGCTATGTGGTGCAGGTAAAGGGAAAGAAAAGCTCACCTAGCCTTGAGTGGAGAGCTTAGGTGGTGATGTGTACATATGCGGCCGCTTGACCACCACGGCCAAGGAGTTCTTAGAGGAACTAGGGGGTTTACCCTATTTTTGTCGCTTAGGTCGGCGGGATTGTAAATTTGAAACAGTAGTGATCATTTTGTACTGAGAACAACTTGTAAATGTTTTGATTAGCTCTGCAGAGCAGTTTGTAATGAAAATCTTCATTTCCTTTTTATTGGTTTTATGCCTTAACCTGTTAATTACACTTAGAGCACGTTTTTTACCAAAGGACTCGGGTAGCGAGTCAAATTTCCGGTCCACCGTTCACCGTAACTGTTCTGGGGCAACCAGGGCGTTACAAATAATGTGTTATACTAAAGTATAGTATAACACATAATATAACACAAAAAATGTGTTATACTAAAGTGTAGTATAACACAAAAAAAGTGTTATACTAAAGTGTAGTATAACACAAAAAAGTGTTATACTAAAGTGCAGTATAACACAAATTTATAAGTATTGAAATGTGTTATATAATCGACTATAAATAACATAATTAAACACTTATCTATTTATTAAAATAACACAGAAATTGTGTTATCATTGACAGTATAATAACACATCTGTATAACAATGATAAAGTGTTATGTAAAGTACCCTGACATACGATAACAGAGTCGGTCTTAACACATCAGAAAGTGTTATGGTATGTTTTGATAACACATTTTCGGTGTTATTAAAAGCATTTTTTCTTGTAGTGGTTGCACATGGAAAGCAGACTATTTGAACTCTTATCAACACTGTATATTAATCAGAATTTTCTGAAAATTGATGGGAAGACTACTATAATTATTACACACGTTGTCATATAAAAAAAATTGGATTGTAGTTTCTCTCTAAGTACTGAAAATAAAAAAACGCTCCTATAGTAGGGGCAAAAGTAATGTCCCTATACCTAAGAAGCTCCCGTAATTGTATACATTTGTTTCTTATCAGGGTGATCGTAAATATAGAGCATGGTTATCATAGTGAATATTTTTTATGCATGACTCATATATTTTTACATGTGACTATAAGTTATAATCTCAATTTTTTTAATAAAACCTCTTATAAATTTTCAAGAAAAACGGCATAATTTAGAGTGTCTAAATAGAGTTTCAAATTTTTAGTATCATCTGGTAATATTATTTTAGACCCTATTTTTTTTATAAAACAGACAATAGATAATACAATAAAATAAATTTTTTTGGATCAAATTATATCTTAAAATTTAAAAGAAAAATTAGGACATATAAGTTATTTCCAATTTACTACTTTTTAGATTAAAACTTTTTGATAAGTTATTTTTTAAAATTAGAATAATTTTTATAATTACTAATTTATTCTCAGAATAATTAATTTTTTTATTATTGAGTATCAAATACTTTAAAAAAATAATTTTTTTATTAAATTTATTAGGTACAAGTAAAAATAGATTTTAGTAAACGGGGTCAAAAACTTGTGTTATGATAAGTCATAAACTTGTTCTTTTACTTTAATTTTTGGCTTCCTTTCTATATCTTGTATTTTTCCTTAGAAGGAAGTTGTAACTTGAAGGAAGGTATTTTTGGTATGTTTACTTTAAGGTGAATGTATGGTCACATATTTACTAAAATAAAAAATGCAAAAATTTGGTTGGATAAAAGAAAAACAATAGGAATACTTCTCCGCCAACTACTTAAGGAATAATAACTTCTATTTTTTAATTTTATTTTTTATAAATAATTTTTTTTTGTCATTTGAAAATATATTTAACAAAATAACTACTTTATAAATATTTTTAATAAAAAATAGTAATTTAGTTAATTTAATCATTTAGATTACATTTCTTAAAGATGTGAACAATGTAAAATGATTCTCATTCTATTTTCAAACAATTTTAGTGAATAACATAATACAAATAATAATTTCATTTCTTCCATATTTCATTCCTATCTTTTTTTTTTCATTGATTTATTCCAATTCCAATTCCAATTATGCTTCACTAAACATGCATGTCATAAAAGCAATAAAATATAGCATCAATTAAGAACAACTTTCAAAATCCTAATAATAATGATAGTAACACTATATTGGTTTTTATATAAATTGGAAAAGTAAGAGCTCGAATAATTATAATCTTATTTATTTATTTGATTATGTATATACATGATGAAGTAGAATTTTGAAGATTTATTAATGGTAAACACAGCAACATTTCATATCAGAAAGGCTTTGTCCCATACATGCTCCTGCTCGATAGCCCTTGGCTTTGCAATCAATATTGCAGTTGTCGTAGCACTCACCCAAGCAAGTTTCTGGCAGCCCGATTGCACCTCCGGGCCCTGCCATTCATTAATCCATTAATTTCATATGCACTATCAATTTTTATATATACATTTTTGGAGAATTCTATGGTGCATCCCAAAAAGGTACACCGGTCCACCTGTACATACTATGATTATGTATATTGTAGTTATTTAGAATATCCTGCAAAATTTTAGAAAATTTCGAATAATTTACAGTGCCGAAAATAAGGTTCAATCAGGTTATCTTCCACCCTCATAAAAAAAAAACCAATCACGCGTGCAACAAACTATTTGTGTTTTATTTTCTATACTGTAAATTATTCAGAATTTCCAAAAAATTTGCAGGATGCTCTAAATTACTATAATATATACAGCTATAAAAAAAATTGTGCCGAAAATACTTTCCGAGCCATACACTAGAGAAGATGCACCAGTGTGCCCCTTTTAGGGGTGCAGCATAAAACTACCTTACATTTTTAAGAGATTTTTTTTTTCAACATATATCATGGTATATATGATTAGTGACAAAGTCAGAGAAATAAAATATAGAGTGGCGATATTTTTCATAAAGATTATTCTAATATATATAAAATATACAATTTTTTTTATTTAATTTTATGAGACGTGAATATATTTTTTAATATTATAATAATTTTTTTAAAAAATACATTGTACAAAGATGTAGAAAAAATAAAGTTAGAGGTGCTGTGCCCACCACAGTCCTTCTAGCTCCGTTATTGAATATGATGGATATACACTATATATATTATCTATTATATAAATGGCTATCTAACGGTATTTTGTATTAAACAAAATTTAGTATGATTTAACAGAATTTGGTATGATTTTAACAGAATATGCTAAAAAAAAGTTGAGTTTAACAGTAATAGTAAATAACCTTTTGCACTCTTTCAAAAGTACACAACTTTTCAGGAGTACACAACATTTCACATTCAGTAACACATTACAAATAGATAAATATTATCTCATCAAACCTCCTCTCTCATCATTATAAACTCTCAAATAATAAAAAATACATCCTGAAACATATTGGGGATGAGATAAACGAAAAGAAGATCATCTGTCAAGTCAACTCTTTCTGAAGGTGAGTGTTAAAATTTTAATATGATTTCTAATGTTTAGCCTGTATGTATAAAGTTCATAAAAAAAATTACTTGATCATATTTTCCTCCACTCCATTTGTTATGAATTTTACATTTGACAATGTTTCTCATGCGACTATGTTATAATGTTGCTTACAAACAATTGCAAATGCATGCAAAGTACCAGGAACATTTGTCCCAGATTTAGTAGAATCTGATGTATCTGAGGAATATGAAAGAGATTTCAATGAAGATCAAGAACTTGAGCAACTTATAAATGGGCAAATAAGCTTCAGGGTTTATTCATTTTCAAAAAGTATGATTTAATTCTTGGTTTCAATCAATCTATTAATACTGCCGAGATGTACATATTGGAGAGGAAAACTGGAAGAAAATCTGAGTTCTATGATTTGATCAATAGCTGAATGATTTACAAGGAAGAAAAAGCCTTGCATAAAACTTTAAAGTGGCAGAAAAGTCATATTCCCATTATGATTCTTTTATTCCTTAAGCACACTAACCTATCAACTCATTAGTTTCATTTGAGGTCCATATCAAAATCTCAAATGCTGAATAATTTATTCATTATCCAATTTCATAACATGCATATAATCAATATTGAGAATTTTTAAAAATATATATATTATTTTCTATATATATTTGTGTGTAGATAAAGCTTGTTTACCTTTAACAAGAAGAATTTTAATATTTATAGATATCATCTATTTTGTATCAAAGCATAACAATATGAAATAAAAATAAGACAGGAAGCTAACCTGAGGCCAAAAGCAGTGCAATGCACAAAAAACCTATAACAATGAGAACCTTAGAAGAAACCATCTCAATTTATTTATTGAATATAATAGACAAGTATTGACATGATGTGTATGGTGTATTTGTTCTTATATATACACATATTTTTTTACAAGTGAATAATATCATTAAAAAAAAAGACCTGATTTTTTAATGCACATATTTTGGATTTGGTATCTATTTTATTTTTAGTTATTTTTTTAAAGTATATTTATATATTTAGATTTTGTTTTCTATTTTTAGTTATCTTTTACAGTATATATATTTATATATTTGGATTTGATTTTTATTTTTAGTTGTGTATTTATAGGATGTATTTACTTACTAGATTGTACGTTTGCTTAGATTTATTTATAAAACTTATTAATTATTTTTATTAAATTTATATTAATGTCATATAAATTTCAAATAAATATCATATTTTAATTAAATAATTTATTTATTTTTGTTTAAGTTTATGTTTGTTTTAGTTTTTGAATTTGAGATTGACAACAAGAGATTATATATTATATGATTAATGTAATATTAAATATTATACGTGGATTTTAAATTTAAGTTTCTTGCTAAGTTTTTTTAAAAAGTAATTTGTTGCTAATTGGCAGTAGATTATATTATATGTTTAATATGATATTATTCTAATAAGTGAGTTTAAGTTTAATTAAATTTTATTTAAGTTATAAAACGTAAGATTTTATTATTTTTAAATAATTATTATTGTAAAATATCTCAAAAATATCATATTTTAATTTGTTTAATTATTTATTATTTTTAAATAATTATCATTGTAAAATATCTCAAAAATACATTATTTTAATTTATTTGATTATTTATTATTTTTTAAATAATTATTATTGAAAAATATCTCAAAAGTATCTTATTTTAATTTTTTTAATTATTTATTTAAGTATTTATAAATTACCGTTAAATATAAAAATATTTCGTTAAAATTAATATTAAATTTTTTTTAAATAATAAATTTCAATTATCTACACATTTATTATATAGAAGAGATATGGATTTGGTTGCTAGTGAGACTTTTAAAAACACATAACCCATTTAGAATCATACATCCATTAATTAATGAAAGTAAAAAATTTTAATCTTTCATTGATTAGTTTGGATTTTTTTTATATCTTTTTTATTTAGAAGATCTGTTTCACTGGATTTACATATTTATGATATTTTAATATTTTGCACAAAATAGGATATACCTTTTACAATCCACGATCTTGCTTTCTCTCTTTCCTCCATTATAGAAAATTTATTGTTCAAAACCGTGACTTCCTTTTTTTTTTTTTTAAAAAAAATATATAATTGTAATATCTAGGAACTCACGGTTTTGAATAATAGTCATATCTAGTGAGAACTTTATGAAAGTACACCAATTTTGTAATCTTATTCTAAAAATACCATAATCTTTTATACAATTAAAGATGATTTTTTTTGTTATTTTTTTTTTTCATTTAGTTTTAAACTAGAGAAAAATACTAAATTTTGTTAAAAAAAATTACATCTTTACGGATAACTTTTTTTTTCTTTTCAATTTTATGATTTCGGAGAAATTTTTACATTTTTTTGTCTTTTTTATTATGTTTTTTTTTTTTTTTTTTTTTAATGTTTATTTTGGGTTGATGTTTATGTTTATGCATTATTTTTTTTAAAGTTTATTTTGGAATTATGCAGTGAGCTGCTTTCAAGATACTTTTTAATTGTTTTTCTCGATATCTATATTTTTGTAATTATGAAACTTTGAAAATTATAATTTTGTATGAGTACGTATTTTTTAAAATAAAAATTAGAAACACTGAAAAAAGAAAAAAAAATATGTATTGAAGAAAAAACCCTTTAAATTATTGATAGAAAATTTCAATGTGACCAAGATATATATAGTAGGGAAAAGCAGTATATAATGCATGTTTACTTAATTTTTATTTAGAAAATGTATTAATTATTTTATTATGTTTTTTTAATTATCATATAAATGTTTAATAAAAAAAATAATGTTATATATTATAAAAAAATGACAAAAACATATTTAAAAAAATTAAAACAAAAATTGTCTATGGTTTTTTTAACAAATAACAAAATCCTTAAACTCCGTTGGATACACATTTTATATATATAAAAATATGGTTCATTCTAGTTTTAAAATTAAATACTTTCTTTTTATAATTTCCTTTTAGAAAAAAATACCTATAAATTTCAATATAATAAAATATTAAAAAAAAATCTAAATTAAAATTATGAATTTAAAAAGTTTATTTGATCAAATTTTAATTATTTAATTTAAAAAAATTTAAAGCCAACAAAAAGTTATATAAATATGGAAAAAACTTTGGGTGGTGATTGTTTCAATCACCTACCGATAGGTATTTTTAGTATTTTCCGTATATGGATAAGTTGTAACTTTATTTTTTACATGATGGTATATAATGTAGTTAAAGAAGAATATCTCTCACAAATTTTCAACAAATTCCAAATAATTTAGGATGCCGAAATCAAGATTTAAATAGTCTATATTGCCCACTTGTATAAATATTGAAACAAGCATACGTGCAACAAGCTGTTTGAATATTAATTTCAACATCCTAAATTATTCAAAATTTCTTGAAAAATTTGTGGGAGGTCCCCTGTAATTAGACTTGCAATTTATTTATATCTATAGGTAGTGATTAAAAATAATCACTACGATAGTGATACCCTTTTAGTTCTAGTTTTGAAAACATATATAATTGATTGAGTAATTAAAATACTTTAAGATGAATTTCTCATAGATGTGTACTAACAATTATGATGATGTGACAATACAGTGACTTTGTATAGCAAGTTACCAACAGGTAAATATTTTTTTTTACATTAATTTCGAATTTAGTTATAATTTTTTTGGCATAGTTAATGTTGTTTTCAACCAATGAGAGACACTAGCTATATTTAGAAATTGGCATGCATTTGGAAAATAAAAAGTTTACAATATTATATTTTCATAATAAATACACGTTTTTCATCGAGTAACCCTTCAAAAAATTTGAAAAAATCAAAATTTATTTTAAAAAATATTAATTATCAACTATAAATATGAACCATTAATTTTAATCCAATGATTAATATTAAAGTATCATCCAAGAGTAGTTAATATTAAAAGTGTGCCTATACATATATACACTTAAAGGAAGTTTTGTGATTCTATTTGGCCTTGACTGGCTTGTATTTGGCATTTGGCTTTTGCCTTGAAATGAAATTGCATTAATACTTTTCCAAAATAAAAGAAGAAGGAAGTTTTGTGATTTAGAGGTTATAATATGTTATAAACTTGTTCTTTTCTTTAGGATATATATTCTGCTTCCTTTCTATCTTATATTTTTCTTAAAAGAAACTAGTAGTAGTAACAAAATATTGCATTAGCCAACTTTCAAATTATTAATAACAACACTACATTGCTTTATTTTAATAGTGAAAGTAAGCATGGAACACAAATTTCAAATTTTAATTGGGATAACAGCAACATTGTGGAGTAGCATGCCCTATTCCATATGTACATTTTCCTCCAATTTTGAAGCCCTTCCAGATGCAAGTGGTATTGCAGTTGAATTCATTACAGCCACCAATGCAGATTGTTGGCAGGGATATTGCACCTCCGGGCTCTGCCATTCATTATTAGTCCATTATTTTCATAAACAACATTAGTCATGTTAGGTATATAAATATGAAGAGAAAAACGCTAAGGGTCACTATTGGTGCCTAACATTACATTAAAGTGACATACTGTTATTAGTGCAATCTAATATCGGGATCCACATAATTTGAAATTATAATTAATATGGAGTATCGCTAACCAATCGTAAAGAGTCACATCATGTGGTGTTGGACACCTTTAAGTTGTTTTATAAATGTAATTATAATTCTAACTAATGTATGGATATATATAATTATTAAATTAAAAAAATTACTTCTAATATTTATATATAATAAATAAAAATAAGATACGAAGCTAACCTGAGACCAAAAGTAATGCAATGCACAAAAATCCCATGACAATTATAGCCTTAGAAGAAACCATCTTAATTTATTTCTTCAATAATAGATAACTACATATGACATTATGTTGTATCCGTTCTTATATACACATATCTTTGTGCAAGTGAATATAAAAAAAAAAAAAATCTTTTCTAAAGAGAAGTATCTATGTTTTGGATTTAGTATCCAATCTTAATTATGTTTTTAAACTATGTATATATCTATTTGGATTTGGTTTCTAGTTTGACTTTTTTTTTTTATGGAGAATTTTTATTATTATGGGTTTTATTCTAACATGAGGAAATTAATTTTCTTAAATTTATGGGAAAAAGTTGTTAAAAGTTCAAAATTTAGGAGAAACAATGCAACTAACAAAATAAGAAGCAAATCCTCCAAATTTAAAGTTTAATAAAAAAGGCCAAAATAGATTGAGCAATTCTAGATTGCCCCCAACGACCTCTAACTAAAGCTTCGGCGACAATGATCACCTCCGACTAGCTACATGAACCTTCTAGCAGAGTTCATCTCCACTACCTTCTTCTTCTTTTGCATGCAACATTCATTCACACCTCTTCCTCCTCCTTTTCTTCCTTTTTTTTGCTACTACTACAATCTTAATATCATATCTAATTTTTTTTTCCAGGCCCAAACTTTTTTTTTCCAAATATGGAAAGTAATTAATAACATGTCTATATTTTCAAGTATTATAAGTACACAATTACTCATATTATGCACATATAGTTTCTTCTTCTCTTGTGTTGCACATCAAATCTGCTTTGTTAGGTAACTAATTATCTTCACGTTCTAATGTGTATATTTCTAGATTTTTTGAGGCAGCAAGATACCTATGTTACTAAAAATACAACTTCCTCATCTTCTTCCTTCATTGTTGCTATTGCAATCTTCATATCAAATCAAATTTTTTTTTCTTCAAATCTAAACATTTTTTCATATATGCAATAGGTAATTGGTTACATTCGCGTTCTGATATATGCATATAATTCTAGATTTTTTGAGGTAATTAGATACATATATGTTACTGAAAATACAATTTTCTTCTTTTCTTCTCAAATTTGAGATAAGTAACTAGTTACCTGTATTATTATTATAAATATAGGGAATTGGTTACCCCTCTTATGAAACAAATTATCCCTCTCAATTGGGGTGTTTGCAGTGTGGGCAGTGCGATTTTTTGCTAATTTATTGGACCGCACCGCATATGCGGTTTAAGCAATTTTCCAATCTACAACCAGTACCACATAGACCTCATACCACATAAACCACACCACAAAAATGCAGTGCAGTGTGTGCAGTTTATACCTATTGCCAAATAATTTAACAATTAAATATTATAATTAATAAAGATTCATAATAAAGCCTATAACTAAAAAGTGTTTAAAAAATAATAATTATACAACAAACTAATGAAATTTTAGCAAAACACTAAGAATATAACAAACTAATAACAAAGAAAAAATGTGATATAAAAGTCAAAATTTTGATTAAGGAAGAGTATTTTTAAGTTGAAGTAGAATATGTGTTAGCATCCTAGGAAACATAATAATTTTTTTAGATATTGATAACTCTACAAAATAAAGTTATTTTACCACATTTTTTATGCTAATTGTTGCTTGGTCTTTGAGTTTTTAAGTAATTTATTAAGTTTTTAAGTAATATTTTAATTTATTAGTCTTATTGTAATTTTTTAGATTTTTATATATTTTTATAGATATTTTATTGTAATATTCTTGTAGTTTAATTATTTGAAATTAGTGTTGTTAAGTTAGAAGTAAAAAAATGCACTTTTATTGAACTTAAATGTTAAATTAAATTAAGTTATAATTAATATTTTCAAATAATTAATATGATTTATTTTATAATTGAAATATTTGATTATGATTTAATTTATGTTTATTTTGAAGGGAATTTGGTGTATTTTTGTGTTTGAAGAGCAAGAAAGTTGAGAGCTGAAAAATAAAGAAAAAAAGTGGCATTTTTGAAAAGTCAAGCCCAAGACTGCCCAGCCTTGCCCAAGGCCCACGCCTGCCTAGCCTTGCCCAAGGCCCACGCCTGCCCATCTGCCAGGCCCACGTATGGCCCAGCCACCTACACCCCAGCCCAGCCTACCTTCTCTCCTCTTGAGCCCACAAATTTCTCATTGTCCCCTTGTCACACAAATGTCATTTTTTTACCCAACTTTTCTACATATTTTACCACAAAATTCATCACTACACCCTAAAATTTACATCTACGTGACATATTTACTATTTTTAGTTAATTTAATCAAATTAATTAATTTGAATTGATTATTTTAATACTCTCATTTTGACTATAAATAAGGAATTTCAAGACCATTTTTGGTGTGCTTATATCTTTGTTAATATCACATTTTCTACACTTTCTCTCTACATTTTCTCTCTTCCTTTTGGAAGACCATTTTGTGTCAAGTATATATTTATTTTGTAATATATTTTGGATTTTAGTTATGTACTTCTAATCTTTTTCATAAAATTATTAAGATCATGATGGATCAACTTGTAACTAGATAATATTTATTGTTGTATGTTGATTTCCCTTGTAATGCAACAAAGTTTATGAATTTTTCTTCTTCATATATGTCTTTCATCTTTAATATCTTGTATTTTTTATTGTTAGATAATATTACACTTTGTTCTTCATTTGGCAAAACATAATATTCTTTGATTAAGATGTATCATTAAATTATATACATCCAATGCTTAGAACAAAAATATTATGTTTTGCCTTATAAATAATGTTATTTAATTTTTTGTTGTTTCGCTAGGTTGATTCACATTAAATACTTTGAAATTATATTTTTTTATTAAAAGTGAAGAAAAATCCTTTCTTTTTAGAAATAATTTGTGCTTAAATTATAAATCTATTTGGAAAATGATAGTTTGATTTATTTTAACGGTCACCAAAACTTGAGAATCAATATTCTAATAAATATTATTAAATTTACATTTTGTGGATTCTAGTATCTTAATAATCTTTCTTTTAAAAGTGTGGACTTTATTGGCAACTATCTTTAAAGATTACATCCAACACACTTGAGGGGATATCATCCCTTAACAGAGTACGTTCAGCTACAACAGAGGAGGACTTAGCCAAAGCATTGGCAGCCTCATTTGCAGAACGTTTAACAAAATAAATAGAAACTGAAATCAAATCCTTTAACAGGAGTTTACAATCATCAATAATGCTCCCAAAATAGGAAGTCATGACAATGTTACTTCTAAGAGCTTGGATAACCATCAAACTGTCTGTCTCCACCACCACATTTGTCCATCTCCTACGTTTGATCCAGCTCAGTGCCTCACGGACACCCATAGCTCCCCCCAATTCCGGATTGACCACACCATTCCTACAGACCGAGAAAGCATCAATCAGAGTACCATTGTGATCCCGGGCTACACCCGCAAACCCATAAGTTTCTGCCCTCAAGAAATTGGCTGCATCAACATTAATCTTAAGGTCTCCCCTGTTTGGTTTTCTCCACACTACAGCACCATCAACAGGCGATAAGTAATTTGGCAAAGGAGCCACTTCGCGATCTTGAGCACTAACCCAGGCCTGCAAGGTAGAATCAGCTAGGAGCAGGACCCCATACGTTGAGCCTTTCCTATTATTCCACACCCAGTCATTTCTCCTCCTCCAAACAGACCAACACAACATGGAGATTTTAGATTTATCCTCATCAGTTGAAACATCCAAGCTAGCCCTTAACCAGGAAACAAAGGAAACTAACCCCGGAGCCCTCAATCTCAAACCCAGTTTAACCCAGCACGGCCAAAAAAATCAACAACTTACCAGTGCATGCAGTACCGTTTCTGTCTCCGTCTTACAAAGAGGACAGATCGAATCGACACCCACATGCTTCAGATGAAGAGAGGCGTTCGTGGGTAAGCAACCCGAAGCTGCTCTCCAGATAAGATCCTTCACTTTTGGAGGGACTTTCACCTTCCATAATCCCCTCCAAAAAGCTTTCTCTTCGATGGTGGCCTCTCCATTTTTGAGCAGCTGAAGACTTTTGTAACAGCTTCTCACAGTGAAAAAACCCGACGCTTCTAAGCTCCAATACCAGCTATCAATTGAGCGGCTGGGATTGATTGGAATACTAAAAATACACTTAGCGTCACGCCTATTGAAAAGATCATTGACCACATCCCTATCCCACCCGTCTCTGTCCAAATTCAGCAAAGAAGAGACCTTTGCCCCCAATAACGCAGGATGCCGAGAGGAAACAAAAGGGTTTTCTTTTTCTAGTAACCAAGGGTCCTTTAAAATATCAATAGATTCCCCATTACCCACTCTAAAGCGGGCCCCACACTGAACCAGATCCTTAATCTCCCAAATACTCCTCCAAATGAAACTAGGATTAGAACCTAGCTCTGCAGTTAAAAAATTCCCAGCTCTGAAATATCTAGATTTAAATATACGACCCACCAAAGAAGAAGGATTAGCCAGCAATCTCCACCCTTGTTTACTTAAAAGAGCTCTATTAAAATCATGAAGATCTCTAAATCCCAGACCCCCTTTTACAAATCACAATTGGTTTATTACTCTTCTCGTAAATAGCTTTATTTTCAATCTTTATTTTAGTTTCTTGACATTAAATCTTATCAATATTTGGAGCTTTGTTATAATTTATTTAAATTTGGCTTAAAATAGTTTCTTTTTTATTTTAGTCAATTCATTTGGGCTTGACCTCGTGCTTACACGAACACTATACTCTATATACGATTCGTGCGCTTGCGAGTTATAAATATTTAAAACGTACCCACTCATGGGTCCATCAGATATTGTGTATATTATACTATATATATGCATTAAGTTTAAATGTAGTAAAATTGAAAAAAAATATAAAAAATTAATATATATTTATACAACGATGATGTGCAGTTTGAACAACATTTATTAAATTTAAAACCGCAAACCACACCGTACCATGCAGTTTGGAAAAAATACAAACCGCAAATTGCGGTGCAGTGTGAGCGATTTATGGGATGTGAGTAGTTTGATGAACACCCCTACCTCTAAAGGTAACTTGTTACCCATCATGATACCATATTATTTAACATAGATCTAGAAGAAAAATAAATAAATTTGGAACCGTGAAAGGTAATAAATCAAGTAATTTGTTACCTTATCCAGACTTGGCAAAATAAACGTACAAAAAGTCTAAAAAAAATACATACATACAATAAATTAAAAAAAACGAATAAAAATAATTCATATTTATACCAAAATTATTCTTTGGAAAACAATCACAAAAAAAAATTAAATAAAAAAAGTTATATAATATTATATAAATAAAAACAAATCAATTTTATAATAATAAGAATCATAAAAGATTGGAAATAATAAATAAATATAAAAAATAAGTAAAAATATAAATTAAAATGATAAAATTAACCTCCCAATTTAAAATTTTAAGTAACAACAAAACTATAGCTTAATCACCAATTTATATAAAAATATGGGAAAATAAAACCCATAACTTAAGTGTTATATTATTTTTTATAATATAATGTTAGATTAAATAATGTGACAAATTTGATTTGTCGCACCTTGTAACATAATATTGAGAGTTACAAAATCACCTACAAATTTGTCTTCCAAATATCACTCAATGTGTAGATTGAGAGTTACACATTTTTTATTGAATTTCATAAAGTCATAATGTGATATGACTGTTGAAGATATGTTTTTAACTCCAATTAGGTGTATTGTATGGAAGTTACAAAATCAGGTGAGAAAGATATTGATACGTTTTGGAAAAAAGTGCGAAATTGAGAGACTGTAACATCCTTTAGGTCACGGCCACAAGCATCCCAGGCTGTAGCCTGGAAAACAGTGGCTCGCAACTGGGACCTGGCATGTCCCAGGTTGCAGCCTGGGTTGCTGGTAGCCAAATTTCGTTTGGCCTTTTCTCCAATTTGAATGATTTTAACATAGGATTTTTACATGATTTATTACAATAATATTTTTTATTACTATATTAATACTAATTTCATTTTTGTATACAAATCTTAACCATTTTCAATTTTAATTAATTGAAAATAATATTGTAAAATGATTATGTGATTTATGGGATTTCTGAAACATGGGTTTTTTTTATCTCTGATATATAATTAATAGGTGATATCACATTTGTAACTATTTGGGTAATTTTTACTTACATATATTAAGGGTAAAAACTTTATTATAATAATACCACATGTTATTTCTGAATGAAATAAAAATTGGAACGAATTACTGATAAAAATTTATGATTGAGTCGCGGACTATGTTGCTCTCTTTAAGACGTTTCGCGGCTCTGCCCCAAGTGTGCACGGCAGTCTACGAACCACGCCGTCCCCACGATAAAACAACCACTGTATACGAAACCCTTCTGCACCGAAAAATCGCTGATATACACCTTAAAAATTGCTCTTCGAAAATTTGAGATTTTTTTTACAAATTTTTTTTTCGTTCCCCGCTATTCTAATGCGACTTATTAAAGAGAAGTCGAACAAAAATAAAACGTTAGAAAACATTGATTAATTCGTGGGAGTAATCGTGGTCTTATGCAGTTAAAAACAGATCACGTTTACTGCTTCTAGTAACACGTTTTAAAATAAATAAATAAAAATATTTATTTTATTTAATAATTTTTTAACAAAAAATAAAGTGTGACACCACACCACCCGCTCGCCAGCTCAGGTCAGCACGGTCGGACGAACGGCGTTGGCGACGACGATGGCGACGGTGGCGCACATGCGTGTGTGGTGGTCAGGTGTGTGAGTCCTCACCCATGCACACAAAACTGGGTGCCCCTTAGGGCCCAAACTCAATTCTCTTGGTTGTCTATTATATACCCTTATGAAAAAGTATTTTGATCCCATGTGGGACTCTTTCCATTATCACACACACTTAACACTTCTCTATTTTAAAATTTCACACAAAATTCCAACAATCCCCCACTTGAATTTTTAAAAATATTTTCACGAGCAATATCAAAATCTATAAGATTGTGCATAAACAAATGTATCTTTCGATTTGAACATTTGCGTAGTGAATACTATTTAGATTATACTAGAGTGACTCGTAGTCTTGAACTCTATCTCTAACAACGTACCACACACCAGTCTTTCAGGGTGTAGTCAAAAGCCCGTGCGTCAATGGCCATGCACGTTTATCCCTGTATAGTGAACGCTCTAGAAATTTTTGCCCCAAATTTCATAGGAAGCGGCCCTACTTCCACATTCACATAGGTGAGTCTATCAAGAGTACTCTTGTAGCTTGGTACTCCACTCCACGTAGAGTATAGATCTCATTAAGAGTTCTTATTAACTCATCCTCATATCGCTTCAGGACTTCATGCTTCTATTATGAAAATAGCATGATCAATACTTATCACCTCATAACTTGTTATTACCCATTGAACCTAAATCTTGGGATCTCCAGTCTTTAGGTTGGGTTACCATCATGGGTGACTCGTCATTCTAAGGGCAATAGTCCCATTCCTTTTGAAGTTCTATGGACTTTCTCTCTAGCTAGTCCTTTCGTCAAATGATCTGCTAAATTATCATCAGTGCGTACATGATCCACTCTAACATCACCTGTTGAGAGGAACTCTCTAACAGTGTTGTGCTTACGACGTATTTATCGTCTCTTATCGTTGTAATAACGATTCTGTATTTTTGCAATAGTCGCGGTACTATCGCAATGGATCAACACAGCTGGTATCGGTCTTTCCCATAAAGGGATCTCAGATAGCAGGCTTCTCAGCCAGCCGGCTTCTTCACTAGCATTAGCTAGTGCTATCATTTCAAACTCCACGGTGGACTGAGCCAATATAGTCTGCTTCTTTGATTTCCAAGAAACAGCTCCACCAACTATACTAAAGATATAGCCACTTGTTGCTTTAGAGTCATCTGACAAAAATGTTCCAGTCTGCATCACTATATCAAGTACAGCTGGAAACTTCTAATGTAATCCAAGGTTCATGGTTCTCTTAAGGTATCTCATAACCCTTTCAATAGCATGCCAATGCTCTATACTAGGTCTATTAGTAAACCTGCACAATAATCCCATGACATAGGCAATGTCGGGTCTCGTACAATCAGTGACATATCGAAGACTGTTATATTATTTTAAATAATATTGTTATACCCAGATTTCGAGCCCTGAAAATTGTGACCTCGAAATCTGGGTTCATAATGGATGAACTCGTAAGGTCTGGAATATGATTCGAAAAATAAACATCGAGCTGGCGAAGCCGAGACGACTTCGAAGATGGTAGCCTCGAAATCCTCACAAGCTCGAAAGGTAGACCCCAAGGTCTATCTGTTCTCGAGGATGACCTCGGATCAGGGGATCCGAGCCTGATGCGCGTACGAGCTCGAAGCAATGTGACTTCGGGATGTGTTATGGCTCGAAAGCCAGTAAGAAACCTGGGAGAATATGGCCTTGATAATATGGGATAATAACTTGGAATATCCTAATGAGTCATCTATAAAGAGATGCGGTCTACATTTATTGTTGAAAATCCCCTACAATCAGGGGATATTATTTGATTAGTTATACGCCCCCTGGTCTTCAGGGGACGTTTCCTTTTACATCGGATTGCAGGCATTTAATTCCATTTAATCTATTTGCAAATATAGAGTAACTACCCGAAATATGTGGGATAGTATTATGCAATCTTCTCTACAAATAGAGAGGTCATGCACTATTGTAAAGGATCGAACTTTTGTAAGCTTAAGGAAAACTCTGGAGAATTCATCCTTGAAGGAATTTCAGAGATATTCTTAAGTCTTAATAAGAAAGACTCCTGGACTAGGCAGATTTAACTGCTGAACCACGTAAAAAATCGTGTTTGTATTATCATATTTTTATTGGCCATTACTAATTATTGTTTACGTGCTCTTCTTTCACCGTTGACGAAAAACGGCGTCAACAGTTTGGTGCTTTCATTGAGAGCCTTAAGCATGCATTCCTGAAAAAGTCATGGCCACTAATAATCAGAATACACCTGAAGAGAATTATCCAAGACGTCCTGGGAAACAGCCGATGGAAAACCCAGATGTCGAAGAAAGGAGTGGATCCTCCGATTCTAGGGGACCGCCTCCTCCACCAAGAGATGAGGATATGTACTACAATCCTGAGCGATATGTTCCTATTGTGGAACTCGAGAACCGGCAACTGAAACAGCAGTTGGCAGAGGCCAACAAACGGAATGAGGAGTTGGCAAGGATAGCCGCAGAGGCGCAGGTGGCTCAGCCCCCGCCTCCGCGTGAAAACCAAGCCCCTCCTCCAAGGGACGTACACGTTCCTCCTCGTAGACCTCGTGGGCGTCCACGGAAAGATGCTGCCACGAGGAGGCCGGCTCAACCTCCGGCACCCACAGAGCCATCCGCTCCACCTAGGCCCCAGAGGAGTACTCGGGCTAGGGCCCCGGTTAATCCACCTGTGGAAGCACCTGGGGAAACTTAGAACAACCGAGCCCCTGCAGAGGCTCGGACTCAAGCCCCTAGGAATGCACCACACGCAACCAACCCATCTCGGGCAAACTCTGGACCGTCTAGGCCGCGAAATGGGTGGCAGCCACCATCGCCCATACGGCTCCCTCCATCACCAATAAGATATCCTTCGCCTCCTCGCAGGAATACACAACCAGTTCGAGATCAGAGCGAAAGGCATGCCAAAAGGAGACAAGGAAATAGGGGAACTTTCCAGGAACGAAGAGGTGCCCCATCAGAAAGAAGTCAAACATCCCGGTCTCGCACGGCGGAGACGAGGCGGCATGGAAGAAATCCATCTCGAAATAACTATGCGACGAGTGTTACCAGCGATGATTCTGGAGACACCAGGTCGATCAGCAAGCATGACCGAGGTCGTAAGAATACTGGAAGCCGCAGAAATCGCCCCGACTTGCGAGAACACCTGAATCAGAGTCGGGGTAATGTTGACCCGATAAATCCGGACCTGAGGGATCGCTTGAATAGGCGTAAAGACCCTTTACGGAGATGCGAGCCTGGAATTGTGATCGACGAAAACTGATTCCAAACTTTGCCTCTCGCGGACCCAGTCCAAGAGAGAATCGATCAGCTGGAAAAGGCATTCAGGCTTTTGAAAAACGAGCAGGAGCATGATCGATATGAAGATTCTGAAGAGGAGCTGGAACCGTTTGCTCCCCATATTTCCAACACCCCATTTCCACAAGGGTTTCGGATCCCTCACGTCCCAACGTTCGAAGGAAAAACCGAGCCATATATCCATCTGAGTACGTTCAACACCATAATGAGGGCCAGTAACGTGGGTTACAAGCTCAGATGCATGTTATTTCCAGCATCATTGACAGGACCAGCTAAAAGCTGGTTCGAAAAATATAAGAGACATTCAATAACCTCTTGGGAGCAGCTGTCTAAAGACTTCAAAAAGCTGTTCAAAGCCATGATGGAGGTTCGACCTGAGGCGTCAACCCTAACTAATGTTCGGCAACAACCAGGCGAAACATTAAAAAGTTACCTTACAAGGTTTAACTTGGAAGTCGCCCGAGCTCGGAATGTGGATGACAGTGGACACTTAATGGCTGTCCAGGCCGGAGTAATGCCAGGAAGCGCCCTCTGGGACGATATGCAAAGAAAATCGGTGAGGTCCCTAACCGAGTTTAATAGACGAGCGCAGAGGTTTGTCAATGTAGAGGAAGCGAGGTCGACACTTAATGTGACTTCCCAGCCCGAAACTACAACGATAAACGTAAACTCTGCCTCAACCTCGGCGGACCTAGTAGCTTCAAAGCCTGCTGTGGAAAACCCTTCCAAGAGAAAAAAGAACGAAGGAAGTAACCCCGAGGCCGAAGGAGGAAAGAAAAAGAAGGGGGAGAGATATTTCTCCGTGTATAGAGTATACACCAAGCTCAATGAGTCTCGGGAGAACATATACCTGGCTAATGAAAACCAGGTCCCCTTTAGGTGTCCGGACCCAATGAGAAATCAGAAATCCAAGAGGGATTCAAGCAAGTATTGCTGATTTCACAGAGACACCGGGCATACAACCGATGAATGTCGACAACTGAAGGACGAGATCGAAGGGTTGATCTCGAGAGGTTACTTCAGGCAATATGTCAAAAACCAGAGTACTAGTCAGGTGGCCGCGAGCCAGAGAGTAGCCGCGCCTTCGACCGCACAAAACAATAATTCCCGAGCTCGGGAAGAAGATAGGCCCCCGCCGATAGATGGAGAGGATGTAATAACCATCTCGGGAGGGCATGATCCCGCAGGAGTGGGCAGGAATGCCCAAAAGAGATACGTTAACGAGCTTAAAACTAGGGATGAGTCTCCTTATGAACCCGAACCTAGGGCTCCAAAAAGCCAGAGGATTGAAACACAACCAATAACCTTCACTGAGGAAGACGCGTCCCATGTCCAGTTTCCTCACCATGATCCGCTGGTCATCACTCTCCAGCAACCCTCGGGAGACCGAGTTCTCATAGACAATGGGAGCTCAGTTAACATCCTCTACAAAGCAACCCTCGAGAAGATGGGACTCTCCCTTCGTGACCTGAAAGCATGTGCAACTACTTTATACAGCTTTTCAGGAGAAGGGACCGCCTGTATGGGATCCATCAAGCTCCCCGTAACCTTGGGAGACTACCCAGTCTCGGCAACCAAGATGATGGAGTTCGTGGTAGTAAATCTACCATCAGCCTACAATGTGCTACTCGGGAGACCCGCCCTGGTTGGGCTGGAGGGAGTCTCATTGGTAAGGCATCTGGCCCTTAAGTTTCCAACCCCAAGCGGTGTTGGAACATTGAAGGGAGATCAATTGGCTGGGAGGGAGTGCTACAACATTTCCTTGAGAGGAAAGAAACAGACGAGCGCACAAACACTCGTCATTATTCAAAATAAAGACGGGACAGTCTTAGAAATTGATGAAGAGATCGATCCAAGGGTTGAGCAGAAAGCTGACCTCGAACCCTTGGAAGAGCTCGAAGAAATTCAACTCGAAGAGACCAATCCCTCGAAAAAGGTGAAGGTTGGAAAATACCTCCAAGATGAGACAAAATAGCAACTAATTTGCTTTTTGAAGAAGAATCAGGATGTCTTCGCGTGGTCACACTCGGACATGGTGGGAATAAGTCCGAATATAGCTAGCCATGCGCTGAATATAGACAAAAGCTTCCCTCCGAAGCAACAAAAGCGAAGACAACTGGACGAAGACAGAAAGAAGGCACTGAAAGAGGAGGTCGATAGGTTGAAAGAAAACCGATTTATTAGGGACGCTTTTTACCTTGACTGGGTAGCCAATCCGGTGTTGGTCCCAAAGCCTAATGGGACGTGGCGAACCTGCATTGACTACTCGGACCTCAACAAAGCTTGCGCAAAGGATTGTTTTCCATTGCCAAGGATCGATCAGCTCGTGGATGCCACGGCGGGGCATGGACTGATGTCGTTCATGGATGCCTATTCTGGATATAACCAGATTCCCATGCATGCCCCCGACCAAGAACATACGAGCTTCATAACGGATAAGGGGTTATACTGCTACAATGTCATGCCATTCGGGCTAAAAAATGCTGGGGCCACATACCAGCGGCTCGTGAACATGATGTTTTCAGAACAGATAGGCAACAACATGGAGGTTTATGTTGACGGCATGCTTGTCAAATCTCAACTTAACGATAACCATGTTGATGACCTCGAAGAGTGCTTTGGCGTGCTCCGAAAGTATAACATGAAACTGAATCCTCAGAAGTGCACTTTCGGGGTATCATCAGGAAAATTCTTGGGCTTTATCGTAAACGCTCGTGGAATAGAAGCTAACCTCGACAAGATCAAGGCCCTGATTGACATGCCCTCACCTCGAAGACACAAGGATGTCCAAAGTTTGACCGGCAGGATGGCGGCCCTGAAACTTAAAAAGCACCTCGCCCAACCCCCTATCTTGTCAAAACTTGAAACGGGAGAAGTACTATACCTATACCTTTCCACCACCGAACACGCAATAAGCGCAATACTAGTTCGAGAAGAAGATAAGGTACAAAGACCCGTTTACTACATCAGTAAAAGATTACTGGGGGCAGAGTCGAGATACCCCCTGATGGAGAAGCTAGCGCTTAGTCTAATTCATTCATCTCGTAAACTCCGCCCCTACTTCCAAGCACATCCCATCCATGTGTTGACTGATCAACCACTTAGGCAAGTCTTGTCTAAACCAAAAGCTTCAGGTCGACTTCTTAAATGGGCTGTTGAGCTCGGACAGTTCGAGATCACTTACCACCCGAGAACGACCATTAGGGCACAGGCGTTGGCGGACTTTATAGTGGAATGTACTGGTATGACCAACGACGAAGTCATAACCCCGGCCCACGAGCTGTGGAAACTATACGTCGATGGCTCATCCAATGAAAATGGATCGGGGGCAGGAATCATTTTGATTACCCCCGCAGGAAGCAGATTTCATTCTGCCTTGAGATTCGACTTCAAAGCGTCGAATAATGAAGCCGAATACGAGGCTTTACTCGCGGGACTTCGTGTAGCAAAAGAGCTCAAAGCCAAAGCTATACATTGCTACAGTGACTCCCAGCTCGTGGTTAATCAAATCTTGGGAGAATTCCAGGCTCGTGGCACAAGGATGGCAGCTTACTTAGAGAAGGCAAAATCCGCATTAGAATGTTTCGAATTTTATGCGATCGAACAGGTTCCCCGAGAGTAGAACTCAAATGCAAATGCTTTAGCTCGGCTTGCTACCTCCGCTAAGAATGATGAACTAAACGTTGTCCCATAGAACTCCTCTCGGCACCTAGCATTAATGAGCCGGAGGAGGAAGACGTATGTATGATCGAGTCCGAGCCAACATGGATGACCCCGATAGTGGAATATCTCGAGACCGGTGTCCTTCCAAAAGACCGGAGTCAGGCTCGAAAGTTAATGTATCAGCTTCCCCGATACACCATGATGGATGGAAAGCTATATAGAAGGGGGTATTCCATGCCATTACTACGGTGCGTAACTCCACCCGAAGCCAAGAGGATCATCGAAGAAATTCACGAAGGGTTCTGTGGAGACCATACTGGGGGGCATAGCCTGTCCAAGAAAATCATACGCCAAGGATATTGTTGGCCCACCATCAAGTCAGATTCTTTCGAATATGTAAAGAAATGCGACAAATGCCAGAGATTCGCCACGATTCCTCGAGCTCCACCATCTGAGCTGACCATGTTGACATCCCCATGGCCATTCGCGGTATGGGGAATCGACCTCATTGGCTCTCTCCCAACTGGCAAAGGTGGTGTAAAATATGCTATAGTCGCGGTGGATTACTTCACAAAGTGGACGGAAGCTGAATCGTTGGCAACAATAACTTCCAAAAAAGTCCTTGACTTCGTGGTAAAGAACATTGTATGCCGATATGGGGTGCCGAGGAAGATTGTGTCCGAAAACGGAACCCAGTTCGATAGCGACTTGTTTGCCAACTTTTGTGAAAAGAATGGAATAATAAAGAGTTTTTCGTCAGTGGCTTATCCTTAGCAAAATGGCCAGGTCGAGGCTGTAAACAAAACTCTCAAGAGTTCATTAAAGAAAAAGTTGGAGGAAGCAAAGGGACGATGGCCCGAAGAATTGCCCCAAGTCCTATGGGGATATCGGACCACAGCTCGAACATCAACGGGGCATACCCCGTTCTCTCTAGCGTACGGTTGCGAGGCAATGTTGCCTATCGAGGTCGAAATTCCAACAATTCGAACTCACATTTACGACCAAAGCTCAAACCACACTCAGCTCGAAGAAACCTTAGACTTGATCGAAGAAAAAAGAAATGAGGCTCAGCTAAGGAACGCTGCCTACCAGCAACGAGCTACCAGGTATTTCAACAAGAAGGTTCGAGATCGAAGATTCGGTGTGGGAGATCTGGTGTTAAGACGCGTATTCTTGGCGACACGAGATCCAGCAGCTAGTGTGCTCGGGCCGAATTGGGAAGGACCATACCAGATAGAGTCAGTCATCCGGTCCGGTGTGTACAAACTTGCGAGATTGGACGGGAGCCTGATACCGCGAGCATGGAATGGCGAACACCTTAGACCTTACTATTAGTAGTATAGGAAGTGTGTTGCTTGTAACCATGATTGATTATCTGTACTAGTTTGTCTATTTTCGAATTCCATTAAATAAGGATCTATTTTGTTCAATATGTTATCTCTTTTTATTTTTGCAATCTCTCTTAATTTAATAACCTATGGTCACACTCATAGGATATTAAGGGGGTATCATTGGTACATATACCATCAGCTTAAAAAATAAAATAACATACACGAAAAACATAAAAGTATTTGGATATAACCAGATACGCGAGCTTAGATCGTTTGGACATAACCGAATTATCAAAAATAAAAGTATCTGGATATAACCAGATATGCAAGCTTAGATAGTTTGGACATAACCGAACTATCAAAAACATAAAAGTATTTGGATATAACCAGATACGCGAGCTTAGATAGTTTGGACATAACCGAACTATCAAAAACATAAAAGTATTTGGATGTAACCAGATACGCGAGCTTAAATAGTTTGGACAACCAAATTATCAAAAGATAATAACGTTTGGATTTAACCAGATATGCAAACTTAACAGGTTTGGAGCAAACCAGCCAAAACTAATCGACGATAAGTAGGAACCTAAACCTAATTCGAGATAAGTCGAGATCGAGGCTGGAATATCTCAAAGGAAAATAATTTCGAACTCTTAACCTTGGAGTAAAAACCGAGGACAAGAAAAAGTAACTAAGCAAAAAGATATAACTAAACCATTCACATTACATACCATACAAGTACTTTCGGGTTCATGGTAAAAGTAATATCCGACCTTGATGAATAACGAGATCGGAAGCGGATAATTCAAGCAAGCGATGCTTGAATGCATCGAGTCTCGAGCCTAAATCCAAACTATGTTTGTATGAATAAATAAACATAAATGATTCATCAATATAAAATGTGCAAAATATTTCGAGCCAAGAAGTGTAAAGCATATATAAGTCAATATAAAAAGAAATTGTATCAGCCCTGTGGGCATAAATTAAAGTAATTACAAAGTAAGGGGACGCAGCCCCAAGATAAGATTTCCTCGAGATCAGATTCAAGAAGGAGGAGTCTCCTTGGCCTTCTCAGCATCAGCAGCACTGGACCCTTCAGGAAGAATAGCATGACTATCCTCTTGGGCACCTTCGGAGGCGGCCTCCCGAGCAGCCTCTTCCGCCTCGAGCCGAGCATTCCACTTATCCGTAAGCTTCGTCTCAAGAGGACCTAAGAAGCTGGTGTCCAGGTCTTCGTTGTTGGCCCACATTCTGTACATAGCTGAGTCAACGGCCTGATCCTTCTTCTCCTTATATTCAGCAAGTAGACGAGCCTTCTCTCCCTCAATTATGTCAAAGGTAGCAGCCTGATCTTCTTTGAGCTTTTTGTTAGCCTCTTGGAGCCGAGCGTTCTCCTTCCCAAGCTCCGCGAGCCTAGCATTCTCTTTCTCGAGCCCCGCGAGCCTAGTATTCAGCCTCTCAAGCTCGAACGCTTTGGCCTTAAGCTCCTCGGCTCCTGCCTCAAGCTTTTCGTTTGTAGCCTTCAGGTCGTCACTCGCCTTGAGTTGAAGATCCTTTGCCTCCTGAGCATAAGACTTGCTCGAGTGGATCTCGTTGTTCAACCTATAGTTGAGCTGGGCAGTGAAGGCAAGAGACTAAAAAAAAAAAAAACACAAAACGTCATTAATGTCAGGACTGTGTAAATATAACTAGAAGTAGAAGAAAACTTACCGCGGCAGCAAGCTTGATACTCTTCTCATAGAGGGCAGTGCAATCTCAAGCGTTGTTCAGGTATTTCCATTGAGGAGCTTCGAGACTGCTAAAGCTCTGTCCGATTCGGGACATAACATCCGAGCCTAGCGTAGACCCATGGGACCCAGCTGCATTGTCAATTACATACTCCTCCATGTGGGTAGAAACTGACAGCTTCTGAGCTCGAGAAGCAGAAGGCTTTCTAGGAAGTGGACCGAGTGTCGGCCGAACTACTACAGGAAGTTGGGGCCCGGTCATGATAGAGGCATCGACCTGCGAAGTCGGTGCCATGGTTGAGGCACCGACCTGCGAAGACGGCGCCGTGATGGAACTGGTAACAGGCAGAGCTGGGGGAGGAGGTGTCTTCTCGGTCCTCATGGGGACTTTGGCAGGCCGGTCCACCTTTCGCGACCCCGCCCTGGGACGCTTACTCCTTTTGGCACTACCACTCTCGATGATGTTGTCGAGGTCGGAGTCCATCTTGCCTGCACAGTCCCACCACAATGTGAATCATAACAAAAAGAGGGAATAGTATATAAGGTGATTCAAGATCGCATAGATATACAAAGCAGTGATAGAAGAAACCTAACTGGAACTCCCCCCCGAGCTCGAGCTCGGGGACCATGAAATTCCCCCATCTTCAGAGGAGGCGGGGGGAGTACCTTCCCTATAGGTGGGCGTCAACCTCGAAAAGTTCCTATAATCATTGGTCCCGTATTGGACGACTATCCCGTTCCACACCTCGTTTAGACTGTACATGGTGTCATACTTCCCGAGCCAACTATCAAACCTATGAACTCGATCGTCTACCCGAGTCCATATATAGAAGTGGTATCTATCATACGGGCATGAAACTAACCTATCGGGTTTATGCTTTAACAAGGTGGGGGACCACATTCTCGAGGTAAGGATGACTTTACCTTCTTCATCCGAGTCTGAGCTCGAGGCTTCATCATTAGCCTCATTCCCCGACGATGGACTCCTTCGGCGAGCTGGAGGTGGAGGCCTCACCTCTCTCCTCGGGGGAAGGATGCCTGTGGGCAAAGGAACCTGCTCCCAATGATCATACTTCTTGTTGGACCAGTCCGAGGTGGACTGGCCATCTCCCAAAAGCCCGCAAGCTCGGAGCTTATCCTCATGCAAAAGGTACGAGAGAGACCTCCTGCCGTAAGGGAGTCGGAGCAGGGCCTCTCTATGCCCCTTCATTGCCTCGTCGGGAGTAAGACAGAGGAAATTGGCTAGAAAATAAGACACATTGCAACTAAGTACGCACCTACAAATAAGAACCCGAGCACAGAGATAAAGAAGGTTGGAATACTTACGAATCCGCCTGAATGAGTAGCATCGAGACGGGGACAGGCCATCTGTCCAGAAGAAGGCTTTTTTGAAATCAGGTGGATGATTAGGGAGATCCTCAACCACCTTTTTCTCTTTGGGATAGCTCGAAAGGTAGTAAAATCCATCTCCTCCCCGAGCACGGGAGGGATTACTTTTCAGACAAAAGAGATACAAAATCTCTGGCGGTGAAGGTCCTTCCCACTTCAGCTCGTGGTATAGCAACCTCAGGCAGACAGAACCCTGTAAGAATTGGTGTTGAGCTGGAACGGAGCCAACCCAACAAAATCCGTGAAGTCCTTGAAAATAGACTTCAAAGGCAATAGCGCTCCTGCCTTCATGTGTTCCTGACTCCATGCCGCGTACCTCAGCCTGTTGTCAGGGTTCCCAGGGGCGTAGCAGCTCCGCTCGATAGCGGTCGGAGCTCGACACCTCAAGGAGCTTGACAACCTGAGGCCATGGAGGGCCAGAATATCAGTTATCTGATTTGTCGAGGTAACCGAGCTCCAATAATGCTCGGCCTCGAAGATGTCTCTCCTCAGTTGCGAGGTAGAAGGCTCCCCCATGAGTGAAAATTGGAGCTTTCCCGGGCTGTACGCAACGGTTACTGTCAATTTAGGGTCAAGTGGGATCGGCCTGGGCCCTGAGTTGGATTCTGGATAAATAGCCTCTCGAAGGATCCTCATTTTCTTCTCTATGACCTCGTCTATTTGGCGGCGATAATGAGCTCGAATATCCTCCTGCTCGCGCGCGAGGTCGTACTCACGAATTCGACGCTGATTCCAAGCAAACAGCGACTCCGGGCTCGGTGTTTTTGGCGAGTAAGGGATTGCCAGCAACGACCCCAACCGTCTTTCCAGATTCTGTGACATCTAGCGAGAAAGAAAAAATGGTGAGGGCCATGCATGCAAGAGTTCAAAGGTTACGAGCTTGACAGAACAAGCTCGGAGCTTAAGAACGAAGCGAGTTCGAAACTAAAACCCTTATTAAAGAGTCAGAACGTGTATTCCACGAGAAAAAGGAGGGGAGTGGACAATTTTTTTATGAAAATCCTGAAAATCAGGGGAAAAAGAGTGGCGGATATCCAGAAAAGGTAATCTTGGGTATCGTGCATTCTTCAAAGCCAAGGTTTTATACCCGATATCTTGGTATACAAGAAATGTCTTTTAAAATTTTAAAACCCAGAAAAAAGAGATCTTGCTCAAACACCAAAACTGGGTATGGAACCAGTGATGTTAACCCAATATAGAGACTTAAAACGCGAAAGCCTATTGGTCAAAAATTCCCTAACGTATCGTACTAAGAAAATAAACTAGTACATTCACAGAAATAACAAGAACAATATGAACAGAAACGGGTATGAGGGAAAGTAAAAATTGGACACTTACACAATAATGGCGGTTGCAGAGAAATCGTTGACTGAAGGAGGGGCTGCAGATATAAGCTCACGGTCTCGAACAAACTGGAGGTCCTTTGTTTTTTCGGCTGAGAGAACATGCACAAGCAAGAGGTTCTCTGGGATGGCCTATGGTTTCGTCCCTTCTCTTTTGTTTCTGGTGCGTGTAAAATAAAAGGAAGAAGAAGACCTTATATATATAGAGGGAAAAAAGTGATAAAAAGGATTAATCTGAGCCATTGGCCAGAATCCTCATAAAATCCAACGGTCAGGGATTGATGACAAGATGGTACCGAAAAGGTGGCAGACGAATGATCGTGGGCAGATTTCCAAGGTACTCGAGTACCCTGAATGGGCAATACCCAATTGACACGTGCCCATTCTCAAGTATGTGACGGTACGGTTCCCGAAGAAAGTAGTTCAAAAGTTTCCTTCTCATAGGATTCGAACGAATACTTTTGAGGGGGCAAGATGTTATACCCAGATTTCGAACCCTGAAAATTGTGACCTCGAAATCTGGGTTCATAATGGATGAACTCGTAAGGTTTGGAATATGATTCGAAAAATAAACATCGAGCTGGCGAAGCCGAGACGACTTCAAAGATGGTCGCCTCGAAATCCTCACAAGCTCGAAAGGTAGACCCCGAGGTCCATCTGTTCTCGAGGATGACCTCAGATCAGGGGATCCGAGCCTGATGCGCGTACGAGCTCGAAGCAATGTGACTTCGGGATGTGTTATGGATCGAAAGCCAGTAAGAAACCTGGGAGAATATGTCCTTGATAATATGGGATAATAACTTGGAATATCCTAATGAGTCATCTATAAAGAGACGCGGTCTACATTTATTGCTGAAAATCCCCTACAATCAGGGGATATTATTTGATTAGTTATACGCCCCCTGGTCTTCAGGGGACGTTTCCTTTTACATCGGAATGCAGGCATTTAATGCCATTTAATCTATTTGCAAATATAGAGTAACTACCCGAAATATGTGGGATAGGATTCTGCAATCTTCTCTATAAATAGAGAGGTCATGCACTATTGTAAAGGATCGAACTTTTGTGAGCTTAAGGAAAACTCTGGAGAATTCATCCTTGAAGGATTTTCAGAGATATTCTTAAGTCTTAATAAGAAAGACTCGTGGACTAGGCAGATTTAACTGCTGAACCACGTAAAAAATCGTGTTTGTATTATCATATTTTTATTGGCCATTACTAATTATTGTTTACGTGCTCTTCTTTCACTGTTGACGAAAAACGGCGTCAACAAATATAATGTTAGATTAAATAATGTGACATAATGTGATTTGTCACACCTTGTAACATATTATTGAGAGTCACAAAAATTGGACACATGTGTGTGACAAATGTGACTTATTTTGGAGTTACAAAAAAACAAAATTGTAACTCCCAAATATTAACCAATAATGTGTAGATTTGATATTACACATTTTGATTTGAATTTTTTAAAATCCATAAGAGATATGGCTGTTAGATATGTGATTTTAACTCCCATAATGTGTATGGAAGTTACAAAATTAAGTGGGAATGAATTTGGAACGTTTTGGCGAATTTGGAAAATTGGTTGCTGAAAAAACGACTTGGGCCGCTGCCTATGTTTTTCAGGCCGCAACCCAAGAGGCATAAAAACATCGTGGGCCGCGGCCTGAGCGGCTGACAACATTTTCCAAAATTCGGTTTTATCCAATTTTGAACGTTTCCAACAGCCAAGTAACTCCCAAATCTCTATTTTAATTCCATAAACATCAAATTAATCATTGGTAACAGCCCCATGGGGTTGGTGGAATTTGAAATTCAAAGAGTGTCTCAAAACTCTATAAATAGGAGCTTAATGCTCACTTGTAAGACACGCCATTTTCCATCCACAAAGCACTTGGCTGGAAAATACATCATATAGGCTTGATAATTCCAGAGAGCTATTTCCTAGAGAGATCCCTTAGTGCTTAGAGAATAGGGGGAAATAAGCTTTTGGACAAAGATTTTGAACCTTGTTCAAGTTGGTGATCCCCACTACTCTACACTTTGGTTGTGTGAGAGTTTGTTCTTTTTATTGGTTTTATTTCCATTCTTTTGATCTTGTTGATCTTATTTACTTGTATTAATATTGTTTTGAGTTTTTAATCTTCTTCTTCTACATCTTTCTATTTACTTGTATTTTGAGCAATTGAGTTGTAATATTTCTTTAATCAATATTATCTTGTCTATAGTATTTTTGCATTGAGTTGTATTTTGGTTTTTCCATATTTCCATTGAGTATAAAAAATATATTCTCTAACAAAGACTGCTAATGATGCTCGCATAGTCAGACTATCTCACACCGTCACCAGTGTTCTTAATTAACTTTACACTTGAATCATATGGTGTGCAAGCAGGTTTACAATCAAAGTAATTATATTTCTTTAGAATCTTCTCAATATAGTGAGATTGATCCAAAGAAATTCCCTTTTCATACCTAGTAATCTTAAGACCAATGATTACATTCGCTTCTCCGAGGTCCTTCATATCAAAGTTAGCACACAACAGAGATTTCACAACATTCACAGCATGAATATTTTAACCAAATATGAGCAAGTCATCCACATATAGACATACAATAGTGCAAATGCCATTATCAGATTTATAATAAATGCATTTGTCACTTTCATTCACTTTAAACCCATGTGAGATAACTAAATTGTCAAATTTCTCATGCCATTGCTTAGGTGCCTGCTTAAGATCATACAGAGATTTATCTAACTTGCAAACCTTATGTTCCTGGCCATGGATCACAAACCCTTCAGGTTGATGTAAAAAAAAAGTAGTCTTAACATCCATTTGGTGTACAACTAGATTGTGAATTGCAGCTAGGGAAATCAAAACTCTAATGGATGTTATTCTAGTAACAGGTGAAAAAGTGTCAAAGAAATCTATATTTTCTCTTTGCCTAAAACCCTTGGCTACCAAGCGAGCCTTGTACGTATCAACAATACCATCGGGTTTCAACTTCTTTTTTAGAATCCACTTACAACCTATAGGCTTGCAACCAGGAGGTAGGTCTACTAAGTGCCAAGTTTTGTTACGCTCAAGAGACTCCATTTCATCGTTGATGGCTTCTTGCCACAGGTCGGCATCTAGGCAAGACAAAGCTTCTTGGAGGTTAGCAGGATCCTCCTCTAAAGTATAAGCACAAAATTTTGAACCAAAATATTTTCCTTTTCTAGCTCTCTTGCTCCTTCTAGGTTCTATTTCAGTGATATCAATGTGCTCATTAACCCTAATCACATGAACATTTCTAGTAGATGTGCCCCCACTATTTCTCAATTTAAAAGGAAATCTATGTTCATAAAAATCAGCATCATTAGATTCCACAATTACATGCGCATTCAAGTCAAAGAACCTATATGCTTTGCTATTAATTGCATAACCAATAAAAACACATTCATAGGCTCTACTAGCTAATTTAATTCTTTTTGGATCATGAATACGAACATATGCCAAACAACCCCAGGTTCTAAAGTAAGACAAGTTTGGTTGTCTATTTTTCAATATCTCATATGGTGAAATTTTGCTTTTAGATTTAGGAACTCTATCAAAACATAGCAAACAATTAATAAAATTTCACCCCACCAATGAGATGCAGCACCAAAATTAAGCAAAATAGCAACAACAGATTCAGTAAAAGTTATATTTTTTCTTTTAGCTTTACCGTTCATTTCAAGTGAATATGGTGCAGTTTTTTCGTGTACGATGCCATGTGAATTATAAAACTCAATAAACATGCTTGAATCATATTCAATTCCTCTATCACTGTGAAACTTTTTAATTTTCTTATTGAATTGATTCTCAATTTCAATCACAAATAATTTGAATATGTCAAGCGCATCACGTTTATTTTTCATTAAGTACACATAAGTAAAGTCAGAACAGTCATCAATAAAAATAATGAAATAACGTTTACCATTCCTAGTTAACGTTCCATCAAGTTCACATATATCAAAATGAATTAAATCAAAAGGCTCGGATTCTTTAGTAACTGATTTATGAGGTGCCTTGGTTATTTTTGCTTGACTATAAAAGAAACATTTTTCAAAATCATTTTCTGACATTTTAGGAATTAAACCAATGTCTCATGTTCTTAATAACGCGCTTATTAACATGACAAAGTCTAGCATGCCAAACATTAAAATCACACAACCAATAAGCAGAATGAGAAACTTTATTAAATTCAACATTTAATTTAGACATGTCATCAGAAGCATAACACTTCCCAACAAAAATACCATTCTTAGTGATGGTGTACAAATGAGCCCCATAGTTTGAGTAAACCCAACCTTATTAAGCAGAAAACCAGAAACCAAAATCATTCTCATCTCAGGAGTATGCATTACATCTTTCAGTAATAAAGTCTTTCCTGAGGTGAACTTAAGCTCCACATTCCCAATTTCAGCAACAATAGTGGTGTGGGAATCTCCCAACGACACTTTCTCATCATCAGCAGCAATGTATGTTTTAAACATAACACGATAATAGCAGACATGGCGAGAAGCGCCAGTGTCTACCCGCCACCCATCTGATCCACCAAGAAGGTTGATCTCAGAAATCATAGCTGTAAAAGCTTCATCAGTCAAGTTAGCCTACGGAGCAGTGCTTGGCTTCTTCCTACACTTGCGTGCCATATGACCTGGCTTGTTACAGTTCTAACAAAGAAATTGTCCAAAGTCATTTTGCTTAGGTGGAGGTTGTGCCTTCCATATTGGTTCCTGTTATGGTTCTTACTCTGATTGCTGTTTCAAGGAGTGTTCTGGTTGTTGTGGTTGGAATTTGAATTTGAATTGCAGTTCTGATTTTTAAATTTTTTGCCACTAGGCTTCAGAACCGCAGGTGTGGACTTCTTGGGGTTGCTGTTTGAAACAACAAGCACCTCTTATTTCTAGTCTTGTTTCCTCGCTTCCTCCTCAATACGAAGGTGGGTGATCAAACTCTCCAAGGAAAATTCCTTAGTCTTATGCCTAAGTACATATTTAAAACCCTTCTAGGAGGGAGGTAATTTGTCAATTAAAACATCAACTTGAAACTGTTCATCGAGAGTCATACCTTCTGAGATAATCTTATGCACGATTTTCTGAATTTCATGAGATTAGGCTTCCACAGATTTATCGTCCACCATTTGATACTTCAGGTAGCGACTGATATCGTATTTTTTAGTCCCCGTCTCTTCTGTATCATATTTATTTTGCAACGCCTCCCAAATTTCCTTTGCTGACTTGTTTGAATTATAATAATCATAGAGATCATCAAATAAACTGTTAAGAATAAAATTCTTACAAAGAAAGTTGTTTTCAACCCAAGAGTCCAATTCCTTATGCTGCTTCTTACGTTCAGTCTCTTTGTCTTTGTTGGTCGAAGTTTCAGAGACAATCGGCTTCACAACAATGAGGACAAACGCAACATTCTTCATGGTCAGATAGAACAACATCTTTTGTTTTCAACGCTTAAAGTGAAAACCCTCAAAACAAAATGGCTTGTTAATATCAGTAGAGGCAGAACCAGAAAAATCATCGGTAGTAGCCATAGCAGAACAAAACGTCTTAAAATTATTATTTCTGAATTGAAATAAAAATTGCAACGAATTACTGATAAAAATTTATGACTGAGTCGCGGACTATGTCGCTCTTTTTAAGACGTTTCGCGGACCACGCTGTCCCCAGGATAAAACAACCATTGTATATGAAACCCTTCTGCACCGAAAGGAATTGCTGATATACACCCTCAAAATTGCTCTTCGAAAATTCGAGTTTTTTTTTCAATTTTTTTTTTTCGTTTTCTGTTATTCTGATGCGACTTATTAAAGAGAAGTCGAACAAAAATAAAAACATTGATTAATTCGTGGGAGTAATCGTGGTCTTATGCAGTTTAAATCAAATCACGTTTACTATTTCTAATAACACATTTTAAAATAAATAAATAAAATATTTATTTTATTTAATAATTTTTCAACAAAAAATAAAGTGTGACACCACACCACCTGCTCGCCAACTCAGCTCGGACGGACGGCGGCGACTTGTGCGCGTGTGTGGTGGTTAGGTGTGTGAGTCCTCACCCATGCACACAAAACTAGGTGTCCCTTAGGGCCCAAACCCAATTCTCATGGTTGTCTATTATATACTATTATGAAAAAATATTTTTATCCCATGTGAGACTCTTTCCATTATCATACACACTTAACACTTCTCTATTTTAAAATTTCACACAAAGTTCCAACACCACATATACTATTTACACAATTACATACAATATATATCATTTTAATAAACCTAAATAATTATAAAAACACAATCTCACAAATTCAGCCACTTTCCTTTTTTTTTCTTTTTTATATATATGGAACTTACCATATTCAATGTTATAGGAATCAAATTAATAGATAAAACAGTAATTATATAATATACAAAATATTATCTCACATTAACTGAAAATACACAACAAAACAGGGGGCATTTAAAAAAATTTTTGAATCACCATCTACACATAATCTGGTAATGGTGGCATACGTGGTGATTAAAACAAAAAAATATCAGGTTTATTGGTGATGAAAATAAATACATTTATCATTTCTAAGGACAACCTGGTGTGTTAATCTAAAAAATACATCTTTCAAAATTGATATATATCTAGTGTTAAAGCTGCTATTCAGGCACCATTTTTTCCGGTTAGGTAAGTTTTTCTCATTGCTTATATATCCATTTTGGCATGAATACATAGTCCGATCAACACATAGAAATATAATTTTCAATATACATTGTTAAAAAACTAAATAAAATTGTTTATTTTGATAAACGGTTGCATGAAAAAATGATTTTGTTTTGTGGAGCATTGTTAAGAACAATTATATAAACTTATTTAACCAATTAAACAAAAACAAAATAAATTGTATAAATAAAATTGTTTAATTTGACAAACTATTATATAGAAAAAAATAAACAATTCTATTAAAAATATAAACATAAAATTATTCAATATAAAAGTACTCATTGAACAATTTAGAATTATAACATACCCATCTAACATAAATATTTTTGTTTATTTTACTATAACATGAGAAAAAAAAATGACAACGGTGTTTAATAATAATGCTATTGTCCATAGCACTAACTTACTATGTCGTGCTTTTGTGATTAGAAATCATGCTCTAACTCACTAAACTTGTTTTGTTTTTTGGTAACTCCTAATGGATTCGTGACTGATAAAGTTTATTTTATATGCATCTTAAATTTTTAATTGTTGTTTTCAATACTTTTAGGAAGTGGATTGAATATGTTTATTTTTTTTCTATTCTCCAAGTTGTTTAGTTTCTCAAAATCCCTAACTTGAATTATTTTTGTTAAGTAAATGTTTATTTTTTAACTGATATGTGATATTTTTATAAAGTTTATTCTCTTGTATTCTCCAAATTGTTTACCTTCTGAGAGTCCTTAACTGGATTTAGTTTCTGAAAGTCCTTTACTTGATTTCTATTTATTAAATAAATATTTATTTTTTTACATAATTTGTGATATTTTTATAATGTTTATTTTTTTTTCATTTTATACATTGGTTGTTTTCTTTTTGGTTTAGTGTTTATATTAACAATCAGATATTTATAAAATTTACTGTTATGTTTATTACTTTTTTTCAACTTATTATGTGACAAATATTAAACGCTACCACTAAAAAGTTTAGAATTTTTTTATAAACATAATTCATATTATATATTTTTTAATTATTAAGTCATATTGCTCCAAAAAACGCACATATCTAGACAAATCCTTTTCTTTTGTATGATGTATCTTCATATGTATATTATTTGTTAACATTATTTTATGATTGTTATTGATTTATTTTTTTGTTAGACATTATTAGATTTTTTGAAATGAATGACATCGTGAAAAGATAGTAAAATTGGAAGTTATAATTACACACCCCATTATTTAGGGTTTACAATAAATGATATTTTAAGGAAATATAAAATAAAATCGGAAATAAAAAAAATTTCATTAATTAAAATCTAAAAATGATTAAAATTTGTATATAAAAATGAAATTAATATTATCAGTATTAATATAATAATATAAAATATTATTATAATGAGTTATGTAAAAATTCCTAACCATTATTTCTCTCTCATCATTAATAGATTAGATCACAAAATTAAAATATCTAACTATTGCTAGTCCTTTTTCGTGTCTGTCTCCTAAAAATCTAAATATTCCTTATTATTATCAAAATGTAAATATTGGTTTATGTTATATGTATATGTTCAACCTATTAAGTGTGAAGTGTTGTATAACGTATACTAAACAGTTTATAATTATGAGTGTTATTGTTTATTTTTATATTTTAATTGTATGAATTATATGAAAGATAATTTAAACACAATTTCGAGATTTAAATAATATTTAATGCGATAAAATAAATAAATTTACTTTGTTCGGTCATTTGTTTCTTTCAACCCATAATATATAATAAAATAAAATATTATTATTTGAAATTATACACATTGCGTTGATGAGTCAATGATAAGTCAGCAATCCGTTAGTCACATAGGATAAAATTTAACATAAGTTTTACTTTACAACACTGTGAATAGTTCGGAAGTAATTTTTAACGACTCGAAAAAATCAGGGCATAATAATGTATTGGTCATAGTTCGGGAACAAAAATCCTAAATAGACATTTTCTTTATATCTAAAAGTTACATTCATTATCTTTAGTATTTTTTTTCCGGCTCAATCATAAATACAACAAGAAATATTGTATGGTCTCAATTTGAAAAACATTAACATACAAGATATGTCCTATGATTTTATTTTTTATTTTTTTGGTTATAGGCATCACTAATACACTGACGTTGCTAACCTCACAATTGGCTTCAGTAAATTATAACTGACGACAATCTTTTTAGGTGTCAATGATCCATACATTAGTAGTATCCCAACTCTTGGTGAAATTTTATATCCAGGATGGTTAAATTTGTACGGATACCTTAGTCTATTTTTTTTCCTCTTAAACATGCATTGTAACTATTCTAATGAGCAACGACAATTGTTGTGGTGTAGTGGTAGGGATGTCTTTGCTAGGCATCCCCTTTGGTTTGGCTCAAGTGTTCTAAACCCACCAAGCCCCTTTATTGTATGAAGGATATGCTTAGCTCCAGCTATGTTGTTGAGGCTCTAGTTAGCTATGGTGGGGACGACTCCTAGTGAGTGGTAATTCTTCAAACATGAATGTGTTCATGACACAACTCATGGGGATCCAGTTTAGTCCCCTATAACTTATTTTGTGGTGCCTAGGATTGTCTGAGACCGAAAAAGTGGGAGCGGGATCAGCACCTCGTAATTTTTTTTTTTTTTTTGCCATAGAAAAAGCTATTTCAATGAGCAATTAATTGGTAGCAAAATCCTAGTTACCTCAAACTTTTTATGAGTACAACAATCTTCCTAGATTCTAGTGTAATGTATTAGAAGTAAAAATTATTTAATGCTATAATTTTTTTAATTATTTATGCTAAAGTGTATAAATTTAGTACACTACTCAACATAATTCAACCTAGTTTAATTCTATCTAATAATCTAAGAAATGAGCCAACTGCCTGCATGCAGGCCGGTGGGGAAGTGGGGCCTTGGCATTGGTCAACTAAGGTTGGGAGTTCAAAATTCCCTATGTACATATTATATATATATTGGTTTGTATATTGTGACCTATTGTTGGGTTGTATTTGTTGGTTCTTTAGTGAAAGTGTCACTACTACAAAAAATGATTTTCTTTGCGGTTGTTTTACTTAATACACTGCAGTTTTTTAGAGTATTGTAAAACGCAGTGTATTCGACCGCAAAGAAAAGTATTACGAAAACCAGATTTTTTTGAATTTCCCGCTCTCTCTTCAGCTTGAGCTAGAGCCATGGTAGGGAGACCGAGATTGAAGAAGAAATCGCCAGGGAAGAAGAAGAAAGGGCCATCATCCACAGATCCAATCATCAAAGTAAAATCTATGGCTAGCATCTTAGGGGTGGACGCAATGGCGTTTGAGGAAGAAGAGGATACTGATCGAAGTCGATTGGATGAATCCAACGAGGATCATTTGCAGAAATCGTCTCTACAATCTAAGAGTGGAGCAGAGCTGGAGCAAAATGAGGGGACTAATCATACTACACAATCGATGAGTGGTGCAGAGTTGGATCAAGATGGATTGTTTCGTCAGTCCACGGTGAAACAAACACTTAATAATTGGCTGGGAGTCCTAAAAGGAGACTTGGGGAAGGAAGTGCAGTCAGGTACTTCTAAAACTAACTCAGTTCTACATATTGAGACTAATTGTGTTAAAATAGAAGCCGAAGATATTGAAGATGATATTCAATACTGGAAATCAGCCTTGGTATGCTACGTCCTTGGAGCAAACCCACTTATTAGAAGGATATTTTCGAAGAATCTGGAGAGATAAGGGAATTGATAAAATAGCTCTATTAGCTCCAGGGGTGTTTATTCTCAGGTTTAATTTGATGGAGAATAGGGATGGAATACTGAATAGGGGTTATCAGTTCTTTGATAGGAAGCCACTTATCATGAAGAGTTGGGACCCTAACTCTAAATTTACTAAGGAAACAGTTCTGACTGTTCCGATTTGGGCTCAATTAAGCAATCTAGAATTGAAATACTGGGGTGAGAGGTCAATGGAAAAGATTGTTGGTTCAATTGGGAGAATGGTAAAACAAGATCGAGCAACTCAGGCAAGAGAAAAGTTACAATACGCTGGGGTCTTAATTGAAGTGAATCTCACAAAAGATTTACTAGAGCAAATCAAGTTTGAAGATGAAAATGGGGAGTTTGTGTATGTGGGAGTGCAGTATGATTGGAAGCCGGATATTTGCTTGCACTGCAAAGGGATAGGTCACAGGAAAGAAGTTTGTAAGAAGAGGATGAATCAAGGAGAACCTTCAAAAGTATGGCAAGAGAAGAAAAATGGTCCCCCAATGTCAGATGTGGTGACTGGACACGATACAAACCAGAAGCAGGAGGTAGAAAAGAAGAACAGAGAGGAAAACCAATCACTTAATGGGAAAAATGGAAACGGGAATAAGAATAAGGAGATGCAAGAGAAGAATCCATTTTTGGTGCTAGGACAGTACTCATAAGCTGAAGTTACTGTTGGGGAAACATTACAGGAAATGAGGTCCAATATGAGTGGAGGGGGAAAGCCTCCATTCATAAATGGATAGACTATTTGGGTGGAATGTTAGGGGGCTTAACAATACCAATAATAAAGGGAGGTCATGAGAATGATCTCTAACAAAAGTATTGGATTTGTTAGCCTTCTAGAAACAAGGGTAAAGGAACCCAACATGGGGTCTCTATACCTTAATATGTTTAGGGGATGGTGCTTTACTACTAATTTAATGCAGCATCCTAATGGGAGAATAGTAGTAGCTTGGAACCCACTGAGTTATGATGTGGATATTAGAGGGAGCTCGAGCCAATGGATGCATTTTGCTGTCTCAGCCAAAAATGGTGTTCAGTTGGCCATTACAGTGGTTTATGCTTTTAATGATAAGTCAGGTAGGAAGAGGCTTTGGGAGGATTTGGAAAACATGGCTCATAGTATTACTGACCCCTGGATAGTTATGGGAGACTTCAATGCAATTTTATCGCCTGAAGATCGCTTTCCTTATCATGGTAATGGTTCAGAATTAATCCCCTTTCAGCACTGTGTAGAGTACTGCAGGTTAATTGACATGAAGTTTTCGGGTACTTTTTTTACTTGGAATAATAAACAAGGGGGCAAAGACAGGGTGTACGCTAAACTAGATAGAGTTTTGGCTAATGAGAGCTGGATAGGGAAGTTTCAAACTGCTGAAGTAATTTTTTTCCCTGAGGGTAGCATGGATCACAGTCCGTTTATGGTCAATTTTGGTTCTCTTCCTGAGAATAAAAAACCTTTCAAATTTTTCAACTTCTGGTGTAATCTTGAAGGCTTTCACAGGACAGTAGCTGAGTGTTGGAGAAAGGAGGTTCAAGGGACCCCAATGTATTGTTTGATAACAAAGCTTAAAAGGCTTAGAGTAGAGTTGAAAAAACTTAATAGAGAAGGGAAAGAAGATGTGTTTATGCAAGAAGCAACGAAAAATAAGCTGATGCTTGAGATCCAAGATCAATTACAATCTGACCCTGGTAATAACCAGCTGATAAAAGAGGAGATTGCAAGAAGGAAAGAGTATCAGTCGGCTCACAAAAACCTGGTTCAATTTCTTAAGCAGAAGGTCAAGGAGGATTGGCTTAAGCATGGAGATGAGAATACTAAGCTTTTCCATAACAGCATTCGGCATAGGCATACTTAGAATGCCATCTACTCGATTTGGGACATGAAAGGTAATTGGCTTGATAACCATGAAGAGGTTCACAATGCTTTTTATGAGTATTATGAAGATTTGCTTGGATCAGAAATGAGAAACAGAAGGAATGTTTTAGTTTCAGTAGTTCAATCAGGGGCTACGGTTTTAGAGCAGCAAGCTGCTTTTTTGATAAAGAAATACACCGAAGAAGAGGTTAAGACTGCTCTCTACTCGATACCTGATGAGAAGGCTCCAAGAATGGATGGATATAATAGTGGTTTTTTTAAACAATCATGGAGTATCACAGGAGATGAACTAACTCAAGCTGTGCTTTCCTTTCTTCATTCAAGAAAAATACTTAAAGAGATCAATACCAAAAATATCTCCCTTATACCCAAATCAAATTGCCCTAAGAATGTTAGTGAGTATAGACCAATTGCTTGCTGCAATGTGGTCTACAAGATAGCCACCAAAATGATTTGTTCTAGACTAAGAGAGGTTCTCCCTTCTATTATATCATAGAATCAGAGTGGGTTTATTAAAGGTAGGAACATAGCTCATAACATAATGCTTTGTCAAGACCTAGTAAGAGGTTATGGGAGGAGGAATACTCATGCAGCTTGCCTATTCAAAATTGACCTGCAGAAAGCATATGATTCTCTGGATTGGAAGTTCTTACAAGAAATGTTGACTGCCCTTAAGTTCCCTGATCAGTTTGTTCAGTTAGTAATGAAGTGTGTGACTACAGCCAGATTTTCGCTCATGCTTAATGGGGTTCCATCGAGGCTTATCAATGCTAGAAGAGGGGTTAGGCAAGGGGATCTGATGTCTCCGTTGTTGTTTGTGATTGGGATGGAGTATCTTTCTAGAATCTTAGCTAAAGTAGCCGAGCAACCTGACTTTCATTACCACCCTAGATGTGGCAATTTAAAGTTGACCCATATGTGCTTTGCTGATGATTTATTGTTGTTTAGCAAAGGTGACTTCAAAGCAGCTTACTTGTTACTGAGAGGGCTCCAGCTTTTTTCGAAGTCATCTGGTCTTATGGCTAATAAAGAGAAATCTGCAATATATGGAGTTGGTCTTAAGGAGGACTGTTGGAAGCATCTTTCTGAGATCTCAGGCTTCCAGAAAAGTAGGTTTCCTTTCAAATATCTGGGGATGTCTATTAGTAATAAAAGAATTTCCAAGTCTGAGTGTGAGTGTTTGGTGGATAAAATGGTGAAAAGGATTCGAATTTGGAACTCCAGGAACCTTTCTTATGCAGGGAGGTGTGTCCCTATTAATTCTGTGTTACTGTCCATCAACACTTATTGGTCTCAAATGATTGCCCTGCCTAGTTCAGTGATAAATAAAATAAACCAGATCTGTAGAGGTTACTTATGGAAGAAAGGTGACAATGAGGAGGGTCATGGGCGAGTCTCCTGGACAGAGATCTGTAAACCCAAGCAGAAGGGGGTCTTGGATTTAAGAATATAGGTCTTTGGAATAAGTGTGCTTTAGGAAAACATGTGTGGGCCATTGCCAACAAGGAGGAAAATTTGTGGGTAAAATGGATTCATGCGGTTTACATAAAGCAGGATGATTGGTGGGACTATGTGGCACCTAACTCTAGTAGTTGGTATTGGAAGCAATTAGTTAGAATTAAGAATGAGCTAAAGGTCATGTTTCTTCAAAGAGGCTCCAGCTGGACTCATTACAATATAGCTAAAGTGTACAAAGTGCTGCAAACCAGTTCAGAAAACAGATGGAAATATGCTTCAATCTGGGATAGAATTGGTCATCCTAAGCACAAATTTATTGCTTGGTTGGTGCTTAAACAAAGGCTGCCGACTAGAGATAGACTAAGTCGTTTTGGAATCACACAAGACACACTGTGTGTTATCTGTGGTTATTGTGCAGAAAGTCATAGACACCTGTTTTTTGAGTGTCAGTTTAGTAAAAAATGCTTGGAGCCTATCTTGTCTTGGTTAGGGATAGGTACTAATCTTTTTGATCTGACTGGGCTGCTGAATTGGATTAGAAGATGTAGGCACTCTGCTTGCAGAAGAAGAGTTTACACTAGCTCAATCAGTGCCTGCATTTACTACATTTGGAGAGCTAGAAATTCAGTATTTTGGAAGCTTCAGGTGCCGCTTGTTGGGTATTTCATTCAGAGTATTAAATACCAAATATGTTATAGATTTAGCTGGTGTTTGGCTAAGAATATAGGAAAGGAAGATTTAGGTTGGGTTAGATTTTTACAATGTAATTAACGGTTTTGTTTGTTAGTGGTTGGTGTTTGTAATTTGTTGTGCATAATACAAGCTAGCTGATTTACTAATAAAAAAAAAAGTATTGCGAAAACTGCGAAGAAAAGCCATATATTTCTCTGCAGTTGTGTTGGAAAAACCGCAGAGAAAGATTATTTTTCTCTGTGGTTGTGTTAAATAAACTGCAAAGAAAGAACATATTTCTCCGCGATTTTTTCAACACAACCGCAGAGAAAGGTTTCTTTAATACAACCATAGAGAAAGCTTTTTTTTTTTAAATTAATTTTAATTACTAATTATATATATTTTTTTCAATAATTCAATTATGATTATATACAATTATTTTCATTATGTAAACTTAATGTAAATAATATAATTAACAAAAATAAACTTTTAAAAAAATTAATTATGTAAATAATAAAAAAAATTATGTAAAAAATAATATTATAATATAAAAAATTGAGTAAAATACAATATATTTTAAAGATATAACATAATTAATATTAATATTATTATAATACAAATAAATTAGGTAAATAATATAAAAAATACCCAAAATCAAAAGTATTAAAAAAATCAAGTTTTAGTGATCAATACCTATTTTGAACAATAAAAATATTTTCAAATCTTCCACAAACATTCAAAAACGTTATAAAAAAGCTTGAAAACCACCTTATAAACATACATTAAAATCTCATTAAACTCACTCAATATTTCTTTATTTTTGCCATAAAACTTCAAAATAAATCAATATTATGTATATTTACATGATTTAAGCGTTAATATGTAAGAAAATGACAAAAAAAATAATGAAAAATAGTGAAAATGGACCTTACCGTGGCTGGGGGACGAAGACTGCGCCGTTCCTTTCTTCGCCTCTGTGAAATGAAAAATGAAGAGGGAAATGAGGCTTGGGTTCGTCTTGTAGGGTAAGTGGGACTTTTCTCTGCAGTCTTTTTGAAAAAATCGTAGAGAAAAGTCTAACTCTTCTCTGCGGTTTTTTCTATATAACCGTGGAGAAAAGTGGTCAACTTTTCTCTGCGTTTTTTTTATTCTATGAAACTATGGAGAAAAGTCTCCTCCTCCCCAATCTTCGAACTTTAGACTGTGTTTTTTTTTTAATCGCAATAAAATGGTATTTCAGACTCATATGAATATTTTCTTTGTATTTTTTATTTAAAGTTGAAAAAAAAACACAGAGAAAATATATATTTGTAGTAGTGTGTATCTTGCCTCTCTTATTCTGATAAAGCACGTACATGCCAGACTTGTGTCTAGACTCTCATTTAAAATGATCTCTAATTTAAAAAAATACAAATTTACATATGATTTTTTTAAAAAAAAATTTGGGTAAGCTATATTCGAGTTGGGGACTAATATACATTATGAGCAAAAGCTTATCCTAGACACGTACTGTATTTTAATGTGACATGTCTTGATTATTTTTCCCTTTATAAAAATGTAGCAAATGAGCCCTTTAGTAACACCCATACAGAAATTATTATAATATAATATGTGAAAATTAAAAAGTGAATAAAGAAGAGGCATAAATGCTATTTTAGTTGGAATAAAGTCTCTGAAATGGTGCAGTTGAAATTTAAAGAGGTAGTTTAGAAATCAAATGATAATGGAGTTGAGTTAGAAAAGAGTTGAGCCAACTTTCTGACATTGCATTTATTTCTCCATCATCATTTAATTTTGATGATATTTCGTAACATGTTCTGATAACAAATAGCAATACATTTTTATTTTATTTTTTTAAATTTCTTCATCTCACATTATTAGTAATTTTTTAAAGATTTATAGAAGAGTACAAAGAGGAAAATCAACAATATATATGTTTCGAACATCTAATTTGAAATGAACTAATCAAGAAGAAAATGACTTACTCAATAGTAATGTTTTTCATTACAATTAATTTTTAATGAAAATTTTCTTGTTACCTATAAACAACTATTATATTCTATTTCTAGTTATTTTTTTAATTGAGTTTTCATTATTTACAAATTATCACACATATAGTTTGTAACGCCCCACGTCACTATGGTTGTTTCCTAGAATGACGATTGACCTTGCAAACCAACAAGAGTCTTTCCAGCGTGCTTTGTCCTCACTCGCACGCTTCCTGGGAAAACGTCCCAGGAGGCACCCATCATAGGATTACTCCAGGTCAAGCAAGCTTAACTTTGGAGTTCTCAAGTGATGGGCTACCGAAAAGATGATGCATCTTATTGGCATATGTAGTACTCATCAATTCATTTAAACCATCTTCAATTGTGTAGTCTCATACCTACACAGTCTTAGAATCATCACACTTGACCTTCCCCAAGCGATGTGGGATTGCACAGCTTTTACCCGGTCTTTCCCCTGCAGATCACGGGATTCTGACTATCACAATCACCCACCCTTAGGGGTCCGATGTCCCCGTCGGCCACACTTCCGGCTGGGTTAAGGCTCTAATACCATTTGTAACGCCCTACGTCACTATGGTTGTTTCCTAGAATGACGACTGACCCTGCAAACCAACACGAGTCTTTCCAGCGTGCATTGTCCTCACTCGCACGCTTCCTGGAAAGACGTCCCATGAGGTCACCCACCGTTGGATTACTCCAGGTCAAACATGCTTAACTTTGGAGTTCTCAAGTGATGAGCTACCGAAAAGAAGATGCATCTTGTTGGCATAGGTAGTACCCATCAATCTATTTAAATCATCTTCAACTGTGTAGTCCCATACCTACCCAGTCTTAGAATCATCACTCTTGACCTTCCTCAGGCGATGTGGGATTGCCCAGCTTTTACCCAATTTTTCCCCCTACAGATCACGGGATTCTGACTATCACATAGCTCATGATGTAAATTCATTCACGTGATGATTATTTTCATGATGAATAATAAATAAATATTTTTTAGAGACTCAACAATACTATAATCACATTTATTCTCTGTAATCAAGTTTATTCTAAAGCGTTATAAGCAATATAGTAGATTAAATGGACTTAGCTCATTTATTAGGTCGAAATACTATAAATCGCATTCTTCTTTAGTATACTTTTATTACTTTTTGAATTAATTCAACTATTTTGTGAAAAAAAATTCGAGTGAACACTAGTAATATATATTTTTTAAAATTTTACTATTTGTTTTTATTTTGAGTTAATAAATAAAATTAGTTTAATTAAGAGTATTAAAGATATTTAATTTTCTTTAAAATACTAAATTATAAAGATGGAAAAAATAAAAATAAAATTATTTACTTATTGATAATTTTGTACTTAAATTTTTTTAGAAGGTGTATATGGAAAGAATTTTTAAAAATTAATGAAGGGTTTAAAAAGAAAGATGTGTAGAGAATAAAAATTAGAGTATAGATAAAAATACCCATATTATAATTGATTTGATAGTGCTTCAATATATATAAGTCAACTTAGTTTATTGATTTCCTATTTTTTCCACAAAAGATCAACACTCATTAAAATGAATCGTTAGAATTTCTTTGAACAAATTAACTCATATTATCAATAGTAAATGCATGCTTGTTTAGTGAATGAGCCATATTATTACAAAAATACAAGGGAAAAACTAGAGATATACTTAAAATAAAAGATAATTATTTTAAAAGAAAATTCCATTGAGAGAAGAAATGAAGTGATGACAAAGTACACTCTTGATGAGAAATGAAGTGATGAGAAAGTACACTCATATTATCGAAACTTAGAAACCAAGATCAACAATCCAATATATTATTTTTTAATAAAAAAAATCCAGTCAACTTTTTTTAATATATAAATTTTGAAAAAAAAACATTGTGCTGGGATTCGGACCAAGATGACTTTTTAATATTATTTTTCCACACTTAAATCCTAGGAAAATAAGAAGCACCTTTAATTCTTATAGATAAAGTACTCTTCTTTTCTGTAATATTCTATTATATCCTCTAATTAAATTGGATATTTTAAAAAAAAATTCTTGTAATGATAAACACAATAAATTGCTGCCTAAAAATAAAATTTTTAACACAAAACAGATTGTTTAATTAAGGAAATATTTCATGACTCATAACACGTATATGTGGTGCCCAACAGCACAAAAACATTATGTATTATTAGTACAATCGAATATTGAATTTCACATATTTTAATTTAATAAATATCATAAGAAATCCTTCATTAATTATAAAATGCCACCTAACACTTTACATAAAAAGCTAGGTTCCTTAAAAAGAATTGCTAAGAGATACTGGTGGTGTTCAACATCACAAAGAAATGATGTATTATTATCGGTGCAATTTAATATCAAGTCTCACATATTTGATAAAAAAAACTAAAGGGTTTTATTTCTCATCATATAAAGTAAAAGCAAAAAGTCCATGCTCATAGTCTATTTAACCACCTGATACAAAGGTAAATTAATTGAAAAGGCAAAAATTGCGGTCCATAACTCCATATCAGAAATGCATTTATGGAGATGATGACCTAATATTACCAACCATACTTTTAAACCTATCTCATTCAACACAACCATCCACATATTCTTCTTTTTCAATCCCTATAAAAAGGAGCTACAACCATTGCAAAAATCCCACAAAATATAAAACAAGATTAAGAGAAAGATTATCCAACATTATCATATCAAAATGGCAAAGTGGTGTAATGTCATCCTAATGGTAATTGCTGTATTGGCAGTTGTTGAAATGGGAACTACAAGAGCAAGAAATGTGCCTACCGAAGCCGGTCTTACTGACCAAAAAACCTTCGGCAGCTTCGGCGGCATCCCGAGCAGCGGCGGCCTACCTGGTTTCGGCGGACTTGGTGGCGGAGGGCTGCCTAGCGGAGGCCTACCAAGCGGAGGGCTACCTGGTTTCGGTGGAAATAGCGGCGGCGGGCTGCCCGGTTTCGGCGGTTTGGGAGGGTCTAATGGGAATTTCTTTGGACCTCCTTCTAGTCCTTGAAAGTTGTCTTAATTAAACAGCTACTTCTCTTTTTTAATTAAGTTTTAATTTCGAATGTATGTGTGTTCGTATGCATGTTTTAGCCATAATATTATAAGATAATAATATTGCTGCTTTAATTATTACCAATATTTGGCTTGTATGTGGTGTTCTTCCTATATATCCTATTTTAGGGGATAAATATTTGAAAATATATATAAATATATATATATATATATATAACATTTATCTTTGTTAGGCTTAATGTCTATTGTCTCCACTTTTTAATTATTGTTAATACTTTTCTCTCCTCAATAATTTGTGTTCTCTTAACTTTTTTTTTCTTTTTTCGTTTTCTCATCTCATTTTGCTCTACTTTTAATCTCTTATCACCTCACTATTTTTCTCATCACTCTCTCTTATATTTTTCCAACATATAAAACCGATTTTCTTTTTTCGATCTTGTTAATATCTATTGATTCATGATCATATCATCCTTCTCGAGCTGGCAAGTGAGATCTATATTCGTTTTTCTAATTTTAATTACATTTTTCTAAAAAAAAAAATCTCTCTCTCAATCTCTCGTTTTTTTTCTTCTCTTTTTCCTTTCATGATCACCCACACATATTATTTAAGATGCTATAAAAGTTTAACATTGTAAAAGTTTTGTTTACATTTTTAAAAACAAAAACATATTTGAAACTTATTTTTGTGTAATTTAAAAAATTAAGAAAAAAACTAGTATAATAAATGGGCCTTAATTTTTTTTAATATGTTGATGTCATTTGATAGACAATGCAAATAAACAAGCATTTTAAATTATTTAATTGTATTAACATTATAGAAAATCTTACATTTAGTTGAAACAAAATTTGAGACTAAAAGATATTATCATATACTTATGTTATTATTGAAAAGTTCATGGCAAAAAATATAGTATGATGCGACTAACACTACATTAGTGGCAAATTCTGACTAAATGTTATATTTTAGTGATAATTAATTTTTTTATTGTGATTAAAAGTGACATTTAATCACAAAAAATGTATGTTGTGAGTAAAAAAAATATTAACTTTTTTTTTAGTGTATATATTATGCCATTCATGATAAAAAATAAATAGTTTAATTAATTATAGCATGATATACACATTGACCATAAATTAGTATCTTGATTCTAACTCATTAATTATTATGCTTTTGATATTACAAGACATTTTAGTGCTCAATATACATCAAGTGATTTTTATGTGTGATTGATGATGTTTCTTAATAATAAAATAAAATTCAGTTTTAAAATTCAATCACACATAAAATATCATCATATATATATATATATATATATGATACAAGACATTTTAATGTACCTTATATATAACATTATTAATTCATATCTTAACAATGCAAAATGAATTCCCATGCATATTATGAAGATGTTAAAAAAAGGCACATTAGCTGAAATGAAATTATGATTATGATGATTTTGTTGTATGTGGTAATTATTTCAAAAAAGAGAAGAAAGAGTAGATCGAGAAGTTATAATTAAGTCATCATAAGTCTTATCCCTTGCAATATTTTGATTTTTTTTTTTTTTGGTTTCTTGGCAAGATGTCATATTTTTTAAAGTTGTTTTGTACTCTAGTCTAGTTTTGATAATTTTTTGCATACTCCAGATAGCTGGTCGAAAAATTCAAAGAGCTGGTCAAAAATTTTAGACAGCTAATCAAAATTTTAGACAGAGACAATTTTGCAAAAAATTATCAAAACTAGACCATGATACAAAATAACTCCAAAAAGACGTCATTTTCACTTATTTTTTTCTTTTCCCACTATTTTGGTTTCATAGCACCCAAAAATTCACCACTAAGAATAGAACGTGCAATGTATTAAGTTCTACAGCTAGCTATATATAGTACTATAGCTTATATGACTTGTCAAATTTATAAACATACGTACGTTGTTATATATTTATGTTAATTGACCCTCCGTGTATATCTTAAAGAAATATATAATTATCATTTTTAGAAATAATAAAAAATTGTTTGTAACTGAAAATTAATATTTAGTGAAAGGGTATTACTAATGAACTTTTGGCAGCACTTCAAAAAGTGTCAGGAAAAATCATAGCTTGACAGAATTTTTTTTTATGTCGGTGACTTTTGTTGGTGCAATTTTACAACTTTGCCATAACAAAAATCATCTTTCTTAGTGCAGTGCCAAAAAGCACTAATTAAAGTGAATTTTTGCTCGCAAAGGTCAAATGACATTTTTCAGTGCAAAATGACACTTTTGTCTGTGCAAAAAATTATCGACAAAAGTCTTGTTTTTTTTTTTTATAGTGATATAATGATAAATTTTATTACAATTAAAAGTTTTGTAATTACTTTTAATCAACATTTTTTTAGTGATGACACAGTTAGGTATGCTTCTTATACATTCAATAAAAAGCACAATAAATTTATTTTGATGTTAGATAATTTATTTAATCCTAAAATTTTATGATTATATTTTTTAATTAATTGATCAATAGAAACTTTAATTAAGATTAAGTGAGAAGATTTAAAATACAAAATAAAATAATCTTCATGATTATAAAAAAAAATGGTGTACTTTAAATTATCACAAATTAAATTAATTTTTTTTATCATAATATTATTTGGATTATTTGAAGTAATAATAAACATGTAATAAAATATTAACAAAATAATAAATAGTACTTATATAAATCTTTTGGTTGCCTTCCTCGTCCTAAAATATTAAAATTCCCATACACGGCACATATAAATATTTAGAGGACTATTATTTGATATCTTAAGGTGCCCAACACCACATAATGTATCACCTCATGATTGGTTAGCGATATCTCATAATTTTTATTAAATTCAAGTAAGTGGGACCCGATATTGGATTACACCAATAGCGGTATGCTACCTACTTGTGGTGTTGGACACCAACGGTACTCCTTAGCAATTCTCAAATATTTATGTCTAAGTTATGACTAAGTACCATGTTTTTTAATATTAAATTAATAAATATTTTTTTTATGAGAAAAACATGAATATATGTCTTTAGAATAATCTATAAAATATAAATGTACGTTGAAAAAAGCCAGATGAGCCAAACCCTAAACTAAAGTAAATAAGGCCAACTACCCATTTACACCTAAACGTTTCTATATATATCTCTGCTCACCCATATTTATGGATATTAATTAATGCATCACTGAACCAATTTATTTAATCTTTTAATAAATCGTATAATCTGCAAAAGACTTCTCTATCGAAAACCAGTACCCTCCATCTTTTGTGGAGCAAATTTATGAAAATTCATGGACAGTTTAATATATATATTTTTATATATATATATTATGGAATTGTTTTTAGTGAATATTTTTATGGAAAAGTTATAATATTAATTTAGAAAAAATCTTTAGTGAAACACTTAAAAATGAATTAATTTTTATTTTGCCATGTAAAAAATTTATAATCTTATTTTCTTTTATATGACGATGTTAGTTATAGTTAGGGTCCTTTAGTAAAATAACATATTTTATAGTTATTTTGCATTTTAACATAATTTTAATAATTATTTGTAAAATTATATCTCATAATTTAGACAACTAGTCGAAAATTTAGATAGGTGATCAAAAAATTCAAACAGTCGGTCGAAAAATTTAAACAACTGGTCGAATTTTAGACAAAAATTATTTTGTACAAAATTATCAAAAGTAGTCCAGAGTGTAAAATCACTTAAAAATTATGTTATTTTCATAAATTTCTCTTATAGTTATTTATTAATATTATCTATAAGTTCTTAGAAAATTCTGAAATATTTAGGTGTTGAAATCAAAATTCAAATGCATGTTGTATACGCGTGCAACAGACTGTTTGAAAATTGATTTCAATTTTCTAAATAATTTAGAATTTTTTGAAAATTAACAAAATATCTTAAATAATTATAATAAACACTGTCATGGAAAAAAATTATTAGAATTATAACTTTTACAAGTGACAAAACGTAATTAAATAATGCACCAGAGAATTTTGCATTAATTTATTATCACGTCCAAACTCTTATGAGTCATTTAAATTAATAATAATATTACACACAAGGCGAGATGGAAGAAGTAAAGAACAATGTTCTTCACAGCTCATATATTTATTTTGTCGAATTTAATTAAATTTAAAGTCGTATTTAATTTCAGTAATCTATATAAATGCATGCACGTGATGATATTTATAATTTAAATCTAGTGCCATGAAGGTATTAATAATCAAGGTGCGTAAATGTGGTTCAAGAATATTTTTCGTATTAATTATGTCTCAAAAATATTAAAAATGTAAATTAATAATGCATTAAAATAGTTCAGAATTCATTATTTTGCGCGTTGGGTGCTTCAAATTCAAAACTTTATTTTTATAAATATATATATTACATTATTGTTACACATTAATTTAAATCTTTTTACTTTATTTTTATATACTTTCAATAAAAATTTCTTGCACTGTTCATTATGGTTCTCCTCTAAAAGTTAATTTAGTTGTTTATTATAAAACTATTTCCTTTTTGAAAAGAAAAGAAAAAAAAAAACTCCATTGTGTAAATGATAATAAAAAAATCACAGCTCCCTCACAAAAATATATCTTTAGAATTTTAGTTCACTAGCAAGTATTATGCAATTTCTCCTCAAAATTGAATGTAAATTTTAGAATATAATTTTGCACATTTTCAAGACATAATATATGTAATATTGTATGAATAATTCTATTTATTAAGTAAACAATAAGATAAAATAAGAGAGGGACATATGTGGTGAATGGAGAAGGCAGTTGCCCCCTCTCAATTTTTTTTATTTTTTTTATACAGTTTTCGTTGATTTATATCTATATATATATATATAAATATATATATCAATTTGTCCCTTCTTGCATACTTTTTTTTTTACACTTTTCTTTTTTATTTATAAATTTTATATAATTTATTAATTTTTGTCCATAGTAAAATCAAGTCTGTCATTATATATATGGAAGATTTTAATTAACTATATAAGAGTAACTCCAATCACAAAAATTATTTTGGTCTTGAATCAACAATAAAATGATGAAATTTTAGCACTATATTCTTTTCTCATTCTAATCACAATATTAAAAGTTACACAAAAAAATATATTCATTATTATTGTATTATTTTATTAATAAAATAGAATATTCTCTTTATTATTATATTATTTTACTAAATCAAAATAATTATTATATCCAATTAAGTTTGGTTTGTTTTATTGTATTTTGTTAGATATTTCTTTAATCATTTTACATTTTAATCTTCATTTTCTTAAAAGTATATATTAGAAATTTTGATTAAAATTTAAAAAAAATGTACAAATATTTAATTATGATATATTTAAATTTTTATTAAAAAAATACTAATTACATATATAATTCAAAATTTAAACGCAAAACATAAATTACCTGAATTTATATCATAAATAATATATATACATTTACAAAATATTAATATAAAGAATAAATAGTATTTTTGCTCCTAAACTTTTGATACTACTAGATTATAGCCCCTAAAATATACGGTTAGTTAAAATTTTCCCCTAAACTATTGATACTATCAAATCGTACCCCCTGTTATGATTTGCATAAAATAATTAGTATTTTTGCCCCCCAAACATTGACAACTACCAAATTGTGTTCCTTTCAATTATATAAATTTTAAATATTTATTTTTCAATTAGTTCTTAAAAAATTAAAGAAAAATTATTAGAAAAATTTAATAAAAGACTAAAATTATTTAAAATAGAGTATGTGGTTGCTACAATGTCTCATCATTACTATAGCTTATCAGAATCAAGATCACTTGTCAAATTACCGTGTCTAATCATTATAATATTGACGCATCACTTAATTTTTCTTTTATTAAAAAATTGTTAACTCTTTTAGTAATATGATGTGTCAAAATTAAATGATGTGTTAGTATTATATTGATTGGACACATTATGAGACACGGTTATTTGACAAGGGTCTTGATCGGCAAAATAATGAAGAATTTGCTGCTTGGTGAGGTGCCATGTGATGTGGTTACTTTTAGATAGGAAAATAATTGACTTACTTAAACAATAATAAATGAATGTTGCTATAAGTTGGAGCAATATATGTGTCCAAATATTATTTGATGTGTGATATAGTATAAGTGGTTAAATAATTTGATATTTTTTAATATCTTATATATGTTGAAATATGTAAAATTTAGCCAATACTAAATTTAATAATTTACAAAATAGTGCATAATAAACATTATAGGTGCCCCACAACAATGTTCATAATAAATAGGCTCAATTTGCTCATAATGAAATTATGAGTAGTCAAAACCAACAATAACCATCTTTTCTATTTATTAAAGACTGTTATACGTAGATACGTACGCTCACGACAACAAAAATGAAATAGTTGAAAACAATCGTATACGGTGATGTTTGGTTGGGTGTAATAAAATGTAATGAAATGAGAAATAATTAATGTTTATTCTATTTTTTGTTTTGTTGTATTTTAGAATATTAGAATATTATTCAAATGGAATAATTTTTTCACTATTTTAGTGGAATGACTATTCCATTTGAAAATGAGAGGAAATATCATTCTAATGCACAATTGAAACAGATTTAATAATTTTTTTTATCAATTTTTTTTATTTATATTAACTTTTATTTCTACTCCACTCCATTACTATTATTTTCCCCATTCTTATTCATATTCTTTTATTTTCATTCACTCTAACCAAACATCAGCTTAATGTAACTACATATCATTTATATTAGAAGAAAAGTAGTTAATTTTTGTTAATAATCATATTATTAATCTAACTACCATACCTATAATTCTAATGCTGTGAAGTATATAAATTTTTGTGACAATTTTCTTTATTATTTTGATTTATTTTTTTATTATAATATACTCTGTCTAATTTTAATATATATGTATAAATATTTGATGTTTTTAATTTGTTACTGTTTTATTTTATTTTATCTTCCGTAAAACTCGTTATAATGTTACTAAAATAGTGTTTCAGTCTAATAAGAGTTTATTAATCTCTACTAAGACTGATGATTTGGTCCATATAACTTTTATTTTCATTTTGAAAAAATCTTTGTTAATTAATTTTAAAATAAAAACTAATTAAAATTAAATTTTGATTAAAATAATATTTTTTGATAAAACTAAAACAAAATTATGATGAGTTTAATTTCAGGGTCGGGTGTTTTCCTATGTGTCAATTTATTTTCTGTTTGTTTAGTTTTGTTCGAGTTGTTTTATTTATGTTTTTCATTTAATGAATAATGTCTCGTGTGTGAGAGATTGTAATCTACCTTGTTTGATTCATTCACTTTGTCATATTAATTCTTATCATTGCTCTCTGTGAGCAAATTCTAGTGGTCAAACATTGTAGCAAAATTAAATGTCGAGATGCTTTAGGCTTTGAGATGAGTTGTATGTTACTTGCAAATCGATAATAATATTTGTATGCCCATTAGATGGTTGAGATTTGCTTCTTTATTAATGGAATTTTCCTCTATTTTTTTTTAAAAAAAAACTTAACAATTTTTTTAAAAAAAACTTAGGCCAAGGTCGGGCAGAGCTTAGGCATGGCTTGAGGTGACGATTTCACGTAACCTACATTAAGGCAGGTGACGGGAAAGGCAGTCGACAGGTCCTCATATGATAGGTTGCTGGGTTTGTTGGCTTCACTTGGAGTTCCTATATTTCTATTGTGTTAAGATTTGAGTTTGATTTAAACCCCAATCCTTATTTTTGGTCGGAAAATCTCCCAAATCATCAGTCTGTTGGCAAATCCACAGTCTCGTTAGTACCATACCGTTATTTGTTAGCATATATAAACCATGCATGTCATAATTAATCAATGATCCATGTCATTAATAAAAAAATTATTTTAACAAAATAAAAAAGTAACACTTTTAATTAATTAAATTTTATTTTTACATTTAATCTAACATTAAACTAAAAAATTAAAAATAAATATAATTAAATCTAACAAAACCCTAATCCTTACTATTGAAGACCAAGTAAAAAAAAAACTATTCAAGAACGTTCTTCTTCTTCCTCCTCTTTTTCCTCTATTTATCCTAAATAAAATCTTATTAATATTTTAATTATTTAAATTGATTTATTTTTCATTTTTTAATTAATTAAATTGATTTTAAAATTTATCAAAATAATTTTTTCAATAACGGCATGTTATACATGTTATGAATAAACTGTGAATTTTTCAACAAGCTCGTGGTTTGGGAGGTTGATCCACCAAAAATAAAAATTAGGGGTTAGTTGTAACAAAAGGTAAAAATAAGGGAATTTTCACACTAATTATTCCAACTTTTTTAAAATTTGATTTTAATTTTTGAGATGATTGAATATAATTTTTTGAGCTTTGTCTTTAACTGTGATGAGTTTTGAATTACAAAATTAAAAGGATGTTTGACTCCTTATCTAAAAACTTGTTTTTTGTTTTTAAAACCTAAAAATTGTTTTCTGAAAGTAAGTAGGGGTGTTTGTTATTGTTTTTAGAAAATCATTTTTAAAAACAAAGTTATAAAAACAGAAAATTTTGAGAACAACAAAAAATTTGTTATAGTTGTTTTCAAAAAAAAAATTGTTAATTTTTTTTCTCACATAACTTTTTTAATTATTATTATCTCACATCATTTTATCTCTCATTAATTTATCTATCATCACTTTTTCTAACATCACTTTCTCTCTCATCACTTTTGTTATTCTTATTTTCTCTCTTATCACTTCTTATATCCTCATTTTCTCTTTCCTCATTTTTTTTATCTCGTCATTTTCTTTGTCATTTTTTTTCTTGCATCAATTTTTCTCTTCTTAATTTTTCTTTCTCAAAATTTCTCTCATTATTTTTTCTCTCCTTATTTTTCATTATTTTTTTCACATTACTTTATCTCATTATTTATTACAAAATTTAAATTTTTTTCTATTTTTAAATATATTTATTAACTTTTTATTTAATATTTAAAAAAAAATAAAACTAAAATATTATTTTTAGAAAACATCAACCAAACACTTATTATTTTTTAAAACTACAAAAACTGTTTTCTGTTCTTGTTCCTGAATACACAATTTTGAAAACAAAAAACAGAAAACAATGTCAAACAAGCTTTTAGTTTTTATTTGTTTTCCGATAAATTTGAGTTTGATTTGAATCACATAAATGGTGTTCTTTTTTTTTTTTTTCAAAATTCTTGATATTTGGCCTTGAGTTTATTTTAATTTGGTGATGTTTTGTTCAAGTTCAATTAAACAAAATGATAAAAAAAAAACTGTAATAAACTGAAATATATATACTAATTGTCGAAAATATCTTATATATATTGTTAACTTATCATATAAATAATTGAATAGTTGTAATAAATAATATATATGAAAGATTTTTCAATGGTTATTACCTAGAGATATATACTATAAATCATTAAGCAAGTTTTTGACGAGTAATGATTATAATGATGGTGAAAATAAATAAATAAATATATAAAATTAATAATTTCAAATTTTTTAGATTAATTAGGCAATAAACTTTTATCTCATGGAATAGATAAAAGTAATAAATCAATAATGAAGAAGGAATGGAAAATGAATATTAAATAATATTCTTTTTAATATTTAACTAATAAATATGTGACCGTCATATCATTAGTTAACCTTTCCAAAATTTTGAAAAAGTTAAAATTTATTTTTAGAAATATTAATTAACAATTATAAATGTGGATAATTTATAATTGGCTTTTATACCATCAATGTGCAAAAATATGGGAGTTATACTTTTCTTAATTTGTATGGGAAAATTTATTAAATAAAAAATTAAAGTATGAGAAACACAATTAGTAGCTAAATAAAATATGGAAATGTTATATTTTTTATCATAGTTATGTTTTCTTTGATTTTGAAGATAATTTTATTTTATTTTATTTTTTCCTTCATTTTTAATTATTTTTTCCTTCGTTTTTCCTTACTTATTTTTTCTTCCATTCTTTTCTTTTTCTTTTTTTTTTCTACCAAAATTTTCTTTTATCCTTGATTTTTCTTTCCATTCTTTTTTTTTTATTTATTTATCTATTTTTTTCTTTCATTTGTATTGTTTTGTTTTTTTTTGTTCATATTTTTTCATTTTTTCCTTTTTTTCCTTTTCTTCATTTTTGTATTTATTACTTTCTCCTTCCATTTTTTTTTCTTTTTTCACACATATGAGCTTTTTTTTCTTTTTTTATTCTTCCATTTTTTTCTTCATTTTTTTTCTTTTTTTTCTACCAATTTTTTCATTCATATTTTTTTCTGTCAATTTTTCCATTATTTTTTTCCTTCAACATTTCTCTTGTTTTGTTGTTTTCATATTTTTTAGTTTTTTTTCCTTCATTTTTATTCATTTTTTGTACTTATTCTTTTCTCATTCCATTTTTTTTTTTTGCTTTTTTTCACACATATTTTAATATTACATAATTATTATACTTTTTTTTATTTATTATCTTTTATTATTGTAATTTTTTTTATAGTTTTTCCCACTATATGTAAAAAAATTCAAATCAATTTTTTCAGCACTTTCTTTTTACTGTAACCCTTATAGGAACACCAAAATTTGGAAAGAAAACTAATAAAAAAATGAAAACGTGAATAGACAACCAATTACCCTAATGGGAACATTCAAATCTAGAAAAATAAATTATATGAAGAAGATGGGAGAGAAGGGAAAGGGGGTGGATATGATTTTTTTTTATTTTGAGATGTGTGGCAACTCATTACCTTCCCGTTCTTTGTGTGTATATTTCTGGTGGTAACTTATTACCTTCACGTTCTTTGTATGTATATTTCTGAGGGTAACTGGTTATCTTCACATTCTGATGTGTGTGTATATTTATGGGTTCTTTATGGTAACTGATTACTTATGTTACTAAAATCATAGTTACTTCTTATTCCTTTTGTAATGAAGTGTTCTTTTTTTTCCTCCAAATTTGATATTTCTTTTCATATTTAATATGAGTAACCCGTCACCCCTCTTATGGTAACTGGTTACCTCTCTTATGGCAGAAAGTTACTGCTCTCAGGATAACTGGTTACCCCTCCCGGTACATGTTGTTTAACCTAACTCTAGGATATTTTTTACATAACTGTCAAAGATCAATCAAGTAACTTGGTACCTTACCCAGTATTTGAAAAAAGAAACGTAAAAGCTCAAAAAAAATGTTTATGATAAATAAAAATAATTTTAAACACAATTCATATTACAAAAAAAATTGCAAAACAACCAAAGAAAAATTTAATATAAAAAAAATATATGCTAAAAAAATGATAATCAAATTACAAACTTACCCTTCCAATATAATAAAATAAAACAATAACATAAACCAACTTCTATAAAAAAAAATGAGAAAATAAGTCCATAAAAATGAAAATTCTTTAAAAAAAAAAAAACCATATTTTTGCACACTCCATTAAAAATCTTATATAAAATGTAATTTCCTTTTAAAATAACCATACATGTGTAGTAATCATACATACATATGCAGTAACAATTACATTAAGAGTGCCAAAATATATATTTTTACATATTATTAAGAAGTTAGACTCGTACATATTTGCTATTATTATTATTCTAAGTATATATATAACATTACTCCCAACGAACTCATATTTTTTTTTAACTATTGACGCCGATAAAATATTTTCTTGAAATATTTTTCACCAAAATTGTAATCATATCCAGCTTGAATGCACATATGGAGATGAAAAGATGATGAGCTGATATTACCTGGCATACTTAAAACCTCATAAAATTCAACACAAACCATCAATATATTTCATATAATTTGATCCCTATATAAGGAGATCCATATACCATATATTGTCACTTCAACCAATATATCAGTAAGAAATATTTATATATTATAATTAACTTGCTAAATATCAAGTGAAAAAAAAAACATGGCAAAATGGTGTGTCATTATTGCTTCATTGGCAATTATTCTAATGGGAACAACTATGGCTAGAAATTTGCCTACTGAAGCAGTAGCAGACAATCATGCCGGTCTTAATGACCAAAAAACCTTTGGCATTTTCGGTGGCACCCCCGGGGGCAGCGGCGGTAGCATCCCAGCCAGCGGCGGGCTGCCGGGGATGTTTGGCGGATCAATTGGAGGCTTGCCTAGTTTTGGTGGTGACAGTGGTACTTTTGGGACATTCCCTGGTTTTGGTGGATCCAATGGTGATGATTTCTTTGGAACTTTTCGTCAACCTTGAAAGAGTTTTTGATCAAATTTTAACTGTGTTTTTTTTTTCTATTCTTATGTTTTTGTGTGTATTTTCTAGTCATATTTTGAGTTTGATATATCTAATGTTGGTTTGTGTGTGTTTGATTATGGAATGAGATAATAAATGCTTTACTATTGTCATTTGTTACTTTCACTCGTTTCTTTATATTTTAATTTTTTTGTTATGGATTGCATTGTAATGTTCTACAAAAAAGTTGATAACATGTTCGTGTAAATTGTTCTTTTGAGTTACATTTGTATAATATGTATACTCAAAATATGCAAGTATTATACTCAATAATGTGACCACAGTATTTTCTAAAACATGTTAGGATATTGAAAATGGTCTAGAAATAGAATGAAGTATATAGTAAGAAGCATAAGGTTTTATCTGAAAATTAATTAGTGATGAGTGGAGTAACTCATAATCTTATAAATTATTGAATATATTTCATGTGGGATATTTTCTCTAACATCCTCTCTCAAGATGGTGGTTATTTTTGCTCATCAATCTTGAATGGCTCGATCGCAATTAGCTTGTTGGCTCACTATCCCCGAATCATAATAGGCTCTTTTGACTCTCTTTTTTAACCGGTTTTAGATTTGGATCGGATACATACTCGTTAGAGTTTTCTTTGGCTCTTGATACCATGTTACAATGTGGAATATTGTCTAGAAATTTTCTTTGGCTCAAAATGATCTAGAAATAGAATAAGGTGCATGGTAAGAAGTATGAGTTTTATCTCAAAATCAGATGGTGATGAGTGGAGTAACTCATACTCTTATAATAAATTATTGAATATACCCACACACTTTCTACATGAGATATTTTCTCTAACAAAACAGTCATAATTTTGATAAATGCGATTCATAGATTTCTCTTTTTTGTTGAGTTTTATTTAAAATATAAAATACTTAATTTAATATTTTGTCTTTAACTACCAGAAATAAATATATTAAATTTGGTTAGAAACTACTTTTAAAATTCAATTTATGGCAAAAATTACTGTACTATTGGTAGCTGACGAGAACTGTATTTTTTTTTTAAGTCCAATTTCTTGTAGTAAATTTTGAACTTATTAACCACAGTTGAAATTTGGTTTTTCGATTTGTAATTTTTAACGCTAGTTAAGCCAAAATACACGTTTATATCAGATAAAGATCATCGAGAGATATTAGATCATAATTCAGCTAAAAATAAATATGATCACACAATCACACTGTGTTTTTATGTGTTATTAAATGAGAGGATAGCTCTTTAATTTGAAATTTAATTAAATAATAATTAAGCTTAATTTGTTTTAAGATAAAATGTGGCAGCTACAAATTCGTCATTAGCATTGGAAAGTAATACTCTCTATTATATATTAATTACTCTTCATATTCATTCTTGTTCAAGTTCACAATCATAACAATAAAAATATATGCTCTAAAAATTTGCACTAATAATTTTTTACACTCCTTAACTGATATCATTTTATAACATATAGTGAATTTTAGTTTAAATATATATATATATATAATTAGTTGAACAAACATGTTGTATCAGTAATTATTAAAAAAAATAGTACATATTTTGAGTGCATATTATATATTATAATAATACCTAAAATCATTGATTAAATGAGCCAATTAAAAAATATAATTTTGGACGCGATATAAAAGTTGAACTATTTTTCTTACAATAATCGAAAACCCCTTCTTTTTTTTTCTTCCAAGCATATGTAATTCTTGTAAAAATTGAAAAAAATCAATGAACTCAAAGTTTAGCTAGAAGCCCAAATTAAGGTGATCAAAATTCAAAAAGTCACAGACACACGTAAATATTTATATATATATATATTATTTGATCGATTAAATACATAAAATGTATGCATGGGACTAATAAACCACGAAAATCACAAGAATGCCTTGAAAGAAACCATTTAATTAATTCTCTTAGAAATAAAATTAAAAAGCAACAATAATGTGCAACGCGTATAAATTAACACAACTGTTTAGATATACCTAACCTATTTAAGCTTCTTAGATATATAATGAGATTCTTAGGTAGGCACATTAATATCGTAGGCGGGTTTTCTGTTTTCGATATACTTGGAGAAATTATAACTTAATTTTTTTTGTATGACTAAGTATATAATAATTATTGTAAGCATCCCGCTAATTTTTAGAAAATTCCGATAAATATATAATGTCGAAATCAAGAACTCGTGCAGCTAATTGTTTAAACTCTGATTTCAGCACCGTAAATTATTCAGAATTTCTCAAAAATAAGCGGGATGTCTGTTATAATCATAATGTACGTCATCATGTGAAAAAAAATGAACTATAATTTCTCCAAATGCCGAAAATAAAAAGTGCTACTACAATATTGTGATATTTGATAGGAGCAAAAGTGATACCCACCTAAAAAAAATCATATTTATATATATATATTTGTTCACGGTTCACCCATTTCTGGAAATTAATGCATGCATGCATGGCTTAACTATAATTTAGCCACTAGTATAATAATAATATGCACATGACTACGCATCTCGATCGAACATTGTGATATTTTGTTGAGGAAATTTATGATACTTTATGGAAAGTTAATTATCTTTCATGTCATTATTTTTACACGTTGTGTTATAATTACAGCAAAACTTCTCTATATAATAATAATAATAATATTGAGATTAATATATTTTTATTATTATGAAAGGATTATAACTTAATAGAATTAAATTTATAAAATATTAAAAATTTAAATTTAAATTTAATTATAATTATAATTATAATTGATAAAATATGTCAAATTTAATATATAAATAATAATAAATAAAAATGACATAAATGTATAACTATAATATACAAATCTATATAATATTATAAATATACAAAATTATTTTAAAAATCTAAATTAATAATTAATTTTATTATAAATTTTATAATACATATAAAATATCATATATATAAATAAGTTTAATATTAAGACAATTATTATTACAGTGAAGAAATATTTTATAAATGTGTGATCAATAAATATTATTATTTTTATTTATAACTACTGATCCTAATAAGTTGGGGCTAAAATTTTCTATAACTACATACGAGTTATCTATATATATATATATATATAAAGGAGAGCTTCAAGTATATTATGTGGCACTCTAAAATCTCTTCAAATCACTCTTTCTATTTTCTCATTTAATCTAATTTTTTTTATTCATTTTCTATTTTCTAACAATTGAAAATATCAATATATATACATATTAATTTGATTAAAAATTTATTTAGTTAAATATCTTAACTACTTATTTATTGAAAAATACTAAAAAAATTAATTAAAAAAGAGCTTCAAAGAGATTATGTGGCACTCTAAAATCTCTTCAAATCACTCTTTCTAAACAGTTATCACAATTAGATTTTATTATATTATTATATCATTTTATAATTAACATTTTACAATCTAAAGTATCTAATTTTTTATTTTCTTTAATATTTTATTCATTTTTTTCAGTTTTAACCCATAAAAGTATGCCGTTACAAAATAATATGTTGCTTTTACAGGCAGTTCTCTTCCTTAGAAAGATAACTACCTTGATATTGGTAAGAACATATAATACCTGAATATTAATGAGAATTAAATTTATTATTGGGTGTTGAATCGCTTGATGCTGTCATTTTTATTTAAAATTCTAATTATTATTATTTTCACTAAAGAAAGTAAACTCTGAGTATATCGATTTACATTGTATATATGAATTTTAAAGAACCCACGTACCAAATTTTCAGTTTTTCTTTTCGCTATGTAATTCAGTAAATATTAAATCTATATCTTTATATCTATATCTATATCTATATCTATATCTATATATATAAATGAGAGTTTCGAGAAGATTATGTGAGACTCTAAAATTTATTCAAAGCACTCTTTCAATTTTCTCATTTAATCTAATTTTTATTCATTTTCTATTTTCTAAAATATCTTAACAATTACAAATATTAATATTATATATACATATTAATCTAGTTAAAAATTTAATTTGCTTAAATATCTTAACTACTTAATCATTGAAAAATACTAAAAAAAATTAATTAAAAATTACATAATAGTTTTCGGTTCTCTATATATCTATTTTTCTGATTATATTATAATTATGTTTTTTATTCAAAAGTGAATAGTTTTACAAAATATTATAATTATTATCATCAATCATCAATATTTATAATTGTATTTTTCTCTTATTTGATATTTTACTAAGCTTGTGAAAATAAGATATTACTAATGGCATTCTTGGGATTTGTGATTTTTTTTCACTATAATAAATAAATATTTTATAGATTGTAATTGTAGTGGACATTCCCGCAGCAACAAAAGATGCGGAGGTTGATGTGAAACACGAAAGATTCTTTTTAGAAATAAGGAACACATTATGAATGAAAAATAATATTACTAAAAATAAAATAATGCACAACAACAAAAATAATAAATGTTTATTTAAATTATTTATGTTTTTTTTTAATTTAAATGTAATAGTTTTACAAAAATATATATTAACAACATGTATAATTTAATTTAAATTTGATTTATTTCAACGATTTATATTTTGAATTTAAATTTGATTAGATATTTCATTACAACAACTATTTAATTAAATTTTAAATATAAGTAAACAATACTTTTTTCTCATTTTTTATATTACTTTTTTAATTTATAGCTATTAATTTATTAAGGAATTTTTTTTATCTATTTTGTCTGTTCTCTTTTTTCACATTTTTATTTTAATAAAAATTATAATAGATAAAAATATCTACATATAATAATAATAATAATAATAATAAAATCTATCTATTTATATTTTAACTTTTTGACAAAATACAGGATCTAAATGTTAACTTTTAACAATAAAATATTCAAACGGGTAATCAACCAAATTATACGTGGTTCAAATAATCTATCTTTACATTCCTATTTTTTAATTTTTGACAAAACACAAGGTCCACAAGTTAATTTAAAAAAAAAATTAATGGTCAAAATTGGTAAACAACTAAAATACAATGTTCAAAATGGTGTGAACCCTTATAGAAAACATAAACAATTTTTAACATTTTGAATAAATATATGATCCACAGGTTAATTTTTAAAAATAAACAATCAAAATGAGTAATCGGCCAAAATATAGTGTTCAAATAATAGATTTATCTATTTCTATTTTAATATTTTGACAAAACTTGAGGTCTACAAGTTAATTTGTAAAAATAAAAGTTCTAATGGTTGATCGACTAAAATACAAGGTTCAAAATAGTGTGAACCCTTACAGAAAACAAAAATGATATAAATATATAATTTAATTTTCATAAGAAGTTTGAACATTTTAAATAAATACATGGTCCAAAGGTTCATTTTAAAAAACATAGGGTCAAAACGGGTAATGACCAAAAATACAGTGTTCAAATAATCAATCTATCAATTCCAATTTTTATTATTTTGACAAAACACGAGATCTAAAAGTTAATTTTTAAAAATAAAGACTTCAAACAGGTAATTGGCCAAAATAAATCTTACACAAAATATAAATTTTCTTATACATAATTTAGACTTTCTATAAAAAGAACTACGCAAAGCGTATAATAATAATAAATAAAAGTAAATGTACAACAAGCTTTTTGAACTTTGTTTTTAGTACTTTAAAATTTGTCAGAATTTTTCAAAAATCTACAGGAGGTTCACTATACAATAACAGTGAACACCATCATGAAATAAAAAATTATGGTCAAGATTTCTTCACGTGTCTATATAAAGAACATGTTGTACGAGTATGGTCAAAATGAATCACCACCACAGTCTCCCAAAAAATATTTTAAAATATATATGTTTTAATAATTACAAAAGACTGCGCGGAGTGCGGTTATATTTTCTAGTTTCAATATAGAGTAATACTTTATGGAGATTTCAATTATTGTATATTGTAAAAAAAATTGTCTTTGAAGCATTTTTTTTTTGTTAGTCATCTCTCATAATACAGTGATTTGTATGTATTTTGGTTAGACAATAAATTATTTGGATGGAATTTTAATTTATAAAATATTGAAAATATGCACATTCAATTGGGATGGTCTGTTGTAATCAGACAATTAATTAGTTTGAACTCTATTTTGTTATCGGTTAGATATACATCTACAAATTATTTTTTTGAACTCACCTCATATAAAAGCACCCTTTGTATCATTTTTTGGTTAAGTGAAATGATAATCTTTTCTTTCATTCTTAAACACTAATAGTGTGTAATTTCTTCTAGAGTTAAAATTAAATGTACTTTAGAATATATTTAATGTTGTCAAAACTGTATTAGTTTACTTATTTTTTTTATTAAATTTTAATCCGTATAGATTTCCGTCCAATTAATTCTATTGTTAATTTTCACCCCACCCAACCACTTGAGACAATAGAAATTATTTTCTATTATTGTATAGAGAGAATTTATAATTAAATTAACTACGTACGTACCTACAAATTAGAGACTAATAAATATAAATTTTGCAAGTAATCAGTACGGAAATCAATAATTAATATTACTAAATGTACGAAAGTCTTTGGAACCAAATTTATAGTGAAACGTTGTCCGAGCTAGTTTTATTTTTGTAGTAGAATAAACGGAATTTTTAAAAAATATGGTTTTTATACTATAAATTTGAAAAAAAATATGTGAATTATATATTTTTTAATTTGTATAGGAAAATTTGTTAAAGAAAAAATTAAAGTATGAAAAATGCAATTAGTAGTTAACTAAAATATAGAAATGTCATATTTTTTATCATAATTGTATTTTCTTTGATTTTGAATGTAATTTTATTTTATTTTTTTTCAATTTTTTTATTTTTTCCTTCATTTTTTAATTATTTTTTCAATTATGTTTTTCCTTACTTATTTTTTCAACCATTTTTTCATTTTTTTTTCTACCAATTTTTTCCTTTATCCTTTTTTTTTCTTTCCATTGTTTTGTTTTTTTATTCATATTTTTTCAGTTTTCTTTCTTTTCTTTTTTCCTTTTTTTTATTTTTTTCTTCCATTTTTCTTCATTTTTGTAATCATTATTTTCTCCTTTCATTTTTTTTTTCACACATATGAGCTTTTTTTTTCTTCTTCCATTTTTTCATTTTTTTACCAATTTTTTCATTCATATTTTTTCTTTCCATTTTTCCATTATTTTTCTTCTTCTTTTCATTTTTATTCATTTATCTTCTTTTTTTTCTTCTTTTTCATCTATTTTTTTTGTTTCAGCATTTTCTTTTAACTGTAACCCTTATAGGAACACCAAAATTTGGAAAGAAAATTAATAAAAATATGAAAACATGAATGAGTAACCAGTTACCCTGATGAGAACATTCAAATCTAGGAAAAAAAATATATGAAGAAGATGGGAGAGAAGGGAAATGGGGTGGATCTAATTTTTTTTCTATCTTCAGGTTTGTGGTAACTAGTTAGCTTCCCGTTCTTTGTGTGTATATTTCTCGGGATAATTGGTTACCTTCATGTTCTTTGTGTGTATATATCTGGGGGTAACTGGTTACCTTCACATTCTGTTGTATGTGTATATTTCTCGATTCTTTGTGGTAACTGGTTACCTATGTTACTAAAATCATACTTACTTCTTCTTCCTTTTTTAATGAAGTGTTATTCCTCTTTTTACTTCAAATTTGATGTTTCTTTTCATATTTAATATGAGCAACTCGTCACCTCTCTTATTATAACTGGTTACCCCTCTTATGGCAGAAAGTTACTCCTCTTAGGATAACTGGTTACCCCTCCGGGTACATGTATTTAACCTAGCTCTAGGATTTTATTTTACATAACTATCAAAGATCAATTAAGTAACTGGTTATCTTACCCATGATTTAAAAAAAAAAACATACAATCTAAAGAAAAAAAATGTTTATAATAAATAAAAAATAATTTTAAACACAATCCATATTAAAAAAAATGTGCAAAACAACCAAAGAAGAATTTAATATAAAATTAGTAATATAAAAAAAAAATAAGCTAAAAAAATAATAATCAATTACAAACATACCCTTCAAAATTAATAAGACTTGATTAAGAGTAAAATTATGGCATAAACCAACATTTATACAAAAATATGGGAATATAAACCCATAAAAATGAAAATTCTTAAAAAAAGCCATAAATTAATTTTTTTTTTAAAAAGCCATATTTTTGCACACTCTATTAAAAATCTCATATAAAATGTAATTTCCTCTAGAATAAATTGAAAAGAAAAATAATTAGTACGGAAAATACAAATAATAATAGAAATATTATTAGAATAATGATTATAAAAAGTATAAAATTATGAAAATTTTTAACTAAAAACAAATCAATGGCCTTAAATCTTTTTCTTTCATCTCTAGCTACTTGATTAATAATGTAACAAAAGTTTAACCATATATGTTGTTGACGCCGTTTTTCGTCAACTTAAACAGTAGAGCAATTAAGCAAATGGAAAATGGAGCGAATGGATTTTAAGAGGAAGACAAGAAGATTTTTACGTGGTTCAGCAGTTAGTTCTACCTAGTCTACGAGTCTATGTTATTAAGACTTGGAGTTTTCTGGAAATTCTTCAAAAATGAATTACCCAGAGCTTTCTCTCCAGAAATCAGAATTCGATCCATTACAAGTGGTGATTCCTTCTCTATCTATAGGGAAGGTTACAGAGTTCATTCTCACATATTTCGGGAAGATATTCTCTATATCAATTGAAATAATGATATTAAATGTGATATCTCCTATATACATGGAAACGTCCCATGGAAATCAGGAATGGATAACAGATAAAATGATATCCCTTAAATTAGGGGATTAAATAACAAGAAACACGTTCACACGTAATGGGTTATTTCAGATGAATTATCCAATCTTCGAGATCGACCATTAGCATTGACTCAGTCGAGACCAAGAGTCATTCACGAGCTTGCCACCCCAACTTCGTGCTATGCTCAGGGCATGTGGGTGTCGTCAAAGCTGCTACATCCGAGCTTGTACTTCCCGAGTTCAAGCTATCTCGCTTGAAGGCAATTGGTGAAAAATATGTTTAAGTGTCATGCCGTGCGAGCTCAGAACATATTCAAGGTTACACATCTTCAAGCTTTCGAGATCGGCAATTACAACAGAGCGGTCTGACTGAAGGATCAAATGATGACCATGCACACTTCGAGCTCACAACCGACGAGCCTAGCTTTCGGGATCAAGACTCTTTATCTCGAAATTTGGGTATAAAATATATATGGGGGATCTCCTAAAAAATGTAATTGAAAATTAAGTTAAGCATTAAGTATAAGAAATTCATGTGTAAATTGTAGCATCTCAAGACTCCTTATAAGGATTAGTATGTTGATTAGTGTGTTGGGAGGGCACAATTGAAATTATCGTGTAATTATGTGTTTATAATTAAATATATATGTGGTTATGTGAATTATGTGAGTTATATAATGATATGATTGTTTATGTGTGTTAAATTCGCTTAAAGACCCGCTTTTGTAAAAAATTGGTATTTCCATAATTTTGACCTGTTGAGGATATAACTATAATTTTTTAAGTTATGTGCTTGAGACCACATTATTATATGGATATATTCATGATAATTGGCAGGAGTCGATCATTTTGAGCAATTTAGCAGAAGAGTCACAACGAGGATAAATACCCCACTCATGGTGAGCCAAGGGGTATTTTGGTAATTTTACACATTTCGGGATTTGTTGAAAAATGAGAGTATTTGATAGGAAATAAATTGTATTTGATGAATTGGTTGATTAACTTGGAGATAAGGAGTATAATTTGAGGTTTAGTGATAAATTAGGCTAAATGACTAAAATGCCCTTAAAACTTGATTAAGGGGCTTATGGAAATGAAGAGTAAAATGGTCATTTGACCATTTGGCAGTGATTTTTTTTTTTTTTTTGGCTAAGTCTAGAACCCAGCTGCTACTCACGTTCAAGGATTCTCTTAGCTCTCATTTGATCATTTTGGAAGAACATTCTCAAGGATACAAAGCTCAACAGCTAGATCAAGTTGTGACTGGAGCTGCCAAAATTTTAGTAACACAAGGATTTTCAGAATTTAAGAGAAGGTATTGATGTTCACTGATTAATGTTTTTATAAATGTTCCAAAATTCCAAATGATGTATGACTGATAAACTTACTTCGCTTCAATCTCAAAATTTTAATTTGTAAGTAACTAAGAGTAATCTATATGATCCATTTCAAGTCCGAGGATATAAATATATAGGAAAAAAATTTGGGTGAGGCTTTTTTGTTTTGACATAGAGAAATTGTGTGTATTGTGGTGATAGCAGATATCCCACCAGGTTTTGATAAATTTGGAATAATTTATAGTGTCGAAATCAATGTTCAAACATTTAATTGCATGCATGTCTGATTCTTTTATACGCGTGTTAAATAGATTGTTTGAACTTTTATTTTGGCACCCTCAATTATTTGGAACTTTTCGAAAATAAGTGGGATGCCTAGTATAACTATTATGTATACTGTCATATAAAAATATTTAGTTATAATTTCTTCATGTGCCAAAAATAAAAATACATCTACCATAGAAGCTATCACAACCCGAGCCCTAGGCTGTGGCAGAGTTGTAATATCCATAACTTAGGTGGTCAAAAGTCAAACTTTGACCCTTGGTAGAAAATAGTCTTTATAAATGATCTTTTAATTTATTTTAAATATTACTATAATTATATAAGTCAAGACAACGGATTAACTCCTATAATTATATATGAAAATATTACGGATAAAAGTATGATCGTTTATCTTAATACATAGAACAATAATATCCCCACAGTTATATAGTCACCAAACAGTTAAATTTAATAAGTCATAAAACACCAAAATAATACTTAGCATCCACCATTCTTCATTTCTAACTATTACATAGCTAACTTAGATAAACAGACCGATAGGTTCCAAATTAAATACATAATGTTCAAAAGATAGGATTAGGGCGCTAAACACATTAGCTTCAGCGATAATTCACCTTATCCACAATTTTGCGTCACTAGGATCCTGGAATGGGAGAGATATAGGGGGTGAGCTTATAAAGCCCAGTAGGAAAGCAACTAATAACATAGGACTCACAAGTTCAATAAAAACCCCTGCATGGTTAGCTTTTTAAAACAAAACATACATCATCATGTATACACCAAAATAGAGAGAAACCATAAATAATCATAAGAGCACTAGACCCCTAGTTCCCGTTACCCACCATAGAAAATCCGACATCCTAAACCGGGTAGCCGGACCTGATAACCACCACAATGGGGAGGCTCAGAACACTTCCTGTATACAGATGCTAGGTCTTTACACCTACAGGTGAGTGGACACCTGATCTACCTATGATGACACAGAGACTAGGTCGTAAAACAACAACATGCACAAATCATGATCACTATGGCTCTCATCGATATAACCAAATGCAGGTAAACATGAAAAGAAAGAAACATATTCCCTTTTTATTTTAGAAAATTGGGCAGCATAACAACTGCATTTGTATAAAACCCAAAAATCATAACCTGCATAATTAAGTTAACAAAATAATATATTTGGCACTCAGTGCCCTCAGAACAGAACAGAAAACATGCAGATTAAGTTTTTCCATTTTTCAAACATTTTATCAATATCAAAATTGGAATATGTTAATGCACTTCAATAAGAGTACAACAAGTCCAATAGTCAAGTTGAGTCCCTACCTCTTAAGAATTTTCAGTCCGAGCCCCAAGCGACACTCCCAAGCTTAACGATTATCCTAGAGTGAATTAAATTGGATCTATATATCACGATTTTCCTACGAGCATCAAATGAGCAAACGATTAACATTATTGAATTCCTTATTCAAAATCGTGTCCAACGACATATAATAAGACCATATTTAAAAATTCAAGTTCCGAAACCTCACCCAAGCGGTGCACACTAGCAGTTGATAGCGGTACCGGGAACGTCGACGAATATATGAATGGCATATATCAAAACGATCCTCTCGAGTAGTACATCACGGGAGTACAGCTCCTTCGCCCAAATGACCTCCGGTGTCACCGAAAAATGCTTCCAAAAGGGCGAAGATACCCAAAATCTCGCCGGAGAAAAATGGCGAGTTGACTGGAATGGTTTAGTGGGTTTTGTTCCTCTCTTCATGCTGGTTCCAAAGGTACCAACCACTTGCCGAGTGGTGGTCGGAGTTGGCCGGAAAACACAGTCAAAGTTGACGGACCAAAACTTTGACAGACTATTCCGAACAACTTACAGCGAGATGGGCGGTGCCGCTTGGTGGTTGAGGTCGCCGGAGCAAGGCGAATCCAATGAGTCGCCACATGCCAATAGTGGTGGTTGCCGGAGGTTGGGTCTTAGTGGTGGTGGTTGTTGCCGTGGAGAGAAGAGAAAGAGAAGAAAGAGAGGGCAGTCGGGGAAAGAGAAAGAAAAGAAAGAAAAAAAACTGAATATATAAATAAAAAAAAATTAATTTTTTTTCCCTCCCTTCTTTGACTTTTCCAACCTGAGAAAAGTCTCAGGTTTCGCAGAAGCTCCCTAAATATATATATATATATATTTATAGGAAAATTATATAGTAGGGATATAGCTTTTGTCCCCACCAATAGGGATGTTTCTATTTTTAGTAAGTAAAGAAATTATAACTTAATTTTTTTATATGACAGTGTATACTGTAGTTATGATAGACATTCTACTAGTTTTAGGAAATTCCGAATAATTTACGGTGTTGAAAAAAGACTTCAAAACAATTTGTTTCACAAGCGTTTAAAACAAGCTTCAATAAAACAGCTTGTTTTCGTGTATTTGGCACATGAATAGGTTACAATCTAATTTTCTTTATATGATGGTGTACATTATAGTTATTTATAATCTCTTATAATTTTTTGTGAAATTCCAAATAATTTACAGTATCGAAAACATGAATGAGATTATTTTGAAGCCTGTTTATACGTGAATGAAATAATTTATTTTGTAACTTGTTTTCGACAGCGTAAATTATTCAGAATTTTTTTAAAACTGGTGAAAGATCCTAAATAAGTACATTATACATCATCATATAAAAAAAATTGATTATAATTTTTTCAAGTACCAAATTACAAAAATTAGAAAACTTCCCAACCAATAATGACAAATAATATTACACGGAATAGGCTACCAATAATGATAAATAATACTCTATCCAACTTTGTGAAAACTTTATTGAAGAAGCAAAAATCGGCCTGGTGGATCGCTCATTTAACCCTACATTTACTACTCACAAACAACCGTAACCCAATCACTCTTTTTGGCTATAAAAAGCCATCGATCGAACGACCATGCAGTACTACTCCTCCAAGTGATCATCATCATCATCATACAAACAAACTACTCACAAAGAGAATAATAGAGAACTTGATTTGTTTAGCTACAGAAATACAAATGGCTTCTTCGAAGTACTGCATTGTGTTGGTTCTTGCTCTGACTGTGCTGCTTCAAGCTACAGCCAGAAACGTCCCTGTGCCTGTGCCTGTGCCTGTGGCAGCGAACGTAGGGCTTAGCGACCAGAAGAACTTCCTCTCCTACGGCGGCATCGGTGGATACTCCGGCGTTGGCAACAACGGCATGCCATTCAGCGGCATCGGTGGCGTCATTGGCGGAGGTGGAAATGGCTTAGGTGGCGGCATTGGTGGTGGCATTGGACTTGGTGGCAATGGCGGACTTGGAGGACTCGGCAGTGGCAGTGGCATTGGTGGTGGCTCTGGCGTTGTTCCTTCCCCTTGAAATAAGAAAGTGATAGAGGTTCTATGATATCGAGTAGCTAGCTAGGGCAATATCTGCTCATCATGATGAGAGTTTTATTTCTATTAAGTTTGAAAGTTATCATGAGAGTTATTATTATGTGAGAGTTTTATTTATTAGTTATTACAGACTAGTTACTTATTTTCTATTAATTAATTAAAGGTTTTTGTAAGAGTTTTACTTTTCAGTATGTTTGTTTTTGTTTTCCAAGATATATTAAACCAAAAAGAAATAATTTCTTTAATTATTATAATCTTTGCTTATCTTTCAGTTTAATCTTATGTCCAATATAATTAATTTGGTCAGAGATATATATTTAAATTTTACAAATTTAAGCATTGTCGACTTTGAAAGAAGTAAAGAGAAATATATTGGCATGAACAGATCATTATTAACATTTACTTTTAGATTTTTTTTCGATTTAAATAAAAATGGTGTAGTTTTATGGCTAAAATTACTAAATTCTTACTTTACTAGCACTTAAATATCAAAACTTTTTTTAATAGCGAAAACACCAAATGTTATCTTTTCTTGACATTCCGTAACTCAAATTTTTAACTAATCCACCAAACGATTGATCCACAACGTAAAAAAAAATGAAATCATTTCCCCATTTTTAAAAAGTGGTGTGCTTCATTATATATAATCCAACATTTATATAATATACATGCATCACATGTTATGATGCATTTAATATATGTGGCATGATACAATAATTAGAAAGAGACGTCAAAATGTGAAGGAATTGAATTGATAGCAATAGTAATCCATGCATTGATTAATATATACACTCGTAATATGTGTATATAGTTTACATGATAATGTTGTACATATTTCATATCATGATAACGACACAATATTTTTCCAGTGCACTCAAAATGGATAACGTACTTAAATTAGAAATTACATTGTGTAACAGGACTATAAAATATAGAAAGAGACGTGATGTTTGTTATTATTATAAATTAAATATTTTAATGTTTTAAAAATGATTTACTATTTATTTATGTATTTTCAATAAAAAAAAAAAACAAAAATAGCATTTAGGGACTTAAATGATACGATTTGAAAATATTGGGACAAAATTAATTTTTTGGATCTAAGTGCTACAAAGTATAAAATATGGGAATCGCAGCTCAAAAAAACCTTATACAAAATATATAAATGTATAACTTTTTCTTTAATTTTAGAAGGGTCAGTATACATTTTTACATGTATTTGTAATAATTTTTGTCAAAAGTATATTGTACAAAAATGTAGAAAAGAAAAAAGTTAGGGTCATGGTCACCCAATTTCCCATAACTCTGTCATTGCTTATAGGTATAATGCAACAAAATTTGTAACTAAAAGAACATCATCACACCCATATTATTTTCACACTAAAAAACGGTGACTAAATATGTTTTAGTCATAATAAATTTATCATTATATAATAAGTTGTGACTAAAATTATATTAATTATAATTTTAATATTATTTTTTTGTCACAATCAATTTTTTATTGTGGCTAAAAATAACATTTAGTTACTAAAAATTTATGTTGTGACTAAATAGTCATAAAAAATTTGTAGTTACGATATTTAAATAACATAAATTATATGGGTGTTTGGATTTTTTAGAATGGGAATGTGAAATCAAATCTATGTTTGATATGATTTTTAGTTGAAGCTTAATGTTTAAGTGAGTCCTATTTTTAATGTTTTTTTTAGGGTAATCTCAATAAATTCTTTAAATACTTGAATTTGAAATTCTCTTAGAGGCGCTTGTTTTAAGAGTTGAGTGGCTTGGGAATTTGTAGAAGGGCTTACGAAAAGGGTAATATTAAACTCAACATTTCAAATGACTTGATATTTTCCTTTACAAGCCGTGTGGGACCACAAAAAAATTACACGTGCTCACCTAAAAAAGTTAAACCAAACATGGCCTTCACTACACATTCCCGCCTATTTATTCCTTACCATTGCACCAAACACCCCCTTAATCTCAACTCCTCTCAACTAAAGCCCACTAAATGAAACTCTTGTACCAAACACTCCCTTATATTTTGTCTTTGACACTTTCAAGTACTTCTACCCTTGAGTTTCATCTTCTTAAGTCGTAATGTCAAAAACTCACCATGTCTTGCTTTTGACGACCATTGTAACGCACTGGATAACTAAGACTGTTATACTGTGTATTTTAAATAGTGTTAGACTCACTAAACGAGTCATTTGGCCATAAACGTGTAACTAAACAAGATTAACAGTTTAAGATTAATTATTTTGGTCAAAAGAAATAACTATTTCATTAACATATCTAACCCTAAAACCGTTAATCACCTTTAGTTACACGTTTATGGTCAAATGACTCGTTTATCGAGTCTAGCACTATTTAAAATACACAGTATAACAGTTTAGGCTATCCAACGTATTGCAACCATAAAGTTGGACCCCAACATCAACATTTTAGAGATATTTGTTTGATATTGGAGCTGGTGTTGAACAAAAAATAACACCATCCATCACCCACCACAATATAATTTTGGTATGGGTAAAATATATTTGTATTAGTTGTCTTCCTGTCATGACAATGCTCATTTAAAAATGGTGTATGGAGCTGGCAATACACTTAAGAGTGATGGTTTTGGGATATATATATACGAGTCATATGACAATATATATAAATGAGTATATTTATAGTTAGTTGGAAAATGTTCGAAAATCCTTGACTATATTGTGTGGGGCTTAAACTATTATTATTTATTGGTGCCCACTTAAAGTTATAGGTAGCCCGACCAAAAAAAATTAATGCTATAATTGTAACTAATTAATTTTTTATTTTTATATTTATTTTTCAGGTGGCAAGAGATAAAGTGGTAAAAGAAAAAAATAAGGTGAGAGAATAAAATGAGGAGAGAAAGTAATTAATTAAAAAAAAAAGACAAATTTAAAAAAAAATACAGAGAAAACAGTTTTTTATTTTTAATTTATATCAAAATTTTCTGTTTTCGTAACTTATCTTTTAAAAATTGTTTTATGAAATACACTTATAGTTCTTTTTGTTTAATTTTATGGAAACAACTCTTTTTTTGTTTGCTACTTTTTTAAACGATTAATGGATGTTGCTAATGGTTAAGTTTGACAAGCTTTTTCAGATGGATATCTCTCTAAATGATTTAATTACTATTTAAGAGAAAAAAAAATAATTAAGGAAGGTGACCTGAGCACCTAGAAACTGGTTTTTTTTTACTGCAATCATAAAAATAAGTTCCAAATTGATAATGGTGAATTTATGGGACGGCCCTAATATTATTAATAGTACTTATTATGCTAACGTCTTTTGACTATACTATGAGTGGGACCTTAAACGGTAGTTATATGTGTACTAAAATTATGTATCAAAACATTACATTAATTGACGTGCTATTATTCTTTAAAATAATAATTTGATTGGTCTAATAAAATTACCACGTCAGTTAGTTTGTTGGTTGAAGTAATGAATCTTTCCTGATTTATCAAAAAAAAAAACAAAAATGACCACGTCAGTTGGTGTAATATTTTAGTGCACATATTATTACTCTTTGCTAAAATGAATTTATGGAGGGACCTAACATGTTGTAAATCCACGAATAACTTTATAATATATGAATATTTAAAACAAAATTTTAAATTTATGCATAGTGAGAATGCAAGCTACACATTTCAAAACACAGTACCAAATAATATGTAAGGTAAATATACAAAATTTCACAACAAGTGGTGTAATAAAGATGGAGATTCGGACTATAACTACATATTATTTCATTCAAGATTGGAAGACCCATTAGTAGCCTGTAGTCATGGCAGACTCTTATTAGCTATTACAGTTACTTACACATTCTCAACATCAATTAATGCACCAACAACCAACTAAGAACACATAGTATTATTTAGCTGGCAATGGGGGGTTTCCAATGTTTTTAGCATTTTCCTTGAAGAGTATTGCACCAGTGCTGCCAAACATTATAGAGTGTTGCTATTTGGTACCTTAAGGTACCCAATACCATATGAGGTGTCGCCTTATGATTGGTTAGTAATACCTCATAATTCTTATTAAATTCAAATAAGTAGGACCCGATATTGGATTGCACCAATAACGGTATGTCACCTACTTGTGGTGTTGGGCACCAGTGATGCCCCTTAGCAATTCTCAGCATTATAAGAAGTTGACATACTGATATTGGTAAAATTTAATATCAGAGGTCTCATATATTTTAATTTAATAAATAATATTAAATATCACTAACTAATCATAGGGTATCACCTTATATGTTGTTGGACTCCTTAAAATGTCAAATAGCAACACTCTTGGTTGAATTACTATACTTTATTTCTTATTAATTAATATTTATTTATTGAAGGTAATAATCTTATTTCAAATGGTGGAGTAATTTGAAATTGATCCCAAAATAAAGAATATTGCTGAAGGGCACTAACATTCTCCAACAAACAACACTTTATATATGGTATAGTATTGTATTAATACAATTTAGTATCAGATATCACACATTATAATTTAAAATAAAAAAATATAAGACTCACTACTAAATTATACCAACCAAAATAAGATAGTTGGCACCATACATTTATTATAATGTCATTGCTCGGTGGTGATACAAATCACTTTATTTTACTAGAATATTCAGTTATTCACTGCTCATTCGATGAAATCTATATATATATAGAGAATTTTATTGGTGTAACCCGTGAATAGTTTTGGGCATGATTTTTTTCTATAATCGTGTATATTATAGTGATATAGAACATTCTGCAAATTTTTAGAAAAATTCAAATAATTTACAGTACCGAAAACAAGGATCAAATACATTGTTTACCACACGCATAAAACAAATAGTCACGCGTGCAACAACTTGTTTGAACATTAATTTTTGTATTGTAAATTATTTTTGTGAGTTGCACCATAGAAATACCCTATATATATATCTTCTATATAAAAAGTGTGTAGATAATAAAAATTCTTAGTTTTAACTGTTTGTTTTGTTAACTTTAACAGAATATTCTAAATATTTAACGAAATATTTATTAATTATATTAATATAAATTCAAATATTATAACATATCATTATTATCTTAATATTTAATATAAGACTACATATATAATAATATAAATTCAAATTCAAATTCAAATGTTATAAAATATCATTATTATAATAATATATAATACAAAACTAGATATTTAATAATGATATTAATATAAATTAAATGTTATAAAATATTATTATGATAATAATATATAATCCTAATTTTTTACTGATTATATTAATATGAATTCAAATATTATAAAATATTATTGTTATAATAATATTTAATACAAAACTAGATATTTAATATCTATATTATTACAAATTTAAATATTATAAAATATCATTATATTAATAATATATAATACATAATCTTAATTTTTATTAAAAAAAATTATCATTTATGTTTAAAAACGTGATCATATTATATATATAAAAAAATCATAAACAATGTTAATGATACAAATTTAATAAATATAATTAATAGATTCTATAAATAAAAGTAAGCAAACGCGCATTGTTGTAACGCCCTACTCCCTTAGAGTCGTTACTAAGTGAGTTAAAAATGTGTCATTAGTTCGCTAATCGAGGTTTCAGGTTAAAAGTGTGACTAAACTGTAACAAAACTCGTTAAAGACATTAAGTATAAAACATGTGGTTATTTATTGAAATTTTAGAAATTTTACAGTTGGGATCCCAAAATACTTTTTAGAAAATACATTACAGATCAAAATATACATATGGTCGACTTAGGTGACAAAACAACTATTATAGTACATTTTCCCAAAAATAACCCTAGCCGTGGCGACCAGACAGGTCGAACATGTACCCGTCGCTCCACGCTCTCCGTACTCATGGTTGGTCGACATTTCCCTTGCCTTTACCTGCACTATAAAGCACCCGTGAGCCGAAGCCCAGCAACTCAACACAAAACATATACACATATATATGACAATCCACAATATATAACAAACAGCCAACGGGCTAAATATATAGCAGCCAGCGCCGTCCCAGGCACTTACCAAGCCCTGGGTTCGCAGTCTTCCCCGAGAGGGTGGCTCCAGCACCACAGGAGGGTCTCGCCCTAACGACCTGCACTCAGCGTGCTCAACGTTGATCCCGACCCCTTTTCGTATTCGGCTTCCTGCCATTCTCGGCCTTCGCCGTTCCTGGCCTTCGCCTTTCATTCGCAAATATGCATCACATAGCACAATATCAACAGATATCTAAACACATACTGAATATAAACATTAGGGCCACGCCCTGCAATACAATCAATACGACCACACCTTGCTCAATGGATACAACAGTTTCCTTACCTATGTCCCGAGCTATCTAAGCACCGCAATCCCAAGCACAGTCCTCTAACTCGAGCCTCGTTGAAAACCTAGTCACAACATATTCATAATAAACCATCCATCAAGTTCTAATCCAACAAATAACTTCGGAATATTAATCTAGCCTCCGAGAGCTTGGATTCTACCAAACCGGGTAGTAAGATATTTCTCGAGCCTTAAAATTTGAGTTCCCAAGCTAAAAACCTTCAAACAGCCATTATTTTGCATTTGAGCCGCGACGAGCTCAAGTCAGAGGCAAAATGCCTCTCTACTAAGCGACACGGGCCGTGGCGCGCTATACTTTGCGCCGCGTCGTGCCTCAACAAATAGAGGTTTTCCAACCTCTTCGAACACACGGGCCGCGACGCCTAAAGAACAAGGCTGCGGCTCAAGCCTCCAAACCCAGAATTCCCATGCATTTTTACGAGCTAACCTTCCTGAAAATCAATCTAAACACACCCCAAAGTTAGAGTTGAGTCCCATAATCACTCTACTACACCTTAAAAAATGCTAGTACCCTAGAAAGCTAACTAACTCACCCCAATTCAGACTAAATTCAATCTTAAGTCCAAAACTTAACTAAGTTTCATTCTCAACAGAATTTATCATCAAAACATGCAAGTAACCTTACCACAATGAAGATTTCAAGCTTAGACTCTCTCCAGGACCCTAAGCTTATCTTCCCCAAGTTCCAAGCTTTAGTTTCAAAGTTTCTCCTCCAAAATTCCAAAGATCGACTATGTCCCCAAGAGGATGAGAGAGAGAACCGAGAGAGAGTGGAAGTGCAAGTGCTGAGATACTCTGGTGTTTTTTTCTTTCCTCTTCTGTTTCCTTCCAAGTCTCTCTAGAGTATCTGTAGTCAAAGGGGTCCAAATCTATCCCTTGCAAAAAGTCTAAATGCCCCTTAAGTCTATCTAAATCCTTAAGTGCTACCAAGAGCAATTTCTTCGATTGCCAAGTCCCGCTAATTCCTCGAGTATTCCTACAAATCACTGTTTAATCCTGACATGTCCAAATCATTGCTAAATTATTACCCGTTACCCGGTAATTCCCAAACACACATTCCCAAAATACCCCTAGCCTCCTTCTGAGCCTGGTATTTGACCACGTTGTGACGATCTAGCTAAACTGCTCCCTAGGACCATCTCGAATCATGCATCACAAATATATCACCACTCACTCATGGTATCAATCATAATATAAACAAATATTTCCCTAATAGCCAAATGGGGCCTACATGCATATTTAATTCACCTAAACATGCATTTATAATCACATAATCATCAAACTCATATATTAACGTAATTAAATCAATTATTGCCCTCTCGGCATGCTAATCAAGGCCCTGAGCCTTATAGCAAATTTGGGACGCTACAATTGTATGTTGTTTGTATCTAGTATATATATATAATACTATTAAATATTATAGCATAGAGATTGAGAGTCTGAGATTTTCTACGTAAAGTCATCAGCTTGATCTTTTACAATTATCAGATCCAATACCTCATTCAATAAGTTACTGATAAGCCAATAATTAAGATGCAAAGAATTATGAGACTCACAATGATATTAAACTATCAGATTGTTAGAAAAAATATATTATATTCAATGGGAATAGAGAAACCAAAATACAACTCTAAGCAAAAGGTTACAATAGACAAGATGATAGATAAAAAAAGTGTTACAACTCTATTGCAAAAATACAAGTAAATAGAAATAAAGGATGATAGATATATTGATAATACAACTCAAACCATAACAATACAAATAAATATATAAGATAGATGCAAAAAATAAAAGAGGTAGAAGGACAAAATAATAAGAAGAACAATAGATAAAACCTCACACTCACACAACCAAAGTGTAGAGTAGTGGGGATCACCAACTTTAACAAGGTTCAAGACCTTTGTCCAAAAGCTTATTTCTCATATTCTCTAAGCACTAAGAGATCTCTCAAGGAAATAGCTCTCTTGAATTATCAAACCTCTATGGTGTATTTTCCAGCCAAGTGCTTTGTGGATAGAAAATTGTGTGTCTTACAAGTAAGCATTATACTCTTATTTATAGAATTTGAGATACCCCTGAATTTCAAATTCTACCAACCCCATGGCTATTAACAATGTTTAATTTGATGTTTACAGAATTAAGATGGAGATTTGGGAGTTACTTAAGATGTTAGAACCGTTCATATTGGAAAAAACTGAAAAGTGGATTTGGATGTCAGCCTCACTGGCTGTGCCCAAGAGTATCAGAGGTCGCGGCCACTGGCCTCTATCCCTCAGGCCGCGACCAGGGATAAACAGTGGCTGCGGCCACAGGCCATTTTCAGCACAAAATTTTCAGTTTTTCCAAAACTTCCCAAACCATTTCCACATGATTTTGTAACCTCCATACACCTTATGGGAGTTAAAAACATGTCTCCAACAAACACATTTCATAATGGCTTTGTGAAATCCAAACTCAAATGTGTAACACTCAATCTACTTTATTGGGTAATATTTGGGAGTTATAAATTTGTTACTCCAAAATATGTCACATTTGGGCACACACATGTGTCCAATTTTGTAACTCTCAATTATATGTTACAAGGTGTGACAAATCACATTTTGTCACATTATTTAATCTAATATTATATTATATGAAATAATATAGCCTCCCCCCACTAGATTAAATAATCACTTTTTGTAACACGTATTTAATCAATCAAACATTATATTAAAATATAATAGTCCTCCATTTGATTAAATAATCACTCTCTATAAAAAAAATTGCATTGGTGCATAAAGTAAAATGTCTTTCGACCTGAATTTTACCTTAGTGTAGTAATCACAAAGTTTTGAAATTTTAGTTGTCGAAACATTGAACCACTATCCCTTGATAACAAACCGGTGATAACACACACACATTTGCTATTTTCACTTGAGACCTGACAGTTAATGGTCTCGCTTTTGCACTATTAATGGTCATGTGTACATTCCATTCATAGACTTTTCTTGAGAATGACTCTCAATTCTCATGAGGGGCGGCACCACCCCTAGGTCTATATAGGTAGAACTCTGACAGTTTTTTGTTACCCTAAAATACTTGTTTTTTCAAGACTGAGTTCTATTAAAAAAAAATCGGTTTTAACCCTCATTTGATAACACTCTAGTACTCATATCTCAGATGGGACAAAATTTGAGTACTACTACTATTCACTTGATTCACTTGTTATTACCTATTGAACCTAATTCTAGTATAGTTACTAGTATTAAGATAGATTATCATCAACCGTGAATCTCTTTAGGGAGTCTAAGTCCTACCCCTTGAGATGGAAATGATTCCATTTGAGTTATTTCTTTTCTCATGTATGCATGCTTAAACACTCTCATTCTTATATTCAAACTTTGTTGCTAGCTATAGTTTGATTAAAATAGTTACACCATTAAAATAATGATTTTGACCATAGTCAACACCCCCACTATTTTATACTTCAATATCCAAGATAAACATTTTCTTGAATATTAATTCTAGATACCTCTTTGTTTCTAAAAATTCTCCTTTATGTTTTAAAGTGATTCATTCTTGAATCAAAATATTAAAAACAATAACTTTAGACACCAAGCATGTCTAGATTTATCCATTTTATACACATATAGCCAAAGTGATTTAGAATGTGAAATTCCAAATCATATATTTAATAGGATGACCAAATTAAGTCATTATTATCAACAAAATAAATTGATTAACTGTGGAGCATCACCTCCATATTTCTCACATAGTGTTAATAAAATTTCACTTTAAAATATAAATCTCTTCATTTCTTTTAAGTCCATTATCCTCCAAAATAAATCTAGACTTATAATTCTCAAAGTTCATCAGAAGTCCTCAAGCCACATGATAAGCTCATAATTGATCAAAATAAACAAAACTTCAATGTTCGTTTATTTTGACTTATTTACTTGCAAAAGCAAGACACTCTTCTTTGAAAGTAACTTTCACTTGATTGCTTTATTTTAGATATTTCACAAAATAAAATATGTGAACACAAATGTCATGTGAAAATTTATCAAACTAATAATCACTAATTTTCACTTTTAGTTGCCTAAATAATCTCAAAATCACTTAAACAACTTTTGTGTATTTATTAAGAGCCTCTTTGAGATTCTTTTGAAAACATCAATTTTATATCCATTGATTTTTTAATCAAAATCTATTTAAAGATGTCAATTTTTTAAACACTTTAAATCAAAGAAAATAAAACTCTTATTGATTTATTTAAACACTTTAATTTTTTATGTTTTAGTTTAAAATTGTCTCATCATTGAGATTAATTTAAACATATCACTATCTTTAACCAAAATGAATAAAGTTCTCTTTATTCTATTCAATATTGGTGTAAAGATTCAAAATTGCTTCTCCAATTTTGCAATGTCTCATCATTGGGACATTGAATATTTAAGAATTATTATCGCTAAATAATTATCAAATATATTTCATTTGACCACACTCTAAACCACTACAAGAATAACTAATATCACTAACGGCACTATCACTGACGGCAAAATGTTGTTACACAACAACAAAAATCACCATTACCGGCGGAGGATCCCGCCGGTAATACATGCTCTATCCGCCGGTATTTGTTATTACCGGCGGGAATCCGCCGGTAAAGTCCCGCCATTAATAAACGGTCGGTATTATCACCATTACCGACCGTTTGACACCACCCGCCGGTATTGCACTATTACCGGCGGATTAATAGAGGCGGGCGTCCGCCGGTGTTGTGCAACGCTGACACCGTTTTTGACCGGATTATTACCGGCGGGTTCCGCCGGTATTAATCCGCCGGTATCTCAATACTAATATTAAAATAAAACAATTAATTTTATTTTATTTCTTAATAAATATACATATAATACTTATTTAAAAATAATAATATTTAACATATATTATAATTATTAACACAATTAATATTCATCTAACAAAACTAACATTGTAATTAATCATAAAATTAACATAAAAAAATACAAATTGTCTCATTTTAATTACATATAAAGTAATTATAACATAAACATAATAAAATTTCAATTGTCTTAATATAATTAAAAAACGTAATCTAATTATTATTGTTTTGATCTGGCCAACTTGGTGTAAAATACTCATTAAGATCAATATCTTGATCACTAGTATTAGGGCGCAGCAATGGTGGTGAAGCAAACTGTGGTGCTTGTGTAGAGTGATGCTGCGAAGATGGTCTAAATTGTCGAGCATGTGGTCGCGGCGAGGGAGACTGATGCAAAAAACTCTCAAACTGACCATACCTCTGCTGCTGCGACGGACTCACAAATTGACCATACATCTGCTGTGGATGCTGCTGCTGCGATGAATCCCCGAAGTCACGACGCCTAGGATGTGACGTCTGAGATCCGGTAGCGACGTCGGGGTAATATAAAGGAGGGGACTGGGAGGAACGTCCGTACGTGTTTGGATAATTCTGTTGAGGTGGATACACATGTTGTTGTTGTTGTTGTGGCATCGACCAAGGAGGTGGACTTTGAGAAGATATACCACCTTCAGGTTGTGATGGTAAATATCGTTGGAGAAGGCTTTCAAACCGCGACTCAGTTTCTGTACTGGTATGCTGAGGATTACCAGATGGACCTTGTTGAGATTTCAACATCCGGATCTCTTCACGCATTGACTTCATCATTTCCGCCATAGTAGCCATGTCTTCCTGAGGTGTATGAGCAGGTTGGGCCTGTGACTGACTTGTGGAGCTGGAAGCTGATTTTTTCCCTTTGCCTTTGCTGTAACCTACTCCTCTTTGAAAGTCAGACCTCTCCCCAAGTACTTTACTCATAATCTCGTACTGATCGATCGACGAGGATTCAGCAGCAGATCCAGTTTCAGATCCCTCCGTCGGTCCTTGAGACTGACTTTGAAGTCGTGCCCTCTCAAGCTCTTCCGTCATTTTTTCCTGTTCATAAAAAGTGTTTGAAACACATCAATAACATAGTTTAATGAAAATAATAACACAAAAGTTTAAACTTACAAAAGTTTCTCGAGCTGTGTCGTTGACAAAAACTTTTGTCGATTTTCTCAAATGGCTATCTTTCCAAGTATCAATAACATGTTCATCAGGGTTCGCCTATACAAATTTAGAGATAGGAAGTTAGAATGTAAAATTTTGTTAAATTAAATTAATATGTTTACTTACAAATTGGTGACGCTTAGCTGCCATCGATTTTGTGCCTTGCGTCGATGTATACTTCATTTCTTTTCTGTTTTTCTTGTTTTGGTTGGATCGCGCGATAAATTTTGGGCTCAAAAACAACTGAACAATATCTTTCCAACTCTCCTTGGAGCAATGGTCAGGTGGGGCAACTAAAACACTCTGCAAATCTTCCGGATTAGAGTAATATTTTTTGAAGTGAGTATGTCTGATGTTCTTTCTCTCAGAATATCTTTTGCGCATCTCTGTGTAGATAGTTTTCATAACTCTCCCGGGTTCTGGATGACCATCAACATTATAAAAATACTACATTAAAAATAACATGTTAGTTTAATTTGTAAATGATTTCTACATTAAAAATTATACCACAAGAGTTGTTCTAAATTTGTACCTTCATCCTATGTACGACTTGTTCCTTAAATTGTTGAGGTATATCAGCGAAATCCAAGTAATGTCCTGGCAACAACAAAGTGACTTGGAGGCCTATCTCGCGGACAAAAGCTTGGTCCTCCAAGCCAACCACTTTGTCCGTCCTAGGATCAAGCTGAAGATCTAGTGGTTTCCCAGCATTTCGCCTTCGAATTTCAAGTGGCTTCGAATTAGCCAGGCCACGACCTTTTTTTCTCGGCACTTCAGCTATCCACATTTTCAAGAATAACCAAAATTTGAAATATTAATATTATATTTAAACATTCGTAGAGCTTGACTTTCAAGCTATGAGCAAAATTTGAAAATTATTATTAACCTGACTCGCAGGAAGAGGGTACTCTACTAGGATCTGGCGGGTCTAGACCTCCACCATCTCCGCCATGAGAGGTGGCTATATCTGCTGACATTGTACTTAGGAACAAAAATGATTAGTTAGTATTAAATTGTTAGTTAGTATCAAATATCACCAATGGAAATGAACATCATGATTACAAGTCTCATATATTATATTTTAAACAATTGTCTTTATTACAAAAATATAAAAACTAAGTAGAATAATCACTATCACTTTCATCATTAATTAAATTAACATCATCTTCACAAATATCAACTAGCAATTCATCTTCTTCATCGACTTCTTCTTCGCCTAAGTCGTCATTTATGAAATTTTCATCTAATTGATCAGCAGGTGAATTTTGTATAGTGCCAATATATGTTGCAGGTTCATGAGATTCCATAACCAACTGACCGAGATCCACGGTCAACACAAAATTTGATGAGTTTATGTCATGTACAACATCAACATCTGCATCAGCTTCATCGTCCTTGATGTCCCAAATTTGACGGTGATTGACATCCTCAACAATTTTCCAGTGTCGGCCTCTAAGTAGATCATCGAGATAGAATACTTGCTTAGCTTGGCTAGCAAGTATATAAGGCTCATCTTTGTACCATTCGCTACTGACGTTTATACTGGTGATATTATTTTCAGTGATTGTTTTCTTCTTGCTTGGATCAGTGTTAAACCATTTACACCTAAACAATGCAACTGAATATGCACCAGTGAAAGATAATACCAGTACATCTTGAAGTGTGCCATAATAGTTAAAACCTTCAGTTCCCGCAACAGACACTCCACTATTTTGTGTGGTGCGCTTTTGATCTCGGTCATAAGCGATAAATCGAACACCGTTAACTATACAACCTTCGTAGTATGTTGCCAAGTGATCTGACCCAGATGCTAAAGCTAGCAACTCATCACCATTCTCTAAAGATCCTTGTTTGTGCAAGTCATATATCTAAATAAATTAATAAACTTATATTAGAATGATAAAAATATCATTACAATAATAAATGTTTAAAAATAATCTCAATTTTACCTTCTTATGAAACCACTGGCGAAAATTTTTCTTCTGTAAAAGATTATGATCACCATCTGGGAATTTCAGTTTGATCTCTACTAGGTGTTCGCTGTAAATTTGAATGCTTTGACTATTAGATAAAATAATTTGGAATAAACATAAATTTCACTTTAAAGGGAATAAACTTACTCTAAGTAACCCTGAATTTCAGGTGAATTGTTAATGATGAACCATTCAGCCATTTCACGAGTCGCAAGATCTAGAGGCTTGAGAGATCCCTTTGTTAGGGGACGACATTGAGATTGAAACAAAGTAAGGTGTCGTGGGACATACACCTCATCTTTATTGCGATCAAGACGATTAAATTTAGTTTCAACCCCTTTGAAATACATCGAACAAAATGTCATAGCCTCATCAGCGACATAGCCTTCAGCTATTGACCCTTCAGGACGAGCTTTATTTCTCACGTAGTTCTTCAATTTTTTCATGTACCTTTCAAAAGGATACATCCATCTCATAAATACCGGTCCACCCAAAATTGCTTCTTCAGGCAAATGTAAGACCAAGTGAATCATTATATCAAAAAAAGCCGGAGGAAAGATCAACTCCATCTTGCACAATATCAGAACAAGGTCTTTTTGTGCTTCCTCCATATCTGTAACATTTATAGTCCTCGAACATAGTTGCCTGAAAAAACTACATAGTTCAGAAATGGTGGTCGATATATCTTTTGGGAGAAACTTGCGAACACCCACAGACAATAATCGTTGCATTATAACATGACAATCGTGGGATTTCAACCCAATGATATTTGTTTCATTCTCTATTACTTTTTTCTTCAAATTTGAACAAAAGCCATCTGGAAATTTCACTTCTTTAATAAATTGACAAAATTGTTGTCTCTGATCAGGAGTTAACACGTAAGAAGCATGTGGCTTCATCAACTTTCCACTCTCATCTTCATAAATCCACAATGATTCCCTTACTCCCATCTTCTTCAAATCATATCTCGCATTAGTGGTGTCCTTAGACTTATCATTGTCCAAGATTGTGCCGAGGAGACTATCACACACATTTTTTTCGACATGCATGACATCAATGTTATGTTTTAAAATGTTTGTACTCCAATAATCAAGCTCGTAGAAGATGCTTTTTTTCCTCCAATTTCTATCTTCCGCAACTCTTCTACGTTTGACACCTCCAAACTGCAAGTGTTTTCCAGGAACTTGGGGTGGAAGGTTGTTCACTTGTTCTAATATTTCCTCACAAGTAAATCGTTTCGGAGGACGTCTTCTCTCAATTTGTCCATCGAACTCAGTGTTCCTTCTCATTCGATGTGTACTGGGCAAGAATCTTCTGTGACCAACATACGATGTCTTACCGATCACTCGAATGGAAGATGTGTCTTCATTACATGTAGGACAAGCTTTGTATCCCTGACCACTCCATCCAGACAAACTACTTCGAGCTGGAAAATCATTGACTGTCCATAAAAGGGCTGCGCACAGCTTGAACATAGTGTTGGTCGTACTATCTCTCGTAACAACTCCGTTAGACCACAACTCCTTCAACTCATCCACCAATGGTCTTAGAAATACATCTATGTCCTTACCCGGTGATTTTGGACCAGGAATAAGGATGGTCAGCATCAAATTGTTGTCTTTCATACATAACCAAGGTGGAAGATTATAGTTCGCCAACACCACAGGCCACATGCTGTATGCCAGGTTCATGTTGCCAAATGGATTAAATCCATCAGCAGCTAAGCCTAAACGAACATTCCTAGGATCACTTGCAAATCCAGGATGATTGACGTCAAAGTTCTTCCACGCCGTCCCATCCACCGGGTGTCGCATCACTCCATCATCTTTCGATTTCCCAGTGTGGTGCCATAGCATGTCCTTCGCTGTAAGCCTTGAGCTGTATAGTCTTTTCAACCGGGGTGTCAATGGAAAGTAACGCATCACCTTATGCGGCACCTTTTTTCCTTTAGTTTTTTCAAAAGTCACCCATCGACTAGTTCCACAAACTGGACATTCCTCTTTGTTTGCATGCTCTTTGTAAAATAAACAGCAATCATATTGGCACACATGAATCGACTCGTATCCCAACCCTAATTTCTTCAATCTCTTTTTAGCCTCGTAGTACGTTGATGGAATTTTATTTTCCTTCGGAAAGGAAATCTTTAACAACTTCAATAATTCATCGAATATGTTGTTAGGAATCTTCCCTCTAACTTTCAAATGTAATAGCTTAGCTAAGAAGTTAAGGGAAGAAATCCAATCACAACCAGGATACAACTCGGCTTCAATCTCCTCAAATAAATCGTCGTAATATTGACTTGCGCCACTATTGTCTACTTGCTCAGCTGTCGGTAAGAGGAAGTCCTCCACTATGGGAATCATCTCGTCAACTTCATCATCATCAACTACTTCATCAACAACATCTAGTTCCGCTTCCCCATGATAAATCCACCTCTCATAACCTTGATAAAACCCCCAATCGAATACATGTGCTTCGACAACAGGTAAAATTTCAAGCCTATTATTTATGCATCTGACACACGGACACCTAATTCTTCCATCAGAATCCTTATATTCCGAGGCCATCCTCAAAAATGATTGTAGACCATTCCAATATTCTTGACAAGCACGATTTCTCAATGTTGTCCAAGTCTTGTCAATCGCCATCTAGAGTGTTACAAGAGTCTGTGAGTTTTAGTAATGTGAAAAGGAATGGATAACAAAAAAATTTGTTATCATTTTTTAAATCTTATGCAATATTATAATATTTTATGATGTTTTATTAGAAAATGTTATTCAAATTAAAAAAACAATTCATTCATTATTTTATTGTTAATACTTTAAACTTATCATTTCTGTGTCGATATCCCTGTAATCGATGGTTGTGGTCAACAACCATCAATCACAAGCATACCGAGACAGAAAAAATAAATTATTATAAGATATGTAGTAATTTTTAAGTAATCATTATTAATTGTAAAAACTTTTATTAAATAAAATTTTCAATTTCTATATTCAAATAATTTAATAATAGTTAATATTATTAATTATGTAACATTAATTATTAAATTAAGTAATTAATAATATTAACTATTTAATTAATCATTATTAATTTTTAAGATTTGTATTAAATTAAATTAAATTATTCAATTAGATTATGTTATTTAATAAAAAATAAATTATTATAAGATATGTAGTAATTTTTAAGTAATCACTATTAATTGTAAAAACTTTTATTAAATAAAATTTTCAATTTCTATATTCAAATAATTTAATAATAGTTAATATTATTAATTATGTAACATTAATTATTAAATTAAGTAATTAATAATATTAACTATTTAATTAATCATTATTAATTTTTAAGATTTGTATTAAATTAAATTAAATTATTCAATTAGATTATGTTATTTAATAAAAAATAAATTATTATAAGATATGTAGTAATTTTTAAGTAATCATTATTAATTGTAAAAACTTTTATTAAATAAAATTTTCAATTTCTATATTCAAATAATTTAATAATAGTTAATATTATTAATTATGTAACATTAATTATTAAATTAAATAATTAATAATATTAACTATTTAATTAATCATTATTAATTTTTAAGATTTGTATTAAATTAAATTAAATTATTCAATTAGATTATGTTATTTAATAAAAAATAAATTATTATAAGATATGTAGTAATTTTTAAGTAATCATTATTAATTGTAAAAACTTTTATTAAATAAAATTTTCAATTTCTATATTCAAATAATTTAATAATAGTTAATATTAGATAATAATATTTAATAAATAAATTAAAATAATTTCTTATAATAATTTATTATTTATTTAATTAATCATTATTAATTTTAAAGACTTATTTAATTAAATAATATTGAATCAAAATTTTATTATTTAATTAATTAAAAAATTAATTTTTATAAGATATGTAGTAATTTTTAATTAATCATTATTAATTGTAAAAAAATGTATTACTATAAAATTTTCAATTTCTATATTAAAATAATTTAATAATATTTAATATTATTAATTAGATAACATTAAAAATTAAATTAAAAAATTAATAATATTAACTATTTAATTAACATCAATAATTTATTATTTAAAGAAAATTTTATATACCACCTTTTTCAAAATTGTGTGTTGTTAACTTCGAGAATTTTAGTTTTATTTTTTGTTCATATCAATTTTGAGTTATTTCCTACAAAACTTTAAATTATTTGTACATTATTAAAAAAGAGTTTTATTATACAAGTTAGGCTATCTCAAATGGTTGAGTGTCTTAGAATATGATCAAGCTTATATATGTAGATCTAAAAGACTAAAACATCATTATCAAGTTTCTCTTTCATTCATAATAATTAACCATTAATATATTCATGTCATAATCAAGCTTAGCAGAATAAAAAGCGGCAAAACAGGAACTGTAAATTGTATAAAAAACATATTATCAATGCTTTTTTTTTTTATAAAAGTCCCATTCAAATACTATAAAATAATTTATTTTATAAAAAACAGAGTAAACAAACAAACAGAATAAACAAAAAGAGTAAATAGACAAACAGAGTAAACAATGATACATACTTGAGAAAAACCCCAAAGAACCTTCAAACTACAATACTGTAAACGATCCAAGTCTGAAATAAAAATACATACACACAATCAATTTTGATAAATCCATAAATAAAATTGATAAATCAACCAAGGTTTGAAAAAAAAAAATGAAAGAGTCATCTGGTTGTATATAGCAACAAAGATAGTTCTTCCAAAATTAGACAGGGCGCAATATAGCCCTAAAAGCAGACTTAAATCCCTAGCACAATCAAAAAAAAAATTCGAATAAGGTGTTAAAAAAAATTATAGAAGTGACGAAAAAACTCTTTAAGAATTTAATAAATTTAATTAAAATTAAAAAACTAAGAGAGGCATTTTCACAAACTCTTAGTATGTATTAAAAAACTCTTAGTTATGTATCTACTCTTAGTTTATATTATCAAAACTTTGCCAAAGTTTATATTATCAAATCTATAACCCTTACAAAAATCAAGTAATAATGAGTTTACTCTGTTGGTACCTCTGGCAATCCGTTTAACCCCCTTTAGCAGTTCCTTGGCAATTCTGAAACCTGCTGTAACCATAGTGTTTATGAATTTTCAGCTCTTAACACTAATTTGAAAATCAAACTAAAGCCCCACAAATATTCATATTTTCTTCCAGAAACAAAATCAAAAACAAATATCTCATCAAGAAAGTACCACAAGCATCAAAATTAAAGAGCAGTCCTATTTCAAGCACAGGACATAAGAAGGTAAATAGTAGAATAAGCATTCCATATATTTACACTTCATGATTTCCTTGAACAGATGCACATTCTATTATAACTAATACATATATCATAGTAAGTAAATTTTTGAACAACATTAATACTACTAGTACTACCAACCAACAGAATCTAAGTGGACAAACAAAATCATTTTCAAAGTTTCCAACTTGACTAATCAAGTGCCACCTTAATTGAAAATTGCTCCTTTCTTCTATCAGACTGATACATATCACTAAATCTTTTCTTAATTTTCTATTTAAAAGATAATTGTGTGTTATGTAATTCAAAAGGAGATAGAGCTAAACTACTGCAGAAATAACAACTGAGATTCTACTTCCAAGCAATCAAAATCTGTGATTGGTGGCATATAGAAACGGCAGTAGTCAAATCGTGAAACACAAATACAAGAAAATGATGAAAATTATTCAACCTATTGATGAGACATAAGCTATACTATGGTTTATTAAGAGCAACAAATTAAGCCTTGCTTATCCTACTAGCGAGTCATGACCACTCAACTCAATCTTATATTTTTGATAACGATGGACAATGAACATAAGAGCTATAACTTCCATAAAAGTACAGAAACTGCATAAGTTGAGCTTAATATAACCAATTCTTCACACAGGCATTTTATCAAACATTATGTATACATATATCAACTACAACAATATCAATCAATAACGAAGCACAAAACGCTATAAAATGGCAAGAAATTGACCCCCGAAAAGAGAAAAGTACAGAGAGTAGATATTTACCATGAATTCGTGATAGCTGAGTGGAGGCTTTTGGATTGGGCGAGGCAACGGGAAAAAGAAAATGAGAGAATAGTGCGAAAGGAGGGTTGGAGAACGTCGCGCGGTGGAGTGGCGGTGCGGTGATGCGGCGACTGCGAGTCTGAGAGATGAGAGATGAGGAGTGAATAAAACTAAGAGTTTTTTTAACACACATCTATAATAGTATTACCGGCGGGTCTCCGCCGGTAATACATACATCACCGGCGGGGTCCGCCGGTATTACTCCGCCGGTAATACATCATCGGCGGAGGTCCGCCGGTATTTCCCCGCCGGTAATACAGTATCGGCGGAGGTCCGCCGGTATTTCCCCGCCGGTAATACAGCATCGGCGGGGGTCCGCCGGTATTACCCCGCCGGTAATACAGCATCGGCAGGGGTCCGCCGGTATTACCCCGCCGGTCTTAAACTATTACCGGCGGGTTCCGCCGGTATCACCATACCCGCTGCCCCCGGCCCGCCGCTATATCCCTTAGCTCGCCGGTAAAATGGTCGCCGGTATTAAATTTGAAAAGTCAGTTATGGGTATTTTGTATTAGCGGCGGACCCAGTACTCCGCCGCTAATATACTGCACATTACCGGCGGATTTAGTCCGCCGGTAATAATTCCGCCTCTAAAAACTATATTTCTTGTAGTGTTAGTAAAAGTCATAGTATCACCAACGATATTTCACTGTCGTCAGTAATACTTTTTTCTTTTGGTTAAATAAAACATCACCAACGAAAATTACAACAATGAGGACAATGTCGTCATTGATAAATTTATCAATGACGACATTGTCCTCATTGATGTTTTCTTCTGTTTTTGAAAATGAACCGTTAAAGAGGCGGGATTTTTCCCTCTAAAAAGTATTGCCAACGACTTTGTCGTTAATAATACTCTGCCACGTCGTCAGTGATGTCCAATCACCAACGAATTTGTCCTCATTGATAGTCGTTGGTGAAAATCATTAAAACACCTTCTTCAACCCCGAGCCCCCATTTCCCCTTAACACATTTTATCAGTTTTTTCAGATCTAAACTCTCCTCTCCTCCCCTCCCGTCGAACGCCGTCCCCTCCCCTCCCGTCCCCTCCCTCTGCCGCCGTCCCCTCCGGCCTATCACACGGCCGTCGCCTCCCCTCCCGCCTATCACCACGTCCCGTCCCCTCCCGTCTCTCGTGACTCCCACCACCGCCACCATCTCCCTCTGCCGCCGTGCTCTCCCTCACCGTCGGCTTCTCCCTCTCCCGCCGTCGTCTCCCTCTCCGTGGCATAGATCGGTACGCACCACCACTATGGCATACTAATTTTTTTTTATTTTTTTTATGTATATATATATATGTGTGTTTATATTTTTGTTTGATTTTTCAGATATAAAGGGAGCCGACAAAGAACGGGGAATCGCCGCATAAATCACTGTTAGTATTTTTTTCTTTTATCTGTTGCAAATTATTACTGTGTTTTATTATCAATGTTAGTATTAATTTTAGTGTAGGTTTAAAAAAATCAGATGTAATTTAATTTTGTATAGTTTTGAAAAAAAAACAGATTATATATGATTTTTTTTATAATTATTAATTAGTTGTTTAATTATTTCTGCATATATAAATATATATGTAATTATTGTGTATCTTGAAATTCTGTGAATCTGTGATGTATTTAGAAATTTTTATAATGTTTAGTGCAGGTTTTAAAATTTTTGGATAGGTTAAAATTTAGTTGTTATGCTGCCAAAATTTTAGTAGAATTTTTAGACATTTAAAAAAAATTATGTTAATTAGATAATTTATAATAAGTTAGTAATTTGATAAAAAATTATTGAAAAGTTTAATTTTAAAAAGGATTATTATTTAAATAATTAACAATTTAAAAAATTTGATAAAATTAATTTCAGAATTAGTAATTTAAGTAAGAAAATATTATTGCATATTTTCTATAAAAAATAATATTTAATAAAAATAAATAATTAGACAATTAATTTAATAAATCATAAATAATAATTTAAATGATTTAATATTTAATTTTAACATAATAAAATTTTGTGCTCAAAAAAAGATTAATATTATTTTTTAAAATCAATAAATATATTATAAGTTTAATTATTTGAATGTTTCTTTTAGAATTATCTAAATAATATTTAAAATAAAAATTAAAAAAAATCATAAAATAACATAAAACACATTTTGTTCAACTTGTACATTAATCATAAAATTTGTACCTCACAAACCAATTTGATTAAAATTAATTTATTTTAAATTTTTGGTAGATGACAATCGATAAGACTTGGGTGACCATGAGAAATCGTAAGGATCCTGCTTACTAGGAAGGTCTCCAAGTCTTTATGGCACTCGCGTCTAAACACAAAGATTGTGACGAAAGAATTTTCTGTCCTTGTGTTAGATGCAAGAATACCAGACTGCATCCTTTAGATACTGTGGAGGCACATATTTTTACCAAGGGTTTTGAAAGCAGTTATGAGAGGTGGACTTACCATGGGGAGCCAGATGAACCAATCGAGGCTAACAATGCCGATGCCGATGAGATGGTTGATGTCATTGAAGATTTCTTTCCTCCTATAAATGACGATGGAAGAGCAACCGACGATGGAATTCAGAGGGGTCAATATTATGATGAGATGTTTGAGGAGATCGAGGCAGAGTTGTACCCCGGTTGCGATTGGATATCCTCCCTCAACTTTGTAGCAAAGTTGATGCACTTAAAAAATTTGGGAAAAATACCAAATTATATCTTTGATGAATTGTTGAAATTGTTGAAGTTTGCATTTCCGAAGGAAAACAAAATCCCTCCAACATTCTATGAGGCGAAGAAGAAACTAAGTAAATTAGGCCTAGGGTATGAATCAATTCATGTGTGCAAGAACAATTGTTGTTTATTTTACAATGACCATGCATCGAAATATTTTTGCCCGGTATGTGGGACCAGTAGATGGATTAATGAGAACACAAGTGGAAAAAAGATAGCGCATAAGGTGATGCGTTACTTTCCATTAACTCCAAGATTGAAAAGATTATACAGTTCAAGAATTACAGCCAAAGAGATGGTATGGCATCGTACTGGGCGTGTGAAAGAAAATGGTGTTATGCGTCATCCAGTTGATTCCGCCGCGTGGAAAAACTTTGATAGCAGACATCCGGACTTTGCAAGAGATCCACGGAATGTGCGCTTAGGCTTGGCTGCCAATGGATTTAATCCTTTTGGCAACATGAGCTTATCGTATAGTATGTGGCCTGTAGTTTTGGCGAATTATAATTTGCCACCATGGATGTGTATGAAGGATAACAATTTCTTGTTGACTCTCCTTATTCCCGGACCTAAATCACCTGGTAAAAACATGGACGTATTCTTGAGGCCTTTGGTGGACGAGCTGAAGGAATTGTGGACTAACGGGATTGAGACAAGAGACGCGACAAGAAATTCAATGTTCAAGATGCGTGCAGCTCTTCTTTGGACAATTAATGATTTTCCCGCTCGCAGTAGCTTGTCTGGATGGAGTGGCCAAGGATATAAAGCTTGTCCTACATGCAATGAGGATACTAGTTCTATTCGAGTGATTGGTAAGACCTCTTACGTTGGCCATAGACGTTTCTTGCCATCCAATCATCGTATGAGAAAGGACCGTGAATTTGATGGAAAAGTTGAAAAGAGGCTTCCTCCAAGACGATTTACTTGTTTAGAGATATTAGAACAAGTGAATGCTATATCAGAACGAGCTCCGGGGAAACGAAAAAGAGGTGAGACTGAAAGTAATTGGAGGAAAAAAAGCATCTTTTATGAACTAGAGTATTGGAGTACCAATGAGCTGAAACACAACATAGACGTTATGCATGTGGAGAAGAATGTTTGTGATAGTATCCTTGGCACCCTCTTGGATAATGACAAGTCTAAAGACACCACCAATGCAAGACAAGATTTGAAAAATATGGGAGTTCGTCAATCCTTATGGATTTACGAAGATGCTCACAAAAGGTTGCTAAAACCCCATGCCCCTTATGTGTTGACTGCTGAAGATAAGCAATTATTTTGTATATTTTTGAAAGAAGTTAAATTGCCAGATGGGTTTTGTTCGAACTTGAAGAAGAAAGTAACTGACAACAATATTGTTGGATTGAAATCCCATGACTGTCATGTTATCATGCAACGGTTACTTCCTGTTTGTATTGGCAAGTTTTTATCGAAGGAAATATCAACCACCATAATAGAATTGTGTAATTTTTTTCAGAATTTTATGTTCTAGGACATTGAATGTAAAAGACATGGAGAAGGCACAAGGAGACCTCATTCAAATTTTATGCAAAATGGAGAGGATTTATCCTCCAGTATTTTTTGATATCATGATACATTTGGTACTACATTTGCCTGAGGAAGCCATATTGGGTGGGCCAGTTTTTATGAGATGGATGTACCCATTTGAAAGGTACATGAAAAAGTTGAAAAATTATGTTAGGAATAAAGCACGCCCAGAAGGATCTATTGCTGAAGGATATGTTATAGACGAGGCTTTGACATTTTGCTCCATGTACTTCAAAGGTGTGCATACAAAATTCAATTGTCCTGAGCGCAATGAAGATGCTCCTCTTCTATCTCGGTACCTAACAGTTTTCAAATCTCAATGTCGTCCACTCGGAAAACAAACAATAATACCTCTCGACGAGAAGACTCGCAAAAGAGCTGAGTGGTACATACTAGAGAATTGTACTGAGATCGATTTTTATATGAAGTAAGTTAATCAAATGATTACATGTTGCTTAATGAATAACATTGTATAATTCTTTTTAATTAAAATTATAATAATTTTTTATTTAATAGAGAGCATCTCGAAGGAATCAGACGGAGGGACCCGAACGCTAACCATAACCTTTTACATAAAAAAGAATTTCAGTCGTGGTTTCATGAGAAGGTATACAAGTGTTCCTTATCCTAATATATACTTATTCATGATCTTCAAATCTCTCAAATCCTGATTGTTTTTTTTTTCTTCAGATTTTCAATTTGTATAAGCTCGGGTCATTAGAACATAGTGATGAATTGCTAGCTTTAGCATCTGGGTCTGATTTCGTTGTGTATTCATATCCGGCATGTATAGTTAATGGGGTACGATTTGTTGTAAACAGTCGAGACAAAGATCGCAATACTCAAAATAGTGGGGTGTCTGCTGTAGGGATAGAAGGTTTTGACTATTATGGGGAGCTTGAAGAAATATTGCATTTGACTTTTAGTGGTGCCTATTCGGTAGTATTATTTCGGTGTAAATGGTTCAATGCAGATCCGAGAAAGAAGAAATTAATTACTGAAAATAATATCACTAGCATAAATGTTAGTGGTATATGGTACAAAGATGACCCGTACATTCTTGCTAATCAAGCTAAGCAAGTTTTTTTTGTGGATGATCTTGTTAGAGGTCGAAACTGGAGAGTTGTTCATAATGTGCATCATCGCCAAATTTGGGAAAATATTGATGCTTCTGATGAGACTAATGATGTTGATGTTGTACATGACACAAACTCATCTAATTTTACATTGTTTGTGGATTTGGGGGAATTGATTGTGCAACGAACTAATCAACCACCAAGGATTTTAGATGTCTCTCAAAGTTCCGAGATGGTGCTAGATGTTGATAATATTAGAGACGACGAAGATGAAGACATTGTAAAAGATGTGGATGATGACTTGCTAGTTGATCATCTTGAAGATGAAATTCAAGATTCGTCCCCAACAAATTTACTTTTGATTAGTGATGATGATTGTGATTAATGTATTTAGTACTATTTGTATTGATGACTATTTGTATTTAGTACATTTAATACTAATTGTTCTTATTTTATTTTGATTCGATGAACGAATATTGTATTATTACTATTATTTAATCTAAGTTGACTAAATTAAGGGTAGATATTGCTAGGATAAGGAATTGTTGTTATTTTTTTAAAATAAGGGCTCATATGATTTTATTATTCTTTTTTAGTATAAAATGTCTGCAGATGTTGCTAGTTATCATGGTGGAGATGGTGGTGGTGATGACCCGCTAGATCCTACTAGGGTACCTGCTTCGTGCGAGTCTTCTGGTATTTTTTTTATTTTTTTAAGTAAAGTGTTTCATTTATTAACTTAAATACACTTATTTATATATTTTCGATGACAATATAGGTAGTGAATCGAAGAAAGGTCGCGGGAGGAATGTTTTAGCAAATTTGGAAGATAGAAGAAAAAAAGTTGGGGCCCCGTTGCCATTATTAGTGGATAACACCTCCAACAGAATAGTAGGGTTGGAGAGTAAAGCTTTCCCTCGTTTGGTAGGGAGGGAGATTACATTGCATGTTCCTGGACATTTTGAGAGTTGGGCAAATGTTCCGGAGCAATACGAACACCTTATCTTAACCAAACTTCGAGTAAATTTTTAAAAATTTATATCTAAATTAATAAATGTTATTATTAGTATGTTATTAACATTTTTTTTTTGTCAAATGCAGTATTATTATCAGATTGACGACAATGCAACATTAATAGCATTAGCTGAGATGGCCGAAAAATACAAGACGATAAAGAATATTAGGCTGGCACATTTCAAGGAATATTACACAAAACCAGAAGACTTCGAAAACGCTGTCAAAAACCCCCCCAATGAACTCAATGAAGAACAATGGCGACTAATATGTCAGTTGTTCACATCTCCTCAGTTTATTGCTCGTTCTAAGCAAAATTCTCTCAATCGGCAGAAGATGAAATACTCTTCAACACAAGGGTCGATAACGATGGCTGAAACCCTTCATGAAAATGTAAGTTAATGTATATATAATATATATTTAATGAAGTTTAATTTAATTATAATTTTCTTACAATTTATATTTATCAGCAAAGCAAGGGTTACATTGAGAATTGGAAGGATTGTCATACAAAGAAATGCACAAACACCTTTGTCAACGACTATGCCAAAAATGAATGGGTAAGATTATATAAATTAATTACTTTTAAATATATTCAAATAATTATAATTTGATTTTACTTTCTGACTTATTCTTAAAATAGGAACGGATGAAGAATACTTATGACAGCCGATCTAGTACTTCTGATTCTACAGAAGTTTCTGAGATTGAGATACTCCATGAGACTCTTGGAGAGAGGCGTGGCCATAACCGAGGAGTGGGTCGCAAATTGAAAGGACAATCATCAAAACGGCGTTCACAACCAACAACTACTAACCAGCCCGACTTACAGCAGACAGTAGCTCAATTGCAAAGACAAGTTCAGATATTGTCTCAAAAACTGTCTCCTGAGGAACGTGCTGAAATGGATCTTGAGATTAATAATGCAGCTCCAACGCAACCAACGCATCCACGACCATCTCATTCTCATATGCCTAGAGATGGACCTGGTCCATCTTTTCAGCCAATGGGTTTTCAGCATCAGCAATCGCAACAGACTCCTATTTCCTTTCAGCAACTACTACAACAACCTCCTATTCATTCGTCTGCATCTTTAACCCCTGAACACATGATTCAATTTCAACAATATCAGATGTTCCAGACATTCTTCTAGATGATGTCACAGTCGCCAAACAGTTCACAAGTAATGATGCAGATGATGACGCAATCGCCTCAGACGTCTCAAGTTTCTCAGTCACGGACGCCACAAATGATGCCGACACAAAAAATGTCTCAGATGCCGCATACTTTTCAGATGATGCCGATACCACAAGGGCAGCAATATGGGCAGCAAACATCATCAATGATGCCTACATCACATGGCCAGCAAACATCGCCAATGATGCCTACACCACATGGGCAGCAAACATCGCCGATGATGCCAAGTTCGCAGGTGCTGCCCTACTACCCACAGATGCCAAATGTTCCTCAACAACAAATTCCGAGAAATACTAGTGATGATGACGATGACGATGACGATGACGATGCTACTACAAATTTCTTTTAGTTTTTTTATATACGTTTTATGGACTATTGATTATGTATTTATTTATGTTTTATGAACACTTTAGTATTTTATATTTCTATGTATGACTTTTTAAAATTTAATATGAACATTTTTAGTTTGTTATATGTTTTATTTTTAATTAAATTATTTTTTATATTAATTAGTTATAAAAAATGAAATAATTAATTATTTTTATATTAATTAATAATTTAAAATAAATAACACTAACGACATAGTCGTCATTGATAATATTATCAATGACGACTAAGTCGTCATTGATAGTTAAAAGCATTAAAAAAAAAAAAGTTAAATTATCACCAACGATATTGTCGTCAGTGATACTTTTTTTTACCAACGACTTGTAAAGTCGTCATTGATATTGACTTTCACCGACGAGGTATCACCAACGACCGATCACTAACGACATGTCGCCATTGATAGCTACTACTGACGAAAGAAGCACCCTTCACTGACGAAATTTGTCCTCGTTGAAGCCTTTTTTTCTTGTAGTGAACTCCAAGTTTATTGAGTATCTCACAATTTTTTAATCCACCTTAATCCATTTTTCTTGCAATAGCAAGACACAACCATTAAAAGACGTAACCCCCTTAGGTTCATCTTTTCTTATCTCATATAATGTGATGCTCATTTTTTAAATGAGAAAAAAATTTAATTCTTTTATTCACAAATCACATACTAACAATAATATAGAATAAAACATATTATATAATAATTAAAAATTATTTAAAAAAAAGGCATAAAAGAATCTTTTTTTATAAAAAAAACCATATTTTTGTAAACTTGTTAAAAAAAGTCATAAAACATGTAGTTTCCCATTCTTGGGAGTTATTTTTTTGGCAATCAAGTCTTTTTTTTTGTATTTTTATTTTCACAAAATTCTTAATTTTTTAATGGGAAATGTTAAATTTTTATATACACTATGATTTCTAAAAAACTTAGACCTTTGATTTAGAGGTCAACAATACATAATAAAACTACAATTTTTCCCATAGACAACTTTTTTTTTTCGGAAAAAAATAACATTAAGGATTTAATTGCTTTTTCAAAATTTAAGAATTTGATTGTCAATTTGTTTTAATAATTCATCTTACTTGTACTAAATACCCTAAATATATATATATATTTAATTTAACAAATATCTTACATGTATGATTATATGAACTATAGGGGTGTGGAGAATATATCCAATCAAATTACAATCGACCGATCCAATTACAATCGACCGATCCAATTACAATCGACCGCCAAAAATTGGATATCCAATTGCTATTATATCGAATTTGGTGTAATTTTTAAAAATTCAAATTGGATCGGTCGGTTGTTGGATGGGGGTCCAACATCCAATAAAAATCGACCGAACCGATCCAATAATCAACCAATTACATATATGCTTCTAATTTAGATGAATTTGTGTTGTATGCTTCTAAATTATTATAACCAAATACTGTTTTTATTTGGATGAGTAATTTGTGTGTTTTATAGTTGAAATGTACATGAAAATTATATTTAAAAAGACTCTAAATGATTGGATGGATCTGATCTGATCCGATCCAATAAATAGCCAGGGCTGCATCCAATGGATGTAACTGATTCAATCAAATTATCTATTGGATCAAATCGGATTGGTTTACTCAATTCAATTGGATTTGATCGGATGTAAAAATCCAACATCCAATGGATAATTGGATTGGATCGGATAAGCTTAAATCCATTGGATGTGATCCAATGAACACCCATTTTATATCAGCATTTTCTTTATAAAATTGAAATATGTTATTGTGCTAAGTGTGTAATTGTCATCATTTTATTTTTAATATATTTTCAAATATTTTTTTAATAATAATCAAGTTATGAAGAATAATTTGTTATGTTTCAATTAATATATATCATTTTTAATTTATTTTCAAAACACGTTATATTTTAATCATCATATATGCATGCATCACAAATATTTATCAATTATAAGTCATCATAGATTTAAAATATTTTGTATATATGAAGTATATTTTTCTAAATTTGATTTCATATATAAAACGTATACTTCGTCTAAACTTTTTACTAAATTGGCATTGTGTATAGTATACGACATTACATAATTAATTATTTTTACTGGATAAAAAAAATGAACTCTCGACTATGAATTAATAAATTAACACAGTATGATCATCAAATTAATATACTCAAATAGATTATCTTTAATATTAATATAGTCTATATCATGCATATATATTAATAATATTCACATATATTTTCCTTCAAAAAAAAAACGCATATATTTATTAATATGTTAACATATGCGTGCATGTACACACATAATAACTCTATATATATATATATAGTGATACAGTTTGATATATTTAATTAATTACTTTTATTACATATATTTCATCAATAAAGATTGTTGGAGATTTATTTTTACTGACTTCAAATATATGAGTGTTTTTATGTAGATACAATTTGATTTTTACATCAAACATTTATATGTTAGTTTTGTACAAAATTTATGTTTCTCATAAATATATGTTGAAGGACAATATTATTTAAACACATATATTTAAACATAATTAATGTATATATAATTATATATTATGTGGAATTAAAGTACTTTTGGGAAATTTGAGGCAGCAAATTAATTTGGCCGAAAAGCTTTTGGTCCCAAGCGTAAAATTCGCCCCACACTCATCATTTTTTTTAATGGACCACTCGGACAGTAATTAATTAATTTAATTATTCTAAATAACAATTGAATCATGTATATATAAAGAGTGCTGCTTTTAAGGTTTATGATATAAAAATATAAAAAATATTCGGTCTCGTATATTCAAATTAAAAATTAAAAATTGAAGATGTAATATCAGATGCATGTAGATTTATTGGGTCGGACCTGAGTAGTAGGAGGTCGTATATAAAATTTGTGTATTTGTACATGTAAAAATAGTGATATTTAAAAAAAAAAAATTGGGTCTTATTATGTGGGGCCCTAAGCACAAGTCTAGCCTACCTGTGCCGAGGGTCGGGCCTCTCGATATTCTATAGCAATATATATCTATGTATAAATGCTACAAGGTCGTGTCAATTATTTTGAGTGTTACGATATGGTATATGTTAACCTCACATGATGTGGCAAACTATAATTAATAGTCGATGCAATTTATTATTATTAAGATACACATATTTAAATTTAAAATAAAATATACAAAACCTAATACTAAATAACGTTCATCATATAGATGTAGTATTGCGCCCCAAATCAATCCAATAGTAATATTCAATCACCTTTGAAACATATAGCATTTTTCAAAGGAGGATTCAAATCTCAAATTTTAATTGTCTTACCTCATTTAAAACAATGATAAATAATAAGTGCATCTAAAATATACACATAAATGTCATATTCAGTGACACGTCAGTTTAGTCTAGTCAATCATATTTATCAAAAAAGAGACCTACTATTTTGAAAATGAGTATAATGTCAGTTCAGTGTGTACGTAATATTTGAGTGCATGGGAGGACGCAATAATTTATTTTTCAATAATAACCGATTATTGTTTTAACTTTTGAGTGTGGTAAATATTTTTAAGTTATTAGAAAGAGGGAACAAAGAATTAAAATCGCTCGGATCTCTTATTAAACCCTACATTTACTACTCACAACTGTCCCTTACCTCTCACTTTGGCTATAAAAACCGATCAAAGCCATCACTCCTTCTCAGCTCATACAAACTACCAAATACAAAGCAAGAAAGAGTTGTTTTTAGAGAGCAAAAAAACATGGCTTCCAAGTGGTGCATTGTGTTGGTTATTGCCCTAGCTGTGGCTCACCATGCCACAGCTAGAACTGTCCCAGCGCCGAAAGACGCTGGACTTAAAGACCAAAAGAACTTCCTCACCTATGGTGGCGTCGGAGGATACTCCGGCGTTGGAAACAACGGTCTTCCATTCGGTGGAGTCGGTGGCGCCGTTGGCGGAGGCGGTGGTGGCATAAATGGCGGCATTGGTGGAGGCATTGGAATTGGTGGGGGTGGCGGACTTGGTGGCTTCGGTGGACTAGGTGGCGGTGGCGGTCTTGGTGGTGGAGCTGGCACCGGTGTTCTTCCTGGTGGAGTTGTTCCTTTCCCATGAAGAAGTTTAAAAAAAATATGAAGTGATGAGTAGTGTTTCTTTGTTGTTGGCTTAGTTAAGTAGATCCTCTCTAGTAATATATATTTTGTAAGTGTTAGTTTTGAAGTGATGTGAGAATTTCTCTTTCTCTTTTTGGGTAAAGATTATGTAAGTGTTGTTTTATATATTTTTCTAGTATCATATATGTGTTTATTTATGTTTTTCCTATAAAAAAAATATTGGAGAAAATAAAACAACATATATATCTCTCTTCGTTATTTCTTCGTAGTTCTCAAGCATTTTTATTCTATATGTATGACTTGATATATATATATATGTATATGTATGTTAAGAACTTTGTGTGTTGACCATTCTTAGCTACCAATTCACCAGAACTGTCTAATTTTTTTAAGTCGTAAAACTAAGATTTCTAAGCCTTAAAAGGGTGACTTAAGATTGCTATAATAAGGTTTGTTTTTACCTTAATTAGAAGAGTTGAAAAGGAGTAATTAATCGGTAATTAATAAGGTCATATATATATACTTATGAGGAAATGTAAATGAAGAAAAAAAAAGGTGCTAAAATGGGCTGCATGCAATTTTAAGTGACTGAGAAATTTATTCATGGCAGTTTGCATGGATATTAGAAATTAATTAGATGTTGACCCCCTAGTTATGATATTTTCAAACTTTGGTGCCAAATATATATTTTAGGAAATTTATTCGGTAGGTGCTTCAAAAATAACACTATCAATGGAGCTACCTTATCAGTTGGGTTTCAAAAAGAGCCCTATCAGTGGAGCTGTCTTATCGGTTGGGTTTCAAAAAAAGCTCTATCAGTGGAGCTACTCTATCGGTTGGATTTTTTTTGTGTTCTCAACTTATAAATAATTTTTGACACTATTTTTTTCCTACTAATTCTTACTTTTTGTTCATTAAATTTGTTTTTTATTATAAAAATAAATAAATAAAAAGATTCCATCATTGGATTCAAACTACGTGTGGGTTATTTTCCAACATTAAAAGCTAGCATAGACCTCTCTCCACAATTAAGATCACCCAACCAACCAGGCAACCACACCAACTTTTTTTATTTGAAATGGCACACACACAACCTTGTTTTTAATTAACTAATAATCTCACGTTTGTATTTCTTTTAAAGAATCAAATATATATATTATTAATAGCCAACACTAAATTTTAGAACTATTAATTATTGCAAATTAGCATGACATGAAAACAAGCCTATATATAATATTTACAGTTACATTTATATTATACAGACTTCTCATTATTATATATAGTTACAGCCAAAAACTAAATCGATACACAGTACGTATTTTATGCTATATATAATATATAAGTGTACTTCATCTCTATATATTTGTACATCGTGATTTGACAACTTGGTGAGTGTTATATAAATACTGTTGATATTAATTAACGATAATTAATTAAATTTAAATAAGTAAAATCCGATGATTTACACTAATTACACATATTACAGTGTTGGTGCCCTTGGCAATTTTCTTATATAAATGAAAAAAATTATTTAAGAGTACTGTTTTTTTTTGTTCTGAGATAAAATTAAGAAGAATATATAGTAGGGATTGATTGGTAGATATAGCTAGCTAGGGTTTAGATACGTCTGGTGAATTAATGCATTAATGGATCGAGCCAGTGTTAGCTTATAGATAGTAGCAAGAGAGTTGTCTACTTTAAATTTGTCAGAACTTTATATACACAGAGTGGTTGATGACTCAATTTAATGCATTGTATATCAGTTGGTGAGTAACTCTCTATCCTCATGAACTGGGTAAAAGGGCAACAACCATATTCTTGTGACTTGGCTAGTATTATATATATATATATATACATACGTATAATTGACAATTCTCTTATAGGTTTTCATTTTAATTTTAATCTTAATGGTGTGGCTTTTAATGTTTTTGACTTATAAATAGTTTTCGGCATAATTTTTTTTATGATCGTGTATATTATAGTTATCTAAAGTATTCTACAAATTTAAAAAAATTCTGAATAATTTACAGTACCAAAAACTAAGTTTAAAATTGTTGTTGCACGCGTAACTAATTTTTTTATGCGTGTGACAATCAATATATTTGAACCTAGTTTTCAGTACTATAAACTATTCGGAATTTTTTGAAAATTTGCAGGGATCTCTAAACAACTACAATATACACAGTCATAAAAAAAATCGTGCCGAAAACTATTCACATGTCAAAAACAATAAAAATCCTACCAGTTTAAAATGAAACTCTATATAAAAATTGTCAAATATATATATATATGCTCTCCAACAAATTTATAAATATTCAAATATATCTATATAGCCAAGTCATAAGGTTTCGTTAGACTATTTAATAAGGACACAAGATGAAAAATGTTTGTGTAGGTCCTTGGAAATTTTTTCCACGAAACATTTATAGGGTCATTTACTTTGTCGTCATATATAAGACAAGTACTGCCCATCACATATAATATGAATTTTTATACATATATAAATGTATAAAGGGAGAGCCATACGTGGATTATTTTATGCATACATATCCACGAAATTGAAAGCTAGTATAGAGGAGGAGTCGTATATATAAGTTTTAGGGTATTTATATTTTGGGTTATTTGCGTTATAAATACTACATATTTTTAATTTTATACACTTATATACCACATTTTATCTGACATATTAAATATCAAACGTTATAATTTTGATAATTTCGTTACTACTACTCTGTTAAATTAAAAACTAAAATTAAAAAAATAGTTATTTGCGGTATAAATACCACATATTTTCAGTTTTATACATGTATATACCACTTTTTTTTTTATGGATTAAATTGATGCGAGAGATGGAAATTTTTTTGGGTAAGGGTGAGGAAGATCGGGAGAGGGAAGAGAAGAGAGAGGAGAGAGAAAGAGAAAAAGGAAATTAAATAAATATTTTTTTTTCATTTTTTATTTTAAAATCTATTTTTAATTATTTAATAAATTCATTAATTCAAAAATCTAAGGACATTTTGGTCATATTTGAAAGTAGTTTGACCAAACTCGGGCTCAGGATATTAAATTGATCTGTTTTGCAAAATACAGGGTCCATTTAGTCATTTAACAAAACATAAGGGTCGAACGAGCGTTCAGGCAAAATACAGGGGCCAAATTGGTATTTTTCCTTCATATATTTATTAAACTTAAAAAAATTACAATGTAATATTTTTTTTTGAAAGGATTACAATGTAATATTATATTTTTAGAAAAATGCAATATAAGGTAATTAATAAATAATAATTAGCATACTTTTAAAAAAAACATATCAAGAAAATAGCATGGTAGGTCGGTTTATAAAACTGACCTACTAAGTAGCATGGTAGGTCGGTTCTACAACCGACCTATCATGTCATTTAGAAAATTAATGTTGAAATAGAAATCTTATTAATTTTTCTTAAGTTTTTTTTATTATTCGAATTGTAAATATTATAGACATTTTATTAAATTCTTTTTATTTTTATTAAATATAAACATAAAATATATACTTTTTAAACTTATTTTTATTCATATATTTATTAAACTTAAAAAAATACAATGTATTATTTTTTTTGAAAGGATTACAATGCAATATTATATATTTTTTTAAAACAATACAAGGTAATTAATAAATAATAATTAGTATACTTTAAGAAAAACATATCAAGAAAATAGCATGGTAGGTCGGTTGTGACCTACCATGTCATTTAGAAAATTAATATTGAAATATAAATCTAATTACTTTTTCTTAAAAAAAATTACGAATTGTAAATAATATTATATACATTTTATTAAATTCTTTTCATTTTTATTAAATATAAACATAAAATATATTTTTTGAACTTATTTTTATTCATATATTTATTCAACTTAAAAAAATTATAATGTATTTTTAAAAAATATATATTGATAAGGTAATAATTAATAATTAATATACTTTAAAAAATATTATAAAGTAAATGGCATGGTAGGTCGGTTCTATGTATACCAATCTACCATGCTTATCTTTGACTCACATGGAAGGTCGTCAGTCTTGTGTACACCGACCTAGCATGTCTTCAAAAAGCATGGTAGATCAGTTTGCGAGAAAACGACCTACCATGTATGCATGGTAGGTCAGTTCTCTGAGTGCCGACTTATGAACATATATTAAGTCGGTTTCTGCAGAACTAACCTACCATGACTGATGTCTGATGTCCAAATTGTAGTAGTGATTCCTTATTTTTCATCACTTTTCATTTCACATTATAAATCTCATTAATTATTACAAACTTTTAAAAGATTTTTCTCTTTGCAAATATATCAATTAATTTTTTATTTAAGATTTTTTTAAAAAAATAAAACTAAAAAGATTGTTTTTAGAAAACATGAACCACACACCTCTTGTATTTTGAAAACTACAAAAGCTACTATTTTCTGTTCTCATTTTTTAGATTACAACTTTGAAAACAAAAAACAGAATACAGACCTACCATGAACCAAACACCTCTTGTTATTTGTATTGTTTTTTTAGTTTTGTGTTCTCTAAAATCTATTGTATTTCTACGTAATTGTTGTTGACACTACTACAAAAAAGGTCATTTGCGTCACTTTCTAACTGCCACAATTAAGTTTTTGCGTCAGTTTTATATGTGACGCGAAATCCCATGACACAAATCAGGCTGGCATTTGCGTCAGTGAGGCACTGTCACAAATGTCACGTTTGTCACAGTGCCCCACTGACGCAAATGCTATATTAAAAAAAACGCTATGAACCCCGACCAATGTACCCCAGCCCCCAGCCATCCCATGCGACCCCAGCCCCCTTGTACCCAGTCCCCAGCCAGCCACCTCTCAACCCCTGCGACCCCAGCCACCCCCCATGACACCCACGACCCCAGCCACATACATGACCCCTGCGAACCCAATCAGAGAAAAATCAAGAGGAGGGTTTTTGGATTTTGTTTTTTCAAACAATATAATATTCAAAATCAGAAATCTATGTTGATCCCAAAAGAGGGTGTTTTAATAATTAAACTCGCAAGTGCACGAATCGTTTCGGAATATAATGTTCATGTAAGTACGAGGTCAAACTCATGGGAGTTGACTAACATCAAAAGAAACTATTTCAAACAAAGCAAGAATATTCTAACCTAGTTCCAAATATTTGATGAGATTTTGTTTTAGAAAAATAAAAGACGAGTAATAAAAATATTAATGATAAAAATGGTTTTCAAATGAGATATGTAAAATAAGATTATTAAGATATTAGAATCCACAAAATGCAAGTTCAATAGTATTTATAAGTATATTGATTCCCAAGTTTAGATATAGTTGAAATAAATCACACTATATTTTTTTTCAAAATACATTTTCTATTCAAGCACAAATTCCTTTAAAAAAATGTAGGATTTTTCTTCACTTATAAAAGATATAATTTCTAAGCATTAGTTGTGTTACAACCTAATGAAACTACAAAAAATCAAAGAGATTATATTTAGGCAAAATATGATACTTATGCTCTAAGAATTAGATGTGAACAATTTAATGAAAAACATTTAATCAAAGAATACCATATTTTTGCATAATGAAGAACTAAGTGTAATATGCTTTAACACTCAATAATAGATGAAAAATGCATATCTTTGATAAAAAAAAATCCATAAACAATGTTACACAAATGGGAAATCAACATACAATAAAAAAATACTATCTAGTTACATTTTGCTCCATCATCATCTTAATAATCTTTGAAAAAGATTAGAAGCTCATAACTAGATAAAAATTACAAAATAACATACTTGACATGCTCTTCAAAAGATGAAAATGGTAGAGAAAATAGTGAAAAGAATAGAGAAAAATATGAAGTGTGGAAGAGGTTGAAAAAAGATGAAGAAGAAGAGCCCCCCAAATGGTCTTACAAGACTCTATTTATAGGCAAAATATGGAGATTAAATTAATCAAATTAAAATGAATAAATTGATTAATTTAATTGTGTTGGGAAGTGGTAGGATAAATAGAGTAAATGTAAGAGTATTGGAAAGATGAAATGTTTGGTTGGGTAAAATATTAGTGAAAAGCTAGGGTAAAAAAATAAATTAGGAATGTTTATTTAGGTAAAAAAAATAGGGAAAAGTGAATTGATATTTGAGTGAAAAATATTGGGAATGAAAATGTGATTTTTTGGTCTTTTTGGTGGTTGTTTGGTAGCTTGGTTGTGTTGGTGGAGATAAATGGCTTGCTGGTGGAATGCATCAGGCGGGCCTGGGAGCAGGATGATGGGCCGAACAGTAGCTTGGGTTGGTGGGCTGCTTTGTTGATGTGCATATGTGATGATATATGCTGAAGTGCTGCTGGCCAAGAGAAGAGCTGGCGTGAAGGAGCTTGTGGACTACAGCTGGGAAGTCTTCAGCTGGTTGATGAAGTGGTGGCAGGGACAGGTGGCGCGCCAGGCGTGTGACAGGTAGCTGTTGAGATATGCTGAAGACTCTTGGAGGCTGAAGGAAGCACTTGGCAGGAGGACCACAAGTTTCGGTGGTGGGCTTGCTGGGACAAGGCAGATGCGGTTGGGCCTTGGGCTTGGAGTGGCATGGGCTGTATTAGGTGGTTTTGCAATTGGATAAATGCCACATTTTTCTATCTTTTTCAGCTTTATATCTTTTCTTTTCTTTTCTTTTCTTTTCAAAGCCCAAAAGTGTCATAAATTTCCCTACAAAATAAATATAAGATAAATCATAATAAAATATTTTCAACTATAAAATAAATCAATTTAATTCTTTGAAAATATTAATTATAACTTAATTTATATTTAACATTTAAGCTCAATAATACCACATTTTTTTACCTCAAATTAAACAACAATAATTCAAATAATTAACTCCAACATTTTACAACAAAATAACTATAAAAACACACAAAAATCTATAAAATTAAAATAAACCTAATAAATTCAAAATTACTTAAAAACTTAATAAATCAATTAAAAACTCAAGAATTAAGCAACAATTAGCACATAAAAAGTGGTAAAATAACTCTATTTTGTAGAGTTATCAATCTACACAAAATTTTAAAAAAAAAAACTATGTATAAGGTTCATTAGCATATTATATTCATCAATTTAACCTTAAAATGAAAAAAAAAAAAAAAAACTCACCACAATAGGTTTAGGAAGACGGAGGCACCACTAGTTCTTGGGGGAAAACCTAAGTTTTGAATTTTGGAGAATGAAGGGCTTGGAGTCGATGGCTGGGATTAAATACTGGACGCACCATTTGCGTCAATACCCCACTGACGCAAACACGCCGTTAGCGTCTGTTGCTCACTGACGCAATCGGTGCGTTAACGGTGTCAGTTGGCTACTAATGCAAACTTCGCCAATTAACAACGTCAGTGATGTGTTATCACTGATGCAAATGCCTCTGCATTTGTGGCAGTGCTCAACTGCCACAAAATGCTGATTCTCGGTCAACGACGTCAGATTGACGCGTTTGACTGCACAAAAAGAGTATTTTGGTATAGTGTGACCAAATCTTAAGCCAACAATACCCTATAATCTCTTCTTTGTGGCAAAGACAAGAATTGTTATCATTTCAACAATTTGATCTTTATTTGTTACTCTTTCTTTCTCTCAATCTTTGATGTTTTTTCTTGTAGGATCACGGATCTCTTCTATGTGAATTTTTTTTCTTTCTTTCTTTCTATAAATGGCATACATGATTAATTTTTGTTATTAAAATTTGAAATCTAGTTTCAACTTTTCAGTATTTAAAAACTATTAAAGTAATATAATAATTAAGGAGATAATTGAAAGAGCACTCAAACCTAGATGGGGATTATTTATTCAAATATAAATAAATAAAACATAAAAAAAATCCTATGATTCTATATGAAAAATTCCTATAAATTTATAAAATATAAAAAAAAATCCAAAATAATCAATAGAAAGAATAAAAATTTAACTTTTATTAATTAATGTATGTATGACTCTATCTGGGTTATGTGCTTTTAAAAAGTCTCATTAGGAATCAAATCCAAATACATATATACATTACTATAAAAGCATAATTGAAAGTAGAAACCAAATCCAAATATAATTGTACATACTCAAAAAAACATAATTAAAAATAGAAACCAAATCCAAAGCACATGTATTAAAGAAAAGGTCAACTTTTTTTTTTTTTTTTAAATAATATTATTCACTTGCAAAAAAAGAAAATATGTGTATATATAAGAACATATACAACATAGGATCAAGTCGATCAATACTACTTATCTATTATTCAGTAAATAAATCAAAATGGTTTCTTCTAAAGTTATCACTGTCATGTGTTTTCTATGTATCGCATTGCTTTTGGCCTCAGGTTAGCTTCCTATCTATAACATCTGAGTATATGTATAAATATATATATAAAGTATTTTTTTATTACTATGCTTTGATACAAATTTTTTACTTATTAAATAAATTATATGATATTTATTAATATTAAAATTATTATTTTTATTAGTAATATTTTAATTTTTATTTTGGGTGGGGATTTTAACTTGTGATCTTCTCTTTCCCAGAAGAAATGTAATATCACTAGAGTATGTCTATGATGACTTTTTATTAGAATAGGTTAAATACTTATTTAGCATTAAATATAAATTTGATGGTTTATGTTTTCAATAATGTTAATATGATACCATATTATTTGAAATAATACATACTTGGTACCCGGATACTAAACTTGGTCAATAAAATTTTATTAATATATCCAAACAACATTCAATTATACGAATTGTAAATTCAAATTTAATTACTTAATTACATATAATTAAGATTAGTTTTGTCATATTAATAAAATTTTACTTATCAAATTTGAATACAGTGTACTAAATATGTATAATTTCAAATTATAATGTATCAAATTAGCATTATTAAAATTGTAGGATGTTAAATCTGTATTTCAATCCAACATAAATTATTATATACCATTAAAATAATTGTCTTTTATTTATATATATTTTATTTAGTGCATATGATGATGGAAAATATATATATATATATAAATAAATGAATGGATTATTGAATTGTAGGGCCGGGAGGTGCAATCAACCTGCCAGTAATTTGCTTGGGAAATTGCTTCGACAACTGCAATTCTGTTTGCGCTTCGAAGGGCTATAAAGGAGGAGCATGTATGGGACAAAGGGCTTCTGACATGAGTTGTTGCTGTAATAATAATTAATCAAATTTTAAATTATATATATATTTATATATCAAATCAAATAAATAAATGAGACTAAAATATTTGTGCTCTTGCTTTTACCATTAAAATAAAGCAATATAGTGTTATTATTATTGTTAAGAATTTGCAATCCGACTAATCTGAACAACTTATTTAAACTAATTCGAAAAAATTGACAAAAATTGTAATCTAAAAAATTCGACCTTCATTTTAAATTGCTAAATTATTATATTGAGCAGGTTGAAATTTTTGATAACCCGCCTAATGTAACATGACTCGCCCAATTAAGAATTTGTCTATTTTTTTTTTAATTTTACAATTATTTAATTATTAATTATACATATATAAAACTAAATTCAAATTAATTTCTTTTACAAAAAAGAAACTCTATATTTTAAAATAACAATTATTTTAGTTACAAATACAAACTAAAAATATAGAAAATAAAAAAAAATAGTGAAAATTAATTTTTTTTTTTAAGTTTCGGCAGTTTTGGCGGAGCCCAAACTGATGGTCAGTTTGAACTTCAATTTTTTTTAATTGGGTGAGTTACAGGTTAAAAAATATCAACCCAATTACAAGTTTGATTCATCAAAAATCTACCCAACCCACCAATAAATACCCCTAATTACTAATACAATATTTTGTTATTTTATTTTGTTGCATTTTAAGATCCAAGTGTCAAAGAGATATTTTCCTTCAACTTACTGGTTTCTTCTAAGAAACAAAATGCTAGATTGGAAGAAAGCAAAAAAATTCAAAAAAAAAAAACAAGTTTATAACATATTATAACTCTAAATCACAAGTTTTTATATCACTTAAGCCTGAGTTTTCCCGAATTAATCATTTTAATTCTCAAACTGTGTAAGTCTTTTTTAGACTTTTTTCAATTTAAAATTCTTGTTAAATCTCGTATATGCTCCATCGCCAATTTCTTCTCTTGTAAGGGAAGTATTTGCTCAAAACGTAATAAAAAAATAGTAAATACTTATTTGGTATATTATGTTTTATCAAAATATAAATTTGTCAGACATATGAGACAGACAAATCAACCTATAGAAAGAAAAGAGATGACTAATTCCACGTAAAAGGTGTTAAACGCCTCATTGCCTTGGAAAGCAACTAATTAAAAATTAAGCATTATTAGGTAATTAAATAAAAAACAAACAACTAATTGACATATGAGAATTTTGTCATTTTTATAAAATATTGACGTTTTCCATAATATTGTCGTTTTTATAGAAATTTATCGTTTCTCATGAGGAATTATTGTTTTTGATAAAGCTGTCGTTTATAAAAATATGTCGTTTCTATAAAATAATGTCGTTTGAAAGAACTTTATCTGTTTTCAAGAATATAACCTTAAAAAAATATGTCATCTTTACCAATTACTCCACATTAAATGTAAATATTTAATCATATATACCAAGGAAGAATTTCTCAAGGATCGGTGCAATATAATAGTTTTTATTATTAAGGGCTAATAAAATTTTAGATGTTGGCTTGTTATATATTTTGCTGTTAATGTTTCTATATCATTTTTAATATTGATATAAATTTAATAATAAAAATAAAATTACATAGTTTTAGCGGGGTCTTATTTCATGTATTAAAATCATTTGCTTTTTGTCACTAATACTTAGTCAACTATTTTTACTAATAGTTCTCACTAGATTAGTATGTCACCAAAAATTTGGTAACTATAAGTTATCAAGTATTTCAAAGAGTTACAAAAATAATAACAGAAAGTCACCAGTTTGTTCACTCATGTACTGAATGTATTTTGAAAATACCAACTTTTCTTAATATTTTTGCAAAAATATCATTACGCGTTGCCTGACTGACAAAAGGGCCCAAGGGGCGTAGTAAGTAAAATGGGCTTTAAGGCCCATTAAAATTTGACATAAGCCCAGTCCATGTTTTCCTGATATTAACTTGAGAATTGTTAACATGATCCCAAAGACAACTCTAAGATACCATTCTTAAAATTTTGAAAATTTTACATAAAATTACTTAATTTCACTAAAATATTACATTTTTACAAGAATTTTTTTTTTCAACTTTACGACTTTAATGAAATTTTTATACTTTTACAGTTTTATCTTCTTTTTTTTTATTATTGTTTTTAGATTTTCTTTTAATGAGAAATTTACATAAATATGAGTTTTTATGTTTATGGACAAAACAGAAATGCTACAAAATATGGTGATTTTTTTTTTAAAAAAAAAAAAAATTATAACATGGGAATCCCATAAAATATAAAAGTTAAATTACCATATTTTTACACAAAATTCTCTCACACTTTCTCATCATCTCCTTTCTCTCTTCATTTTCTCCTTTCTCCATCTCTCTTTCCCCACTTGGTTCTTTCTTCTCAACCTTCTGTCGGAGATACCACCTCCGCCCTCCGCCGGCGACGCACCCCCCTACCCCCCGACGATGATGCAACTCCACTTCCCTTTGATTCTTCTTCATATTCTTCTTCTTCTGTTGGTGATGTTGTTTGTGGTTTTAATGTTATAACTTTGGTTGTTCTTGTTGCTCTTCTTATTTCTCACATTTGATTTTGCACTTTAGATATTAATTTTTTTATTCCAGCCCTAACTGTAACCGGCTACCTTCATGATTTGTTTAGATTTTTTTGTTCAAATTTAATTTTTTTTTTCAGGCATGTTTAAGTAATCAGGTACTATGACGATTGATTATTTTTTTTGTATTTTTTTTTCAAACTTAGTTGTAAGTAGTTGCAATAACGATCAATTTAGATTTTTTTTTGTATGGATCTGATTTTTTTTCCAAGTCTAGATAAGAAACAAATTACCATCGCAACTGTTTTTTTTTTCAGATCTGATTTTTGTTTTCAAACCTAGTTGTAACTAGTTACGATTATGATCATTTTAGAATTTTTGTTTTGATCATATTTGTTTTTAGGTTTGGCTAAGTAATCAGTTATCATCACAACTAGTTTTTTTCATATATATATATTTTTTCAAACCTAATTGTAACTAGTTACATTCACGATCAATTTAATTTATTTTTTTCATATTAGTTTTTTTTTTCTCCAAATCTCACTAAGTAACCAGTTACAATTCAGCTAGTATTTTGATAATAGTACATTACTAAAAAATCAAAATTATTTTTATAGTTGTAACCAGTTACTACAACACCACTTACAAAATAAAACTGATTTTTATAGTTATAACCAGCTATCACACATCTCTAAAAAAATTGACAGTTGTCATCCCCAAAATTTCAGTTTGATGACGTGGCAATTAGAAGTGACAGATGGCAGTGCATGATCGTCAAGCGAACCATCAAGTGGCACATTAATGGTCAATAAATGTGTTGACCAAGGGAAGTGCAAATGTTAGAAAATGACCTACGGAGTTGTGATATCACTGGTCGAAAGATGGTTTTACCTAGTCAGGAAATAAATCACCCGACCGGATAGGAATTTAACTGGTCAGGAGGGAGTCTTACCCGACCAGACACATTAGAGGGGGTGTTTGTCTGAACAAGAAAAGGTTTAACTGGTCAGGAAACAATTTATCCGACCGGATAAGAATTTTGTCTGGTCAGGAGGGAGTCTTACCCGACCAGACACATCAAGAATGGCAGTTTATCCAAACCAGTTACCTTAGAAAGGGGTTTCACCCGACCAGTTACATTAGAAAGGGGTTTCATCTGACCCGTTACCTTAGAAAGGGGTTTCACCCGACCATTCACATCAGAAAAGGGTTTCACCCGACCAGTTATCTCAGAAAAGGGTTTCACCTGACCAGTCACATCAGAAAGAGGTTTCACTTGACCAGTTACCCCAGAAAGGGGTATGGGGTTTCACTCGACCAGTTGCCTCATAAAGGGGTTTCACTCGATCAGTCACATCAGAAAGGGGTTTCACCCAACCAACTATGTCAGATTAAGGAGTGTAGGCGACCGGATGTGTTAGAATCTCAGCAGTTAACTGCCTAGTGACTTCTTTACAGAATTTCATTAACAACTTCAACACGTATCGCTAGTAACTACCACGCGAATCCCTCAAATATCCCGAAGTAATAGCTCTATTGTTATTTACTTTATTAATTAAAGTTGGTTGAAACAACCAAGGACATTTTTCATGTACGATCCATGAGCCTATAAATAAAGAGCTCATGGCATTATTTTGAGGATCTGATTTTTTTGAGACTTTTAGACTCTCTAATTTTGAGACTGTGATTTGGGGCATTTTTTTTAGAGAGCTTAGAGAGAGAAACTTTGTATTTTTCTACTTACACTTAAGAAATTTAGTTGGCTCAAGTTCATCTGATCTTAAGTGTAGGCTACATATATCACAACTCCAAGTGGATTAGGCTATTACCAACAAATTGTGGCTGAACCACTATAAAATTATTTGTGTCATTATTTTCTATTCAAGGCTCACTGTCGTTTTGACGTCTACTCATCGTTGGCCAAAATCGTGGTCAACAACAGTGGCAAATGATCACTGCTACAAAAAAGAAAAATCAAATTTTTTTTTATAGTGGTTACAGGTTACAACGGAGAAAATGTTGATTGAAGAAGATAAAAAATAAAAGAAAATAAGAAAACAAAACATTTTTCAATGTCTGAACAAAAAAATAAATTAAAAATAATACCTACTGTTGATGCGGTTTTCGCCAACAGGTAATTAAGAAAATAAGATGAAGGGATTAGTGTTGAATAATGAACTGAAACAGATGAATGATCTTAAAATGGACTGATGACACGAATACGTTTTTAGGTGGTTCAAAGGTTAAAATCATTCTACTCCACCAACCAATATTATTGCTATATTTTTTGTATTCCTTACAAGATATTTCGTTACACAATAGAATCCAACCCTTTGCAACTCCCAGGGTCTCCATATTTATAGGAGAGGGCACCTGAGAGTTGGTAAGGGGGGTCATCCCGTGACCTTCTTACCCATCATGTCACTTCTGTGACATTCATGATTAATTCCTAAAACCTGACAAATGAAGTGTGGTCAAATCAATAGGTAAGGGGGATAATGGGTCGCACGACCCAACCCAGTCGTGGGTGCCTGAACACGCACGTTCATGCTGCGTGTCTGAGAATTCAGGGATATATCAGACACGTGATGTCTGATATATGCACGTTTACATTGCGTGGTTGACTTTATAAAGGGTCACAGCGTCCAACTCCAGCTCGTGCCTCGAGCTAGATGCCTTCTTGACCTGCGGTCTTCATATTCCTGACTCGGCCCTTAAATAATCTTGATAAACCTTTGGTTACCTCGAGCTAAAGAGGTAGGACCTGGCAACAGCAGCTCCGGCCACGTGTTTTCCATGTGGCTGATATAATTATGCCATATCTCAGCTCGCTAATGGCCCGTGGAAAATTAGGGCGTACATTTTCCCCCCAAGCCTCTACTCGTGGCACACGACGTCATCTGGGACCACAGTGGGGGCTTTTAGGCTTCTCCATGGACTCTCTATATTCCACCTATTACGTAGGTGCCGAATACGTGGAGCATCGTGGTTGGTGACGGTACGTCTTCCGAGAACCGCATTAAATGGCCTAGCCTATACTCAGCCGTCGTTTTGCCTTTCGAGTGGAGAGCCTCGGATCCCACATCAAGGCAATCCAACGACCCTCCTCACATGGCCTTTCACGTATATAAAAGGGGTGGCCACCTTACGCATGGGCCACCCGTTTATTTGAAAATTTTCTAAATTTCCCATCTTCTTCTCTCTTCTCACCCTCAAGAAACCCTATTTTTCTCCCGGTTACCGTTCCCAGCATTCCAGAAGATCAGGTGCAAGGGCTCCTTTGAGGTTTTGGTACCAGTTATTCTGTCGAGGCCCCAACCCAGACGACCCTTGCATCCCCCCCACAGAAAAACACTTCGTAAGTTTTCTGACTGTGCATGCTTTAAATTTTCTTTTCACTGTAGCATAGGTGAATAGTTCCTGTAGCTGCATGCAATATTCTGTTGGTTTTTTGTGGGTATGAAGGGTGTAGGTTTTTATTTTAGGGCATCGATTGTAGAAGAAATCCATTTAGGAGCATGGCTCATAGGGTGCGCTTTCTGGGGAAATCTTCTGGGTATGATTTTTTGGTATGCTTGTTTAAAATATCTAGCATTTTGGGTGCAAAACTGGGTAGCTTAGGGGACACGCCTCACAGGCGGTTTTGCACTTCTTGCCTACTGAAACTTTCCTTCCAAGGCAAACTTTTATCCTGACCCTCCTGACACGCGAATTCCAAGTAATCGGGGATCCGTTGGGAGCACAGGCGTGTTCATAGAACCGCGTGGTCTCACTCTCCACGGGCTGAGATTATCTCAACTCGTGCAAAGGAAACACTTCTCTTCAGATTCTTTCTTATGTTTAGGTCGCCCTTTCTAAAAAAAATTCTTTTGTTCGCTAGGCGACCAAATGGGACCCAAGAAGAACGCCCCTAAAAAGACCGCAGGCAGCTTGTCCTCCCAATAATCCAAAGGAAATGAGGTGGTGATAGACTCCCCAATCCCCGCTTTCGGGCCGACCGTGGAGCGGGAGCTCGAGGTGGCGGCCGATGCCTTCTTCGAGGCTGAGAAGATCGTCTCGAAGATCACTGACCAGGGGAAAGTGAATAAAATATTCCTTTCCCACAATATCGAGCTAGGGAGGGGCGCCTTGATCGCCCAACCTCCCCTAGAAGGTGAGCGGAGCTGCGCGCCGCTCGACGAGGAATACGCGTCTTGGAGTGACGAGCACTCCAAGGCTGGGGCCTTCCTCCTGCTGGACCAATACTTCGCCAACTTGGAAAAGGAGAAGGCGGCTTCCAGCTCCGCCATGGAGGACATGCTATACCACTGCTGGGTCTTCAACCCGGACGGCGACTTCTCCTTCCTAGGAGCAGATGTCTGGGAGTCCTTCCGGGAGGAGTTTAAAGCTTGTCTTCAGCAAGAGGCGCCCTCTGAGACCGGGGAGACCTCCACAGCGGCCGAGCAGGAGGACGAGACGGCGACCTCAACAGAACATCCCAGTGGAGCCCATGGCCTTTCTTTTTCTTTTTCGAACACATATATATATATTTTGTAACTTTTGTATGAGGTTTTTTCACCTCGAGACAATTGGCTTTATCAACCTTTGCTTTTAATTGGTTTATATCCTTTTGCCTCTATGCACTTCGGTAATATTCTTAGTTTGTTTTTCTTTTTGTTGGTGCTATGATTGATACTCTTATATTTTTCTAGGAAAAACATATTAACCAATCTTGACCCGACTTCTGAGGTAAGTCCTGGTTGCTCCCCGGACATTGTCTTGAAAACTTAGTTCGCGTTAATTCTTGATATAATATCTCGTGCTCTTTAAGAAAAACAACGATCAATCAACTTGAATTAACTTCTAAGTTTTAGGACCAGGTTATGTCCAGGAGGTTAGTTTGAAAACTTAGTTCGCGTTAATTTTTATCAATATCTCGTGCTTTTTAAGAAAAACATTGATCAATCAATTTGAATTAACTTCTAAGTTTTAGGACTTGGTTATGTCCAGGACGTTAGTTTGAACACTTAGTTCGTGTTAATTCTTGACTAATATCTTGTGCTTTTTAAGAAAAACATCGATTAATCAATTTGAATCAACTTCTAAGTTTTGAGCCGACCTGGTTACATCCAGGATAGGACTTAGTTCGCGTTAATCATTTATCAATATCTCGTGTTTTTTAAGAAAAACATCGATCAATCGATTTGAATCAACTTCTAAGCCTTTAAGGCGACCTGGTTATATCCAGGCACCATATGTCCCCCAAGTAACTAGGAAAGGGTCTTTCGTGGTCACTTGAGATTACATCCGCAAATATACACAATAATAACCAAAGATTTAATTCTCATTGCTTAAAAAAAAAGTGGCTTCTAAGCCTTACAAGGGTGCTACTGATAATATTTTTTCAAATGGATGGCGTTCCAAGTTCGTGGGACTGCCTCTCCATTGAGCCGAGCTAATTTGTAAGTTCCTTCCTTTATGACCTCGGTGATTTGATACGGCCCTTCCCAGTTTGGTCCCAATGCTCCATCTTTGGGATCCTTACCGGCTAAGAAGACTCTCATGAGGACGAGGTCGCCAATGCTAAAGGTGCGTTTTTTGACCTTTGAGTTGAAATAACGAGTGATTTTTTGCTGGTAATGCGCGAGCTGAAGCTGCGAATCTTCTCGTCTTTCATCAATCAGGTCGAGGAACGCGCAAAGTAGTTCGTGGTTGCGGTCCTGGTCATATGCCTGAACTCTATACGAAGATACCTTAATCTCAACAGGGAAGACTGCTTCACTCCCAAAAGTCAGGGAGAAAGGAGTATGACCTGTAGGAGTCCGATGTGAGGTCCGGTATGCCCACAGAACCTGGGGGAGCTGTTCTGGACAGACCCCCTTGGCTTCGTCTAGTCTCTTCTTAAGGCTCACCTTTAGCGTCTTATTGACAGCCTCGACCTGGCCATTTGCCTGGGGATAGGCCACGGATGAGAAGCTTTTCACAATTCCGAACCTTTCACAAAATTCGGTGAAGAGGTCGCTGTCGAACTGAGTCCCATGGTCGGATACGATTTTCTATGGCAGCCCGAACCGGCAGATAATGTTCTTGACCACGAAGTCGAGGACTTTCTTGGAAGTGATTGTTGCCAAAGGTTCTGCCTCAGCCCACTTTGTGAAGTAGTCGATAGCCACCACGGCGTAGCGGACCTCGCCCTTTCCAGTAGGGAGGGCGCCAACCAAGTCGATTCCCCAGACCGCAAATGGCCATGGGGACGAGATCATCTTCAGCTCGACTGTGGGAGCTCGGGCAACTGTGGCGAATCGCTGACACTTGTCACATTTCTTGACATACGAGATCGAGTCCTTTGATAGAGTGGGCCAGTAATACCCTTGCCTTAAGACTTTTAGGGCCAAGCTTTGCCCCCCAGTGTGATCCCCGCAAAAACCCTCGTGCACTTCCTACAAGATGGCCTTTGCCTCGCCAGGCAGAACACATCGTTAGAGGGGTAGGGAATGCCCACGTTGGTATAGCACCCCATCTACCATCGTATACCTTGGAGCCTGGTACAGTACCCACCGTGCGTCATTATGCCCCTCGGGTAACTTTCCTTCGGTAAGGTACTCGAGGATGAGGGTCATCCAGGTCGGTCTGGCGTCGATCATCTCGATCTCCGCCCTGACCTCTTCTATACTTGGTTTTTTCCAGGAACTCTAGCGGTACTAACCCCAAAGCCTCCGTCTCCCCGGAGGTAGCGAGCTTGGCGAGGGCGTCTGCGTTAGCGTTCTGCTCTCGAGGTATCTGCTCGATTGAGCCTCGTTCAAATGCGGACAGTTCGACTTTTACCTTGGCCAGGTAAGCAGTCATCTTGGCTCCCCGTGCTTGATATTCACCTAGCACCTGGTTTACCACGATCTAGGAATCGCTGAAGCACTGAACGGAGCTGGCCTTCTGCTCCTGGGTTACCCTTAGCCCGGCCAGCAAAGCTTCGTATTCGACCTCGTTGTTGGAGGCCTTGAATCCGAATCTCAGCGCCGAGTGGAATCTATGCCCTTCTGGGGATATCAAAATGATTCCAGCCCCGGAGCCGTTCTCATTAGATGAGCCATCCACGAAGATCTTCCATGACACCTGGGTCGAGGTGACCTGGGGTGACCCTTCCAAAGGATCCTCCCTGAATCCTGTGCACTCTGCCACAAAATCGGCCAGGGCCTGACTCTTTATCGTAGTTCGGGGGGTGTACAAAATCTCGAACTGATTGAGTTCGATAACCCATTTCAACAGGCGTCCCGATGCTTCAGGTTTTTACAAAACCTGCCTTAAAGGTTGATCGGTCATGACGCGTATTAAGTGGGACTGGAAATACGGCCTGAGCTTTCGGGAGGCCGTGATAAGACAGAACGCCAATTTTTCCATCAACGGGTATTGGGATTCGGCCCCGAGAAGTCTCTTGCTGATGTAGTTGACCGGTTTCTGAACCCGGTCTTCTTCACGGACCAATACGGCACTAGCTGCATCTTCTGTGATAGCTAGGTAAAGGAAAAGAGGCTCTCCTGCCTTTGGTTTGGACAATACGGGCGGCTCGGCCAGATGTGCCTTCAGGTCGAGGAAAGCACTGTCACACTCCTCTGTCCATTTGAACTTCTTATTTCCTTGGAGCAGGTTGTAGAATGGCAGGCACTTGTCGGTGGATTTTGAAATAAACCGATTAAGGGCTACCACCCTTCCTGTCAGGCCTTGAACGTCCTTACGCGACCTGGGTGAAGGAAGCTCGAGCAATGACCTGATCTTATCGGGGTTCGCCTCGATTCCTCTAGTGTTGACAATGAAACCCAGGAACTTTCCAGACGCGACCCCGAAAGTGCACTTCTGAAGGTTAAGCCTCATGCCGTATTCTCTTAGTATCTTAAAGCATTCTTCCAGGTCGGAAACATGGTTATCGGTAGTCTTTGACTTGACCAACATGTCATCAACGTACACTTCCATGTTCTTCCCAATCTGGTTGGCAAACATTTTATTCACTAATCTCTGGTATGTAGCACCGGCGTTTTTCAGTCCGAACGGCATGACCTTGTAACAATAGACGTTGGTTGGGGTCATGAAGCTGGTGTGCTCCTGGTCCGCCGGGTTCATGGCGATCTGATTATAGCCTGAGTACGCGTCCATAAAGGACATGAGCTCGTGCCCCGCCGTGGCGTCCACCAATTGGTCGATCCTTGGCAAGGGAAAACAATCTTTGGGACAGGCTTTATTCAGATCGGAGAAGTCGATGCAGGTCCGCCATTTCCCGTTTGGCTTCGGGACCAGCACAGGATTGGCGACCCAAACCGGAAACTTGGCTTCATGGATAAAGCCGCATTTCTTGAGCCGGGCTACTTCTTCTTCTAAGGCCTCAACCCGAGTTGTTCCCAGGCGCCTGTGTTTCTGGGACTTTGCAGGAACGCTCTTATCCAAATAAAGGGTGTGCATGATGACATTTGGACTGATTCCCACCATGTCCTCGTGTGACCATGCGAACACATCCAGGCTCTCCTGCAGAAATCTAATCAGCTCCGCCTTCCTCTTGCCACAGAGGTTTTTCCCGAGTTTAACCATCCATGAAGGATTTTGTGGATCGATATTTACTTCCTCGAGCTCTTCAATAGCTTAGAGCTCGGACTTGTCCTCGCCTATTCGGGGGTCAATATCCTCACTTAGGACGATACTTTCCCATTCGGCGCTCTGAGGTTTTTCAATCTTAGGATTAGTCAAAGGTTCCTGAGATTCCTCTTCTCCACCTTGGACGACCATTGTTAGCTGCCCGGGTTTTGATTTTCCCTTCATGGAAATGCTGTAGCTGTAATGCCCTACTTCGTTAGAGCCGTTACCAAGTGAGTTTTAAAACGAAAAAATGTGCAATTAACTCGCTAACCGAGGTTTTTAAACAAAAGTGTGACTAAGCAAAAGTTAAGGCTGTAATCTTTTGAAAATGCTTTACTTCATTGAAAACTTCAAGTATCTAATATTTGGGATCCCAAAATAAGGTTTGCAAAATGTTTTACAACTTAAAATAAGTTTACAGTTGATTGACTATCAAATTACAGGTTACTACAGCCATTTAGAAAATGCCCCCAACCAAAGTAGTCGGGCAGGCCAAACATGTACGCGCCGTTTCATGCTCTCCATACTCATGGCTAGTTGACTTTATCTTTGCCCTTACCTGCAACACAGAGCACCCGTGAGCCGAAGCCCAGCAAGAAAACTCAAACAACACATATTATATGCATATTATATAATCAACCTATCAAATAATCCACAGATGACCAAATAGTCCATTAAACTAAACAAACACTCCACGTGCTAAGTGTTACTTCCGGACCTCATGCCGTTCTTGGCTCATTTGCCGTTCTCGACTCATTAGCCGTTCTCGGCACCTTTGCCGCTCTCAGCTCATTTGCCGTTCTCGGCTCATTAGCCGTTCTCGCTACTATAATCACATATAGTATAATTCAAATAACATTCAAACATATAACAATTCAATCAAAACTATACTATAACATATAATACAGTTTAGGGTCGTGCCCTGCATTAACACTATGGGTCCATGCCCTGTCCTACGGGTGCTACAATTTTCTTACCTGTATCCCGAGCTTCACAGTGCACCAAAGTCACGAGCACGGTCCTCTAGCACGAGCCTCTCCGGAATCCTAGTTACAACACACATAAAACATTTTTAATACTAACCAATCCAAAACCACTTCTCGGGACCAATCCCGTACTCTCGGGACTCCCAAATTCCTAAAATAATTCATTGGAAACATCCCCCGAACCCCCGGAGCAAAGGCTCAAAATTGAAAATTTTCATGTCCTGAAAATGGCCTAGCGCCGCGGCGCTGCCCTAGAGGGCCGCGGCGCCCAGCAAGTCAGAAAGCCTCCCCTGCCTGGAAACAGCCTCGCGCCGCGGCGCCCAAGAACAGGGCCACGACGCTCCTTCGCGAACCCAGAAATTCTGGGTTTTTCTCCTGCATTTCCTTGAGCCAAAACACTCCCAAATCATCCCAAACTCACAACTAAGCCCCAAAACCAAATCAGAACCCCAAATAGACCATTCAACAACCTATAAACATCATAACCCAGCTCAATTACACAATGACACTCAAAAATCCACCCTTTGAATTCTAATTTCAGCAAACTCAAAACAAGACTTGAAAACTTAACTCATGCTTTAAATTTCTCAAACCAAAACAGAACCAAGCCTTAAATTTACCTAGAATCCTTACCTTGAATGAAGAATCCAACCCTAAGCTCCCTTGCTTCATCTCCTAAGTCTCAAAAGTTCAACTTCTTCTACTCTTCTTCTTCTTCTTCTTCTTCTTCTTCTTTTTCTTGCCCTAGATTTCCTCTAGCTTTTCCTCTCTCAACTTTTAACAAAACCAAAGTATGGCTAAGTGCTAAACCGTGCACCCCTTTTCCCAGCTGAAACTTATCTAATCCCCAGACAAATGACCATTTTACCCCTTCATCAAAACCCTTTTGCTAACTAAACCTCAAGGTCACTCTAGTCATTTCTCCTATATTGCAATTCTACCAATTCTTTCACCTAAACTTGTTACTCTTATCAGTAACTAATGGTTACTCAGGTTACTCAATCACCAATAACTATAACCACTAGTTCTCAACTCAACTCACAAAATTTCCCAAAATACCCCTAGGCTCCTCCTGAGCCGGGTATCAAATCCCGTTGTGACTTTTGAGTTAACTAGCTCTCTAGGACCGTGTAACGCCCTGGCTACCCCAGAACAGTTACGGTGAACGGTGGACCGGAAATTTGACTCGCTACCCAAGTCCTTTGGTCAAAAACGTGCTCTAAGTGTAATTAACAGGTTAAGGTATAAAACCAATAAAAAAGAAATGGAGATTTTCATTACAAACTGTTCTGCAGAGCTAAACAAAACATTTACAAGTTGTTCTCAGTTCAAAACGGTCATTACAGTTTAAATTTACAATCCTGCCGACCTAAGCGGCAAAAATAGGGTAAACCCCCTAGTTCCTCTGAGAACTCCTTGGCCATGGTGATCAAGCGGCCGCATATGTACACATCACCACATCAACTCTCCACTCATGGCTAGGTGAGCTTTTCTTTCCCTTTACCTGCACCACATAGCACCCATGAGCCAAAGCCCAGCAAGAAAACATAATACTTTTCATAATATTATCAAATGATTATCATTATAATCACACTGAACATAAAGCTTTCGAACAAACGAGTGAACATCACATGATCTTAGCGGGGGAGAGTGGCTGCTAGGTAAGCCACTAGCCTCCAAGCGCTTATTTCATTCATCGACCCTCGAGGTCGGTCTGGCATTAATGCTCTTTGAGCCATTCAATGCTAATATTCGATTAGATCTAATCTCTGTTAGCTTGCGTAATCCACGCTATGGCCGTTTTGACTAACGAGTCAGCGCTATGTGACTAGTGTCCAGTATCACCGCCGAACCTGACTAATAAGTCACAGCTTCACAGCTGATACTAACACCTTTGCCAATTCTGACTGATGAGTCAGTGCAACGTGACCAATGCCCAGTACCACTGCCGAACCTGACTAATGAGTCACAGATTCACAGTTGATACTAGCACATTTGCCAATCCATGTCCATAGTACACAACCAACATGCCTCATGAATATCCATGCATGTCACACTTGGGGTGCAGTTTTCTTACCTCTGGTTCAAGCAAGAATGAATAAAAGAATGACCCTGAGAACGATCAACCTTTTGGTCCTTTAGCGGTTACCTGGTCATAACCAATTATGGGATTCCATCAATAAAATGAATAATAAAAGGTTCTCAAACCAAAACCTAACCTCCAGGACATCAAACACTACTCAACCGGGTAGTAGGTTCAACCCCGAGGCCTTAGGCTTGAATTCCCATGGTAGAAACTCCATTTTGGCCAAAAATGCCTTAAGGGCCGCGGCCCTCCTTGGCCATGCCGCGGCCCGCCCCTCAAATAGAGGCGCCCAAACTCAGCATTTCACAAGGGTCGCGGCTCACCCTGGCCATGCCGCGGCGCAAGCTCCAGTTCAGCCAAAACCCATGTTTTTCTTCCCTTGCGTTTTCTCTTGAACCAACCTTTCAAACCCAATTAAAACACCAACCTAACACCCAATTAAACCTCTAAACATCACCCATAACTCTCCCCCATCATAACCCAACCTAAACATCATAAAAAATCCCCTTGATTCCAACTTTCCACACCACAATCTAAAGCTGAAATCTTAAAACGAAAACAGAGCATACATGGAAACTAGTGGCTAAAAGCTTACCTCAAGTTCAGGTTATGGTGCTCTTCCTCAGTGGATTACTCTCCCAAAGTACCAAGGCCTAGCTCCCAAGCTCAAATCCTCAACAAGATCACAAAAATTCACAAGGAAGATGAAGGAAGGAGAAGGTACGGGAAGGAGAAGAAGAAAACTCTGTTTTTGGTTATGTTTTTACAGCCATCTAAACATCATATATATCCAAGCCAAAAGACTAAAATACCCCTAGGTCTTTTAAAGCTTCTAAAACCACTTCAAGGGTAATTTTGGCATTTTCCACCTACACCGTTAATGATAATTAACGCTTCCCAATTCCCGCTAATCTCAATATTCTCAAACACCAATAATTCACATTCCGTTACCCTTTAATGCCTGGTAACACTCTAATCATTAAAACACCTCGAGACTCACCCCGAGCCCCGAGCTTAAGCCTGTTATGACCAAACCGATAATTAACATTCCTTGATCGTCTCATACCAAATGGCTCGAACAAACCCACATCATAATTTGGTCTCAAAATATATCACCAACATGCATCCGAATAAATAATTTACCCTCAAGGGGCCAAATTACCATCACACCCCTGTAATTAGAAATATGGACTCACATGCATGCATTTCACATCATATCATAATATAATCAACATATACATGCATTTATCAATTATAAACACAATTAAGCAAGTATGGCCCTCCCAGCCTACTATTCACGCCGTTAAACACATCGGAGAATTCAGGGCATTACAACTATCCCCTCCTTACTGAAATTTCGTCCTCGAAATTTACCTGAACAGCTCGGGATACTGACTCTGCATATCTGACTCCAGCTCCTAGGTCGCCTCCTCGACCTTGTTGTTCCTCCACAATACCTTAACCAAAGGTATTGTCTTATTCCTGAGGACCTTGTCCTTTCTATCAAGTATCTGAACTGGCTGCTCCTCAAAGGAAAGATCTGGCTCAAGCTCTAGATCTTCATAACTCAGAATATGGCCCACATCAGATACATAGCTCCGAAGAGCTGATACATGGAACACATTGTGCACGGCAGACAACGTCGGAGGCAAAGCCAATTTGTAAGCCACCTGACCAATCCTCTCCAGGATCTCAAATGGACCTACAAACCTAGGACTCAGCTTGCCTTTCTTCCCAAACCTTCTCACCCCTTTCCATGGCGAGACTCTGAGGAAAACATAGTCTCCTACCTGGAACTCCACGTTCCTGCGCTTGGGATCTGCATAGCTCTTCTGTCTACTCTGAGAAGCAAGCATCCTAGCTATAATATTCTCAATAACCTCACTGGTCCTCTGAACGGCATCAGGACCTAAGTATCTCCTTTCTACTGTCTCATCCCAATGAATGGGAGATCTGCACTTCCTACCATATAGCATCTCATAAGGTGCTACTCCAATGGTAGATTGGTAACTGTTGTTGTAGGAGAATTCTATCAAAGGCAGATACTTACTCCAAGAACCACCGAAATCCAGTACACATGCTCTCAACATGTCCTCCAAAATCTAGATCATCCTCTCAGATTGCCCATCTGTCTGAGGATGATAAGCTGTACTGAACTTCAACTTTGTCGCCATGACTTTCTACAAACTCCCCCAGAACTTAGAAGTAAAAGTTGGGTCCCGATCTGACACGATCGACCTAGGTGCACCATGGAGCCGCACGATCTCTCTCACATAGAGATCTGCATACTGATCAACTGTAAATGTAGTCCTCACTGGCAGAAAGTGAGCTGACTTGGTGTAGCGATCCACTATCACCCAAACGGAATCATGTTGACCAGTAGTCCTGGGTAAGCCCACCACAAAGTCCATTGTGATGTCTTCCCACTTCCACTCTGGAATATCCAGAGGCTGCAGTGACCCTGCCGGCCTCTGATGATCAGCCTTGACCTGTTGACATGTCAAGCACTTAGCCACATACTCTACTACATCTCTCTTCATCCCCGGCCACCAATATAACGATTTCACATCCTGGTACATCTTCGTGGTGCCTGGATGCAAAGAGTAAGGTGTAGTATGAGATTCATCCAGAATCTCTCGCCTCAATGCAGCGTCTAACGGAACACATATCCATCCTTTGTATCTCAACAAGGCTACCTCAGACACTGTATAATCCCTGGACGCTCCAGCCAGAACATCCTCTCTGATTTTAACTAGCTGTGGATCACTCAACTGACCCTCCTTAATCCTCTCTAACAATGTAGACTGCAGCGTAATGTTAGCTAACTGGCCCACCAGCAACTCTATACCAGCTCTGGTCATATCATCTGCTAACTCTCTGGCTATCAGCCTCATACCATGAATCTGCCCCAGACCCTTCCTGCTCAAAGCATCAGCTACCACGTTGGCTTTACCTGGGTGATAAAAAATCTCACAATCATAGTCTTTTACTAACTCCAGCCAACACCTTTGCCTCATATTTAGGTCTTTCTGGGTGAAGAAATACTTCAGGCTCTTGTGGTCTGTATAAATCTCACACTTCTCTCCAAGAGATAATGCCTTCATATCTTCAAAGCAAAAACCACAGCTGCCAACTCCAAATCATGAGTAGGATATCTCTTTTCATACTCCTTCAACTGACGAGAAGCATAGGCAATAACCTTCTCTGATTGCATCAAAACACAACCCAGACCCTGATGAGAAGCATCACAGTAAATCACAAACTTCTCCTGATTTGTCGGAAGACTCAGAATCGGAGCTGTAATCAACCTCTGCTTCAGTTCCTGGAAGCTGTTCTCACACTTATCTGACCACACAAATTTCTGGCTCTTGCGTGTCAGCTCAGTCAAAGCACCAGCAATCTTCGAGAACCCTTCCACGAACCGCCTGTAATAACCTGCCAATCCAAGGAAACTTCTAACCTCAGAAGCATTCTTTGGCCTTGGCCAATCTCTGACCACTTCGATCTTTGTTGGATCCACCTTAATCCCCTCCTTACTGACAATATGCACAAGAAAGGATACCTAAGACAACCAGAATTCACACTTCTTAAACTTAGCAAACAATATGTGCTCTCTCAATCTCTGTAGAACCAACCTCAGATGCTGCTCATGTTCTGACTCAGTCTGAGAATACACCAGAATATCATTGATGAAGACGATCACAAACTGGTCTAAGTAATCCTTGAACACTCTGTTCATCATATCCATGAAAGCAGCAGGGGCATTAGTCAATCCAAATGACATAACTAGAAACTCATAATGCCCATACCTGGTACGAAAGGCAGTCTTCGGTATGTCTCCCTCCTTGACCCTCAACTGATGATAACCAGAACGAAGGTCGATCTTAGAGAATACCTTCATACCTTGCAGCTGATCGAACAGATCATCTATCCTTGGCAAAGGATATCGATTCTTAATTGTCAACTTATTCAGTTCCCTGTAATCTATACACATTCTCAGAGAACCATCTTTCTTCTTTACAAACAGAACTGGCGCACCCCAGGGTGAGAAACTAGGTCTAATGAAACCCATATCTAGCAGCTCCTGCAACTGCACTTTCAATTCCTTCAACTCAGCTGGGGCCATTCTGTATGGTGCTCTAGACACTGGCTCCGTCCCTGGTGCCAGTACTATAACGAACTCAATCTCCCTGTGTGGTGGCAACCCTGGCAAATCCTCTGGAAAGACATCCAGAAACTCACATACAAGTCTAGTATCCTCTGGTCTCACTGGCATGACCTGAGTGGTATCAACCACACTGGCTAGGAATCCAATGCAACCTCTCTGCAGTAGATCCCTGGCCCTCAACACCGAAATCATAGGATTACAGGGTCCATGCACAGCACCAACAAACACAAAAGGATCCTCACCTTCAGGCTCAAAGGTGACCATCTTCCTTCTACAATCAATAGTTGCCCCATACTTTGCCAACCAATCCATACCCAATATCATATCAAAGTCAGTCATAACTAACTCTATTAGGTCCACTGACAACTCTCTGCCCTCTACTGTCACTGGCAAAGATCTGACCCATTTTCTGGACACCACTATCTCCCCAGTGGGTAACAAAGTACCAAACCCCACAACATAGAAATCACAAGGTCTACACAACCTATCAATAATGCTACTAGCAACAAAGGAATGTGTAGCACCAGAATCAATTAACACATGATAAGGGATTCCTGCACTAAGAAGCTGACCTGTAACAACTGAGGGGGAAGCCTCAGCTTGCTTGAGTCAACGTGAACACTCGAGCTGGGGCCGAGCTGTCCACCTTTCTGGGTTCTTCTTTCCCTATCTGAGGGCAATCTTTCTTAAGGTGACCCACTACTCCACACAAATAGCAGGCCTTTGCCCTACACTCCCCCAAATGGCGCCTCTTGCACCTAGGGCATTCAGGACGAGCCTTCCAGGCTTCACTGCTCCCAGGACGACCTACTGTAATACCACGAGGTCTCCTGTCAGGACCTGGAACTGGGAAGGTATCAGGAACCTTCCTCTTCTGATCACTGGGGCCAACACCCCTACCAGAACCAACAAATGGAGGAATTGTCCTCCTGAAATCCCTTCTAGCTGCACTGTCACGCCATATCTTAGTCTCTGCACTCTCGGTTGTGAGTGCCTTCTCCACCACCTGTGCATAAGTAGTGACTCCTGCCACAGTGGTGATGCGAACGTCACGGGCTAACCTGGGCTGTAGCCCCTAGAGGAATCTCTCTCTCCTGGTCCCATCAGTGGGCATCAGCTCTTTGGCAAACTTTGCCAAACGGTCAAACTTTAAGGCATATTCGGTAACTGATAAGCTTCCCTGAAATAGCCTCATAAATTCATCGGCCTTCGCCGGTCTAATGGCATCATTATAGTACTTCTCATTAAACAAGGTCTGAAACTCCTCCCAGCTCAGGAGATTAACATCCTTGGTCTGGCCAACCACCTCCCACCAAATGCGGGCATCATCCCGAAACATATAGGTAGCACAGGCCACCCTCTCACTACCAACCACCTTCATAAAGTCAAGAATAGTGGTAATCATGCTCATCCATTGTTCAGCTTTTATAGGATCAGCGCTGCCTTCAAACACAGGAGGTTGTTGTTTCCTAAACCGCTCACAAAGAGGTTCCAATCTGTTTTCAACCCCAGGCAGCTGCCCAATAACTGGCACTGACACAGAAGGTGCCTCTGGTACATTAACCACTGCAGGCACTTGTTGCTGCCTCAGGAGACGAAGCTCCTCTCCCTGTTTCAACACTATAGCCTGCAAATCATTAAATAACTGCTGCCAGTTTGCAGGTGCTGGCTGTGGAATCTGGGATTAGTCATTCTCTTGACCCTGACTATTCTGGCCAGCTGTAGTGTCTGTCTGTTCTGGGTTCATTCTGTCACTGATACCTTACTGAAACAATAACCAATACGGCCGGTCAGGTAGTAATAACTAAACCTCTGGCCGCCTCACGGTCCAAGAACAAGCAGACAATTATCATGTTCCACAGTCATTCAATATGCACAAGCAGATACATGTTTATGGCACTCAGCATGTATCACATAACAGTTCATAATATCTCATGCATACAGGTAAAGCATTTGCACCACATTTAGGCAGTTATGCACATAACTACATAAAGAGTTACCAAACCAGGAGTCGAGCTTGACTTCAGTGATGTGTGTACATGCCCAGCTAATCTACAGGAACCTTAACCTTGGCATTACTATGATACCAAGTTGTAACGCCCTGGCTACCCCAGAACAGTTACGGTGAATGGTGGACCGGAAATTTGACTCGCTACCCGAGTTCTTTGGTAAAAAACGTGCTCTAAGTGTAATTAACAGGTTAAGGTATAAAACCAATAAAAAGGAAATGGAGATTTTCATTACAAACAGCTCTGCAGAGCTAAACAAAACATTTACAAGTTGTTCTCAGTTCAAAACGGTCATTACAGTTTAAATTTACAATCCGGCCGACCTAAGCGGCAAAAATAGGGTAAACCACCTAGTTCCTCTGAGAACTCCTTGGCCGTGGTGGTCAAGCGGCCGTATATGTACACATCACCACATCAGCTCTCCACTCATGGCTAGGTGAGCTTTTCTTTCCCTTTACCTGCACCACATAGCACCCATGAGCCAAAGCCCAGCAAGAAAACATAATACTTTTCATAATATTATCAAATGATTATCATTATAATCACACTGAACATAAAGCTTTCGAACAAACGAGTGAACATCACATGATCTTAGCGGGGGAGAGTGGATGCTAGGTAAGCCACTAGCCTCCAAGCGCTTATTTCATTCATCGACCCTCGGGGTCGGTCTGGCATTAATGCTCTTTGAGCCATTCAATGCTAATATTCGATTAGATCTAATCTCCGTTGGCTTGCGTAATCCACGCTATGGCCGTTTTGACTAACGAGTCAGCGCTATGTGACCAGTGTCCAGTATCACCGCCGAACCTGACTAATAAGTCACAGCTTCACAGCTGATACTAACACCTTTGCCAATTCTGACTGATGAGTCAGTGCAACGTGACCAATGCCCAGTACCACTGCCGAACCTGACTAATGAGTCACAGATTCACAGTTGATACTAGCACCTTTGCCAAACCTGACTAGTGAGTCAGTACCATGCACAAATGAGCAACTTATGCTAAGCATTCTATGTTCAATCCATGTCCATAGTACACAACCAACATGCCTCATGAATATCCATGCATGTCACACTTGGGGTGCAGTTTTCTTACCTCTGGTTCGAGCAAGAATGAATAAAAGAATGACCCTGAGAACGATCAACCTTTTGTTCCTTTAGCGGTTACCTGGTCATAACCAATTATGGGATTCCATCAATAAAATGAATAATAAAAGGTTCCCAAACCAAAACCTAACCTTCGGGACATCAAACACTACTCAACCGGGTAGTAGGTTCAACCCCGAGGCCTTAGGCTTGAATTCCCATGGTAGAAACTCCATTTTGGCCAAAAATGTCTTAAGGGCCGCGACCCTCCTTGGCCATGCCGCGGCCCGCCCCTCAAACAGAGGCGCCCAAACTCAGCATTTCACAAGGGCCGCGGCTCACCCTGGCCATGCCGCGGCGCAAGCTCCAGTTCAGCCAAAACCCATGTGTTCTTCCCTTGCGTTTTCTCTTGAACCAACCTTTCAAACCCAATTAAAACACCAACCTAACACCCAATTAAACCTCTAAACATCACCCATAACTCTCCCCCATCATAACCCAACCTAAACATCATAAAAACTCCCCTTGATTCCAACTTTCCACACCAAAATCTAAAGCTGAAATCTTAAAACGAAAACAGAGCATACATGGAAACTAGTGGCTAAAAGCTTACCTCAAGTTCAGGTTATGGTGCTCTTCCTTAGTGGAACACTCTCCCAAAGTACCAAGGCCTAGCTCCCAAGCTCAAATCCTCAACAAGATCACAAAAATTCACAAGGAAGATGAAGGAAGGAGAAGGTACGGGAAGGAGAAGAAGAAAACTCTGTTTTTGGTTATGTTTTTACAGCCATCTAAACATAATATATATCCAAGCCAAAAGACTAAAATACCCCTAGGTCTTTTAAAGCTTCTAAAACCAATTCAAGGGTAATTTTGGCATTTTCCACCTACACCGTTAATGATAATTAACGCTTCCCAATTCCCGCTAATCTCAATATTCTCAAACACCAATAATTCACATTCCGTTACCCTTTAATGCATGGTAACACTCTAATCATTAAAACACCCCGAGACTCACCCCGAGCCCCGAGCTTAAGCCTGTTATGACCAAACCGATAATTAACATTCCTTGATCGTCTCATACCAAATGGCTCGAACAAACCCACATCATAATGTGGTCTCAAAATATATCACCAACATGCATCCGAATAAATAATTTACCCTCAACGGGCCAAATTACCATCACACCCCTGTAATTAGAAATATGGACTCACATGCATGCATTTCACATCATATCATAATATAATCAACATATACATGCATTTATCAATTATAAACACAATTAAGCAAGGATGGCCCTCCAGGCCTACTATTCACGTCGTTAAACACATCGGAGAATTCGGGGCATTACAGACCGTCTCGGCATGTGCATCACAATAATAACACCACACTCATGTGGTATAAATCACATAATACAATTATCACATATATGCCCTCAGCGTGCTAAAATTACCAATTTACCCCTATTATACAAAAGGGTTCCACATGCATATTTATTTCACCTAAACATGCATACTAACCACATAATCATTAAATTCACATAATTTAATGCAATATAACAATTATTGCCCTCCAGGCACACTAATCAAGGCTCCAAGCCTTATTAGCAAATTTAGGTCGTTACAGTAGCATTCCCTGGCAGCAAGCTGATCGCCATGGACTGTGCATATCCCTGTGGAAGAAGGGAATTTCAGCGCGAGGTGGCGGATGGAGGTGATGGCTTCAAAAGCTATAAGTGTAGGTCGACCCAAAATGGCATTGTATGCGGCGGGACAGTCGATGACCACGAACTCAAGGAGTTTTGAGACTGTCCGAGGTCCTTCTCCTAAGGTGATCACCAGCTCGATCGTCCCTATAGCCGCTGATCCTTCTCCCGAGAAACCATAAAGCATCATGGAGGTCGCCTTCAGCTCGGCGACAACCAAACCCATCTTCTCTAGCGTGGACCGGAATAGAAGGTTTATCGAGCTCCCATTATCGATCAGCACTCTCCTAACCCTCCGATTAGCAATCTGCACGGCTACGACCAGAGGATCGTTATGAGGGAACTGAATGTGGCTGGCATCTTCTTCAATAAAAATGATTGGTTGCCTTTCCAATCGCTGCTGCTTTGGCAGGTGTTGCTCGGGGACGAACTCTACTCCATTATGAGCCTTTAGTTCGTTGACGTACCTCTTTCGGGCACCTCTGCTCGTGCCAGCCAAATGAAGACCTCCAGAGATTGTGGATATCTCTCCTCCTAACACTGGAGGAGGGACGTCTTGATCTACCCGGGCTGACTGACCGGGACTTCCAGAGCAGGTCGGCTTGCTGGAACCATGTTCCGCGCATACTAAGCCAAGGGGCCGGCTCTGATGAGAGTCTCGATCTCATCTTTCAGGTGTCTACAATCGTCGGTATTGTGGCCAACGTCGTTGTGGAAACGGCAAAACTTGGAGGGGTCTCACTTCCCCTTCTGGTGCTTTAACGACTCCGGGCTTCTTCCAAGGGAAGCGAGCAGAGTTTGCTAAGAAGATGTTCTCCCTAGAGTGGGTGAGCTCCCTATAAGTCGCGTAGACCGGCTTAAATTTTTCTACGGACTTATTCTTCTTTAGGTCGTGCTAGTTGCCCTCGCCGTTCCCCTTTCTCTTGCCTCCACCGAACTGGTTATTCTGTGTAACGTTCTGGGCCGCTGTCACGATCTTCGTTCCCACTCCAGTGGGTTGCTCAAGGACCTGGCTGGTTCCTGCAGCTGAGGCTTGGGCCTCCTCCAAGTTGATCCACCCCTGAGCCCTATTTAGGAATTTGTTTACTGAGCTGACTCCCTTCCTTTGTATTTCATTCCAGAGTCCCCCTCCGATGAGGATTCCAGTCCTCAAAGCCATGAGCTTGGAGCTGTCATCTGCGTCTCTGGCCCAAGCGGCGACATTCGCGAACCTGCTCAGGTAAGCATTCAGAGGCTCGTTGGGTTGTTGCCTCACGTTAGCTAGGGAGTCGGCCTTGACGCGGGCAACCTGGGAGGCTCGGAATGCTCTTTTGAAGTCAGCAGAGAAAGTTTTTCAGGAGCTGATTGGCTACTTCTTGCTTTGTTTGAACCACTGTCTGGCCAGCCCAGTCAGTGTGGAGGGAAATATCAAACACCTCAGCTCGGGGCCAATGTTGTGGGCCATCATCAGGGTATTGAACATACCCAGATGATTTGAAGGATCTCCATCTCCGTTGAATTTGGACAGGTGCGGCATACGGAAACCGGGCGGGTATGCCGTTGCGGCTATACTGGGGGCGAAGAGCTTAAGCTCATCCCCCGAATCATATTCGTCTTTTTCTTTCTCCGACAGGAGCTTCCTCATTAACTCCTCCATCTGAGCCAGGCGCTCAAGGGTTTTGTCCTGATCTCCTTGGTTATTCCGGGGCTGTTCAATAGCTCCGGATCCATTGTATACGTTTGGTGGGTTATTGCCCCTCCTATCTTGAGATAGGTTATTTGGGACATTCCCACCGTTATGTACCTCGGACAGGTCTCCCCTTGAGCGAGCATGGCTGCCACTTCCTACCGAGTTCCCCCTATGGGAGTTAAGGCGATCTCGTAGGTCGCCCATTGGGGTGGCTTAAGGACTTTGCGCCAAGCTTAGGCGTTGGTGCATGTCTCCACCAGAAAGGTCACTCCGGTGACTTCCGGTCCAGTAGCTCCCGTTAGAGAAGCTCGGAACCCGCCTCTGGGGGTGAGGATCCGGGACTTCTCTGGGTGCCCTGCTACGATGGGAAGGTCTTGTGGAAAGCAGGTTTCTCCTGATGCTCCCATAAGCTGGAATATCTCGGATAGGCCGAGGAGGAGACGGGTATCTTATTGGTGAAGGAGGATGCCTAACCGGGGATGCAATCCTGGTCCCGTCAGGGCGGATCAGGTTAGGTAGGGGCCTTTCGGCCCTGCCAACTTGCGGGCCTTGCGCCTGACGAACTGAGCGGGGCGCAGGACGGCTGGCCGGGACGGGCTGTCGCTATGAGCCCTCCCCGGATCTCCTTCTAGAATTCCCTTGAGCCCTCCTGGGCGCGCTTGAGGCTGGCTGTGAGCTGGGAGTTGAAGTTCGGACCGAGTGGCTATACTGTTGCTCGGCCCTGGGTAGTTCTTCGAAGATTGCCTCTCGGCGGTGCGATGAGGGAGTAGAGTTGGATGTCGAAGGTTTGGCCGAGCGGCTAGGCCTGGACCGATTCCCCCGGCGGGACTTATGAGTCTCGCCTCGCCTCTTTCCGACGTTAGCGTCGGTTGTAAGAGGGGGTAGTCGAGCCAACACCTCCTTAATCTGCTGACTAGCTTTCGCTAGCTGACTCCTCAGCTGAGCATTCTCTATCTCTACCACCGTGTGAAAATCCGGGTTTGGATTAAGTGGTCGGGGTGCTGAACTTCCAGTGTCAGCCTGGCCTATTGGCTGCTTGCCCGGCTGCTGCTGAACTTCAAGGTTTTGCTCACCGGAGATGGCGGCATGATGGGCCTCCTGCCCATCATGTTGTTCCGCCTCGTTACCGTGTCTTGATCGAGTGGTCACCATAGTTGGATATTTGCGATAGCACCAATCTAACAAGCTCTCAATGAAAGCACCAATCTGTTGACGCGGTTCTTCGCCAACAGGTAATTAAGAAAATAAGAGAAAGGAATTAGTGTTGAATAATGAACCGAAACAGATTAATGATCTTAAAATGGACTGATGACACGAATACGTTTTTAGGTGGTTCAAAGGTTGAAATCCTTCTACTCCACCAGCCAATATTATTGCTATATTTATGGTATTCCTTGCAAGGTATTTCGTTACACAATAGAATCCAACCCTTTGCAACTCCCAGGGTCTCCATATTTATAGGAGAGGACACCTGGGAGTTGGTAAGGGGGGTCATCCCGTGACCTTCTTACCCATCATGTCACTTCTGTGACATTCATGATTAATTCCTAAAACCTGACAAATGAAGTGTGGTCAAATCAATAGGTAAGGGGGATAATGGGCCGCACGGCCCAACCCAGCCGTGGGTGCCTGAACACGCACGTTCATGTTGCGTGTCCGAGAATTCAGGGATATATCAGACACGTGATGTCTGATATATGCACGTTTACATTGCGTGGTTGACTTTATAAATGGTCACAGTGTCCAACTCCAGCTCGTGCCTCGAGCTGGATGCCTTCTTGACCTGCGGTCTTCATATTCCTGACTCGGCCCTTAAATAATCTTGATAAACATTTGGTTACCTCGAGCTAAAGAGGTAGGACCTGGCAACAGCAGCTCCGGCCCCGTGTTTTCCACGTGGCTGACTGATATAATTATGCCATATCTCAGCTTGCTAATGGCCCGTGGAAAATTATGGCGTACACCTACAATAATTGAAATACCCTCACAAAAAATTCAAAATTAGCCAAAATAATATTATATAATTAAATATGGTAAAACTAATAAATTATTACACAAATACGAGAAAACAAATCCTATAAAGAAGTAAGAAAACATAAAATACCATATAAGATGCATATAAAAAATGTCATATTTACCAAAGTTTAGAAAATTTTCCCATATTTCATGTAAATTCTTTTTTTATTAATATTTAGTTGTTCTAATATATTTGTTTTTTTTAAGTTTATTTCGGGTTGATGCAATAAGTTGCATTTTAGTTGTTTTTCTTAAAAGTGTATTTTTGAAAACTTAAGTACGAATTTTTTACCAAAAAGAGTTTAGAATGTTAAAAAAAAAAAAACTGAAAAAATATGTATTTAAGTAAAAACTCATAATATTTTTGAAAAAAAAAAAAAAAAAACTTGGGAAATCTACAAAAATGCACTAAAAGTTAAAAAAAATCTGAAAAATATGGCGCATTACAAAAATACAGAATTTTTGGATAAAATCATGGAATGGCAAAATTGTAAATACGGAGTGGCAAAATCATAAATAAAAGCTGTAAAATATAATTTTTTGTGAACAACGTTTACAAACTAGTAAATATCTGTTACAAGCTTGTAAATATCTATTACGTGTTTATAAATAATATTTACAAAATCCGTTATAGAATTGTAGATTTTTTGTTTTTTTGTAGACAAAACTTACAAACAAATTTGCAACTAAATTTTTTATTTTTGTAACAATAGTTTACAAATCTAGTTTTACAACTAAGAAATATATTTTTGTAACTAATATTTACGAAAATATTTTATAGTTAAGAAATCATAAACAAAATATACATAAAAATATTATATTTTTCTATATTATTACAATTTGTACCAAAAAATTACATGAACCATCATATTTATGCTATACAACTTAAAAATACAAATTTAAGATATTCATTATTTATAAAACATTTTATTGAATGTAGTGGTGAAATACAATATTTTTTTTAAACAAGTTTTACATTTTTGTAACAACAATTTACAAAACTAATTTCACAACTAAAAAGTTTATTTTTGTAACTCACATTTACATAAATATTTATAAATTTATTTAACATGATTATTACAAAGATTTACAAAACTAATTTTTTAACTTTAAATATATTTTTGTAACAAAACTTGAAACTTAGATTATATTATGATTTTGGTTTAACATTGCGTGTTGAGACTTGACTAGCTATGATTTAAAATATATATACATATATAATATTTTTATAAAGAATAATAATATTGTGATTTTCTTTAACTATATATTGTAACATATAGTTATTAATATTAATTTTAATTAACAGCTTATTGTAACTTGTATAAATATTTATTTTAATATTAATAAATACATTCTTTTTAAATAAAAATAAATTAATCTACTTTATTGAAGATAGTAGTTATGATGTTATTACTTTTATTATTATATTATTTGTTAAGTTTGAATTTTCATTAAAAATGAACACAAAAAGACAAAAAAAAAAATTAACACGTACAAATCTAAAAGTAATAAGTGAGAGAGAATAATTTATATATATTATCTCTTATTGTGAAAGCGTGTGAGTATAATTATAAATACATCATTGAAATTACAAGTGAGCATATATACCATTAGAAAGAACCGTAATTTTGTAAGTAATTTAATATGATGTATAAAACGATTTTTTTTTTAAATTACGGTATTATATTATATGTAATTAATTTAAAAAACTTTCTGTGTTGCTTGACTGACGGTAGGACCCAAAGGGCGTAGTAAGTAAAATGGGCTTCAAGGCCCATTAAAATTTGATTAAGCCCAGCCCATGTTTTTCTCTGATATTTAACTTGAGAATTGTTAGCTTGATCCCAAAGACAACTCTCAGATACCGAAACCTCATTTTTGCTCTCTCTCAGATTAACCAAAATCAGATACTATGGGTCAAGGAACTCCCGGTGGTCTCAACCGTCAAGGTTTACCCGGCGATCGGAAACCAGACGGCGGCGACAAGAAGGAGAAGAAGTTTGAGCCTGCGGCGCCGCCGGCTCGAGTTGGTCGCAAGCAGCGGAAGCAAAAGGGTCCCGAAGCTGCGGCTCGGCTCCCGACTGTTACCCCTTTAACTAAGTGCAAGCTGAGGCTGTTAAAGCTTGAGCGAATCAAGGATTATCTGCTTATGGAGGAAGAGTTCGTCACTAATCAGGAGCGACTCAAGCCCCAGGAGGAGAAAGCCGAAGAGGATAGATCCAAGGTTGACGATCTCAGAGGGTCACCTATGAGCGTCGGTAATCTGGAGGAGCTCATCGATGAGAGCCATGCCATCGTTTCTTCCTCTGTTGGGCCCGAGTATTATGTGGGTATTTTGTCTTTTGTCGATAAGGACCAATTGGAGCCTGGCTGCGCAATTTTGATGCACAATAAGGTAATGGGATTTGAATTTCTAGGGTTTTGCTTTATTTATTTATTTTTTTTAAAGCATACTTAATTCGTATCTAGGGTTTTTGATTTAGTGTTAAAGGAAGTGAATTGGGTTTGTTTCATTTGTATTACTTACATTGGAATTTAGTATCTGGGAAAGTGTTTTCTATTGTAGGAAGCATAGTTGAGATTATCCTAGCCAAGCGGGTAAGAAAATAGCATTGTAGTATAACTAGGGTTGGCTAGGCTGCTGTTTGAATATATTATCAAGGTCAAGGGTTTCACAGATAGTTTGTCTTAATATATATGTTTCACATGGTATAGTTGTATGCTTTACCTCCGGCATGGGATTATCACCCTTTTCCGTTTCCTGACTTGGTTTCTAGGAGTTCTTTATGTTTCCTACGCTTCTTCTATAAGCTTATATGCATTTTGTGGATTGAATAGTCTGGGTTTAAATCAGTTTCTTATGAATTGTCAGTGTTGTGCGCTGGAAATAATGGGCTATCTTTTGTAAAAGTCGTATCGATCAATCTATATCTTCATGCCTCAGCTGATCTCATTTGAATGCTTTATTGTGATGGCTTGTAGGTTCTTTCAGTTGTTGGGCTTCTTCAAGATGAAGTTGATCCCATGGTGTCTGTGATGAAAGTCGAGAAGGCTCCATTGGAATCATACGCAGACATTGGTGGTTTAGATGCCCAGATACAGGAGATAAAAGAAGCTGTTGAGCTCCCCCTTACTCATCCTGAATTATACGAAGACATCGGTATCAAACCTCCCAAGGGTGTTATATTGTATGGAGAACCAGGAACTGGCAAGACTTTACTTGCAAAGGTTTAAATTTATATCTTCTCCTTTGTTCTATCCTGACCTACCACCTTATATTAATTTCTGAATTAAATCATTATAAATTTGCACTTGCTATACACATTGTTCTTTTTGTGTGCTCCCTCTCTACTCCCTTTCCACCCTTCTTTATAGAACCAGAATTTTTTTCTTTCTCATTTGCTCAGATAGGATTACACTTAGCTTGTGCATTTGTATGATCTGTTATAACAGTGCTGATGTCTATTTGGTTGTTGTAATTTTAAAAACACTTCCTGAGTTGTACCTTTTACTTATATGTTCTCTCAGGCAGTTGCTAATTCAACATCAGCCACTTTCTTGCGCGTTGTTGGTAGTGAATTAATTCAAAAGTACTTGGGAGATGGTCCAAAACTAGTGAGGGAGCTATTTAGGGTTGCAGATGATCTCTCTCCTTCAATTGTCTTCATTGATGAGATTGACGCAGTCGGTACAAAGAGGTGAGGCATTGTACATTTCAATGTTAAGTATGAGCATTGTGCATTGAGCTTGAAACATTTATAATTTTTAAATCATTTTGCAGGTATGATGCTCATTCTGGCGGTGAACGTGAAATTCAGAGAACTATGTTGGAGCTGCTGAACCAGTTAGATGGTTTCGATTCAAGAGGAGATGTTAAAGTGATTCTTGCAACAAATAGGATTGAAAGTCTTGATCCAGCTTTACTTCGGCCTGGTCGAATAGATAGGAAAATTGAATTTCCTCTCCCAGATATTAAAACAAGAAGGCGCATTTTCCAGGTACCATAGAAGTTTGACACGATCATTTTCTGAAATTAGAAGACGATTTTCTTAACATTCCTCATTGATTATCTTACTCTGCATCCTCTTGCAGATTCACACATCGAGGATGACATTGGCTGATGACGTCAACTTAGAAGAATTTGTCATGACTAAAGATGAGTTTTCCGGAGCAGATATTAAGGCTATTTGCACTGAAGCTGGTTTGCTTGCCTTGAGGGAACGTCGAATGAAGGTGAGTTTCGCAATGTGATAGTATTGACTTAAAATGAATTATTGGGAAAGTTGTTCCTGGGTTTTTCTAATAAACATTCTCATTCAGCTGGTTTCTTTACCATGAGAGGTTCTAACATTGAAGTTCCATGATTGAATTATGTGTTTCAGGTGACACACGCAGATTTTAAGAAGGCGAAAGAGAAGGTTATGTTCAAGAAGAAGGAAGGAGTACCAGAAGGACTTTATATGTGATAAGATTGTCTCATGTTGTTGGAGAAATATGTTCTTTGCTTTGTCTCCTGATAACAACAATTTATTTCAAATTCGGTGGCATTTTCCAATTTTTTTTTTCAATTTGGGTATTACAGAAAGATTGCGTATCATCTTTTGGTGAAATATGAAGGCTCCCAATGTAGACTCTTCTCTTCCATTATACGATAGCTTTCTCCCATTTAACTAAACATCTTTTTGTGATTGCATTATTCTTCTACCTCGCTAGTACCCAAAACAGAAAAAGAAAGAATTAAAATTAGGTATGTTTGCGGCGAAAGTCCTACTTAAGTATCCAAGAGTGAAATTATCTTTTGTTTATATTTTGCTGTTAATTTATACATGATGTTAAATTTGCTTATAATTTGGATAATTTTGCTACAATTATTTTATAATTTAGGTATTTTTGTTGCACATATCTATTAAATTAGATACTTTTACTACAAATATTTTTTTTAATTTGATATTTTCACTAATATGTTACAATCACACCCAACGATTGGAGAGCGCAACAAAATATGATTCTAGATAAAAGTTATTAATTTTGTAGTAAAGTTATTAATATACTACAAAAGCACGTAAATCACATAAATAAAGATATAACAATATGAAACACTATTAAAAATAAATAAATAAAATATTAAATAGGTCTCCGTTGGGGCTGGGAATGCCATCCCCGTCCCCATCTTGTTTAAAATTTGGGAACAAAAAAGTATTTTCGTCTCGGTCTCAATTTAAACGGGGAATCCCTGCCCTAATAAGGTGTATTTCCGTAAGATCTCATCCCCATGAAGAAAATGTGTAATACTATTTCTGACCCTTTGATCTTTAAAATTTTAATTTTAAAAAGGGTTTATACTTTTTTTGGACTCTATGTTTTGTTCCATTACCTGTTTGGACTCTGTGTTTTGACAAATTACTTTTTGGACCTTATGTTTTGTAAAATGGTTCAAATAGAACCCTAAACCCGATTTTGGTCAAAGTTTTCTCAACTGGAATCACCAATAATTTACCAAACTAACACTTCAGAACAAAAATAAAATCATTCTGCTTAAAAATTGTGTTGTTATGTTCAATTTTGTCTTAATTAAAATTGAATTCAGGGATCTATTTGAATTATTTTACAAAATATAAGGTCCAAAAATAATTTTTTTTAAAACACAGGGTCTAAACAGGTAATCAGAAAAAACAGGATCAAAAAATATATAAACCCTTTTAAAAGTTATGCTTTTAATATTTTAGCTTTTAGATGAACTCGAATGTACTATATTAGGGGAAAATTATAGATGCTTAATTTATTATGTTAAAAAGTTTGGTTTCTAGTTTTTATAATAATTTATTAAATAAAAAAAACTTCGAGTATTAATTATTAAAATTTAAATATTTGAATGAAATATCAAGGATATAGCATATGAGATTCTTAATCTAAAGAATATATTATTTATGTCCCCAAATTATTTTTTATAATAAATAATTTTTTCAAAACTTAAGATTTAGTATCAAGTTAGTTAACACATTATTTTGGTTCAAGAGACATTAAAAGCTACGTGTTATGCTCTTAAGGGAAAAAAATAATGATATATAATAAATTATAATAATGTTTGAACCAACTTATTTTATAGAATGTTATAACTTAATAGAATTATATAAATATACATACATTTAAATTTAAATTAAATAATAATTGATAAAATATGTCAAATTTATTATATAAATATTGATTAAGTAAAATGACATAAAAATATAGCTACAATATACATATCTATATTATGTTGGAAATATACAAAATTATTTTAGAAATCTAAATTGATAATTAATTTTATCATTAACTTTTATTATGTATAAGAAAAAAAATATAAATATATTTAATATTAAGACATTTATTACTAGGTATATTTTCTAAAAACATGATCAATAAATATTATAAACTTATTACAAACTGAAATTTATTCTTATTTATAACTTATCTAAAATTGATTCTAAAATTTGCTGTGGCCATGTGGAATGTATTTATAGAATAACTTATTTGGAAAAAGTTAAAGAAAATACTTGAGAAAAAGTTGGAAATTACACAAGCTATTATCCAAATAAATATTGTTTATTCATCATTTTTTTACAAAATTATTCATTCATTATTTAAATATATATTTTCAAAATAGGTAAAGGTAAAATAAATTTTTATGGAAGGAGCTTCAAAAGAAGCTTGACCGGTGATTTTTTTGTGTTCTCAACTCATAAATAGTTTTTGATGTGATTTTTTTATGACCATGTATATTGTAGTTATTTAGAGTTTTCAAATTTTCAGAAAATTTCGAATAATTTACTGTATTGAAAACTAATTTAAAAGCAGGTTATTGCATGCATGACTAATTTTTTTATGCAGTAGAAAATAACATATTTGAATCTAGTTTTCGGCATTATAAATTATTCGGAATTTTCTGAAAATTTGCACGATGATCTAAATAACTATAATATACATGATTATAAAATAAAAAATCACACCAAAAATTATTCACGGATCGAAAATACAAAAGAGTCCTTTCGTTATGGTAATGTTATTTTTGAAGTCCTAACATAGAATAATCCAAAAGGTAAATATCTTCAATAAGTTTTGGTAAAAAAAATATTTTACATAATTAATTTGTACCAAAACAATATACATATTTGGAGAAAGTTGGAAATCCCAATTAACCTACAAAAAAATTTGAAAAAGTTATCCTTTTTTTTCTTCTTCTCACACTCTCCAATTCATCGTCTGGTAAACCCAGGGCAGTGCTTCCTCCGGTTAAGTCACACATAAACCCTAATTTTTTCTGTCTCTGCCGCCGCTCCAGTTGGGTCCTCCGGCCAACCCACTTTGCCGGTTCTCTACCCTTCGTCGCTATCAGGTATCTTCTTTATTTATGGTTCGTTACTCTTTATTTATGGTTTTGCTTAGAAATGTTAGAAATGCACTGCTCAGCTTAGATTCTTGTAAGTGAAAACAAAGTCATTCTCTATAGAAAAAAAATGAAGATAATGTATCTATTTATTCTCAAATTTGTTATTAAATCACAATTTCTGGGCTCATGAAATGTGTATGATAATTTTATGTTTTTGTTTTGGAAAATAATATGTGTATATATATATATAAACATGTATATTAAGCAGTTTAAGCAATGACCCTTCGTAGCTCTGCCACTGGTAATAAGGGCGTGTTTGTTTGTTTCTAGTTAAAACTATTTTTAGGGATCAGAAGCAGAAGACTTGAATGGGTGGCCCTAAGCAATGTCAAGTTTGCAATGAAGCAGTTTCCAAGTACAAGTGTCCCTCTTGTCTTGTCCCTTAGTAAGCTAACTCTAAACCAAACAGCCTTTGAACTATTTATTCTTTGGTTTCTTTTTTTTTTTAAAAAAAACTTTGTTTTAATCATGGTTGCAGTTGTTCTCTTATCTGCTTCAAGAAACACAAAGGTATGCTACTTTGACTTTTGACTCTGGTTTACCCATTTTGATCTGGTTTCATATTTGGAATGCTGCATATGTGAAATTATGATCACATAAATTGATAGTTGGTCATGTAATTAGAGAACATATTGTATAGATAAGTATCCAATCATCAAATTTATCGACCTGATAATTTTTCTCATTGATGAACTTTAGAATAATCTTGTCATATCAAGTTGGTGAGACAAAAACTTTTTAGTCTTCACATTTTTTTTTTATTTTCTCTCAATTTATTGTTTACATAACTCTTTCTCATACTATAATACTTACCAAATGGACCAAGCCTAATGGAATTTTTTACAAAAAAGAGTAAACATGTAGATTGATGATAAATCTCATTTGTTGAAAAAACCAGGAAGTTGTTCTCAGGGAAGTTATAAATTTGTGAAGTATAAAATTATGTTGGCTCATGTTGACTAATTGATTAACCTCAATGGTGTCAATACTAGTGTCTGTCAAATGTCAATTAAGAGATAACTTTCTGATCCAGGACTTACTACTGAGACGATTATTACGAAAAGCTTCCATTTTTTCTACCATTTTTAACTTCTAATTGTTTTTTGGCATTATCGAATCAACAATAATAACTAAACTGAGTTGATATGAATGGCAGAAATTCCATGTTCTATGCCAGTGGCTTCTCAGCAAAATCAAAAGGAAAGTAAGAATCATGATCAACTGTTCTGTTGGAGATTAATTTTTGTGTATAATTAGTAATTTTAGTTGTCTTTTGCTCTAACTTTTCAGCTGCTGGCCCTCAATCAAGTATAGAAAGGCCATTACAAGTTGCTGAACCTACCAAGGTGCTGCAGAGTTCGCAACTGGAGGCTTTAGGTCTGATTTTGTAATTTACTTTCACTCATACATATATCTGAAGCACGGTTTGATAAGAACTCTCAACAAAATTTCGGTACATTGTGTTTTGCAGCTTCATCTAGTGAAATTTGCAATACTTTGAAAGATGAAAACATTCAGAAACTCGTATGTGATATCGATAACTCTTCAGATCCAGAGAAAGTGAGTAATATGACCTATCCAATCGAGAATTTTTATTATTATTATTGTGGAATACTACTTGTTATCAGGATATATATTGTATGCATATGATTACAAGCATCAATTTGGTAGAAAAATCTGCTAAACAAATCTTCTTTACTTCTATTAGGACCTTGATAAAGCTATGGAATCAGAGGTGTTTCGTGCCTTTACTGACAAGGTAATGCCCTCTTCATGAAAAAGTACTCTAATTCATGATCTGTTGTTGATTTTCTTTAAGTTTGTTAAATTTTTGAGTTTGAGCATGAAGCAATTTTTGTGTATCTTTATTCTCAGATTCTTTCTACTGTAAACCCATAAATATGGGCTGTAAACCCATAAATATGGGCACTTGGAGCACAAGAAGATATTTGTCACAGTAACTTAACTCTTAAGTTTCCCTATTGAAGCAGTGTTAAAAGGATCTCCATTATTATATTCCTTTCTCTTCCTCCTCTGATATTGGTCAGTTACAGTCAATAAGATTATGATTTATTATTTTGTCTGAAAAAAAAAGAGTCAACAGTGTCTTAGATCTTCATGTGATATTAAATGTAGTGCCAACTTGCTCCAAATGTGTGCTGGCAATTATACTAAAAAATAATAGAGGTCCTAGAGGAATAGATAATATTTTTGTACAAATATTATCAACTTTGTTATTTGACACCTTAAGATGTCCAACATCACATGAGATGGTACCCCATAATTGGTTAGTGATATTTCATAATACTTATTAAATTGAAATAAGTGAGACTCGATATTGAATTGCACTAGTAGCGGTATGTCACCTAGTTGTGGTGTTGCACACCAGTGGTGTCCCTTGGCAATTTTCAAATATTATCAAGTTTTCCATTTTCTTATTTCCAAGTAAGAAAGAAAAAAAAAATCCATTTTCCTACTCAAATTAGCGGAGACCTATGGGATTTTATATATATGTATAATACAAAGTTTAAACTCCAAATAAAATATAAACACTTCCTAACTACTATTCAACAACATAAATAAGAATTCTAATAAACCTTAAACAGCATAATCAAATTTATAAAATTATTGCTATATTTGTGACTCGGGATCTAAAGGACCAGTCCAAGAAATACATGTTGCCAAATTTATAGTAAAGTAAAATATTGAGACAAATGGAACAATAAAAAGAGGCTTAATTGATCTCTGAAAAGCTGGGTTTATCAAACTTTTGTATTGAGTCTACTTGTTAGTACCAATTCTTGTACTGATATGGATGGGGTGATTCTAAGTATCAAAACTCTTGTCCCCTCATTAGGTTTTTTGGGTTTCAAGTTTGAGTCTAGAGTCTAATGATCTTGCTCATTGTCTAGGTGGAATGAGGTGCCTATTCCTTTGGATAATATGTATCATTTTTTTAGTTTTCCTTTATGTATTTTTCTCTAAGATATATTTTAAAACTACTATTGTATCATTCGTTCTAAAGTAGTGAATTTTTCTCTAATATTTGTGGTTTAATTCCTTTGGGAACTTTCTTTAAATATATGTGAATACAACAAAAGAAATGATATATTTATATGTAATATTTGATAGGAGGATTCTCCGGTGAAGCCCAACAAGGGGTACATTGGTGCACTTCTTTGGTGCTTTTGGCTCAGAAAGTATTTTCGGTGAATTTTTTTTTATGATCGTATACATTGTAGTTATTTAGAGCATCTTGCAAATTTTCATAAAATTTTGAATAATTTACAGTACTGAAAATAATGTTCACACATATTACCTTCCACGCACATAAAAAAAAATAGTCACGCATGCAACACTATTTGAACTTTGTTTTCTACATTGTAAATTATTCGAAATTTCTCGAAAATTTGCAGGATGTTCTAAATAGCTACAATATACACGACCATAAAAAATTTGTGCCGAAAATACTTCTCGAACCAAAAACTAAAAGAGGTGCATCAATGTGCCCCTTTTTGAGGGTCTAAAGGAGAATTACCCTATTTGATATTTCTTTATTTTTAACTACACAATTTAAAATAATAACTGCATAAAAATATTATTCCTAACCTAATCAGGAATCAAACCCTTTCCACTTTGACAAGTTTCTGGATCCACCTAACGAAAAAAATCACATCCCCCTCTGACTGTAATAAGGCAGAAAATATACAAGTTATTTCAAGAACACAATTCAAACCATGAATAATCAAGAACACCATAAAATTAAAAAAAAAACTTACTTTCATTCTATAGCATGTTCTGAACCTTCTACGAGGATTTCAATTGGTCCAAGTGGTCCCCAATGCTGACGTTAAGTCACAATCACATGTTACTCCATTATACCTCACTGTACCCCTACCTCGATACCTCCATCTGCTGTGTACTCAACCAGAAGAGTAAAATGAACATTCACCCTCCATATTCCTAGTCCTACTTCTTCTTAACTCTTCAAAAATGGCTTCTTCTTCCACCGTCGACTTCTTCCTTGCAGCCTCTTCGAAAATGGTTTTTCTTCGTGAGTTTGGGGGTTTTAGATTTAATAATAATAATAATAATAATAATGAAATTAAATTTGAAAATATATTTTTTTATTTTTAAAAATTAAACTTAGGATTAATCTGAAGTCTACATGTGTCCATTATGACCCACTAACGGAGACCCTATTGACAGAATTAGACGGAATTACAGTTGTAGGATGTTTGGGTACTTTACCTACTAAAAAAAAAATTAGCGACTATGCCGAATATTTTCCCCAAACATTAGGTATTTATGCCACAAATATCTCTTAGTTCTAACTACACAATTTAAAATAAATTAAAATAATAAATCTGCATAAAAATATTAAATTGCTAATATCTATGTGTAGATTTTGTGTCTGAAGGTATGAGTGTAAGGTTTCCATATACTTGTATAATTACAAAACAATGATTTGGAGTGTTCACACACACACTGCACAGCTACCTAGTGATGATGCAAGTGGTTTGAGTAGGTTGGCAGTTATGTTTTTAACACCCTTGTTATGTCGTCAGTTACAACCTTCCCCATATGATTAAATTTTGCATGGGAATCAGTAAAGTTAATATATATACTTACTTGGTCATGGGGTTAATTTAATAAGAAAAATTATAGAGTGCATCCATGTTTTTAGAAGCATTGGTGCACCTTTTTTTGTTTTCATTACTTGAATGAATTTTTGTTTAAATTTTTTTTTTTATATTCATGTCATTGTAGTTATTTAGAGTATTTTGTAAATTTTCAAAAAATTCTGAATAATTTACGATATTGAAAATACGAGTCAAACAAGTTATCTTCCACGTGCATAAAAAAAAACAACCACGCGTGCAACAAATTATTTGAATATTGTTTTTTGTACTGTAAACTATTCACAATATTCTAAAAATTTACAGCCGAAAATTATCCCAGTGTTGATGCAACAACTTTCTATATCTGGAGGTATTTACCGATGAATTCTAACATTCCGATCATTCTCTGATGATGATGATCACTTTGTCAATTGTTGAACCGTCGGGGGTACTTGCAAGAAAGACACTCCGATGCCTAAGTCAGTTTTTTGATCCCTTCATTTTAATAAGAGTTTAGTATTTATAGAACAAAAATGTGAGGAAGTTAGTTGGTTAAGCTGAGTCTCTGATTGGTAGAGAAAATAACTGAATTTCCCCCCAAAATGTATTTGGTTCAATTAAATATACAGAGATCAGAGGCACAAATCACCTCTGACTTCTGTCTTCTAAGCCTCTACAAGATCAAAACGATCCGTTTTAATATACTTAAAACAAAAAAAGAGTCTTTAGGCCGAAAATGTTGAGCCCAACACCTAAAATCGAAATGCCTATTTGTAGTGGTGCACCCTAGACCTACCAAATTTAATACAACCCTCTATTGCGTCACAATTTTAGTCATTTGGGTTGGGAAAGAGACATGGGTTCTTACATTTGATATCAACTAACATGGAATTACCGACAAACAAAAGAAAAAGATAATAAAGACAATGTACATAGTTTTGATGAGAAAAAATATTTGCACTTTTATTTTAATATAGCTGGATTGGCAATGATTAACAAAGGACAAGACGAATCTACAGTAAAGGAACACTATGGTCCAAGAGAATGATGGGAGAGAGCCTATTTTCTTTTCTTTTCTTTTCTTTTTCTTTTCCAACATTCCAAACTTATCTATAGTTCTATTCTCAGTCTTTTTTTTTTTTTTTTTTAATAAAACTAAAAATGACGCCAGGGCTTTATTTATAAGCAACCCCCCATGTGGGCTAAGTTCTTATACAATATGTGAGCTAAATTCTAATATTTGGATAGCATGAAATGAAATGAAAAAGAATCAAGGGAGAAATGTAATGAATAATAGTAAAAACAAAAATCCAAAATCGGAAAATGGTAGATTTATTGCTGTGAGCTTTGTATAATAATTACATGTTAGCTGTGTTCTATGCTATTATAGCCAGCCAAGGAATCTACTCCTTGAGAACTTCTCTCTCACACTACAAAACTTCAGGCAAGCGCCTTTTGTAAAATTCCATACCCAAAACTTCAACCTGCAAATAATGCAAAAAAAGTTTTAGCCATATTTAAGTCATTTTTTTTGTAATAAAATACAGCACGAACCAAAATATGCTAGCCAAACCATATATAAATATAGGACAATTCTTCTATTAAGCCCTATTGATAGGACTCTCAGTGTTCTCGACCCGTGAATAATTTTTGGTACAATTTTTTTTTATGACCGTGTATATTGTAGCTATTTAGAGCTTCCTGCAAATTTTCAAAAAATTTCGAATAGTTTACAGTACCGAAAACTAGGTTCAAATATGTTGTTTTCTACGTGCATAAAAAAAATTAATCAAGCGTGTAACAATATGTTTGAACCGAGTTTTCGGTATTATAAACTATTCGGAATTTTCTAAAAATTTGCAGGATGGTCTAAATAGTTACAATATATACGATCATAAAAAAAATCGCACCAAAAACTGTTTACGAGTTATAAACACTGAGAGCGATACGACTTGAAGTGAACCCGAAAATTTCCTAAATATATATATATATTTAATGCCATGAAGTGACTTTGGATCATATACCCCCCATACTGAGTTAACCTCAAGTGTCTTCCTTCAAAGAATCTAGGGAAAATAAAAAAAGCTATCACGATGGCTGCCACCTAGCTCATAACAAAAGCAGACTTTAAATTGCATTTAGTAGATGATTTTCCACTTGGTATGCACGATGATAACTTATCACCTATGCCGACCAACTCAGAACAGAGCCACATGGCATTTCTGAAAAATTATAAATAAAGCCAACCAATAAATAAATAAAAAAAGAGGTCACGTTTTGCAAATTATCGATTGGGCAACTTCGGTAGACGGCTGGCTCTGCAGCATGCCTGCCTGCATGTTGACCTACTATCCTAACTAACCTAACCTTGTATTTATTATAATGAGAGATATGAGATATAGGAGCCCACCTGATTGATGATTTTCAGGATTTTCAGGTCCCCTACTCGTACTCGGTTTGCTGGTACTCGGTTGGACCGCTGCTGGGTTCTGTTAAAAGTAAACAGTAAGAAATGGAACCCATAAACATAAATGAAATGGGGTTCAAGTCCCAATAAGATGTTTAGGAAAATAATATATCTGAGAGTAAATTCCAGCTTGATCCGACAAGATAATTATGCATAAAGAAAATTTAAGATGATGACATGTCAATAAGAACGAGCACGTCCAAGTTTAAACTCATAGGCATGAAAGTATACAAGTTACCTGCTGTAATGTCAATTGCATCTGGTGGGAACCAAAATACTGCTGACAAGGATCAGGAAAATTTGGCACCCGTGACTGGTTTGGATTTTGTGTGGGAAATGGCTGAAACATGTAATCTAACTGGTTAGTTGCTTGACCTCTGGGTGGCTCAGTTGTGGGCACAGAGGGCATCTGAAAGGATGGCATTGGAAACCTGGGTCCCAAATGAGCTGCTGCAGTTGGTGCAGCCATGGTTGAACCAGTTAACACATTTGGAAACGGCATAATAGGTCGGTTCATGCCCATTTCCATTCCCATCCCCATGCCCATGCCCATGCCCATCCCAATTCCCATTCCCATTGGTGGCATGAATTGATGCATTCCGGGAAACATCATAGGGACCATACCGCAACCCATGGACATCATCTGCAGCATTACAATGTAGGAGCTCTTCTAATCGAAGTATATACATATAGACACGGAAATAAAAGGAAGGTCTATGATTACAACGTTGTAATTGTCTACTCTATTTTCTACTTTTCCTATTAATTCTAAAAACACCACATACTCATGCCAACTCGAGTTCGAGTTCGAGGCTGTAGTCTTTGGGAAGCAATAAACTAATCTGTTACTAGACCGGTCCCTAAGAAATCAAACCCAAATAATGGACCACATGGAAGCATGCAAACAATGAACCTGCTCATTCCACGTATCAATAATGCATGGATGTACTTCTACTTTTCACATGGGCTTCACAGATATATATCTTGTAATATGTACACCTTTCCGGAAATGAGTCTGGAATCACTCTTATTTGATCTACTTTCCACCAGGAAAAAAATGTTTCTCTTTCCATGTGGAAAGGACTCTGCCTATGGACTTATACAAGGACACTTCCCGATGACAAACAAATTTACGATATTATAATGAACTTTTAGAAAATAAGTCTAGATAGTGAACCTGCACTTGTAGCTGCAGCGATTTCAAGTATTCTATTGCCTCATCCAGCATTGAAGCTTTGTCAGACTGAAATCCAGAAAAAGCAAAAAGTTTCTTAGAAGACAGAGAGAGACAGCACCAAATCCCAAAAACATTTCCACAAAAAAATTCACATATATGACGGTTGTGTATATGTTTGGACACCTTGTTACAACGGGGTATCAGTTCTTGCAAAGCCTTCATCTTTTCGTTTATCCTATCTCGACGTCTCTACATTAGAAGATAAACACCACCGTTAGAAGGAAAAGCAACAACATAGATACATAAAACAACTTAAATTTCCAACAAGTTCAGAATAATCATTGATAATGAACGGACCCTTTCAGAGAGATTGTGGACCTCGGCAGCACGAGATCTTTTTGTAGATGTCCCACGTGCATGTTTCTTTCCATCACCAGATTCAAACTCAATGTCCTATCACAATTTAAGGGTAGCTATTAATCAAATTATCTCCATAAATGAGTAAACACTAAAAAGGGAAATAAGGACCACCATCAAGCGACATCTTTATTACAGCCAGATTATAGTACATTCTTCTTTATGCCTTGTCAACGACAATGTTTTCTAATTTTATGCAGCCATCATTCTAATTCTTTTGACATTTTTTTTGAGGATGAGGAAATATAAGGAAAGAAAGATAAGAAAAGAGAATCAAATGAGGACAACCCACTAGTCTTGTCCTATTCTTCATTCTATACTATAACATGTTAACACTCTTTTCTAGCACCAATCTTAAATTGAATTTCTAACTATCTTTTAAAACAAAATTATTTTTGTTATTCAAGACTGAATATCATGTTAAGATCACAAAATCACAATGAGGTAACCTTAAGTAGTTTTTACAAGATCCTCAGCACTAATTCAACTCCATAGACCCTTGGATGCTTACCAATATCGCTCCAATGCAGAAAGCACAACACACAACTCGGTTCCCTAAGCACTCAAGTATCTACACTTTACCTGAAGTGATCAGTCATCATTTTATACAAAACCCTATTCCTAGTGCTAGCATATATATATAAAGAATTCAAACCATCGTGGCCTGTCAAATCCGACTATATCTTCTTCTTGTTCTTCTCCAACCTTTCTTTTCTATTCCCTCATCTCATTATCTTGGGCAATAGCATTAATAAAAGAAAGGTCCCCTTTTTGGCAGCTAATGCGCCAAGTAGTTCTAACTTCTAAGTTGGGTCAGTACATACAAGGATTTTTTTGGGGAAGAAAGTACATCCATGATTTAAAATCATAAGTACCGAAGACCAACCCATTATTTATTACTGCAAACAGTAATATATGGAAGTAAAGACAAACCAAATATCTAAATCTCAACAACCACTAAACCAGAAGAAAAAAACGTAGGATAATTAAGTACTTAATACCTACTTTTCTTAGCAATTTAACTTGAATCAAACACCAAGTAATAAAATCACACTAACTAGAGAAAAAAAATCAAGCTGGATGATTAAATTCGCAAATAAGATTATAATTAATTCTAATAATTTTGAAACAAAAGAATAGTACAGTTGCCCAAACCATACAAAACAAAACAAAGATGTAAAGCAGTCCCGAATTGGGCGCCGTCAATCCATAAATGAATATTAATCATTTGGAAATTTGAATTCTGAAGCGTAAGCAGTGCAGTGGTATTTTCAGCTGAGCCACCACGTGTACGGAAGACAAAGCAAACATGCACCGAAAGCTAAAAGAAAGAGAGAAGAACAAGCAAAAGGATGCTCACGATTACCGACGCGACGCCACACCACACCCCTCTGCGCACGTTAGCCGAGAGGGGTGCAGTACACTACGCACATTGGGAAAGACACGATACGAAACTTCAAAAAAAAAAAAAAAAAAAAAAAGGACTCGATGATAAACACTCACCTCGCTCTGACATTCGGTGTCGTCAGCTTCCACTCCTTTTCGCTTCCGATCATTGCTCGCCGCCGTTGTTTTCGCCGGTATCGATGGCTCCGCGCTGGCGCTCGAGTCTCCCGGCGATGAAATCACGGTCACGTCGCATCTAATCTCCTTCCCACCACCACCGCCGCTGCTTAAATTCCCGTACGATGTTTCCTCGGGGCTGTTTCTCTTTATCTCGGAAATACAAGGATTTGGACCGACCGCCGGCGTATCGCACGAATCTACCGCAGTTTTCGAGCATGACGGTCCGAATTCAACCGCCGCCTTACTGTGCCTGAAGAAGTGACCGAAATTCTGTACGTTGGCGTTTGTCTCCGTCGCCCTCGATGTCGGAGGTACAGGCGGCCTCGATGCCGGCACCGGCGGAACCGCCATGAAAGCCGACGGCCTGATCTCGGAGAACTGAGTGAGGCGGACTGGATGAGGAGTTGAGTTCGTGGTGCTATCGGTGAGCTGAGGGTAAAATAGGTCGGAGGAGAAGTTAGGGTCTAAGGAAGGATCGTCAACGAGAGGATGATGTAGCCATGAAACCATTTCATCTTCCTGCATAAAAAGATGCTGGTGTTGTTCATGGAGCTGGACGTGGTCATGGTGAGATTCTGCTTGAGATAACCTGATTTCCATCTCGGGAGGGAGTAAGGCGTCGTATTTGGACGGCGGTGAAGATTTTCTCACCACCGACGACCTCTGGCTCTGACTCTGCGTGATTACCTGACCGTTCTGCCATAGAAGCTCCATGATATCATCCTCTGGACTGAAATTACAGTTTTTCTCACTTCAGATAAAAAAAACTACCAAAAATCGCTTCAAATCTCCCCATAAAAATTGAAAAAAACTCACAGAAAAGGCTTTTTGGGGCGAGAGAGTCCAGAAGAAGTGGGAGTAGAGTAATCGTCATCCATTTCGAACTCGGGTACGCAGTGATTCATTCTTTAATCTCTTAATTCTGTCAAGATAACCACTCAAAATCCTTCTTCTACAAAAACAAAACCACACTCTAATCAATCACCCAAAAAAACACACACACACACACAAAACAAAGAATAATATTAATAATCTCAACACAAATTACCAAATGAACGAGAAACAGTGAGGATATTGTTATGGCGGTAGTCGACGCCAAGAACAACATAAAGTACAGTACAATAAATATTTTGATTCAGCAAAAGTAAGAATCAAATTATATATATATATATAAAAAAAATATATATAATTTGATTACTATGCTGAAATCAATCTGTTCTTGTTGTTGGTTATTATTATTACAATTATTAATTATTTATTGGGTTTTAAATTGGATGAAATGAAGAAAAACCAGTGGAAGAAAAGCAAGGCAGAAAAGTGTTTGTTAGTGAAAAGGGAGTGGTGGTAGTGGTGGTGGTGGGGGGTGAGAAGAGTCCTTGATTGGGAAATGGAAAGATTTTTGTGTTGGTTTGTTTGCTTCTTGTGTTAGTTGTATTGTCGCTTGGCCCTGCTCCAAAGATAAGCCTCTGCCTCCTCTCTCTCTCTCTTCAGTTTACTATGAATTGAGAGCTTCAGAAATCCTTTGTCCCATTTTTTTTTCTATTTTCTTGTCACTGGCAAGAAAGAAAAAAAGTTTGGGTGGTGAAATACTACTTAAATAAATAAAGGAAATACAACCATTTGTTACTCTGTTTTTTTTTATCCAAATATAGAGTTGTTGTCTAGTAAACTATAATTTTAAAGTGGACATATTTGTTACTAATTTTATATCACACTATCATTAATTATATTATATGTAATTAAATTTGAATTTGAAACTAGGTGGTAGTTTGATCATATTGATACAATTTGATTTTAGGGTAGTAAATATGTACGATTTTAAATTACAGAATAGCAAATGAGTATTATTAAAAATATAAGATACTATGTATTTAGATAAAAGTACCAAATAAATATTTACCAATAAATAAAATCTTTATATATAGGGAATTTTTTTTTATAGGGGTTTCACTTTAAGCCCTATTGGTGTGGCTTTTATTATTCTCGACTTTTGAACAGTTTTTGGCACGATTTTTTTATGATCGTGTATATTGTAGCTATTTAGAGCATCGGCACGATTTTTAGAAAATTCTGAATAGTTAACAGTACCGAAAATTATGTTCAAATATGTTGTTGCACGCGTGAAAAACAACATGTTTGAACCTAGTTTTCGGTACTATAAACTATTCGGAATTTTCTAAAAATTTGCGGGATGTTCTAAATAACTACAATATACATGGTCATAAAAAAAAATCGCACTGGAAACTGTTCACGAGTCAAGAACACTGAAGAGCCCCACCGGTAGAATTTAAAGTGAAGTCACTATAAAAAAAATTATCCTATATATATGTTTGGCAATAATCCACTACCTCATCAACTAGAATTTAGGCCAGCAAAATAGGGAGCAATAACTAGACAGAAGCCAAAAGAAAAGGTTGATCTGCACAAATATTAACATCTTCGGTAAGTAATTTTATTTCAAAATTAGTAATCATATGTGCATTTAAAATATGCACTTAAACATTACATACATTAGCATGACAGTTTAGCTTAGCTAATTATATTTATCAAAATTGAGACCTATTATTTTAAAAAGCAGTATCGTTATTGTGTGTATTGTTTTGGTGCATATTTTGAGTGCACATATCAATACTCAAACAAAGATTGCTTTTCTTATCTTTTTCAACTTGTAATGGGATTGATTCTTCATTTAGAGGAATTTAAGTTGTACAACTTAGTAATTAGGAGGGAGGATTTTGTGCATAAACTTTAAAGAGAATATTAGGGTAATAAATGTAAAAGAATAATATAAAATTATAATGGTTCGGTCACTAACGATCTACGTCCACTTTAGTCAGTATATTAATTGTGAGATTCTTACAAAGAGTAAATACTTCTAAATACAAATTTGGGTCCAACCATTAATAGTTTCGAATTATAGTATTTATAAGGATAAAATGGCGCTTGAGAGTGAAAGGACAACTTCTTGCCTATTCTAACTTAATCCATGTGGTAGTCAGAAAGTCTCTGACATGTGCAGTTCCCCCGTCCGGCAATGTCCTGAGCACACCCATTCTGGAGGTGAAACGAGAAGGTTGGCTACCTAGGGTCCACCTCACTTATGGTGTCCTTTGTTGAGGTCCGCTTCTAGCGAGGGCAATCTGAGCGAGGTCTCTATTAGAGACTTAGGGGCATTCAGACCTTCCTAGTTCGCTTAATTAGTTTGATCCTGCTACGTCATCATATCCAAAACTAGGTATAACACAATTTAAAATGAAAATAATAATAATAATAATATTATAATGTGTAGTTAATTTTAATTGTTGATATTTTTAAATATGTTATTACGATTAAAATTTTACTGGTAACTTTTGTATGTGCCTAAAGTTATTATTTATATGGATATAATGGGTTTACAAAATACTCATTTTTTTAATTTTATTTCTAAGAATTTACGTACTGCGTTTTATCAAAAGTATAAATTTGGTACCCTTTATTATGAATAATACAACTACATTACTCCATATTTGTAAAATTAGAATAAAATAATACCTTGAGTTCAAATATGGTCATAAAAGATAGAATACTAAATAAATATATCCTCATAAATAGCAAGGGAAACTCCACTAATTAACCTCACTAACTTTACTAATGCTAACCCTAACCCCTATTATTGTTTTTCACATAAATAACCTTACACACATAGTAAAAGACCGAAATACCCTTAAATATATTAGTACTTTCTCCAAGTAAGATCTGGTAAATTCAGAACATGTGTGAACATCAACTTTCTAACCTGATTTACACGTCTTTCACACATGACTCATCCATGATTTATACATAATTCACACGTGTTTCATACATCTCATAGTTCACAAATGGTTCACTCACACATGATTCATACATATTTTTCCCACATGGTTCACTCATGATTCACACACGATTCACTCATGGGTCACACATATTTTTTTACACTTGTTTCACACATAGTTCCCTCATGGTTTACATGTATTTCACACATAGTGCACTCATGGTTCAGACATGATTCATACTTCACACATTACTTACACATTATTTATCATAAATTTGGAACATGATTCACACATAATTCATACTTCATTCACACATTGTTCACCATAAATTTAGAACATGGTTCACACATCGTTCACACACTGTTCACACCAAATTCACACACTTTTCACATCGAAATCACACATGGTTCACACCAACTTCACTTCAGACATGGTTCACACTAAATTCACACATTGTTCACACCACAATCACACATAATTCACACTAAATTCATTCGTTGTTTACACCAAATTAAAATCATGGCTCAAATAGTTAGAACAAAGTTGGAAATTAAAGAAAGTCATGCAATTTCTTTCAATAAAATGAAATATTCTTCACCTCATTCCTCACAACCCAAATATTCTGTGAAAAAACATTCAAGCATCATGAATTTCTTTTCTCTAATCAAATACAACAACAAAAACAAAAATCATACCAATTCATTATCTGACTAAATACAATAACAAAAACAATACCAGTTTCTTTTCTTTAATTTAATACAAAAAATACATATATACACTCAACTAGTCGGTGGCTGCAATGGAAGGCAAATGGTTTGATGGCTCAGGCGACACGGGTTGCGGGCTCAAGCGATGGGGTTGCCGGTTCAGGCGATGGAGGCTACGGGCTCAGGCGACATGAGTTGCGGGCACAAGTGATGGGGGCTGCAGTTTTAGGCGATGGAGGTTACAGGCTTAGGTGAAGGGCGTTGCAGGCCTTTGGCTCTGGCGAAGGGGGTTGCGGCTCGGGTTCTGGCGATGGGGGTTGCGACTTCGATGCTGCTTCGGTCTCAGGCGGCGGGAGCAGTGCTGTTTCGGTCTCAGGTGGCGGGAGCTGCGGTGGGAAGAAGCTTGGAAGATGGTGGGTCTGAGCTGAGAGAAAAGGGACTGATGGTGAAGGTAAAGGAGAGAAAACAAAAATAGTTAATTTGTTAAAAATGTATTTTAGTCTGAAAAAGTTATTTTAGTGAGAAACAAAAATTAGGGTATGTGATTAGTATTAATGGAATTAATAGGGTTAATAGGTGGAGTTTCACAATAACAAGGTATCATTTTATATCAATTTTTAAATTATATAGCATACCTAATGAATATCTAATAATCATTATAAGAAAATAAAGTAACAAAACTATATTTTATTAAAACACAAGTACTCTATTTTTTTAGTGGTATATTTCTTTTTATTCAAATTTCTTTGAATTATCTTAATCTGTAATTATTTTTTTTAATTTATTATTTATTTGTTGAGCCAAATCTCAGTAGAAAAGAAATATTTTATTTTATATAAAAAAAAATGTCATCAAGTTCCATTAACTTTTTTCTTCAGTTTTGTTTTTTTTATTGGAGGGACCGCGAGTGACAGAAAAAAAAAAAAGAAAGAGAATTGACGATTTGAATCGTAATATATTTTATCTTTATTTTATCTTTATTTGAGTTAAGAAGAGAGAGAGACTGAGACACATTCAATATCCATAGACACGAGCCCTCCATTTTCCGAGTCCATAGCTTTTTTTTATTATTTTTTTTATTTTGCCTTAAATACGATCAACTAACTTATTTGATGTTTGGTAACAGTTAAAAAGAAATAGTTTTTTATTTAATTAATTAAAAATTTGATAATTAAATATATGTTTAGTAACTTTATTTTTATTTATTATTTTTTAAAATTTTAATTAAATAGGTATTATTTGATATCTCTTAAAAAATAATTTTTTATTTAATTAATTAAAAATTTAACAATTAAACATAAAATGTGTTTGATAATTTTATTTTTATTTATTATTTTTTAAAAATTGAATTCAAATTCATTAAATTTTGAAAATAGAATTTTTTTCACTTTCAAAATTTTTTTAAACCGTTTTTGACTTTTTTTTTTCTTCTCTTCTTCAAATCAACACCTCATATTTTAAACAAAAAATAAAAATGATCAAATGCGTTTATTATTTTTTGTTTTTAAAAATAAAAATGGTTACCAACACATATTTTTATTTTCTAAAAATAAAAAAAACAAAAAATAAATAATATTTTTATTTTTGTGTTTAAAAAATTCAAAAACAAAAATTTTACTAAACACAACCATAATTTTTTCACTTTTAAATTTTTTTTAACTGTTTTCTATTTTTTTATTCTCTTCTTCAAATCAACATATCATATTGTTAAACAAAAAATAAAAATAAAAGTTATCAAACACGTTTATTATTTTTTGTTTTTAAAAATAAAAAATAAAAAAATGTTATATTTTTATTTTTATTTTTTTAAAATAAAAATAATATTTCCACTCTTGTGGTTAAAAAATTCAAAAACACATATTTTTATTTAATGATTAATAAAAAAATATGCTATTTCTTAATTTTAATTTCCAACACTATCCCATGTTCTTGGCATCACATCACCCTCTCTCATCAAAAAATCTCAACTGCTCATTACTGACCAGTCTCAAACTCTTGTTTTTGTTGTTTATGAAATTTCCATTTGGATTGTGAATAATCTTGTTCATTGTATTGGATACATAATTTTATTTTCCACACAAGATTTAAATATTGCACAATTTTTATATTTTAAAACAATTTTTAATATTATGCTCATCAACAATATCTTAATATTGTAAGATCTAGTTGTTGAACAAGTATCGTAAGCACGTTACAATTTACATATATGTGGACAAAATTTGATTAAGTTTTTTCACGTGATAGTGTTTATTGTAGTTAGAACAACTTTTTTGCACGTTTTTAGAAAAATTTTGATAGTTTAAGACACCGAAAATCCAATCTAAACATAATATTGCACACATAATCGATATCGAAAGACTGAAACTTTGCTTTTGGCATTTTTAAATTATTCAAAATTTTATGAAAATGTGTGAAATATTCGAGATAATTACAATGAATACCGTCGTGTAAAAAATATAGAGTTATAACTCATAATTTATATCCACGTATGTAAAAATGGACTATGTTCTAAAATTAACATTATGCTCGATCTTTGGTGATTTGGGATAGTTTTGGGTTGTTGTCGTCCATGAGAGGTGAATGTGAACCCCTTTGTAAAGAACCCCAACAATATTATTCTATAATTCTTCTTTTTCTTTACTTTTTTTTTTAATTTTTTTTACTGAAACATTAGAGTTCGAAGAATTTTATGTAAGTTCTTTCCTTAAAATATCTCATGTGCTTTTAATAAAAGAAAATCATTTGGGTCTGACACGTACGTATATATGTGACGATGTTGTGAAGCCTAAATATTTTACGATGATATGAATGGCAGATAAATAAATAAAAAATTTATGTCTTTTTGATAATATATTCTGTATCATTATTTGTTTGGATTCTGAATTTTAATAAATTATTTTTAAAATTTTATATTTTGTAAAATAGTTCAAATAGAAACCTAAATATAATTTTGGTCAAAGTTTTCTCTACTGAAATTACAAATAATTCACCAAACTAACAATTTAGAATAAAAATAAAATTATTATGCTTAAAAACTGTATTGTTATATTTAATTTTTTCTTCATCAAAATTAAATTTTTGGTCTATTTGAATAATTTTACAAAATATAAAATCTAAAAATAAATTTTTTAAAATATAAAGTCCAAAATATTATAAAACTAAAAAGAAATCTTTAAATTCATTTTTAGAAAAAGAAAAAAAAGTTATTATTTTGAGTTTATACTAATAAGTTTTGGGATTCGTCGAAGCGGGAGAAGTTGTATACGTACGAGTGTGGACTTTGTACGTTTGTGTATATTAGGCCACGTGGCACTCATGTAGCTAAAGAAATTAACTTTTAATTGATTAAGATTATTTAACTAGTTAATATAATTATTGAAAGTAATACCAAAAAGCATTAAAATAAAGAGTAAATAAAATTATTGCTTGGCTTTAACTAGATAATGACAATTAACGGTAAACTGTCTACAGATGTAAAGGTGTCCATGTTAATTTTTTATTAAAAAAAAATTGAAACATCATTATCTATTATTTTATCCACACGTTAGGATTCTGTTAATTTTATTTTAATTAACGACAACTATTGAAGAGTGTGCTTAGTGTGGTTTGTATGTTGGGATAGTTCAGTTAAGGATTTGGATTATTAAAAAAATAACACTTTCATAAGATGTTACTTTATATTAGAATAATTTTTATATATAATTATAAAAAGTTTTAGTCTCAACTTAGAACCAGTTATAAAAAAGAATAAATTTTATGAGAATGATTACAACGCATCCCTTTTTTTGCAATACCGGTGCATCATTTTTCTATTTCGGCACCTGAATAATTATAATTCAAAAAAAATTTATATGATAGTGTACATTATAGCTATCTAGAACATCCTACAAATTTTCAAGAAATTCTTAATAAATTATGGTACCGAAACAGGGTCTAAACTGTCTGTTGCACGTGTGCTTGTTTTTTTATGTAGGCGTGTAAAATTTGACAGTTTGAACTCTGTTTTCGGCTTCGTAAACTATTCAAAATTTCTTAAAAATTTGTAGGGTATTCTAAATACCTACAATGTATACCGTCATATAAAAAAATTTGGGATTATATCTATCCAGGTGCCGCAAATAGAAAAAGGAAGCACCGGTGTTACAAAAAAAAGTTATGCATTATAATCGTTCCCTATATTTTATATTGTAATAAGTTATAATATTTTTTGAACAAATAACAGTGTAACACGTGTCCAGTGAGTCATCACTACTTAACAAACTTAATAGACTGGGTACTAACGGAGACCAACGAAACCGAACATTAGTTATTTCTCACACAAAAAAAAGAATGAGCACTAAATCACAAGTTTTTAAAAAAATTGGGAACTTTTGCCGCTAATATCCCAAATATATATAATATTGGTACATACTATTTGAATAATAAATAAAAAATCTTCTCATATATATATACTAAATACAAGCAAAATGCATGCATGTTTGCTTAGTTTTATTTATTATATTTATTAAATTTGTATCATTATCATCTAAAGTTTAAATAAATAAAAAATATTATATATAAAAGAATGACATAAACATATTAAATGAAAAATTAAACTAAAACATTATTTATAATTTTTTTAAAAATGTATATATATAAAATATTATAACTTTTTTAGTTACAAATGATAATTTTTTTAATGAAAATTAAGATTATGTATTATATATTATTATTATTAAAATAATATTTTATAATATTTTAATTTATATTAATATAAGTATTAAATATCTAGTCTTGTATTAAATATTATTATCATAATAGTATTTTATAACATTTAAATTTATATTAATATAATTATTAAATATATAGTAATATATTATATATTATTATAATAATGATATTTTATAACATTTAAATTTGAATTTATATTATAATATTTAAATTTATATTAATATGTTGATGCCGTTTTTCGTCAAACAGTGAAAGAAGAGCACGTAAACAATAACTGAAAATGGCCAATAAAAATAAAACAATGTAAACACACGATTTTTACGTGGTTCAGCAGTTAAATCTGCCTAGTCCATGAGTCTCTGTTATTAATCTCAAGATTATCTCTGAAAATTCTTAAGCATGAATTCTCCAGAGTCTTCTCTCAAGGATCAGAATTTTGGTCCTTTACAATGGTGCATGCCTTCTTTATTTATAGAGAAGGCTGCAGAATACTATCCCACATATTTTGGGTAGTTACTCTTTTTATGTAAATAAAATTAATGGCTTTAAATGCCTATAATCAGATATAAAAGGAAACGTCCCCTGAAGGCCAGGGGACGTATAACTAACCAAATAATATCTCATGATTCTAGGGGATTTACAATAATAAATGAGGATTACATCTCATATTTATAACACTTGTAGATATTCAAGGTGGTTATCACGTATCTCTAAGGCTTTAGCCTCCCAGGTTTCCTGTCACCTTTCGAACTGGAGACATCTTCCGAGGTCACATGGCTTTTCGAGATCGTATGTGCGTCGAGCTCGGGAACCCTGATCCGAAGTCGTCCCCGAAGATGAGTGTGTTCCCGGAGCTGTCTTCCGAGATCATGAATACTTCGAGGTCACCATACTCGAGGTCGTCTATATCCTGCAAGCTCGACATACAATCCTGGAGCATGTTTCCAAACCTATGGGTCCACTGATTTGCGAATCCAACTTTCGAGGTCATAATTAACATGGCTCGAAATCTGGGTATAACATCTTGCCCCCTCAAAAGTATTTGTTCGAATCCTAAGAGAAGGAAACTTTTGAACTACTTTCTTTGAGAACTGTACCGTCACACTTTTGAAAATGGACACGCGTCAACCAGGTATTGCTCATTTTTGGTACTTGAGTACCTTGGAAACACGCCCACGATCATCCGTCTGACACCTTTTCGGCGCCATCTTGTCACTGATCCCTGACCGTTGGATTTTGCAAGGATTTTTTTCAACGTTCCAGATTAATGCCTTTTTCTCACCTATATATACAAGACCCTACTCTTCGTCTTCATTTTTACCTTCGTTTACCAAGAGCAAGAAAAGAAGAAAAAAGAAACCAGAGACCTCCTCATAAAAAGCTTCCAATCTGTGCATGTTTTCTCGGCCAAAGAAACAAAAGAATCCTGGTCTGTTCGAGTCAGTGAGTTCCTATTTGCAACCTCTTCTTCAATCAACAATCTCCCTGCAGTCGCCATTATTGTGTAAGTAAGCAATCTCCGTTTCCCATTTTGTCAGTTTTTATTCAAACTGTTCTTGCAGTGTATGTTTATATACTAGTTTACATCCTTAGCATAATGTGATAGGAGGTTTTGATCCGATAGGCTCAGATACTTTTTAGACTCCTGTACTGGATTTACATCACTGGCTTATACCCAGTTTTCATATTTGAGTGAGGTTCCAATTTTTCTGGGTTTTGAAATTTTTAGGCAACGTTTCTTGTACACTAAGTTTTCGGGTGAAAACCCTTGTCCTTGATAAATGCACGGAACCCAAGCCTGCCTTTCCTGGTTAACCGCCACTCTTCTTTCCCTTGAATTTCTGGATTTTCAAAAAATTATCCACGCTCCTTTTCTTTTTCGTGGAATACACGCCCCTGACTCCTCAATAAGGGTCTTAGCATTTAGTGTCTCGTTCCTAAATCTCCGAGCTCATTCCATCGAGCTCGTCATTCTTGCATGCATGGCCCTCACCATTTTTTCTTTCTCGTTAGATGTCACAGAATCTGGAAAGACGGTGGGGGTCATTGCTGGCAATCCCTTACGAGCCAAAATCTCCGAGCCCCGAATCGCTGTTCGCCTGGAATCAAAGTCGGATAAGAGAATACGAGCTTGCGCGCGAGCAAGAGGACATTCGAGCTCACTACCGCCGCCAGATAGACGAAGTCATCGAGGGGAAGAGGAGAGTTCTTCGGGAGGCCATCTATCCGGAATCTAATTCAGGCCCTAGGCCGATTCCTCTCGATCCTGCTTTAAAGGTTACTGTCGCATACCCCCCCGGAGAGCTCAAATTTTCATTAATGGGGGAACCTTCCTCCTCACAGCCGAGGATAGAGATGTTCGAGGCCGAGCTCTACTGGAGCTCGGTTACCACAACCAGTCAAATAACTGAAATCCTGGCTTTCCATGGCCTTGGTTTGTCAGGCACCTTGAAGTGTCGACCTCCAACTGGTCAAGAACGGAGCTGCTTCGCCCCTGGCGGCCGTGACGCCACAGTGAAATATGCGGCATGGAGCCAAGAACATATGAGGGTAGGAGCACTGCTACCCTTGAAGTCTTTTTTCAAAGACTTTACTGATTTCGTTGGGTTGGCTCCGTTCCAACTCAACACCAATTCGTACAGGGTGCTGTCTGCCCTGAGGTCCTTGTACCACGAGCTGGGGTGGAAAGGACCTTCACCTCAAGAGATTTTATATCTCTTTTGTTTAAAAAGTAACCCCTCCCGAGCTTGGGGAGGGGATGGCTTTTACTACCTCTCGAGCTACCCCAAGGAGACGAAGGTTTTTGGGGACCTTCCCAACCACCCGCCTGATTTCAAAAGAGCCTTCTTCTGGACAGATGGTCTGTCCCTGTCTCGACATTATTCATTCAGGCGGATTCGTAAGTATTCTCGTTACCTTTAACTCTGTGCTCGAGACTTTAGTTCTTAAATCCATATTTAGATGAAATGTGTTTCGCTTTTTAGCTAATTTTCAGCGTCCCACCCCTAATGAAGCAATGAAGAGACACAGAGAGGCCTTGCTCCAACTCCCTTATGGCAGGAGGTCTCTCTCGTACCTATTACATGAGGGCAAGCTCCGAGCTTGTGGGCTGTTGGGAGAGGGCCAGTCAACCTATGACTGGTCCAATAAAAAATATGAACACTGGGAGGAGGTGCCACTGCCCACAGGCGCCCTTCCCTCGAGGAGAGAAACGAGGCCGCCACTTCCGGTTCGCCCAAGGAGCCCGCTGTCTGGGAATGAGGCTAATGATGAAGCCTCGAGCTCGGATTCGGATGAAGGTAAAGTCCTTCCTACCTCGAGAATGTGGTCCCCGACCTTACTAAAACACAGGCCCAATAGGCTAGTCTCATGCCCACAGGATAGATACCACTTCTACATATGGAGTTGGGTAGATGACTGCGTCCATAGGTTTGATAGTGGGCTCGGGAAATACGACACCATGTACACCACGGACGAGATGTGGAACGGGATAGCCGTTCAGTATGGGACCAACGATTATAGGGACCTCTCGAGGTTATCACCCACCTATAGGGAAGGCACTCCCCCCGCCTCCTCTGAAGACGGGGGAATTTCTTGGTCCCAAGTTCGAGCTCGGGGGAGAGTTCCAGTTAGGTTTTTTCTTTTCCTGGTTTCCCTCTCTTTTCAAACTTATTATTATTGTCTAACTCATTTTAACTGTGCAGGCGCCATGAATCCCGACCTCGACGTTGTGCTCTTCAGCGATGGGGGAGCTGGCGCCCAGAGGAGCAAGCGTCCGAGAATACCAGGGAGGTCCGACCGACCGTCCAAGGTACCCAGACGCCGCGAGACGACCCCCACGGCCCAGACTACTGCGAGCATAGCCAAGGAACCGACTGTTCAGGTTGATGCATCTGGCTCGACCGCGCCCATCTCGCTGCCTCCCACCGAAACCCAATTAGCAGTTGTTCGGCCCCCGAAGAAACCTTCTACCTCCAAGGTTCAGCTGCCAACGGCCCGAACTCATATTGAGGAGTACGTGCTTGATGGCGCCGCTGGGATAGAAGGGTCTGTGCTCAGCTCGGATGTCCTTTCTCGGGTGGGTCAGAGCTTTGCTGGCTTCGGCGCCGACCACTGGGATCTCGTGCACAAGGCCTCGGACTGCAATACTCTTTATGATAAGAGTATCGAACTCACCGCCGCGGTAGCCTTCGCAACTCTATTTTAAGTATTTATGCCTCAGTTCGCAATTCTGATTCGTTCTTTGTGTTTCAAGCCCTTGTCGTTTCAGCACAGCTCAACTATAAGCTGACCAACGAGGTGCAAACGAGCATGTCTCTGGCCCAAAAATCGAAGGATCTCGAGCTTAAGATGGCTGACGAGCTCAAAGACTCGAAGTCTGAACTTGAAAAAATGAAGACCCGTCTCGAGGAGTTGGAAAAGTCGAATGCCGAGCTCGAGAAGGCCAATGCCAAGCTCGAAGAGGAGAAATCTGTCACCTTCGACTTCATGGAGAGTGAGAAGGCCCGCCTCCTGGACGAGTATAAGGAGCAGAAGGAGAAAGCGGTCGACCAAGCCATGTACAAACTTTGGGCTGACAATGCCGACCTCGATACCAGCTTCCTGGGTCCTCTCGAGGCCACATATGTTGAGCGGTGGAATGCCCGTCTTGAGGCAAGTGTAGTTGCTCGAGAGGCGGCTCAAAAGGATAGCCATGCTATTCGTCCTGGAGGGTCCGGTGATACTGATGCTGAGAAGGCCAAGGATACTCCTCTTCCTTAAATCTGATCTCGGGGAAGTCATTTATTGGGGCTGCGTCCCCCTATTTTGCAATTATTTTTAATTTATGCCCACGGGGCTGATACAATTTCTTTAACTATTCTTTTACATGCTTTACATTTCTTGGCTCGAAATATTCTGCACATTTTATGTTGATGAATCAGTTATGTTTATTTATTCATACAAACATAGTTTGGATTTTAAGCTCGAAACTCGACGCATTCATGCATAGTTTGTTCGAATTATCCGCTTTCGACCTCGTTGTTTATCAAGGTCGGATATTACTTTAACCATGAACCCGGAAGTACTTATATGGTATGTAACGTAAATGATTTGGTTATATCTTTTTTGTTTAGTCACTTTTACTCATCCTCTGTTTTTTCTCCGAGGTTAAGAGTTTGAAACTATTTTTCTCTTAAGATATTCCAGCCTCGATCTCGACTTATTTCGAAATAGGTTTAGGTTCCTACTTATCATCGATTAGTTTCTTGGCTGGTTTGTTCCAAACTTGTTAAGTTTGCACATCTGGTTAACTCCAAACGTTTTAGTTTTTTGGTAGTTCGGTTATGTCCGAACTATCTAAGCTCGCGTATTTGGTTATATCCAAATACTTTATATATTTTTGATAATTCGGTTGTCCGAACTATCTATGCTCGCGTATTTGGTTATATCCAAATACTTTATATGTTTTTGATAACTCGGTTATGTCCGAACTATCTAGGCTCGCGTACTTGGTTATATCCAAATACTTTATGTTTTTGATAATTCGGTTATGTCCGAACTATCTAAGCTCACGTACTTGGTTATATCCAAATACTTTATATATATATATATATTTTATTTTTTTATTTTTAAGCTAATGGTATATATACCAATGATGCCCCCTTAATATCCTATGAGTTTGACCATAGGTTATTAAATTAAGAGAGATTGCAAAAATAAAAAAAATAAAAAGATTACATATCGAACAAAAACACACTAATACATATAGAAAATCATGGTTACAGGCAACACACTTCCTACACTACTGATAGTAAGGTCTAAGGTGTTCGCCATTCCATGCTCGCGGTACTAGGCTCCCGTCCAATCTCGCAAGTTTATATACGCCAGGTCGGATGACTGACTCTATCTGGTATGGTCCTTCCCAGTTCGGCCCAAGCACTCCAGCTACTGGATCTCGGGTTGCTAAGAATACGCGTCTCAACACCAGATCTCCTATTCCGAACTTTCGATCTCAAACCCTCTTGTTGAAATATCTGATAGTGCGTTGCTGGTAAGCAGCATTTCTCAGTTGAGCCTCTTCTCTTTTTTCTTCGATCAAGTCTAGGGTTTCCTCGAGCTGAGTATGGTTTGAACTTTGGTCGTAGGTTTGAGTTCGGATCGTTGGGATTTCAACTTCGATGGGCAACATTGCCTCGCAGCCGTATGCTAGAGAGAACGGGGTATGCCCTGTTGATGTCCGAGCTGTGGTCCTATACCCCCAAAGGACTTGAGGTAATTCCTCGGGCCATCGTCCCTTTGCTTCCTCCAACTTTTTCTTTAGAGAACTCTTGAGAGTTTTGTTAACGGCTTTGACCTGACCATTCGCTTGAGGGTGGGCCACTGATGAAAAACTCTTTATTATACCGTTCTTCTCACAAAAACTGGTGAATAGGTCGCAATCGAACTGGGTTCCGTTGTCGGATACGATCTTCCTTGGTACTCCATATCGGCACATGATGCTCTTTACAACGAAATCAAGGATTTTTTTCGAAGTTATGGTCGCCAATGGTTCATCCTCCGTCCATTTCGTGAAGTAATCAACGACAACTACAGCATATTTGACTCCGCCTTTGCCAGTCGGGAGAGAGCCTATGAGGTCGATGCCCCATACCGCGAAGGGCCATGGGGATGTCAACATGGTCAGTTCGGATGGTGGGGCTCGGGGTATCGTGGCGAATCTCTGGCATTTTTCTCACTTCTTCACATACTCGAAAGAATCTGTATTAATGGTTGGCCAGAAATAGCCCTAGCGTATGATCTTCTTGGACAAGCTGTGCCCCCCAGTGTGATCTCCGCAGAACCCTTCATGAATTTCTTCGATGATTTTCTTAGCCTCGGGAGGGGTTACGCACCTGAGTAACGGCATAGAATATCCCCTTCGGTATATTTTTCCGTCTAAAATGGTGTATCGAGGAAGTTGATACATCAACTTTCGAGCCTGATTCCGATCTTTTGGAAGAATTCCGTTTTCGAGGTACTCGACTATCGGGGTCATCTAGGTTGGCTCTGTTTTGATCATACACACATCTTCCTCTTCCGGCTCACTAATGCTGGGTGTTGACAGGTGTTCTATAGGTATAACGTTCAGTTCTTCATTTTCGGCGGAGGTGGCGAGTCGAGCTAAGGCATCTGCATTTGAGTTTCGTTCTCGGGGAACCTGTTCGATTGCATAAAACTCGAAATACTCTAACGCGGATTTTGCCTCCTCTAGATAAGCTGCCATTCTTGTGCCACGAGCCTGGTATTCTCCCAAAATTTGATTAACTACGAGCTGGGAGTCACTATAGCAATGTATAGCTTTAGCCTTGAGCTCTTTTGCTATTCGTAGTCCCGCGAGTAGAGCCTCATACTCGGCCTCATTATTCGATGCTTTAAAGCCAAATCTTAAAGCGGAGTGAAATTTACTCCCTGCGGGGGTGATCAGGATAACCCCTGCCCCTGCTCTGTTTTCATTTGACGAGCCGTCGACGTAAAGTTTCCATAGCTCGTGGGCCGTGGTTATTACCTCGTCGTCGGCTATTCCAGTACATTCCACTATAAAGTTCGCTAATGCCTGTGCCTTGATGGTCGTCCTCGGATGGTAGGTGATCTCGAACTGTCCGAGCTCAACAGCCCATTTAAGAAGTCGACCTGAGGCTTCTGGTTTAGACAGGACCTGTCTAAGTGGTTGATCTGTCAGTACATGAATGGGATGTGCCTGAAAGTAGGGGCGAAGCTTACGAGATGAATGAATTAGACTAAGGGCGAGTTTCTCCATCAATGGATATCTTGACTCTGCCCCCAGTAATCTTTTACTGATGTAGTAGACGGGTTTTTGCACCCTCTCTTCTTCTCGAATGAGCACCGCGCTTATCGCGTGCTCGGTGGTTGAGAGGTATAGGTACAATACTTCTCCCGTCTCAGGTTTTGACAGGATGGGTGGTTCAGCTAGGTGCTTTTTGAGCTCCTGAAAGGCTAGCTCACATTGCTCTGTCCATTCAAACTTCTTACTTCCTCTCAATAAGTTGAAGAATGGGAGGCCACGATCTGTTGATTTCGAGATGAATCTGCTTAGGGCTGCCATCCTGCCAGTCAAGCTTTGGACATCTTTATGCTTCCGAGGTGAAGGCATGTCAATCAGGGCCTTGATCTTGTCGGGGTTAGCCTCGATTCCGCGAGAGTTCACAATAAAGCCCAGAAATTTTCCCGAAGATACCCCAAAAGTGCACTTCTGAGGATTTATCTTCATGTTGTATTTTCTGAGCACGCCGAAGCACTCTTCGAGGTCATCAACATGGTTCTTGTTAAGTTGAGACTTGACAAGCATGTCATCAACATAAACCTCCATGTTGTTCCCAATTTGTCCCGAAAACATCATGTTTACGAGCCGCTGGTACGTGGCTTCAGCATTCTTTAGTCCGAACGGCATGACATTGTAGCAGTAGAGCCCTTTATCTGTGATGAAGCTCGTAAGTTCTTGGTCAGGGGCATGCATGGGAATCTGGTTATATCTAGAATAGGCATCCATGAATGACATCAGGCCATGCCCCGCCGTGGCATCCACGAGCTGATCAATCCTTGGCAGCGGAAAACAGTCTTTTGGGCAAGCTTTGTTGAGATCTGAGTAGTCAATACAGGTTCTCCACGTCCCATTGGGCTTTGGGACCAACACCGGATTGGCTACCCAGTCAGGGTAAAAGGCATCCCTAATGAAATGGTTTGCTTTTAACCTGTCAACTTCCTCCTTTAACGCTTTCTTTCTGTCTTCGTCCAGCTGTCTTCGTTTTTGTTGCTTCGGAGGGAAGCTTTTGTCTATGTTCAGTGCGTGGCTCGCTACATTTGGACTTATCCCCACCATGTCTGAGTGTGACCACGCGAAGACATCCTGGTTTTCCTTCAGAAAGCAAATTAATTGCTATTTTGTCTTATCTGGGAGGTGTTTCCCGACCTTCACCTTTCTCAAGGGTTCAGCTTCCTCGAGCTGAACCTCTTCGAGCTCCTCTAAAGGTTCGAGGTTAGCTTTCTCTTCAATCCTTGGATCAATCTCCTCGTCAATTTCTAAAACTGTTCCGTCTTTGTTTTGTATGATAACGAGTGCTTGAGCGTTCGTTTGTTTCTTTCCCCTCAAGGAGATGCTATAGCATTCTCTCCCTGCCAGCTGGTCTCCTTTCAACGTCCCGACTCCGCTAGGGGTCGGGAACTTAAGGGCCAGATGCCTTACAGATGAAACTGCCCCCAGCCCGACCAGGGCGGGTCTCCCGAGCAACACATTATAGGCAGATGGTAAATCTACTACCACAAACTCCATTATCTTGGTCACCGAGACTGGGTAGTCTCCCAAGGTCACAGGGAGCTCAATGGATCCCATACAGGCAGTTCCTTCTCCTGAAAAGCCGTACAAAGTAGTTGCACATGCCTTCAGGTCGCGAAGGGAGAGTCCCATTTTCTCGAGGGTTGCTTTGTAAAGAATGTTGACTGAGCTCCCATTATCTATGAGAACTCGGCAGACTCTTTTGTTGGCGAGCTGAAGAGTAATAACCAGCGGATCATGATGTGGGAACTGAACATGGGAGGCGTCCTCCTCAGTGAAGGTTATGGGTTGTGTTTCAATCTTCTGGCTTTTAGGGGCCCTAGGTTCGGGTTCATAAGGAGACCTGTCCCCTGCCTTCAGCTCGTTAACATATCTCTTCTGAGCATTTCTGCCCCCTCTTGCGAGATGAGGCTCTCCCGAGATGGTTATTACGTCCTCTCCATCTATCGGTGGGGGTCTGTCTTCTTCCCGAGATCGGGAATTATTGTTCTGTGTCGTCGGAGGCATGGCTACTCTCTGGCTCGCAGTAGTCTGTCCAGTACTCTGGTTTTTGACATACTGCCGGAAATAACCTCTCGAGATCAACCCTTCGATCTCGTCCTTCAGTTGTTGACATTCATCAGTTGTGTGTCCGGTATCTCTGTGGAACCGGAAATACTTGCTGGAATCCCTCTTGGATTTTTGATTTCTCATTGGGTCCGGACGCCTGAAGGGGACCTGGTTTTCATTAGCCAGGTATATGTTTTCCCAAGACTCGTTGAGTTCGGTGTGCACTTTATAGACGGAGAAATACCTCTCTCCTTTCTTTTTCTTTCCTCCCTCAGCTTCGGGATTATTTCCTTCGTTCTTTTTCCTCTTGGAGGGATTCTCCAAGGTAGGCTGTGGAGCTGCTGGGTCAGCCGAGGTTGAGGCAGAGTTGATGTTTATCGTTGTAGTTTCGGTCTGCGAGGTCGCTTTGAGCGTAGACCTCGCCTCCTCTACATTGATAAATCTCTGCGCACGTCTGTTAAACTCGGTTATCGACCTCACCGGTTTCCCTTGCATGTCATCCCAAAGGGCACTTCCGGGTAAAACACCAGCTCGGATAGCCATTAAGTGCCCACTGTCATCCACGTCCCGAGTTCGGGCGACTTCCAGATTAAATCTTGTCAGGTAACTTTTCAGTGTTTCGCCCGGCTGTTGTCGGACGTTAGTTAGGGTGGATGCCTCTGGTCTGACTCCCATCATAGCTCGAAACTGTTTCTTAAAGTCTCTAGACAACTGCTCCCACGAAGTTATTGAGTGTCTTTTATACTTTTCGAACCAACTTTTGGCAGGTCCTGCCAATGATGTTGGATACAACATGCACCTGAGCTCGTAACCCACGTTACTGGCTCTCATAATAGTGTTGAACGTACTCAGGTGACTACATGGGTCGGTCTTTCCTTCGAACGCTGGGACATGAGGAATCCGGAACCCTTGAGGAAATTGAGTGTTGGAAATATGGGGAGCAAACGGCTCGAGTTCCTCATCAGAGTCCTCATATCGACCCAATCCTCGTTCATTCTTCAAAAGCCTAAAGGCTTTTTCGAGCTGATCGATTCTTTCTTGGACTGGGTCAGCAAGAGGTGCTGTCTGGAATTGATTATCATTGATCGTGATTCCAGCCTCGCGTCTCCGCGAGGGATCTCTACGCCTATTCAAGCGAACCCTCAGATCCGGATTTGTTTGATCTCCATTCCCCCGACTCTGATTCAGATGATTTCGCAGGTCGGGACGATTCTTGCGATCCCCAGTATTTTTACGACCTCGATCGTGTTTACTGACGGACCTGGTCTCTCCGGATTCATCACTTGTGAACATGTTGCTCGGTTATTTCGCGATGGGTTCTTCCCACGTCGCCTCGTCTCTGCAGTGCGAGACCGAGACGTCTGACTTCTCTCAGATGGTGCGCCTCTCCGCTCTTGGTTAATCTCCCTGTTTCCTTGTCTTTCCCCCGTACGCCCTTGATCCTGATCTCGAACAGGTTGAGCGTTTCTGCGGGGTGGCGAAGGATATCTTATGGGTGACGGAGGGAACCGTATAGGCGACGGTGGCTGCAACCCTTGTCGCGGCCTAGAGGGTCCAGAATTCGCCCGAGATGGGTCAGTCGCGTTCGGTGCGCTCCCAGGTACCTGAGTCTGAGCCTCTGCAGGGGTTCGGTTATTCTCAGTTCCCGCAGGCACTTCCACAGGCGGGTTAGGCGGGACCCGAGCTCGGGTACTCCTTTGAGGCCTAGGAGGAGCAGATGGCTCTGCTGGTGCCGAAGGTTGAGTCGGCCTTCTTGTGGCAGCATCCTTTCGTGGACGTCCACGGGGCCTCCGGGGAGGAACATGCACGTCCCTTGGAGGAGGGACTTGGTTCTCGCGCGGAGGCGGGGGCTGAACCACCTGCGCCTCTGCGGCTATCCTAGTCAACTCCTCGTTCCGTTTGTTGGCCTCTGCCAACAGCTGTTTCAACTGCCGGTTTTCCAGTTCTACAATAGGAACGTAACGCTCAGGATTGTAGTACATATCCTTATCCCTCGGTGGAGGCGGTGGTCCCCGGGAATTAGAGGACCCACTTCTCTCCTCAGCATCGGGGTTCTCCATTGGTTGTTTTCCAGGATGCCTTGGGTAGTTTTCATCAGGGGTGTTCTGATTGTTTGTGGCCATGGCTTTCTCAGGGATGAATGCTTAAGGCTCTCAGCGAAAGCATCAAACTGTTGACGTCGTTTTTCGTCAAACAGTGAAAGAAGAGCACGTAAACAATAACTGAAAATGGCCAATAAAAATAAAACAATGTAAACACGCGATTTTTACGTGGTTCAGCAGTTAAATCTGCCTAGTCCACGAGTCTCTGTTATTAATCTCAAGATTATCTCTGAAAATTCTTAAGCATGAATTCTCCAGAGTCTTCTCTCAAGGATCAGAATTTTGGTCATTTACAATGGTGCATGCCTTCTTTATTTATAGAGAAGGCTGCAGAATACTATCCCACATATTTTGGGTAGTTACTCTTTTTATGTAAATAAAATTAATGGCTTTAAATGCCTATAATCAGATATAAAAGGAAACGTCCCCTGAAGGCCAGGGGACGTATAACTGACCAAATAATATCTCATGATTATAGGGGATTTACAATAATAAATGAGGATTACATCTCATATTTATAACACTTGTAGATATTCAAGGTGGTTATCACGTATCTCTAAGGCTTTAGCCTGCCAGGTTTCCTGTCACCTTTCGAACTGGAGACATCTTCCGAGGTCACATGGCTTTTCGAGATTGTATGTGTGTCGAGCTCGGGAACCCTGATCCGAAGTCGTCCCCGAAGATGAGTGTGTTCCCGGAGCTGTCTTCAGAGATCATGAATACTTCGAGGTCACCATACTCGAGGTCGTCTATATCCTGCAAGCTCGACATACAATCCTGGAGCATGTTTCCAAACCTATGGGTCCACTGATTTGCGAATCCAACTTTCGAGGTCATAATTAACATGGCTCGAAATCTGGGTATAACATAATATAATTAATAAATATTTATTTTTAATTAATTTTAAATATATATTCAATTATATATATAGAATATTCTATTAAAATTAACAAAACAAACCGTTAATTTTATTTTTTTTTGGTTATTTACACATTTTTTTATATAGAAGGTATATATATAAATAGGTGTCACTGTTGGTTTTTAAATTATAATATGATAATAATGCATTTATCACTTAGTATGGCTATATACGTAGCTTTTGAGTTCTACCATCTGATATATGTTCTATTTGTCTAATATTTATACACCTATATTCTCATTCTCATTCAATCTACATCTCATGTCACTTAAGTGGTCATTATTTCAAGATTTTTTGAATGGTTAGTTTTGATTAAATTCTCAAAAATCACTCTATAATTCATTATCATTTGAGTTTTTTTTTTTTTGATTTAGTTTTTTTATTATCACGTCGGTTGTGAGAGACCTTATATAAAATATATTATTTAAAAATAAAATTATATATAAAGTAACAATTTTTAAAATTTTGAGGCATTTTTCCAAATTTTAGGATCTCATTGTGTGGGGCCTTAAGCACAGCCAATCCCGCCAATGTCCAAGATCGGGCATGATTATTATTTATGTTTTTTTTTAATAATTAATAGTAAGGTGATTCGAAATTTACACACAATAATTTATAATCAATCTCAATCACACAATTTAAAATAATATAATATTTTAATAAATATTATGTTTGTGAATATGGAATCTGAGGCTCCATCTTCAAATTTGTGTTTTAATATGTGAAACTGTTAGTACTGCTTCTTTGTAGTCCCTTGCACAATTAGAGAAGTTATTTTTTAACCAAGTGATGATTTGAATCAATTACCTCAAACAGCAAATTAAATCAATATGAAATTTAATCCAAATCAAACATATAAACTCTTTCACAATACCTATTTAGCAATACTTTAACTTAATATATAGAAAAAATACAGCCAAACTTATAACTTAAAAAATAAAATTTACCACATATATGAACTGTGTTTATAACTTAATTAAGGAGACCCATAGGACGTATATAACTATTAAGTATAATATATACATGTGGTGTAGTCTTTAATGGTTACTTAAATTTATAACTTAGTTTGTTTTTTTTTTCTAAGAAAAAAGGAGAGTGGTGGTGTTTTCACGCCGGCTTCTAGCCGCAATGTCAATTCAAGAATCTACTGGAACTACACGTGTAATGAAAAAGGATATATCTCGTGCTTTCTTAATGACTATTCAATGAGTCAACTTCAACTTAAGAAGAATAGGGCCTGGGAGATGTAATAATTTCAACCTCCTTGCGACGGGTGGAAATTGATCCTTAAATGGTTCGAAGGAGAACCTTCGTAAGTCATTCTTTGTCACTATTCCACCACCACCACCGGTGGTTGAATTTATAACTTAGTTGTTATAGTTTTTTTAGCTATATAGCTACATCAACATTTTTGAGTGAGCAAACTTATTTTAAATAGTATATACAGTAAAACCTCTATATAAAAATATTGTAGAAAATCAAAGATTTAATTCACATTCGAATTACTTGAATCACTTTTACATACAGTTGATACTTTTAGATGTTTGAATTTTATTTATTTTTTTACCAATACTTCTATTTAGTTATATCCTCTCGATTATAGAAGTTGAGGTGTTTGGTATGAGGTAAAGTAAATGTGGGAATGAGAATCTAAATCCATTCCTATGTTTGGTTCAAATTTTAAGAAGATAAAGTTAATAATTTGTGTGAGCCTCACATGTATTTTAAGGAGGTGTTTGTTTTGAGTAGTTGAATTATCTTGGAAAGTGTAGATGGACTTAGGATGGAAGAAATATTAAACTCTAATGTACAAAAGGATTCACTTTACCCTTAAAATATATGTGAGACTTACACAAACTATTAACTTTACTCTCTTAAAATTTGTACCAAACATAAGAAGAGTTTTAAATTCTCATTCACACATTTACTTTATCCCATACCAAACATCCCCTAAAGGTAAAATGAACAATTTTGTAATTCTAAATACGGTGTACACTAATCTTCTAATTTAATAATTTATAATTTAGTTGGATTGGATACAGATAAAACACTTAGATTTTTTTTATAATGGGGGATCGTATATGTGGGGGTGGTCGTTAGATACACAGAATGTGTCTATTATATATTGTTTTTTGAATTCATTTGTCTAATAAATGTTGGATAAGTAGTATAGTATAGTAGCTGTCATGTATGAAATATATATAAATGAAACATATGAAACGATAAATGTGGTGTATTTAAATCTACAAACAATATGCAATTAATATATATATATATATATGTGAATTCTCTTGTAGAGATTCACTTTAAGATCTACTGGTGGGGCTCTTAGTGTTTTCGACCCGTGAATAGTTTTCGGTGTGAATTTTTTTATGACTGTGTATATTGTAGCTATTTAGAGCATCCTGTAAATTTTTAGAAAATTCTGAATAATTTACAATACCGAAAACTAAGTTCAAACGTGTTGTTACACGCGTGACTAATTTTTTTTATGCACGTGGAAAATAACATGTTTGAACCTAGTTTTCGGTACTGTAAACTATTCGGAATTTTCTGAAAATTTGCAGGATGCTCTAAATAGCTACAATATACACGGTTATAAAAAAATCGTGTTGAAAACTGTTCATGAATCGAAAAATACTGAAAGTCCCACCAATAAATCTTAGAGTGAAGGCCTTATAAAAAAATCATATAAATATATATATATAAATAAATTACTTGAGAGTTGAGACTAACAATCGTAAATATTTAATGTTTTTGTGATGGTACAATTTCCAAGCAATAAAAAATATGACGACACAATTAGTGATCATCAATGATGTGGATAAATATGCACGTTTTATTCAAATTAAATAATTCAATTTGAAGAAAATAAAATAACAAAATCCAACATTTTTTAACTGTAACGTAATTAGCTGGTATACCGTTTTAAAAGATACCGTTGTAAAGGATTTCATTAATTAAGTGGCAAATTTTAACTACCTCCAAAGTCAACTAGTAATCTCAATATGTAAATAAGATGCAACTCATTATAGAGTTTAAGACATCTCAACTTTTAACTTTGTGACTGTGTTGGACCACTAGAATCAATTTACAAAGAAAAGTAACAATGACCAAACATAATAGAGGGAATGAAATCCTACCACAAGAATAGACTACAATCTCCTGTTAAGGAAATTAAAATAAAACTAAACAAATAACCAAACGACAAAACTAAAAGAAAACTTAAGAGCAGCGCCCAACATTGAAGAATCAACACCAAAGCATATGAGACTACACCACCCCAATCCTACAATAAAAGGTAAGCTGCCAAGGAAATGGAACCTCGAATCTAGTTGCTCCCCGAGAAAATCCGGCACTGCCAACTCACAACTCAGCAAACCCATGGACCTGCCAAACCCACCACCCTCTCTCACCGAGAAAACGAACTATGTCCACCAAGCAAGCTTCATCCCCTCAAATCCCACATGCCCATTAGATCTTCCACCATTCGGCCACACCCCTTTCCATCTTTCGCCGAAACTAGCTTCGGACCCAACCCTCGATCACTTCAACAGAAGTACTCTCGAGAGAACACCAGAAATAGTCGTAATTTGCACACACTAACCCCCAATACAGAGAACCAACACCCTGTGCAAATCAAAACTCAGCCAAAACCTATCCCCGGACTAGAAAACCACAGGTCGCCCACCATATGAGGCGATGACCACCCTTGCTGGGGAAGAAGACATAACCAAATGTGAAGAAAACCCTAGGCATTGCTAGGAAGAAGAGACTAGAGAGAATATTTGAATATATTTATATGTCTATGTAATAGTGTGCATGGATTTTAACCAGATATTGTAAGGTGTTATCTACACACTTATTATATAGAAGAGAACTGTGTAGATAACAGAAATTCTTGGTTTTAACAGTTTTTTATTTTTTTCGTTAACTTTAACGGAATATTCTTATGTTTAACGGTAGATTGTAAACATGATTTAAACTTAAATCAAATTAAATAAATAAATAATTAAACAAATTAAAATGATATATTTTTTAGATATTTTACAATGACAATTATTTAAAAATAATAAAAGTTATATGTTTTATAACTTAAATAAAATTTAATTAAACTTAAACTTCACGTATTAGAATAATATCATATTAAACATATAACATAATATAATATACTATCAACTAGAAACAAACTTCTTAAAAAAAAACTAGCAACAAACTTAAATTTAAAATTCATGTATAATATTAATATTATATTTAACATATAATATATAATCTCTTGTTGTCACTGCCAAATTCAAAAACTAAAACAAACATAAACTTAAAATAAATAAATAAATTAGAATATGATATTTTCGAGACATTTTATGATAATTTAATACTTATTTAAAAATAATAAAGCCATACATATCATTTTTTTATCTTATAAATTTGTGTGATAATTTATTTTTTATCAAGTGATTAGAGCTATTTTTTTCATCAAATTCACCAAAAGACATTGTGAGTTATATTAGAAACTAAACATAATTGATGCATGTATACTACTCTACACTATGACTTTTTCTATTCTTATTTTATTCTAATATTAATTTCTTTTTAAATATTATTGTAATTTATATATATATATAAATATGTCATGTATCTATGTAAATATATATATATCAATGTTGTGTTTAGATGTCATATATGTAGAAATTATTGATATACATATACTATAGAACTATAATTCATTCTATTATATATTGAAAAAAAATGAATCAGTTTTTATTAAAATTACAGATAATGTTTTCCCATAAATTTTTAATACATTTAAGTCATACATTATATTAAACATATTTTATTTATTTTTATGATATTATTTATTTATTTATAATTTATATAATAATTAAAAAATAATAAAAATAAATACATATTTGAATAAACTTAGTAATAATTTTAAAATTAAACAAACGTCCATCACACGTTAATTTTACATCGTAAATATATAGATATATATTTCTGAATAATTAAAGAATACATCACATCATTTTTTTTATAAAGTTACATCACATCATTAATCAATAAAAAGCCATTATTCCTAAATACGTTCAAAACATTGGAGACCTCGAACCACAAATCGAAGACTATCTAATTTTATTATTAGATTAGTAAATTGGGACTGAAATATCTAATTTTTTTAAATATTGTTGTAACTAATTTTTTTCGCCGTTAAATATATGCACGTTATTATATGCATATTTTTTTAGAACATCTTTTTTATATATATATATATTTCGAGTAAATACTTATTTAGTATCTTATAATTATTTAAAATAAAAATAATAATAGTATAAAGTAAATATTATATGAGCAATTAAATTTTGTTTTTTTTTTGCAATGAAATTTATTCATTGAAAAAGTTAATAATATTATACATTCTATAAAACTAAGTAGTATGAAGAAAGAAATGAAATCTTCTAGCCAAAACAAGTTTTCTGTACACCCAAAGAGCATGCACAGTTAATCTATGATGATGAACATGAATCAATAATACTCCTGGAAAATTAGATAACAAATTTGCAATATTTTTTAACAAAGATCTAAAATCATTGAAAAAAAAAGATATATGAAAGAAAGCAGTTACAACTGCTAAATAGTCTAATGCAATAATTAATTAGAAGAAGGAACAAGTGAGAGAGTGGGAGTGGGAGGATCACACAGAGGGTCCATCGTAAGGCGTGCATACGTGGCAAGTGGTGAGTGTAATATCCAACATTTTCATAATACATTTATTTATTATAAATCAAAGTTTTAATACATAAAATGTACAACTTTACAAATTTAAGAAATAGTAATGGAAAAATAGTGTTTAAAATATGATTTTATGTTTTTAATGAGATTAAAGAAAGAGAAACTTGAGTAGTCAAGTATTGGACCCAAATGTCATATAATTTTAATTGGGGATTTTTATAAAATTAAGAAAGTTTGGCTAAAGGGCTTATTTGAAAAGAATTTTAGTATTTTGGGTCCAAGTGTAATTTTTAAAAATAAATAAATAAATAAAATAAAATAAAATAAAAGGCTTCAGCCTTTCATTTTACCCGAGCCCCTCTCTCTCTCTCTCTCTCTCTCTCTCTCTCTCTGCGTGTTACTGTTGCCGACGACGCAGGAGTACTTTCCGGCCACCATTTTTAGCCACGCGCCGGACCGTTGGATTCAGAGGCCTCCGAACTATCGACCCACGCGGGAATCTAGAGCTCACTCGCCGATTAAACACCTCAACCACTCGATTTAAGTTCGGCCACCCCGCGACTTCAAAGTTGCGATTCGGCCACCTCGGGCATCCGTTTGCCGATCTGTCACCACCATCGTGCTCCTCGTGTTGTGGGCTTCAAAACCCAATAACTTGTTCCTACATCTACCATAGTTGGGTGGTGGGCCCACCACGAGCCACCGCGATCCACCGTAGACCGACGGTCGAAACTTAGTGTTCGAGGTTCCGAAGTACGTTTTGAGTCTCAGAAAATCATCGTTTGACTTATTGTGGAACCCGATCATTTTGGATTTGTATGGATTTGATTGATTGACTCTTGGTGAGCCGTTTTAAAATAAGCTAAGGACCTAAGGTAAGTAAATCTCACCTTTTGTGCTTAAGTGTAAGATGCATGACTACATTGATTGTGTACATCTGATGAGTTAAGTATGGTATGATGATGATGCATATGATAAGTATGTGAAGAATGGTTATATGAACACCATAAGGGTGTTGTGTGATATGTAATTGATTATTATGTGATATGTGAAAGATGTCTTACTTGGTTAAGAATGATATAAATTATGTGCAAGTATGTGTTCTTATGTTGATGGATATGTGGATTACTCTATGTTCATGATTTGTTATATGTTATGATATATGAAGCGTTTAAGTTTTTAGGCTGGAAACCTTAGACCTGAGCCATAGCTCTACGTTAAGGTATAACAACGCCACCAACCCAAAGCTTCATGTATTATGACTAAAGATGTTTTGAGTTATATGAGATGTGATACAATGCCTTGATTGAATACCATCAACATCAGTCATGAACACGAACATTGGCATTTCAGCATCAGCATGTATGCATGGCATGTACAGTTATGTGATACATTATTATGTGATATAAGACCATGCATATGAATATGAGAAAAGTTATGAAATGTCTTGAAAAGTCTTATGTAAAGTTAAACATTTTAATGACACAAGGCTTAAGCAAAGTGATAATAAGATGTTTAAAAAGGGTGTCACTGTTTTGATGAAGCAATCAAGTAAGTTCAGTAAAGAAGACGGAAGTCTATAAGACTTATAGTGGCTGCCCACTAGTGTGGGCTAGGTCAGAGTTGACCATTCAGATATGTTTGCCATGTTTCCGTCTTTCTCCTCCATATGTGTAATAAGTATGGCAGCTATGGCAACGATGAAATGAGTGTTATGATGAGCCTAGCTGAGATGATGGCTAGCCGGAGGAGAACCCATGGGATTCTATATGATATGTGTAACAAGCCCTGCAGGCATTGGCTGAATCAAACAGTGTGCACAAGTGATATTGGGCCCATAAAAATGTGAAACTAAAAGAAAGAGCATAAAAGTAAAGTTTGAAAGTGCATGAGCAATAAATGAAATGCATAAGTATATAAGTCAGCATATTAGTATATGTGCACTACAAACTCACGACATTCATGTGTATGTGTATGCATGAGATTTGCTTACTGAGCGTTAGCTCATTATGTTATTTTCCAACATTTTTCCAGGTGTGGCTTTAGCTGTTGAGCAACTTGTGGAGCACGGACTCAGTAGCAATGCAATAATGGTTTAGAGTTTTCATATGGCTGCCTTAAATTTAAAGTATTCATACGTGTAATAATTTCTTCTAATAAGTTTATATAAAAGTTTAAATTTTTCTGTATTTCTTCGTATCATTTTATTTAATTCTTTTGGTCAAGTGCCTTACATACTCGTAAACCCTAGAATTACGAGTATGTGGCAGACGTACCCTACCTTAGGGACATTACAGTGAGCGAGCCACGTCGGCTTATATATGGACAATTTTGGTTGCAAGAAGAGAACAAAGACCCACAACTTGGCCATTAATGAAAATGCTTACCCTAGGTGGGACTCTCTCTAAATTTTCATGCCATATATATGTTTGTCTTTGAATCTAGTCTAAATATTACACTTCATATAACTAATTTTACATTTTTAGATAAGGATATTTGATAATAAGAATGTATACATATATTTATAATAAAGTTATTTTGCTATTAAATTATTTGTAATGTAGTTGTCATAATAAATCAATTTATTTGACAAACACTTGTTGAATTTTACTCCAACTTGTAAGTAATTATTTAAATATATATATATAGATTTATAGTAATATACGATTACTCTTTTTACATATTCACATATAATTTTACACAAAATATTATAGCTATTTATATATATTTAAATATGTAATTACATAAATATTGAAAAACCAGTTAGTCTTTTTCTGTGTTGTGATGTGTTAAATTTATATATTTTTAATTTAAATAAATTTATTTAATATTGTTGTTAATGATCGGGTTTGTTGTGTTTAGTTGTGGTGTTGTATGTTATGTACAAAAATATTTACAATTTGTATATTATATATGATTATTGAGTAGTGATTTGTTTTAAGTATTTAATATTTATGGAAATAATGCATTCATGTAAAAAAAAATGATATTAATACTTTGAAATGACCTCTTATAGTAGGTAAACATTTTTTTGGGATAAATTTTTGTAGGTTAACTTTACCACTATAGATAATGAGAAAAATTAAAATGAAATATGAGTGAATTTTTCAACAATAGGTAATGAGAATAAATAATTAGTAAATTGTAATCATTATAGGAAATGAGAATGAAGATTCTTGTTGTTTTAATTTCATTAAAAAAATATTTGTTATAATATAATCAATAAGGGGTATGCACTAATCTATATATATATATATATATATATATAATAGGGAGCTACATGGAGCTTAGGTGGCATCCTAACATCTCTTTTAAATGAGTTATCTAATTTTTAAGAATTTGATTTTTTTATAATAAATTATTAGTTTTATATTAATTACATGTGAGTTAATTATTAAAATTATCTAATTTTTAATCTATATATATATAATAGGGAGCTACATGGAGCTTAGGTGACATCCTAACATCTCTTTTAGATGAGTTATCTAATTTTTAAGAATTTGATTTTTTTATAATAAATTATTAGTATTATATTAATTACATGTGAGTTAATTATTAGAATTATCTAATTTTTAAAAATTTGATTTTTTTAATAAATTATTAGTATTATATTAATTACATGTGAGTTATTATATGAGAAAATTTAACATTATTATTATTTATTATATTAATTACATTATTTATTATATTTATAAGTATAACAAGAAAAATCATGATGATATGTAAGAATAATTTTTATAATTTAAATGAATTATAAATTGTTTATTATATATAATAGAATAATTTTATATTATTATTATAATGAGAGTTAAAGTTTTATATTATCATTATATGAATAAATTTATTATATACATATATATTTACATATACTATTAATTATAACATAACAAATATATATAAGTTCAAGTAATAATAATTTTGTATCTATATATAGTAGAATAGTATTATATTATTATATGTATAGTTTTATTTATATATATATTATAATAATAATAATATGGAGTTAAAACTTTATATTATTATTATTATATATAAGTTCAAGTAATAATAATTTTGTATCTATATATAGTAGAATAGTATTATATTATTATATGTATAGTTTTATTTACATATATATATTATAATAATAATAATATGGAGTTAAAACTTTATATTATTATTATTATTATTATTATTATTATTATTATTATATGAGTGACCATTCAAATCATCATTGTTTGAATCATTAATAATTATTATATATATATATATGTAAAATAGGCTATTTAATTCATATGATTATAAAACTTTAAATTTATATATGTTATTCTCTCGTCTTAAAAAATAACTTTATTACCTAAAACAATAACTAATTAATTAGAAAACAGTTACATATACATACATAGTTATAGTATATGACACAATATTATTATAATAACAATAATAATAGTACAAAAAATATGTAACATATATATGTATATATATGCATATTATAAATTGTTTATTATATATAATAGAATAATTTTATATTATTATTATAATGAGAGTTAAAGTTTTATATTATCATTATCTGAATAAATTTATTATATACATATATATTTACATATACTATTAATTATAACATAACAAATATATATAAGTTCAAATAATAATAATTCTGCATCTATATATAATAAAATAGTATTATATGTATATATGTATAATTTTATTTACATATATATATTATTATAATAATAATATGGAGTTAAAACTTTATATTATTATTATTATTATTATATGAGTGACCATTCAAATCATCATTATTTGAATTATTGATAATTATTATATATATGTAAAATAGGTCATTTAATTCATATGATTATAAAACTTTAAATTTATATACATTATTCTCTTATCTTATTATTATTAATAATAATAATAATAATATATTTATTATATGTTATTATTACTGGTTTTGACTATGAAATAATATCCATAACTACAAAACCATTAAAATTCTATCTCCTCTTTATATATCTTAACTATATCTCATTAATAATAATAATAATAATAATTGTAATTAATTTCTAATTTTACTTCCTAACTGATTAATCATTAAAAAATAACTTTATTATCTAAAACAATAACTAATTAATTAAAAAACAGTTACATATATATACATGTATAGTTATAGTATATGACACAATATTATTATAATAACAATAATAATAGTACAAAAAATACGTAACATATATATGTATATATATGCATTTATCTAAATATATATATAAATTAATGACATTAATGACATATAGGTGAAGGCTTACCGTTAAAACACTTCCAAGAATTTAACTTTTATTATATGCATATGAGTTATATTAATAAAAATAACATATATATGCATATATAAATTTCAAATGTTATAACAATATGAATTAAATATCTTATTAAATAATAATACCAACGTAACAAAATTTGAATTTATTTTTCAGTTTATTTTAATTATTTTTCAATTTCATGTTATATTCATTAGTAAAATAAATTTTTGTTTCATTAACTATACTAAAAAAGTCACTTATACATTTCTCTTTTCTCAAAGCACACCACATTTTACTATAAATAATGTGGTTATAGAAAAAGGAAAGGTCAAACAATTATTCTTCACATCATATATATATATACACACACATTGAAATGTAAGAAAAGGAAAAAAAATTAGATTTTTGAGATCTTGATGAGGAGCGATTCCAAGGTATTTGGGAGGAAAAAAAGGTGATCTTACAATAGAGTTGCACTTAGACTAAAGGTATTTTTAGTTTTATTGTTCTAATTATTAGCTTTACTATATTAATAAATAATACAAGTTTATGTGTCTATGAAATATCATTATTTTCTTTATATATATATGTGTGTGTATTGCACTTTACTTTTGAGCAAATTGTGTTCACCTTGCAATTATATAAAGTTAAGAGAGTTTTAACTTTCTTTTATTTGATAAAATATTGAAAAAAATGAATTAAAAAATATATCAAAACAAATTTCTTTAATCTTTTTTTTTTTTTCAAGGATTGCATTTTCCATTTTTTTAATAAAAAATATCGTTTGAGTTGTTTATTATTTTGTATTGCATGTTCTTATAAATTAGTATTGTTGTTTTATTTCTTCTCAGCTATAAAATTTTTCTTCTTGCGTTTGAGATTCCTACGACCCAAAACTAAGTAAAGGTAAGTATATCAATCTATATTTTTGTCATTTTTTAATATTGTACATATTTTTTTACATAAAAAATTTGAAGATTGCATAACAAAACTATATTGTTTTTAACTCATGTTTTTTTTTCTAATACTGTGACACAAATTATAAATATAAGTAAGAAGTGTTTATTAGTACAAATATCAATAATAATTTTAAAAGTGTTTATTAATGTTAATAATAATTTACGTTCCTTTTTAATATCGTGTACAATTAAGTATTCCAAAATATAGTATAATCAGCCCATAAAATCAAGGTATCACATCCTTACATTTTATTTTAAATTTAATTAACATATTATTGCAACCTCATACTAAAATAATAATTTTCATTATGTGTTTTACTTATTCAGCTCACAAATCAATGAATCAGATAAAATATCCAGTCTGCAATGTGGTAGTCATGTCATTTATGTCATTGCTTCGAATTTTTACCTAATAAGGTATAACTTTTGCAATCCTTCTATTTGTTCATATTAATACTCATTTTTTAAAATTTTATATAGCTCAATTGTATCCTTAATAAATGATTATATTTTTTTTTCACGTTGCGTATCTTTGAGTACTTTCAATTTTATTCTTTTCTTATTTTTGTTTCTAATGCATCAAAAATAACATCATATATTTTAATATATAAAAAATATTAATATATACGTAACATTGAGTTATTATCAAGACCGCGCAAGCGCGGTATCGTTTCCTAGTTTATATATATAGGACAATTCTTTTATATATATAGGACAATTCATGTTGTTTTAAGTCCTACCGATGAGGCTTTCCGCACGCATAAAAAAAATTAGTCACGTGTGCGACAACATGTTTGAACTTAGTTTTTTGTACTGTAAATTATTCAGAATTTTCTGAAAATCTGTAAGATGCTTGCTACAATATACACGGTCATAAAAAAAATCGCGCCGAAAACTGTTCACAGGTCGAAAACACTGAAAGTCGATAAGGCTTAAAGTGAAGCCCCTATAGTAGAATTCCCCACTATATATATATATATTGCTATGAAAAAAAAATTAAATAGTTATAATTCATATGAATGCATTTATGCATGAACATTTTCAATACTTTACTTAACTTTAAAAAAATAAACTTATTTAAATTAGATATACATGTGAAGTTTAGAATGTTATAATAGTATTATTGAAGATTTGATTAAACATATTTTCTTCTTCTTTTTTAATGATATATATTGAGGAATTTTATTTTAATAACCAATTAGATAAGAATATATTGTTCAGAATTCATGTTAAAAATAAATAAGTAACTTTTATTTCATCTATATGAATAAATAATTAATTAACTATTTCTATTTTTTTCTTCAAATAAGTAAACAATAATCTTTGGATTAAGATGCAATAATTTTAAAAAAAATCATCACAAATAGTGGCAACCCCTACCCATTTTATTATTCTTTATTCAAAACCCAATCTTATAAAACTTTTATTATTATTCTTTCTCCAACTTTATATAATTTAGATTGCTTTCTCTAAATTTTAATTATTGTCGAGATCTTAAATCAAATAATTGGGTTTGAATTATTTCGTACTATTCAATAGGAGTTGAGAAAGAAATAATATAGCAAATTATAAATCTAATTTTAGTGTCTTATGTTCACCTAATAATTTAGAAATAGAAAGGTTTGAAAATTCAATGAGATTAGACCCCAAAAAACAAGTCATTTTTTCTGGTTTTCAAGTGTCAATAATAGCATTATTTTTTATGAAAATAGATTGATTGGTAGTTGAACTGAAATTGTCTAATGATTAGACAATTCTTAAATTATTGAATCAAAAAGCTACTTCACCTAATAATAATAATATAAAGACATCCCATACTATTTTCTCCACCATCCAATCAATTCCAATTATTCAATTCAGCCATTCCTATATTCATTATTTTAAATAAATAAATAAATAAAAGACTAACTTGGGTAGACAATGGACACATGCACAATGCCACACGTGCCAACAAATACAGAAAAAAATGCATATTATAATGTAGTAAAACTTCATATTAAAAAAAATTCAAGATTTGGTATAAATAGTAACAAAGAGGTGAGTGGATTTCAAGAATGAAGAGTTTTCTATCTCAACTTTCAAAAATTTTGTTATTACTTTTTATTTGATCCTTGTTCTCTTGCTGAGTCCTACTTATCCCTCTCATGTTTTTTTACTCTTTAAAAAAAAAAGTGTATTGTGTCTCAGTATAAAAATGACAGAATCAACATCAGTAGTCCATGCCTGGTGACATTGCAGAGGGTTCCTCATCCTTGGGAAGTTCCACAACAACAGCTTCGGTGGTAGTCAACAACGACGCCACGCTACACAACAAGCGAGCAATAAAAACGTTCAAGATTGTTCTTCGGTTTTTGCAGAAAACTACTGATTGTCATTTCATGTTTAAAAGGGTCTTGTAAAAGTATGTGAGTTTACCTTGCAGCATCAACCAACGCCGTCCGAATGACTTTCAACGGATCGATGATTCCCGCCTTTATCATGTCCACATATTCACCTGAATGAAGGAGAGAAAAGAAAAGATGTTCTTACCTATAATGAAGGCAGGATTATATCCAAGAAAAAATTCCTAATGAGTTGAAGACAAACCTTTCGCTGCATCATATCCGAGGTCAAGATTGTCCTGCTCCAAAAGCTTAGCAACAATGACTTCCCCCTCTACTCCGGCATTAGAAGCAATTGTACTTACCGGCATCTGTCAAAATCATCGAGCAAAGTATTGATGGACGAATCAAGATTATGCGTAATACCCCTTTGTGAGGATATAAGCAACTATTAACTAAAGTAGAATGTTCAATAATAATGATGGGAACCTTAAGTGCATTCTGAATGATTTGAACACCAATCTTTTGATCGAAATTTGCGGTCTGCAACTTCGAAAGCTCCTTTGAAGCATATAAAAGGGCAACACCACCACCTATACGTATGAATTTATTAGTTTACCAATAAGTGATTCCAGCCTAACAAGGTTAAACTAATGGCACTTTTAACAAAAAACGTACCAGGCACAATTCCTTCCTCTACAGCAGCCTTGGTAGCATTCAAAGCATCGGTAACTCTGTCCTTCTTCTCGCTAACTTCTGCTTCACTTGCTCCTCCAATCTAAAAGAAACCAGAGTTCAATGAGAACAATGCTTTAAGAGATTGTGTAGCATATCTTATTCGAGTTTATTATCATCCTGGTCCAATTAACAATACAAAATATGATAAGACAACTTTATTTAGAAATAAAGTCAACCTTTAAGACAGCAACACCACCAGAAAGCTTTGCAAGCCGCTCTTGTAATTTTTCACTGTCGTAATCTGAAGTGCTCGACTCAATTGATGATCTCAGCTACACAATTCATGATTTACATCAGTTAACAAAAACCAGCATGTTTAAATAATATGGTAAAAGAAAAGACATTGCACAAAGAAAGTTATATAGACCTGTTCACATCTTTCTTCAATTGCTTTCTTGTCGCCAGCGCCATCAAGAATTACACTGTCATCCTTTGATACTGTAATCTACAACGGCAGACCATGGAACTCAGCCATCAAACAAACAGCGAACAGGCAAGAGGAAAAAGTAAAAGAAGACAGACTTAAATTTTACTTGCAGTTAGCAAGCAAGAAAAAAGTTTTTTGTTATTTTATCTCACCTTTTTGCACGTGCCGAGCACTTCTGGTCCCACTTTCTCAAGATTCATACCAAGCTCCTCAGTTATTACCTGTAGTTTATATATTTGAAAAAAAATATTTTAGTTGTTCCTTTATCACCTAGTAAGTCCATGCTTTAAGAGAAAATAGAATTAAAGAGTGACGCACCTCCCCTCCAGTAAGAATGGCAAGATCTCGTAAATTGGCCTTCCTGCTTTCTCCAAAACCAGGAGCTTTAATGGCACAGACCTTGACCAACCAATTAACCCAACATAAAATGTATAATGTCAATACCATAAGCAGCCTAAAAAAACAGTTCGTCGAATAAAAAATTAAAACTTACCTTGATTCCAGCACGGAGCTTGTTTATGATGAGAGTAGCTAGTGCTTCACTTTCTACATCTTCAGCAACAATAAGTAGAGATCTCTGACTCTGAGAAATTCACAACAAAATCGGTTGGCAATCACAAAAACACATTTAATCCAATTCTATAAGCCCAGAAAAAAAAATTACCTTCAAAGCCAACTCTAATATCTTCACCATGGCATTTAGATTTGAGATTTTCTTCTCATGGATTAATATGAGGGGATCTTCTAATTCCTGTTATAAAAAATAAAATAAAACAAACCCCATTAGCATCCAAAATGAGGCAGTTTTCTTTTTTATGAATAGATGAATAAACTAGTGATTAATTGGAAATACATTCTTACACATTTTTGGTTTTTCTGATTGGTGATGAAGAAAGGGGATATATAACCCCTGTCCAGCTTCATTCCTTCAACCACTTCTAATTCATTTTCTAATGTTTTCCCATCCTACAAGAGATAAACATGGTAAGGTTTCAGAGAAACAAATACAATTCCTGGAAAAATTCTGCTCATAACTGAAATTACATAACTAATTGCAAATTTTTTTGCAGTATCTCAAATTTTGAAAATATGAAATAATCAGACTGCCCGCCATGCCAAACCAAAAAGGCAAGAAGCATTAAGCTTAAACCAACCACAGCAATGAACTAAGCCCAGTAAAATATCTTATTTATAGATGCAATAACAAAAAGATCAAATCTTACTGGCGACCACAAACAACTATTGAAGACAGTTGCAAAACCATTCAACATTGAATGAAATAATGAAAGAGTTTAAATAACTTACTGCAATGGTGATGACACCCTCTTTGCCAACTTTCTCCATGGCTTTTGCAATTAGCTCACCTATTTCCCTTTCCCCATTAGCTGATATTGTTCCAACCTTCCAGGAAAAATTATCATATAACACAATGGAAGTCAAAACTAATATCTCCATCTCTGGTATATGTCAAAATTTCATATTTGCTAAATCATCTAGTTTTAAACACAGGTATAACTTTTAAAGCCACCTGTGCTATTTCTTCGGATGTACTGATCATTCTTGCCCTGCTCTTCAAGTGTGTCACAACAGCATCAACTGCCATCGTGATCCCACGCCTTAAGTCCATAGCATTCATCCCTGCAGCCACTGACTTGCATCCTTCCTTAAATATCGCACGAGTGAGGACTGTTGCACACGTAGTACCTGCAAATAGTTATACGGACCTCACATCAGCAAGTAGTATTTTAATAGACAAAAGTTTACACTTCCGATGACAACAATCTAATCCACACTACCATCACAAATAAGAACTACATGTTATAATTAACAAAATGATAAGAACATTACACCAAATACTGAACTGAAACATCCATTCATCACCACCAAAATCAAACTAAAAACACTTTAGTTTAAAAAATTCATGAAAAACACTTACCATCTCCAGCCACATCGTTAGTAGCATTTGCCACTTGTTTTACCAGACTGGCACCGACATTCTTTACTCTGTCCTTGAATTCGATACTTTTTGCCACAGTAACACCATCTTTAGTAACTTTAGGAGCACCATAACTTTGCTCTATGACAACATTGCGACCCTGCAGAGGAGAAAGGAAAACAAAAACCATAGCCACAAGTTGAGCACCTAAAAAAAAACCAAATACTAAAAGCTTTCTAAATTTTGTGGAAGACATAAAAGAATGCAGCACAATAGTTCGTGTCAAATTAACCATTTGCTACAAACTACGTTGTCATCGCAGCCATATCATAACAAAAATGATTGTGAAAAAATTACACGAACCCATCAAATAACTCATAACTAATACTAAAGTGACTCACTTTCGGTCCCATTGTCACTTGAACAGCGTCAGCGAGCTCTTCAACACCCCTAAGCATCAAGGCACGGGCCTGACCCCCGAATTTAACGTCTTTAGCCGCATAGTTCCTCGTCCAACTCAATCTACTACCAATCTAAATCCATAGGAAACAAAGCAATAATATTTGAATTTGCATTATCACAATTCGAAACTTCACATCCGAATGCAGTTATATATATTTAGAAACTAAACGACCTAGAAAAATAAAGAATAGTCAACAATACCTGCTGTGCGCCATTCTTAGTCAACCTACGTACCCCAGGCAAAGAAAGAAAAATGAGAAACACCCAGATGAGAAAACACCCAAAAGAGTGAAAAATGAGAACAACCCAGATGAAAAAAGGCCAAAAGAAACTAATCTCAGCAGTAGTATGAGTAAAAACCTGGCTTTGGAGACGAGGGTAGTGGCGAAGCGGTGCATGGTGATCACTTAGCAGAGCAGGGAGGTATGAGTTCAGAGTTTAGACAGAGGAAAATGGGGATAGAATCAGCAGAGAAATACAGATGCGGAGAATGGGTAAGAAGAGTCTTCTTTTTTCACGTTAGGGTTTAAGGGTTTAATGATGGTTGGGAGGCTAACCGGCCGAGACCAAGTACGGTAACGATGCAGAATGTCGAAGGAGAAGGATCAGCCGCATTTGGGCCTTTCCTTAGATTTGGGCCTAATAAGCAAGTTCAAAGTGGAATTTGTTACTTTGTAAAAAAAAATTACGGCAAAAATAGCTAAGTTCATGATTCTCTTCCACTTAACTACCTAACTTATATTTTGGACGACATAAATACCTAACGTTTATTTTTTGTTACAATCATTACTTTTTTTCATTAAGAGCCAAATATCAAAAAAAAATTAATTAGAGATATTGGTGGCATAAATACATAAGTTTATGTAATTATTACACTTAAATACCTCACTTTTAATTTTTGTAGCATAAATAATGAAAAAAGTTAGGTATTTAAATACAACAGTTACATAAACTTATGTATTTATGCCGTCAATATCCCTAATTAAAAAGTTTGGTATATTCCTCCTAACGGAAAAAAGTAACGGTTGCAACAAAAAATAAATGTTAGGTATTTATGTTGTAAAAAAAATAAGTTAGGTATTTAAGTACAACAGAAGCATGAACTTAGGTATTTATGCTACCAATATCTCAAAAAATATCATAAAAATACCTAAGATTTAAAAAAAATACTAAAAATACGAGTGTCATAATTGTAAATATGAATTTAAAAAAAACAAAGTTTATAAATTTGTAACAATATAATTTTTTTATTACCAAAGTTTACAAATTTGTAACTAAAATTTACAAGTTTGTAACCATATGTCACAATTTTATAAGCAACATTTATAAACACAATAAAAAATTGTAACAGGTAGTTACAAAATTATTACAAATTGTTATCCATATTTTTGTAAAATTTCGTATGTTTCATTTTTTTTCTAAATTTAAAGCGTTGTGTGTATTTTTTCCAAAAAAAAATTTACATAAATATGAGAACAATAAAATTAGATTTTATATCTATCAGAAAAAAAAAAGGTTTAAAATATGACAATTTCACAAAATATAAAAATAGATTTCCATAAACATAAATACACAGAACTCATCTCATTCTCTCCTCTCTCCCTCGCAATATCTCTCCCTCTCTTTTCTCCTTTATTCATTACTCCTCCACATTTAGTTCCCTCATCTGAGCCCTCTGCCGGCGATGCCACCTCCGCCCCTGCCCATGACGGCAACTCACCTCCGCCTTTGTGGCTCTTCTTCTTCTTCTTCTTTAGAGTTGGTTTTATTCTAATTCTTTTTGTTCTTCTTCTTCATCATTTTCACATCTAATTTTGTCATTTCAAATCTACTTTTGCATTTTATATTTGATTTTTTTTCCTTTCAGGCATAACTGTAATCGATTACTATCACAATTTGTTATGATTTATGGTTTTTTTTCCAGATCTATTTAAGTAATCAAATACCATGCGTCTAATTCTTTTTATTCATATCTCATTTTTTAGACCTGGCTATAACTAGATACAATAACGATTAATTTATATTTTTTTGTTTAGATTTTATTTTATTTTCACACCTTACTAAGTAACCAGATACTATGACAACTAGTTCTTTTTTTTAGATCTAATTTTTTTTTCAAATCTAATTGTAACCAATTACGATTATGATTAATTTAGATTTTTTGTTTGGATCCCATTTTTTTCCAGGTCTAGCTGAGTAACTCGTTACCATCGCAACTGGTTCTTTTTTTTTTTCAGACTTAGTTGTAACCAGTTACCTTCACAATCAATTTAGTTTTATTTTTCATATCAATTTTTTTTTCCAAATCTCACTAAGTAACTAGTGTATTTTTATAATGGTACATTACCAAAAAAAATCAAAATTATTTTTGTATTTGTAACCATTTACTACAACATCACTTAAAAAATAAAATTGATTTTTATAGTTGTAACCAGTTACCACACATTACTACAAAAAATTGACAATGGCATACGATTACTACCACAAAAAAAATTGTGTTTGATAGTGGTAACCGATTATTGCGAATAAAATGTTGATTGAAGAAGATAAAAAGTAGAAGAAAAAAAATGAGAATAAAAAGCATGGTGATAAATGTCTCAATTTTTTTTCCATAAAATAATGTAAAAAAAACGTTTTATAAGATATGAATGATAAAAGATAATACAAATAGATTAAAATTACAAAAATAATCTCAAAATATATTAAAAGTAGCTACTAAAACTGCATAAAATATAAGATATGGTATACAAATAAAATATTACAAATATATGGAAAAAAAACTCTTAAATTTAACAAAAAAAAACTGTCATATTTTTCAAAAAAAAGTTTAAAAAAATTTCATATTTGTTGTAATTTCCTAAAAAAAAATGTGCGCTTTATTACAAAATATAGGAAGTTTTAAAATATATTTATATGAGATTTTAATAGCAAATATATAAAAATATGGTGGGTAATTCTCAAGTAGTACCCTTAAATGGAGATTACTGGTGCACCCTTCGTGTTTTCAGTATCTAGATGGTTATAATCCTAATTTATTTATATGACGATGTACATTGTAGATATAGCAGACATCCTACATGTTTTCAAGAAATTTCAAATGATTTATGGTATTGAAATCAATGTTCAAATATTATGTTGCATGCTCGTATAAAAAAACAAGCACGCTTGCAACATAATTGTTTGAATCATGTTTTCGGTGCCTTAAATTATTCAATATTTCTAAAAAATTAGTTGGATATCTGCTATAACTACATTGTACGCAGTCATATAAAAAAATTGGGATTATAATAATTTACGTACCGAAAATACAAAGGGTACACCGATAGTCTCCTTTTAGGGGGACGACTAAAGAATTGCCCAAATATGCTTTTTTAACTTATGCATTTATATGGGATATCAGTTATATAGTTGGGAAAAAAAACCCATAGATATATTAACAAATGAAAATTTCTATATAAATAGTTAAGTGACAAAAAAATCTATAAGTAATTTCCACCAAAATATATAAGCCTATTATATTTAGAAATTATTTACAAAACTAACTCACCTTTTTTTTACTAACAAAAATAACCATTTTCAATACCAAATTTAATATCCCTTTCTCATCAATATCCATTGCTGAAGATCTCTCCATTCTCTCTATATCCTTCTTCCGCAATTTTTGTCTTCTTCTTTTTCTTTCATCTACCATTTTATTTTATCAATTTATTCTTTTAGATTTATTTTTATGTCCAAAACTATATAGCAGCAATATTTTTATTGCTAAAGCTGATGTTGAGAATTTATTTTCAATCTAAAGTTATTAGAAAGTACCCAAACAATGCACATATTAAAAAGTAACCAAAACTAATAAGTTGCGTTTAGTTCTTAAAGTTACTATAGTAACCAAAATAAAAAGTCAGGTTTTAAAAAGTAACTAAATAATAAGTTACAAAAAAGTAACTAAAATAATAAGTTACCATAATGTAACAAAAATAATTTTATTTCACGCTTTAGTTTGTAACCAATTGATAACTAAAATAATTAAAAAGGTAACTAAAATACAACTAAAAACTTCTATGCATGAGAATTGGTGTGTCTTGCCAAAATTCATGGGGAAATCACTAATCCAAAATGGTAGTATAAAAAAAAAATAGAAAACCCTAATTTTTTTATATTTCTTACCTTGAATTTTTTGAGATTTTTTTTTAGATTGTCTTCCCAATTACAGTGATATTTAGTTAGAAAAAACATAGTATGCATTAGACTTTTAATTGCAAATGCATAAGGAATTTATTACATCTTTTCTTTCTTTTGAGGAGTTTGTGGAGACTGCTGCTTAGAAAAATAAATTTCATGTCAAGATGCTAAACATCATTTCTCATAATTTGTTATAGAGTAACGACCAAGCACCTCACCTAAGTAGGTTGCTTGAGTTAGAGCCAAAATCCAGTTATCTATCCCTGATGTTTTGCATACCAAGAACACGACTTGCTACAACGAAATTTAAAATTTCGTTTTTAGCCAGATCTTTTTGTCTGATAATTTATTGACATTGTTTCCAATGAGTAAGATATCATATACATAAAGGATTAAGAACACCACAATATTTTTTCCCTAAGTTGTTAAACACAAGGATCAACTACATTTTGTTCAAAACCACAGGTCTTAATATTTCTATTTAACCTTAAGTTCTAAGAGCGCGAAGCTTGTTTAAGGCCATAGATTGACCTAATCAGCTTGCCAACTTTCTTGTCCAATTACTTTAAATCCTTCTGATTGATCCATGTAAATGGTCTCATCAAGATAATTATTGATGCGATTTTTTGCCAACAGTGTATTACGTAATTAGCTGGAATAAACTAGTGCTTAAGGATAAACCGTAACAAGAATAATAACTCTTATGGGTGCTTAGAATGATATAGTGAGAACACTCGTTCATTTTTTACGTGGTTCGGAGGCTAAAATCCCCCTAGTCCACGAGTCGATATTATTACTATATATCTCTCTATATTTTGGCAGAGTGTTTGCATTACAGAGAAAGAAAGCCAACCATTTTTCTATCCAAGGTCTTGGTATTTATAGAAGAACCATCCCATGATAGGTGTTGGGATCATCACGTGAATATACATCCTTTTTCTGACCTGTCTTCTACAAATGATGAATATTACAATATATATATTAAGGTAAGGTCTAATCATTAGGTAAAAATGATCATGGGTCGCCTGGCATAATTGGACACGTGATGTCTGATCACGCACGTTTATATTACGTGTCCGAGAATTCAGGGATAAACGAACATGCGATGTCTGATTACGCACGTTTATATATAACGTATCCAGCTTAAGAAATTCTTGGACATGGCAGGTGGTCAGAGTACTCCAACATGAATATAACGCTAGCCCATTCCCAGTATGCTGTATTTTATATCCATCTCTAACTCGTGTCTTAATGCTTCGTATTCCTCAGCTCGTGTTATTACCTGGGGAGTCGCACTGCCTGAGCAGAGGAAATATCAACTTGTGGGTCCCTTAGTATTGTTTCTAGCTAGCCAGCTGTACTCGAGCTGCATAAAAGACTCGGGCTGAATATCAGGGCGTACATTTGCCCCCAAGTCCCTGCTCGTGTCTCATGATGTCATCCTCTAACTGACAGAGTGGGGACTTTTAAACTTCAGTTGCGATTATCCATGTTTGTTCATTACTTGAGTACTGGACACGTGGAACGCCGCGATTGGCGTCTGTTTGGGTTTCGAGGATTGCATTAAATGGCCTGACCACCTTTTTTGCCGCCGTTTAATCTTTCGAAACATGACCCTCGCATCTCGCACTAGCTTGATCGGACGGTCCATGTTTCTTTATGTTTATTACATATAAATAGGGCTGGCAATTTTCATTATTCATCACCTCTCATTTGAAACTTTTCCTAGTTTTCTCTATTCTGAACTTCGAAAACCCTTATTCTTTTTCTCATAAAATCCCAAAAAATCTGCCACTGAAACCTTCGGAAACCCAGTCACCAAGGATTTTTTCACAAACTCTCCTTCTACGTTGCTCATTCCTTTCGTCGACGAACACACTGTAAGTTTTCTATTCTATTGGAACTTTTCTTTTACTGGTTTTTGTGTGTTTCTTCTTTCTTTATAATGCTAATCTACACCTCACCGTCACTAGCATTAGGCTATTCCCACACGTTTTTGGGTACATAGGTTTCGATTTAGGTTTATTGAGTAGGTCCTAAAATATATCTAGGATTTTATAACAAAGATGTTCATACCCCAGGTAAGTCTTTGGGTAATTACTGGATAATTTTTAGAAAATACCCATTCGGCGTGTAGAAGATGAAAGGTTTTTAGGGTTCGACATTAGGTTGATTAGGAGCTACGCTTCTTGGGCGGTTTTGCTCTAAACCGCTCCCCAAGGAGGGTAGTGGCCAGATTTTCTGACACACGGATCCCTAAATTCCAGGGGTCTGCTGGGAAACCTAGGCGCGTAGCATACGTAGCACGTGACACCACACCGCGGGCTGAGATTGCATTAGCTCGTGTGTTAGAATCCTCAGCCTTTGTTATTTTTTGCCGATATTAAGACTCTAGGTCGCCCACTAAGAGTTCTATCGTTCTTGTTCAGGCGAGCAAATGGCACCCAAGAAAGGTGTGTCCAAGAAGTATGTAGCTGGGTCATCATCCCAGGAAGCAAATAAGGGAAAGGAGGTTGCCTCCAAATCTCCCTTCCCTCAGTTCAGCCCTGTGGTGGAGGAGGAGATCGTGGTCGGGCCTGATGCATTTTTCGAGGCGAAGAGGATCGTCTTCAAGATCACGGCCCAAGGAAGGGTCAACAAAATTATGTTGTCCCACAACATCGAGATCGGATTCGACGTTCTGATTGCCCGACCTCCCTTTGGAGGAGAACGGAGCTGCGCACCACTCCAGGATGACTTTGCCGCCTGGAGTGACGAGCACCTAAGGGCAGGGGCCTTCCTTCCCCTTGATCAATACTTCGCCGACTTCCTCAACTACATGAAGTTGGCACTGTTCCAGCTCCCCCCAACTCATATCGGCTGTTGGCGAGGTTGAAGTACCTTTTTCTAAAGCATGAGTGAGAGGTCCCCACTCCGACGGACATTCTCTACTTCTTCTGCCTCAAAGCTAGCCCGGATCAACGGGGACGAGGCGACAGGTTCTACTACTTGACCCGGTTCTCAAACTCGCCCGTAGTCATCGAGCTGCTCAGTTATCCCAACGACTTTAAATATCAGTTATTTATGTCGAATGGGTTTCAAAACTGCGAACACCGATACTTCAACCTCCCTCGTAAGTCTTCTTTCTTTTCTTAGCTCGTAAAAAAAAAGTTCTTTTCATACTTAGTTTCTCTTGCGTGTATAGTGACTGAAGCGTCTTCGTGCAGCTATTTTTGCGAGGACGGCCAAATCAGTGACCCTTGGGGGTTAATATGATACTTTGGCGGGGCCCCGCCCAGCGAGAAGGACTACCGCCAGCTCGTGTCTGACGACACGATGCTGGCGTGTAAGTTACTTGCTGAAGGCCAAACCTTGGCCTTAAGAAGAACGCGGGCCAACGTTCCTATAATTCGCGAGCTCCCGCCCATCCCTGAAAGGAACGCTGAGGCCATCGAAAGCGAGGAGCTAGAAGAGGACGAGGTACCCCTCGTGCAAAAGAGGTGAATTCCCAAGGCCGCCTAGGACCCCATTGTTGAGCGAGCTGCGTCGAGGGCAGCAGCCGGCCCCTCCGGCCAAGGTAACCCATATCCCTATAGGGATTTAGATAGGGATGTTGCCGACCTTAGGCTAGTTAGGTTTAACCCAAACCAGCTCGTACACCATCACCCTAATGACCCCGACCGTAACATAACCTTGCTCCAGTGCGTGGACCATTTAGTGTTGTGTCATGACATGGGCCATCCTAGGGGGACCGTAGTTGTAGAAAATACCCTATCCTTTAGGTCGGCCTTCTTTGAAGAGTATGGAACCAACCTTAGGTCGTGACCTTCCCTTCTCCAAGGGGTTGTTGCCCCTAGACTTAGGCAATATGTAGAGGAGTCCAGTCCTGAGGTAGATCCTGACCCGGAACCTCCCCTAATCCAAGAAGTTGTTGACTTAGGCTCTCCTTCCCCTATAACAGTTTCAAGGCCGAAGGTCATGGAAATAGACTCCTCCTCTAGCTCGGAGGGTAGGACTTTTTGTTACATTGTATATATTTTCTTTGTAAACTAATGAATGCTTATGCATACTTACGCATTTCCCATTCTTTTTCAGGTGAGGAGATGGCGCAGTAAGGGATTCCTGACATCCGCGCGATGTTCCAAGAGGGGAAATCCAACTCGGGGCCGATTGTAAAGAAACCTCGGCTTCCATCCAAGAAGGTGCCACATACGGCGGGAACGACCTCCAAATCCCCAGCCAAGGGAAAAGACTAGAGCTTGGCAGTTCCGACCGCTGCTGCTCAACACAAAAAGGGTTCGCCTCCACCTCCTCCCCGATTTCCTTCCGATCCTACTCGGGACCGGACAACAACGGTTGATCGGGACCGGACAACACTGGTTGATCCCCTAACCCCGATCATCCCTACCACCACCGTACGCATCCCAGTCAATGCTCAGGACCTGGAGCAAATTCCAGACACTTTTCAGGGGACTGTCTACGAGACGGCAAACCACGCGGTGGAACATTTCTATAAGGCCAACCCGAAGGACCTGAGGGAGATCGAGGCGAGGAGCCCAGAGAGCGTCATGGAATCCGCGCTAGGGATAAACCTCACAGTAAGTCAATTTTCCTTGGTCAAATTCACTTTTCTTTTTTATCCTAGTATGTGTCTAACTGCTTTCTTACTATTTTCAGGCGGTCTTGGCTCAGTACCGCAGCATAGCTCGAGCCAGGGCTAGGATTGACGAGCTTAAGGCCGAGCTCCAGACCGCTCAAACCGCCCTGACTGCAACCCAAGTTGCTCTCGCCGCCGCTCAACAAGGCGAACAAAGCACCAAGGCCGCCCTGATGGTGGCTCAAACAGGCAAGCAAGCTGCAAAGGCTGCCCTAACCGCGGCTCAAGAGGGCGAGCAGGTTGCAAAGGCTGCCTTGGGTACCCTTCAGGCTGAGCTCGCGGGGACCAAGGCCAAACAGTTGGAGGTCGAGGCTGCTCTTCAAGAGGAAAAGAAGGCATCGACCTCCTCCATGGAGAGCATGCTGTACCATTGTTGGGCTTTCAATCAGGATGGCAACTTCTCCTTCCTGGCCTCCGAAGTGTGGGGGCACTACCTCGAGAAGTTCCAGGATCAGCTTCAACAAGAGACGCCTTCCGAGAATGGGGAAGCCTCTGCAGCTGGCGAGCAGGAGATTGAGGAGGTGACGTCCTCAAAGCGGCTTGGAGGGTCCTAGATTTTATTTGTCCTTGCTTATATTATATGTTATTTTTGTAAACATTTTCCGTTTTTGGCTTGGTACGAGGTTATTTTCCTCGAGACAATTTATTCATAATTTCAATATCTAATTTTTATTTATTCCTTGATTTCCTTCTCATGCTTCATGACTTGTATGTCTAAAACCTTAGGAACTGGCTCGTAGGTCGATATAGATACTTTAATTTTGGTCGTAACCAAAAAATGATGATTTATATCCTACTCGTTAAGTATCAGGCCTTGGACCCGGTTGTATCTGAGGTTTTTAATTAAAAGCTTAGTTTGCGTTAGTTTTATTGACACCTTGCGTTTTTTTAAAAAATACTGGTTAATCAATTTTACCAACTTCTAAGTTTCAGAACCTGGTCATATTCAGGATATTTAATTAAAACTTATTTCATGTTAGTTTTATTGACACCTCGCATTTTTAGAAAAACACTGGTTAATCAATTTTACCAACTTCTAAGTTTCGGAACCTGGTCGTATCCAAGATATTTAATTAAAACTTAGTTCGTGTTAGTTTTATTGACACCTCGCGTTTTTTTATAAAAACACTGGTTAATCAATTTTACCAGCTTCTAAGTTTCGGAACCTGGTTGTATCTAGGATATTTAATTAAAACTTAGTTCGTGTTAGTTTTATTGACACCTCGCGTTTTTTTAGAAAAACACTGGTTAATCAATTTTACCAACTTCTAAGTTTTGAACCTGGTTGTATCCAGGATATTAATTAAAACTTAGTTGGTGTTAGTTTTATTGACACCTCGCGTTTTTTAGAAAAACATTGGTTAATCAATTTTACCAACTTCTAAGTTTCGGAACCTGGTCGTATCCAGGATATTTAATTAAAACTTAGTTCGTGTTAGTTTTATTGACACCTCACGTTTTTTAGAAAAACACTGGTTAATCAATTTTACCAACTTTTAAGTCTTAATCCCCTTCATGGGGTACATTCCCCCCAAGCGATCAGAAAGTGAAATTTCTTGATTGCTTTGGACCAACGCTATCACCCGAACTAACATGTAGATGGAACCATATAAAAACCCAAGAAATACACAAATATTGTCTTGTTTCTTAAATTACACTACTTTTATAATTAAGCCTTACATAGTACTTTCTTACAGGCGGTATGATCATTGATAGTACTTTTTTAAGTGCATGGCTTTCCAAGTCCGTTTAACTATTTCTCCATTGAGTCGAGCCAATTTGAATGTTCCCTAACGTATGACTTCTACTATCTAATAGGGCCTTTCCCAGCTCAGACCCAAAGTATCATCTTTGGGGTCCTGGCTTGAGAAAAAGACCCTTCGGAGTACCAGGTCGCCTAAATCAAAGATACGCTTCTTGACCTTCGAATTAAAATAACGAGTGATACTTTGCTGGTAATGCGCAAGCTGTAGCTGCGAATCTTCTCGTTTTTCATCAATTAGGTCAAGGGACGTGCTGAGCAACTCATCATTCCGCTCCTGACTGAAGGTCTGGAGCCTGTGTGTGGTTATCTTTGTTTCGATGGGGAGGATGGCCTCACTTTCGAAAGTCAAGGAGAAAGGGGTGTGCCCCGTGGAAGTTCATTGGGAGGTCTGGTACGCCCACAGTACCTGCGAGAGCTGCTCGGGCCAGGCTCCCTTGGCCTCATCTAATCTCTTCTTAAGGCTTACTTTGAGAGTTTTATTCACGGCCTTGACCTGCCCGTTGGCCAGCGGGTATGCCACAGAGGAGAAGCTTTTCACTATGCCATCTCTTTCACAAAATTCGGTGAAGAGGTCGCTATCGAACTGGGTTCCATTGTCTGATACAATCTTTCTTGGCAGTCCGAGCCGGCAAACAATATTCTTGACCACGAAGTCAATGACTCTTTTTGAGGTGATTGTTGCCAGGGGCTCCGCTTCCGCCCACTTCGTGAAATAATCGATGGCCACTACCACGTAGCGAACTCCTCCCTTTCCCATGGGCAGGGCTCCGATTAAATCGATTCCCCACACCGCAAATGGCCATGGGGATGATATCATCTTCAGCTCGACTGGCGGAGCTCGGGCGACTGTGGCAAATCGCTGGCACTTATCACACTTTTGGACATAGGAGATGGAGTCCTTTGATAACGTGGGCCAAAAGTACCCCTGCTTTAAGATCTTTAAGGCTAGGTTTTCCCCCCAGCGTGATCCCCACAGAAGCCTTCATGCACCTCCTGCAAAATAGTTTTGGCTTCCTCTGGCAAAACACATCGTAGAAGAGGCAAGGAATGGCCACGTCGGAACAGCGTCCTGTCTATGATTGTATACCTTGGAGCTTGATAGAGTATTCTCCTCGCGTCTTTCCGCTCATCAGGCAATTTTCCTGTCGTAAGATACTCTATTACGGGAGTCATCCAAGTCGACCTAGGGCTTCAAATTTGCTATTATTTTATTGATTTTTTAATTAAATTAAATGGCCTAATTGAGTCTATAAAAGGAGTGCTTAGAGAGAAGTCAGAAGTTCAGATTTCTGAGACGACAGATAAGGTTAATCACTGGTTTTCTGATAGTTTTAGATTCTCTCTAAACACAAGTCTTTTTCTAAGCCTTTTTGTTATTTTCTCTTCTTCTCTCTGTATCTATCTCATGTGTTGAGAATTTCTCACACTAGTCTAGGTGATTATAAGGATACATTGGAAGACTGTGAAGAAATTAGAAGAACAATTCAGTTTCTTAATAATACTCTGCGACAGAAAGGATACAAGGGTTAGAGAAACTGAAGGAATGACTCATTCATTCCGCTGCGTATACTGTAAGTATTCTTATTTTTGTTTCTCTTTGAATTCAATTTTAGAAACATGTTCTAGGTTATCTCATATTAGTCTGTTTAATATTAGATATACATGAAAATAAATAAAGATCCTGTATAAATTTTCCCAACACCTTATTCTCAGCCTACTATTACCACTGTGAATACACAGCCCATGATAACTAGATCAAAAGCTGGTATTGTTAAGCCTCGTGTGTTTTTTAGTGTGGCTGCAGGTACCCCATGTGAGCCATCCTCCTTCGCTGAAGCTAATAAAGATTCTCAGTGGCAAGATGTTATGCATACAAAATTTAATGCCTTACAGGCACAAGGGACTTGGTTTCTAGTACCTCCCCCTCCTGGTTCTCGGGTTGTTGGTTGTAAATGGGTGTATTGCCTTAAGATTCGTTCGGATGGCTCTATTGACTGATACAAAGCCCGCCTTGTGGCGAAAGGCTTTCATTAGACAACTGGCCTAAATTATCATGAAACCTTTAGTCTCGTTATCAAGCCTACAACGATTCGCTTGGTTCTTAGTGTGGCTGTCTCTCGTCAATGGCCCCTTCGTCAAATTAATATCCAAAATGCTTTTCTCCATGGTGATCTCGAAGAAGATATTTTTATGACTCAGCCACAAGGTTCCATTGACTCTAATTACCCCACTCATGTGTGCAAGCTTCATAAATCATTGTATGGTCTCAAACAGTCTCCAAGGGCCTGGTTCACCAAACTTAGTCATGCTCTTCAACAGTGGGGTTTCATAGCCTCCAAAGCTGACACTTTTATGTTTCTGTTTCATCATGGAGGTCATACTTTGGTCATATTAATTTATGTTGATGATATCATCCTTACTGGCTCTTCTACTACTCTGATTGCTCATTTACTTGACTTCTTGAAGGCCAAATTTGCTGTCAAAGACCTTGGTCCTCTCCATTATTTTTTAGGAGTTGAGGTTCATGCTTTCACATATTGCCTACATCTCAGCCAAACTAAATATAGTCGTGATATTCTCACTAAAACGGGCATGATAGACTCTAAACCTCTACCTACACCTTTGGCTCTTTGTCACTTCATGACGGCAAACCGCTTTCCTCAGCCACATAATCTCGTAGCATTTTCGGAGCTCTTCAATACTGCACTTTAACCCGTCCTGACATCGCGTTTGTCGTTAATAAACTCTGTCAGTTTATGCATGCTTCCACTGACATTCACTTTCAAGCTGTTAAGCGGGTTCTACGATATCTTAAAGGCACTGGAAACTATGGTCTCACTCTTTACTGCAGGTCTGAATCCTCTCTTTTTTGCTACACAGATGCTGATTGGGTGCCCTATCTCGATGAACCACACGCCAAGTGGGTGGTTGGTGGCTGGATGTTAGGCGGAGGTTTGCTTTTGTGATCTCAAGTGAGGTTAACACGTCCCTTTTGGCCTTGCTTTTGTGACCTCAAGTGAGGTTAACACGTCCCTTTTGGCATTCTTTTGTGATCTCAAGTGAGGTTAACACGTCCCCCCTTTGGCATTCAATTAGTGATTTCAAGTGAGGTTAACATTTCACCTTGTTGGATTATGGGTCATGTAAATTTTGTGTATTTTCAAATGAGGTTAACATGTTGTCCCTTTTGGCGTTGTTGGATAGTGGGCGGGTCATGTAAAGTTTTTGTGTGTTTGAAGTGAGGTTAACATGTTCCTTATAGCCTTGTTGTTATGTGGGTCATGTAAATCTCAAGCGAGTTTATTCATTCATCCTTTTGCTTTCAAAGCTGTCACTCTCTCTATCTCCATCTCTCACACCCTACTGTTATTAATCAAATCTATGCCGTAAAATAGGAATGGTTTTTAGTGTCCAAGTTTTTTTGCCTCATTCAAGATTGACTCATTTGATACCTTCAGTTTATAACAATAAGTTACAAAACCTCATTTCTTTATCTGTTCAAGATTGCTTCATTTTATAACATTAAATAACAATACCATGTTTCTTGGTCATAATTTAATCTCTTGGTCTTCTTCCAAACAAAAGGTAGTTTCTCGCTCTAGCACTGAGTCGGAATACCGTGCTTTGGCCAATGGTGTTGCTGAACTCTCCTGGCTCCAATCTCTTCTTACCGAACTGCGTGTACCCTTGTCATCTGCTCCAGTTCTGTTTTGCGACAATATCAGTACTCTATGCCTTGCCTCTTGATGGACTCAAAACATGTATGTTTTAAAAATTTATAATTCGCAAGCGCACAAATCGTATATGAAATATAGTGTTCGTGTAAGCATGAGATCGAACCCAAATGAGTTGTCTAAAATAAAAAATAAAACTATTTTAAACCAAAATTACTAAATTCTAACCTATCTCCAAAGATTGATGAGATTTAATGTCATGAACATAGAATAAAATTGAAATAAAGCTATTCAAGAGAATAAAAATAAACCAATAATGATTTGAAAATAAGTGTTAAAAGGAAAGATTATTAAGATACTAGAATCCACAAAATGTAAGTTTAATAATACTTATTAGTATATTGATTCCCAAGTTTTAGTGATAGTTAAAATAAGTCAAACTATCATTTTCCAAATAGATTTATAATTTTAAGCACAAATTACTTCTAAAAAGATAGGATTTTTCTTCACTTTTCAAAAAGTATAATTTCAAAGTATTTAATGTGAATCAACCTAATGAAAAAAAAAAAAATCAAATAACATTATTTATAAGGCAAAACATAATATTTTTGTTCTAAGCATTGGATGTGTACAATTTAATGATACATCTTACACAAAGAATATTATGTATTGCAAAATGAAGAACAAAGTGCATATTATCTAACAATTCAAAATATGAGATATTAAAGATGAAAGACATATATGAAGAAGAAAAATCCATAAACTTTGTTGCATTACAAGGGAAATCAACATACAACATAAATATTATCTAGTTACAAGTTGTCTCATCATGATCTTAATAATCTTCTGAAAAAGATTAGAGGCACATAACTAGAATAGAAATTACAAAATAAACAAAATACATACTTGAAAATGCTCTTGAAAAACCCAAAATGGAAGAGAGAATGGTAGAGAGAAAAATAGTAGAAAGAAGATGGTAACCAAAAATTAATATTTATAGCCAAAATGAGAGCATTAAAATAATCAACTTAAATTAATTAAATTGATTAAATTAATTAAACAAAATAAATATGACATATATGGGTAAATTATAGGGTGTAATGATGATTTTTGTGGTGAAAATGTGTTAAAAAATTGGGTAAAAAGTTGACATTTTTGAACATAGGAGACAAAATGACATTTAGGCATTTGTTGGGCTCAAGAAGAATTGTACACACTTGTTGGGCTGGCAGCAAGGTTGCAGGTTATGTGGCAGTGGTGGGCTTCGGCGTGATGGGCCGAATGGCTGGAAGAGAGGCGGGCCGAAGGGAGGAGCTACAGGCGGACTGGGTTGTTGAAGAAAAATGCCAAATTTCCTTGCTTTTCTCTCAAAGTTATCACTTTCCTATACTTTTCTTTTCTTTATTTTTATTTTTCAAAGCCCCAAAAAATACAACATATTCCCTACAACATAAACATAAATTAAATCACAATTAAATATTTTCACTAATAAAATATACCATATAACTTCCATGAAAATGTTAATTAAAATTTAATTTACATAACATTTAATTTCAATAAAATCATATTTTTAGCATTCAAACTAACAATAATAATTTTAAATAATTAAATTACAACATAAAACAATAAAATATCTATAAAAACATATAAAAATCTAAAAAATTACTTAAAAACTCAAAGACTAAGCAACAATTAGCATAAAAAAATATAGTAAAATAACTCTATTTTGTAGAGTTATCACCTCTAATCCAGTCTTGTATTCTCGTAGGAAACATGTTGAGATTGATCAACACTTTGTTTATAACAAAGTGACTCGAGGTGCTCTTACTTTTGCTTATGCTCCTACAGATGACCAAATTGCAGATTGTCTCACCAAATCTCTTGTTACATTCAGATTTCAGGAGTTACGAATCAAACTCACAATCCTTCCTAGGTCAGTTAGTTTGTGGGGGATGTTAAGCATTAGCTAATTAATCACAAGGCTCTAATTACATAATTAGTTATATTGGATTCCTTTTCATTGTACACATAATATTTCCTTTCTCTTATGCCTTGGGAATGATGTAATGAGCATCTATATATATATATATGTACCATGTACTTTATTCAGAAGGCAAGGGAATATAACAATACAATTTCCTTCATTCTTTTTACTGCAATTTAATTTTTAACAATGGCAAAGTTAAACACTGATGCCTTTTTCATTGTGCCATTTGATTTTTTTTTTTGGATTTTTTTTCAAGGATATCTATTGAGATTTTTTTCAAGGATATCTATATGATTTACAATGGAATCATTTTATTCCTAAATAATGAATAATGACTTGTACTACAAAAAATCTTACTTTTAGTCCCAATAAATTTTGTGACTAAAAAAAAATCATCTTACTTATGTCATTACTAAAAAGTCTGTAGTTAAAAGTATTAGTCACAAAAATTACAATTTGTTATCACTAAATGTATTTTTAGTCACAATAAACTTTATCACTAAAAATAATAGGTTGTGACTAAAATTACATTAGTGACAACTTATGATTAAGTATGACTTTTTAGTCACAAGTAATTTTTTATTGTTATTAAAAGTGACATTTAGTCACACAAAATATATGTTGTGACTAAAAAATTGTCACTAAAAATTACATTTTTTTTTGTGTTTTTAAGTATGTGTATGGGAAAAAAATTGTCATTTATTTCTTTAGAAAATATAGTATCACACACTTTTTTGTTGTTAGATTAAGAGTATTATGCTTAGAATTTTCAAATTACAATTGAAGTTTAATGAATACAATTTTTTACACATATATAACAATTAAGATGTGTATATATAACATACATTGTAGCACATCCCTATATATACACATTATATATGTGTATATATATTTTAATAATATATTGATATTATGACAGATTTTAATTTATCGTTTAGTGATCATGAATGCATGCTTATAAATCGATATAAAGAAGGTGCACCCCACAATACAAATAATTGAATTGTACGAACAACTAATAAGACATATGATACATAAAATCATATAAAATCCCTCAACTTAACATATATGAAGCCAAGATAAACACAATGATATAGATATATAGTTTGATCTAAGCATATCCTCATAATTATAAATCATTCAACAATTGAAAAGGGTCAATACATTGCTTTGAAACAATAATTAATGGTACTATTTTTTTTCCCAAAGTAAAATTATTAAAATTCATTGAAAAAAAAAGTCAACCATGATGATTGACTTTCTGGAGAATGGAAAGTAGCTTGGTGAAAGTTAAGGGCTTCTGTTGATAATCATCAAGGCCAGCTTCCACAAACTCTTGTATATTTTCATCTAATGAATGTGATGAAACTCCTGCTATTGTGCTTTCAATACCCATTTCTCTAAGTTTCTTTGTGGCCTATAATAAATCAATAATAAGAGACTAATTTAAGAAAAGAGAAATGACCAAAATCAAATCAAATCAAATGATGATATGGGTATGTATATATAAATATATATATGTATATACCTCAATGCCATTCATGATAGGCATATCAAGGTCCATAAGAATGAGGTCAAATTTGTTGCCCAAGTAATGAACATCAATGGCTTCTCTGCCATTTCCAACGACCTGGTTTTGAATGCCCAGATTTTGTAAGAGTCTCCGGTGAAGTGTTTGGTTGACCACATTATCATCCACCACCAGAGCTCTCATCATCATCATCTTATTATTGTTCACCAACTTATGATCTTCCATTGTTGCCTGCTTCATCATCATATCATATAAATATATATATGTATATATATGTGTGTGTATTGATCGATTTTCTGGGAACCCAATTGAGTATAATGTGAAACTATGACAAAGAAAGAAGAATTTGTGGGAGAAAATTTAACTGAACAATCTCTCTCAAATTGGCATTTTATGGTGACCAAAAATTTGGTCGTCTTTGGCCTACTTGAAAAAGCTGCAGAGATAGTACTGAAAAAAAATAAAATTGAAAGAAAGAAATAAAGAAGATAATGAAGAGTATAATTATTGAGATACGAAGTTAAATTTTTCATGAATTTGGTGAAATTCTAAAAATCTGGCCATGTGATATTCTTTCCTTATTTGGGTGATATAGACTTATGATCAGACCCACTTTTTTTTTTTGGGAGAAAATTTAAAAAAAAAATTGAAGTGCAAGGCTTGCCACTCCTTTATATATTTGTCTTTTTTTTTCTTTTTTCTTTTTCAAATTTAGTAATGAGTGGTCTAGTTTTGATAATTTTGTTGTAAAATGACCTTGATCTAAAATTTTGATCAGTTATCTAAAATTTTGATTAGTTGTCTGAATTTTTTGACTAAATGTATAAAAAATTTCGATCAGTTGTCTAGAGTGTTGGAGACTATTTTGCAAAAAATTATTAAAATTAGACCAAAGTACTAAATGAGCTCAAAAAATAGATCATTTTATCAAGTGACCGATTGAAATATCTTATTTGTTAGGGTTTCCTAAATTATTCTTTGCTTTAGCAATTAAAACATTGATTAATGTAGAAAAAAGTACTAAATCACGTGATCTTACACACATTTGGGTCTTTCTCACTTTCTTTAATTATTCACTAATTGAGGAAATATGGAAGAATAAGCTCTTGGTCTCAGATTGTGTTTGAGAACCAAACAAGAAGATTAATTAATAATATACATGATTTTAACATAATGTAGATACACTATTTTCCTTTATCAATATAATTTTGATCACTTATGTTTAAAAAAAAATCAAATTTTATCAATAAAAAATATAATATGATTCACTCTATTACATTCAATTAAAAATTCAATTGAATTCTCATTGCTACCAAAAAAAAATATCAGCTTTAAATTATTATAAAATCCTAGTACACAATTACAATCATGTTTGAAATAAAATTACTTCTACCAGAAGCTTTTATATGTTTAAGATTTCGAGGGGTTTAACTGCCTTTTATTTCATAATTTTTGGGCTATTTTAAAAATAAATTTACTAATTTATCAGAAAATCTTAAAACAAATAAAAAAAATTAGGGGATTAAAAGATGGATTTGTGCCTAATAACTTCAAGATACATGTACGATCATCACTAGTTCAATTCAATCAAGAACAATATTCTTATCATGAACCAACCTTTGAATTTTGGCCATATCTTATTAAAAAAAATCAAACTAAGAACTACTATATATGTTTTAGGATAATTCGGGGCATAGAAAATGCCCCTACCGTATGATCATTTTTTATATCTGGTATTTGGAAAAATTATAACTCAATTATTTTTTCATGACAATCTATATTATAGTTACAGCAAACTTCCCACCAATTTTCAAAAAATTATAAATAATTTATAGTGCTCAAATCAGAATTTATTAGAATAATTACAAATATCAGAGGTTGTTATTTTTAGTCTAGAGTTTGTTATAACCATCTTGTATTCTTTGGGCCTATATATACAACCCCTAACTTGTGTTCGGATTAGTTATTTTGGGTTTTCAATATAATTGGCTTTGTTTTCTGTCTTCAGCTTTTTACCTTTTTCCCTAACATGGTATCAGATGCATACCTAATTCACTAAAAGCCCATTTTCAAGAACCAACCCTAACCCATTCTCAAGAAACCCTTGCTATTCCTTCTTATTTTTTTTGTCTGATGGCACGCACAAGAGGAACCCAGACCAGAAGCTTTTCGATGCCCCTTCCAGTTGCGCCTCCGCTGCCCTCGTCGACGGCTCCTCCTTCCTCATCCCCTACTCCGGTGACTGCACCCTTTCCTCCTCCTCTCCCTCAGTCGGAAGATGCTCCTCACAATATGGCTTCTTCTTCTCTCCCTCCCGAAGGGGTTGGTCAGCCGTTGCACTCGTCTTCGTCCCCAATCCACCATACCTTATCCTCGCCGACCATCAATCCAATCTTCAATGCTACTATTGCCGACGTTAATGGTGATATGGGTGTCCATATTGCCTCTGCTACAAATCAGTGTCAACCTTCCCAACTTGATCGTACATACCATTTCGGAACTGGAGACAACCCTAATTTTCTCATTGTCCCTAAGCTCTTAACAGATCAAGACAATTTTCAATCTTGGAAAAGAGCTGCCTCCATCTCCATTGCTGCCAAGAACAAAACTCCGTTCATTGATGGCTGTCCCAACCACCTCCATCAAATCCAAACTTTGATTCTTGTGTGAAATGTAACAACATGATCATGGCTTGGTTATTGCAATATGTCTCTCAAGAAATTGCTGCCAATATTATGTTTCAAGATTCAACAAGAGATATGTGGCATGATCTTCATGAGCGATTCAATCAAGGAAATGGCCTTAGAATTTTTCAACTCCAAACTTTGGTTCACAACATCAATTAAAGTTGTTAGATGTGATAATGCTAAAGAGCTGAATCTTACTTCTTTCTATGTCACTAAAGGTATTGAACATTTTTATTCATGTGTTGATAGACCACAACAAAATTATATGGTTGAAAGAAAACACCAACACATCCTAAATGTGGCTCGGTCTTTATTATTTCAATCTCACCTCTCTCTTCCATATTGGTCTTACCTCATTGATACAACTGTTTACCTCATTAATAGAACTCCTTCTCTTTTACTGAAGAAGAAAACATCATTTGAGTTACTTTACAACAAATTGTCTTCATATGATCATCTTAGATGCTTTGGCTATCTTGCATATGCTTCAACATTAGATAGGACTCGTCATAAATTTTCTCCAAGGTCTAAAGCTTGTATCTTTATTGGTTATCCTCATGGAATGAAAGCCTATATTTTACTTGATATTGAAAATCAACAAATATTTCATTCCAGAGATGTAATTTTCTATGAACAAATATTTATTTTAAAACATGACAAGTCTAATGTTTCAACTGATCAGTTATTGTTGTCTAAGGTGTTTCTTGCAGGGACTAATACTTCTCCTGCTCCAAAGACGTCTCACACTGTGTCACAACCAGCCACAACCTCAAAAAGTGGTAGATTTGTTGCTCGCCCCTCTTATTTTAGAGACTATGTTTGTAACTTAAAAATATCTGATTCTACTACTACTCACCCCTTATCTGATTTTCTATCTTATGATAGGTTAAGTGATCATTTTCGGGCTGTCATTCTTTCCGCAAACATTGTGGTAGAACCGTCTAGTTACAAGCAAGCTTTAACCATCCAGAGTGGCAACAAGCAATGAAAGATAAACTTCATGCGCTTGACAATAACAAAACATGGCAGATTATCTCTCTACCTCCAGGACAACACACTATAGGAAGCAAATGGCTCTACAAGATCAAATACAAAACAAATGGAGTCATTGATCGATACAAAGCAAGATTAGTGGCTAAAGCTACACTCAAAAGCAAAGTATCGATTACTTTGACACTTTTGCTCCTATCGCAAAATTTAACACTCTTAAATTACTTCTTGTTGTGGCTGCCATAAAAAATTGGTCTCTATGCCAACTTGATATAAACAATTCTTTTCTTCATGGGGATTTAAATAAAAATGTCTATATGACCATACAAAAGGGTTATAAACCCCATATTCCCCTTCCTTCAAATGCGGTTTGTAAATTAACCAAAAATCTATATGGCTTAAAACAAGCCCCTAGACAATGGTATCACAAACTCAGCACATATCTCATTTCTAATGGTTTCAAACAATCTCACTCTGAACATACTTTTTTCATTAAGAGCACAAATCATATCTTTATTGCTCTATTGATCTATGTTGATGACATTGTTGTTGCTTCAAATAATGATGTTGTTGTCTCTGAATTTAAAAATCAATTACATTCAGTATTTCAATTAAAAGACCTTGGTCCTTTACGTTTTTTCTTAGGGCTAGAGATTGGTCGTTCCAATAATGGAATATCTATGTCTTAACGCCCATTTACCCTACAATTATTAAGTGATACAAGTTATTTAGGTGCCAAAGTTTCTTCCACTCTAATGGAGCCTAACACAAAACTCAGCAAAGATGATGGGGACCTTTTACAGGATCCAACCATGTATAGGAGCCTAATTGGTAAATTTATTTATTTAACTATTACTCGTCTTGACTTCTCTTATGTTGTCAATAAGCTAAGTCAATACTTAACTACCCCTCGAACTCCTCATCTTCATGCGGCGCACCGTATACTTCAATACCTTAAAGGGACGTCAGGCCAAGGCCTCTTTTTCTACTCTAAACACCTCACCTTAATGCATATGCTGAATATAACTTTACTGGTGCAGATTTGTAACACCCTGGTTACCCCAAAACAGTTACGGTGAACCGGAGATTTGACTCGCTACCTGAGTCCTTTGGTTAAAAACGTGCTTCTAAGTGTTATTAATAGGCTAAGGTGGAAAACCAATCAAAAGGAAAAGATATATTTTATTTAATACATAAAATTGTTCATGGGCCCATAAAAAACATTTACAAATTATTTACCACTCAAAATGATCATTACTGTTTCAAATCTACAAACCCGCCGTCCTAAGCAGCAAAAATAGGGTAAACCCCTAGTTCCTCTGAGAACTCCTTGGCCGTGGCGGTCAAGCGGCCGCATATGTACACATCACCATCTAAGCTCTCCACTCAAGGCTGAGTGAGCTTTTTTTTTTCCTTTACCTGCACCACATAGCACCCATGAGCAAGGCCCAGCAAGAAAACACAATATATCATGAATATAATATCAACAATGATCATAATAATCTGATGGACCCAAAACGGGTATGTTTAAAAATTTATACTCGCAAGCGCACGAATCGTATTTATAGAATAGTTTTCGTGTAAGCACGAGGTCGAACCCAAAGGAGTTGTCTAAAATCAAAAAGAAAACTATTGTAAATCAAAAGTAATAAATTCTAACCTAGTTCCAAAGATTGATGAGTTTTAATATTATGAACATAAACTAAAAGATTGTAAAATAAAGCTATTTAAGGGAATAAAAATAAAGCAATAATGAGTTGACAATAAGTGTTAAAAGAAAAGATTATTAAGATACTAGAATCCACAAAATGTAAGTTTAATAATATTTATTAGTATATTGATTCCCAAGTTTTAGTGATAGTTAAAATAATTTAAACTATCCTTTTCCAAAAAGATTTATAATTTTAAACACAATTTTCTTATAAAAAGATAGGATTTTTCTTCACTTTTCAAAATTATAATTTCAAAGCATTTAGTGTAAATCAATCTAATGAAATAACAAATAAATCAATGAACATTATTTATAAGGCAAAACATAATATTTTTGTTCTAAGCATGGATGTGTACAATTTAATGACACATCTTACACAAAGAATATTATGTTTATGCACTAATGAAGAACAAAGTGTAAATATGTTCTAACAATCTAAAATACAAGATATTTAAGATGAAAGAAATATATGTAGAAGAAAAATCCATAAACTTTGTTGCATTACAAGGGAAATCAACATACAACATAAATATTACCTAGTTACAAGTTGCTTCATCATGATCTTAATAATCTTATGAAAAAGATTAGAAGCACATAACTAGAGTAGAAATTACAAAATAAATGACATACATACTTGCAAAATGCTCTTGAAAAACCCAAATGGAAGAGAGAATGGTAGAGAGAAAATGAGAGAAAAAGATGGTAACCAAAACATTAAGCACCCCCAAATGGTCTTCAAAAACCCCTATTTATAGCCAAAATGAGATTATTAAAATAATCAATTTAAATTAAGTAAATTGATTAAATTAATAATAATATGGTAAATAGGGGTAAATTTTAGGAGTGATGATGATTTTGGGGTAAAAAGTGTGTAGAAAAATGGGTAAAAATGTGGCATTTTAGACAAGGGGACAATGAGCAAATTTAAGGGCTCAAGGGGTGCTATATGGCAGCAAGAGGCGGCTGGGGCGAGCTGGGTATCTGGGCCGTACGGAGGGGCTGGCTGAAGGAGATGGCAGGCGTGGGCTTGTGAGATGGCTTGGGCCATGTGCTATGTTGTGGAGAGCTGGCCCAAATGGATTTGTTGCTGGGAGGAGATGCGGCAGGTGATTGATGAAGCAAGGAGGTAATGGAGGTAAAATGGGAGACAGGTGGCGTGGCTGGGCATTAGTGTATATATGCTGAAATGGTTGATGGCTGAAGCAAAGGGGAAGTGGGCCAGGCGTGGCCTTGGGCAGGTGCTGAAGGTAGAGGGAGTTGGGCCAGGCGTGGGCCTTGGAGGATATGGCTGCCACAATTTGCTATTTTCTCTTCATAAATGCCACTTTTGTTTTCTTTTCTCTTCTTTCTTTCAAGCATGCAATATAATTCCTACAAGATAAAAATAAATTAAATAATAATCAAATATTTTCAATTATAAATAAATCATATTAATTATTTGAAAATATTAATTATAATTTAATTTAATAAAGCATTTAAGTTCAAAAGAATTACATTTTTAACTTCTAACTTAACAATACAAATTTCATATAATTAAATTACAACATATTATAATAAAATATCTATAAAAACATATAAAAATCTATAAAACTACACTAAGACTAATAAATTAAAAATTACATAAAAACTTAATAAGTTAATTAAAAACTCAAGAACTAAGCAACAATTAGCATATAAAATATGGTAAAATAACTCTATTTTGTAGAGTTATCATAATCATTCAGGACTTTCAGTCCAAAACAGATAAGTGACAGTTGCAAAAGTCACTAAGGTGGGTTCCGTTCCCATTAGCCATGTGACGATAGGGTCACCGGGGCTTTTAGATAAGTGATTCTTTCACTAGCTTAAACAGGTTAGGTGCATGATGACTAGTCACCAACATAACCTACCTCATGACCATAGAGTCATAACCAGGGAACTTGTAATGTCCCAAATTTCCTAATAAGGTTTAGGACCTTAAATTGGGGGCCGGGAGGGCCATAATTGATTTATTATAGTATTTAATGATTATATGCATGTTTACGTGACTTATATTATTATATGATGGTAAATGCATGCATATGGGAGAATTTATTATTGTGAGGGTATTCTGGTAATTTGGCCACTGTGGGCGTAATTGTATATTTTGGGTGCATGATTGTGATTAATTAATATAGCCACATTATAAGGTGGATTGGTTTGAGCTATCGACATGAGATGATCATGAGATGTAAGTGTTCGGTCTAGTCATAACGGGTTTAAGTCCGGGGCTCGGGGTGAGTCTCGGGGTGAATTTAATGGTTAGAGCATTACCGGGAAGTAAAGGGTAATGGGATATGGCTTATTGGTGTTTGAGAATATTGGGAATAGCGGGAATTGGAGGGTGTTATTTGTGATTAATGAAATAGGTGCGAAAGGACGGTTTTGCCCTTGGTGGCTGCTAAGGTTTTATTTTAGACCTAAGGGTATTTAGGTCTTTTTACCCTAAGAGATATATATCATCCATTAAGGCTATAGAAGAGTAACAAAAAACAGAGCTTCTTTTCCTTCTCTCCCGATAGATTTTCTTCCTCTTTTCTCTTTGGATTTTCAAGCTCAGTTTGAGGAATTAAGCCAAGGAGCCAAGCTTCGCCAAGCTAGGGTTGTGCTCCACCATTGAAGAGGGTGTGTTGTTGAGATTAAGGTGAGTTTCTAGCCACTAGAACTCTTGGTTTTGCTCTGTTTTCTATGTTAAGTTTCAGCTAGTTTTTGAGTTGGAAACTTGGGAATTGGTTGGAGTTTTGGCTAGGGTGCTTGGGGTTGTGGTCCCTAGGACATGTGGGGATGGTTTTTGGGTTCTTTTGGCACCAAAAATGGGATTTGGAAGCATTGGAATCGAGTTAGAATTGAGGAAGTCGAAGAAGGAAGTTTCAGGGGTGGTGCTGTCTGGGGGTAGCGCTACAGCGCCCATCAGAGGGCGCTATAGCGCTACACAGGGCTCAGTTGGGCGGTTTGTGATTCTGTCTTGAGCGCTGGGGCGCTAGAAGGGCAGCGCTGTAGCGCTACCCTGCTCCTTCAGAACCCTGTTTTGGGTGTTTTTAAGGGCTTTTGGCTTGGGGTTTCAATCCTTAAGGGCCGAGGTCGAATCTACTCACTATGTGGGCATGTTTCGAGGTCCCGAGGGTGGGGTTTAGGTTAAGACCCTATCTTTGGTAATTTTCATTAATTGGAGATTATTTGGTTATGACTAGGTGACCGCTAAAGGATTAAAAGCTGATCATTCTCAAGGGTCGTTCCTCTAACCGTTCTAGCTCAAATTTGAGGTAAGAAAACTGCACCCTGTGTATTTGTGACATGCATGGCTGTTCTTGATGCATGTTGGTTGACTGTTAAACGTGGCATGCATGGTTGTTATTGGTGCATGTTGGATTGTTGAATATACTGCATATGATGCATAAGAAGCACGTGATTAGGACATGCTTTATATACTGAGTATGATATTGTTCAGAGCTTGAGCCTCTTTGGTTGCGCATGGTCCTATTTGTACTGGTATCTGTTAGTAAGCATGCTAAATACCTTGTTTATGGATATTGGACATGTGATATATGTTTGGTGGCATGGCTTACTTGTGTATGGCGCTGGCTTACTAGTCAGAATCGACAATAGTGTCAGGTCCGTTTGTGAAGCTGTGACTTGTTAGTTAAGTTCACCACGGGCTGAGCACTGGTCGTGTTTTACCGACCCAAGGGTCAGAGGTGGTAGTGCGTTGTGAACGCCGGGCCAAGTAAAGATTAGATCTAATCGAGGTCGGCATTGAATGACTCATATGGGGTATTAAAGCTGGACCGACCGGAAGGTCAATGAGAACTATAAGCGCTTGCCTGGTCTATGACCAGATGTTTATGGCCAAGGTATATGACCCCAGTGACTGTTTGTCACATGGCCAAGGGACGTTGTCCATAGCACGACTCTAGGGTCGAGAGGAAGGTTATGTTGGTGACTATTCACCATGCACCTGCCCTAATCAAACTTACGAAAAAATCACTTGTCAGTTAAGCCCTGGTGACCCTATCGTCACATGGCTAGAAGGAGCGATGCTCATTATTGTGGCTTTTGGCTATTGTCATCCATTTGCTTGGACTAATAGTCCTGAATGGTTATTATGATCGTTGTTGAGACTATGTCTCGCTTTATTGTGTTTTCTTGCTGGGCTTGGGCTCACGGGTGCTACGTGGTGCAGGTAAAGACAAGAGGAAGCTAGACCATCCTTGAGTTGGAGAGCTTAGGTGATGATGTGTACATATGCAGCTGCTCGTCCGCCACGACCGAGGTTTAAAGTGGAACTAGGGTTGAACCCTGTTTTGCCGCTTAGAACAGCCTGTTGTAAATATTTTCTGTAATAAACTCTGAAACTTTACTTTCAGGATCCCAGAATTTATATTAAACATTCTAGTGAAACGTTACATCTTAACCAAAGTTTTTAATCCTTAAACCGCTAATCATACTTAGTTCACGATTTTGGCCAAATGACTCGATTAGCGAGTTTAGCACTGTTTACAAGGTACACTGTAACGGTCCCTGGAGTTTGGGGCGTTACAGAACTTCGATCCCTAGCCATGTGACAAGCAGTCACCTAGGCCTTTGGCCCTGGCTCTGAGTAACTAGTCCTAGACTAGTCAAGCGCTTATAAGTTTCATCGACCTTAAGGTTAATCCAGCATTAATGCCTTAGAGTCATTCAATGCTGATATCGATTAGATCTAATCTTTTATCAGCCTTGCGTTCATGATGCTTATGCCGTTTTCGGCTCTTAGGTCAGTGATGCGTGACCAGTGCCGTCCTTGACTAGTCAGTGCCATACACAAGTAAGCAAGCTCTGCTAAGCATTTAATATGCAATCAATGTCCACATTTATCAACCAACATGCCTCAACAACAATCATGTATGTCATATACACGAGGTGCAGTTTTCTTACCTCAGGTTCGAGCGAGAAATAATATAAGAACGACATTTGAGAACGATCAACCTTTAGATTCCTTAGCGGTCACCTAGTCATAACCAATTGGAAACCATTAATAAAGTAAATCAATGAATGGTTCACAATCTAAAACCACACTCCCGGGATCAATCCCTCACTGTAACGCCCCAACTCTTGGGACCGTTACGGTGTGCCTTGTAAATAGTGCTAAACTTGCTAATCGAGTCATTCGGCCAAAATCGTGATCTAAGTATGATTAGCGGTTTAGGGATTAAACATTTTGGTTAAGATATAACGTTTCACTAGAACGTTTAACATATACATTGGGATCCCAAAAATACAATTCAGAGTTTATTACCGAAAATATTTACAACAGGCCGTCCTAAGCGGCAAAACAGGGTTCAACCCTAGTTCCACTTTAAACCTCAACCGTGGCGGTCGAGCAGCTGCATATGTACACGTCATCACCTAAGCTCTCCAACTCAAGGGTGGTCCAGCTTCCTCTTGCCTTTACCTGCACCACATAGCACCCGTGAGCCGAAGCCCAGCAAGAAAACATAACACTTTTCATAAACATTATCAAATGATTATCATTATAATCACACTGAATATAAAGCTTTCAAACCAATGGGTGCACATCACATGATTCTAGCGGGAGAGTGGCTGTTACATAAGCCACTAGCCTCCAAGCTCTCTTTTCTAGCGGGAGAGTGGCTGCTAGGTAAGCCACTAGCCTCCAAGCTCTGTTTTCTAGCAAGAGAGTGACTGATAGGTAAGCCACTAGCCTTCAAGCTCTGTTTATTCATCGACCCTCAGGGTCGGTCAGGCATTAATGCTCCTTGAGTCATTCAATGCTAGTAATCGATTAGATCTAATCTCTGTTGGCTTGCGTGATTCACGCTAAGGCCATTCTGACAAGTAAGTCAGCGCTTCCTGACCTGTGTCCAGTATCACTGCCGAACCTGACAAGTAAGTCACAGCTTCACAGCTGATACTAACACTTTTGTCGATCTGACTAGTTAGTTAGTACCATACACAAGTAAGCAATGCTATCAATATGTATCATATGCCAGTTATCCAAGAATAGGGCATTCAGCATGCTTACTAAACAGTTTCTAGCACAGTCATGATCATGCACAAACTCAGAGACTCAAGCTCTGACCAATCTCATATTCATCGTTCATGGCATGCCCTATCACATGTTTCTCGTGCATTACATGCATCACACTTAATTTTCCAGCATGCCTCAACAACAGTCATATGCAAATGGGCAAGATTTGTCAAGCATTCATTATGCTAGCAATGTTTACATTTAAACATCCAACATGCATCAATCATAGCCATGCATGTCATACTCAATAGTTAATCAACATGCATCATAATAGCCATGCATGTCATGCTCAATAATCAACCAACATGCATCCATAATAGCCATGCATGTCACATACACACAGGGTGCAGTTTTCTTACCTTAGATTCGAGCTAGTACCAATATAAGAACGATCCCTGAGAACGATCAACCTTTAAGCCCTTAGCGGTCACCTAATCATAACCAAGTATGAAACACCATCAATAACATGATAATCAAAGGTTTCACACCAATATCTAGCCCCCAAGAGATCAATCCAAACTAATCCAAGTAGTAGGGACACTCCCGAGGCCCATAGCTAAGTTCCCAGGGTCAAAACGAGCAAACGGGGTGAAAACAGGGCAAGGGCTGCGGCCCTAGCACCATGGGCCGCGGCCCCCAGGGTTCTCTGAGGCAAGGGCCACGGCGCCCAGCAAGCACAAATTCCTCACACCTGCTTCATCGAACTAGAGCCGCGACGCACAAGAACAGGGCCGCGGCCCCCAACCCTGGGCCATTCCCAAACGTGTTTCAAGCACTCCAAATCCTCCAAAAACATACCCAAACATTCTCCAATCATCAAATCAAAGTTCCCAAGCTTCCCAATACTCCAAAACCCTCAAAACCCAAAGCTCAAACCGACCAAAAACTCAACAATTAACAAAGTCCAATTCTAAGCTTAGAAACTTTAGAAACTTAAAACTTCAAACTTAGATTACCTTCGATTGGGTTGTTTCTTATCAAATCCTTCGGTTAAGAAGCTTCTAATCTTTCCTAGGATCACTACGCCTCGAGCCTCGCTTGATTCCGACTCCTAGAACTCAAGATTTCCTCAAAAAGGCTCAAACGGTAAAACAGACTATTTTGAGAGAGAACGAGAAGTTTCTAACATATGTTCTTATCTGTCAAGCTACTTCAAGCTTAAGTAACCTCAAATAAAACCTAGTGCTTGGGGTCCCGAAAACACCCCCGAGGACACTATAGTCAAAACTTCAAGAATTCCATCCTGATCTCAAATATTCCCAATCTATCACCAAATAAACATTTCTATTACCCCAAAATTGACCCCGTTACGATAAAACCGCTAACTCATAATCTAAGACCGTCTCATGCCGCATAGCTCGAATATATCTCCATAATAATGAAATCTCATGCACATATTACAATATGCACCCAATTTACAAATATGCCCTCAACATGCCAAATTACCAAAATGCCCTTGCATTTAACATATGAGCCCATATGCATGCATTCACCATCATATAATAATATAATTCACATAGACATGCATATGATCATTAAATATCATAATAAATCAATTATGGCTCTCCCGGTCTCCTAATCAAAGTCCTAAACCTTATTAGGAAATTTGGGGCATTACACTCACTCTCGGGACTCTCAATCTACCCAAAAGGGGTAAAGGAACCAACCCCCAAGCCTTAAAAACCATCCCGAGCCCTAAAAATGACATCCCCTGAAATTGACCTAGTGCCTAGGCGCTGCCAACTAGCGCTGGGGTGCTGCCCTAGAAACAGAGAAGGCTATTCTCTGCCTTGCATAGCGCTGGGGCGCCAGGACTGGTGCTAGGGCGCCAGCTTCAGACTAGAAAAGTTTCTGGTTTTCCCTCCTTGCAATTCCCCTTGAAACCAGCCTTCCAAATCAATCCCAAACCTTACCAAAACATCCAATTCAACCCCTAAACTTCATCTACATCATACCCTCATCAAAACCCAAGCATCCAAGCCCAAAAACTCCCATTGATTCCAACTATCCATATCAAAATCTATAAGCTGAAAACTAAAAGAAAAACAGAGAAACTCTTGAAATTCATGGATAATATCTTACCTCAAACTAGTTTTGAACCCCCTTCAATGAATGAACCAAGTCTATAACCTCCAAACCTTGATTTCCTATCTTAATTCTTCAATTTGGGACCAAAAATTCCTAAGGAAGATAGAGGGAAGATGATGTACGGGAGAGAGAAACCTTGCTCTGTTTCCTACAGGTTACCAAAGTCATACATATCTCAAGCCAAATGACCTTAATGCCCCTAGGTCAAATAAAGAGTTTCTAAAAACTCCCAAGGGTAAAATCGTCCTTTCCAACCTATTTCGTTAATTATAATTAACAACTTCCAATTCCCGCTATTCTCGATATTCTCAAATACCAACAATTCATATCCCGTTACCCTTTTATTCCCGGCAACACTCTAATCATTAAAACACCCCGAGTCTCGAACTTAATCCTATTATGACTAAACCGCTACTTAATATTCAAAGATCGTCTCATGCCGAATAACTCGAACAAATCCACATTATAATGTGGCCTCAACAATATATCACCGACATACATAAAAATATACAATTACGCCCTGTCATGAAATGTGGACCCACATGCATGCATTTAACATCATATTATAATGTAATTCATATAAACATGCATATATTCATTTAATGACATAATTAAACAGTTATGGCTCTCCCGGCCTACTAATCCAGCCAATAAACCGCATTAGGGATTTTGAGGCATTACAAGATTTATCTCTTAAAAAAATTTCAGATGCAGATTGGGCTTCGTGTAGTGATACCAGATGATCAGTTTATAGTTTTTGTGTCTTCATTGGCCAATCACTCATATCTTGGAAGTCCAAGAAGAAAGCAACTGTCTCTCGCTCTTCAGCTAAAGCGGAATACTAAGCTACGACCAATGCAACGTGTGAGATTACTTGGCTACTGTTTTTGCTGAAAGATTTCAACATTCATCACTCCCAACTAGCCATCTTTTATTGTGATAACATGGCTGTCATTCACATCTCTAAAAATCCGGTCTTCCATGAAAGAACAAAGCACATTGAGATTGACTATCATCTTGTTCGTGAAAGAATTCAAGATGGTTCTCTCAAACTCATTCATGTTCCTTCCAAAAGCAACCTCGCTGATGTCCTCACAAAACCCTTGTTCCCAGCTCAGTTCAAAGAGTTAGTGTCCAAGATGAATGACAAAAATCTGTACATTTCATCTTGCGATGGTGTATTAGAATAATTATAAAGATCAGAGGTTGTTATTTTTTAGTCTAGAGTTGGTTATAACCATCTTGTACTCTTTGGGCCTATATATGCAACCCCTAACTTGTGTTCGGATTAGTTTTTTTTTAGGTTTTCAATATAATTGCAATTGGCTTTGTTTTCTCTATTCAGTTTTTTACCTCTTTTCCTAACAGAGTTCAAACCGTCTGTTTTCTACCCGTATAAAAAAACTCAGTCACGCGTGCAATTAGCTGTTTAAACTCTGATTTGAGCACTGTAAATTATTCGAAATTTTCTAAAAATTGGTGGGATGTCTGCTATAACTATAATATACACAATCATGAAAAAAAAAATTAAATTATAATTTTTCTAAATGCCAAAAATATTCCCCTACCAAAAAAACTATCCTGTCATAGCATATTATCACTTTCACACCTTGAAACAATTTTTTTTTTTTTATAGAATATAAAATGAAAAAAAATCTTGTCATGTTTTACCAAACAAACTTTATATTTTTAAAAAGAAATTATATATATTTATGGTTGTGGTCCTGGCATATGGATAAAATGTACTATGTTCTTAATATATATTTGTCGGAATATATAAGATTTGCACTAGTGGCAGATATATATAAAAATCTCTATATATATATTTATTTATTTATATATATATGTGTGAACATATTAAGTCACTGTTTTCGTATATGGTAATAAAGCAATCAATGAAATCTCAACAAAATCTTCACATAGATTTGGACGTGATAAATGTACAGTGAAACACTTGTACTCCTCATTACAAATGTGGAAAAAATGTGACTGCAAATTACAGAGAGAGACTATACAAATACAACATACACTCCTTTTTCATATATATATATATATAAATATATATATATTCTATCGTCTTCTAAACTTTTCTTCTTTTTTTTTTCAATTTTAATCTCGTGATATAGCACAAGTCCAATCAGATTTGATATAATATATGGTCCAGCAAGCACTTATATTTTTCTAGTTCCCTCCAACTTGCAGCTCATCATAACATATATATATATATATATTATATCTTCATTAGATACTATATTATATAGTTCTACATTGGATAATCCTACGTAAAAGTATAAGACTTATGACCTCACTCACGTGACATATTTGTGTTGGCACATGCACGTCGACATGCATTGATTATGTATTACATGCATCTCAAATATATATAGGAAATTCAATACTGTGGATGACACTTATGTTCCTATCCATAAGAGCATCTTTGTTTTCAGTATATAAAAAAATTGTAATTCAATTATTTTTGTACGATGACATATATTATAATTATAACATATATTTTATTAGCTTTCAAAAATTCTAAATAATTTACAGTTTAAAAAGTTAGTTGTACATGTGTATATTTTTTTTTTTATACAAGTGTAGATGACTATTTTGAACTCTATTTTCAGCACTGTAAATTATTCATAAGTTCTCGAAAACTGATGGGGTGTCTGATATAACTACAATGTACCCCGTCATATAAGAAAAATAGGTTATAAGGAGCAAAAGTAGCACCCCTACTATATATATAGGGGGTATTTAGTATGGGGTAAAGTAAATGTGAGAATGAGAATCTAAAATCCTTCTTATGTTTGGTTCAAATTTTAATGAGTAAAGTTAATAATTTGTGTAGGCCCCACATGTATTTTAAAAGTAAAGTGAAGCATTTTGTACACAAGAGTTTAATATTACTTCCATCCTAAGTTCCTCTGTACTTTCCAAGACAACTCAACTATTCAAAACAAACACCCCCATAGGGTAATTCTATAGAAGGGGCGCTACTTTTGCATTTATCAGTAGAGACATCTCTGTTTTTGGCAAGTGGAAAAAGTATAACCCAATTTTTTTTATATGACAGGATACATTGTAGTTGTAGCAGACATCCCACCATCTTTGAGATTTCGAATAATTTACAGTGCCAAAAATATGGTTCAAACGATCAGTTACACGCGTACTTTTTTTTTTTTTTATCCGCGTGCAATTGATTATTTTGAACTTTGTTCTTGGACACTGTAAATTATTTGAAATTTTCCAAAAAAATTGGTGAAATACCTACTATAACTATAAAGTACATCGTCATATAAAAAAATTTGAGTTATGATTTCTTCACGCGACGAAAACAAAGACGCCCCTACCAGTAAGAGCAAAAGTATACTTGGTGCTGCTACTATAAAATTTCCCTATATACATGTATATTATTATGAGATGGCTAGACTGGTAGTTGGATATTTGAACTAATAAACTAGTAATTTTTTTTTAAAGTTAGTCACCAATAACTTTAATTTATATTAGAAAAAAATGCCAATATATGTTATATTTGATGCATCTCCCTCTAATTTCTCAAGCCTCTGATTTTCATAATTAATTTGTCATTTTTATTTAATTACTTGAAAAAAATAACTTATATATCAAAGCCCTCACTAAATCTAAACATATAATTAGTTTTTTGAATTAAATTTCTTGTTCCACCCTTAAATTATACATACTGATGTGATTTTTAGAGAGGACCGAGTGAGAGAATATTGATATACTTTTAATTTTTTTTTGAGAATTTTTCATTAGTAATTTTTTTTAATTATATTTATTTAGCCTAACTATAATAATTTTTTTTAAATGACCTAAGTCACCTCATGTGACTCCACTTGTGAGGGTTGGTTTTTCTATTGAGAAAGAGTTTGATTAAGGAATGATATCATAATAATTTAATAAATGCCATCATCATCTAAAACTTCTCTTCTAAATTTGAATTTTGGCAAAGGTAGCTATACTAATAGCTAAGAACTTTTGCTTGTAACCAATGAAATAGAAAGATTAAAGATTGGTTTTATTAATTAGCTAGCTGTCTATTTAGTTTCATTCAATGCTACTATAGTGATACTATATATATATTTATATATAAATTGGGAGATTCTTGAGTGCACTCTTTAGTATTTTCAGTACGGGATGATTTTTGATATAATATTTTTTATTGTGTATATTGTAATTATTTAAATAATTTTGTAAATTTTCATAAAATTTTAAAAATTTTACTGTGCCAAAAATGAGATTTAAACAAATTAATTTCTACACACATAAAAAAAAATTGTCACGACTGTAACAAATTATATAAACTTTATTTTCAACACTGTAAATTATTTGAAATTTTCTAAAAATTTATTAAATCTTACACATTCATAATATATATATATATATTGCACCAAAAATCATTCAAGTATCAAAAACACAAGAAATGCACCGATGTACCTTTTTCGAAAGACTTACTGTATATAGCCCCACCCTATAAATATATGTATATATTATAATAATCAACAAATAAAATTCATTTTATATAAACAAATGATTTTTAAACAAAAATCAATGGACTCAAAAATCGCTTTCCATCCAATTGACATGGAAAATTAGGTTCTAGTATGATTCTCAAAAGTTCTCTTCTCATTTTTTTTCTTTATAATATTTTTTATTGCCACAAAATTAATCAAAATCTTTTCATGGTCAATAATTAAAGACAAAAAAGTTAGATGAAATATGACAACATGGTGATCATCAAAATCAAAATAATGATCACGCCGACTTGGTATAAAAATCACATGCAAGTTATTTCATATATATATAAAACAAAGAATTACCTTATTCTGCATTGATTTATATTATGGTACATTAATTCAATTATTGTGATCCCCACTAGCTAGTCCTTTGCTTTGCTTTTTCTTTTTCTTTTTCATTTGATTCTATTTTTATTGATCATAGTACATCTCTGCAACATGTTCCTGCTTTCTATCCATGCATGGTGGTTCTCTTTTTTCTTTTATTTTATATTTTATTTTTTATTATGTGGTTTTTACTATTTACACTTTTATTATTACCCCAATCAGTCAACTTTTATGGTTTTGCAAAGAAATGTCAACCATTGATTGATCGGACAGGTCTTTGAGATCATATCAAAGTTAGCTTGACACGAATATATATGGAATCTTGAAAAAAAAAAATAAGACCAAGTCCATCTCTATTTTGGATTTTGTTATCATGTGAAATAAGTAGGGAAATTTGACATTTTATGCTAAAATTAAACACATGGTGTTTAATTATACTACTTAATTATATATTTTTTAACTATTTTTTTAATTCTTTTTCATCCCAAAAATACCTTTTTTCTAAACCCAAAAAAAGTCACCTTCATTTCTCTCTCTCTATCTCAGACAAAAAAAAAACACCACGGCTTGCAGTCAGTCGGACCTCCACCCACCACGACCTCAGCCAGACCTCAGCCGGACCTCCCACACACTCAACCGACCTCCACATTCATTTTTCTCACCCAAAAGCAATGTGTAAGTGTTTTTTATGCAAAATATTGTTGGCTTTTGTTATATTTAGTATAAGTTGTATGGATCTGCACATTGTTGGTAAATTATTTTCGTAAAAGTTAGTTACAAAAATATCTTTCCTAGTTATGAAACTAGATTTGTAAACTATTGTTACAAAAATAAAAAAGTAGTTACGATTTTGTTCGTAAGTTTTATGTACAAAATAATTCTAAAACTAATTTTTGTAAATATTATTTACAAACATATAAAAGATATTTACAATTTTGTAACAGATATGTACAAGTTTGTAAACGTTGATCACAAACATTATATTTTACTGCTTTTATTTAAGATTTAAAAGTCATTCCGTATTTACACTTTTGCCACACCGTGTTTTTATCCAAAAATTCCATATTTTTGTAATATACCGTATTTTTCATAATTTTTTTAACTTTTAATGCATTTTTGTAGATTTCCCATAAAAATAAACAAATAAATGAGAATAATTCCAAGGCTAACAAATTCATCCATTTAGTGAATGAATGGCGAAAATTTCAAATAATGATTACCAAAATGAGATTTATCTCATGTAATAAAAAACCAACAAAAACTTCAGTTGTGATTAGGAAGGAAATTACTTCTTTTACTGTCACTGAAAAATTACTATGCTCAGCTTATTAAAAGACAGTGAAAAATGATCTTGAAGTTAGAAAAAGAATTTTACCAAAACTTTTTCGAGTTGTTAGGGTGTCCCTACATAACCAACCATAAAAACAAGTGGTTGTAAATATACCACATCGAGAAAACAGAAGAATTATAACACCATTACCATAAATAAATACGCCTGATAGTGTATGGGAAATGTATATATAAACCATTCTGCTCAACCATACTTGCTTCTAAATTACAAGTCATAATGGGAAAGTGCTTAGCTACATTTCACATCTATAATTTTATTAATGTAGTATTTTGGAAGACATATATTTTATATGTTATGCATTTTACCACTTTCCAAATGTGAAAGACTCTTACTCGAAGTATGCCTTTACTCTTACTCGAAGTAAAGGCATAATTATCTCGAATAGCAGTGCTTCAATGAATACTTCAAAACATGAGTACTTACTTTCGAAAATGGTGCTCAATATAATGTGATCACGAGCAAAAGCTATATTTGACCATTAACGAGATAATTGGACTTAATTAATTTTGGATGATATTTTATAAGAAATCGACATTAAGTATGTGATGAAGGGTGACTGGTCAAATTGTATAAGTTTAGAAAACTTACTGTTTTATTTTAAATATCTAGTTTTTTGTAGTTTGATATTTTAAATTTATGATGGTTGTAACAAAATAAGAAAATATCTCATTGATTATAAGATATTAGGTAAAGCTCCATGTATGTGTAAATATAAGAGGTAATTAAAATTATAAATGTGGGTTGGTTCGACGTGACACAACCTATGTTGAAAAATTAAAGATGAGGATTTGAACCACCAACCTCCCCTTTAATAAAGGGCTAACCACTAAGATAAACATGCATTTATTTGTTTAAATTATAGTTTCAATTATTTTTATATGTTTTTCAATAATATTTTACACACAACTATATTAAAAATATTTATAATTATCAATTATTAGAATTTGAATGCTTACTAATAAATACTCATATATTTAACTCACAAATCTTAAAATAAATTAATATATTTTAAAATTATTTTAATTATAGGATTATAAATACTCAAAACTATATTAGACTTTTATTATCATTTTAATCTATATGTAATTAACAAATACATATTTATTATTGCTATTAACAAATCAATATTAAATTATTGGGCTTAATTCATGTCTTCTAGCATGTTGTGCTTTTATACTAGTTTGTTCGTTCTTACGTATTGTGCCTTCAAGCTTATCGTACATTCATACTTGACATCTAGGCTCGATACAACACACAACATTGTGTCATACTTGATCCAGACCCATCTTTTTTGTTTCATGTCGTGTTTTGCTCGTGCCTTTCGAACTTGAACAGTGTCAAAAGATCAGCTCACATTTACAACTCTAGTTGTGACATTGTAAAAAGATGTGACAATTCTTATTCTAGGAAATATCAAAGAGTTGATTATTTATTGACTTCTTTATTATTTCTTTTCACATCAAGTTCTAATTTTTTTAATATAAGCTAAATATATTTATATATTTTATAAATTTATGTAAATATTTATATATTTTTTATTATTAAGCAATAAAATTATACTTCTTGACACACGCTAATATACAATTAGATTATTAGTACTAATATTTTTTTTAAATATATTATTCATGTTTATTTGTTTTTATTTTGTAATTTATAAAATAAAATTCAACTTTGCAATTTTAGTTTTTTTCTTTCAAAAAATTGTTGAAAATATATTTTTTAATTTTATTAGTAAAATAAAATATAAGCATGCAAAAATATTTTTTATACAAATAGATAATTTTGCACTAAGTAAAAATAAAGAAGGAGTGTAATTTTTTTTAATATTTTTAAAAGTTTTTTCGGAAAAAGTAAGAAATAAAAAATATATATACATATAAAAATCTTTATTAATATATGAAATTTTTAATGTTGTTATTTTTAGAAATATAAGCATGTGGTGATAGTGAAAGTGTTTGCCCATAGGATTGCTATAATACCACCATTTCCATTCTTTCACGAATGAAAATTTATGACTAGGAAAAAAATCATATAAACAAATCACTTAAAGAAATTTAATATAATAATAAATAAAAAATCCAAATACCATGACTTTTCTTTAAGAAATTATAATAAATGAACTAAAATAATTACATTAAGAAGCTAATATCTTCATTTTAAAAATTGTAGATAAATAATAATTTTAAATTGTTGATTATTTTTTTATCATTTATTTATTTATTTAGGAGCGTATGACTTTAATATAGTGGTATATGTATATTAGTTTTATTTTAAAGATATTGATATTTTAAGTTTTTTATGGGTTGTTGGTACATTATTTTCCAATTATTATATATGTTTTTTGTAGTATGATATATCATTTTTTTATGATATTTTGTTTCTATCTTATTATGCATAATGGTAGTATATAATTTTGTATCATGATATATACATTTTAATGATAGTAAATAATTTTGTCAGCATAGTATATACATTTTTTAGTAATAATTTTGTAAGTTTTGTTGGTATATTATTTTTCAACTCAATACATGTATTTTATGGTACAGTATATTATTCAATAACCCATAAAAAACGAAAAAAAAAATCAAAATAACTTTAAAATAAAAACTAATATACATATACCATAATATTAAAATATTTATAATAAAATAGTATTTTGCTAAAGGGCATATTTGGTAGAATATAATATTAAAAATGTGGTTAGGTTATTTTACTACAAAATTAAAAACATAGACATTTACTTACTTTAACACATCATTAAGAGGTATTTGATACAGGAGTTTGATTTAGTAGTAATAAGAATGTCAAATTTAACTCGTATTTGATAAATTTATTTTTGATGACTTTGAGGTTTGTATTTCCAAGCGGATTTTATTTTTTAGCTTGATTTGAGGATAAGCTTAACTTCTTTAAACACTTGAGTTTCCCATCTCTTAATCTAAATTCAATTTTATCATTTTAAAAAGGGAATATACTCATTTAGTACCCTATGTTTTTGCAAAGTATCATTTTGGTACCCTCTGTTTTCAATAATGCTCATATGGTACCCTAAACTCAGATTTGATAGATAAAATTTTGTCAATTTAATCAAACTGCTGTCAATTATGTAAGTTACAAATTTAAATTTAATTACATAATTACATATAACTGATGACCTTGATTAGGAGGCCGGGAGGGCCATAATTGCTTTATTATGCTATTTAATGATAATATGCATGTTTAGGTGTATTAAATATGCATGTGAACCCATTTGTGGTTAATTGAGTGATTTTCATATTTTGGCAATTTCGGGCATTTTTGGCATATATGTGAAATGGGCGTGGTGCTTTGTTATTATTTGGTTATGCCAGGGTTACCCAGCACAAGACGATCCTAGGAGGTAAGCTAGTGGGAAAGTCACAACGGGATTTAAGCTTGACTTGGAGTAAGTCAAGGGGTATTTAGAGCATTACCGGGTTATTGGGTAATGATAATTAATATTTGGTGGTAAATTGGGAGTTAGTAAGATCAGGGGGAAATTCTTGAAGTTTTGACTATAATATCCCCGGGGGTGTTTTCGGGACCCCGAGCATTAGGTTTTATTGGAAGCTACTTAAGCTTGAAGTAACCTTTTAAGAAAATAAAAAGAACGTTCTGTACGTTCTCTCTCCCTAAAGTTTCCCTTTCGTCTCCCGATCGCGTTTTCAACGATAACTTGAGTTCTAGGACTCGGATTCAAGCGAGGATCGAGGCATAGCAATCCTAAGGAAAATTAGAAGCTTATTAGCCGGAGGATTTAGTTGGAAACAACTCAATCGGAGGTAATTCAAGTTTTAAGTTCTAAGTTTTTAAAGTTTTTAAGCTTGAATTAGACTTTGTGTTTTGATGAGTTTTTGGGTGATTTGAGACTTAGGTTTTGTTGGTTTTGGATGATGGGGATGTTTGGGAACTTTGATTTGATGATTTGGAGATGTTTGGATATGCTTTTGGGAGGTTTTAAAAGGTTGAAAACGAGGAAAAATGGCTGGTTCGAGGTAGGGCCGCGGCCCTGTTCTTGGGCGCCGCGACCCAAGCTTGAAGAAACAAGTGGAGGTTCTGTTTTGCCTAAGGGCCGCGACGCTTGTTGTAATTTTTGGGTAAATTAATGTTTTGAGCATGGGAACTTAACTCTAAGGGCCTGGGATCAATCCTACTACCTAGTTGAGTGGGATTTGTTGTCCCGGAGGCTTGGATTGGGTTTGGAAGTATTTATTTACTCATTTTTTATGAGGTTTTATATTATGGTTGTGACTAGGTTATCACTAGAGGCTTGGAATTAGGATTGTGCTTGTGGCTCATTTGTTGGTAACTTGTGCTTGGACCCAAGGTAAGAAAACTGCACCCCATATGTGACATGCATGGCTGTGATTGATGCATGTTGGATATTGAATGTGAACATTGATAGCATAATGTATGCTTGGCAATTTTGCCCATTTTGCGTATGGTTATTATTGAGGCATGCTGGATGATTAAGTGTGATGCATGTGATGCACGAGAAACATGTGATTAGGGCATGCCATGAACGATGAATATGAGATTGGTCAGAGCTTGAGTCTCTGTATTTGTGCATGATCATAATTATGCTAGCAACTGTTTAGTAAGCATGATGAATGCCCTATTCATGGATAATTGGCATATGATACACATTGATAGCATTGCTTACATGTGCATGGTACTGACTAATTAGTCAGATTTGGCAAAGGTGCTAGTATCAACTGTGAAGCTGTGACTGATTAGTCAAGTTCGGCAGTGGTACTGGGCACTGGTCACGTTGCACTGACTCATCAGTCAGAATTGGCAAAGGTGTTAGTATCAACTGTGAAGCTGTGACTTATTAGTCAGGTTCGGCAGTGGTACTGGGCACTGGTCACGTTGCACTGACTCATTAGTCAGAACGGCCTTAGCGTGTTAACGCAAGCCAACAGAGATTAGATCTAATCGACTATCAGCATTGAATGACTCAAAGAGCATTAATGCCTGACCGACCACAAGGGTCGATGAACATCATAAGCGCTTGAAGGCTAGAGGCTTACCCAACAGCCACCCTTCCATTTGAATTAGTGACTTGCTTATCAGTCACTCAGTATGGTTTACCAGAACCTATTGAAGGCTAGAGGCTTACCCAACAGCCACCCTTCCATTTGAATTAGTGACTTGCTCGTCGCTCACTCAGTATGGTTTACCAGAACCTATTGAAGGTTAGAGGCTTACCCAACAACCACCATTCCGTTTGAATTAGTGACTCGCTTGTCGGTCACTCAGCATGGTTTATCGGAACCTCAAGTGTTGCGACACTCATCTGATTAGGATTGACTTGATAGTCCTCCAATCAGAAGGCCGGAATTTCTTATCCTGGATACCCCAACATCAGTTTGAATTCATTTACATGCTGAATAGAGCTATGATTGCTAGGCATGCCAGATATGATTTGATATCATGATATGACTGTTTATGAGCATATGAGTTTTCTTGCTGGGCTTCGGCTCACGGGTGCTTTGTGGTGCAGGTAAAGGCAAAAGGAAGCTGGACCATCCTTGAGTTGGAGAGCTTAGGTGATGACGTGTACATATGCAGCTGCTCGACCAATACTTGGGCGAGGTTTGAAAGAGGAACTAGGGTTAAACCCTGTTTTGTCGCTTAGAACGGCCTGTTGTAAATATTCTTTTGTAATAGACTCTGAAATTATATTATTGGGATCCCAATGTATATATTAAACGTTCTAGTGAAACGTTACTTCTTAACCGAAATTTTTAATCCCTAAACCGCTAATCACACTTAGTTACACGTTTATGGCCAAACGACTCGATTAGCGAGTTTAGCACTGTTTGCAACGTGCACTGTAGCGGTCCCTGGAGTTGGGGCATTACAATAATTGAAATTAAATACACATCAATATGTATTTAACATTACTCATGCCAAATAACATAACATCCATTCTTTTCTCTTTATATTCATTTTATTTTTTATAATCTCTTATAAATTTTTAAAATAATTTTTAATGTATTTCCACGTTTATAATTTATTATTTAAAATAGTTAAAGCATCTTTGGTATTCTAAATTAAAATAATAATCATAACTTTTAATTTTATTTTTTAACTAAAAAATAAGAATAAACATAAACATAAATAATTTATAATTAAAAAATATATATTTTATTATAATTAAAATCATTAATAAAATCACAATATTTAATTTTCATTTTTTAAAATTAAAGTATGTAAAAGAAATAGTACTAGAAATGATAATTAACAATTTTAATGTATATTTTGGAGGTGGGCTGAAAAAATAGATTTTTATAATTTCTTGATAGTTAATGAGAAAATTTTGGAGGAGAAAACAAAAGTTTCAATAGTCCCATCCAAATAAAAATAATAAAACCAACAATCAAGAAAATCTGTTTTAAAATGGAATGAATCCAAAAATATAAATGGGCTAATTAAATACAATTAATGACTAAAATAACATAAAGTAGTTATCCTAAATGAACATATATGGCACATTTACTAAATGGTAATCATAATAAATCAACATGAGAAATGAATGAGAATAAAATATTAAAGAATTGGAATCGTTATTTAGTTATATTGTTTACTAAATTGATCGGAAAGAGAATTACAAACATTTTATTTTATTTACATAATTAGAAAATATAATCGAAAGGATCTAATTTAACTAAATTACCTTCTATAGAAAATATATTTTTTTTTAAAATAAGATTTTTTAGGATAAATTTATCTTTTAACTTTTAATAATAAAATATAAAATAAAATAAATAAAAACCGATTACTAGTAATGGTATTACTTAAGAAAATAGAAAGTAAAAAAGTATTTCTATTGTTTTCTCTCATATTTTATATGTTATGCTTGCTTTTCATAATTTTACCACTTTCCAAATGTGAAAGACTCTTACTCGAAGTAAAGGCATGATTATTTCGAATACCAGTGCTTCAATGAATACTTCAAAACACGAGTACTTTCGAAAATGGTGCTCAATATAATGTGATCACGAGCAAAGGCTATATTTGACGAGAATGTGATGAATGGTGACTGGTCACTTGTATAAGTTTGGACAACTTAGAATTTCATTTTAAATATCTAGTTTCTCATAGTTTGATATTTTAAATTTATGATGGTTGTAACAAAATAAGAAAATATATCATTGATTATAAGATATTAGGTAAAACTCCATGTATGTATAAATATAAGAGGTAATTAAAATTATAAACGTGGGTCGGTTCGACGTGAGACAACCCATGTTGAGAAATTAAGGATGAGGATTTGAACCACCAACCTCCTCTTTAATAAAGGGCTAACTACTAAGATAACACATGCATTCCTTTGTTTAAATTATAGTTTCAATTATTTTTATATGTTTTTCAATAATACTTTACACACAACTATATTAAAAATATTTATAATTATCAATTATTATAATTTGAATACCTACTAATAAATACTCATATATTTAACTCACAAATCTTTAAACAAATTAATATATTTTAAAATTATTTTAATTATAGGATTATAAATACTCAAAACTATATTAGACTTTTATTATCATTTTAATTTATATATAATTAACAAATATATATTTATTATTGCTAATAAGTAATCAATATTAAATTATTGGGCTTAATTCATGTCTTCTAACATGTTGTGTTTTCATGCTAGTTTGTTCGTTCTTACGTGTTGTGCCTTCAAACTTATCGTACATTCATACTTGGCATCTAGGCTCGATACAACACACAACATTGTGTCATACTTGGTCCAAACCCATCTTTTTTGTTTCATGTCCTGTTTTGCTCGTACCTTCCGAACTTGTGCCGTGTCAAAAAGACCATCTCACATTTACAACTCTAGTTGTGACATTGTAAAAATGAGAGACAATTTTTATTCTAGGGAAATATCAAAGAGTTGATTATTTATTGAGTGCTTTTATTGACTTCTTTATTATTTCTTTTCACATCAAGTTCTAATTTTTTTAATATAAGCTAAATATATTTATATATTTTATAATTTTATGTAAATATTTATATTTTTTTATTAAGCAATAACTTATACTTCTTGAAACACGCTAATATACAATTAGATTATTAGTACTAATAATTTTTTTTTAAATATATTATTCATGTTTATTTGTTTTTATTTTGTATTTTATAAAATAAAATTCAACTTTGCAATTTTAGTTTTTTTCTTTCAAAAAATATAAAAAAAAAATTGTTGAAATTTTTTTTTTATTTTATTAGTAAAATAAAATATAAGCATGCAAAAATATTTTTTTTATACAAATAGATAATTTTGCACTAAGTAAAAATTAAGAAGGGCTGTAATTTTTTTTTAATATTTTTAAAAGATTTATTCGGAAAAAGTGAGAAATAAAAAATATATATACATATAAAAATCTTTATTAATATATGAAATTTTAATGTTGTTATTTTTAGAAATATAAGTATGTGGTGATAGTGAAAGTGTTTGCCCATAGGATTGCTATAAAACCACCATTTCCATTCTTTCACGAATGAAAATTTATGACTGGGTATTTAATAATTATGGGGAAAAAATCATATAAACAAATCACTTAAAGAAATTTAATATAATAATAAATAAAAAAATCCAAATGCCATGACTTTTCTTAAAGAAATTATAATAAATGAACTAAAACAATTATATTAAGAAGCTAATATCTTCATTTTAAAAATCGTAGAGAAATGATTATTTTAAATTGTTTATAATCTAAATTGTAATATTTTTATTTATTTAGGAGCGTATGACTTTAATATAATGGTATATATATATTAGTTTTATTTTAAAGTTATATTGATTTTTTAAGTTTTTTATGGGTTGTTGGTACATTATTTTTCAACTATTATATATGTTTTTTGTAGTATGCTATATCATTTTTTTTATGATATTTTGTTTCTATCTTATTATACATAATAGTAGTATATAATTTTGTATCATAGTATATACATTTTAATGATAGTATATAATTTTATCAGCATAGTATATACATTTTTTAGTAATAATTTTGTAACTTTTGTTTGTATATTATTTTTCAACTCAATATATATATTTTGTGGTACAATACTCATAAAAATCGAAAAAAAATCAAAACAACATTAAAATAAAAACTAATATACATATACCATAATATTAAAATATTTATAATAAAATAGTATTTTGCTAAAGGGCATATTTGGTAGAATCTAATATTAAAAATGTGGTTAGACTATTTTACTACAAAATTAAAAACATAGACATTTACTTACTTTAACACACCATTAAGATGTGTTTGGTATAGGGGTTTGGTTTAATGGTAATGAGAATGTCAAATTTAACTCATATTGATGATTTGGGGGTGTTTGGTACGAGGGTTTGGTTTAGTGGGAGTGAAAATGTCAAATCTAACCCATGTTTGGTAAATTTATTTTTAATGGCTTAGGGGTTTGTGTTTCCAAGTGGGTCCCATTTTTTAGATTGATTTGAGGGTAATCTTAACCTCTTTAAACACTTGAGTTTCACATTCCCTTAATCTAAACCCCCTCTAACTCTACTCCCTAAACTCAAACCTCATACCAAACACTCCTTGGAAGTTTGTGTTTCAAAGCGAGTTTCATTTTTTTAACTTGATTTGAGGGTAAACTTAACTCCTTTATGGGGTGTTTGGTATGAGGTTTGGGTTTGGGGAGTAGAGTTAGAGGGGATTTAGATTAGAGTAAAGATATGTGTACCAAAAATATGCACCCAAACATTACACACAGTGACAAGTGACGTATCACACTGCTTTTTAAAATAGTGGGTTCCAGTTTTAATAAATGTGATTAGCTATATTAAACTGCCACATCACTGTGTGTAATGTTTGCATGTATATTTTGGGTGCACATATCATTACTCTTTAGATTAAAGGAATGTGAAACTCAAGTGTTTAAATGGGTTAAGATTACCCTCAAATCAAGCTAAAAAATGGGACCCACTTAGAAACACAAACTCCCAAACCATTAAAAATAAATTTAACAAACATGAGTTAGATTTGACATTACTATTCCCACCAAACCAAACCCCATACCAAACACTCCCTTAAACACTTGAGTTTCAGACTCTTAATTTAAACCTCATCTAACTTTACTCCAAACAAACTCAAAATTCGTATCAAACAACGTTATTTTGCACCAACCACTTTTCTTATTGTAATACTTTGGTCGGCCCATTGGGCCATAGGCCCATAGTATCTCTGAAAGCACACAGATTAACAAAGCACACTTGAAAGGGGCCATCGGTTTGGTGAAACAATACACGCTTGTCACTAATGTTGTCTGAGTTTGTGTAACGTATAAATAAGAAGACAAACACAGTAACTCATCCTCTTCCTCTGCTTCCTTCCTACTCTACCATGCCCTTGCAGCTAAGCAGAGCTTGTTTTTGCTGACAATGGCTGCTGCAAACACAGTGCCAAGCTTCAGAGGTAATCTCTAAAACGAAACGATTTTTCTGTATTTTTTTTTTTAATTATTTCTTCAAAATAGATTCTGTAAATTTTGGGTTTGTTCTGAGTTTTGGTGGGTTGGTTGAATTGTGTTCATCAGGTTTTTAAAACTGACAAAAACAAGATGCTTCTGCTATGGATGGAAGGAACCTAACTAGGATTATAAATAAAAATTTCTTCCTATGGTGAAGAATGGAGAAATAAAATCTAGGTATTTACAATAAGAAAACTCTGAAGTAGTTATTCTAGGCATAAGTTTTTGTTAAAACAGGACTCGGTTTTATTTTATTATATAAATATATGTGTCTTTGTGTGTGTGTGTGTTTATTGAAGCAAGAACAATAAAGGGTGTGAAATAAAGCATTAACAACACCCCCTTAGAGTCTGATAACACAATTTGATGCACCATAGTTTCTAGGAAAAAAAGTGCCTCAGATTGCAGAAATAAAAGAGTCTCAAAATAAAGAAAACATTACATAAAATAAGGCACTTTCAAAGTGTCTGTGAGTCCTCTAGTTTGGTTCCTTCAGCAGCTCCATCAGTACTGGCTGTCAAGCTCACGAAGGATTGGAATGAACAGCTCTGGACTAAAGGGCTTCTCAACATAGTGATCGCCACCAGCTTGAATAAACCGCGAGCGCTCTTCTTCAACGTACATTGCAGAGCTTCCCACAATCCTGCTTTGCACGCCCATGTTTCGAAGCGCTCTAGCAGTCTATGATGACAACATAGGAAAAACAAGAATAAGGTGTGTGGTTTTATTGTACAAGCCAAACATATCAACTAGTTACTTACTTGTAAACTTATAAAGTGATGAGTCTTAGATTCTAGTATTTGGTGTTTTATATGATTTTTGAAATTAAGATGTTTGATGACTGATTTGAACATAAAATCATTACCTCAATCCCACTTATGCCATACAGATTTGGATCGATGACAATAAGATCGAATGTAGCTCCACCATGGATGAGCTCAATAGCAGCAGTACCACTCTCTACATCCTGAGTGTCCACTCCATAAGCAGCTAGGTAACTCTTCTCGAGCATTCTGCAGAATGGTACACTGTCCACAACAAGAGCAGTGAGCCTGTTCCTCCAGGTCATAAAGGTTTTTTTTTTGGCGTTGAAGTCTTCACCGGGTGGATTCCTACGCTGAGGCAGCTTCTCGCACCCATTTGCACGTACTTGGCCGGGTAAAAAGTATGAAGGTGCCATTTCTCTTCAGTCAAAAACCAAAAACAGTAAGCAAAATCAAGAGTATCTAGCATTATCTTATGTACTTTGTTTAGATTCTATAGAGTGTGTGAATTGCAATATTGAGTTGATATAATTCATTTGAAATTTTGTCTTTAAATGGTTGTGTTTGGCTAAAGCATAAGCATCTCTTGAAGTACATTATGAACAGGCTTTTATTTACTGGAACCATAAAAATGTTTAACTACATCATATCATTAGGTAGCATGAAAAACTAGATAAATTACCTTACTGAAATAAGGAATATGGCATCTATAGAATATAATTAACAGAACAACGATGATTATACAAGAATGTAATAAGAATTTAAATAGAAAAGATAATAACAAAGATGAAATAACAGAGGGACAATAAAAGGAGGCTATGCTAGGCATTTTATGAACTTACCAACAAAAATGTTCCAAGAGTGTATTTTGCTTCTTTGTTTTTTGCTTCCTTAAACAATAGAACCTTTCAAGATTTGATTGAATTGTCTGTCCCTCAGACTGGCTTATATAGAGAGTACAAGGGTAACATTTCCTGTGTCCTACCATTTCCGGTGGGCACAGTTGGCGGAAAGCGACAAAAAAAAAAGGGTGAGAAGAGAAATACCGGGATTTGCGGTGAGGTCTTGCTTAAATAGGTTCAAAATCCAGAAACCAGATTTTTCTTATCTGGGGAATATCTGATGAGATATTCAATGCTATGAATAAAAAACACGTGTGTTCGATCACGTTCCTGGCGTGCTTCTTTCCTTTTGACTAACGCTACGCTTCACTTGTCAAAGAAGAAAAATGCCATAACTGGACTAAATACAGCTAGCAAATTTATTTCATATGTTTTCAGTTAAGCGTTTTGAATTGTTTTACCATATATGTGTTGGTTTCCAAACTTGTTTAACTAATTAGTGTTCTTACCATATAACTAGCTCTAAGATGAATGCTTACAGTTTTATCAACTTATTGAATATCATTTTACATTAGAAAATCTGCTCCTTTTACCTATTCTAAAATCAAATCTCTCTTGCTATTCAAATGAATATCAGCTTTTGTTTGCCATTTTAACTAATGGTCATAAACTAGTCACATATTCACATCAAATGTATCAGCCTATGTTGAAAGGGCTTCTGTCTGAGAAAGTTACTAGAATTCTTCAATCAAGCTTCTACTTAATATGATCATGTGATACTATGAGATTTAATATACTATACTCATTTCCTTTTCTTTGGTTCTCAATTTTACTATTCTTTGGTGCACAATCTTAAACTCCATGCTGCACAAAAGTTGCACATGTACACAGGAGATTAACTACTTACAACTGATTATTGTATATCAATGACAATGTATGAGATAAACATCTATGTTTAAACTGCTCCTGCGATCATTGAAAAGAATGTTTTCTTGATTGTTCTGATAGGCAGTACATAAAGAGCTTACAAACATAATATCAGTAACTTTTCTCTAACTCAGTGTCCACAGATGGAGTAGTTCTACTTCTTAGTATGTACAAAATAAACATTCTTCAACCATTTAGGGCAATCTGAGTAGCAAACCAAGCTCCTTGACCGAGAACTCGGCGAATGCATATCACTAAAAGGATTAATGGCATTTTAAACTTCTCATAACATTTTAGGTTTGTAATTGTAATGCTGACATTTCCATGGTCGATACTGATCAACTAACTCATCACTCTAGCAATAATATCAAGACAACTTTTGTGTGTAAATCTTTCATCAAGCCAAAGTGGTTTTCGGTGGGAAGTCTTGTCCACAAAGATAGCAATTCTACCTGAGCCAATGGTTCCCTCCTTGATTGTTTCTGCTTATTTTCCTAATTCTTGGATTGAAGGATTTCCCATGTAAGCATTCTTATTTTGGGGCACTTAGTCTTCTTCAGGGTTCTTCTGATAATATTTTACTGGGTTTGAGCGTTTTTTGTTTATTCAAAAAAAGAAAGACTAATTAATATTGGTTGGTTGGTGTTTATAGTAAATAATGTTGTTGGTTTTTTTGTATGTACATAAACTGAATAGTGTCATTGCTGAACTGAAGAGTGAAGACTTACTTGCCCACATGCACAAGAGCATTACTGTAATTTTACCATTCAAGTCGACATCCAAGAACTTAAATTTATCACATCTGCTTCTACCAATCATTTGGGTCTCTTTTTTTTAAAAAAATAAATAACTTCTTATGTGATATGTTAGTCCCACAACTCACTCGATTCATAGAATTTCAAATATTTTGTTTATTGGCAACGGAAGGAAAACTAAAATAGAATTTCAATATCTAATTATTCTACATTGATATAAAGTCCCAACAAAAGAGAATTCAAGACATTCGAAAACAAGAAAATTGTAGCAAAGATACCAAGTTATCAAAATTTGATTATATAAATATATAGTGAAATTAATGACAATATTGCAGTTGGTAATAGAAGTTTAATATTGAATATAAGTTGTGTATAAAATTACAAAATTGAAAATATGGCAAACAATTCAGATTAACATAATCCATCCACTGATAATGATAATACTCGATTGAAAAAGGGCATTCCAAAACCTCCTTTCTTCCATGCTATAAATAATGTTGGGCAAATGTAGATTACAACAAACAATGTGTTTTGTCCCAATAAAGCACTCTCTGCCTCCAAACAAACAAACCAGGGGAAATGAAAAGGAAAAAAAAAATGAATTACAAAAATATTTGGAAAAGAATAGTAAAACGACAAACCCACCTTCAAAATGCATTCACACCATATACAAAAAATACACAAAAGATCAAAACCTCAAACCCAACAATTTCCTCTTTCTTTCTTTCTTTCCAAGCAAACCACCTAAGCATGGTTAGGGTCTATGGCAGAGCCTGTTCTGGCCTGCGAGATTCGATTAGCGTAAATGGTCACCAACCTCAATTGCGTGCTGTTGAGCCCCTCCAAGTACGGTAAGAAAGCTTTCCCGAGCATGATGTAAATATCGACGAGACAGAAAACAACCGTCTGGACCACCAAAGGTAAACGAAGATTTTCATAAATAAAACTATGGCAAATAATCAGACAGCTAATTCTAGATATTAAACATATGTGTGAATATTCTTAACAAACAATTCAAGTGCGTGATATCCAGATTCTATGATTGATCGTATGTTTCTCGTCAACATAATCATCAGCACATGTCTAGAACTAGTTCTAGAAAGAAATTTTCAACATTAGAGAAATAATAACTTATTTACCTTACGAACATCCGCGCTCTGGTTCCCAAAAGCTTCAAAGAGAGCAGGTAAAAATGACGGTATCTGAGTCATTAATTCATCCTGTGATAGCCGGCCCACAAGCTGACAAACAAAATAGGATTAGCAAGACAATTTTTCGTAATATAAAAGCCAGTGCATATTTATGAAAGCATCATTTGATAATTAAAAACATATTTTTGTTACTTAATATAAACCAACTATAAGATTGATGGTACAGGTTTTAAGGGGATGATACCTTTGTCAGACAATTTATGCAAGTAACAAGAGTTTTCTCGTCTTCGGTTACCAGTAAAGGCACAATCACCTGCACCATTAAAAAAATGAAAACTTAAACCAACATTCTTATTGTGCTATTATTATCTTATTTCTTCGTTGTCCAATCTTAAAAGCTGATGTTGAAAATCGAAAATTTCTAGAACTACTTACACTTAAACATCTGAACGGATCATACTGAGACAAAACAATCGTCAAGCAGTGCTCTGCTTCATTTGACACCTGTTCAAAACGGACCAGTTTTCAAATATGAAACATTTATAGAGCCACACAAACATGATTACAGTTACAGATAAGAAATTACCTTAGAAACTGTATCCTTTGTAACATGAAGCAGCTTCTCAATTACGATCTCAACAGAGTCTTCCATGGCGTCTTTCTGTAATACAAATAGAATTTTATTAACTAAAATTACACAATACGTACTGAGTAACAATATACAGACAAGGTTCTGTGTCAAATTGTACTTGATAACACAACATTGACTGGCCATTACTATAGTGAGTACAACAAACCTGGTTTTTAAGCATTTCAACAATCAGTGAAAGGGAAAGTTCCCGAATTGTTGAATCAGAATCATCCAGCACCTCAAGGATAACCGTCAAAATCTGATTAAAATACTGCAGAAATAACATGAAACCATCAATATGGGCTAGATTTCTTCACCAAACACCAATTAAATTTTAAAAACTAACATAACAAAGATAAATAAGCAAATACGAAATAATCAAGAAATTCAAGTAATGACTTGTATATCACAATTAGTTATTTAAGATTAAAGGAATGAACTACTGAAATATTAAATACACCTTCCAAATATGGATTATTTGATTTATACAAATAAACAGAAGAGGCTAGAATATTCTGCAAACATATTTCAAACCAAATCCAAAAGAATTCATGATATAAAAAATGCATACATATACATGATAGAACATATATGAAAGAGTCTAAATGAAAATCTATAGAAGTCTTAATATAAACTTATGGAAGAGAGTCCTCTTTCTTTGTACGCAATAAGAAACAAACCTTAGTCCAAATAGAGTGATCATTTGCCACAGAAGCCTCGATTAACTGCTGAAGTGCCCCATGCTTACTTGCACTAGGGTTTTCCTCGGATCCATTGGCAATCTATGAACACATAAATATATTATCATCATATAGTCATTATTTAATTTTATTTTTCAATGTAATTTTACTACTGCTGATAGCCTATCACCATAGTATTCTGACCCAGATAAACTTAAAGATATATTCCTTCCAACAGTAATTCAATATTTAACCAATCTAAAAAATCCTCAGTTACTGCTAGAAATTACTTGGAAACATCTCGAGTCACGGTACTCACCAGGTGAAGAATTTGAGGGATGCTGGGACCTGATTCTGGCATTGAGTTAACCTTCGCAGATTTAAGTTTTAAATTATGAATGTCCAACTCAGAAGTAGCTTCATTATCGTGTCCAATGCTTTCAGCAAGCCGGGCATGATCCAAGCCTATCAGATCCTTAACATCCAGTCGAGGAGTTGAAGAACCCTCTAAATTTACATTACTGTCAAAACTTTCCAACACACTGGTCCTGGAGGCCAGGTTCTGCCCACTAGAATTACTGTTGTATGTTAACTCCTTAGTTTTAAAATTAAGATCAGTGTTCGAGCCGGCATCGAAATTTTGATGCAAGTTCTCATGAAATTCATCAGAAGCTGCTTGACCGTAGCCGCTAGTTACCAAGGCTGATTCTTGGGTAGAACTCCATTTCCTGCCATTATCACCATCAACAGAACCAGCAGAGTATCTTCCAAAGAAATGACTCTTCTTTGAGCCACTACCGTATCCTTCTTCTGACGATGTTCCAACAACATCAGATGGATCATAAGACGACTTCGGCCGCTGGCGATCTTTCTTGCTCTGCAAAAAGTTCATCAAGTCCACTTCTATGCGAGGAGTATACTGTTTTAGAGCCCGTCTTAAAGAATTTTGTTCTTCGACTGATAAGCTAAGAATGAAATTCAGGACAGCTGTTGAATCAAAGTGGGAGTAAACAGATATAAAGCAGGTAATGGCAGCCTCCTTAAGTTTAGTGTTTTTATCGTGGACCAGTGGTGTCAACTTGGAAAGCCATAACTTTAAGATGCCACTGTTGACATAGCCTTCAGAATTAGCTGAATGCCTGTTAAAGGAACCAATAGCAAACTCAATAACAGCGAGTTTGGCCTTGGGTGAACGCTGTTCATCTAAAGAGCGAAGCAAAGCTGGTAACAGAGAGTCTGTACCATATGTCTTGCTTACAATATCCAGAGTTGTTGAACAAGGTTGCCTAACCAACTCCTTGGGATCAATTAATCGTGAGAAAACATGGGGCAAAATCCTTTCCATGTAACTCTCAAAAGGCTTTCGGCAAGATGGAATAATATCTGCAAGAGTTGAAAGTGCTGCCTGCGCAACTTTATGGTGGGGATCATCCAGATGTTGGAAAAATAACTTCATTACCTTCTCAAAATTTTGGACTACCTCTTGAACCCCCCTTGGGCCTTGCTGTAGCAAAGACCGGAGATAATTGAATGCAGCAACCCTGGCACACCAGTCAGAAGATGAACTCAGGCCCTCACTTAGGGCATCACTAAGAGATGCAGGACCATCTACATAATTTGACATTTCCCCAAGGGATAGCTGGCTATCATCAAAACTTCTCCTCCTGGCTGCAGACATCCGTCCAGCTACATGCTTTCTCAGGAGTGGCCTCTGGAAATTAGGAACATTACTGTTGTGAGAATCTCTGAAGTTTCCATCTCTGTAAGGTGTGTCCGAATACTGCCTGTCATGCACATGTCTTCTAGACTCCCTAAAGTCATGTTCTTCAGCAGAACCCCTATCTTGGAGTCGCTCCGAAGCCCTCTTTGCTGTATATGATGAAAATCCAGGCAAAGTTTCACCTGAGGCATTGCTTCGATAAGCCAATTTACCCGAATCTTTGGAAGCTTGAATTTGAGTGATAATATCAGACAAAACCAGTCCACCATTGCGGTTACTACTTTTACTGGTAGTATATGCAGTTGAATCTGTCATTAAAGAGTTTGAGAGATTATTAGAAGCTGAGAGAGCAGCAGGGTATGGTGGATCACGAGCTGATGGAGGTTCAACTCCTGCACTAGGGGCAAAAAGAGAGAAATTTAGCCGCTCACATATGAACCCAATTAACCAAATCCAACTTAGCATGGCAATGTCATCACATGATTATATTTAACTGAATTACAATTGACGTCTAGATGAAACAGAAAAAATAGGTAGACAAAGTTATAAGGTACCTAGATCCAGACTAGATGATCTGAGTGTTGAAGAATTATGTTTCTCTGACAAATCCAAACCTCTAAGCATGCTTTCAATGGCGCTGACCTTCTGTTTGCTTGAGTGCAACACACTTTCCAAACTGCGCTCAGTGCCTTTGCCCATCGACTTTGCTTGTGACAGTAGTAGTCCAGAAGAGAGAGATGTTCCTGAAGGTAAAGTAGAACTTCTGTCCATTGCAACAATCGCAGAAGTTCCATAACCAGGTAAATTTGATGGAGCAGATGGCTGAGTGAATCTATCACGAACAGAAGGAGAAGCATGTCTTCTATGTATGCCCCCATCCTCTTCATTGATTAACTGGAAAAATAAAAAATATTCACATCAGGCAACAAAGTGTTTGCCAAGAATATAGAAGCATCCATAAGAAGTCACAAAAAAATACCCTTTGAATGACCGGATCAAAAGACGAAAACAAGCGCCGTGAACGCTCTGGCCAGGTCTTTGAAAATAATCTGTAGCACATTCTTGCAGATGAGCGTACCTGTCAAATTTCACCAAAAAATAAAAAACTTTAAGGAAGCTAACCAGGAACCAAGCTGCAAATATATTATGAGCCCTATATGAATGAACATATCCACCAGCTAAAAAACAAAAAAAAAAGTAGCTTTATTGACAGTGATAAATATAACTTGACAGAACATGATTAGAAAATACTCCATAGTCCATATGATATATATGCACAAACACATTGACCATAGATGACCAAGCAAAATGATTAAACAATATAATTAACACACACCCAACTACAAATCCCCTTTTAAAATATATGGGGATCACACTCAAAAGATGCACAAAAAGCAAGCCATATTAAGAACAATCTTAAATTAAAAATAAACTGGTAACACTGGACATTCCTTCAAAAAGTAAATATGAACACAGAACACTGTAATAGCATGTGAAACGTGAGATATTTGAAATAATTTCTTTTACTTTTCCCAAGATCCACAAATCCCCCAAAACCAGATCAGCAGAAAAATACAACTTGAAACCCCACAATATTTGAAAAGGCATGCAATTCATGGCTAATCACCAGTTACGTGGCTTTGATAATTGAATCACACACCATGGCTGCAGCGATATAATTACAAACTTGACTGCTAAGCAATCCCCTCAAGATTAACATAGCATACATAACCCCAAATAAATGCCAAATAATTCTCTAGCAAATTATAACATACCTCACTCATTGCATCTGCAACACAACATCTTATGAGATCTTCATAAAGATCAGCTGACCGCTGTATTTCAGGGGCATCAGGCCAGTGTTCTAACACCAATAGTGCATATTCACAACACCTATTGCAATTGGGAATATAATTTTAATAAAACAATACAAGCATAAATCAATTTGTTCAAAAAAGTTCGTTTACATTCACACCTTGCACGGAGAACTGCATTTCGATCATTCTTTGCAGCATCTGCTATACGATTAAGTACACGTGCAACTTTGCAATTACGCAACATCTGGAAAATAAGGAAGATAAGGCACAAAGAAGCATGGAGCAGGAAAAAAAAAGATCATAGAAAATAAAGCATATAAATATAAAGTTGATAAACTTAAATTACCGTTTTTATGCAGTTATCCGCAGACTCTGCAATTACAAGTACAGTGATCACAACCAGCTTGAAAAGAACCTGATTACCATGTGATAACATTAATTATATCTATCGAACACGTAAGAAACTTCCATAGTCAGCAAGAAAACATCGAACTTACTGGAATAAACACCTCTGCACATGCCTCAAAATCTCCCAAAAGCTCCTTTGACAAAAAGCATAGCAGATGGCAGGCCTAGGAAAGAATATAAGAAAATGTTGGATTAGCGGGGACAAAATAGCACGTAGATGAAAATATCAGATAACTTGAAATTGTATGAACTGACAAAATACTAAGAGAAGGGACAAACATAGACAATTGCTTTGGATTTGCTAATCACTGTTTATTAAATTTCCACACTTTCCCCTGTAACTGTGCCACACAAAAAAAGTACAAAAGAAACAACCCAATCCCAGCTTGTTCTGTCAAAAGAAAGTTGCATACATTCACCCATGTACAGTAATGAGCTAGGGATAAATTTACAATTAAAAATAGCAAAGTACAGTGAGCAGTTATTATTTATATTTTACTACAAGAGGTACGTATGAAAAAAAAAACTCCATATTCGGACAGTAAAAAAAGTAATTCAAGCAATTCTTGGAACTAGGAACAATACAGGATCAATCTCAAAAATGGCTCGAGGCACAGGAAGAAACCAATAAGCAAAGTCCTGGAAACTAAAACGGTTTAGCAGACCTGCTTCACTATGGTAGACCTCCGATCAGATAATTGTACGCTCAGTGGACCAACAAGTTGCTTCAATAGTCCACGAAAACATGGATAGTCAACAGCACCTAACGACAAACAATAAGATACATATAAGCAAATAAGAAAATAACTTAATTGAAACATATCAAACTCTTTCAAGCTCCATGCTAGTTCCAAATATCACAAGCAGGGAAAAAAAAAATCAATCCCCTTGTACGAACATGTAGAGAAGTTCACAGGTGGAATAAGAACCAAAGAAATGGAACACAGAAAATCAGGGAACAATACAGTTATATCAATAATCAGCATAATTTTATTTTTCACGATAACCAGATATAACGCTTTAAATAACTACTTTACATAACAAAAAACGAAAAAACAATATAGATCAACATACTAATAATTATTTGCACCAAAAAAAAAGAACTACAAGAATATCTTCCTTCCCCTTGATCATTTTGTATTTTCCCCCTTTTCTAGAGGGGTTGAAGCCAACTTAACTGAATGGAATAAAGGAAGAAAGAATGTGCAGACATAGGCTTAGCCTAAGTGGTACCCCACCTCTTCTCTCATAGAGGAGATCTTGCGTTCAATCCCTCACCCTCACTCCTTACAAATATATAGATATATATGTATAATGACACTAGCAAAAGGGAAAGAAAAAAAAAGAAACACAAACCTCCATAAACAAGGGCTTCAACTCTTTGCATAGCAGTAATACGGACAGACCAATCTTTTTCTGGCACAAGAGTAGAAGCAATCTTTTCCATCTCTCTAATCAGTTCCTTCTCTGAATAAACTTTAATAGGTTCTACGGGTTTCTCAGTAACATCTTCTCCTGCAACAAAGAGTGGGGGCCATCAATTGAACGATAATCAATGTTGCATTCTATAAAATCAACAACTCTACAACAAAGTATATTTCATGTATAGCTTGTGGAACTTTCATCTACATCTCAAAATCATGACATCAAAACGTGTTTCAAATAAAACTACTACTGACAAAAGCATTTTATTTCCAGAATTGTGCAAGGTTACACACAACTCTAATAGCAAATACAAGCATAAAGCTCATGTAGTGCCTGCAAGTTAAGTTTTCAAATCCAGGCTTTCCCAAGCTTTGTTCAAACCAAATCTAATCCAAGTTTCTCCAGCAAAATCAGAATTTGGTTCAAATTGACTATATTCGAATCTTGACTGGGGTCGAGTACAATGCCCCTATTGTAACTCAGGTTAGATTGGGTGCTTTCACAAGTCACAAGTCTTAGTCATTACACAATAGAAATTTACAACAACAAGGAATATGAGCTTACAATCATCAGACAAAGGAATTGCACAAAATAAAGAAAAGATGTAACTTAGAGAGTACAGTGAACTTAGTAAGTTACCATATCCATAAAATGACAGATAACCAATCAATCGTTAAATTCCTAAAGTTTACAATAATAAAATAGCATGTTCTATTGCCCACCCCGACAAACACACACACACACACCAAAAAAAAAAAACAAAGCACTACTTTCACAATGAAACTTAGAAAGTGACTGAATTTTTCGGACCATATTGTGTAATTTATGCAAGCATCCATTAGATGATCTATATACAGAGAGAGAAAGAGCTTTGAATATCTAAATAATGACTTGAAATCCAGGTATACTGACCTCCAAAAAGTGACATTTCTCTTGCGGTGCTCTTTGCCTTTGGACTACTTTTCTTGTGGTTGTGACTCACATTTTTATTCTCTCCAGTAGAAAAATTACCATGTCCGTCTGTAGAACGAACTTTAGGTTCAATTCTCTCCAACCTGGCATTAATGTCTTTTACCTGCAATTTAATACTTTATTAACAGTGCACTATGGAATAGCAAAAACTAATCCTCATTGAAAATGTGAACTGCACGTGCCACTTCAATCTGAGTTATTGCAGAAAGAAACATATTGTTGGTTTGCAACAGGACAAAACCAAGGTCTTAAATATAAAAGAAGATGTAACCACACGGTAATTGAAATGAGAAATATACCATAGATGAGGGAAGATGGTGTCGATGTAGTTCATCACGGAATTGGGTCCCGGCTTGTGTATACATCTCCTGAAAAAGGAACAATTTATAAGTAATAAATTCTTTAAGAAATACATCCGCCAGACATTTATATGCATTACTTTTCACTCAGTTTTAAGTGGCGTTGATTCTTTTATGTGCTTTTAAAAGTTGAATTCAATAACCCAAACACCACATCATAGGTGGGTAAATCTAATGAAACATATACAAACAGGACCTTGTTACATGAAATCCCATTTGAGCAATTCTTGTTTCTCAAGTTTATTCAGTAAAAACCCATTTGAAAATGGATGATGTTAAGGATCCCACCTCCTCTTAAACCTTTTTAATACCTTATGCGGCATGTAGGTTGTGAATGACATTAAAATATTTGCGATAAGTTTTAATTCACCAATTGAGACATGACAATTTATCAGACACATAAGACGGTATTAAAAAAAAAAAAAAAAAGGTGAGATAATATGTAAAAACTAGGATCCTTAGCATCTTTGAGACTATTTGCTAAGGGAAAAGATTAAACCGAAGGAGAGAAATTCTTAAGAACAAACATAACTAAAATCAATCCTTCAGATACATGCGTTGAATTTTTCAACATTGCATGAATTTTTCAACATTGCATGAATACGAAGTTGTGTTGCCAGGATAAGTGGGATCTGAATAATGATTATCTTTAGCATTCACTACCACTAACCTCGATACACAATATAGCTGCTTCCCTGACACCAGGATTTGGATCATTTAGCATCTGCAAAATCTGATAATAGAAAGAAAAGAAAAGAAAGTGAAAAGGTTGGCTTTTGTCCCACACAAACTCCATAATAATTACTAAAAGAGGAAATGTATTTCTCCATGATAGTCAATGAACATACTGGAGGAAGTATTGCACGTTGAAGAGGAAGCTCCGTAGCTGAAAAAAGACCAATTGCTGATGTGACTGTCCGTGCAAATTCTTCTCGGACTCTCCAACTTTTGTGCGTCCAGGCAAATGATCCTGCTCGTTCTACTATGATGGTCGGAGAAGAAACCTGCAAAATAAAACATGTTCACTGGAACTATCGTAGTGTCGTAACTATTACTAAATAAAGTAAATAACAATAATAAAATAATGTCAATCTACCTACAGCATAGACTATAATATTGAGAATATATAGCATAAAATGTCTTCGTCCCACATCGAATTTAACGTTAACATGCCCAAAACAAAGAAGAAAACAACAAAACTCAAATAAAATTCCACTCTCTCTCGAATACAATTACAATTAAATTATTCTAGTTACATGCAACACTAATAAGCCGCAATAATGTAGAGGATAACGAGATATGTTAACACAAAAACCTACCTCCATGAGAGTGAGCAAGAGTCTCCGAGCGGCATCACGAACTGGCTGTTTAGCATCCCCCAAGCGTTCAACAACAGCAGGAACAAGCGCATTGAAGTGCAACTTCAAGTGCTCACCGGAGAGCACAGCAGCGGAGGCAAGAGCTTGAAGAGCACCCTGAGAGACCCTAAAGTTATTATCCTTGAGAAGATCCAAGCAACAGTCGACAAGCGCTGTCACTTCCGACGAACTAAGACTCTTCCTGGAGGCCTCAAGTAGTTGATGGAGGCGCTCGACACCGGCCATTCGCTCCTTGGTGTCTTTGGCTCGCGCGAGTTCGAGAGCTTCCTCCATCGGAGCAAACGGACTAGGGTTTCCCGACGACGCGTCTTTGATCTGGTGATTCAAGTCTCAGATCTGGCGAAGATTGGCCAATCTGGGACTCAATTTAGGGCATAAGTACGAGAATGTGATGTCAAACCCTACAAACTCCGCTAAATTTAGCGGAGAATGATGGCGTCAATGTTGGTGGTTTTGGTAAGTGAGAGAAAAAGACTGATAGACGACTGTAGAGAGCGAAAGCGAAGAACCGAAAATCGACTCAGTTCAGATTTCAAGCGAAGAGTCCTTCTTCTTCTTCTTCTTCTTCTTCTTCTTCGTCTTCGTCACCACAGTAGAGAGAGAAAGATTGAGAGTAAAGCAAGAGAGAGAGAGAGAGAGAGAGAAAATTGTCTTCTTTCGTCAGATTGAACGAGAAAGAAGATGAAGTGAAAATATGGGAGTTGAGAGTGGTTATAACTTTTGCCACTAGTTTTTACCAAATTTACGTATTATGCCACTGTGGCTGTTACTACTAAGCTACTACCATTACTACTTTACATTTTTTGCCCTTACTAATCGGGTCGGATTATTCGACCCGCTTTCTCTGTTACACGTGGCATTATTTTATGGTTACCCAAATCCATTGGTTTTCGGGTTTTGTCGGAACGATCGAACGGTTTTGAAATGATGCCGTTTTGAATGGAAGGGTAAAATTGACATTTCAATTTTTATTTTATTTTTTTGCATTCTGAAAATTGATTGATTGATTAATTAATTATTTAATTAGATTAGATTTAAAACCAAGTCTAGAACAATCGTTGTTTGAAGCTTCCGCAAATGACATCAAAGAAATAAATAAATAAATTTAAAGCAACAAAATAAAATTAATAAAGAAAAAATTAGTAAATACTATACACTGTATTCAAATATTTGATAAGAGTTTTTTTTTTAAGCCTTAGAAGGTTAAAAACAATTGAAAATAACTTAGAGTATAGTACAGTTTAACTATGAAAATTTGATTACTTTGAGAATAATTATTGATTTGACTCTTAATTATGGGCAAAGGGGCTACATTTAAATTTAATGAACATTACTTCAAAAATAACTACACTGACAAAAAATCATGCCAATCAAAATTATGCTGCGTCACCATCTGTCAATTACACAATTAAATTAGCCAAAAGAAAAAGTATATATCATAAATTAATATTATTATTATTATTATCGTTATTATTATTATTATTGTTATTATTATTGTAAGTTTAGTTTAGGCATAATAATTCCATAGAGTGACTCCCTTTATCTCTATTATTATATCCTTCCAAAAAAAAAACACTATTATTATAAACAAATATTGCTTCTTCTTTTTTTCTGGTTTTACCAATATCTTATTTTAAAAACTAAAGGTATTTACGGCCTGAATAACTAATGTTTAATCCTTGTTATAGTTAAATACTTAATTTTTTATTTTTATAGCAAAAATACTTAAAGTTGTTAAAATATTGATTCTATAAGTACCTCATTTGTTAGAGTTGTTAAACATATTGACTAAGTAAATATTTGTCACTCTGTAATCGGTCAATTTCATAACTTTTTAAATAATATATTTTAAATTAATTCAAATTTAAAAAAAGACATATTTTGAAGATAAAATTACCCCAATTACAAAGTGACACATATATGGACACTACTACAAAAAAATGTCATTTGCGACAGTTTCTAACTGCCACGATTGAGTTTTTGCGTCAGTTTTATATGTGACGCGGAATTACATGACGCAAACCAGGCTGGTATTTGTGTCAGTGGGGAACTGTCACAAATCTGGCATTTGCGGCCGTTCCCCACTGACGCAAACGCTTTGCGTCAGTTGGGCACTGTCACATTTACAGTTGGGCACTGACGCAAATGTTATATTAAAAAAAATGATATGAACCCCGACCAATGTACCCAGCCCCCAGCCACCCCATGCGACCCCAGCCCCCTTGTACTCAGTCCCCAGTCAGCCACCTCTCAACCCCCGCGACCCCCCACAACCCCAACCACATACATGACCCATGCGAACTCAGTGAGAGAAAAAATCAAGAAAGGGTTTTTGGGTTTTGGTTTTTCAAACAACATAATCTTCAAAATCAGAAAATCTATACAAAAAAATATAAAAAAAAAACTATGTATAAGGTTCATAAACATATTATATTTATCAATTTAACCTTAAAATTAAAAAAAATTTAAAAAAAACTTACCAAAATGGGTCTAGGAAGTTGGAGGCGTCGTTGGATTTTGAATTTGGGAGAATGAGGGGCTCGGGGTCAATGGCTGGGATTTAATAATGGGCGCACCGTTTGCGTCAGTGGAAAATTGACACAAACAGTGTGTTAATAGCGTCAGTTGGCCACTGATGCAAACTTCGCAAATTATCAGCATCAGTGTTATCACTTACGCAAATACCCATGCATTTGTGGCAGTGCTCAACTGCCACAAATGTTGATTCTCAGTCAACGACATCAGTCAACTGTGTTGACTAATGCTTCTGACTGACACAAAATGAGTATTTTTGTGTAATGGGTGAGTCAATACTTAACAACTCCAACAAATGGGGTACTGACAAAATCAATGTTTTAGCAACTTTTAGTATTTTTGCTGCAACGAAAATAGATTAGGTATTTATCTTTAACATATATTGAACATTAGATATTTTTGTCATAAAAGCAAAATATCAGGTATTTAATCGTAACAAGTGTGAAACTCTGAGTATTTATGCCGCAAATACCCCTGAATAAAATGAAAAATTGCATTGCATGGTTATGTGAACGAGAAAATATTAGAGGACACAAATGTTGTCCAACACTTCAATGAGTTATCATTGGTGCAATTTAATATCGGGTCCTACATATTTTATTTTAATGACTATTATAAAATATCGCTAACAACTCATGAAGCGCCACCTCATGGAGGTGTTGGGCACCATTGGTGCCTTATAACAATGCTCTATGTGAAATAGCTCACATACCCTTTTGACATTTTAAGTTTGTTCTTATTTTTTATTTATTTAAAAAACAGTAACCGAACACTCCAGTTTTATTCTTGGTATTATTTTTGTACCGTTCAAGTTAGTGAAGTTTTTCAAAATTATTCAAAAATATTATTTCTAAGGTGCTTAGTTAAAAATTTATGCTTTCAAATTATTTGATCAATGTCTGTTTTCAAATGGAGATCCGATTGATTGTTTGATGATGTTGTTGGTATTGAGTTTCTTCAATCCTATTTTGAATATTTTTGCTCTAATTAGGATTTGTTCTTAGATTTACTAGTTTTTTTTTTAATAATAAATTTACTAGTTTAGTTATGTTGCTAATGTATTTGGTTAATGCTTTTGTATTTTGTTCTTTTAATGGGATTGGTAGTGGGTATTCTAAATGGGAAATTTGGGTATTCGTCTATAGTGTGGTTCATATATTCAAAAAATGACACCATATATTAACATTACAAAATAATGATATTATCTTAATTGTTTCCAAATACAGCCCTTTTATTTATTTAGTCTTCATCTCTCTTCTTTTTATTTTTCCCCTCTCTCTTGATTCACTATCCTATTATTTGGAGAGTCATGACAGTTACCACCAAACCATCATCACGATCAAATTTATTTTAAAAAAACGTCCACAACTTATGCATCGTCTTCTTTTCTTTTTTTTCTTCTTCTCTCTTAAAGTATCTATGGAGATTAAAATAAAATATCTCGTGATACTTTTTGATGATATAAAACTTAAATCCACTAAAAGTTCAATTAAGACACTAATTTATGTATTTCGAATAGATTTTGACATGATTTTTTAATTTCTTTTAGAATTTTTTCACAATTTTTTAGATCTAAAACGTTAAAATTTGCAGAAAACTCGATATATCTCGATATACTTCAATGTACATTGTTGTACCTCAATGCCCGACTTGATGAAAGGGAGCTAGGCTCAATCCAAGTAATGAGTTCCAGTTGTTAGCAAATGCAACTTACAATAATGCATTGATTATTTTTTCTTTTGGAAACAATAATGCATTCATTTTTAAATATGATAACATGTATATGTCAAATTCCAATCAATTGGTTGGTACCTATTATTAACTCATTACATTATTTTATGGATTATTATTTAGATAGCATTGTATAAATGCCAAAATTCTTATACATAAGAGTATCTGCAATTGAGTGCCATAAAAATGGTGTAGTCAATTTTTAGCTCATTTTCATAAAAATTGAACTCCAATAATGGTCTAAAATATGTGTCAATTTTGTCACATGCTAAAAATTGAATCAAATTTGGCACAAAATATAGTTGGGTCAAATTTGGCCCACAATAAATATCACATTTTAATTACTTCTTTGTCATTCATTAATATAAATAATTAATTTTTTAATTTTTACCTTTTAATAAAAAGATTAATTATTTTTGTATATTTTCAGTAAACATTAATAGTTATATTGATTTGTTTAGCTAATTTACACCTTGTACATTGGAGTACAAATGCAAAAAGTGGGCCGAATATATCATTGACACATATTTTATGTCAAATTTGGTACAAATTATACACCATCCATTGGAGATGGTCTAACGGGTCTTTTGGTAAAATGACCTATTGTTTTAAAGTCATTTTTCATTCTGACTTAATTTTGATAATTTTTTGCAAAATGATCTCCGATACTCCAGACAACTAGTCGAAATTTTAGACAGAGTCTATTTTGCAAAAAATTATCAAAACTAGGCCAGAGTGCAAAATGACTTATGTTGTACCCTAAAAATTAGTACGAGTCTAGTCACTCAACTAGGGGTACAGTTGGCAGATGAATATATGGAAAAGCAGTTAAATAGAACATCTAGCTAATAATGATGTGAGCAGCTCGAGTTGGGACTTAGTAATACGACATTCAGGTGATTATCATGCCGCCTCTCAAGATAACGGTCCAATTCGAGACATATAGTGACAAAAACCCTTTGGGCGCTCTGAAGTTAATCGAGCTAAGATTCAGATATTCTTTGATCACCAGCTCGATGAAGATATTCAGCTCGTGAAAACCTAGTCAAAATGCATACTGAAGAATCCCGAGAGACTTGGAGGCTCTTTATACGCTCATTAATGCCCAAACTGTATTGCGTATTTATCGTTTATTATCCGAGATAACATGAGTATATTCTATTATGTTATGCAATCGTATCCCATGGGAACAATCTGTATTAAATGCATACCATATTTATTCACACGGTTACCCAAACTTGTCCAGAAAATTTCACTATAAATATCAGGGATAATGGACAGGAAAGGAGACGACATTTTTGTATTACTGAAACTCTGCAGGAATTGTGAGAGAAAAGCAATAATATTGTCTCGTGGACTAAGTGGATTTTAACCACTGAACCATGTAAAAGTGTGTGTGTACGAAAGAGTTATTATAAGTTTATCATAGTTTACAAATAAGCACTAATATCCTTATTAGATTTCTAAATCTATTGTTGGCGAAAAACCGCGTCAACAGTTTGGTGCTTTCGTTGAGAGGAAATTAGTGTTTTACAAGTTTCATTCGACATTCATCATGGTGGTTACTCGATCGATGCATGACAATGAAATGGAGCAGCCTGGTTGTAACGCCTTGGTTACCCCAGAAAAGTTACGGTGAACCGAAAATTTAACTCGCTATCCGAGTCCTTTGGTTAAAAACGTGCTTCTAAGTGTTATTAACAGGCTAAGGTGGAAAACCAATCAAAAGGAAATTATATATTTTATTTAATGCATAAAACTGTTCATGGGCCCATAAAAACATTTACAAGTTATTTACAACTCAAAATGTTCATTACTGTTTCAAATTTACAAACTCCGCCGACCTAAGCGGCAAAAATAGGGTAAACCCCCTAGTTCCTCTGAGAACTCCTTGGCCGTGGTGGTCAAGCGGCCGCATATGTACACAGCACCACCTAAGCTCTCCACTCAAGGCTGGGTGAGCTTTTCTTTCCCTTTACCTGCACCACATAGCACCCATGAGCCAAAGCCCAGCAGGAAAACACAATATACAAAAAATGTAATATCAAATGATGATCATAATAATCATCCAGAACTTATAGCTCTAAACAGATGAGTGAATATCACTTTGTGTTTATAATAACCAGGTAAGAGCTTATAACTCTAATCAGACGAGTGACTTAACACTTGAGGTTCTGGTAAACCATACTAAGTGACTGGCAAGCAAGTCACTAGCTCAAACAAATAAGAGACTGATGGGTCAGTCTCTAACTTAACAAATGAGTGACTGATGGGTAAGTCACTAACTTAACAGATGAGAGACTGATGGGTAAGTCTCACAGGCTCAACACCCACAGCCATGTGGCTAAACAGTCACTGTGGCTCTAAGTGACTAGCCTTTAGCTAGACAAGTGCTTATAGTATTCATCGAACTTAAGGTCGGTCCAGCATTAATGCTCTTTTGAGTCATCCAATGCAGATGTCGATTAGATCTAATCTTTATTGGCTTGCGTTGAACACGCTAAGGTTGTTCCTGACTTATGAGTCAGCACTGTGTGACCAATTCCCAATACCACTGCCAAATTTGACTAATGAGTCACAGCTTCACAGTTGATATTGACACCTTTGCCAATTCTGACTAATGAGTCAGCACCATACACAAGTGAGCAAGATTTGCTAAGCATTCAATGATCAATCCAAGTCCACATTTACACATTCAACATGCCTCATGAACAACCATGCATGTCACATATGGGGTGCAGTTTTCTTACCTCTGGTTCGAGCAAGAAATAAAACAAGAACGACTCCTGAGAACGATCGACCTTTTGATTCCTTAGCGGTTACCTAATCATAACCAATTATAAGCTCCATTAATGAAAATCAACAATGAAAGGGTCTTTACCTAAACCCCACTCTCGGGACCTCGAAACATGCCCACACGGTGAGTAGATTCGATCTCGGGCCTTAAAGATTGAAACCCCGAGCCAAAAACCCTTAAAAACACTCAAAACGGGATTCTGAAGGAACAGAGTAGCGCTGCTCAATAGCGCCCCAGCACTATACTCAGAACCCCAAACCGCCCAACTGAAGTCATGTGTAGCGCTATAGCGCCCTCTGATGGGCGCTGTAGCGCTACCCCTAGACAGATTCTCCCCTGAAACCTCATTCTTCGACTCCTTCAATTCCAACTGAATTCCAATGCTTCCAAACCTCATTTTTGGTGCCAAATGAACCTAAAAACCATCCTCACATACCTCAAGCATCACAACCACAAGAACCCTAGCCAAAACTCCCAACAAAACCAATCATCCAACCTAGAAATCTCAACTGAAAATTAAAGCTAAAACAGAGCAAACCAGGGAATTTAATGGCTAGAAACTTACCTCAAGCTAAGATTATGATGCTCTTCAATGGTGGAACACACTCCTAAGCTCTCAAGACTTACTTCCCAAGCTTGAATCCTCAAGTTAGGCTAAAAAATCACAAAGAAAAAGAGAAGAAAATGAGTACGGGAGAGGCTTTGAAATTACTCTATTTTTCTCTTCTTTCTACAACCTTCAATGGCTAATATCTATCCTAGGGGTGAAAATACCAAAATACCCCTAGGTCAAATAAGGGTTTCTAAAGGCTCCCAAGGGCAAAATTGACATTTTCCACCTATCTCGTTAATCATAATTAACACTCTCCAATTCCTGCTATTCTCAAACACCAATAATTCATATCTCGTTACCCTTTAATTCCCGGCAACGCTCTAACCATTAAAATCACCCCGAGACTCACCCCGAGCCCCGATCTTAAACCTGTTATGACTAGACCACTAATTAATATTCCAAGATCGTCTCATGCTGAATAGCTCGAATAAACCCACATTATAATGTGGTCTCAACAATATGGCACCGACGTGCATACAAATATACAATTATGCCCTCAACAGACCAAATTACCAAAACACCCCTGTAATGAAATGTGGACCCACATGCATGCATTTAACATCATATTATAATATAATTCACATAAACATGCACATAATCATTTAATAGCATAATTAAACAATTATGGCCCTCCCGGCCTACTAATCCAGCCATTAAACCGCATTAGGGATTTCGGAGCATTACACTGGTGGGCAGGAGGCACATCATACAATTGTTCCCACTAAATGGGGCCCGGATGATCAACAACGTCCTGGGAAGCAACCGGTGGGCCAAGATGACGTTGGGAGTTCAGTATCACTCTCACCAAATCCTAGTCTAGGATATTTAACAACCATCGATATGGAGAATGCCCAATTAAGGAGCCATCTTGCTAGGGCGAACAGACAGATCGATGAGGTCCTAGCTCAATTACCCCTTCTTGCAACTGACGATAATGTTAGAAAAAGGCAAAGTGGGTCTCATAAGTTTCACAAGAATAACCGGTCAAGACCCAGTCGTTTTGTCAGGACTGCCATTCTATGCTCTGTACCTTCAGAGCGAAATCACCGAAGTGTTCAGCCCACTAGTCATCACATGAATCATCATCCGCATTGTAACGCCTCAAATTCTCTAATATGACTTAGTGTATGGATTAGGGGGTCGGGAGGCAATAATTGAATTAATTGAGTGCTTATGTGTTATGAGCATGTTATTATGTGAATTTTGTGAATTGTATTATGATGGATGTAAATGATAGTTGTAACGACCCAAAATTACTAATAAGGCTTAAGGGCCTTGATTAGTGTGCCGGGAGGGTATAATTGGAAGTTATGTGAATCAATGGTGTGAGAATGCATGTTTATGAGTATTGGATAAGCATGCGGGCCCTGTTTGGTTGGTAAGGGCATAATTGTAATTTTGGCCCGGTAGGGCATAAATGTGGTTATTTGTGATAAACTGTTGAGACCACATTATTATGTGGATATATGTGTTTGCAGCTTTCGGCACGAGGCGATCCTAGGGAGCAAGTAGCGGGAAAAGTCACAATAGGACCTGATACTTGACTTGGGATGAGTCAAGGGGGACTTCGAGTGTTAGGTGGTTATTTGGGTTATCGGGTTATGGAAATAAATAATTGGAGATATATTTGAAGTTAGGAAGCCTAGGTGGGAATACCAGAGAATTTTACCATTTTGCCCTTGAGGACGTTTTTGGTACCCCGAGCCTTGGGTTTAATTTAAGTAACTTAATGTTTATCCAAAAAACGGCTGTGGATGACGTGGCAAGAATTTTCAGCACGTGGCAGAGATGCTGCTCGCCTATCAACCAGAGATACTTCCATATGCAGAGTTCAAGTTTTATATACGACCAGCCTGGTCGTATACTCCGTTTATTTATGTATAAATTTGTATAGTTGTAATGATATCCGAGAATATTTCTTCATTATAACCTGAATATCTGTTTATTAAGGAAATATATGATTAATTGACTCATGTAACCATCCTTGAACCTATAAATATACAAGAAATAGCTCAAGGGGGGATCTTCTCTTGATCTTTTGATCTTTTTTCGAATTGTATTGCTATTATCCATTGTCTGTATTGTTTCTCCTTCTAAGGTCTGTGAAACTCAGGAACCCTAGTTCTTTGATCACACCTTTGAAGCTCAACATTAATAATAACATCAAGTGGACATAGGTTATTACCAATCACTGGGGCCGAACCACTATAATTCTTGGTGTTCTTTACTTTCCATTAAATTGTATTATCAAGTATCGTATTATTTTTCTGTCGTTTATCTGACTTTGTGTCGTTGGCCAAAATAAGGGTCAACACTTAAGTAAAATAAAACAAAGGAGAGGAAATAGCTAGAACTTTGCCAACTGACCCTTCCCTTCACACTCAACTCAACTCTCCTTTTTCTATCTCAAGGAAACCATGGAACCAAGGGATGACTTGGTTGGAAACATAAGAATTTAAGCTGGAGCTATGGGGAGGATTTCTATAGCAACCTGAAGGTTTAGACCAGGGGTTTAGGTGAGTATTGAATTATGGTTTAGGTGACTTAATTCTATAGTTTTGGCTGGGTTCTAAGAGTTTTTGGATTTTAATATTGAAGATTTAACTGGGGCTAAGGCCTGGGAATTAACTCAGCAACTAGTTGGTGGGCTTGCTATTCAGCAAAGGTAAGCTTTTCATAATAGTTTAGCATCTGAATTATGGGATTTCTGGTTGTTCTAAGAGGTTTTGAGTTTTTGGGTTTCAAAGATTGGGATGTTGTTTTGATGAGTTTCTAGACTAGGTTTCTGTTGGGTTATGTTGTTGAAATCATGTTAGAATGTTGGGATAATTGGATTGTGTTATTGGGATGGTTTAGGGTGGATTTGGGTGAGGTTTGAATGTTACAAATGGTGGTTTTTCTGGGTTCACGGGGCTGGGCCGCGGCTCTGTTCTAGAGTGTCGCGACCCTTTCAAAGCAAGGAAAAGCCAAGAAGGCTCTGAGATGAGGGAGCGCCGCGGCGCCACAGGGGCAGGGTCGCGACGCGTGTCTGTGTTCAGGGAGGCCTAGCCTCTGTTTCAAGGGCGGGTCGCGGCATGGGTTTTGAGGGCCACGACCCTTAAGGGCATTTTTGGCCTTTTGGAGTTTTTGAGCGTGGGAACCTAACCTATGGTGCTCGGGATCGATCCCACTACCGTGTTTGGTGGAATTCGATGTCCCGGAGGCTAGAATTCTATCCAAAAACCCTTATACAATTATTGATGGAATCCTTTATCATGGTTGTGACTAGGTGTACCCTTGGGCTCGGGGAAGGATCGTGCTCGGGGGTTGTCTCTCCTAATTAAAGCACTTGGAATTAAAGGTAAGAAAACTGCACCTGTATATGTGGATAAGATGAGACTAAGTGTTCCCTATATTTGTATGCAATGTTATGTGACTGTGATAAACCATGTGAGTATGTTGGGACTAAGAGTTCCCTATAACTGTATGAATGTCATGAGGTGGTATTATGCCACTGGGACATGTGATAAACGGCCTGAGGGTGCCGAAATCAATACTTGCGCACAGGGCGTGGCTCGGCCACTGGTAGCTGAGGACAGCTTAAAAATCACTGAGCTCGGTTAAGCTGGCCGAAGTCAGTGGGTATAACACTGGGCTTGGCCTAAGCGAGCCATATACATTGGATTAAATAGAGGGTGCGGCCTACGTGCATTAACCCTAGTTGTTGCTTGACATGTATTCTATTGTTAATTGTTGTGTATGATGTGATGAGTATCTGAAGCTAAATCATTTGTTATTGACCAGTGTGCTACATTGAATGAATGCTATGGCCTGCTGGGTGATTGATTAATGCCTTGTAAATTATTTGGTTATGCTCTGTGAATTGTTTAGCTGTTAATATTGGTTATGTTATGATGTTATGTTTTCTTGCTGGGCCTCGGCTCACGGGTGCTACGTGGTGCAGGTAAAGGCAAGGGTAAAATGAGTTGACCATGAGTTAGAGAGCTTTGGGGGTGAGGAGTACACTGTTAGCTGCTCGGTTGCCACAGTCGAGGGATTGTACAGGGACGGGAACCTAAAACGTGTATTTTGCCGTTAGAGTGGCTTGGTTATTTATTTGTTTTGGAAATTCTGTAATTACGTTATTTAAACCTCGACTTGGGATCCCATGTACCAAATATTTTTTTTAATGAAAATTATTCGTTTATAATCAAAATCTTTTAAACCTAACATGTTTGTGTCGTTATATTCACATTTTTATTTAAATGACTTGATTATCAAGTCTTGCACTATTTAAAAAACACAGTGTAACGGTTTTGGTTACCTAGGACGTTACAATAGTAGCTTTCCTTTATGTTGTTTGGTATGAAAGGTGAAGTTGGAATGATGGAGATGAGAATAATTATTCAAATTACCATATTATCATTTGTAACATAAATATTTGTTACTTTTTTAAAAGGATAATAATGGTATTTTAGATATTTTGGTTGTCTTTTTCTTGAATCTTCCCAAAAATAGGAGGATTGAATTTTAATAGTTTGGAAGGAGAGGGTCTCCCTCTATCTCTCCTATCCATTCATCTCTCCCTCTTACAGACAAGGGATTCTCCTTCTCCCTCCACTTCTCTCCATCTACCATTCTATCATCTCTACCAAACATAGTGTTAATGTTTAACACTTGTTACAGTTAAATACATAATTTTTTATTTTATGGCAAAAATAATTAATGTTCAATATATATTAAAAATAAATACCTATTTTTTTCTCTGCGTCAAAAATACCTAAATTTGCTAAAACATTACTTCTGTAGGTACCTCTTTTATTAGAGTTGTTAAACATGTTGACTAAGCAGACATTTGTAACTCTGTAATCGGTCAATTTCATAATTTTTTAAATAATATATATTTAAATTAGAAAAATGAATTAAAAAAATACATATTTTGAAGACAAAAATACTCAAATTACGAAGTGATACATTGTAACGCCCTACTTCCTTAGAGCTGTTACCAAGTGTGTTTAAAATCGTGCTTTCAACTCGCTAATCGAGGTTTTAATTCAAACCGTGTAACTAAACCATAATTAAAAAGAAAATATTAGAGAAAGTAGTTTTTCATAGCTAATCATAAAATTTTACACCTGGGATCCCAAAACGTGGTTTAGAAAATATTTACAACACAAAACTGATCAGAGTCGACTAAACGACAAAATCTAAGTTCATATACAAGCATCTCCCAAAATCCCCTAGCTGTGACAGCCAGGCTGGCCGGACATGTACACGCCGCTTCACGCCAGCTGTGCTCATGGTTGGTTGATCTTCTCTTTACCCTTACCTGCACCACAGAGCATCTGTGAGCTGAAGCCCAGCAAGAAAACCCATAACAGATAACATATGCAATACACAAATCAAACATATAAATAGGCCACCAATGGCTAAACACATACGGCCTAGCCGTCCCAGGCGTTTACCAAGCCCTGGGTTCGCGGACCACGCCGTAAGGATATCCCAGGTATCCTGTTAGGGACTCGCCCTGGCAACCCGCACCCCACGTGCTCAACGCCGCTCCCGGCCTCTTGCCGTTCTCGGCCTTGCACTCATCGTGCTTGATGCCGTTTCCGGCCCCACGCCGTTCTCAGTCTACACTGTTCCCGGCTCTTGCCGATCACACATATAATACCAAACATGATATAGCAACAAGCACATAATTCAAGCATAGACAGATAAAGTGTAACGACCCACTAATCTAGACTATTTGGACTATTAACGAATCTATACATAACACTTACATGTTTGCGGAAATACCATAATTTTATTGAAACTTGTGGAAACAAAGGTTACTTTCATAAAATAAGTAGGATATGGGTACCCATTGTCTTTAAAACAAAAATAACTTAAAAACTAAAAAGAGTTACATAGAAAATGCGGAAAATACATTTAAAACCATAAAAGCATAAACAAGACTACATCCTCGAATCGAATAACGCTCGGCCCCTTGACTCCATTCACCATCGATACACATCCTCTAAGCGTCACGAATCTTTCCGCCTCTAAGCTTATTTTCCTGCACATAAACAGAAAGGAGTGAGCCTAATGCCCAGCAAGGAAAATCTAACACATAGTCATAAACATAAACATAATTTCATAATAACGTAAAGACATATCATAACACATAATTCACTTATTATAATGGCCATTATTACTTGGGGTCCCATAGACTAAACAAGCTTATGCCCATGAGATTAGTGGGGTCCTACCAGCTAAATAGGCTTATGCCCACAATCTTTTTGGGGTCTTGTTAGTCAAATAGGGCATATGCCGAAGCCTACAACATACACATCAATAACATATTTATAACATATGAAAACATAACACATAAAATAGCATAAACATAAACACATAGATTCTAGCCTATTTTCCTTACCAAAGTTACCGAGATTATGGACTGAGTTGGGACTTTTGGAACACTCCTAAAACCATAAGAAAGAGTGAGTCTAAAGAGAGGAGATGAAATGAAAGAGATGGAAAGACTAAACCATAAAAACATACTTACCAACTTATATGCTTAAGAGCTTAGATTCCCTAACCAAAATAAGAATAAGGTTAGGGGACTGAGTATAAGGTTTTGAGAAAAGAAATAACATAAAATACAGAAAGGAACTAGAGTTTTGGGTTTACCTCAAAGATTGCAAGATCACTCTAACCTTCACCGAAATACTATAGAACTCACTTCCCAAAGTGTTTGATAAGCTTATGATGTTTAAGCTTATAGTTTTTCCCCAAACCAAGTGTTTACACTCTCACACTCACTTAACACTGGCAGCCTCCGAACTTAGAGCAAATGGTGAATAATGGCTGGGTACTAGGTCCTATTTATAGAGTTTGGGAATGAAAATATCTTGATTTTACTTGAATAAAAATAATGGCTTTTTAGGTGAAAATCATTTGAATAATCGTTCAGCAGAGGCTGAAGACTCGTTCAGAAGATGCTGGACTGTTGAAGGAGTTTGAATGGCTGAAGGGAAAGGAATTCAAAAGTATTTGAATTCATGCTGGTGGAGGCGATATATCGCCCCCTATAGGCGATATATCGCCTGGGCCAGTATGCCCGAGGCGACCGTGCATCGATTCGTGTTTTCCGTATCTACGTGCTGCGATATATCGCCCCCTATAGCTGCGATATATCGGCATACGCTGAATATTTAAACACGAATTTACACATTTTTAGCTGAGTTTGAATGGAGTAAACAGCCTTGACTAAGCCCTCAACGTGCTCAAAGCTGCTGACTGACCCTATACATTCAAACTTTTACCCTTATTTAATTTAATCCTCAAAAATACTTAATCCTTAATTACCATTCAAAACATGTGCTTAAAATCCTATTGGTTGATGTCTAAACCTTATAATATAATAATATAATCCTTAATATCAGTCACATTAATCAAACCTTAGGTTATACTTAATATTCTTAAACTATAGATTAAACTTAGAAAATCTATAAGTACTACTATGAGTGTCCAAATAACTCCCGGTCTGAACCAAAAATCCAAAGTAACAAAGATAATGCTATAAATACTATCATAAGCTCAAGCTAACTTCAGTCCAAAGAGAAGTATGGGTCGGTTTCACAAGTTTCTAAACAATTCCTTTCTTTTATTGTTTTATATAACTTAAGTCTAAAGGTTACCTCAAGGCTCGGGGTACCAAAACGTCCCCGAGGGCAAAAATGGTAAATTCCCCAAATATTCCCGCCTAGGCATTCTATCTTCAAATATATCTCCAAATATTTATTTCTATAACCCGGTAATCCCATAACTCAACTAATACCCAAATTACCCCTCGACTCGCCCTGAGTCCGAATCTCAACCCCGTTGTGACTCTCCGGCTAACCGTTCCCCAAGACTGTCTCAGATCGTGCTGTACAGACATATCACACATATACAACATATATCTCATTTATCACATTTATGCCCCTAATATCCAGACGGGGCCCACATGCACATTTAACTCAATTAAACATGCATCATAATCATATATTGTAACGACCTCCTTTCTTAACATACATATATATAGAGTAAAAACAAATTTTAACCTAAATATGACAATACTGAAATTCTGAATTTACAAAAACTTTATTAAACAATACATAAATAATGTTTATAACCTTAACCACACAATACTCACAACTAGATAAAAACTTTATCTTACATACAAATCTTAATACTTTTATAAATCATTTTCGTGGCGTTACTACACCTTAATGTAGAAATGAAAATGTATCCAACTGATAAATTGAAAAGCTTTATGTAAATTACAAAGTTCATGAAATACTTTTTAAAGCTTTAAGTAAATGATAAAGTTCACAAAATACTTTTAATGAAATATAATAAAACCAAGTTTCTTGTTTATTTATAAAATAGCATAGCAGAACTCCACTCCCTTCAGGTCAGCCCCATATGTACAGTCATGTTGGCCCCACGTATACTCATCAACAATTTATATTTGGGGTCTCTTACCTACAATACAAAACATTATCTGATGAGCTAAGGCTCAGTAAGTAGAATAACTACCTCATATGCATTAAAATAAACATGCAACATGCTATGTATTTTCTTTCTTTCACTTTCCTTTCTTTTGGGCCCTAGAGGATGCTGCTGCCGGCATTACATAGGGAATCACATTCCCACCTGAACATAACATGATAATAGGGAATTTCTCCCTCATAAACATTCATTATATAGGGACGTACATCTCCCTCCTTACTTATTTGGGACTTAGGTCTCCCAAGCAGCACCTCTACTTTAACGCTTTCAGTAACTTGTCTGTGAACATTAAGCATGCTTATGCATAATAATTATAACATTCTTGAAAATAACTTATGCATAAGAACATGGCAGGATAACATATAAAGCATATAAATGCACATAAGACACATAAAAGACTTGTATTGTAGATGAGGATTCTACTTACCTTGCGTCTTGATAAAACAACCGAAATTGTTAGCTTCCTGGTAAAAACACAAACTATTAACTTACATAAAATCTACATGATGTAATTTTAGTTTATAATTGTTGTTATTCTATTTTTCTTTTCTTCTTATTTTATTGTTTATTTTATGTCCAGGCATATGGTCATACTATAATTGTCCATGGCAAGATCCTGGTCTAAAAGTCGTGGTCATGGTCATGGTCATACGGAAATGTCCAGGTCATAGTATCAGTCCATAATAATAGGGAATAAGGTCATATAATAAAAATCCAAATAATCCAAAGTGTGACCATAGCCTATATAAGTTTAGTATTATAAAGATGCATAACAAAAATAGTTTATATTTCAATTTTGGCATTTGTAAAATATGATGACATGGTAAAATAATCCATATATAAATTTTAGCATTTTAATGGCATAGTAAAGTAATCTATATAAATTTTGGCATTATAATGGCATGGTAACATAATCCATATATAAATTTGGCATTATAGTAAAATAATCTATATATAAATTTTTGGTATTATAACGGCATAGTAAAATAATCTACATATAACTTTTGGCATTATAACGTCATAGTAAAATAATCTATATATAAATTTTGGCATTATAACGGCATAGTAAAATAATCTATATATAAATTTTGGCATTATAACGGCATAGTAAATTAATCTATATATAAATTTTTGCATTATAACGGCATAGTAAAACAATCTATATATAACTTTTGGCATTATAACGGCATAAAATAATCTATACATATATAATAACTAAATAACTCAAAAGAAAGGCTCGGGAAGAGCTTACCTAAAAGGTTTTCGTAGGCTAGCGTTACGGACAGAACTTCGCCTAGATCTCCGAGGTTTAGAACTTTAGAAGGATGTTAAGAATATTTTTGGGTAGAGTAAGAGAAAGGAAATGAGGTTTTTGTGATTTCAAGATGAGTTTTGGAATGGCTATTTATAGGAAAAACTTGGGATACTATTCTAATAAAATATTAAAAATAATAAGCATAGTGGAATAATAACATATTCAAAATATCAAGCATAGTAATTTGCTTAAGTCATCAATGTGTCACTACTGCATCAACATGTGGAACCCATGGGGTGGACCCCGCTGTGGGACCCATGTGGACCCTACTGTGGGACCCTTGCGGACCCCACTGTGGGACCCACTATGAATAGTACCCGGTGAATAGTAAAAAAATGAAAATTTCCCAATCTTCTTATATTACTTAGTCTAGCATTTTTGACTCACTAACTTTTCTGAAAAAGTTTCTCTAACACCCATAAATTAATTATTCCCACCTATTGGTTACTTCAACAACTTAAATTGTTAAAATCCCATAATAGAAAACAACTACACCCCCAACGGTCATGAACACTATTCACCAACGGTCATAAACGGCTAGTTTTTGCCCTATAAATACTTGTTCCTTCAACCATTTATTTGCACAACTTCTTCATCTCTTAACCTTCTAGATAAAATTCATCATCAAAACATGAATTTCTCTTTATTTTTCATAACTTTAGTGATTGTTTGCTTGTATTTAGCATCATTCTATGGGTATTATACTAATGAAATGCCCATGAATGTTATAGTTGCATATTCATTAGTTATTCTTCCACTTTACTTAATAGCTCTAACATTCGGTTAGCATTGTAATGCACTCAAAAATGAATAAAAATATATTCTCTTATCTTTCATAATTGCTATAATTTGTAAAAAGAAAATGGGAGTTACATATATACACATAAATTCACATATAGGCATATTAAACCACTTATTACCCTCCAGACACACTAATCAAGGCCCTAAGCCTGATTAGCAAATTCGGGTCGTTACATACATATATAGTGAGTCAACACTTAACAACTCTAACAGATGGGTACTAACAAAATCAATGTTTTAGCAACTTTGAGTATTTTTGCTGCAAAGAAAAAATAATAGGTATTTATCTTTAACATATATTGAACATTGGATATTTTTAACGTAAAAATAAAATATTAGGTATGTAACTGTAACAAATATTTTGCCGCAAATACCCCTGAATAAAATGGAAAATTACATTTCATGGTTTTGTGAAAGAGAAATACCAAAGGACACCAATGGTGCCCATCACTACATTAAGTTGGCGTAGTGTTATTGATACAATTTAATATCGAGCTCTACATATTTTAATTTAATAATTATTATAGAAAATCGCTAACCACTCATGAGGCACAACCTCATGTTGGTGTTGGACACCATTAGTGCCTAATAACAATGCTCTATGTGAAAAAACTCACCTCCCTATTGACATTTCAAGTTTGTTCTTATTTTTTATTTATTTAAAAAATAGTAACCGGACACTCCAGTTCTAGTCTTGGTATTATTTGTGTACCGTTCAAGTTAATGAAGTTTTTCTACATTATTCAAAAAAAAAAATTATTTCTAAGGTGCTTAATTAAAATGAAAGTTTATGCTATAAATTTATTTGATCAATGTGTGTTTTCAAATGGAGATCCGATAGATTGTGTTTATGTTGTTGTTATTGAGTTTCTTCAATCTTATGTTGAATCTTTTTGCTTTAATTTAGGATTTGTTCTTAGATTTACTAGTTTTTTTTAATAATATATTTACTAGTTTAGTTATGTTGCTAATGTATTTGGTTAATGTTTTTATTTTTTATTTTTTTTAATGGGATTGGTAGTGGGTATTTTAAATGGGAAATTTGGGTATTTATACATATTGTGGATATATCAAAAAAAAAAAATGGCACCACATATTAACATTACAAAATAATGTTATTATTTAATTTGTTTCCAAATGTACCCCTTTCATTTTTTTTAGCCTCCATCTCTATTCTCTTTCTCTTCTCTCTCTCTTTTGGTTCACCCTTCTATTTTTTGGAGAGTCATGGCAGCAATCACCATTAAACCATCATCACCGCCAAATTTATTTGAAAAAACGTCCACAACTTTGGCACCATCATCTATTTTTCTTATTCTCTCTGTACGCCCTGATTTTCCAATGGGCTATTAGCGAGTTGAGATATGGCCTATACCCCATGACCGGAGCTGCCGTCGTCAGGGCCTACCTCTTTAGCTCGAGGTAACCAAAAGGTTCATCAAGATTACTCAAGGGCCGAGTCAGGACTGTGAAGGCCGCAGGTCGAGAAGGCATCCAACTCGGGGTACGAACTAGAGTTGGAAGCTATGACCTTTTATAAAGTCAACCACGCAATGTAAACATGCATATATCAGACATCACGTGTCTGATATATCCCTGAATTCTCGGACACGCAGCATGAACGTGCGTATTCAGGCTCCCACGACTGGGTTGGGCCGTGCGGCCCATTATCCCCCTTACCTGTTGATTAGACCACACTTCATTTGTCAGGGTTTAGGAATTAATCATGAATGTCACAGAAGTGACGTGATGGGTAAGAAGGTCACGAGATGACCCCCCTTACCAACTTCCAGGTGCCTTCTCCTATAAATATGGAGACCCTGGGAGTTGCAAATGGTTGGATTCTATTATGTAACAAAGTATCATGTAAAGAATACCATAAATATAGCAATAATATTGGCTGGTGGAGTAGAATGATTTTAACCTTTGAACCACCTAAAAACGTAGTTGTGTCATCAGTCCATTAAAAGATCATTTATCTATTTCGGTTCAATATTAAGCACTAATCTCTTTCTCTTATTTTCTTAATTACCTGTTGGCGAAGAACCGCGTCAACAGTTTGGTGCTTTCATTGAGAGCTAGTTAGATTGGTGCTATCGCAAACATCCAACTATGGTGACCACTCGATCAAGACACGGTAATGTGGCAGAACAACATGATGGGCAGGAGGCTCATCATGCCGCCATCTTCGGTGAGAAAAATCCTGAAGTCCAGCAGCGGCCGGGCAAGCATCCGATAGGCCAGGATGACACTGGAAGTTCGGCACCCCGGCCACCTAATCCGAACCCGGATTTTTACACGATGGTAGAGATGAAGAACGCTCAGCTGAGGAGCCAACTGGCGAAAGCTAGTCAGCAGATTAAGGAGGTGTTAGCCCGGTTACCCCCTCTTACAACCGACGATAACGTCGGAAAGAGACAAGGCGAGACTCGTAAGTCTCGTCGAGGTAATCGGTTCAGGCCTAGCCGCTCGGACAGACCTCCGACGTCCAACTCTACTCCCTCATCGCACCGCCGAGAAGCAAACTTCGAAGAAATACCCAGAGCCGAGCAATAGTATAGCCGCTCGGTCCGAACTTCAACTCCCAACTCACTGTCAGCCTCGAGCGCGCCCAGGAGGGCTCGAGGGAATTCTAGAAGGAGATCCGGGGAGGGCTCACAGCATCAGCGCGTCCCTGCCAGCCGTCCTGCGCCTCGTCCAGATCGCCAGGCACGGGGCCCGCAGGTTGGCAGGGCCGAAAGGCCCCCGCCTAACTTGATCCGCCTTGACGGAACCAGGATTGCATCCCCGGTCAGGCATCCTCCGTCACCAATAAGATATCCCCCTCCTCCTCGGCCTATCCGAGATATTCCAGCTTATGAAAGCAGCAGGAGAAATCCGCCATCCGCAGGACCTTCCCGTCGTAGCAGGGCGCCCAGAGGGAGCTCGGATCCTCACCCCCAGAGGCGGACTCCGAGCTTCTCTAACGGGAGCTACTGGACCGGTAGTCGCCGAAGTGACCTTTCTGGCGGAGACCTGCGTCAACGCTTAAGCTCGGCGCAAAGTCCTCAAGCCACCCCAAGGGGCGACCTTCGAGATCGCCTTAACTCTCATAGGGGGGACCCGGTAGGAGGTGGCAGCCATGCTCGCTCAGGGGGAGACCTGTCCGAGGTACATAACGGTGGGAATGCCCCAAATAAGCTATCTCAAGATAGGAGGGGCAATAACCCACCAAACGTATACAATGGATCCGGAGCTGTTGAACAGCCCCGGAGTAACCAAGGAGATCAGAACAAAACCCTTGAGCGCCTGGCTCAGATGGAGGAGCTAATGAGGAAGCTCCTGTCGGAGAAAGAGAAAGACGAATATGATTCGGGGGACGAGCTTGAGCTCTTCGCCCCCAGCATAGCAGCAACGGCATACCCACCTGGTTTTCGTATGCCGCACCTGTCCAAATTCAACGGAGACGGAGATCCGTTGGATCATCTGGGGATGTTCAATACCCTGATGATGGCCCACAGCATTGGCCCTGAGCTGAGGTGTCTGATATTTCCCTCCACACTGACTGGACCAGCCAGACAGTGGTTCAAACAAAGCAAGAAACAATCAATCAGCTCCTGAAAAACTTTCTCTGCTGACTTCAAAAGGGCATTCCGAGCCTCCCAGGCTGCCCGCGTCAAGGCCGACTCCCTGGCTAACGTGAGGCAACAACCCGATGAGCCTTTGAAGGCTTACCTGAGCAGGTTCGCGAACGTCCCTGCTCGGGCCAGAGACGCAGATGACAGCTTCAAGCTCATGGCTTTGAGAACTGGAATCCTCGTCGGAGGGGGGACTCTGGAATGAAATACAAAGGAAGGGAGTCATCTCAGTAAACGAATTCCTGAATAGGGCCCAAGGATGGATCAACTTGGAGGAAGCATAAGCCTCAGCTGCAGGAACCAGCCAAGTCCCTGATCAGCCCGCTGGAGTGGGAACGGAGGTCGTGACAGCGACCCAGAATGTTACACAAAATAACCAGTTCAGTGGAGGCAAAAGAAATGGGAGCGGCGAGGGTAACCAGCACGGCCCAAAGAAGAATAAGTCCGTAGAAAAATTTAAGCCGGTCTACGCGACTTATACAGAGCTCACCCACTCTAGGGAGAACATTTTCCTAACGAACTCTGCTCGCCTCCCCTGGAAGAAGCCGGAGCCGTTAAAGCATCAGAAGGGGAAGAGAGACACCTCCAAGTTTTGCCGTTTCCACAACGACGTTGGCCACAATACTGATGATTGTAGGCATTTGAAAGATGAGATCGAAACTCTCATCAGAGCCGACCCCTTGGCTCAGTACGCGCGGAACAGGGTTCCAACAAGCCGACCTGCTCCAGAAGTCCCGGTCAGTCAGCCCGGGTCTCGGGTCGATCAAGACGTCCCTCCTCCAGTGATAGGAGGAGAGATATCCACAATCTCGGGAGATTCGCATTTGGCCAGTACGAGCAAGGGTGCCCAAAAGAGGTACGTAAACGAACTCAAGGCGCATAATGGAGTATAATTCGTCCCGGAGCAGCATCTGCCAAAGCAGCAGTGATTGGAGAGGCAACCAATCATCTTTACTGAAGAAGATGATGGCCACGTTCAGTTCCCTCATAACGACCCTCTGGTCGTAGCAGTGCTGTAGTGCCCCGAATTTTCCGTTGTGTTTAACAGCGTGAACAGTAGGTCCTGACGCAGTTCAGAGGACCAGTGAGGCTATTGAAAGATTAGAACTAGAATGCTTGCATCTCATAGTAGACAGAAGAGCTATGCAGATCCCAAGCGCAGGAACGTGGAGTTCCAGGTAGGAGACTATGTTTTCCTCAGAGTCTCACCATGGAAAGGGGTGAGAAGGTTTGGGAAGAAAGGCAAGCTGAGTCCTAGATTTGTAGGTCCATTTGAGATCCTGGAGAGGATTGGTCAGGTGGCTTACAGATTGGCTTTGCCTCCGGCGTTGTCTGCCGTGCATAATGTGTTCCATGTATCAGCTCTTCGAAGGTATGTATCTGATGAGGGCCATATTCTGAGTTATGAAGATCTGGAGCTTGAACCAGATCTCTCCTTTGAGGAGCAGCCAGTTCAGATACTTGACAGAAAGGACAAGGTCCTCAGGAATAAGACAATACCTTTGGTTAAGGTATTGTGGAGGAACAGCAAGGTCGAGGAGGCGACCTAGGAGCTGGAGTCAGATATGCGGAGTCAGTATCCCAAGCTGTTCAGGTAAATTTCGGGGACGAAATTTCAGTAAGGAGGGGATAGTTGTAGTGCCCCGAATTTTTCGTTGTGTTTAACGGCGTGAACAGTAGGCCGGGAGGGCCATACTTGTTTAATTATGTTATTAATTGATTAAATGCATGTATATGTTGATTATATTATGATATGATGTGAAATGCATGCATATGAGTCCATATTTACAATTACAGGGGTATGATGATAATTTGGCCCGTTGAGGGTAATTTGTGTATTTGGGTGCATGATGTGATTTGTGAATGAGATTCCATTATTATGGAGATATATTCGAGCTATTTGACATGAGACGGCTATTTTTAGTGGATTAGCAGTTTTACCATAATGGGGTCAATTTTGGGGTAATAGAAATGTTCATTTGATGATACATTGGGAATATTTGAGATCAGGGTGAAATTCTGGAGGTTTTGACTATAATGTCCCCGGGGGTGTTTTCGGGACCCCGAGCATTAGGTTTTATTTGAGGTTACTTAAGGTTGAAGTAGCTTATCAGATAGAATATACGATAAGGAAACCTTCCGTTCTCCCTTTTCAAAGTTCGTTTTACCGTTTAAGCCTTTTTGACGAAATCTTGAGTTCTAGGAGTCAGAATCGAGTGAGGATCGAGGCATAGCGATCCTAGGGAAGATTAGAAGCTTCTTAACCGAAGGATTCGACGAAAAACAACCCAATTGAAGGTAATCGAAGTTTAAGTTTTGAGTTTTTCCGAGTTTCTAAGCTTTGAATTGAATTTGTGAATTCTTGAGTTTTCGGTTCGTTCGAGCCTTGGGTTTTGAGGGTTTTGATGCATGGGGAAGCTCGGGAACTTTGTTTTGATGATTGGGGAATGTTTAGGGATGATTTTGGAGGCTTTGAAGTGTTAGAAACGCGGTTGGGAATGGCCCAGGGTGGAGCGCCGCGACCCTGTTCTTGTGGCGCCGCGGCCCTTCTTTGAAGAAGCAGGTGGCCTTTCTGTTTCGCTGGGCGCCGCGGCGCTTGCCTCTGGAAAATTCTGGGGGCCGCGGCCCAAGGTGCTAGGGCCGCAGCCCTTGCCCTGTTTTCGTCCCGTTTGCTCGTTTTGACCCCGGAAACCTAGTTTTAGGCCTCGAGAGTGTCCTTGCTACTTGGATTAGTTTGGATTGACCTCTTGGAGGTTAGATAATGGTTTAAGAACCCTTGATTATCTTGATTATTAATGGTATCCCAAATGTGTTGTGATTAGGTAACCGCTAAAGGACTAAAAGCTAAACTGTTCTCAAAGGTTGTTCTTTTGCTCATTCTAGCTCGAATCAAAGGTAAGAAAACTGCACCCCGAGTGTGACATGCATGGTTATATGTAAGGCATGTTGATTGTGTAATATGGACACATATTGAATATGGATGCTTAGCGTATGTTGTTCACTTGTGCATAGCACTGACTAATTAGTCAGGTTTGACAAAGGTGCTAGTATCAGCTGTGAAGTTGTGACTGATTAGTCAGGTTCGGCAGTGGTACTGGGCACTGGTCACGTTGCACTGACTTGTCAGTCAGAATTGGCAAAGGTGTTAGTGTCAGCTGTGAAGCTGTGACTTATTAGTCAAGTTCGGCGGTGATATTGGACACTGGTCACTTAGCGCTGACTTATTAGTCAAGGATGGACTTAGCGTGGTTCACACAAGCCAACGGAGATTAGATCTAATCGACTATTAGCATTGAATGACTCAAGGAGCATTAATGCCTGACCGACCCTGAGGGTCGATGACCAAACAGAGCTTGGAGGCTGGTGGCTTACCTAGCAGCCACTCTCCCGCTAAAATCATGTGTTATTCATTTGTTTGAAAGCTTTACGTTCAGTGTGATTATAATGATAATCATTTGATAATGTTTATGAAAAGTATTATGTTTTCTTGCTGGACTTTGGCTCATGGGTGCTATGTGGTGCAGGTAAAGGGAAAGAAAAGCTCACCTAGCCTTGAGTGGAGAGCTGATGTGGTGGTATGTACATATGCGGCCGCTTGACCACCACGGTCAAGGTGTTCTCAGAGGAACTAGGGGGTTTACCCTACTTTTGCCGCTTAGGTCGGTGGGATTGTAAATTTAAAACTGTAATGACCATTTTGTACTGAGAACCACTTGTAAATGTTTTGTTTAGCTCTGCAGAGCAGTTTGTAATAAAATCTCCATTTCCTTTTTATTGGTTTTGTACCTTAACCTGTTAATCACACTTAGAGCACGTTTTTGACCAAAGGACTCAGGCAATGAGTCAAATTTCCGGTCCACCGTTCACCGTAACTGTTCTGGGGTAGCCAGGGCGTTACAAGTGCAGCTCGCTAATCGGAGGGTTAGGAGAGTGCTGATCGATAATGGGAGCTCGGTAAACCTTCTATTCCGGTCCACGCTGGAGAAGATGGGTTTGACTGTCGCCGAGCTGAAGGCGACCTCCATGATGCTGTATGGTTTTTCGGGAGAAGGATCAGTGGCTATAGGGACGATCGAGCTGGTGATCACCTTAGGAGAGGGACCTCGGACAGTCTCGAAACTCCTCGAGTTCGTGGTTATCGACTGCTCCGCCGCATACAATGCTATTTTGGGCCGACCCACACTTATAGCTTTTGAAGCCATCACCTCCATTCGCCACCTCGCGCTGAAATTCCCTTCTTCCACGGGAATATGCACGGTGCGTGGCGATCAGCTCGCTGCCAGGGAATGCTACAACATTTCCATGAAGGGAAAATCGAAACCCGGGTAGCTAACGATGGCCATCCAAGGTGGAGGAAAGGAATCTCAAGAACCTTTGACTAATCCTGAGATTGAAAAACCTCAGAGCACCGAGGGGGAAAGTATCATCCTAAGTGAGGATATTGACCCCTGAATAAGCGAGGACAAGTCCGAGCTCCAAGCTATTGAAGAGCTCGAGGAAGTGAACATCGATCCACAAAATCCTTCACGGATGGTTAGGCTTGGGAAAAACCTCTGTGGTAAGAGGAAAGCGGAGCTGATCAAGTTTTTGCAGGATAACCTAGATGTGTTTGCATGGTCACACGAGGACATGGTGGGAATCAGTCCAAATGTCATCATGCACACCCTCCATTTGGATAAGAGCGTTCCTGCAAAGTCCTAGAAGCAGAGGCGCCTGGGAACAACTCGGGCTGAGGCTTTAGAAGAAGAGGTAGCCCGGCTCAAGAAATGCGGCTTTATCCGTGAAGCCAAGTTTCTGGTTTGGGTCGCCAACCCCGTGCTGGTCCCGAAGCCCAACGGGAAATGGCGGACCTACATCGACTTCTCCGACCTGAATAAAGCCTGCCCCAAAGATTGTTTCCCCTTGCCAAGGATTGATCAATTGGTGATGCCACGGCGGGGCACGAGCTCATGTCCTTTATGGACGCGTACTCAGGCTATAATCAGATCGCCATGAATCCGGCGGACCAGGAGCACACCAGCTTCATGACCCCGACTAACGTCTATTGCTACAAGGTTATGCCGTTCGGGCTGAAGAACGCCGGTGCTACATACCAGAGATTAGTGAATAGAATGTTTGCCAACTAGATCGAGAAGAACATGGAAGTGTACGTTGATGACATGCTGGTCAAGTCAAAGACTGCCGATAACCATGTTTCCGACCTAGAAGAATGCTTCAAGATACTAAGAGAATACGGCATGAGGCTTAACCCTCAGAAGTGTACTTTCGAGGTCGCGTCTGGAAAATTCATGGGTTTCATTGTCAACACTAGAGGAATCGAGGCGAACCCCGATAAAATCAGGTCATTGCTCGAGCCTCCTTCACCCAGGTCGCGTAAAGATGTCCAAGGCCTGACAGGAAAGGTGGCAGCCCTAAATTGGTTTATTTCAAAATCCACCGACAAGTGCCTGCCATTCTACAACTTGCTCCAAGGAAACAAGAAATTCAAATGGATAGAGGAGTGCGAAAGAGCTTTCCTTGACCTGAAGGCACATCTGGCCGAGCCGCCCGTATTGTCCAAACCAAAGGCAGGAGAGCCCCTTTTCCTCTACCTAGCTGTCACAGAGGATGCAGTTAGTGCCGTATTGGTCCGAGAAGAAGACCGGGTTCAGAAACCGGTCTACTACATCAGCAAGAGACTTCTCGGGGCTGAGTCCTGATACCCGTTGATGGAAAAATTAGCGTTTTGTCTTATCACGGCCTCCCGAAAACTCAGGCCGTATTTCCAATCCCACTCAATACACGTCATGACCGATCAGCCTTTAAGGCAGGTTTTGCAAAAAACCTGAAGCATCGGGACGCCTGTTAAAGTGGGCTATCGAACTCAGTCAGTTCGAGATTTTGTACACCCCACGAACTGCTATAAAAAGTCAGGCCCTGGTCGATTTTGTGGCAGAGTGCACAGGATTCAGGGAGGATCCTGTGGAAGACTCACCCCAGGTCACCTCGGCCCAAACGTCTTGGAAAATCTTCGTGGACGGCTCATCCAATGAGAACGGCTCAGGGGCTGGGATCATTTTGATATCCCCAGAGGGACATAGATTCCACTCAACGCTGAGATTCAGATTCAAGGCCTCCAACAACGAGGCCGAATATGAAGCTTTGCTGGCCGGGCTAAGGATAGCCCAGGAGTTGAAGGCCAACTCCGTTCAGTGCTTCAGCGATTCCCAGCTCGTGGTAAACCAGGTGCTAGGTGAATATCAAGCACGAGGAGCCAAGATGGCTGCTTACCTGGCCAAGGTAAGAGTCGGACTGTCCGCGTTTGGGCGAGGCTCAATCGAGCAGATACCTCGGGAGCATAATGCTAATGCAGACGTCCTCGCCAAGCTCGCTACCTCCGGGGAGACGGAGGCGCTGGGGTTAGTACCGGTGGAATTCCTGGAAAAACCAAGTATAGAAGAGGTCGGGGCGGAGGTCGAGAAGATTGACGCCAGACCGACTTAGATGACTCCCATCCTCGAATACCTCACCAAAGGAAAGTTACCCGAAGGACGTAATGACGCACGGCAGGTACTGTACCAGGCTCTAAGGTATACGATGGTAGATGGGGTGTTGTACCGACGTGGGCATTCGCTACCTCTCCTACGATGTGTTCTACTAGGCGAAGCAAAGGCCATCTTGCAGGAAGTGCACGAAGGTTTTTGCGGGGATCACACTGGGGGGCAAAGCTTGGCCCTAAAAGTCTTAAGGCAAGGGTATTACTGGCCCACTCTGTCAAAGGACTCGATCTCATACGTCAAGAAATGTGACAAGTGCCAGCGATTCGCCACAGTTGTCCGAGCTCCCCCAGTCGAGCTAAAGATGATCTCGTCCCCGTGGCCATTTGCAGTCTGGGGAATCGACTTGGTTGGCGCCCTCCCTACTGGAAAGGGCGGGGTCCGCTATGCTGTGGTGGCCATCGACTACTTCACGAAGTGGGCTGAGGCAGAACCTTTGGCAACAAAAACTTCCAAGAAAGTTCTCGACTTCGTGGTCAAGAGCATTATCTGTCAGTTCGGGCTACCGAAGAAAATCGTATCCAACAATGGGACTCAGTTCGACAGCGACCTCTTCACCTAATTTTGTGAAAGGTACGGAATCGTGAAAAGTTTCTCCTCCGTGGCCTATCCTTAGGCGAACGGCCAGGTCGAAGCTGTCAATAAGACGCTAAAGGCGAGCCTTAAGAAAAGACTAGACGAAGCCAAGGGGGTCTGGCCAGAACAGCTCCCCCAGGTTCTGTGGGCATACCGGACCTCGCATCGGACTCCTACGGGTCATACTCCTTTCTCTCTGACTTTTGGGAGTGAGGCAGTCCTCCCTGTCGAGATTAAGGTATCTTCGCATCGAGTCTAGGCATATGACCAGGACCGCAACCACGAACTACTTTGCGCCTCCCTCGACCTGATTGGTGAAAGACGAGAAGATTCGCAGCTTCAACTCGCGCATTATTTCAACTCAAAGGTCAAAAAGCGCGCCTTTAGCATTGGCGACCTAGTCCTCAGGAGGGTCTTCTTGGCCGGTAAGGATCCCAAAGATGGAGTATTGGGACCGAACTGGGAAGGGCCATATCAAATCACCAGGTCATTAAGGAAGGAACTTATAAAATAGCTCGGCTCAATGGAGGGGAAGTCCCATGAACTTGGAACGCCATTCATTTGAAGAAATATTATCAGTAGCACCCTTGTAAGGCTTAAAGGCCATTTTTTGTTAAGCAATGAGAATTAAATCTTTGTTTATTATTGTGTATATTTGTGGGTGTAATCTCAAGTAACCACGAAAGACCCTTTCCTAGTTACTTAGGGGGCATATGGTGCATGGATATAACCATGTCGCCTTAAAGGCTTAGAAGTTGATTCAAATTGATTGATCGTTGTTTTTCTTAAAAAACACGAGATATTGATAAAGGATTAACGCGAACGAAGTCTTATCCTGGATATAACCAGGTCGCCTTAAAGGCTTAGAAGTTGATTCAAATTGATTGATCGTTGTTTTCTTAAAAAACACGAGATATTGATAAAGGATTAACGCGAACTAAATCCTATCCTGGATATAACCAGGTCGCCTTAAAGGCTTAGAAGTTGATTCAAATTGATTGATCGTTGTTTTTCTTAAAAAACACGAGATATTGATAAAAGATTAACGCGAACTAAGTCATATCCTGGATATAACCAGGTCGACATCAAACTTAGAAGTTAATTCAAATTGATTGATCGTTGTTTTTCTTAAAAAGCACGAGATATTGATAAAAATTAACGCGAACTAAGTTTTCAAACTAACGTCCTGGACATAACCAGGTCATAAAACTTAGAAGTTAATTCAAATTGATTGATCGTTGTTTTTCTTAAAAAGCACGAGATATTGATAAAAATTAACACGAACTAAGTTTTCAAACTAACGTCCTGGACATAACCAGGTCATAAAGCTTAGAAGTTAATTCAAATTGATTAATCGGTGTTTTTCTTAAAAAGCACAAAATATTAGTCAAGAATTAACACGAACTAAGTTTTTCAAAGCAATGACCAAAATGCGTAGAGGAAAAAGGAAATAAACCAATTAAATGCAAAAATTGATAAAGCCAATTGTCTCGAGGTGGAAAAACGTCATACAAAAGTTACAAAAAAAATATTAATAATAATGTGGGTGCGAAAAAGAAAGGCCCTAGGCTCCACCGGGCTGCTCTGTTGAGGTCGCCGTCTCGCCCTCCTGCTTGGCCGCTGTGGAGGTCTCCCCGGTCTCAGAGGGCGCCTCTCGCTGAAGAAGAGCTTTGAACCCCTCCAGGAAGGGCTCCTAGACTTCCGCTCCTAGGAAGGAAAAATCGCCATCAGGGTTGAAGACCCAGCAGTGGTATAACATGTCCTCCATGGCAGAGCTGGAGGTCGCCTTCTCTTTTTTAAGGGCGGCCTTAGCCTCCTCGGCCTCGGCTTTTGTGGTGTCCAGCGCAGTCCAGGTAGTCCTGGCCTCCTCGAGTTCAGCCGTTACAGCGGCTAGGGTGGCCTTGTTAGCCTCGGCCTCTTCCAGCTTGGGGTAGGACGCTTCCAGCTTGGCCCGCGCGGCCGCCAAGGCATCTTTGGCCTCCTGTTCCTGCTTTTGGGCAGTCTTCAGGGCGGCCAAAGTAGTTTGCTGAGCGGCCAAAATAGCCTGATGCTCGCCCCTCATGTCCTCGAGGCGAGCCTTGGACCTGGATATGCTCTGGTGAAGAGCCAAGGCACCCTGCAAAGCAAAGAGGCAACTGCCTTAGAAAAGAAAAAAGAAGGAACGTACGATGCATGGAAACCAAAGGATACAAAGTGTAAAGCCATCTTACCGTTAGAGCCATTCCCAGTGAAGACTCCATCACGTTCTCCGGGCTCCTTGTTTCGATCGCCCACAGGTCCCTTTCGGTGGTGCCATAGTAGTGGTCGACGGTGTAGGTCGCCGTCTCGTACACCGTCCCTCGAAAGACGTCGGGAATTTTCTCCAGGGCTGGGGGTCCACCGGAATGCGCACCTCGGGGGCTGCGATTGCCAAAATCCTGGGCTCCACCCCCGTATCCCGAACAAAGGCCGGAGCTCGTGGAGGGGGCGGGGGCATCTTCTCCACTGCGGCAGGAGGTGGAGGTACCTTGGCCTAGGCAGCTGGGGTCTGGTCTTTCCCCTATGCAGGGGACTTGGTTGGGGTCCTAGCGGCCTTCTTCGCCACCCGGAGCTTCTTCATTTTGGGTCCAGAGGCCCCGGCAGAGGAGTTCCCTCCGGCGAACATAGCTCACAGGTCTCTATTCCCGGGCTGAGACATTTCCTCTGGCAAAACAAAGACAACATTAATATACAAGTAAACATTCATGCAAGAACAAAAATAAGGGGGAAAAAGCGAAACTCAAGTATATATATTGAAAGGGATCCTACCCCCCGAGCTAGAAGAGGAATCTATGGTCACGACCATCGGCCTCATAGCTTCTACGGGGAATCTAAGACAATGACTTCGCAGGCTGGCACGGGTTCTGGGTCCGAAACTGGCTCAGGACTAGACTTTTCTACGTACTGCCTAAGACCCGGAGCTACGGTACCCTCCCGGAGCGAGGGCCATGACCGAAGATTGGTCCCATACTCCTCAAATAAGGCCGACCTAAAGGCTAAAGTGTTGTCTGCGACTACGGTACCCCTAGGGCGGCTACTTTCGTAATCCAGCACGAGCCAGTCGACACACTGGAGTAGGGTTACATCGAGGTCGGGGTTGTTTCGATGGCGTTCGACGGGCTGGTTGGGATTAAACCTAGCTAACCGAGGATCGGCGGTGGCCCTATCTAAGCCCCTGAACATGTAAGGATTACCTTGCCCAGAGGGACCTGCGGTTGCTCCGGACCGGATCCTCTCCTCGTCCGTTCTTTGGGCGACCACCAGCACCCGCTTCCTCCTCGTCCTCATCCCCCGCGGCCTCCTCCTCGGGGATGGGCCTCATCTCGCAAGCTGGGGAAAGCCCCCGGGGTCTCCTCAAGGCCAAAGTCTGGCCCGGAGAGATCAGTTTGCACGCCAACATCGTCTCGTCTGTCACGAGCAGGCGATAGTCCTTTTCACTGGGGGGCAAACCCGCCAGTGTCTCGTACTGACTCCCGAGAATCACAGACTTGTCTGTCCTCGCGAAAATGGCTGCAGAATTATTCTAAGTCAGAAATGGATAAAGGGGGGAGCTAACCATTACTTAACTTACGAGCTAAGAGAAAAAGGTACTTACGAGGATGGTTGAAGTAGTGCAGTTCGTAGTTGCCAAAACCCCTTGGACATAAAGAACTGGTCTTTGAAGTCGTTGGGGTGGCTGGGCAGCTCGATAACCTCAGCTGTGTTTGGGAATCGGGTCAAGTAATAGAACGCGTCGTCTCGCCCCCGCTGCTCCGGGCTGGCCTTGAGGCAGAAAAAATATAGGATATCTGCCGGAGTGGGGACCTCCCACTCCTGTTTCAAGAACAGATATCTCAACCCCGCCAACAAACGGTAGGAGTTGGGGGGGAGTTGGGGGGGAGCTGGAAAGGAGCCATTCTCACGTAGTTGAGGAAGTAGGCGAAGTATTGGTCCAGCGGGAGGAAGGCCCCAGCCTTGAAGTGCTCGTCACTCCAGGCCGCGAACTCCTCGTCGAGCGGCGCGCAGCTCCTCTCACCTTCCGCAGGAGGTCGGGCGATCAGGGCGCCCCTCCCCAGCTCGATGTTGTGGGAAAGGAATATTCTATTCACTTTCCCTTGGTCAATAATCTTCGAGACAATCCTCTCGGCCTCGAAGAAAGCATCGGGCGCCACCTCGAGCTTCTGCTCCACGGCCGGCCCAAAGACGGGGATTGGGGAGTCTGTCATCACCTCCTTTCCTTTGGATTGTTGGGAGGACGAGCTCCCTGCGATCCTCTTAGGAGCGTTCTTCTTGGGTCCCATCTGGTCGCCTAGCGAACAAAAGAAGAAATTTCAGAAAAGGCAACCTAAGCATAAGGGAGAATCTAAAGAGAAGTGTTTATTTTGCATGGCCTGAGGTAATCTCAGCCCGTGGAGAGTGAGACCACGCGGTTCTATGAACACGCGCCTGTGCTCCCAACAGATCCCCGATTACTCGGAATTCGTGTGTCAGGAGGGTCAGGGTAGAAATTTGCCTTGGAAGGAAAGTTTCAGTAGGCAAGAGGTGCAAAACTGCTTGTGAAGCGTGTCTCCGAAGTTACCCGGTTTTGCACCCAAAGTACTGGATATTTTGAACAAGCATACCCAAAAATCTACCCAGAAGATTTCCCCAGAAAACGCACCCTACTGAACCATGCCCCTAAATGGTTTTCCTCTACAATCGATGCCCTAAGATAAAAACCTACACCCTTCATACCCACAAAAAACCAACAGAATATTGCATGCAGCTACAGGAACTATTTACCTAGGCTACAGTGAAAAGAGAATTTAAAACATGCACAGTCAGAGAACTTACGAAGTAGTTTGCTGTGGGAAGTATGAAGGGGTCGCCTGGGTTGGGGCCTCGACGGAATGACTGGTTCCAAGACCTCAAAGGAGTCCTTGCACCTGATCTTGTGGAGTGCTGGGAACGGTAACCGGGAGGAAAAGAGGGTTTTTTGAGGGTGAGAAGAGGAAGAAGATGGGAGATTTGGAAAATTTTCAAATAAACGGGTGGTCCATGCGTAAGGTGGCCACCCCTTTTATATACGTGAAAGGCCACGTGAGGAGGGCCGTTGGATTGCCCTAATGTGGGATCCGAGGCTCTCCACCCGAAATGTGAAACGACGGCTGAGTATAGGCTAGGCCATTTAATGCGGTTCTCAGAAGACGTACCCTCACCAACCACGATGTTCCACGTATTCGGCGCCTGCGTAAAAGGTGGAATATGGAGAGTCCATGGAGAAGCCTAAAAGCCCCTACTGTGGCCCTACACGATGTCGTGTACCACGAGCAGGGGCTTAGGGGGCAGATGTACGCCCTGATTTTCCAATGGGCTATTATTAGCGAGCTGAGATATGGCCTATACCGCATGACCGGAGCTACCGTCGTCAAGGCCTACCTCTTTAGCTCGAGGTAACCAAAAGGTTCATCGAGATTACTCAAGGGCCGAGTCAGGACTATGAAGGCCGCAGGTCGAGAAGGCATCCAGCTCGGGGTACGAACTAGAGTTGGAAGCTATGACATTTTATAAAGTCAACCACGCAATGTAAACGTGCATATATCAGACATCACGTGTCTGATATATCCCTGAATTCTCGGACACGCAGCATGAACATGCGTATTCAGGCTCCCACGACTGGGTTGGGCCGTGTGGCCCATTATCCCCCTTACCTGTTGATTAGACCACACTTCATTTGTCAGGGTTTATGAATTAATCATGAATGTCACAGAAGTGACATGATGGGTAAGAAGGTCACGGGATGACCCCCTTACCAACTTCCAGGTGCCCTCTCCTATAAATATGGAGACCCTGGGAGTTGCAAAGGGTTGAATTCTATTATGTAACAAAGTATCCTATAAAGAATACCAAAAATATAGCAATAATATTGGCTGGTGGAGTAGAAAGATTTTAACATTTGAACCACCTAAAAACGTAGTTGTGTCATCAGTCCATTAAAAGATCATTTATCTATTTCGGTTCAATATTAAGCACTAATCTCTTTCTCTTATTTTCTTAATTACTTGTTGGCGAAGAACCGCGTCAACACTCTCGTAAAGTATTCATGGAGACTAAAATAAAATGTCACATGATAGTTTTTTATAATATAAAACTTAAATTCACTAAAAGTTCAATTAAGACACTAATTTATGCATTTCAAATAGATCTCGATATGATTTTTTTTTCGAATTTTTTTCACAATTTTTTTATATTTGAAACATAAAAATTTGCAGAAAACTTGATACACCTCAATGTACCTCGATGGATCCTTAAAAATCATGATTTTCATGAAAAAAATCATCTACATCGATGCATCTCGACGAAACTCGATGCAATTCATATAAAGGGCATAAATTTTCACTCAAGTATCCGTTTGAGGTGATTGTTTTTTTTAATTTTGGTATTTTTTGTGATCTAAACGTCTGAGATGTGTACACACATATTTGAGAAGTTCAAATGTTAAAAATATACCCAAATTTGAAAATATAGGGGTATTGTTTAGAACTTTGGGATGTTTTCAAGCTTTCAATTTCCCAAATGTGTGCATACACATCTCAGACATGTATATCTAAAAAAAGACCTAAATTAAAAAAAACGAAAGGAGTATTTTTGGAAACAAGTGAATAGTGGCATTATTTTGCAATGTTGATATAAAATGACATATTAGACCCCATCATTTGTTCATTTGTTTTTTATTAAACTGGATCTTATTTTAACCAAAATAAACAATTAGTATTATGCATATCTATATAATGTTTAAAAAGCTAGACACCTATATTATACATAAGCATATTATTCAATATTAAAAATCTATTAATTACACGTAGAATCGTTTGCTTGCTTGTAATATTTATTACAGCAGGGTTTCCATTCTCATTAAATTGAATATACAAAACCAGCTATTTTCATTTATTGTTTGCCTAACTATGTGGTGTTTATTAGTATATATATTAACATTAATTGACTTGTATTTATTAATTAAGGGAGCTTGGCTCAATCCAAGTAATTAGTTCCAATTGTTAGCAAATGCAACTTACAATAATGCATTAATTATTTTTTCTTTTGGAAACAATAATGCATTGATTTTTATCTATGTCAAATTCCAATCAATTGGTTGGGACCTATTATTAACTCATTACATTATTTCATTGATTATTATTTAGATAGCACTGTATAAATGCCAAGACCACTTATTATACATAATAGCATATTCAATGGAGTGATATAAAAGTATTGTATAGTTATTTTTTTAGCTCATTTTCATAAAAATTGAACTCCAATGATAGTATAAAATAAGTGTCAAATTTGACACAAAATATAGAATATGCCAAATTTAACCCACAATAAATATCACATTTTTTAATTACTTATTTGTCATTTATTAATAGAAATTATTAATTTTTAATTTATCTTTTAATAAAAAAATTAATTGTTTTTGTATATTTTCAATAAACATTAATAAACTATATTGACGTTTTTTTAGCTAGTTTGCATCTTGTGCATTGGAGTACAAATGTAAAAAGCGAGTAAAATATATCATTGACATATATTTTTGGCCAAATTTGGTACAAATTATACACCATCCATTGAAGATGGTCTAATGAGTTCTTTAGTAAAATGGCCTATTTTTTAAAGTCATTTTGTATTATGGCTTAATTTTGATAATTTTTTGCAAAATGAAATCCGATACTCCAGACAGCTGGTCGAAATTTTAGACAGATGCTATTTTGCAAACAATTATCCAAACTAGACCAGAGTGCAAAATAACTTTAAAAAATAAGCAATTTTCACCCGTTACTCTATACATATATAATATCCAATATAACCCCAAGGGGTGGCTCAGTTGGTTAGGGCGAACTTGAGGAGATAATCCCTCACAGGTTCGATTCCCCACTGAGTCATTAAACCTCAGGGGGCCGCTGGGGCGATCTCCGGCTGAAGCGATGGTCAGGGCAGTCAAAGGAGGGTTATCCACTAATGAATGGACCTCTGGGCATGCTGATATCGCTCAAGTGGTAATTACCACTTGGCACCAGGGCCTCCAGGGATTAGTGGGGGTGGGGCCCCTGATACCCTAGGTTAGCCAAAAAAAAAAAATTTATATATATAATATCCAATATAAATGTCCATGCTAATACCAAATTTAGAATAAAAAATTATTAAAAACTATATTTAGCACATATTATATCTAAATATATAAATGCAATATGTAATAATCCACAACAAATTTTATTAGAATTGAGTAATTCACAAATAATATAAAAAAATAGTTTAATTTTATTAGAGAATTTTAATCACTATGTAAACTAAATTAACTGGAAAATTATAAGTAATCCCAGTGCTCTTTTATCATGTTTGGTAGGAAGGAATGGATATGAGAATGGAATGAGAAAAGACACTACTTTGTTTGGTGTGCAATTTTAACATTGGTAATAGCATTTCATTGGAATTACAAATTTCATTACTGAATAATCCTACAAACAAAGCAAAATGACTATTTTGCCCATTCTTTTTCTTCCTTAAACGAAGACAAAAAAAAAATTCTAGTAATGATATTTTTGTCAATACACCACTCATTTTATTCTATTATTGCACAAAACAAAACAAAATAACAAAATAATTATGATTTCAATATTCATTCCATAAATAAACTAAATATCATAATATCATTCTCATTACTATTCTTATTCCATTTCGTTACCATCTCATTATCATTCTTATTTCATTCCACCAAACAAAATGCCACCTAAGGTCCTTGAGGAAAGTTACTTCACAAATTGTTGTTTCATGGAGGCAAAAAACAACTCTTTTGGTTCCTCTATATGGCGAACACCATCTAGGGACGTGCGATTGTTATAGATGGCTCGAGACGGAGAATCAAAAATGAAAATAAGTTTAGGATTTCTAAAAAATAAGTGGCTTTCAAGGCCTCTTCTTTCACTTTTAAAACCAGCCAAACATTGAGGGTGATCTTCTAGTTAGTGACTTGAAAAATTGACTACAAGTTGTTTTCACATGGATAATGTCCTTTTGATTATTGTGAACACCCTTTGCAACAAAGGCAAAGAAGATATGTTCATTTAGCACCATTCCAATGATGGTAATTACTATGTCAAAAGTTGGTAAAAAGTATTGAGACAAGTCTCATTTACTTCCTTTGAATCTTTTAACTTGAGGGTTCTTATTAATTGGTGGAAATTCTTTTATAAATTTAAGCTTCCCCTAAAGTTAAAATTTTTGGTTGGAGGGTATGTAAAAATTGGCTCTATGTTTGTTCAAACTTAAGAAAAAAGGCATGAATGTTGATGACCCTTGTTGTCTTTGTGGTGTTAGGGAGGTGAAGACTATCACATATAATAGTGTAAAAAGGTCAGTATAATCTAGTCCCTAACTCCTTTTCGTGATAAGTTACTAAACTCTAATGTTTGCGATGCTATGGATTATATGTTAAATGTTAAACCTTATGTTATTATTGATGAGTTTGAGCATTTTTTGTTAATCTCTTGGGGCATTTGGCAATAACGCAATAATAGGTTGCATGGAAAATTTTGTCCCCATGGGTCTAATCTTATTAATTAGGTTCTTTTCATCAATACTCAACCTCTCTTTTAGATTGTTTCCTACAAGCACCTATATGGCATCTCTACTCAATTTGGGTTCTCACATCCTAGGTGTAGTGGTCTGCAGTGGCTACGCTGGTCGAAATGTAGTGGCTCGTTGGTTGGTGGGTGCAGTTATGGTGCTACTGTTTGCTTCTTGTTCTCGAGGCGACGGTGGCCTGCTACTCGATATGAAGGTGTCTTCTTGCTGTGCGTCGAATATGGGGTTGAGGATGTGGGTTTTGCCATTGGGCACATGCTAGTCATCTTGACGTTAACTACTAGATGTTGCGTTGTTTTTTTCGAGTCTCTGATTGTTATTTCATTGTTCTGTTTATGTTTTCTTATGTACTTTGAATAGTGGTGCTTGTTGTCACCCTTTGTCGGTTGACGATTACTTGGCTATGACCATAAGTTTTGTATTCGATCTTTATCCATGTACTCATATCTATTTGGGTTTTCACCCTTTTGGTGAGTTTGCTAACCCCACCATGTTTTATAAAAGAAAGTCAAACTCACTAAATTTTTTGGGTGGGAGATTTTGAAGGATTGTACGATTGTGTCAATGTTGTATGACGATATGCCTTATGTCTTATCTTGTTGGCGACTTGTTATTCTCATATTTGTTTGAGAGTGGTATTAGATCTTGGATTAACTTGACAACACGAAAAAAATCATTGTTCAACTCTTTGATAACATAAAATTCTTTGAATCACTCTGAAATAAAATTACCAAATCATTTTCATTTTGATGGTCTACCAGTGTATTTGACTTGGTTAGCCATTATTTGAGCCATCTACTATATAAAATAAGGAATTTACTCTTTTGGTACCATTTGTTTTTACAAAGTATCATTCTAGTATTCTCTGTTTTCAATAATGCTCATACGACACCTGTATTTTGAAAACATAGATATTTTGTATCCTAATTGATAAAATTTTGTCAATATGACCTAACCATCAACAATTATATATAATTTGTAGCTCGTATGATTGTGAGTAATTTGATTAAATTAGTAAAATTTTATTAATTAAATTTGAGTTTATGGTACCAAATATGTACAATTTTAAAATTTAAAATACAGGGTACCAAATATGTACGGTTTTAAAATGCATGATACTAAATATGTACGATTTCAAAATGCAAGGTACCAAATGAACATTATTTGTAAATACAAATACCAAAATAATACTTTGTAAAAACACAGGATACCAAACGGTTACCTATCCTATAAAATATATTGAGAGTGAAATGAAAGTTGATTTCCGAAAAATCTTTTTCTAGCAGCTTTGGCATGCCCTCATTTTCTTATGTATAGTTAGCTTAGCATAAGGTAGACCAACCTCTCCTCAATGAGCCTACCCTTACTTAAAATAGTAAATAGTCATTTGCACCATTTCAAGTTATAATCATTAATAATTAATGATTAAGATTATTATTTGTCATCTAAAAGAAAAAAGTATATATATATTTATGTAACCAATTAAAAAAACAATGATGGGTGTTTGCTTTGGAAAATAGAAAATGAAATAACATCAATGGGTCAGCATCAATAATAATAATAATAGAGAGATTTTGTTGAAAGATTTGGTCGTTTAAACCAACCAAACATGCAAATAATAAGCAATTGCCTAAGAGCCATTCTAGTTCTAGGCGTTGACGTTTTTTCAACGTTATGACTATAAATTCTATTTTTATTTCTTACATGTCTCACTCGAATGTATGATATCATCACCATCTTAAATTAATAGTTTGAAAATAATAGTTTAGATAACATTTTTAATGTAAATGTTGATGAAATAGTAAAATGCCATATTTAGCACATTATTTAATTATACTCAAACTATATGCAATTTTTTTTCTAATTAATAAATTTGCCTTTCACTTGGTATTTGAATATGTTGGGATGTGAAATATGGCCAAATATAAAATATAATTTAATTTTGCCCGTCGTCTTTGGTTAGGGTGGTGGGGCTTTGGCATTCTTTGTCGAGGTTGGGGTTCAAACCACCCAAGCTTAATTATGTGTGTATAATTATAGAGATTTTGGTAAAAATGATATTTTTTTAAAAATAATTTTATATTTTGATCTAATTTTGATAATTTTTTACAAAATAAACTCTGTCTAAAATCATAAGAATTTATGAGAACAATAAATAATAACTTTGTTATCACATAAGGAAATTGTTTTTTTTAATTAATATCTAAAAATGGTCACCAAACTCCCTAATAAAAGTTGACTTGGTTTGTTTATGTCTTTTTGGAGACTTAAGAAATAATAATAATATGCAACTAACACAATGGGGTTTATCTATTTTGCTTTTAATTTTGTTCAATTGTTCAAGTACAACAGGCAGTTATGTGATTATTAAATAAGTAATTTGTTTGCTCACTAATTATTATTATTATTATTTTTTTTTTGTAGAATTTTTATTATGCTTTGGGTGATTATGACACTTCCTGATCATGCCATCCCATGTAAATACTAAGTAGGTATACAAGTTTGGCACTTAAACAAACATAAAAGACTCTATTATTTTAAGCAAATTTGCAATGTTTTTAATTATTAGTCTTTATTGGCAGATCTCAAGTCTTGCTTTTCTAACCTCAAAAAAAGAAACTCAATTTGGTTGTTTGTTCCATTCCATTCTAAGGCCAACTCGAATGAGACTGCAAAACACCAATTTGGTGCTAATGGTGCACCATATATCACTCCAATAAGACTGTAAATGACATTGCAAAATTGTGGATATGAACAGTGTCACGACATTATTGATGTGACACTGTTCACGACATTATTGATATGACACTGTTCACTACGGCAACATTTTTTTGTTTTGGTTTTTGTGTTTTATATTAATATTTTTTTTATATAAATATATGTATATTATGTAATTTATAAGATAAAATAATATAATAATATGATGCGTACTTTGTGGATAATATAATAATATTGAATATATTTTTTGGTGTAATTTTTAGTATTATGGTTGGGTTGGAAAAAAATATAGCGTTAAAATTATCTCATTTTGATGTTGTTGATTCAACACCATTTCGGTGTTCATGGTTGGAATTGCCTTAAACATTTACTTTGCTATTGCCTCAACTTTTATCTTTATAGAAAGCCTGTCACCATTTCAATGGCTCAGCTTTTGTCTAAGTAATCAAAATGAAATATGTCTATACATAAATTGTTATGTGAAGGAAAAAAAATGGCTATTTTCAATTAGAAACATTTAAATGACTACTTGGAAATAATGAAAATGAAATTTTTATTTAGTCCCATCTCAAGTGCTCTTCACTTTTCCCATTTCAACTTATAATATTTCTACTAAGTTAGTAGTGTTTCTAAAATGGTTATGGTACAACCTAAACTTGTAACAAAGTAATGTTTTGAGATTTCCATTCTATTCTACTAGTAAGATTACCTCACTAGCCCCTTGTTTTGTAATGTCCTATTTTCGTATTTTAAAAAAAAAAAATTATAATTTAAGAGACAAAAGTCAAAAATACATATAATTTGTGGGAAAAAAAGCAATTCACTTTTAATTTTTAATTCCCCTAATCACATGAATTAGTGCCACATCTAGAAGACTAAGACTATACATCACCTTCCTAGTCCAACAAAAACCTTAATACAAAAATAGAAAATGACAGGACAATCACCTTTATTACTAACAACAAATAAAATGACAGTAAAGTCAATATAAAATTACATTGTGATGAGAATAATCTCATAAAAGAAAAAAAAAAAATTCTCACTATAAATACAACAATTTGGTCAGTGGGATTAGCCACATTCCTAAAATTCAAACTCTTGTATAGTTGCAAGTATCCAATGAAGTTTGATATGAAATAAAGTTTATTTTCACAAGTGATTGTTCAATCAATAATTCATTAAAAAAAATCATTGGTTTCTTTAGTCGCAGAGATTGAGATAAATAATAAAATTTGTACTCCAAAACATTTGATCATTTCAACTTTTCAAGAGATGATTTGTGATCTTAGCAACAAGATAATCCACCCCTTTAATTGAAAAGTAATTTATTCTCCAAGCTACCAAAACCATCATTACCGATTTTGATAGTTCATAGAATAATACAAGTCTCTAAACCAAACTGGGGTCCCCCTCTTTTTCAATTACAATATAAATAAATAAATATATATAGAGAGAGATAATCTTTGATAATCAATACATATAATAAGTGATCTTAAAAAGACAAACTAAGTTATTACACCATTATCATTATCTTGTCCCTCATTAACAACTTTGTATAAAACAACGAAGTTAATCAATTTTTGGTTCCAAGGAGTGGTTGTGCTTTAGATAAACCACTATTAAGGGAATGATCTAAGGTTTGAGACTTGAGGAGATTTGGTGATCCTTCCTTCTGTTTCTTTCTAAGTGCCTCTAGAGTCTCAGCTGCCTAAGACCAAGCATATCCCTTTACCAAAAAGTCTAAAATGCCCTCAAAACTATCTTAAATCCTCTAGTGTCATCAAAGGGCAATCTCATCAATTACCACTTCCCCTCAAATCCTTGAGTATTTCTCTAAATCTACAACTATCTCCAAATAATAGCCATTTATCTTCCATTACCCAATAAACCTCGGTAATGTGCTAAAGTACCAAAATACTCATAGGCTCGCCCTGAACTGGATATTTAACTTTTATGCTAATTTGTTCTCTAAGATCGCCTCTTACCGAATAACTCAAATATATCCACATAATAATGTGATCTCAATCACATCACATATAATAAGTGATCTTAAAAAGACAAACTAAGTTATTACACCATTATCATCTTGTCCCTCATTAACTTTGTATAAAACAACAAAGTTAGTCAATTTTAGGTTCCAAGGTCAGGTTGTGCTTAGTGATGTACACGGGGCGGGGAATTGGCGGGGAGTGCTCCCTCCATCCCCGTCCCCATTTATATTTTTAATCCCCATCCCCACCCCATCCTCGCTTATTCTTCGTAAGGAGCGGGGTGGGGAACCTTTACTGGGAACCCATTTATTTAAAAATAAATTTTAAATTAAAAATCGTAAATTATATGTAAATTAAAATATTACACAATATTTATTATTTAAAATATTAAACATTATCCTAAATAAAATTTAAAATATTAAAAAAATTACTACTATACTACAATAACACATAAAAAAAGAATATAAAATACGTTTAAAATATTACAAAAATATATAAAAATTTAAATAGGCCTCGTCGAGACCGGGAGTGCTATCCCCGCCCCGTTCCCCATTTAGATGGGTATTCCCCGCCCTATTAGGGACGGGACCCGTGAGGAAAATGTGCATCACTAGTTGTGCTTTAGATAAACCACTATTAAGGGAATGGTCTAAGGTTTGAGCCTTAAGGAGATTTGGGAAGATCTTGAAAGAGCCATTCTAAAATCTCTTCTAGAAAAATGATAATAATATAAAAATGCAAAAGCATTAGTTTTAAGACCACAAAATTTAGGTGTCCAAATCAACATTGATAAGGAGTTAAATCAGAATACTACTAACAAATTGTTTGTTCACGGGTCATTCAAAATCATCATTACTTAGCGTTAGTTAATTGAGCTTAGAAAGCGATAAGTTACATCATGAAAATAAATCAATAATAATAATAATTAAATAAAAAAATAAAAAAGAAGGGATAGAAACAGCACCAACTAGATGAAAGGGCTTAACTTGATGACAAAGCCAAGCCAACTACCCTTTTTTAGACAACCACAACAAAAAAAGAGAAGTGAGTTGTCAGCTTTAGCTTTTCCACCATCATCATTTCATGTTAGGTTCTTTCTTTTATACTAATACTAATAACAATACTCGACTAAATTAAGTAGGTGATGCAACTAAATATTTTATATATAAAATGGTCTTAATCTTTACAGCTAGGCAGAGTAAGTTGGTCATTAGTGGCAAAATCTTACCCTTCACTTTCACTTTCAGGCTCAGCATGTGTAAAAAAGAGATTATATGAAGTCAAAAAAAAACACCCTTAATCAAATAATACATATATATATATATATAAATATACACACATGCTACACTAGGAAGATGGATGGCATTTCCTTACCTGTCTAGGCCAGTTTAAACCTTGACATATGAGAAAGTGGAGATTCTAGCTGTACAAGTGCAGAGCCAGTCAGCCAAATCATGATGGCCTTTTCAGTTTCCAGAAAATAACAAAGTAGATCTAGACCACTATGGAGATTTGCAGAACAAAAATGTGGAATGAGACTCAGAGATCAGAAAGAGATGTTGATTGCACTGAAGAAAAAGAATTACCTCCTCCAGAACTGGAAGCACCATGACAGCTCAGGGGGCAGGCAGCAATTAGCTTCTCCATCATAATTGATTGATAAGTTAAGGCTAACAAAACTTGTCCTTTTTTTTTCTTCACAAAAACTTGCATCATAAACTTTCTAAAAAAGTATCACAAAAAGTGCTCAATCATCTAGATGAGTTCAATCCAATAAGAGTTTTTGCTTGTTGAAGTGTGCATCTTTGACAAAAAATTAGCCATTTCGAAAGAAAATGTACAGACACACCACATGGATGCATGTTAACTATAAAGCATGTAAACTAAGGCCTTAATGGAGTACAGCGAGTATCGAAAAACAAAAATGACATACCAAAACCTATGATTTCAGCATATTGTGATGCCAAGTTAATACTCAGAGTATACAGAGACTAATTTTACAATATCTTGTATATATCCAAGGGAAAAGCCACCTATGGATCATCATCATGACGCGCAGCTAAGATAGGTAACAATGAAATATTCAAAACAGGCTTTCCAGCCTGTTGAATTTCAGTAAGCCCATGAGTTGTCAGACCGTCCAAATGATTTCCCCTCAAATTAAAAAGCCCAAGATTACCTGTTAAATAGCCAGTGCAAATGCTTAAATCTCCAAGAGTCAAGATTATAGAAAACGTGAGTCTACATGAGCTCTGCAATTTCCTTGGAAAGTTTTGAAAGAAATAGAAAATGTTCTTTTGTTGAAGTAATGTGAGAAGCCTTCTGTCAAAGGTACGAGTTAGACTCGGTGAAGTGAAGTAGGGTGCAAGTGCAGTAGAAAGACTTTGGTGACAGAAAAACTTAATGTTCAGTCAGCCATAGTCACAGCTAAAAGTTTCTTAGTACTAGTAAATACCTTTCGCAGCTTTAATGGCAGAGCATACAATATAAGAGGCTTCAACTGGCATCCAATTATATGCTGCATTGATGGTCTCAAGTTTTGGAGCCCGTAACAGGAGCGTAGACAAAAAATTTGCAGCTGCAACTCCACCACGGTTTTTGCTATACATGATGCAATTGAAAAAATTATAATAATCAATTTTATGTCATGAACTACATAACAAATTGAAATAGAAAAACAGAAAATGTTTGAACCTTATGGTAATCTCAACTAGCTTTAGCTCCTGTGTTTGTGTTATGCTTTTCTCTAGGTCCTCAAACCCAGGTGAGCCCAATTCAATGCCACTAATGTTAAGTATTTGAATTGATGTGGACAACAAATTTCCCAATGCTGCTGCTACTTGGCTGGCAAATAAAAACTGTAAACCCAACTCGTGTTTAGGAATTAAAAAAAGGTGCAACTCTTAAGCAAAAGTCTGACACACCTGCCAAGGACATTGTCAGCAATAGATAGAGATTCCAGGGGTTTCTTGAAGGTTAAAAGTGTATTGATGAGCTCAATTACTCCACCATTGGAAATATCACAATTCTCCAAATATAAATCAGTGAAGGGTGTGCATTTTTCAGAAGCTTCGATGAAATAGGGAAGTAAATTTCTGTAACATTCAATAACAGTTGTGAGACTATGCACCCACAAAGCTAAAAAATTTGCAGGGAATAAAACTCCAACTGACCTAATTCCTCTATCTTGAATTGGATTATCACTTATATCCAGAAGCTCCAAGTGGGGCATGTGAACCATAGCATATCTAAGCCCAAGTGCATCATCTTCGTCTAGTTCGTTTCCCCTAAAATCACATGAGTGACATTTCTATAAGTTTCAAGCAAAATACGTAAAACTATTCTTTCATATTTGGTTACAACTTTGTATTAATAAATGTTATTTGAGCTGATGAAAAGGAACGCTTACTTGTATTTTCATTGAAAGCCTATTACATATATACACACAAGCTAGGAATTCTATCTGTGGAAGGTCAACTAATTGGGATTCTACACTAATTACAATCCCTGAAATTAAGCTAATCACATCACATAATATACACAATCTGAAACACAAAACATAAACCTATCTGTCATTAAGTGTATGGGTTGGTCTAAAATGAAAAGTTTTACTGTCTTGCAACACCGCTTCATCTACTTGGTACAGCAATGGATTTATTAGATAGTACTGGTGAATCAGGTTAATATATTAAAACAATTACAAGAAGATTATGAAACAGACTTTTTTTTTTAAATCTAATTAAGATCACAGTAATTTTTCTTGGCCATGGTTGATTGGGTTTAATAAGAATAAGAACGGAATGACCAATCTCATTCCACTGTTTGGTTTAGAAAATTGTGAAGACAAAGTTTTTTCGTAAACACAAAAGTTACCTTATATTGAGTGCACGTAATGATTGCAAGGACTTGCCAAATCCTAAGGACATTGGACCACTTCTTGAGAATCTCGGAATAAACTCAGAAAGCCAACCGGTTATCTGCATGATTGTGTATAAAGCCTCATGTTATGTAATTGTATGAGGATATAATAAAATCTTCAATTTAATTGAAAGGCATATCTCACATTGTTTTCAGAAAGGTCAAGAACAGAGAGACCAGATGAAGCATCACGAAGAGTGTTAAAAATCATTTTGGCGAAGTTCCAGCCTAAGTTATTATAAGATAATTTTAAGGAACACAAAGACCTGAGAGCAAAAGTGGTAAATTTTACAAGTAAGCACAGATGGGCCAATGTAACTCAACTCCCATAATTATATAAAGTTAATATTTTACAGTAATTATATGCATTCCTAGAAAGTTGGAAAGAGATAGCAAGGCAACAGAGCGTGATCAGCCTAAGAATTGATATGGAAAGAGATAACGTGGCCATTCAAATCACTGGTTTTTTTTTTTATGAGATAAATTGAGCCCCAGTATATATTTTATATATTTAAGAAGCAAGATAGGTAATACAGTTAATATTTTAAGGGAATATTAGGTATCATAAGTGCCACCTATCTCAACATTAAGAAGCAAGATAGATAAATTAAGGAAATATTTTAAGGGAATATTCTGTACCGTGATGACAGAAATGATACAAGTCCAAAAGGTAAGGAATCAAGATTTGTTTCAAGAAATCTCGATGTAGTAATTGAGAAGCTCTGTATCCCATGTGTTGGCACACTATTCAGCAATAGAGAACCACAAATTTCATCTATGGAATCTGAAGAGAGCTTGCAGTGAACAAACTCAAGTGAAGATAAACTTTCCCTATTCTGGTTCAGAAGTTCACATAATCCACCAACCTATAGATGCAGGCCATATGATTGAATCGACACTTTCCATAGTAAATGAAAACTCAACATGTAGCATTTTCATAAATTCAAAGGCACTACACAGCAACATAGATGTTGAATATTGGCTATATCATGAATGATTGAGCCATTTCACTTCTTGTTTAAATAGCATCTACTGCAGACATTTCATAATATGACGTTGATATTCGCATTAAAATTACATATGGCCTCATTACAAACCAGGTACGCATACAATGCAGATTTGATTTGACCTTTGTTATTAAAGAAGGAAAAAGAAAGAACTGAACTTACTTGCTCTTCGGATCTGATCCACCAAAGTGCCAAGCTCTGCAACTTGCAGTTTCTCAATAAATGCTGTAGCATAATTAAAATAAGGATGTAAAATTGACTACCATTAGTTTAAAACTCAAGCAAATAAGTATAAAAGGAACATACACCTATGCGCACACATCTTGATCTACTCCCGTCTTATGCTATGGGATAATATGAAAGATGATACATTCAAACTCAACAAGGAAAATGCTTTGAAAGACAAAATGTTTCAAGAGAAAAATTACATTCAAAGCAAAAAAAAAAAGTGCTCAAAAGATGTTTTGAAGAAAATGTTTTTTCTTTTTTCTTAAATAAGATGCATTTACAGAGCATGAAACTTCACACCATAAAAATACAAACCCCCACACCACAATATTTACCTAGCATAGATTCATGATACTATATGGGATAAATAACTTACAGAAATTTCTCTACCACATATATTATTTTGAATTCTTAGACATCTGCAAAAAAGAACAATGTAAACTCATGGTGTGAAGCATAACCATATCAATTCAAGCATGGTATAATCAAACACTCACCTAGCAAAGCGCCCAAACTCTCGGCAATGGAAATATAATTTTGAATAGTCACAAGTGGCAACCTTCATGTAATTCTCATAACCAATATGTTTCAATAAACTATCTGCATATGAAAGGGAGAATGTCAATGAACCATTCACATAGCCATAAACCTAAGCCCTATGCCAGCACAATTCCATTATAAAGATTACTAAAGTGAAGTCAGAACTAAGAAAAAAATTTCTCATTTACAATTTGCATTAGTCTGTATCTAATCTACACTAATCCGATTAATTTGACAAAGACAGGAAAAACCTGCCATACTCTAGTACCTACTGAACCATCATATGAGCTATTGAAACTTTAAGATGCCATTTAAATATCAAATGCTACCTACCACTAGAAATGATTTTTGGACCAATAAATCATCATTATTCAAGCTATGAAATTTATCAACAGGAAAAGCAAACATTATATACCTGGAATCCCTATTTCACCAAGACTTTCATCAAATAAAGGGAGTAAAGCAATCTCTGCCGCTTGATCTAGGCAGCTGTTTTTCCCAGTTAACAAGACAAAAAAAATTGCAGGAATCAGTTATAGTGTTCCTCAAATTTTCTTAAAAGGAAAAATTTGTAAGAGAGAATAATAGCCGTATATACAGAGCATTTATTCCATCAAAGGGACAAACTTTTGTAAATGAGTTTCCCAATATATCTGCAGCCAGTCAACATATTCGTTCTGATTAACAAGCTTAGGCCAACGCAACTCATATAAATGCTTCCATGCCTTGTCCCAACCTGAAATCCTGCAAAAACATATCTTCCATAAGCAAATTATTTTCTTTTCTTCATATACACATTCCAAATTTTACAATGTTTCGTCATGAAATAAAAAACCAACATTCCACATTTTCTTCCATTTTCATGGTCAGCATCGTCGTACTCCTGCTCCTCCTTCTCCTCAGAACTAAAATCCCTGCCCAAAAAGATGGAGTTTTGATATCAATCAAAACATCAATTTATTTTTCCTTTCTGAAATCATTCCTCAAATCCCAAAAACAATAATTACATAAACCATTAACAAATAAACTTTTTCTTCACATACACATTCCAAATTTTACAATGCTTTGTCTTAAAATAAATAATAAAATGAAAAACCAACCTTCCACGTTTTCTCCCATTTCCATGACCAGCATCGACATACTCCTGCTCCTCCTTGTCCTCATAACTAAAATCCCTGCCCAAAAAAGTGGAGATTTTGATATCAATAAAGAAAATAACCATTATTTTTTTCCTTTTCGAAATCATTCCTCAAATTCCCAAAACAATATTTCAATAAACCATTACAAAAATTATTTTTCTTCACATACCACATTCCAAATTTTACAATATTTTGACATAAAACAAATAATTCAATAAAAAACCAACCTTCCACGTTTTCTCCCATTTCCCTGGCCAGCTTCGTCACACTCCTGCTTCTCCTTCTCCTCAGAACCAAAACCCCTGCCCAAAAATTTGGAGATTTTGATATCAATTAAAACAAAAATTTGTTTTTCCAACTGAAATCACTCCTCGAATTCCCAAAACAATAATTACATACACCATTAACAAAAAAAGTGGCTTACATCGCCATTCCCAACTTCAGCAATGGTAATGGAGGTAACCGAAGAAGTAGCCTATCAAACAAGTCAGTTGGCAGCTTACGTATAACTGGCATCAAATCATCTCCTGCAAATTCATTGCAAAATAATATTAAAAATAAAATTCATAAAACTTACAGATCAATAGCAGCATATTTATTTTTGTGTAGAATTAATACCACGAAGTATTTCGTCTTTGACTACCTCAAGACACAAGGTAGTCAAAGATGGAGCTTTCCCCATTCTTAAACCCTAAGAAAGCCTTTCCCCAAAATCAGAAATTACTCCATAGGAGCTAGGGTTTCATTGGCCGGAAAACTAATAGGACTCATCGGAATCTTCTCTCATCATCACAGATAGAGATGAAACGGAGCAGAGTAAGGATAGAAAAGGACTAAACGACGTCGTCTCGATGAAATCTGAATTTGGGCCGTTGAGATTGAAGAAGGTTGGGCCTTATCGAATGTAATGGGTAAAAGTTGAAAAATACCACATAATTTAGTTTAATTAAATTTTTACCAAATTTTCAATATAAATTGACTAAACTATCCTCATTTATATTGATTAGGGTATTTTTATTTTCCATTAATAAAATATTTGTGATGTTTAACATATTTATTACAAATTTAGATGATATTAGGTTGTAAATGAAATGAGAAAGCGGTGTAATAGATATAGAGAATTTATGGGTTTTTACAACAAAAATATTCAATGTTTATAGAATGTAGCATTTAAATACTTAATTTTTTTTATTGAAAAAAATACCTAAAGTGCTCAAATATATTATTTAAATACTCTTTTTTTTTGGAGAAAAATACCCAAAGTTGATAAAATGTTGCACATTTACTTTAATTAATTTTTCTATAATTAAAATTATATGAAAATAACTTTAACTAATTCTAAAATTAAAAAATAATTTGTATTTAATAAAGGGCAATTCTTTAGTCCCTCACTTGTATTTGATGGACTTAGTCCTTCATTAATTTTTCAGTCATTGGATTCATGGTGGATGGTGAGATTGTGGTGTTTGCTTGAGGATATGTTAAAATACACATATATCCCTTCATGTTCTTTAGCAACCGGCTACCTTTTGCATTTTTTTTTGTTATATTTTTGTAAAAAAAAAATCTCTATTGGAAGTTATGTATTATTTTTATGGAAGCAAATCTATTGGAAATGTAAGCTTAATAAAAGTAACACAAATTTACTGCTATTATGTTGCTATTTTCATGAGGTTGGTTTTTACATGTGATAATATGTGAATTGTTTATATCGAGTGACAAATAGTTTTATGTGTATATATATGTATGAACACATACATAATTAGGTTCTCTTTTTATTATTATTTTTTCTTTTTTCAAGTTGTGGGCATTAATCCAATTTAAAGATTTGATACAATAAATATGAAACATTAGAAGAATTTCACGAATGCTGAGAATAGAGGTGATGAAGCAATGGTGCCAGAAAAGGTTAAGCCTCTCTCTTTAAAATATTAGCTAAATGAAATGTTCATTTATTTAATATTCCTATTATTTATGAGCTTTGTAATCTTTATAAGTGATGTTGTAGGCTTAAGGTGCTTCAATCACTCTTTTAGGCCTTCTTTTATTTATTTCTTTTGCATTGTAAGTATAGATCATGGGGAGTTTTGCTGTAACTAATTTCAAGCCATTTATTTCAATGTTTCCAGCTTTTTGTGAATGTGACTTCGAGAGAGCATGTGCAAGTAATCATATTTTGTTGTTAGGAAATAAACAAAAATCCAATAGAGTTGATTGCATATATCTTAGATTGATGATAAAAGTTTGTAGATTGATTTCGGTTCGCTGCTTTAATAGAAAATATATATATATATATATATTAGTGAAACTCATAGTGCATTATTTGTTTGTTGACGAGGTTTGTACTTCTCTAACTCATTGTCTCATCTTTTTTATTGTGTCTATACAATATATAGATGTGTTTCCTCTGTAATAATTAGCAGTTTCATAAATATATAATCACATACTCTTTGTCATGTTAAGTTTCATTTGTTATTGGTCATTTTTTTCCTTTCACTTTTATCATTACTCTCATCGAGTTTTATATTGTTTAACTAACTTGACTTGAAATTATGTACATTGTAAAATTGTCTTTTGGCTCTTCCCAGAGTGTGCACTAATGAACAATTTTTATGTACAAATTATACAAATTAGATGCAGTCTGCATTCCTCTACATCAACTTATTGGACTAAAATTTTCATCATAATATCATGTAAAGTTAAAATCTCTTAACTTACTATTTACTCCAAAACTTTCTAAAATTGGACTTAATCACAATTCAACTGTCACAATAGAAAGCAGTAATAACTGCAGTTTGAGTATTTGGCAGTTTTAGCGAGTGAAAACGACCTTTAGACTCAAGTTGGTCAATAGATTATATTAATAGCTTTATAGAGAGAATATGTAACTTAGATATCATCTTGTATTTAGCATTGACAAAGGTTGTACTGAGTTCTTGTATTATGTTGATAAGAGTTTGAAAAATAAAAACAAAGTTCGTATTCAGATTATATAACTTTGTACTGAGCTCGATTTGTGCTTACTAAAGAGTGTTAGTCTCATTCACTCGATTTAGGTCATACTTGTTTGAACCAAGTAAATTTCTTATATTGTTAACATGAGTACCATTTATCTAATTATCATTTGGTCGAAAATGTATTACTAGTGCAATGTTGTAAACATGAGTAATGCAGCTAATAAAATTTTCTATGATGATCATTGTAACGCCCCAACTCCTGGGACCGTTACGGTGTGCCTTGTAAATAGTGCTAAACTCGCTAATCGAGACATTTGGCCAAAACCGTGATCTAAGTATGATTAGCGGTTTAGGGATTAAACATTTTGGTTTAGATATAACATTTCACTAGAACGTTTAACATATACATTGGGATCCCGAAAATACAATTCAGAGTTTATTACAGAAAATATATACAACAGGCCGTTCTAAGCGGCAAAACAGGGTTCAACCCTAGTTCCACTTTAAACCTCGACCGTGGCTATCGAGCAGCCGCATATGTACACGTCATCACCTAAGCCCTCCAACTCAAGGATGGTTTAGCTTCCTCTTGCCTTTACCTGCACCACATAGCACCCGTGAGCCGAAGCCCAGCAAGAAAACATAACACTTTTCATAAACATTATCAAATGATTATCATTATAATCACACTGAATATAAAGCTTTCAAACCAATGGGTGCACATCACATGATTCTAGCGGGAGAGTGGCTGTTAAGTAAGCCACCAGCCTCCAAGCTCTGTTTTGTAGCGGGAGAGTGGCTGTTAAGTAAGCCACCAGCCTCCAAGCTCTGTCTTTTAGCGGGAGAGTGGCTGTTAAGTAAGCCACTGGCCTTCAAGCTCTGTTTTCTAGCAAGAGAGTGGCTGATAGGTAAGCCACTGGCCTTCAGGCTCTGTTTTCTAGCAAGAGAGTGGCTGATAGGTAAGCCACTAGCCTTCAAGCTCTGTTTATTCATCGACCCTCAGGGTCGGTCAGGCATTAATGCTCCTTGAGTCATTCAATGCTAGTAATCGATTAGATCTAATCTCTGTTGGCTTGCGTGATTCACGCTAAGGCCGTTCTGACAAGTAAGTCAGCGCTTCCTGACCTGTGTCCAGTAACACTGCCGAGCCTGACAAATAAGTCACAGCCTCACAGCTGATACTAACACTTTTGTCGATTCTGTATTCAGTCCATACACAAGTAAGCAATGCTATCAATATGTATCATATGCCAATTATCCAAGAATAGGGCATTCAGCATGCTTACTAAACAATTTCTAGCACAGTCATGATCATGCATAAACTCAGAGACTCAAGCTCTGACCAATCTCATATTCACCGTTCATGGCATGCCCTATCACATGTTCCTCGTGCATTACATGCATCACACTTAATTATCCAGCATGCCTCAACAACAGTCATATGCAAATGGCAAGGTTTGCCAAGCATTCATTATGCTAACAATGTTTACATTTAAACATCCAACATGCATCATTCATAGCCATGCATGTCATACTCAATAGCCAATCAACATGCATCATAATAGCCATGCATGTCATGCTCAATAATCAATCAACATGCATCCATAATAGCCATGCATGTCACATATACACAGGGTGCAGTTTTCTTACCTCAGATTCGAGCTAGTACCAATATAAGAACGATCCTTGAGAACGATCAACCTTTAAGTCCTTAGCGGTCACCTAATCATAACCATATATGGAACACCATTAATAACATGATAATCAAAGGTTCCACACCAATATCTTGCCCCCAAGAGATCAATCCAAACTAATCCAAGTAGTAGGGACACTCCCGAGGCCCATAACTAAGTTCTCGGGGTCAAAACGAGCAAACGGGGCGAAAGCAGGGCAAGGGCTGCGGCCCTAGCACCTTGGGCCGCGGCCCCCAGGGTTCTCTAAGGCAAGGGCCGCGGCGCCCAGCAAGGCTCACTTTCTGACACCTGCTTCTTCGAACTAGGGCCGCGGCGCACATGAACAGGGCCGCGGCCCCCAACCCTGGGCCATTCCCAAACGCGTTTTAAACACTCCAAATCTTTCAAAAACATACCCAAACATTCCCCAATCATCAAATCAAAGTTCCCAAGCTTCCTAATACTCCAAAACCCTCAAAACCCAAAGCTCAAACCGACCAAAAACTCAACAATTAACAAAGTCCAATTCTAAGCTTTAAAACTTTAAAAACTTAAAACTTCAAACTTAGATTACCTTCGATTGGGTTGTTTCTCGTCAAATCCTTCGGTTAAGAAGCTTTTAATCTTTTCTAGGATCGCTATGCCTCGACCCTCGCTTGATTCCGACTCCTAAAACTCAAGATTTCCTCAAAAAGGCTCAAACGGTAAAACAAACTGTTTTGAGAGAGAACGAGAAGTTTCTAACATATGTTCTTATCTGTCAAGCTACTTCAAGCTTAAGTAACCTTAAATAAAACCTTGTGCTCGGGGTCCCGAAAACACCCCCCGGGGACACTATAGTCAAAACTTCCAGAATTTCACCCTGATCTCAAATATTCCCAATCTATCACCAAATAACATTTCTATTACCCCAAAATTGACATCGTTATGACAAAACCGCTAATCCATTATATATGACCGTCTCATGTCGAATAGCTCGAATATATCTCCATAATAATGAAATCTCATTCACATATTACAATATGCACCCAATTTACAAATATGCCCTCAGCAGGCCAAATTACCAAAATGCCCTTATCATTTTAAATACTCCCATACGCATGCATTTATCATCATATAATAATATAATTCACATTAACATGCATATATTCATTTTATAACATATTAAATCAATTATGGCCCTCCCGGCCTCCTAATCAAGGTCCTAAACCTTATTAGGAAATTTGGGGCATTACAATCATGAAACAACTAAGGCTCATGAGGCGTGCTCATGGGATTCTAGTCATTGTTGGTTTTTTTTATTATTATTACAATAATAAAAACCATATTTACTTCAGTTTTTTTTACTTTCAGCTATAACATTATTACTCACCACTTAATTAAATATTACTTACTAGCATAAAAATGTTACTTATACGCAAAAAAACAAATAAAATTACTTCAAAGTTTTTTACTTTTTGATACAACGTTATTACTGACCATTTCATTAAAAATTATTTAGTTGCATCAAAAAATTACTTACCCAATATCGTAAATAAGTTCAAACACAATATATTTTTTACCTTTTTTCCCTCGACTGTATCTTTTTTAGACACCAAATTACTTTATTGTCCTTACTTTTCACAGCAATATCAACACAATTTCTTAGATCCGGTTTACACAACCAGTCAATCAAGCATAAAGTTTAAAAAAGAAAAACACTCAAATTATTCAAAGCTTGACACTTGGTACATTATTTGGGTCCCACTTGTTGGACTAAGTTCCTTGATGAAACGCCCCAACTCCTGGAACCGTTACGGTGTGCCTTGTAAATAGTGCTAAACTCGCTAATCGAGTCATTTGGCCAAAATCGTGATCTAAGTATGATTAGCGGTTTAGGGATTAAACATTTTGGTTAAGATATAACGTTTCACTAAAACGTTTAACGTATACATTGGGATCCCGAAAATACAATTCAGAGTTTATTATAGAAAAAATATTTACAACAAGCCGTTCTAAGCGGCAAAACAGGGTTCAACCCTAGTTCCACTTTAAACGTCGACCGTGGCGGTCGAGCAGCCGCATATGTACACGTCATCACCTAAGCTCTCCAACTCAAGGGTGGTCCAGCTTCCTCTTGCCTTTACCTGCACCACATAGCACCTGTGAGCCGAAGCCCAGCAAGAAAATATAACACTTTTCATAAACATTATCAAATGATTATCATTATAATCACACTGAATATAAAGCTTTCAAACCAATGGGTGCACATCACATGATTCTAGCGGGAGAGTGGCTGTTACATAAGCCACTAACCTCCAAGCTCTCTTTTCTAGCGGGAGAGTGGCTGCTAGGTAAGCCACTAGCCTCCAAGCTGTGTTTTCTAGCAAGAGAGTGGCTGATAGGTAAGCCACTAGCCTTCAAGCTCTGTATTCTAGCAAGAGAGTGGCTGATAGGTAAGCCACTAGCCTTCAAGCTCTGTTTATTCATCGACCCTCAGGGTCGGTCAGGCATTAATGCTCCTTAAGTCATTCAATGCTAGTAATCGATTAGATCTAATCTCTGTTGGCTTGCGTGATTCACGCTAAGGCCGTTCTGACAAGTAAGTCAGTGCTTCCTGACCTGTGTCCAGTAACACCGCCGAGCCTGACAAATAAGTCACAGCCTCACAGGTGATACTAACACTTTTGTCGATTCTGTATTCAGTCCATACACAAGTAAGCAATGCTATCAACATGTATCATATGCCAGTTATCCAAGAATAGGGCATTCAGCATGCTTACTAAGCAGTTTCTAGCACAGTCATGATCATACACAAACTCAGAGACTCAAGCTCTGACCAATCTCATATTCACCGTTCATGGCATGCCCTATCACATGTTTCTCATGCATTACATGCATCACACTTAATTATCCAGCATGCCTCAACAACAGTCATATGCAAATGGGCAAGATTTTCCAAGCATTCATTATGCTAACAATGTTTACATTTAAACATCCAACATGCATCAATCATAGCCATGCATGTCATACTCAATAGCCAATCAAAATGCATCATAATAGCCATGCATGTCATGCTCAATAACCAACCAACATGCATCCATAATAGCCATGCATGTCACATATACACAGGGTGCAGTTTTCTTACCTCAGATTCGAGCTAGTACCAATATAAGAACGATCCTTGAGAACAATCAACCTTTAAGCCCTTAGCGGTCACCTAATCATAACCAAGTATGAAACACCATAAATAACATGATAATCAAAGGTTTCAAACCAACATCTAGCCCCCAAGAGATCAATCCAAACTAATCCAAGTAGTAGGGACACTCCCGAGGCCCATAGCTAAGTTCCCGGGGTCAAAACGAGCAAACGGGGTGAAAACAGGGCAAGGGCTGCGGCCCTAGCACCTTGGGCCGCGGCCCCCAGGGTTCTCTGAGGCAAGGGCCGCGGCGCCCAGCAAGGCTCACTTCCTGACACCTGCTTCTTCGAACTAGGGTTGCGGCGCACAAGAACAGGGCCGCGACCCCCAACCCTGGGCCATTCCCAAACGCGTTTCAAGCACTCCAAATCCTCCAAAAACATACCCAAACATTCCCCAATCATCAAATCAAAGTTCCTAAGCTTCCCAATACTCCAAAACCCTCAAAACCCAAGGTTCAAACCAACCAAAAACTCAACAATTCACAAAGTCCAATTCTAAGCTTTAAAACTTTAAAAACTTAAAACTTAAAACTTAGATTACCTTCGATTAGGTTGTTTCTCGTCAAATCCTTCGATTAAGAAGATTTTAATCTTTCATAGGATCACTATGCCTCGACCCTCGCTTGGTTCCGACTCCTAGAACTCAAGATTTCCTCAAAAAGGCTCAAACGGTAAAACGGACTGTTTTGAGAGAGAACGAGAAGTTTCTAACGTATGTTCTTATCTGTCAAGCTACTTCAAGCTTAAGTAACCTTAAATAAAACCTAGTGCTCGGGGTCCCGAAAACACCCTCGGGGACACTATAGTCAAAAGTCCCAGAATTTCACCATGATCTCAAATATTCCCAATTTATCACCAAATGGGCATTTCTATTACCCCAAAATTGACCCCGTTATGATAAAGCCGCTAACTCATAATCTAAGATCGTCTCATGCCGCATAGCTCGAATATATCTCCATAATAATGAAATCTCATTCACAAATTACAATATGCACCCAATAGGCCAAATTACCAAAATGCCCTTATCATTATAAATACACCCATATGCATGCATCTATCATCATATAATAATATAATTCACATTAACATGCATATATTCATTTTATAACGTATTAAATCAATTATGGCCCTCCCGGCCTCCTAATCAAGGTCCTAAACCTTATTAGGAAATTTGAGGCATTACACTTGAGGGACTAAATAATTTGCCTTTAATAAAAACATATATTTGATTTTTAAAAAAAAAAGTTAAGAGAAAAATCTATAGCTAAAAAACTATTAAAAAATATAAAATTATTAAAAAACGTTAATATAATAAAAAATATATTTATCAACTTAATATGTTTAAATTATGAGTAATCGGTTACCTAAATTATCCAATTTGCCAACTTTTTTTTCTTTATTCATATATGTTGTGGTAACTTGTTACCACCTTCAAAATGTCAAAAAACATAGTTTTTTTTTCTTTACTAGTGCCATGCTAATTTAGTCTTGCTACTGTAAAGCATTAATACAAACAGATTGTATACATTACTCAATAACTAATAACTAATTCATGAAGAAAATACCGAAAAGGCAAAAATACTTTTAACAATATCTTTGTAGCCTTCCAATAAACTAGTTGACATCCTCATCATAATAGTGTCTTAGCCATCATTATGAAAGTATATTATCAAAAAGCACAATATACCAACTTTCTTAGCACCATGAATGAATTTGTCCAAAACTTCATCGTGCACTGTAGCCACAATGGCACCAATGCACGATGGCGAGCAAGGGCAACATGGGGCACTAAATTAGAAGCCCAAACTTTGAGAAAAGTATTGGTGGTGAGGCTCACCACTGCCTCTGGTGATCGAATCACCACAACTCTGACTAGTTTATGTGATAGCCTTTAGCAACAAATAATATTGATCCTTAAGTGGATCTTGATCGTTTGAGTGAGTTGAATACAATCGTGTAACTGCACAATGTTTGGAGTTTAAAGGTGGCTGAAAAATGCCTTAAAAGCCACAGTCGCATGGATCTTCGACAACGTCCTCACAACACTCTAGTGTACATCAATTGACGAGACTTTGGGGACTAAGGTTTTAGCGGCTTTTGAACCCCTTGGCTTGGCACGCGTCGACTGATGGTGATTGGAAAGTCGTCATTTGATGGTGGTTAACTAGTGTGAAAGAGCGATGGTGAGGTATCGAGCAAAAGATGGAGCAATTGAAGCACGGGGGATATTTGTAACGCCCTACTTCCTTAGAGCCGTTACTAAGTGAGTTTTTAAGACAAAACAGTGTGCAATGGACTCGCTAACCGAGGTTTTGAAACAAAAGTGTGACTAATTAAAAGTTAAGGCTGTAATCTTTGAAAATGCGTCGTTTCATTAAAACTTCTATTATTAAACATTTGGGATCCCAAAATAAGGTTTGAAAACTAATTACATCTTGAAATAAGGTTACAGTTGGGAAATAATAAAATCATAGATTATTACAGCCATTTTCGAATAAACCCCCAACCAAAGCAGTCGGGCAGACCAAACATGTACACGTCGCTTCACGCTCTCCGTACTCATGGTTGGTTGACTCAGTCATTGCCCTTACCTGCAACACAGAGCACCCGTGAGCCGAAGCCCAGCAAGAAAACTCATGCAGAACATAACATATGCAATGTATACAGTTTATCATAACAGATAATCCTCAAATAAACAAGTCAATCATTAGACTAATCAAACACGGCCATGCCGCCCCAGAAACCTTACCAAAGCCCTGGGGTATCGGTTCTCACCGCGAGGATAACTCATGTATCCCTTGGGTCCCACCCTGACTATAGCATCCCATGTGCTAGGTGTTACTTCCGGCCCCGCTGCCGTACCCGGCCTACGCCGTTCTCGGCCCTTGCCGCTCAATTCATCATAATCACACATAGCATAAATCAAGCAACATTCAAACAAATGCTAATTCAATTAAATATGCACCCTAACATGTAATGCAGTATAGGGCCACGCCCTGCAATCATCTCATCATGCAACATGCAATATAGGGCCGTGCCCCGCAATCACACTATGGGCCCACGCCCCATCCTACGGGTGTTATAGTTTTCTTACCTGAATTCCGAGCCTCCTGATGCACTAAAGCCGCGAGCACGGTCCTCAAGCACGAGCCTCACCAACAACCTAGTCACAACACACAAGAAACATCCCTCAATACTAATCAACTCAAAACCACTTCCCGGGACCAATCCCGCACTCTCGGGACCTCTAAAACCTTAAAACAACACCCCGGAGACATCCCCCGAACCCCCGGAGCAAAGGCCTAAAATTGCCTAAAAATGATGCCCTGAATTTAGCCTTGTGCCGCGGCACCACATCCTTGTGCCGCGACACCCATCAGTCAGAGGCTCCCTCGCCGCGGTACGAAAAACCTGTGTCGCGGCACGCCTTCGCAGACCCTGAATTCTGGGTTTTCTCCGAGCTAAAACCTTCCCAATTCATACCAAACCAATACCCAAACCCCAAAATCAAATCCAAACTTCATATGACCCATCTAGCAACCCATAAACATCATCAAAGCAATCAAACACACAATCAAATCCCCAAAATCCACATCCTTGATTTCAATTTCAGAAAATTAAAAACTCAAAGTTCAAACTTAAACCATGCTCAAATCTCTTAACCCATAACATAATCAAGCCTTAAATGTGTATAAATTCCTTACCTCAAGTAGAGAATCCCATCCCAAGCTCCCTTGATTCATCTCCTAAGTCTCCAAATTTCAGCTCCTTCACTTTTCTTCTTCTTCTTCTTCTTCTTCTTCTTCTTCTCATTGCCCTAACTTTCCTTCTCTTTGGTTTTTTCTTCTCTTTAGTTTTTATCAAAACCAATCAATGCCAAGCCCCAAACCGTGTACCCCCTATAACCCAGCTGCCATAAATCAATTTCCCAGCCAAATGACCATTTTACCCCTCCTTGCCTATCCTTTCCCAACTAAACCTCAAGGGCACTTAAGTCCTTTTACTTCTATTTCATTTCTACCATTTTCTACCTAGAACTTGTTACTCTCAGCAGTAACTAATGGTTACCCAGGTTACTAAATCTCCAATAACCATTACCCGCTAAATCTCAACTTAACCATAAAATTCCCGAGGTACCCCTAGGCTCCTCCCGAGCCGGGTATAGAAATCTCGTTGTGACTCTTAAGTTAAATTGCTCTCTAGGACCGTCTCGGCACGTGCATCACAAAATAACACCACACTCACGTGGTACAAATCACGGAATACAATTATCACAAATATGCCCTCGGCGGGCTAAAATTACAATTATGCCCTCCAAACACAATCAGGGCCTACATGCATACTAATACACATATACATGCGTCTCAGCTAAATAAATAGTCAAATAACATGCTTTAAATCATAACCATGCATTTAACTCATAAAATCACACATAATTCCCATCGTGCCCTCTTGGCACGCTAATCAAGGCCCTTAAGCCTTATTAGCGAATTTGGGTCGTTACAATATTTTTTGAGTAACCTAAAATGGAATGCAAACTTTTGATGAAGCATGGTTTATGGAAAACTGGGCCTGTGTTGGCATTGTTTTCTGTTTTTTGTTTTCAAAGTTATGTTCTCAGAATTGAAAACAGAAAACTGTTTTTGTAGTTTTTAAAAAACAATAGGTGTTTGGTTAATGTTTTCTAAAAATAAATTTTTAGTTTTTTTTTTAATTTTAAATAAAAAATTAACAAATATATTTACAAAGAGAAAAATATTTTAAAAGTTTGTAATAAATAATGAGATAAAATAATTTGAAAAAAAATGATGAAAAATAAGAAGTGAGAAAGTAAAGAGAGAAAATTTGAAGAAATAGAAATTAAGAAGAGAGAAATTGATCCAGGAAAAAATGAGAGAGAATATGATGAGAAAAAAAGTGGAGAGAGAAAGTGATGAGAGAAGAAATGGGGAGAGAAAAAAAATGATGAGAGAGAAAATAAGGAGAGGGAAAGTGATGTGAGAGAAAGTGAAGAGAGATAAACTAATGACAGAAAAAATGATGTGACAATAAATGATGTTAGATAATAATAATTAAAAAAGTGACGTGATAAAAAAAAATAGACAAAAAAAATTTAAGAACAACAGAAAATAACTTTTTGATGTTCTCAAAATTTTCTGTTTTTTATAACTTTGTTTTTAAAAATTTTTTTTTTGAAAACAATGCCAAACACCTCAACTTGTTTTCAAAAAACAATTTTTTAGGTAAGGTGCCAGACAGTTCCTAATTCCTAATTTTTCTTGATTTGGGTAAAAAAAAACTACATTTATTTAAACTACCGCTAAAAAAATCCTAATAATAACATACTAATAAACATGGTAGATAATACATCAAACATGGCCATGCCAATTCTCCCACACGCTATGTGCATGTCTGCCACATGGCCACTTGATGCATGATCCTTAAAGTGCCTTGGGCACATCCACATGACAACATAAGACTAGGATTTCACTTTAGTTTATTGCTCACGTAACTTAGAGCGTGTTTGGCTCCTTCACTTAAACAAAATTTATTTTTTGTTTTTAAGATCTAAAAACTGTTTTCTGAAAATAATTAGGGTGTTTACTATAGTTTTCAGAAAATAATTTTTAAAAACAAAGTTACAAAAACCATAATATTTTGAGGATAAGAAAAATTATTTTTAGTTGTTCTCAAATTTTTTATTTTTTAATTATTATTATTTCGCATTATTTTCTTTTTTCTCACTTTTTCTCTCTTCACTTTATTTAATATCAGTTTCTCTCGTATTACTTCTGATCTCCTTATTTTCTCTCTCATTAATAATTATTTCAGTATTTTATCTCTCATCACTTCATATAGTTTCATTTTCTCTCTCCTCATTTTTTCTATCCCACAATTTTCTCTCTCATTTTGATTCTTGCATCAATTTCTCTCTTCTCGATTTTTCTTTCTCAAAATTTCTCTCTTTATTTTTCGTCACTTTTTCTTTCACATTACTTTATCTCATTATTTATTACAAACATTTAAAATATTTTTCTTTTTGTAAATATATTTATTAATTTTTTATTTAAGATTTTCTTAAGAAAATAAAACAAAAAAATTATTTTTAGAAAACACTAACCAAACCGCTATTGTTTTTTTAAAACTACAAAAATTGTTTTCTGTTCTCATTTTTAAAACACAATTTTAAAAACAAAAAACAATGACAAACATGCCCTTATTTTCTTGGCCATGAGAAGTCCTCACTCGCCCACATCCTTAACCACTTGTAAAGAGATCACAGTGTTTCTATTTCCTTGACCATGTCAATATTGGCTTGGTCATGACTTCCAACAACCACTCCACTGTCCCCATCCTAGAAAGTCCCACCTCCTAGAAACTTGCAAGGCTCTCCAAAGCTTGGACATACCACCTCCTGAGACAGACGCAATGTGCTCACATCCTAGGTCAACCCCTATCAACCTAGTTAGGTGCTCCGACATTTTCACGCCTATATTTAAAGGTCCATATGCCCCGGTCAATTGTCTCGCTCAAGTGCCTTATCTGCATGTCTCGACCATGTGGTTAGATCGCATGTCTTGGAAAAATATCTCAAATACATGTCTCGACTCAGTCTTTATGGTGCCTATCCGCCTTCTCACGCACAATGTACAGGGCAAACTCACACACCCTTGCCTTGCCCATCTCCTAGTAGCCATTGCACCACTCATACCTCCCACCATTACCCACATTGGATGCTCATTTCCACAAGTGTCATTCCATGGCATCCAAAGCAAATCACTCTTTAAGGCCGCCAGCACATTTACGAGTGTGTAACATGTGTAGAAAATTGTTGGCGTGTGAGAATTGAGTATTTTGGTTAAAAATTAAGTGTAATGATTGAGATATACTTAAATTATATACATTATTTATTATAATAATATGTAATTAATCTCAATCATATAATTAAAAATAATGTGATCCCTACTTAAAATTATCCACGGTTAAAATTTAATGCACATCTTAGTGTAAAAAGTATTCATTACTAGACAATTAATTAGGCATTTTATTTATTTATATAAATATTTTAATATTTGAGTGGTCCAACCGCGGAAACGATCAAACCGGATTAGGACAACGGCATATTCCTCTTTCACAGCAAATAACATAACTTTTTTATTTATTTAATTTTTTTTTTTGTTAATTTGAAAAAAAATTCTAAATAAAAAAGTTTGCTCTTTTTTTGTGAGACTGATTTACAGAATCGATTCTCTGTACCATACCAGTAATCAATCCAGTTTAGGGTTCTTAAAGATTTGATTTTTCTTCAATTTGTATAACCAAAAATGGGGAGGCCAAATTGTTGCCACATATCCTTAGCTTTCGTTCTCAAATTCCTTAATTTTCTTCAAGCTTTCGTGGGTATCTCCATCATACTCTACTCCTTATGGATGGTCGATCAATGGTACAATCACATCCCTATAAACCCACCACCTCTTGCTCCTTCGCCGCAAGTTTCTGATCAGATCGCTCCGTTCAAGCTCGCTTTCGATTTGGTTTCCGGCTTCGATCGCAGTTTATTGCTTGATTTGCACTCCGTTAATCTTCCAGCTCCATGGTAACTTTTAATTTTAGCATTTTTCTCAAGTTCTTTATTTTGTTTTGGTTGTAAAGCTTTAAATTCCATATGGGTGTTGAATTTAATGGCTCACTATTCTGACTTTTATAACTTAAAGTTGTGTTCTGAGCTTTTTGCCCCATAAAAAAAAAGTGTGTTCTGAGCTGATTGGTGATTACCCTGATTGTCATTTCTCTTGGGGACTTAGTAATTTGCTAGGTTTCTTGCCTCTGAAGATTGTAGGGTAGTATAAAGTTAATAATAATGCATTTTAGTTAATTTTCTTTAACTTGGGTTTGGGAATTGAATGAATGAAATAACATTAATTTGATTATATTAATTATGAGAATTTCCTTGGCACCTTTTTGGTTAACAACACTAGTCAATATAACTGGATCTAAGTATTGAATTGTGGGTTCCACAGTTGTATCAGTTCTGCAACTGTGGTGCCCTTTGCTTTTTTTTTTTTTAATAATTATTGAAGTCAAGTTTTGAAATGAAGAAATAATTCATTAGCTTTAAAAGTTTTGACTTATTCTCATGTCTTACTATAAAAACATTTCTTGTTTGGTTTGCTATGAATTGCCACTAATTGTTTGGGAGTCTATATACTTTTAATGGTGTGATAAATATTAATAAGTTCACATTATGATTGCTTAGTTGGGGACGCCTTCTATGAAGAAAACCGTCCATGCTATAATTTAAGAATTTGAGTGTCTTCTTGGTTCAAAGTTTGAAACAGTATTTATTAGCTTGATGGCTCATCATGTTGGCAGGTTCATCTACTTTTTCATGGGAGTGGGCATTCTTTTGTGCAGCATCACTTTCATAGGTTGCATTGCAGCTGAAGCAATTAATGGCTGTTGCCTATGTTTTGTATCCTCCTAGAATTGACTAAAATTACAGCTATATCTATCTGGGCCTGAAAAACTGTTTTTAACATAACTTTCCTGTCTTTTTTTTTGACGTGAACATTCCTCGACCCTCTATGTGATGTCAAATAACATTAGCAGGAAAAGATAATTATAGTTTGATAATTTCATTTTGTACAACTGCATGAAACTAAACAATCTGGTGAATTGCATGCACGACCATATTCTTCTGTAAGAATGTTTAGTGCAAGTTCTAAAAATGGATTTTGACATATTACTCATCTGCAAGTGAGCTGATATAATTTACTGAATTTTATCATTCTATTTTAATTGTTCAAAATTGTTTCTTAACTGTATAAAAAAATTAGTACACTTTTCTTAAAATTGTGTTTATTCTACTAGAAGCTGCTTTGGTGGCATTCATTGCAATTGATCGTCGTTGGGAAAAGGTTTTCTTCTTCTTCTTCTTTGTCAGTGAGTTATGATTATTGACCTTGTGTCTTCATTTATCTGTGAAGTAATGTTTATAATGGTACCTGTCAGGACCTTCCATTTGACCCAACTGGTGAACTTCAAAGTCTTCGAACTTTTATTGAACAGAATATTGACATTTGTAAGTGGATTGGTATCGTTGTGGTTACAATACAGGTATGTTACTGTCCATTTTAGGGTCTATTTTGTTTGATATGTATATATTTTTCATGTAATTCTATTTTTGTATTCGTTCATGATATATGTTACAATGGAGTGTGTATAAATATTTTACAAAAAACATGACCGTGATGTGGCATTTCAGTGCATTTCTTTTGCCTGTGAAGTCTCTTTTCTGCTTTCTTATATTTCTGCTGAAAATGTTCAGGCATTATCTCTGCTATTAGCAATAATTCTAAGAGCTATGGTTTCTACTCAAAAATCTGATGATGACGGAGAAGAGGATTTTGATGTTAGGGGTAGAACTTGGGAGCCACTGCTGAATGCACAGCTTGGCCAAGCATCTGGATCAACCAAAATTGACGGAAGAGGTCCAGACATCTGGAGCTTACGTATGAGAGATAAGGTATTTGCCTGAAGAGTAATTATAATTTCAAAGTTTTAAGATCGATTCCTGTGAGCCACCAGCCAATCCAAACTATTGATATTATGCTAATAATACCAGTAACAATCAGTATCTTCCAATTACAAAAGCAGCAAAATATGATTATTGAGAAAAAATGACAGCTAACTTATTGGTTGGCACATGTGATGCAACAGTTTATGACATAGTAAATAATAAATGACTAAAGGTTGTCTTGAAGTTGTGACTCATCCCAATAATACCAGAATCCTATCCCATATTTATTTGTTTGTCCATCTATGTGTTGTTTGCTTTCTTTACCCTTATTGTTATATTATTTATTGTCCATATTAAACTAATTGCAGTCATATGTCTCATGTGAAAACAAAATGCATGCGATGTTTCGTTCATATACTTAATTGTTTTTACACAAGAGTGTTAGAGTTTTGTATATCAGTGGCTGACAAGCTTTCCCAAGCATGATTCTACCTCCTCAAAAAAAAAAAAAAAATCACTGAAGTGTGAGGAGGCCTTCGCAATCCACTTGCATTTAGGAAAATCCTTCAGATTTAAGGAATTTAGACATGACATACTTTCATTTCGACGTGTATCGTTTGGTACGTCTTGTATTCTAGTAGGTAGTGCCTATAACAGGTGTGCATTTCTCTACATATGTTGAGTGAGGATTCTAGAAAGAGAAGGGGGGTTTAAAAGATGTTCATGCTCCTACTTCTGCTCCTGCATTATTATAAAAACTAGTTATGATCCTCACGAATGTGTTTCCCTTCTCATAGTATTTTTAAATATGTGCTGCAGTATGGATTGAACTCGAGCGAAAAGTTCAATTCCGTGAATCAGAATGCACCGAGGAGTACAAATTAAAGGCAGGCAGTGATGAAGCTTGAAGGTTTACTGCAGGGGTGAAAAAGTGTAGCAGTGCTACTCATATTTTCTTCTACTTCCTGCTGACTACAGACGACAGAAAGAGTATATATATTTATCACTGTTAGCTTGTTTATATTTGTTAATTCTAAGCTCCTGCATCCTGCTCCTGTTTTTTTTTTTATTTTTTTATATAGTGATGTATAGGTCTGATCTGAATGAAAACTTGTGTTTCTCAAACATTCTAATGCTTTGTTCAATTGGGAGTTTTTGTAATATGTGAGGAACTAATATCATTGATTGTAATTTGTAAAAGAGAATTTACTCATTTGGTATCCTATGTTTTTGCAAAGTATTATTTTGGTACTCTCTGTTTTTAATAATGCGCATATGGTATACTGTATTTTAAAATTATACATATTTGATATTTTAAACTCAGATTTGATAAATAAAATTTTTTTAGGTATATGTAATTAAGTAATTAAATTTAAATTTGGAACTTACATAATTGACAGTAGTTTGATTAAATTGGTAAAATTTTATTAATTAAATTTGAGTTTAAGGTACTAAATATGTACGATTTTAAAATACAAAGTATCATATGAATATTATTAAAAACAGAAAGTACTAAAATGATACCAAATAGTTACCTACCTTTGTAAAATGAAGTTTTATATTCGAGTTTCATTAGCAGAAGATGCCTTGCCCTGATAATCACATAAACCCCATCAGACTTACAAAATACCACCAATAGAGAGAGCTCTTTGTGAAACTACAAAAGGGTTTATCTATCTCCTTTAAAGAATATGGGAAAGAAAAACAACCCCCATATAGAAAAATCCAGTTTTTGCATAGGGAAAAAGATATTTACTTGGTAATTAATAATGGGTTTTTCTGTGTCTGTTGACTCAAATAGTTTTATCATAACAGATTGATTGTTTTCTGATGTTGTGTCCCCTTTAATGGTTTTGTCATCCTCATATGCTTTAATAATAATATAATAAATAACCGACTGAGTCACGAGATGTGCCTATATTTATTACAAGTGCTTTTCATAAAAACCAAACAATATAGAATATCATTCATTGTTCATCTCATGCATATATTCTCTTTCCACTCTTGCCTTGGCCCCTACAATCCAAGAATTTTCTCAATAAGAAACTCATCAACTTTTTCTGACAACCATTTTCTCTTTTTTTTTTTGACCTTTTGCCAAGCAAATATTCTAAAATCATATAAAGAAAAATAAATATTTTGGAGGTAGAAGAATGGAACATATCAATTTTGGGGAGACTTCGGTGCAGCCAGAGCACGATTCGGGTATTTAAATAATTTTTAAATTTTTTTTTTTTATGACAGTGTTTATTATTGTCATTTAAGATATCCCGCAAATTTTCAAAAAATAGGTTGCATTCGTGTCTTTTTTTTGTATGCGCGTGTAAAATTCAATTGTTTGAACCTTATTTTCGGCATCATAAATTATTCAGAATTTTTTAAAAATTGCCAGAATGTCTTAAATAACAACAATATACACTGTCATACAAAAATTAAAAAGAAAAATTATTTAAATGTCCGAACCGTGCCTAGCTGCACCGAAGTGCTACCCTATCAATGTTATCAATGTTCATGAGTGGCTAGTGATTACTGAATTGAATGGTTAATGTACGACTCTTTTTGCAAATTTTCAAAAAATTTCGAATAGTTTATTGTACTGAAACAAGGTTGTTACACTCGTGTCTGTTTTTTGTATGCACGTATAAAATTCAATCGTTTGAATCTTATTTTCGGCATTATAAATTATTCGGAATTTTTTAAAAATTGCTCGAATGTCTTAAATGACAACAATGTACACTGTCATACAAAAATTAGAAAGAAAAATTATTTAAATGTCCGAACCGTGCCTAGCTGCGCCGAAGTGCTACCCTATCAATGTTATCAATGTTCATGAGTGGCTAGTGATTACTGAATTGAATGGTTAATGCTGCACATGATATCCCATCTGTAAGAGTACGACTCTTTTTGCTCTTATCAAAAGTCTCTTTTGGGTTTTTAATTTTGTGTGGTTGTGAGATTTCTAGTTAGAAAGAAAGAACCAACCTAACTTGGATTGTTTTGGTTTTGAAGGCCTACTTGATTATGAAGGCCATCAATGTATGGTGTCAACTGTCAAGAATGAAAGATTATGAGGATGGGATTTTTTTTGTTTTTGCATTCTAGGTTACTAAAAGTCAATCATTCCAAAATTTGTTGACAGAATTTAATAATTAAGACAATATTTAATACTTTAGCAGATTCAAATTCATTATTGAATCTTTTTTGTAACCACTTTCTTAAAAGGAAAACAGAAAGAAATCATAAAAGGTATTTAAAAATAAAATAAATAAAAGGTTGGAAATAACACCACGATTGCTCAATCAAAATTTAGAAAAGAGTAATGATAGGTGAACCTAAAATATGTACTCAAATATTATATACAGTGTGATGTATTACTGTTTTTTAAAATAGTGAGTCACAGTTTTAATAAATGTGATTAGTTAGACTAAATATATTTTGGTGTATATTTTAAGTGCACATATCATTACTCATTAGTTACACTTTATGTGTAATATTTTGGTGTATATAGTTACACTTTTTAATGTACATATATGACCTATTCATTTGGTAAATAATAAAATAAAAAGTGAAAAAGATAGAGTTTATGACACACTTCTAAAATGTAATCTCTAAATTATGATAGGGATTATACCCTTTTGGACCCTGTGTTTTTTCTCATTACTTGTTTGGATCCTGTGTTTTGACAAATTATTTTTTGGACCCTATGTTTTGTAAAATGATTAAAATAGAACCTTAAACTCAATTTTGATGAAGAAAAAATTGAATATAACAACACAGTTTTTAAGCAGAATGATTTTATTTTTATTCTGAATTATTAGTTTGGTAAATTATTTGTGATTTTAGTTGAGAAAACATTGACCAAAATTGGGTTTAGGGTTCTATTTTAACCATTTTACAAAACATAGAGTCCAAAAAGTAATTTGTCAAAACACAAGGTCCAAACAGATAATAGGAAAAAATACAGGATCCAAAAATATATAAACCCATTATAATATGGTATTTAAGTTAGCCAAGCTTGACTTTGTTTGATAAAAAAAGATGTAAAAAGTTAAGGATGAATTGTGTATAAGGTATGAAAAAGTAGAAGATAGTGATATAATTGACATTTTTAAAAAATTATTTGGTATTATAGGAAGGAAAAAAAAGTAATATTTTTTCATTAGTCATTTTAATTATTTTAAAAAAATAATATCATATTTTGGTCTACAATCCACTCCTACATGGAGGGATTGTTTTTGGTGAGCACTGATGATTTGCAATCCATATTTATTTCATTTTTTGATTCTCTCAGACAACCCAAGTGGAGAAAACTAGTGTTACTTGACAGGAAAATATGTGGTGATGGGATTACTCATTTGATACTGATTGGTTAAAATCAAGTTTGAGTTTCACATAGGTTTCAATATTAAATTGGGAATTTACTTTTTACAAATATAACTAAATTGTCATTAATTATATGTAATTAAATAATTAAATTTGAATTTAAAATTTATATAATTGATAGCAGTTTATTAAATTGGTAAAATTTTATAAATTAAAGGGTAGGTAACCATTTGGTACCCTGTATTTTTACAAAGTATCATTTTGGTGCCATGTGTTTACAATAATGTCCATCTGGTAACATGTATTTTGAAATCGTACATATTTGGTACCCTATATTTTGAAATCGTACATATTTGATGCCATAAACTCAAATTTATTTGATAAAATTTTGTCAATTTAATCAAATTGCTCTCAATTTTATGAGTTCCAAATTTAATTTTAATTACTTAATTACATATAACTAATGGCAATTTGGTCATATTGATAAAATTTTATTTATCAAATCTGAGTTTAGGGTACCAAATATATATGATTTTAAAATATAAAGTACCATATGAAGATTATTGAAAAAAGAAGGTACCAAAACGATACTTTATAAAAACACATGATACCGAATGAATAAATTCCCTAAATTAAATTTGAGTTTAGGATACTTAATATATAGAATACCAAATATATACGATTTCAAAATACAAAGTATGTAATAAACATTATTGTAAACATATACCAACCTTATTAAATTAGATCAACCTTATTAAATTAGATCGGTGACATTGGTATTGGATATATTATGGTGTCCCATAGAGAGAAAGAGAGAGACCATGGAAGTAGATAATTCATTGATTTATTTCTCTACCGTAAAAAAATTAGAGAGCAAAGCAAAGGACCACACACCAAACCAAACTTGAAGATGCCTCTTAAAAAAATAATGCTTCTGTAGTTTCTAACTCAATTTTCCATCTTTAGCTATCCAGTCAAAAAAGTAGACAATGTTTATACATACACAACCATAGAACATAACAGAAACCATTTTTCATTTTTCTGTTTTTTGCAACATAAACAAATAAGGTGATGGTGGGTGGGTGGGTAGTAGGACTATCATTTTTGGTTTTAAATCAAATACACAGAGATAATTGAGTTACAACAACTTACAATTAAAATTAATACAAAAAAAAAAAGAAGGAAATTGGAGACAAATATCTCAAAACCTCCCTGTCAAGTCCACAACAGCTTCCTTCATAAGCGTTTCCATCAAACTCCCTTCTATCTCCTTTCCTATATTATCCATTTCCAATCTCGTAAGTTCGTTCCACCCTTTTCCCACAATCTCCTTCCTCACCACACCGTCCACTACCAGGCTGGCGGCGTCCCCACCGTCCTCCCAACAACACCTCAACTCACCCGAAAACCAGTCCTTCATCTGACCCCACAAGCAGTCCACCAATAGGGGTGAAGAATCACCCTCCAGTAACCTATCGTGGGCCCCGTTGCATGTGATGCTTAGGCTCGTGTCGGGGCCATAACCAGTGACTTCTGCTAAGGCTGTGTTAACATAGTCAAATACAAGCTTTCTGGTTGACCGTAAATATCTGCGCTTGGCCTCATGCATAGGCTCTTTGTCATCTACGTTGGCATACTTGTCCCTCAAAGAAGGATCCAGTGGAGCTTCTGGTGTTTGCCATCGATGGAGCACCGAGTCTTGGGTATCGCTCCCTGTCTCTCTGCTGAGTCCAGCAGCTGAGAGAAGAGTTTGGACGAAAGCAAGCCATTCTTGCTCGTCTTCTTCGCAAACTATGGGAACTGAAGAGGGTTTTAATGTATATGAGGTGGCTGTCTCCACGCAAGAGTCATCCCACGATAAAGTCCGTGCGATTGATTCTATAGGTGGTGACTTGTCGATCAAGTTAGACCTTAGTAGTCCTCCTGTTTAGATCGCGTAAACAATCCAAAAAAACCTTGAGATACAGATTTTCCCTTAAAAAAGTGAGTAGTACTATAAGAGAAAAATTACCTTGAACATCCAGCTTCAAGTAGCCGGAGGTCTCATACTCTTCAAAATGGGGTTCTAAAACTGAGATTGGACTGGGCTGGTCCTGATTCTCACCGACACCCCGTGACACCGTTGGTTTTGTCAGAGACAACCCTCCCTGCTTAGATTTAAAGAAAGCTCTTAAAATAATGAAAAGGAAAAAAAATGCAGGCAAAATGTAACTACAATAAGGACATCATCGAAAATTACAAAATACATCACAAATTTAATTACCTCTCGTGAAACTATGCCTGACAAACAAGAAACAGAAGGCAAACGCTCTTCAAGACCAATCTCATTACTAGACTGAGATACGGCATCAATCTTTCCCGGAGGCAATAGAAACCTTGGGGTTTCAGCAGAAGCATATTGAGATTCACCATTGGGTCCAGATGAACCAGATTTTTCTTTGCTAGATTTTTTGCTTCTAGAAAAGAACAAACTTGAAACTTTCCCTTTCAATGAGGACTTGGTGCTCTTTGCTTTGGTCAGTTCCTTGGGACCGTCTGTCCTGTCAGCTACAGCATCTGAAATTGACATATTGAGTCTAGCCCCAAACACTGTAGAAGACACAGGTAAAGATTGTGATCTCAGAAGACTTTTGGGAGAATTACAATCATCCTCTTTGATCGAGTCACCAGTCAAGCATGAAACTAATTTTCTTGGTTCTTGTTCTTTGTTTATTTCGTCAGGTCTAACTGACTTCTTCATATCTGAAAGCGCAAGCATTTCTCCTAATGTACTTGAGCTTCTCCGGACATGTCTGAATTCCTGAGAGTTCCCATTTGATGTTGATGCCATCATGGCCCATCTCTCAGAAAGTCTCTTTTTAGCTTCTCTGCAAACAGAAGACTCTGGAGAACAAGATGCACGGCTGAAGGAGGAAGAAAAGGGGCTGCCTATCCTATTGATGTAATCCCATGAATGTCTAGAAGATGGTGACATGACTTCTTGATCGCTGAGAATTTCTGCCACATACTCAATTTCTGATTTGTTGAATGAACTCTCATCCCCAGTATAGCCGTTGGAAAAAACAGAAGAAAGCAGAGTTTCATCCCGATGATGACCCATAAGATTATCGCGCACATGCCGTGTGATCTCTTTCGCCACTTCCCTTGATTCTCGCGCCTCATCATCTTCAGGATCCTCGTAGATGTTTTGTTCGTGAAACAATTTTGATGAGGCAATAGGTTGAGTCACAGCCCTAATGTCATGAGTCTTGCCGGAGCTAGGTTTTAATACCACTATTCGAGTTGGTTGCATAGGATATTCATCAACTTTCTGATCAGAAAACATGGGAGAATTTTCAGGGTTGTTTTTGTCCAACATAGCTGTTTGACCCAACTGGGGAAAATTATCCGTTGGTTTATCACTCTTTGGCCTTGATCCAGAAATTTTTTCTTTATCAACTATCTTTGAAGGTCTAAGAACAGTTATCCGCTTAGTCTCGGGAGGTGGAGGCATAGACTGTAATTCATATAGATGCTGAGAAAACGCAGGAGTTGATTCGTTAAAAATCTTGATCAATAAATCTCTATTGGAATTTAAGACTTCCAATGCCTCTTTAAATTCCTCAGACTGCCGGAGCTTCTCATCTGTTGCCAACCGTTTTGCTTCCGCAAACTTTTGTCGAACAAGGGCCATATTCCGATCATTTGTATTTGTATTTGCATTATGCCTTTCCTTTTGTGGTGATTTGTCTTTTATACAAGTCTTGTTCTCAGGCTGTTGCCAGACCTCGTAAACATCCTTATATTCATTCCTTTCCGGACAATGATGAACGTCAAATTGCATTCTATTTTCTGAGAATCCATCTTCTTGTTGCCAAGAACTCAAAGGCATCCCTGAATGACTGAAAGGCGGTTTTGAATAATTGTTTGTATTGCTTCTTTGGAGAGATGGATGGGGATGCTGTCTTGGGAATGCATCAAGGCCCATTAACTTGGCAACCACATTAGGGGGTTCACTTTTAGACTCAATTTCTTTTGACATTTCTTGGTCTATGAGCATCTTTATGGGCGTCCCATTTGCTTTCTTGTTGGATAAAGTTCTCCTGAACTCAGACACAATCTGCAGACACGAAAATAATATCAGGGAACTTGAGTGTATTGTATGATTTGATTAACTATAACTCCAATCATACGGGATTGATCAGAAAATTTAATACTAACAAATCCAACAAGATTTACCAGTTTATCCTCAATCTTATCTCCAAAAGGTGAGCTCATTCTAGCTACATCCGATTGACTCCTCCCGAGTGAAGAGCCTAGCAAATATAATATTTACATCATGAGCAGATGAATTTGTAACCGTAATCCAACAGATAATGCTAAACTAAGCACCATTTATCCTATGCGTAACAAGAAAAATAGATACAAAATATTATTAAAAAATAATTATTAAGAGAACCTCTACAAATGAGAAAAGCTTATGTTGAGAGCAAAATGGGCATTACTCGTTCATATTTCAAAATTACTTCCCAATTATAACCGTATAATATCAAAGCAACCATTCTAAGAAATAACTTGTCAGGTTCACAAAAATACGATTGTACTTCAAGACGCTCTAAACCAAATATGAGCGTGAACCAAAAATTACCATCATGGTGAGGTCTATCTGTAAGCATCCTATTTGAAGCAACCCCATTGCTCAAATCAAAGAGGTTGACCATTCTTCCCAAGCATCCTGGGAAAGGTTTCTCCCCATTACCATTAGCTTTCCTCCTCTGAGTCACATTCATTTCAACACCTGCAAAAATAAATATATTTTTTAATTCATCGTCCCAATAAACAAGCTCTTGTTTCACATATTTTTCAGAGGGAGAAATAATCTTCCGCTAAATAACAAACAAAAGCAAAATGTCGAACAAGATCCCTAATATTCAACACGATATACCATTATATGTATATATATATATATATATATATAAAAGCAGCAACAATCGAGGGTATGAAAAAGATGATAACTTCACTAAACTATCAATGAAAAAACCTCCTTTACTAGACAGCTACAGACTTCAAGCTCAAATAGAGGGGGCTAGTCAGTTATCCACAATCAAAAGATACAGCCATACCAAGATAAGAAAAGGTAAGGCCATATAGACGGTTTTGGAGAGAAACAAGATACAGCCAGATGTGATATGTGCATAGACAGAGAGAGAGTTCTTTGGTAAAAGAGTGGGAAGAAATAAATCCTTGATTTAAGAGAAAAATAGAGACAAATCAGTTGTTATGCTGAGTGAAATTTCAGCACACCCACTTGAAAAATCACATCAATTTATACTTCATTAAAAACTCCAAGCAAAGGAGCCAAACCCCCCATTTACGTCTCAAAGAAGCCACATTTAATTTAATTTAGATTTTTTTTTTACAGACTAGCGCTCATAGAGCAAAAAATTTCGAAATTGTAAGCAAAACCCAAAATTGGAAAATGGACCGACCACAAAAACGAAAACAAATAAAACCCAAAAAAAACATAAAATGATCGTACTAAGATGTAACAAAAAGCGAAGATTTCAGCTTGAAATAATGATACAGAAAAGCTGTCTTTATTACAGCACAAATAATAAGAAGAAAAAGCAAATCTAGAGAGAGAATTAGATTCGAAAAACAGTAGAAGAAAAAGGCTCCGTAGAGTGCTGAGATCGAGGTCGAGCTAAAAGGTCTCAGGCCAAACGAAAAGTACTGTTTATAATCGGAACCATTCGTAAAAAAAGCCAAAACAAACGGAAAATTCTGACACATTTTGAACCGAGACATCACAGTAGAGAGAGAGAGAGCTGAAACCTGCTGAGGTCGTCGGTAGCTGACATTCCGCTGATAAAAAGACCGGAAAATCGAACCTGATCTGACCGGGCGACTAGATCGGCTGAGCTCCGAGTCTCTCCCGTGAAAAATGTGATACTGATCTTGGTCACCGTTGCTTGCGCTCGAGTCTTTGAGCTTCTCTGACTCGCTTTCTCTCTCCTCACCGACTTTACCTTTCTCTCTCTAAACTCTCTCTCTGTGAATCGCCGGACTTGAAAAGCTTTTGCTTAATTCTGATTGATTCACGAGTTTCGATTACGGAGAGTGGTGGAGTGAGAAAGAAAGAACTCTAAAACGAGATATAGAGAGAGAGAGACAAAAATATATTTCGTTTTACTTATAATAAATAAAAAAACCAGATAACGCAAATATTTTATTATTTATTTAATTATTTACACACAAGTCCTTCAATTCTTCGATAATCACAATATTCGCAATATTTTTTGGGTTTATTATCACCAGTGCCATTTTGATTTGGGGGTGTGAATGTGAATTTTTTCCTGTGGCCCACAACTGTGATATTAATTAAATATAACATGCATATGTTAAATAATTGATTATTGCCATCGTGTGCATAATAATGGCCCTAATTAATGGTCAATAAATAAGATATAATTTATTATTAATAATTGCCATTATTCAATATATCACTGTTAATATGTTTTTTTATTATTATTTTAACTTATGGCTAAAGTTTTTGGAATAGATTAAAATATTTATCAAATCAATTATTGTTTTTTTATATGTATTTAATTGTGACAATAACATATAGTCAAGAAAAAAAAAAGTGGAAATTAACATTTTGGATATTTTAAGGAATTTATTTTTTCATTGATATTGACATAGATGTACTCTATGTCAGAATTTACCATACTATTAAATAGACATTAAGTCTATAAATAGCTTATTTACTAAGTCAAGTCAATTTGTGAAATTGTGAGTTTTTTAATTAATTTATTATTATTTCCAATAATAATATTAAGCATAACAAAAGATTAATAAATAATTACTAACAAAAAAGAAAAAGAAAAATCACTCATAAACTTTCTTTCCTCCATAATTTTTACTCATAATAATGCTTGTTTATATAAATACGAGAAAGTGGTGAAAATGATTTTTTTTTTGTAAATAATTTTGTACTCTGACCTACTTTTAATAATTTTTTGTAAAATAACTTATGTCTAAAATTCAACCAGCTATCTAAATTTTTCGATCAGTTGTCTAAAACTTTCGACTGACTATTTTAATTTTTCGACCACCTATCTAAATTTTCGACTAACTGTCTAAATTATGAGAGTTCATTTTGTAAAAAATTATTAAAACTATACTAGAATTCAAAATAACTTTAAAAAATAAGTCATTTTGCCAAAGTACCCCGTAAATATTGATCATGGTGTTCAATATTTTATTATAATGCAATTATATAATTATTTTTAAAAGAAAATTAAATTATTTTATTCAACTAAAAAAGATGCCAAAAAACAAAATTGTCCCTCCTCGTTGTACTAAGCATACAAAATCAGTTATAAGCTTTTTTTATGTATTTTATTTTATATTTTTTATTTTTTAATTATTGGTTTTAGCTGAAAAAAAAAAGGCCAATAAAACCTTCACAACTACTCATAATAGACCATACTTTCATTACATAAATATTTTTAAGATACTCAAATGAAATAATTAGTAATATATTAATGCCACTCGTTTTGTAGTTGGTCAATTATTATTTTTCTTTTTCCACTTTAGTGAGTGTGATAATGATTTAAATAAACTATATCAAGATTTATTTTTATTTTATTTTTTGTTGTGTACAGTATAGAGGACAGAAAATGTGCAATATTATTTATTTAATTCAAATCTAATGCAACTTACGAAATTACTATAAATATTTTATGATTAGTGTTTAGACAATGTATGACAAAACGACAAAAGTTTAATACTTCAATTTGCAATAGTACTATTATGAGCTTTTTACATTATACACTCCTTTTTTTAATAATAATTAAACTCTTTACATTATACAAAAAATTAAGAGTATATATCACTAGAGGTACCTAATATTTTTTTAAAATATCACATAGGTCTCCAAACTTTATTTTATATCACATAGGTCCACATACTTACTAAATGTGTTAAAAGATTATTTATAGAATGTGCAGCAAAAAACTATTTATGGTCCAACGAAAAGCGATTTATGGGTCATAAATCCCCATAAATCACATTTCGTTGTGCATTTTATAAAAAAAATTTCTGATAGATTCAAGTTTATGTGATACATATTTAATAAGTTTGGGGACCTAAGTGATATTTTTAAAAAAGATTGAGAACCTCTAATGATATAAACTCAAAAATTTAAAAAAAAAAACTAAAATAGCATTGAATTGTTTGGTCATGGAGTATTAATTAATTTTGGGCCTTAATTATATACTTTAGAAGGTAATTAGGTTTACTAACTTTACTCCAAGTTTCATGGCTTGGGTTTTGACCGGGGAAAAATATTAGTCACAACTTACAAGTATAATGACAAAAATAACCCTTAATTGATTGGTTATGAGAATTTAACCCCTCCACAAAAAAATATATATCAATTATAACCATGTGTTTTTCCCTCCAAAACCCATTTGGAAAAAGAGAAAAAACTTTGTTTATATAAAGAAATTTTGTTCTCATTTGCACTATTAAAAAAATTGTGAAAAAAGGACTAATGATAATATGTGATGATGGAGACAAATATCATTGTTTGACAAGGATTACAAAGAGAGTAAATATTAGGTTAATTGAATGGAAAAAAGTTAAATCTCAATGGGTTTATAATAATTTTGACTAGGGGTTAATTAGTTATTTGTAAATTAAAAAAAAAAAACAAAAAAGAGGTTAATTAGTGAAGTGGACCAATTACTCAAACCAATAAGTTATAGTAAACATGACATACTACCAACTACTTGAGCAAATATACATTTTTTGCCCATAATTAAAGATAAAGATTTGTGGGCCTTTTATTCATCATTACTTAAAAAAAAAACTATTTTTAACACATTATATAGATTTTTTGTTTTGTTTTTGGCTTTGCTATGATTTATTGCTTTTGGTCTAAAAATAACACTATAGCTTTTCTTGACCATGTATCAAACTAAGGCTTTATTTAGTATATCTTAAAGCATTGCATGATACAATATTGACAATACAATGATATTAAACCTATTTTGCTTTTCTTTACAATGCATTGAATTAAGGCTTTATTTAGTATAACTTAATAAACATTGCATGATACAATATTCACAATACAATGACTTTTTTCATTAAAAAAAAAAGTAGAGAATTTTATTCAATGTTCTATATAATCCACTACAAGCAAATCAACACTAGGAAGCAACTTCACAAATAATAATGGTTTTATACATTTTTAGACTCTGTGTTTTGTCCAATTAATTGTTTGGACTTTGTGTTTTAACAAATGACTTTTTGGACCTTGTGTTTTGCAAAATAATTCAAATAAAACCCTAAATTTGATTTTTGTCAAAAAAAATTGAGCTAAAATTATAAATAATTTACCAAACTAACAATTTAAAATAAAAACAAAATCAGTTTGTCTAACAACTGTGTTATTATATTCAATTTATACTTTATCAAAATTGAGTTTAGGGATCTATTTGAACCATTTTACAAAACACAGAGTTAAAAAAAAATTAACCCAAAAGACAATTTGGGAGTTGGAACTCTTCAAAGCCAAAACTAAAAACAAATGTAAATAATAAACACCAACAAAATGACCCAAAAACAAAGGTCACTTTCATAATTTTGGCCCAATTTTTGGCAATAATGAGGTCAAATATTAATGGTATTATACAACTAACACACTAACTAACGTTTTCAATCATATATTTTTTTTTAATAATAATAATAATAATTGATTTTATGTTTAGTGATATGATAGTATCACTTAACCAAACTAAGTCCACCATAAAATCTTGATTGGGCCACAAATCTTTGATCATTTTCCAATAGAGGAAATTGAGTGGTCATAGGGTTTTCACATGCAAATGAAAGTGACTACTCATTTTCTTATTCCTTTGTTTGTTATGAGTAGCTATTTATAAAATTAACCTAGTTTACAATTATTTGTTACCATAATAATTAATATATAGAATATATTTATAACTTTGATTGTTTAAAAACAAAAGGTTGGAACCAATGCACCTGACCTGACTGACTCACCAGGGAAATGTCCCTTTTATAGTGATTCTTTTTTGGCACCCTAAGGTGCCTATTGTTACTTATAATACAATATTTATTTTTTAACATAAATTATATATAACTTACTAGTAAAAATATAATGTGTTTTTCCCTTTATATATATTTTTTTATAATTTTAAAATGACCCTTATTGATAGAATGGTGCTCTTTGTAAAAATTTGTGTTCAATTTACTTTTAGGTTTATTACTTTTTAGACCAACTGTTTTGCTTTATTATTTATTTCAATTTTGTATTTTGATAAATTATTTTTTTGACTCTGTATTTTGTAAAATGACTTAAATAGGCCCCTAAACATGATTTTGATGAACAAAAAATTGAATATAACAACACAGTTCTTAGGCAGAATAACTGTATTTTTGTTATGAGTTGTTAGTTTAATTAATTATTTGTGATTTTAGTTCAAAAAATTTTGATCAAAATTGGGTTTAGGAGTATATTTAAACTGTTTTAGAAAACACAGGGTCTAAAAAGTAATTTGTCAAAAGACAGTGCCCAAACAGATAATGAGATAAAATATAGAGTCTAAAAATATATAAACCCTTTATTTTTTCCTCATCAAATACTGTGTAAGTATATTTGGTGAAAATATATAGTTTTTGAAAAATACTTTATAAAAATAGTATTTTTTATGAATTCTCACAAAGTCAAATTTTACAAACAATTATAGATGGTCATGTTGTCTAACAAAATATATTATGTCAATAATAAAATTAAAGAAATGCTAAATACATTTTATATTACATTTTTTTTTTTGGAATTTGTTAAATCAATGAATGATATGTGTATTTCACTAATAATTTCAAATATTATTAAAATATAAAAAATTAAATAACATTCACGTATCATGCATGGATGGAAAAAAATGTAAAAGATATTGCAACACAGAATTTCCTTATCACTACTCATAAAATTATTATATTAAGAAGATTTTTGTGTTTGCTATAAATTTGATATCTAACTTTTTTTTAAAAATTGTTCAAAAATGACATTCAAATTCATGATGAAAAGGTAGATTTTTTATTTTATTTTTTATCATTCATGTAGTTTTCAATTAAAAAAAAAAGTAAAAGTTGAGAAGTAAATTCTAAGTAAAAGTACAAAAGAGGGTAAAAGTACAAAATCATAATATTCATAAAAATAAGAAAAATAATTTTTATCATTACACAACTTATTTAAATTGAGATTATGTGATTTTTAATGGGTAGTTAATAATATTATCATATTAGTAGCTATACATTTTATATATAAATCTTATATTTTGAAACAATTTTATTATTCTATTTGGATATTTTGGAACTTGTACTTCTCACCCATGCTCCATGCCACGATTACATGAATATCTTTTTCTTTTTATTTATTACTATAATTATTAAAAGAAAAAAAAGTCCCAAAAGACTGGTGAAATTATTGGATATATGAAAAAATTAAATGGGACGTGCCCAAAAACAAAAAAACAAAAAGAAAAAAGTGAATTAGTGAGCCACAAATAACGTCTATTTTTTAGCCACCATAATAATAATTATTAGGCATCTTTAAATTAAAAACAAAGTGTGTAATTATGTTATTTTAGGGAAAGTGAAATGTTTTTTTTTAAAGTAAATAAATAAATAAGAAAGATGAAAACGAAGCACGTGCGATGCGAATGAATAGTATTTACAAAAGTGGTAAAAAAGTGTGTCAAAAAACAAAAAGGTAGTAAAAAGTAAAAAGTGATAACGGTAAAAAATAAAAATAAAAAGCAAAGCGCGTGGAGGGAAAAGAGAGAGAGAGTGGGGTCGGGTGACGTGGCGAAGTGGGTTCGTTCGTTGTGTAGCGGAACAAACGGGTCGCCGACTCGAGTCTCGAGAGCGTGCGGAGTGGGTAGAGCTAGAGAGAGACTGACCCTTCTCTCTCTTTGTTTTTTTTCAGTAAAAGATAATGCCACGTAGGCACTCATAATGCCACGTAGGCACTTCTACCAATTTTAGCTACTTAATGAAACAACTGTGACTTTTTTCCGTTTAAATGCAAAATGAGTAAAGACAAGTAAATCTAAAATATACATCTAAATATTATATATATAGTAATATGATAGTTTAGCTTAGTCAATCATATTTATTAAAATAGAGATTACTGTTTTAAAAAGATTTGGGTGCAGATTTTAAGTGCACATATCATTACTAATGCAAAAAAAAAAAATATTGTATTGGTGTATTTTTTTTGTTCTGCTACCATTAATCATTTTTGGCGAGAATTTTTTTTATGTTTTTATACATTAAAATTATTTAAAATATTTTGTAAATTTATAAAAAATTTAGAATAATTTGCAGTATTTAATTATTTCTACACACATAACAAAAAATTAATTAAGTGTGCAACGACATGTTTGAATATTATTTTTGGCATTGTAAATTATTTAAAATTTCTAAAAAATTTACAGAATATTCTAAATAAATAGAATTATCACGCTTATAAAAAAATTACGCCGAAAACTTTTTACAGTAGGGAAACACAAAAAAAAAACGAACCGACAAGAACAACCTTCTAAGTTCAATTCCATCTCCCTAATCTCAAATAATAATAATAGCAACATAACATATTGTTATATGGTAATATTAACAAACCACAAATCACAAATAATAGCAACATTGGCTACTTATGTGAGTACCAAAGGAATATTAACAAATCACAAAGCACTAAAATTATGTGCACTCTAATTAGACATGTTTATTTAGTGATAATGAGAATCATATGCAGGGCGTGCCTGAGATGAGTGAGATCCTAGACAAATAAGAAAAAATTATATATTAGTTTTTCAATTTTTAGACTTTTTTGTATGTAAAATTAATATTTTTCTAAAATTTGGGGGTCCTAACCCGCCTGTAACGACTTTCATTCATATGTCTACTAAACGAATGAATATAAAAGATAAGAGCGTAAGAAAAAAAAAAACCCCCAAATAACAAGAGAATCTCATTACATCAATGACTTTTTTTTATTTAATTTTTTAAAACTAAAAATTAAAAAGACAATTTTGTCCTTCAAAAATCTGTCTCACCAAAATGGATAAAACAAAATCAATTTAACATTCTGATGATGTAAACAATATAAAACAATTTTGATTTTCTTTCTTATCAATTTTAATAAACGACATAATACAAATAATGATTATAATTATTTTATATTTTATTCTTATTCATTTTTCTATTGATTTACTCCAAAATTATGATTACATATTAGTAAGTTAAAAAAATCATAAGTAATATAACTATCTAGCACATATATCACTATTATTTGAGTATTCACATAAATCATATCATTTTGTTGTGGAAAAACCTATAGCAATGTATTTCATCAATCTATGATACATGATACACTTTTTTTTTTGAGTGATATGATATATTTACCCTTTAAACATATTGAAATTTGTAAAAGAAAAAAAGCCTTTTGCCAAAATTGAGTACATGCTACCCTTCTTGTGAAATTAAAAAGAAAAGCAAAAAGTTTTTTTTTTTTGTTTCTCTTTATTCAAATGTGAATTTAAATAGCATTATCACATTGATTGATTTGGCTCTATCTAATATAGCTAATTTAGTTTTTTTTTTTCCTTCTTGACTGAATTCACTACCTAATTTTCTCTTCAAACCCATCACTGTCTAAGTATCTACCAAACTTGAAGATATAAAAAGGGGTGGTGTTACTTCTGTTGGTGAAAGTTATTAAAACTCTGATGCAGTCATGATGATAATAAATTATAATTATACTCACTTGTTATACCTAATTAAGATTAGCATTTTAAATTAGGTAAGTTAATTCTAAGCTTAAGAAAATTTGATTGTCTCATCCGAAGGCCATCTCCAACCATTACTTTATTTTAAATCAACTTTATATTTATTTTTTTCACTTTAAATTACTATTTCATCTTTAATCTCTACTTTAATTTTACTTTAAAATAAAAAAAATCTTTTTTTTAATCATCAATAAATATTAATTTTATACATTAACATTATATATATATATGTAATTAAGCAATAATAATTTTATAACAAGTAAACAAAATATGAATGAACTTGACTTAAATGCTACATTATGAAAATTAATCATTACTTTTTTAAAAAATATATGAAAAAATACAATAATAATTATACAGTAATTTTGTAAATTAGTATATTTCTTCCACAAATGATCAATTAGTGCATCTCGAAGTGCAAAACGAGCTTCTTTATCTTTGATCTGTTTGTATTGATTAAGAAATTCTTCAAATTTGGTATTCTCATCTACCACCTCAATATTTGGTATTGGCCCTTCCATCCATTCATTGATTGGTGCATTAATATCACGTTCATCTTCGATTATCATATTGTGCATAATAATGCACACAATCATTATTATCATGTAACACATGTTTGTTCCAAAAAGTAATAATCCAAATGCACGTTCTATATCTTTCCGACATGATTTTTGTTTCATGGAAAAATATTTCTTTCTAGTACCACGTGGATCATGGATAGTTTGTACAAAAGTAGACCATTTCGGGTATATACCATCAGCTAAATAATAACATGTGTTATATTCTTTTCCTTGAATAACATAATGAGCAGGAGAAGCAATACCTGAAGCAAGATTGGAAAAGAGATGGGATGCTTCCAATACATTAATGTCATTATTGGAGCCTGGTAAACCAAAATATGCATGCCATATCCAAATGTCATAATAAGCTACAACTTCGAGAATAATTATTTGGTGCCCACTTCAACAAGCATATTGTCCTCCCCAAACTGTTGGACAATTTTTCCACTTCCAATGAATGGAGTAGCCTAGAAACGTCATTAGCAATAGGTTATCTTAGATATTGCTCAGCAAAAACCTCCACAATTGCACGACAGAATCTCTTCAAATTTTCAATAGTTGTTGACTCCTATTTTTATGTACTCATCGACGGCATCTATTGGGATGTCATATGCTAACATTCGAAACACGACAGTGATTTTTTGAAGACTAGGCAGCCCAAGTTTGTCCATGCCATCCCTTCTCTGCACAAAATAGTTGTCATGACCTTTCACAACATTAGCAATACAAAGAAATAAAGTTCGAGACATTCTAAATCGACGACGAAACATTGAATCATTATAACGTGGGTTCTCTGAGAAGTAATCGTTGAACAAATTACGATCAGCACTTTCACAATCGCAGTTGATAGTTCTATGACCAAGAACTAAGCTCCATGGACTGTCTCGTTGTTTAGTTAATTGAGATAGCGAACCATGTGAATATTGTTGTTTGCATTCATGGTGATTAGTGCTTCTTCTTCTGCATTAATCTTCTCAAAGTCATTAATTAGACTTGCATCATCATCATTTTCACCATCAGAGTATGATGACCCAGATGTGTTTCCAATATTGAAATTTATTTTTTATGATATACAAATTGAATGAGTTTTAGTTCAAATGAGTATAACATTTTATAATAATTTGAAGATAATAGTTATAATACAAGATTTTTTAACCATTGGATGAATTACACCCTCATCTCAACCATCGAATTTACTTTTTTCAAAACTTATCAAAGTTACACAATATTCAAAATCAAAAGATAAATATTATCTCTGATTATATCACAACCATTGGATAGATTACACCCTCATCTCAACCATCATATTTACTTTTTCAAATCTCACCACACTTGCACAATATTCAAATTCAGAATATAAGGATTCTCTCTGATTATATCATAACAATTGTATGGATTACACCTTGATCTCAACCATGAAATTTACATTTTTCAAATCTCATCACACTTACACAATATTCAAAATCAAAAAATAAAGATTATCTCTGATTATATTATAATCATTGGATGGATTACACCCTTGTCTCAACTATCAGATTTACTTTTTCAAATATCATCACACTTACACAATATTCAAAATCAGAAGATAATGATTCTCTCTAATTGTATCATAACCATTAGATGTATTACACCCTTATCTCAACCATCAGTGTTTTTTTCATCGATGAAGATGCACAGTGCATATCTTTAAAATAAAGATAAAATTGCAGCTAGGTTGGAGAGGGATTTTTCATGGTTTTCATTTTTTAAATGAAGGAAATGGACTTATAAAGTCAAAGTTGGAGATGCCCTAACTATCATAAAAATACTTTAAACTTATCACATAATTTTACTCAAAAAAAATTCAATGTAGTTTAAAGTCCAACGTATAAGATTGTGCCTTAAATTAAGGACAAGTTTTTGTATTGAATTCAACTTTGAAATGTATGTTTTTGGTGTTTGAATTGAAGTAATTGGTTATCTATAGTTGTTATTAACTTACTAAACTAATAATCTTGTCATGAGAATTTAAAACTGTAATTTGCTTCAAAAATACTATACTTTACTTTAGACAAAATAAATGTCTATTTTCACCTAATACTCCAAATTAGAGGATTAACCAAAATACAATAGTTGTTGGAAATTTTGGATTTGTAAGTTGCTTATTTTTTAATAAAATGATGAGGTGGAGACTTTGGATTAGTCAAGGCTAATTATCAGTGTAATAATGTGATTAATGTCGAAATTGTTTTTACTAAATATTTTGGGGAGAATGACAAAGATTTTTAGGGATCAGCTTAAATGATTGAACATAATTATGTCGTTATGCATAATTCAGGTTAGATTAGGGAATTTCAGCAGATATTAGATTTAATCATGCAACAAACGAGGAAAAGGAGAGGAAACCAGAAACCAAGTTTTAATTCTATAGTAGGTTAGGTGGTTGATATTTATGTATGATCATAGTTGTTAAATTCATTGATTTTTTTTTTAAATAATAAAAATAAAAGTCTCAACCAAACCCCAAAACGATTCTATTTCCCTACTAGGGTTTTGGCTTTGGTCATTAATAAATATACATCTAAAGAAGTTTTATTTTTAGGCATTACTCCATTTTGGGTTGTTTTCCAGCTTCAACCCACCTTCAAAATTGTTACTAGTTTTCTAAAATATGCACCTTATCCATTAACCTTTTTTTTTTTTTTATCTTAAATAAATTGTCCTATTTACATACATATTTTTATATGGGATTTATACTTTTTTGGACTCTGTGTTTTTTTCGATTACGTGTTTGGATCCTATGTTTTAAAAAATTAATTTTGGATCCTATATTTTATAAAATTGATCAAATAGATCCCTAAACTCAATTTTGATGAAAAAAAATTGAATATAACAACACAGTTTTTAAGTAGAATGATTTTATTTTTGTTCTAAATTGTTAATTTGGTGAATTATTTGTGATTTCAGTTGAGAAAACTTTGACCAAAATCGATTTTAAGGTTCTATTTGAACCATTTTACGAAATATAGATTCAAAAAAGTAATTTGTCAAAACACAGGGTTCAAATAATTAATAGTACAGAACACAGGGTCCACAGAGTTATAAACTCTTTTATATGTTAATTAGTTGTTAACAATCTACAAAAGAAAGAAAGATAACATTATATATAACATGAGTTGCAAAAGTCACACTATTTTAATCTAAAAATTACACTAATTTGGAATCATGGACAAAATGTAACAACTATTGAAAATCTATTGTATCATCAAAAAGCATTCGACTTAACTATCATAAACACACAAGTTTCACTTGTATCTATCTATCGATCTACCTAGCTATGTTATCAAGGGTAATGGCTTGATACCTGGTAACACAAGGACGACCGGTCATGGATGCGAATGCTATCTTCAGAGTCTTCACTGAAATGAGCAAGTGTTCCTCTACGACTGGAATCATTCAGGCAACTCTCGAACTCATCAAACACGTTATAGTGAGAAGCATCTCTTCTTTGGTTTCTACTTTCTCCAGGATATTCAAGGGCAAGATAAGAAGATGAATGATTCTCTTCTGGAAAACACTTCCATCCTAAACTAAGAGCAAGTTCAGATGATTGAAGAGTTTTTGTCTGTGGAGGATAATGATGCACTTGACTAAAAAGTTTGCTCATACTCCAGTGGTCTTGGTGGGGAAAACAAGTGTCATCATAGAAATATTCATCTGGGCCAAAATAGTTTGGTCTGCGTGATAGGGTCAAGGGAAGGTGGTTTGAATCTGGTAGTGTATGAATATCTTCTTGGTCTTCAAGAATCTCTACTCTAAGGTCATGGTTGTGGTGGTAACTTGAAGAAGACATTGGCAACGAATATTCAGGTTCTTCATTAATGTGAACATTCGATGAAGCGAAAGATCCATTATCATCATCATCAATCCATGCCAATGATGAGCGATGGCTGTTTGGCTCTATATCATGGGAACTAATAATAGATAAGGTTCTTCCAAATTTCTCCTTGTCATAATTCCAATCCAATGCAGGCGCATTTGACTGGTTTCCAACCAAATTTCTATTTGACTGATAGAATTCGTCCAATTCTTCCAAGAGTTCAACGGATCTGTGCTTTCTGACAGGATACACAAAACTTGAATCACTATCAATGCGCAGCTCTCCTTCATGTAATCCAAAGTCCCATGGTTTATAGTAATAATGAGGGGCATCGTTATCATGATGTAATGGAGCATCCAATAATAGAATCCTCCCTCTTGATCTGTTCCACAAAGGATTTGGTATATCATCATCAAGATATGGATCACATTCAATTTCCGGACAGTGCCTAGGGGTCCACTGAAGTCTATTGCAGTAAATATCTGACTCAAAGGATGGCCGTAATTGAGATTCGATATCACTCTCTTCTTGTCCCAATTTTTTATCATTGACAATCTGCAAGAGAAAGTAATATTGCTTAGTAACACAGACACAGTGGTTTTTGTCCATTCAAATAACTATCTGAGGATACATTGATGTCTTTGAACTCTGGGACCAGCCGCTTGAGAAGCACAGGAACAATATCACACCTGAGAAAGTTTCTACTTTATATTATTAAAAATTCAAAGAAAATGAAATGTAAATACTAATGAATGATTGTGAGTGTTACCCCTTTGAACAGAGCCCATCAATTTCAGGAAAAGAGACATCTGTAACCCAACGATTTAGTTTCTCTCTTTTTCTGCTAAAAATGTCTGCATGTCTGGACTGAGTTCCTGAAGACTTAAAACAAGTATTGAGTTACATTGGCACATGAATTCTCAATTTCTATGTGAAAGGATCAACTAATAATATTAAAAACTGCATTATGCTGTCTATTGATGTTACAATATAAATTCCTGTTAATCAAGAAAAGGAGCTTCTTTGTCTCAACAAAGTTTAAAAAGAATAAAAATTAGTGATAATACAACAAAGGTTGTGTGGTCATAACATTCTACTTTGTTCTTATCATCTCGTTTGCCGCCAAAGAAAGAACTAATTAGGCAGAGCTGCCATGTAAAAAAATAATTACCCTCGGACCTTGAGTTGGGACCATATTCTTCCATATCTTTCGGTTTCCAAAAGACATCCTCCAAGGATGAACAAGCTTTCTTCTTACGTACATCTATCAACAAAAGGAAATAATGAAATGCGCTTCTTTCTTCTATTTATTTATAGTTCTACAAAAATAGGACTCATTGCTTAACTAGGAGAAATAAAATTCAAAGAACCAAGAAAACTTTGTCTTTTCAAACTATTTAGAACTAGTTCAATGCGTATTTGAAAAACAATGGAGAAAACTTGAATCCAAATCAAGAATGAATTTCCATTATATGTATTTTCTGCAGTTCTTTTTTTTCTCTTAACAATGCCCAATCTCTAACAAAACAAGAGTAATCAGAGGAGTATTTTGAAAATGTCTCTTTACAGTGCAAACCTGAGTTTTGTCGTGTCCCAGCACTACCAAAGGGTGAGTGAAATGAGGCGAACTGAACTGGTGTAGCATTTTCAATGAGCAATAAGGAATTGACTTTTTCCTTGCAACTATTATTGGGAACGTTGATGTTTTCTACACAGGACACAATTCATCAAAATAAAAACCCGCCAAGCAAATAATTAAAATGGATTATATGATATTTCATTTGTACAATAAACTCCATCAGAGAATCAAGAAACCTTTTAGTGCATAGCAATGATGTGACATGCAGGCCTCTTAAAGAGACAAAAGAGCCAAACCCATTTTTTTTTTAAAGCCCTGAAAAACATAGGTTCTTTGATGAAACCAAAACCAAATTAAAGAGACATACTTGATAATTACCTCTAGAATCGTTCACTGAATTGAAATTTTCGGTTTGGTTCGGCGCATTTTGTGCTAAAGAAGAAACAAATGTTTTACTTGCATCTTCCTTAAATTTCTTAAAGAAGGCAAATTCAGAGGTTTTCACGTCATCAGCTGCATAAAGAAGTATTAAACTTTTCTTATTTATAAATAAGCAAGAAAAGGAAAATTACAAGAGATTATGTAAATCAAAGAAGAAAAAACAGTGCCACAAAAAAAGAAAGAAAGAAAAAACAGCCATATGCATCTCCAGAACAGTTCTGTAAATTGTATAGAACTGCCATATAAATCTAAATGGTATAGAAAAGTTCTGTGAGAACTCACATCTTGGAGCCTGGACATTTAGAGGAGAATCAGTATCTGTAAATTTCACTCTTTTCCCGCCGCAGTTCATGTCTTCAACAATTACAATATGAAAACGGAAACCGGAACTCGATTGTTAGCCTTCTAATTATACTAATACAAGCATAAAGAATTTGAAATTGATTAAAGAAACAAGAAATGGAATGAAGCTCCTAAAGTACTCCATGAAAACCTGGCTGAGATAGAGTTGGAATCCACGACGGAGCCTTCGTGTTAGGTTTGGAATAATTTCTCTTCATCGTAACCCTAACCCTAACCCTAATCCTATCTGTGTTTTGGGGTCCGAGGAATTGGATCTTCTGGTTGCATTTGCAGAGACAGCAGTTGAAGACCGAGAAAGATAGGCGCCAAAATGACGAACTCTTGAAAACTTGGCACTATAATTAAAGAATGATCATAGAAAACGACAATAATTAAGTAAAACGACAACATAATTTGAAAACAACAGTGTCCACGTAAAACGACAATAAGTCAAGAAAACGACAACATTTACTAAAACGACGTTATTTGAATAAAACGACACTACTTATAGAAACGACAATAAATACATGAAAACGAAAAAAAATACAAAAAAACGACAACAAGTAGTGCAAATGGCAACATTTACAAAAAAACAACAATAGTTACAATAAAACGACAGCATTTACAAAAACTACATTAATTGGAGAAAACCACAACATTTAGAAAAAACGACAATATTTAACTGAAACGATAACATTAACCAAGAACAACAATAATTACATGTAACGACAACATTTATAAAAGTTTCACTTTAACGAAAATTGTTGTTTTCTGTTATATTTAATTTTTTTTAATTATTTTCTAACACAGTTTTAAAGTCATTTAAATAAAATATATAAATTAAAAATAAATAAATAAAAATTGAATAAATTGAAAAAAATAATAAATTATCAAAGTATTTAAAATACTCTATAAATTATGTTTTCAAGACAATAATTGAAAAATATTTACATACTTAAATTTATTTTTTTATTAATTATTTATTTTGTCATTTGACGTACTTTGTTCATCAAAATATATCTATAATAGTGAAATAAGACATAAATATGCATATTTTCTTATTTTGATGTTTAGAAGCAGGAGTATTTTGGTTGTTATCCCCAAAATTTAAAAATGATAATGTGGCAATAGGAATGACAAGTGGCAAAGAATGGATGGGTGACTTGGCTTAGGAGTAGACCAGAGAAATGTCATGCTAGACCAGTGTGCCATGTTAGACCAAAGATGTGTCATGCTAGACCAATGTGCCATGTTAGACCAGATGAGTGCGTGTCCTACCAGCCAAGTGCGTGACTGTCCAGTAGAGGTACAGCCGACTAGAAGGTGATATTCATCAACTAGGTAGAACAGACTACGTCAAGATTCCCAGAAACGGCTCCAACAAGAATCGGTCCTGGCATACGCGGGAATCTCTCATTCTTCCCGCAAATTGGGTGTTCTGTTACATTTTGAATATTTTTGTAATTTAAATGTAATAAATATAATAAAATATCCCGATTATAGGGGATAGCAGATGTATGATCCTAAGCTTATAAATACAAGGCTTATGGGATCATAAAGGGGGCTTCTTTTTTGGGAACTCTTATTTTTCTAGAGAGAGAAAGTATTTGCATTTGAGAGAATTCTTGTATTTTTGTAATCTGCACTGAAGAAACTCAGTTGACTCAGCTTCATCTGATCTTAAGTGCAGATCTATAATCACAACTCTAAGTGGATTATGCTATTACCAACATATTGGGGTTGAACCACTATAAAATTGTGTGTGTCGTTTACTTTCTTTATAAAGTCGTCTGTGTCGTTTAAATTCTCTTGAAGGTTTTATCGTTTTTGATGTTCTCACGTCGTTGGCCAAAAATGCGGTCAACATTGGTTATATTGAAAAATTATTTGACAAAAATCAAGCTCAGGGTATCATTTTGTTCAATTTTACAAAACGCATTATCCAAATTGTTATTTAACAAAACAGAGAGTCCGATCAGTAACTTTTGCAAAACAGAGAGTTCAAAATAGTATTTACCCATTAAATAATATATACTTATGTATAAATTTTTGTTGGCTTTAAATTTATTTTAAATTAATTAATTAAAATTTTGTTCAAATAAACTTTGTAAGTTCATATTTTTAATTTATAATTTTTTAATATTTTATTATATTGAAATTCATAGGTATTTTTTCTAAAAGAAAAATAGAAAAAAAAATATTTAATTTTAAAACTAGAATGCACCATATAAAATGTGTATCCAACAAATTATTGGTTTAATGGTTTTTTAAAATAAAAATTATCTTATTTTTTAAATTATAGATAATGTTATAGTTTATTTTTAAAAAAAATATTTATGTCATTCTTTTATAATACGTGACATTGTTTATTTATTTAAAATTTATATGATAATTAAAAAAAACATAATGAAAATAAATTAATAATTTTTTTTAAATAAAACTAAGTAAACTTTTCGATACCATAAATTATTCATAATTTTCTGAAAAATTAGTGATATACCTACTATAACTACAAAATACATTATCATATACAAAAATTTAAGTTATAATTTATCTACGTACCAAAATCAAAGACACCTTTATTGGTAGGGGCAAAAGTGGTACTCCTATTATAGATTTTTTTGTTATATTATTTTATAATATAATGTTTTAGATTAAATAAATGTGACAAATAGTGTCACATATTGTAACATATAATAGAAAATTACAATATTTAGATATATGTGAATATCCAAATATGTAACATATTTGGGATTACAAATTTGTAACTTCCAAATATTGCCATTTATTGTGTAGATTTGTTGTTACACAATTTTGAGTTGAATTTCTTAAAGCCATATGTGAAATAGCTGTTAGAGATATGATTTAAACCCCAATAATGTGTTTTGGGGGTTACAAAATCAAGTGCGAATGATTTGGAGCCGTTTGGAAAAACAACACATTTTTATGTGCTGAAAATGGTCAGTGGCTGCAGCCAAGAATATTGGTGGGCGCGGCCACTGATACTCTTGGACGCGGCCACAAATGCTGACTAACCAAATTTCAGTATTTTCCAACTATTTTGAACGATTAAAAAAACACAAATAACTTACAAATCTCATTTTTAATTCCATAAACATCCAATTAATCATTGGTAACAACCATGGGGTTGGTAGAATTTGAAATTAAAAATGTGTCTTTAAACTCTATAAATAGAAGTCTATTGCTCACTTGTGTGACACAACTTTTCTATCCACTATAGAACTTGATTAGAAAACACATAAATGCTTGATTATTTCATAAAGCAATTTCCAAATATGTGAGAGATCCCCTAGTACTTGAGTTAGGGGGAAATACGTTTTTTGACAAAGGTTTCAAACCTTGTTCAAGTTGGTGATCTTTAACACTCTTCGCTTTAGTAGTGTGAGTGATAATTGTTTGTTCTTTGTTTATTGTTCTTACATTTTCTACTATTGTTTTTCATCTTCTTATTCTTATTTTCTATCTACTTGTATTTTATGTTTAGAGTTGTATTCATTTTGTTACAAATACTTTTACTTTATTTGTATATTTTGTTTAGAGTTGTACTTCTCCATTCTCTTATTTTAGTACTTCTCTTATTTATTTGTATTTTCAGTCATAGAGTTGTAACACTATTTAATCAATCTTGTTTATTTGTATTATTTTGTCTAGAGTTGTAATTATTCTTACAATTTCCATTGATACAACATATATTTTCCTAACATTTTTCAGTATATAGGGGCATTATATTTACACCCTAAGAATATATAAAAAGACCCCATTTTAGTTAAAAAAAAATATTTTTAATACTTTTTCTCAATGTTTTTTCACGTTCTTTAGTTTTTTTTTGTTAATTTTAATATTTTTCTCAGAGTGAGCCTATACGCTGTCTAAAGCTCCCAAGAGAACTTAAGTTTTGCAAATTCTTAACATTTTTATACAAGTGACTCGTGGACTGAAGTTGATTCACAACCTTAACCACGTAAAAATTTGTGTTTACCTTTTTTTTAACTTTATTTTAATTAGTTGTTAGCAAACAAAAAGCTAGTATTCATATATAATTACGCAATAATTATATAATATTTTTTATTATAGATATAAATTGGTAACTCATAAGGTTTATGTAAATACTTTAATAATTAAAAATGAGGCTAATCTAATAAAAAAATATCAAAAGCGACAAGAATTTTCTCATATTAAAAAAAAAAAATTAAAAAAATTAATTAATTAATTAAAAAAAAAGGCTTCAGCCTTTTAACCGAGTCTTTCTCTCTCTCTCCTCAGAAAATCTCTTTCTCTCTCTCTCCTCATAAAATCTCTCTCTCTCTCGCGTGCGTGCGTCTGCCCGACCACCAAACGTCCACCGGCGGTCACCAATTATAGCCACGCGCCGGACCGTTGGATTCAGAGGCCTCGACCACGTGGGAATCTAGAGCTCACTCGCCGATTAAACACCTCAACTGGTCGATTTAAGTTCGGCCACCCCGCGACTTCAAAGTTGCGATTCGGCCACCTCGGGCATCCGTTTGCCGATCCGTCACCACCATCGTGTTCCTCGTGTTGTGGGCTTCAAAACCCAATAACTTATTCCTACATCTACCATAGTTGGGTGGTGGGCCCACCACGAGCCACCGCGATCCACCGTAGACCGACGGTCGAAACTTAGTGTTCGAGGTTTTGAAGTACGTTTTGAGTCTCAGAAAATCATCGTTTGACTTGTTGTGGAACCCGATCACTTTGGTATAATTTCTTTGACCTATATATTATGATTTAATTGTGATTGATTAGAATAATTGTTATTATGTGTATTTATAGTATATAATTATATATTATTGATATATGGAATATTTTTTTGTAATTATACTGGCTGTCTGGGATTATATATATTTCTGATACAGGTTTTGATTTTGGGTTTGTCCATTTTATAGCCGTTGTGCTGTCCAATTTTCTAGAAAAATATTAGATATTAAATAAAGTATAAAAATACATATTTAATTGATTTTATATTAATATGGAAATTATTATGATTAAGTAATTTTAATTATTATTGTTATTATTTTGTTAAGTAAATCAAGAATATAGTTTCATATATATATATATGAAAAGTGTGATTTATAGTAAACATATTATTTAACAATTATTCTTATATATTAATATTTTGTTAATATTTGAATATTAAAATAATATCAAATATTAGTTTCTTACAGTTATTGATATTTGTAAGACCAGTGAATTTTTGAGAAAGTATATTTATTATATCACTGGAAGTGATATTATGACTAATTAATAATAATATAAATATTTATATTTATATTATTATCATTATATTGATTATTACAATTTTATGTTAAAAATATGATTTCTTTTATAAAATGACTATTTGAATATATATACATTCATATATGTATTGTTATTGAGGTATTTTGTTATTATTATTGAAATAAGTTTATTTATAGATGATAATTATTATTGTTGTTGTTGTTATTATTATTATTATTATTATTATTATCATGAGAGTACATTATTAAATGAGCAATGTTTTATATGAAGAGTTATTTGTATTACGTTGATAATAATTATTATTATCACTCATATAGTTTATGGTATTGTTAATATACACTATCAATAGTGTATATTGCGATTTTGATAGAATTTAATAAATGATGTGCCTTGAATAAGATTTGTATGGATTTGATTGATTGACTCTTGCTGAGCAATTTTAAAATAAGCTAAGGACCTAAGGTAAGTAAATCTCACATTTTGTGCTTAAGTGTAAGATGCATGACTATATTGAATGTGTACATCTGATGAGTTAAGTATGGTATGATGATGATGCATATGATAAGTATGTGAAGAATGGTTATATGAACACCATAAGGGTGTTGTGTGATATGTAATTGATGAATTCCGTGATATATGAAAGATGTCTTACTTGGTTAAGAATGATATGAATTATGTGCAAGTATGTGTTCTTATGTTGATGGATATGTGGATTATTTTATGTTCATGATTTGTTATATGTTATGATATATGAAGCGTTTAAGTTTTTAGGCTGGAAACCTTAGACCTGAGCCATAGCTATACGTTAAGGTATAACAACGCCACCAACCCAAAGCTTCATGTATTATGACTAAAGATGTTTTGAGTTATATGAGATGTGATACAATGCCTTGATTGAATACCATCAAACATGAATCATGAACATGAACATTGACATTTCAGCATCAGCATGTATGCATGGCATGTACAGTTATGTGATACATTATTGTGTGTTATAAGACCATGCATATAAATATGAGGAAAATTGTGAAATGCCTTGAAATGTCTTATGTGAAGTGAACATTTTAATGACACAAGGCTTAAGCAAAGTGATAATAAGATGTTTAAAAATGGTGCTACTGTTTTGATGAAGCAATTAAGTAAGTTTAGTAAAGAAGACGGAAGTCTATAAGACTTATAGTGGCTGCCCACTAGTGTGGGCTAGGTCAGGGTTGACCATTCAGATATGTTTGCCATGTTTTCGTCTTTCTCCTCCATATGTGTAATAAGTATGGCAGCTATGGCAACGATGAAATGAGTGTTATGATAAGCCTAGCTGTGATGATGGCTAGCCGGAGGAGAACCCATGGGATTCTATATGATATGTGTAACAAGCCCTGCAGGCATTGGCCGAATCAAACAGTGTGCACAAGTGATATTAGGCCCATAAAAATGTGAAACTAAAAGAAATAGCATAAAAGTAAAGTTTGAAAGTGCATGAGCAATAAATGAAATGCATAAGTATATAAGTCAACATATTAGTATATGTGCACTACAAACTCACGACATTCATGTGTATGTGTATGCATGAGATTTGCTTACTGAGCGTTAGCTCATTCTGTTATTTTCCAACATTTTTCCAGGTGTGGCTTTAGCAGTTGAGCAACTCGTGGAGCACGGACTCAGTAGCAATGCAATAATGGTTTAGAGTTTTCATATGGCTGCCTTAAATTTAAAGTATTCATACGTGTAATAATTTCTACTAATAAGTTTATATAAAAGTTTAAAATTTTTCTGTATTTCTTCGTATCATTTTATTTAATTCTTTTGGTCAAGTGCCTTACATACTCGTAAACCCTAGAATTGCGAGTATGTGGCAGACGTACCCTACCTTAGGGACGTTACATTTATTCCATAAATCAATTTCCAAACCTGTGAGAGATCCATTAGTGCTTGAGTTATGGGGAAATAAGTTTTTTAACAAAGATTTCAAACATTGTTCAAATTGGTGATCTCCAACATTCTTCACTTTAGTAGTGGGTGTGAGAGTTGTTTGTTCTTTGTTTCTTGTGCTTACATTTTCTACTATTTATTTTCATCTTCTTATTCTTATTTTCTATCTACTTGTATTTTGTGTTTAGAGTTGTATTCATTTTGTTTTCGTAGTGGACAAAATTGTCTACTTGATTAAAAAAAAAAAAATAGTCCAACAAGCAGTCAGATTAGCATCTTGGCCCAATAAGCCAGCCTGACTAGCCAATAAAGCCCAATCCCATGTGAATAGGTTCGCATATACAATGAACCGTCCAAAATGCCCAAAACCATACCTGGACCCGGACCCGAATTCGGATACGCCCAGTCAGCCAAGGACCTTGAAACAGTCAAGACTCGCACCACATTTGCCAAGAATTTCGGAAAGAAACCACTTGGAGCGAGTCAGACGAATTAGGAAGACGGAGGAATAATGGTAGAGAAAAAGAATAATAAATAAGACCCTCAGGGGTTGAGGAGGGGACATTTGATAACCATTTTACTTTACTTTGTTTTCTTACTGCAACGAAGTACTACTCTTTCCAGGCGATCCAATCAAGCAAGTTGAATCAGTCAGCTTGGTTTGACTCAACCAGACTTAACCCGATCATTGAATTCCGCCATCGTCTTTGTCGTCACTTTGACCATCCTACTACTCATCCATCCATCAATATATCGCTATTTTCATTATAATTTAATTATTTTCAATTAGCTCTCATTACAACCCGACTAACTTGAGCGTCGGAGTCCCTTTGGCTGACACCCCACCAGTGCTCCCAATTGAACTCTCGTCTCTCTCTCTCTGTTTTTGACAGGTTGCTGGTGCCCATCTAATCAATTGTAGGAAATCACCTCTACAGCTACAAACACTTTATTTGTATCTTTTGTTTAGAGTTGTATTTCTCAATTCTCTTATTCTAGTACTTCTCTTATTTATTTGTATTTTCAGTCATAGAGTTGTGACACTATTTAATCAATCTTGTTTATTTGTATTATTTTGTCTAGAATTGTAATTATTCTTACCATTTTCATTGATGCAACACATATTTTCCTAACATTTTTCAGTATATAGGGGCATTATATTTACACCCTAAGAATATATAAAAGGATCCCATTAGTTAAAAAGAATATTTTTAACATTTTTTCTCAATGTTTTTTTCATGTTCTTTATTTTTTTTTCTGTTAATTTTAATATTTTTCTCAGAGTGAGCCTATACGCTGTCTGAAACCTCCAAGAGCAGAGCCGGCCTCACCTTAAGGCCAGTGAGGCAGCTGCCTAGGGCCTAAAATATAGGAGGCCCATTTTTTTATACCATCGTATATATATTAAATATATTTAAATTTAAGATATTTATGGTACAGTTAACTCTTGAAGTTTATTTTTTTAAATATTTTTTAAAACTTTAAAGTGGTGAGTCATGAGTTATACGGTTTAGTGAGAAAAAATAGGTACTGATTAACTTCTTTTGACTTTAATATATTTTATTTTTCATTTCCAATGTAATAACAATATATATATATATACTAACATTTTTTTTTCTTGTTAATAGAAATTGTCATTAATTATAGGTTAACGTTTCAAATTATACTGTTGGTTTGGTAATTGATAGATTTAATTTTATTAATATACCCTTAAAATATTTGTGTATATATATTCCTATTACAATTTTCATAATACACTATTTTATTTCTCTTATTCTCTAAAAGTAAATTTCTCTCATATGCATTATTTCTTTAAGTATTTGGATTCAAGAATCAAAATCTTTCTTCATAATTTTACTAGAAAGCAAAATTCTCCAGCCTCCAGGTTATATAATTCTTACTCATTTGTTTATAATATTTTTCAAATAATATTTTATATTGTTATTATTGTTGTTTTGTTGTTTATTGAGCATAATTTACTAGATAAACTTGAATACAATGATTTGATTAACAAATTTGCATTCCGAAAAGCAAGAAAGATAAATTTTTAAATGAATCAATTATTGTTGTTTATTATTTTTTAATCATTTTGTTTTAATTGATATTCTTGTTAAATTCTATGGCTTGGAGATTGTTCGATGTGAAAAAGTTGGAGAAGAAAATTTGCTTATTGGAGAATTCATCTACAACTCTGAATACTAAATTTGTAGTACTTTTATTTAGAATATTTGACTTTATTAGGTGGGTGTACAAATTTTTGTTTAAATTTTGATGATATATTAATATTAAAAATATAGTTTTTTTCTTCTTCATCAAATGCCCCATTTTAAAATTTTGCCTAAGGCCCCAAAAAACTTTAGGCCGGCCCTGCCCAAGAAAACTTGAGTTTTGCAAGTTTTTAATACTCTTATACAAGTGACTAGTGGACTGTAGTTGATTCACAACCCTAACCACGTAAAAATTTGTGTTTACTTCTTTTTTTTTCTTTAAACTTTATTTTAATTAGTTGTGAGAAAAAACAAGCTAGTCAACACATATATATATATATAATTACGCAATAATTATATAATATTTTTTATTATAGATATAAATTGGTAACTCATAAGGTTTATATAAATACTTTAATAATTAAAAATGAGGCTAATCTAATAAAAAAAAATATAAATTTATTGAAAATAATAATATTAAAAAAAATATTTGTAAAATGAAAAAGAAAATATAAAAAAGGTAAGTAAAAGGGTGTTAAACAAAGAAGCAACGAGTTTGTGTTGTAATCACATTATCCAAAAGGTGTGGATATGGTACATACGTGGCATCACCCTAGTGGAGGAAACGATTCACGGCAACATTTTAGAGATTAGATAATTCCACACAATCTCAGTGAGGCCGGAAAAACCCTTTCTTTTCTATCTTCTTCTCTTTTTTTAATTTATTTTTTTTCCATAAACGAATTTTGTCCAGAAAATATTAAGACCGAAAAAGCTTAGTCAGTGAGCGAAGAGAGAGCATGGCTAGTATGGCGTCGGCTGCCTCGGGGTTCGTACTGACTCCTAACGTGGCCACTACCACCACCAGCAGCACCACCACAGGCGCCGCTATTTCCAGTCGGAGCAGCGTTTCGTTTTTCTATCTAAAGAACAACGCTACCGCCGCCAACAACAGCAGAGCCAACACTAGACTCGTCGTCAGGGCCGCCGACGAAGGAGCTGCGCCACCCGCAGCCACCAAGACAGCACCCGAAGGTGGTGAAGCTTCTAAGCCTAAGCCTCCACCCATTGGACCCAAGAGAGGCGCCAAGGTTTACTCATTTTCCCACCTATTAATTTGATATTTCATTACTGAAATCCCTAATATATGTAATTAGGAGACTTGAATTATAGCATGAACATAAAAAGCATATGTCTTTTGTTAAGATTTAAGATTTAAAATCTATGTTGTTAGCATAGATTTTAAATGTTACCGTTATTTCTGTTACTCCTAACTTCTTTCATTCATTGATTGGACCCAGGAGAGGCACCAAGGTTTACTCATTTTCCCACCTATTAATTTGATATTTCATTACTGAAATCCCTAATATATGCAATTAGGAGACTTAGATTATTGCATGAACATGAAAAGCATATGTCTTTTGTTAAGATTTAACATTTAAAATCTATGTTGTTAGCATAGATTTTAACTGTACCGCTATTTCTGTTACTCATTGATTGGACCCAAGAGAGGCACCAAGGTTAACTCATTTTCCCACCTATTAATTTGATATGATATAGGTACATGTGTGTGTATATATATATATGATATAGGTAATTAGGAGACTTAAATTGTAGCATGAACATGAAAAGCATCTGACTTTAGCTTCTTTTTATTTATTTATATGATTACAACCATTAACTAAAGATTTAACAGTTAAAATCCATGTTGTTAGTATAGGTGTTAGTTAATATAGCTAAGTATGTTCTTACTTCTTAGTTGTTAAGTCTACCGTTATTTCTGTTACATCATTAACTGCACTTTACACAAACTCCTAAGCTCTTTCATTCATTGATACACTGAGTTTTTACTTCACTTTCTATTATCTTACATATATAATATGAGAGAAATCCCAGTTCATTGAGATGGGCAGATCATATTTCAAGCTTTTTTGTAATGGTTTGGTTGATATACACAGGTTAGGATTCTTAGAAGGGAATCCTACTGGTACAAGGATGTTGGCAGTGTTGTAGCTGTTGACCAGGTTTGATCTTTTTCTTAATTGAAAACAATTGTTTCATTATTAATAACAGCAAAAGGATTGATCGTGTACTAAGGTTTAATCAATTCTCTTGTATGTTTGACTAAACAGGACCCAAAGACCCGTTACCCAGTTGTGGTTCGATTCAGCAAGGTTAACTATGCCAGTGTATCTACAAATAACTATGCATTGGATGAGATTGAAGAAGTTAAATGATTTAATATATTTCCAATGTAAATTGTTATTGTAATTCTCAGTTCTCTTGCTATAATTTCTAGTCTTTTTTCTTCTTCTAAGGAATGTGTATCATACTGTGATTTGTTTCTTCTCTCTTCTCCCAAGTTAATGAGAGTATTGCTTACAATCCAACTGATGAGAGTCACAGCATAATTTATTCATTGTAAAACAGCTTCTTCTGCCATGGATTAATCTGATGCAAAAAATTTCTATTTATTATGATTTTAAAAGGAAAGTAAAGATTGAAACAAACCATTTCATTCAAGCGATCATCATAAGGGAAATTCAGTTTTGCCTAAACGGCTTATAACAGTAGCCAACCTACCTTAACATGAAGAAAATTAATGAATAAATTCACAGATGACATGACCAATGAAAATAAGTATTTCTCTTCTTTTTTTGGATCTACCCAATTATGGAAAATATTGATTATGATGATTTTTGGAATCAACACATTAGTTAAAAAAACATGTATGTAATCCATTGAAGACGGTAATAACACACACAAAAGATCATATCTTTTGATATATATTAACAAAACAAAAAGACTTAGCTGCTAGAGATACATTGTACACCAGATGAGTAAGCTATATTTTTCTATATTGATGAACTGCATGACTATGAATCTGAATAACAGTAACTTGTTCTCTTAAAGAAGTACAAATATTTTTTACATTTGTTTCGGTAGTGAAAGTGAGTAAGGCCAAAGATATGTGGAATCAAATGTAAAGATGGATAAGAGCACCATATATCACAGTATGTTATTGGCTAAATCGCTGAGTATATACATGAAGGTGTATGTGAACCAAAATCTCTGCTTGAGAACATTAACCTGTGTACACACAAAAAATGAGAACATGTTCTTCAAAGGACTCTTCCATCCATTCCATCTAGGAGACCTGACCATAATCCCTTCACTGGAGGTAACTGAGCAACAAAAGCATTCCAAGGTGGGTAACCAACGCCACTGCCACGAACTCGACCATCTAGTCTTAGAGATAAATACCTATACAGAACCCAAAAACACAAAAAAAATTCATGACCAGTTTGTTTCTACATATGTGTTGAAAAGTAAGTTACCAAAATAAACTAACTTGACTGTTTTATTGTTAGTTAGAATGTGTTAGCTGTAATATTTTAGTATTAAATGGAGGTCTCTCAATGAAAAAAAATGCTCCAAGAATCTGAGAGTGTGTGGTGTGTGAAAACCAGGCTGAGTGAGAGACTCCATTGTTTGTACTATTCTATTCTATTCATCATTGTAGAGAACATCAACTACTCAAAAGGAAGTTCAAAGAGGACTTAGGCTCTTCATTTCTGGTTGTTGCTTCTTGGGTGTGTGTGTGTAGAGGGGTTAGATTTCTCTGCACTATGACTAGTGCAAAACCTTAAACACATTGGAGAAAAATAACATAAAAATAAACAAACACTTACACAGGAGAGTCAGGGGAGACATTAGCCATCTTCTTCTGCTCATTTAACCACCTAATTATACAAGAAAAGAGAAAATGAGAGCAGAAAACAACAGCAAAATTGATTAGTTTTCTTTTCTGAATTGTGTATTATAGCCTTACTCGGACCATGCAGACACATCATAAGTTCTCAGCTGCCATAGCTTCTTCCTATTAGGACTAGTAGTCTCACTTGTCTTCTCATCACTCTCTTCGTACTCAAACTTAGGCACATTCCCATCAGTAGAAAATGGTACCACAAGCACTCCACGTTCCAAAAGCCCTTCGGTAAAAGGCTGGCTCAGTCTAAATGACTCAGAGATATAAGACTCAGGGCCAGCACAGATCACAAGCCGAGCAATGCCTCTCAATGAACTTAGAGGAATCACTCTCTTATCGTCCACTCTCAGCTTCAGATTCGAAAGGCTTTCCTCTCGAGATAGCCTAGCCAACTGTGCATTTTTGGCATTGTTTTCTCTTGAATAAAGAAAAGCAAAGATCAATACTGCTCCCACGTCTATGGCCAGACCCTTTGAGATTTCAGTCACTTCTGCTGCTCTCGATGGATTTGTCAACGCACCAATCAACTGGGTGGTCGCAATGAGTCCTCCAAGACCAGCACTCGCTATGAATGCTACGTAGAAGAACATCCGAACTGAGCGAAACGGAGTCAGAACTTCACTTCTTATCCTTGCTGTGGAACTGAGAAAACAACACTAAATTATGATCAAAACCAGAAATAAAAACAACCCCATTTCTTGTTTTTCCTGAATAATCTCGTGGAGATAGAAAAACCCAAGAAGGAGAGACAGTGAAAGAACCTAATTTCGGAGGACGAGGTTGGCTTATCCGTAGCAGAGCAAGTAATGGTAGAAAAAGCTTGCTTTGGCTCTGGTAGAGCTTGAAATGGTACACTGGTAGAAGGGAAGAGCAAAAATTTGGCTCTTTGTTTGATAATTTGGCTGCAGATTCTGGAATTGTGGACTTTGTGGCGAGCAATGTTTGGAGTTCTAACAATGTTAAACAGGGCAGCCACTGCAGAAGCCATGGCTACTGCTATGAAGTTCTGAGCTTTTTTTTGCTTCTTTTTTTGTACAACGGAAGCTGAGTTTGGTTGGCAGTGAATCCCATGTTTGGATGATCACAAAGTTGCCACGTTTTATAGCTGCGACCTCCCAACAGACAATAGGTAACAAGTAGTAGACTAATAACAACCTTTTTCATTTGCAATGTCGTTTTATATGCTATCAACCACTAAAACGACAGAAAATCAAAATCTGACAAATCCAGTAGTATTGTTTTTGTTTACTGCATAATCTAATATTACTAAAAGTAATTAAGCAAGACAAGACTTAATTAGGGTGTTTTGGAACATATATCCTTTGTTGTTGTGTTTGTGTCCCAATTCTATCTAATCCGAATTTCTAATATTTATAAGAATAAACTCTTTTATATATATATAGAGTCAAATACTACTGACAATTTTTTTTGCTAATACTAGTGTTTTGACAAAAGTTTGTTTGGATAGTTATAAATTATAATTTTTCAATATTACATTGTATATTGTAGTTATTTAAAGTATAACACATATTTTTAAGAAATTCAGAATAATTTACGATGCCAAAAATAAAGTTCAAACAGTCGAATTTTCCACAAGTGTCTGTTTTTTAGTGCACGCGAGCAACAAACTATTTGAACCTTGTTTTCAGTACCTTAAATTATTTAGAATTTCTTAAAACTTTGTGAGATGTTCTAAATGACTACAATATATACATTCATAATAAAAAATTAAAATTTATAACTATTCACAAACCAAAACTAACTTTTGTCAATACCAATGTTGACAAAAATCCGTAACATCGCAGTCGTTTTATATATATATATATATTATTAAAGAATATACTTTTTTTTATGATAATTTTAGTATTATGATCGGAATGACAAAATAATTAGTGCTAAAATTACACTATTTTTGTATAGGTTCAATTCAAATTTTGTAATATGAGTTGGTTACTAACTAGAAAAGAACAGAGAAATTAAAGTAAAACTCAATTATTTAATCAGTCAAACATTGTGTTTTACAAGCCTCGAACTTTTTATTTAAATACGAAAGTATGACAATCAAATATAATTCGATGATTGGATGGCTGTGAGGATGAGGGAGGTTGTTCTTGAAAGTTGGGTTTTGCTTGAAATTCTTAATCCAATTATGAATACGAGGAAACTCATGTTCTTCCAACACTTTCACACCCACAATTTCTTCAACCACTCCAAACGAGTTGTCTCCACCCAAAAATGTCAAATAGCAACTAATCACGAGGTGACATTTCATGTAGTGTTAGACACTTTAAGATGCCAAATAATAACACTTTTTATTTAGTACCAAAAGTAGAATTTTTATTTAGTACCAAAAGTAGAATGATTGGATCACTTAATTAGACTGGTCTTAGACTCAAGAACATTCTGTGAGGATCAGGGAGGTTGTTCTTGATAGTTAGGTTCTGCTTGAAATTCTTAATCCAGTTATGAATACGAGGAAACTCATGTTCTTCCAACACTTTCACACCCACAATTTCTTCAACCACTCCAAACGAGGTCGCTATAACTCCAATGGCCAAGTCATTGAAACCAATTCTCTCCAAAACCTTGCTCTTCAATAATTCTAAGTAGGGGTGTTCATAAAACTGTCCACACTGCACAAACCACCCACACCGCACTGCAATTTGCGGTTTAGAACTTAGAACCCTTCGCAGTGCGGTTGCGGTTTGTATTTTTGCCAAACCACGCTGTGCGATACGGTTTGCGGTTTTAAATTTTATAAATGCGGTTCAAACTACACCGCACCACATCATTATATATATTAACTTTTTTATATTATTTTTTTTTCAATTTTACTACATTTAAAGTTAATGCATAAATATTTATATAGTATAATATAATATACACAATATCTAGAAAAAAATATAATGTTTCATAGGATGCTAACACATATTCTACTTCAATCTAAAGATATTCCTCCTTAATTAAAATAATATTTACTTTTATATTACATTTTTTATTTGTTATTAGTTTGTTATATTTTTATTGTTTTGCTTAAAGTTTATTAGCTTGTTGTACATTTAATTATTTTGTTAAACACTCTATGGTAATGAGATTTATTATGAATATTTCTTAATTATAATATTTAATTGTTAAATTATTTGGCGATAGTTATAAACCACCCACACCGCACCGCACCACACCGCATTTTTGCGGTGCGGTTTGAGGTTTATGCAATGCGGGTTGTGGTTTGGAAAATTGTTCAAACCTCATATGCGGTGCGGTCCAAAAAATTAGAGAAAAACCGTACCACCCGCACGACAAACACCCATAATTCTAAGCACTTCTCTAACACCTCTGCTTGCCTTCTCTTTCTCTTCTTCCCCAGCCAAATAGAATGTTGCAAATTCCATTTCCTGAAAATCCCACATGATAAAACTTAGATATAAACTAAACAACATATAAAATAGTGATGTACACGGGCCGAAGAATTGGCGGGGAGTGTTCCCCCGTCCCCGTCCTATCCCCGCTTATTCACCGTCGGGGGCGGGGTGAGGAACCTCTATTAGGGTAAGAAATCTCCAAGGAGAACCCATTTATTTAAAAAAAATTAAATTAAAAGTCATAAATTATATATAAATTAAAATATTTCACAATATTAATTATTTAAAATATTAAACATTATCGTAAATAAAATTTAAAATATTAAAAAAGTTACTACTATACTATAATAGCACATAAATAAAGATATAAAATACATATAAAATGTTATACAAATATATAAAAATTTAAACGGATCCGTCGGAATAAAGACAGGACATTTAATATTTGGGAATTAAAAATTATCCTCGTCTCTGCCCCGTTTCCCCGCCCCCCATGGTGAATAGCTTCACTTCTTCCATGTCTTTCCAACAACTCTACTAATTCTCTCTCTTTGGTGATTCACAGCTTTAGTTTGTTCATTTTATAGGAGTGTTATATCTTTAAAATTCTTTCTCATAAATGATAATAATGTGTACTTAACAGGAAGTTTCGTTTGGAGTTGAACTTTCTAAGCATACTGTTTGGTTGAATTTTCAATCCACACATCACAAATGTCAAATTATGATTCAATCACTGTTAACACAATTTGTCAACAACAAGATAATCTTTTTTTAAATCAGTACCCTTTGACTTGAATTTAGAATGCATATATAGTCAAGATAATATTTTTAAACTATTTGTTACTTATATATTTTGAAATTATTATTTTAGTACAATGAGTTTACAATAATGCTTATTTGGTATATTATATTTTGAAATTATACATATTTAATACTCATATTTTAAATTCATAAATATTTAGTACCCTAAACTCAAATTTAATTAATAAAATTTACTAATTTAATCAAACTGCTCAATTATATGAATTTCAAATTTAAATTTAATTACTTAATTACACATAAATAATGATAGCTTGATTATATCGACAAAATCTTATCTATAAAATCTGAGTCTAGGGTATCAAATATGTATGATTTTAAAATACAAATTACCATATGAGTATTATTAATAACAAAAAGTAACAAAACGATACTTTATAAAAATACAGGGTACCAAACGAAACGAGTAAATTCCCGATTTTCCTATTCTTGAAAGAACTTATAAATACCAGCCAAATTAATAACAGTGCCTGCACTAAAAGGGATATTTCATTAACCAATTCTGGTTAGGAAATGGAAGAAGTGAAGCTACTTGGAGCTTGGCCTAGCCCATTTTGTTACAGAATCATATGGGCTCTAAAACTAAAGGGTGTTGACTATGAATACATAGAAGAGGATCTCTTCAACAAGAGTGATCTTCTTCTACAGTACAACCCAGTTCACAAGAAGGTCCCAGTGCTCATTCATGGTGGAAAACCAATACCAGAGTCATCTGTTATACTTGAGTACATTGAGGAGACTTGGCCACACAATCCACTAATTCCTGGTGACCCTTATGAGAGGGCTATGGCTAGGTTTTGGACAAAGTTCATAGATGACAAGGTAACAAAAAATTAGTTTGATTCATTATAAAAGAATAGTACTAATGATGATATTGGCATACTTGGTTCTGCAGGACCCAACTTTTTTTGCCTTCTTTCAAACTGTGGGAGAAGAACAAGAGAAGGCAACAGAAGAAGCCAGAGAAGTGTTGAAAGTGATCGAAGAACATGGTCTAAAGGAGAGAAAATTCTTGGGGGGTGAGAAAGTAGGGATGGCAGACTTGGCCTTGGGATGGATAGCTGGTTGGCTTGAAAAAATGGAAGAAGCACTTGGTGGTGTGAAGCTCTTGGAGGCTCATAGTCTTCCTCTGTTAATGGCTTGGATCAAGAATTTTAGAGATGTCCCAGAAATCAGAGACAACTTTCCTGATGGTCATCAATTGTTGCCCTATTTTAAAGGCCTAAGAGAAAGGTTTATTGTTCAAGCAACAGTGTAAAACAACAGTGATTAGTGCAGTTTGGAGTTGAGTTCTATTGTTCAATAATTTGAAGAAGAAGAAGTTCAAGACATGGTCAAGAGTCAAAGTTTTGAAAAAATAAATATGATATGTTTGTATGATTGTGCAATTATTTTATACTAAACAGAAAACAGTCATATTTGACCACAAGTGGCACATTAAAATAAACATTTGTTTTCTTGAGCAAAAAATAATGATAAAGCATATTTTTTTTATTTGGAAAATATTGATGCTGTTTGCTAACAATTAAAAGATTAATTTTTTATTTAATTAATTAAAAATTTGAGAATTAAATATAAAATGTGTTTGGTAATTTTATTTTTATTTATTATTTTTTAAAATTTATTAAATTTTGTAAATAAAATTTTTTGATTTTCAAATTTTTTTAAATCGTTTTCAACTTTTTCTTTCTTTTTGCATTTCTTTTATTCAAATCAACACATCTAACAAAAAAAATAAAAATTATCGAACAAGTTTACTATTTTTTAAAAATAAAGAAACAAATATAAAATAATATTTTTATTTTTGTGTTTAAAAAATTCAAAAACAAAAATTTTAACAATTACAATTATTATTTTGGCTTTTTTTTTCACAAATAAGTAATTAGATTTTGTGTTTTATTAAATAATAATTTTTATCATATATTTTATAAAATAAATTAAAATAATATTTTAAAATTAATTTTAATTAAAATATTTTCATTCTCGTACCGTTAGTGAAGTAATAAGTTTAAATATGCAAATAAAACGGTCAATGAATTAAGAATAATATATTATATTTGAATTTTTTTAACAAAACAAAATACAAAGCTTATTTTGCAAGTACACAGTACAAACTGATATTTTCCAGTTTCTTTTTCTTACATATCTTTTTGGCAGGAAGATAGGGTAAGAGTTCAAAAAATGGAAGAAGTGAAGGTGGTGGGATTCTGGGCTAGTCCATACGTTTACAGGGTCATCTGGGCTCTAAAACTTAAGGGTATTAAGTTTGAGTACATCGAAGAAGATATATTTAACAAGAGCGATTTGCTTCTGCAACTTAACCCTGTACATAAGAAAGTTCCAGTTTTCATTCATGGTGGAAAACCAATTGCAGAGTCCATTGTTATTCTTGAATATATTGACGAGATGTGGCCTCAAAACCCTCTGCTGCTACCAGATGATCCCATGGAGAGAGCCATTTCCCGGTTTTGGATTAAGTTTGGAGACGATGAGGTAAACCTACTGTGAATGTGATAGCTATGTGGTTGTGTGTGTGTGTGTGTGTTATTTTTTTCACTGGACTTGACTGGTGTGACTGACTAAAACTGCTTCTTTGTGTAATTTAGAGGAAACGTTTTTTTGGGTTCTTGAAAAAGACAGGAGAAGAGCAAGAAAAAGCCACCATAGACGCCCATAATCATCTAAAAATCTTGGAAGAGAAAGTCCTTGGGGAGAAGAAGTTTTTTGGGGGCAACAGCATAGGAATGGCTGACTTAGCCTTTGGGTGGCTAGCTTTCTGGCCCGAGGTTGTGGGAGAAGTAGCTGGTGTCACACTACTTGAACACAGCAGCTTCCCAAACTTGATGGCTTGGATTGAAAACTTCAAAAATGTTGCTGTGATCAAAGAAAGCCATCCTGATCCACATCGGCTCTTAGGGTACTTCAGAGGCATAAGAGAGGTGTATCTTTCACTCCCAACATCATAAACAATTCTAATGATCAAAATGTATAAGCTAAAGCTACTACTTCAACTAATATGGGGTGAAGTTTTTGGGGTAGTGTTGGTGCTTCTGTTGCTCAAAGACCATCTTAATCTATTTCTGCTTGGCCCTTTTGTTTTCTTATCTAATAACAGATTTCACCTGCTTCATCTTTCTGTTAGATTCACATAATCACAGGCATGAATACAGATTTTCTCACATGAAATGGGATTATCGTTTATTCATGAACAAACCAATTCTTTCTAACAAATGATAACGTGGGAGTACTTTTACTGGAAATTTCGTTTACAGTTGAACTTTCAATCCATACAAGTGTCAGCTACAAGATAATTTATTTTAATACATACTCTTTGATTTGAATTTAGAATGCATATATAGTCAAAACAAGATAATATTTATATGTTGCCTTTGACAATGAGAGGTTTGGTTTCCCTAATGTTTGAAAGAGCTTATACATACCAACAAAATTAATATGGTAATTTTATTAACCAGTTCAGGTTAGGAAATGGAATTATATGAGCTGTAAAACTAAAGGGTGTTGAGTATGAATATGTAGAAGAGGATCTCTTCAACAAGAGTGATCTACTTTTACAGTATAACCCAGTTCACAAGAAGATTTCAGTGCTCGTTCATGGTGGACAAAGTTCATAGATGGCAAGGTAACAAAAAATTAATGACAATTCCAAGAAGAAGTTCGAGTCATGGTCAAGAGTCAAAGTTATGACAAAAAATATGGTAGGTTTATATGATCATGCAATTATTTTATACTAAACAGTCATTTTTATACTTTATAGTCATACTTAGCACATTAAAATAAGCATTTTTTTCTCACATATCTTCTATGAGTAGTTGATCAAAACAAGACAGACCGACCAAGCATTTAAAAACTCACCTTGGTAGGAAGATAGAGGAAAAGTTCATCAAAAATGGAAGAAGTGAAGGTAGTGGGATTCTGGGCTAGTCCATACGTTTACAGGGTTATCTGGGCTCTAAAACTTAAGGGTGTCAAGTTTGAATATATTGAAGAAGATATATTTGACAAGAGCGATTTGCTTCTGCAACTTAACCCTGTACACAAGAAAGTTCCAGTTTTCATTCATGGTGGAAAACCAATTGCAGAGTCCATGGTTATTCTTGAATATATTGATGAGATGTGGCCTCAAAACCCTCTGCTGCTACCAGATGATCCAAACGAGAGAGCGACCTCCCGGTTTTGGACCAAGTTTGGAGACGATGAGGTAAATATACAAGTTAAACTACTGTAAAAACTGTTTTTTTTTTAACTTGACTGGTGTGACTGATCACAACTGCTTCTTTTTTTGTGTAAATTAGAGGAAGCACTTTTTTGGGTTCTTGAGGAAGACAGGAGAAGAGCAAGAAAAAGCCATCAAAGATGCCCAAAATTCTCTAAAAATCTTGGAAGAGAATGCCCTTGGGGAGAAGAAGTTTTTTGGGGGCAACAACATAGGAATGACTGACTTAGCCTTTGGGTGGCTAGCTTTGTGCCTTGAGGTTATGGGAGAGGCAGCTGGTGTTAAACTACTTGAACACAACAGCTTCCCTCGCTTGATGGCTTGGATTGAAAACTTCAAGAATGTTGCTGTGATCAAAGAAAACCGTCCCGATCAACATCGGTTGTTAGGGTATTTGAAAGGCCTAAGAGAGATGTATCTTTCACTCCCTACATCTTAAACTATTCTAATTATCAAAATGTATTAGCTACTTCAATTACTAATATGGGGTGAAGCTTATGGGGGTAGTGTTGGTGCTTCTGTTCCTCCAAGATCATCTTTATCTATTTCCCCTTGGCCTTGTTTTCTTATCTAATAATAACAGATTTCACCTGCTTCATCTTTCTGTTCGATTCGCATAATCATAAACTAACCTCAGCAAGAGGAAAGGCATACTAATACACATTTTCTCAAATCAAATTGGATTATCAATTAATCATGAACAAATCAAGCCAATAAGGTTCTTACTGCGTTCTTATATGAAACATAAAGCTACAAATGTGCAAGTTGAAACATAAAGCTACAAATGTGCAAGTTGAAACATAAAACTACAAATGTGCAAGTTCGGAGTCATATTGCAAGGCCATTGAAATCTTTAAACAAAAATTTGCTCAGCAAGCTAGCTTTGTGCCTTTTTATTTTTGATTTCTGCCAGCAAAGGTTCAAGTTCTCCTTTCCTGTGTAGCTTCACAGTTTCTGCATAGGAAATAAGCAGCCACAAAAAAGATGAGTCTTTTTTTTTTCCCTAAGCAAAGTGCATATTGCCAAAATGTAGAGAGAACTCATTCATGGGCATGCTTGGATATATTTTTATGAATTATATATATTTCTTTCTTTTTTTTCTATTTTTTTTAAAAGGGCAAAACATAAAAGAAAAAAATTGTTATCATACAAGGCCAAAGGTTTTCTAAAGAAAATAAAGTTTTCCTAAAAAAATAATATAGTGAGGGTTTTGGCTAGTATATTAGTGTTTGCAAATTAAAAGGAAAAAAACTAGTACAGGAAGAAGTTGTACCTGAACAGCCACCAATGTGTTTGCCCCCTGCTCATGAATTTGAAAAAAGAAAAACTTGAGCTTTTAGTCTCACTAAACATCAATTCAAATAAAACATTGTATTGCAACTAAAGGAAAGCAAGATCACTGTGCCACAAGTTGAAAATGCCCTGATTTCTGTTCTAAAAGTGGACTTCATGAAAGAAAATGACCTCAAAAAAAGAGTCAAATTTAAAAGCCAGCTTTAACAATAACAGCCAGACGAAATCAAGCATACTGCCAGTGGTTTAACAGTCCAGATGTATTTTGCATGCCTATACACATATCATATGTTTGCTAATACTATGCATTTGAAAATGGGAATTCTTTCTGCCTTTTCTACATGTGAACATCAGTCAATGCTAAAAATACAAAAATGATAACGATAAAATTGATAATGGAGAACAGTCTACCATGTTGCAATGAAGAAGGGAAAAGGGAAATGCATTTCTAATCTTTTGTGCAAATAAAATTTCAAGATGTTCTCAGGTAAGCATTAAAAGGCCCTACTTACCAATAAAAACATTGGGTACTGTATGTTGTCCTGTAAGCCTCTCCAAAAGTTTCTGTAACTGTGGCCCCTGGGCACCTGAGGGAGTAGAATACAAGTTTAAAATTAAAAACGATGAAACATCAGAAGAGAAAGTACTGCCTCTAAAGATTAATCACAATGAAGTACCAAAGAGAAGAAAAGTAAAAAGAATTCAATTCACATCTGAATAAGCAAGGTGTAGATACTTTGGAATATCTAACTATACATCAGTTAAAAAGGAAAATTTTCCCAGATAGATGTCACTTATAGTATATTAAAATAACTTATTTTTATTAGTTCCTTATGTAAGAAAATAAAGAGAATACAAGAACTCAATCCCAAAAGACTGATTCATGGCTTGTAATCCCTCGTGTTCTGTTGCATTAAAATTCTCAGATTGGTTTAGTGGTTACAATGTTGTTCACCAAGAAAACTATATCCAGCAGTGGAGGGTGTGTGTGACTGTTTTTGACTATGTTATTCACACTTCCATAAATGAGACAATGTTCTTGTTGATTCTTCTTATGTAGGACCAAATTTTCAATAAACGCACTAATCAACTTCATAATTCAACAACACCCATCTCACATATTCCTATTGATTAGAGCTAGAGTTATAGACAAGAGTGAAAAGAATACACACCCATCTCGTCCAATTCAATGACCAGCGGCTCTACACCAAGTCTGTTGAACAGCGTTTTCACCTCGGTCGAATACCTTCAAAACAACACGATTCGAATAAATCATTTCTTTTAAAGCATGGGAAGAAGAGGTCTCAAGGGGATTTGAACTTACGAACACCATGTTTTGGAGTAAACAACAACTGGGTTTTCCTCCAAAGTCTTCTTCACGGTCTCTTCAAGCCGAGACCCGAAGGAGGAAGACATGGCTTGAACCGAGATGGGTCTGCTCCTTCTCGAGCCATGGATGCTCAAAAGGCTTGTGCTCGACCAGTTTCCGGAAGTGCAAGCGTTGTGCAAAGGAATTGGGCAAACAGAGGCCTTGATTGCAGAAGAGAGAGTGCGAGGAGCGTTGAGAGCGACGGAGGTGAAATGGGTCAGATTAGATGAGACCGCCATTGTTGAAGATTTGGTATCTTGCTTTCAGTGAGGTTCTTTTCTTCTACAACTTTCTTGGAGTTCTTCCTTTTCTTCTACTTTTCTTGCCTTTATTTGGGGTCTCTCTATATTTATATATAAAATTCGTACTTGGTTTGGACTTTGGAGCTCTCTTCTTCAGTTTTTCGTTACAGTGATTAATCTGATTAATCAAGATTCAGTTACAGGGATTAATCAGAGATTTTGCTTAGTAATCGGAGTTGAAGACTAATTGCATAAGTTGGGCCTATGGGCCGTGAAACTATCGAACTACCACAAAAATAACCTTAAATTAGAAAAATATCACTATTTTCTAATATTTGTAAAAATATTATCACATTCGTTTTCTCATTTTCCTCTCTTTTGTTTTCTTTGCTTTTCTCATTGCAATGAAATAAATTTTTTTTTTTCCCTAAATGTGGCCTTTATGCTATTTGCAAAAATATAGAGATTATATATTTTTTAATTTGTATGAAAAAAATTATTAAACAAAAAAACAAAGGAAAATTTACAAAAATACATTAACATTTAAAAAATATATGAAAAGTACGGTAGATTACAAAAATACGGAACTTTTATGAAAAACATGGAGTGGCAAAAGCGTAAATACGGAGTAACAGTGAAATACAACTTTTTTTGTTAATAGTCGTTACAAATTCGTAAACATGTGTTACAGATACGTAAACCAGCAACATAAAAATATTTTTGTAAACAACATTTACTAATATATAACTAAGTTTTACATATTTGTAAACAAGTTTTACATTTTTGTAGGCAATATTTACAAAATAATTCGTCGCTATTTTTTTTTTTTTTTTTGTAACAATGGTTTACATAACTGAAAATGTTTATATTTGTGACTAATATTTTTAAAAGTAAGTTGTGAATTTAGTTAATGTATAACATACAAAAATATATAAAACTAAGTTAAAATGTTAAATTGCATTAAACAAGTAACATATATATTTTTTTTTTAAAATTGTAACTAACATTTACGAAAATATTTTATAGTTAAGAAATTATAACCAAAATATACATAAAAATATTATACTTTTCCATATTGTTACAATATTGTACCAAAAAATTACAAAAACCTTCATATTTATGCTATATAACTTAAAAATATAAATTTAAGATATTCATTATTTCTAAAAACACTTTATTAAATATATATATATATAATGATGAAATACAATATTTTTTTAAACCAGTTTTACATTTTTATAACAACAGTTTACAAAACTAATTTCACAACCAAAAAATTTATTTTTGTAACTATCATTTACATAAAATATTTATAAATTGATTTAACATGATTGTTACAAAGATTTATAAATTTAAGTTTAATTTCAATTAATTCGATATTAACTTGTATAAATATTTATTTATTTTGAGTAATTGTATAAATATTTATTTTAATATTAATAAATATATTCATTTTAAATAAAAATAAATCAATCTACTTTATTGAAGGTAGTATTATTATATTATTTGGTACACCTGAATTCTCATTAAGAATGAAGACAAAAAAGCAACAAAAATAAAAAATAAAAAGAGATCAGTGAAAGAAAATAATTTTTATATATATTATCTTTTATAGTCAAAGCTAATGAATATAAATACATAAATATAATTTAGTTTGAAATTATGCATCAACCGCACAAAGAAAAGAAGGGTCAACATATATACGGTTGGAGACATCCGTATTTTTGTAATTAATGTAATATACCGTATAAAACGAATTTTTTTTTAAATTACAGTGGGACATGTAATTTTCCCAAAAACAAAGTATTAGAACATAATTGCTAACTAACAAAATATGAAAAACTTGATAAAGAGTAAAATTATGGGATAAACTAACTTTTATACAAAAATATGGAAAACTAAATCCATAAAAGTGAAAATTCTTAAAAATAACTCTAGAATAAATTTTTTTTTAAAAAAAAACCACATTTTTACAAACTTTATTAAAAATCTCATATAAAATATAATTTCCTCAAAAAAAAAAAAAATTGTGTACCAACCCTATCAAATGCATAAATCGTATTTAAATTAATAGAAAAAAATAATATATGATGGATGTATAAACAAAAAATTATAAAAATGTATCCATTTCTTTTTTATTTTACACTACGCAAATCAGTTATAATCTCATTTTCCTCTCATCTTTTTTTCTTTTCTCAATGAAATAAAAATAAAAAAAGTGGATCAAACCTATCAAATGCATAAATCGTATTTAAAGTGAAAGAAAAAAATATATGATAGATGTATAAAGAAAAATTATAAAAATGCATCGATTTTTTCGGTACACTACGCATTATAAACAAATTATAAATAAAAATATATAATTTTGTAGAATGATATAGTTTTATATTATAGTAAAATATATATAACTTTCATTTTTTTAAAATTTATTTTTGTATTATTATTTTGTGTAATGGATTATTTTGTGTTAGATAATTATAACATTTAATTATAATAGTATATAAATTTTCTCCAACACTATATAATTGTGATTAGATGTAGTACACATAAAAAAAAATTATCTAAAAATACAAATGATAGATCTTGATTAAATGTACGAGGGAAAATAGAATCACAAGTTATTTTTTTAATAGTAAACCCTAAGAGCACTTTTAATGGAGAGCTAAAATATCTAATTATTTATAATATATGGAAAAATGATTAAATAGTCTCACAATGGGTGATGTAAAATTATATTTTTTTACCTAAATAAATATTATTTCTCTATATGTAGTGAAACATTATTCATCAAGCTATAAATATTTTATTATTTTTGTATATATATGAGTGTGATACTATTATATTTAATTATTTTATTTCTTAAAATGAATAAAATATTTTTTAAAAAATATAATATTTAAATGATGTAGAGAAAAAATAGAGAAGTAGGTGTATGGTATAATGTAAAAGTTTGAGATAAATTATAAAAAAAAATATTTTGGTGATGTATTTTGTAATACACTTTCTCTATAATATTTAGCTAAAACTCACAAAAACATCTTCCATCAGCTCCTTTATACATATATTTATAATAACTATGCACAAACTCAAATTAATCCATATCCATATCTACATTTACATATATTTTATATAATATATTAATATTATTATTTTTCTTTATAAGTTTTATCTCTCCCATTTAGTATATATTTATTATTTCTTTTTTCTTTTTCAATTATTTATTTTACTTTAATTAATAAAATATGTTTAAAGATATAATATTTAAATGATGTAGAGAAATATATAGAGAAACTGATGTATGGTATAATGTAAAATTGGAGATAAAATAGAAAAATGTGTGTTTTGGGGAGGTATTTTAAAGGATGGAGTAGAGCATCCATTGGGAGTGCTCTAATGATGTTTTAATTTTTTTTTATTATTAATTTTTTGGATATTTGCAGTGAAAGTACTTAAGTTGTACATAATGTTACTTAAATACCCAAATATTTTTTTACGATAGAGGTACTCAAGTTCAACTTTTAGTTGCACCGTTGGTATCTCATATCACTATCTAACAACAAAGTTAACAACAGGTACCAACACTACAACTAAAAGTTAATCTTGAGTACTTTTGTCATAATAAAAAAATAAACTCGAGTATTTAAACGTAAGTTTACTATAATTTGGGTACTTCCACGGCAAATAAATTTTTTTATTAACTTTTATTATAAGTTTATAAATTCATAATTTCAAATTTAATAACAAACCATTAAAATCAAAAGAAAGATGTCCAAAACAATTTTTATTTTAAAAGATATGATAAAATATTACAAATATAAAATATTTTTAATTTAACTAAATTAATTTATTAATAAGTATTAGTTTATCTCACATAGTCATTTAAGATTTAAATATAAATAATTAAACAAAAATTTTAATGCGTAAAAAATTTATTAAAATTAATACATTTATTTTCATAAGCTGAATTATAAATTGAAATCTATTTCATGCTTCCTAAAATTTATTTTAAGCCTAAATTTATCTTATGCTTCCTAGCAATATTATTGCTAACCATTTAAAATATAAATATTAAAATAGAATTTAAAATTAATCTAACTTTTCAAAAGAAAACAAAGCATTAAACATAAAACACATTTTGTATATTAATTACTTTTCAAAGTAACAATTACATAAAATATATACTCAAATTCTCCTTCAAAGAAAAAATCAGTCTTTCTCCACACAACATCAATATTTAATAATAAAGCATAAAAAATACATTGATTAGAAAATGTTAGGAAAATATATGTTGTATCAATGAAAATGTTAAGAAATATTACAACTCTAGATAAAATAATACAAATAAACAAGATTGATTAAATGATGTTACAACTCTATGACTGAAAATACAAATAAATAAGAGAAGAATCCGAAAAGTAGAATTGAGAAATACAACTCTAAACAAAATATACAAATAAAGTAAAAGTGTTTGTAAAAAAAAAAAAAAAAGAATATAACTCTAAACAAAAAATACAACTAAATAGAAAAGAAGAATAAGAAGATGAAAACAATAGTAGAAAATGTAAGAACAAGAAACAAAAAACAAACAACTCTCACTCACACTACCAAAGTGAAGAGTGTTAGGGATCACCAACTTGAATAAGGTTTGAAACATTTGTCCAAAAGTTTATTTCCCCCTAACTCAAGCACTAATGGATCTCTTACGGATTTGAAAATTGCTTTCTGGAATAATCAAACCTCTAGGTGTTTTCTAGCCAAGTGCTCTAATGGATAGAAAATTTGTGTCTTATAAGGGAGCAATAGGCTCCTATTTATAGAGTTTAGAGACACCCCTTGAATTTCAAATTCCACCAACCCCCATGGTTGTTACCAATTAAAATTTCATTTTTTTAAGATTACCAATTTAATTATTCAAATTAAATAATTAATTGTTGAACTGTTACGAAAATGTTTAAACGGACACAGAGACTGTTTGAATAGAAACCAGTTATGTTTAAACAGTTTATCACCAGAAGATAAAAACGAACATAAGGTAAAGAACACACGAAATTATACGTGGTATCAGCAATCTTTGCAGATTGCTACTAGTCCACGGGGTCATGCCCAGAAAATGAAATTTATTAGAAGAATATCTAAACGATTACAAAACCAAATTAACTTATACAAATAAAGACTCCCTCTTGAATTTGTCGCAACTGTTGTAATCTAAACTCCTAATCAAATTTCTGAAGTGCTAAGATCTTGAACTCCCTTCAAATCATAACACTTGCACTTTTCCTCCCGAAAAATGACTCACGAACAAGATTTCTCCCGAAGCTTGATGAACAATGTCCACGTGTGTTCAACCTGCACAATTAACACAAAGAAAACAATACAGAAGTACACTGTAATAAACCACTAAAAACTTACTGGACTCAAGTCTTCACATAATAAAAAGTCTCTCTAAAACTTGAAAAATATTTGGAAAATAATACCCAAGAGAGATGATCAAAAACCAACGACCTAAGGATGATTATATACTTTTTAGAATCCCTTTAGGTCGTGGAAAACAAATCAGAAACCAATCAGCCAATAAATGAAAAATCTTCCAAAACAGGAAAGTCAGAATCTGTTCAAACAGACTGTCAATCCGTTCAAACAGATTCATTGAACCTGAACAGATTTTTAAACCCAGTTTCCTTAAATAAATAAGGAAACAATATATACATTATCTCTGCAAGCTGTACACGATTTCTGGACAAATAAATCAGATAAAAAAATAAAAATAAATACCAATAATTTCCAATGCAAGAAAAGATATTCTTTTATAGGAAATTTATAATGACCCAACTATTTCTAAGACCTTGGACCATTAGATTTACTATACATAACTACTATTTTGGGAAATATACATAAAAAATAATATAACTAGCTTTATTAAATCTTGAAATATTGTATCAAATACATAATAATAGAAAAATATGGCATGGGTACCCATTGTTTAAAACATAAAACATAATTTTAAACTAAAGAAAATTGTTTACAAAACTAAATGTGGAAAAAACATGATTTAAAAGACTAAAAATAAATAAATAACTTCATCCTCGATCGACACGCAGTCCACACATTCCATCCATCCTCAACACACAAGCTAAGCTACCAAGAATCCTTCCGCCTTCCATATTCATTTTCCTGCATCACACTACAAATAAAGGAATGAGCCTAATGCCCAACAAGGAAAACCTACTAAAAACATACATTATATATCATAAGCATAAAACTACATCATATACTATAAAACATAATACTATCTAAAACATACATAATAAATCATAAGCATAAAACTACATCATATACTATAAAACATAATACTATCTAAAACATACATAATAAATCATAAGCATACACTAAAAACATATGACTATAAAAACGTATATCATATAGGACTACAATATTAATGGCCATTAACTCATTAACATGGCATGTGATAAACCATCTAGGTCCCCTGTTTAATATATGAGGTAGGTTAGATCACATGGTAGTATATGATAACCCATCTAGGTCCCCTGTCTAATATCTGAGGTAGGGTAAACCATAACTCTAAACCATGAAAATGATAAAATAATCTTGAGGCTTGCTATCTAAGCAAGTCATATGCCCAAGCGACTAAAAACATAATCTTGGGGCTTGTTATCTAAACAAGTCATATGCCCAAGGACTACAAAACATATTATACATATACTTATTATAGCATAAACATATCATAATATAAACATAGCATAACATACAAACATACAAGATCTATCCTATTTTCCTTACCAAAATACCGGGATGATGAGAACAAAGTCGGGATTTTGGAACACTCCTAAAAACCATTAATAGAGAGGTGAGTTTTCTAAAAGAAAGAGATGAAGAGGAATGAACTAAACCATCGAGAAGATACTTACCAACAAGAAATCCCAAGTTCGAAGAACTTAGATGCCTAACCAAGAATAGAGAAGATTGGGTTAGGAATTGAGTAGAGAAAAACTATAAGAACTAACAATACAGAAAATGAATTAAGAATAGGAATACCTTTGAAATTGCTATGACCGAACTACACCTCGAAACCGAAATACACTCTATGAACCTTACTTCCCAAGTGTCTAATAAGCTTAGAATGACAAAGCTTATAACCCTAACCCAAGTGTTTATCACTCTATAGTCTCACTAGTACCTAGAAGGCTATGATCAATGCTTGAAGAATGAATGAAAAAACTTGGTGCTAAGTCCTATTTATAGAGTTCTAGGAATAAAAATCTTCTAATTATAATCCAAATATAATTTAAATTTAAAATAGAATCCTAACTTCTAACTTTCTAAATCCCGTAACTCTAAACTAACCTACAGTGAAAAGTCTAGTCTGGTGACTAGGTCGTATGTTTTCTCTCTCGCGTGAGTCATCGAAGGTCAACAGAAAATTTTCGTTTCTTGGAAAGCAAGGTTTGACTGGGGTTGGTGGCAATACAATGGCTGACAGAGATGAAGAGGTGGCAGAGTTGACGTCTAGATGTGCGGATCTGCAACTATTGGAAGGAGAGGACGCTGAAGCGGAATATGAGGAATTGGCCATTGACGACCCGTTGATTGATCTACGTTGGTGCTTAGTGGGGCGGTTCTTGGTGGATAATCCAGTCAACTTTGAAGCCATGCGAAACATGATGGCTCTACTCTGGAAGCCAGGGAAGGGTCTTTATGTCAAAGAAATTGGTCCGAATCGATATTTATTTCAACTGCATCATTCCATTGATCTTGAACGCGTTCTTGAAGGAAGCCCGTGGACGTTCAATAAAGTTCCACTAATATTTGCAAGACTGAAGCCAGGAGACATACCAAGGGAGGTCCATCTTCATACGTTGGACATGTGGGTCCAAGTTCATGACTTGCATCCGGAGTTCATGTCGGAAAGGATTGTTCGAGACCTTGGAAATTTCATTGGTACGTTCGTCAAAAGTGATGAAAACAACTTCATAGGGGTCTGGCGGGAGTACCTTCGAATACGGGTTACTGTCGATATTGATGTCCCTCTCAAGAGAAGGAAGAAACTGAAGAAGAAAGCGGGGGTTGAATGCTGGGCAAATTTCAAATATGAATTTGTTCCTACGTTCTGTTTTATATGTGGTATCATAGGCCACTCTGAGAGGTATTGTCCGAAAATCTTTGAACAACCAGCCGACACCATTGTCAAGCACTATGGATTGTTCATGAAGGCGGCTCCGAAACGTATCAAATATGCGGCTGGAGCAAAGTGGTTGGTAGCGGGGTCGGTTTCGCAGATTCATCTGGATGAGCAGGGGCGATCAGGGGCAGGGATCAACAGTGTAGGCACTCATGGTAGGGGTGGCAGAGAGATCAGAAATCCCGAGCAGGTAGGCGGTATGTCAGGGATACGCATTCATGATGGAGGCAGTAATGCAGCATTGAATGGGAATCACAAGGGAAAGAATATTGTACCAGATACGGGTAATGAAGGAATCTTCCAAGAGGAGAATGAGGTGATCTTGGAAGCAAAACGAAGGAGAACTGAAATAGCTAGCCACGTGGAGAGCAGCGAGATGAGGAAGACAAGTGATGTTGAGATGGGCATTGGGGTTGAAAGTGAGAAGGATCATATAGACTCATCCGATATCAATGGGTCAACTGGTGACAATGAAAACAGACAGGAGGATGCAGTATCAAAAAACGGATATGGTGCGGGTTCCTTGGGGGGGGGCTCGCCGACAATCATGAGCGTCCTAAGCTGGAATTGCCGTGGGCTTGGGAACCCAGGGACTGTTCAATTCCTAAAAGATATTATATATCAAAAGAAACCCAAGATTGTTTTTTTGTGCGAGACTATTTGTTATAAAGATTGGATAGAAGCTGTGGCTAGGCAATTACAATTTGAGGGGTGTTTTGTGGTGGATGCAGTGAGCAGGGGAGGTGGTCTAGCTTTGTTATGGAAGAACATGGATGAGATTGTAGTTCGAGGTTATTCGCATAATCACATTGATGTTGAGGTTAGCATAGGCGGTCTGGAGACATGGAGGTTGACAGGATTGTATGGTGAGCCAAATAGGGCTCTTCGTAGAAATACCTGGAATCTAATGCGTCGGTTGAAGGATGAATCCCTGTTGCCTTGGTGTTTGATTGGCGATTTTAACAATGTTATTAGTCAGTTGGATAAGCTTGGGGGTAATCCGTATCCTGCAGGGTTGATTGAGGGGTTTGCTAGGGCGGTTGAGGAATGTGGGTTGCATGATTTGGATCTTTCTGGGCATCCTTACACATGAGAAAGGGGAAGAGGTTCGTCAAACTGGATACAGGCTAAACTTGACAGGGCAATGGTTTGTGCAAACTGGATGCATAGGTTCCATTCAGCTCGTTTATTCAACTTGGAGGGGGCTACGTCGGATCATAGTCCTCTATTTATTGACCCGCTTTACAGAGACATTTCTTATCGCTTTTCTGCGTTTCGCTTTGAGAACGCTTGGCTTAGAGAGCCGAGCTGTGTGGATATCGTAAAAGGAACCTGGGAGTCGCCTGATTTGGTTTCGTTTCAAGAAAAAATGGATGCCTGCAAGCGAGCCCTTAGAAACTGGGGTCATACCATCACGGGGAACTTTCAGAATCGTATTCATCTTTGCAAGCTCACTATGAAGCGGTTCAGGAATCGAAACGATGCTCAGTCGGTGGCTGCTTTCCTGGATGCAAAGCGTAATCTCGGTGAAATACTCCATCAAAAGGAGGTTTATTGGCGACAGCGGTCTAAGCAACTGTGGCTCAAAGGAGGGGATATGAATAGTAAATTTTTTCATGCCTCGGCAAGTGCTTGTAGAAAGAATAACCAAATACACAGGCTTCAAGGGGAGGATGGCAGGTGGAAAGAGTGGGGAGATGGTTTAGCTGAGATTATGTTTGACTACTACAAAAGGATTTTTTCATTAGAGAACACAGAAGTTGAGGAAATTTTAGCAGGCATTCCTCATACTGTCACGCAGGAGCATAATTTGAATTTGGTGTGGCCAGTGGAGGATTCTGAAGTTAAAGATGCTTTATTTCAGATGCACCCGGACAAAGCGCCGGGACCGGATGGCATGACAGCAGCTTTTTATCAGAAATTTTGGCCTGTGGTTGGGCCAGGCGTGATCCAGGTGGTTCGAAATTATTTCAGTGATAGCTTACTGCCTAGAGGGATTAATAAGACCAATTTGGTTCTTATTCCCAAGAAAAAAGATCCAGTGACTATGGGGGATTTGCGTCCCATAGCTCTTTGTAACGTCTTGATGAAGATCATTACCAAAGTGCTAGCTAATCGATTGAAAGGTCTTCTAGGGACTGTAGTCTCCGACCACCAAAGTGCGTTTATCCCGGGTAGATTGATCACTGACAATGTTATGATCTCCTTTGAGATTCTTCATTACTTGAGAAGGAAACAGCAAGGCACTAGGGGGTATATGGCCTTGAAGCTCGATATGAGCAAGGCATATGACAGGCTGGAATGGGAGTTTTTACAGAGGATAATGATACAGATGGGTTTTTCAGACTGGTGGGTTCAATTGATTATGGACTGTGTGCGTTCGGTGACTTATAAGATTGTTCATGGTGGAGAAATGCATGGCCCTATCATTCCGACACGTGGGATCAGGCAGGGTGATCCTTTATCACCGTATTTATTCATTATTGGGGCAGAGGGGCTATCGGGTCTCATCAGAAAAGCAGAGGAGAAAAAATGGTTACATGGATGCAAGGTGGCACGTGGGGCTCCTATGGTCTCTCATCTTCTTTTTGCTGACGACAGCTATCTTTTTTGTAAAGCAAATGTCAGGGAGGCTAGCATAGTTATGGATTTATTGGCCACTTTCGAGAGAGCTTCGAGGCAAAGGATTAATCTCCATAAATCTTCAGTTTTCTTTAGTAAAAATACAGAGCAACAGGAGAGAGCAGATGTGCTTGGGGTCCTTAATATGATGGAAGCTAATGAGCATACTCAGTATTTGGGTTTGCCGAATATAGTAGGGAGACAAAAGAGTGCTGTGTTTGGGTTTCTAAAGGAAAGAGTCAGAAAACGGATTCAAAGCTGGCACAGTAAATTACTTTCAAGAGCAGGTAAAGAGATTCTTATCAAATCGGTTGTTCAATCCTTGCCGTCCTATGCCATGAGCGTATTTTTATTACCAGATGGTGTTTGTAAGGATATGGAGAGGTTTATGAGCCAGTTCTGGTGGCAAACATCGGCTTCAGCAAGAAGAGGGATTCACTGGAAGAATTGGGGCAAACTCACTCTTCACAAAAACAAAGGTGGCCTTGGGTTTCGAAAATTGAAGGAGTTTAATCTGGCCATGTTAGGTAAGCAGGGATGGAGGCTCCTCACAAATCCTAACTCTCTGGTGGGACGAATTTTTTCAGCTCGATATTACCCAAGGGGATCGTTTTTGGAGGCTGGTTTGGGGTCTAACCCTAGTTTCATCTGGCGGAGTGTTCTGGCGGCTCAAGATTTGGTTCGGCGAGGGGTTCGTTGGAGGGTTGGATCGGGGAAGGATATTCCCATCTTGAATCAACCTTGGCTTCCTAACCCGAATGACCCTTTTGTCCATTCGGTTCACCCAGGTCTTCAGAATAATTATGTCTCCAGCTTAATGAAAAATAACAGGAAAGAATGGGATGAAGAAATGTTGGAGGATCTCTTTAATGATAGGGACAGGACTCTTATTCGGAGCATACCTCTGAGTGAATTTGAAGACAGAGATGTGTGGTATTGGGTGAAAGAACAGTATGGGGTTTACTCAGTTAAAAGTGCATACCACTTTCTTCAAGAGCTCAATGGTCAATGGGAGATGAATGACAGCCTTAGTTTTTTGGGGTAAATTTTGGAAGTTAAAAATTCCCCCAAAAATTAAGAATTTCATGTGGAGGGCTCTTAGTCATTGTTTACCCACTGCTCACAATCTGAAAATGAGATTTGTGCCTTTAGATAACATTTGTACTCTGTGTCGTGGAGGCCCTGAAACCACTTTCCATTGTCTAGTGGAGTGTCCGTTTGCTAAACATTGTCTGTCGAAGGTGGTGGCTGGCTTCTCGCAGAGGGGATTTCTAACCTTCAATAGCTGGTTTGCAGATATTTGTACTCAACACACCGCCGATATGATTGGCAAAATTTCAGCTGTTTGTTGGGCAATCTGGAAAGCCCGAAATGTAACGACCCACTAATCTAGACTACTTGGACCATTAACGAATCTATACATAAAACTTACATTTTTGCGGAAATACCATAATTATATTGAAAACTTATGGAAACAAAGGTTACTTTCATAAAATAAGTAGGATATGGGTACCCATTGTCTTTAAAACAAAATAACTTAAAAACTAAAAAGAGTTACATAGAAAATGCGGAAAATACATTTAAAACCATAAAAGCATAAACAAGACTACATCCTCGAATCGAATAACGCTCGGCTCCTTGACTCCATTCACCATCGATACACATCCTCTAAGCGTCACGAATCTTTCCGCCTCTAAAGCTTATTTCCTGCACATAAACAGAAAGGAATGAGCCTAATGCCCAGCAAGGAAAATCTAGCACATAGTCATAAACATAAACATAATGTCATAATAACGTAAAGACATATCATAACACATAATTCACTTATTATAATGGCCATTATTACTTGGGGTCCCATAGACTAAACAAGCATATGCCCATGGGATTAGTGGGGTCCTACTAGCTAAGTAGGTCATATGCCCATAACCCATTTGGGGTCTTGTTAGTCATATGGGTCATATGCCCAAGCCTACAAACATACACATATACATATCATAACACTTTTAATAACATAAAAACATATAGATAACATAATCACATAACATATTAATTCTAGCCTATTTTCCTTACCAAAGTTACCGGGATTATGGACTGAGTTGGGACTTTTGGAACACTCCTAAAACCATAAGAAAGAGTGAGTCTAAAGAAAGGAGATGAAATGAAAGAGATGGAAAGACTAAACCATAAAAACATACTTACCAACTTATATGCTTAAGAGCTTGGATTCCCTAACCAAAATAAGAATAAGGTTAGGGGACTGAGTAGAAGGTTTTGAGAAAAGAAATAACATAAAATACAGAAAGGAACTAGAGTTTTGGGTTTACCTCAAAGATTGCAAGATCACTCTAACCTTCACCGAAATACTATAGAACTCACTTCCCAAAGTGTTTGATAAGCTTATGATGTTTAAGCTTATAGTTTTTTTCCCCAAACCAAGTGTTTACACTCTCTCACTCACTTAACACTAGCAGCCTCTGAACTTAGAGCAAATGGTGAATGATGGCTGGGTACTAGGTCCTATTTATAGAGTTTGGGAATGAAAATATCTTGATTTTACTTGAATAAAAATAATGGCTTTTTAGGTGAAAATCATTTGAATAATCGTTCAGCAGAGGCTGAAGACTCGTTCACAAGATGCTGGACTGTTGAAGGAGTTTGAATGGCTGAAAGGAAATGAATTCAAAAGAGTTTGAATCCATGCTGAAGGAGGCGATATATCGCCCCCTGTAGGCGATATATCGCCTGGGCCAGTATGCCCGAGGCGACCGTGCATCGTTTCGTGTTTTCCGTATCTACGTGCTGCGACATATCGCCCCCTATAGCTGCGATATATCGGCACACGCTGAATATTTAAACACGAAATTACACATTTTTAGCTAAGTTTGAATGGAGTAAACAGCCTTGACTAAACCCTCAACGTACTCAAAGCTGCTGACTGACCCTATAACATTCAAACTTTACTCCTTATTATATTTAATCCTCAAAAATCTTAATCCTTAATTACCATTCAAAACATGTGCTTAAAATCCTATTGGTTGATGTCTAAACCTTATAATATAATAATATAATCCTTAATATCAGTCACATTAATCAAACCTTAGGTTAACTTAATATTCTTAAACTATAGGTTAAACTTAGAAAATCTATAAGTACTACTATGAGTGTCCAAATAATTCCCGGTCTGAACCAAAAATCCATAGTAACAAAGATAATGCTATAAATACTATCATACTATTATCTATCTTAGCTAAGTAAAGTTCTTGGACTCTACAATTCTCCCCTACTAAAAAGAATTTCGTCCTCGAAATTTACTTATCACATAACTCCGGATACCGGCCTTGCATGTCCTCCTCCAACTCCCACATTGCCTCGCATTCAGAACTATTGCTCCATAGGACTTTGACTATAGGAAAGCTCTTAGACCGTAACTACTTCATCCATCTATCTAGGATGCTAATCGGTCGTTCCTCGTAACTTAAGTCTTTCTGGAGCGCTATGGTATCGTACTTGAGGACGTGAGATGGGTCTGACACATATTTGCGTAACATTGAGATGTGGAAGACGTTGTGACTATCAGCTAGTGCTGGCGGTAGGGCTAGTCTATACGCAACTGTTCCCACTTTGTCCAATATCTAAAAGGACCTATGAATCGGGGACTAAGCTTGCCTTTCTTTCCGAACCGCTTGACACTTTTCATAGGAGATATCTTCATGAAGACTTGATCTCCAACTTGGAATTCCACATCGCGTCGCTTGGTATCCGCATAGCTTTTCTGTCGGCTTTGAGCTGCAAGCATACGCTGTCTAATAAGCGCTACTGCTTCTTGAGCTTGTCTAACAGCTTCGGGCCGTAGAAGCTTCCTTTCTCCTACCTCGTCCCAGTGCAACGGTGATCGGCACCTTCTTCCATATAGCAACTCATAAGGTGCCATCTCGATCGTCGACTGGTAGTTGTTGTTGTACGAGAACTCGATCAGTGGTAAGTACTTGTTCCATGATCCTCCGAAAACAAGTATACACGCGCGTAGCATACCTCTAAGATCTGAATCGTACGCTTAAACTGCCCATCTGTCTGAGGATGGAAAGTTGTACTAAGGCTTAACTTAGTACCCATATCTATCTGTAAGTTTCTCCAAAATTTTGACGTAAATACTGATCCTCTATCTGACATTATCGTCTTGGGGATCCCATGCAATCGTACAATCTCTTGGATGTAGATGTCTGCATATTGGTCTGCCGTATAAGAAGTCTTAACAGGCAGAAAATGAGCCGACTTGGTTAGTCTATCTATGACTATCCAAGCAGAATCATGCTGCTTATTCGTCCTTGGCAGACCCGTCACGAAGTTCATGGCTATATCGTCCCACTTCCATTCTGGTATGCTAAGCGGTTGCAATAAACCTGCAGGCCGCTGATGCTTTGCTTTCACTTGCTGGCATACCAGACACTTAGATACATACTCAGCTATGTCCTTCTTCATCCCTGGCCACCAATAGACTGCCTTGATGTCATAAGTCATCTTGGTAGACCCTGGATGAACTGAGTACGGGGCATTATGCGCTTCTTCTAGGATTGTCTTCTTAATACTCTGATTGTCTGGCACGCATACCCGATCCTTATATCTCAATAAACCTTGGCTAGATATTGAGAAATCTGTATTCTTGCCTTCTCTGACTGCTTCCATATGTGGTGCTAGCGATTCCTCATGTCTCTGACCAATCCGTATGTCCTCTAGCAGATTTGATTGGATAGACAAGTTAGCCAGCTTGCCTACAACCATTTCTATTCCAGCACTGATAAGCTCCTGCTGTAGTGGCTTTTCTATCCCGGATAAGGCTGCTAAATTCCCATAGTTTTTTCCGGCTGAGTGCATCGGCAACTACATTCGCTTTCCCTGGGTGGTATAGGATTTCACAGTTGTAATCCTTTACTAACTCTAACCACCTGCGCTGCCTCATGTTGAGCTCCTTCTGCGTAAAGAAGTATTTTAAACTTTTGTGGTCCGTGTAAATCTCGCACCGTTCTCCATAAAGATAATGGCGCCAGATTTTTAACGCAAAGACCACCGCTGCCAACTCCATATCGTGAGTTGGATAGTGTTGCTTATACTCCTTCAACTGACGTGAGGCGTAGGCTATCACCTTGTCATTTTTGCATCAACACGCATCCCAATCCTAGCTTTGATGCATCGCATTAGACAACGAACTTATCGTCGGGTATCGGTACACTAAGTACTGGTGTTGAGCAAAGCTTATCCTTAAGCAATTGGAAGCTTTCTTCACACTTATCGTTCCAGTTAAACTTTTGTTGCTTCCGGGTCAGGTTGGTGAGCGGAGTGGCTATCTTAGAAAGCCCTCTACAAACTTTCTATAATATCCTGCTAGCCCTAAGAAGCTTCTTACTTCCGACGCGTTCTTTGGTCTAGGTCAATCCTTCACGGCCTCTACTTTTGGTGGATCTACTGCAGCTCCATCTTTCGATATGATGTGCCCGAGGAACGCCACTTGCGAAAGCCAAAATTCGCATTTCTTGAACTTGGCGTAAAGTTTATGCTCCTTCAATTGCGTCAAAATAATCCTTAAATGTTCCTCGTGCTCTACTTCATCCTTGGAGTATACTAAGATATCGTCGATGAGTACAACAACGAATTTATCTAAGTAATCCTTGAAGACTCTATTCATTAAGTCCATAAACGCGGCTGGCGCGTTAGTAGGACCAAAAGACATAACCAAGAACTCGTAGTGTCCATAACGAGTCCTAAAGGCTGTCTTAGGAATATCTTCTCCTTTTACCTTGAGCTGATGATACCCGGACCTTAAATCGATCTTAGAGAATACAGTCACGCCTCGGAGTTGATCGAATAAATCGTCAATCCGAGGTAGCGAGTACTTGTTCTTAATCATTACTTTGTTCAGCTCACGGTAGTCTATGCACATCCGCATACTTCCGTCCTTCTTCTTCACGAATAGTACCGGAGCTCCCCATGGTTAATGGCTTGGCCTAAGTCTAGGAGTTCTTGTAGCTGCGTCTTTAACTTCTTGAGTTTTGTAGGTGCCATCCGGTATGGTGCCTTAGAGATAGGCTCGGTGCCCGGTACTAATTCTATCGTGAAGTCTATTTCTCGCTTTGGCGGCAATCCTGGCAAGTCATCGGGAAAATACCTCTGGAAATTCTAGTATAACTCGAACATCTCCATCCTTAAGTGGCGTCTCCCTTTCCACGTTCGTGCTGCTGGCTAAGAACGCTTGCCATCCTTTCTCTATCCTTTGTTGAGCTTTGAGAGATGACACTAACGGGGTGCGTAATCCTGAAGCTTGTCCCATGAAGCATCGTCTCTGGCCGTCAGGGGTCTCGAACATCACCTTCTTGCGTTTGCAGTCGATCGTTGCGCCATGCCGTGCTAGCCAATCCATGCCTAGTATTACGTCGAAGTCCTTGATCACTAGCTCTATCAGGTCTCCTTCTAGTTTTATGTCCTCAATCTTGATCGATACGCCTCATACTATTCGTGATGACAGAACTACTTTGCCCGAAGGCAACTCGGTTACAAACCTAGTTCTAAATCTTTCACTAGGTTTGTCTAGTTTTTCTATCATTCCTAACGAGATATACGAGTATACTGTTACCAATCAAGCGATACTAGAACATATACTATCGAGGATAGGATCTGACCTATAAATCCTTGTTACTAGCATGGGTTTCTCCTTGGGTCAAGGCAAAGACCTTGGTCTGGAACCATCGTTTAATCCTTCTTCTCCTCACTAACATTCATCAGAATCCTTTCTATTTCGATTGTCGTTTCTAGAACATTGGCATAGGTAGTGGTTCCCAGGTTTGCTAACTTAACCCCTTATTCCATCTTTGGTCTAAGTCCTCTGACGGACTTGGTCAACCTCGTAAAGTCGGTTGGGACCAACTCTGGTGCAAACTTGACTAATCTGTTGAACTGACGAGCATATTCTTCTATCATTAGCGATGACTGCCGAGGTGTAATAATTCTTGTGGAACGGCTCCACAAATCTTGTCCATATCATGGTGGTGACATCGTTAGTCTGCTGAACTAAGTCCCACCATATTCTGGCATCCTTCCTGAGTAATGACGAGACGCAGGATATGCGGTCCGTATTACTGAGGTTCATGTGCGTAAGAATTGGTTTTACATTCCTTAGCCACTCTTCTGCCTCAAAGGGGTCTATAGTCCCTTCGAAGTTTGGAGCATGCTGCTTGCGGAACCTTTCATACACTGACTCCATAATCGGTACTGGATGTGGCGCGTAGTTCGTCACTGGGCATCCCCCATATGGACCAACTTGTTGGGGTGCTAGGGCCATTTGTTGTAGCTGTGGTTGCGGCGGAGGCTGAGGCTGAGGCTGAGTCTGCGCCTGTTGACGTTGTTGCTGCAAGAGTTCCTCGACTTGTTGTCGCCGTCTAGCGATTTCCGCGGTGTTGTCAGCTGACGGTGTCGGCGCGTTGCGGCTAGTAGTAGCACGCACTCCTCTTCTGCGAACTGGAGGGCATCATTGGTCGTTGGAATCAACGTTGGAGGCGTTTCCGTTGGTGCGTGCAGATCTTCGGAGCGACATCTTCACCAAAATTTCTAACAGTCGAGAACTTGTTAGAACTTACCCTAATAGGCTCTAAGGCAAAAACTTATTCTAAAACAAACATATCTCGGACCTATTTATTATGACTTCTTATGAAAAATTATATAGGTCTTTATTTATTATTAGAGTGGGTTTCTATACTTAGAAAAACAAGTCATCTTTATTTTCTAGGTGTGTTTCTAATCATCCTATATGACTTAATTCTCAGGCTCGAAACTTATCTTTGTTCCAAAGTTAACCATATTGAGGGAGGGCTGGGATCAGTAAAATCGTTCCCACTACTAAGGCCCCCTAACTCTCAATAAGGAAACTTGGTTCATTGATTTGTATCCACCCTCACTGAACTTAGTCATTATTCATTTTATTTATTACTTATTATGATTGCGAAAATAAAATTAAACTCATACATGAAAATAAAATAACATGAAATCAATTTGGAAAAAGATTTTCACTTATTACAATCATAAAATAAAGATTTAAACAAAACAAACAATGAAAAACTAGCTATTCTAAAAATCGGGATCTTCTATATCCGATCCTTCATCTAGCATATCATTATCTATCTCCTTATAATCATCATTGTCTTGAGCCTCAAAATTTCCTCGGGGAAGATTCAAGAAGATCCTATGTTGTTGCTCATTAGTGAATTGAAACTCTAAGTCATAGGTGAACTTAAGTATGAGAGAATAATATCTTAGGGCTGCTTGTAAGTCATCATCATTATTTATATTCTCCCATATTTCTTCTAAAGTTAAAATTGCTGAAGGAAAATCTTTTAAAAGCCTAATTACTAGGACATATTGTTCTGCAGCTCTCATCATGATTTGCTTAGACTCTTGAAGGTGACCTATCTCTTTGTGGAACAAGATCAATCTTTGAGTGATCTTTTCTAGTGCTCCTACGGTGTTTCTTGGCTCCCTTATTCTTTTTAAAGCCTTAATGGCTCGGATATCTTGGTAGGTTAAAGCTCCATTCATTTTTAACTGAAACATAAACACTAAAGTTGTTAGCTATACACATAGACAAAGTAACTTGTAACTTGTAACTTAAACACTTACTTGGCGGTCCGATTCGGAGCTTTGAGCATGTGTATCGAGGAGAACTTCATGCGAAGGAACCGTTTGCTCTGATACCAACTGTAACGACCCACTAATCTAGACTACTTGGACCATTAACGAATCTATACATAAAACTTACATTTTTGCGGAAATACCATAATTATATTGAAAACTTATGGAAACAAAGGTTACTTTCATAAAATAAGTAGGATATGGGTACCCATTGTCTTTAAAACAAAATAACTTAAAAACTAAAAAGAGTTACATAGAAAATGCGGAAAATACATTTAAAACCATAAAAGCATAAACAAGACTACATCCTCGAATCGAATAACGCTCGGCTCCTTGACTCCATTCACCATCGATACACATCCTCTAAGCGTCACGAATCTTTCCGCCTCTAAAGCTTATTTCCTGCACATAAACAGAAAGGAATGAGCCTAATGCCCAGCAAGGAAAATCTAGCACATAGTCATAAACATAAACATAATGTCATAATAACGTAAAGACATATCATAACACATAATTCACTTATTATAATGGCCATTATTACTTGGGGTCCCATAGACTAAACAAGCATATGCCCATGGGATTAGTGGGGTCCTACTAGCTAAGTAGGTCATATGCCCATAACCCATTTGGGGTCTTGTTAGTCATATGGGTCATATGCCCAAGCCTACAAACATACACATATACATATCATAACACTTTTAATAACATAAAAACATATAGATAACATAATCACATAACATATTAATTCTAGCCTATTTTCCTTACCAAAGTTACCGGGATTATGGACTGAGTTGGGACTTTTGGAACACTCCTAAAACCATAAGAAAGAGTGAGTCTAAAGAAAGGAGATGAAATGAAAGAGATGGAAAGACTAAACCATAAAAACATACTTACCAACTTATATGCTTAAGAGCTTGGATTCCCTAACCAAAATAAGAATAAGGTTAGGGGACTGAGTAGAAGGTTTTGAGAAAAGAAATAACATAAAATACAGAAAGGAACTAGAGTTTTGGGTTTACCTCAAAGATTGCAAGATCACTCTAACCTTCACCGAAATACTATAGAACTCACTTCCCAAAGTGTTTGATAAGCTTATGATGTTTAAGCTTATAGTTTTTTCCCCAAACCAAGTGTTTACACTCTCTCACTCACTTAACACTAGCAGCCTCTGAACTTAGAGCAAATGGTGAATGATGGCTGGGTACTAGGTCCTATTTATAGAGTTTGGGAATGAAAATATCTTGATTTTACTTGAATAAAAATAATGGCTTTTTAGGTGAAAATCATTTGAATAATCGTTCAGCAGAGGCTGAAGACTCGTTCACAAGATGCTGGACTGTTGAAGGAGTTTGAATGGCTGAAAGGAAATGAATTCAAAAGAGTTTGAATCCATGCTGAAGGAGGCGATATATCGCCCCCTGTAGGCGATATATCGCCTGGGCCAGTATGCCCGAGGCGACCGTGCATCGTTTCGTGTTTTCCGTATCTACGTGCTGCGACATATCGCCCCCTATAGCTGCGATATATCGGCACACGCTGAATATTTAAACACGAAATTACACGTTTTTAGCTAAGTTTGAATGGAGTAAACAGCCTTGACTAAACCCTCAACGTACTCAAAGCTGCTGACTGACCCTATAACATTCAAACTTTACTCCTTATTATATTTAATCCTCAAAAATCTTAATCCTTAATTACCATTCAAAACATGTGCTTAAAATCCTATTGGTTGATGTCTAAACCTTATAATATAATAATATAATCCTTAATATCAGTCACATTAATCAAACCTTAGGTTAACTTAATATTCTTAAACTATAGGTTAAACTTAGAAAATCTATAAGTACTACTATGAGTGTCCAAATAATTCCCGGTCTGAACCAAAAATCCATAGTAACAAAGATAATGCTATAAATACTATCATACTATTATCTATCTTAGCTAAGTAAAGTTCTTGGACTCTACACGAAATGACCGAGTTTGGAAGGCCAAAGAAGCTGGGATAGAAAGGGTGGTGTTTCAGGCAATTACTTATCTCGATAGCTGGATGGTTGCTCAATCGAATGGAGGGGATTTTCATCAGGAGGCTCGGGAGTCTTCTGTCTCTGTTGAGCGTTGGACCAAACCAAGACAAGGAACTATTAAGATTAATTGCGATGCATCAATTTTCATGGCTGAAGGGCGATTTGGCTATGGGTGGATTGCGAGGGATCACATTGGTAATCTTCTAGAGGCAGCTTTGGGCTCTAGAACTGGTAGTGTTTCTCCTCTTCTTGCTGAATCAATTGGCCTGAAGGAGGTGCTTAGCTGGATCAAAGAAAGGGAGGCGGAAGTAGTAACCTTGCATCATGTTCCTCCTCTGAGTTATGTGATTGAACTGGATTGTCTTCAGTTGGTCCAGGCGATGTGTTGTTCTTCAGAGCTGATGTCGCCTACTGGATTGATTATTTCTGATTGCAAGCGGTTACTTCATTCTTTGTCAAATGTAATTTGTTCTTTTGTTAAACGTTCAGGGAACAAGGCGGCGCATTGGTTGGCCCGCTATTCTTGTTCTACTCCTGATCGTAGATTCACTGGGGAAACTATTCCTCTTGAGTTGTATGCAATTTTGCAGACTGATAGTTATTAATACAGAGTTCTCTGGTTTTTCAAAAAAAAACCTACAGTAAAATTAACATATCTAGAGCTGTAGGACTCCGATTTAGAATATCTTTATACCGTTAGAAAGTTAATTAAATTATCTACAATTTTTTAGAAATACTATTTTTCGAAATTCATAACATAACTGGGTCAAAAATAGGTCGTAAGTTACAGTACCCTAAAGTTACGAAAAATCTATTTAATTATCTAAATCACAAATAAATAAAATTGTGAAAAATGTCATGCTCCTAACAAATTCTAGTGAAGACTAAGTCTTATATTTCCCTTATTTTATCATTAAAATAATAATTTCTTAATAATCATACATATGACAAATGTCATATTCCTATTGACTCCATCTAAACCTTAGGAATAATCCATGCTCATGACAAATGTCATATTCTTATTAGCTCTATCGAAACCTTAGGTTATAATAATTATCATATTAATAACCAAAAATATTAATCAAACCTTATGTTATAATTAATATTCTTAAACTATAGGTTAAACTTATAAAATCCATAACTATTGCTAAGAGTTTCCAACTAAGTCCCGGTTTGAACCAAAATCCACAGTAATGAACATACTATAACTAATACTAGTTATTACTACTATCTAACTAGCTAAGTAAATTATGAGACTCTAAAAAATTATATATTTATTTTATTAACATATATATAATAATCTGATTATAAAAAGACACATTTCAACAAAACAGGAAACTACCCATTTCAAAAATTCTCCTTTCATTAATTTTGTCAATATTGTCAAATATGCCAATAAAGGATTTTACACCAATGATTAATTTGATGTTTATAGAATTAAAAATGAGATTTGGGAATTATTTGTGTTTTTGGAGCTGTTCAAAAGAGTTGGAAAAAACTGAAATTTAGATAGTCAGCATCTGTGGCCACAGCCAGGAGTATCAGTGGCGGCCACTGGTCTCTGTTCCCCAGGCCGCGGCCACCAACATCCCTGGCTGCGACCACTGACCATTTTGAGCACATAAAAATGTGTTGTTTTTCCAAACGGCTCCAAATCATTCACAATTGATTTTGTAACCCCCAAAACACATTATTGGGATTAAAATCATATCTCTAACAACCATTTCACATATGACTTTAAGAAATTCAACTCAAAATTGTGTAACAACAAATCTACACAATAAAGGACAATATTTGGAAGTTATAAATTTTTAATTGAATTTCTAACACCAAATATGTTACATATTTGGATATTCGCCTGTATTTAAATATTGTGTAAATATCCAAAATGGCACCAAGTGAAGAGTAGGCTTCGGCCATTAATTCACAACCGCATTAAGCTTGTCACGAGAGATTTAGGGAATGAGATGAGGGAGAGTAGTGAGGGAAATGTCAAAGATTATATTTTTATATATATATTCAGAAAACATGGCTAGTGAATGCAGTGATTCTCAAGAAAAATATAGTCAAAATTTCAAATAAAAAATTATAGAGAAGCATACTTTACCATATATCTTGAGATTTAAGCTGGCTCCATTTTTTTTTCTTCGTCAAGGCTCCAGTAGGAGGTCGGTCCGAGAGTGGAGGTGGTTCGGTCCGAGAGAGGAGGAGGAGGAGGTGGTGACAAGGTTAAGTCTTTACTTGTTTTCCAGCTAGGGGACGGGAAATGGGTACAGTTAGGGGATGGGAAATGGGTATAGCAGGAAGAGAAAGAGAGAAGGAAAATGAGACAGAGAAGAGATGAAAAGGGGAGTCTACTGTAGAAAAGACTTAGGCATATTTGGCGCTTTTTTTTTCACTTGCCGCGTTTGACTTACTGATATACAATAATACTTTTTTAATAGTATTATAATGATGTGTTATTGAAATGGGGTTTTGTTGTAGTGGATAACTAATTATAAATATTTTAAACAATAAAAATATCTTGAATGATCAGATAACTAATTTTAATATTTTATTTATAACAAAATAAAAAAATATCTTACAATGTCCTGATTATCAGATAACAAATTCAAAATATTTTAAAAAGCAAAAATATCTATAAAATTATCAGATAATCAATTTTAAATATTTTAAACCTAACTGCACAAAATATCCACTTTTAAAAAATAATTAAAAATATATATATATATTTTTTTTGCGAAAAATGCCGCGCGCGGGTTTCGGCACCGACGCCGTACGGACGTCCGTACGCACAGGTCCCGGCGGCGACTCCATGCGTGCCCAGGACACACATTGCAAAAAACAGTCCAAATTTATAAAAAAAAAAAGAAAAATCTATGCAGTTTTTAAATCCAAAACAAGCAAAAAACAACCAAATTATTGCTAAATTTATATAAGAAATCATAATACATACACCAATAACATGTACCATCCAATTAACACCTAACATATCAATTAATTTCATGCATATTCATTCATGAAAATAAACTAGCAACCTATGGCTTTGATACCAATTGTTGGAAAAACTCATTGTAGGATCTTTATTTATTTTCATGCAATTTACATATTATCAAACAAACATGCAAATTCCTAGAACATGCTCCTATGAAATTGATACAAATACAGATTAAAGTAAAAACTTACATTACGCAGCGGAACTGGAACAACTCCATCCTTCAATCTCTCTAACCCTTGATTCATTTTTGTAGCAGAGTATTATCAAAAGATTGAACAAGATCAGCAACACAGTCTTTCTCACCAAGCCTTTGATCAACCTAGAACTAGTGTGGGCTGGTTCTCAACACATGAGATAGATATCTTGTAGAGAAGAAGAGAGAGTGGCCAAGAAATGTTAGACTGTCTAGGTTTTCACTTACCAATCAACTGAAACTCATTTCCTTATCAAAAACCCTAGATATCATATTCGTTATATAGGCAACTTAATGAGATTTATTTAAATTTAAATTAATTAAAAATAATAAACAAAAATAAAAGCCTTGGGCTTCCATAAATGGACTTGGGCCCAATCTCTTTGTTTTGAATTTAAATCCCAACTGGGCCTAAATTCAAAACATTTTATTTATTTATTTATTTTAATTAATTAATTAAATCCTTATTCAAATTAACTAATTATAAACTTGATTTAATATTATTTATTTATATTGATACCAATTTATCAATATTAATAAATTTACCCAAAGGTTTTCTTTTATTCTCTAAATCTCATATCTCTGTAAATTTTCCAAAATTGACCCAGTCAACTTTAAAAATTCTAATTGATAATTAAATAAATTAATTGAGACATTCTAGATGATTTACTCAAATGTGATGCGGGGACCATGGATCCATGAAATCAAGCTCCAATAAGTTACCGTGAATTTATTTACGAATAATTTCACTACCTTATTAATTCCTCGTGACTCCACTATAGACTTGGAATTGAACTCTTGAATTCATAGAACGCATTTTCAAAACCATAAATACGTTATCCATTGTTATAGCCATTACAATCAGTCAATCCTCTATCGATGACTTACTAACGAGCTGGGTGCAAATTACCGTTTTACCCCTCATCAGTATTTTATCCTTAACTCCCACTAAGTTCCTTATAAATGATATTTCCGTGAACTTAATCACAGAAATGAAATCTCAATCATTTAACCTTTTGAACAAAGCAATTAAGGAAATCATCTTTTCACTTCTCATACAGAAGTTATAGATTTCGTATCTATGAATAATACTCCCACTCAATTACACTAATAAATCTCCAAGATGTAAGTATGGGCTAGACCGTATGGTAAGCTGGTAACGAACAAGTCAAAAGATTTAAATAATATAATTACCAGAATATTATCACTCAGAATTAAGATCGACTTAACATATGGTCAACATTGTGACATTGATTAGATTTGATAACAACGATACTCATTTATCAATCAATAATCAATATCGGTCCTAGTCCGATGTAACTAAATACATCCGATCTTATCTACTTGGTCGATGCCTTGGACAAGACATCACACCCTGAATGTGTAAGTAGATCATATCGTAGATTGCTTAATCAGTGAAAATCCAATGCACTGATCTAATTTTAGGACTCGTTCTTTTGAACATATAATTACAACTATAATCCACTGTGACCTAGTTACTATAATTGTAACTATCCATATGTTCAAGATTTTATAAATGTTTGTATTATTTTAATAATCATGTAATAAAACAAGCAAGCAACACGGTTGTCAAACTAAATGATTTCTACTACTTTTATTGATAATATGAAATCGTGCTACATGTCCGACATAGTTTTATAAGGGCATAAAACCCAAAAGAATTATGAATGAGGCCACATTATAATGTGGATTTTTTCGAGTTATTCGGCATGAGACGATCTTTGAATGCAAGTTAGCGGTTTGGTCATAACGGGGTTAATTTCGGGGCTCAGGGCGAGTCTCGGGGTAATTTGATGATTAGTACATTACTGAGAATTAAAGGGTAATGAGATATGATTTATTATTATTTTAGAATATTGGGAATAACGGGAATTGGAGGGCGTTAATTATAATTAACGAGTTAGACGGCAAATGATGATTTTGCCCTTGGGGACTGTTAAGGAAATTAGTTTGACCTATGGGCATTTTGGTCATTTGACCAGGGGATATATTCAACTAGAAGGTTGTGGATTAAACTTGACCGAAAACAGAGCTCGTCTTTCTCTTCCTCCCGATCATCCTTTTCTTCCTTTTTCCTTTGAAATTTTGAAGCTCCTTTTAAGGATTCAAGCTAGGGAATCAAGCCTTGAGGGTTTAGGATTGTGCTCTACCATTGAAGAGGGTTTAACCTTGAGCTTGAGGTAAGATTCTAGCCATGGAAACTCTGGATATACTCAATTTTTCTATTTATTTTTCAGCTGGAATTTTAGATTTGATAGTTGAGAATTCAAGGAAGTTTTTGGCAAAGTTTTGTTGGGTTTTGATGCATAGGACTTGTAGAATGGGTGTTTGGGTTCATTTGTGAGTTTGATTAAAGTTTGGAATCAGTTCTTGAAGTTTGGAGATTGGAGAAAACGAAGGGGGAAAAACCAGGGCTGAATCACCCTGGTTCTAGCGCTACAAAGCCCAAGGGTGGGCGCTACAACGCTGTCCAAGGCATGTCAACCCTGCTTGTAGCGCCAGGGGAGCAGCGCTGTAGTGCTACCCTGTTTTTCCAGGGTCCTATTTGGGGTACTTTTGAGGGTTTTTGGCTCGGGGTTTCAATTCTTAAGGCTCGGGATCGAATTTATTAACCGTGTTAGTAGGATTCAAAGTCCCGGGAGTGAGGTTTAGATCATGAACCTTTTATTGTTAATTTTATTGATGGGATTCCATATTTGGTTATGACTAGGTTACCGCTAAGGGTTCAAATGATTAATCGTTCTCAAGGGTCGTTTTTAACTTATTTCTCGCTCGAACCAAAGGTAAGAAAACTGCACCCAGTGTATGACATGCATGGTTATTAATGTGACATGTTGAGTGCTCTATATGCGGACATTGATTGCATGTTAAATTCTTAGCAATCTTGCTTGCTTGTGAGTGGTACTGATTTATTAGTCAGAATCGACAATGGTGTCAGTATTGATTGGGAAGCTGTGACTTATTAGTTAAGTTCGGCAGTAGTACTGAGCACTGGTCGTATGGTATTGGCTTATGAGTCAAGAACGGTATTGGTGTGTTTAACGCAAGCCGAAAAGATTAGATCTAATCGACATAAGCATTATCATCATAAGCATGAAATGCTTGACCTACCTTAAGTTCGATGAAAACTAAAAGCGCTTGTCTAATCTAAAGGCTAGTTACATAGAGTCAGGGCTATAAGCTCAGGTGACTGTAACATCACATGGCTAGGAGGGCGTGGGATCTCAGAGACAGACTTATCAGTCACCTATTCATAGTGTGACTCATTAGTCACCTATTCAGAGTGTGACTCATTAGTCTCTTATCCAGAGTGTGACTCATTAGTCACCTATCTCAGAGAGTGACTTATTAGTCAACTATTTAGAGATAGACTTATCAGTCATCTACACAGAGATATACTTATTACTCATCTATACAGAGATAGACTTATCAGTCATCTACATAAAGGTAGACTTATTAGTCATCTATATAGAAAGACATATTAGTCATCCACCTCAGAGATAGACTTCTCAATCATCCAATGGAGATAGATTCATTAGTCATCTATACAGAGTGTGACTCATTAGTCACCTATACAGGGTGTGACTCATTAGTCACCCACACAGAGATTGACTCATTAGTCATCTATTTAATAAGAAGGTCCCCAGAGATTGATTCATTAGTCATCTACTCAGACGCAAGACCCCATAATCATTTATTTGGACTTGCTTGCATGCATGAGTAGGGTTATTACTGCTAGGCATGCCTATTATGATTTAGTAACATGTTATTACCTGTTTATGAGCATATTGAGTTTTCTTGTTGAGCTTCGGCTCACGGGTGCTATGTGGTGCAGGTAGAGGCAAAAGAAATCTGACCATCATTGAGTTGGAGAACTTAGGTGACGATGTGTACATATGCGGCTGGTCGACCGCCATGGCCGATGGTTTAAAGAGGAACTAGGGTTAAACCCTATATTGCCGCTTAGGTCAGCTGATTCTAAATCTTTTGTTGTAATTAACCTTTAAATTATATTTTTGGGATCCCAATGTATATGGTAAACGTTTTAGTGAAACATTGTATCTTAACCAAAAATTTTAACCCTAAACCATTAATAATACTTAGTTACATGATTATGGACAAATGACTCGATTAGCGAGTATACCACTGTTTAAATGCACACCGTAACGGTCCCTGGGTAGTAGGGCGTTACAAAAATCATTCAGAGAAACGACGTCATTCCCTATCTTTACTGACACTTCAAAATGCGCCAACAAAAGATTTTTCTTGTACCTTGAAATTCGAGCTGAAAGATTCAGCTCGGGGTACCGGATAGTAGGTCAATTAAGTCATCAATATCCTCAATTAAGTGATGGAAATATGGACTGTTTGGATTTATCCAAACACGAGCTGAAAATTTATCCAAGTTCACATTTTCTATGTCACCAAAGATCAGTCACTTCAAAATATTGCAATATGATCGTAGCTTGGTTTATTATGTTCATAGCTCGAGCTCGGTTTATTGCAATAAGTTTGTTCGAGTTATCACAGTGCAGTTGGAGCTCGAGGAAAACGATAAGAGATACACGCTAGCAAATCCTTGAATATTTTATTTATTGTATTAGATTTCAATTGATTGGTAAATATTGTAATTATGGGTATTTATTGTTGAGATTGGTTAAATACATGGTGAAATTGTTTAGACATGAAGATGTGCTAAAATAATAACGATTTCACAAAAGTCAACAATCGAAAGTTGACTTTCACCATAGACATTTATAAATCAACTTTTTCAGTCCAAAATGTTTATTTGGAGTGTATAAGAGTACCTAAGAAGTTTGGGAGTATTTGGAGGTGTTTTGAGAAAAGTCTTGGAGTGCCAAAACAGAGGCTTCGACGATGCACTACCCCCTAGGAGGCGACGCGTTGCCTGAAGCTTTGAAACCCTAGACTAAATGGACTAGGTGATGCGTCGCCTGGGTCGTTATGGGGTGTCTGTACAGTTACATAATTTAGCTCCAAAACTTAAATTTAAATGTTATAATCTCATTGGTTGAGTCTAATAAGGGTCCTCTACTATTTAAGGGGTCCATATTAGTTAATTAGTGAATTGATCACTCACCTATCTCTTTTTTAAAAGGAAGAACTCTCTCTCTCTAGCTCCAAGATTAGTAGTTTTCTCTAAGATCTTCATTAAGAAAGCTTGGCTTGTATGAAGGATCAAGACTTGTGTATCCCAATCTCATTCCATGGTTGTAGCTTCAAGCATTTCTATAGAGAAGGCTGGGAATAAAGATTTTTGGACAACAAATCTTCATTTGTGTCGAGCCTTGCAACTTTTGTGTTTCACATAAAATCATAGCTTGTGATTTTATGTTCCTAGGGTTTGCTCGAAGGTCCACTCTCAACTGTTATTTCATTATGTTTATGTAATTTGTGTTTAACTATTATCAAAAGTTGATTTACTTGTATCTTTTGTCTTGAGTTATATCACAAACCAAATGTTATTTATAGCCTAATCCCCAACAATAAAAAATCTCTATTTCTAAACCTTTGTTTTGTGTCAAAGTTTGTGTATTTCTAAAGGTTTTTGTGCTAGTTAAAGTCATGGAAGAAAGCTTATCAATCTCAACCCTGAAGTTCATGTATCAAGATCTAGTTAGACTAGATAGGTTTGATGACTCAAACTTTACAAGATGGCAAGACAAGATCAAGTTTCTCCTCACAACATTGAAAGTTCACTACATTCTTGACAAAGACTTGAAGACTTTGGAGCCTCCAAATAATGATGATTCTCAAGAAGTGATCAAAGAAATGAAGAAAATGGAAGAATATGAACTCATTTGTAGATGCCACATACTCAATGCTTTGTCGGATCGCCTCTATGATCTCTACACAAACACTACATCGGAAAATGAGACATGAGAAGCTCTTGAGAAGAAATACAAAACCAAAGAAGAAAGTACCAAAAAATTTCTTATCACTCTATAGATGGAATTTAATTTCTTTGATGCTAAACCCTTACTTTCCTAAGTACATGAGCTACAAGTTATTGTGAATAAGTTGTCTACTCTTGAGATAACATTGCCGGAACCCTTCTTTGTGAGTGAGATTATAGCCAAACTACCTCAGTCTTGGAGAGGCTATAGGAAGAAGATTCAAACCATTTAATGATTTAACAAGATACACTGCTGTAATTGAGGGTTATACTGATGTGAGTTAGATATTTGTTTTTTTTTATCTTTTAATACTAGAAATTGGATAATTGGATATTTGGTATGAAGAACTCGAAGTCTATTTGTAAATATTTTTTTTCATTTATTTATTTTTAAAAAAAATATATAAACTACTATCTTTTAGCAACAATTAATAATTGTTGCTAAAATTTTGATCTACGTCGACAAGACTTTTAGTGACAGTTTCACAACTGTTGTCAAAAATCAATGACGATAATTAAAAACTGTCATTAAAGTTTTTTTTTTTCTATTTGGCGCAATGCACCTATGAAATGTGGAATGTGAGTGAAAAGTAATATGGAAAGGGAGCACCCCTCCATTTTCCTTTTAACATTATAGAGGATGTGGGAGTCCCACATTGCCAACTAATCATTTAGTTGCCCCCCTTAAATAATATAAAAGGAGAGCTTCTCTTTCTCTCTCTCACACCATTTGAAATAGCTCTCTTTTATTATCCTCTTTGGTGGTCGAGCGGCTCCATAATATAGTGTACTTTGATTACAAAAGCAGTATTTTTATCTATAATTTTTATTTTACGTGTAATCTTCCTTCATTATTTAAAATTCTATAGTTCGTTTATTTTCTTCTTTATTTGTCACAATATATATGTTTGATTATTACATTTAATTTGTCTACATTTATTTGGTTTGGTTTCCAAAACTAATACACTTTAAAAAAAAAGACATTTTTTTAATTGTTACTTCGTAAAATGGTATTCCAAACAAGTTGTCCATAAATTTTGATAAAGTGAAAATTATTTTATAAAAAATTATAATACAAAATAGACTATTTGCAATATGTGGCTAAAGTTGAGTATCAATTTCATTTACATCAAAGATTGAAATTATAATACAAATAAATAATAATCTTTTATACTAAATTTTTATTTACATTTTAGTGTCTATGTGCGTTTTTTTAACATAAAAAATTATAATCACAATTTTAGTTCATTTATAACCATTAAGTATTATATTTTTGTAAGAGTATGCATCTCACATTTTCCCTTGCTTAATTTTATTTATAAAATTTATTAATTATTTTTATTAAATTTATATTAATGTCATATAAATTTTGAAATAAATATTATATTTTAATTAAATAATTTATTTATTTTTGTTTATGTTTATTCTAGTTTTTGAATTTGGGAGTGACAACAACAGATTATATATTATATGTTTAATGTAATATTAAATATTATATGTGGATTTTAAATTTAAGTTTATTGCTAGTTTATTAAAAAAAAAAGCAATTTATTGCTAATTCACAGTATATTATATTATATGTTTAATATAATATTATTAAATTAAATTTAAGTTTAATTAAATTTTATTTAAGTTATAAAAAATATGATTTTATTATTTGTAAAAAATTATCAATGTAAAATATCTCAAAAATATCATATTTTAATTTATTTAATTATTTATTATTTAAAAATAATTATCATGGTAAAATATCTCAAAAATATCATATTTTAATTTGTTTAATTATTTATTATTTTTAAATAATTATCATTGTAAAATATCTCAAAAATATATTATTTTAATCTTTTTAATTTTTAATTTTATTTTATTTAAGTTTAAGTGTTTTCAAACTACAGTTAAATATAAGAATATTCTGTTAAATATAAGAATATTATGTTAAAGTTAACCTTAAAAAAATAAAAAATCGTTTGTTGACGCGGTTATTCGCCAACAGGTAATTTAAGAAAGGAAGAGGAAGAGATTAGTGCTAATAATGAACCGAAATAGATATATGATCTTATGAAATGGAAAGGTAACTCAAGACACAGTTTTTAAGTGGTTCAAAGGTTAAAATCCTTCTACTCCACTAGTCAGTATTATTGCTATATACTGGATATTTGATTACAGGGTATTTCTTACAATAGATCATCCAACCCCTATCAACTCCCAGGGTTTCCATATTTATAGGAGAAGGCTCCTGAGAGTTGGTAAGAAGGTCATCCCGTGACCTTCTTACCTATCATATCAACTCTTTGACATTCATGATTAATTCCTAAACCTGACACATAAGTGTGGTCAAATCGATAGGTAAGGAGATAATGGGCCGCACGGCCCAACCCAGTCGTGGGTGTCTGAATACGCACGTTCCTGCTGCGTGTCCGAGAAGTCAGGGGCATATCCGACACGTGATGTCTAATATATGCACGTTTACCTTGCGTGTGTTGACTTTACGAAGGGTCATAGCCTCCATATCCAGCTCGTACCACGAGCTGGAAACTTAACTCGGCCTTCGGTCTTCAGAGTTCGGACTCAAGTCTTAGGCAATCTTAGCGAACCCTCGGGCATCCTCGAGCTAAGGAGGTACGACCTTATGACGGAAGCTCCGAATTCGGGGAGGTCCACGGCTTAATCATGATTAGGCCGCGGCTCAGCCCGTGGGAAAATCAGGGCGTACATCTGCCCCCCAAGCCCCTGCTCGTGGTATACCACGTCGGATAAGACCACAGTAGGGGCTTTTAGGCTTCTCCATGAACTCTTCACATTCCACCTCTTACGCAGGTGCCTGATACGTGGAGCATCGTGGATGGTGACGGTACGTCTTACGAGAACTGCATTTAATAGCCTAGCCTATGCCCAGCCGTCGTTTCGTATTTCGAGTGGAGGGCCTCGGATCCCTCATCAGGGCCATCCAACGGCCCTTTACACGTGACCCTTCACGTATATAAAAAGGGGTGGCCACCCCACGCATGGGCCACCCTTTCATTTGAAATTTCTCAAAACTTCTCTTCTTCTTCTCTCTTCAATATTTTTAAATACTTTTTATGTAACCTTTGCATGAGGTGCTTTCACCTCGAGACAATTTGATTTAATGCTTTTAATGGATCCTCTTTCTTGCCTTTACGCATTTTGGTTACAACTTTTTTTTTTTAAAAGCTTAGTTCGTGTTAACTCGTATCCATATCTCGAGCTCTTTAGGAAGAACAACGATTGATAGATTTAAATCAACTTCTAAGTTTTATGACCCGGTTAGGACCAGGAACTTATTTGAAAACTTAGTTCGTGTTGATTTTTATCCATATCTCGAGCTCTTTAAGAAGAACAACGATCAATAGATTTAAATCAACTTCTAAGTTTTATGACCCGGTTAGGACCAGGAACTTATTTGAAAACTTAGTTCGTGTTAACTTTTATCCATATCTCGAGCTCTTTAAGAAGAACAACGATCAATAGATTTAAATCAACTTCTAAGTTTTATGACCCGGTTAGGACCAGGATAGGACTTAGTTAGCGTTAATCCTTATCAATATCTCGCGTTTTTTAACGAAAACAACGGTCAATCGATACGAATCAACTTCTAAGTCATTAAGGAGACCTGGTTATATCCAGGCACCATATGCCCCCCAAGTAACTGGGAAAGGGTCTTTCGTGGTTACTTTAGATTACACTTGCAAACATGTACAAAAAGCTGATTCTCATTTATACATAAGAAATGGCCTTCCAGGCCTTACAAGTGAATCATTGATAATATTTCTTTAAGTGGATGGCGTTCCAAGTCCGCGGGACTGTCCCTCCATCAAGTCGAGCTAACTTATAAGTTCCCTCCTTAATGACTTCGATGACCTGATATGGTCCTTCCCAGTTTGGTCCAAAAACTCCATCTTTGGGATCTTTCCCGGCTAGGAAAACTCTCCTTAGGACCAAGTCGCCAACGCTAAAGGCGCGCTTTTTGACTTTGGTGTTGAAGTAGCGAGTGATTTTCTGCTGATAATGGGCGAGCTGGAGTTGCGAATCCTCTCGTCTTTCATCAACTAGATCGAGGGAATTGCACAGGAGCTCGTGGTTTCGATCTTGGTCGTAAGACTGGACTCTATGCGAAAGCACTTTAATCTCCACGGGGAGGACTGCCTCACTCCCAAAGGTTAGGGAAAAAGGAGTATGACCCGTAGGAGTCCGATGCGAGGTCTGGTATGCCCATAGGACCTGGGGGAGCTGTTCTGGCCAGACCCCCTTTGCTTCGTCTAATCTCTTCTTGAGGCTCGCCTTCAGGGTCTTGTTGACAGCTTCGACCTGGCCATTAGCCTGAGGATAGGCCATGGAGGAGAAACTCTTTACGATTCCGTGTCTTTCACAAAACTCGGTGAACAAGTCACTGTTGAACTAAGTGCCGTTGTCGAAAACGATCTTTTTAGGCAGGCCGAACCGGAAGATAATGCTCTTAACCACGAAGTCAAGCACTTTTTTGGACGTTACTGTTGCCAAAGGTTCTGCCTCAGCCCACTTTGTAAAGTAGTCGATGGCTACCACGGCGTAACGGACACTGCCTTTTCCAGTGGGGAGGGCGCCAACCAAGTCTATCCCCCAAACGGAAAACGGCCATGGGGACGAGATCATCTTCAGCTCGACTGGAGGAGCTCGAGCAACTGCGGCGAATCGCTAGCACTTGCCGCACTTCTTCACGTACGAGATCGAGTCTTTGTACAGAGTTGGCCAGTAATATCCTTGCCTCAGGACCTTTAAGGCCAAGCTTTGCCCCCCAGTGTGGTCTCCGCAAAATCCTTCGTGCACTTCCTGCAGGATGGACTTTGCTTCGCCTGGAAGAACACATCGGAGGAGAGGTAGGGAGTGCCCACGTCGGTACAACACCCCATCGACTATCGTATACCTAGGAGATTGGTACAGGACTCGCCGTGCATCGTTACGTCCTTCAAGTAGCTTGCCCTCGATGAGGTATTCAAGGATGGGGGTCATCCAGGTAGGCCTGGCATCGATCATCTCGACCTCCGTCCTGACATCTTCTACGCTTGGTTTCTCCAAGAATTCGACTGGTACTAGCCCCAAGGTCTCCGTTTCCCCAGAGGTGGCGAGCTTGGCAAGAGTGTATGCGTTAGTGTTCTGCTCCCGAGGTATTTTTTCGATCGAGCCTCGCTCAAACGCGGACAACTCAACTTTTACCTTCGCCAGATAGGCGGTCATCTTGGGTCCCCGTGCTTGATATTCGCCCAGGACCTGGTTTACCACGAGCTGGGAGTCACTGAAGCACTGGACGGAGCTCGCCTTCAACTCCTGGGCTAGCCTCAGGCCTGCCAACAAAGCTTCGTATTCGACCTCGTTGTTGGAGGCTTTGAATCCGAATCTCAGCGCCGAGTGGAATCTATGTCCCTCGGGGGATATCAAAATGATTCCAGCTCCGGAGCCATACTTGTTGGATGAACCATCTACAAAGACCCTCCACGAAGCTTGGGGCGAGCTGATTTTGGGTGAGTGCTCTGCGGGATCCTCCTGGAATCCCGTGCACTCTGCCAAGAAATCGGCCAGGGCTTGACTTTTTATAGCAGTTCGCGGAGTGTAAAGAATCTCGAACTGGCTGAGTTCGATGGCCCACTTTAACAAACGTCCCGATGCTTCAGGTTTTTGCAAAACCTGCCTTAAAGGTTGATCGGTCATGACGTGAATCGAGTGAGACTGGAAGTACGGCTTGAGCTTTCGCGAAGCCGTGATAAGGCAGAATGCCAATTTCTCCATCAGCGGGTATCGGGATTCAGCCCCGAGAAGTCTCTTGCTGACGTAGTAGACTGGCTTCTGAACTTGGTCCTCTTCTCATACCAAGACGGTACTAGCTGCGTCCGTGGTGACAGCAAGGTAGAGGAAAAGGGACTCTCCTGCCTTGGGTTTGGATAACACGGGCGGCTCAGCCAGATGTGCCTTCAGATCGAGGAATGCGCTTTCGCATTCTACCGTCCATTCAAACTTCTTGTTTCCTCGGAGCAGGTTGTAGAAGGGCAAACACTTATCGCTGGACTTGGAAATAAACCGGTTGAGGGCTACCACTCTTCCTGTCAGGCCTTGGACATCTTTTCACGACCTGGGAGAAGGAAGTTCGAGCAGTGATCTGATCTTGTCGGGGTTTGCTTCGATTCCTCAGGTATTGACTATGAACCCCAGGAATTTCCCTGACGCGACTCCAAAAGTGCATTTCTGTGGATTGAGCCTCATGCCATATTCCCATAGTATCTTAAAACATTCTTCCAGGTCGAAAACATGGTTATCGGCAGTCTTTGACTTGACTAGCATGTCATCAACGTACACTTCCATGTTTTTTCCGATCTGATCAGCGAACATTCTATTTACTAGCCTTTGGTAGGTAGCTCCGGCGTTCTTCAGACCGAACGGCATGACCTTGTAACAATAGACGTTAGTCGGGGTCATGAAGTTGGTGTGCTCCTGGTCCGCAGGATTCATCGCGATCTAATTGTAGCCTGAGTACACGTCCATAAAGGACATAAGCTCATGCCCCGCCGTGGCATCTACCAACTGATCAATCCTGGGCAATGGAAAGCAATCCTTGGGGCAACCTTTATTTAGGTCGGAGAAGTCGATGCAGGTCCGCCATTTCCCGTTAGGCTTCGGGACCAGCACGGGGTTGGCAACCCATATTGGAAACTTGGCTTCACGGATAAAACCACATTTCTTGAGCCAGGCTATCTCTTCCTCTAGGGCTTCAGCTCGGGTTGTTCCTAAACGCCTTTGCTTCTGGGACTTGGCGGGAACGCTCTTATCCAGATGAAGTTGATAACTCTAGAAAATAGATTTATTTTACCACATTTTGTAGGCTAATTGTTGCTTAGTTCTTGAGTTTTTAATTAATTTATCAAGTTTTTAAGTAATTTTGAATTTATTAGTTTTAGTTTGATTTTATGTATTTTTATGTGTTTTTGGTATTTATTTTGTTTAATTATGTTGTTACTAATTTATGTGTGTTTAATTTCTTTATGTAGGTGTGTTGTTGGGAGAAAATGAAATGTTGATAAAATGTTGGTATAAAGAAATGAGAAATCAAGCCCAAAATAAAAAGCCCAATCCAATTCTTGACAATGCCATGTCATCAATCCATGTGCTTTTTTCTTCACCATTGGATTTGTAACTATATGAAAAGATGACAATTTTGAGCATGAATCCATGAGCTTCTTTTTTAGACCAATGAGAGTGTTCTCCTTTACCCAATAATTTATCTATAAATAGGAGTCTCATTTCACCATTTCAAACACACCTTCTCTTACACCACTTCTTCCATCTCTCTATTCTCTCCATCTTTTTCTTTTCTTAGATTAGTTTTTATGTATTTTTAGAGGAATAATTTGGAGGTTCCTCCTCCAAATTTTCCTATTTATGTTGTAATTTTTATTTTGTTTTTGATAGTTATGGGTTTCTAATCCACTTAAAATTATTAAGGTGGAGGATGAACCAAGATGTTGACGCCGCTTTTCGTCAACAGTGAAAGAAGAGCACGTAAACAATAACTAGTAATGGCTGATTAAAATATGACAATACAAAACACGATTTTTTACGTGGTTCAGCAGTTAAATCTGCCTAGTCCACGAGTCTTTGTTATTAAACTCAAGATTATCTCTGAAAATTCTTAAGCATGAATTCTTCAGAGTTTTCTCTCCAGATTCAGAATTTCCATCGTTACAATGGTGCATGACCTCTCTATTTATAGAGAAGGATGCAAAATACTATCCCACATTTTTGGGTAGTTACTCTTTTATGTAAATAAATTAAATGGCTTTAAATGCCTGCAATCCGATATAAAAGGAAACGTCCCCTGAAGACCAGGGGGCGTATAACTAATCGAATAATATCCCATGATTCTATGGGATTTACAATAATAAATGCAGAACACGTCCCTTATAGACAACACTTGTAGATATCCAAGGACATTATCATATATCTCCACAGCCTTATTCCCCCAGGTTTCTCATCAGCTTTCGAGCTAATGACATCTCCCGAGGTCACATGGCTTCGAGATCGTACGTGTGTCAGGCTCGGAACCCCTGACCCGAGGTCATTCTTGAGGATAGATGCGTCTCGGGAGCTACCCTTCGAGATCGTGAACATTTCAAGGCCACCACATTTGAGGTCGTCTCAGTCTTGCAGGCTCGATATTTAGTCCTGGAGCATACTTCGAACTTTACGAGTTTATTCGCTGCGAATCTAGCTTTCGAGGTCACATTTAACATGGCTCGAAATCTGGGTATAACACAAGATATAACTATATAGTGTTTATTTTATGTTGACCTCCCAAAATGAGCAATAAAGTTTATGATTTTTCTTCTTCTAAATATTTCTTTCATCTATAATATCATGTATTTTAGATTGTTAGAACATATTTTACTTGGTTCTTAATTGTGCAAAAACATAGTATTCTTTGATTAAGATGTGTCATTAAATTGTTCACATCCAATGCTTAGAACAAAAATACTATATTTTGCTTTAGAAATAACATTATTTGATTTTTTTTGTAGTTTCATTAAATTGATTCACAACTAATGGTTTGAAGTTATACTATGGAAGTGAAGGAAAATCTATATTTTTTGAATTAAAGAGAGCTTAAAGGAAGTATAATGTTTTGGAAAAGGTAATTAGATTAATTTCAATTATCACTAAAAATTGGGAAGTCAACATATTAATAAATATTATTATTTATATTTTGTGGATTCTAAAATCTTAATAATTTTATAAATAACTATTAAAAACAAATCTTTTTAGTTTATTTATTTTAACTTTTTTTTTAGTATTTTCTTTTATTTTAAAACAAAACACATCAATCTTTGGAACTAGGTTATAAATTTATTTCACTTTGGTAAAAATAGTTTTCTCTTTTGATTTAAGTCAACTCCTTTGTGTTCGACCTCGTGCTTACACGAACACTATTCTATAAATACGATTCGTGCGCTTGCGAGTATAAATTTTTAAAACATACCCGTTTTGGGTCCATCAGAAGTGTATGCATGATGACACTTGGGTTGATTCCCACCATGTCCCCATGGGACCAGGCAAACACGTCCAGGTTATCTTGCAGAAACTTGGTCAGCTCCGCCTTCCTCTTGCTACAGAGGTTTTTCCCGAGCTTGACTATCCATGATGGATTCTGCGGATCAATGTTCACTTCCTCGAGCTCCTCAATTGCCTGGAGCTCGGATCTGTCCTCGCCTATTCGGGGGTCAATATCCTCACTTAAGACGACATTTTCCCCCTTGGCGCTTTGAGGTTTTTCAATCTCAGGATCCGCTAAGGGTTTATGAGATTCCTCTTCACCTTGAATGGCCATTGCCAGCTGCCCGGGTTTAGATTTTCCCTTCATGGAAATGCTGTAGAATTCCCTGGCAGTGAGCTGATCGCCATGGATAGTGCAGATTCCCGTCGAAGTGGGGAATTCCATCGCGAGGTGGCGAATGGACGTGACGACCTCGAAAGCTATGAGCGTAGGTCGTCCCAAAATGGCGTTGTAGGCAGCGGAGCAGTCAATGACCACGAACTCGAGGAGTTTGGAGACTGTCCGAGATCCTTCACCTAGGGTGATCACCAGCTCGATCGTCCCTGTCGCTGCTGATCCTTCTCCCGAAAAATCATACAACATCATGGAGGTTGCCTTCAGCTCAGCGACAGTCAAACCCATCTTCTCTAAGGTGGATCGGAATAGGAGGTTCACCGAGCTCCCGTTGTCTACCAGTACCCTCCTCACCCTCCGATTGGCGAGCTGAACTGCTACGACCAGAGGATCATTGTGAGGGAACTGGACATGGCCCGCATCTTCCTCCGTAAAAATTATTGGTTGCCTCTCCAATCGCTGTTGCTTTGATTGACGCTGCTCCGGGACGAACTCCACTCCGTTATGAGCCTTTAGTTCGTTCACGTATCTCTTCTGGGCGCCTCTGCCCGTGCCGGCCATGTGCGGACCTCCAGAGATGGTGGATATCTCTCCTCCTACCACAGGAGGAGGAACATCCTGGTCTACCCGAGACCCGGGCTGACTGGCCGGGACTTCCGGAGCAGGTCGGTTTGCTGGAACCCTGTTCCGTGCGTATTGAGCCAAGGGGCCTGCTCGGATGAGAGTCTCGATCTCATCCTTTAGATGCCTACAATCGTCGGTATTGTGGCCGACATCATTATGAAAACGGCAAAACTTAGAAGTGTCTCTCTTCCCCTTGTGATGCCTTAATGGCTCCGGCCTCTTCCAGGGGACTCGAGTAGAGTTGGCTAGGAAGATATTCTCCCTAGATTGGGTGAGCTCGGTATAAGTCGCGAAGACAGGCTTAAACTTGTCTACAGACTTATTCTTCTTTTGGCCGTGCGGACTGTTTTCGCCATTTCCCTTTCTTTTGCCTCCACTGGGCTGGTTGTTCTGTGTGACGTTCTGGGTTGCTGTCACGACCTCCGTTCCCACTCCAGCGGGCTGCTCAGGGACCTGGCTGGTTCTTGCAGCAGAAGCTTCGGCTTCTTCCAAGTTGATCCATTCCTGGGCTCTATTAAGGAATTCGTTAACCGAGCTGACTCCTTTCCTTTGTATATCCTTCCAGAGATCTCCTCCGACGAGGATTCCAGTTCTTATGGCCATGAGCTTGGAGCTATCATCCGTGTCTCTGGCTCGAGCAACGACGTTCGCAAATCTGCTCAGGTAGGCCTTCAAAGTCTCACCGGGCTGTTGCCTCACGTTAGCTAGGGAGTCGGCCTGAACGCGGGCGGCCTGGGAGGCCCGGAATGCCCTTTTAAAATCTGCCGAGAAAGTCTTCCAAGAGTTGATTGACTGCTTTTTACCTTGTTTGAACCACTGCCTGGCAGGTCCAATCAGCGTGGAAGGGAAGATTAAACATCTCAGCTCGGGGCCAATGTTATGGGCCATCATGAGGGTGTTGAACATCCCTAGATGGTTCGATGGGTCTCCATCCCCATTGAACTTTAACAAGTGAGGCATACAGAAACCAGATGGGTACGCCGTTGCTGCTATACTGGGGGCGAAGAGTTCCATCTCGTCCCCTGAATCATACTCATCTTTTTCTTTCTCCGTCAGGAGCTTCTTCATCAGCTCCTCCATCTGAGTTAGGCGTTCGAGGGTTTGGTCCTGGTGTCCTTGGTTATTCCGGGGCTGTTCAACAGCTCCGGATCCATTGTACATATTTGGTGGGTTGTTGCCCCTCCTGTCTTGAGATAGGTTATTTGGGGCATTCCCTCCGTTACGTACCTCGGACAGGGCCCCCCCTGAGCGAGCGTGTCCATCTCCTCCCACCTGCTCCTCTCTACGGGAGTTGAGGCGATCTCGAAGGTCACCTCCTTGGGTGACTCGAGGACTTTGCGTCGAACTCAAACACTGGCGCAGGTCTCCCCCAAAGAGATCACTCCGGCGACTACCGGTCCAGTGGCTCCTACTAGATAGGCTTGGAGTCCGCCTTTGGTGGTGAGGACCTGGGCTTTCCCCTGGCGCCCTGCTACGCCAGGAAGGTCCAGGTGATGGCAGGTCTCTCCTGCTACTATCGTAGGCAGGAATATCTCGAACGGGTCAAGGAGGAGACGGATACCTGATCGGAGACGGAGGATGCCTGACTGGAGAGGCGATCCTGGTTCCGTCTGGTCGGATTAGATTCGGTGGGGGCCTTTCGGCCCTGCCAACCCGCTGGTTCCGCGCCTGGCGATCTGGACGAGGCGCAGGACGGTTGTTGGGGATGGGCTGATGCTGTGAGCCCTCCCCAAATCTCCTTCGGGAATTTCCTTGAGCTCTCCTGGGCGCGCTCGAGGATGGTTGGGAGCTAGGAGTCGACGTTCTGACCGAACGGCTGTATTGCTGTTGTTCGGCTCTAGGCATTCCTCTGAGGTCTGCCTCTCGATGGTGTGATGAAGGAGTGGAGTTGGGCGTCAGAAGTTTGTATGAACGGCTACGCCTGGACCGATTACCCCGGCGAGACTTAGAAGCCTCGCCTTGCCTCTCTCCGACGTTAACGTCGGTTGTGAGAGGGGGTAGTCGTGCCAGCACATCCTTGATCTGCTGACTTGCTATTGTTAGCTGGCTCCTCAGCTGAGCATTCTCCATTTCCATCGCAGTGTAATAACATGGGTTTGGGTTAGACGGCCGAGGCGCCGAACTTCTGGTGTCGTCTTGGCCCACCGGCTGTTTTGCTGGCTGCTGCTGGACTTCAGGAACTTGTTCACCAGGGGTGGCAGTATGATGAGCCTCCTGCCCATCATGTTGCTCTGCCTCGTTATCGTGCCTGGATCGAGTTGTCACCATAGTTGGATGTTTGCGACAGCACTGAATCGAACTTGCTCTCAACGAAAGCACCAAACTGTTGACGCGGTTCTTCGCCAACAGGTAATTTAAGAAAGGAAGAGGAAGGGATTAGTGCTAATAATGAACCGAAATAGATATATGATCTTATGAAATGGAAAGGTAACTCAAGACACGGTTTTTAAGTGGTTCAAAGGTTAAAATCATTCTACTCCACTAGTCAGTATTATTGCTATATACTGGATATTTGATTACAGGGTATTTCTTATAATAGATCATCCAACCCCTATCAACTCCCAGGGTTTCCATATTTATAGGAGAAGACACCTGGGAGTTGGTAAGAAGGTCATCCCGTGACCTTCTTACCTATCATATCAACTCTGTGACATTCATGATTAATTCCTAAACCTGACACGTAAGTGTGGTCAAATCGATAGGTAAGGAGATAATGGGCCACACGGCCCAACCCAGTCGTGGGTGTCTGAATACGCACGTTCCTGCTGCGTGTCCGAGAAGTCAGGGGCATATCCGACACGTGATGTCTGATATATGCACGTTTACCTTGCGTGTGTTGACTTTACGAAGGGTCATAGCCTCCATATCTAGCTCGTACCACGAGCTGGAAACTTAACTCGGCCTTCGGCCTTCAGAGTCCGGACTCAAGTCTTAGGCAATCTTGGCAAACCCTCGGGCATCCTCGAGCTAAGGAGGTACGACCTTATGACGGAAGCTCCGGATTCGGGGAGGTCCACGGCTTAATCATGATTAGGCCGTGGCTCAACCTGTTAATCAGCCCGTGGGAAAATCAGGGCGTACACCGTTAAAACCTATAATTTCCGTTATCTACACACTTATTATATATTTCCTTATATAAGATTTTTTGTTAGGCGCTAATAATAATAATGAATATATATAATTATTCAATCTTATAATTTAAGCTAAGTTTAAGCTACATTCAATTAAAGAGGAGCTATAAGAAAAAAAAATTATCATTTTTTTTAGGTATTGGTGGTGGAAATATTTAAGTTGTTTAAAAAATTGCAATTTAATACTTTATTTTTATATATATTTATAACACTTCTTGTTTTTTTTTTTAGGATAAATTATCCCTGCTCTTATTTTTTTATTGGTTGAAAAAGATGAAATATAAAAGAGATGTGACAATCAACTAGGATCATCTTCAACGCCTCTTAAATTATTCAATTATTAATAATTGAATCAAGAGTAATGATATAAACAAGAACAAACACATACATATTTAAAACTTATAAATATACATATAAATATATATATTCATATTATCATATAAATCATGCATGTTATATAATCACACATCTAATCAGTTAATCACACATACATCTAATTATGCTCTCCCGACACACTAATCAAAGCACTAAACCTTATAAAGCACTAATCACGTAATCCATTCATCATCAGTTCACAATCTCTTTCAAATATGGAAGCATAAATATAAAAATATTACAAATATAAAATATTTTAATTTAACTAAATTAATTTATTAATAAGTATTAGTTTATCTCACATAGTCATTTAAGATTTAAATACAAATAATTAAACAAAACTTTTAATGCATAAAAATTTATTAAAGTTAATACATTTATTTATATAAATTGATTTATAATCTATTTCCTAGTCATCATTGATGCTTTAGGCATTTCTAAGAGGAAATGATGACTGAGATTGAACAAGTCTTAAAATCACAAATTCAAACACTTTCTTTGTGAGTTATTGGAGAAAACTTGAGATTCTTGGAGTTAGAGAGAGAGAAAGGTTATAGAGAGATTGGAGAGAGTGATATCATACCTTCCAAAACTCTATTTTGACCCTTATATAGAGTAGGCACCGTCATTAGGTCTAAACAATACGATTAGACTTGTAAAATACGTCATTTAAAGTAATTTACATAACTTGTACGAACTCTAGTAGGCGACGCGTCACCTTCATGCAGACGATGTATTGACTTACAGGCGATGCCACGCCACTTGGGTGGCAACGCATCGCCACCCTCTCTGTTTTTGGACCCCTCCAAAGGTCCTAAAATTGCTCCAAATGCTACCAAACTTTTTGGGGATCCTTAGATACCTCCATGCATCACTTTGGACCCAAAAACACTTTTTTAAGGGGCCTACAATTGAAACTTAAATTTCACATCTTCACTATGTGAAATTCACTAAGTGTTTATACCTAGCTTGTATTTTAACACTTATCTTTTTATATTTAACCAATCATAACAGAAAGGGGTTTCTAATTTTTACAAAGAATAAAGGGAGAAAAGAGAGAGAGAGGGGAAGAAGAAAGATCTTGGTTGTGTCTATAATCGTGGAGGTTGTTGCCAACACTTTACAACGCGCTGGCACAACCTGGCATTGCGTCGCTAATAATACTTTAAAAACCATTCAGAGAAACGATGCCATTCCCTATCTTTACCGGGACTTCAAAATGCGCCAACAAAAGTTTTTTGTTGTACCTTGAAATTCGAGCTAAAAGATTCAACTCGGGGTACCGGAAGGGAGGTCGTTTAAGTCATTAATATCCCCAATTAAGTGATGGTAATATGGACTATTTGGATTTATCCAAACACGAGCTGAACGTTTATCCAAGTTCGCGTTTTCTACGTCGCAAAAGATCAGTCAGTTCAAAATATTGCAATATGATCGTAGCTTGGTTTATTATGCTCATAGCACGAGCTCGGTTTATTGCAACAAATTCATTTGAGTTATCACAGTGCAGTTGGAGCTCGAGGAAGACGGAGGATAAGATACATGCTAGCAAATCCCTTAATATTTTATTTATTGTATTAGATTTCAATTTATTGGTAAATATTGTAATTATGGGTAGTTACTGTTGATATTGGTTAAATACATGGTAAAATTATTTAGGTACGAAGATGTGTTAAAACAAATACGATTTCACAAAAGTCAACAATTGAAAGTTGACTTTCGACATAGACATTTATAAATCAACTTTTTGGGTCCAAAATGTTTATTTGGAGTATATAAGAGTGTTATATTATTTCATATAATATAATATTAGATTAAATAATGTGACAAAATGTGATTTGTCACACCTTGTAACATATTATTGAGAGTCACAAAATTGGACACATGTGTGTGCCTAAATGTGACATATTTTGGAGTTACAAAATCAGTTGCAAATTTGTAACTCCCAAATATTACCCAATAATGTGTATATTATATGTTACACATTTGAGATTGGATTTCATAAAGCCATATGAGAAATGACTGATAGAGATGTGATTTTAACTCCCATATTGTGCATGGAAGTTACAAAATCAAGTGGGAATAAATTGGAACGTTTTGAAAAAAAACTAAAAAATTGGTTGCTGAAAATGACCTAGTGGCTGACAGCTTCATACAAATTCAGTTTTTATCCAATTTTGAACGTTTTCAACAGCCAAGTAACTCCCAAATCTCTATTTTAATTCCACAAAACATCCAATTAATCATTAGTAACAGCCATGGGGTTGGTGGAATTTGAAATTCAAAGAGTGTCTCAAAACTCTATAAATAGGAGCCTAATGCTCACTTGTAAGACACACCATTTTTCATCCACAAAGCACTTGGCTGAAAAATACACATTGAGGCTTGATTATTCCAGAGAGCTATTTCCTTGAGAGATCCCTTAGTGCTTAGAGAATAGAGGAAATAAGCTTTTGAACAAAGGTTTTGAACATTGTTCAAGTTGGTGATCCCCATTACTCTACACTTTGGTTGAGTGTGAGTTTGTGTTTTTCATTGATCTTTTCATTAAGTTGTTCTTCTTGTATTATTATAGTTTTGAGTTTGTAATCCTCTTCTTCTATTTCTATTTACATATTTATTGGTATCTCTTGTTTTAGAGTTTTAGTTCTAATAATTCTCTTCTTTCTCTCTTTTCTACATTTACTTGTATTGTTGGTCATTGAGTTATAAACATATTTATCTATCATCTTGTCCATTGTATTCTTTGCATAGAGTTGTATTTTTGGTTTTTCCACTTTTCCATTGAGCAATAAAATATATTATCTAACAAAGAGTACCTAAGAAGTTTGGGAGTATTTGAAGGTGTTTTGAGACAAGTCCTCGAGTGCCAAAACAGAGGCATCGACAATGCATCACCCCCTAGGAGGCGACGCATCGCCCGAAGCTTTGAAATCCTAGACTAAACAGACCAGGCGATGCATCGCCTGGGTTATTATAGGGTGTTCGTACGGTGACATAATTTAGCTCCAAAACTTAAATTTAAATGTTCTAATCTCATTGGTTGAGTCAAATGAGGGTTCTATACTATTTAAGGTGTTCATATGAGTTAATTGGTGAATTGATCACTTACCTATCTCTCTTTCTAAAAGAATAACTCTCTCTCTCTCTAGCTCCAAGATTATTAGTTCTCTCTAAGATCTTCATCAAGAAAGCTTGGCTTGTATGAAGGATCAAGGTCTGTGTATCCCAATCTCATTCCATTGTTGTAGCTTCAAGCATTTCTATAAAGAAGGCTAGGAATAGAGATTTTTGGATAATAAATATTCATTTCTGTCAAGCCTTGCAACTTTTGTGTTTCACATAAAATCATAGCTTGTGATTTTATGTTCGTAGGGTTTGCTCGAAGGCCACTCTAAACTCTTATTTCATTGTGTTTATGTAATTTGTGTTTAACTATTCTTAAATGTTGATTTACTTGTATCTTTTGTCTTGAGTTGTATCACAAACCAAAGGTTATTTATAGCCTAATCCCCAACAATCAAACATCTCTATCTCTAAACCTTTGTTTTGTGTCACAGTTTGTGTATTTCTAAAGGTTTTTGTGCTAGTTAAAGTCATGGAAGAACACTTATCAATCTCAGCCCTCAAGTTCATGTCTCAAGATCTAGTTAGACTAGATAGATTTGATGGCTCAAACTTTGCAAGATGGCAAGACAAGAACAAGTTTCTCCTCACAACATTGAAAGTTCACTACATTCTTGACAAATACTTGAAGACTTTGGAGCCTCCAAATAATGGTGATTCTCAAGAAGTGATCAAAGAAAGGAAGAATATGGAATAATATGAACTCATTTGTAGAGGCCACATACTCAATGCTTTGTCGGATCGCCTCTTTTATCTCTACACAAACACTACATTGGCATATGAGATATGGGAAGCACTTGAGAAATACAAAATTGAAGAAGAAGGTACCAAAAAAATTCTTTATCGCTCTATACATGTAATTTAAATTCTTTGATGCTAAACCATTACTTCCCCAAGTACATGAGCCACAAGTTATTGTGAATAAGTTGTCTACTCTTGAGATAACATTGCCAGAACCCTTCAGTGTGGGAGAGATTATAGCAAAACTACTTCCATCTTGGAGATGCTATAGGAAGAAGATTCAAACCATATAATGATTTAACAAGATACCCTCTTGTACTTGAGGCTTATAATGATGATAATTAGATTTTTTTTTTGATCTTTTAATACTAGAAGTTGGATAATTGGATATTTGATATGAAGGACTCAAAGTCTATTTGTAAATATTTGTTTTCATTTTAAAAAAATATAAACTATTAGCTTTTAACAACAATTAATAATTGTTGCTAAAATTTTGATCTACATCGACAAGAATTTTAGTGACAGTTTCACAACTGTTGTCAAAAGTCAACGACGATAGTTAAAAAGTGTCGTTAAAAGTTTTTTTTCTTTTCTATTTGGCGTGGTGAACATATGAAATGTGAATTTTGAGCGAACACCAATATGGAAAGGGAGCTCCCCTCCATTTTTCTTTTAACATTATAGAGGATGTGGGAGTCCCACATTGCCAACTAATCATTTTGTTGGTCCCCTTAAATAATATAAAAAGAGAGTTTCTCTTTCTCTCTCTTCACACCATTTGAAATAACTATATTTTATTATCATCTTTGGTGGTCCAGCGACTGCATAATATAGTATGCTTTGATTACAACAGCGGTATTTCTATCCATAATTTTTATTTTACGTGTAATCTTCCTTCATTATTTAGATTTCTATAGTTCGTTTCTTTTCTTCTTTATTTGTCACTATATATATGTTTAATTATTATATTTAATTTGTCTCCATTTATTTGGTTTCGTTCCAAAACTAATACACTTTTAAAAAATAGACATTTTTTTTAATTGTTACTTCGTAAAATGGTATTCCAAACAAGTTGTCGAGAAATTTTGACAAAGTGTTAAGTATATATCTAGAAAATTAATTTATAAAAAATTATAATAAAAAATATACTATTATGCAACAAGTGGCTAAAGTTTAGTATAATTTCATTTACATCAAAGATTGAAATTATAATATAAACAAATAATAATCTTTTATACTAAATTTTTATTTACATTTTAGTGTTTATGTGCGTTTTTTTTAACATAGACACTAAAATATAAATATAAATTTAATATAAATTTTATTTACATCGAAGATTGAAACTGTAATTTAAATAAATAATAGTCCTTTATACTAAATTTTTATTTATATTTTAGTGTCTATGTGTGTTTTTTTTAACATAAAAAATTATAATCACAATTTTAGTTCATTTATGTATTATATTTTTGAAAGAGTATGTATCTCACATTTTTCCTTATATAAGATTTTTTGTTAGGCGCTAATAATAATAATGAAAGCTACATTCAACTAAAGAGGACCTTTGGTGATGGAAATAGTTAAGTTGTTTCAAAAATTGCAATTTAATACCTTTTTTTGGTATATTTATAAATTATAACACTCCTTGTTTTTTTTTGATAAATTAGCCCTGCTCTTATATTTTTATTGATTGAAAAAGGATGAAATCATTGAACACTAAACCAACATGGAAGACCAACAATAAAAGAGATGTGACAATTATGGGGCTTTTTGTATAAAAAAAATGTTGGTATTTTTACAATATTTATATATAAAATGATATTTTTGTAAAATAATGAGGCATTTTTGTATAGAAAATAATATTTTTTAAAAAATAAGGTATTTTTATTTGAGGCCCTAAGCATAGACCTGACCCGCTTCTACCTAGGGCCGGCCCCCTGATCATCTTCAACACCTCTCTTACTTAAATTATTCAATAATTATTAATAATTGAATCAAGAGTAATGAAACATAACACATAATAGCATAACAATGTCGTTTTCTCAGAAACAATGTCGTTTCATATAAGTTGTCGTTCTTGTAACTCTCTGTCGTTTTCTTTACTGATTTGTTGTTTTTGTTTTCGTAGACAATCAGTTATCTTTAGCTTATGCGATATAACGATATGCAGTCGCCTTTTTTGGCTGCAATCACATGATATCACAGCACAGCAATGTTTCTTTACATATTTTCAAAAATTTGTCGTTTTTAGCTGAGTGAGTAGGCCTTAGCTTTCCCAAAAGTAACGTAGGTTTTAACAAAGACACAGGTTTTATGGGGCTTGAACCCTTCATTGGCTACTCACGAAAACATCATGTGTTGGTTGGACTAAACAACATCATTAATTGCTTCGTTTGTGCTTGACCAGTTACTACTGCAAATGTTGGTTTTTCCACAGCTTTTTCTTTGAGCTTTTCTGGGCTCTCTCTCTCTCAATACATATACATAAATATATATTTATATAGCTAAGTTGTTGAAGTTTTCATTTCAGGGATTAATCAGATTCACACCAGTTCAAAGAAGGAAGTGATTGTAGTTGAAGTCCAGCTAGTAAGTTGGGTTGTGCTCATTTGTGCCATTAAAACCATGAGTTGCTTAAAACTAACATAATTTTAATGATCTCTAACTACTATGTTGATTTCAACAAGAGTAATATTTATCATGTTCATATACGGTCAATTTTGGTCCTTAAACATATGACAAATTGTTTTGGTATCTTATCAAGTAGTATTATCATTATAAATCATGTAGTTTGATCTTGAATCTCTTTATAAATCATTATTTATATACATCAATCATTTTATATGGTAAACTCTTCTGTTCAAACATTAGTTTTCAAGCATGGGAAAGTATGGAGTTTCTCAGCTTTACCATATCTTCTCCATTTTCATTCTCACCATTAGCTTTTCGTGCAGAGCCAGTGATGAAGATAAAAAGGCAAGAAATTTCTCTTCTTTTCTTCTTACTGGTTTTAACATTACTATTTAATTTGAGTGAAAGTTCATGGAAAGCTGCATTTTACTAAACTCTTTAGAAAAAGCTTTTTCCCCCTTGACTTTAACTGTGGATAGTATATGATACAGATTTATATTGTGTACATGGGAGCACTTCAAGATAAGTTGAACTCACCAATGTCTCAACACCATGGCATTTTACAAAGTGTTATTGATGATGGAAGGTATTCTAGCTATATATCTTAGGTGTATTCATGGTACATTTCTTTAATAATATCAGTTTATAACTGGATTCATATGGCAGTACTTCTGTTGGAGATGCCTTAGTTCGAAGCTACAGCAGGAGTTTCAATGGATTTGCAGCAAAACTTACCGAAAAACAAAGATTGAAGATTGAAGGTAAGTACTCAATGTTAGATTAAATGAAATATAGGCATATGAACATATACGAAGAGATGATCGAATATATGTACCTCCAGTCATTGCTATTGATAATCTCGATCTACAACTCTAGATCTACAAAAGTAAAGAAGAGAAATTAGAACGAGTACACGAGCTTCCAAGCTCTCACTAACTCTGATAGATGGAGTTACTAAAAGATAGAATAATGAGTTGTGAGCTTGGGGACCGGTACTCTATATTTATAAAGTGAGACATTCCATCAGAGTCTCTGCCACAGATTGAGATATTCTCTCAATCAGTTGGGATATGCAAAATCGAGTAACAAACAAATTGATTTTACATACCATATAAATAAATATTATAACACTCAAACCATGTAAAAAGGAAGAAAGAACATATAATATGTAGTCTCAAACCATGGTTTGGCAGGTATGAAGGAAGTAATCTCTGTCTTCCCCAATAAAATACTCTACAAACAAACAACAAGGTCTTGGGACTACATGGGGTTCCACAAGACAGTGAGGAGAAATCCCACTGTGGAGAGTGATACTATAATTGGTGTCATTGACTCTGGAATTTGGCCAGAGTCAAAGAGCTTTAGTGATGAAGGTTTTGGTCCTCCTCCCAAGAAATGGAAAGGTGCTTGCAATGGAGGAGAAAATTTCACTTGCAACAAGTATTTTCCTTTTCATTTCACTGCAATTCAATGCCATAACATGTTTCTTTGTCTCGATAACATTTAACATTTTGAGACTACTAATCCTGGTTTTGCAGCAAGATCATTGGAGCTCAGCATTATTCGACATTGGCAGGAGATAGCTCTACGAGGGATGATGATGGCCATGGAAGCCATACAGCTTCCACAGCTGCTGGAAACAATGTAAACCATGCGAGTTTTTATGACTTGAAGAAAGGTGAAGCTAGAGGAGGAGTCCCCTCTGCTAGAATTGCAGCCTACAAGGTTTGCAACTCTAAGATGTGCACTGCAGCTGCTGTGATGGCTGCTTTTGACGATGCTATTTCTGATGGCGTTGACATTATCTCTATATCGATTTCTTTTACTGGAGCTGTAAGTTTTGCAGAAGATCCTATTGCCATTGGTGCTTTCCATGCCATGGAGAAAGGGATACTTACCACACACTCTGCTGGAAACTTAGGCCCTTCTATTGGAACCGTGTCAAGTGTTGCGCCATGGTTAATGACAGTAGCAGCAAGTACCACAGATCAAAGAATCATAGACAAGGTTGTTCTTGGCAATGGAATGACCATAATTGTATGTCTCTCTTCTTAACAACTCTTATAACATGGTATGATATGATGTTTCTTTGTCATTCTTTTAATGATTCTACACAAATAGGGGAGATCTATCAATTCTTTTAAACTCAATGGAACAACATTTCCTCTAGTACGTGGGGAAGATGCTTCAAGTCAGTGCTCAGGTTTATTTTCAAGGTAGCTTCTGCAAACCATTCATTTTGACCTCAATCAATTGAAGCTGAGAATACTAATATGAAGAAAAATAATTGTGTTTTCTTCTGTTCTTGCCTTTTAGCATTTGCACGAATGGGTGCCTAGACACTAATTTAATCAAGGGGAAGATTGTGATGTGTGACTTGTATAGTGGAGCCAATGAGGCCTTTAAAGCTGGTGCACTTGGCTGCATTACCACCATCGACGATTTCAATGATTTTTCTACTATTGTCCCATTCCCTGCATCAGTTTTGAACAGTACAGATTACTTCGCGGTCTTATCCTACCTGAATTCCACAAAGTAAGCATTCTTTGCCACTCTTTACTTTGATCAAAATTTTCCCACTAACCAAACAACAGCTACAAGGGAAAAATTCTTTCTTTTTTCTTCGTTTTCATTGGTGCATTGTGACATCTTCATCAATCAATGCAAGCCCTTTTCTTATTTTTCCTTTCCAGGAATCCTGAAGCAACAATATTAAGAAGTGAATTCAGAAAGGACTATGCAGCTCCTACTGTTGCCTCCTTCTCATCGCGGGGGCCTAATACTATCACACCAGATATTATGAAGGTTTTATGTTTTTCAATAACCAATCAATTCTCATTCTCTTTAGTTCACTTTGTTGCTTAGATTATCATGGCTCATTGCAGCCTGATATTAGTGCCCCAGGAGTAAACATATTGGCTGCATACTCACCTGAAAGTTCACCTACACGAGTCTTTGACGATAAGAGGCGTGTTAACTACAACATACTATCAGGAACCTCTATGGCTTGCCCCCATGTTGCAGGGGCTGCAGCCTATGTCAAAACATTCCACCCTGACTGGTCTCCATCAGCCATTAAATCATCACTTATGACCACATGTGCTACTCCAAAACTCTCTTCTTTTAGGGGCCGTTTGGTACGAGGAGTTTATAGTTTTCATATTACTAGGAAAGTTGAAGAGGGTAATCTAATAGTCTGGAACTTACATCATTGTGTTTGGTTGTGCACTATAATCTTATATATGATTCCTGAGAATATCACTTTCGTGTTTGGTTGTGCATAGGAATCTGTTAAGTTTTCATATTTTCATAAAATTAATATGATAATATATTTTATCAAAATAATTTATAAACAACTTTACTCATGAAATAATTTTTAACAAATTTAAAAAAATACATCTATTGAATACTAGAATCAAGTATAATTTTTAAAATTACAAAAATACCCTTATTTTATTTTTAATAATATTTCATTTGTTATTTTAAACTTAAGTAATGATATAAAGGTTTTACAAATCAATTTATTTAAATAAACAAATATTATTTATCATTTTATAGTTTGATATGTGTATATTTGTTTTTATATTATAAGCTTCAAAAATAAAATAAGTCATTAAGTAAAAAATTATTGATTTAAGAATTTTTTTTAAAAATAATAATAATAATTTTAAAGTGTTTCACGTTCTTGGGTATCTGAAAACCACTTGTCAGATGGGTTTTACTTGAATCTAGAATCAATAAAAGTTAAAACCCATGAGTACAGATTCCTAGGTTTGAAAAACTCAAACCCAGAGAAAGTGTTTAGATTCTCATTCTCGTGTCCAGATTCCTACATACCAAACGGCCCCTTACACTCTTTACATTCCCATATAACCAAATAACTCTTTCTCTTTTGTTGTAGCTTGGTTGATGAGCAATAATACTGAACAACCAAATGGAGAATTTGATTATGGTTCAGGACATGTCAACCCTGTACAAGCTATAAATCCAGGACTTGTTTATGAAGCTTTGGAAGGTGACTACATAGATTTTCTATGCAGCATTGGCTATGATGATAAGAAAGTTAGGCTTATATCAGCAGATAACAGCAGCTGCCCCCAAAACTCAGACAAAGGATCACCAAAAGATCTCAATTACCCTTCAATGACAGCCGAAGTTGCGCCAGGAAAATCGTTTAGTATTCAGTTTCGCAGAAGAGTTAAGAATGTTGGTCAAGCAAACTCCACTTACAAGGCCACAATCTACTCAAAATCACTAACTGGTATCAAAGTAGTGCCTGAAGTTCTTTCTTTCCAGTCACTGAATGAGGAGAAGTCTTATGATGTGATTGTTAATGGAAGTGGTTTATCAGATAATTCTATGGTGTCTGCATCATTGGTTTGGTCTGATGGCATTCATAGTGTTAGAAGTCCAATTGTAGTGCACAACTTAAAATGACCAACTTCAAGCCAAATGGGAGTCTAAGTTTAGATTGATTAGTCATTCATTATATTGTATTTTTATTTATTGAACATTTATTTTTTTAGAGATACAAATATCAGTTGTAAACTTTAAAATAAGAAAAGGAAATTGGATGCTTAAGCTTCTTTTTTTCTTTCTTTCAAGGAAGTACATGTTCCAATGTCGTTTTTGTACTTAGAACACCAATCTCTCCATATCGTTTTTCAGGAATGGGCAGCTTTTTTGCACAGTAAGGAAAATAGTTTTCAATTGTTAAAAAAGAGGAGAAAAAAATCCAGATTCATCACAGCTATTTGAATAAAGATATAACGATTATATTTTAAAAAAATATATATATTATCTTTAATTTTGAATATTAGATTGTCATAATTATTTAATAGTTTTGATTGATTACTAATTTATTTATATAAAATTGAAAAATTATTAGGTAATGATTATAAGTATTTTTGCTACACGAATAAGTTGCAACTCTATTTTTTTACAAGATAGTACATAAGGTAGTTTCAAAAGACTTTCGTCAATTCTTTTTAAAAATTTCGAATAATTTAGGATGTCGAAATCAAGATTTAAATAACTTATCACATGTGTAACAAGTTGTTTGAATCATGATTTCAATATCCTAAATCATTCAAAATTTTATAAAAAATTGTAGGAGGTCCCACGTAACTACTATAGCCACCATTAGGGGTGAACAAACTCGCAAAACTCGAAAACTTGCCCGACCCGAACACCGAGAACCCACTTTTTTCAGAAAACCCGTTCATTTTGGGCCTAATCCGATCCGAACCCGACATGTGTCGAGTTGGGTTTCTAATTTTTAACATACACGAGTTCAAGTAACCCAAACCCAACCGAGTGTATTTAAAAAAAATGAAACCCTAAAAAAATCACTTTTCTTTTCTAATTTATAATTTTCTATAAACTTATGTTTTATTATTATATTTTTTTCAAAATTTTTACTAAGACCCAATTTATAAAAAAACTCAATTGAACCAAACTAATAACAAACTTTAAAAATTAAAAAAATGTAAAAAAAATGGTATTTTTGAAAAATTTGTACCAATACCCATTTTCGGTCCAAAGCCCAATTGGCCCAACCCAACCCGAAACCGACCAAACCCGAAATCCGAATTTGAACAAAAACTCGAAAATTTTGGACCGGATTTGGTACCAATTTTCTACACTCGAAACCCGTAAAACCCGAACCCGATACACCCGAAACACGAATAGATAGTGATTGAAATGGAACCCTATAAAATTTATACATCAAAATACTAAAAGTACCAATAGATAGTGATTGAAATGGTACCCTATAAAATTTATTTATATTTTATATATATATATAAAGTTTATTTGGGATCAAAAGGTTCTTCTAGTGAAGCAAATATGTGGTTCTTTCTGTAAATCTATTTTCTTCAATAATTAACTTCAGGAGTCATAAATCATAATGATTGCCAATTATATTTATTCTTCTATTTCATCTGTAAATTTGTGCTGTATGTACTTTTTTTATCATGGAAATAATGAAGATAAAAATACAAACACAAACAACAACATAAAGACATACAAATCAACCAACTAGGCTAACAAAGAACAAACAACCAGAAAAAAAACACCAGTTCCAACTGGTGACAGTAGAATGTGCTTAATAATACACCAATAAATGTTAGATATAATTTTTACAAGACAAGTTGAATCTGAATATCTGATACATAATTCTTACTTTTAAAAGCAATTTCACTTAAAAAAAATTGATAGTATTATTAGTGATATTTATTTGTGGTATTTTCATAAAAATAAAATAAATGCTTATTATGAAGTAAATAATATTGCACAATTGTCTTGCTCTAATATTAAATGGTTTATACTTTTTTGGACCCTGTATTTTTTTCCATTACCTGTTTGGACCCTGTATTTTGACAAATTAGTTTTTGGACCCTATGTTTTGTAAAATGATTAAAATAGAACCCTAAACTTGATTTTTGTCAATGTTTTTTCAACTAATATCACAAATTATTTACCAAACTAATAATTCAGAACAAAAATAAAATCATTCTGCTTAAAAACTGTGTTATTATATTCAATTTTTTTTTTATTAAAATTGAGTTTATGGTTCTATTTTAATAATTTTACAAAACATAGGGTCCAAAAAGTAATTTGTCAAAACACAGGGTCTAAACAGGTAATGAGACAAAATACAGGGTCCAAAAAAATATAAACCCAATATTAAAACTTACCCAAAAAGTGAGAGGAAAGAAAATTTAAGACAGAAAAGTGGAGAGAATGTTAAAATGAGTGTGTTTGGTAGGAAAGAAAAATGAGTGGAAAAAAAAAAAGTGCACTGGAAAAAAAATAGCAGTGGGATCCACCAAAATCTATCTTTCCAAAAGTGGAGAGAAAATGGAAGAGACAAAAAAATATCTTAGTAAATTACCAAATCACCCTTACTAACAATTATCAAAATTAAAATTACATAAATAAAATAGTAATTTTCATAACACAAAATTTTCTTTTCTTCTTATTTACCAAACAACATTCTTTTTTTTCCTTTATATTTTCTCTCCATATTTTTCCATCTCTCTTATTTTCCTTCCAAACTACCAAACATAGTGTAGTTTGAGAAAAAATTTCTTCCTATTTTATGTGGTTTTGATGATAATAATAAAATAATAATAATGAGCCAAAATTTTCCAAATGTCACCCGAAGGAACAGCATTAAATGGTTCTACATATAGTTGACCCTTTCAAATTGAGGAAAAAAAAATCAAATTTAAATAAATAAAGCTTAATATTAATTAAATTTTCAGAGTAAATTCATTAAATGTTTTGTCTTTTTTAATGATGCGTGACATATATTATTTTAAAAATAGTTTTTTTTTTATATATATATATATATATTATCATTTGTTAAGCAAATATTCAATCATAGTATATCTTAACGCTGGCATTTTCAAATAATGCAATCAGTGTACTGATTGTATTGGGACCCTTTTTTTTTGTGACTTTGTGTTTGTGTGTTGGTAGATTTTGTTGTCGTTTTCAGAGATACATGTCGTTTGACTTTCGTACGACTGTCGTTTTTAAGTTGTCGTTTCCTATTGCTTTTCCCTGAACTCTCTCTAATATATCCTAATATTTCTGCATGTATATATATAAATGTTTTATACTTTTTTGGACTCTGTGTTTTGTCCCATTACCTGTTTGGACCTTGTGTTTTGACAAATTATTTTTTGGATCCTATGTTTTGTAAAATTGATAAAATAGAACCCTAAACCCGATTTTGGTCAATATTTTCTCAACTAAAATCACAAATAATTTACCAAACTAATAATTCAAAACAAAGATAAAATTATTCTGCTTAAAAACTGTGTTGTTATATTCAATTTTTTCTTCATCAAAATTGAGTTTAGAGTTTTATTTTAACTATTTTACAAAACATAGAGTCCAAAATATAATTAGTCAAAACACAGGGTCCAAACAAGTAATGAGACAATAGACAGATCCAAAAAGATATAATCTCGTATATAAATCATCATATATATCATCTTAGTGTTTGTGTTTTGGTAGATTTTGTTGTCGTTTTCAGAGATACATGTCGTTTGGCTTATTGATTTAGCAAAATGCTACTCGTATATTCGATTTTCATACGACTGTCGTTTTTAAGTAACATTGTCGTTTCTTTATTGCTTTCCCTAATATTTCTGCATGTATAAATCAACTGCCATCAAAGGGCAATCGAACATGGGAACTTCTTAATCATTATATGATGATAAAAATAATGATGAGATTATAGAGAATTGGTCAGAATATATTGTGTTATTGTTTGATCATCATCAGAATATGCCAAAGAAGACTTTTTTTTCTTATTTTTGACTCCCAAAATATGAGACTAGTCCACTTGAATAATGGGTTGTTAAGTAATAAGTAGCACTACTACTACTACTACTAGTAGTTCAACTAGTGCTGATCTCTATGTATAGTCTCATTCTCGAAGTGTTTTTATCACAACATGGTCCACTTGAGCAACCTCACTCGTGAGTGGATTTCAATATGTTTGGTCTATATAATAATGTCACACTACACTAAATTTATATATATAGACAAAGTTAGTATAGAAAAAACATGATGATGGGGTTGCCAACTAAGGCTGTTAAGTTAGAGGTTGCAACCCTAGAATTTGTCTATCTTAAATAACATGGACATTTAATGTATTTGTCTCTTGCTGTAAATGATCAATATCTCTCTGATACATTTATCTCAGAATAATGTTGGGTTTTGATAATCTGTCAACTATACACACTCCAACACTAGCTCACTCACTGACAAAACCAACTTAAATATTGTCGTTTGTCTTACCTTCGAACTAGTGTTGTTACTACTTACAATCTTATCTAGTAATAATACTTGTCTGTTCATAACTTTGCTAGCTATATTAGAAGAAAATGAGATTAGAAAATGTACTTAAAAAGTACCAAAAAGAGTACATAAGGATACTTAAGAAATCTTATGGTTGATGCAACAATTTCGTCTTTCTAAATCGGGAAGTATTCAGCGTCAAACTTTGGTTCTCCGGTCCTTCTCCGTCAATGTAGATGACTCTAATGATTGTCGAACTGTCTAGGAGTACCTCCAAAAAAGACAGTTTAATACTTAAGTTAAATTCTGATCCCCTTATCAGAATGAGAACATGGTATTTAGAGTAAGAAACGTTAGGGGTTAGTCGGTTAAATCTATTCCCTGATTGGTTAGAGGAGCAATTGAATTTCCCTCTGAAATGCTTTCAGACCTTCTAATCTGACATCTGTTGATAATATACAAGTTAGTAGATAATCACTATCACATTTCGAAACCAATTTGACTAATGTGTTCGTACTTGTTTTGTTTCCCAAGACAACAATAATAATAATAACATAATATGTATACATACATTATAGAAAGGGATGAATATAGATATAGATATAGATATAGGTATATAGCTAGGTCAATCCCAGTTCGAATATGATATATCGATGCATGAGTCGACAGAAGCATGTGAAAGAGCAGAGTCTGGTTTTGTTGAAAACTATACAATGGCTGATGAAAGAAGAAGAGAAAGTAGGGCCTTGTGATGGGATTGTTGGCAAGGAAGTATGGTGACCATCCCATGTGTTTTTTTTTTTACTATTATTAACAGTAAATATTGTCTACAAATTGAATGGGATATGGAACTGGAAGCCTCTTAAAATCGAAACCCATCAAAAGAAAAACGACAAAAAACAAAACATCTGATCTGATAATAAGCAACTAAGTCGTTAAGTGCGCCAAGTGATGTGATGAGCTTTCCATAACGAAATCTATCAGATTTAGTTTTACTGTATTTGGAAACGCTTTGTTGGTTCACTACTCATGGAGAATTATTGGTAAAACACTATCTTTCTTGGGACAATTGTGACGACACATTAGTATGTCCAGCATTAGAGCACTCCCAGTCCATGAGTAATTAAAATATCTCATTTTTTCAAAAAATTTGAAGAAAAATAAATAAAAGATACTCCCATCCAATGGGGTGAGCTAAAATGCATACCAAGTGTATTGGAATAATTGTAAGATTGTTGAGCCATTATTAAGAGGGAATATACTTATTTGGTACCCTGTATTTTTTGCAAAGTATCATTTTGGTACCCTCTGTTTTCAATAATGCTCATATGGTACCCTGCATTTTAAAATCGTACATATTTGGTACCCTAAACTCAGATTTGATAGATAAAATTTTGTCAATATGATCAAACTGTCATCAGTTATATGTAATTATAGGGTACCATATGAGCATTATTGAAAACAAAGGGTACCAAAATGATACTTTGCAAAAACATAGGGTAACAAATGAGTATATTCCCTTAATAAGAATATAGGTATCTCCACTAATCATCAATTAGTTTTTAGATAAAACCCTATGAATTTTGTCATGGTATCATGAGTCGATTCTTTAGTGGCCGACATCCAATCTAAAGAAACGCTTGAGATCCGTATAGTGCAAAAAAACACTTGGAATTTAAAAAAATATGTGAGCTGAAAAATGACCACCTGTGATTAGATGATTCAAGATTGGTGAGCGAAAAATCGTAACCATCTTGAGGGGAGATATTAAAGTATGATGTCCCACATAAAATAAGTGTAACAATATTAAGTCATTAATAAGAACATATGTAACTCCACTAATTACCAATTGATTTTTAGACGGAGTCTCCTAATTTTTGTCATATTATACCTCACCGTGAATTCTTCTTTACATGTGTTCAGTTCATCTTTAAAAATATTTTGTCATAAGTGTAAGAATATTGGGTCATTAATAAGAATATGAGTAACTCTACTAATTACCAATTAGTTTTTAGATGAAGTATATCATGAGCCAATTTCCTAGCGGGCATCCAATCCGAAGAAACGTTTGAGATTCGCATAGTGCAAAAAAACACTTGGAATCTAAAAAAATAAGCGAGCTGAAAAATAGTCACTTGTGATTAGATGATTCAAGATTGGTGAGCGAAAAATCGCCACTATTTTGAGGGGAGATATTGGAGTATAGTGTCCCACATGAATTCTTCTTTACATGTGTTTAGTTCATCTTCAAAAATATTTTATTCTTTTTTTTTTCACTCTCCATTTTAATTCTTTCTCTTTTCTTGTACAGAATAAAGTAAAATAGAAAGAAAAAAAATGAAATTTTGATAATATATTTTGAAGAATAAAGTAGAACATTCATATCAGTAGTGCCCAGTATTCATTAATACATCTCAACTCTACCATAATAAAATAAAATATTATAACTACATATTATTAATACATTTTTAACTCTACAAAATTAAATTACCATGTAGACACTTATGTTAATGTGGTATATATAATACACAATCATTTTTAACATGTCTTTTTAATTGTTATATGAATAAAAGTTATAATATTTTTATGTGTGACCAATTATTATAATATGATATTTTTAAAAATCTAACACATTTTTAATTTTACTAGATACAAGTAATGTACAATTCATGTATCCTTATTTTTATTTATAGAATTTATTAATTATTTTTATTAAATTCATATTAATGTCATATAAATTTCAAATAAATATCATGTTTTAATTAAATAATTTATTTATTTTTATTTAAGTTTTATGTTTGTTTTAGTTTTTGAATTTGAGGTGAATTCAAGAGATTATATATTATATATTATATGTTTAATGTAATATTAAATATTATACGTAGATTTTAAATTTAAGTTTGTTGCTAGTTTCAATTTGTTAGCTAATTGATAGTAGATTATATTATATGTTTAACATGATATTGTTCTAATAAGTGAGTTTAAGTTTAAATAAATTTTATTTAAGTTATAAAACGTATGATTTTATTATTTTTAAATAATTATCATTATAAAATATCTAAAAATATCATATTTTAATTTGTTTAATCATTTATTATTTTTAAATAATTATCATTGTAAAATATCTCAAAAATATTATATTTTAATTTGCTTAATTATTTATTATTTTTAAATAATTATAATGGTAAATATCTTAAAAATATCCTATTTTAACTTTTTTAATTAATTATTTTATTTTATTTAAGTTTAAGTGATATTTACAAACTATTGTTAAATATAAGAATATTCTGTCAAAATTAACATTAAAAAAATAAAAAACCATTAAAACAAAAAAATTCCGTTATGTACACACTTTTTATACAGAAGAGATATGTGATAAAGAACTGTGTCGATCATGTGTATTAAAAAGAGCCTTGGCCCCCAAAATTAAACAAATATACATTATATAATATTTTCTTTAAAATTTTATATATTTGGTCCTCTCAATTATTTTATATTTAACATTTCCAAATTATATTCACACCTCGTTCTAGTTATCATCAAACATAATCTTACAAATTTTCTCAATCACATTATTTATTTCAACTTTTTCATTAATCATATTAAAATGTGGAGAAAAAAAAAAGAGTTGGAAAATATATGAAATGATATTTTGAAAATTACAGAACTTCACTTTTTTCTTTTCTTTTCATTTTCTTGCAATCAAGATTATTAGTAGAAATGTCTCTATACAAGGGTTTGTGGTTGTGAAATTTTTAGAGATGGGACTGTCCAATTGAGTTGAATACTAAACCCTTTTCATTTCATTTCCTTTTTTTTTCTTTTTTTTTTATATATATATATATTTTTGTAAAGGACCAATCATTTCCTTTTTTTCATTTCATTTTCTTTTTTTTTTTGTACTGGAGAAACTCATGTGGGGTGTTTTCTAGACTTGTATGAAATCATGTCCTTCCTAGCTAGGTTAGGCCAGTTGAGTTAGTACACTTTGATTTTATTAAGGAAAAAACTGATATAATTAACTACAAAGCCTTTATCTTCTCACAGTCTATATCAATGTCATTTCTTTGTGTTTTTGGTACACAACACAAAATAATTTTGATTAATTAGTCTTGGAAGTATCTACTTTGAGATTATTGTTCTCCAATCTTTGTGCTTCTTTTTTTAATTTGAATATATCACTTGTGGATCTTATTAATACACACTTTATTATTCTTCTCCTCTTCTTATTTTTGTGTTACATTTCGGAAACATTATGACTACCTTTGTGAAAAAAGGCCTTTATTATATCCAATTTTGGAGACTAAACTCAAAATGTTGGATTAGAAGAGTTAGTCAATAGTACTCTCTATGCCAACTCTAAGGGATCTCAACCACTCAATATATATATATAAAAAGAACGACTGCAACACATTCACATTTTTGACAATACCGATGCAGCTTGGTTATGTTTTCTATACTTCGATAATTTTTTTTCAATTTTTTTTATATGACAGTGCACATTATAATCATTTAAGATAACTTACAAATTTTCAAGAAATTCTGAACAAGGTTCAAATAGTTAACTTTTACACGCGTATACAAAAAAATTAAGCACGCGTGCAACAAGCTGTTTGAACCTTGTTTTCGGTACCATAATTTATTCGGAATTTCTTGAAAAATTGTAGGATGTTCTAAATAGCTACAATGTACACCGTCATATAAAAAAAATTTGGGATTATATCTCTCCAAGTACCAAAAATAGTAAAATGATGCACCAGTATTGTCAAAAAAATAGATGGGTTGAAGTCGTTCCCTATATATATATATATATATATGTGTGAGAATTTTCATTTTTTATTACTTAGCTAAGGACATATCCATAGCCACATATCACATATGGCTTATAATTAATACCCTCATATGAGATTTTCATTTGCCTAACTCAATCTAATTGTTAGCTTTAATGTTCTTCTAAGTTGTTTATTTATTCTTTTTATGGTTTTTAAACTTTGTATATCTAAATTTGAGAGTTCAAAAGCTCTAAAGTTTGAATTGTACTCGTAACATAATTTAGCTTAATTTCCCAATAATAGTAGTATTTTAGATGTAGTACTTTTTTGGGAGTTGAGACGTCTTATTGCAAACTATAATATGTATTATTTATTATTATACACATACAATGTACAATAGTACCAATCCAAAAAGAGTACAACATATCTCATAATGCTAATATATATATATAAATATATTTGTATATATATATATATATATGCATACATATATATCCACAGCCACATATCACATATGGCTATAAGTACCCTCGTATGAGATCCAGCTACCTAATAACTCAATCTCATCAATCTTATGTGTATACTCAGTTTTAGAAACATTTGAATCCCCTCCCCAAAGTCAAAATAAATATAAAAAATTAAAGTCAACGTGTGAACCTAATATTAATATAAAAATAAATATAGTCAAATCATTAAAACTAATTAGAACTAATATAATAGTGAGCAGAACAACATCAAAACGGTGTCGTGGTGTAGTTGGTTATCACGTCAGTCTAACACACTGAAGGTCTCCAGTTCGAACCTGGGCGACGCCATTATTTGATTTTTTAATTTCTTCTTTTTCTGGTTCAATAAATACTTATATATAAGTATTGAGATTAACTTTTTTAATTAAGTTTAAATCTTGGATAACTAAAAATGCTAATCTCCAGAGAAGATCTTTCTGTAACATTGATGAAGAAGACTAAGAGCTTCACTTAAATGGCTCTCTCTCTATCTCCATGTGGGGTGCATAGAGAGGACTTGTAAATTAAACTAATTTTAAATAAGATTTGAGTTGGTCAACCTCATAATAATAATAATAAAAAAGAATAACATTAATGATGATTGTGATAATTTGAACAATGATAAGAGAATTGGTAACAGGTGTCCAATCAATATCACAAGGATGTGTTATATCGTTATTGGTATAATTTAATATTGGGTCTTATATATTTGAATTTTATAAATATTATGGGGTATTACTAACTAATTATTGGGTAACATCTCATGTGAGATACTGAGCAATGAAGACCTTAAAGTGTCAAATAATAACACTCAAATAATAATGTCAATAACTTATTAATACCAATTAGAAGGAGTTGAGAATTGTCATCAGACACCAATGGTACTAACACTACTTGATACTTGATGTCGTATAGCAATTTAATATTGAATTTTATGAGATTGATATTAAATTATATCAATTTGTATCAAGTGGTGTGGAATACGATTGTACTCGTACCATCGTTGGAAGGAGTTAGGTTAGAATAGGGTAAAGGTGAATTTTATGAGACTGATAGTAAATTATATCAATATGCATCAAATGGTGTGGAACACGATCGTACTTGTACCATTGTTGGAAGGAGTGAGGTTAGATTAGGGCAAAGGTGAATTTTATCAGACTGATATTAAATTATATCAATCTGCATCAAATGGTGTGGAACACGATCGTACTCGTACCATTGTTGGAAGGAAAGATGTTAGATTAGGGCAAAGGTGAATTTTATAAGACTAATATTAAATTATATCAATCTGCATCAAATGGTGTGGAGCACGATCGTATTCGTACCATTGTTGGAAGGAGTGAGGTTAGATTAGGGCAAAGGTGAATTTTATTGGACTGATATTAAATTATATTAATCTGCATCAAGTGTTGTGGAGCACGATCGTACTCATACCATTCTTGGAAGGAGTGAGGTTAGATTAGGACAATGGTAAATTTTATCGAAATGATATTAAATTATATCAATCTGCATCAAGTGGTGTCGAACACAATCGTGCTCGTACCATTGCCGGAAGGAGTTAGGTTAGATTAGGGCAAAGGTGGCGGCCTGGAAGGTAGTATAGAATTGGGTTCCATTGTCGTTTTATGAAGGGACCTACCCATTTGATCATGGAGGATTTATGGGCAACTTGACAATCTTAGAACATTGAATCACAATCCCAACCCCTTCTAATCACCCTTCATTCTCAACCTATTTATTATATGTATTCTTTTTCAATGATTATTATAATCACCAATCAATGAGAAAATTTAACAACACAAATAAATTTTGAGAGAGAAATGTTTGATCTTGATTATTGCTTTTATTGAAGTATAGTACAAAGAACAGTAAAAGGAAAGAACAAAAGAAAGAAATAATAAAAGTAAAAGCCTCGTCATCCTCAGATTACAAAATGCCCGAACACCTCTAAGAGTTAAAAACGATCAAAACAAAAATCTACTAAAAAAAAAATTAATAATAATAATAATAATAATAATAATTGGGCCTTTGGAGAGGGCTATTACTGTGCTATGTGTTCCAGTTTTTTTGGGGTTAATTTTCTTCTTCTTCTTCTTCGTCATCATCTTCTTCTTCTGTAATATACAGTATTTGTTTACGTTGTTGTTATACACCTCAACTAAACAATTAGTGAGAATTGGGTTATTATTATTTTTTGATTTTGATTTTGATTTTTTGGGATTTTTCTTCTCCTTCTTCTTCTTCACATTTGAGATATGCAACGTCTGTGACAAGCTGTGGTTCTCTTGGGTTGTTGTCTGGTTTCAAGTTTCCAGACCTTGCCAATATCTTGAGCTATTTTAATGGCGTCTGAGGAAGCACCAGAGAGCCCTCTCCTTGTGAACCCAACTGCGTAAAGACCAGCATTTCCCTTCCAACCTTGTGGAAATGGGGCTTTGGGGAATCCATTTTTGGAGAAAAATTCACCTTCCTGATTCATAGCAAAACAAAAATAAAATCAGTATAAATGAATAAAAACGACTATGATCGAAGAAAGCTTTTTTGGGCTTTCCTCTGTTTTTGAAACTAAAAACAGAGTAACTTTTTTTCAGAACGTTTTCTCACCTGAAGCCATGAAGGAACGTTGCTGCGATAACCAGTGGCGAGAATGACTGAGTCAATGTCGAGAGTTTTGCCATCGACGAGTTCGACTTGGTTACGTGTGAATCTCTTGATTCCGGCGACGACTGTAATATCTCCGGATTTGATCTTTTCTAATGTTCCAATGTCTAAAACTGGGGTCTTTCCTTCTGTGTTTTTTAGTGTTAATGGACCTGTTGAAGGTCTTTTTAGACCATATTTTTCAATGTTTCCAAGAACCAACCATGACAAGAACAACAGGAGCTTGTCTACGAGCCAGAGTGGGAGCCATGCCATTAATAAAACTGCCAGTTCGAATGTTGATTTTCTGAAAATTTCTCTGGGCAAGATATGAACCTGAATAAGATAAACAGAGAGAATCTGATTAGAACACAAAAACTCAAAAGATAGCATTTCAGTCAAAGAGAGAACTGTTTTTCTTTTCATCGAATACTCACCGAGCTTCGAACCACCATTGAAGGTAAGGCATTGTGGTTGCAGAGATCAAGAGAGAGCTCCATCCCGGAATTCCCACAACCCACGACGAGAACTTTCTTTCCCCTGTACTTCTCGCCGGACTTGTACTCACAAGCGTGCTCAACTTCACCGGCGAACTCAGAGAGTCCGTCGATTTCAGGGACGACACACTCGGCATTTTCTCCGGTAGCCACAATCAACCACCGGCAAATGTACTCAACCTCAGACCGACCAGCCTCGTTAGTGGTCGATGTCTTAACACGCCAGAACCCGCTCGTCTCGTCGTACCTGGCGGACTGAACACACTCGTTGAACTGGGGTTTGATCTCGAAGTGACTAGCGTAATCCTCAAGGTATTGAATGAATTGTTTCTTAGAAGGGTACTCGGGAAACTCTTCTGGGAAAGGACGCTTGGGGAGTTGACAGAACTGTTTTGGAAGATGAAGTTTAAGCCTGTCGTACGTTCTTCTCTGCCACAACGAAGCTATACAATCGGCTCTTTCGAGCACCACATAAGGTACGCTTTGTTCTTTAAGACAAGCCGCCGTGGCCAGTCCCGATGGCCCAGCTCCGACTATGATCGGACCGTTGATCAAAATGTTCCGTCGGTTGTTGACGAAATCTTGGTTATCAAGAAGACGAAATAGATTCTCCATACTTCTTGTGTTGTTGACTTTTCTTTTGCTGTTCTTCTGAAGCTTTGATTTTCAGAGAATGAGAGAGTTTTTGATTTGATGATGAGATTTTTGAGCTTGGTTTTTGAATGAACAGGAAGGGTTGTGGTGATGGTCCTTATATAGGGAGTTGAATAAGAGAGAAAGATAACACATGGGAAAGAGTTAATGCGCGTAGAGTGTTATTCTTCAAAAATCATTAGTCTATAGGTACCTTTTTCTTTATATTAATTATTTTTTAATGTCAACATTTTATTATTATTATTATTATTATTAGATCTTTACTATATTATTATACTTTTCATTAAATGTTAAACATTGATTATTCTGTTTAATTTCATTTTGGGGTGAGAAAGAAGTTGTGTACAAATTAAGATAGTGAAATTTATTACCACTACTACACTGTCCGGACTAAGCTCACGTTTGATTAGAGTGAATAAGAATGAGAAAAATAATATAACAACACAGTTTTTAAGCAGAATAATTTTATTTTTGTCCTGAATTGTTAGTTTGGTAAATTATTTGTGATTTTAGTTGAGAAAATATTGACCAAAATCGGGTTTAGGGTTCTATTTTAACAATTTTATAAAACATAGGGTCCAAAAAATAATTTATCAAAACACAGGATACAAACAGGTAATGAGACAAAACCAAGGTCCAAAAAAATATAAACCCTAAAAAAAAAATTAGTAAAAAAATTATTTTCAATCTTGCATTAGAATGTTCTTTCTTTTTATTTTTAAATATAATAGTTATTCTACTAGAATAGTAAAAAACAATTATATTAAAATAACATTCTAATACTTTAAAATGCAACCAAACAAAAAAATAAAATAAAAATTAATTATTTTCCATTCCATTTTATTCCGTTACTCCATACAAACATCACCTAAATTGAACGGTATTTTTGAGAGGTAACTAAATTATATCTCAATTATTAATAATAATAGTTTCATGGGATTAAAGAGAGAGAGAATTAGAGCATAGCATTGAAAATGACATGCCATCCTCATCTGATTCTATTGGGCCCACAGAAAATTTGAAAAGCCCAAAGAGTTATTTTGATTATTATTTTTTAAATAATTAGATGGTGAGTACGTGGCAGGGGAGTGAGCTGAGTAGGACATATATTACCAGTGTGCCCACGTGGAATTGGATTAGCCGAATTGGAATTGGGTCCTCTAAGGGCTGATAACGTCACCTCTCTCACTCACCATGTTGGGCCCCCACAAGCATTGGGATTGCGACTTGTAAGGCTGTTCCGGCCCACAAAGCCCATTCCGCCAACCTTCATTCCACACCATACTATAACTGACCCCACCACATCAGAGCACACTTGTCATATACTTCTTCTTAGCTACCTTCCATTTCCACTCTACACTGCTTTCTACCTTCCAACCAAATAAGCTTCGTATATATATAAATATATATATATACCAATATATATAAATGAGAATTCTATTACAGGGGCTTTATTTTAAGTCCTACCGATAAGGCTTTTAGTGTTCTTGACCCGTAAACAGTTTTCAGCGAGATTTTTTTTTATGACCGTATATATTGTAGCTATTTAGAGCATCCTGCGAAGTTTCAAAAAATTCCGAATAGTTTACAGTACCGAAAACTAGGTTCAAACATGTCGATTTCCACGCGCATAAAAAAAATTAGTCACGCGTGCAACAATATGTTTAAACCAAGTTTTCGGTACTGTAAACTATTCAGAATTTTCTGAAAATCGCACTGATGCTCTAAATAGCTACAATATACACGGTCATACAAAAAAGTCGCGCCGAAAACTGTTCACTGGTCGAGAAACACTGAGAGCCCTACGGTATGACTCTTTTTGAAAGCCCTACCAAAGAAATTTCCTATACATATATATATACCAATATATATAAATGATAATTCTATTATAGGAGCTTTACTTTAAGTCCTACCGATAAAACTTTTAGTGTTATTGACTCGTGAACAATTTTCAGCGAGATTTTTTTTTATGACCGTATATATTGTAGCTATTTAGAGCATCCTGCACATTTTCAGAAAATTCCGAATAGTTTACAGTACTGAAAACTAAGTTCAAACATGTTATTGCACGCATGACTAATTTTTTTATGTGCGTAGAAGCAACTTGTTTGAACCTAGTTTTCAGTGCTGTAAACTATTTGGAATTTTATGAAAATTTGCAGGATGTTCTAAATAGCTACAATATACACGGTCACAAAAAAATATCGCGCCGAAAACTGTTCACGGGTCGAGAAACACTGAGAGCCCCACCGATAGGGCTTAAAGTGAAGCTCATATAAAAGAATTGTCCTATATATATAGGGAGCAACTATTGTATCTTTTTTTCTATTTTTAACACCTGAATAGATATAATCACAATTGTTTTTATATGATGGTGTACACTGTAGATATCTAGAACATCCTATACATTTTCAAGAAATTACGAATAAATTATGGTACTGAGAATAGGATTCAAACTGTCTGTTGCACACGTGTCTATTTTTTTGTGAACACCTATAAAATTTCACAGTTTGAACCATTTTCGGCTTCGTAAACTATTCAACCAGGGACTACAATGCATCTATTTATTTCACATATCTATATACACATTATAGATTTTTTTTATATATATATACAATGCATATATATACATTAACATATCATAATGTAATAAAATCTAAGTGTTATTTATGGAAATCAATGGCATTGGAATACAGTTCAGCCTAGTGGAATTATGTTGTTGTTATTATAAGGTGTGATATTAATTAATAGAATTAATTATAAAGTTGATCATCTCAGTTTATTCTTTAATTATTAACACAACTCTCATGATCATATCACTATAGCTAATAATTATAATTAATTAATTAATTAATTATATATAAAAGAGGGGTACGACTTCGGGTTTGAACAATAGGAGCTAGAAATATAGATATATATTTTAAAACCTAATTTATATAGGCAAAAAGCTCAGTGCATGCAGTTATATATATACATATATATATATATTATATGTGGATACCTTTTTCGAAGCAATATTGGGGAACTGTAATGCATTCCAAATAAAATGAACCACAATCATTCTGCTTTAGAGGATGAACTTGTACTTTAATCTTATATATATATATACATATACATATATACATACATACACATATATATAAATATAATTAATACATGATATATCAGCAAACCCTAGAGGTTGGTTCAGAGATTACGTGGAAGATGCATGCAGCTTTTGTAGTTGTGTCATACAAATAATCCCAGTTCGCCACGTGTCCTCACTCTGGTTAAGCAATGTGGATTTCGAGCTTTTATTATTATTATTATTGTTAAATATGATCGTGAATAATTAGGATTTCTAGGTTTAGGGTTTGCACTTTTGTTGATGATCATGTACAAAGCTAGCTATAGGGCCTGTCAAAGTGTGTGTATATATATATATATATATTTTAATTAATTAATTAAACTTTATCATCAGCTAACAATAGAAGTCATATATATATATATTTACAGAAATAGATGTATATAGAATTATGGATATAGGTGTGCCCCACTCACCCACTTGGAGGGTCTATATATCTCGATTGAATTTAATTTAAAATAAATTAAATTTTAAAAAAAAAAAATCATGGGGAGGAGAGAGGGAGGCATGTGCAGTAGTGCATGAAACCTTGAATAATTCTATAGAATTTTCTCTGCTTTTCATGAAAAGATTGGGAGCTATGAGTTTGGCGTTTATAAGGTTTTGCATATTTATATATATATATACATATATTTATATAATAATTTGTTATATTTTCTTTTTCGAAATGAGTTGAGTATCATGATTCATCATATCATTCCCACTTTATTACTCTACTAGTCATTCGAACTATACCTAGCCAAGGCCATTTTTAATATATATATATATATAAATATTTATAAGAACAAAAAAATAAAAGAAACCCTCCAAATGCAACATAACAAAAGTTATATATATTGTGTTATATATATATATATATATATATACCCCATGCATGATATGATTTGATAGATATAAGTGTTTTTTTGTTATCCCCGTGTAGCTTAATTCCAACCAGCCTTGCAAATCCCACTGCCAGCTTGGATATTATATATATATATATATATATATTTATAGCTTTCTACTTTAAGAATGAGATTGACTGTTTTCTATATTTTCTCACACTTTCTTTTTTCAACAAAAAAAATTATTCTCTTCTTTTATAGCAAGATCCTAGGGCTTTCATCGATGTTATATTTAATATATATACATATAGCTTTCTATATGGGACGTCCATCGAAACTTGCTAATTAGAAGCTCAATAAATCTATACACATAGCTTTTTCTTTATATATATATATATATATAAATAATGACATATTTTTTTAAAAAAAAATTTACACTCCAGCCTAATTTTAATAATTCGTTATAAAATAGTCTGTTTAAATTTAGATAGGTAGTCGAAAATTTAGACAAGTAGTCTAAAAATTCAAACAAAAAGTCAAAAAAATTTAAACAATTAGTCAAAAAATTTAGACAACTAATTAAATGTTAGACTGAAGTAGTTTTATCACTTTAAAAAAGATGTCATTTTCACTAATTTCTCCACACTTTTCTTTTTTCAAAAATATAAAATAAAATTATTCTCTTCTTTTATAGCAAGATCCTATATAGGGCTTTCATCGATGTTATATTTAATATACATAGCTTTCTATATAGGACGGCTATCGAAACTTGCTAAGAAGCTCAATATATCTATACACATAGCTTTTTTTTTTTATATATATATATATTTATTCTTTTTAATATATATATATAAGTGTACGTACATAAATAATGGTTATAAATATCTATAATAATAATTAATTATATGTAAGTTTAAACGAGCCCTTTTTTCTTAAAATCTATAATGAGTTTCGGTCACGCGTAAAGCAAAGTTCAAGAAAAGTGAAATCATGAGAATATCACTTGCTTTCCAAGAAATTCATATAAATTTATAAAATAATATTTTTACATATAATGCGTAGCTATATAAGAACATAAACTATGATTAATTATGTATATAATTATTTTTGGTAGAATATCTTAGTTTGCCAACTTCACACAGCAAAGCAGAAAGCTATTAACTCGATCATGCATGAGCTATGGGAAGTGGGAATGGCGGTGGCTTTTCACATAAAAATATTAGTATTAATATATATATAGGATATATATCATAGCATATCTATATTTATATATAGGTTTTGGCTTCGAAGCTAATTAATCTTCTAATCAATATGATAGAGCATTAGTACTATATATAGTCTTATATAATCGTCGGTGGAGGAGCATATGTTATGTTCAAACGATATTTATTATTATGTATAGCTATATATATAGCTAGGGTTACTATGTTTTGAGTAGATATAGTAATTATAATATCAACTTTATATAATATAAGAATATCAAAGGTGTTTTTGTTAAAATTGCTTTACCTAATTTTCTGTACAATGATGCTTATGTTGTCACATCATTAATTATAATATTTTTTTAATTTATGATATAATAGTTCAAAAAACAAAATAAAAACTCTTTCTAGAATAAATATTTTTTCGAAAAATTCAATTGGAATAGAAATTATTTGTGAGGTAATAATTTAAGATTCAAATTTGTATTATAACAAAAGAAAGAACAAAACTTGTATAATTCCCTAATTATCTATATCAACATAATAAATTTGACAAGGTAATTTTTTTTTGGTGTCAATGTGTCATATATATTTATATATATTAGATACAAATAACGTGCATATTGCACATTTACTTACTTTTATTTATAGAATTTATTAATTATTTTTATTAAATTTATAGAATTTAAGTTTCTTGCTATTTAAAAAAAAAATTATTGTTAATTCACAGTAAATTATATTATATATTTAATATGATATTATTTTAATAAGTGAATTTAAGTTTAATTAAATTTTATTTAAGTTGTAAAAAGTATGATTTTATTATTTTTAAATAATTATCATTGTAAAATATTAAAAAAATATTATATTTTAATTTGTTTAATTATTTATTATTTTAAAATAGTTATTATTGTAAAATATCTGAAAAATATCATATTTTAATTTGTTTAATTATTTATTATTTTTAAATAATTATTATTGTAAAATATCTTAAAAATATCATATTTTAATTTTTAATTTTATTTTGTTTAAGTTTAAGTATTTATAATTACAATTAAATATAAAAATATTCTGTTAAAATTAATATTAAAAAAATAAAATATTGTTAAAACTAAAAAAATTTATTATCTACGTATTTATTATATAGAAAAAATATATTAAATATGAAATACATAAAAAAAGAATATTATATTTGGATGTGTAGTGGCATTAAATATTGTGACGTAGGTATACATATAGTGAAGTGGTATACATATTGTGATGTTATCCGGATAGAATGAGTTGATCATATCACCAATAATAATAATAATAATAATAATAATAATAATAATGTGAAAAGGAAAATTGGAAAGAAAAAGTAAGTGTAGTGTAGTAATATTATTATTAATATTTGTTTGGGTTTGGAAGGTTCTGATCCGTACCATTTTTCATTTATTAATTTACAACAAACACAATTCAATTGGCTAATTTATATAAGTAAAATTGTCTGCCAAGGCTAATTTATCAATTGGATATATACCACTTTTATATAAAAAAATGTGTAATAATTGAAATTTTTGTTTTTAACAGTTTAACAGAATATTCTAAATATTTAACGGAATATATTTTTAAAATTAATTAAAAATAAAAAATTATTAATTATATTAATATAAAAATATTATTAGATATTTATTAATTATATTAATTATAAATTCAAAAGTTATAAAATATTATTATTATAATAATATTTAATACTAGATTAGATATTTATTAATTATATCCATATAAATTTAAATATTATAAAATATTATTATAATAATATATAACATATAATATATATAATCCAAATTTTTATAAAATTTTGCTACAATAAATATTTAGTAATTATATTAATATAAATTCAAATATTATAAAATATGGGAACGATTACAACGCGTCCACTTTTTGACAACATCGGTGCTGCACCTGGATAGATATAATCCCAAATTTTTTATATGACAATATACATTGTAGCTATTTAGAAAATTCTGCAAATTTTCAAGAAATTCAAAATGGTTTACGAAGCCGAAAACAATGTTCAAGCTGTCAAATTTTACACGCATACACAATAAAATAAGCATGCATGCAGCTGACAGTTTAAACCATATTTTCGGTACCATAATTTATTTAGAATTTCTTGAAAATTTGTAAGATGTTCTAGATAGATACAATGTACACCGTCATATAAATTTTTTTTGGATTATATCTATCCTGGTACCGAAAATAGAAAAATGATGCATTAGTGTTGTAAAAAAATTGAATGTGTTGTAGTCGCTCTCGTTTATATTATTATTATAATAATATTTAATACAAAACTAGATATTTAATAATTATATTAATATAAATTCACATGTTATAAAATATTATTATTACGATAATATATAATATAATAAATACATTATATATAAGTGTCGTGTGTGTACAAATAATATGATTGTGTAACTAAATAAGAAATTATAATAATATTTATCTTCTATCAAGAATAAAGAAAGTTTCTTCTCCAATCATTGAGGTGTGATTTGAATAATATCATGAATGTTTTGTAACTTAAATAGGGTAGTTTGTGATCTAAAATATTATAGTTTTATTTAAAAAAATATAATATTAGAATAAAACTAATACTTGCACCTAGTGTGTGTATATATATATATATATAAAGAGAGAGATGAAGAGTAAATACTATTTTGACCTTTGTGTTATGCAAAAATTATCGATTAGACATTCTGTTTTGTTAAATGACAATTTGAACCCTAGATTTTATAAAATGGAACAAAATATTACCCTGAGCCCGGCCGATTTTAGTTCAAATAATTTTAAGTATAATATTTCCGTCTTTGTTCATCGGTCACCTTCTCTGCCTCTTTAAACTCGTCGTATTCTTAATAATCAAATAATTGATTTTATATTTGAAGTTATTTATATCAAAATTAGGCTCAATGTATTATTTTGTTTCGTTTTACAAAATTCAGGATTCAAATTCGCTTTTAACAAAACAGATTGTTCGAAGAAGCAAAATAACATTCACCTAGATGAGCATATCTATATATTTATATTATCACAAATTAGAAGAGGTTGGTGTAGTGTGTGACGCAATATTCCTACATGGTCAACGAGAAGTGGGAGAAAATGTTATAACATTATTAATTATAAATAATTTTTGTTTTCCTTTTCGGCAATGAAAGAGAATATATGCAATAACTTAATGGCCCTAATGGAGATTAAGCATTCATTTTTTTTAATGAGGGTTAGGTTCAATTCATGATTAAAAAGGGTCCCATAAGATTTCAAGACCTTCTATATAAATATATATATAATTCATTTTGTTATATTCATCTCTCTCTCTCTCTCTCTCAAAATTTGAAGAAAAAAAAAGGCTATATATATAGAATATAGATACATATACTCATTGCAGTCACAACTAGAAAATTTTAATATTGTGAAAATTGTTTTCTAGCTATATAAAAATACCCCATTTGGTCACCACCCAATCATTAAACAACATAATAAAATGATGAATATTATTAGCCATAGAAAGAAGAAAAAACCACAGCTCATCTCAATGCATATCCATTGTTTTGAGTTTTATTACGGCCAAAGCCAGGCCATGTAGATTCTCCAAGAATTTTATTACGGCTAGGGCCATGTTTGATTCTCTAATATATGACCTTTTTATATATATATAGAAATTTTTTTTATTATGTGTATACACCTATATATATTCTCAATTATAGCTTAAAAAAATGGGAATTTTGGAAGAGAGAGAGAAATCACATGGCACCATGAGAACTTTATTTTAAATTAATTATTATCACATTTTTAGAAGATTTAAATTTTTTAAACTTGTAATATTATTAGTCAATCTATTAATATAGGAACACAAGAACCTTAGAAAGATTTTAGAAGATCTTCGTTCCAAAAACTTGTTCTTTTCTTTCATGTGGAACTATGAATCTTTCACTAATACACAATCAACAATGTTATGATTATTATAATTAATTGTGGATGGAATATTTTCTAACAATATATATTTTTATATATTTATATGTTTGGATATGTAATGATATATGAGAACCCAAAAATCTTATGAAGTTGTTAAACTGCTCATATATATATATAAATATATTTATATTAATGATTACTTTCTGTTTAGGGATTTTAGTCGACATTTAATTATTTATGGTCAAGATCTTAAGAAGCTAGTAAGAGCATTAATTGTCGTATTGATAAAAGGGTTTTCATGGAGTATCATCGTACACAACTTAATTAGTTTGGAGTTTTCTCAAATTAATATTCCTTTTCGTGTCATTTTGTACTCTGTCATAATTTTGATAATTTTTTGAAAAATTGCTCTCGACACTCCATACAAATAGTCGAAATTTTTCAGACAGTTAGTCAAAAAATTTAGACAGCTGGTCGAAATTTTAAACAGGGACTATTTTGCAAAAAATTATTAAAACTAAGCCAGAGTACAAATTACTCTATTCAATCTTAATTACTCTGTTCGATCTTAATTATTATTATTGATTAATTTCCTAGCCTACGTACTTAGATTTGTTTTTTTCTTTTTGTTTTTATTTTCTTTCTATTAATAAGTGATTGGAGATGTAAAGTTGATCAAATAATTAATAAGATCTAACAAGTTTAATCAATGATGTTAACCAGCTCATGTGACTTGATGATATCGATCGATTTGTTTAAAAAAAAATTACCAAGAGTTGTTGGAATTGTATTAATTTCAACGTGTTCATGAATCTTGAGTATAATGTAATAAATTAATAATTCATATGTTTTTCTTTTGAAAAATAGTACTTCCTGTTTTTTTTTTTGGATAAACTTTTTTTTTATTATTTATTAATTTTTTTTTTCATATGGGGCAGCTGGCAAGTCAAATTAAATGTGGGAATTTTGCAAAATCAAATGAGATTTTCGTTTTTTTTAGTTTATAAATTATATTAGTTGTGTCATCCAAACCAATCTACTACTCTGTTAACTCAATCATAATTATATTATGCTATACCAAAAAAAACAAAGACAACAAATTTAAAGATACGTAGCAATATATGTAACACTAACAAAAAGTTATCATTAGTTGTCCTCTTAATGTGTATGTTTCATAAAATTGGGATATGAGTGGACAAAAATGGAAAAATATATAATATATCTATACGGGGAAATTCTTCTATAGGGGCTTCACTTTAAGCCTTACCGGTGGGGCTCTTATTGTTCTCAACCCATCAATAGTTTTCGGCGCGATTTTTTTTTATGACCGCGTATATTGTAGTTATTTAGAGCATCCTGCAAATTTTCAGAAAATTTCGAATAGTTTACAGTACCGAAAACTAAGTTCAAACGTGTTGTTGCACGCGTGACTAATTTTTTTATGCGAGTAGAAAACAATATGTTTGAACATTATTTTCGGTACTGTAAATTATTTGGAATTTTCTGAAAATTTACAGAATACTCTAAATAATTATAATATACACGGTCGTAAAATAAAATCACCAAAAAAACTGTTCACGGAGTGCAAACAAAAAGAGATACACCGATGAACCTCTTTTTGTGAGTTGTACCATAAAAATTCCCTATGTATGTATATATATATATATATATAGTGTACGTGAAGTTCTTAAGGTAGGGCATTATCCCACTAACTTGTCACAAACTACAAGAGAAGATATGATGACAATGCTAGCTATATATCAATCTCTTTGGATGGTGATGATCAAGATATTCGAGTACATTTTTTTTTTTCTATTTTTGTGAGGGTTGAGGAGGAATATTGGGAAATGGGGTTAGTGGATTGGTAAATAATATTATATATACACATATATAAATATATAAAAAATATATATAATATTAATTTGGTTTGCTAGCTTATGGACCATGGCTTAGTTAGGTCCTAATAATTCAAAATTAAAGGAGCTACATATATAGGAGAAGTAATTTTTACAAACCCCACATGCTTTTTCTACTTTTAACAGTAATATTAAATATCTAAAATCTAGGTACATTGGATATATATATATATATATATATATATTAAAACATATAGGTTTAATTATAATAATAAGGTTGTTAATTGTTATAGCCTTTTGTTGCACACAATTCTAATAAAAGGGGCATATGCATATATATGTACATAAATATATATAGCAACAATTAATACCTATGTTTGTGTGTTTTGTTTTTTATTAGGATTATGCTTGAGTAATTAATTACAACTTGTACCAAATTTATTTTACTAAATTGTAGTTACTCTTAAGCTTAATTATGTCAATAATTTTATAGATTAAAAGTTTGGAGAATGGAAATTAATTTATGACATTGTCAATGATGAATTTTCGACGTAGATATATATACTCTTTTTTTTTGTATAAATATTTTTAAAAAAAAGCTGTGATAAAATAATATTGACATATATTATTATATTTATAAGTAATACTCCTAGGAAGTAGGAAGATGGAAAAAACAACAACAACAATAATAATAATAATAATAATAATACTGCCCATTGAGCCCTATCTCTAACTTTAAAAAACAATTGAAATATAATTATATAATTAAAGAAATTAAAAACTTCAAAAACAAATTGGAATCACCTATAAAAAAAAACCATGGATTTTCGATGGAAATGGTCACACCATACATTAAGAATCCCAAACAATATATATTTATTTAAACTTGTTAAGTCACATGGCAGAGAACATGTATTAATTTCAATAATAGAACTAATTAAATAATAAATTAATTTCTAAGAGAAGGTGTTAATTAATTAATTAATTAAGATCATTGAGCAAGCGGCCATTTATAAATTTTTTCTATATAAAAAATGAAAGTGGGTGACCTTGTATATGATCATCTCATGCATATTTATATATTTCATTTTTTCTTTTCTTTTTTTTTTATTTTAAAAAAAATGAAAAAAAAATTTATTCTTATTCCCTCATTTATTAGAAGTAGTTCTCTCAGTTCCCAAGGCTATAATATTCAGTTGATTAGGTCGGTAAAACAGTTCGAAATGAAGAAGTATTTTGAAGTAATCTAATTATTTATTATTAATTAATAATACTAATTATTTATTTTTTTCAACAATGAACTAATTAATTAATTAGTCATAATCCAGATACCATGTTAGAGGCACTGCACCTGGCGCAACCAAAGCCCTGCATGTGGCACTCTCTCATTTTTTTCTTATTTTATTTAAAATTATTAATTAATTTAATTTGTGGGTTTGAGATCTCTTTATCCTAGGTGCCGCCCTATATATATATATATATATAGAATTAAAAAAAATTATATATTTTTATATCATAAACACATTTTGAGTCTCCCAAGTTGAGAATTTAAATATTACTTGAAATGAAGATTAGAGATGAACATGTGGAAGAACTTAATGAGATGTGTTTGTTTGTATAGAGTTTTTCTTGATTATCTAAACTAGTGTCCCTAAAATAGCCACATGAATTTTAATTAATATATATTGTTAATTAAATCCAAATAAATACTCTCCACATATTTTGTTTTCTTAATTATATAATAATAAGTATATTAGATATCTTAACTTTAATTAATTATAATCACTTACTATAATAATGCTTATTAATTATATTCTTTTTTGTGTGTGAAAGAGTTAATTTTAATATGTGGGTTTGTAATTTGATTAATGTTAATTAAGATGTTACGTATCCACTATATTCCTTAATATCAAAATTAGTATATGTTAAATAGGATTTTTTTTGTTCAAATTAATATTTAGTCTTAATTTTCATGCTTTACCATGTGCAAATTTACATTAATTTAGCTCTACTTAAATTGGGATATATAATATTCTCCATTTAATATAAATACCTCTCACTTAAATTTTAATCAATTCATTTTGCAAATGATTATTATTTAATAAACTCAATATGCAATATGAAAACATTAGATCTAAGGCTAAATTTTGTGTTAGGATCTCAAGATTTTTGTACAACTTATTTATTTATTTTGGATAATTTTTTTTTTGTACAAATAGTTATTAGACGAAGTAGTAGGAGTAGGTACGTGGTTAGAATTTCAAAAATGTCTACGTGTGTGTTTTAGAAGCAAGAAGATACATGCATAATTCCACGTCAACTCCCCAAGTCAGTAATTATAACTCTTATCTTTTATATAAATATATATATATATATAAATATTATAAATAGGCCCTGATATAATGGTGCATGTTTTTGTACACTATAATACTAAATTGTACATTTTTTACATATGTTAATTCTAATTTTTTTAGATGATAATGTTTGTTCTAGTCACATCTATCCAATCTCTTACAAATTTTCAAAATGAAAAAAAAAAATTAAATACCGAAAATAGAGTCTAAAATGATATATGTGCGAGTGATGCTATTGAAAGTAGGGATGAACATTTGACTTACAAAACCTGAAAACCCGCCTGACTCGCAACTCAAAAACCTAATTTTTGACAAAACCTGTTAATTTCGGACTGGATTAGACCCGAACCCGAGTATGTTCGAGTCGGATTCAAGTGTGGTAAATACTATACACGGGTTCGAGTGTAACCCGAACCCAAATAAATTTTAAAAAGAATATTTTAATTTTAATTCAAATTTGATGACAAAAAAACCCTAATCCCCTACCCTTTTAAAAAAAATTATCAAGGCCTATTTTCGACCTAATCCCACCTGAAACCCGATCTCATCTTACCTGACCAAACCCGAAATTACCCAAAAAAACTGAAATTTTTTTGAGCTAGTTCGGTACCCTATTTCCCAACCTGAAACCCAAAAAATCTGAACTCGATGCGCTCAAAATCCTAAAACCCGAAAATTTGCAGATTTTCAAATTATTCAAATTTTCTAGAAATTTTGTACGAGGTTCGTTGTGATTACAATAAATATCGTCAGGTAAAAAAATTGGAATCATATGATTCATCATAAGAGTGCATAAAAACATACACTATTATAGTCGTATCCTATATCTCTATATATAATAAGTGTGTAGATAACATAAATTATTGGTTTTAACGGTTTTTTTATTTTTTAAAGGTTAACTTTAACTGAATATTTTTATATTTAACAGAATATTCTTATATTTAACAATAGTTTGTAAACACTTAAAACTTAAATAAAATAAAATAAATAATTAAAAAAAATTAAAGTGGGATATTTTTGAGATATTTTACAATAATGATTATTTAAAAATAATATATAATTAAACAAATTAAAATATGATATTTTTCAGATATTTTACAATGATAATTATTTTAAAATAATAAATAATTAAATAAATTAAAAAATAATATTTTTTAGATATATTATAATGATAATTATTTAAAAATAATAAAATCATTCATTTTATAACTTCAATAAAAGCTAATTAAACTTAAACTCGCTTATTATAATAATATTATATTAAACATATAAATAATCTACTGGGAATTAGCAACAAATTATTTTTAAAAAAAATTAGCAAGAAACTTAAATTTAAAATCCACGTATAATATTTAATATTACATTAAATATATAATATAATCTATTGTTGTCACTTCCAAATTCAAAAACTAGAATAAACATAAACTTAAACAAAAATAAATAAATTATTTAATTAAAATAGGATATTTATTTCTAATTTATATCACATTAATATAAATTTGATAAAAATAATTAATAAATTCTATAAATAAAACTAAGTTGTACATTATTTGTATATAGTAAATATACATATAAGATGAATATTTATTAGGGTTTAGTATTATTATTAAGATATATATATATATAAATATATTTGTAAGGCGTTTACTATGTATTAATCTTTGAGCACATGGCAGGCATTATCTAAGGCCGGTCGAGGCCTGCCTAGCTTGAGCTTTGTGAGATGTACTGTTGTTTGGGTGTTATATATATTTGCTTCAAATGGATCAAAACCGTCCAAATCAAACTATTTTATTTAATGTTTTTTTCAATTGAATGTGATCAAAATTTATAATTATTATTAGAATAATGTGTGAAAATGAATTATTTTTTAGAGTCATTTTGTACTTTAACTTAGTTTTAATAATTTTTGCATCTAAAATCTTAACTAACTATTTAAAAATTTGATTAGCTGTCTGAATTTTTCGACCACCTATGTGAAAAATTTCAATAACTTATCCTAAATATTAGAGATCAATTTGCAAAAAAGTTATTTAAACTAGATCAAAATATAAAATAACTTAAAAAAAAAAAAACTATTTTGCCTAGAGATCCTCCTTTTTCTTCTTCTTATTATTATTATTATTATTTAGTCACTCACTTTCCCCAAGTAGAAAGTCAACATTGTCGAAATTTTGTTGACGTAAACCGAAACTTGAGTCAGTGACTCACTGATCAGATAGAGAGTCACTTTGGCCTTTTATTATTATTATTATTATTAAGTTATATATTATTGGCTTTTCAAATAGTCAACCGTTTAACTAAATTAACATCTTATGCTGAAAGAAAAAGACCAAATAATATATAATTTGATAGTGTTTTTATCGTATATTTAGACATAAAAATATACTAAAAAAGAAATTATCATTTAGTGACAGTATTACTACTTTTTGTGTGATTAAATATTACTTTTAGTCTCTCACCAAAAAAAAAAAAACTGAAACTAAAAAATTAATATTTAATTATAAGTTGTCACTCCTAATTTTAATCATAATCTAACACATATATAATAATAAAATTTGTTATGACTAAAAATAAATTTAATCACAATAAATTATGATATTTTTAGCCACAATTTTTTTTATGATAATATTTTTATATATTATAAATATGAATTTAATAGAAATTCTTAGTTTCCGTTATATTTAACACTTTTTTTTATTGTTTTCTATCAATGTTAGTTTTAAAGTTATCTAAATAAGGTAAAGAAGTTAAATTTTTTTATTGTTTTCTAATACTATTAGTTTTAAAATTATTTAAATAAGGTAAATAAATTAAAAAATAATAATAAATTCATCTAAATAAGATTAATAAATTAGAAATAATAATAAAAAGTAATAAATAAGACATAATAATTTATCATTTCATATTAAAGTATTTAAATTACTCTATCAATTATGTTTCAAAACTAAAACCGAAAATATTTATGTGTTAAATTTATTCTTTTGTTTCATTTATTGATTATTTATTTTGTTTATTCAAACATATATATAATAGTGATATAATACATAAATATACATATTTATTATTTTATTGTTTAGTTTTTTTAATGAGAAATTGCTTATTTTAATTGTTCAATCCATTAATTAAATAATATATTTATATATAATATTTTGTTGGCTTTAAAATTTTTTAAATTAAATAATTAAAATTTTATCAAATAAACTTTTTATTAGTTTTAATTTAGATTTTTTTAATATAACGAAAAATAGAAAAAAATATTTAATTTTGAAACTAAAATTACCATATATTATATATAAAATAAAACATAAAAAATACCAAAATTTAAATTGTTATGAACACTAATTTTCAAGCTAATAAACAACATCAACTAATTTTTTTAAGCTATAAATAATATTTTAGCTTAATTTTTTATAATATATTTATGTCATTGTTTTATAACATATGACATTGTTTACTTATTTAAATAGTGCTTAACTCGCTAAACGAGTCATTAGGCCATAAACATGTATCTAAATGTGATTAATGGTCAAGGGTTAAAAATTTCAATTAAAAGGAATGAATATTTCATTTAAAAAAATTAAACTGTACATGGGATTCCATAATAACGTTTACAAAGTTGTTTACAGTTCCAAAATAGTCATTACAACTCAAAAGTTACAATCCGTCGACCTAAGCATCAAAAGTAGGGTTAAACCCTAATTCCTTTGAGAAACCTTGGCTGTGGTAGTCAAGCAACCGCATATGTACACGTCACCACCTAAGCTCTCCAACTCATAGCTGGTCCAACTTTTCTTTCCTTTTACCTGCACCATGTAGCACCCGTGAGTTAAGGTCCAACAAGAAAACTTAAACATGCTCATAAGCAGTGATTAACACATTTCCAAATCATAATAACTATGCCCAACAATATTAACCCTACTCATTCATGCATACCATTCCTATAAATGACCGCAGCGTCATATGGAACCAAATGCCCTAAGTAAACGATTAATTGATTCCTATCGGGGCCCATTGCCCAAGTACATGATTAATAAATCATACTGGGGCTCAGCGCCCTAGGATCTAGGACTAATAAGTCACCCTGGGGCCCATTGCCCTATCCTCTGTATAACCAGCCTTAGAGCTAGCCCAGCGTACCTGGCACTTTAGTTTTCTACGACCATTGGGTCGGACAAGCGTATAATGAGCCCCTGATTAGATCTAATCATATCGACCAGCGTTCAGCGTGCTATTGCCGCCCTTGACTCATAAGTCAATGCTTTACGACCATCGCTCAACACTATTGCTGTCCTTGACTGATAAGTCAATGCTTTTCTCAAGTATATAATGCTAACAGACATTCATCATATAACAAATATCCATATACAAAGCATTCAACATACTTTAATCAATCATTCACAAGCATAATCATAATCATGCGCCTTTACAGGGGCCAATGCCCAATCAAGACTATATTCAGCATTCGGGCCAAGTCGTAATCATGTATGTCACATAATAGGTGCAGTTTTCTTACCTCAGGTCCGAGTGTATAGTTAACTAAGAACGACCCTCGAACACGATCCTGATCCCCTGATTAGGTCTAATCATATCGACCAGCGCTCTATTGCCGCTCTTGACTTATAAGTCAATGTTTTACGACCATCACTTAATGCTATTGCCGTCCTTGACTGATAATTCAATACTTTTCTCAAGTATATAATGCTAACATGCACTCATCATATAACAAATATCCATATACAAAGCATTCAACATACTTTAATCAATCGTTCACAGGCATAATCATAATCACGTGCCTTTACAGGGGCCAATGCCCAATCAAGACTATATTCAGCATTCGGGCCAAGCCTTAATCATGTATGTCACATAATAGGTGCAGTTTTCTTACCTCAGGTCCGAGTATATAGTTAAGTAAGAACGACTCCCGAGTACAATCCTGATCCTGAGCCCCTAGTGGTATCCTAGTCATAACAAAATATAAAATCATGTCATGAGAAAATAAAGGCTTCCGGACCAAGTCCTAGCTTCCGAGACCTCGAATTCTACTAAACCGAGTAATGGAATCGAACCTAAGCCTTTAGGTTTAAATTCCCATCATTAAACACCTAAAGTGGCCAAAGCTGCCCAGGCGGGCTACAACATGCCCCTAAGGGTCGTGGCATGCCTCCCAGAATGAAAGCCCCATGTCTGAAAAATCAAGACACGGGCCGTGCCATGCCCCTAAGGGCCGCAACATGCCTCCTAGGCAGAACCACCTTTGTGCCCTGGGTTCACACGGGCCGCGACATGACTCTGCCAACCCTGAAATCCCTGTGCCCCTCAGCCCAAAACTCACCAAAAATCATTACCAAACAATCCTAAACATCACACCTCATTCTCAACAGCAAAACCCAACTTAAACACATACAAAACACTGCCAGAAACTCAAACCAAAACATTGAACTTACAAGCTCAAGAGCAACTAAAACCACAGTAAAATACCAACTAAAATAGAGTTTGTAGTCTTTACCTCAGCTGTGAATTGAATCCTTTTAACTGTTGCAATTCAATCCTAAAGCTCAAGTTTTGAATTCCCAAACCTAAGCCTCAATAATTCTTTGGTTTCCTTCAAAAATTCAGACCAAAAGAAAAGATAGACAAAGAGAACAATCGAGAGGGAAAAATATGAGGCTAGAGTGTTATGTTTTATTCCATCAGCCAAGGGAAAAAGGTGACCAATCACCTGGTTTTGCCTCCCAAATGACATATATGCCCCTTATCCTTTGTCTTGTCTTCCTATGCCACAAGGGCAAACTTGTCATTAGCCATTTGTCCCGTTAATCATAATTAACGTCTCACAATTCCTGTTACTTCCAATATCCTCAAATAATTTCCTATTACGCGCTCAATCCCAATAATGTACTAAGTACCAAGTTACCCCTAGGCTCACCTCGGTATTTGACCCCGTCATGACTAAACCAATAACTCGCTTCCTAGGATCGCCTCGTGCCGAATATATCAAATATATCCACATAATAATGTGATCTCACATATATATCATATATATGCATACATATATACAATTTTGCCATCAACGGATCAAAATTACTAAAATATCCTTTTAATAAGAAACAAGCTCACATGCATGCAAATACAACCATATAATAATATAATTCACATAATCATACATATAATCACATATTAACACAATTAAACAGTTATTGCCCTGCTACCCCCTAATTAAGGCAATAAGCCACATTAGGGAATTTGGGATGTTACAAATTTTTCTCTTGATCTATTGACATTAATTCTTATCATTTAATACTAAAATATAAATAATTTATGATTATAATTCACCATTAAGCTTAACTAACTTTATAACTATAATAACTGCAAATATTATTTTATTACACATTATTAATCGGTACACATACATGAATTAATATTATTATAATTATTATAATTATTATTTCTCAACTAGGGATTGAATAAATTTGAGAACATGACCAAGAGTTTACCAAAGGAATAGCAGAACGTGATCACTAAAAGATTAGATGCTTATCAACCCATTACGTCACACATCCAATTAATTTGACTAATTTAAGAAAAACCAAAGAGAGATGTGGAAACACATGAGACCACATGGATATTGACCCATATCTAATTAATCATAATTTGGAATATTAGGACTATAGTTAATCATGAGACCGTTAACAACAACAACATAGTCAAATGGGATTATATTTTGTTGTGATTAATTAAAATTATTATTTCAATTTTACGAAATAATAATGTATACTAAACCCATATCATTTACAATCTTGATTTTTTATTTAAGATATTAATGTTCCTATACATATACTAAGTAGGATTTTATGTCTTTCTAGCTTATAATTAACTATATAATTACCCTATAATTTGTTGCCTTTGACTGTGAGACCAAGATGCATTTTGACCATTAATTTTTGTCCTCTTATAGTTTTGTTTTTTATGAGGAGAAAAATAGGATAATTAACTACATTAATTATAATTATAGATTATTGGGATATATATAAATATATATATATATATAGTGTTTGTAATTTGTTCCGTCAACATTATAAGTATCTGTATTTTTTTATTTGATTAATTGCATATTAATACTTTGTAATTTGACACCTTGCATGTTCAAAAATTATACATTGCATTTTGACTATATATAATTAATATTATGGAATATGGAAATTACATTAAAAGGAATTGAGAAATTATGATAAAGAGAGAATTATGACATCAGCTTTTCTCATTGCTAATACTGTTAACACACAATATATGATATAGTAGAAAAAATTTCCTAAAAGAATCAACTCAAATGTAAAAAAGAAAAAAAATGGAAACTACTAAGAATAAATAAAATTTTTAAAGGATAATTACAATTAAATTAAAAATTCTAACATATGATAAATTTCTTGATTTTCTCTATTTTAATCTTTAATCTTTAATATCTTATATTTTATTTTTTTTATCATGCCTTCGTAAGATACACGACCAAACTACATGTTCAATCTTAATCGTACGTAAACAGATGAAATTGTTAATGTGGTAGTAATTTGGTGAGTGCATAGACGAAACATGGGCAACTTGAAGCAAACTATTTCGATCTTATTCTTGAATGAAGTGATAATTTAATTCAACATGTTTCGTGCAAGAATTAAAAATAAAATTAGAGCACAAATTGGTGGCACCGACATTATCAACAACTCAAAGTTTAGTGAGAAAATGAGCATATCCAACAAAGTTCTGTACAGTATTGCAACAAAGTGATACTAATTAGTTTAGTAGAAGAGTGTGATAATGATAAAGTTGTGGCCAAGATAATGATAATGATAATGATAAAGGTGTGCACTAATTGATGAGGAATTTTCCTTGTTATTTGCCCAATCAACATTAAAAAAAAGTATGGAAAGCCAAGTAGTGTTGTGATGGAGCATAATACCAATGATCAATAATCCCACATAGATAGTGCAATAGATAGTGTATAAACTGAGATAGTTTATTTATTGTGTGTAGACAATGTCAATGCCAGTTAATGATAAATATCAAAATCTACTAATAATAATTTGTAACTTAAACGTATATATATATATAAAATATCGCAGTTTGATGGTGATGGACTAATGGAAGATAATGTGTAAACAATAGGTGACAACGAAATACAATATCAATGTACAAAATATGACAATTATACTCTCAAGAAACTAGTGTAACTCTTGGTATCTGATAAACGAGTTTTAGGCTTGTTTATGGTCTAATTTTTAGGAAGGTTTTCATTAGTTTAGGGCTATTTTATTGCAGAATTATGCTTGTTTGTTCAAGTTTCAGATTTTTGATGCTAAGATGGTGAAAAGAGTGGAATAAAGTGAAAGTAGAAGAAAATAGAGTTATTTTGGAGAAAATCGAGTCTTTTGGGAGCATTAGGTATGAGTATTGTTTCAGTGGATAGCGCTACAGCGCTATCATAGTGGCGCTACAGCGCTGGAGTGGCGACTTTAAATCTATTGTTTCTGTCAATAGCGCCCCAGCGCTTGAAGGATCTGAAGATTAGCACCCCAACACTACATTACTAGCGCTAGAGCGCTAGTACATCAATTTTTTAGGCAATTTGACACTGTCAATAGCGCTACAGTGCTATCGACACAGTTTTGAGATTTTTAGCTACTTTTAAAAGGACAAAACGGTCTTTTCATTTGGGAGCATTGGAAAGCTATTTAAGGGTCATTATTTTTCGAATTTAGCAAGCAATTTTTAGTTGTATAAACCCTAGATCTAGAAAAGAGTAAGGTAATTAGATTTCTTGTTCTAGTTTATGACTTTCTAGATTTCTTCTTCATCCGAATTCTTTAGGTTGTTTTTGTACGTCCTGATTTTCCCACGGGCTGGTTAGCAAGCCGAGCTGCAGACTAATCATGATTATCTCATGGACTCCCCTACGATTGGAGCTTCTGTCGTTAGCTCGAGGAAGCCCCAAGGGCTCGCCTCCATTGACCAAGACTGGAGCAGGCCCCCGGAAGGCCGAAGGTTGAGTCCAGTATACAGCTCGCGGTACGAGCTGGATATGGAGCTATGACCCTTTGAGAAGTGAACACACGCAAGGTAAACGTGCATATATCAGACATCACGTGTCTGATATCCCCCTGACTTCTCGGACACGCAGCAGGAACGTACGTGTTCAGACACCCACGATTGGATTGGTCCGTGCGGCCCATTACTTCCTTACCTATTGATTTGACCACACTTATGTGTCAGGTTTAGGAATTAATCATGAATGTCACAGAATTGATACGACAAGTAAGAAGGTCACGGGATGACCTCCCTACCAACTTCCAAGTGCCTTCTCCTATAAATATGGAAACCCTGGGAGTTGATAGGGGTTGGAAAAATAACCTCTTATAAGAAATACTCTGTAATCAAATACTCAGTATAGATCAATAATATTGACTAGTGGAGTAGAAGGATTTTAACCTTCTAACCACTTAAAAACCGTGTCTTGAGTCACCTCTTTCATCCTCTAAGATCATATATCTATTTCGGTTCACTTTTAGCACTAATCCCTTTCTCTCCTTCTCTTAATTACATGTTGGCGAAGAACCGCGTCAACAGTTTGGTGCTTTCATTGAGAGCAAGTTCGATTAGTGCTGCTGCAAACATCCAACTATGGTGACTACTCGGTCCAGGCATGGTAACGAGACAGAACAACATGATGGGCAGGAGGCTCATCATACTACCATCCCTGATGAACAAGTTCCTGAAGTCCAGCAGCGGCCAGGAAAACAGCCGGTAGGCCAAGATGATACCGGTAGTTCGGCGCCTCGGCCACCTAATCCGAACCCATGTTACTATACTGCAGTGGAGATGGAGAACGCTCAACTGAGGAGCCAGTTAGCAACAGCCAGCCAGCAGATCCAGGATATCCTGGCCCGATTACCCCCTCTCACAACCGGCGTTAACGTTGGAGAGAGGCAAGGTGAGGCTCCTAAGTCTCGCCGGGGTAACCGGTCCAGGCATAGCCGTTCGGATAGACTTCCAGCAGCCAACTCCACCCCTTCATCACACCATCGAGAGGCAAACTTCGGGGAAATGCCTAGGACCGGACAACAGCAATACAGTCGTTCGGTTAGGACATCAACTCCTAGCTCTCAGCCATCCTTGAGGACGCCCAGGGGAGCTCGAGGAAATTCCCGAAGGAGATCCGAGGAAGGCCCGCGACGTCAGCCCGTCCCCGACGACCGTCCTGCGCCTCGTCCAGATCACCCGGCGCAGGACCAGCAGGTTGGCAGGGCCGAAAGGCCCCCACCAAACTTGATCCGTCCAGACGGAACTAGGATCGCCTCCCCAGTCAGGCATCCTCCATCTCCGATCAGATATCCGTCTCCTCCTCGACCCGTCCGGGACATCCCAGCCTATGGGAGTAGTAGGAGAAACCTGCCATCAACTGGACCTTCCCGGCGTAGCAGGGCGCCAAGGGAAAGCTCAGGTCGTCACCACCAAAGGCGGACTCCAAGCCTATCCAGTAGGAGCCACTGGACCGGCAGTCGCCGGAGTGATCTCTCTGGGGGAGACCTGCGTCAGCGGTTAAGTTCGGCACAAAGTCACCAAACCACCCAGGGAGGTGACCTTCAAGATCGCCTCAACTCTCATAGAGAGGACCGAGCTAGAGATGGTAGCCAGGCTCGCTCAGGGGGGGCCCGGTTCGAAGTACGTAACGGAGGGAATGTCCCAAATAACCTATCTCAAGATAGGAGGGGCAATAACCCACCTAATATGTACAATGGATCCGGTGCTGTTGAACAGCCCCGGAATAACCAAGGACCTCAGGACCAAACCCTCGATCGCTTGACCCAGATGGAGGAGCTGATGAGGAAGCTCCTGTCTAAGAAAGAAAAAGACGAATATGATTCGGGAGACAAGATGGAACTCTTCGCCCCCAACATAGCAGCGACGGCATACCCGTCTGGTTTCCGTATGCCTCACTTGTCAAAGTTCAACGGGGACGGAGACCCATCAGACCATTTAGGGATGTTCAACACCCTAATGATGGCCCATAACATTGGCCCGGAGCTGAGATGCTTGATCTTCCCCTCCACACTGACTGGACCTGCCAGACAGTGGTTCAAGCAAAGTAAAAGACAGTCAATCAGCTCCTGGAAGACCTTCTCAGCCGACTTCAAAAGGGCATTCCGAGCCTCTCAGGCCGCCCGTGTTCAGGCTGACTCCCTGGCCAACGTGAGACAGCAGCCCGGTGAGACTCTGAAGGCCTACCTGAGCAGATTCGCGAACGTCGCTGCTCGAGCTAGAGACGCGGATGATAGCTCTAAGCTCATGGCCATGAGAACCAGAATCTTTGTCGGAGGAGACCTATGGAAGGATATACAGAGGAAGGGAGTCAGCTCGGTCAACGAATTCCTTAACAGGGCCCAAGAGTGGATAAACTTGGAAGAAGCCGAGGCCTCAGCTGCGGGAACCAGCCAAGTTCCCGATCAGCCCGCGAGAGTAGGGACAGAGGTTGTGGCGGCGACCCCAAACGTCGCGCAGAGCAACCAGCCCGGTGGAGGCAAGAGAAAGGGCAATGGCGAAAACAGTCAGCACGGCCAAAAGAAGAATAAGTCCGTAGATAAGTTTAAGCCCGTTTTCACGAAATATACCGAGCTCACCCAGTCCAGAGAGAGTATCTTCTTGGCCAACTCTACTCGGGTCCCCTGGAAGAGGCCGGAGCCATTACAGCACCACAAGGGAAAGAGAGACACTTCCAAATTTTTGCCGTTTTCATAACGATGTGGGCCACAATACCGACGATTGTAGGCATTTAAAAGATGAGATCGAGACTCTCATCCAAGCCGGCCCCTTGGCTCAATACTCTCGGAATAGGGTCCCAGCGAGTCGATCTGCTTCAGAGGTCCCAGCCAGTCAGCCTGGGTCCCGGGTAGATCAGGACGTCCCTCCTCCCGTGGTCGGAGGAGAGATATCCACCATCTCGGGAGGTCCACACATGGCTGGCACAAGCAGAGGTGCCCAGAAGAGATACGTGAATGAACTAAAGGCTCATAACGGAGTGGAGTTCGTCCCGGAGCAGCACCAGTCAAAACAGCAGCGATTGGAGAGGCAACCAATCATCTTTACGGAGGAAGATGCAGGCCATGTCCAGTTCCCTCACAACGATCCCTTGGTTGTAGCAGTCCAGCTCGCCAACCGGAGGGTGAGAAGGGTACTAATAGACAACGGGAGTTCGGTGAACCTCCTATTTCGATCCACCTTAGAGAAGATGGGTTTGAGTGTCGCCGATCTAAAGGCAACCTCCATGATGCTGTATGGTTTTTCGGGAGAAGGATCAGCAGCGATAGGGACGATCGAGCTGGTGATCACCCTAGGAGAAGAATCTCGAACAGTATCCAAATTACTCGAGTTCGTGGTCATAGACTGCTCTGCTGCTTACAACGCCATTTTTGGCCGACCTACGCTCATAGCTTTCGAGGTTATCACTTCCATCCGACACCTCGCCATGAAGTTCCCCACTTCAACGGGAATCTGCACGATCCAGGGCAATCAGCTCGCTGCCAGGGAATGCTACAGCATTTCCATGAAGGGAAAATCTAAACCCGGGCAGCTGGCTATGGCCATTCTGAGTGAAGAGGAATCTCAGGAACCCTCAACGGGCCCTGAGATTGAAAAACCTCAAAACGCCAAGGGGGGAAATGTCGCTTTAGGCGAGGATATTGACCCCCGAGTAGGCGAAGACAAATCCGAGCTCCAGGCTATTGAGGAGCACGAGGAAGTGAACCTTGATCCATAGAATCCGTCATGGACGGTCAGGCTCGGGAAAAACCTCTGCGACAAGAGGAGGGCGGAGCTGACTACGTTTCTGCGGGCTAACTTAGACGTATTTGCCTGGTCCCACGAGGATATGGTGGGGATTAGCCCGAGTGTCATCATGCATACGCTCCATCTGGATAAAAGCATTCCTGCCAAGTCTCAGATGCAAAGACGTTTAGGGACAACCCGGGTTGAACCCCTAGAGGAAGAGGTAGCCTGGCTCAAAAAATGTGGCTTTATCCGTGAAGCCAAGTTTCCAATTTGGGTCGCCAACCCCATGCTAGTTCCAAAACCCAACGGAAAATGGCAAACCTGCATTGACTTCTCCGACCTGAATAAAGCCTGCCCCAAGGATTGTTTTCCATTGCCAAGGATCGACCAGCTGGTGGATGCCACGGCGAGGCACGAGCTAATGTCCTTTATGGACGCCTACTCGGGCTACAATCAGATCGCGATGAATCCGGCGGACCAGGAACACACCAGCTTCATGACCCCGACTAATGTCTATTGCTACAGGGTCATGCCTTTCGGTCTGAAGAACGCTGGAGCTACCTACCAAAGATTAGTAAACAGAATGTTCGCGGACCAGATCGGAAAAAACATGGAAGTGTACGTTGATGACATGCTAGTCAAGTCAAAGACTGTCGATAACCATGTTTCCGACCTGGAAGAATGTTTTAAAATACTACGAGAATACGGCATGAGGCTCAATCCCCAGAAATGCACTTTTGGAGTCGCGTCAGGAAAATTCTTGGGGTTCATAGTCAATACCTGAGGAATCGAGGCAAACCCCGACAAGATCAGGTCACTGCTCGAGCTTCCTTCGCCCAGGTCGCGGAAAGATGTCCAAGGCTTAACAGGAAGAGTGGCAGCACTGAACCGGTTTATTTCCAAGTCAACCGATAAGTGTTTGCCCTTCTACAACCTGCTCCGAGGAAACAAGAAGTTTGAATGGACAGTAGAGTGCGAAAGCGCATTCCTCGACCTGAAGGCACATCTGGCTGAACCGCCCGTGCTATCCAAGCCCAAGGCAGGCGAGCCTCTCTTTCTCTAACTGGCAGTCACTGAGGATGCAGCTAGTGCCGTACTGGTACGAGAAAAGGACCAAGTTCAGAAGCCAGTCTATTACATCAGCAAGAGACTTCTCAGGGCAGAATCACGATACCCACTGATGGAAAAATTGGCGTTCTGCCTAATCACGGCCTCGCGAAAGCTCAGGCCGTACTTCCAATCCCACTCAGTACACGTCATGACCGATCAGCCTCTAAGGTAGGTTTTGCAAAAACCTAAAGCATCGGGACGTTTGTTAAAAAGGGCGGTCGAACTCAGTCAGTTCGAGATTTTCTACACTCCACGAACTGCTATAAAAAGTCAGGCCCTCGCCGATTTCGTGGCAGAATGCACGGGATTCCAGGAGAATCCAGCAAAGAGCTCATCTCAGGTCACCTCGCCCCAGTCGTTGTGGAAGATCTTTGTAGATGGTTCATCCAACGAGAACGGCTCCGGGGCCGGAATCATTCTGATATCCCCCGAGGGTCATAGATTCCACTCGGCGCTAAGGTTCGGGTTCAAGGCCTCCAACAACGAGGCGGAGAACGAAGCTTTGCTGGCCGGCCTGAGGATAGCCAGGGAGTTAAAGGCGAGCTCCGTCCAGTGCTTCAGTGACTCCCAGCTCGTGGTAAACCAGGTCTTGGGCGAATATCAGGCGCGGGGACCCAAGATGGCCACCTATTTGGCAAAGGTAAAAGCTGAGCTGTCCGCATTTGAGCGAGGATCGATCGAATAGATACCTCGGGAGCAGAACACTAATGCAGATGCTCTTGCCAAGCTCGCCATCTCGGGAGAGATGGAGACCTTGGGATTGGTGCTGATAGAATTCTTGGAAAAACCAAGTATAGAAGAAGAACGGGTCGAGGTTGAGATGGTCGACGCCAGGCCGACCTGGATGACCCCCATTCTTGAATATCTCGTCAAGGGCAAACTGCCTGAGGGACGTAACGATGCACGGTGAATCCTATATCAAGCTCCGAGATATACGCTGGTCGATGGGGTGTTGTACCGACGTGGGCATTCCTTACCTCTCCTCCGGTGCGTTCTTCCAGGCGAAGCGAAGGCCATCCTGCAGGAAGTTCACGAAGGATTCTGCGGAGACCACACCGGGGGGCAGAGCTTGGCCTTAAAGGTTCTCAGGCAAGGGTATTACTGGCCAACTCTATCCAAAAACTCGATCTCGTACGTGAGGAAGTGCGACAAGTGCCAGCAATTCGCTGCCGTTGCCCGAGCTCCTCCGGTCGAGCTAAAGATGATCTCGTCCCCATGGCCGTTGGCCGTTTGGGGGATAGACTTGGTCGGCGCCCTCCCCACTGGAAAAGGAGGGGTTCGTTACGCCGTGGTAGCCATCGACTACTTTACTAAGTGGGCTGAGGCAGAGCCGTTGGCAACGATAACCTCCAAAAAGGTGCTTGACTTCGTGGTTAAAAGCATCATCTGTCGCTTCGGCCTGCCCAAGAAGATCGTCTCCGATAACGGCACCCAGTTCGACAGTGATCTATTCACCGAGTTCTGTGAGAGACACGGGATTGTGAAAAGTTTCTCCTCCGTGGCATATCCTCAGGCCAATGGCCAAGTCAAAGCTGTCAACAAAACCCTAAAGGCGAGCCTCAAGAAAAGATTAGATGAAGCGAAGGGGGTCTGGCCAGAACAGCTCCCCTAGGTCCTATGGGCATACCGGACCTCGCATCGGACTCCTACGGGTCATACTCCCTTTTTCCTAACCTTTGGGAGTGAGGCAGTCCTCCCCGTGGAGATAAAGGTTCTTTCGCATAGAGTCCAATCTTACGAACAAGATCGAAACCACGAGCTCCTGCACCATTCCCTCGATCTGGTCGAGGAAAGGCGAGAGGATTCGCAACTCCAACTCGCCCATTATCAGCAGAAAATCACCCGCTACTTCAACACCAAGGTTAAAAAACGCGCCTTTAGCGTGGGCGACTTGGTCCTGAGGAGAGTTTTCCTCGCCGAAAAAGATCCCAAAGATGGAGTTTTGGGACCGAACTGGGAAGGACCATACCAGGTCGTTGAAGTCATCAGGGAGGGAACTTATAAGTTAGCTTGACTTGATGGAGGGGCGGTCCCGCGGACTTGGAACGCCATCCACTTAAAGAGATATTATCAATGATCCACTTGTAAGGCCTGGAGGGCCACTTTTTATGTATTAATGAAAATCATTTTTTTTTTTTACGCGTATTTGCAAGTGTAATCTTAAAGTAACCACGAAAGATCCTTTCCCAGTTACTTGGGGGGCATATGGTACCTGGATATAACCAGGTTTCCTTAACGACTTAGATGTTGATTCTTATCGATTGACTGTTGTTTTCTTAAAAACACGAGATATTGATAAGGGTTAAACACTAACTAAGTCCTATCCTGGTTTTAACCGGGTCATAAAAATCTTAGAAGTTGATTTAAATCTATTGATCGTTGTTCTTCTTAAAGAGCTCGAGATATGGATAAAAGTTAACACGAACTAAGTTTTCAAAATTAAGTTCCTGGTTTTAACTGGGTCATAAAAAACTTAGAAGTTGATTTAAATCTATTGATCGTTGTTCTTCTTAAAGAGCTCGAGATATGGATAAAAGTTAACACGAACTAAGTTTTCAAAATTAAGTTCCTAGTTTTAACCGGGTCATAAAAAACTTAGAAGTTGATTTAAATCTATTGATCGTTGTTCTTCTTAAAGAGCTCGAGATATGGATAAAAGTTAACACGAACTGAGTTTTCAAAATTAAGTTCCTGGTTTTAAACCGGGTCATAAAAAACTTAGAAGTTGATTTAAATCTATTGATCGTTGTTCTTCTTAAAGAGCTCGAGATATGGATTAAAGTTAACACGAACTGAGTTTTCAAAATTAAGTTCCTGGTTTTAAACCGGGTCATAAAAAACTTGTAACCAGTTTTTCAATAAATTGTAACCGAAATGCTTAAAGGCATGAAAAAGCGTAAATTAAAAACGTCAAAGCAAATTGTCTCGAGGTGGAAACACCTCATGCAAAGGTTACATAAAAAAAGAAATAATAATAATAATGTTCAAGGGCAAAAGAGAAAAAACGCCCTAAGCTCCGCCAGGTGGCCCCCGGGAAGTCGCTGTCTCACCCTGCTCCGCCATGCCAGAAGCATCCCCAGTCTCCGAAGGCGGCGCCTCTTTCTCAATGTGAGCTTGGAACTTCACCAGCAAGCACGCCCAAAGACTCGGCGACATGAAGGAAAAGTCAGCCTCCGGATTGTAGGCCCAGCAGTGATAGAACAGATCTTCCATGGACTGCTCCGAAGTGGTCCGTTCGGCCTCCAGGGCGGCCTGGGCGGCCTGGATCTCAGTCTTCGCAGCCTCGAGGTCTGTCCGCGAGGTGGCAAGGGAGGTCTCGAGCTCTTGGACCTTCGAGTGGGTCTTCTCCAACTCGGCCTTCGAGGTCGCCAGGGCATCTTTAATCGCCTGAGCCTCCTGAAGAGATGCCTGGTGTTCGGCCCTCATATCCTCGAGCTGAGTCTTCGCCCTGATGATGCTCCGGTGAAGAGCGACGATGCCCTGCGAGAAATGAAAGATAAATTGCCTTAGAGGAAAAATAGGGCAAAGTGTAACGGTAAAAGCTTTAAAGAAAACAAGGCAGCTTACCGTAAGGGTCATGCTCATTGAAGACTCCATCACGCCAACCGGGCTCATGGTCTCAATGGCCCGGAGTTCCTTCTCTGTGAACTTATATATATGGCTAACGGCGTAGTTCGCCGACTCATACACCGTTCCCCGGAAGGCCTCGGGATCTTCTCCAGGTCCTGGGGGTTGACTGGGATGCGTACATTGGAGGCTGCCACGGCCGGAGTCCCGAGCTCTGTTCCTGCGTCCTGGGTGGCGACTGGAGCTCGCGGAGGTGGTGGGGGCATTTGGCCTGCTCCTGCAGCAGGAAGAATCGCTCCCACGACCTGGGCTGCTGGGGTTTTCTCCTTCTCCTTTGCCGGAGACTTGGTGGAGGCCCCAGTGGTGCTCTTAGACGCTCGGAGCCTTTTCAGTCTTGGCCCGGCTGAGGGGTTTCCCCCGAAGACTGCGCCTCGCAAGCTATCCTCGGGCTGAGACATCTCTTCTGTCAAAAACAAAAACATGGTCAGTACTAGTTAGCAACCATACAGAGACAAAAGCAAAGGGTTAAAGGTAAAAAGTGTGCAAATACAAAGGGAGCCCTACCCCCCGAGCTGGAAGAACCTAAGACGATTACTTCCCGAACTGGCGCAAGTTCTGGGTCCGGGTCTGAATCAGGGCTAGATTCTCCTACATACTGCCTAAGTCCCGGAGCTAAGAAACCCCTCTGGAGTGATGGCCATGTGCGGAGATTGGTCCCATACTCCTCGAATAGGATCGACCTAAAGGCTAGGGTGTTATCTACTACTACGGCACCCCTAGGTCGGCTCTCTTGGTGATCCAGGACGAGCCGGTCGACACAATGGAGCAGGATTGTGTTCAGGTCCGGATCGCTTCGATGACGATGGACGAGCTGCCTAGGATTGAACCTAGCCAAACAGGGATCTGCAGTGGCCCTATCTAGATTCCTAAACATGTAAGGGTTACCTTGGCCAGAAGGACCCGCGACTGCTCCGGATTGGGTCCTCTCCTCGCCCATCCTCTGGGCGACTTCCAGGGTCCTCTTCCTATTCCTCACGAGCGGAACTTCGTCGCCCTCGTCCTCCTCACCTTCATCTCCCGCGACCTCCTCCACGATGATAGGTCTGGTGTCGCGAGATGGGGGCAGCACCCGGGGCCTCTTTAGGTTCAGGGTTTGGTTTGGAAAAATCAGCTTGCAGGCCACCATCCTCTCGTCCGTCACGAGCACGCGATAATCCTTCTCACTGGGGGGCAAGCCCGCCAGCGTTTCATATTGGCCCCCGAGGGTCACAGACTTCTCTGTCCTCGCGAAGATGGCTGCAAGATTAGTTTGAGTCAGAACGGGGTACGGGAGGAGTTAAAATGACACTTAAAGCGCGAGCTAAGGACGAAGAAAACTTACGAGGACGATTGAAATAGTGGTGCTCGCAGTTCCGGAACCCAGTTGACATGAAGAATTGGTCCTTAAAGTCATTAGGGTGGCTGGGCAGCTCGATGATCGCCGCCGTATTGGGAAACCGGGTTAGATAGTAAAACCCGTCGCCTCGCCCCCGCTGGTTCGGGCTGGCTTTGAGGCAGAAAAAATATAAAATGTCTGCAAGAGTGGGGACCTCCCACTCATGCTTCTGGAACAAATATCTCAACCCTGCCAGCAGACGGTAAGAGTTGGGGGGGGAGCTGAAATGGGGCCAACCCCACATAGTTAAGGAAATCAGCAAAATACTGATCCAGTGGAAGGAAGGCCCCTGCCTTAAAGTGTTCACCGCTCCAGGCCGCGAACGATTCGTCAAGCGACGCGCAGCTCCACTCGCCCTCCGAGGCAGGTCGGGCCACAACAGACGCTTTCCCCATGGCGATGTTGTGGGAAAGGAAGATTTTTTTAATCTTCGTTTGGTCGGTGATCTTTGAGACGATCCTCTCCGCCTCAAAGAATGCGTCAGGAGCCACCTCGACCTCCTTCTCCACCGCAGGCCCGAAGCGGGGGATCAGGGAGCTAGGCATCGCCGCCTTTCCTCTGTCATGCTGGGAGACCGAGTTGCTGACGTTCTTCTGTGGAAGATTCTTCTTGGGAGCCATCTGGTCGCCTAACGAACAAAAGAAAACATTTCAGAAAAGGCGACCCAAGCATGAGGAAAAGGCAATTATTATTTGCACGAGTTGAGGTAAGCCCAGCCCGTGGAGAGTGGGACCACGCGGTTCGATGAACACGCGCCTATGTCAGGAGGGTCAGGATAGAATTTGCCTTGGGGGGAAAGTTTCAGTAGGCAGAAAATTGCAAAACCGCTTGTGAGGCGTGTTCCCTAAGCTACCCGGTTTTGCACCCAAAATTCCCAAAACTCCTACCCATAAATTTTCCCCAGAAAAAAACACCCTGAAACCCATACTCTAAAGCGATTTCCTACAACAAATATACCCTAACCTAAAAAGGCTGTCACCCTCCATATCCACAAAACCCAGTAAAGCCTTGCATGCGGCTACAGTAAATTTTTTTACCTAAGCTACAGTGACATATTCTCAAAACACACAGGGTCAAGAAACTTACAGTATGTGGCTGGGAGGTGGACGAAGGTGTTGCGTTGGTAAGAATTTCGTTGGTGTAGTAGCTTCCAAAGCTTCGGAGAAATCCGTGCGCCTAAGCTTCTTGAACGCTGAAAGTGGCAGTAACAGAGTCGAGGGTTTCGTTCTTCTGAAACGGAGAGGGAAGAAGAAGAGAAGTTTGGAAAATTTCGAATGAAAGGGTGGCCCATGCATAGGGTGGCCACCCCTTTTTATATGCGTGAAGGATCACTTGTAGAGGGCCGTTGGATGGCCCTGATGAGGGATCCGAGGCCCTCCACTCGAAATACGAAACGACGGCTGGGCATAGGCTAAGCAATTAAATGCAGTTCTCGTAAGACATACCGTCACCACCCACGATGTTCCACGTATCAGGCGCCTGCGTAAAAAGTGGAATACGAAGAGTTCATGGGGAAGTCCAAAAGCCCCCACTGTGGACTTATATACGTCGTAATATACCACGAGCAGGAGCTTGGGGGGCAGATGTACGCCCTGATTTTCCCACAGGCTGGTTAGCAAGCCGAGCTGCAGACTAATCATGATTATCTCATGGACTCCCCTACGACCGGAGCTTCTGTCGTTAGCTCGAGGAAGCCCAAAGGGCTCGCCTCCATTGACCAAGACTGGAGCAGGCCCCCGGAAGGCCGAAGGTCGAGTCCAGTATACAGCTCGCGGTACGAGCTGGATATGGAGCTATGACCCTTTGAGAAGTCAACACACGCAAGGTAAACGTGCATATATCAGGCATCACGTGTCTGATATCCCCCTGACTTCTCGGACACGCAGCAGGAACGTGCGTGTTCAGACACCCACGATTGGATTGGGCCGTGCGTCCCATTACTTCCTTACCTATTGATTTGACCACACTTATGTGTCAGGTTTAGGAATTAATCATGAATGTCACAGAATTGATACGACAAGTAAGAAGGTCACGGAATGACCTCCCTACCAACTTCCAGGTGCCTTCTCCTATAAATATGGAAACCCTGGGAGTTGATAGGGGTTGGAAAAATAACCTCTTGTAAGAAATACTCTGTAATCAAATACTCAGTATAGATCAATAATATTGACTAGTGGAGTAGAATGATTTTAACCTTCGAACCACTTAAAAACCGTGTCTTGAGTCACCTCTTTCATCCTCTAAGATCATATATCTATTTCGGTTCACTTCTAGCACTAATCCCTTTCTCTCCTTCTCTTAATTACCTGTTGGCGAAGAACCGCGTCAACAGTTTTCTATGAACAATTATTTGAATTTTATTGCCATTATGTTATCTATGAACTAAATCATTTATCTAGGGATTAATGTAGTCACTTGAATTTCAATTTAATTATATTTTGATGTTTTATTGATACTTCTTTTCTATTCTAATCTATATGATGTTTGTGTAATGCTTGTAAATACTTGATCACTATTTACTTGATTTAATGGTTTTTATTCAAAATTCGAAAGATGAGAATTGAATATGACATCATTCTATATACATATGTTGCATATTAGACGAAAGTACCCATATGACTTATGTAGTAATTAGGTTTCCATGCTTAATGTTTTCTATATGTTTAAGTTTATCACAGAGATATAGAAAACTTCCACATAGGCTGAGATCTTATATCTTGAAAAAGAATAGGAATCGATTATGTTAACCTGCTATTAGAATAGGAAGAAGAGATGTAGAATTGATTAGTAAAATGAATAGAATGAAAATTTAATAAAATTAATTCCTAGGCTTTTTATTATTGATTGTTAATTCGTTGATTTATTATTATGTTTATAGTTATTTAAATTGTGGTCATAGTTTAGAATTATTCATCTTTATTTTAATCACCAAATAGAAAGTGAAAAACAATTATTGGTAATTGGTTAATAGTCTCTGTGGAACGATCTCTGTTCTTACAGACTTTATTACTTGACACGATTATGTATACTTGCGTACAAATTTCATAGATCAAGTTTTTGGTGCCGTTGCCGGGGACTAATAATCAATATCAATTATAATTGTTTTTCGATCTACTTTGGGCTTAATTTAACGTTTTCTAAATCGAGTTGCTTTTAAATTTCTCAATTTCAGGTGACCTATATTATGCGATGTAAGGGTTCGAAAATACTAGTACCTGTTGATCCTGAGATTGAGAAGACCTGCAAAAGAGAAAGAAAACAGAAAAGACTTGAAACGATGGCCCAGAACGTCAATAATGTTGCTAATAACAATCTGAATCAGGGTAATACGGGGAACGCTGCAACTGAGGCAGACTTACCTCTGAGGGACTATGTACTCCCTACTATTACAGGGGTAGATTATAGTATTCGCCCACCTACTGTGGAGGCGAACAATTTTGAGATCAAGCCTTCGATTATCCAAATGGTTCAGAATTGCATTCAGTTTGGGGGGCTACCTAATGAGGATATGAACCTCCATATTACCAACTTTTTGGAGCTATGTGATACTTTCAAAATGAACGGAGTAAGTAATGATGCAATCTGTTTGAGGCTATTTCTGTTTTCTTTGAGAGACAGAGCTAAAAGTTGGTTGATTTTGCTGCAAGCCAATTCCATTGTGACTTGGGAAGACCTTGCTCAAAAATTTCTCGCTAACTATTTTCCTCCTACTAAATCAGCACGGATTAGAGGTGAAATAAATAATTTCTGTCAATTTGAGGGGGAATCGTTATATGACGCTTGGGAGAGGTTTAAAGAGCTGCTGCGAAAATGTCCACATCATGGTATAGTGAAATGGATGTTGGTGCACACTTTCTATAATGAACTGAGGGGAAACCCAAGGACAATTATAGATGCAGCAGCAGGTGGAGCATTTATGAGCAAAAACGCTAACGAAGCTTACGAGCTTTTAGAGGAGATGGCCATGAATAATTATAACTGGCCATTTGAGCGAGAAAATAAGAAGGTGGCAGAAGTTCTAGAAGTTGATCATATTGCTATGCTCACTACTCAAATTGCTTCGCTAACAAAACAAATGCAACAACAAAACAATATTTCAGGTCAAGCGATACAACTACAACCCGTTCCTATCAGTTGTGAGACATGTGGAGGCCCTCATCATTTTCAGCAATGCCCAGTGATGAGTTCTTATTCGGTTGATGATATCCCACTTGAACAGGTCCAAGCCCTTGGAAATCTCCCAAGGCAACCGAATAACAATCCATACCCTAACAATTATACTCCAGCATATAAGAACCATCCGAATTTGTCATAGAGTAATAATCAAGGGCACCAACCACAATAACAACCAAATCCACCTCAATATCCTCCACATAGACCATCTTATGGGTTAAACCCAAGACCCTTTTATGATACTCAAAGGCCCCAAATGCCGCAACATCAACAACCACCGCCTCAAATGACTAAACCAGAGGTATCCATAGATTCATTGAGCCAATTTATGATAGAAACCAGACCCTCCATTCAGAGCTTAGAAACACAAGTTGCCTAACTTGCAAAGAAAATGGAAAATCGTAATCAAGGAGCTTTACCTAGTTCAACTTTGGTGAATCCCAAAGAGCAATGTCAAGTTGTCACTTTGAGGAGTGGGACTAAGAATGAGGGGCTTACAGTAGAAAACAAGGGTAAGAGGATTGAAGATCAACCTGTACCTAGCCCAGCACAAGAGGAGGTTACTGAAGACCTTCCAAAGAAAGAGAGCCAAAATACACCAAGTCGACACCCAAGATTCCTTACCCTCAACGTTTCTGAAAGGCAATCTTGACAAGCAATTCTCCAAATTTCTTGAAGTATTTAAGAAACTTCACATTAACATTCCATTTGCGGAAGCTCTTGAACAAATGCCTAGTTATGTGAAGCTTATGAAGGAGATATTGTCTAATAAGAGAAAAAGGGAGGATTATGAAACTATGGCTTTGACAGAAGAGTGTAGTGAAATAATTCAAAAGAAACTTCCTCAAAAGTTGAGAGATCCAGGAAGCTTCACTATACCTTGCACCATTGTGAATTTTCATTGTGAGAGAGCTTTATGTGATCTAGGTGCAAGCGTTAATCTAATGTCATTGTCCATATTTCAAAGACTCGGTTTGGGGGAAGCTAGACCCACTACGGTTACTCTACAACTGGTTGACTGTTCATTGACACACCCCAAGGTATTATTGAACAAGTTCATGTCAAAGTGGACAAATTCATCTTTCCCGCTGATTTTATTGTTCTTGATATGGAGGAAGATGAAGATGTTCCAATTATTTTGGGAAGACCATTTTTAGCCAGTGGTCAAGCCTTGATAGATTTTCAAAAAGGAGAGTTGAGGCTAAGGGTGCAAGGTGATGAGGTTGTATTTAACGTATTCAAGGCCTTGAAGTATCCTAGAGCAAGTGATAGTTGCTTTAGTGTGAATGTAATTGATGAACAATTGTCAAAGAGAAAACTTGTTGAAGATCTGCTTGAGATGAGCCTTATTTCGGAAGGAGGAGAAGACTACAATGGCATTGAGGTTATTGAATATGTAAATTGGCTAAACTCCACTGGACCAATTTATAAGAAGAAATATGAGGAGCTTGGACAAGGGCCTGAGAGACCACTACCATTTATAAAGAAATCACCAGTACTTGAATTGAAAACTTTACCGGATCATCTTAAATACGCCTATTTGGGTAAGAATGATACTCTCCCTGTTATTATTTCTGCTTCATTTTATACAATTGAAGAGGAAAAATTATTAAGAGTACTTCGAGCTCATAAATTGGCCATTGGCTGGACTTTAGCTGATATAAAGGGAATTAGCCCATCTACTATTATGCACCGTATTCTCATGGAGGAGGACAGTAAAGCTAGTATTGATGCTCAAAGGAGGTTAAATCCTGTTATGAAGGAGGAGGTTCGAAAAGGAATTTTGAAGTGGTTAGATGCTAGTGTTATTTATCCAATCTCGGATAGTTCGTGGGTAAGCCCAATACAAGTGGTTTCGAAAAAAAAAGGGGATTGACAGTAGTCAAAAATGAGAATAATTAGTTAATTCCAACTCATACAGTGACGGGGTGGAGAATTTGTATTGACTACAGCCTAAACAAGGCAACAAGGAAAAATCACTTCTCATTGCCTTTTGTTGATCAAATGCTCGATAGACTGTCAGATCATCACTTCTATTGTTTTTTAGACGGGTATTCTAGTTATCACCAAATACCTATTGCCCCGAAGATCAAGAGAAAACAACTTTTACTTGTCCTTATGGTACGTTTTCTTTTCGTAGAATGTCATTTTTATTATGCAATGCTCCTGCTACTTTTCAAAGATGCATGATGTCATTATTTTATGATATGGTGGAGAATAGCCTTGAGATATTTATGGATGATTTCTTGATCTTTGGCCCTTCATTTGATATGTGTCTACAGAATTTGGAGAAGGTGTTAAAGAGATGCGAAGAATCTAATTTGGTCCTGGATTGGGAAAAATGTCACTTTATGGTGAATGAAGGAATTATTTTGGGCCATAAGATTTCAATCAAAGGCATAGAAGTAGATCGTGCGAAGGTTTCAACTATTGATAATGTGCCTCCTCCAATTTCAATTAAGGGTGTTCAGAGTTTTCTTGGCCACGCTGGATTTTATCGGAGATTTATTAAAGATTTCTCCAAGATTTCTAAATCACTATCTGCACTATTAGTGAATGGAGTACAATTTAATTTTGATGTTGATTGTCGAAGAGCCTTCAATACTTTGAAAGAGAAATTGATCACTACATCGATTGTGGTACACCGAATAATTTATTATGTGCGGTGTGAGTGATTATGCTGTTGGAGCAGTTCTGGGGCAGCAAGTTGACAAGGTATTCCGAACAATTTATTATGCTAGTAGGACCTTGAATGATGCTCAATTAAACTATGCTACTACTGAGAAGGAACTACTTACAATTGTTTTTGCGTTTGATAATTTCAGGCCATACTTAATTGGTAATAAGGTTATTATATACACAGACCATTCTGCTATTAAGTACCTTATGACCAAGAAGGATACAAATCCCCGCTTGATCCGATGGATCCTATTATTGCAAGAGTTTGATATAGAAATTTGTGACAAAAAGGGACAAAAAATTTAGTGGCACACCATCTATCTAGATTGGAACTAGGTGAAGATCCTAATAAGAAAAATGTACAAATTGATGACAACTTTCTGGATGAACAATTATTTTTTATTAACGGAGAAGAAAAGCTACCATGATTCGTGGATTATGTTAATTATTTGGTAGCGAAGGTTGTGCCTCCTGACATGTCAAGGCAACAACTTAAAAAGTTCTATTCGGAAGTTAAGCATTATTATTGGGATGAGTCCATTCTTTTTCGTCATTGTGCTGACCAAGTGATTAGAACATGTGTCCCAGAAGAAGAAATACTTTCCATTCTTACTCATTGTCATACTTTGCATTGTGGCGGTCATTTCGGAGGAACAAGAACAGCAGCAAAAGTTTTGTAATGTGGGTTTTATTGGCCTACATTATTTAAAGATGTTAATGTCTTTCTAAAGAGTTGTGATCGTTGTCAAACGACCAGTAATATATCAAGAAGAGATCAAATGCCAATGACTGGTATTCTGGAAGTTGAGTTGTTTGATGTATGGGGAATAGACTTTATGGGACCTTTCCCGCAATTTGATAATAATAAATACATTCTGCTTGCGGTGGACTATGTTTCTAAATGAGTTGAGGTTGCATCAACTCCTACTTGTGATGGTAAAGAGGTACTTAAATTCCTTCACAAAAATATTTTTACCCGGTTTGGTACTTCACGAGCAATTATTAGTGATAGAGGAAGTCATTTTTGCAACAAGTCATTTACTGTTCTCTGTGCTCGTTACGAAGTTCATCTTCGAAAGGCGTTATTCTACCATCCACTTGCAAATGGTCAAGCCGAAGTGTCAAATTGGGAGATTAAAAGTATCTTGGAAAAGACTGTAAATACATCAAGGAAGGATTGGTCGAAAAAGCTTGATGATTCACTTTGGGCTTATCGCACAGCCTTCAAAACTCTTATCGGTATGTCTCCGTATCGATTGGTGTTTGGTAAGGCATGTCATTTACCGATGGAACTTGAGTACAGAGCTTACTGGACTGTGAAAAAGTTAAACATTGACCTCTTTGTGGCGGGGCAAAATAGGCTAATGGAATTGAACGAGCTCGATGAATTCCGAAATGAAGCTTATAAGAATGCGAGGATTTATAAAGATAAGTCAAAGGCCTTTCCTGATAAGCGGATACTTAGGAAGGATTTTCAACCGGGAGACAAAGTATTGCTATTCAATTCTAGACTTAAGCTCTTTCCCGGTAAATTGAAGTCGAGATGGTCAGGACCATACACAGTTTTTGCTTCATTTCCATATGGAGCGGTGCAAATTCATAGCGAGAAAATGGGACACTTTAAGGTGAATGGTCAGAGATTGAAGCATTATTTGGAGGGCCCAGTGGAAAAATGCAAGTCTGTGGTGATAATGGAACCCCTCTGAATTGAATGAAAAAAAGAGTCCGGCTAAAAGACGTTAAAGACAGCACTCTTAGGAGGCATTCCTATGTTTATTTTATTTTCTTTTATTTTATTTTGTTTTAACTTTATGATTATTTATTTTTGTTTTGTTTGGAACAATGTTTTAGGGAATTTGTTTTAGTTATTTTTAGTTTTAATTAGGAAATTTTTTGATGTAATTTATAAACCGTGAAAAAAAACAAACTGAAAAATGCATCAAATAACACTAAAAGTAAATCTCTTTCCCCAAACTTAAAACCTAACATTGTCCCCAATGTTTAAAGTGCATAAAGAATGAGAAAAGAGACTTACCTGAACTGCCACGTTAGTATGGCGGTTGTGGAGGCTGGGATGAAGGTCCCTCAAAAGGTTGAGACGGAGGAGGTTGTGGTTATGGTTGTTGAAATCCAGCAAATGACGGAGGCGGAGGTGGAGAGAACAACGGAGAATACGGTGGATACGGTGGTGGTGGAGCAAAATAATTCTAATCCGCATCATTTAAAGACCATCGACTCACTAAATTATTTAAGCGAGCCACATGGTTGACTTCGTACTCGTACCGTTGTCCCATTTATTGATTCATCATCTAATGTTGTTGAACCATGTATTGATTTTATTGAACAAGATCGTCCAACTTATCATTGACGTTCAACATTATAGGGTCAATACTACCCCCCATCAACACTGGTTCGACATTTTCTTCCACCTTAGTGTCAACATGGCGTTTACCTTTCTTTCTCGTCTGAGGCACATAAAGTGCAGGTGCGGAAAAATCCTTCATTAAAGAAATAGATAAAGGTTGCTGCAATGCCTGATAAATATATGTGATGAACTCGGGCACTCCAGCTTTGTAGCATAACATAGTGATTACAGACCGATGACCCAAGCCTTCAGTGGTATGACCTTTTTCAATGTACTCAATGTTCTCTTTAATCCACGAGCCCATGTTGACAGTCATACCCGTCATCAGAGCATACATCAAAAGTACTCGATCCTTAGTCATGTCAAACACATGACTCACTGGCATAAACCGAGCACATATAAAGAAAGCCCAGAATCTGGCCTCAATGTTCAACTTACATGAAGAAATACTTTTGGGTAAGGAACCAGATAAATTCCATTATCAACGAAATACATTATCAATGTACAAAATATGACAATTCTACTCTCAAGAAACTAGTGTAACTCTTGCTATCAAGTAGGAGAGGTTGTTTGAGACCACAAGTTCTTGATCAATGAAGTCATGTAACCATGTAAACATCCCAGTCACAGTGCCCTCGAGAATAGCATTGTTGACTTAGAGACGAACTATATATGAAGACCTGGCACAAGATGAATAGCGGCGAGTTGAAAAATCATATTGAAAGTATACGATAATACTCTGGAAATGATGAAATCTTTCTGGAGTCAAATAAGTCTTATTCTTGTTAATAGATTCATTACATTACATAAGTAATCAAATAAAAAAAATCTACTTACATCTAACAATTTTTGCTGGGATTAGAAGGATTAAGTTCTCATGTCCCATTTCGCACTAGGGCATCATACTCGTCGTCAAACATAGTTTGGTGCCAGGATAGGTTCTTAAGGGTATGAGACACTATGGTAGGTTTAAGAGAGACTAGGAAAGTAAGTTGGGTTATAAGGTTTAGCTTTGGGGGGAATTGTTTGTAGAAATTATTGGTTGAATCTAGCAACAATGATAAAGGGGAGAATAAAAGAATGGAGATGGAGGCGTTTCCCATTCTTGATGTGGGTCCGGAGCTCAGGGTAGGGGTAGTATCATGTCTTTGATTAGGATTTATTTATTTTATTAATTTTTTTCCTCACACACATATATATATACATATTTGTGTTTTTATTTTTAGGTATATTTTTGTTAGCATAAATATATTATTATGTTGTTTTAATATTTGTTTTACAATTTTAATTTTAAATATATCTTCTTCTTCTTTTTACATGCATAAGTTTTCATTTGGATCCTCGGTTCCCCTAGGAACAATTCCATTAAGGATTCATTGTCCTTGTCTTTGTCAAGATATTAGCAAAGACAGAAATGATGGCAGTGATTTGAATAGAGGAGGACATGGATGAAAGAGTTATTCCACACCCAATCCCCATTCTGTTTCCACTCCTAGCCAGACTTCAGGCTTCGTTTGGTTGGGAGAAAAGGAAACGAATAGAATGGAAATTGATATATTTTCATTATTTTTCTTTGTTTTTTTTATCTCATTATTTTTGTTTAGAAAGTAAAATATTGGAATTAATGTCATTCCATTCAAATAGTTTTTCCACTATTTTAGCTACTATTTTAGTAGAATGAGTAATTCATCACAAAAAAAAACAGAAAGATCATTTTAATATATGACAAAAAAAATTAAATGATTTTTTTGTCAATTTTCTTTTATTAATTTTATATCTTATCATATTTAATTATTATTCATATTCTTCAATTTTCATTACTCCCAATCAAACTGGCCTGAAAGTCTTATCTTTCATAACCATACATTCCAATCCTAACATTATAGGTTAGAAATTTTATTAATTTATATACATTTATATATATATATATAGGGAATGCAATTGAATCTATGATCATGCTCGTACATATGAATAATACAACGAGTAGAACTACTAAGTTTTCGGCCATACATGAAACCATTTATTTAGTATCATTTTTTTCTCTATATATTATCATTATTTGGTTAGAACTCTATATATTATTATTGGATAAACATTAACATCCCCAAACTCCTAATCCACCAAACATGATTGTATTTTTCTTTGTTTGTTTTAGTAGGTCCACGTTGACCTAAATATAAGTAGGTACTTGTGCCTTTTCTATAGTTTTTGGTGTCCAACCACCATTGATTCTCCTTCGCACTTCTTTAAAATCCAATACATATGTATATACATTATTTGTTAAAATGTCAAAATATATATAGTGTTTTATCAAATTAAAATTAATGAATACATATTATTTTGGACCATGTGTTGTACAAAAGTTACCGATAAGATCCTATATTTTGTTAAATAATAATTCGAATCTTGCATTTTGTGAAATAGAATAATATAATATCTTGAACTCAATTTTAGTTAATTTTTTTTAATATTACCAAAATACCAATGAGTAATTAATATGTTACTACTAAGTTAGTAGTAAAAGACGAAGAATCTATTTCCACTATAATAATACTATGAGAAGATTATTATTTAATATAAATAAAAATGTTTGGTGCTACTTGTCCCGACGAGCAGCAATATGGGCCAATTGACCTTTAATAATTGAATTTTTTTTTTAAATATATTGACGAGCAAGTAACTTTATTCGCTCATCCACCTATTAAAAAATGTCAAATTAGCTCGAACTAAAACTTCAAGTATGATTCAAAGCATTTTTATTCTATTTCGTTTAAATTGTCATCACGAGCTAAGTTACCACAAAAATATTAACTTATTGCTAACACATTCTGGGCGCATGTCAAAAAAAATTTACAAAGGGTCGTGTTGTTGCTCGGGACTAGTAAGGACGAGCAGCACCACTCTTTTTCTATTAGCTCTTGTTGGGCTTAAACACGTGTCAAGCTCTAGTTGGCTCGTAGTTGTCATCTATCAATGAGAGCCTGACATTTGTCAAAGGACTAAAAAATACAATGACTGAGTGGTTACTCTCAAAACAACACAACACACTTTTTTGCAAAAAGAATTAGTAGAGTTTGTTAAGTAGAGACTTCACATGTTCTTTTTTAAAGTTTTCCCCAAAAGCTCCTAACCGAAGCTTCTTTATCTGTTAAGATTTTGGTACTAAGTTTTTTACTTTATATTTGTCTTAGCCAAACTAGGCATGCTCCTTACGAGCCAGCCCACAACGACAATCACTTTCATTGGGCCCAAAATCTACCAATCACTTTCATTTCTGGGCCCACTTAAATCTTTTTGGATATTATTTGCATTGTACTGTTTATTTAAAGTGATATAAATCTATATTATTTTATACTATTTAGTATGTTGTAAATTTACGAAATAACCCTTTCTAAATTTAAATTATATATTTTCAAGGAAAAAATAATCTATTAAAATTATATTATTGATTATAAAAGAAAAGATGGAGTGCAATAATGCATAAGTAATTTTTCTTTCTTTTTCAATCTTATTTTATGTGGATCCTCTCATAGCAGTTTTCAATTTCAATGGTTTGTTTATCTTATCATTTAAAATACATTATTCAAATTTGTTTTTTCTATACAGATTTTTATAATAATATCATACATCATTTTCTCCCGTTTTCTTCAATTTATTTAATTTATTTTTGAAATTTCATATTATGTAAATATTAAATATTCTACACTACAGGAAACTATAAATCCATCTATATCTATCTATATATATATATATAAAGGAGAGCTTCAAGGAGATGATGTGGCACTCTAAAATTACTCCAAACTATTTTTGTTATTTTCTCCTTTAATCTAATTTTTTTATTCATTATTATTAATAAGGAGATGATGTGTCATTCTAAAATTACTCCAAACTATTTTTTCTATTTTCTTCTTTAATCTATTTTTTTATTCATTTTTATTAATAATGATTTAAATTTTATTTTTAAGATATTTAAATAAGATATTTTTTGAATTAAATACCTAATAAACTAACAAAAAAATAAAATAAAACAAAAACTACATTAAACGTTATTTTTTTAGATATTTAAATAACATATTTTTTGAATTAAATACCTAATGAACTAACAAAAAATAAAATAATAAAAAAAACTACAAATATATACTACATAATATACTAATAAGATAACATATTTGAAGCAGTATATAAAAGATTATCCAAACGAGTAATCAACATTTTGATAAAACATAAGGTCCATGAGTTAATTTTAAAAAATAAAGGATCCAAACGGGTAATTGGCTAAAATATAAAGTTCAAAATAGTGTGTATATATAATTTACTTTCTATAAAGAATTTTTAACACTTTGAATAAATACATAGTCCAAAGGTTAATTTTTAAAAATAAATAGTCAAAACAAGTAATCGCCCAAAGTATAGTGTTCAGATAACCAATCTATCTATTCCTATTTTTAACATCTTGACAAAACTTGAGGTCCACAAGTTAATTTTTAAAAATAAAGACCCCAACGAGTAATCGGCTAAAATACAATATTCAAAATGATGTGAACTCTTACAAAAAAACATAAATTATATATAATTTAATTTTTATAAAGAATTTTTATCATTTTGAATAAATATATGGTCCAAATGTTAATTTATAAAAATAAAGAGTCAAAACGAGTAATCGGCCAAAATACAATGTTTAAATAATTGATCTATCCAATCTTATATTTAACTTTTTGACAAAACACGAGTTCTAAAAGTTAATTTTTAAAAATAAAAGGCTCAAACGGGTAATCGCCCAAAATAAGTCTTACACAAAACATAAATTTCTATATACATAATTTAGACTTTTTATAAAAAAAATAATGCAAAGCGTATAATAATGATAATAATAATAAAAAATAAATGCACACGTACAACATGTATATTTTTTAATAATTATAAAAGACTGCGCGAAGCGCGGTTATGTTTTCTAGTCTATATATATATATATAAATGAGAGCTTCAAGGAGATTACGTGGCACTCTAAAATCTCTTTAAACTACTTTTTCAATTTTCTCCTTTAATCTAATTTTTTTTATTCATTTTCTATTTTCTAAAATATGTTAACAATTAAAAATATCAATATATACACATATTAATTTGATTAAAAATTTATTTAGCTTAAATATCTTAACTACTTAATCATTGAAAAATTCTAAAATCTCTTTAAAGCACTTTTCTATTTTCTCCTTTAATCTAATTTTTTTTATTCATTTTCTATTTTCTAAAATATGTTAACAATTAAAAATATCAATATATACAAATATTAATTTGATTAAAAATTTATTTAGCTTAAATATCTTAACTACTTAATCATTGAAAAATACTAAAAAGTTAATTAAAAATTACGTATATATATATCTATTTTTCTTATTATATTACTAATTTTTTTTTTAAAAATTACATATAGATTATCATCAAACATTAATATTAATAATTGTATTTTTCTTTTATTTGATAGTTTATTAAGCATGTGAAAATACGATATTACTATATATCTATCTATCTATCTATATATATATATATAGGAGAGTTTCAAGGAGATTATGTGATACTCTAAAATCTCTTCAAAACACTCTTTCTATTTTCTCCTTTAATCTAATTTTTTTGTTCATTTTCTATTTTCTAAAATATCTTTACAATTAAAAATATCAATATATATACATATTAATTTGATTAAAAAATTATTTAGCTTAATTATCTTAATAACTTAATCATTGAAAAATACTAAAAAAAGTTAATTAAAAATTACGTAATAGTTTTCGGTTCTCTATATATCTATTTTTCTTATTATATTATAATTATGTTTTTTCTTCAAAAGTGAATAGTTTTACAAATATTATAATTATTATCATCAATCATTAATATTAATAATTGTATTTTTCTCTCATTTGATATTTTATTCAGCTTGTGACAATACGATATTACTAATAGTCACAATAGTAAATAAATGTTTTGTAGATTGTAATGTTAGTGGACATTCTCGCAGCAATAAAAGATACGGAGGTTGATGTGAAACACGAAAAATTCTTTTTAGACTATATATATACATATATAAATATATAAAGGAGAGACTTAAGGAGATCATGTGACACTCTAAAATCTCTTCAAAACATTATTTCTATTTTTTCCTTCAATCTAATTTTTTTATTCATTTTTTATTTTCTAAAATATTCTAACAATTAAAAATATCAATATATATACATATTAATTTGATTAAAAATTCATTTTTCTTATAATATATATCTTAACTACTTAATCATTGAAAAATACTAAAAAAAATTAATTAAAAATTACGTAATAGTTTTCGGTTCTCTATAAATCTATTTTTCTTATTATATTATAATTATATTTTTTATTCAAAAATGAGTAGTTTTACAAAATATTATAACTATTATCATCAATCATTAATATTAATAATTGTATTTTTCTCTCATTTGATATATTATTAAGCTTGTGACAATACGATATTACTAAGTGTACTTTTTGGAATTGTGATTTGTTTTCACTATAGTAAATAAATATTTTCTAGATTGTAATTTTAGTGGACATTTCCGCAGTAACAAAAGATGTGGGAGTTGATGTGAAGCACGCAAAATTCTTTTTAGAATATACACATATATATATATATATATATATAAATAAGAGCTTCAAGGAAATTATATGACACTCTAAAATCTATTCAAAGCATTCTTTCTATTTTCTCATTTAATTTAATTTTTTTTATTCATTTTCCATTTTTTAAAATATCTTAACAATTAAAAATATCAATATATATATAAATATTAATTTGATTAAAAATTTATTTAGTTGAAATATCTTAACTACTTAATCATTGAAAAATACTAAAAAAATTAATTAAAAATTTATCTATTCCTATTTTAATCTTTTGACAAAACTTGAGGTCTACAAGTTAATTTGTAAAAATAAAGCTTCCAAATCGGGTAATCGACTAAAATACAAGGTTCAAAATAGTGTGAACCCTTACAGAAAATAAAAATTATATAAATATATAATTTAATTTTCATAAGAAGTTTGAACCTTTTAAATAAATACATGGTCCAAAGGTTCATTTTTAAAAATAAATTGTCAAAACGGGTAATGAACAAAAATACAATGTTCAAATAATCAATCTATCAATTCCAATTTTTATTCTTTTGACAAAACACAAGATCTAAAAGTTAATTTTTAAAAATAAATGCTTCAAATAGGTAATTGGCCAAAATAAATCTTACACAAAATATAAATTTTCTTATACATAATTTAGACTTTTTATAAAAAAAAACTACACAAAGCGTATAATAATAATAATAAATAAATAAAAGTACATGTACAACAAACTTTTTGAACTTTGTTTTCGGTACTTTAATTTGTCAGAATTTTTCAAAAACACACTGAAAGTTCGCTATACAATGAACAGTGAACACCATCATGAAATAAAAAATTATAATCAAGATGGCTTCACGTGTCCATATAAAGAGCATGTTGTACGAGTATGGTGAAAATGAATCACCACTCCACAATCTCCAAAAAAATATTTAAAAATATATATGTTTTAATTATTACAAAAGACTGTGCGGAGCGCGGTTATGTTTTCTAGTATATATATATAAAGGAGAGCTTCAAGGAGATGAGGTGGCACTCTAAAATTACTCCAAAATATTTTTTCTATTTTCTCCTTTAATCTAATTTTTTTATTCATTTTTATTAATAAGGAGATGATGTGTCATTTTAAAATTACTCCAAACTATTTTTTCTATTTTTCCCTTTAATCTATTTTTTTATTTTTTTATTAATAATTATTTAAACTTTAGTTTTTTTAGATATTTAAATAAGATATTTTTTTAATTAAATACCTAATAAACTAACAAAAAATAAAATAAAACAAAAACTACATTAAACGTTATTTTTTTACGTATTTAAATAAAATATTTTTTGAATTAAATACCTAATGAACTAACAAAAAATAAAATAATAAAAAAAAACTACAAATATATACTAATAAAATAACATCTTTGAAGCGGTATATAAAAGATTATCCAAACGAGTAATCAACATTTTGATAAAACACAAGGTCCACGAGTTAATTTAAAAAAATAAAGGGTCCAAACGGGTAATCGGCTAAAATACAAAGTTCAAAATGGTGTGAACCCTTAAGTAAAACATAAATTATATATATTTATATAATTTACTTTCTTTAAAGAATGTTTAACACTTTGAAGAAATACATAGTCCAAAGGTTAATTTTTAAAAATAAAGAGTCAAAATAAGTAATCGGCCAAAGTATAGTGTTCAGATAACCAATCTATATATTCCTATTTTTAACATATTGACAAAACTTGAGGTCCACAAATTAATTTTTAAATATAAAGACCTCAACGAGTAATCGGCTAAAATACAATGTTCAAAATGATGTGAACCCTTACAAAAAAACATAAATTATATATAATTTAATTTTTATAAAGAATTTTTAACCTTTTGAATAAATATATGGTCCAAATGTTAATTTATAAAAATAAAGGGTCAAAATGGGTAATCGGCCAAAATACAATGTTCAAATAATCGATCTATCCAATCCTATATTTAACCTTTTAACAAAACATGAGTTCTAAAAGTTAATTTTTAAAAATAAAAAGTTCAAACGGGTAATCGCCTAAAATAAATAAATGCACACGTACAACAAATTTTTTGAACTTTGTTTTCGGTACTTTAATTATTCAGAATTTTTCAAAAACTTGCAAGAGATTTGATATACAATGGACACCATTATGAAAAAAAAATTGTATTCAATACGTCCTCATGTGTCCATATAAGGAACATGTTGTACGAGTAGGGTGAAAAAGAATCAATGTCGTAGCATTCTCCTAAAAGTATTTTAAAATATGTATATTTTTTAATAATTACAAAAGACTGCGCGAAGCGCGGTTATGTTTTCTAGTATCTATATAAAGGAAAACATTAAGGAGATAATGTGACAATCTAAAATCTTTTCAAACCACTTTATCTATTTTCTCCTCTAATCTAACTTTTTTATTCATTTTATGGTTTATAATAATTATAATTAATTCTACTTCTTAACTACTTAATCATTAAAAATTACTAAAACATAAAATTAATTAAAAAAATAGTAAATGTGTATAGTACATTTTAAAAAAAAGTATAATATATATTAATTACTTAAGTATCACATAGCAATAATATATATTTAAATAATTATAAAACATATACAAGAAAATTATAAATATCAGGCTATTTTTAAGTATCACAATATGATGATATTTTCAAATGATATTTTATGTACCATACATGTTTACTATTTTTTTTAATTAATTTTTAAAAAAATGTAATTACATGCTACACGTACATACATACACGTTCCATTATTATTTAAATTAATAATAATATATAATGTTTAAATTAATGTGTAGTTACATGTAATTACATTTTTACATGTAACTACACATTAGTTTTGTAAGGAATGTGGTGATTCAAATATTAAGGCTACAAGTCAGCTATGTAGTTGTGATGTGGAACTTCCCAATTTGAGAATCATTGAGCTGGCAGGTATTCTATGTTAAAACCATTTATTTGGCAAAATGATTGGCTAAGCTAAAAAGGTCTTGTACGTCTCAGTAGTGGCAAGGACAAGGAAGTTTGTTAGAAGATTTTATTCCTTTTGTCTTAGGCTAAAAAGGATGGCACATCTACAGAGGCATAACGACATGGATAAGAAGGAGAGAAAAAAAAAATAGAGTGAATTCTTCTGAAATGAGTGAGTGAGCTGAAGGAAAGCAAAAAGCAAAACCCCATTGTTGTAAGCTTGATTTCCTGTATGATAGCTGCTGTCAAAAACCCTTTTGTATTTGAACACTCTGATATATAGTGGATTTAGATTGGCAAAGCCAGCAAGCTGGACGTAGGGGACACATTGTCCCTGAACCAGGATAAACATTTTGTGTTGTTTACTGTTTTATTGCTCTGTTGGTTTTGTTCTTGATGTTGATTATTTGTTCTCTGTTTTTCTTGTTGTTATTGTTCCTCTGTGTGTGTACCGAAGCTCCCATTTGTTCATAACAAACTGGTCTCAAAGCCAGGTTCCTTGTGCTCTTGGTTGCTGCTGGTTTGGTTCACTAAAACTGTTCAGAAAGTGTTCAAAAAACGGTCTAAATGGCAACAACTTCAAAACAGGAAATAGAGAAGTTTGATGGGTCAAATGACTTCTCCCTTTGGAAGATGAAGATGCTGGCATTGCTGGGAAATCTGGGTTTAGATGAGGCTTTACAAGGTGAAGCCAAGATGTCGACTACCTACTCTGAAGAGAAGAAGAAAGAGATAATGAAGAAGGCATTTAATACCCTGATTTTGTGCTTGAGTGACAAAGTGTTGAGGGAGGTTACAAAGATGAAGACAATTGCTGAAGTGTGGCTGAAGTTGGAAAGTCTTCACATGACCAAAACTCTCTCTACCCGGTTGTATCTCAAGGAAAAGTTCTTCACATTTAAAATGGCAGAAGGTAAGGACATTAAAGAACACATTGATGACTTTAATAAGTTATGTCTTGATCTTGAAAATATATCGGTTGAAGATGAGGATAAGGCATTGGTATTGTTACATTCTTTGCCTAAATCTTATGACGTCTTCGTGGACATCCTTAAACATGGAAGGGAGACCATATCTTTGGATGATGTGATTGGTGCTCTTAATTCCAAGGACTTACATAGAAGATATAAGTTGAAGGAGCAAGTTGGTGAGGGCCTTTTAGCACGAGGAAGAACTGAAAGAAGGGAGTATAGAGGCAGGGGAAAATCAAGGTCTAAGTCAAAGGGACCTAAGAAGATAAAATGTTACTATTGTCATGAAGAGGGACACATTAAAAGATTAAGCCCAAAATGGAAGAAGGCAGAAAATGGCAAGGAGATTGAACAAGCAAATGACAGTGTAGATGATGGTTATGAAAGTGCGGATGTGCTTATGGTAGGCACGGAAAAATCTGATAAACAATGGATTCTAGACTCAGGTTGCTCATTGCACATGACTCCTCATAACGACTGGTTTGAGTCATTTAAGGAGTGTGATGGTGGACAAGTACTGCTGGGAAATAACAAGCAGTGCTCGGTCAGGGGTATTGGCTCTATGATGATTAAGACACATGATGGTACGGAAGGATTTTGTCTGAAGTAAGGTACATTCCTGAATTGAAAAGAAATATAATTTCTTTGGGTATGCTCGATCATCACAGGTATACATATAAGGGTGGTGATGGCTTGTACATATTGCATGCTAGTATTGTCATTGGTATGGCTGCAATAGTTGCTGAAACTGGTTTGACAAAGGCTTAATTGTGGCATAAAATACTCGGCCATGTTAGTGAGAGGGGTTTGCAAGAGCTTCAAAGGCAGAATTTGCTATATGGTGACAAGTTAGATAAGCTTTGTTTCTGTGAACATTGTGTTATAGGCAAAGCTAGAAGGGTGAAGTTCAGTAGCTCGAATTACATAGCTAGAGAGACACTTAGCTATGTATATTCGGATCTTTGGGGGCCTTCAAGAACTGAGACACTTGGTGGAGGTAGATAATTTATTTCCATTATAGATGATTGTTCAAGGAAAGTTTGGGTTTATGTGTTAAAATCCAAGGATGAAGCATTCACTAAGTTCAAGAATTGGAAGAAGATGGTTGAAGTTCAAACTGGAAAGAAAAAGTTAAGAACAGATAATGGTCTAGAGTAACTGAATACTGAATTTGATGCATTTTGCACGGCTGAAGACATGGTAAGGCATAATTCAGTGAAGGGCACCCCACAACAAAACAGTTTGGCAAAAAGAATGAATCGAACCCTGCTTGAGAGGGCAAGGTGCATGTTGCTGAATGCACAAATGCCAAAACGATTTTGGGGAGAAGTTGTGAATACAACAGCCTACCTCGTTAATAGGTGTCCCTCGGCAGCTATAAATTTTAAAACCACAGAAGAGATTTGGACAAGTACTCCTCAAAGTTATGAAAATCTAAAAAAAATTGGTTGTGTTGCTTATGCCCATAAGCATGATGATAAGTTGGATCCTAGAGCACACAGGTGTATGTTTGTAGGATACCATGAGGGAGTTATGGGGTATAAACTCTGGTATCAAGAAGGGAAGACTTCAAGGTGTTTCATAAGCCAAGATGTCACATTTATAGAAGAAGAATTCTATCTGAAACCAGCAGGAGAAAGTAATGATAGTGCTAAGATTCAGGTGGAATTAGCTGATATTCTTGAAAACCAAGAGAAACAACTTGAACCTGAAACAACTGAACAAACAGAAGGAGAACAAGTTGATGATGAACCTGAAACTTTGGAAGATTATCAGATAGCTAGAGATCGAGATAGAAGAGCCAAAGTCGCACCTTCTCAGTATGGTTATTCAGATTTGGTTCCGTTTGCACTTCTAACAGCATAATCATTTGATGAAAATGAACCTCCTACATTTGAAGCAGCTGTTAAAGGAAAAGACAGTGAAATGGCAGCAAGCCATGAAGGAGGAAATTGATTCACTTTGGAAGAATAATACTTGGCAACTTGTTGATAAATCAGCTGATCACAAGTTGGTAAGTTGCAAGTGGATTTACAAACTAAAGGCAAACAATACTGGAGATGGTAATCCTAAGTATAAGGCTAGACTTGTGGCTCGTGGATTCACTCAACAGGCTGAAATTGACTATAATGAAGTTTTTCACCTGTTGTGAAACACACATCCATTAGACTTCTATTAGCTCTTGTTACACAGTTCAATATGGAACTTGAATAAATGGATTTTAAAACTGCATTTCTTCATGGAAATTTGGAGGAAGAGATCTACACGGCTCAGCCACAGGGGTTTGTAGAGCAAGAAAACAAAATTTGTTTGCTAAAGAAATCCCTTTACATGTTGAAGCAATCACTAAGGCAATGGTACCTCTGATTTGATGAAGTGATGATGAAGAATAACTACTTGAGAAGTAGTTATGACAACTGTGTGTATGTCAAATGGGTTGAGGGAAAGATTGGTGTGTTTATTTTACTATATGTAGATGATATGTTGATAGCATCAACAAGCATGAAGGAAATTAAAAGGCTGAAGTAACTCTTATGCAAAGAGTTTGAAATGAAAGATTTAGGAGCAGCAAGGAAGATTCTCGGTATGGATATTCAAAGAAATAGAGTTGTTGGTGAGATGTTCATCTCTCAAACTGACTATATTCTTAAGGTGCTTGGAATGTTTAAAATGGAAAATGGAAAGGTTGTTCAGACACCTTTGGCCAATCATTTTAAGTTGTCATCTATGTTATGTCCTAAATCTGAATCTGAAAAATCTGAGATGGCCCTTGTTCCCTATGCTAGTGTCACTGGTAGTTTGATGTATGCCATGTGATTAAGGGTAAAAAATGCACATTTATTGATTTTAATTGTCAAAATAAATTAAGTTTTAATTAATATTTTCATGGAATTAATGTGATATATTTTATAAATGAAAATATTTAATTTGTTTTTATTTTGTAGGAAAATGATACAATTTTGGTTGAATTAAATAAAGCAAAAAGAAAAGGAAGTAAAAGTGGAAGAAAATGAAGAAAGTTGACATTTTGAAGAAGTCAAGCCCAAATTGAAAAAACTCAATCCAATTCATGATGATGTCATGTCACCAATCCATGCAATTTCTTCTCCACTAATAAGAGATATCAATAATAACTCATCCCAACAAATATTAACAATCCATGTGCTTCATTTTCAACCAATAGAAATGTCTTCTTTTCAACAAAAGTTAGCAATCCATGTGCTTCCCTCTCAACAAATGATAGCTTTCCACATGTCATTTCCACCATAGTTTATTTGTATTCTACACCTATAAATAGGATGTAGTTTTCATTTTAAAAACACACATTTTCTATACACTTCTCTCCCTACCATCTTTTCTCTCTATTTCCTCTTCTCCATTTTATCTCTAAGCCAAGTCTTCTCACGTTTTCAATGAAAAATGTGAGAATGACTTTTAACTTAGGCTAGAGTTTTCTTTTGGTGATGATAGGGGTGAAGCTTTATATTTTGTAATCTTTTTATTTTGAATTTATAAAAGTGTTTTAATGTTCAAATATTTGAGTTTTATTATTTCTATCATTATTTATGCAATTAATATTTATCATTAATTTTATATAGATTCAGTCAAGCTTTTTCTATGTAATTTTACTAAAATAATTTATATTAATTTTATTATTTTGTGGGTAGTCTTTTACTGCATTATCGCCAATATGGTATAGTGTTGCTTCTAGATTTCTCATAACAATAGTATTAGCATTTATATTAGTTTGTTATTTTGTGAGTAGTCTTTTACTGCATATTGTCAATGGTATTATGTCAATTCTAGGTTTCTCATAACAATAACATATGCATGTACTTCAACTAGGAGATTTTATTACTCAAATACATTTGCAAATTATCAAAGTAAATAGGTGACCAAAATATATTGTGGAACCCTGATGCCTCACCAAACCCCTTTTATCATTTATTTTCCTTTCATTTCAATTCTTCAAAACCACAAAAATATAGTTTTTTTTTTTTTTTGGTAAGTAAGTCAATTGTATTGCAAAAAAACCAAAAAGTACAAAGCTTTGAAAAAACAGCTACATCAAGGAACTAAATACATCACAAACACCAAAAGAGTCTAAAAAAAAACAACTCAGATACCCAACAGCCTAGATACAATCAAACACCTTATGAAACCAGATCCACTCATCTTCATTCACTCCTAAAGAATTCTGTTATAGACAGCCTACTTAACCCTTTTGATCGTAAAATGAACAGACCAAACAATGCCATCCCAAACCGCGATATTACGAACTCTCCAAATATGGTAGATGAGACTAGACAGAATAGACCAACACACTAATTTCTTGAAACGACTGAGCTTACATCTTTTTATCCATTTGTATATACCTTCAACTGTACAAAACCTGGTCCTAATTTCCAGCCATCCCAACAAGATTTGAACACAACGATCACTAAATATACAGCCAAAGAAAAGATGATTATGAGTTTCCACCTCAACACCACAGATGCTACAGCAAGGGTCAATGTTCATTCCATGCTCCCTCAAACAATCCTTGGTCTTCAATCTTCTAAGGAAATACAACCAGATGAAAATTCTATGCTTAAGAACACTTAATATGTTCCAAAGGTCATTATAAGCAAATCTGGAATGAGAATTGTCAACAAGAGCTTTATATATGTCAGGTATGGAATAATAATTATTCTCAAACCTTTGTCTGTTAATGACGCCTTTAATTTTCTCTTTAATCTTCACTATCTTTATTTTACTACTTTCACAGTACTTACCTTCTAACTATTTTATTTGTTCTTTGTTTCTTTACCTCCTTGTGGAATCGACCGTCCATCTATACTACGACTACCGCTAAGTGAAAGTCACGTTTGGGCGTTAAACACCATGGTATGTGTAATGCCCCGAACTCCTTAATGCGGTTTAATGGCTGGATTAGTAGGTCGGGAGGGCCATAATTGTTTAAATATGCCATTAATTGATAATATGCATGTTTATGTGAATTATATCATAATATGATGTTATATGCATGAATGTGGGTCCACATTTGATTATTATGATATTTTAGTAGTTTGGTCGTTGAGGGCATATTTGAGTATTTTGGGTGCATATTGTGATTTATGGATGAGATCCCATTATTATGGAGATATATTCGAGCTATTCGGCATGAGACAGTCTTATATTATAAATTAGTGGTTTTTTCATAACGGGGTCATTTATTGGGATATTGAGTAATGAGAATGTTATTTGATGATAAATTGGGAGTTATTGAGATCAGGAGGAAATTCTAGAGGTTTTGACTATAATGTTCCCGGGGTGTTTTCGGGACCCTGAGCCTTAGATTTTATTTGAGGTTACTTAAGCTTGAAGTAGCTTGTCAGATAGAATTGTACGTTAGAAAACCCTTTCTCTCTCCCCGTTAGTTCATTTTACCGTTCGAGGCATTTTCGAAGAAATCTCGAGTTTTAGGAGTCGAAATCAAGCGAGGATCGAGTCATAGCGATCCTAAGAAAGATTAGAATCTTCTTGACCGAAGGATTTGACGAGAAACAACCCAATCAAAGGTAATCTAAGTTTTAAGTTTTGAGTTTTTAGAGTTTCTAAGCTTCGAATTGGATTTTGTGAATCGTTGAGATTTTGGTTCGTTTGAGCCTCGGGATTTGATGGTTTTGGATCATTGGGAAGTTTGGAAACTTTGATTTTTGGATTTGGAAGTGTTTAGGCGTGTTTTTGGAGGGTTTGGATGAAGGAGATCGAGTTATGGCTGGTTCTGGGTTGGGGGCCGCGGCCCTAGCTCGAAGAAGCAGGTGGAGGCATTTTGGCCTTGCTAGGCGCCACGGCCCTTGCTCCTGGTGTGGCTGGGGGCTGTGGCTCAAGGTGCTAGGGTGCTCTTGGGTGGTTTTGAGCCCGTTTGAGTGTTTTGACCTCGGGAACTTGATTTTAGGTCTCGGGATGGTTCCTACTACCCGAATTAGTGGGGATTGATGTCCCGGAGGCTAGATTTTGGTTTGGGAACCTTTGATGTTCATTTTATTGATGGTATCCTATATTTGGTTATGACTAGGTGACCGCTAAAGGACTAAAAGTCAGATCGTTCTCAAGGGTCGTTCTTTTATTCATTCTCGCTCGAACCAGAGGTAAGAAAACTGCACTCTGTGTATATGACATGCATGATTGATGTTGAGGCATGTTGCTTGTTAAATGTGGACATTGATTGCACATTAAATGCTTAGCAGAGCTTGCTTACTTGTGTCTAGTACTGATTAGTCAGGGACGACACTGGTCGCATATTACTGACCTGAGAGTTGTAAACGGCATAAGCGTTGTCGTCCCTGACTAATCTAGCTTTAAAGGTTTGGATAGTGCCGTCAGTGTGGTATTTTCTCCTAAATACCCACTTACACCCAATTGGCTTAGACCCTGGTGGGAGGTCCACCAATTCCCTAAGTGTTATTGGAAAGAATGGAATCCATCTCATCATTGATGGCTTCTTTCCAAAATGCACTATCTCTCGATTGCATACCTTCTCTATAAGTCTTAGGATCATCCTCAACGAGAAGTACAATAAGAATTTTCCTAATGACTTCCTCTCTATTTCCTTCTACCATGTAGAATGAAATTCGTTGAGGATCTATCTCATCCACTACTAGACTTTTATGATTTTTAAGCCTTTGACTTCTTCTAAGTTCAAAAGGTTGCTTTACATCCTTTTGAGAATTCTCCTCTTGAGAATCAACTTTGGATGTAGAAGCTTGAGAATTGTTCTCATATAACAAATTCTCCTTTAGAGATGTTGAATCTTGAGAATTGTTGTCACATAACATGTTCTCAAAGAATTTAACTTCTCTAGATTCAATCATAATATTAGACTCTAAGTCTAATAGCCTATAAGCTTTACTATTGTTGGCATAACCAACAAAAGCACACTTTATGGCTCTTGAACCTAACTTTGTTCTATTAGGTTCGTTTTTCTTGCAATATGCAAGATACCCCCACACTTTGAAGTACCCTATGTTGGGTTTTTTTCCTTTCCATAACTCATATGGAGATATAAATACCATGTGAAAATTTTCAAGCAAATAATCACTAATTTCGCTTTTAGTTGTCTAAATAATCTCAAATTCTCTTAAACAACTTTTGTGCATTTTCTAAGAGTCTCTTTGAGATTCTTTTAAAAAACATCATTTTGACATCCATTGATTTTCTCATCAAAGTCAATTTGAAGATGTCAATTTTTAAGCACTTAAATCAAAGAAAATAAACCCTCAATGATTTATTTAAAGACTTTGATTTCTAATGCTTTGGTTTAAAAAATTATCTCCTCATTGAGATTAATTTAAACATATCACAATCTTTAACCAAAAAAGAATAAAATTCTCTTCAATATTATTCCCCATTGGTGTAAAGATTCAAAATTGCTTCTCCAATTTGTAATGTCTCCTCATTGAGACATTGAATATTTAAGAATTATTGTCACTAAATGATTCTCAAATATATTTCATTTGACCACACTCTAAACTATAAGTCTATTGAGTCAATCTGTAATCCCACAATTTTTGAATCCACCTTGATACATTTTTCTTGCAATAGCAAGACACTTATCAAAAGATGTAACCATTTTAGGTTCATCTTTTCTTATCTCATAAGTTGAGATGGTCAACACTTAAATGATAAATTTTAATTTCTCAAATGATTCTCTTTATTTACCAAATAAATGGTAACTCATCACATTGCAATAAAATATGATAAAACATAATTATATTATTATTATCACCTTAATAATCATATTATATGTCACACCATAATAATCATGATAATTCTCATGTATATATCAATATACTTTTATATATTAACATAATTATGTCTCAAAGAAATTTCACATAATTTTTCAACATACATCCATCATATTAGCATGCATTTTGAATCTCATAATTAAATTGTAAGTATATCACAAATATCATACAATAATTCACATATCCATCTATTGTTATATTCTATTGATTCATAAAATCAATATATAGGCATGTCAAAAACTACCTAATTATCATGATTTATAAAATCTCAAAAAATAATTTTCATGTCAAATATATGTCTTACTATCTCACATATGGCATACACATAAGATTAAAAATCACTAGATTATGTAGAGCTTCTCAAAAGTTCACTTCTAAAGATTTAACTTTCCCAAATAGATGTGTAACATATGTTACAATGTATCTCATATTGTATTAATATGTTAACATCTACACAATTATTCATATATCAACATATGAAAACATGCTAATACATGAAATAAAATCCCATCACTATAAAACAAAAGAGTGTATACATTTACACTTACCTTGTCTTACCACCTAGTTCAATGGGATCCATCAAACCTATCAAACCTCACTAGGTCTTGGTTTATGATCTTGATTGTTTCCCCTTCCATTGAAACAAAAAGGGATAAGCTTTTGAATGTTAGGAAAATATTGTTTTGCCTCAATGGAAATGATTATAATATTACAACTCTATGCAATAATATTACAAGTAAATATAGATTGATTAAATAAGGTTACAACTCTATAACTGAAAATACAAAAAAACTAAAGAAAGGAAGAAGATGATGATGAAGAAGAGAATATTGAGAATACAACTCTAAGCAAAAGATTACAAGTAAAATAAAGTGTTTAGACCAAAAGAAAGATTACAACTCTTAAAAAAAATATACAAGTAAATAGAACAAGAGAATAAGAAGAAAAGCAATAGAATAAAAAGAAGAACAGAAACACAGGCAAACTCTCACTTACACAACCTAAGTGAAGAGGGTTGGGGATCACCAACTTGAACAAGGTTTAAAACCTTTGTCCAAAAGCTTATTTCCCCCTAACTCAAGCACTAAGGGATCTCTCTCAGATATTGGAAAAGCTTTCTGGAATTATCAAGCCTCAAGGTGTTTCTAGCCAAGTGCTCTAGTGGACAGAAAATGTTGTGTCTTACAAGTGAGCTATAGACTCCTATTTATAGAGTTTAGAGACACCCTTTGAATTTCAAATTCCACCAACCTCTATGGCTGTTACCAATGTTTAATTGGATTAATATGGAATTAAAAAAGAGATTTGGGAGTTATTTGAGTTTTTTGAGCCGTTCAACAAAGATTGAAAAAACTGAAAATTTGGTCAGTTTTTGGCCTGTGGCCGCGGCCACTGGTCTCTAACCCACAGGCCGCGGCCACTGAATGTTGGTGACCGCGGCCACTGACCAATTTCAGCACAAAAAATTGTGATGTTTTTCCAAACGGTTCCAAACCCTCCCAAATGATTTTGTAACTCCCAAAACACATTATTGGGGTTAAAATCATATCTCTAACTACCATATCACATATGGCTTTATGAAATTCATCTCAATATTTTGGAACAACAATCTTACACAATAAAGGGTAATATTTGGAAGTTACAAATTTGTAACACCAAATATGTTACATTATTTGGATATATCTCATATATTTAAATATTGTAACTCTCTATTATATGTTACAATATGTGACACACTTTGTCACATTTATTTAATCTAAAACATTATATTATAATATAATATAATTTTACATTATATTATAAAATAATATAACACACTTGACTAGTCTAATACTAGTTACTTGTCACATGGCTAGGGAGCGGAATCACATGGTTATGACTCTATGGTCATGAGGTGAGTTATATTGGTGACTAGTCATCATGCACCTATCATGTTTAAGCTAGTGAAAGGTTCACTTATTTGTAAAGCCCCGGTGACCCTATCGTCACATGGCTAAAGGGAACGGAACCCACCTTAGTGACTTTTGCGACTTTCACTCATCTGTTTTGGACTGAAAGTCCTTAATGATTATTATGATCATTGTTGATATTATATTCATGCTATATTGTGTTTTCTTGCTGGGCTTTGGCTCATGGGTGCTATGTGGTACAGGTAAAGGGAAAGAAAAGCTCACCCAACCCTGAGTGGAGAGCTTAGGTGGTGTTGTGTACATATGCGGTCGCTTGACCACCACGGCAAAGGAGTTCTCAGAGGAACTAGGGGGTTTACCCTATTTTTGCTGCTTAGGTCGGCAGGGTTGTAAATTTGAACAGTAATGACCATTTTGAGTTGTAAATAACTTGTAAATATTTTTTATGGGCCCATGAACAGTTTTATGTATTAAATAAAATATATTATTTCACTTTTATTGGTTTTCCACCTTAGCCTGTTAATAACACCTAGAAGCACATTTTTAACCAAAGAACTCGGGTAGCGAGTTAAATTTCTGGTTCACCGTCCACCGTAACTGTTATGGGGTAACCAAGGCATTACAGTATGTACAAGACATGACTTGGCATATGCAGCAAGTTGACAATTCAGTCTAATCCTGGGAAGGGTCATTGGGAAGCTGTCAAGTGGATATTCAGATATCTAAAGGGCACTTCAGATTTCGGTTTGTATTTTAAGCATAGGAAGATGTCAGAGATTGAAGAGGCACTTGTGGGGTATGTGGATTCTGATTTTGCTGGTGACTTGGACAGAGAAGATCACTAACATGTTATGTTTTCTCTTTATTCAGTTGTGAAATTAGCTGGAAAGCAACACTTCAACCTGTAGTTCCCTTGTCAACTACTGAAGTTGAGTTGATTGCTGCAACTGAGGCTGTTAAGGAGGCCTTGTGGCTTCAAGGCATTATGGGGGAACTTGGTATAAATCAGAAGACTATTAAAGTACTATGTGATAATCAGAGTACTATACACCTAACTAAAAATCATATGCTTCATGAAAGGACGAAGCATATTGATATTAAGTTCTATTTCATTCAAGACATTGTGACTGAAAAGAAGGTGATAATAGAGAAGGTTCATACTGAAGAGAATGTTGCTGATATGTTCACAAAACCAGTCACCTCAAGCAAGTTATATCATTGCCTGGACTTTATCAAAGTTCAGGCCTTAAACTTCTAAGGTTGGACCGTGTATGCTGGCTTCTAAATCCACTATGTTGTGCTGCCTTAATCTTTAAATCAAGGTGGAAATTTGTAAGGAATGTGGTGATTCAAATATTAAGGCTACAGGTCAGCTATGCAGCTATGATGTAGAGCTTCCCAATTTGAGAATCATTGAGCTGGCAGGTGCTCTATGTTGAAACAATTTATTTGGCAAAATGATTGGCTAAGCTAAAAAGGTCTGGTACGACTCAGTAGTGGCAAGGACAAGGAAGTTTGTTAGAAGATTTTATTCCTTTTGTCTTAGGCTAAAAAGGATCGCACATCTACAGAGACATAACAGCATGGATAAGAAGGAGAGAAAAAAATAGAGTGAATTCTTCTTAAATGAGTGAGTGAGCTGGAGGAAAGCAAAAAGCAAAACCCCATTGTTGTAAGCTTGATTTCCTAAATGATAGTTGCTGTCAAAAACCCTTTTGTATTTGAACACTCTGATATATAGTGGATTTAGAATGGCAAAGCCAGCAAGCTGGACGTAGGGAACACATTATCCCTGAACCAGGATAAACCTTTTGTGTTGTTTACTGTTTTATTGCTCTGTTGGTTTTTTTCTTGATGATGATTATTTGTTCTCTATTTTTCGTGTTGTTATTGTTCCTCTGTGTGTGTACCGAAGCTCTCATTTGTTCATAACAAGTTTAAACGTTACATGTTTAAAAAAAATATAGTTAATTTAAAATTAAATATTTACAAGATATTATTATTTTAATTAATAATATATAGAAATATATCTTCATGATTTTATATATATTCTAAACATTCTCTATTAATGTCATATTTTTCTCCACTCTAATTTCTCTCTCTCTTTTTTTCTCTCTTCTTCTCTATAAACTCTTTCAATTTCAATTTTCATAATGGAGTATTCTTTTCTTTGCGACTTAAACAATGATAGAGATAATTGAATGATAAGGATTAGAGTTTGTAGAATGTGGCAGTCTCTTGATACCAAGAAATGATTTTATTGATGAGAAAGTTGTATCAAAATTTCTTTCCTCAGATTCTTTCTATTATCAATTGTTTTATATTTAATTAATGTGTTGTGTTTTTGTCAAAGACAAGTGTAGACCGCTTTCAAATGACCATAAAACTTTTTTTTTTGGTTACAACTTTGCTTAAGAGGCTAGAAGAAGGGATGGTTGACATTCCGAACAATGAATTCAAATGCTTATCTCCAAATTTGATTGATTTTCGTGTTAATAATAACACAATCATCTCGGGTATTTCTTCAATTATTAATGTTTGTTAATTTTTAAAGTTTTTATTTTAAATTATTGATTTTTTATATTCTAACATCTATCTTCATCTTATTTTTCTATCATGTTTTAGATGTTGTCGTATGCTTATGTGGTGTAAGTGATATTGGGATTGTTAGACATCAAGTTTTAGCAAATTAGTGAGTATAAGTTAACTAATAAAAGTAATATTACAAATATATATATGTTTATTATTGTAATTTTTTTAAATGTCATATTTTATTTTGTTATTCTGTTTAGAAGAAGAAAGAGATAACCATCTCTTCTTCTAATATTTTGTTTTCTCTATTTTGTGATTTTTTCTAATTTTTTATTTAACATTTATTAAAAAAAATTACATGATTTACAAACCATTGTGGGTACTTTGATTTAACTCAATCTTGTCCAAATACCAAGTAATTATATTGTTTTAGTTTATTAAATTTAATATATTACTTATATTTTACATATTTAATTTTTGTAGTATATATTTTTATATCATTTAAATTTGTAATTTATATTGAAAAAAATGACATTATCTATCTATATCTATATATAAATATATTTAATTAAGATAAAATATCCATAAAAAGTAATAGTACTATTATAAAATATCTATAAAAAATAATACTATTATATTTCTTGCTATTATTATTAATATTTTCATTGTTTTTCTTCCCATATGGAAAATAATTATAATAATAAGTGATGTGACACTTTAAAAATTTTCCAATCCACTCTATTTTTATTTTCTCATTTTTTATTCTACTTATTCTAATTTATGATTATTAATTAAGAAAAAAATATCTATAAAAATCCATATCAATATCTACCTATAAAAATCTCTCTCTCGCAAGCTTGGTGCCCAGCCACTAACGGCGGCTCTCCGGCCACCCCCCACCTACACGTGCCACCCCACCATCATCCCCGACCCCCACCCCCATCCCCGCGAACCCTTAGCCTCACGCGCCCCTTAGCCCTCTCGACGGAGCCTCCAAAGTTCGACGACTATGTGGGTTTCTGAAATTTTCTGGTCATTTTCCGACCCCCTTGAGCCACCCGAGCCAAATGACCACCACCACTGCATCCCTTATGCTTTGGGATTCAAAACCCACTAAAGGATCAGACTCAATGGTCATCGGAATTGGAATCGACGTTCGCCGAAATTCATGGCTCTAATCTTGTCATTCTAGGCCTTTCCAAGAGAAACCACCACCACCATTACGCTCCTTGAGCTTTGGGCTTCGAAGCCCATGTCATCGTTTTCCCTAACCACCGCCGGGGGTGGTGGCGCCGCTGTCATCGACGGAGCTCCGGCGATAACTTTGGTTACCAATTAATTTTTTTTAAATTAAAAATAAAATTTTGCGAGCCCTAAAAAACCTCACTTTTTAAGACTCTCAAATAGAAGACTCGCGCCCCACGAATCCTAAAAAAATTTTAGGGCTCGCTAAAAGTATATTTTGTAATAGTGTGTTGAACTTTAATGATGATGAAAAATAAAGTTTTGGCAGCCAGAAATGGCTCACAGTGGTGAAAAATGGAGGAGGGTTGAGGGAGGGAGAAAAAGGGCTAGTTTGGGAGGGTGGGGTATACTTTTTTTTGGCTTTTTAAAAGTTAATTTCAGCGAGCTTAATTAAAAGTGAGTTTCCTATCTTTTCGGGTTGTACGTGACCTGTCCAGATAGGGTTTGTTTTTATGAATAGAGGTTGTTAGGGATTGGAAATGGTGTTTAATTTGCTCAACTTTCTTTGTTAATTTATTAAAAAGTCACAATTCATCATGTCATAAAATTGTGACACAAAAAATGACTTATATATGAAGAAGAAATTTAAGACATCATATTCCTAAATGTCCTAATCAAATTGTTCAACCTTTGGGATATACATTGTAATGTGTAACGTACGTACTCAAAGTGGGAATTTAAGTACATTTATTTATGAGCAATAGCAATATTTGCCCAATTTATAAAAATTATGAGCAATAACAATCACAACCTTTGTCCTTACCCAATTTGCTTTCACTTATATATGACCACAAAATTGATCCACATGCAATTATAGGAAAGACACACACCAAACAAAAGCAAACCAAAGTGATGAGCTTAATAATAAGCCTATAAAAAGGATGGTACTACTACATTCAATTATTCAATTTAATATATACCCTTTCTGATAATGACTTCAAGGGTTGAATTATTTATTTTCCATTGTGTCTATATCAACTCCATCAACAAATGTTGAAATTTTTAAATTTTATAATAAATCTTCATTTATTTGATCGATGTACGGTTGGTAATAATACAATTTAAAGACAATGATCGTGCCGACTGTTTTTTTATTGCAAGAAAACAAATTAAATTACTATCAAACTAAAAAATATCTAAAATAAATATTTATTATTTTTATTTCTTTAGAGCAAGTTGCATTCCATTGTTTGGTTGATGATTTAAGTTTTTCGAATGCCTTTCCATAGAAATTACAATTCCATCACTTGTGGAATATTTATTGGAAATGGTTTTTCATTACTAAAGCTTTAAAATGAAATAAAAATGACTATTTTAACATTTTTTATTATTATTATCCAAAATAAAAAAATGCTAATATTATTTTTTATTTTATTCCACATATACTTGAGTATCTAAGATAATTTTTATTTATATAAGACTCATTTTGTGTTACATATGTTTAATCTATGGTAAATTAAGTAATAATTTTTCATTATAAAAATATTATTTTAAAGTATCTGAAATATTAATATTATTTTGTTGTGTATGTGATTCATAAATATTTTTTAAAATTTTTACTATTAAAAAAATATAACAAAAAAGTAAAGTATGGACAATTTTGTTAATACATTACTTATTCTATTTTATTGCTACGCTACACCATTCCACAACAAACCAAACAAAATATTATTATTCCAATGTTCGTTCCAACAACAAACCAATCATCATAATATCATTTCCATTACTATTCTTATTCTATTCTACCAAACCAAACGCCCCTTAGAACTATCATTAGTCGTGACGGTGACAAGTACACAACGAGAGGTCTTACCCCAGAAAATAAAATAATAATAAATAATATTTTTTATACTTTTCCTTGGTTTTCTTAAAAAAATTTACATTTGGCCCCCTAATTTTTTTACCTTTCAGCCCTTACAATACAAATATGTCTCCGTCCTTGATCGTTAAATCTAATTATTAAAACTAAGACACTAGTTAAAAACTAAATTAAATTATCCATATATTTTTTTCATGTGTGTTTTAATTTTAGTAATTTTCCATAAATTTAATATGTTCATTGAATTGATTTCGTTTCTATGGTTAGAGACATAATAAAATGCAAGTACAAATTTTAAGGGTGGCAAAACGGGTTTCGACATGACAATACGACTAAAAATGACACGATTTTTTGTGAGTTAGGGTTTGAAAAATTAAGTGTGGATCAAAAACTGGTCGGACCCGTTTGACACGATTTTTTTTTTTTTTCGGGTTAGGGTCTACCCATGTGACACGAATTGACCCGTTTATGTTCAGTATATAATTACAATTATTAATTTATAGTTAAATATTATTTATTTTCCATAAAAGATAAATCTAAAGTAGAAAGAAAATTTCTCAAAATAATATAGCATAACTAATCCACTCTTGATAATTAATTGATATTAAAAATTTATTTATTGTGTTGATATTTTGTGATAAATGATTTAATTCATCAAATTTGTTTATTAGAAATTTTATATATTTTTATGTAGTGTACTAATCAAATAAGTGAAATAGATTGATGCAATCAAAAATATAAAATAAATCAAATATGCGATACTAATCATGTTGATCTACAAATAATGTAGGATGGGTTTGGTCAACACATGAACACGACCAACGGGTAGTTAAGATATTTTGACCCAAAATATAAACAGGTCAAGTTAGGGTTGACCAATTAGACATGCCAACTTGTCATGACACGACACGATAATATGAATTTCCACCCTAATAAATTTGTACTCAGAGAGTATGAGTGATAATATATAAAGTTAAAATCATAATAAATATTTATTTTTGTTTTTAAACTGTGTTTTAACGATCATTAAAAACAAAGGGCAAAATTAACATTTTTTATTGTTCGAATATGACAAAGAAATGATATAACTCCAAAGTTACATTATCTAATGTTTGTTGATCTCATCCTCAGTGGTCCAATTATATATATCCCTTTAGAAACTTCCACAGTGACACTGATAAATATACTTATATATAAAACAAAACAAAAATTAGTTTCTCAACTTTGATGAAGAAGAGCTTGTATAATGTGCTACAACAATCCTCAACACCACCCCAAATTTTGGATTTAGCTAAGGGTTACAGTCTCATGGAATGTTTAGTGTGCAGTCCTTTTCCAATTTGGTTACCATCAATTATTGCTAAAACTTGACCAATCTGAAAACCTAGATACATTCATGAAGACTTTGCAAAGAGGAAAATTGGGTAAACTTAATTAGAAAAACAGGTAACTTTGGTTAAATGTTGGGGGCTAGGTAGGCCTTTCAAGGCCCTGTCATTTTGAAACCTGAAATAATGGACCAAATATACCATCAAATAGTCATATTATGCATGTGCATATCTAGGGCTATCTTGGGCTCTCTCCAATCCAACTAATGAGAGAGTGTGTGTTTGTGGGGAGGGGACCTTAACCATGGACCAAAACCAGTGTTAAATTGGTTGAGTCAGGTGAACATTCAGGACTACCCACATGGACCTAATTGAAAACCCTAGCTAGGTAGCTAGCTAGCTATATATTTGAATGGAAAAATCAATGAATGGATAGGGTACAAACTGAATTCTGACTAACTATGACAGTTGTATAAACTGTGCCCACTAAGAGAAAGCCTAGAAGCAAAATGAATTGCCAAAGATTTGGAATGGAGTTTTGTATGTGTAGGTGTTTACAGGTGTATTTCCCTAAAGATACATGTAGGAATATAGGATGGTCCAAAACCATTTGTAAGCACTTGTCACTTAATTCTTTTGGTCCACACCCCAAGTGAAGACATCATCTAGTTTGTGTGGTGGGAGAGGCCTTAGTCGGTGTAGTGAATGTATTTTTAGGCAAGTCCCATGTGAAATGCCTCATGAGCTTTCTTTGGGGGTGTTTGGTTTCAATTTCAAACTTTATATTTCAACCCATTCTGTCCCATCTTCATTTATGATTTTACTCAGTCAACATTGCCTTATTTATGTCCAACAAGTCCAACCATTTATTGCTTCTGCTATCAATCGGTTAGTATTAGATATTTAATCAAGATAGAAGCAAATAAAATAGAATAAAACAAAACAAAACAAAACAAATTTTATTTTTTGTTGGATCGACACTATTTCCAAGCCCACTAACGTTTACATTGGCCAAGTATATAAAAGGAGTCAGGCAGACATGAACCTGATTACTAGTACTGCTCACCAAACCCTATATTATACTTATTTTGTGGATTAGATTATAGTTTTATTGTACACATTATGCCATTTATTTTAGTTTTGAAAGAATTTGGAGTAGAACTATTATTGCCAGAAAAGATGTTAGAAGTGAATAGATTTTAAATCTTCAATTTACACCAAGTTTCAGCCTCTTCAAATAGTTGAAATGACTGAGTTGAAACTCTTACCAAACCATACAAAAACATCTTAAAAGATCAACCAAAATGGTTTATTTTTTATTTTTTAAATATCAGACTTGCCAATAAAAAAAATATCATAGGAGTACATACTTGGTAAAAAAAAATGAAATTATGGATCAAGTACAGTTTCACAAACCGTGTCAAAAAAAGTATAGTCATAACCAAAAATTTCACAAACCAATGTCAATGTCCTTTGAGCTTATATATATATTTAAATATGTTACTTCTTTTTTACAACAAAAAATGGAGTGGAGAGAGCAATTTCTCACCCACCAAACTACAAAACAAATTCTCACCTGAACTCCCTATGAAAAAAAAAAAAACCATTGAAAAAAAAAACTGTATACACACCTCAAAATATATTGGTGCCCCTCTCAATGCCAAAGCGATAAAGAATAAATAAATAATTTTACAGCAGGGGCATGAATACAAGGGCAAGGTTTCTTTTACAATTTCTTTTTTTTTTTCAGCTGTGGGGAAAGAAGGATTTACAATAACCAATGAAATTGCTATAGAATTATAAGTAAAGCCTACCTTAGAAAAAAAAAACACAAGAAAAGAAAACAGGAGCTTCCTTAGCCTCAGTCGTGTAAAAATTCGAAGGCTGGTTGCTCAAGAAGTTCCTCTGCTGGTGTTACATCTGAAAAATCCTTCACATGCAGCGCCGTAGAGAGGTCGTCGACCGAGAAAGGGATGCTGTAATTTGAAGCAAAATATCCTCAAAATCCAATTTTTTTTTCATGTACATATTTGTCAACATAAATGTACCAGATAATAAATTATAAAATTCAGCAAGTTAATTTTCATATCATTTTTTCCCTAAAGCATCGATGCCTTGTGTGTACCGATCCAGAGTTATTCGTGCACCAGTATTCACACATCGAAACGAGAATGTATAGAGAGAATAAAAGCTCACCTGGAATTGTCATCCAACAAAAAGGAATTGCTGACAGCATTATTGGAGTCCTCGGTCATGAGTACTCTCATGCTGAGAATGACCTGAAAAGGGAATGGCGATATGGTTGTTAAGCATTGGAATTCGGACACAATTACAAATATGTTAACGACAAACCAACTTACATCCGGAGATACACTTCGGGTATTATAATTGTCGTCCCAGTAGAGAGTACATATTCTATATAGTTGCTGAACGCTCAGGATCTGCAAAATCAGATGTGATAATTTTAGTGAGAGTGGGTAGGGAGGAACTGGTGTAATCATTTTCTGTGTCATACTGAAATATATCAAAGGAATGAAAACAAAAAAAGAGGTACTAACAGAGATGACCAAAATTATACATGTCAGCAGATGAAATTATTTTGTCTAGGAACATTACATCTATTGTAAATATTCCCAAGACACAGTTATCTTGGTTTTGGCACTATAATTTTGAAACATGTTGTCGAAAACAGCAGCAACAACTTTTTTCATTCCATTAATTAAAAATCTCTGAACCATGCTTGGGTCAACTTATGACCTCTTTTTAAATGAATTTGGTAGTCTGTGTTTAAAGTCTAGTAATAGAAACTACAGAATGTGAGATTAAGAAACTCACAGGACACAAATCATTAGTGATTTCATCGTAGGATATCCTATATTTCTGATGTATAACCTGCAGATAAAGATTTGTGGAGATAAAGAGTAAGCTAAGTAGCTGCAGAAATGTAAGATACTGCTTCAACAATAAGCATGGAAAACATACCAGAAATCCAACAGCCTGTCTGATATGTTTCAGTTCATCCCAAGATGAACCAGCATACTGCAAACCAAGGTGAACTCGTGAAATTCCGAACATTATTTAATTCAAAATGATTTTCATGGTGTGCACATGGATGACCAATTATGCTAATTAAATATGGCAGTGCAAAGGTTGAAATTTAAATAAGTTAACGAGAAAGAATCATTTACTTCATCTTTTGCCTGGCAGCACCATAATTCGAGCTCAGCTAGTCCAGATTTCACGTACTCCCCATTGCTGAATGTACAACACTCACGGCGTAGAAGAAGACTGAAAAGAATGAAAATTAAAAAAGTTATTAAACTCTCCATTAAAGTTTATGAAATTTTGATAAGTGAATTATTGTTACCTATTGAAAAGTTGCACATTGATAAATGAAAATGTCTGAGTGAATATTTTCTGTACAAGAATTGGAGGCACCTGAAAGTTGTGATTCCCACAAGAATGAGTAAATACTACTATTAAGTGCAGAAAAGCAAGTGATGCTATAATTAAGTACAGTTGATTCTTACAAAATTTTCTTTCAATGTGCTAAGGAGAGTGTTAAGGCTTTCAATAATGGTCTGCCAGTGACTGGTAGGAGAATCTTTCCCAAAGGATCTCCCAGATCTTAGTACTCCCTTAGATGCTCTTGGCGCCTAAATATCAGCATACGACATCCAAATGAAACACAGCAAAAATTTAAGTAAGAATTATTGCAAACCAGAAGACCCAGGTCAGAACTTCAGTAAAGACAATAACATGACAAGAATCAGTAACCTAATACAAAGAAAGAAATACCAAAACCAGAAAAGGTGTCAAGCCACTGCATTGGTCGGATAGAGATATTACATGAAAATTATATTACCTGAATACATAATGAAATTAATGAAGATAACTCCTTTTTCAAGTTATCTCGAATTATTCCATATATTTTTTCAACATAGGCTGTCAGCTGCTGCTTGAATAGCAAAGCTGGATATTTTGCTTCTACTTGGCGTACTACATCAACTGCAGGTGCAGGAAGGTTTGTAGAAGAAGGAGATGAACGGAAACCCTGGCAGATAAATCACAGCATTAAATAATGTAATGCAAGAAAGTCATTAGTAAAATGATAATTAGCAACCCCAAAAAGTCAAAAGTGAACCAGAAGAAATGGATAGAAGTGAAGTGATTGAAGAATTTCAATACCAAGGTCATCCTTCCAAAGAGAGATGTTGCAGGGGGCAGTTTTCGCTGTGGAGTTGCACCATTGTTACCAGCACCCTTCATACTTCGTTGGAGTAAAAACAATAGTGCAGATGTATTTGATAACCAATAAGCCATATGATCATTGTTTTCTTGATTCTGGCACCAAAGATAGTTTCATTAGAAATAGATTCTTCTGTCTTGGTATTTTATTTCAAATATAAACTGATCTGACCACAAATAAAATTAACCCAACTACGCATTAAATATTTAGATTCTCTGTTTTCTTTCTTTGCTTTTTTTTACCTCAATTTCTGAACCAATCATTTGAATGAGACGATCAAAAACACTTGTCCTTTCAGCCTCAAAAGATTTCCAGTGGAGAAGGCATTTGTAAATGGTGAAAGCTGCAATAGGCTTTCCCTGACTGTACCCAATGTTTTTTACAACACAGTTGATTAGAGCATCAACATTCTCCTGCACAGAAATAGCAGAAATTACAATGTTAAGACTCATAAACAAGTACTGCATGACTGAAAAAACAGAACAAATTAAATGGATGCTCAAGTCACATACATGTTGACGTTCAATAAGAGATCTCCTCAACTTGCTATCAGCTTCTGTACCAAACTTCTTAACTGAAGTTGTACTATGTGATTCCTGCAAAGAAAACTCTTCAAAATTGTCACAAATTGAGAAGATAATGTGGACTTTTACGATCATAAAAAAAAAATGACAGAAATAAACATTAAAAAAAAAATCAATTACATCTGCTCTGCTCTCTTCACTAGGATGATGACCATTTGTCGTTATCTGAGATAAGAGATAAAAGAATTCACACGAGGAGAAACAAATTGACAGAAGATGAGGATCTATGTTCTTAAAACTTGTAGCTAATGATTACCGGAGTAGCTGGAGTTGCCGGAGTTGGCGGAAGTCCGGATGAACTCTTAACAGGTGTCTTTAATAAGGTCTGCTGCCGAAGAATTTTGTTTTCAGTTTCAATGTCAGAAAATTTTTCTTCAAGCCTGTACATGAAAATAAACCCAATCACCAAGAAATAAATTATTCAATTGACATGTATATGCATAATATAATACAGAGAGAGAGAGCGAGAGAGTTTGAAAATATGCACAATGCTACAACGATTACATTTGCTCAATCTCATAAAAGAAGCTAAATTGTACCTCTGCATCACAGTCTTTAAATGAATGATTTTAGATTCAGCATCCAAAGCTTGCTTCAACCTTTCTTCGCTAATTTTGTTTGATTCTTCATATTTCTTCTCTGTTTCATCAATTTTCTTTTCCAATGAACTGACCAGAGCCTACAATGTATTTGAATAAATTAACATTCCAAGAAATAAAAAATGCTAGCGCATTCCAGAACTTTGGTTTTGCACATGCGACTATCTCACCTTGAGCTTCTCATTTTCACTATTAAGTTTCTCCAACATTGCATGGTCAACAACTGGAACCTCCTGTATAACTGGAACTTTTACAGCTTCTCTTTTTGCAGCTTCACGCTCCTTCTCAAGCATTGCTTTAGTTTCTTTAAATTGAGTCTGCATTTCTTGCAAAGCGGAATGTAGCTTTTCATTTTCTTGTGTTTTAGATTGTTCCAGGTCAGCCTGCAAGATTACAATAGAAAAGAAAAGAGAAGTCAACATATATATAAAGGTCTGCTGCGAAACATACTTCCAAAAAGTGCATTAAATACAGATGTTCGTCACTCTTTGGTGTCTCACCTGTTTTCTAGAACTAGAAATACTACATTAAATGCAACTACAAAGCTCATCCTGAACTGTGTAAATTATACTGTGGTAGCATAAATAATTTAGAGTTGGACCACATTTCTATTAAAAGCTTGACTTGTCAGTATCACATTTTATTTTCCACTGGGTAAAAAAAAATCTAAAGAATTACCAAAGCCTATCCCATAGGACCAAAGTATCTCCGAATTCAAGAAAATTTAGTATTGACTCGAGTTTTCAGCTTACTAAAATATTAATCCAAAACTATAGAGAACAAACTAATCAAGAAACAATATGGCACAACGTAAGTCATGAGCAAGGATTCACTCAAGTCGTACATAGCCTCAAAGAAAAAAAATTAATTACCCTTATCCGTTTCTCCAGCTGTAATCTCAATGTCAAGTCTTCAACTTGCTTTTCAAGTTTATTTTTGGCAGCCTGAAGAGCTCCAGTTTCTCTTGCAGCCTGTATATGAAAACAAGAATAAAAGAGACATTCTAGATTTAAGAAATTCTAAAATTAATCAAACAAATATCATTAACAGTAGGCTGCTTTAAGAGACAAAAGGCAAACATTATTAAGTAATATATAAAACGCACACTCTGCCTATTTGGATTGAAGCATATGATATTTTCAAAAGAGGAACAAAACTATTCAAGAAATTTTTATTACCATCTTGAGAGTCTTAAGTTCTTTACGAGCAACTCTTCCTCTCCATGCGCATTGCGTGGTAATTGCTGCTTTCTTTAAATTCATAAAATGCTGACGCATTAAGAATTTGCGACATTGACTCTGCAATAGAAAAGAAAAATGATCAAAATTTGGAAAGAAAAACATATAAAATAAATATAGTTTGGAATATGTATAGCAACAGAAAGGCCTGTAATTATCTCTAACCAATTCCACACTTCAAGATTACTTCTTTGCATTATAAAAAATTTGCTTCACCTGAATAATAATTGCTGCTCTAGTCTGCCTTCTGAAGCGTAACACATTACGAGCAGCCATACCACGCATGCCTGTCTGGATGGAGACAGCAGAGAAACACAGTTCTTTGTAAGCTTTTCTTGCAACATGCATGTGCCAATTCCTCTGGATCATCAAAGAAGAAGCTTCTCTCCGCATCCCCTCGTAAACTTGCCGAGTAAGTTTTCCTGCAGTTACAATACACAAAACCTTGTAAGAATTGCCAGAATTCATATGACCTCATTTGATTTAAAAGACTACATAATACACAAGTCCTCAGATGCTAAAGAAATATGCAATTTACCTCTACAAATAGCTTGAATCTGTATTGCAGATCGACGAAGAGAGATAAAACTTCTCCGTGACAAGTAGGAACGGATCTTCCTCTGAATTATACTAGCTGACTTTCCTAAGACCTCACTTCTACGGGCATCCATATCTGCCATTTGACCAGCCCTAAGAAAAACCTTTGTCTTACCAATCTGAAAATGACAATAGGACGAGTTCAGTTCAGGAATTCATATATCACAGAAACATAAAGCATATTTATGCACAGACAAATGAGTGATAACTGAAACTGCAGCTGCTGAAGCAATGCTTGATAATTTTTTACTTTGACATTCTTTGTTATCAATCTATGAAATCTAGTACCAATTTCATTCAAGTGTATGTGTTGGAGGCAATAAAGCACAACTGTGGCTGAACAACCATGCTTTCCCCATAATCAACAGCCAAGTTTTCCGATAGCAAAATATATAAATAGATACTAAAGTCACAAAGCACACAACATACATTACATTTGTGTTGCTGCTATTGACTGAAAAGCAGCAAAACATGGTAAGAAATGCATTAAAAACCTATAACAAATTTACTAAAAGAGAAAGGAAAAAAATAATTCCTTACAATAGCAGTCTATGGAAGAAAAAAAAATCCTGAGAGAACAAGGTACATGTTTTGTTTTGTCTTGTTTTATCATTTGAAAACCATCCTATGGCCACAAGAAGTTTACAGCAAACATGTACAGAAGTAGAACCACAACCTAACAAGAATGTTTGGTGACTATCATATAATTACCTGATAGCCTTCAAGTCCGACCCTTTCCAAAAGATTCTTGCAAACTGTGACTTCATCAGTACTACTATGAACGACACAAAAGAAAAAGTTAGAAATGACAGTACAGCAAATCGTCAAACAGGTAAGAGAAAAGGTCTACCTCCCATCCAAAACTTCAGGGGCAAGGAGACCAAATCGGTCTACAAATTCATCAAATGTTTTTCTAGTAGGATAGCCAGCACAGCTTATCCTAATTGCCTCCATGACACCCTGAAAATATTTATTTAATATAAGTAGGCTGCCTTAGTTGCTACAAAGATATATCGACCAATATACCAATATCAGCATCCTTACCCCACACCGCAACTGTTGTAAAACATTTTTGCTCTCAAAAATTGATGGCTTGAGAAGGTTATTTGGTTTTACACATCGAATGTAATGTGGCTCCGTGGAACTTAGAGTTTCAAGCAATTGTTGCAATTGTTGCTGCATGGAGTACAAAAGAATAATGCATAAGCCACAACACTCCGGAACTTTGTAATTTATTACCTTTAAAAAAACAAAAAAAAAAAAAAAGAACAAGACCACACTCAGACCTTAAACCGAGAACCTATCGATGAGAACTTTGATGATTTAGATGAATCCTCAGCTAGAAGAGGAAACAATCCTGACACAAAAGAACACTTTGAAGCACTCAAAAGTGCTTGATGTTCAGCAACCACATAGTCTTTGTTTTTGTCCAGGAACAGTTCTGTTTGATAAGTGACCTGAAGTATACATTAAATATAGTCACACACAGATATCATCCAAAGAAATATTTTTTATCACTCATTAAATCTAAATTCTAAAGCTTACATCACCAGCATAATGGCAAATTGTGAAGTCACTACGTGACAATTTAGGTTTGGTAAAGCGCTTATGATTTTTAAAAGTCTGGTACAGCTTTTGGGCAAATGTCTCATGTGTCGATCTCGGGAACATACTACGAAACAAAAATCATGATTATTTCACCAATATGACTCACAAATCTAGTCTATAGAAATGGTACAACTGAATAATAGACCAAATGTCATTGGTCAACAAAAAATATATTAAAAGTCAAACTTCAAAATAGTACACTTACCAAGCTTCATCCAGAAGAGCAATAATGCCACCAGGTTTCTGATGTTAAAAGGATAAAAAAATGAAATAAATCAGTTGCACATTCTATTGAGGGGGAAAAAAGATTAATGTGGTATAGAGAAATCATGTACATATATGTACATATGTGGAGTTCAAACAGTAAAACAATTAAAATAAAAACAGAAAACAAGACCAAGAGCAGTAATTCAATGACAAGTGAAAAATCATATAATAACAGTTAAGAAAAATAAATCATAGACTTCAGATAAGAGAACAATAAAAAAAAGTGCTCTAAACTTTAAATTTAGACGCACTTACTAAGATAGCTGATGAATGACATTAAATGAAAAATAGAAAAAAAATGATCACAGATAAACAACTCAAACCTTTTCAATGAGATCAAGGATATCTTGATTATCAACAAACTCAATGTAGCTCCAATTGATTTCTTCTTTTGTATATTCTTCTTGCTCCATTTTGAAAACGTGCTGCCCAAGAATATCACACATATGATAAGGTTACCAAGATAGGATATACAAAAGAACAACTAGAACACTAAAGAAATTAGAGGTGGCACCCAAACAAACCTGATTGAAATGTTGCTGAAGCTTCTCATTTGTCAAGTTAATGCAAAATTGCTCGAAACTGAAATGTGTAAGTGTCAGTTGAAAATCAAATTTCAAAAAAGATAAAAGCCACTTTACACAATCAGTTTCAATTAGTTGACTGAATCTTATAGTTTCTCAGATGCTACTGCCACCATTTTCTACTTACTGCGACCAACTATAGGCCATCACACGAGAGGAATGGGAATGCATACATATATTGCTTTCCCTGGTTTTATATAAATCCAAGTGGTCGAGACACCTAAAATTCCAATATTCAGCTCACTGCACCTATATGATCTGACATCAATGATATCATCCAACTCTACTGCATGTGAAGCTCCTAACGTCCAGCTTCAGCATATATCTAATAGCCCAACTACAATAGATAGTTACATCACTAGGAACGAGAAAAAGTACTTTCTGGGTCACACTATGTACCTCATTATATTGACCTTATAAATGGCATTATCTACCACAAAATTTGTGTATTTTCCTCCAGAAAAACAATGTTCCATGAAACAAACAGTAAACTGACAACCACGTTGTTGTTGTTTTTTACCATTTCTCTCATTAAACCCAACACTCTTATTGGGAGACAGGAAATTCTAGAAAATCAATAGGCAGACCTTTATAAGGAATCGAATCCTAGACCTTATGATAGCAAACCAAGGGCCTAACCATTCTTCCTATCTCTCACAGGTGATAGGCACATGTTCAATCACAAGTTGTATAAAAATCATATATAGAAGACGTGAAGGATATAGGTTATCTTTGGACTATTTAAAGTCCAAAAAAATAAAAGGCACCACAAGAAAACCAGCATACAATACTATGGCTTTAAGTTCCAAACCCCTTGTACTCGCACTACTTGCTTTTTAAGAGTGATGGATTTCTAGATATTTTTAATCACTAGAGAGGGAGGGTTATAAGCATAAAATGGGTCCCCTCAGTACTAGTAAATGCTCAAAAAGAGCATTAAAAGCCTTCAAAGTATTGACTAACGTTGATGCATTTTATTTAGTTCACTTTATGTTTTATGTCAATTATGAAAACAAAGGGCATACCAGTTAAGCACCTGTTTGTCTTGAAACTCTCAAATCCATAAATATCCAGAACCCCGATTAAATACTTTGACTCAGGATCTTGACCAATTGAACTATTAATCGTATCCACAAGCCTGCAGAAACAAGAAAGGAAAAAGAAAATCACATCTACACATGAAAACAAAATCCGTATCAAATTCTACGAATTTTATTTCTTTGCCAAAGCTAAATAATCAAGATATAAAGTACAAAAAAGAAAGGGTAAAACTTACTGTTATACTTAACCATACAAAAGCTTACCAGTCAAACAATCTCGAATAAACAACTTTAGCCAAAGCATCTCTACTAACAGCTGCAGAATCTGGATCAAGCCACTTGGTGATTGTTTCATCACGAGTTACAATAATACGTTTGCAAAGAGAATCTTCCAGTGCCTTCACATCACACCTGACAAAACATATGATTCAATAGCTAAATGTTTAAATTACAGAAAATACATGAAGTAAAATTCAATTAAATTACATGAGGCAGAAACTGTAAACATGCTAATATGCCTACATTAGAAGCTCGGCAGCTGTCTTAAGATGGAACCAAGATTTTTCATCTTTTGGCATAGATGAGTCCATTTCCTTCCCCTTTGCAAATTCAATGTTTCCAAGGTGAAGGACAGCAGCCACAACTCGAAATATTGCATCCTGGAAAGAAGAAAGCCATTTGAGACAAAAATTCAAGCAGACATGATGTTTGCAAATAGTAACTATCACTTGCCAGCTCCCACAATTTACCTGCTTATCAGAAGTAATTCCAACAACATCCATTGCCTTCCTTGTTGCTATGTATTCCTTAGACTCATCAAGGCCATCCAATTCATAGCAGTTTGATTGATTCAAATAATGAAATGTTCTTGGATGTCCCAATTTGTATTTCTGAATTTCCTGTAAAAATTGATATGAAATAACAGGAGACTTGGTTAAACATTTATCTTTGACCATCCTATTAAAATTTGGAACAAATCTAGTTTATGAAAATCATATGGAGGGTTAGAAGCATTTTATATCATGAGTGAAAGGGTAAAGGAGTACTCCTTATATTATAACTTCAATGCAGTATTCCACAATCATGAAATAACCAAATTCCTTCAATTCAAATACAAATAAACATTTACCTCTGGTGGTGCAGCACAAAGCATGTAGAAACAATGATAGTTTCTCTCAGGATCAGACAACTGACAAACACGGGATCTTTCAAGCAAATAAGTTCTTATGGCAGCTCCCGAGATTCTTCCATTTTCATCAAATTGAATCTCCACAAACTTACCAAATCGACTGCAATACAACATGCAAATGAGAAACAAAATGTACTCAAACATATAAACTAACACCGATTTGTAATAAACACAAAAGGAACAAATAGATCAATTTTCTCACCTTGAGTTATTGTTTCTCACAGTCTTAGCATTACCAAATGCTTCTAGAACAGGATTAGACTGCAAAGCATAAAAGAGTAAATAAAAGAGCAAAATGTTCGAAAATCACAGTAAAAACAATTACGAGCACAATAAAATTGCATTGCTGTTCACTGCATAAATCAGAATGTAAACCTCAGTACCTCCAGAACTTGCTGTTCAACAGTCCTGCTACCCTCAACAGCAGCTCTCCCTCCCATGTAAGCAAGATAACGCATAAGCAATTTTGTGCTTTCCGTTTTACCCGCCCCACTTTCACCACTAACCAATATTGACTGGCTTACTTTATCATTAATCATTAGTCTGCAACCAAAAACCAATTATTGATAAATACAAAAGAAAAACAAGAAGAATTTAAAGCCCAAATGCTAGAAGATACCTATATGCAGCATCTGCAACAGCAAAAGGATGCGGACTAAGCTCACCAAAGGCTGCACCTTTATATTGTGCCATCATATGGCTATCATAGAGGTGAGGCAGTCTACAGAAAGGGTTCACAGCAATTAAGATGTTCCCCGTGTAAGTCTGAAGACATAATTATAATTTAGTGTATTAGACTCACCATGTCAAAGTCATTAAATAAAGATTCTCAAAGCCCCCCCAAACCCAATTGAAACATTTGAACACTTACGTATATCTCGTTGATATCATATCTTGACCTTAAATTGTCTAAGACTCCTGGTTCATGCAAATAAGCTAGCTTTGTCATATCATCCACTCCACATGGCGGGGCTTCTGCATCTTTAGGATAAACATTGGAAGCCTTAACAACAACCTGCAATTTTCCAAGAAAAGCACAGGAGGCAGTAAAGAAATTAACAGAATAACAATAAGATCTCCCATGTTTAAATTTTCTTGCCAATAAACATAATAAAAATAGTAGTCAGAATTTTTGAAAGACCAATGTTGCCAAAAGGAAAACTACAACTGACATAGGACAAAAAGGAAAAAAAAAGCTAATTAAAAACTTAGTGAGTCTGAGATACATAACTAAGAAAATGCTTAAAAGTAAATATTACAGAAAGTACACACCGTCTTCCCTGATGTGCAGAGGACCTTAATATTTTCACCATTGATCTCCAAAACTTCACCATCTAGCCAAGCTAAATCGGGATCTTCTATCCAGACTAGAGACCCAACCACAGGGTTGAAGGCACCAGCCTGAAATAGCACAGTACAAACAGTTAAATTCACCAAATAGATTAGTTTTGTATAATTGTATTACAATAAATGCATGCACAACAAAGATCTTCTACCACCAATGAGCCAACTAAATGTCAATAACATACAATGAGCAAATGCAACATTGTCTTTTGTCACTTTCTTTAAATAATTATAAAAAAATAGTTAAAGATAAAAATTTAAAGCACAGATTAGTATACACAAAAATAAAAACTAGGCATTAAAAAAAGTAGACAAAGGTTCTTTCCCCAGTCGAGGCAACTGCCAAAACAATAGAAGATTCACCCCATTGCAAACACGCAAGGAGGAAACACGAAAGCCAAAGTCACAGAATACTAAAAAAATGCAAAAATAAATTCCTGGCAATACTCAAGAAAATGCACTGCCTAAAGCCTCAAAGTTGTTATCAAAAATCCATGGTATAGAAATGTAAGCAAGCAACAGAAAAGTGGGAAACTTAAATACCCAGAAAGTTACAAACCCAGTAATTTCATCATACTTATGTAGGCGACTTCAAGCCATACTGGCAAAAATGACATAAATGTGAAATGAGGGGAAGTAAGTTTAAAACAAAGTATCCCGTATTATGATATACCAGCTGTTGTAGGATTTCTTATTCAACAAGTGAGATTGAACAAAGAGAGTTGAGAGCAATACAAAATTAAATTTCACATAGAATAATGGATTCTAATATGGTCCCAAAAAAAAGGAATGTGGTTTGCCTTCAAAATTATTTAAGTTGAGTTTTTTTATCTGAATTTAAATTTATGAAATTCAGTCTCTATTTCAAATTCACGCATACACCAAGCAACCATGCTACTATACATTCAAATCACTGAGCAGCCTGCATTGGTAGTTTATAGCTGTGGTTACTGGTCACATCACATTACTACAGCCTTAGTGACACTAGAGCTGAATTCATAAAGCATAATGCAACCATTAACAAAACGTCAGAAACAAAATCTAAAGCACAAATCATTTTCAAACTAAGCAATTACACTATCTTGTCAATGGCATCTCTAAAGTTTCCAATCCATTCTAAGTCACATGTTAAGAGACAAAGTACTCCACTGTTCACAATATATTTACCCAGCTCACTACAAAATCAAAACGGGGCATCTCCAAATGTGTACAAACCAATAAATCTGAATGCGAATCAGAACAAAAAACAAACAAACAAAACATATTACAGTAATCATTTCCACCACAAACCAGTGCCGCTTCATCAACACAGAAAACTAACAACAATCGCAAGCATTACCGCAACACAAATCCTCAGAATGAAAGCAGAAACAAACTAAACAAAAATCAAAATACCATATTCACACAGAAACGAGATTTATCGGATCAGAATCTTGGATTGCTTTCCCGGATCTACTTCCAAATCTTCAAGAACAAACGATCTTTCAAATTCAGTAACCGAAGATTCTGAACTCCTCCGCCTCCTTCCAGGACTATAATTATACCAAAAAAAATTTTGAAAAAAATATATAAATAATCAACAAAAGAATTTGATTCAGAAGAAGAGTGAGAAGCTTAAACCCTTCAACAAATAAAAATTTTGTTCAAGAAGAGATTAAGCCTCTCTAGGATTTGGGCTAAGCAGATTCGGCTCTGTTCTTGCTAGTTCGTCCGAAGTAGTTTTTTTTCTTTTTGGTCTCTAAATTTTCGCTTGCTTGCACCGTGAATCGATTTTCTTTGTCCTAAGTGATTTTATTTGAGACTTAATCGTTTTTGTTATGCTAATGGGAGTTTTTTTAATTAAGACGAAAAAACTAAAACGTCAAATTCTGAGTAACGAAATTACGAAAATACCCTTTGACATTAACGCAAATTGCGGGGGCTCTTTTGACAACTCAGACGCGGTCACATTAGAGTCTATCAAAGTTGTCTGAATCTTTTTGGAAACTCAAATCGCGGAGGCGGTGAGCTTCTCTCTCTAGTCAAATACTAAAGAAATGTGTTTTTTCACTTTTTACGACATCGTTTTGACATAGTCAACCTTTTACGACATCGTTTTGGCATTGTCAATCTTTTTTTCCTTAAAAATAAAAACTTATCCATTAAAAAATGATAATTCTCGCAGCTAAATTTGCAAATTAAATTAATTACAAAAGAGTAACAACACGTGCAACAATATTTTACACTGTTATATATTTCTTTTATATTTTCTTAAAATAAAATTTATAAATTATTGTATATACAAAATTTCATATCAAATTAAATCAAGTCTGTAAATTATATTAAATTTGATGCATTACAGACAAAATACATCATTTCATTAAATAGATTTAACCAACCAAATTACAAATTAATTTTTTTTATAGCCATAAAGGGTAAGAGGGGGCTACACATTGCTCTCCCAAAAATGTTTGCCCAAATCTGTTAGATGGGTCGCCCCTATTTACGATAGGGTGCGTTATTTGAGCCTCATCAACCAACTAGTGTTAAAAGTATCTTGAGGCAGAACACAAATATGACTCGACTAGCACACAAAGTATTCATATTTAAGACTTTTTGGATTGTCGTTTTGTTCCACGCTGGCAAAAGAAAACTACAAATTAGTTTTGATGGCAAATACATAACCAAATTGCAACTTTTATATCCAATACAAAGCACTCTTAACAAATGAGTAGTTGAATTAGTTTTAATTAACTTATTTGTTGGTAAGAGTCTTACTCACGTGACCAAATAATTTCAATAAAAATTTATATTTGATTTCATTTTTTGGGATTGTGTTTGATTTTATTCATAATCACCTATTTAATTTCGTGATATTGAAAGATTCATTAGTGACAAAAAATCATAATATATTTGCGCATATACTATCAAAGTTTCCACAATCTCATATTACTTGTTCTTTTAGCAAGACTTAATTAGACTCGTGCATGTGTATGTAATTCTGTTCAAATGGCACTTTCAGACTTCTTCTATGTAGTTAGTTTTAACTGATCATAAAAAGTTGGCTTATGTAAATAAATTGGGAGTCTTGTTTTTTAATATACAAATTTTATGGTCTAATTTAAGAAGCAATTCTAGTCCATGTAGAGGGGTCAACAAAAATTAATAAAAATTATACTGATATATATATATATACAAAATATATAAATATATAACTTTTTGTTTAATTATAGAGAGTCCAATATATAATTATACATATATTTATATTATTATTTTTTTCAAAAATACAATATACAAAAACTTATAGAAAAAATTAGAGTCATGGCCACCTCAGTCCCCTTTAATTACCTAATTGGGTCGATTTAATAATAAAGAAGTTTAGACTATTTTCGATGCAAGAAGTAAATTTTGTATCAAATTTAATACAAAAAATAAATTAATGTTATATTTGGCTTAATATTTGACATTGTGCTCTAATGCACAAGATACAAATTAACACAAAAAAAATCAATAATTCATTTAATATTTATTGAGAACATACAAAAATTATTTTAGACAAGCGGTCAAAAATTCAAACGGCATGTCGAATATTTTAAATAATCGGTCAAAAATTTTAGATAATTTATCAAATTTTGGACAGAGATCATTTTGTTAAAAATTATAAAAAATAGGACCGAGTGTATTTCACTAATTTCTCTTAAATTTATTAATTAAGATTTAGATGTATTTAACCGCTCAACTACGAGATTTCAAATTAACGGAACTTTAGGGTCTGATTGGTTCGCGATTAGAAAACTGTATTTTTGAAAAGTGGGATTCTGAAATGAAAATCTGAATTTAGTGACTGAAAACATGTTTCTGAAAATGTGATTGGTTTAATGTCAGTAAACTGTTTTTGAGTTTTAAAAATCTGAATCTGTGATTGAGATTAAATTTGAAAATATAACAGAAACTGAATACGTGATTGGTTTAGCTGAAAGTAAAATTTAATTATATTGATAAATTAAAATTTAATAATAGTGCATTAATTAAATTCATAACAATATTGCATTGTCATTAACTTTGATTTTTTTTATATTAAAGTTATATTTTTTAGGGCATGATTGATTAGTGATTTAAAAATTATATTTTGAAAAAGTATGATTCTGAAAAAAGAATCTAGATTTAGTATCTGAAAATATGTTTATAAAAATGTGATTGAATGTATTGTCCGTTAACTATTTTTGAGTTTTATAAAATTGAATAATTTTTTGGTAGAAAATCTAAAAATTGAATATGTAATATATATTTTTTATTTTTGGTATAATAATAATTGAAGTGAAAATATTTTTTTATTTATTTGTTGTAATTTTTATTTCATCAATGATTTTTTTTAACAAATATATTGTAAATTAGAATTAAATTATATTATGTTATATGATTTTATAATTAATTATTTTACTAAATTTATATAGATAAAAATTTTAAAAAGTAGATTGACTTGTAAAATTTACAAAAGAAAAAAAATCGAGACTATAAGAAAATTAGCAAGAATTTTTTTTTTTTAAATAGTAAGATTATACTGAAAACAATAAATTTTCGTTTTCAAAATCCTTCATTAAAATTGAAGTTGTTTTTGGAATTAGTTTCCAAAAACATTTAACCAATCAAGTATTATTTGTAGGTCTCACAATTTTTAATTTTTGAAAACATAAAATCATTCTTGAATACTATACCAATCATGCCCTTAGTTTCATTATATCTGAAGTAAAGGCAAATTCAGTACCCGAAAACAAAAATAAAGTTGAAAAATTAGTTAATAAAATACAAAAAATAAATAAAATATAATAAAGTAAAATAACAGTGTGGCCAGTTAATAAATATAATAATAAAAAGATTTTGGATATGATTATGGTTGCCCATCTCTACACTAAATAATACTACTTTTTCTTTTTCTTTTCATTAAACCTTTCACGTCGTGTTTAGAACATCCCAATTAATATTTATCTCTATTTTCTGTCTGTCTAACTATTTTATTTTATTTAAAATAATAAAAAAGTATTTTATTTATTTATAAATAAATATTGATTGAAAAAATACTAGGTCTATAAACCATGTATGAATCGAGTTATTCTGATACTGGGATAACGTGTGTCTTAAGTAATTTTCCTCCACTAACTCTTTTAGTTATAATAAAAACAAAATATGGTACAAAATTATTGCATAATTTAATTACTTTCATTTTATTTTTACGATATGAAAGAGTAATCGTGACACAAAAACATTTGAAAATGATAGTAATAATAACATATCATATATACGTACTCCTCTAATTATGCTTTCCATCCTATTAAGAAATATTTTCTTGAGACTTTAATGTGATCCTTTTTTTCATTCAATAAAAGTTGGAATAAATAATATTTATGCCCTCCGAATTAAGACTACAATATGATTGTACTCATTGAATGATTCGTGATGTTAAAGATTCTCCCCAAACTATGCATGTTACTGAAATAAAATGCTAGTTTTTGTCATAGGTGGCTAATAGATTGATGATGTGGCACTGTTATGTGTAGAATAATTAACAATTTTGTCTTCCAAATTTTGATCACTACCAAATTGTACTATTTTTATTAAAACTAATTTTTTTTAGAAAACCAATTTTTTTTCTTACCACTTTTGGGCGTTAAACAATAGAATTACTTATTGTACGCCCTAAATATCCACGAGTTATTAGCGAGCTGGAAAATTGCATAATTCAATTCGCCACGTGTAAACCGTCCACGCAGAGCTGCTGTTACGAGTCTCTACCTCTTTAGCCCGAGCTAATCAAAGAGTTAGTAGTATACTCAAAGGCAACGGGTTAGCAGTATGGATATCACGAGCTGACGCTACATCAAGCTCGAGGTGCGGCATAGATCTGGCATCCCCGACTATTTGTGAAGTCAACCACGCAATGTAAACGTGCGCATATCAGACATCACGTGTCTTTTCCATTCCTGAATTCTTGGACACGCAGCATAAACGTGCGTGTTCAGGCACCCCATGACTGGTTTGGGCTATGCGGCCCATTATCTCCTTTTACCTATTGATTAGACAACACTTCATTGTCAGGTTTTAGGAATTAATCATAAGTGTCACAAATATGACATAATGGGTAAGGAGGTCACAGGATGACTCCCTTTACCAACACTCAGATATCATCTCCCTATAAATACTAAAACCCTGGGCGTTGCAAGGGGTTGGCGTTTTTATTGTAAAGAAACACTCTGTAAGGAATACTCAAGATATATCAATAATATTGACTGGTGGACTAGAGGGATTTTAACCTTCGAACATGTTGACCGTGTTTTTGGCAAACGACGAGTAGACGTCAAAACAATAATAAACCTTCAAGAGAAAAAATACGACACAGATAATTTTATAGTGGTTCAGCCCCAATTTATTGGTAATAGCCTAATCCACTTGGAGTTGTGATATATTTAGCCTACACTTAAGATCAGATGAACTTGAGCCAACTGAGTTTCTTAAGTGCAAGTAGAAAAATATAGAGTTTCTCTCTCTAGAAAATGCAAGCTTTATCTCTCTCACCTCTCAGAAAATGCCCCAAGTAACAGTCCCAAAATCTCAAAACGAGAGAGTTTTTTCAGTCTCAAAAGATTAGATCCCCCTAAATGATTTCATGAGCCATTTATTTATAGACTCATGGATCGTACATAAATATCTAATTTTTACCGGGTCTTTGGTTCTTCCAACAGACTTTAATTAATAAAATATTAATAAATCTAATATTACAACAATATGGCTATTATTCCGGGATATCTGAGAGATTCCCACGCAGGTATGACCGATTCTTGTTGATGTCGTTACTGGGATCTTTTGCGTAGCCCTGCTCTGTTTAGTCGGTCCACACCACACTCAGGAGGAAAACTGAAGGGCCAAAGCACTCCACTGGTCGCCCAACACATGTCTGGTAGGCCAAACACTTGGCTGGTCGGACAAGCACATAACTGGGCAGACAAGCTCCTGACTGGTCGAACAAGCACATGACTGGGCGGATAAGCACCTAACTGGTCGGACAAGCACATGACTGGGCGGACAAGCACCTGACTGGGCGGACAACCACTTGACTAGTCGGTCATGACACTTCTCTTGTCTAGCATGACACTTGACTGGTCAGTCAAAAATCTTCACCGGTCGGACATAAATTCTATTAGATCGGTCAGATCACCTTATCACAACTCCGAAGAGCCAACACATTTATTGACTATTAATGTGCATTTTACTGACCATGTACTGCCACTTATCGCTTCTGATTGCCACGTCATCGAACTCCAATTTTTGGGGATAACAGAACCACCTAAAAAGAAATGAGTGATAACCTTCCCAAATTACTAATTTCGCTAGTTTGGAATTTAAATATTTTCATATTACGGTTCATTATTTAGCGCTAATCCATCCCGTTTATTCGTATAATTATCTGTTGGCGAAGAACCACGTCAACACTTACCACTTTACTTACTTAAATGAGAATCTTTACTTACTATTACCTCCCCGGCAACGGCGCCAAAATTTGTTTAACTCCCAAACGTGACTTCCACTCAGCGGTAGTCGTAGTATAGATGGGCGGTCGATTCTACAAGGAGGTAAAGAAACAAATAACAAATAAAACGGTTAGAAGGTAAGTAATGTGAAAGTAGTAAAAGAAATTATATTTTTGTAGTTTTGAAGAATTGAAATGAAATGAAAATAAATGATAAAGAGGGTTTGGTGAGGCATTGGGGTTCCACAATATATTTTGGTCACCTATTTACTTTAATAATTTTCAAATGTATTTGAGTAATAAAATCTCTTAGTTGAAGTACATGCATATGTTATTGTTATGAGAAACATAGAATCGACATATTACCATTGGCAATATGCAGTAAAAGACTACTCACAAAATAACAAACTAATATCTCGTGCTAATACTGTTGTTATGAGAAATCTAAAAGCGACACTATATCATATTGGCGATAATGCAGTAAAAGATTACCCACAAAATAATAAATTAATATAAATTATTTTAGTAAAATTACATAGAAAAATCTTGACTGAATCTATATAAAATTAATAATAAATATCAATTGCATAAATAATAATAGAAATAATAAAACTCAAATATTTGAACATTAAAACACTTTTATAAATTCAAAATAAAAATATTACAAAATATAAAGCTTCACCCCTATCCTCGCAAAAAAAAAACTCTAGCCTAAGTTAAAAGTCATTCTCAAATTTTCCATTGAAAATCTGAGAAGATTAGGCTTAGAGATAAAATTGAGAAGAGGAAATAGAGAGAAAAGATGGTAGGGGAGAAGTGTGTAGAAAATGTGTGTTTTTCAAATGAAAACTACATCTTATTTATAGGTGTGGAATACAAATAAACTATGGTGGAAATGACTTGTGTCAAGTTACCATTGGTTGAGAATGAAGCACATGGATTGCTAATTTTTGTCGAAAAGAAGACACTTTTATTGATTGGAAATGAAGCACGTGGATTGTCAATATTTGTTGGAATGAGTTGTAATTGACATTTTTTATTGGTGGAGAAGAAATTGCATGGATTGGTGACATGACATATTCATGAATTGGATTGAGCTTTTTCAATCTGGGCTTGACTTATTCAAAATGTCAACTTTCTTTATTTTCTTCCACTTTTACTTCATTTTCTTTTTGCTTTATTTTATTCAACCAAAATTGTATCATTTTCCTAAAAATAAAAACAAATTAAATCCAAATTGAATATTTTTATTTATAAAATATATCACATTAATTTCATGAAAATATTAATTAAAACTTAATTTATTTTGACAATTAAAATCAATAAAAATGCATTTTTGACCCTTAATCAATCAAGGTATTCTTCAATCTATCAAACCTTGCCCTTGAGGTTTGTTTTAGACCATGACTTGTGGAGCTTGCATATATAATTAGGTTTAGTAGGATCCTCAAAATCTATCCAAAAAAGTGTTATGGAATCTAGTATATTAATATTAAATATAGTGTTATATTTATAAATATAAAAAATTAGGACAAATAAATTTTTTTCTCCTGCAATTAAAGCTTTTATAGAGTTTTGGCCTCGATTTATTTTACTTGACAAAAATATCCCCCAAACTAAAGAAACCATTAAAAATGTGCCATTCTATTAGGTGCTTTCAAAAAATTTAAAGTATTTTTGGTGATGTAGTTGGGGCATATCCAAAGTACAAACATATATCATACTTTAATTGATCTAACTAGCTAATTATTTTTTGGGTCTATACTTTTTTGGACCTTGTGTTTTATCTCATTACCTGTTTAGACTACGTGTTTTAACAAATTATTTTTTGGACCATTTGTTTTGTAAAATGGTTCAAATTGAACCCTAAACTCGATTTTGGTCAAAGTTTTCTCAACTGAAATCACAATAATTCAACAAACTAACAATTCAGAATAAAAATAAAATTATTCAGCTTAAAAACTGTGTTGTTATATTCATTTTTTTTCTTCATCAAAATTGAGTTCATTGATTTATTTGAACCATTTTACAAAATATAGGGTCCAAAAATGATTTTTTTTTTAAACAAAGAGTCCAAACAGGTAATCAGAAAAACAGAAGGTAAAAAAATGTATAACTACTTATTTTTTTTAAATTAATTTTTAAAATCCATTAATTTTTTTTTAATAATTAGTTAGACAAGTCAATTTCCATATTTTGGATTTGCCTTCATCCTCACGTTAGCCAAAATATTAATAAATTTGACAGAATATGACTCAAGAGTAGCTATCAATGGTTTCTTTCTTTAGTTCGGAGGCTATTTTTGCCAAATAAAATTAATCTACAAAGAGAGGCGTAAAAACCTATTTTAACAAAAATATAATTAAACTTAAGGAAAATTCTAGGGTCACCCATGTTTTTAGGCGCACCGCTGTACCCTTTTCTTATTTTTGGAACTTTAAAATGATTTTCAGCTTAATATATTTTATGATTGTGCATATTGTAATTATTTAGAGTATTTTATAAATTTTTAAAAAATTTTAAATATCGAAAATATAGTTCAAACAAATAATCTTCCACACGCATAAAAAAAAATAGTCACGCATGTAACATACTATTTGAATATTATTTTTAGTACTGTAAATTATTCGAAATTTTCCAAAAATTTACAGATTGCTCTAAATAATTATAATATATATAGTCATAAATTTTTTTTGCCATTATATAATAATTATAATCTTGGTATCAAAAAATAAGAGGAAGTGCCCATTTTTAAGGGTGCACCTAGAAGTACACTAAACTTAAAAATATGTACAGATGTATAATTACTATATGAGTTTATATTTTTTTGGATTCTATGTTTTTTCTCATTACTTAATTGAACCATGTATTTTGACAAATTACTTTTTGGACCCTATAATTTGTAAAATAGTTAAAATAGAACCCTAAAATCAATTTTGATGAAAAAAAATTGAATATAACAATACAATTTTTAAGCAGAATGATTTTATTTTTGTTCTGAATTGTTAATTTGGTAAATTATTTGTGATTTTAGTTGAGAAAACATTGACCAAAATCGAGTTTAGAGTTCTATTTTAACAATTTTATAAAACATAAAGTCTAAAAAATAATTTGTCAAAATACAGGTCTAAACAAGTAATGGAAAAGAGAGTTACATGTATAAACCCTTACTATATTAAAAAGTCTACAAGAAATTAAGACATCTAACAAGGGTCGAGCCAACCCGGCCCATTGAGCCCAAAAATTTGTCGAGTCAACCCGGCCCATTGAGCCCAAACATAAATACCCAATTCCTCAGAGATAGTTCAGTCGCGTCAGCCTCTTCACAACCTCACCGTCACTGTCCTCGCCGGTGAAGGAAGCGACCACTATCGTCACACTCATCGCCGGGAAATACGCTGGCACGGAAGTTGACCACTCCATCTCCTTCCCTAGTAGACACTTGGTACGAACATTGAGTTTAATCTTAGTTTGCTGATCATGTGTTTTTTAATTTATGCTATTTATTTTATACACAAGAAAAACGACATAAATTGACTAGAAATCTCTCTGTTTATGTGTTTTTTTCTTGTCGTTAGCTCCTCGTTCCTGAAGAAGTAAAATCCAGTACTGAGAGAGCTCACTCTATAGACTCCGTTTCCATCACCATGGCTATGGCAAAATTTGATAAGCGTGGGTCAAGAAATGCTGAGAAATTTAGCTCCGTGTTCACTCTAGCTGAGGTAACTTCGTTTGTTTCATCTTATTTTTCTTCAATTGGTACTTCTGTCTGTAATGACCACATTTTCTTTTTTCCATAACTACTTTAGGGGTTTTCTATTTGGGTTGTGTAGTGCTTTCTCATATCAGTAATGGTGTTACATAAATCTCTTACTTTGGGTTTTGTTATTTTGACAGTTTTCTTCGTGAAGGTTTTTGACTGAAACTTATGCTTGCCAATTATTGGGATTGGGATTAAAGATTTTGAATGATTATTTTATAGCAAATGGAACTGTTTTTTTTTTTGGCCAATAATTTTGCTTAGTAATATCTTAATGTGGACTTTGAGGCTAGCTCAATTATTGATTGGATGAGTATGTGAGAGATGCAGCTTTTAAGTCTATAGATGTATTTTATATAAAAAAAAATGTCTTAATTGGTATTTATTTTGAGTCATTTTGGTGCAGATTCTTGAAATGGACACTCTATACACAGAGATAGAAGAGCAATCACTTGGTCAGCAATTTTGCCAAGACCTTGCAATGAGTTTTAGGTGAATTACCGTTTCAATAATATTGTATGTCTATAATTGAATATAGCCATTTTGTAAGAGTTGTATATATGCATCATGCAATGTCTGATTTCATTAATACGGTTTCTACAACAAAATAGTCTCTTTTCTTACCATAAAATTCTTAGTTTTTCAGTGGTGCAGCTAGTCGTTCTGGAAAATCTACAGTAACATGGGAACAGGTTTATGTTTCATAGTGATAATTATTTCAATATTCTTTGATAATTATTTCAATATTCTTTCTCCTAATCAAAATTTCATTGTTTTGGATTTAATTGAACTTTCTGTGTTATTATGTTAATTTCTGTATTCTAGGTACAAAAATGGTTTTGGGATAAGCATAAAACACTGCACCCAGAAAGTTCCTCACCTGCTGCCCTCGATTTAGTTGTTGATCTTAATCCATCTACTCCAAACAATCCGCCTGAAAGCCCTAAAAAAACTATTCAAGGTCTTCATTTTTCAAACCATTGTTGAATTGGTTCAGTTCTCATTCAATGATTTTGCTAAAACAAGGGGAAAACATGGTTTTAAAAATAGGTGACAGTGTCACGAGTTTTCACGAATTGGCATGTGAAGCTAGACCAGCAAAAGATGACAACACCACGAGTTTTCACGAGTTGGCATTTGAAGCTAGATCAGCAAAAGGTGACAACATCATGAGTTTTCACGAGTTGGCATTTGAAGCTAGATCAGCAAAAGATAATGCATGGTAAGAATCCCTTTGATCAAGTATTATAGAGGTTCATTTATTTGAAATGCCACCTTTGGACATACTTTATTGTTTACTATAAGCAAGATTTATGAAATTGTATATCTTGGAGTTGAACATGCAATTATATAGCCTTTGTTTTTTCAGGTACGATGTTGCTTCATTTCTCACCTACAGAGTTGTTATCACTGGTGAACTTGTAAGATACATCCGTGTTATCATTTTATACTGTATCTTAGCAAAAATCTTAGCTTAACTCCCTTTTGTTTATACCTGCCTTTCTTGCATTCTTTGTTTTATGTGCATTCGACATGTTGCTCGTTTCCCTTTTCTCAAACAGGTATTGGTTTTTATTACTTGTTCAATTTAAGAAGTAGCGTTGAGCTCAAATCTCATCATCCAAAACCCACATTTAGATTTGGTAGGATTGACAATGCATGATGGCCATTACCAAATTTTCCTTCTAATTTTGTAACCCAAGACAAATTCGCAGATTTGACTGTTTTTCTTACTAATTAAGAAAAAAGAAATGAGGAAAAAAAGACATTGCTTTGATTTATAGAATTGTATGTGTGTTTATTTTCATTGCCAGTATAAAACTGATTGCATAGAGCCTTCATTTCTGTGCTTATTAGGAAGTACTAGTTTTATTGCAAGAGGGTGCCCCTAATGAACTTCATGTCTACAATGTTATAACATTTTGGAATGTGCAATATCGTGGAAAAAGATTTACCAAAGGATACTTATTAGCCTTGACAGAAGGGTTTTGTGTCATCATCTCTCACAGGAAGTTCGAGTGAGGTTTTCTGGTTATCATAAGGAAGACGATGAGTGGGTGAACGTGAGAACAAGAGTGCGAGAGCGATCTATTCCATTGGAACCTTCCGAGTGTCACAAGGTTAAGGTCGGGGATCTTGTCCTCTGCTTCCAGGTAATATATTTTTTGCTTTCAGATTTTTCCCCTTGGGATGTGACCAATGATGCATGACAATTTGACAATTCAAATTCTAAATAATGGCTTATTGCAGGAAAGAGACGATCATGCAGTCTACCATGATGCCTATGTTGTGGCGATCCATAGAAAACAACATGATCTGAATAGCTGCCAGTGCAGTTTTGTGGTTCGATATGATGACGATAACACTCAGGTGAGTAAATCGCCCCACCCCACTTAAAGAGAAGTTTCTCTCTCTCTCTCTCTCTCTCTCTCTTATTTCTGTTTATAACTAAAGATGTTGCCTGGTCATGAATTGTTGCAATACCAGGAAAATGTACATTTGGGAAGGATATGTTGCAGGCCAGCAGGATCTGGTTCTTTAGCCAATGCAAATACCCAGAATGAAATATGTAAGGATGAGAATTGGAAGATGTCTTTTCTTTATTGAGGGGTTTTTATTTCCTGTTTCCTTTTGGATTTGGTGTATGACTTGTAAAAAGGTGTTTGGCTATTGATGCATTCTGATGGCATGGATTTGGCATTGAAGAAATAGATGAGAATCAAGTAAGAAAATTATTATTTGTATTAAGCTGTTTGCTTAGAAAGCTGGGAATCAAAATTATTTTATCAAATAAATTGATAGACATAATATTAAAAATAACATGTTTATTAATGTATATGTTATGGGTGATGTATTTTTGTAAAATTAATAATACTAAATTTTAGCAATAGATAAAGTGGTTCTTCCAAACAGAAAATTCTCTCCCTTTGGTAAAGCTTGTTGTTGCAAAATGTATAGAAAGAGAAGGTGGCCGCAACAAATAAATTCACTAATTCATGCGTTCACTCCACAGAAAATTTCAGGTTGTACGCTTGATAAAGGCTATAATTTAAGAAAAATGCTAGGCATATTAATATTAAAGATTTCAAAATAATATTATATTTTGGTACTTTATCCAAAATATCTTTTACTATTTATTCCCTCATTTATCTCTTCTCTCTCTTTTATTTTACTCTCTCTCACCTCACAACAATACTACACTAAATATTGTATTTCGATCATATCCAAATATGACATAATGTTGTATATTCTCCAACAATGAGTTTACATGTTTGTAAACCGTTTCACCATGATCCAAATATCCACAATCATCGCAAAGTTGTTTATCACATATATAGGGGCATAGTAGTTTTGACCACAAGTGAACATCCATTGTTATGCTGCAACCTCAACATGGTTTGGATTACTATGTCTCCTCATTTTGACACGAATAAGAGATTCCATCACCACTTTGTCTTCACTAACTCTTACGTGTTTTCTTTCTTATTTTGTGAATCAGTTCTCTGTGTTCTTCTTCCCCAAAGTTAATCAATGTACAACCATATCAAAATTGGATAAATATAAGGGGAAATTCCATTTTATATGAATTTTTTTAATAAAGTTTGCAAAAATATGAATTTTTTTTTAAAAAAAAAGTTGTTTTAGGCCATAGTTTTACTCTTATTAATCAAGTTTCCCTCAGTTAGCAATTTCCCATTCTTTCTTTTTTCTAAGAAGAGTAAATATATTAATTTGGTTTAAGTATTCAATAAGTTTTAGAGTACGAGTTGTGATAAATTGGGCTTGGTTCCAATCGTATTGGAAGGGAAAAGTTGAGAACTACTCACTTTTAAGAATAGTTAACTAAAATTAGACACTAAATATATTATAGTTAAATTGGAAATGTATTTTAATTGTAGCGAAAAAAAACATAAAGGGGTATAATGGGTACTAAAATAAGAGTTAAAAATAGTGAATAAATATTAAAGGGAAATTTCACTTTTTATCTCTAATAATACCTAATATTACCAAAAAATCCCAACATTAATAATATTTTCAAATTAATGCTAAACTTTCCTCCCATACCCAAAATACCCCTCCCATTATATCAAAAATTCACAAAACCTTCTCTTCCACTCTCCTCCCTCTCTCTCTCTAATTCTCACGAAATCTCCATAAAACCTACAATTTTGTATAATTTTCTTGTCAAAATCATTGTTAGTTATCTCCATTGTTTCTGTGAATTCGTTAATATCAAAGGCAACATCTATTTTGAGAGTTTTTGGAGGAGAAAAACCATGGGTAATGAGATTTTACATTTTGTGTTGGGTATTATTTGTTTACATTTTTTTTGGCTATTTTGAACAGATCTGAGCCTATATTGGTGTATTTTTCGGGATTTTTTTAGAGATTCCGCGATCTGTGTTTTTCTGGGTTTTCTGCAATTTTTTTGCTCGATAGAAGCTCGATAACGGTTCGATAACGGTTCGATGGTATGTAGAAGAAGGTCTTTGTAAGAGCTCGATGTTAGCTCGATAATAGCTCGATAATAGCTCGATAGGTTCGGTTTAGTGCTCGATGGAAACTCGATAAGGGTTCGATAAGGGGTCGAATGGATCTATAATATGTGAGCTCGATAGTAGCTCGATATGAGCTCGATAGGGTTCGATTGAGGGTTTGGTTGTGTTTTATGGTCGGTTTTGAGAAATGATAGCTCGATGCTAACTCGATAATAGCTCGATATGGGTTCGATGGAGGGTTGGTTAGGTATATGTTCTGTTTTGAAAAATGGTAGCTCGATGATAACTCGATAATAGCTCGATAGGGGTTCGATGGAGGGTTTGGTTAGGTTTGTGTTCTGTTTTGAGAAATGGTAGCTCGATTCCAACTCGATAATAGCTCGATAAAGCTCGATAATGTTATTTTTTATTGCATTTCTGGAAAAATGACAGTTTTCCTGACAATGTTAATGTTTTTTTTTCCAACACAGGCTCTATTGTCTACGTTTTTGTATCCTACAATGGTGTTTGGGAATTACAAGGGAATAAGTGGATTTTCAAGGACCCTCAATGCACGGTGATACCGATGGAGGATACTGTAACGTACTTGCAACTTCTTGACATATTGCACAAGGAACTTAAAGTTGATAAACAGATGTATGAGTTGAAATTGGAGGTTCCTTACACTTGTGGCGACCAACCGTTTACACCCGTTCATGTTGAAAGTGATCTTGGTGTCCGTGCATTCATAGGAGTAACATCTAAAGAAAGGTTGGCCTTGTGTGTCACTCCTGTTAAAAAGATTGTCATTGCAGACCCATATTCCACTCCCGGACCTGAGGGAGCAGCCAGTACTTTAGGATTTCCTATTGGTGACCTGAGGGACAACCAGTATGAGTACAACCCCTATGTGAATGACGATCCGGTAGCCGAACACAATGAGGAATTAGGAGACAATTCGGTGGATGATGATCTATTAGCTGAACATTTGCAAGTAGAAGAAGCACAAGAACAACCAATACGTCATATTGCACGGACGAACCCACCAAGTCAAGGACGCCGAACACCTGGCACCAGCTCTAGTCGTCATGGTGGAACAGAATATAACTATACAGGGAACATTTCAATATGTTCAACAGAAGATCACAGAAAATGGAGTGCTCCCATGTTTACAAAAGAAGATATCATAGCTTGTAGTCGTTCTGAATCACCCTCATCCGGTATAGCGTTGGGGGAATTACATCTTGGGAAGACATTTGAGAACAAGATGGAATTGAAAACCAAAGCGGCTCTCTTTGCAATGAAGAATAATTTTGAGTTTATGGTTAAGAAGTCTGGTACTGATGTGTTGTATATCACCTGCAAGGATCCTGATTGTGGTTGGAGAATAAGAGGGAAAAAAGTAGCGCGATCAGAGATGTTTGAGATCACTGTTTATAATAGTGTACATACTTGCTCACTAGAATTGCGACAAAAAGACCACCGTCAAGCAGCACCTTCTGTCATTGGGCACCTTATCAAGAACAAATATGCTACTGATGGCACTAGCTATCCACCAAACAGCATAAAGGAGGATATGAAGAATAATTTTGGGATCGATATGAGTTATATTAAGGCTTGGAGATGCAGAGAGAAGGCACTCGGTTATGTTAGGGGGACACCTGAAGAATCGTACTCCAAGTTACCTTCTTACCTGTACATGCTGCAGCAAAAGAATCCAGGTACAATTACTGATTTTGTCACAGATGACGGTCGCTTTCTTTACTGTTTCTTCTCACTCGGAGTTTGTAGAAGGGGATTTACATCATGTCGTCCTGTTATATGTGTGGACGGCACTTTCTTAAAGTCAAGGTACGGTGGCCACATGTTGTGTGCTGTCGCATTGGATGCGAATAACCACATTTATCCAATTGCATTCGCGATTGTTGACAGTGAGAATCATGCTTCTTGGAAGTATTTCATGATGAAATTGAAGGAAGCCATTGGAGTTGTTGATAATCTGTCTTTTGTTTCAGACAGGCATGCTAGCATTATTCATGCTCTTGAGTTGGTCTTCCCCGATGCCTACCACGGCGCATGCTACCATCACATAAGTATGAATGTAATCGCTAAGTTCAAGACCGATCACTGTCACAAGGAGATGTATAATGCGGCATATGCATTTCGGAAGTCAAAATTTCACAGGTTCTTCAATAATATAAAGCAAATGGATCCTGCCATAGCTCAATATCTCGAGGGTATTGGCTTCGATAAGTGGACTCGTGTATACTTTCCTGGGAATCGATACAATGTAATGACAAGCAACTACGCTGAAAGTTTCAACAACAAAACCAGAGACGCAAGAACCTTCCCAGTCACTACTTTTGTGGAATTCATTCGTTTCACAATTCAGTCATGGTTTGCCGCGCGTCGTGAGGAGGTAGAGAAGTGCACATCGAAATTAGCAACAACATATGAGAAAGATGTCTCAGGCATTGCGGATGATGCAAGGTACTTGAAAGTCCATCCTCTTGGACAGTTTGAATTTCATGTGGTAGACCCAGAAGGTGATGGTGAGGTGAATTTGATGACCAAATCATGCTCTTGTGGTCAGTTTCAAATAATGGGTTACCCTTGTGTTCATGGTGTGGCTGCGGCCATGTTGCGCAATGTCAACATTTACTCACTGTGTTCACCATATTACACTACTGAGATGTGGAGGGAGTCTTACAAAGAAACAATTTACCCAACTGGCAATGAGGATGATTGGGAAGTTCCCGAGAACATAGAGAAAATGCAAGTTGGGGTTCCCGTTGAAAAACAACCAGTTGGTCGACCGAAGAAGAATAAGGTGGGAAGAAGGAAGACAAACCGCACTCCATCGAATGGAGAAATCATTCCCAGTCATCGCAAGTGTAGCATGTGTGGTGGTCTTGGCCACAACAGGGCTACATGCAAAGCTAGGCTTTAAACTTTTTTTTCCCATTTGAACTTGTTGTATTAATAAACTCTTTTTATTTGATTTTTCTGAAAAGTTATGTTTATGGCAAAGCTAGGCTTTAAACTCTTTTTTCCCATTTGAACTTGTTGTATTAATAAACTCTTTTTATGAAGGTAACAAATTTTGATAATTCAATAACAGTTCGATATAGCTTGATATTAGCTCGATAACAGCCCATGAAAATTATAAAAAAATGTGAACAACAAACTGTACATGTAAAGACCCTGTATATATACAATCATCAAGGTAACAAATTTTGATACCACAAGTCTGTGGTCCACTTGTTCCTGAACACCTCCATATTTTCATCGCAGATAGCTTCCAATGGAAGACCGACCATTAGATGCTCAATATACTTGATAGCATACACACCACAATCCCCACTGTAAAAAAAAAAAATATATTAAGTGCACATTACTATAAATTTAGTTAGAAACAAAATTAGTATGAAGATGATGTTTGTTACCTTCTCTTTGACTGAGGGAGCTCGTGTTTCTGTTTGCGACGCAATGTGAACTGATGCGGCCTATTTCCTGCTGATGGAATCTTCAACATCAAGCTATCAGTAAACAGTTTACTCTGCATTAACAGAGAAGGTAGCATAAAGCACCATGGACTCATAATATCCTCAAGCTTTGCGTCACTAATCACCGAGTTGTCTGAATCGTAAACAGTCAGAGTCCAACTAGAAATGGAAGCCTCAATGGCAAACCAATGTTGTTGTCCATAGTTCTGGCACCAATATACATCCTCAACTCCTCCCCAAGATGCCAGAAACTGCTGCTCGATGCCGGTCAACATGGACATAATGTCAGCATCCCAATAATACTTTGTTTTGTCGGCTGTTTTCTTGAACTGATCATATCGGGCAGGTATCACTTGTGAGAAATAACTGTTCATCACAACTGCATTCTGTCGATATATATTGGGAAAATACTTGCGACGCATACGAAGCATGTGTTCTGCCGCATCAATATGCTGCAAAAGAGAGTACGATAAAAAAATTAGCAAAAACCATCATAAAATGCTGATGTCGAGCTCCATCGAGCTCACATCGAACTCATATCGAGCTCATATCGAGCCAGTATGAAACAGTAAAAAAACAAACTACTTTAACATCCCTATCGAGCTACCATCGAACTACTATCGAGCTCACATCGAGCCAGTCTGAAACAGTAAAAATAACCTACTTTAACATCCCTATCGAACTACCTATCGAGCCATCATGAAATAGTAAAGACAACCTATTTTAACATCCCTATCGAACTCCCTATCGAGCTCAATCGAGCTCATATCGAACTCACATCGAGCTTTTAACATCCCTATCGAACTACTATCGAACTAATATCGAGCTCACATCGAGCCACTCTAAAACAGTAAAAAAAACAATCTATTTTAACATCCCTATCAAACTACCTATCGAGCTCCATCGAGCTCACATCGAGCCACTCTGAAACAGTAAAGAACAACCCCTATTTTAACATCCATGTCGAACTACTATCGAACTCCTATCGAGCTCACATCGAGCCAGTATGAAACAGTAAAAATAACCTACTTTAACATCCCTATCGAACTACCTATCGAGCGCACATCGAGCCATCATGAAATAGTAAAGACAACCTATTTTAACATCCCTATCGAACTCCCTATCGAGCTCCATCGAGCTCACATCGAGCCACTTTGTTAAGGGAATTTTCACTATCGAACTCATATCGAACTCACATCGAGCTTTTAACATCCCTATCGAACTAATATCGAGCTCACATCGAGCCACTCTAAAACAGTAAAAAAACAATCTATTTTAACATCCCTATCGAACTACCTATCGAGCTCCATCGAGCTCACATCGAGCCACTCTGAAATAGTAAAGAACAACCCCTATTTTAACATCCATGTCGAACTACTATCGAACTCCTATCGAGCTCACATCGAGTTAGTAAAAATAAAACATGTAAAATTGAAAATAGTCCATAATTAGGTATAAATTGCTTACCCCATCATTGAGCCACGACTGGGGTGTCTTCAACGTCAGAAACCATGCTGGACCGTGACTCCCAGTCTTTACATCCCGCGGGGTCTTGTTGGGCATGTCTCCAAGAAGCCACTTGCACATTGTCCTATACTGTTTGGGATCTGGCTTCTTGAGAGGGTCCAGCACATGTGTAGCCTCTTGTGTAGCCTCGTCTGCTGGTGCAGCTGCAGCAGTGCGAGGTCTTTTCCTCGTGGGATCCGTATAGTCCTCAAACCAATCTGGCTTGCGTCTTTGGCGTCTAGCCCTCTGAAACTGAACCCCAGCAACATCCTCAGGGTTGACAATAATGACTCCCGGAGTCTCAGCATCTGGTGTCACAATGATGGTAGGGGGCGTCGTTGGATCATCAACATAGTCTAGCGGAAGATCCAATGACTCTGACTCTGAATCTTCATTGGACCCCCTCGGTTTCTCCTTAACAAATGTCAGGATCTGACTGAGTACGTCCAAGATCACTGACTGGTTCTTCAAGAGGGTCTCCTGTCGACCCTCGACTCTGTCCAACCGCTCAATCAAGTCGGCCAGCTCAGGGGCTGAGGCTGAGGCTGGTGGTGGGGTTGGTGTTGGGGCTGACACTGAGGCTGGGGCTGATGTTGGGGCACAGGTTGATGCTGGGGCTGAGGCTGGGGCTGATGTTGGGGCACAGGTTGAGGCTGGGGCTGAGGCTGAGGCTGGGGGAATAGGAGGGGTGGGACCTGCAACCTCCTCCCCCGGGGCAGCATCAATAAATATCTTGGCTGCCTCGGCAGCCTGAGAAACTTTCTCTGCCATTTTCTCAAAAGTCGCATCCTCCTCCTCATCAGTCTCCGAGGGATCCTGGCCAAGCCCAGGATAAAGGGGAAGATCTCCCTCAGTCAAAGACAAGTAATAGTCTTTTTCTGCTGGCCGAGGCTTCAACATCGGAAGAACAATTAACTGCAAACAACATAAAACATTTGGTTAACTCAAATAATGATAAAATATAAGCATATAGATAAAAAAAAACAACATAACTTACATTCTTCTTCAATAATATCGGTGCGATGACGGACTTGGTGAAATCCTTGTTCTTCCGATGCGACCAGCTAAGCATCCTCGGGAACATGTTTCCCGAGCTCACAACAAGCTCCACCGCAAGCTGTTGGATAGCCTCATATGCCCAGTACTGTAAGGCGGGGGCATAACCATACATACTGTATTTGGACTCTTGCTGCACCTTGGCATCCTTCTTGGCATCATAGTTGGCCTTTTGCTTCACCATGTCCTTCTTACAAGAATGCAATAGCCTCCTATAAGAGTACTTCCCCCATGGATAGCTGAAGAAGTACTCTACATTCTCAACAATTTTTAGAATATCTCGCCAAATGTGCAGTTTTCCCTCAATGGCATTCAGAACCCCCTCAACAAACAGACATAGACCAAGCTTGTACACATCTTCCACAACCGTACAAGTCTTGAAAGCATGGTCCACCTGTGACAGCTTTACTTTCTCAGCATCGTTGAAATACTCCTTTATCAACCGATCGCTGAGATTACGCCCTTCCAACTCTTCTGGTGACGGGAAGGCACTGAAATCCAACCCCGTCACCAGGGCAAACTCTCCCATGCCGAATCTACAAGACTTCGACCCCAAGAAAAAATGCACCTCATCTTCGTTGTTGCTGGCGATTTTCCTCAGCAACAGTTGATGCACCAAGACTCCGGAGAAATTAAACTCCGAAGCCAAAAAGAATTGCTTAAAAGGGGATTCCTTAGCCCTTTCAAGCAGCCCGAGCTCCAAAAACCTGGTCTTGATGTGATTTAAAGTACTACTACCCCGATATGTCACTCGACCAGGAAAGTGATCACTGAACGGAACAAGCAACTTAGGCATCTGTAACAACACATGAAATTTTTTTTGTAAGAAAACAGAATAAAAAAAATTTCAAAAAAACACTGAAATAAGTTGTCATCGAGCTCTATCGATCTCTATCGAGCTATCATCGAGCTGAAACATACCCTATCGAGCACTATCGAAAAACTATCGAGTTCCATCGAGAAATATCAACAACCTAAATTTATCGAGCCTATCGAGCCAGCATCGAGCCTATCGAGCTAAGAAAAATCTGTCTGTCTAGATAAATAACCATCGAGCTACAGTCTAGTCTCATATCGAACCATTATCGAACCTATCGAGCTATGAAAAATCTGTCTGTCTAGATAAATAACCATCGAGCTACAGTCTAGTCTCATATCGAACCATTATCGAACCTATCGAGCCCTTGTAATATAATACAACATATCCTACCGAGCTCTTATCGAGCTCATGTCGAGCTCATATCGAGCCATAATCGATCCATCATCGAACTGTTCAAACTACCTTATCGAGCCTACTATCGAACCATAATCGAACCTATCGAGCCACTGGTTCAAACCCAGAAAAATTTCCCACAAAATCGGACAACCCATTCCACAAATCACAGATTCAACAACGATATAAAGCAAATATGGACTTGGGTTCAAGATTTTACCTTAGTTTTTTAAACTTTGAAGGAAATATGCTCCGTGGGTCTCGGGTTTGACAGAAAAATGGGAGTTTGCAGTGGGCTCGAGATCGCCGGAGAAATGGGAGAAGGTGGGGGCTCGACGGAGAAGGTGGGAGCTCGACGGAGATGCGGGCTCGACGGCTCGACGGAGATGGCGGCTCGACGGCTCGACGGAGGTGGGGGTTCGATGGTTTTTGGGGGATTTTTGTGAGACTGAAAGAGAGAGAAACCGAGACTGAGAGAGAGAAGGCTGAGATTGAATGGGAAGGGTATTTTCGGTAGGAGGGAAAAGCTTAGCATTAATTTGAAAATATTATTAATGTTGGGATTTTTTGGTAATATTAGGTATTATTAGAGATAAAAAGTGAAATTTCCCATATTAAAATGGGTACCAAATCTAATTAGAATTGTCCGGTTATTTTATGAATAATAATTAGTCAATTAAAATTTTATAACTAGTAACTTAACAAAATCAACCATATAATTAAAATGATATAAATTATGATAACAACTAAAATTAGCTGTAAGATTAGAACTGAATTAGAGAGGGGCCGCGCGAACGCAGGCCCCCACTACCACAAATTATGACGTTGGCTCTCCCAACTTGGGGAGACCATAAGCCAGCACCCCTCCTAAGTGCAATGGAGGTCACTGGCCTAGGCCACGAGCCTACTTGATCGCCCGTTGACCCCGTCCAGGTAAGTATGTTGTACCGCAATCTTTCCTTCAACTTTATAGCCTCACTCTCTTCCCCATTTTTGTATCTTTCCGATGTGGGACTTTCTTCCACTACTTCACACCAAAGCTTTCAAAATATATAGCTTTTTTTCAGGGGATTTCATATTATAAATTATAATACAGTATTTATTTAAGAAACGAACAATTATAACACGTTATTTGTACCTTTAAATTAAATTTAAGTATCTTGTTTATTAAGAAAAACTTAAAATGAGAAGAACGCATATTAAACGACATATTCTTCACTTTCTTAAAATCTATTATGTTAATTTCTTTTCATTTTTTTCTTCTTAAAAAAATACATATTTATGCGTATACAATTTTATATATTTCTTATTCTTTTTTTAGATTAATGATCGTAATAAAAATTTAAATTATATAAATTGCTTGTGCGTATTTTTAAAAACTAGAAATAAATAAAAAGTTCGGTATAAATTTCAAGAAGTCTTATGTTCCATTTAAATTATTTTATAGAATGCCTTTATAATAATATTACATATATTACAATGTCAATATAATATCCCTTGCTATATCATTTTTAAAGAGAACCTTAACATAATGGAAACAAACCCCAAATCACATATTTAAACTACCCTTTTAAGTACAATATAAGCACTATAATTGATGAGAATTTTTTAAAACTAATACATACTAAATTAAACACCACTACAATCAAACTTTTTTATTTGTATTGCATTGCCCCAGTTGAAAATTTTGTGACATGCCCTTTGTATTGAAACAAAAACATCTGACTCTGAGGCTGAGCAGATCAGAACATTTGCTATAGAAATTTGCATGAAAAAACACATTAAATTAGAGCATTGGTATTTTAGATTGTTTATGCAAATTAGGTAACAATAATTGTATACTCGATCATCAAAGCAAACCAAACGGGTACCATAGTTCTCAACATCTCGAAATCAAAAATAAGATACAAAAAATTCTCGATGGTCAATGCCACTATAATTATTGTTTCAACAGATCAAAACATTGTAAATTTGGGCCTCAAAAACTTAGAGAAGAAAAATAAACAATTTATACCTCAACTCAACCCTTTCGAGAAAAAATTGGGATGAAAAAGAAAACAGTTATTAACATAACTATGCTTCTATGCCATATTAATTTGGCACAGATGGAAACATTGTTATGGGACCTTTCTTATTCTTCGCTGGGAAGAGTGACTGAATCTTAAGCTGGAGCATAAGCTGGTAAGTATGACTCTAAAATCAACTGTTTAGGGGAAGGTGATTTGATATCAACAATCAAGTAAGTAAATTTCCATTGTTTGTCTGCTTGGTCTTTGTACATCTCGGCAAAGACTTTCCCAGCTCCATTAGGTCCACGAATATAAAAGTTCACCTATATACTAATGTGATCAGCAAAGGCACAAGTAAATTTCCCACAGAATAAAACGTCGCTTCTATCTAATATGTATGTATTTGCATTACCTCTACATGTTCCACGCCCTCTTCATCAGTCCATGCCCTGTTGGGAATGCGTTGGCGAGCAGCACGATTTCTACTTTCTTGACCATATCCCGTGATAGGGTAACCAACTCTCACCCTTACCTGGTAAATATTAACAAATTCATAAGAACACGAAGATAATATAACATGTACCAAGATGTAAGTTTTATCTACTCTCTTTGTTCTTATTTCCATGGGAAGTGGAGAAGCTTCCTCTAATGTGAAAAATGATTTTTCAGTTTTAAATATTAAAAGAGATAAAGCTCTACGCTGAGGGTGGAAAAGAACATAGCAATTTACTGACCTCAACATCATCTTGAACTCTCTTTAGAGCCTTGCCAAATATTTTATACCTATAAAAGAACATATTTTTACATCAACGTTTGACTAAATGCAAAACTGCTACAGCAACAGACAGGCAACCACTATGACACTTACTCTTTGGGTTCAAATATGAGCTCCTTGAAAACAGCATATCCTGCAGCTGCAGCAACACCAAGTCCCGCAAGAATGATAAGACTGTAGGAAGCCCCTTCTGTAAATGATACTGGCTTCTCTGGAATATTATATGTTGGAGCATCAAAGGGATCCTCAACGGTAGATATGTCTTTTTTAGTCTGTCAAGGGACATATAGAACAAGCCAAGATACGTTAAAGTTTAAACAACCAAATAACCATAAAAACTGATAATAGATGGGAAATCAAATGCTGATATCATAGATAATGAAATATGAATATTCCTATACCTATTATAAGGAGGTCTTCCAAGTGTTTAAAAAAGCTAAATCAAATTTTAAAGTTTGTTGAAGAAAAAAGATTCAAATGAAACAACTTAAATTAGAATGTATAATTTCTATGAACTGTAAGAAAACAAAGAGTTATAACTTGTCAACTATAATAAAAACGATTTCTATAGTCCTTGCGTTCAGTGATTATTCGGTACTAAAGCCAATATGAAGTGGAAATTTTTTTCTTAAAAAAATAGCATGTTGACATTGGAGATATAATACAAGATTTCAATTCAGACTCAAACCTCTTTGGAATTTTTTCTTGGTTCCTTTGGAGCCTGTGATGATATGGATCTAGCTAAACTGGGAGTCCTAGTGCTTCCCCAATAATTTTTCATGAGTTGTGAATGCGACCATGGACGAACTATACATTCTCTTGTATACTGCCTTTGATGAAGATGAGTAAATTCTGCCAAACATTGTTGCCAAGAAAAACAAAATCATTGTCCCTCTCTATCTTTGGTATTAGTAAGTGAATTGATCTGGCAACAAGCGCATAACCCGAAATACAAAATTGAGTGCCTGAAATTGCCAAGAACTCATTCTCATCCACCATTTAGCTTCCTCAATAATACAATTGTTCTAATCAACTCATAGTAATTAACTAACACAACAAAAACAAGTTGTAAAGTCGAATTCAACCATAATGTAATCACTAACCGTTATTTCTAAGTAGGACCTGCATAATAAAGTTAACAAAAAACAATCAGTTTGATTGTAAGCTATAGAACAAAAATTAAGGAGCAAGACCCACAAACCTCACCTTTGTGATATCATTCTTATTTACATTAAAATGTGTTTGTGAGCCTGATTTTATCACTCCCATCAGCTGCATTATCAAAAAGTAAATTTGCATTTGAATACAACGATTTCATATAAAATTAAGCAAATATAACTTTTAATTAATGATGAGCACAAAAGAAGCAAAAAAAATTATACTTTATCTGGTATGATCTCAGTTGAGTGAAAAGCACGGTACTCCCGCCATTTCTGTCTCAGTACGGCCCTCAAAACTTCAGTCTCCTTCTTTCTCCATAACTCCATAGCAGACTTGTACGAACCTAAAATCACCATAAACAACGCTATCCCTCAACTCCCAGAAATAAATAGTTATAAAAAAATGGTATCTAATGTATGGACTAATCGCCAAAACAAAAGTGAAATGAGACGAGAAATACTCGAGTTACTTTTCCAGAGAATTTGAATTTCTTACATCAAAAGCATTAAATTTCAAGAAGCTGTTGCTCACTTACCCATGGTGGCTTGGAAAATTCGGTTGGGTTACCCAAATGGTGTTCTGGTCTGGCTATTGATACTCGAAGCCCTAAGCCCTTACTGTTGAACGACTCGAGAGAAGGAAACCACTAAAACCCTGATCGGAGCTCCGATTACTTTCGTTGGAGCAGATAAGAAACCCGACTTGGATTGGGCTAGGTTGTTTCAACTATTTATTGGGCCGACGTAAATTGGGCTTAGCAATTTTCGACTTTCCATTGGGCCAGCCCTAAACACTAGGGTTCTCTTCCAGGCTTTTCGAGGAGAATGATGGTCTCAGACCGAGGAGGATTGGGCTTAGTTCTGTGGGGTTTTTTTATGTTTATTTTTACATTTCGATTCCTAAAGTTTTTTTTTTAATACCATTTTAGATCATGTTTTTTGTCTCATTACCTGTTTGGACTTTGTGTTTTGATAAATTATTTTTTGGACCCTATGTTTTGTAAAATGGTTAAAATACAATCCTAAACTCAATTTTGATGAATAAAAAATTGAATATAACAACACAGTTTTTAAGCAGAATGATTTTATTTTTGTTCTAAATTGTTAGTTTGGTATTTGTAATTTTAGTTGAGAAAACATTGACCAAAATCGGGTTTAGGGTTCTATTTTAACTATTTTACAAAATATAGGGTCCAAAAAGTAATTTGTCAAAATACAGGGTCCAAACAGGTAATGAGAAAAAACACAGGGTCCAAAAAAATATAAACTTTTTTTTTGTCAATTTTACTCATTTAAGTTTTTAAAAATACAATTTTAAAGTTTCATAATTACAAAAATACAATTTCAACTAGACATCAACCCTGCAGCAATACTGTGTTTAAAAAACAACTTAAAATCAACTAGACTCTAACCCCACAACAATACAGTATTGAAAAAAACACATGTAAATCAACAAAAAATAAACTAAAAAACAACATTGAGAAACTTATTATTACATTATAAAATGTGTCAAAAATAAATTAAAAATATATATCAGAACGATTGAACATAAACTCAAAATGAACTAAAAACACAATATTAAAAACTTATCACTGCATTGTAAAAGGTGTTAAGAAAAAATAAAAATTTACTCAATTATAAATCAACTAAACATCAAACTAAAATATACTTAAAGATAACTAAACACATACCCAAAATAAACTCACACAACAACAATAAAAAAGGGCAGCTTACACATTTATACTTATAAGAATAAATAATAACAATTTTGTTAGAGATAAAATAATATAACCAAAGTATATTAATTATTGTTGTATATAACTGATTTCATTTGATTTAATAAAATATTACACTTCTTTAATTTACTCATAAACTTAACAACTTTCCTAAAATAGCTTAATTAATCAATTTGTTGATTTATTACTAATTTATTTTATATAAGATTTGACTACTAAAAAATCGTTATTATTATTTGAACAATGAATGTGAAGCTACAACCAACTTGAAGATCATACCAACATTAAGGTGGCATGGATTATTGAGAAAATCAAGTATTTTGGGTACCGATTGGTAGTTATTTATTGTTTATGTTATTTTTCTTCTTATTTTTCATCCAAATCTAATACAAAATTTAGACTTTTACCCAACTTCTATATTATTGGATGCATCTGATATTAATAAAAACTTTCATTTTATGAATATTATAGCACACTTGTGATTTATATATTTTATTTTATAGATGATCTATAAAATTTTATTTTATTTATATATTCTATAAAACTTTCATTTTATAGATGTTCTCTTTCATACTTTGACGTTTATTATGGCTAATTTCTTTTAGGACATTCATATTTATTATAGGATATGACATACAATTTATTTGGTCTTAATTTTTATATTGCTTACATATTCAATTTATATGTAAGAAAACTAAATGTAGCTTTTATTTTATTAAATATTACCCAAAAGTATATAATTATATAAAAAGGTACCATTCAGTATATAATTAAATAAATGATGATTTTCTATGTATAACGTAATAATTTAGTGGTAGTTTTTTTTTAAATTTTGATGTTGATAATGTTATTTTCATTGGATATTAAAAAGTGTTTTTTTAATTATTTATATCATCAAGGTTATGCTTTTATTGTATGTAGGATACCAAAGGGTATTAAAAATAAGAAAAGAAAAAAAGTATTTATAAAAAAAAAATTATTGATGGACACGAATTAGTATTTTTCTATTTGTTAAATTAATCATTTTTATACTATATATGTTTGCAAGTATGTTAACAATAGATATATTTTTTTTTATGTAATATACTCATAAGTATGTATTTATATATAAAGTTTGGAAAAAGTATTCAAATTAGTAAACAAATACATTTAGCTACCCATAAGTATCACTGTTGTTAGATTGAAGTTGCTAGTGTTTTCTTTGTTGTTCTTGTTTGTATTTAACTTGATTGCAGTAGAATCTTGTTGTTGTAATCCAACAAATACCATAATTACATTTGACATAGAATGGATTTCAATTAATTGGGATTGACATATGAGATGAGAGTATCAATTGACTACCCGTAAGTAACAATTGCCAAGTATTGATACAGGGAACTTTCAAGAGCAACGTGTTACATTTAGTTACCATTATACATATAAAAGTATCCAAAAAAAGGAAAATATTTAACAAATTATGGTTATGACTAACTGGGTCTTTCAAAAACAAAAATATATGTAACATTTACATAATAATTTGATGCAAATAAGCATCTAAAAACAGTAGTAGATTTATATACTATTGAGTATTTAGCTATTATTTTGATAAATACAAGTATCCAAAGTAACATTTACCTACTAATTTATTCAGGTAGACATCACACCTACTAATTTATTCAGGTAGACATCCAATTCAGTGATTTAGATACTATTAAGTATTAAGTTATTATGTTGGTAAATATAAATGTTTAAAATAACTACAAAATTCAAAACAAAAACTAGTTAATAATGAAACCAGTTGGAAAATGCTCTAAAATTAATGTACTAATTTTTAAGATTGAAAAACAAAAAAAAACACCTCAGTAAACACCCAGATCGGGTTCGCCGGAAATATCGCCGGCTTTGTCTTCTTCTCCGGCGACGGCGACTCTATGGTTGAGTTTTGCTGCTTTCCAACCCTTCTCTTGCTTGGAAAATGATCCCCTTATGTCCAGAACTTCAAAACAATAGACCCCAGCCCAAAAAGATGTCCGTAACCCCTTGTTCCGAAGTCTTCTTCTCCAAGTCTGGTGTACCGCCAAAAATAGAGCTCAAAATTAGTTTTTCTTGCTCTAGACCATTTCAGCCCGTTTCTTCACATCAAAACCGATTATTGGAGTCCACTAAGCTTGTTTATCACCAACCACGCACACCATACACTCTTGAACACACTTAAATCCAAAATTATCCAAGAATATGCATTTTCTTGGATAAAAATGGTGAATCACAATCCGAGGCTTTATAAATGTATTTCTCACACACAAAATGTTTATTTCCTCCCCTAGAATGATTCTACAATGTTCATTACTGCCCAGATTTTTCCCAAGTGCAAGAACTCAAAAATTTCTTCTCTTTTAAAAAAAAACGATAATAACACTCTCTCTCTTCAATCCTTTGATTCCCTCAATATTCCCACGATTTCTCCATCAGATTATCATGGTAACACGTTTTAGAATAGGTTTAAAAATATAAGTTAGCGTTTGAAATTGTAAAATCCTCTTTTCAATGAATTTTATTTTTTTATTTTTCTTTAAAAAATAAAATAAATTGACTAAGTTCCACAAATGATATTATCAGTTAAATTTCAAAAATTTAACCAATTTTATGAATATTTAATCATGTTAAAACAGAAGAAATAAAGTCTCTAAAATGCCCCTTGAACCAATCCCAAACTTGAGGGTATTACGGTCTTTTCGCAAATTCTAATATTTAATATTATGGCAAACCAAAAATTACACATAATAAGATAAAATAATTTCAAGCATATTATTATTACTATTATGCTCATAATAATAATAATAATTACTATTATAATTTTTAAATAAATAAATAACTTAACCAGAGCCATTATTTATTCACTTGACATTATTCTCATGTTGTGATTCCACAAAAACTCAAACATGAGAAACCATGAATTTTATTTCCATTGGAAATCATACATATCCAATAATCTATCAAAGGAAAAGAAAAAAAAATGATCAGGATGCACACAATGGGAAAAATTACGAAATTGCCCTTCCGGGAAAACGGATATTACACATCAAGTGAAGTCTCTCAAAGAAACCTGTTTAGTTGAGTGTCATTAGTTTATATTGTAATTTTTTTAGCTCATTTTTCTAGAAGTAAATTCCTCTTATGAAAGAGGTACTATAGATGTTTTCTTGGAGGGCCTTAACAAAGAAGTAGCAATAGTGGGAAACGTATCATTCTTCATCAAACACGAGCGTGTTTCTCCCTCGTAAGTTCTTTGGTTGAGAACACCCATGTCTTTTATAGATTCTTGAACAAAACTACGTTCTTTATATTAGTATTTTAATTTCCTTGTGCTTGTAAAGTTAATGGATTCACTTCCACAAGTTTTGTTATTAATGATTTAGTATGTATCATATCCTTTTTCTTTTCAAGTACTATTTGATTTGCGACTCGAACAAGACATGCTTTGTTTCATCATTGACTTTCTTAGAAGAATTAGATGAAAATATCATCACCCATTTGGTGGATGACACAGCTGCTGCTGCAAAAGTTCTAGCTGCCTTGAAGCCTTTATCGCCACTTCTGCTTTTTGAGAACGACCTCACACAACACAGTGGTACTAACAATGAAGAGTCGGTTATGCCTGGGATTAGTAACTGCGTTCAAACTACAGAGGTAGAGTGCCTCGATGCTCCTTCAAGCTCTGCAACAATCTGTCGTTGGACACAAAATCTCTATCATCTCCAAGTCGCCATTAATGAGATCCTTTTGTCTGCTAAAGAGATCTTATTCCCTCCCTTGCAGACTGAGAAAAATGTTTACAAACCGTAAAAATGTAAACAAAAAACAAAAAATGTAAAAAATAAAAAATATTTGTTATACCGTAAAAATGAAATAATTTGATATAAACAATGGTTGCCGTAAAATTTTCTAGTTATTTTCACCTTTTCATTGAACCGAGCTCTAAACCTGTAACGCCCTGGTTACCCCAGAACAGTTACGGAGAACGGTGAACCGGAAATTTGACTCGCTACCCGAGTCCTTTGGCTAAAACGTGTTCTAAGTGTTATTATCAGGTTAAGGTGGAAAACCAGTAAAAGGAAATGGTACATTTCATTAAGTAAATAAACTGCTCATGAGCCTTTTAAAATGTTTACAAGTAGTTTGTATTACAAAAGAGTCGCTACAGTTTCATATTTACAAACTCCGCCGGCCTAAGCGGCAAAAATAGGGTAAACCCCTAGTCCCTCTGAGAACTCCTTGACCGTGGCGGTCAAGCGGCCCTGTATGTACATTACATCGCCCAAGCTCTCCACTCAAGGCTGGCTAAGCTTTTCCTTTCCTTTACCTGCACCATATAGCACCCATGAGCCAAGGCCCAGCAAGAAAACATAATAGAACATGATGTAATACCAACAACGATCATAATAATCATCCAGGACTATCAGTCCAACAAATAGGTGACAATAGCCAAAAGTCACAGTAATGAGCATCGCTCCTTCTAGCCATGTGACGATAGGGTCACCAGGGCTTAATCGATAAGTGTTTCATTCATAAGTTTGTTCAGGACAGGTGCATGGTGATTGGTCACCAACGTAACCTTCCTCACGACTCTAGAGCCGAAACTATGGACAACGTCCCTTAGCCACGTGACAAACGGTCACCGGGGTCATATACCTTGGCTATAGTCATCTGGTCGTAGACCAGGCAAGCGCTTGTAAGTTTCTTCGACCTTAGGTCGGTCTCGCATTAATGCCATAGAGCCACTCAATGCGTAATCATCGACTTTAGAGTCGGTCCCTGACTAGTCAGTGTCTTAAACAGGTGATTAGCAATCGCTAGCATTTGATATGCAATCCACGTTCACGTATAACAAACAACATGCCTCAATATCAAACCATGCATGTCATATACCTGTACAGGGTGCAACTGTGTCCATACACTGTTTTCTTACCTCAAGTTCGAGCGAGAAGTATGGTAAAAACGACCCCTGAGAACGATCGGTCTTTTAGTTCCTTAGCGGTTACCTAATCACAACCAATTATAACCTCCATTAATGAGAATCCACAATAATAGGGTATTAACCTAAGCACCATCCTCGGGACCTCGAAACATGCCCACACGGTGAGTAGAATCGATCCCGGGCCTTAAGGATTGAAACCCCAAGTCAAAAACCCTTAAAAACACTCAAAACGGGGTTTGGAAGGAACAGGGTAGCGCTACAGCGCTCAACCCCTAGCGCTACAGCGCTATACTCAGAACCGCCCAAGTGCCAGAAACCTCCCTGAGGAGCGCTATAGCGCCCTAGGGTGGGCGCTGTAGCGCTACCTCCAGCCCAGAACACCCCTGAACCGACCTTCTTCATCTCCTTCGATTCTAACTCGATTCCCAAGCTTCCAAAGCCTATTCTTGATACCAAATGAACCCAAAAACCATCCCAACACATCCCAAACATCACAAGCATGGGAACCCTAGCCAAAACTCCCAACAAAACCCATGAATTCACCCTAAACATTTCAGCTGCAAAACAAAACTAAAACAGAGCAAACCAGAGAAACTATGGTTAGAAACTTACCCAAAGCTTGGATTATGATGACCTTCACTAGTGGAACATACTCCCAATCTCCCAAGGCTTGCTTCCCAAGCTAGAATCTTCAAAGTTGGTTCAGAAATCACAAAGAACAGTGAAGAGAAAAAAGTATGGGAGGACTCTCAAAAAAACACTCTGTTTTTCCATCACCTTTTTCAGCTGAATAAGGGTTATATCTATCCTAGGGGTGAAATGACCATTTTACCCCTAGGTTAATTAATGGTTTCTAAAGACTCCTAAGGGCATTTTTGGTACTTTCCTCCTAACTCGTTAATCATAATTAACGCTCTCCAATTCCCGTTATTCTCGAAAATCATAAACACCAATAATTCACATCCCGTTACCCTTTATCTCCCGGTAACGCTCTAATCATCAAAATCACCCCGAGACTCAAACCAAGTCCCGACACTTAATCCCGTTGTGACTAAACCGCTAATCAATCATCTACGATCGTCTCATGTCGAACAGCTCGAACAAACCCACATCATAATGTGGTCTCAACATATATCACCGACATGCATACAATTAACATTATATTATAATATAATTCTCATAAACATTCATAAACACGTTTAACAACATAATTAAGCAATTATGGCCCTCCCGGCCTACTAATCCAGCCGTTAAACCATATTAAGGAATCCGGGGCATTACAAAACCCAATTGGGTTCTTTGGACAAAAAAACACACACACACACACAATAGGGTTCTCCACGAAGTTTTTTTTAGGAGAATGGTCCGAGGAGGAATGAGAGCAAAATTAGTTTTTTGATCTTTTTTAAGAATTTTTTTCCACTTTTTGTAAGGCTATATTTAGTTTAGTGTTATATTATTTCATATAATATAATGTTAGATTAAATAATGTGAAAAAATGTGATTTCTCACACCTTGTAATATATTATTGAGAGTCACAAAATTGAACACATGTGTGAGCCAAAATGTGACATATTTTGGAGTTAGAAAATTAGTTACAAATTTGTAACTCCCAAATATTAGCCAATAATGTATAGATTGTATGTTACACATTTGAGATTAGATTTCACTAAGCCATTGTGAAATATGGATGTTGGAGACATGTTTTTAACTCTCATTAGGTGTTTGGATATTACAAAATCATGTAGGAAATGATTTTGGACGTTTTGGAAAAAGGACATTTTGTGCTGAAAATAGCATGTGGCCGTGGCCACTGACATTCCCTGGCTGCGGCCTGGCCACTGATAGTTCTAGCCACGGCAAGTGAGGCTGACTGATAACTCTACAAAATAGAGTTATTTTACCACTTTTTATGTGCTAATTGTTGTTTAATTCTTGAGTTTTTAAGTAATTTTGAATTTATTAGTCTTAACATGATTTTATATACTTTTGTGTGTTTTTATAGTTATTTTATTGTAAAATGTTGTAGTTAATTATTTGAATTATTATTGTTAAGTTAGTGGTAAAAAAAATATTGTATTATTGAACTTAAATATAAAATATAAATTAAGTTATAATTAATATTTTCAAAGAATGAAATTGATTTATTTTATAGTTGAAAATATTGTATTATGATTTATTTTATATTTATTTTGTAGGGAATTTATGCTCTTGAAAAAAAATAAAAATGAAGGATAATATGGCATTTTCAAGAAAAAGAAATGAAAAGCTTGGCATTTTAAAAATGCCATAAGCCTTGATAAAGGTCCACCTCCAAGGCCCAACTGAAGACATCAATCTTCTTCTCATTTGCCAGCCACGCCTGATGCATCTCTTGCCTCCTTTCCACCAGCTTGCTTCAGCCAAGACCACCTTCAGCAATCAACATCACGCCAAAGCCATCAACCAAAGCCTGCTGCCAACACAAAGCAACCCCAAAGCCACCAAACCAGCTGCCTTTTGTGCATTTTGAGCCCAACAAAATCACTTTTGTACAATTTGTCCTCTATGACAAAAATGCTAATTTTTTACCACACTTTCTTCATATTTTACCCCAAAACATCATAATTATACCCTATAATTTACCCCTATTTGCATATTATAATTAATTAAATTAATTTAATCAATTTAATTATTTTAAATTGATTATTTTAATTCTCATTTTTTGGCTATAAATAAGGGAGTTAGGGAGTCCATTTTAGGGGAGGTTACCATACCACAAACTCTACACATTTCAAACATCTCTATTCTCTTCATCTTCTTTTTCTTTTTGATTATTTTTCTATGTATTTTTAGAAGAAATTTTGGGGGTTCATCCTCCAAATTTTCCTATTTATGTTTGTAATTTTTAGTTTGTATTTGATATTCTAGTTATGTGTTTCTAATCTTTTTAAGATTATTAAGGTGTGATGAAACATTATGTAACTAGATAGTATTTATTTTGTATGTTGATTTCCCATTTTGTGCAACAAAGTTTATGGAATTTTCTTCTTTCATCTTAAATATCATGTATTTTGGATTGTTAGCACATATTTAAACTTTGTTCTTCATTAGTGCAAATACATAATATTCTTTGTGTAAGATGTGTCTACACATCCATGCTTAGAACAAAAATACTATGTTTTGCCTTATAAATAATTTTCATTGATTTATTTGTTATTTCATTAGATTGATTTACACTAAATGCTTTGAAATTATAATTTTGAAAAGTGAAGAAAAATCTTATCTTTTTTAAAGAAATTTGTGCTTAAAATTACAAATCTATTTAGAAAATGATAGTTTTATTTATTTTAACTATCACTAAAACTTGAGAATCAATGTACTTTTAAATATTATTGAACTTATATTTTGTGGATTCTAATCCTTAATAATCTTATTTTACCATCTTGTTTACAATTATTAATTTAGTAATATATATTTTCTTTAATTTCTTTATTATTATCTTTTATTTTATTATACAAAAATCTCATCAATCTTTGGAACTAGGTTAGAATTTTATTAATTTTGATTTAAAATAGTTTTCTCTTTTCGATTTTAGACAACTCCTTTGGGTTCGACATCCTTGCTTACACGATCACTATTCTATATGAACGATTCGTGCGCTTGCGATTTATAAATTTTTAAACACACCCGTTTTGGGTCCATCACTGACATCCAATTTGTTTTTTAGTTTGTTCCAATTTGAACGATTCTAACATCCCAAGTAACTCCCAAATCTCCATTTTAATTTCATAAACATCAAATTAAACATTGGTAACAACCATGGGGGTTGGTGGAATTTGAAATTCAAATGGTATCTCAAACTCTATAAATAAAAGCCTAATACTCACTTGTAAGAAACACTATTTTCTATCTACAAAACACTTGGTTGGAAAATACACCATAGAGACTTGATAATTGAAGAGAGCTATTTCCTTGAGTGTTTAGAGAATAGGAGGAAATAAACTTTTGGACAAAGTTCATGAACCTTGTTCAATTTGGTGATCCTCACTACTTTACACTTTGGTTGTGTGAGAACTTGTATTATTTGTATTGTTTTTTTTTATTTTTTTGATCATGTTGTTCTTATTTACTTTATTATTATTGTTTTGAGTTTGTAATATTCCTCTTCTAAATTTTTCTATTTATTTGTATTTTGAGCAATAGAGTTGTAACACTTGTTTAAATATTACCTTATTTATTGTATTTTTTTTTTGCATAAAGTTGTATTTTAATTTTACTATTTTTATTGAGCAATATAATATATTCTTTAACATTTAGTGGGAATGATGACAATTTATGGATACTGGGAGTATATGATATATTTCTTTTATGTTGTTTCGTATTATTAAAAGGGGAGTAAAAAAGATTTATATAAAGTTTAAAGAGGTAACACCTAATAAAATAAACTAGTCATAATCTTCAGGAACAGACTCGGATAAATTGTAGAGTTCATATTTTTTCATAAGATATTTTGACGGATCAACGAACTTGCTTCATTACAGTCAAAGAATCATAACAAATTTGAACACCAACAAAGATTGAAACCAAAATTATGATAGAAGCTAAGGGCATGATTGGTATATCATTTGGATTCAATTTTATGATTTTGAAAATTTAAAATTTGTGGGACCCATAAAAGTTACTGATTGGTTGGTTGTTTCTGAAAACTAAATCATAATCTTAATCTAAAATTTCTGTTGTAAAATAGAAAACACAAAAATCATGTTTCCTACATTTTGTAAAATTACTTTCCAAAATCCAATTTTATACCACTGTGAGCAGACTTACTTTAATTAAGATTGGACATAAAATATTTTAGTCAATGTATTATAATATGTAGAATTTATTAAGAATTTAATTAATATACTAATTTTATTTTTTTAATAAAATTTATTGGTAGATTAAAATTTGATATTATACAACATTTGTTAAAAAAAAATACTAACCGAAAATATGTTTTAAATTTGGCTCTACCAATCTCATAATTTATTTATGTTATATTTTCAAATTTTATATCAATCACATATTCATTTTTTAAAACTCAAAAACAGTTTCTATACATTGAACCAATCACATTTTCAGAAACTCATTTTCCAACATTAAATCCAGATTTTCATTTTAGAATCACACTTTTTAAAAATACAGTTTTCAAACCACAAACCAATCATACCCTAAGAAATCATCACAAACTACAAGAGGGATAAACATAATTATTAAACAAAGAGTAAGCAAACACTAAGAAATGAAAACAAAGACTAAACCTATTTGATTATTATTAGACCCATTTGTTTTCTAAACTCCACTCTTCATAAAACCATTTGTTTTCAAGTGCATAGGAATATATACAAGAGAAAATACCAAAAAGAAAAACAGGTGCTAACGTTTAAAGACTTCTTTTTATATCATTGACCACAAATATAAATGTGTAGTTTTTTTTTTCTAATAGAATAAATGTGTAGTTAATACAAGTAAATAAACTACTTTATAAATACAGTATGTCTCCATTTACAAGTACATATTTTTATAAATAATTAAGTGTAAAAAGTAGACAACACTTATTATGTACTTTTTCATTTGTTGTTCTTATCCCGACATGTTTCCATTGTTCCTTAAAGTTAAGCTCATCCTTAACAAAACTTATAAGCCGTTGGATGTTAATCAAGGGAACTAAAACTTGTTCACTACTAGATCATAAAATAGATAGTCCTTCCACAAATTTTAAAGGGTTTATGCTTTTTTTAGACCCAGTATTTTGGCTTATTATCTGTTTGGATCCTGTGTTTTGATAAATTAATTTTTAGATCATGTATTTTCTAAAATAGTTCAAATAGACTCTTAAACCCGATTTTGATAAAATATTTTTGAACTAAAATCACAAATAATTCATCAAACTAACAACTCAGAACAAACTCAGAATAAAAATACAGTCATTCTGTCTAAGAACTGTGTTGTTATATTCAATTTTGTGTTCATCAAAATGAGGTTTAGGGGCCTATTTGAATCATTTTACAAAATACAAGATCCAAAAAATTATTTATCAAAACACATGGTCCAAACAGTTAATAGGACAAAACACAAAGTCTAAAATTGTATAAACATAATTTTAAATGAACTTTTAAGCACATTTAGATGGGATTACACATCAATATAGATGAGTAACACAATATAATATTATTGGTGTTGTTGTTGACAGTCAAAATTGCCATAAAATCCTAATTAAGAGATAACAAATGTATAAATAAATGAATCGATATAAATCCATAAATTAAAGAAACAAATGTTGATAGTGGTTAAACTGTAATTTTGAGCTTACATTTATGTCATAGTAGTGAACATAAGATAGAGTGAAGGTTTTTTTTTTCTTTGTGAGTTGTTGAGATGAATCCTCTTTTTAATATTTATATGAGAGAGCATGAGATTATTCAAAGGCAAAATACTTTACCAACAAATTTGTAATACAACTGATAAAAGATATAAATATCATAATTAAAGGGAATATATAAAAAATATTTTCCTATTTATGTAACTGACTAACTTCTGCATATGATTTAATTTGTACCTAAAGGGGACGAGCTTGACCTTATGAATGGCGGATCCAAGATTTGGTTTTAGGGGGCCAATTTTTTTTTAATAATATAATAAGAAAAAATATATATATATAAACTGTACAACTAAGAAAAAAAATATTTTGGTTGAGATTTGAACTCTTTTTTAAATATTAGGTTCAATTAAAATTATATACATTGATTAATTAAAATATATATATATTTTCTTATTTTTTTTTCAGTGGGGCGGCCGCCGAAACTTATGCGCAAAGTCGTGCCACTAGCTACTTGACTAGGTCACATGTTAAAGTTACACCCAATTAACCTTGGTAGCTTTCATTAATAATTTTATATATTTTGATACCTCATAATAGTTACTTAGGCTCACACAGTAATGATATCTGCACATAAAATATGTACCAAAATATTACACATGATAACATATTAACTTTTTTAACTAATCACAACATATATTTAGATGGAACCTATTGGTTTTAAAAAACAATGTCAAACCAATCTATGGAATGTTTTACATATTTTATGCACATATTATTACTTTAGGTCAATATTAGGCAAAAATAAATAGCATTAAATATATATATATCAATATATTGTTTAGGTATCCAAACTATGTAGTATTCAGTCCTCCAAACTTGTGGTTTAAACAATTAAAAATCAAGTCACACAGGAACATAGAAAACATAAAGAACCTAACAAATACACGAGAAATCAAGAAGATCTAATGTGGTACTTATCAAGATAAAATTATTTATTATTTAAATAAATCTTTCTTGTTTTTTTAAATAAAAATAATATAAACTAACAATTTTTGTTATTAAATTATTTAAAATTTCTAATACTATTTTTTTTCTTCATTATTATTGGTCACAATCACAATGTTCAAAGTCATAGGCATATAACCGTAGAGGGACAAGTGCTATCTTATGGCTAACTGCATACACAAGTGTGTATAATGCTTTTCTTTTGATGTTTTGTTCCTTTTTGCAGCACAGTTTACACAAAAAAAAAAAAAAAAAAAAACAGCTACCTGCCACAAGTAACCAGAAAGTAGAGATAACCCATGTACCAAAATGCCCTTTTGGGACACGTGGCAGTGCACTTTTGGAAAAAGTGGGTGAGCAATGCCATAGAAGAGTGGTTCAAAGTTTTGTTTTTCTTTGTTTGAGGACAGAAAAGTTTGTCTTGGAGTTTGATTGATAGGTCTCATACTCAAAAGAGAGACATGCTTTTTCTAGTTATGTGCTGAAATGTCCATACATTCAAACATACAAATCCATTTTCACCCTTTTGTTAAAGGTTTTTCACTACTTCTAATCTACGGCCATGACCTTTCAAAATATATGGGGAAAAATAGTATCACTTTTTTCTTTTGACATGCTAAATACAATCCATGTTAAACTCTCTTTTATTCTGATTTGAAAAAATATTAAAATATAAAAAATTGAATAATATCATCGTATCATGCATGGATAAATGAGTGTAAAAAAAAGTGCAATAAATAATTTACTTAGCATTCTTTTTTCTTTCTTTAAAATTTAGAGCAAAATAAGCAAAGTAAGGTGACAAAATATTCCAATTGGGAAAAATCAGGGGATTTTAAAATTTAATTGTTCAAATGTTGCATTTACAGTTAAATTCGTAATAATATTGAGAAACGCGATTTAAGGACTTTACCGAATTGTCCTTAATTCTGTCGCGTGGTTAAATGACGAATCGTTTTTTTTAATTTCTTAGTGTTATAACTTGATCGCACAACTCTTGCGTTATTTAGGGACTCCCCAACAATTAGTGGTTCCTAAATCTACCTCTTTGCCTATAAATAATGAGTTTCTTCTTTTGCAATATACTTAGCATACACCTTGTTTGTATACACAAAGTTTGTGATTGAAATCTAAAATAATTTCCTTCCTACGCTCTCTCAAAAGAGATTTTTTTCATTCGAGCACTCATTCAGAAAATTTCTCTTGATCTCTCATTCAGGAAATACGCCTTGATAATTATTAGAGTATTTAGCGAAAATGACATTTTTTTGAAGTCATTTGCTCTTTAGCCTAGTTTTGATAATTTTTTGCAAAATGATATTTGAGACGAAATTTGAGACGGATGTCATTTTGCAAAAAATTATCAATATTAAGTCAGAGTGTAATATAACTTCAAAAAATAAGTCATTTTGCCAGAGGCTAATATGCTTTCCAGTTCTTACTTTTAATATGAGAAGTAGCTAGTTTTTAGGTTAGGCTAAAGTATATCATATAGTGTGGTGTCTAACATTTTAACTTTTTGCTCTATTTCTTAGGAAGGGAATGAAATTTTGCAGGAACAACTTACATGTGCAAAATTTAAGAATCCAACAGTATAAAGTTTCATTTTTTTCAGATTTATTTCAACTACATATATAAATTAAAAAAAAGAGATTATTATTAATTGAAGAACTAATAAATGAAAATGGAGAGTCAAGATGAAACAACCCAACTCTTCAAAGTCAAAACTGAAAATAAACCCTAATCCAAGAAAGAATGAAAGGTCAAATCCAGTAGAGTAGTAACTAACAAAAACCAAATTCAATGATAATAAATAATGTCTTACTGAAGCAGTACAGATTTTCCCTGCTAGGTTACTTTTATAGAGCTTTCCCTTTCCTACCTAGTACATACTTCATCTTCTTCGTTATCAAATTTATTACTATTACTATTTGAAATTAATTAAAGTGATTCTATATCTCTCTCTCTATAATATATATATATATATATTAATGGATTATAATCTCAAAACTATTAAATATGAGTTATTAGTCTACTCTATAATGGCAGTGCATATATCCTAGCCATAGCAATAGGTTTTACTCTTTAATAAGTATTATTAACATGTATAAAAGGAGTAGTTATATGGTGCACCCCTCTTAAAGGGGAGAACCGGTGAACCTCTTCTAGTTTTTGATTTGGGAATTATTTTCAACACAATTTTTTTATGAGTGTGTATATATTGTAGTTATTTATAGTATTTTATAAATTTTTGGAAAATTTTAAATAATTTATAATGAAGAAAACAAAGTTCAAATAGTTTGTTGCATCCGTAACTATTTTTTTAATGCACGTAAAAGATAATATGTTTGAATCTTATTTTGACATTGTAAATTATTTAGAATTTTATGAAAATTTGCAAGATACTCTAAATAACTATAATGTGTACGGTCATACAAAAAATATTTCCCGAGCCAAAAACACCAAAGAGTGCACTAGTGTGCCCCTTTTTGGCGGTGCACTGGAGAATCATCCTTAAATATATATCTTTTGTATTTTTACTCTAAAGAAATTACAAATTTTGGATCATATTATTGTTAATTCTACTATATATACAGTCATAACAAAATTTGTCAAAAATACTTTTGGAGCCAAAAATGGCAAGGAAGTGCACTAGTGTGCTCCCTTTTGGGGTGCAAATATACATCTTTTGTATTTTTACTTTAAAGAAAATACAAGTTTTGGATAATATTATTATTAATTCATTACAATTTTGATTGGATAAGAACCAACCGCACGATCTGATTACTAAAGGAGGAGAGGACCACTTTAAAATGATCACGTTTTCACATTTTTATACATGTACTCCTATTCCTATATATATAGTCTAGAAGAGACATTACTTCTATAACAAGAAAAGGTGGTTTCACTTTCACGCGTGTGAAAATATGTTAAAAATTAAATAATTAATAAATGGATGTGTGGTAAAATATAATATAATATTTTTTGCAATGTTATTTTTTATTTTAGTTATTTTACATAATAATATTAGGTATAGAGCTAGATCTTTTACATGAGATGTGCTTGTTGGGCGTCCCTCACATTGTATATTTTGCATCAATACTATATTCCTGCAAGTATTTGGCAAAAGGCTGGGGGTGTGTGCCAAGATAAGGCTTTAATTATAATTTCTTAACTTTTATAAAATAATATTGTTAATATTTTATCTAATATTAACAATACTTAATTTATAAAATAATTTGAGGCACAAGAGTAGTTCCTTCCCAGTTGACACTATCAAAAAAATTTAATTCCCTCTAAAGAATTTCTTGAAAATTCTCGACATTATCTTTGGATTTCAAGTCGAAGTTATTTGATAAAAATTTATTTAGTAATGTATATTATAAAATAATTTATTTTCGCTAATTAGATTAAGAATCGAGAAGAATATTACTATAGAACAATAATAGTACTCATCATTACTTAATACGACATATATGGCAATTGAGTATTGTTATAAGCATCCTAGGTTGTCCAATCCTTAGTGACTATTGATACAAGTAAGTATGAAAGAGATCTTATATTACTTGTATAATAATAAGTAAAAATACAATTTTGGTTCCTATATATTTTTTTTTTAAGGTTTTTATATTTTGTTAAATAATAATTTAAATCATGTGTTTTATAACATGGATTAAAATAATATCAAAGACTAGATTTTTGTTAAAATATTTTCAATTATAAGATCGATTATTGAGTTGTTAAAGATGAGATTAGTTCAAAGTGGTCGAGGAACTGAAAAATAAAAATTATTTTTTAAAATATATTCACCAAAATCAGGTCTAGAGTATTATTTTTATCCATTTTATAAAAATATAGAATACGAATTATCATTTAACAAAACACATAGATTAATTGCATATTCATAAAAAATAAGGCGCATAAGAATTGGAATGCCCGATATGTCAGTTTCATTTAACCAATCAATTTTATTTCAGATGGGAACTACTATTTTAAAAAGAGTAATGATATATGCATCTAAAATTTGTACCCAAACATTATACGTAGTGATGTGACATTGCTTTTTAAAATAGTGAGTCTCAGTTTAATAAATATAATTGACTAAGTTAATTTCCCATACTACTATGCGTAATATTTATGTGTATATTTTTAGTCCACGTATCATTACTTTTTTTAAAAACAAAGTCATATCAATCATTATAATATTTTTGTGCATAATATTAATACACGTATCATTATTATTTAATTAATTATTGAATATTCTATTTCAAATTGAGCATGAGAATATTCAATTGGGAAATGCCACGTAGGACGATCGAGAAAAAGAAGGAACCAGCAATGGAGAGGAGAAGTGGGACCACATGGTAGCCACGCTGGTTACACAGTGACAAAACCACGGAGACCGTGTTACACGCGCCTCGAAACTGGGAGAGACAAAACATTCTCAAAAAAAAAAAAAAAACCAATAAAATAGATTTTATTATAATTATTATTTATTAATTTTTTTTTTAAATAGAAAAAAAAAACCTCGGACATCGAGACCATGTATGGTCTTGCTTTATCCGTTTTTAAAATAAATTCGATTCTCCTCTGTAGATTCTTGGCACGCTCTTCTGCTCAATGACTTCATTTCTGTCCCATTTGACCTTCAACGCGTGCATCCCACGCTCTTTTTTTTTTCCTTTCTTGTGAAATTCTCTGCCAAAATTAAATATCTGCAAAAAAAGAAATTCCATCAATCCGTTATCAGAATATAATAAATAAAAAAATTCATAAAGATTTTTTTCTTCTCAGAAATAAAATAGAAAAATATTGACATTAGACTATTTTGGAGATTTTTTTAGAGTTTTATTTTTCTGCTAATTACGAGGCTATTTGATGGTGGTGGAGTAAATTATAAATTATAAAAATGGATTATGATAAAGTGATATTTGTGGCTCACTAGGCTAACTCGTGTTGACCAATAGTTTGTCAAACTCATAATTATATTTAGAAGTTACTTTAAAATATATTAAAAATAAAAATAAATAATCTAGAACATTAAAGTATCTCTATCAATTTATTATCCAAACAAATTTATTCTCCAAACTTTAAAATAAATAAACAATTATTAAAAAATTAAAAATCCTAAACATAAATCATCTCTTAATATGGAAGTTTTTTTAGTATTCATTTCATTAAGTTATGGTACATGCACACATAATATATACATGAATGATTTTTTTGATCTACTCAGTTGTGTTACTCGTATTTTTTTTAGTAAGTAAGCGAGTGTGACCCCTTTCTTAAAACGGGTGTCCTCCTCGGCATGTGAGGAGGCAACCTTCAAGAATCGCCACTCTCCTAAGGATTGTCAGAAGGGCCTGAGCTCCCACACTCGAGAAAGGCCAGGAGACGGTAGTTGAGCCATAATCCTTCCACGCGTTCGTCCTCGAGAGGTAGGAACCACGCTGATGCACGTGTCCACCCACCTCTGACAAGAGTGGTGGTTACTTGGGAATGTGAGTATCCTCTTTGTACACCATGTGGTCCTAGGGGTCTCCAAAATGTTGCTCGGAAAGGAAATTTAAAGTCAAAGGTCCTCGAGGACCCCCTAAACACGTGTTAATCCAATTTGCTATTGTAATTGGGGAGTAACCCAACACTTATACATCATTTGTATCAAACCACAATTAGGGTATACTAATCCTTCTCAATTGCCTATAAATAAGGTTGAGAAACTCATTATGAGATAAGCCAATTTGTGCATACCTAAATGTTGTCAAATTGCAAACTCCAATAGAACTTGAACTCGTACAAATTCTTCATTAATACAAAAGATTCATGAACTATGCTTAATTAATAAGCTGAACTACGTAAAATTCATCATTTACATTTCATTAGTTTTCTTTAATTACTCTATCGTTGACGAAATCTCGCGTCAAGAAGTTGAAAATTTTTTATTACACATCAATGCATATAATGTTTTGGTATATCTTTATTTGTTTTTTGCATTGTTGTTTAAGACACCTACAGAGGCATAAGAAGTTGTGAAGATTGTGACTTCTTTCCTCAACCAATCAAAATATTACTGTAGTGATAACTCTTAGTAGTTTACAGTTTTAGTTGCAACTACGTTTTCTTCAGTCACATCTGTGTGGGCACCAGTAGTTTATAACAGAATAACAGATTGTTGTTAGTTTCTGTTTGGCTATTTAGTTCTTGTATCTCGACCCTATATATAGTTTTAGGCCTGATCAACCTAGTGCAATTCAATTTATGAGTGTTTTAGCTGAGAACAATAACTGTATTATAATACTCAAGTGTGAGAGAGTTGCAAGAGAAGTTGGTTGAGTGTTGTTGTAATCTTGAGAGTTTGGAAGGTGTAATCTTTTTTGATATAGTGGATTTAACTTAGGCATTGATGTCTGACCTTGGATGTAGGATCAACTCCACTGGTTGTATCCGAACCAAGTATTATTGGTGTTATTTCTTTTGTGTTTTACTTTTGATTATTTTGTGTTTGTTTAATTGTCTATTACTTGTTATTCTTTGTGTAGTGTATTGACTATGTTGTGCCTGTCCTAATCCCTAACAGAAGTGAACACACAAAATTATGTTAGAATTAAAGAAAACATTTATTAGGCAGTCGTTTCATATTTACAAAGCTAACATTGACTATGAAGTTTAACCACACATTAATTTTTGGGTTATTTGGCAAAATGACATATTTTTTAAAGTTATTTTGCACTTTGACCTAGTTTTAATAATTTTTTGTAAAATAATATCCGATACTCCAAACAGCTTTTCAAAATTATAGATAGAAGCCAATTTATAAAAAATCATCAAAATTTGACTAGAGTGCTAAATAAAAAAAAAGTAGCAATTTTCACCCATTACTTTTTTTTTCAAATAATGGACGTGATGGATAAAAATAGTAAATATATATTTTTAGGATAATTCTTTGGTAGGGCTTTCAAAAAAGAGCCCTAGGGATTTTTTGTGTTTCTCAACCTTTGAACAGTTTTCGGCGCGATTTTTTTTTATGACTATGTATATTGTAGTTATTTAGAGCATCCTGCAAATTTTCAGAAAATTATGAATAATTTACAGTGCCGAAAACTAAGTTCAAACATGCTATTTTCTACGCGCATAAAAAAAGTAGTCATGCCTGCAATAATCTATTTTCAGCACGGTAAATTATTCCGAATTTTCTGAAAATTTGCAGGATGCTTTAAATAATTTCAATATACATGGTCATAAAAAAAAATCGAGCCAAAAACTATTCAAATGTTGAGAAACACAAAAGAGCCCTACCGTAGGACTCTTTTTTAAAGCCCTACCAAAGAATTATCCTATATTTTTATTTATACAGTGATACTTAAAGATTACACCTAAAAATATATATGTTTCATAATTTTAAAAGAAGAGGGTGTGGTTACACAAGTATTTCTCAATATGTACCTAAACCAAACCAACCTTAATGGAAGTGAGATTCTATGGCAAGTATCCGAAACCATCATATAATAAAGTAGTTAATGAGGTTATGTAACGTTAAGACTCTGTCACAGTCTTGCACCAACCAAGTTCATTGGTGCGTTATAACCACGCGCTACAGAACACAAAAGATTGCAGGGCTTTTCTTGCTATTTGTCACTGTTGATAACATAGTCCAACGCTAGTCAATTCATGTAATGTATCTAACAACTCATTTTTTTCCCCAAAAAAAAAACTGATGCATGCTGTGCTGGATTACACACAGTGATTTTCAGCTACTTCTTGAGCCTCCCGCCTTAACCACAGTGTCTTTTCATTCTCATCAGCCAGTCACCGTCCATATCCAGGGCTCTTCATCTTCTTTGTAGCTCTCTCTGTCTCTCTCTCTCTCTCGGTTTTCTTCTTTCTTCTTCTTCTTCAGTGTGGCTTTTGGCTAAAAAACTAAGAAGAACCGAAGCTTCAGTCATGAACAGCAACTACGGTAAAGAAAAGCTAGTGGTGGAGGTGGTGGGAGCTCACAACCTCATGCCTAAAGATGGGGAAGGTTCGTCTTCTCCGTTTGTGGAGATTGAGTTTGAGAACCAAAGGTTGCGAACGCAGGTGAAGTACAAGAATTTGAACCCCATTTGGAATGAAAAGCTCGTGTTTCACGTTAAAGATGTTAATGACCTTCCGTACAGAACTATAGAGATTAATGTCTTCAACGAGAGGCGGTCGAGTAATAGCAGAAATTTTCTGGGAAAAGTTCGAGTTTCTGGCTCTAGTATTGGTAAGGAAGGTGAAGAGATTGTTCAGCTTTATACGCTTGATAAAAGGAGCTTGTTTTCTCATATCAGAGGTGAGATAAGCTTGAAGCTTTACATTTCGACTAGAGAAGAGGTTAAGGATCAAGTTGGGGCTGATAATGGAGTCGTGTCCTCTGTCTCTAGTTCGTCCTCAAATGGGTTTACTAAGAAGAACAAAAAGTTACAGGGACAGAACTCGTCCATGGCGACTCAGCAGCTTGTACACGAAACTAAGCCCTCTCAACAGGGTCAGAATCTCTCGAAGCACGTGGACCCCAACCTGGGTGAGATGAAGCCTGTTGTTATAACGACAGGCCCGGGTCCTGTCATTCCCGGAGCTGGCGGCGTAGGACTCGGAAGTGGCGGCGGTGGTGGTGGGCGGATTGGTGGGATGGGTTTGTACGCAAATGGGTCGAGCGAGTTTTCACTCAAGGAGACTCGTCCTCAACTCGGTGGAGAATCGCTTCAGAAGGACAAAACCAGCTCTACCTACGATCTCGTCGAGCAAGTGCAGTATCTTTACGTGAGAGTAGTGAAAGCCCGGGAAATTTCAATGTTCGGCGGCGCAGATTTGGTGGCTGAAGTTAAGCTCGGAAACTATAGAGGAATCGCTAAGAGAATAAGCTCGAACAACGTTGAATGGGACCAAGTCTTTGCCTTTTCGAAAGATTGTCTACAGTCATCAATGGTGGAGATATTCGTTAAGGAGAGTAGCAAAGACGACATCGTGGGCCGCGTTTGGTTCGACTTGAGCGAGGTTCCGAGACGGGTCCCGCCGGACAGTCAGTTAGCTCCACAGTGGTACCGAATGGAAGACAAGAAAGGAGACAAGAGCAAAGCAGGTGAGGTTATGGTATCGATATGGTTCGGAACCCAAGCTGACGAGGCGTTTGCTGAAGCCTGGCATTCGAAATCGGCAAATGTTCATTTTGACGGGCTTTGTTCGATCAAGTCGAAAGTTTACTTGTCGCCAAAGCTTTGGTACTTGAGAGTGTCGATTCTCGAAGCTCAAGACATCATTCCTGGAGAGAAAGGTTCGACATTGATGAGGTTTCCGGAGCTTTACGTGAAAACCCAGGTGGGGAATCAAGTTTTGAGGACTAGGGTGGCTCAGCCATGCCCGACTCGAAGCCTCTCCAATCCTTATTGGAGCGAAGAAATGATGTTCGTGGTGGCCGATCCTTTCGAAGACTACTTATTCATCTCCGTCGAAGACCGCGTGGCTCCGGGGAGAGAAGAGGTCGTTGGAAGAGTCATTCTTCCTGTGACGGCGATCGAAAAGCGAAACAACGAGAAGCCAGTCGTTTCGAGGTGGTTCAACCTTGACAATGGTCATTTTAACAACCCTGCGGAGTCGAAAATGGTGTCGAGATTTGGGTCGAGGATTCATCTCCGGGTGTCACTCGATGGAGGTTACCATGTTCTAGATGAAGCTACTATTTACTGCAGTGATGTTAGACCTACTGAGAAGAATCTATGGAAGCCCCACATTGGAGTACTCGAAATGGGGATTTTGGGAGCCACTGGGCTTATGCCGGTTAAGATCAAAGAGGGGAAAGGAGGCTCTACTGATGCCTATTGTGTTGCCAAGTATGGTCAGAAATGGGTTCGGACTCGTACTGTGGTTGATAGTCTGTCACCCAAGTGGAATGAGCAGTATACTTGGGAGGTTTATGATCCTTGTACAGTGATCACAGTTGGGGTTTTTGATAATGCCAAGATCGACAAGAACATGTCAAACAACCCCGGTGGTCGTGATTCTCGGATTGGGAAAGTTAGGATTCGATTGTCGACGCTGGAGACTGATAGAGTTTATACTCATTCGTACCCTCTTTTGATGCTCCACACTTCTGGGGTCAAGAAAATGGGGGAGCTTCATTTGGCAGTTAGGTTCTCCTGTACCAATATGACTAATATGCTGAACATGTACACAATGCCGTTGTTGCCCAAGATGCATTACGTGAATCCTTTGAGTGTGAACCAGTTGGAGAGTTTAAGGTACCAGGCCTTGAACGCAGTGTCATCACGGTTGAGCCGGGCTGAGCCACCACTTGGCCGGGAAGTGGTTGAGTACATGCTCGATCATGATTCTCATATGTGGAGCATGAGGAGAAGCAAAGCCAACTTCTTTCGCCTCATGGGCGTCGTGTCTGGTTTGGTAGCCATGTGTCGTTGGGTCGAGGCAATGAGGAATTGGCACAAGCCAGTGTATTCAACTCTGTTTGTTGCTCTGTTTCTTATGTTGGTGGCATTTCCTGAGCTTATTATCCCTACTGTGTTGTTCTACATGGCCTTTATTGGACTTTGGAGGTATCGTTCCAGGCCGCGCCACCCGCCCCATATGGACATCCGTTTGTCTCACGCCGAGAGCGTTTTCCCTGATGAACTTGATGAGGAGTTTGATTCATTCCCGACTAGTCGAAGCGCAGATATTATTCGAATGAGGTATGATCGGCTAAGGAGTGTGGCCGGAAGGATTCAAACTGTTGTTGGAGACATGGCTTCTCAAGGTGAACGTTTCCAAGCGCTGATAAGCTGGAGAGACCCAAGGGCAAGCTTCTTGTTTGTAATATTTTGCTTGATTGCTGCTGTTGGTCTCTATGCTGTGCCAATCAGAGTTGTCGTGGCTTTGTGGGGGTTGTATGTGCTTAGGCCGCCGAGGTTCAGGAGCAAGTTGCCTTGTCGTGCTTTGAGTTTCTTCAGAAGGTTGCCCTCCAGAGCAGATAGCTTCTTGTAGAAAAGGGGTGAATGGTCTTCATTTGTGGCTTTGATTTTTTTTTTTGGGTGTTTTAACTTTGTTAAAGGATGTGATTAGGTGGGGGAAAGAGACAGGCTTTTGGTTTTTTTTTTTGTATCATTTCCCTTTTAGTCGGGTAGCTGATTGATTGTGTCTACTGTCCAGTGGAACTAACTATTTATTTATGCATATTCTGTAGAACCAATTTGTGTATCCATCTAGCTAATACCATTATTAAATCTTTTGTTCACTGTTTCATTTCAATACCATCAAACTTCAGAGTGTGATAATACAAGTTTTATTACTATATTGCATGTCAATAATAAAATAGACAAGAGTAATGATCAACAACATTGATATCTTTCAAGTACATTCAGTATCAATCTATGTACCGATGGCCTTCAATCCACCATTCTTGACAAATGGTTATAGTGCAATGCAGATACGAGTTGTTTCGAGTTTCTTGTTCACTTAGCGAATGAGAGATCGCCTTGTTGTTCCAACTCAAAAAATGGAGAGAGGCATGGATCGGTGCGATGAGGAAGCCCAGTCCGAGCTCCCAAACCTCTACAGCAGGCACCCGCCTGGTATAGGCGAATGTATTAACTAAGAATTATCCTAATGGCTTCCTTATGAGCAAATAATATGTAAACTTACCACTATAGCAGCAAAAGGCAACATTTTCTCCACTGGCATGTTGGCGCAAAGAGCTAAAAGAGAAATAGAGAATAATTATCGATGGGATGATCAATCAAAAATGCCTAAAGACAATGGTTTCAGTTTGAAGGAAAATATGAAAACAAAATCAATATCTAAAACTTTGAACAGACATGTATACAACAGAAGAACAAAATCAATAACGAAGAAAGTGCGAGTGAGAGAGACAAATTCACAAAACTGGAAGGTTCATTGGGTACCATAAAGTACTGCTCCGATAAATGAATCACCAGCGCCAGTTGAATCAATGAGCTCTGAAGGGGGTATCTTCTCAGCTGTGCCCAGGAGCAACCTCCCTGACACTGTCCCTATCCCATTAGCTCTTATATTCTCCACTGACTGAGGTTTCACAGAAAAGGCATTAGAAACTAACAGAACTAAAAACCATTGTAGTTGTACTCAACCAAAAGCATTATGAAAAGTAGGATAAATAGTGTGGGTTATTGGATCCAAGCCATACACACATTATAACACCAATGACAAAGAAACCGTTTTGATTCTGAATCTAAGGAAACCACCAGACATTCACTGCATCAACATAATGCAAAGGAAACTCTGATCATGTATAACTAAAGTTTTCTTACTCTTCTGCTTGAACAGTTATGATGATCTTATGCTGCAAAAACACTAGATCATTTTGAAAGAGTCCTTAATTGGAGTAAGAAAAAGGCTCTAGCTTGAGGGTTAGCAAACTTGATTTACCGATGAAATGCATGTAGGAAACATCGTGGTACCATCATTCTTCTGCTTCAGCGATTCCAATAAGCTCTCTACATCAACTTCTTTATTGGGAACCTCTGCCAGAAACAACAAAGCAGACTATGGTTTCATTATATAATTCCACATCTGCCACCAGAATCCTACTTAAAATAAAAAGAGCTAAGATCTACCATTCACACTTCTCTCGATCATTATACATCCCTCTTCACCTAAAGTCACTATCACAAATTTCAATTTTGGCAATTTCAAAAGCATGGAAACCAGCGCAGTTGGAACCGATGGTGCTCCCGACCATGACTGTAACAAAAGAATTAGTACATCAAATCAAGTTACATGAGACATTATACTTGGGAAACATTCTTACAGAACCAGGAAATCCGTAGACATAGAAAGCCATGACCAAATTATCAAATCATCAACTAATGATTTAAGAAGGAATGATCAACTTACCTTTGGAAATTTTACAGAGCATACAACATAAGTAGACAATTCTAGAAGATCATCCAACCCTTCTCTTACTCTTTCTGCATCAACTAGAATAGGGATATCACGGCGAGCTGCCTGCAGTAGAAGAGTCCAATTGGTGCTAAGATTTTTGGTAAACTCATCCTAATTTCAATTTTAACAGAGTAAATGTGGAATTATAAGAAAGTGCACTAGGGGTGTTCATGCCAACATTGAAACAAATTACACATGACTGTGTGTATGTGAGTGTTCTTTCCCAGGATAATATATGAATAGAAAACAAATAATACACAAACGCTTCACCGTTATGATTTCAAGATTGGAACTTTATAGCAAGGGAAACAGAAATAACATTGATATGACATATTTACCTCCTGTGCAACAAGTAAAGCACTTTCATGAAAACGTCCATCAAAATATGCAATTCTTGCACCATCCACAAGAGATTGCACACTTGATTGGGAAAGATCATCAGGTTTCATGGGGGGATATCCTGAGGTATGAATACAAGTACGAGTATTCCTAGAGTACCACTCTAGATTAATGAAATGAGCAAAAACTAAAAAAATAGAAAAGAACAAGAAATAAGATTGCAAAAAAGTTTTATCATCTTCCACAGATCCACTAATTGCAAAAGTTAAAGTATAAGTAAGAGATAAAGAGGAGAACGTGTCTAAGGATAGGCCCTCACGTTTGATCATCAACAATAATGTAGGTAAATGGTGATATACCACCTTTAGCAACCTGGAAAAGTTAAACTTAATGAATCAAAAAGTGATAAAATCATGCTTCTAACTCTCTTTTTCTTCTTCTCTTTCGTTCATTTTCCCCTTTGAAACTATACTTTATAACTAATTGAAACGAAAATATGTCTATCTGCATAACAAAAAACAATTCTTTGGCCTGAAATGAATCAAGTGAAGGCATGAAATTTTTTAACTTACGGCAAAAAAAGAAGTATCTACACCATCATCTTCTAGCTCCTCCAGTAGACGCTTGCCTTGAGAATCATCAGCAACCTATTGTATCACCACAACCAAGTACCAATAATCCTCTAAAGAGAACACAAAAAGGAAGTTTTTTTTTTTTTTTTCCATGAATAAAACTTAGGGGAATATGTGAGACAACAAATTTAAAAACCTTGGAAGCTAGCCTTGGATTTAAGCCCAATCGAGCTGCACAAGTCAAAGCATTCCCAGCGTTTCCACCTCCTTGAACCTAACGAAACAAAGCACCAAAACTCACTCTACATTTCCTACCATAGCTATATAGGCCTATAAGCTTTAATGGGCAAAGATTACACGTCCTGGTTACTGAGTCAACTCAATGACAGACACCCAGAATCACAAAAGTCAAGAAAAAACAAACCATCGAGCTTGTGCTCCTGATCTTATCGTCTGGTTTGGGATAAGAAGACACTGTCGCCAAGAAGTCCACCCCTGCTGCACCAAGGCCGACCTGTTCATAAAACTCACCATCCAAATTCAGACAAAGTCGCAAAGCTAAACCACGTCTTAGCATTTAGAGAAAGATAAGCTACGTACAACGATACGGTTTTCGGGGATTGGAAGCGAATTAGACGACATTTTGAGCCTGAAAATTCCTCGTTTGAGAAGTTTCTTTCGTTAAAGACCAAAAAGAAAGATACAAGGGGATGAATACTTGAAAAGAGGAGAAGAACCTGGTTGAGTGGGTTCCAGTGAGCGAGGGAGAAGAAGAGAGAGTAGAGCGAAAAGGAGTGACTTTGGGAGTAGTATATAAGGAGAGCATCTTCGATACGGTGAGAGAGCTTGTGTATGGCTTGGCTATGCCACTCGTCGAAGCTGAATAACTGGTTCTTGACTTGAGAGAGCGTTTGGGACCAGCAAAGTGGTTATTCTCAGCCGGGATTTGGTTCACATAATTCTAGGATAGGATAAACTAGCGTTTGTTTTTGTGTATAAGGAAATGAAAATTATAATGAAGTGGGAGTAGAAAAATAAATTGAAAATACCAGTTTCGACTTGTATTTTTCTCAAATTGGCCGTCATCTTTTGTGTTTTATTAAATGATAAATCAGACTATATATTTTATAAAATGGATCAAAATAATAATCTAGATCCAATTTTTGTCAAAATATTTTTAAATATAATTTTTCTTTCTCAGCTCATCGATTACTTTCTCTGAATTTATCGCATCACCAATGACCCAATAATTAATATTTTAGTTGACAATATTTGACCACAATCGGGTCTAGAGTACTATTTTAATCTATTTTGTAAAACATATGGTCTAAATTATCATTTAACAAAACACACAAGCCGATCACGTATTAAGAAAAAACATAGGAGTCAAACATGATCTTAGTTCTAAAGTTCCAAACAAGGATAAGGGTGGGCACAACAAGTTGTGAATTGGAAAACAAATAAAATAAGGTCTACTTTTTTTTTGAGTAGTGGTAAATAAAAGTTCATGTGTTTGGTACACTTTATTATTATTATTTTATTGGATTACTTTTATACATAACAATACTATGCTTGACTTTAAAATATATTAAGTTGTGGAATTAACTATTTGTATTTATTAAATATTATTTTCGTACAAAATAAAATAGAATTAATAATTTCAAATTGTATAAGTGATGATAACAGAAATGATAGAAATATAAGTGAAGATAACAGAAATGATAGAAAAGAAACAAGTGGTGAGAAAAAAAATAACACGAGTCCTAAAAAATTTGGAAATAAAAATAGATATAAGTAAAATAGGCTAATGAGTTATAAAGAAATGTGAAAAAGAATATACAAAAGAAAGAAATTTTAAAAATCTATGATAGAGGAGTGGTGATTAGTTTCCAATCAAAAAAGATTATTGCTATCCACTTTACCTTTGTAGCAGAATTGATGGCTGCTTTGGATGTAATTCATTTTTTGGAAAGTAATTATAGAAATGTGATTTGTGCTTTTCATAGTAATCTTTGGATGAAATTGCACATCATATTGTTCATCTTGTTTATGAGGATTATTGATCAATCTAATGAATTGTTGTTAAAAAAAAATGAGAAATAAAATTAACAATACCACATAATACAACCTACGTTTTTGGTATCAATTTTTGTATTAAATAATATAAAAATTAGACATTGTATTAATACTATACAAAACTCTAACAAAGATAATATTTTAAGGAACAATATATAGGGAAATTTTTTTATAGGTGCTTCACTTTAATCTCTATCGGTGGGCTCTCAGTGTTCTCGACAAGTGAACAGTTTTCGGCGCGATTTTTTTTTACGATCGTGTATACTGTAGCTATTTAGAGCATCCGACAAATTTTTAGAAAATTCTGAATAGTTTACAGTATCGAAAACTAAGTTCAAACATGTTGCACGCATGACTAATTTTTTTTTATACGCGTGGAAAACATGTTTGAACCTAGTTTTCGGTACTATAAATTATTTGGAATTTTCTGCAAATGTGCAGGATGCTCTAAATAGCTACAATATACATGGTTTTAAAAAAAATCACGCTAAAAACTGTTCACGAGTCGAGAAACACTGAGAATTCTACCGGTAAGGCTTAAAGTGAAGCCCCTGTACACCAATTGTCCTACGTATATAAACCATCCACTCAACATCATCTGCCTTATTATTGTTATGTCCATTTGCCTATAAATTAAAGTAGGCATTTTTGTTAGGTGTGATCTATAGAAAGAATAGAAGAAAGACTAGGAAAGCAACTAGTCAACCAATTGAAATGGTAAAAACACCACTTGACCAATTATTAGAAATTGAGAAAAATGAGGTGCTAGTGTAAGCCTCTTGCATAAGAAGTCAAAATTCGAAATACTGGTCGGCAATCAAAAACAAATATTATGTAAGGACACTAATGTAACTGATAGATGGTGAAAATATTTATTAATGGGAAAAAAGTCGCACATATAAAATATATAGCAACAACAATATTCTTATAAAGAAAATAGCTACTTTACTTAACACTAATTGATTTTAGGATGGAACTTCAATCCAAGTCCTAGTGACTTTTCCCCTCTCAAATTAATATGGTATCAAGAGCAGGTTCGACTTTCGCTGCAATCCACTCTTGACCTCAGTTTGGGATATTTCCAATGTATATCGATTCGTGTTGGATTCCATTTGTAGCATTCTATCAAATATTCGTGTTCGGTCTTATTGTATCTAAGGTCGTTCATAATGTCCACACTTTCAGACCTAAACGTAAGCAACGTATTAAATGTGAATAAAATCTCACATAAAAAAATATATAGGAACAACAATATCATTATAACAGAAAATATTACTCCACTTAACACCAATTGATTTTAAAATGGAACCTCAGTACTAGGTCATTTCCTAGGGACATTTCCCCTCAAATTGTAATGATATTATTATATCTATAGATTACTACCTTGACCCTCATTCATGATAGGATCGACCGTTTACTACCTTGACCCTCATTCATGATAGGATGTTTACTTGGCAAACAAACAATAATCTAACTTGGCCCTCATTCATGATAGGATTGACCGACCTTGACCCTCATTCATGATAGGATTGACCGTTTACTTGGCAAACAAAAAACAATCTACCTTGACCCTCATTCACGATAGGATTGACCGTTTACTTGGAAAACAAAAAATGAGCCATTAAGATGAGAGTCGAAGACAGTAAGGGGAAGACTAGTCGAACAAAATAACCAATAAAGCATTGAACCATAATAATAAGAATATAAAATTTTAGTGATATACAATACAGAGGAGTATTACACTTACATCTCCAACTCGTATGGTAATGAATCAAGAATTCCAAAATTAGAAGCCAAGGTTCTCTCTTTTAACTTTTTTTTGTCTCACATTTTCTCCAAACAAGGGGGAACCAAGGAAATTCCAAACTCCTAAACTACACCAATGGCTTATGACTGATAAAGCCAGGGTCCTTCTGGAACTGTACATTTTTCAAAAATAAAAACAAAGAAACCTCAAATGCTCATACCCAATAACCATCATTCCAATCACGTTTTGGAAGGAAGGCACCATGCTCACTCCTACTTCCTGTTAGTCTATAGAAAGCTGGCTTGCTCCGAATTGTTCTCAAGGGCCCTGACCTGTTCCCATGTCTGATTGGCAGAGATGTTTCGTCACCCATCAAACTCGAAGTCGAAAATGGCCTGTTATCCATTTCATCAAGTTGCCCAGAGCTGTACTCCATTGTTATGAAGGAAGAAGCCTGCCCATAAGTTAATCGGGGGCTGATCCCTCCGGCATTCCACCAGCTACTATCGGAAACTGCAAGATCGCCTTTGAAGTCCGAGTCTGGAGCAGAAGACTCCTTTTGACTACAGCAGTCCCCGCAAGTCTCATCAGTGTCATTGTATATCAACTTTAAAGCCTGCACAACTTCACCCATAAATGGTCTGTGAGTCACCTCAGGGTGAACACACATGGAGGCAATGGCTGCCACTTTAGCTATGTCATCAAAGTCACAGCATCCAACTAAAGCAGAATCCACCAACTGTTCCAAACCTTCCCTGTTAGTCAGTAGAGGTCGTGCCCAAGTTACTAAATTCTCCTCTCCCTGAGGTTGGGACATGTCCACAGGTTTCCGTCCTGAGAGAAGTTCCAGAAGCACAACTCCATAACTATAAACATCACTCTTGACAAGTAGGTGACCCGTCATTGCATATTCTGGTGCGACATACCTGAATTTTTTTGGCACAATGTAGAATAAGCACAAGATCCGTGAAGGTGCAGCAATGTAAAACAGAATAAGAAGCAAGAACTTCGACTCTCTTCTTTCATTTTATAAATGAAAAATAAGAATCTAATTCTTTTAAAGGTAAATGCTTAAGAAAAATATTGTAAAATTAACAAGTGGTAAGAATCCAGATTTGTAAAATTGTCATTACCCAAAAGTTCCCATAACTCGAGTAGAAATATGCTGACTTCCTTCTGTTGCTTCCCTTGCCAACCCAAAATCTGAAACTTTGGGGGTGAAGTCATCTTCCAATAAAACATTGCTAGCCTTGAAATCTCGGTGAATAACTCGAGGATTTGAGTCTTCATGAAGATAGGCTAATCCTCTTGCTGCACCAAGGGCAATCTTCATCCTTGCATCCCAGTCAAGAGGCCCCTTTGTCTTGTCAACACCTATATAAGCAATAATAATGACCATATTATTTTAATTGCGACCTTATATAATATCCATACAAGAAATAGCTCAGAAAGAAAACTAGTTTGTCAGTTGAAGTGCTCCTGTCCTGGACAACAAGGTTGGGAGGAAGTTGTATTTATCTAATCAAGCGATTGCATATAACATAAAGAGATGTGTCCAACTCACAGTTTACTAGTGAATTCAAACAAAGATAAGGAAAAAGGTGTCAACAACAACATACCATGCAAGTGGGACTCAACACTGCCATTGGGAACAAGTTCATAGACCAAGCAACGTCTTCGCCCTTCAATGCATATGCCAACAAGTTTGACAAGGTTACGGTGATGCAGTCGGCTTAGCATCTCAACTTCCGCAATAAATTCACGATCACCATTTTGGTTATCCCTCGTAAGCAACTTTACTGCAGCTTCAGTTCCATCCTCCATAAGCCCACTGTAAACACGTCCAAATCCTCCTTCTCCTAAAATTCTTTTTGAACTGAACTTCTCTGTTGCTTTCTCGAGCTCAGAAAGTGAAAATGTTCTAACAGAGAGGATACTGGGCGCCATATTTGACATCAGGGACACAGAAGTGGAGCTTGCAATACTACTTGACAAAATTGACCCTATACCTGCATTGCATTCAAAATGTGGTTACTTGAGATGGATGCTAAGACAAATAAGGCAGTGCCTACACAATAATGGAATTGAGACGAAAAAAAATATGATCTTCCCCTAATTTCTGAAAAATAAGCTAAGATGCCAACTGAAAAGAAAGCCCAGATATGACTACATGGGAAAATTATTTCATTTAATTTCATTTGCAAAGAGATACTTCAACATGTCTCAACAATACAACTCCAGAGACTTGCCAGATCTTTTATGGATGGACGACGTAAAAGCAGGGCCAACAGCATTTGAAGGTTTTCTAACTTTTCTCCATTTAATAAATACAGAGATTGCTCCAAGTAGAACCATTAGGAGTACAAATCCAGACAGAGCTATAATGGCAATGGTTCGAACATTCATTTTCTGGTTCTTGTTCCCAAAATTGGCAGTAATAGGTAGATTTCCAGCACTTCCAGTTGGACCACTACCCGTGAAACCTCCATATGGTGGTGAGGAAGGAATCCCTGATAATACAGTTTTCATTCTCAACAAGATAATAGCAATATTATGAACCAATCAAGTTAATGAGTTGAGGTTGTTACCTGGATAACTAATGAATACAACATCGTAATTACCAAAAAGAGTCACATTCAAAGGCACTTTTTTATGTCGAAATCGCTGATACGTTAGTATTGCTGTTGTATTATCAAACTTCTCTCCCAGTGGAACTAAGTTAATGTCCACTACTGTCCTTCCTTGATTTTGGCTATCAGCACTAGCACCCATTATTTTCACTTGACTTTGCTCCAAGTATGTGCCAGCAGCAACCTCAATCTCTAGCTCATTCATTACAGGAAAAACAGCAAAGGGAGCAACATCTAGTAGAAGTCTGACTTTCATTGGAAACACACAACCACAAGGCGAACCAAAGGGAGTGGCAGTAAGTGGCTCCACACAGATTTGACCACAGCCTGCTGGTAAATCCATAGAAATGATTAATGAGGTAATGACAAAGTGCCCATAGGAATAAATTATAGGGATACAAAAGGCTTCATCAAATTTCAAAACTTTGTGTGTATCAATATAATCCGCATCAATATATTGGAGGGTATCTTTAACCTATTGCAGTTTAACAGCTAAAGGAAAAAATGTTTAAAAAAAATTAACAAATCTTAAAGACTTGAGAACTAATTTTGAACCATGCCTCAGCATCCATTAACTTATGGAAAACATTAAAATGCTTAACAATGCAAACTTGAGTTTATAGCTACAAATTTTCATAAAGAAAAATACTGTGTGGCTGAAAAATTACCTTGGTCTTTTGCTGGAGCTGGAGCAACAGCATGGGGCCTTGCATGATGACGATGTCGATGATGACCGTGCCTGGGAGAGAGAGAACCAGTAGGACCTGATAGAAAAGACATTATCATAATGTCAGAGCCACCAACAATGGTGCAATTTTTTATACACAAATAAAAATAATAATTAATTAAATAAATAAAAAAACTACAACAAATGTAAGAGGTACCTTGATAAATTGGAGAAGGTGCAGGTGAAGGGGCCAAAGAGGGTTTAAGCAACTTTGTCTGGGAGAACTTTGATGACCCAAAAGACAAACTCATCAAAATCGACCTCGCTGCAGCCAAGTGCAACAGCATAACTTGAGCATAGATGAAGGTATTATTGTACATATAGAAAAGAAATGTAGAAATAAAACTGAACCCGGTGAAGATGATGTAGATGTACAGTTGAATACTAAGTTGGAATTGGGCCAGGAAAAAAAAATGTAAATAGTGCTCAACTTCATTGAATTAACGAGTCAGCAAGCATTACCATGGTCAACTGAGAAGTCTCTTGTAGATAATAGTCGGTGCGTAAATTGAGCGGGAGACAGGTATAGGTGCAGTAACGAATGCCCTGACATTATAAACAACTATGTTAAGTTGGTTCCAGGCCAAACTCATTGTCGTAAGCAGTAGCCAGTAGTACTATACAACGACATTGATATTTTATCAGCTGAAATCCCATCTTATTATAAAAATCTGGACATTAGATTCAACTGAAATCTGCCTACTTAAAAATATTAGCTTTAAAATACATTAGTTCAAGACTAGTTTTCTTAACAGGAAATCCTAATGATGATGAACTTGGAAACCACGAAGAAGGAAAAAAAACAATTATTAAGTACGAACAGTACCCAGACCAGACAATATAAACTTCGATTAATCATAAGCATCTTCTTAATCTAATACTGCCTTTACTTTTTGACTTTTACACACAAAGTTAAACGCACTTTAACTTTCAGGATTAAGAAAAGCCAAGGGAAAAATACAATGTGAGTAAAGTTAACCAATGATGTTTTCTTTCTCTAAACTACTTTTTGACTTGCTCCATGTGAAACACCAATTCACTAAAATAATAGTTTTTCTTTACTTTCAAGGCAAACAAACAAGAACAAACAGTGACTCATCCTGAATAAGAAAAATTACCTGAGCAAGGAGGAAGCAGAACAAGAAGATGAGGAAGAAAAATAAGACAGAGAGGCAGAATTAAAGTTCGCATTTTCTCCGACAAAACCCAAATTGACGCAAACCATTGTCAAACAGCACCGAGCTGGAGCTCGACGGCGTCGGCAGAGAGCAGCCAGAGATTTCTAGGTTTCCGGTCAAGCAATGGCCGACGGCAAGCTCCCCCTTCCAGTTTCCCAGGAACCGCCGCTACAGATTGCATAGCTACCTACTACTACTACTACTACCACAACAAGTGAAGAGAGCTTGTTAAACCCAAAAGAAGAAGAAAAACCCTAGGAGAGAGGGTGTGAAGAAGAAGACAGCAATGCGGGTAGGTCGGGTTGCAGATCCATAAAATGCGGTTGAAGATCTAACAAAGCCGAGACATACTCGAATGCTTGTATGGTAGAGAGAGAGAAAACGTGAGCTAGTTCTAGAGAGAGAGAGCTGGAGCAGAAAAGAGAGATCTTGGAGGGAGGGAGAGAAAGGGTAGTAGAGGTAGTGATACGGTAGGAGAGAGAAAGTAGAGAGAGAAAGAGTGGGGAGAGGGAAGACTTTAATGCTGCTGGTGGTGCTCTATGACTACGAAGCTCCAGCTTATGAATCATCATCATGATGATGACGAGTGCTGTGTGATCCACGCGCCTCAACAAACACTCCTCGCATTGTCGTTTGTCTCTATAAACGACAGCTATTCTGATGTCGTTTTATTTGCGCCACAATAAACACTCTTCGCATTGTCGTTTGGAGAGACAAACGACAAATTTTACGACGTCGTTTTCTTTGGTGATGATACCGTTTTCAGTTTTTGCGGTTTAGCCGGTATAAGATATAATAATAAATAAATAAATACATACATAAATCCTTAAAATCTACCTTAAATTCGATTTCTTTTGTATAAGGAAAATATTTTTTTTTCACATATTAATAGATTCTTTGAAATAAATAATTAATAATAAAACTATTGATTTAGTCTTAGTCCTTATCTTTATAGAAAAAATTATATTGAAATCCGACATTTGGATAATATCTTAAAGACAAAATAAAAATAATAATTATTAATTTTTAGCTGAGTTATTATTATTATTATTAATTTTCTATTATTAAAAAATAATTTAAAGATTTAAACGAAAGCAAAAACAGAATAAAGAACGAGAGAAATCGGAGTCGTAATCGGAAACGGAGAAGAACGACATCGATCGATAGATCTGCTCTGAAATTTGGTGTCATCTTTACTGTTAATTCGAATTCGAAGCCATTTTTTATTCCAGAACGACCTCTCTTCTCTTCTCGAAGAAGCCATTTTGGTTACTGCCCAACAAACGGTTAGCTGGTAAGTTAGTGAGTGAATGAGTAAGTTAATCTCTCTTTAATTACAAGTTACTCTTTTGACGAACCTTAACATCTATGTGTTATCTTCTCTGTATCTTGATTCCTTTTTCTTTGCTTTTTCCGTAAAAGTTTGGTCACAACAATTTTCTATTGAGCTGTCAGTAATCTAGGGTTAGTTGCTTTTTGAATTGGGAATTTGTTTTCTTCGATACAGTAGTTCGGGATTTTTATTTACTTTTATGTGTTTATACACTGTTGATGGGTTATTGGGTTTTGGTGTATTTCAGCTTAGCGTGTATTTTGAGCATGGTAGTTTGAAGCTTTTATTTTATAGATAGGTTTTTATGTTAATTTGGGCAAGGTTTTTGTTGGGGTTTTAGGTGCTTTTGGTGTTGTTTTGCTACTAAAGTCAATTTTGAGGTGGTGGGCATTGGGGAACTATCCTTATTCCTTAATAGATTTTTGGTGTTTGAAACATTGTCTGTAAACATTCTGAGATTTAGGACTTTTGGAACTTCTGAGGGAAATTGGAATTTCTGAGAAAGTTTGCCTTTGAAATCGGATTTCTACAACTTCTTAGTACTAAGAAATTGCTATTGTTTAGGTTACCTTAAGAGGAATCATGGCCAGCCGAGGAAATGGTAATCTTTGAGTGTATAAGATTAGAAAGTCGCCAAAACGTAGGTTTGCAGTATATCAATGTCAGAGGCTTCGCCCACAGTACTTGGTACAAAGCGCCTGATAAGGAAGCATGAGTTTGTAAAAGTAATAATTCAGTGTCTATACTCATTAGGCTTTGGAGAGTCAGCTTCTTGTTTGGAATTAGAGTCTGGAATTTCAGACAAATCCCACGATTTTGAATTGCTCAAATCCCAAGTACTAAATGGGAATTGGGATGGTTGCATTCAGACTCTCAAGGCATTTAATGATTTGATGGATGATACAAGAGCTACAGCTTTATTTCTAATTTTCAAACAATGTATTTCTGAGTATTTGAGTGATGGAGATCACTTGAAGGCATTGGCTGTTTTGCGGAAAGACATGTCTGCATTAGGTGTGAGCAGAGATCAGATTCACAACCTTGCTTATAATATCCTTTCCTTGAACGAAGAGCTGGAAAAGAATGATGATAACATTGTAGGTGGATCGCGAAAAAAGTTGTTGAGAGAGTTGGAAAATTTGTTTCCTCCACCAATTATTATGCCTGAAAGAAGGTTGGAAAATTTGGTTGAAACTACTGTTTCGGCTCAGATTAACTCATGTATGTACCACAATTCACCAGGTGCAGTGTCGCTGTATGTGGATCATTTATGTGGTAGAGATCAGATCCCAACAGAGACCCTTCAGGTGTGCTTTGTTTTTTGGTTGATTAAGATTTGCTTAAGTTTTACTACTTTGGGGATAAGCTAAAATTTTAATAGTGATAATACTTCTATATTGTTACTGAGCAAAATAACAAACTAAGCATAACTTTGGAGATTAGATCAACCACATCAAACGCAGCAGCAACATGTTTAGCTTCATTGATTAATTTCGTGTTCTCTTACTGAGTTAAGTACTTGGTCAATTGTTTGTCATTCCTGCAGATTTTGACTGAACATAAAAATGAAGTATGGTTTGTTCAGTTTTCCAATAGAGGGGAGTACTTAGCCTCTTCATCAAGTGATTGCACAGCCATCATATGGGAGGTATCGTATGGATTCATTTTATGAAGAAAAGGGAAAAAGCATTAGAAATTTTAGTCCAAGTTAATGATGTTGCTTTTGCATTAAACAGGTTCAGACTATGCACTCTTATCTTTTTACATCGCATTGAAAAGCATCACCACATAGTCTGAGTTGATTTTGGCATTTATTCTTGGTCAGAACTAAATTATTTGTTTTAGTTTTGATTGAGAAAAGAGAAAAGCTTTAGCGATGAAGTCTCACTATTTTACTTACTCCTTTCTTGGCCTAGGTACTGGAAGATGGTAAGATAACACGGAAACACACATTATGTGGTCACCAAAAACAAGTCTCCTTTGTGGCATGGAGCCCTGATGATAAGAAGTTGCTCACATGTGGAAATTTGGAAGTCCTCAAACTTTGGGATGTGGAAACAGGTGAATTGATGCACACATTCGGGGATCATAACTTCATCGTAGGCTCGTGTGCTTGGTTTCCCGACTCTGAAAGATTTGTGTGTGGCAGTTCAGAACCTGAAAAGGGCATCTACATGTGGGACTGTAATGGGAATGAAATAAAGGCATGGAGGGGAATGAGGATGCCTAAAGTTATAGATCTTGCTGTGACATCTGATGGAGAAAAACTGATCTGCATATTCTCAGATAAAGAAATTAGAATAGTAAATGTGATAACAAATGAAGAGAGAGTCATCTCGGAGGAGCACTCAATCACGTCCCTTTCACTTTCAGGAGACGGTGAGTTCTTCATTGTCAACCTTAACAGCCAGGAAATTCATATGTGGGATATTGCTGGGAAATGGGAGAAACCAAAAAAATATATGGGCCACAAGCAAAGCAAGTATGTGATAAGATCATGTTTTGGTGGGTTGAATAGCCACTTTATTGCTAGTGGTAGTGAAAATGCTCAGGTATTTCTTATTTCTCGTCCAAGTTACTATTTCTAGTTCTGAGATTGTACTTATAATTTGCATAATATCAATCAGTTTTGTTCATTGAAGTAAATGGAACCTTAGAACACTTCATGAATGTATTCTTAGCAGGTCTTCATCTGGAACCGGCAAAATTCCAGGCCAATTGAGGTTTTGTCGGGGCACTTAATGACTGTGAACTGTGTTAGCTGGAATCCTAGGAGGCCTCAAATGCTGGCCTCTGCAAGTGATGACCAAACAATCCGAATATGGGGCCCTAGTCTACCCAGTAACAGGCAAACTCAGAAGCTTAGTTAAACCAATAGATACCCAATTTTAATTTTTAACTCCCGTATAGTCTCTCTTGGTAGTGAGAATACATAGGCAATCATATTGTTCTACATTCATGAGTCTGTAAATTACTAGTGAAACCTCGTCTTTGCCTGCTGCATTTGTTGGTCTACTTTTTGTTTAAAAACCTTAATAATTTAGAAAGAGAGGGAGTTCAATTTTTGCTGCATAGTATGTAAAGATTCTTTTGACATGTTTAAGCTATTGGTATCTTTTTGACACTACTTGGCTGTTTATTATATATATTGATAACTGGTTAAACTTAAACTGTTGTTTCATGGTCATATTCTTTATAATAGGGGTTAGTATTAGTAATACTATAATGAAGGTGCACTTAACGGGTGTGTTCTTAATACATTTTTTAAGCACTTCAATTCCTTCAGTAATGTTTTGGTATTTTTTGGACATTTTATGCTAACCAGACTTGTATTTAGAAGTCTCAAGATATGTTGGACCTAGAGAGGACTTAAACCCTTTCTTCCTCTTCTCCGCCCCACAAATTAAACCATGCCAACGACCGCTCGAAGGTTGGGGTAAGTCCGATCATCCATGCCTTTCAGAGAATTTTGCGTTGAAGATTATTTTTTATTTTATTTTTATTTGTATTGTGTAGTGCAGAGTATTCATGTCTCATTGAGATAAATGAAACTTATCTACAAGAGCTTAGAATTTGAACATATGATGAAGATATTTTTAGAAGTTGAGATATGAGCTGCAAAATTAGTGATGCACCACTCGTATTTGCCACTGAAAAACAAAACAAACAAGAATAATATCAGACACAGTGACTATTTTTTCCTAACCATCAATTGCTGAAAAGAAAAAGAAAATGAAGAAGAAAGTATATAAATGGCATGCCTTAATCAACGATCAGTGACAGAGCTAAGTTTTTTTTCATAGGCTAAATGAATGATTTTAAAATGTTAGGAGGTAATAGTGTAGTTTTTAAATTTAAAAATAAATAAATAAAAAATTGAGTGGGGCTTGAACCCCTAAGCCACAATGTCAATAATTGAACAATTTTGAGATGATTAATGAAAGAAAGTAAAGAGAGGGAAGGAGTGGTTTGAGGTGGGTTTGAGGAAGTAAAGAAAGTAAACAATTGAATTCGAATAACTCTTTTAAATTTGAGGGAACTATGAGTTGACATTTTAAATTAATTGTCATATTTTGATTTGTGGGATAGAGAAGAGGGGCAGGGGATTTAAGTCCCAATTGATGGTGGTACCTTGTTTTGCAATTTCTTTTTTCCTTTTTATGTGTTTTTAAATTTGTACTAATATGACCTCTCTCGTTTTGTTTAAAATATTTGTATATATTTTTTATATTTTATTAATATATAAATTGTATAATTTATATAATATGTTAATTTACATGTGTGAATATAAAGTCCACTAATTGGCATACTTAAATTTTAGAAAAATAATGAGAAGCACAATTTTGAATAACAATATGGTTCAATAAACATTGTGAATAAGCTAGAACGGCGCAATCTTCACCCACAACAAGAAGTCAATGAAGTATTGATCCAATGGGAGAGTTGCTCCTACCTCCAAATAGGCATGGCTCCATGCCCCGAAGTCATTGTAGCTAGTGGAGGCTCTCTCACTCGGATCTAGGAGTTGGCTTAGAAAATCCAAAGGGATGATCCTATAGTGCACCTTGATAGTTTAGAAAGCCTTAGTATACGTCAACTTGGTCTCTGACTCGAAATGTAGGCCTCTTTGACCCTCCTACCCATGATCGGCCCAACATTCGCGACTACAACTTCCATATTCTCTTCCTCCTCTTCTTAAATTTCCCTCTGAGTCTTGGCTAAGGGATTGTTAGGCTAACTCCCAATGAAGTGGCTAGAGGTTGATGCCTTCTCTCATCTTTTTCGCAGTTTCTGGGAACCCTCACATTTTCCACTCACGAAGTTCTTAGTATATTCTTTTGGAAGATGACTCAGATTGACTCACTTGTTGTGTTCTCTTTAAAGACAGATTCTTGGTCAAGGGCGACTTGACGATTGGCTCAGCAATAGGAAGGTCACGTAGTTGAGTGAGGAAGGCTTTGTCAAAGCCGTAATAATCGTGCTCGTGTAACTCTTGAAGTTCACGAGACATCTAAAAAATAGAAAAAATGAGTTGTTAAGTATAGTAGTCTAAGGATCGAAGACCGAAATATTGTCAGAACCACCCTACATTACTCGCAAGGGAAGGCAAAAAGTTTTCCAAAAAATAGTAAAAAAATGGCAGAATCCAAAAGGGAAGAAGAAAAATGATAATTTTTCCTAAACTAATTCTACCAAAACCCTAAAACTCTAAATAGCCAATATAAGCCATTTTGACTTTGAAAATCCATTATCCTAGCTTGCATTCGATTAGTCAGGGCATAATATAATCGAAAAATAGAGAAAGCATGAAAGATACATAAATTAGTTGTGGGTTTGTAGTGTCAAGTGTATGTGTCAGATGTCTTGCCTCCGACCATGAACTTGTGTGAGAAGATTCACGGTTGAAATAGAGGTTCTAGGACATTTCGAGTGTAAAAATTTAGGTTGCTTGCGCTTTTGGAAAGAATGAGTTTATGGTTTTCTCTGGTATTTGAAAGCTCGAAATGATAAAATTGGAGAAGAAAAAAAACACATATTTTGGGTTTATACGTGAAAATAGGAATAATCTTGGTTGTTAATTGCCTAAGAATGGGAACTCGAGTACCACTTAATGATCATAATAAATACAAGTATACGCATGGTAAAAAAGGTGAAAAGACGAACACTATACTTCATATACGATTCATGCGCTTGCGAGTTATAAATATTTAAAACATACCCGTTTTGGGTCCATCAGCTAGGGACGCTAACAACCAACTCCAATTTCTTTTTTCCATCTTGAACGGTTCTAACACCTCGTGTAACTCCCGAAACTCATTTTTGATTCCATAAACATCCAATTAAACATTGGTAATAGCCATGGGAGTTGGTGGAATTTGAAATTCAAATGGTGCTCAAAACTCTATAAATAGGAGTCTATTGCTTACTTGTAAGACAACACTATTTTCTATTTACTAGAGCACTTGACTACAAATACACCAAAATGCTTGATTATTCCACACAGTTATTTCCAATATTGAGATAATCCCTTAGTGCTTGAGATAGGAGGAAATAAGCTTTTCGACAAAGGTTGTAAACATTGTTTAAGTTGGTGATCCTCGATGCTCTTCACTTTAGTTGTGTAAGTGAGAGTGATTTATTTCATTGTTCTTGTTGCTTATTATTTCTTCTATTGTTCTTCTTATCATCTTTTTTCTTTTTCCTCTTGCTATAAGAGTTGTATCTTCTTCTACATTCCTTGCATTACTATTTCTAGTCTATTTGTAACTTTTGTCGTAGAGTTGTGATTTCTTCTATTTCTTGTTCTTATTTATATATTTACTTGTATTTTTGTAATAGAGTTGTAAATTCATTTAATCATCATCATGTCTTTTGTGTTCTTTGGCTTATAGTTGTAATAATTCTTATTTTCCATTGAGGCAATAACATTTGATAACTCTACAAAATAGAGTTATTTTACCACTTTTTATGTGCTAATTGTTGCTTAATTCTTGAGTTTTTAATTGATTTATTAAGTTTTTTAAGTAATTTTGAATTTATTAGGTTTATTTTAATTTTATAGATTTTTGTGTATTTTTATTGTTATATTATTGTAAAATGTTATGGCTTAATTATTTAAAATTAATATTGTTAAGTTAGGAGTAAAAATATGCAATTTTGAGCTTAAATGTTTAAGTAAATTAAATTTTAATTAATATTTTCATTGAACTTTTATTGTATATTTCATTATTGAAAATATTTAGTTTTAATTTAATTTATGTTTGTTTTATAGGGAATTTTTTGTATGAAAAACAAGAAGAATGGTGAAAAAAAATAGCATTTCTGTAAAGGGAAAGCAAGGAAAGTGGTATTTTTCAAAGGCCCAAAAGCCATTCCCTACCACCTGCCCAGGCCCAACACATCAAGCATATACTCCCAGCCACCTTTCTCCTCATCCTCACGCCTGGCTTTCTCCAACCATCAACTAGCAACATATATCACATATATCACCTCTTCAGCAAACACAAAGCAAACCTCCACGCCAGCTCATCAACCTCAAAGTCATCACTCCAGCATCTCACAATTCAGCTCCTTCATCAAATCACCCACGTGAGCTCCATATAGCATCAACCTCAATCCAGCCACATGGGCCCGAATCTTTCAGCAAAAGGCCCAACTCCAAGCAGCTCCAGCTCTCTACCGAAACAGCTTCAAGGCCCACCAGCTGCCCCATTTCAGCCCGCCTGGCCCAAATGCCTGACCCCATTTGCACTCTGCCACAGCCACAAAAAGACCAAAAAGTGACATTTTTAGTTCCAATATTTTTCACTAAAATATCAATTCACTCTTCCCTATTTTTCTTACCTAAATAAACATTCCTAATTCATTTTTTACCCTAACTTTTCACTAATCTTTTACCCAACCAAACATTTCATTTTTCCAATACTCTTACACTTACTCTATTTATCCTACCACTTCCCAACACAATTAAATTAATCAAATTATTTATTTTAATTTGATTAATTTAATCTCCATATTTTGCCTATAAATAGAGTCTTGTAAGACCATTTGGGGAGCTCTTCTTCTTCATCTTTTTTTCAACATCCTCTACACATTTTTCTCTCTTCTTTTCACTAGTTTCTCTCTACCATTTTCATCTTTTGAAGAGCATGTCAAGTATGTTATTTTGTAATTTTTATCTAGTTATGAGCTTCTAATCTTTTTCAAAGGTTATTAAGATGATGATGAAGCAAAATGTAACTAGATAGTTTTTTTTATTGTATGTTGATTTCCCATTTGTACAACATTGTTTATGGATTTTTCTATCAAAGATATGCATTTTTCATCTATTATTGAGTGTTAAAGCATATTACACTTAGTTCTTCATTATGCAAAAATATGATATTCTTTGATTAAATATTTTTCATTAAATTGTTCACATCTAATTCTTAGAGCATAAGTATCATATTTTGCCTAAACATAATCTCTTTGATTTCTTGTAGTTTCATTAGGTTGTAACACAACTAATGCTTAGAAATTATATCTTTTATAAATGAAGAAAAATCCTACATTTTTAAAGAGTAACTTGTGCTTGAATAGAAAATATATTTTGAAAAAAAAATATAGTGTGATTTATTTCAACTATATCTAAACTTGAGAATCAATATACTTATAAATACTATTGAACTTGCATTTTGTGGATTCTAAAATCTTAATAATCTTATTTTATATATCTCATTTGAAAACCATTTTTCTATTTAATCTTAAATATTTTTATTACTTGTCTTTTATTTTTCTAAAACAAAATCTCATCAAATATTTGGAACTAGGTTAGAATATTATTGCTTTGTTTGAAATAGTTTCTTTTGATGTTAGTCAACTCCCATGGGTTCGACCTCGTACTTACATGAACATTATATTCCGAAACGATTCGTGCACTTGCGAGTTTAAATTTTAAAACACCCTCTTTAGGGATCAACAACATTATATCTAACAACCACTTCCCAAGATGTGGTCATACACGTACAAACGACACCCATGATCAGCTTTAAACAAGGCTACTTGTGTAATGACCCAAATTTCCTAATAAGGTTTAGGACATTGATTAGGAGGCCAGAAGGGCCATAAATGATTTATTATGCAATTAAATGATTATATGCATGTGTTAGGTGTATTAAATATGCATGTGAACATATTTATGATTAATTGGGTGATTTTCATATTTTGGCCATGTTGGGCATATTTGGCATATATGTGGCATGTGTGTGGTGCTTCATTATTATTTGGTTATGCTAGGATTACTCAGCACGAGACGATCCTAGGAGGTAAGCTAATGGGAAAGTCACAACGGAATTTATACTTGATTTGAATGACAATAGACTCTCTAGAGAGTCGACATGTGTACACATGCATTAAATGCTTGTTAGGTGAAGAGTCTCATAGAAGTCTTTGTTGTACAGTGCACGAAAAGAGACTTGGGGACAAATGTTACTCGTGTTTTTTTCAAAACCTCTCACATGAGGCATTCTCAAGGGCATGTGCCCATCTTAGGACCTATGTCACACTCGGGATGGATGATTTAGTCTTTAACAAGTAACTTGTCACGTAGTGTTTGAGTCCCCGAGTATGCAACTAATGTTATTCTTAACCTAGTTAGAATGGAACCCGAATATCTCATTAGGTCCCAAAAGCTTACCTCCAATATATTTTCCCATGTGGCCATACTCCAAATTTCTCGTGGAGAATGGCTACTCGAGTTTTAGCATAACTTGTAGAATAAGTCACGACCATGCATATAAAGATAAAAAAAGGACGTAAGGACTACAACTTGATCCAAAAGCATTCATGTCCACCCATCATTGTCAACATGGTGGTTACATGCGGGTATGGTTGTTTGCTTCGTACAATTGGCAATTCTGGATGCCAAGATAACATAATCATACTCGTAAAGTGGAGATTCACACCTACCACTATTTGCCACTGTTATATTATTTCATATAATATAATATTAGATTAAATAATGTGACAAAATTTGATTCGTCACACCTTGTAATATATAATTAAGAGTTACAAAATTGGATACATGTGTGTGCCCAAATGTAACATATTTTGGAGTTACAAAATCAGTTACAAATTTGTAACTCCCAAATATCACCCAATAATGTGTAGATTTTATGTTGCATATTTTGATTTGAATCCATCAAAACCATAAGTGAAATGGTTGTTGGATACATGATTGTAACCCCCATAATGTGTAAAGAGGTTACAAAGTCATGTGGGAAAAGGATAGAACCGTTTGGAAAAGCAAAAGCTGAGTTTTGCTGAAATTGGAGTTGTGGCCGCTACCATTGATTATCCCTGGCTGCGGCCTAGGGATCAGAGGCCGGTGGTCGCAGCCAGGAACATCTCTGGTCGTGGCCAGTGATAACTCTACAAAATAAAGTTATTTTACCATATTTTATATGATAATTGTTGCTTAGTTCTTGAGTTTTTAATTGATTTGTTAAGTTTTTAAGTAATTTTGAATTTATTGGATTTATTTTGATTTTATATATTTTTGTGTGTTTTTATAGTTATTTTGTTGTAAAATGTTGTAGTTAATTATTTGAATTATTGTTGTTTAATTTGAGGTAAAAAAATGTTGTATTATTGAACTTAAATGTTAAATATAAATTAAGTTATAATTAATATTTTCAAATAATTAACTTGATTTATTTTATAGTTGAAAATATTTTATTATGATTTATTTTATGTTTATTTTGTAAGGAATTTATTGCATTTTTTTTGTGCTTGAAAAGTAAGGAAAAGAAATAAAAAAAAATGGCAAAACTGAAAACAAATCCTTCCCAGCCGCCTGGCCCAATTACCCCAGCCCCTAGGCCCAACGCCTCCTACCTGCCACCACCAAGCCCAACCTCTCAGCAGCCTGCAACAGCCTAATTTGGCCCACCGAAGTCCCAGACCCAACCCGAAGCTCCTTATTCTCCCAGCCACCGTGGGCCTGCCCTGCAATCTCCCAGTCGTGCCTGGCCCACACCAGCCCAACCCGCATGAAGTCTCTGCCCAACCTAGCCTCCCAGCCATTTCCTTCACCTAGCCCGTGCCCTTCTGTAATGCCCCAAATTTCCTAATAAGGTTTAGGACCTTGATTAGGAGGCCGGGAGGACCATAATTGATTTATTATGATATTTAATGATTATATGCATGTGTCATGTGAATTATATTATTATATGATGGTGAATGCATGCATATGGGCTCATATTTTAATTGCAAGGGCATTTTGGTAATTTGGTCGTTGGGGGCATGATTGTGTAATTTTATGCATATGGGTGAATTATAATTTTACCACATTATATGTGGATTGGTTCGAGCCATTCGACATGAGACGATCATGGGAAAGCAAGTTTTCGGTCTAGTCATAACGGGATTAAGTTCGGGGCTCGGGGTGAGTCTCGGGGTCATTTTGGTGATTAGAACATTACCGGGAATTAAAGGGTAATGGGGTATGATTTATTGGCATTTGAGAATGTTGAGAATAGCGGAAATTGGAGAGCGTTAATTATAATTAACGGTATAGGTTGGAAATGACGAATTTACCCTTGGGAGTGTTTAGAAGCTTTTAAATTGGCCTAGGGGCATTATGGTCTTTTGACCTTAAGGATTTATATCAGCTTTGGGGTTTGGAAGGCTGTAGAAACAGAGCCAAAACAGAGACATCAACCTCCTCTCTCTCCTCACCCGTACACCATTTCTCTTCTTTCTCCTTTTGGAATTTTGAAGCCAATTTGAAGGAACAAGCTAGGAAAATCAAGGTTTGGGCTTAGGGACTTGATTCAGCCATTGAAGGGGTTTGAAAACTGAGCTTGAGGTAAGGAATTAAGTCTGAGTTTTGAGCTATACCCTGTTTCTTTCTATTAAGTTTCAGCTTGTGATTTTGATGTGTTAGTTAGGAATTAATGGGAGTTTAATTGATGTTTAACTTGGGTTGTGATGTGGGTGAGTTATGGGTGATGTTTGGAGGTTTAAATGAGTGTTTGGAAGAGGTTTTGAGTTGATTTGAAGGGCTGGTTTGAGAGGGAAAACGCATGGGAGTTTGCTGGTGCGTTGCTGGTTTTTGGGCTGATCAGGGTAATGAGCCGTGGCCTGGCTTTTGTGTGCCGTGGCCTAAAGTGGTTTCTGAGGCAATTATGTCTTTGTCAGGGGGATGAGCCGCGGCATGGCTATGGTGAGCCGCGGCCCATCAAGGCAGATTTAGCCAAAAATAGGTTTTTGGCTTGGGGATGTTAACTTAAGGCCTCGGGGTTGATCCTAGTACCCGGTTAAGTGTGGATTGATGTCCCGGAGGCTAGATATTGGTTTGGGAACCTATGTTGGTCATTTTTATTAATGGTATCCTATATGTTTGGTTATGACTAGGTAACCGCTAAAGGACTTAAAGCTGATCGTTCTCAAAGGTCGTTTCTTTTATTAATTCTCGCTCGAACCCAAGGTAAGAAAACCGCACCCTGTGTATATGTGACATGCATGGCTATTATGGATGCATGTTGGTTGATTATTGAGCATGACATGCATGGCTATTATGATGCATGTTGGTTGGTTATTGAGTATGACATGCATGGCTATTCTTGATGCATGTTGGATGTTTAAATGTAAACATTGATAGCATAATGAATGCCTGGCAATCTTGCCCATTTGCATATGACTATTACTGAGGCATGCTGGGTGATTAAGTGTGATGAATGTGATGCACGAGAAACATGTGATTAGGGCATGCCATGAATGATGAATATGAGATTGGTCAGAGCTTGAGTCTCTGGGTTTGCGCATGATCATGATTATGCTAGCAACTGTTTAGTAAGCATGCTGAATGCCCTATTGGATAACTGGCATATGATACATATTGATAGCATTGCTTACTTGTGCATGGTGCTGACTAATTAGTCAGACTTGGCAAAGCTGCTAGTATCAACTATGAAGCTGTGACTCATTAGTCAGGTTCGGCAGTGGTACTGGGCACTGGTCACGTTGCACTGACTCGTCAATCAGAATTGGCAAAGGTGTTAGTACCAGCTGTGAAGCTGTGACTTATTAGTTAGGTTCGGCAGTGATACTGGACACTGGTCACATAGCGCTGACTTATTAGTCAGAACGGCCTTAGCGTGGATCACGCAAGCCAACAGAGATTAGATCTAATCGACCATCAGCATTGAATGACTCAAGGAGCATTAATGCCAGACCGACCCCGAGGGTCGATGAATGAAATAAGTGCTTGGAGGCTAGTGGCTTATCTAGCAGCCACTCTCCCTCTTGAATCATGTGATGTTCACTCATTGGTTTGAAAGTTTTACGCTCAGTGTGGTTATAATGATGATCATTTGATAATGTTTATGTAAAGTGTTATGTTTTCTTGCTGGGCTTCGGCTCACGGGTGCTATGTGGTGCAGGTAAAGGCAAGAGGAAGCTAGACCATCCTTGAGTTGGAGAGCTTAGGTGATGACGTGTACATATGCAGCTGCTCGTCCGCCACGGCCGAGGTTTAAAGTGGAACTAGGGTTGAACCCTATTTTGCCGCTTAGAACGGCCTGTTGTAAATGTTTTCTGTAAGAAACTCTGAAATTATATTTTCGGGATCCCAATGTATATATTAAACGTTCTAGTGAAACGTTACATCCTAACCAAAGTTTTTAATCCCTAAACCGCTATTCATACTTAGTTCACGATTTTGGCCAAATGACTCGATTAACGAGTTTAGCACTGTTTACAAGGCACACCGTAACGGTCCCTGGAGTTTGGGGCGTTACACCTTCCTCAGCTACCACCAGCCCAAGCCACTTGGCCTAGCCGCTTGCCACACCCACCAAGCCACCAACACCCGTTCTCTTGAGCCCACAATGTACCTTTGTCCTCTATGTCCAAAAATGCCACATTTTTACCCAATTTTTTCATATATTTCACCACAACATCATCATTACACCATATAATTTACCTCTACATACCATATTTATTTGTTTTTAATTAATTTAATTAATTTAAGTTGATTACTTTAATGCTCTCATTTTGGCTATAAATATGGAATTTCAAGACCATTTTAGGGTGCTTAATTTTTTTCTACCATTCTCTCTTCCATTTTGGTGTTTTTCAAGAGCATTTTCAAGTATGTATTTTATTCTAGTTATGTGCTTCTAATCTTTTTCATAAGATTATTAAGATCATGATGAAGTAACTTGTAACTAGATAATATTTATATTGTATGTTTATTTCCCTTGTAATGAAACAAAGCTAATGGACTTTTCTTCTTCATATATGTCTTCCATCTTTAATATCTCATATTTTGGATTGTTAGATAATATTACACTTTGTTCTTTATTTTGCAAAACATAATATTATTTGTGTAATATGTGTCATTAAATTGTACATATCCAATGCTTAGAACAAAAATACTATGGTTTGCCTTATAAATAATGTTATTTGATTTTCTGTTATTTCATTAGGTTGATTCACATTAAATACTTTGAAATTATATTTTTTTGAAAAGTGAAGAAAAATCCTACATTTTTAGAAATAACTTGTTCTTAAAAGTATAAATCTATTTGGAAAGTGATAGTTTGACTTATTTTAACTATCACCAAAACTTGGGAATCAAAATACTAATAAGTATTATTAAACTTACATTTTGTGGATTCTAGTATCTTAATAATCTTTCTTTTACAACTTATTTTCAAATCATAATTGGTTTATTTTTATTCTCTTAAATAGCTTTCCTTTAAATCGTTTATTTTATGTTCATGACATTAAATCTCATCAATCTTTGGAGCTAGGTTAGAATTTATTAATTTTGGTTTAAAATAGTTTTCTTTTTTATTTTAGACAACTCATTTGGGTTCGATCTCGTGCTTACACGAACACTATACTTCATACGATTCGTGCGCTTGCGAGTTATAAATATTTAAAACATACCCGTTTTGGGTCCATCAGCCAGGGACGCTAACAACCAACTCCAATTTATTTTTTCCATCTTGAACGGTTCTAACACCTCACGTAACTCCCAAAACTCATTTTTAATTCCATAAACATCCAATTAAACATTGGTAACAACCATTGGAGTTTGTGGAATTTGAAATTCAAATGGTGTCTGAAAACTCTATAAATAGGAGTCTATTGCTCACTTGTAAGACAACACTATTTTCTATCCACTAGAGCACTTGACTAGAAATATACCAAAATGCTTGATTATTCCACATAGCTATTTCCAATATTGAGATAATCCCTTAGTGCTTGAGATAGGAGGAAATAAGCTTTTTGACAAAAATTGTAAATATTGTTCAAGTTGGTGATCCCCGATGCTCTTCACTTTAGTTGTGTAAGTGAGAGTGATTTATTTCATTGTTCTTGTTGCTTATTATTTCTTTTATTGTTCTTCTTATCATCTTTCTTCCTTTTCCTCTTGCTATAAGAGTTGTATCTTCTTCTACATTCCTTGCATTACTATTTCTAGTCTATTTGTAACTTTTGTCGTAGAGTTGTGATTTCTTGTTCTTATTTATATATTTACTTGTATTTTTGTAATGGAGTTGTAAATTTATTTAATCATCATCATGTCTTTTGTGTTATTTTGCTTATAGTTGTAATAATTCTTACATTATATCTAACAACCACTTCCCAAGACGTGGTCATACACGTACAAACGACACCCATGATCAGCTTTAAACAAGGATACTTGTGTAATGACCCAAATTTCCTAATAAGGTTTAGGACCTTGATTAGGAGGCCAGGAGGACCATAATTGATTTATTATGCAATTAAATGATTATATGCATGTTTAGGTGTATTAAATATGCATGTGAACTCATTTATGATGAATTGGGTGACTTTCATATTTTGGCAATTCTTGGCATATATGTGGTAGGGCTGAGCATCGGTTGGTTTGGGCAGTTTTTTCATATTATTAAATCTAGAATTCGGTTTTCGGTCATGATTGGTGCAATCCAAAAACCGACGACCAAACCAGTTAAAGAAAAAACCGACCGTTTTGGACCGCGGTTTGGTCGGTTAAACCGACCAAACCGAATTTATTTATTTATTATTATTTTTTTAAAAGTTTTAGTTAAAAAAAACTAAAAATTTTGGATTGTTGGAATCCATTTTTGTGCGTTTTTAAAACATAAATATATAAAACATAATTACATTCACAAATTTGAAAGTTTGAAACATAATTAAAAGTCTATAAGAGCATAACATAACGTCAAATCACAGCACATCATCAAACGTCCAATACTCCAATGTCTATTTGTTCAATCCAAGACACAACACAATTAAAATTTAAAACCAAAAGCCTACAACCACAAATCTCAACACATGGTTAAAGTTTAAACTTAAAGTCCAAAGTCCACCATTACAACACAAATTAAATCCAAGTCTAATCGACCACAACAACACAAATCAAGTTCAAACGATACCTAAATACCAAAATGATTAGACAACATTATCTGCTGAATGGAAAAAATTGAATTGGGATGATGCCTCCTAAATAGAGAGCCAAATAAGTTCTTCTGACAATAAAGGGTGTTAAACAAATTTATAGGCTCTTACAGGTTCCGTTCATGAGCTGCAACTAAGCGCAGAAAAATACTTTACCTTGTAAAGATTGACACCCTTTGAGCTACGAAAAGTATCAAGAAAAGGTAGACTCCACGAACTAATGGTAGACTGTCAAGAAAAAAGAGCATTACATTATTCAAATGTTTTCTTAATATGCTGAAATGAATTTAACAAAAATTAGATAACCAAAAGGCTATTAGCAAATGGTTCTGAATCTTATACTAATTTCTTCCCTATAATCTGTTTAAATATAAATCCTGTTACAACTTAATATAACAAAGCACAACAACTTAGGATTTTGGTTATCTAACCATAACATATGTTATATATCAAAACAAATGTACCCTTAACAATTGACAAATCAGCTAACGCTAAACAAACTATCTGAACAATTAAAATAACTCAACTTTTCTCAATCATTTCCACTAAGAATATCGAATATAAAATCATCAACTCATCCAAGTAAAGGGAACACATCTCAAAAATTAACAAAAACCCATAAATAAACATACATAAACAACCATTTCTATACATAGTAAAAGTAGCCCAAAATAAACATAATGGAGTGCGTATGAAGTATATGATGAGTAAATATACCTGCTTGTTAACCTTAACACCAATAGTGCGCTTGGTGATGTTCCACACACGCCCAGTGCAGCTATGGTAGAACTTACGGGGCATACCCTTATGAATGGCGCTACATACGCCCAGTGTGGCCATGGTAGAACTTGTAGGGCATTGTAATGCTCCAAATTTCCTAATAAGGTTTAGGACCTTGATTAGGAGGCCGGGAGGGCCATAATTGATTTATTATGGTATTTAATAATTATATGCATGTTTATGTGAATTATATTATTATATAATAGTGAATGCATGCATATGGGTTCATATTTTAAATGCAAGGGCATTTTGGTAATTTGGCCGTTGGGGGCGTGATTGTGTAATTTTATGCATATGGGTGAATTATAATTTTACCACATTATATGTGGATTGGTTCGAGCCATTCGACATGAGACGATCATGGGAATGCAAGTTTTCGGTCTAGTCATAACGGGATTAAGTTCGAGGCTCGGGGTGAGTCTCGGGGTCATCTTGATGATTAGAACATTACCGGGAATTAAAGGGTAATGGGGTATGATTTATTGGCATTTGAGAATGTTGAGATTAGAGGGAATTGGAGAGCGTTAATTATAATTAACGGTATAGGTTGGAAATGATGAATTTACCCTTGGGAGTGTTTAGAAGCTTTTAAATTGGCCTAGGGGCATTATGGTCTTTTGACCTTAAGGATTTATATCAGTATAACGTCCCTAAGGTAGGGTACGTCTGCCACATACTCGTAATTCTAGGGTTTACGAGTATGTAAGGCACTTGACCAAAAGAATTAAATAAAATGATACGAAGAAATACAGAAAAATTTAAAACTTTTATATAAACTTATTAGAAGAAATTATTACACGTATGAATACTTTAAATTTAAGGCAGCCATATGAAAACTCTAAACCATTATTGCATTGTTACTGAGTCCGTGCTCCACAAGTTGCTCAACAGCTAAAGCCACACCTGGAAAAATGTTGGAAAATAACATAATGAGCTAACGCTCAGTAAGCAAATCTCATGCATACACATACACATGAATGTCGTGAGTTTGTAGTGCACATATACTAATATGCTGACTTATATACTTATGCATTTCATTTATTGCTCATGCACTTTCAAACTATACTTTTATGCTCTTTCTTTTAGTTTCACATTTTTATGGGCCCAATATCACTTGTGCATACTGTTTGATTCGGCCAATGCCTGCAGGGCTTGTTACACATATCATATAAAATCCCATGGGTTCTCCTCCGGCTAGCCATCATCTCAGCTAGGCTCATCATAACACTCATTTCATCGTCGCCATAGCTGTCATACTTATTACACATATGGAGGAGAAAGACGGGAACATGGCAAGCATGTCTGAATGGTCAACTCTGACCTAGCCCATACTAGTGGGCAGCCACTATTAGTCTTATAGACCTCCGTCTTCTTTGCTGAACTTACTTAATTGCTTCATAAAAACAGTGGCACCATTTTTAAACATATTATTATCACTTTGCTTAAGTCTTGTGTCATTAAAATGTTAAATTTTACATAAGACTTTTCAAGGCATTTCATAACTTTTCTCATATTCATATGCATGGTCTTATATCACATAATAATGTATCACATAACTGTACATGCCATGCATACATGCTGATGCTGAAATGCCAATGTTCATGTTCATGATTCATGTTGATGGTATTCAATCAAGGCATTGTATCACATCTCATATAACTCAAAACATCTTTAGTCATAATACATGAAGCTTTGGGTTGGTGGCGTTGTTATACCTTAACGTAGAGCTATGGCTCAGGTCTAAGGTTTCCAGCCTAAAAACTTAAACGCTTCATATATCATAACATATAACAAATCATGAACATAAAGTAATCCACATATCCATCAACATAAGAACACATACTTGCACATAATTCATATCATTCTTAACCAAGTAAGACATCTTTCACATATCACGGAATTCATCAATTACATATCACACAACACCTTTATGGTGTTCATATAACCATTCTTCACATACTTATCATATGCATCATCATCATACCATACTTAACTCATCAGATGTACACAATCAATGTAGTCATGCATCTTACACTTAAGCACAAAAGGTGAGATTTACTTACCTTAGGTCCTTAGCTTATTTTAAAATTGCTCAGCAAGAGTCAATCAATCAAATCCATACAAATCCTATTCAAGGCACATCATTTATTAAATTCTATCAAAATCGTAAATATACACTATTGATAGTGTATATTAACAATACCATAAACTATATGAATGATAATAATAATTATTATCAACGTAATACAAATAACTCTTCATATAAAACCATGCTTTAAACCTTGCTCATAAGATAATGTACTCTTATGATAATAATAACAAGAATAATAATTATCGTCTATAAATAAACTTACTTCAATATTAATAACAAAAATACTTCAATAACAATACATATATGAATGTATATATTCAAATAGTCATTTTATAAAAGAAATCATATTTTTAACATAAAGTTGTAATAATCGATATAATGATAATAATATAAATATAAATATTTATATTATTATTAATTAGTCATAATATCAATTCCAGTGATATAATAAATATACTTTATCCAAAATTTACTGGTCTTACAAATATCAATAACTGTAAGAAACTAATACTGATATTATTTTGATATTCAAATATTAACAAAATATTAATATATAAGAATAATTGTTAAATAATAGGTTTACTATAAATCACACTTTTCATATATATATATATATGAAACTATATTCTTGATTTACTTAACAAAATAATAACAATAATAATTAAAATTACTTAATCATAAAAATTTCCATATTAATATAAAATCAATTAAATATGTATTTTTATACTTTATTTAATATCTAATATTTTCTAGAAAATTGGACAGCACAACGGCTATAAAGTGGACAATCCCAAAATCAAAACTTGTATAAAAAATACATATAATCCCAGACAGCCAATAAATTACAGAAAATATTTCATATATCAATAATATATAATTATATACTATAAATACACATAATAACAATTACTCTAATCAATCACAATATAGGTCAAAGAAATTAAACCACAATGATCGGGTTCCACAACAAGTCAAACGGTGATTTTCTGAAACTCAAAACGTACTTCGGAACCTCGAACACTAAGTTTTGACCGTCGGTCTACGGTGGATCGTGGTGGGACCACCACCCAACTATGGTAGATGTAGGAACAAGTTATTGGGTTTTGAAGCCCACAACACGAGGAGCACGATGGTGGTGACGGATCGGCAAACGGATGCCCGAGGTGGCCGAATCGCAACTTTGAAGTCGCGGGGTGGCCGAACTTAAATCGAGTGGTTGAGGCGTTTAATCGGCGAGTGAGCTCTAGATTCCCGCGTGGGACGATAGTTCGGAGGCCTCTGAATCCAACGGTCCGGCACGTGGCTAAAAGTGGTGGCCGGAAAGTACTCCTGCGTTGTCAGCAACAGTAGCACGCAGAGAGAGAGAGAGAGAGAGTTTCTGAGGAGAGAGAGAGAGAGGGGCTCGGGTAAAAAGAAAGGCTGAAGCCTTTTCTTTTCTTTTTTATTTTTATTTTTATTTTTTATTTTTTAAAATTACACTTGGACCCAAAATACTAAAATTCTTTTCAAATAAGCCTTTTAGCAAAACTTTCTTAATTTTATAAAAATCCCCAATTAAAATTATATGACATTTGGGTCCAATACTTGACTACTCAAGTTTCTCTCTCTTTAATCTCATTAAAACATAAAATGATATTTTAAACACTATTTTTCCATTACTATTTCTTAAATTTGTAAACTTGTACATTTTATGTATTAAAACTCTGATTTATAATAAAAAAAAATGTATAATGAAAATGTTGGATATTTCAATCAGCCTTTGAGTTTTAGAAGGCTGTAGAATCGTTTAAAAACAGAGCATCATTATCCTCATCTCTCTCCCTCACCGTGCACCATTTCTCTTCCTTCTCCCTTTGGAATTTTGAGAGCCAACTTAAGGTAACAAGCTAGGAAATCAAGGTTTGGGCTTAGGGGCTTGATTCAGCCATTGAAGGGGATTAAAAACCAAGCTTAAGGTAAGGAAATTCAGCCATGAAAGTCTGATTATACTCTGTTTTCTTTTAAGTTTCAGCTTGTGATTTCTTGGTGGTTAGTTGGAATTAATGGAAGTTTGGTTGAGGTTTAACGTGGGTTATGATGTGTGATGGACCCAAAACGGGTATGTTTTAAATATTTATAACTCGCAAGCACACGAATCGTATATGGAATATAGTGTTCGTGTAAGCACGAGATCGAACCCAAAGGAGTTGTCTAAAATTGAAAAGAAAACTATTTTAAATCAAAAGTAATAAATTCTAACCTAGTTCCAAAGATTGATGAGATTTTTTGTATAATAAAAGACAATAATAAAGATATTAAAGACAATATATATAAATAAATAAAAGACAATATATAAACATAAATTAATAATTGTAAACAAGATGGTAAAATAAGATTATTAAGGATTAGAATCCACAAAATGTAAGTTAAATAATATTTATAAGTACATTGATTCCCAAGTTTTAGTGATAGTTAAAATAATTTAAACTATCATTTTCCAAAAAGATTTATAATTTTAAGCACAAATTTCTTATAAAAAGATAGGATTTTTCTTCACTTTTCAAAATTATAATTTCAAAGCATTTAGTGTAAATCAATCTAATGAGATAACAAATAAATCAATGAACATTATTTATAAGGCAAAACATAATATTTTTGTTCTAAGCATGGATGTGTACAATTTAATGACACATCTTACACAAAGAATATTATGTATTTGCACTAATGAAGAACAAATTTTAAATATGTGCTAACAATCCAAAATACATGATATTTAAGATGAAAGAAGATATTTGAAGAAGAAAATTCCATAAACTTTGTTGCACAAAATGGGAAATCAATTTACAAAATAAACACTATCTAGTTACATAATGTTTTATCATCACCTTAATAATCTTAAAAAGATTATAAACTCATAACTAGAATAGTAAATACAAACTAAAAATTACAACATAAATACGAAAATTTGGGGGTTTCTCCTCAAATTTTTCCTCTAAAAATACATAGAAAAAAATAAAAAGAAGATGAAGAGAATTGAGAGGTTTTGAATGTGTAGAAACTTTGTGTAGAGTAACCTCTCCCTCAAATGGACACCCTAACTCCCTTATTTATAGCCAAAAAATGGGAATTAAAATTATCAATTTAAAATAATTAAATTGATTAAATTAATTTAATTAATTATAATATGGCAAATAGGGGTAAATTATAGGGTATAATTATGATGTTTTTGGGTAAAATATGTAGAAAGTGTGGTAAAAAATTGGCATTTTGAGACAAAGGGGACAATGTTTGGCTCAAGAAAATTGGGCATGCATGGTGGCAGGCCTAGGGGCTGCTGGGGCGTGTTGGAGGCTCATGGGCCTATGGCTGGCAGGCGTGGGACTCTGAAGAGGCTGTTGATTGCTTCAGGTTGGTGCTGGATGTGGAGAGAAGCTGGGACATGGTTGATCTTGTGATGCCAGGCGGATTGGCACTTGGCTTCTGCGTGAGGGGCATGTGTAGGTGTGATTGATGAAGGAATGGGCATGGGCTTGCTACTTGGGCCTGGGCAGGTGGGCCTGAATTGCTTGGAAAAATGCCAATTCCCTTTGCTATTCTTCACAAAAATGCCATCTTCTTTCATCATTTTCATTGCTTTTCAAGAGCATAAATTCTCTACAAAATAAATATAAAATAAATCATAATACAATATTTTCAATTATAAAATAAATCAATTTAATTCTTTGAAAATATTAATTATAACTTAATTATATTTTACATTTAAGTTTAATAATACAACATTTTTTTACCACTAATAATTCAAATAATTAACTACAACATTTTACAACAAAATAATTATAAAAACACACAAAAGTATATAAAATCATGATAAGACTAATAAATTCAAAATTACTTAAAAACTTAATAAATCAATTAAAAACTAAAGAATTAAGCAACAATTAGCACATAAAAAGTGGTAAAATAACTCTATTTTGTAGAGTTATCAATGTGGGTGAGTTGTAGATGATGTTTGGTGATTGAATTGGTTTGAAGGTTTGGTTTAGAGGGAAACGCAGGGGAAGAAAATCTTACTGTTGCTGGTTTGCGTAATGTGCCGCGGCCTGAGTGTGCTTCTGGGCAAGATTTTGCCTCTGTCTGAGGGTGAGCCGCGGCATGGCTATGGTGAGCCGCGGCCCATCAGGGCAGATTTTGCCAAAAATAGGTTTTTGACTTGGGGATGCTAGCTTAAGGCCTCGGGGTCGATCCTACTACCCGGTTAAGTGTGGATTGATGTCCCGAAGGCTAAATATTGGTTTGGAAACCTTTGCTTTCATTTTCATTGATGGTATCCTATATTTTTGGTTATGACTAGGTGACCGTTAAAGGACCAAAGGACCTGATCGTTCTCAAAGGTCGTTTCTTTTATTAATTCTCGCTCGAACCCAAGGTAAGAAAACTGCACCCCATATGTGACATGCATGGCTATGATTGATGCATGTTGGATGTTTAAATGTAAACATGGATAGCATAATGAATGCTTCGCAATCTTGCCCATTTGCATATGATTATTGTTGAGGCATGCTGGATGATTAAGTACGATGCATGTGATGCACAAGAAACATGTGATTAGGGCATGCCATGAATGATGAATATGAGATTGGTCAGAGCTTGAGTCTCTGTGTTTGTGCATGATCATAATTATGCTAGCAACTGTTTAGTAAGCATGCTGAATGCCCTGTTCTTGGATGATTGGCATATGATACACATTGATAGCATTGCTTACTTGTGCATGGTACTGACTAATTAGTCAGGTTTGGCAAAGGTGCTAGTATCAACTGTGAAGCTGTGACTTATTAGTCAGGTTCGGCAGTGGTACTGGGCACTGGTCACACAGAGCTGACTCGTTAGTCAGAATTGGCAAAGGTGTTAGCATCAACTGTGAAGCTGTGACTCACTAGTCAAGTTCGGCAGTGGTACTGGGCACTGGTCACATCGTGCTAACTCACTAGTCATGACAACCCTAGAGTGTTTAGTGCAAGCTATGTCGATTGGACCTAATCGACCTTCTGCATTGAATGACTCAAAGAGCATTAATGCAGGACCGACCTCAAGTTCGATGAATATAACACAAGCGTTTATCTAGCCAAAGGCTAGTCATTTAGAGCCAGGGCCAGCGAGCCCCGTGACTGTTAGGTCACATGGCTATGGGTACCGGCCCCTTAGTGACATGCTTGTCAGTCACTCATTTGATAAGAGCCATTGCGGGAAAGCCTAGGTAACAGTGTTGTTACACAGCGATGGGCACTGGGGCCCTAGTGACTTGGTTGTCAGTCACTCAGTATGGTTTACCAGGACCTCAAAGTGATATTCACTCATCTGATCAGAGCTATGAGCTCTGTATGATCATTTTGATCATCATATGCATGGCTTTGGGCACTGAAGCCCCAGTGACTTGCTTGTTGGTCACTCAGCATGGTTTACCAGAACCTGTTGAAGGTTAAAGGCTTACCCAGCAACCAGCCTTCCATTTGAATTAGTGACTTGCTTGTCAGTCACTCAGTATGATTTACCAGAACCTGTTGAAGGTTAGAGGCTTACCCAACAGCCACCCTTCCACTTGAATTAGTGACTCGCTTGTCGGTCACTCAGCATGGTTTACCAGAACCTCAAGTGTTGCGACACTCATCTGATTAGGATTGACTTGATAGTCCTCCAATCAGAAGGCCAGGATTTCTTATCCTAGATACCCCAGCATCTGTTTGAATTCATTTGCATGCTGATTAGAGCTATGATTGCTAGGCATGCCAGATATGATTTGATATCATGATATGACTGTTTATGAGCATATGAGTTTTCTTGCTGGGCTTCAGCTCACGGGTGCTTTGTGGTGCAGGTAAAGGAAAAAGGAAGCTGGACCATCCTTGAGTTGGAGAGCTTAGGTGATGACGTGTACATATGCAGCTGCTCGACCAATACTTGGGCGAGGTTTGAATGTGGAACTAGGGCTGAACCCTGTTTTGCCGCTTAGAACGGCCTGTTGTAAACACTTTCTTGTAATAAACTCTGAAATTATATTTTTGGGATCCCAATGTACACAGTAAACGTTCTAGTGAAACGTTATATCTTAACCAAAGTTTTTAACCCCTAAACCGCTAATCATACTTAGTTACACGTTTATGGCCAAACGACTCGATTAGCGAGTTTAGCACTGTTTGCAATGTGCACTGTAGCGGTCCCTGGAGTTGGGGCGTTACAGGCATACTCTTGTGAATGATGCCACATACACCCAGTGCAACCATGTTTTAAGAAAAGAATGAAACCCGTTAAGATCCCCATGGCTATGTTTTAGGAAAAGAACGAAACCCATTAAGATCCCTATCTCTCATATCAATGGCACTGGTTCAAGACTCAAAGCTTTATTATTCCATTGATACCAACTAAGATTTTTGCATTAAAATAAACAGAGGGTTTCTTTCTTTTCCTGAAACATGACTTGTGCTCTACACTGCAGCCTTGCAACAATTTCCAAAATCTTCATTCAAGAACTTCAGCTTATGATCACAATCATATATAAGATTTTTACAGAGATAATCATTTATCTACATCCACTGTATGTAGCAATGTACATGATTTCAGTAGTACATACCATTAGATAAGGAAATGCAATGAATGAAGTTGGAACCAACAATGAAAATTAGAGTGGAATTTTGCATACCAATACATATGAGATACTGAATATCTTTTTCCCATAACTTAGGCGAAGAGCAAAAACCTAGCTATGTCTTAGTTTACTAGAAGTAGTTCAACGATGGAGTGGAATACCTCGACTGTTTGAGCTTGGAAACGAATCAGTGTGGTGGAGCTCCGTGTCCGTGAAGTAGTCGCCAAAGTGGGAAAGGTCAGCTGAGCCGTGTCCGTGAAGCAGTCGCGTGCGTGGGTCTCGGTCATGCGGCTAGGTCGTGCTACTGCTGCTGCCAAGTTGTCGAGTGATTCTGGTCGGTCCGTTCGTTTGGGCTGGGAGGAGAGTGAAACAGGAGAACAGAGAGGAAGAAGGAGGAAATGAGATGAGAGGCTGAGTGATGAGAGAAGTGAGTATACGATAGAGAGAGAGAAAGAGATTCATTCGGTGTCGTGCCCTAAGTATTTTTTTTAATTTTCAGATTTTTAATTTTTATTTAATAATTTTAATAATTAATAATTATATAATATTATATTATTATATTTATACTGTTCAGTCGATTTCGCCGGTCGGTTCACACCAAATTTTCAAACCGACCGAACAGTGGCGGTTTGCACCGTTAACGGTTTTTTCGGTGTTCAGTTTAATTGGTTTTGGTTTTTTCGGTGTTCGATAGGTCGGTGTACACGGTTTTTTCAGTTTTTCGGATTTTATGCTCAGCCTAATATGTGGCATGTGTGCGATGCTTCATTATTATTTGGTTATGCTAAGGTTACTCAGCACGAGACGATCCTAGGAGGTAAGCTAGTAGGAAGTCACAATGGGATTTATACTTGATTCAAAGTGAGTAAAGGGGTATTTAGTACATTACCGGGATATTGGGTAATGGGAATAAAAATTTGATGATAAATTGGGAGTTAGTAAGATCAGGGGGAAATTCTGGGAGTTTTGACTATTTTACCCCCGGGGGTGTTTTCGGGACCCCGAGCATTAGGATTTGTTTGAGGTTTCTTAAGTTTGAAGTAACCTGTTAAGAAATAAAAAGAACGTTCAGAATGTTCTCTCTCCTTCAAAGTTCCATTTTCGTCTCCCGATCACATTTTCGAAGGAAACTTGAGTTCTAGGACTCGGATTCAAGCGAGGATCGAGGCATCTAGGGAAGATTAGAATCTTATTATCCGGAGGATTTAGTTGGGAAATGACATAATCAGAGGTAATCCAAGTTTTAAGTTCTAAGTTTTTAAGCTTGAATTGGATTTTGTGTTTTGATGAGTTTTTGATGAATTGAAGGTTGAGTTTTGTTGATTTTGGATCATGGGGATGTTTGGGAACTTTGATTTTGGGATTTGGATATGTTTGGGTAGGTTTTTGGAAGGTTTTAAGTGGAAGAAAACGAGGTTTCAACTGGGTTCGTGGTTGGGCCGCGGCCCTGTTCTTGGGCGCCGCGGCCCAGGCTTGACGAAGAAGGAGAAGTTTGCTGATGGGCAATTAGGGCCGCGGCGCAAGGTGGTGCGGTGCGGTGCTAAGTACAGGCAAAGATGGGTTCGACCTCTGTTTGGAGGCGGCCCGCGGCACAGGTTTGGTGTGGGGCCGCGGTGCTAGAGGGTAGTTTTGCCCATATTTGGTTTTTAGTCATATTCGGTGTTTGGTTTTGCCCATATTTGGTGTTGAGTAGGATTCGACGTCCCGGAGGCTAGGTTTGGGTCTGGAAGTATTTATTTACTCATTTTGATGAGGTTTTATATTATGGTTGTGACTAGGTTATCACTAGGGGCTTGGAATCAAGACCGTGCTTGTGGCTCGTTTATTGATAACCTGTGCTTGGACCAAAGGTAAAAAAATTGCACCCAATATGTGATGCATGAGATACATGTGATTAGGGCATGACATGAATATTGAATACGAGATTGATCAGAGCTTGAGTCTCTATAAATGTGCATGATCACAATTATGCTAGTGATTGTTAAGTAAGCATGCTGAATGCCCTACATTTGGATATTTGACATATGATATATGCCTGGTTGCATTGCTTACTTGTGAATGGCACTGACTCATTAGTCAGAATCGGCAATGGTATCAGTATTAACTATGAAGCTTTGTGTAATGCCCTAAAATACCTAATGCGGTTTAATGGTTGGATTGGTAGGCCGGGAGGGCCATAATTGATTTATTATGCCATTAAATTATTATGTGCATGTTTATGTGAATTATATTATAATATGATGTTAAATGCATGCATGCGGGTCCACATTTCATCATAGGGGCGTTTTGGTAATTTGGCTCATTGAAGGCGTAATTGTGTATTTTCATGCATGTTGATGAACTATTGTTGAGGCCACATCATAATGTGGATTTGTTCGAGCCATTCGACATGAGACGATCTTTGAGTGTAAATTAGCGGTTTGGTCATAACGGGAGGCTAGGTTTGGGTCTGGAAGTATTTATTTACTCATTTTGATGAGGTTTTATATTATGGTTGTGACTAGGTTATCACTAGAGGCTTGGAATCAAGACCGTGCTTGTGGCTCGTTTATTGATAACCTGTGCTTGGACCAAAGGTAAAAAAATTGCACCCAATATGTGATGCATGAGATACATATGATTAGGGCATGACATGAATATTGAATACGAGATTGATCAGAGCTTGAGTCTCTATAAATGTGCATGATCACAATTATGCTAGTGATTGTTAAGTAAGCATGCTGAATGCCCTACATTTGGATATTTGACATATGATATATGCCTGGTTGCATTGCTTACTTGTGAATGGCACTGACTCATTAGTCAGAATCGGCAATGGTGTCAGTATTAACTATGAAGCTTTGTGTAATGCCCTAAAATACCTAATGCGGTTTAATGGTTGGATTGGTAGGCCGGGAGGGCCATAATTGATTTATTATGCCATTAAATTATTATGTGCATGTTTATGTGAATTATATTATAATATGATGTTAAATGCATGCATGCGGGTCCACATTTCATCATAGGGGCGTTTTGGTAATTTGGCTCATTGAAGGCGTAATTGTGTATTTTCATGCATGTTGATGAACTATTGTTGAGGCCACATCATAATGTGGATTTGTTCGAGCCATTCGACATGAGACGATCTTTGAGTGTAAATTAGCGGTTTGGTCATAACGGGATTAAGTTCGGGGTTCGGGGTGAGTCTCGGGGTAATTTGGTGATTAGAGCGTTACCAGGAATTAAAGGATAACGAGATATGAATTATTGGTATTTGAGAATGTCGAGAATAGCGGGAATTGGATGGTGTTAATTATGATTAACGAGATAGGTGGAAAATGACAGTTTTACCCTTGGGAGTCTTTAGAAACCTGTATTTGACCTAGAGGCAAAAAGGTCATTTCACCTTAAGATTGATATAAGCCATTGAAGGCTGTGGAACTTAGGCCAAAACAGAGTATCAAAACATTCCTCGTGTACCTTTTTTCTCATTTTTCTTTTGAATTTTTGAGCTGTTCTTTAGGATTCAAGCTAGGGAAGTGGATCTTGAGAGCTTAGGATTGTGTTCCACCATTGAAGATGATCCTAAACTGAGCTTGAGGTAAGGTTCTAGCCATTAAAACTCTAGTTTTGCTCTGTTTTTTGTTTTGGTTTTTAGCTTGGATTTCTAGGTTGGTTGAAGGGAATTGGTGGGAGTTTTTGGCTAGGGTTCTTGGGGTTGTGATGCCTAGGACATGTGTGGTTGGTTTTTGGGTTCATTTGGGACTTAAAATGAGGTTTGGAAGCTTTTGGTTCAGGTTGGAAATGGTGGAGTCGAAGGGGGAAAGTTTCAGGGTGTTTTCTGGCTGAGTGTAGCGCTACAGCGCCCACTGGGGGATTGAATCTATTCACCGTTTGGGTAGAATTCGGGGTCCTGGGAGTGAGGTTTAGGTCAAGACCCTTGCATTGTTCATTTTCAGTAATGGATGTTATAATTGGTTATGACTAGGTAACCGCTAAGGAATCAAAATGTCGATCGTTCTCAAGAGTCGTTCTGTTACTATCTCTCGCTTGAACCAAAGGTAAGAAAATTGCACCCCATATGCGACATGCATGGTTATTCTTGAGGCATGTTGAATGTTTAAATTTGGAGATTGATTGCATATCAATGCTTAACAAATCTTGCTCACTTGTGCATGGTACTGACTAAATAGTCAGAATTGGCAATGGTGTCAGTATTAATTGTGAAACTGTGACTAATTAGTCAAGTTCGGCAGTAGTACTGAGCACTGGTCACATGATATTGACTAACAAGTCCAGAATGGTCTTAACGCGTTTAACGCAAGCCGATAAAGATTAGATCTAATCGACATCTGCATTGAATGACTCAAATGAGCATTAATGCCGGACCGACCTCAAGTTCGATGAAAATTATAAGTGCTTGTCTAGCCTAAGACTAGTCACTTAGAGCTAGGACCAGAGAGCCCCAGTGGCTGTTTAGTCATATGGATGTGGGTGCCAAGCCCGTAGTGACTACCCATCAGTCACTCATTTGATTAGAGCTAGGGCCAGAGAGCCCCAATGACTGTTTAGTCACATGGTTATGGGTAATGAGCCCCGTAGTGACTTGCTCGTCAGTCACTCATCATGGTTTACCAGAACCTCAAGTGTTAAACCACTCATCTGATTAGAGGTTTACGCTCCTTCATGGTTAACGTAACCACAAAGTGATATTCACTCATCTGTTCAAAGTTACAAGCTCTGTATGATTATCATAATAATCATGATAATATTTATATGCAGTAATGAGTTTTCTTTCTGGGATTTGGCTCATGGGTGCTATGTGGTGCATGTAAAGGGAAATAAAAGCTCACCCAGCCTTGAGTGGAGAGCTTAGGTGGTGATGTGTACATATGCGGCTGCTTGACCACCACGGCCAAGGAGTTTCTCAGAGGGACTAGGGGTTAACCCTAATTTTGCCGCTTAGGTCGACGGGTTGTAAATTTTAAACTATAATGACCATTTTGGATTGTAAATAGCTTGTAAATGTTTTTATGGGCCCATGAACAATTTTATGTTTTAAATAAAACATATCATTTCCTTGTGATTGTTTTTCACCTTAACCTATTAATGACACCTAGATGCACGTTTATAACCAAATAACTCGATTAGCGAGTTAAGCATGGTTCAAAGTTCACAGTAACGGTCTTGGAGTAACCAGGGCATTACACTGTGACTTATTAGTCAAGTTCGGCAGTAGTACTGAGCATTGGTCGTATGGTATTGGCTTAAGAGTCAAGAACGGTTTTAGCGTGTTTAACGCAAGCCGAAAAAGATTAGATCTAATCGACATAAGCATTGAATGAATCATCATGAACATTAATGCGTGATCGACCTCAAGTTCGATGAAAATTAAAAGCGCTTGTCTAGTCTAATGACTAGTTACTTAGAGCCAGGGCCAGAAGGCCCAGGTGATTGCATCGTCACATGGCTATGGGCTACACGCCCAACATGGTTATCAGAACCTCAAAGTGTTAATCACTCATCTGATTAGGGCTATAAGCCCCAACATGGTTATCAGAACCTCAAAGTGTTAGTCACTCATCTGATTATGGCTATAAGCCCCAACATGATCATCATAATCTCAAGTGTTAATCACTCATCTGATTAGGGCTATACGCCCTAGCATGGTTATCAGAACCTCAAAGTGTTAATCACTCATCTGAATAGGGCTACAAGCCCCATCATGTTTATCAGAATCTCAAAGTGTTAATCACTCATCTGTATAGAATCGACTTGATAGTCATCCATAGAGGAGGGCAGGGCCCACAACCATCATTATTTGGACTTATTTGCATGTATGAATATGGCTATTATTGCTAGGCATGCTAGTTATGATTTTGTAACATGTTATTACTGTTCATGAGCATATTGAGTTTTCTTGCTGAGCTTCGGCTCATGGGTGCTATGTGGTGCAGGTAAAGGCAAAAGAAAGCTGGACCATCCTTGAGTTGGAGAGCTTAGGTGACGATGTGTACATATGCGGCTGCTCGACCACCACGGTCGAGGGTTTAAAGAGGAACTAGGGTTAAACCCTATTTTGCCGCTTAGGTCGGCTGATTGTAAATATTTTGTTGTAATTCACCTTTAAATTATATTTTTGGGATCCCAATGTATACAGTAAACGTTTTAGTGAAACGTTGTATCTTAACCAAAAAATTTAATCCTAAATTGTTAATCATACTTAGTTACACGATTATGGCCAAATGACACGATTAGCGAGTTTATCACTGTTTAAAATGCACACCGTAACGGTCCCTGGGTAGTAGAGCATTACAACTTGGGAATGCGAATATGTCGATTTACTTGTTGAGCACGAGAAACCTGGTGCATTTTGCACACTTAATGTGCTTCTCTTGCTTTCATTCCTACAAACCATGCTCTTAGCATGCAATTAAGGAAAAACAATGTAGTTAGCTCTCATTAAAAAGCTCTAAACATCCACAGTCGCCTACAAATAGAGCTTAGATCCCATTGTAAAGACACAACTCAACTTGAGCAGTCAAAACACTAACAAACTGTAACTCCAAAGTTAATAACATTGACTCATGTATTAGGTCTTATTAACGACCGAATCACATAAAAATCACCTTGTTTATTTAGTTATTAGCTTTCAAATCTTCTTTTATTTCTTAATGACAAAAAACTATGCCAACATACTTTTGTCCATAATCAAAGTTATAAATCAGAACACAAAGATAACATCACAAAATTAAAATATGTAAACTTCCAAGTTCTTATTCCCATTCATATTCAAGAATGCCAAACTCCAAATTAGAAACTAGACGATGAGGATGGAAAAAACAAAATAAAGCTAGACCCAAAATTGAAAAAACACACATCATGAGATACGAAATCAACACTACAATGGGTTTTTGGTGTTAAATTCAGCGACGATGTTGAGGCCTTCAATAAACAAAGAGTGAAGACAAGGAAGATAAGATGGGGATCTTAGAGAGAGGCCATGAACAACGACAAGAAGATTAAGCGAGTGAGAGTGAAAAATGAAGGTAATGGAAGGTTATGGTTAAGACGAGTAGCATCATAGGCCATTTGTCAATTTGTTATTGGGCCTTACAATTTGATTTATTTTTATGATGTTGTTTAAAGTTAGACGAGTAACATAGATTATAATTTTTCGTATTTTTTTTTATAAATAATTGATCCATTTTTTACTCAGGTCGAACAAGTTTCGCATATTAGGCGGGTTTCGAGTATGGAAGGGCGTGGGTTAGGGTCGGGTCGGGTCGGGTCAGGCTGGGCTGGGTATTGGGCCTGGTTTGCAACTAGGGTTGTTCATCAAACCGCTCACACCGCACTACAATTTACAGTTTGGAACCCTTCGCGGTACGTTTGCATTTTTGCCAAACTGTGTGGTGCGGTTTGCGATTTTGAATTTTATAAATGCGGTTCAAATCGCACCGCATCGTTATATATATATATTTTTTATATATTTCTTTTCAATTTTACCACATTTTAACTTGATGCATATACATTTATATAATACAAAATACACAATATCTAGAAAAATTATTATGTTTCATAGGATGTTAACATGTATTCTACTTCAACCTCAAAATATTCATTCTTAATCAAAAACTTTACTTCTATATTACATTTTTTTATTTGTTATTAGTTTGTTGTATTTTTATTGTTTTGCTAAAAGTTTATTAGTTAGTTGTATATTTATTGTTTTGTTAAACATTTTTTAGTTATGAGCTTTATTATGAATATTTCTTAATTATAATATTTAATTGTTAAATTATTTGGAGATGACCCTGTCCCAAACCCGCCCTGTTTACATTGTAATTTATTTTTTTAATATAAATATTATTAAAAGTATATAATTTTATATAAAAATATATATTTCCTAATAGTATAATTTATTGTTTTTTTAATTATTTTATATTAAAAATGATTGATTATTTTATTTTATCAATTTTAGAAAAAAAATTAAATATTTTTATCAAATGGGTACTCGATGGGGCCTCGACTCTGAGACGGGACGAGGACAGGGGAGCCATCCCCGACTCTGCCCCATTTACATCCCTATGCTTGAGGTAGAGTTGTAAATACGGGCCGAGTTTTTTAGTACGAAACGACACGAAAAAATATGAGCTTAGGCCAGACACGACAAGAATTGAAAATTGGCACGACACGACACAACAAGCCCAAAGGGACGACATGAAAGCACAAACAAACTAGTCAGAAAGCACAACACGATAAAAAACATGATATTTTGACATTAATAATGATAATAAATTTTTATTTGTTAATTATATGTAAACTAAAATGATAATAAAAGTCTATTATTTTTCTCAGTGTTTATAATTTTATAATTATATTAATTTATTTTAAAATTTGTGAGTTAAAATTTTTAGCATCTATTAGTAAGTATTCAAATTATAATAATTATCATTGATATAATTTTGTGTAAAATATTACTGAAAAATATATAAAAATATCTCAAATTATTATTTAAATAAAGAAATGTATTTGGATTGACGCTGAGTCCATAGATTATTAAAGAGGAGGTGGGGGTTCAATTCTCATCCCCATATTTTTTGGTAATAAGGAAAGTGAGCCGACTCGATACGGCACGAAACATGGCACGAAACATGGCACGACATGAGCTGTGCTGGACTTACTCTTTCAAATATAAGTCGGTTCGACCTGACACGAATTTGAATACAAGTCCGACCTAATCCAAATTATTCGGAAGCACGAAAATAAGGGTTGGACCAATCCGACCCACATTTACAGATCTAGATTGAAGTCTATGAGGTCCGAGTTGTGGTTTGAAAAATGACTCAAAATGCATAAGTAGTGCGGTCCCAATAAATTGGCAAAAAATCACCCCCACATAGACCCGCATTTGCAACCCATTTGTAACTTATATGAGTGAATTTTGGTTCAAAGAAAAGAAAGGCCAAGAAAGCCTTGAATAAATTAATTATATTTTAAGGCTTTTGTAGTAGTCTTCTTCCATAATCCATTTCCATCTAGCTTTGGTGGCCGTACAATCCACGAGATCAACGAGAACGACACACAAGGAAGGAAAGGACAAAGGACTCGACTCCTTCTGCTATGATGCCATGAAATGACGACGAAGATGAAGAGAGAGAGTGTGTGAACTACACGCGCAATCAGAGAATCCTCCCTTTTTCTCTTCTTCCTCGATCCACAACTATGAGCCCTAGCCAATTATCATAGATGTTTTCATCTCTTTCCTTCTCTTAGATTCATCGCTGTTTGCTACCCCTCTCAATTCCCGATGGAGCCTCGCTCGAAAATGGCGGGACCCTCGCGACTTCTGGATCGGGACCAAGTTTCGTCCTCGCCCTCCCACAATTCCCGCCATGGGTAAGAAATTATTGACTTCTTTGTTTGATTTCTAAATCTTCGTTTATTTTTCTGGGGTTGTCGAAATTTGATCTGGGATTTTTTTAGGTTTTGTAATTCCATAGCGATGGCTTGAAAAGTGTCTTTGAGAGTTTATTCACAGACAATTGTGAATTCGATTCATTTCTGTGGATTTTTACTTGATCAATCTTCATTGTTTTAGCTTAATTTGTAGTTAGAAATTGCTTATGAACTGAAAATGGTTTTGGGTCATTTTGTAAAACAAATAGAAAGCTAGATCTTATGATGTGCTTGGTTATCTTCGATTATATGTGGTTGTGCTGAATTCGAGTTAGATACCTTTTTTTTTTAATGTCTATTTCAATTAGCAGAGCTACTATGTTTTGGTAAGTTTTGTGTTCATTAGGTTTCTGTATTTTGTTTGGCATGGTATCGAGTGCATAGATAGAAACTGAGGTTGAAGCTTCGTGTTTGGTTGCTTATATCACTAAAAGCTTAGTTCTGATTATTAAAGTTTCCATCATGTGTCAGCGGAAGAAATGTTTTTAACTTGATAGCACGGAGAGAAATTTCTCCAAGAACAAAGCATATTCCTAGAAGGAATTGGGGAGAAGCTTCCAGAAGGAAAGTGGGCTCATCCTCTGGGTCGCATAGCGAAACAGCAAGAGATTCTAAGCGTGGTCTCCTCTCATGGTATTCAAAGTTCCAGTTTCATATAAATATATATTCAATACCTTCCTTTATTTTATTTATTGAGGCATTTCATTTGAGAGTGATTTTTATGTTTGTTTTATGTATTGAAAAATCTCAAGTGTAACATATTGATTTTAGGGTTGAAGCGGAATCACTTCGGCATTTATCGGCCAAATATTGCCCTTTAGTGCCTCCACCGAGGTCAACTATTGCAGCAGCATTTAGTCCAGATGGAGGATCTCTAGCTTCCACACAGTAAATTTCTATTGCACAATTTCAGTTTTAGCTTCTGAGTGCAATTCAAATTGTGTCTGATTTAACTTGCTTCATGCTTGCAGTGGTGACCACACTGTAAAGATAGTTGATTGCCAAACTGGTAGCTGCTTAAAAGTTCTAAGTGGTCATAGAAGGACGCCATGGGTGGTAAGTTTTATTTGTGCAATATGACTATAATTGTCAATTTTTATGCTTTATTATTATTGTTGTTGTTGTTGGCTGTTAGTGTTGTCACGGGGAAAGTTTGCTGAAAAGCTTAGTGCAACTCGTTCCATTTATGCATTGGATATAGCAATCTTGGCTAGGAAATCAACCTACAATAGCAATAGTGAATGCCTAGTTTTAAGTATTTGCATTCAAGTTCAGGCCACCTACGTTCAAATGGATGTGGGCAGGGTGGGAAAAGTAGAATATTTGTGCTTCTTAGTTTTGATATTAGTTCTCTATGCAAAAATAGTTTGATGTAAGTGCACTTTACAAATGACTGAAATGGTACCTGTAATTTATGTTGTTAGGTTTCAACATTTTAAAAGTTGTGCAAGTTGGTAGAATCTCAAACACTTTTTCTCATGCTGGAAGTTTTTTTTGATACTGTATTTGCTAATGTTTTTACTTGTATTCACGAAATAATTGTTCAGGGTTTCTCGGTCATTTTGAAATGCTAATAGGATTTTTACAGGTTAGGTTCCACCCATTGTGTCCAGAAATTCTTGCCAGTGGGAGTTTGGATCACGAAGTTCGCTTATGGGATGCAAACACGTCAGAGTGCATAGGATCTTGCAACTTCTGTAAGTTTTAGCCTTGATGTCATTTTCTGTGGTAAAAACAAAGATTGTCACTACTTCACTTTTCATACTGATTATGTTTGTGGGCTTCTTTTTCTTACAGATCGACCTATTGCATCCATTGCTTTCCATGCCAAAGGGGATCTTCTTGCTGTTGCGTCCGGTCACAAGGTGTTGATTATTTCCTCCAAACTTTTCTTTTTAGCATAAATGCAGTTTCCATTTCACACAGTAAATCATATATATTGCAATTATGGTTTTCTAGATGTTATAGTTTTGACTTGTGAAACATTGTTTCAGTTGTACATATGGAACTATGACAAGAGGCTTCCCCCAAATATTGTACTGAAGACACGGCGTTCCCTTCGAGCTGTTCATTTTCACCCACATGCTGCTCCATTTCTTTTAACAGCTGAGGTGAATTTTCTGAAGTGTGTTTTTATATAGTGGTTTACTCAAAGGATCATGTAGGTTACATTATTGGACTGATATGCAGGTCAATGATCTTGACTCTTCAGATTCACAAATGACAAGAGCAACATCTCTGGGTTACTTACGATATCCTCCCCCTGCTGTTTTTGTGGCAAATTTTCATTCTAGTGACCGTCTCAGTTTTGCTGCTGAATTAGCACCGATGTCCTTACCTTTCTTATCAATGCCATCACTTGTTATGGATGACTCCAGAGGAGAACTACAGCAAAATATCCAGAATATTAGTTCAAATAGCATGCGGGGGGAGTCTTCTGCTTTAAATCAGTTTCAAACAGATGCAAATACAGCAGAACAGTACGACAGTGTAGTGTCTCCTATGGAGACTTTTCCCTTTGTTCCTCCTGGCTCTCACTTTGGGGTTGGAGATATTACAGATAGTTCTTTTCCTAACAATCAAACATCAGATGTCATGGAGAGTGATGAGACACTTTCACTTGGGAGAAGCCGTCGTGGAAGCTTTACTAACCTAGATACAGTAACTGTTAGTGGTGGTAGACAGTCTGAACATAACCAAAATAATCTAGGATTCACTGAGCCTGCACAACTTCATCCAATTTTGCCTAGTGGAGACTATGCTCATTGGGAACTACCTTTTCTGCAAGGATGGCTTATGGGCCAAAGCCAAGCTGGCCTTCCCTCAATAATTTCTCCTAATGGTGGTAATCGTAATTCAGCACAATTGACGGGTTCTACTTCAACATCTCATCTGGCAACTCATAATGTGGAAACAATGGTGGCTTCTTTGGCAATGCCAGGCAGCAGCAGCCTATCTGGGGTTTCAGGAAGATCTACCATGCAAAATCGTTTTTCAAATGTACGCTTCTCTGCACCTGAACCAGGTAATGGTCCTTCCCCAGTTACCCTTCGCGAGGGTGGTGATGCCGAACCCATTATTAATAGAGTCCAGTCAGAACTTGCTACATCATTAGCTGCTGCAGCAGCTGCAGAGTTACCATGCACTGTAAAGCTAAGAGTTTGGGAGCATGATATATTAAATCCTTATTCCACACTAAGTTCTGAAAAGTGCCGCTTAAGCATACCCCATGCAGTTCTCTGCAGGTAAGTCCAAAATTGCTGTAATCATTTAGGCATTTACTTTCTTCATTATGCATTTTAAATGGTTCTGTGTATTAAACGGGGCTTTGTAAAGTGGAATTTGTGTTTGTGCTTACCTCTTTACCTTTTCTGTGTGTTTATATTGTAACTTTTCTTGGCTGCATATGATTTTGCAGTGAAATGGGTGCTCATTTTTCTCCTTGTGGGAGATTTTTAGCTGCCTGTGTTGCATGCATGCTTCCTCACATGGAAGCTGATCCTGGATTGCAAACTGTAGTTCAGCAAGATTCGGGGGCTGCAACTTCTCCAACTCGTCACCCAATCTCAGCTCACCAAGTTATGTATGAACTTCGGATATATTCGCTCGAGGAGAAAACGTAAAGCTTCAACGCCTTTCTTCCCATTTTATGCCTATGAATATTCTTGTGAATGTTTTACTAATATGCTTGATTATTTAACTTGTACAGTTTTGGTTCTGTGCTTGTATCGCGGGCAATCAGGGCTGCTCATTGTTTGACTTCAATTCAGGTTATTTTGACGTGTAAATAGAACTTTGAATCGGTTCTAATTACATACATGTATTTACTGGCATTTTGTTTCACATCATTGTTTACAGCTTATTCATTGATGAATGCTTTCTTACCTCAGTTTGGTGTCTGTTCTGATATCAATTTTGAATGTGTTCTTTTGTTTCTTATAATTGATTTAAATGCAAAAATACATAATCTTTGTTTTTACTGTCATGATTGTAGAATGCTGAAGATGCATAGATTCGTTTTCTTATGTTTTGTTGAACCTGTATATTTGACGTTGCAGTTCTCACCAACTTCTGAACACATACTACTTGCCTATGGCCGACGTCATGGTTCTCTTCTTAAAAGTATAGTCATTGATGGGGAAACAACATTACCTATATATACTGTTCTGGAGGTAAACATTAGTATTCATTGCTTGTGTTCTATCATATTACTGTTCATAGTCCCTCTTTTCTTTTTTTCATTTTCTTATTTTGTTTAAATTCTTATTTCACTCTGTCTCCATACTACCAATACTATGCTAGACCGGAGGCTCTTTATTGGTAAATAATACTTGAGATTTGAGAGGAAAATAAAAAGCATAGATTCACAGACTTACCCTAGAGAAACAAACAAAAATAGAGCTGAAATCGCCAAAATGACCAAACCATCTGCAAGATTAGTTCATCCCATTCAAAAGTGAAGTTTGTAAACAAGTCCATTAGAAAAGAAATAGACTGCTTGATACAGGAGTGAGATGTTCTTAGTTGATTGGTGTTCTCATTATTAACCATGTTATATTTTTATATGATAACTCTTAATTGGCATGTTAACTGTCATTCTTTCTGTTACTTTTCTATCTTTTAGGTTTACAGAGTTGCAGACATGGAACTAGTGAGAGTGCTTCCTAGTGCAGAGGACGAGGTTAATGTTGCTTGCTTTCATCCCTTTGCTGGAGGAGGTCTAGTATATGGAACCAAGGTATTTTGACTCACTAGTTCCATCATAATCTTTTTCACAATTCAGCTGAAAATTTTATGAAGAAACTGACTAAATTCCTAACCATTTTTTTCTTCTGTAAAATGCAGGAAGGGAAGCTTAGGGTCCTCCAGTACAACGGTCCGTATGGCGAACAACATTGCACCAGACCAAATTAGTCCCCTGAGAAAGATGGGGCTATTGTAGTATATAATGACTAAAAGGTACATACATACATACATACAAACACACACCCTTTCTTCATATATGTCCTCTTAATTCCAAACCTTACCAATAATTATTTTCTTTCCTTGTGGCGTTGATGATACCGACTAAAATTCTGATCCAACTATCAAAATTAGACTGCGGCGAAGAAGAATATAAAATTTGCTGTTGCCTTTTGATAATATCTTATATTTCTTACCTGTGTTTTGTTCCTTGGTTGGTGGTTTTAGGTTCAAAATCAAATTTCAATATTGATCTGACTTAACATGAGATGTATAACCGGAGCCAAATGGTATGTTTGCTTTTATACACGCTTGTTATATATAAATAACAATTCTCACACAGTGGCTTCACTTCTAAGCCCTACCAGTGGGGCTTTTCAGTGTTCTCGACCCGTGAATAGTTTTTGACACGATTTTTTTTTATGACCGTGTATATTGTAGTTGTTTAGAGTATTCTTCAAATTTTCGAAAATTTTCGAATAATTTACAGTACCGAAAATTAAAATCAAACATGTTGCTTTCTATGTGTATAAAAAAAATTAATTACACGTGCAACATGTTTGAACTTAGTTTTTGGTACTATAAACTAATCGAAAATTTCTGAAAATTTGCAAGATACTTTAAACAACTACAATATACACGTTCATAAAAAAAAAAAATTGTGCCAAAAGGGTCAAGAACATTAAAGAGTCTCACCGGTAGGGTTTAAAGTGAAGCTATATAGGAGAATTGTCCTATATTTTTATATATATATATATATATAGCGTTTTGTCATAAGAATTCAAAGGTGGTCACTCAATTATATGATGTTAATACTAATAGTGTTATATATTCTCCACAGGAACTACACTGATTGGACCCAATCTGCAAAATTGATGTAACACTTTGTACATTATTATTATTATTATCTTCTCTTGTAGCTGTAACACTAGTTTGCTGTTTTTGTTTTTATTAGCTTTTAACTTGTAATGGAAACTAATTTATGTTTCGTTATAAAAAATTTAAATGTTTCTTTAATCAAAGGTAAATCTAGTCTAGTAATAATCTTTATAGGTCGTGACTTTTATGATTCGTTGAACATTCCAACGTGAATCCAAATACGATTGCCAATCAATTTTGTAAAGATGGGGCATTGATCTTTTGACTTGTTCAATGTTTTTTCTTACTCTAAAAGCAGCCAAGAGCAAAAGCAAACAAATTAAACTTCCCTTTCTCTTGTACATGGAGAGAATCGTCAAAATTCAAGAACAAAGACAATGCTAATAAAAGACATAAGAAAAAAGAATAATAAGATGGTTGCATGTATCGGTCTAATTTAAAAGGGATTATACCTTTTTAGATTTTGCGTTTTGTCTTATTATTTGTTTAGATCCTGTGTTTTGAGAAATTATTTTTTGGATCCTGTCTTTTCTAATATAGTTTATAGAGACTCCTAAATTCAATTTTGATCAAAGTTTTTTGAAATGTTATTCAAAGAACAACTCAAAATAAAAATACAGTCATTCTGCTTAAGAATTGTGTTGTTATACCCAATTTTTTATTCATCAAAATCAGGTTTAGGGGTCTATTTGAATTATTTTACGAAACACAGGGTCTAAAAAATAATTTGTCAAAACACAGAGTCCAAACAGGTAATGAGACAAAACACAGGGTCTAAAAAAGTATAAACCTAATCTAAAATAATGATTAATTTGTGAAAATAGTCTTTTTTTTTAGTTATTTTTCATATAGTTTTGATAATTTTTTTGTAAAATAGTCTTTAACTAAAATTTCGATCAATTAGTCTGAATTTTTCGAACAGCTGTATAGAATGTTAGGATTCATTATGCAAAAAATTATCAAAATTAGGCTAGAGTACAAAATAATTTTTAAAAATAGGTCATTTCACTATTCTTAAATTACTTGTAATATGCTAAGGGACCGGGCTAGAAACGAAACTACATTCAAAGTCTAGATAAATACTTATTTTGCTCTTATTAGTCTTGTACATATTTGTATACTGCTAACCAAAATATTTGATAATCTAATTTGTTTTTCTGCTAACCAGAGTCGAACGATAGCAAAATATAAAAGAGGCATCCAGACAATTTCTTAAATAGAATATATATTTATTTATTTTGTGAATTTAATTTAGAATAATAAATTGACAATGTTAAATTGATATATACATTGAATTTTGGATTTTTTTTTTCGTATAACAAAATATACACAAGGAATTTAATTTTTTTTTTTTGAGACATTGATACATTCAACTAAAATTTAGAATGAATATATTAAATTAATGTTTTATTTTTATACATTTAAATAAACTCTACATCCAATAAACTGTATTTTTTTTGTGAATTAATTCCTATTAAAAATAATTTCAAATTTAAAACCCCTTCAATTCATCAAAAGTTTGAGTTCCCTCTACCCCATAATCACCGTTCTGGATTTCTTTGTTAATATTTTTTTATTGGGGAACATCTTGTAAGTACAAATAATTTCAGGCTTTTTGTTATTAAAAAAATAGATTATTTAGGAAAAATTACCACGGAGATGAGAATTTTCTCCACACAGGGCCCGCCCCATTCCCTGCATAAACAAGTAATGTGGTGGGGAGATGGGTCATTTTCTATCCCCGAATGTTAAGTGGTGTTAAGATAAGGATAACACTCATTGTCCCAACGGGATTCCGTTTAATTTTTTATTTATTTTACATGTTTCTTTATGTGATTTTGTAACATATTATTAAATTTTCAAATATTTTTAATTTTATTTTGGACAATATTTAACACATTGAGCTATTATTAATATAGTATATATTATTTTTTTTAGGTATTCAGCTTTTTTTTTATTAATAGGTACTCATGGGGATTCTCTACCCTAACGGGGATTCCTTACCCTGACCCCGACGGGAAATATGCAGAGATGGGACGGTAACAGGGATTAAAACGGTTAGCGGCAAAGACAGAGCACATGGTGATGTGTGTAGGCTCTAGCCTACATTGGAGTTCAATAAATATAGTTTTTAGTTTAGTCTAACAGTAAATGCACTTGGTGTGTAATGGTAATTTTCCATCCCTACATCCTTATTTTTTAAAATATTATATTGATTTAGAGGGAAAAAAAGTCTAGGGTTCAGACCCATGTCTTCGAAGAAAAATAAGGCTCACTCATCAATTAAGCTAGCACTTACGTGCATTTGTTATCTAAAACATTTATTTATTATTCATTAAAAAACAGAAAATAATCATTAAATACCAACTATTTTTTTTTTTTTAAAAAAAGTCAATTATCAAGCCCTCATTGAAAATAATTTATGGCTTGGTCACTGGTTAGGGGAGATGGGAACGGGGAGCACCCCTGCCAATTATCCGCCTCGTTTCCATCCACCTAAGCCAATAACAAATGTTTATATAGTTGTTACATTATTATGTATAGATGAAGATGAAAAATTGAGAATTAAATTGGGTAATGATTTAGTATATGACTATGTTTGTTGATCCATTTATAAATATGATTTATGATATTAATGATATAGTTTGTCGATATGATTTTTTAAATTAGTTGATTTATTAATATGATCATAATTTTGTTGTGTCAAGACAAACTTATGGTGAATATTTAGTAAATCCAAACATGTTTTAATTTTAAACACAATATTTAAATTTATTAATTTCGTATAAATTTTAAATCACGTGTGATATGATCTATATCCTTAGTTAGTTTGTTAATTTTTTAAAAAATACTAGACATTTCTATATATTTAAATTTTAAGAGTAAATTTTTTAGATGATCAAATTGAGTATGCTTAGGGGTGTTTAAATTCTATCTAATCCAAATCAATATTAACAATCTAATCTAATCTAATCAAATTTGTAAAAATGTAAATATTTGCATTTGTGCACATTTAATTGAAAATTTAAAATCTACACTAGTGCTCTTAAAATGTACTTTCTATGATGAAAGTAACCAACCTTATATTAATATATGCAATTGATATTTTAAATATATATTTAAATATTTGCTTTAAAAGTAAATAGAAGTATAGTATATAAAATTATCCCAATTAAATTATTTTGAAAAATTAAAAGAAAAACTTAAATATAATTCATTCTAAAACTTATCTTGATATGCAAAATAAATAAAAAAAAGAAACAAATTGAACAGTAAATGTTATACTTTATTTTATTATTTAATTGTTTTATTGATTTTGTTGATGAAATAAATTATTATATGTTTAAGTGATAAAATATTAAAACTAATAAATAATTATCACAATAAATTCAAGAAAATACTAATCAAATCTTAATTTAATTTAAACTTTAAACATGATAAAATGATATTTTTGAGCACTAATCAAAGGTGAATTGAATTGTTTACATATTTTAAAATGTGATATTAATCCACCGAAAACCACCAAATACGAAACAAAAACATGAATACCTTTCCATTGTCAAAAAAAAAAAAAAAACATGAATACCTTTTCATTGTTTACTTTTCTTTTCTGACTAAGAAAAGTAATAATTTAATAAATGAGAAGTTTTGAGAATTTTTTGAGTAGAACACATAGATAGTTATGTACTTTATAATTTATTTCCGCCATCACCGCTAACAAAGACATTTTATTACAGCTAACTTCAACCAAACACTGCACTTGATCACTTTTTTCAAACAATAACATTTTAGTATAATAATAAATAGAAAACTATGCATATATATATATATATTATGGGAGCGACTACAATGCATCCCATTTTTTTTAATATTGGTGCATTATTTTTCTATTTCGGCACCTGAATATTTATAATTCCAAAAAAATTTATATAATGATGTACATTATAGCTATCTAGAACATCCTACAAATTTTCAAGAAATTCATAATAAATTATGGTACCGAAACAGAGTCTAAACTGTCTGTTGCACGCGTGCCTATTTTTTTGTGTACGCATGTAAAATTTGACAGTTTGAACTCTGTTTTCGGTTTCGTAAACTATTCAGAATTTCTTGAAAATTTGCAGGATATTCTAAATACCTACAATGTACATCATCGTATAAAAAAAATTGGGATTATATCTATCCAGGTACCGAAATAGAAAAATGATGCACCAGTGTTGCAAAAAAAAAAAAAAGATGCATTGTAGTCGTTCCCTATATATTATATCTCTTATCTCTTCTGTATAAAAAGTGTGTAGATAACGAAAATTATTGATTTTAACGATTTTTTATTTTTTTTTCCTTTAACTATATAACGAAATATTCTTATATTTAACCGAATATTATATTTAACGATACATTGTAAACATGATTTAAATTTAGATAAAATTAAACAAATTAAAAATAAGATATTTTACAATGATAGTTATTTAAAAATAATAAATCCATAGGTTTTATAACTTAAATAAAATTTAATTAAACTTAAATTTCACGTATTATAATAATATCATATTAAATATATAATATAATATAATTTACTATCAACTAGAAAATAAATTTAAAATACACGTATAATATTAATATTATATTAAATATATAATATATAATATTTTGTTGTTACTGCCAAATTAAAAAACTAGAACAAACATAAACTTAAAAATAATTAATTAATTAAAATATGATATTTTTAAGATATTTTATGATAATTTAAATAATTAAATCATATTTATTTAAAAATAATAATGACATACATATCATTTTTTATCTTATAAATTTGTGTGATAGTTTGTTTTTTATCAAGTGATTTGAGCTATTTTTCTTTATCAAATTCACCAAAGAACATTGTGAGATACATTAAAAACTAAAAATAGTTGATCCGTGTTCTGTCTACACTATGAATTTTTCTATTCTTAGTTTATTTGTATTATTAATTTATTTTTAAATATTATTGTAATTTATATATATGTCATGTAAATATATATATACTAGGTAGAAGTAATGTGCAAATGCATGTTTACTTAGTTTTAAAGTTATAAACATTGTCTATAATTTTAATAAAAAGTGGTTCACTGTTTTTTTAAAATATATATATATATATAATAGAATAAATTATATATATAAATAATCTCTACATATATGACATCTAAACATAACGTTGACATAGATATATACATTTACATGACTACATGACATATATATAAAATACAATAATATTTAAAAAGAAATTAATAATTAAAATAAAATAAGAATAGAAAAAAATCATAGTGTAGACAGTAGTATACCTGCATCAACTATTTTTAGATTTTAATGTATCTCACAATGTCCTTTGGTGAATTTGATGAAAAAAAAAACTCAAATCACTTGATAAAATACAAACTATCATACAAATTTATAAGATAAAAAAATGATATGTATGTCTTTATTATTTTTAAATAAATATGATTTAATTATTTAAATTATCATAAAATATCTTACAAATATTATATTTTAATTTATTTATTCTTGTTTAAGTTTATGTTTGTTCTAGTTTTTTAATTCGGCAGTGACAACAAAATATAATATATTATATATTTTATATAATATTAAGTTTAAGTTTAATTAAATTTTATTTAAGTTATTAAATATATGACTTTATTATTTTTAAATAATTATTATTGTAAAATATCTAAAAAATATTCTATTTTAATTTGTTTAATTATTTATTTTATTTAAGTTTAAGTCATGTTTATAATCTACGGTTAAATATAAGAATATTCTGTTAAAGTTAACAAAAAAAAAATAAAAAACCATTAAAACCAATAATTTCCGTTATCTACATACTTTTTATATAAAACAGATGTCAATGTTATGTTTAAAAGTCATATATGTAGAGAATATTGATATAAATATTTATATATATTATAAAACTATAATTCATTCTATTATATATTTTTTTATAAAAAAATTGTGAACTAATTTTTATTAAAATTATAGACAATATTTATAATTTTAAAACTAATTAAACATTACTTCTACCTAGTATATTTATATATCTATATACACAATGTAATCCAACCATAATATATATATATATATAAATATTATAATATCTTATTAAAAAAAGCTATATCATATTACATGTGTCTTGCTGAGCAGAATATATGTATTTATTTTCCCAACATAATTTTTTATTATAAAATTAAAAAAAATAATACAGATAAAATAGTACTTGTGGGTTTATTTATTTTTGATTATTTTAACTTTTTGGATACCAAACCACAAACCCTAATGTTCAAAGAAACATTATCCTGATTCATGCATGTGTGAGAAGAGGTTCCCAATTGATCCAAACCGTGCATTTTTCAATCAACGGTTCAGATAATTTCCTAAGATTTTTATTTTATTTTTATCTTATTTTGGGATCTCCAAAGCTTTACTCCTGGAAATATGGAACGAGATCTCACATTCATTTTTTTTTTCTTTTTTCTTTTTTATAATTTATGAAAAATATGGGTTTCTTGTGAAGACCAAAGCAAAAGCGGTGTATATTTAAATGTTACCTACAAAAGAGGGTAATATAATTTTCCCAAATTATTTTTTTTTTAGAAAAAAATAGTTTGACCAGTCAAAAGAAACATTAATAACCATCGCTTAAAGACGTTGGGGAAGGTTAGTTTGAATGGGACATAAATTGACTAAAGGGTTTTTCTCTTTCTTTGACTATGCTACCCCATATAATCACTATATCCACACAAAAAAATAAATAATAATAATATATTCAAATAAAATAGAAATAACCCAAAATTCTTTATAAATAAATGATGAAAAAAAAAAACAGATTTTTTAAAGTTGAACTCATGAAGCAATATAGTAAACCCTAGTTATAACCCTATCAACTTGCAATCATACTTTTCTAAAGTGATTTTGCACTTTAATCTAATTTTGATATATTTTTACAGAATAATCTCCGACACTACAGATAACATTGGATCGAAATTTTAAATCGAGATCCTTTTGCAAAAAATTATTAAAATTAGATGTGCAAAACGACTTCAAAAAATAAGTCATTTTCACTAATTACTCGTATATGTACTATAGAGAAGTAGAAGAAGAAAAAGAAGACGAAGAAGAAGAAGATGAAGACTCGAATTTGTAGTATTTATCCACAGCAACCGAAACATCCCAAGTGCAACTCATTCCTTTAGGTATGGTGACAAGGTCCCCTGCTCCAAACTCAACCAGTTCTGATGATGATGATGATGATGATGACTCTGACCCTTTTGGATATGCTTTCACTTTCCCTCTTACCAAATAACATGTCTCTTCTGCATCAAATTTCAACTGATATTTTCCAGGCGAACAACCCCATCTTCATAAAAACACAAAAAAAAATCTCAATATATACATATACTTGTATATATATATGTGTATATAAACTGTATGAGAGAGAGAAGAGAAGAGTAGAGAGGCTTACTTGGGCCAACACTTGATATTCAACTCGGAAAGCTTGGCTTCAGAAGGGTTATTCTCAACTATGATTCTTAAGGAGGATGAGTTTGAGTTAGCCATGATAAAACAATTAATATCTATATATGTATATATATATATTGATTATTATATATGTTATTTTAGCTACATATATACATATATATGTATAGATGTTTTAGAAGTAAAGGGAATCTTGTAAATGGAAGAAGAAGAAGGATAAGAGATACACATATATATATAGAGACGAGTGTTTGGATGGGAAGGTTTGTCTTTAATTTCATCATTATTACTCTTTTGACTTATTATATTTCACCATATGTCACACTCACCTATTATAATACTTTAATTGTGATTATTATGTGTTACTCATTAACATTATACTTACCACATCTTTTTGTATTAATATATTGGGAAATTTTAGAATAGAGACACTTTTAACTCTTATAGGTAGAGTTTTTTTTTTTCTTCTGGTTTTTTGTACGTGAAAAAATTATAACTCAATTTTTTTTTATATAATGCATATTGTAAGTACGACAGGCTTCTTACCAGTTTAAATTTTTTTTTGAATAATTTATAGTACCGAAAAATTAGGCTATGTTTGGTAAGAAGAATGGATGGAGAGGATAGTTGTTCTCTTTTATGTTGTTTGGTATTAGAAATGAAGTTAGAAGGATGGAGAATAAATTAATTATTAAAAAATTAGCATTTTATCTATTTAATATAAATATTTATTATTTTTTAAAAGGTTATATACGACATTTTATATATTATTTTTTGTCTTTTTTTTTATCCCTCCATTTTTGACATCTCTCATCTCCCTTCCTTTCTCCCTCTTGCCAAACAAAAAAATTAAACCTCTGCTCCCTTCACCCCTCTCCATCCAGTCATCTCTCCTCCCTACCAAACATGGTATTAGAGTTTATTAGCCAGTTGCAGATGTGCTTATTTTTTTTTATAAGCGTGTAAACATATTGTTTTAACTTTGATTTAAGTACAAAAAATTATTCATAATTTCTTGAAAACTAATAAGATGTCTGTTATAACTACAATCTATATTATATACAAAAGTTAAGATTATAATTTCTCTAAATGTCTAGTAAGGGTTAAAATGACACCCCAAATTTAGTAAAAGCAATTAATATTTTTTTTTAGAAAAAGGAATGGGTAAATATAATAAGAGTTATCTCTTTTCATTACTAGATAGTACTGTATATATATCACTATATTCATGTTGGCACTTTATAACAAAACATATATTTATTGTATTTAATTTCTAAATTTAATATTTAGTAACGTGTTATATTTATAATTAATATACTCATATATATATATTTTGGGGGTGGTGCTAAAATAAAAATAAAATAATGAAACCAATATGGGTTTAATTGTGTCCAAAGAGGATTCAATTTCACATGTAGAGAGAGATTTGATCTGATCTGATAATTGCTTCGGTCAAAGGCTAGGGTTGACCATGTATGCCACCTGACAGTTGACACGTGGTGAAATGTGATTGCATATTCGTATCCATGTTTGACTGGGGAATCATAATCTTGAAGATGCCGACATGGCACTGTCGGACAATTTTGATGTTTGGATCCATTCCATTATTTTTTATTTTTTAAAAAATCTTGTTGTTCTTTTTTTCTAATACGTGTACACATTTATTTATCAGTATCTCAAATAAAAAAAAAATTATTATTTGTATATTTTTCGTAACACCTTCCATTCCTACTCAACCATGGACTTTTGCACGATCATAAATTGGTACAAGAGAAATTATAATAAATGACTCAAAATAATGACACAGAAGACAAAAGTAATGGCATGACGAAGCTAATATCTTCATTTTTAAAATTGTAGAAAAATAACCATTTTATATTGTTGATTACCTAAATTATTATTTTGCACCAAGACCCAAGTGAATACTATGGTTTACCTAAGGCTAAAGAGGGTAAAGGTAAATATGGAATTTCGCTATATTAATTTGTTGTATTGGACCGTTAGTTGATTTTTTTTTAAAACTAGGACATTTATCTAAATAATGGTTGATTTGGGGGATATTTTGCTCGTTGTCCCATTGGTACAATTACTTGTTTGTAGTGTCAGGCCTCAGTGATAGTGGACCCTATACAAAATTTATCAATTTTAAAAATTTATATATAAAATAATATTTTTCAAAATTTTTGGAGTATTTGTACATGTAAAAAAATAGTATTTTTCAAAATAATTGAGCCTTATTATGTGGGGGCCCTAGGCACAGGCCTAGCCTGCCTATGCCTAGGGTCGGATCTGCATGTTCGGATCTTATATTTTGTAAAATTGTTCAAATATAACCCTAAACTCAATTTGGTTAAATTTTTCTGAACTAAAATTACAAATAATTCAACAAACTAACAATTCAAAACAAAAATAAAATAATTATGTAAAACTGTATTATTATATTCAATTTTTTCGTTGTCAAACTAAACACTACGTACAAAAAAAAAAGGAATATGTACAAACAATAATGAGATTAAATACGTAGTCTAAAAGGATATAAATTCAATTTAGAAATGTTGTTGTACTCTCTCTATATATATATTTTCTATGTTCACATGTTCTTATCATTAATTGTTTACTTGTTCATTGAATTGTCCATAGTCTTAAAACGACAACACAATGTTTTGTACGACACGTGTGGAGAGAGAACCTACACAAAAAACAATATTCCAACTACGTACAACTTTGTTCTAATATGAGTTGTTAGTTATAGCTAGATACTCATTTTTCTAATTAATTAATTGGGTTTTTTTTCTTAAATATATATTCTATGTTTTTTTTTACTATTTTAAAAAAAAATTCTTTTAATTTTGCTGACTCAAATTTTTAAAAAATATCATTTTAAAGTTTCATAATTACAAAAATAACTAAAAATTAACTTAACAACAATTCACTACATCAACTCAAAATAAACTAAAAAAGTAATCTGAAAACAATACAAAGATCAATACTTGTGAACAACTAAACATCAATCAAAAAAACACCTAAATTTTACTAAAACAACACAAATAACAAAAAAAAAAGGTGAAATCGTAAAAAATGTAAAAAAATTTCCTAAAATAAAAAAAAAACTTTGTTAGAGCGTAAAAAAATAATTTTTTAAGCAAAATCAAGTGTTTTTTTTGTTTGTAAATTTCTCTTAATTAATCGGTTGGTTGATCAAGTGTTTGTTTTGCATGCTTTGAAAGTATTTTTAGAGCTTAAATGTTATTTTGGAGAGTGAAAGTATTTTTTGTGATTGGAAATTCTTATAAGAAAACACAAGTTGTTTTAAGTTTGAATGAAATTTCCAGTTTTATTTATTTTTTATAATAGTTTCCCTATTGTATATCCTTATTCTAACCACACACAAAAATTAATTACATTAAAACATATATTTTTTTTTTAATTTAAAAGGTATTTTAAAAATAGATTATCCAAATAGGAATTAAAAAAACTATTTTTTATTTTTTTTAATAAAAATCTGAAAAAACAGAATGTGTTTTCATAAATTGTTTAATTCATCTTTACCGAACATGTTTTCTTATTTTTTTTTCAAATTTTTATTAAAAAAAATAAAAAATAATTTTTTTAATAGTTACCGAACATGCACAATTATCTAGAAGTAGAAGTAAAAACTATTTACAACAAGCTCTAAGAAGAGGCACTATTAATTAATTAGTTTAATAATATGCTTTTTCCAATTACTTAGCCTATCCGGCCAAGAATTTTAGGTTATATATAATTAGAATAATATGCATCGTCCATTAATTTTTGCTTTATTTGTTTTTAGTATTATTATAATTTAGAAACTTTTATCCTTTAGATTTCTTTGTTTAAAATAATTAAAGTTCATGTAAAGCAATAATAGAAGCATGTGGTTTTGTGGTTAGTAAGATTGTTTACTTTTATAAAAAAAAAATAGTAAATGGCGGCTTAAAAACTTAATATTTTTAAAATGTTACATTTTTATACTTAATTTTTGTTTACGGTAAATATACTCAATGTCTTCAAAATGTTACATTCTTATACTTAAACTTTTTTTTTTGCGGTAAATATACCTAATACTTTTAAAATGTTGTACTTCTATACCTATTTTTTAAATTATTTTGAGGAATAATAAGAAAGTGAAGGAAAAATATAGGATTTTAGTTAAATTTAAAGTTTTAATTATTTTCAATTTCAAAATAATAAAAAAAATTAAGATTAGTAAAATTAATCAAAATAATTAAACTTATATTTTTTCTTTAGTTTTTTTATAAAAAAAACTTATATTTTCAATTGATGAAAATATATAAATTTTTAATTATTTTAAATCATTTTTATTAATTTTAATAAAATATTTATTAATGTTTAATTTAAAATAGTTATTTTGAGAAAGAATAATAAAGAGAAAATAATTTAAAATTTAAAAAATAATTAAAATCCTATATTTTTCCTTCACTTTTTTATTATTTATCAAAATAATAAAAAAATAAGTATAAAAGTGCAACATTTTAAAAACATTGAGTATATTTACCAAGTATAAAACTGTAATATTTTGAAGACATTAAGTATATTTACAGCAAAAAAAAAGATTGAATATAAAAATACAACTTTTTGAAAATATTGAGTATTTTAGCCGCTATTTACTCAAAAAAAAAAAAAAAAGTATTTATTATGTTTATTATGATGTGTATATTATGTGTTTTTTAAATATAAATTATTTTCCTATCTATTAATTTTCACGAGTATATAATTAAAGCTGTCAGCTCAATTATTATTATAAGTTGGCCACAATTTAAGAATATACTACTCTATGTATATATAAATGTATGTGGAAAATTTTGGGTGCACCCCTAAAAAAAAAACACACCAGAACACTTTTTATTTAGTTTTTGTTTCGTGAAGTATTTTTGGCTCAATTTTTTTACGGTAGTGTATATTGTAGTTATTTATAGTATCTTTCAAATTTTTATTAAATTATGAATAATTTACAGTGCCGAAAAATAAAGTTCAAATAATTTATTGCACTCGTGACTGTTTTTTTATGTGCGTGGAAAGTAGCTTATTTGAATATTGTTTTCGGCACTATAAATTATTCGTAATTTCCTAAAAATTTGCAAAATACTCTAAATAACTACAATATATACGGTCATAAAAAAAAATTGACCGAACATAATTTTCGAGCCAAAAACTGGAGAAGGAGTCCTTTTTGGGGGTGCACCTAATAACTGTCCAATATATATATATAAATATTCAAAAGAGAAATAGTAAACTGTTGAAAATATTTATCTTCACATAAACATTATTTTCAATTTGATTAAATACATACTAATTAAGCACGTTTAAACCAATTATTTCTTCTTGCCTTGATCAACAAAGTCAATTTAATCCCAAAATATATCTCTTTAATTATTATTAGTTGTGAAAGCTGGATGATTTCATTTTATAAGCAAAAATATAAGAGAATAATTCAACTATAGAGAATGATTAGAAGTAGTCAATTTGAGCTCTAATTAAATAAAGTTATAATATTTTTATTATATATATAGAGTAGATATATATTAGGATTTTATTTTATTTTCTTCAACCTTTAGTATACATTATAATATACATATAGTACACACATACATATAAACAGAGGCAAATTCATAAAAAAAAAAAAATTAGGCTATGAATAATCATGAATTACAACAAAAACAACACACAGAAATGGTATATGCACTATTAATTTCAACTTATAAAACAAAAAGATTATTCAAGTAGTAATCCCCACTTGAAAATAATAATAATAATGTCATTATATATAATTTTTTACTATATATATATAAGTGTTCCTAATATTATGTTTATTATTAATAATATCTCTTCAATTTTAATATTGTAGGACGGTATTAAAAATGTGTGAATATAGTATAATAGTATACAATAAAGTTAGTCACCTAACGAAACATATACATACGTACAGCTAAGATATTAGTTTAACTTAGTGTTACGAACATGCATGTGTTACACATTTTATATTTACTAAAATTAATAATATGTACATATATAAGTCCCCATCGATATATATATATAAATATACTAGATACAAAAAACATGCATATTGCACGTTTGTTTAGTTTTATTTATAAAATTTATTAACTATTTTTATTAAATTTATATTAATGTCATATAAATTTTAAAATAAATATCATATTTTAATTAAATAATTTCTTTATTTTTGTTTATGTTTATGTTTGTTCTAGTTTTTGTATTTGGGAGTGACAACAAGAGATTATATATGATATGTTTAATGTAATATTAAATATTATATATGGATTTTAAATTTAAGTTTATAGCTAGTTTGTTAAAAAAAGCAATTTGTTGCTAATTCATAATATATTATATTATATGTTTAATATGACATTATTAAATTAAGTTTAAGTTTAATTAAATTTTATTTAAGTTATAAAAGTATGATTTTATTATTTTTAAATAATTATCATTGTAAAATATCTCAAAAATATTATATTTTAATTTGTTTAATTATTTATTATTTTAAAATAATTATCATGGTAAAATATCTCAAAAATATCATATTTTAATTTGTTTAATTATTATTATTTTTAAATAATTATCATTGTAAAATATCTCAAAAATATTCTATTTTAATTTTTTAATCATTTATTTTATTTAAGTTTAAGCGTTTAGAAACTATAGTTAAATATAAGAATATTCTGTTAAAATTAACCTTAAAAAAATAATAAACCGTTAAAAATAAGAATTTTCGTTATCTACATACTTATTATATAGAAGAGATATACACATTTTATATATTGTTATTACTATTAAGTTTCACATATTTTATATTAAGTTTAGTTTAACTAAAATATATAAGAATTGATATTTACTTGCACCAGTTATTTAAAGCATCCTCCAAAATTAAAAAAAAAAATTGAATAATTTATAATACTGGAAATAAGGTTCAAACAGATAGTGTCATGCATGACTATTTTTTTATGCGCGTGAAAAACAACATGTTTGAATCTTATTTTTGACACTGTAAATTATTATTTTTTTTTTAAATTACAGGATTCTTTAAATAACTACAACATACATGATAAAAAAAATAATAATAATAAGACTGTGGTTCTTATGCATATACATGATGGCATTTTATTTAAATGTAATTAATTAATGTTTATAATGATTTTTTGTAATGTGGCTAGTGTAATATTATGATATGTTAACTTCCCCGCATCAAAAGCATTAAGAAAAAGAAAAAGATTGAAAAAATGTAATAATTACTTAAATTAAATTGAATGAAAAAGGTGTGATTCAATGCATGCATGCATGCACAAATATGATTTCATTGGTCAAAATCTCTTTTTCTTGAATGGATTGTAACTATTCATGATAGAATCATGGCTCTAGAGACTTCTAAAAATATAAAGGAAAATCGATGTTTTTGGTCATGTTGATTTTGTCGAGCACTACCATTAGTAAAAGTAATGATTTATGAGTTGCCTTTAATTTAGGGGTTTGTATATTTACTTTTCAACTTTAGTGATCTAAGATATCCCTTTTATTTTTTAATCATAAGAGACAAAAAGTTAGTGATATTTGCACATAATATAATTTTTTTCAACTAACTATATTTAGGGTTTATAGTTTTTTGAACTTATTGTTTTATTTCATTATTTATTTGGACTTTGTATTTTGATAAATTTTTTTAGACTATATATTTTGCAAAATTGTTCAAATAGACTCCTAAATTCAATTTTGATGAAGACAAAATTGAATATAACAACACATTTGTTCGACAAAATAATTATGTGTTTTTTTTTTTAAATTGTTAATTTGGTGAACTATTTGTAATTTTAGCTCAGAAAACTTTGAAAATCTACAACTATAGCATTGTAAGAGAGGTGTATTTTTTTTTATTGGAATAGATTGTATCTTATTCATATTGAAATAGAAAGAGATTATCAATTTGAGGGGAGATTTTTTCTATACAACTCTTATACTTATTTTCGACACAGTGACGTGGAAATTGATGTGATTAAATTACTCCAATTGGGACACATTGAATGAATTGATCGCCATATATGCATGAGCCCGGTCGCCATACTTTTAATTGTTTAATGGAAAATGTGCAATAGTATGCAAATAGTGCTGAGATTGGTTAAATATAATGGTTAAATTGTTTACACAACGTGCTGGAAAAAACTTAACAGTTTTCACTTAAGTTGAAGTGAAAATATAAGATTTTATAGTAGGCATCTATAATTGACTTTTATAGGTCTAAAGTGATGAAATGAGGTATCTAAGTATGTTTAAAAAGTTTGTGAGCATTTGGAGGCGTTTAAGGTCAATTTCGAGAAACCGAGCAGGTGACACATCACCTGCTAGTAGGCAACACATCGCCTAACATGTTCGTAAAGTCGTGTTTTAAGCTCCAAATGATGTGGTGAAAAGCTCTAATATCATTGGTTAGACTTAATGATGGTGCCTACACTGTAAATAAGGGTTATTAGAGTTGCAAAGTCTTGATCACACTTTACAACTCTTTATCTAACCCATCTCTCTAGCTCTCAAAGATCATAAGTTTTCTCCAAGAAACTCATCAATAATTCCTTGACTTGTTTTAAAAGACTTGTTCAATCCCACTTCTCATTCCATCTTCGTAAATCTTCAAGCAACAAGACTTGGAATAGAGATGTTGGGCTGTGATACTCCTCGTGTATAGTCTTTAGATGTTCCCAAGTTTGAAGATTCAAATTGCTCAATTCAAATGTATTTCTCTAAATCCTAGCCTTTAATTGTGTTTAAATAGTTAGTACTAATGATTAAATATTTCTAAATTCATGTTATAATCATTTAATCACTTAATATTGATTTGCATTCATACTTTGAATAAGTTTCTTGATTAGCATCTAGGGTTTTTAATATTGAATTATTCATTGTTGATTTAGAAAATATAAAGTCATAAATTCGTAACAAATAGTTGGTACAAATGTCAATGACATTCTCATACTTTTTGGGAATAAACCATATCAGGATTAAGTGTTGTGATGTTCAACCTCACTATAAATACCAGAATATAAATCATAAATAGTTTGGAGACTACACTATATTCAAAAGTATCTTCTGTTCTATATTTAAAGCTCAACAAACCTCAAGAAACTTTGGTGACTTAAGTTCATTTAATCTTGGTGGTTACGAGTTTAACAATAGTAAAATAATTTAAGTGGACATAGCTTTTTAGTCACCGAATCACTATAAATTTTCTCTCTCTTATTTATTACTACATTACATATTCTCATAAGTTTAAGCACTATTAGTCTCGTCGTCGTAATTAATAGGGTATTTGACCAAAATGCGAGTCAATACTAACGAGATTAATTTCGTTGTCTTAAATGATAACAAAGTTGAATAATAGAATTCAAAAGATAACAAAACGATATTTAAAGAGATTTAGATAACATAATTTGATTGGAAAATTTCACGTCTTTCTTTATGCAAACCATGTGTTCAAGAAATTGGCTCAAACAAGGCTTTTATCACTCTTTACTACGACTCTCTGAGTAAGGAGGGTCTCTACGATTTGGGCATTTTACTATGAGGCCCAATATGAATATATACTCCAATACAAGTTGGGCCGACTCATTGTCTATTCAGCCCAAAATGAGAATGTACTCACAATATAGGGCCCATAAGTGAGCCCACCATATGGGTGTCCCTGACAATTACTATAAAAAGTGCCAGCTGTCGCCTTCTCCTCAAAACCAACCACGTGCGTTTTTATCTCAATACTTTAATTCAAGAAAATCCTGGCACGTTGATACGACTTACTTTTAGTCAACTCCAGAGTTATCTTGGATCCAACAGCCCACGTTTATCCACCTCATTTTTATTTAATTTTTTACTTTTTTATCTTAATATTATGAATATGATTATCCACCTCCAAGCCTAACTCTCCCAAATCGGACCAGTACTCACTCATTTTTTTTTTCCTCTTTGCTCATTTTTGTGGTTCTCCCAAGCTCGTATCCATGGCTACTCAAGGTCAAGTAATCACCTGCAAAGGTACTACTACAGATATCACTCCACTCTCTGTGTTTTTTTTTTTTTTTTGATTATGTGTTTTGGTCGAAATCTGAAATGGTTTTATGGTGAAATTTTTGAAGCGGCGGTGGCCTGGGAACCCAACAAGCCCTTGGTGATCGAAGACGTTCAGGTGGCTCCGCCGCAAGCCGGAGAGGTCCGGATCAAGATTCTCTTCACTGCTCTCTGCCACACCGATGCTTATACTTGGGGCGGCAAGGTTTGGATTTTTTCACATTTCTGTAGCTTTCTCATATTTTTTTATTCGTCAATTTTATTTTATGTTGTTTGTAGCGTAATATAAATTGATTTATACTTGTTTTTAGTATTATTATAGTGATGAATGCTTATATTATATAATTAAAAATTTAATCTTTAATTATAGTGACACAGCTCATTAGTTCGGTGATGACTCTTAACTATTTTGGAATGTATACTGAGTATGACGATACCCATTTGACTGATTGTTTATATTTTCTTCATATTCAACTTATCTATTACTCCCTTGGGGTGCTATATATATATATATACTGCTATGTATATATATGTGTGTGTGTGTGTGTGTGTGACAATAATCCTATTTTAAAATTTCATAAAAGTGCATGATGATGGGCTACCACATTCTTTTTTTAAATGTTGTGTTATGTTAAATCATAAGGTTTAACACAGATTACACTTTATTTACCTTTCAGGATCCTGAAGGTCTCTTTCCATGTATTCTTGGTCATGAGGCTGCAGGGTATGTAAACCATGTGTATTCATTGTTGGTATTGAAATTTTCCATTGATTTTGTTTGATGAGTGGAAAGAGTTTGGGTGACTTTGACGCAGGATTGTGGAGAGTGTTGGTGAAGGTGTAACTGAAGTTCAGCCTGGAGACCATGTCATCCCTTGTTACCAGGCAGAATGCCGGGAATGCAAGTTCTGCAAATCAGGGAAGACAAATCTATGTGGCAAGGTCCGTATGGCCACTGGAGCAGGAGTCATGATGAATGACCGCAAAAGCCGTTTCTCTATAAATGGAAAACCGATATTTCACTTCATGGGTACCTCAACATTTAGTCAGTACACCGTTGTTCACGATGTTAGTGTTGCAAAGATTAATCCACAAGCTCCTTTAGATAAAGTATGCCTTCTTGGATGTGGTGTTCCTACTGGTTAGGCTTTCTTGTCCTTACTTTACTAACCTGTGTTATTTTACCGGATCAATGCCTTCTATGTTTTATGGAAACATTTGATTTTTGGCTCTTGTATGAATGGAAGATTTGATTCATCTATCATTGTGCTTACCCAAATTTATTGTTATGTATGTCTCATCTTTTAGGTCTTGGAGCTGTTTGGAACACTGCAAAAGTAGAGCCAGGTTCCATTGTTGCTATTTTTGGTCTTGGGACTGTTGGTCTCGCTGTAAGTTTTCTTGTTTGGCCTTTTGGATCATTTTCTTCTGATGAATACTTACATTTTAGTTTTACTCAGTTTGATCACAACTTGACAGGTTGCAGAGGGTGCAAAAGCCGCTGGTGCTTCACGAGTAATTGGCGTAGATATCGACAGCAAGAAGTATGACACAGGTATTGCTTGAGGTCATCCATAGCTCATGAGTTTGATGTAGAGAGAAAAAAAAAATATGGAAAAACTTTGGAACATGAATTGCTTGAAAGTGCATTCATCATTTTGCACAATGATCCTTGTAGTTTTGATTATCTACTAAATTGTTGTCGTAGCTACTTAGATCACATAGCTTTCCACATAATATCCATCTGCTCTAGTGAATTATTGAAAATGACTTGATGTTTGAGTTGTTATTTGCAGCGAAGAATTTTGGAGTTACAGAATTTGTGAATCCAAAGGAACACGATAAACCAATTCAACAGGTCCTTGTTGATCTCACAGATGGAGGTGTTGATTACAGCTTTGAATGCATTGGAAATGTCTCAGTGATGCGAGCTGCTTTGGAATGCTGCCACAAGGTGAGTGCTACCTGAACATGGTGGCTTGAATTATGCTGAAGTGGAACGCTTCTCACTTTTTATGTTTTTTTTCTTTAAAATTAACCTTTCAGGGTTGGGGAACATCGGTTATTGTGGGTGTAGCAGCATCTGGGCAGGAGATATCAACTCGACCTTTTCAGTTGGTGACTGGCCGTGTCTGGAAGGGAACAGCCTTTGGGGGCTTCAAGAGTCGTTCACAGGTGCCTTGGCTTGTTGAAAAGTACTTGAAAAAGGTAAACACTTGGGCAAATGTGAAGACACCGGTTCTTCTTCGCCTCAAGTTCCATATTAAAAGGTTACTTTCATCCTTTAATTGCAGGAAATCAAGGTTGATGAGTACATTACTCACAATATGACACTCGGGGAGATTAACGAGGCGTTTCATCTGATGCATGAAGGAGGATGCCTCAGGTGTGTGCTTTCACTGGATTAATCAAGTGTTTCGCCAGAGGCCTATTTTGCAAGTCTCTCGAGGCATCAAGCTCTGTCTTTGCCTTTTCTCTATATTCCCCCTTTGTCTTCTTCTTTTTCTCCCTTTATGATGATAAAGTTGAATAACTTGGGAGAGTGTGTAGTGCTGTGTTTAACTTACCTTCTTTTCCCTCTTGTGGTAAATCAAGCTAAAATAACATCGTAAGTGGACATTGTGCTGTTATTTCCTTTGCCTTCTCATCTGCTCAAATGATTAGGGTTATTGGTGTTGTGATCTTCAGTTTTGTCTTGTTTATTTCTCTGTCAAAATTTGCGTGATTACACACACACATTCATATATACATTGCAAACTAAGATGCTCCTTATCGAGATCACAAGTTATGGTCAGTTTTCAAGTATATGAGGCAACATTTTTTAGGTCTAAATTTAGTGAAAGTTGAGGTCTTTATTGACAGGTCTAATTCAGATTTCAGCATATATATAATAATTATCCAAATTGAATATTTGAATATTTTATCCAAAAATAAAACTAACATTCAAATGTACAAATAATAGGGTGGTTGATTCAGACAATTTGATTGTTTGATAACTAAGGTAAAAAAAAAAGTATTGTGAATTTAGAAATTTCCTACTTGAAAAGCTACTCAAGAGTATCAAATATGGCTATGTTTTTAACTTTTTAGCTTTTAAGCAAAAATGTGTAGAATATATTGCATAAAAAGTAAAATGGGAAGTTTTCATATTTATGGGATATTTTTTATACTGTTTACAGGGTGAAAAAATGTACAATTACAGGAATTATGTCCAATATAAGACACAAATTCCATATTTTACCTGCAAAATTTATACCAAACAAACCTTATTAAATATGCAAAAGTTATACCAAACAAACTGAAATGAGATGCATCCAGCATCTCTATTCCATATTCTCCAATTACTTTTTCATAGGCTCGATTGTAACGAGAGAAATGATAAAGGTACATTTGATGGTGATGGTGGCAGCTACGATGGATGTGATGGATACAGAAGGGCTCCACATGATGGAAAATAGCCCTTATTAGGCGAACTCCAATAGAGATATGACTTAAATTGTCACATCAAAATTTAACCAATCAAACAAAAGAAAAAAAAAAAATTGAAGGCAACTTTGCCATATTTCAACACAAATTAACCTCTCTACATCAGTTTTTATTTTCCACCTTAGACCACCTCTGACAAGGCATTAGGCAAGGCAACTCCTGTTGGAGTTGGCCTTAGAGGCGGGCTAGGCCCACACATAGGGCACCCATCCCAAGTATACATATTTATGATAAATATCTATTTTCTCTTCTTATTAAAATACCATTATACTCACAAATATCGAAATGAATCAAAGACAATAATTGAATATTTCATTCAACGTTTCTTTGTTATCTTAGCTTGTATGCGAATTTTACTCTTATCGTGTTTAACATCTTTACAATTAATCAAATCTCGTCAAACATCACAATTATCATATTGATCACGTCAAACATCACAATTATCAACAATATGAGCAGAATTCACAATTTAATTATCAATACTAAGTTTGTACATGTTATCACAATGATATCATTTTCCTAAAAAGACCCCATTCTTTGATACAATATAATTATTGTCCACGAATACAATTTTCAACCCATTCTTGCACATAAGACTAGTGGATATAAGTTTCTTTCTAATTTTGGATACATGGAAAATATTGTTTAAAGTGACTTTCTTTCCAAAAGTAAAGTTGAAATCCATAATTTCTTTTCCAATCACCTTTGCAGTGTCATGATTCTTCATGAAGATTGATTATCTATCATTCTCCACTTTGTAAGATGAGAATGATTAGGGCCTAAAAATGCATATTTATTGATTTTAATGGTCAAAATAAATTAAGTTTAATTAATATTTTCATGGAATTAATATAATTTATTTTATAAATGAAAATATTTTATTATGATTTAATTTATTGTTATTTTGTAGGAATAAAAGTGCATTTTGGCATAAAGAAAAAGAAAGAAGAAATAAAGAGATAAATATGAAAATTAATTAAAAAGTGGCATTCTTGAAACCCAAAATTCGGCCCAAAGACCCAAGCTCGCCAGTCTCCTTTCACCCCCAGCGCGCCACCTGGCGTCTTCTCCGCGCGACACTTGTCCGCATCCTCCCCAGCCTAGCCTCCTGAAGCTCCGCACGACCCGGTTGGCGACCCACGGCCCAGACCCGACGACCCGCACTTGACCCGCGAGCCATCCCAGCTTCTCCAGCCCGGTCAACCAAGAAATTTCCCTCAACCTTGTAGCGTCCACGTGGCGCACTCCCATTGGTTGGGAATGGGTCAAAGTCTCCTTTGCCACAACGACCCATGAGCCCAATCTTTTAAGTACTTTGGGCCTTGAACTTCCCATTTTGAGCTTTAAAACTCATCTTTTTTTGGTGTTTTAGAAAAATAACATATTGACCATGCACCAAAATAACTAAGTTAATATTTATAATAAGATTTGATTTTTTAAAATCATATTTTATTATTAATATTTCAGATTTATTTTGTAAACCTCATTTTGTTGTTTAATTTCTTTTTAGTCATTTTCTCTCTCTATAAATATGGACTCTCATTTCACATTTTGAATGTAATTTTTAGGTAGCAAAACTCTACCAAATTTTAGTCTCATTTCTCATATTTTCTCTCTAGAATTTAATAAGAATGTCTAGTATAATAGGCTAACATTCTTAGGAAGGTTATGATGATCATATATGCGCTATGACTTTGTTTGATATTTTTTATTCATCATGTACTTAAAGTTTATATATTTGAGTGATTTATTTTCTTTCATCTCTATTTCCTCGTCTTGTTATTTATATTTATGTTTACTAATAGTATATAGATTTTGTCAAACAATTTTTATGTATTATCAAATTAGTGAAAAATAATATAGATACTATCTTTATCATTTTCTCCATCTCATTCATATATATTTACTTTTACTAAATCTATATAGAATTAGTCATGCTCTTTTTATGTATTTTATAAATAGTAAAAGTAATATTTGTGTTAGGTTTTATGTCCAATCTTTTATTGCATTATTGCCAATGGTATAATGTCATTTTTTGATTTCTCATCAAATTTAACTCATCTTTCCATGGTAAAGAATAATAATCACTTGAATACATTTTTGTGAAATATACTTATGCTTTAATATTAAATCTTCCAAATGAATAGTTGGGATGTGAACTATCCATTTGAGTAATTTTTGTGAATCGAATATCCAAATAAATAAGTATGCATATTGGTGACCCTTGATCATTCCTATTTGTTACCTATTGTTATTACACTTTAGTCTATCTTTATTTCTAATCTTTAAATCTCAAAAACAACAAAAATATCACTTGTTCTATTTTCCTCATATTTTTTATCTCTAAACTTTATTTATTGATTAACTTTATTTCTTTGTCTCCTTATGGAATCGACCGTCCGATCTATACTACAACCACCGCTTAGTGGATACACGTTTTGGATGTTAAACAGAGAACAAGTTCTTATCATTATAAACATTGATTGTAGCATTGGAATCGAGCCACCAATCAGACGAATTAGTCGTTGCCATGTTAGTTTCGGTGATCATGCCAATTTGCATTTCCATCACCATTGCTGCACACTTTGATTTACACGTTTAATACCAACATGAGCTTATTCCAATAGCCATTCCAACTTTGTGGTAATTTTGTAATGACAACCCCTACTAGGAATGCTTTAGAGATCTCAACTTTTAATTCTTTAAGTTAAGTAACAATAACTTGCAATTCATGCATTTGCTCAAGAACAAACTTTGCATCTACCATGGCAAACTCTAAAATGTTCACAATAAGGAATTTATCCATACCTTCTTTCTCCGTTTTGTATTTTTACTCTAAAGCATTCCAAATCTCTATCGGAGAATACATGGCGTTGTAGAGATCATACATACGATTAGATAGATTATTGAGAATGTATTTATGACACATAACTTGATCCTCTTGCCTTTTTTTGCCATTCCGCGTTTAGATCATCATTGTCTTTGTTGGTTGGTTTGGGAAATGGAGGAAGATTTGGATCCAACATATAAGAAATCTTCAAAATAGTGAGTAAAAAGAACAATTTCCCTTCCAACAAGTGAAAATTGTCTCGCCAAAGTGAAATTTCCAACTTCCACGAATATGATTGTAAAGTCCTAAGATTTGCTAACTTATTAAGCCATATATTTTTCCAATTATATGCTTATTTTTGAAAGTATATATATGGTATAATTGGTGTATGTTATATTATTTTATAATATAATGTAATATTATATTATATTACAATATAATGTTTTAGATTAAATAAATGTGTTACACCCATATTTCGAGCCATAAGATTTGTGATCTCGAAGGCTGGATTCGTTAGAAATGGGCTCGTAATGTCTGGAACACGTGTCCGCAACCTAGGCACCGAGCCTGCGAAGCAGAGACAACTTCGAAGATGGTAGCCTCGAAGCCATTACAAGCTCGAAAGACAGACACCAGAGCACGTCTGATCTCGGATGGCCTCGGATCAGGGGCTCCGAGCCTGATATAAGTATGAGCTCGAAGTCGCATGACCTCCGGGAAATGTCATAGCTCGAAGGCCAGTAAGAGACCTGGGTGGTAACACCATTGATAATGTAGATTGATAACTTTGAATAACCTAGTGAGTCATTTTGGAGAGACGCGGTCTACATTGATTGCTGTAAATCCCCTATAATCAAGGGATATTTATTATTCAGTTATACGCCCCTGATCTTCAGGGGACGTTTCCTTGTGTATAGGATTACAGGCTTTTAATGCCATTAAATTTATTTGCATATACATAATAACTTCCCGAAATGTGTGGGAGAGTATTCTGAGAACCTCCTCTATAAATAGAGAGGTCATGCACCATTGTAGAGGACAGAATTTTTGTGATCTTGAGAGAAACTCTGGAGAATTCATTCTTAAAGAATTTCCAGAAATCATCTTAAGTTTTAATAACAAAGACTCGTGGACTGGGCTGAGTTAACTGCTGAACCACGTAAAAAATCCCATTTGTGTTATCATATTCTTCTTGGCCATAACCAATTATTGTTTTCGTGCTCTTATTTCACTGTTGACGAAAAACGGCGTCAACAAAATGTGACAAAGAGTGTCACATATTGTAACATATAATAGAGAGTTACAATATTTAGATATATGGGATATATCCAAATAATGTAACATATTTGGTCTTACAAATTTGTAACTTCCAAATATTACCCTTTATTGTGTAAATTTGTTGTTACACAATATTGAGATGAATTTCATAAAGCCATATGTGATATGACTGTTAGAGATATGATTTTAACCCCAATAATGTGTTTTGGGAGTTACAAAATCATTTGGGAGGGTTTGGAACCGTTTGTAAAAACAGCACATTTTTTGTGCTGAAATTGGTCGGTGGCCGCGACCACTGAATGTTGGTGGCCGCGGCCTGTGGGACAGAGACTAGTGACTGCGGCCACAGGCCAAAAACTGACAAATTTTTCAGTTTTTTCAATCTTTGTTGAACGGCTCAAAAAACCCAAATAACTCCCAAATCTCATTTTTTTTAATTCCATATTAATCCAATTAAACATTGGTAACAGCCATGGGGGTTGATGGAATTTGAAATTCAAAAGGTGTCTCTAAACTCTATAAATAGGAGCCTATAACTCACTTGTAAGACACAACATTTATATCCATTAGAGCACTTGGCTAGAAACACCTTGAGGCTTGATAATTCCAGAAAGCATTTCCTATAATCTGTGAGAGATCCCTTAGTGCTTGAGTTAGGGGGAAATATGCTTTTGGACAAAGGTTTCAAACCTTATTCAAGTTGGTGATCCCCAACACTCTTCACTTTGGTAGTGTGAGTGAGAGTTGTTTCTTTGTTCTTTCTTTCTACTCTATTTCTCTTCATCTTCATATTCTTCTCTTTTGTTTATTTGTATTTCTTGTTTTGAGTTGTAATCTTCTTTTCTTTATTTCAAACACTTTTACTTTATTTGTAATATTTTGCTTTGAGTTGTATTTTCATTATTCTATTCTTCTTCTATTCTTCTTGTTCTTTAGTTTATTTGTATTTTTCAGTTATAGAGTTGTAACTCTTTTTAATCAATCATTATTTATTTGTAATATATTGCATAGAGTTGTAATATTATTATCAATTTCCATTGAGGTAAAACATTTTTTCCTAACATTCAAAAGCTTAACCCCTTTTTGTTTCAATAAAAGGGGAGACCATCAAAATCATGAACCAAGACCTAGTGAGATTGGATAGGTTTGATGGATCCAATTTTACGAGGTGGCAAGACAAGGTGAGGTTTCTTTTAACCACTCTCAAAATCGCCTACATCCTTGAGTCTTCCTTGGCTCCTCTAGCCGAGCCATCCGACAAAGACACTCCCGAGGAGGTGGAGAAGAGAAGGAATAGGGAGGAGGACAATCTCCTTTGTAGGGGTCATATCCTCAATGCCCTATCCAACAGGCTCTATGACCTCTACACCGAGACCAAATCGGCCAATGAGATATGGGATGTACTTGAGAAAAAGTTTAAGGAGGAAGAGGAAGGTACCAAATTTTTTTTGATATCTCAATACTTCGATTTCAAATTTTTTGGTGATAAACCTATTCTTCCTCAAATTCATGAATTGCAAATAATTGTTAACAAATTGAAAGTACTAAAGATTGAGCTTCCCGAGGCCTTTCAAGTTGGTGCTATAGTTGCTAAATTACCACCAACTTGGAAGAGCTATAGGAAAAGAATCCTTCATAAAAATGAGGATTATTCTTTGGAGGAGATCCAAAAACATATTCGAATCGAAGAGGAATCGATATGTAGAGATAAACTCGTGGAGGGGTCTAATGGAGAGACTTCCAAAGCAAATGCGGTGTCACAACCAAAACATCCCAAAAACAAAGGGAAAAAGGGTAACGAGAAACTTTTGGGTCCTGTTATACCCAAAAAATAGGAAGATGCATCCTAGGAGACTAAGGGGAATGCATTCTAGGAGAGTTAAGGGGAATGGTCCTAGGAGACCCCAAGGAGGATGTGGTCCTAGGAGACCCCAAGGATGTGTGGGAGGCAAGCCTCCCAAGGTTTCCCAAGTGTTGGCTCGAACGTGTCCAAGGTAAGTGGCTAAGGAGGAGGAGTCTCATGCAAGAGGAAGGAGACTTAGATTTTTATAAGGAGAGCCTATACAATGTTCGATCGGATATGTTTGGGAGATGCTAAAGGAGAATGCCTTGACCTTGTCCAAGGTGAGATGTTATGGAGGAGGTTGCCTCAATGTTGTCCAAGGTGAGGTGCCAAGGAGGTTGCCCCAATGTTGTCAAGGTGAGGTGCCAAGGAGGTTGCCTCAGACCACCTTGGTCCGAGGAGAAGCCAAGGAGATTGGTTCAAGGAGGAACATGGCATGTTAGAGGAGAGTGCCATGTTAGAGGAGAGAAGTGCATGTCCTACCACCATGCACGTTCAACCCACAAAAACATGTCCTACCACCATGCATGTTCAACCAGCACTTGCATGGGTAGTGAGTAGGAGGTGGACCAACTAGCTAGAGGAGACTAAGTCAGACACAACTCCAACAACATACGCGGGAATCTCTCATTCTTCCCACAAATGGGGGGTTTGTTACATTTCGAATTTTGAATGTTTAAATGTAATAAAATATCCCTATCATAAGGGGATATCAGTTGAGGATCCCAGGCCTATAAATAGAGAGTTTATGGGATGAGAGAGGGGCTTCCTTCTGCTTCTTCTTTCTAGAGAGAGAAAATTGGGTCTGCCTATTCTAGAGAGAGAAAGTGCTGAAATAAGAGAGAATTCTTGTATTTTTCACAATCTGTACTGAAGAAACTCAGTTGGCTCAGTCCATCTGATCTTGAGTATAGGTCTATAAATCACAACTCTAAGTGGATTAGGCTATTACCGACAATCGGGGCTGAGCCACTATAAAAATCTCCTGTGTTATTTACTTTTCTTGTTTATACCGTCTGTTGTCGTTTTTATTTCTCTTGAAGGCTTGTCGTTATTGACGTTCTCACGTCGTTGGCTAAAAACACAGTCAACATTTTGGTGCTTTCATTGAGAGCCTGAAGAGAAGAACAGACGGTCCCTAAAGCAAGATGGCACCTAAGAACACCACTGCTGCTTCCAAGAGGACAAGCTCCTCTAAGGAGCCTGCTAGATCAGAAGGTCCTTGCCCACAATATCATGAGAATGAGCCTAGAGTCATGCTTGAGGACGTGACTCCAGGAGTTGAAGAGCTCCAAGAGACCATGGGGGCCTTCCAGGAGGAGATGGCACAATTCCACGCTAGGCAAGAGGCGTTTGCTGAAGAGATGGCCAGGCAGAGAGCTGCAAAAATGCGATATGGAGGCTAGAAGTGAGGAGCTCAGACAACAACAAGAGGAGGTCAACCGAAAACATCGTGAAGCAGCGCTTGCTTTGGAGGCAGCTACCAAGTTGGCCCAGGCCAATGCCCAAGCTGCAGCACGAGGGGCAACCACCCCAGAAGCAAGAACCACAGAAGCTGGTGGTAAGAACAATGATAGACCAAGGAGGGGTGGTAATAACCCACCTGGTGAGGGAGATGGAGTCCGATCGCACACTACCTCAACCCAAGGGGAGCACTCTAGAACCCCCTCCAGAAGTCACCGATCGGGCAGCAAGAAGACTCCACCTGGGCATGAGCAAAATAAAGCTCCTAGAGAGAAGAGGACCTCACAGTTCAAAGATGGGCATGGTAGGGATGAGGCTGATAGTCATCCCACCAGCCAATCCAAGGAAAAGGAGGGCCACAACCCACAAGGAGGAGAACACTGCCCAGAGCGTGCCAAGAAGCCTCCATTGCACCCCGACCAGCGGCGTAGCAGGAGAGAGGAAGTCCCACGTAGTAAGCCCGCTGGGAAATCGAAGAGTACGGTGTTTGATCGGGTAGGAGAGCATGCTTCTCAGAAGGATCTAAGGGACGTTATCACCAACAAGAGGAGGACCGTCCCGGTCGAAGGGCAAAATCTGGACCGTCCTACCAGTCAAGTAGAAATACTTGACGGTGGCGTACCAGATGGTAATGCCTGACCAGGCGGTCAAAACCTTGGAACCTCATCAGTTGCACCAGCTATCCAAGCCCAGCTTGACATGCTAGCAGCTGCAGTGCAAGGTTTGTCGAAGCGACCTTCCGAGATAGATCCAATAGACTACCGGAGTGGCAGCCCGTTCTCTGCTCGAATAAGAGCAGCCCAACCACCAGCAAAATACAAAGCACCGGTACTGCCAATTTATACCGAAAAGGCAGACCCGATAAGACATGTTGGAAAGTTTGAGGACCAGATGGAACTGCTCGGGGTGGGTGATGACTATCGGTGTAGAGTCTTCCCCACCACCTTGACGGACACTGCCCAGGAGTGGTATTGGAGGTTTAAACCAAACTCCATTACCTCTTGGGAGTCATTCAGGAAGGAGTTTTGTAGACAATTTAGCACTGCCCGGACTCCACCAGTTTATGCCAACGACTTGGAAGATATCAAACAAAGAAAAGATGAGTCTCTAAAGAGCTATATACAGAGGTTCATGAGAGAAGCCAATAGAGCAACTGCTGTAGGAGACGAAGGGAAGATGGTTGCCATATCTGCTGGGATAATTTATCGGAGTCCTCTATGGGACAGCATCCATCGCCATCCAATCTCAACACTTCAACAATTTCTTGACCGGGCGGAAAAATATATGAATTTGGATGATGCGATAGAGAAAGGGGAGAATGGCATAAACAACCCAAGCAGACCAACTGACTCTCCTAGTGATGGTGGAAAGAAACGTAGAAGTAATGGGTCTGACCACCATGAAGAAAAGAAGGCAAAGGTGGATTCAAGTGAGAAGCCAACCAAGTATGAGCCTCAATTCACCAACTACACCACTCTCTCAACCAGTAGAGCAGAGATATATCTTGCTAGTCAAGAGGAGGTTCCTTACAAGAAGCCTCCACCCATCAGGAGAGAGATGAGGAAGAGAGACATGAACAAGTATTGTCGCTTCCATGAAGATTATGGTCACGACACGAATGAATGCAACCACCTCAAGGACGAGATAGAATTTCTTCTCCGGTCGGGCAAGTTAAAGAAGTACCGAGCAGAGACACCCCAAGGAGAAGGAGGTAGAAGCAACTCCGGATTCAAGCGACAAAGATCTCCACCCTTGCAGCCTGGACCTGTGGACTTCACCGTAGACACTATATGTGGAGGTCCACCCTTAGCTGAGGAGAGCAACGAAGCAAGGCGAGGAGTATGCTAAGGAGGAGTGCTAGGAGTAGGAATCACTGGAGTGGCGTGCACATAGAGCATCGAAGGAGATATTATTTTTAAATACCGCTTTCAGAGTGGTAGCTTGATTTCGAGTTTTTTGGACTTGTTGTTTAAGTTTGGTGTATGAACTGGTTATTTGCTAACCAGTCATTTTATTTTGAACAATTTTGGTTGTTTAAGACTCGTTGTTAGACATGTTTTGTCCATTTTAATTTACGAGTAATAAAAGAGACTACGCGCAGCGTGGTCGATTCTTGCTACAAATGTGCATGTGTGTTAGTTATCCGAGCAGTGTTCAACTGGTCGATATGTTCAAGCAGTGTTCAACTGCTTGAGTATTTTCCATATATTCTATGTGTTTCACGAGTAGTTAACTGCTCGAACAGATTTAGTCAGGTAGCAAGTGACTAAGGATCTTTCAACCCTCAACCACCCGGGGGGCACATGGGGTATACTGGTATATAACTTAACACAGGCAATAAGAGCACGAGTTAATATATCTGTTTTTAGGCTGACTTGTAAATTTTCGAAGTCCAAAAAGGCCATTAAGCTAACTTGCTTGGCAAAGCTTAAGTAACTTGGAATTTTTAAAATTTCAAGTTAAGAGCAGATATTCGTGTGACCATAAACATCATGCTCATAAAATGTTAGAGCAATAAGAGTGTGAGAAAGTATACTTAGCATGGACTTATGAAATGTCTAAAATTTCTAAGTTAGAAAACTAAGTACTCATGCGAAAATGTAAGGCATACACCAGAGTGACTTTACTCTTCACAAAAAACTTATAACTTTTTAAGTCTAGAGGAGACTTAGAATGTTTTAAGTTAATAGAGAGAAGTAAAGTATAAATGCCAACAGTTATAAGTTTAGCTCCTCAGGTGCAAAGTTTTCTTGCTCAGGAGAGCAAATACAACTTCCCTGGTTGGCTAAGCATGTATCATCGATCAACTTCCCTGGAGTGAATCAAACAAATACGTGCAAAATAAATGCCACATAGTGAAAAGTTGTCTTTGAGAGGAGAAGTCAAGTTTTCACCAAGATTGATTGAGAGAAATCAATCTCTCAAAATAATTTTGGGAGGGTCGAACAAGGTGCTTTGATGGTTTTTCCTAAAAGTACCTAAGAGTACCCAAGCAAATGCATAAAAAATGTGGTGTCCAAGCATACCTTGAGATGGCCGATCAGATGCATATTGATCCAAGGAGCATCTTGCCTACGTCCAAGGATCTAGGCCCAGAAATATTGGTGCCTAAGGTGCTGCATCTGAGGAGGAGAAACACGCTTGAGTGGTTGGAAGCTACATTATATCCGATCGGAGTGGGGGGCATTCGTCCGAGGAGATGCGTCTGGTCCGAGGAGCCCAGCTGCGTCCAAGTAGATGGATCTTGGCCAAGGAGAGGCCACAAAATACCCGATCGGACCTTGATGGAGGAGCCAAATGCTTGGCTCGGGCCATGTCCGAGGAGAAGCCAAGTCATTGGCTTGGACCTTGGTTCAAGGAAAGGTCATGAAAGCCATGTTGAATATCTCCGATCGGACCATGTTGAATATCTCCGATCGGACTATGTCCGAGGATACCATGCATAGGTGCCAAGAGATTGGCTTGGACCTTAGCTTGGTGAGCTTCCAAAAATGGTTGGCTCGGACCAAGTCCAAGGAGAGGTCCCATGCATGCCCAAAAAGATAAACTCAAGAGTGCATGCCTGCCTTGTGTCTAAGAGTATATGCATCCGATCGGACATAATTGGAGGAGCCTAGTCCACTCGTCCGAGCGGCTGTGTTAGTCCAAGCAGCCCATGCATCCGATGAGCCAAGAAGTGTCCGATCGGAGATGGTGGGCTGTGGTTAAGGCTTGAGGCGTGCATTTCTTTGAACGAGGCGAGTGATCACTTCCGATCGGGCATTGAAAACTTTAGGCAATTGTGCAGTCCGATCGAACCACACTTACCTATCTTTGCATTGAAGTGCCCGACTTACTTGGCAGCAGACTTTGAACCCACTTAGACGCCCATGCCCGATCGGACATAAAGCGTTGCTGCTAGCTAGAAGCTTCGGAGGCACCAGGCGCTGGATACTCGGACCGTGGGCGCGTATCCTCTCCTCGGGCGTGCTACGTCCGATCGGACATCCTGGGGGACTTCACGATGGGCTCGCGTGGAGGCAAGGCTGGACGTTTCCTTGGTCAGGCTGTATCCGATCGGACCATGTCCGAGGAGACCATGCATGCGTTCTTAGACAGTTGGCTCAGACCAAGTTCGAGGAGAAGTCCCATGCATGCCAAGAGATTGGACTTAGATTTTGGCCAAGGAGAGGCCACACAAGCTTCGATCGGACCATGTCCGAGGAGAAGCCAAGTCACTGGCTTGGACTTTGGTTCGAGGAAAGGCCATGAAAGTTTTGATCGGACCATGTCATGAAAGCTCCGATCGGACATAGTTGAAGGAGCCTAGTGCGTGGCTCGGACCTATCCAAGGTGAGCTTCAAGGAGATTGGCTCGAACCACCCTAGTCTGAGAAGCCAAGAAATTGCCTTGGAGGAGAAGACAAGAAGCTCACCCATGGTTCGATCAGACCAAATTGCTAAAAAAAGGGAGCTTATGATGATCCTAGCGCAACCAAATCGAGGATATTCAACGACCTATCTCTATACCATGATGATTTTGCAACATATACAAAGGGAGCTTATGTTTTCATTACATCAAGAAAATAGAGTTTGAAGAAATCACAAGGCAAGTTCAAGACAAGTTCTATCATGGGAGTTTACGGGAAAGTTATCAACCGGATAGAAGCTTTTGAATGATCTCAAGAATATTTTGCTAGAAGAAAAGTTTATCATACGAGGGAAATCGTATAATAAACTTGGGGGGCAAATGTTATACCCAAAAAATAGGAAGATGCATCCTAGAAGACTAAGGGGAATGCATTCTAGGAGAGTTAAGGGGAATGGTCCTAGGAGACCCCAAGGATGTGTGGGAGGCAAGCCTCCCAAGGTTTCCCAAGTGTTGGCTCGAACGTGTCCAAGGTAAGTGGCTAAGGAGGAGGAGTCTCATGCAAGAGGAAGGAGACTTAGATTTTGATAAGGAGAGCCTATACAATGTTCGATCGGATATGTTTGGGAGATGCTAAAGGAGAATGCCTTGACCTTGTCCAAGGTGAGATGTTATGGAGGAGGTTGCCTCAATGTTGTCCAAGGTGAGGTGCCAAGGAGGTTGCCTCGGACCACCTTGGTCCGAGGAGAAGCCAAGAAGATTGGTTCAAGGAGGAACATGGCATGCTAGAGGAGAGTGCCATGTTAGAGGAGAGAAGTGCATGTCCTACCACCATGCACGTTCAACCCACAAAAACATGTCCTACCACCATGCATGTTCAACCAGCACTTGCATGGGTAGTGAGTAGGAGGTGGACCAACTAGCAAGAGGAGACTAAGTCAGACACAACTCCAACAACATACGCAGGAATCTCTCATTCTTCCCACAAATTGGGGGTTTGTTACATTTCGAATTTTGAATGTTTAAATGTAATAAATCTAATAAAATATCCCTATCAGTTGAGGATTCCAGGCCTATAAATAGAGAGTTTATGGGATGAGAGAGGGGCTTCCTTCTGCTTCTTCTTTCTAGAGAGAGAAAATTGGGTCTGCCTATTCTAGAGAGAGAAAGTGCTGAAATAAGAGAGAATTCTTGTATTTTTCACAATCTGTACTGAAGAAACTCAGTTGGCTCAGTCCATCTGATCTTGAGTATAGGTCTATAAATCACAACTCTAAGTGGATTAGGCTATTACCGACAATCGGGGCTGAACCACTATAAAAATCTCCTGTGTTATTTACTTTTCTTGTTTATACCGTCTGTTGTCGTTTTTATTTCTCTTGAAGGCTTGTCGTTATTGACGTTCTCACGTCGTTGGCTAAAAACGCAGTCAACAGGTCCAAAAACCAACCCAAACAAGTTTAAGGGCGAGAAAGGCCCTTGCTTTGTGTGTGGGAAAAATGGTCACTATGCTAGAGAGTGTAGGCATAGAAAAGACCAACAAGGACCTAAGGTGAACGCAACTCAAGAGGAAAACATAGTTGCTACCCTTAGTGAGGTGAATGCGGTCCAAGGCAAGGTGAAAGGGTGGTGGTATGATACATGTGCCACCGTCCATGTCACCTATGACAAATCATTGTTCAAGACCTTTGAAGAGTCAAATGGCAACCATGAGATACAAATGGGCAATGAGGGCAAATCCAAGGTACTTGGCAAAGGTACTATTGAAGTCTACTTCACCTCCGACAAGAAAGTTACATTAGTGGATGTACTTTATGTTCCCGAAATGAGTAGAAACTTGGTAAGTGGTGATTTGCTTGGCAAACCCGGCATTAAAGCCATTTTTGAGTCCGGTAAACTTATATTTACCAAATCAAATGCATTTTTGGGAAAGGGGTACTCTTGTGAGAGTATAGTTAAATTGTGCACCAATGATGTAACTTTCAATGTTATCAATAAAAATGCTAATTCCGCCTATATTGTTGAGTATGATTCTTTATTTTTGTGGCATCTTAGACTATCACATATAGGTTTTTCTACCATGAAAAGAGTAGTAAAATGTAGTATGATTGCATGCAATATTAAAAACTATGGTAAATGTGAAACATGTGTAAAGGCAAAAATGATTAAGAAACCATTTCCTAGTGTAGAAAGATCATCTAATTTACTAGATTTAATCCATAGTGATCTTTGTGAATTAAATGGTGTTTTAACTAGAGATGGTAAAATGTATTTTTTTACTTTTATAGATGATTTGAGTAGATATACCTATGTGTTTCTTTTAAAGCATAAAGATGAAACTTTTGATGCTTTTAAATTGTACAAATTAGAAGTTGAAAATCAACTAAATAAAAAGATTAAGGTGCTAAGAAGTGATAGAGGAGGAGAGTACTTCTATAATGAATTCAATACATTTTGTGAAGAAAATGGTATAATTCATGAGTGCACTGCACCTTATATACCACAACACAATTGATACGAACCACACCAACATTGTGATGAAACCCGACACCAAATATGGAATAGCCACCAAGAACACACGAGATTGGAATGGAACCGCGACCCAATGCTTAGCCAAGCACGAACCTTGGTATGAGGAAGACGCCACAAACGGGGATGGAATCCGTTTGATAAGTCAGGATGAACGCCACAAGGAATCTCCTTGATAAGTTCAAAAGTTTCTTCAAGAACTCAAGAAAAAATAAACTCACAATTTCATTCAACATAATCTGATTTTTCCAAATGTTTTCAAGGCCTTATATAGCCGAAAATTACATCAATACAAGCCCCTTTGTCTTCCTAAAAACCGAAATATTAAAGACAAGCTTTTTGTCTTCCTAATGAAACCGAAAAATAAAGACAACCCTTTGTCTTCCTAATGAAAACTGAAATTTAAAGACAACCCTTTGTCTTCCTAATAAAAACCGAAAATTAAAGACAAAAAGGACTCTTGGACTCACACAAGTCAAGTGTTTGACTTTTTCACAAAATAAACAAAGACTAAATAAAAATATAAGATGACAAAATACAATAAGACTCATCAAGCTCCTAAACTGAGGCTTTTGGCTCGTGCCCTCGTCACCAGGCCAACTGGAACTAGACTTGGATCTTTAGTTTTGGTGTCCTCATCATCCCCCCCTCTTGAGAAGGATTTGTCCTCAAATCTTCACCTACATCAAAAGAACTCAAATCAGAAACATTAAAAGTAGCACTAACAGTATACTCACCTGGTAAATCGAGTCTGTAGGCATTGTCATTGATCCTTTCTAACACTTGAAAGGGACCATCTCCTCGAGGTAGCAATTTGGAATGTCTTTGTCACCGGGGTCAAAAACCTGCTTGTGACGACCTTTGTGAGCATCAAGTTGGTTAGTGTTTAAAAGAGCCTCCTTAACCTCACTTTTTTTTGCATAAAAATTATTCTGTTTTCTGTCTAATTTTCCCTCATTGATCGAACTCTTCTCTTTCTTTTCTCTCTCACTTGATTCGACCCTTTTCTCTCTTTGTCTCTCTTTTTTTTCACTCTCATTCATCTTTTCACTCTCCTTCTTTTGCTCACTCAATTTTTTTTTATCACTCAATTTTTGCAACCTCACTTGGTCTTCATATACTTGCTTTGGCGTCAATGGAGCTAGAGTGATTGTTCGTTGACGGAACGTGAATGAGTACTTGTTGGTGAAGCCATCATGCTGGACTCGCCGATCAAATATCCAAGGCCTTCCTAGAAGGAGGTGTCCAGCTTGCATGGGAACCACATCGCACAATACCTCATCCTCATACTTGCCAATTCGAAATGATACCAGCACCTGTTTTGTAACCCTCACTTCACCACTATCATTCAACCACTGCAACTTGTATGGACAAGGATGTCTAAGCGTTGAGAGCCCTAGCTTCTCAACCATGGAAGAACTAGCAACGCTAGTACAACTACCTCCATCAATAATCACACTACATACCTTGCCTTTCACATGACAACGAGTGTGAAAGATGTTCTCTCGCTGCACCTCTTCTTCCTCTTCTTTTGCTTGCAAATTTAAGGCTCGTCGTGTGACTAGTGCAAGCATCTCACCAGATTCTGCCCCAAACTCCTCATCATCGATAGAAACATCTTCCAATGGTGGCATGTCAGCAAGATCTTCATCTTCAGAATCGAGCTCGCCACTTTCTCGAATCACCATAACTCTCTTGTTTGGACATTGGCTAGCTATGTGTCCTCGCCCCTGACATTTGAAACACTTTATCTCACTAGAACGGGATGAAGTAGGGGCTGTTTTACCTTGAGGGGTCGTGGCTGGTTTTGGTGTAAAGGATGAAGTAGGTTGGTCTTCTTCCTTCTTTGGATAGTTCGACCGCCAAGGTGTTGCACTTGTACTACCCCTCTTGAGCTGCCTCTCAACTTTGATTGCCATATGCACCAAATCTTCCAATTCCACATAATGGTGTAGCTCAATTGGATTAGCAATCTCTCGGTTCAACCCATTCAAAAACCTTGCCATTGTTGCCTCTCGATCCTCTTCCACATTGGCTCTAATCATAGCCATCTCCATCTCCTTGTAATACTCATCAACACTCTTGGAACCTTGACGAAGACCCTGCAACTTAAGGTATAGATCTCGATAATAATGAGATGGTACAAACCGTCGCCTCATCACCCTCTTCATGGCCTCCCATGTGTCAATAGGGCGATCTCCACTCCGCCTCCTGTTGATGCACAACTGATCCCACCAAACAATAGCATAATCAGTAAACTCAATGGCAGCAAGTTTTACCTTCTTCATGTCGGAGTAGTTGTGACAATCAAAAACTAGCTCCATTTTCTTCTCCCACTCAAGGTATGCTTCAGGATCACTCTTCCCCTGAAATGCTGGTATTCTCATTTTGATATTCCCCAAATAATTATCTACCTGGTTCCTATCTTCTCTATTCCCACCATACCTCCTATGGTTACCCGCCGACATCCTATCAAACTCATCATCAGAAACTACCCCTTCTAAATCCCCCTCATTCTCATCCTCCCTTTGGTGTACCCTACCCCTCCTTGGTCTCCGTTGTGCCCCCTCTTCTACCCTATCCAACCGCTCATGTATTTGCTCACACTCCTCCCTCAACATCCTCCTCATCTCCCCCATTAAAGCTTCAATTTGTAGATTTGGAACTGTAGGTGGTGCAGCGTCATTGCCTGCATTTCTTTCTGTATTTTGTGACATGATGGAGAATCTGCAAAACAATAAGGTTAGACAATTATAGAAAGGACCTCACTGCACTCTCTCACGTGTTTCACTCAAAGAAAAATGGTCACTCAAGTACACTCGTGTCACTACAACAATTTTCACTTTTAATGACTATCTATGATGACTTACACCAATTTGTAAGACATTAAAATTAATCAGGGATATTTAAAGTCTAAGTGTGCAAGTCATCAAAATTTATTGCTTATGACTAAGTGTGTAAGTCATTAAAAGTAGTGGGAGACGTTATTTATAATTAATTAAAAATCGAAATAAAATAATTAAATATATATAAATCTGACAATTTTAGGCTTCTAACGTCTCCCCTGGGAAGACGTGCACACTTCCAACGTCTCCCCTGGGAAGACGTCCGATGTGGCACGTCTTCCCAGGGGAGACGTTGGAAGTGTGCACGTCTTCCCAGGGGAGACGTTGGAGGCTTCCCTTTTATATAACCTCCTCACTCTTCTTCTTCCCCGAGCACACGAACCAGAGGCGGAAAGAGGCGATTTCAAGGCGATTTTGGGCGATTTTGGCTTCCGTTTTTGGTTGATTTTCATCAACAAAAATTACTTTTAGGTATGTTTTTAAGATTTAATTACTGTATAATAGTAAGAATAATGTTTTTTATTTATTTTCTTTAAATATAGTGGGTTAATGATGGGATTTTAGGGTATTTGTGAATAGTGCGGTTTTGGGTAATTTTAGGATATTAGAAATATTTATTTAAAGTTTGAAAAATAATTTTAGTGAAAATTTGACATTAAGAATTGTGATATTGATATTATACCACATTATTTACTGTTTTTTAATTTTTTTTTACTATTTAATCCGAAAATTGTAGATTTTTTAATTAATTTTTTAGGTTGATTAAGTATTAATATATATATATATATCTAAAATAAGGAAAATAATTTAATTTTAATTTACATACTAAATTGCATGTATAGATATAAGTAATTCAAATATTTATGTTTATGATTTTTTTAATTTATATTATTATTTAATTAAAAAATTATATATATTTGTATAAATATATTTTAAATATTTTATTAACATTGAAGTAGGTTGATTATATATATTATGTTTTTTTATTTATTTAGTAATATTCTATTTATTAATTAATTTAATTTTGTAGGTTGTGGTTTTAACTAGAGAGATTTTTGCCTCAAAATTTCTATTTCAATAACACATTTGAGGTTTTTAAGTTTCTAAAATTGCAAGAATAAGTTATTGTTAATCCAATTATTTAGTGATATTTGTTTAGTAATTTCTTATTTATTAATTAATTCAATTTTTTTGGTTGTGAATTTAATAGCAAAGTGCATTGCAAAGTGAAGTAAATTTTCTAGCTAGGACTATTAATTGCAAGAGGTACGTACATTATCTTATCTCTCGTTTTAGTATTATTAAATTTTTGTTAGAAGAGTTTGAATATCTTAAATATTCATCCATAGTGAAGTAGGTTCTGAGATTAAAATTGTGTGTTGCGGTGATAACAGAAGGTTGAGAACTGTGTGTTTTAGTGAAGTAGGTTCTGGAAAATTTGTTTGTGTGCTGTGGAGCTATAAGGAAGAAACTTATTGTGTGCTGTTTGAATTGTTTGACTTGTTGTTAACAGATGGTTAAATCAATATTATAGGGGAAATGCTGTCCGATTTTGTCTAGAATTATGTATTCTAATATTATATTTGAATCGTGTTGTGCTTATTTGATTGGATTTGATAAGATTGACTGATGGCTAGGTTGCAAATATAGAAGAAATGCTGCCCAATTTTTCATACACTCGACCATGTGCTTATGTAGTTTTTATTGTTTAATTTTTCATAGACATAGGAGAAGATATGGATAGAAAATGGATGTCAGCGAATAGGTTATCCGTGGAATATAAAAACGGGGTCGATTTATTCTTAAGATTTTGTTCGGAGAATGTGAAAGACCTAAAATTTACTCGTTGCCCATGTATTAAGTGTGGAAATGTAAGGAAAATGGATCTTAGTAAGATCAAACAACACTTATTTTTCAATGGAATCGACAAAAGTTACATGGTTTGGTATATGCATGGGGAGAGAATGCATGTCGCGCCAACTCCACCAAGTAGACCCAATGAAGTAAGGAGGAATATAGTAGAGGAGAATTGCGATGCATTAGATGATATGATTGATGACGCACATTATGGATCCGGAGTAGACCCAGATAAGTTTGAGACACTACTTAGTGATGCTGAGAAACCGATTTACCCCGGTTGTAAAAAATTTACAAAGTTATCCGCACTCCTTAGGTTGTACAATTTGAAAGCTAAACACGGTTGGAGTGATAAAGGAATGACTGATCTACTTTGTTTTTTGAATGATTTGTTGCCGGAGTGTAATGAAATGCCAACTTCATTTTATGAAGCAAAGAAAACATTATGCTCATTAGGCATGCAATATGAAAAAATTCATGCATGTCCTAATGATTGCATGTTATATCGGAATGACTTTGCAGATGCAAAAATGTGTCCTACTTGTGGTGAGTCACGATGGCAAAAGAAAAGAAATGGTGAGGATGTCAAGGAAGGAGTACCCGCCAAGGTCTTGTGGTACCTTCCTCCTATTCCTCGTTTCATCCGGTTGTTTAGAAATGCTGAACATGCTAAAGATTTATCGTGGCATGCTAATGAGAGAATAAATGATGGTAAATTAAGGCATCCAGCTGACACCCTAGCTTGGAAGAGGGTTGATTTGAAGTGGCCTTGTTTTGGAAATGAATCTCGTAATATTCGTCTGGGTCTTTCGATTGACGGGATTAATCCACACACTTCTCTTAGTAGTAAGTATAGTTGTTGGCCTGTTATGCTTGTCATTTACAATCTACCCCCATGGTTGTGCATGAAGAGAAAATTTACCTTGTTGACATTGTTGATATTGGGACCTAAACAACCTGGCAATGACATCGACGTATATTTGTCGCCTCTTATCGATGATTTGAAAACTTTGTGGGATGAAGGGGTTAAGGTTTATGATGCGTACAGGCAAGAAGAATTTAATCTTAGAGCTGTATTGTTGTGGACTATCAATGACTTTCCTGCTTATGGAAATTTATCCGGGTTTAGTGTGAAAGGATATAAGGCTTGTCCCGTTTGTGAAGAAAAAACATGTTCTGAATACTTAAAGCACTCCCGAAAAGTATGTTATATGGGTCATAGGAAGTTCTTGATTAGTACGCATAAATATCGAACTTGGAAAAAGGCATTCAACGGCAAACAAGAGTTTGAGGAGGCTCCTCAACCTTTAAATGGGAGTGAAGTACTTGAGAAGATGTCTAAAATCATGTTTAAGTTAGGTAAGCCTAAAGTTCGTACACCTACAAAGCGGAAGGGTCGTGGGAAGGCTAAGGTTGTGGAAGAGCCCAAAAGTTGTTATAAAAATAAATCTATTTTTTTCGAGCTTGAATATTGGCAATTCTTACTTGTACGCCATAATTTAGATATTATGCACAAAGAGAAAAATGTATGTGATAGTTTGATTGGAACTTTGTTGAATATTCCTGGGAAAACTAAGGACGGAATTAAGGCTAGACAAGACTTGGCTGCAATGGGTATACGTAAAGGATTAACTTCGAAAATAGATAAGAGACGAACATACTTGCCTCCTGCTGCTTACACCCTCACTAAAGATGAAAGGAAGGAAGTTTGTTCCTGTCTATTTAATGTAAAAGTTCCAGATGACTATTCATCAAATATAAGGTCATTGGTAGACATGAAAAGTTGTACTCTGAGTGGTATGAAATCTCATGATTGTCATATTCTAATGCAACGCTTGCTACCAGTGGCAATTCGTTCTGTCTTACCTCAAAAAGTTCGAGAGATTATCACAAGGTTATGTTTATTTTTCAAGTCATTGTGTTGTAAGGTGATTGATCCTATTAAGTTACCTAAGTTACATGATGAAATTGCTGAGGTCTTGTGTGAGCTGGAGAAATACTTCCCACCTTCCTTTTTTGATATAATGATTCATCTCACAGTTCACTTGGTTAGAGAATTGAGATATTGTGGTCCCGTTTATTTAAGATGGATGTATCCATTTGAACGATATATGAAGATTCTTAAGGGGTATGTCAGAAATAGAAGTCGCCCAGAAGGGTGCATTGTGGAATGTTATATTGCTGAAGAGGCAGTTGAATTTTGTTCCGAATACATGGCTGGTGTACAGAGGATTGGGGTAAATGAAGTTAATAATGCTGAGATTCAGAGTCGTCGGGGTAGTGTTGTTTGCGCAGTGAGTCAGGATGAACTAGATGAAGCACATCGTCTAGTATTGCAAAATATTAATGAAATTCAGCCTTATATCGAGTAAGTTTATCTTCATAGATATAATGCATATGCAATGTAAATATGTGATAACTTTCACAATTAGTTCACTAACAGCATATGTAATTTTGAAGGGAACATTTTAACTGGATCAAGACAAAATTTCCATCAAAGTCAAGGAACTCCAAATGGTTACAAGACGAACATTATCGTACATTTAATAGTTGGATAGAAAATAAGGTATATTATGTTGATTTTTTGATTTTATTTTTATTATATAGTAATGTATGTTGTTTGACTAGTTTTATTTTTAATAGGTTGTCAATGAATTGAAAAACACATCAAATAATGTGTCAGACATTGTTAAGTGGATCTCTCGAGGCCCTTCTCATAGAGTCATCAAGTTTTCTTCATATGTAATCGATGGTACACAATTCAATACTAGGGAGCGTGATACCAATAGAACCACACAAAATAGTGGTGTTAGTCTTGTCGCTATAACTATGCAAATATCCAATGCGAAAGACAAAAATCCTGTTCAAAGTGATATGACTTTCTATGGAGTAATTAAAGAAATTTGGGAGTTAGATTATATCACAACTCGCATACTTGTTTTCTTTTGTGATTGGGTGAAGAGTGACAGTGGCATAATATATGAAGATTTTGGTTTCACATTGGTAAACCTAAATCGACTGGGGCACAAATCTGACAGATTTATAATGGCTGCACAAGCAAAACAAGTGTTTTATGTGAATGATCATTCAGACAACCAATGGTCAATTGTGCTTACAACGCCAACAAAAGAATGGAATACCAAAGATGGTGATTTGCATGATATACCTATTGAAGAAGAATCAATCATATTCACTTCACCAATATGTAATGATGAAATTGATGATGATGGTGTTTGTTTACGTGATAATGGTGAAGGTTTATGGATTGATAACCTGATGTGAGGTATAATATAATTATGTTTGTCATTATTGCAAAAATGATTTTGGTTTGTTTATGATATGTTTTTGTTTGTCATTTTTTTCTATATATATAACTTATCATATTGATTTTTATGTTTCACAGATGTCAGATCCTTTTGGTGATAGTGATGAGGAGGAAAATCCTCAACAAAATCCTGATACTGAGGCAGAGATTACAGATGATAAAAATGTGCGAGGACGCACATGGATGAATAAATTGATTAAGAATAGAAGTGAAGGAAATCTTATACCTGTAAAGTTCAATGAGTATGGTCAAGTAATAGGTACTGCAAGAAGTAATCGATCTTCAGCGTTGGGTTCTATGGTGAGGACTATTGTGCCCATCACCTGTAACTCCTGGAACGAAGTTCCAGTGGAGAACAAAACTCATATATGGGATTTAATGAAGGTATGATTTAATTACTTCTATTTTACTTAAAGATTTTAAAATGTGTGATTTAATATGATTATTATTTCAAACTTGCAGAAAACTTTTCAGTTGGAATATAGCTAAAAAAAGCAGACAATGAAAGACGCAGCAAAGATGTTCAGACAATGGAAGACTGACACGACAAGGAAGCACATCTTTAATGCTTTAGAGAAAAGACCAGATGAGTTTCCCCCTAGGAAACCATTTGGATTTGAGGAGATCATTACAGATGAGCAATGGTTAGAATTTGTCAACTCAAGATTAACACCAGAGTGGAAAGATAAGAGGTTACAAATGCAAGAATATCGAAGAATGAACAAATACAACCACAACCTATCTAGAGGAGGTTACGTGCGTGTGGAAGAGATGCTTCAACAACAAACTGGGCAACAATTATCTGATATTGATAGAGCTGATTTATGGACGATGGGTCGACCGAAGAATAAAGAAGGAGAACTTATTGGAGAGGCAGCTGAGGTTCAAAAAAACATTGTAAGTTTTTATATATATATTGAACTTATATAATCTATTTATTTTAATATAACTAACTTATATAAATTACTTTTATTATACAGGCTCATTATCGAAAACTCATTGAGGAGGGTCAATGGGAACCCCAAGGCCCTGATGATGTGTTGGCGAGGGCATTGGGCACCCCCGAGCCACGAGGGCGTGTTCGGGCTAAAGGTTTCAGTGTGTCCCCTGCATTATTTTGGGATACTCCGAAACCTACCAAAATGAAAGGGAAATCGAAAGACACGGTTTCGGCTAGCGCTATGAGAAATGAGTTTGAGGAAAGACTTCGTCAACAAGAAGAACGACATCGTCAACAAGAAGCGCGTCTAGAAGAACGTTTTCGTAAACAAGAGGAAATGTTGAGATCTTTCATGGCCCAACAGAGTGGTTCAGGATCCAATATTGGAGTCCCACCAGTAGTTCCAACCCCACCGGGACCATCTTACTGTGTGCCCGACCCACAAGCACCATCTTACTATGTGCCCGACCCTCCAGGGCGATCTTGCTATGTGCCCGACCCACCAGCACCATCTTACTATCAGCCTGAACCACCAGTACCATTTGTGACTGAGGTAATTTCAATTTGATAGTTGAAAATGACTATGTATGTACATGCATACACACATATATACATAATGCTACTTATTGTAATGTGCAGGTACCTAGTTGTCAGTTAGCCATTGGTTCTCTATCCAATATTGTTGCATCAGGCAAGCTCATTGACAAAGAGTTGGGTAACAACTACCAAGTGGTGATTACTGACGCTATTAAGCCGGCGACACCTCTTCCTTATGCAAAACTTGATCAGCATATGTACATAGTCATTCAGGCTATTGGGCATCCTATATCATGGCCTAAGGAATTGGTCATCGTATCTGATGATATACATGAACAGGTGATGTATCATGTTTATATAATCATATTTGTTATTATATATTTCAATTTGTTTGTAAATTTTCTAATTATTAATATTATTTTACAGACTTGTTCTAGAAGTAATAACATATCAGAACGACCAATTGCTCCTTCAACACAACGACCCCGAGAAAGAATACAACGTTTGAGTGATCCTCTGACACAAGACACCAGTCCTTTGGAACATATATACAATATTATATCTCGCTGGAATGACGATGACTGTGTCAATCCAGGCATAGATGAGGATGTATTCGGTCAGGATATTTCAAGTCTTTACATATGCAAAGAGGACATACTTCAATTTATTCGAATGGAAAAGATTGGACAAGGAGTTGTCGTTTGCTACATGAGGTATCTCACAATTTTTTTACTTAACATTTCTTATTTGATTTATTTTAACAACAAATTTCCTAAATTATATTTTTGACTACTACTCTTTTTTTAATAGGTTGTTATACAATTTTTTGGTAGAACAAGGGCGCCAAAATAAGTTTTTATTTGTCAATCCTAATGTTGTAGCCACTAAAGGAAGTTCATTTGAAGAGCGTGTTCAAGGTCTGTTCAAGCGCTGTCGTCAATTAAGATCAAGTGAGCAACTTATGATTGTCCCCTGGAACCATGGGTAAGTTCAAAAATTTGTTACTGCCAAATACTTAGTCCTTATAACATTTGCGTTGGAGACTTATACCAAATATTGTTTTTCTTGTGCAGTGATCATTGGATGTTGATTATATTGGCCCCATATGCATATTACGTTTGTTGTTGTGATCCGGTGAACTCAGAACTGGAAAACCGTGAAGAAATTGTGGCAATAATAGTCAATGCTTTCAACCTTTTTCTGACCAGTCTACCAAAACCTCCCGAGATTCCAAATAATATAGAAATTGTGCAACCGAAAGTAAGTAACTATGACTTTAATTATACTTGAATTTTACTGATATTTTTTATATTAATTGCTTGATATTTTATTTAAATATTAGTGTCCGCACCAACCAGAGAATGTGGCATGTGGATATTATGTGATGAGAATGTTCAAGGATTACATTGAACATTCACGACCTGGACGTTACTTGAAGAAAGAGATATGTATATAAATTTATACAAAATTAACAATTTATTTATTATTAAATTATATATAATCAAATAATTGATTAACTAATATATTTTAATTTGTATTTTTTGTAGCTAAACACTACGCCATATACACAAGCACAGATTAATGAAATGCGACAACACTGGGCGAACCATATGCTACCGATAATTCAAAGTCATCGTCCAACATATTAGGTTTTTGTCATTTAGTTTTACTTTTTCTTTCTTATTATATGTTTAGCTAGCTAGTGTAATATTTGTTAATTTTGTATGTTTAACAACAAATATTACAATTTTGTATATTTAGCTAGCAAAAACATATTAGATATACACATTTCGGTTTTATTAATGAAAATTCAAAATTTAAATTTGTATATAATTTAGATTTTTAAATTAATATATTTAATTCTATTTCAAAAAAAAAATTAATATATTTAATTCTATTAATTAATATACTGAAAATAATTATTTAATTTTAAAAAAAAAAATACAAAAACATATGACGTCTCCCACGGGGAGACGTTGAAAGTCTACAAAGTCTCCCCATGGGAGACGTTGTAGGTACCTATGACGTCTCCCATGGGGAGACTTTGTAGACTTTCAACGTCTCCCCATGGGAGACGTCATATGTTGTACACGTACACCCTATGACGTCTTCCATGGGGAGACGTTGAAAGTCTACAAAGTCTCCCCATGGGAGACGTCATAGGGCCACTTTAGATGGCCCCTGCAACAACGTCTCCCCTGGGGGGAGACATCAAATGTCTACAATGTCTCCCCCATATAGCCATTAAATGCCTATTTTGTTGTAGTGTGTTTGCACTCAATGATGGCTTTTACCCTCAAATAGGCTCATACCTCTGCCTTTTTCCACTCGTATTCTTCTTTAAGCTCTTTGAAAACTAATGAAACGGTGATATTGAGGTTCAAGCAGCCAATTCTACCAAACAAATCAAACGAAAACTGATGAAAAAGTGGCGAAAATTGGTGATTTTTTGGAACACTTGTGTGGGGTTTTGGCAAAAGGGACTCTAGACTATGGGGAACAAGAATAGAACAAAAAATTTGGCAAAAGGGACTCGCCCTTCCCTTCCCTTTTCCTTTCCTTTTTTTTTTTTTTTTTTTTTACCTCTCAAATTTGAGAAACCAGATACGAATTTCTGAAAAGGGAAAAGAAAAAAAAATGAATACCAAAGAGTTACTAAAACAGATTCAAGAACAAACTATTATGTGATTCAAGAACACTCCCTATAGCATGAAAACCAATCTGTGAAAACCAATACTCCCAATAAAATCTGAATCTGTGGTACACGCCCAATAACAAAGAACCAATATTAGAGATCCAAACAACCCGTGGCACCAAAACAATCTCATATTTCTCAACTAGTAAAGAAAATAACACAATCAATCCGTGGCACTAGAGTAATTTCAGATTTCATCAAGAAACACTTGAAACAAGGGAAAACAAATGAATTGAAATCAACAATACTAATTTGTGGCTCTAGAGTACTTTCGGATTTCACAACACAAAAACAATTGAAACAAGGGAAAACAAATGGATTTGACAACAAATAGATTCGAACTTGAAGAAAAAACAGATTCGGACTTAGCAATATCAACTAGTTTCGGATTTTCAAGGGATTTCACAAAGAAATAATGTAAACAAGGAAATAAGAACACGATTTGAACAAAGAAACAATCTGGAATAAAGAGATTAACTATAATGGTTTCGGATTTTTAGAAAGAAAACAAGAACGAAGACTAAGAAAATCAAGAACACGAATAGATAGAATTTTTTTTTTTTTGATTTCAGAAACCCTAAAATTGAAATACGAATAGAATAGAAACACAAATGAAAGAAATAAAAAAAAAAGGATAGGCCAAACCGGATGATCCTAATCTCTGATACCAACTGATACGAACCACACCATCATTGTGATGAAACCCGACACCAAATATGGAACAGCCACCAAGAACACACGAGATTGGAATGGAACCGCGACCCAATGCTTAGCCAAGCACGAACCTTGGTATGAGGAAGACGCCACAAACGGGGATGGAATCCGTTTGATAAGTCAGGATGAACGCCACAAGGAATCTCCTTGATAAGTTCAAAAGTTTCTTCAAGAACTCAAGAAGAAATAAACTCACAATTTCATTCAACATAATCTGATTTTTCCAAATGTTTTCAAGGCCTTATATAGCCGAAAATTACATCAATACAAGCCCCTTTGTCTTCCTAAAAACCGAAATATTAAAGACAAGCCTTTTGTCTTCCTAATGAAACCGAAAAATAAAGACAACCCTTTGTCTTCCTAATGAAAACTGAAATTTAAAGACAACCCTTTGTCTTCCTAATAAAAACCGAAAATTAAAGACAAAAAGGACTCTTGGACTCACACAAGTCAAGTGTTTGACTTTTTCACAAAATAAACAAAGACTAAATAAAAATATAAGATGACAAAATACAATAAGACTCATCAAGCTCCTAAACTGAGGCTTTTGGCTCGCGCCCTCGTCACCAGGCCAACTGGAACTAGACTTGGATCTTTAGTTTTGGTGTTGCTGAAAGGAAAAATAGGACTTATCTAGAGATGATAAATTCTATGTTGGTGTTGCCGAAAGGAAAAATAGGACTTAGTATTTGACCTTGGATAAGTCAGGAGTATTTTAGGTATCGGGTGGTTATTTAGACTATTGGGTTATGGAAATAAATATATGGAGATATATGTGAGGATAGGAAGCTTAGGCGGGAATATTGGGGAATTTTACCATTTTGCCCTCGGGGACGTTTCCGGTACCCCGAGCTTTGGGATTAGCTTTATTGCTTAAGAATAGACTTAAGAAAATTTTAGAAAATAGTGGAACATAAAATAGACCGACCCTCTCCTTCCTTCTCTCTTTCTCTCTAAAAGGGAAAAAAAACAACAAACAACAATAGAACATTGAATTGAGGCTGGAATTCTGAAGACTAAAGCTGAGATTTAGAGGATTAGCTCAAGGGTTGTCAAAGGAGCTTAATCAAGGTTGAGGTAAGCATTGAATCCCATTTTCTGTGGTTGAAACTCTGTGTTTTTGAGTGTGTTCTAAGAGGTTTTGGGTTTTTGGATTTGAAGATTAGATTGAAGCTAAAACTTTGGAAGTTAGCCCAGAAATCTCTTGGAGGAGTGGTTCTGCAGCTGAGGTAAGCTCGAATTTAAGGTTTAATGGCTGAATTATAGTGTTTCCATGACTGGTTTTGGTGTTTAGAGTTGTTGGGTTTCAGAGAATCAAAATGGAGTTTTAGTAGGTTTCTAGGCTAGATTTATGTTGGGATATGTTGTTGGAATCATGTTAAAAGTCGTGTGATTAATGGGTTTTGAATTAGGATGCTTTGGAATGGTTTTGGATGGAGTTAGGATGCTAGAAATGGTGGTTTTTCTGGGCACGAAGGGAAGGGCCGCGACTCTGTTCTAGAGCACTGCGGCCCTGGGATGCAAAGGAGCCAAGGAGGCTCGGCCAAAGGGAAGCGCCGCGGCGCCCAAGGGCAGGGTCGCGGCGCGTGTCTGCTCTCTGGGAGGGGGCTTGGCTCTGTTTTAGGGGCGGGCCACGGCTAGGCTTCAAGGGCCGCAGCCCTTAGGGGAGTTCTTGAACATTTAGGGATTTTAAGCACGGGAATCTAGTCTAGGGTGCTCGGGATCGAGTTTGCCACCGTGCTTGGTGGAATTCGATGTCCCGGAAGCTAGTTTTGTACCCGGAAACCTTTGTTTGAATATTAATGGAATCTATTACATTGGTTGTGACTAGGTGATTAAGCTAGGGCTCGGGAACAGATCGTGCTCGAGGGACGTCGCTCGTAATCAGTGAACGTAGAAATTAAAGGTAAGAAAACTGCACCTGGTTGTATATCTGTAATGGGACTAAGGGTTCCCTAATATGTATACTTGAAAGGATGGTATTAATCCATGTAAACAGTGAACCAACGGCCTAAGAATGCCAAGGGTTACACTAGCGCACAGGGTGCGGCTTGGCCACTGGTAACCGAGGACAGCTTATTATGCACTGAGCTCGGTTTAAGCGGGCCGGAGTCAGTGGGGTAAACAGAGGGTGCGGCCTAAGTTGTCGGCCCTGACTATATTGTGTGACCTGATTATTATGAGACCTGAATGTTATCTGTGATTAGTTGCATCCTTGATTCTGAGTATATGTTGAAGGGTTAATGTGGATTATTTAATGGTTGATCATGCTTAAAGAATTGACTTTCTGTTATTGTTGTTTGTGTTGCACGTTATGTTTTCTTGCTGGGCCTTGGCTCACAGGTGCTACGTGGTGCAGGTAAAGGCAAGGGCAAGCTTGATCAATCCTGACTTGGTGAGCTCTGCATGCTGAATGTACATGACCAGCTGCTCAGCCGCCACGATTGGGGTTTAGGCAGGGACGCGAGAACCAGAAATGTCTATTTTGCCTTAGTATGGCTGATGGTTGTCTGTATTTTGGGAATTCTATAAACCAACTTTTTAAACTTTGTTACTTTTTGGGATCCCATGTATAAAACTGTTTAATTATATAAAATGAAACTTTGGAGACCAAAACCTTTTTAACCATAGCTCATACATGTTTTGTGATACGTTTTCTAAATTAATGACTTGATTAGCAAGTCCTGCACCTTTATAAGTACACAGTGTAGCGGTCTTGACTATCCAGGGCGTTACACTCAAGCTCTGAACAATCTCATATTCAATATTCATAGCATGCCCTAATCACATATTTCTCATGCAACACATGCATCACATTTAATCACTTGACATGCCTCAACAATAACCATGCATGTCACATTTAAACATCCAACATGCATCAAGAATAACCGTGCATGTCACATTTAGACATCCAACATGCATCAAGAATAATCATGCATGTCATATACATAGGGTGCAGTTTTCTTACCTTGGGTTCGAGCAAGAATTAGTAAAAGAACGACCCTTGAGAACGATCAATCCTTTAATCCTTTAGCGGTCACCTAGTCATAACTAAATATGAAATCCCATCAATAAAATAAATCATGAAAAAGTTTATAATCTAAAACCTCACTCCCGGGACTCATCCCGCACTCTCGGGACTCTCAATCCACCGAAACGGGGTAAAGGAACCAACCCCCGAGCCTTAAAAGTCATCACGAGCCCTAAAATAGGCTTGCTAGAAAATGCACTAGCGTTGGGGCGCTACCCCAAAGTCAAAGAAGCCCAAAACCTGCCCTGCCTAGCGTTGGGGCGCCAGGAATGGCGTTGGGGCGCCATCAGCAGACCAGAGAAAATTCTGGTCTTCTCCCCTTGCGATTTTCCCTGAAACCCTCCAAACCAATCCCAAACATCACCCAAACATCCAATTATATCCCTAAACTTCATCTACATCACACCCTCATCAAAACCCAAGCCATCTTACACAAAACTTCCATGAATTCTCACAATTAACACCTCAAATTCCTTTGACTGAAAACCATAAGAAAAATAGGGTAAAGCTTAAGTTCATGGATGAAATCTTACCTCAAGTTGGATTTGAGTCCTCTTCAGTGAAATAAGGTCCTAAGCCCTCAAGCCTTGCTCTCCTAGCTTGGATCCTCAAATTCGCTCTCAAAAATTGGAAGGAAGAATGAGAGAAGAATAGGTACGAGAGAGAAAGAGATGAGGATGATAAGGATGCTCTATTTTTTCTCTAACATTCTACATTCCATGAGTTGATATGTATCTTAGGGGTGAAAAGACTATTTTTCCCCTAGGTCAAATAAAGGCTTCTAAAGACTCCCAAGGGTAAAATCGTCATTTTCTGCCTATTTCGTTAATTATAATTAACACCCTCCAATTCTCGTTATTCTCATTATTCTCAAATACCAATAATTCATATCCCTTACCCTTTAATTTTCGGCAACGTTCTAATCACCAAATTACCCCGAGACTCACCCTGAGCCCCGAAACTAACCTCGTTATGACTAGACCGAAAACTTGCATTCCATGATCGTCTTGTGCCGAATGGCTCGAACCAATTCACATATAATGTAGTATTATTTATAATTCACCCACATGCATGAGAATACACAATCACGCCCTCAACGGGCCAAATTACCAAAATGCCTCATATGCATGCATTTATCATTATACAATAATATAATTCACATAAACATGCATATAATCATTTAATAGCATAATAAATCAATTATGGTCATCCCGGCCTCCTAATCAAGGTCCTAAACCTTATTAGGAAATTTGGGGCATTACAAGAACAAGTTCTTATCATTATAAACATGGATTGCAGCATTGGAATCGAGACACCAATCAGAGGAATTAGTCGTTGTCATGTTCGTTTCAGTGATCATGCCAATTTACATTTCCATTACCATTGCCGCACACTCTGATTTACACATTTAATACCAACATGAGCTTCTTCCAATAGCCATTCCAACTTTGTGGTAATTTTGTAATGACAACCCCTACTAGGAATGCTTTAGAGATCTCAACTTTTATTCTTTAAGTTAAGTAACAATAACTTGCAATTCATGCATTTGATAAAGAACAAACTTTGCATCTACCATGGCAAACTCTAAAAAGTTCACAATAGGGAATTTATCCATACTTTCTTTCTCCGTTTTGTATTTTTACTCTAAAGCATTCCAAATCTCTATCGAAGAATCCTTGGTGTTGTAGAGATCATAAATACGATTAGATAGATTATTGAGAATGTATCTACGACACATAACTTATCCTCTTGCCTTTTTTTTACCTTTTTGCGCTGAGATCATCATTGTCTTTGTCGGTTGGTTTGGGAAATAGAGGAAGATTTGGATCCAACATATAAGCAATCTTCAAAATAGTGAGTAAAAAGAACAATTTTACCTTCCAACAAGTGAAAATTGTCTCACCAAAGTGAAATTTCCAACTTCGACGAATATGATTGTAAAGTCCTAAGATTTGCTAACTTATTAAGCCATATATTTTTCCAATTATATGCTTATTTTCAAAAGTATATATATGGTATAATTGATGTATTGTGCTTATTTGGGAAAGTATGAATTGTATATTAAACGAATTATCTATACACAAGTTTCCCTATTTATATATGGTAAATATGTCTATAATAGTATGTTTAATACATAATTGAATACTTATCAGATTTCTTGGTCTCAATTGATTTAATTTTATTGTCTTGATATATATTTGTGCCCAAGAAAGTTCAAATTTGAAATGAACTTGGTTTAGAATTAAGTCCAGTTCGTTCATTTATGATGATACAGAATGATCTTCTATTACATCTGAATTTCTCTGCAGTGAATGTAATTGAGAGTTATTTTTGAAAACTCTCTGATTTGATCTGATTGAGATAAAAAATGAGATTGACTTGCCTTAGGGTTTTTTAAACTCTATAAATATCAGACCTAAGCGGCAACTAATCTTGACTCTTCCCCATTCTAATATTTCATATATTGAAAAGTTCTTTTTTATGTAAAGAGTAGTATTTGTTCAACTATCTATTTGTTTGTTTGGCTTTGTGTTGTTTATTCTTAAACATGTCATAAAGCTTGTGAATGTGACATACAATTTTTGGGAGAAGATTTCCATAAGTCTCACTTTCGGAGGAAGCAAGCACTCATCAAGATTATAAGGGATTTCATGCTCTTGGTGTTTATCAAAATCAGATTATTAAAGTGGAATAGTTCAAGGTTGCGACAATGATTTAGATGGAGTCTAATCTTGTGTAAGTCAATTGCTTATTGTATTCTTGTGACTTTACAAATTGATTTTATCTTTGAGAGTGGCCACGTGGGCTGGGTTTTCCGAATCACGTAAAAACCTTATTGTGTCCTTACTTTTAGTTTTATTTTATGTTCGAATATTCTGATTCATCAACAATTTTTCCTGATACATCAGAATACCTATCTGATTAAATAATTTTGTTAATTAATTGTTTATTAAATTCAGTTGGTAATCTTAAAAATAAACAGAATTTCAATGATGAAATTGAAACCTAAAAGACTGCAAGATAAATATTTGGTGTGGGAGACAAGAAAAAATGAAAACAAAGAATTTGGGTTAGATGCTTGTATGAACACTTTCCTTTTAGGTTTTATTTCCTTTCACTTCTCAAAGTCTCCTCTACTTTTTGTATAACAAATTACTCCCAAGATGTGAAATGTGTAATTTCTGAAGTATTTATAGATGTTTTGATACTTATTTATGAAGCAGCAAATTGCTTCATGAAAAATCACATTACTTCATGATCTATCTTGGCACTTATTCACGAATCATCACATTGCTTCATTAATTTTTAATTTTTTTAACTAAAATGAATTTTTAAACATTAAAATTTAAGAGAAATATTACAATCTCTCCAACATTAAGCAATTTTCTTTCAAAAAAAAGAAAATTAACTTGTTAAATTTTACGGTGTATTTAATTGTGAAATTGTAGATTGTCAAAATGGTTGTGTGTACTCATTTTGTTTGTTTTAAGGTTTATACTTTTTTTGACCCTGTATTTTGTAAAATAATTCAAATAGATTTCTAAACTCAATTTTGATGAATAAAAAATTGAATATAATAACACAGTTATTAGACAAAATAACACAGTTATTAGACAAAATGATTTTGTTTATGTTTTAAATTGTTAGTTTGATGAATTATTTTTAATTTTAGTTAAAAAAAACTTAGACCAAAATCGAGTTTAGGGTTCTATTTGAACAATTTTACAAAACACATGGTCTAAAAAGTCATTTGCAAAACATCGGGTCCAAACAGATAATTGGACAAAACACAGGGTCTAGACAGATAATTTGATAAAACACAGGGTCCAAAAAAGTATAAACCCTTATTTTAATTACTAGATACAAGCAATATGCAATATGCACATTTGCTTAGTTTTATTTATAGAATTTATTAATTATTTTTATTAAATTTATATTAATGACATATAAATAACATATTTTAATTAAATAATTTATTTATTTTTGTTTAAGTTTATGTTTGTTCTAGTTTTTGAATTTGGGAGTGACAAGAATAGATTATATATTATATGTTTAATGTAATATTAAATATTATAAGAGGATTTTAAATTTGAGTTTTTTGCTAGTTTTTTTTTTAAAATAATTTGTTGCTAATTCACACTAGATTATATTACATGTTTAATATGATATTATTCTAGTGAGTTTAAGTTTAATTAATTTTTATTTAAGTAATAAAAAATATGATTTTATTATTTTTAAATAATAAAATATTTCAAAAATATCATATTTTAATTTCTTTAATTATTTATTATTTTTAAATAATTATTATTGTAAAATATCTCAAAAATATCATATTTTAATTTATTTAATTATTTATTATTTTAAAATAATTATCATTATAAAATATTTCAAAAATATAGTATTTTAATTTTTTTTAATTATTTATTTTATTTTATTTAAGTTTAATAATTTACAAACTACCATTAAATATATAAGAATATTATGTTAAATATAAAAATATTATATTAAGGTTAACATTAAAAAAAATAAAACACAGTTAAAAATAAAAAAAATTATTTACCTACACAATTAATTATTACATAGAAGAGACAATGAAGCCTTGTATCTTATTATTTATTTATTTATATAATTATTCTACAAATTTGTATCTAATTATTTTTAAAAGAGATGCGTAATCTTACAAAGAATGTTCTGAGATTAGAAAGTAATGCTTTTTTGTGTGCGTGTGTGATATTATCAGTCAAAGTCAACAAAAAATCCCTTAAAAGAAAAGTCAAAAACAAAAACAGATAATTAATCAATTAATTATTAATTAAAAAAACAACATGAAAATAATAATCCTAATAACACGACAACAAGATTAAAAACAAATGAAATGCTTTACTTTTATAGTACTGTTTTGTTCTAGTTCTACTTGTTCGATTTCACTCATGTTTTTACATTAAAAAAAAAAATTAATGGTAGGGAAAAAGTAATGCTTCCTCTCAAGAAACGTAGCCTCTTAAAGGTAACATTTTTGTTTAATTTTACATTTTTTTTTTCATCTGTATTGATTGTTTGTTTCCCAAGAAACTAAGAAAGAAAATTCTAAAACGAGATCATCTAATTAGGGCAAAAGAGCAACAATGGATGATTACCACGATCACGACGATCGAATCAGTAAATTACCGGATGATATTCTGGTGCTGATTATAAATTGCTTGTCACTACGAGACGCAGCAAGAACGAGCGTCCTCTCTCGGCGATGGAAGAATCAATGGACCCTAATTTCTGGAACAATGGAATTCGATGCGAGCACGACAATGGAGGACATGAGGTGGCTAAGGAAAGAACGAAGCTTTGAAAGACCAAGGTACGCGAATTGGGTGAATCGAGTTATGGCGAGGCATATGTCTTCGAAGCTAGACGAATTGAAAATTTGTTTCGATCTCGATAATAGTTTCTCCATTGATATTAACAACTGGGTGGGATTCGCAGCTGTGAAGGAGGTAAAAAAGTTAAATTTAGGGTTTCCAGGTAGATGGGGAGGAATGTTGAGAAACCCTTATTGTTTAAGCATTTCAACTCTGTCCAATAGAATGGGGCAAAAGCTGAACAGTGAAGCTTTCTCTTCCTTGACTGATCTTAATCTGAGTTTTGTCAATGTCAATGACGAAGTTGTTGAGTATTTCTTAGCCAAAAGTCCCAATCTTGTGAATTTATGCATCAAGGGTTCCAACTCTCTGGTCAAAGTGAAAGTTTCTGAATCTGACCCAGTTCTCAACTTGAAGAGCTTAAAGATTTTAGAGTGTCCTCTCATAAAACTCATCAACATCTCAACACCAAAGCTTGTTTCATTTGGTTATGATGGACCATTGATTGACATGCCATTCAAGAAAGTTCCTCATCTATCTGAAGTTTATTTTGGAGGGAATAATACTATTTCATTAGCTAATCAATCTAAAGAGCTTTTTGGGTACTTTTCTATGTTGAAGATACTCAAGTTGGACATGTCTTCTTCGGTTAGTATTATAGTTACTCACAACTACTTGGTACTTTCACTTTGCTATATCTCTCACTCTCTCACTCTGTTGTCTTCTTCAATGTTATTTAGGTCTATAACTTCAATCGTGTGGCCAGAGCTTTTGAGACTCAAGTTCCTGCATTAAGTAATCTCGAGCAATTGGAACTGTCGATAATGGCTTACTGTGATCAGTGTATTCTTTGGCCTTGTTTGATGATAAAGGCTGCTCCTCTCTTGCATAGGTTTTCAATGAAGGTCAGTGCATGTTCTTACTTGTTGCTTAAGCAAACGCTTGAATTACTAAACATTATGTTTTGTTATAATAACATAATACTTTATGGTTCTTAACATCATAACATATGTATCTGTTCTGTCCTAAATAGTCCTTTTAGTCAAGCCAACTGATCATAGTCTTGTGACAGATGATGTTCAAGTGTACTGATCAAGACTTGTACGACAGAAATGATCAGGTAATAGAGATAATGATAATATTTTAGTATGTGCTGATATTGCCTGAGCAAGAATCTTGCTAACAATTATGGTATGAATTTGTTACACATGTGATAGTTGTTGTCAAACGAAGACCAGATAAGGAAATTAAGGGAGGCAGTGTTGTTTACTCATGAAAGTGTTAAGGAGGTGGAGTTGTATGGCTTCTCTGACCATCGAAATATCCATATGGCCGAGCTTTGGCTGCGTTTGGTTGATATTGCGGTGTCGCTTGAGAAGGTAACCATTGATGTTCGACATCCATGTTTAAAGGAAAGTCCATGGCTAAATGTCAAAACGCAGGAGTTAGACAAAGCCAGAGACAGAATCAGGTTATTTGTTCAAAAACACTTGCATCGTCCCAAACCCATTGATATACTTGTACTTTAGATATAGAATCTGGTTCGGTTGTATGTATCTTAAACAAAAATTGTGCCTATTATTCCATCAAGCAAAAGCCTTTGTTTCTTTGTAGTTAGTAATCTTTCACTATTCAAAACTTTTGGTGACAATTTTGGTGCCAACACTACCCTACATTTCTGTAGTGTTCAAAAGTTCGAACAATATATATATGAATATAGATATTTTAACAGTAGTCCATTGAAATGTACCTCAATGGATGAATAAGTGTATGTTTAATAAATTTTCACTTATTAATGGGAATGGTTATATTTATGGCATGTTACTTTAATTATTATTTGTAGGGTTTATATCTTTTTGGACCTGTGTTTTTTCACATTACCTGTTTGGACCCTGTGTTTTGACAAATTATTTTTTGGACTCTATATTTTGTAAAATGATTAAAATAGAACTCTAAACCTGATTTTGGTTAATGTTTTCTCAACTAAAATCATAAATAATTTACTAAACTAACAATTCATAACAAAAATAAAATCATTCTACTTAAAAACAGTGTTGTTATATTCAATTTTTTCTTCATCAAAATTGAGTTTAAGTTTCTATTTTAATCATTTTACAAAACATAGGATCCAAAAAGTAATTTGTTAAAACACAGGGTCTAAACAGGTAATGAGATAAAATACATGGTCAAAAAATGTATATATGTTTAGTGCCCAAACGTGACTTCCACTTAGCGGTTGTCGTAGTATAGATCGGGCGGTCGATTCCACAAGGAGACAAAGAAATAAAGTTAATCAATAAATAAAGTTTAGAGATAAATAATACGAAGAAAATAGAACAAGTGATATATATATATATTTAAGATAGATTAAAATGCGATGTAATAATAGGTAACAAGTAGGAAGGATCAAAAGTTACCAATATGCAAACTTATTTATTTGGATATTTGATTCACAAAAATTACACAAATGGATAGTTCATTTCCCAACTATTCATTTGGAAGATTTAACATTGATGCACAAATATATTTTACAAAAATGTATTCAAGTGATTATTATTCTTTACCATGGAATGATGAGATAAATCTTATGAGAAATCTAAAAATGACATTATACCATTGGCAATAATGCAATAGAAGATTGGACATAAAACCTAACACAAATATTACTTTTACTATTTATAAAATACATAGAAAGAGCATGACTAATTCTATATAGATTTTAGCAAAAGCACATATATATGAGTGAGATGGAGAAAATGATAAAGATATTATCTATATTATTTTCACTAATTTGATAATACATAGAAAGTGCATGACAAAATCTATATACTATTAGTAAACATAAATATAGATAATAAGATAAAGAAGTAGAGATGAAAGAAAATAAATCACTAAAATATATAAACTTTGAGCACATGGTGAATAAAAAATACCAAACAAAGTCATAGTGCATATAAGATCATCCTAACCTTCCTAAGAAGGTTAGCCTATTATGTTAGACATTCTCATAAAATTATAGAGAGAAAATATGAGAAATAAGACTAAAATTTGGTAGAGTTTTGCTACCTAAAAATTACATAGAAAATGTGAAGAAAATGTCCCTATTTATAGATGGAGAAAAGAACTAAAAAGAAATTAAACAACAATTTGGGGTTTACAAAATAAATCTGAAATATTAATAATAAAATATTATAAATATTAACCTAGTTATTTTGGTGTATGGTCAAAATATCATTTTTCAAAAGTACCAAAAAAGATGAGTTTTAAAGCTCAAAATGGTAATTTTGCAAGGCACAATCCCCACAAAATATGGGTTGAAAGTGGGTGGTGGCAGATAGGGGTTTTGACCCATTCCCAGCTAATGGGAAACTGCCACGTAGGCAGCTGGCTGGGCTTAGAGGAGCTTCAGATGGGCCTGCGGATTGAGGTGTTTATGCGTTTGGGCTGGCTTTTCGTTGGGCTTCAGATACGGGCCACTGGAGGACATTTGCATGCTGGAGGAAATATGCAAGGCGTGACTGAGATATTGAGGAGTTGACCGAGTCAACGGCTGGAGCAAAGGACCCAAGACAAGAGGTTGAAGTGCTGGGCGACGTGGCGGCCTCGAGTTGGCTGGAAGGAAGATGCGTGGCGCTGGCTGGAGCGCGCCACCTAGCATTGGGAGGGAAGAATACCAGGCGGGCCTGGGCTATTTAGGCCGAACTTGTGGGCCAATTTTATTCAAAAATGCCACAATTTCCACTATATTTTCAGTTCTAATTCTTTCCTTCTTGCTTTTTTTTTTTTCTCTGTTTCCAAATGCAAAAAATACCAATTAATTCATACAAAATAAAATAAATTAAATCATAATCACATATTTTCATTTATAAAATAAATCATATTAATTCCATGAAAATATTAATTAAAACTTAATTTATTTTGACTATTAAAATCAATAAATGTGTATTTTTCACTACTAATCAATATACTCTTATTTGTATTATATTGTTTACTAAAATAGTGTGTAGAGAGTTGTTTTATCTTGTATACTTTATAATGGAAATATTAAATTATTCTTTTTTGTTAAAAAAATATTATATATATACTTTGTGAGATATATTTTCTAAGGACAAAATTGTCTTTTAATTTTTGTTTTTAAAAAATAAAATAAAAAGGAAACAAAAGTCATCACCCTCACTCACATTTCTAATTATTTTCTCTCATTCACCATAAGTAAAGATGCAATATTCACTTATTAATGGGAATGAGATTGAGAATGGGAATGAATGAAATTTTAATATAATTAAAAAATAATAATAATAAAAAAGACTTTTGAATAATATACTTGTCGTCAAGTATTAACTTGTTAGCCAATCACCCCACCTAGGCTTGGGGATTCAAAACTCCCACCATCCTTTGTGAATAGATTTATATATGTATTTATTATAGTGGGTTTATATTGTTGGTCGTTGTAAGTATCTCTATTGGTAGACATTGTACGACTTGAAAATTCTATTATGAAATTGGGATTCAACATAACATGTTTTGTATTGAATCATATCATATATATATCTGATTGTAACATGTGATGTTCTAAAAAAATATTAACTAATTTGAGTTTTAATATAATAATTTAATTCTAAATAAGTACATTACATCTCTATGTTCATTTCATTCTACTTTTAATCTATTATTGTTAATTTCATGTTGAGTTGACATTTATACTTGATCTAGAAAGTATTCTAAATATAACCATTGAATAAAGAATCTCTAATCTATTATTATATATATTTAAAATATTATGATTGGAATCTATCAATATTATTATGTAATAATATTTTTATTGAAACTGTTGAGTTAAATTATCAAATTAAACAACTTGAGTAGCAATACATATCATCAACAAAACTCAACCATGAATTGAAAGCTCTCTAAATTAAGGGTTCGGTTGAAAGTCGTCATGTAATTAAAATTAAGTATAATTAGGAGTAATTACTCGAATTGACGTGTTTGTCTAGCTATATAATTACATGGTAATTATGTAAGTAGAAGTAATTAAGAAATCCCAATTCTACTCTCCAGTTCTCATAATTCCTACGATAATTGAGTATAATTAAACTGTGTAATTATTAAATAGTATCAATTTTAAATAGTATTTATACATAATATTCTTTTTTTTATGTAATTACTAACTGTTTTGTCAAACATGACAATAGAAATTCATAAGTAATTATCACTTAACATCCAAACACATCTTATAATTAAACCGCTTAATAATTACACATTTACTTTCGCACACACTCTAAAAGGATATCATGTGGTGATGAACTGTAAGCATTTTTGTCTCAGAAATCCCCAATAAAATCAATGGACATAAGCTCAGCATTAAGAAGAAGAACAAGCCAGTGAACAATCTTATTCTTATCAAAAACTGGCTTTTTTGGTCCAATAAGTTCTCTGAACATTGCTTTCCCAATTTTATAACCTTAAGATTCAATAGCAGAAAGAAGATGCTGCATATGATTCAACAAAGAACAAGACATGAGTCTCATAACAATTACATAAATAAAATACCACATCAGACAAATCTAAACAAATGAAACTATAAAATTATATATATATATATTATTTGCAGCAAAATTCTCCATTCTTTTACAAAAATTGCGATTAATCTCCCAATCAAAAAATTTGGTGGCAAAACTTCATTCTATTAATAACTTGTTGCAAGTTACTCATTTTAGGTATTAAATTTCATGTAAGCGAATTAAGTGTTAACTAAGATACACATGACAACAATTTGTAGGGCGACATGTTAAAAATAAATAATTTTTTTTAAATAATAAATTTAATTAATAAAAAAATAGAAAAAATAAATAAATTTAAACACTTTTTTCAATTTTAAGTTTTGTTTAATGTTAATTATGTATTGTTATTATTTGAAAACATTAAAATAATAGAAACAAATAATTAAAACACTAAAACAAAACTTAAAATACAAAAAATAAATTTAAAAACTTTTTTCAAAACTTAAATTTATTTGAAATTTTTTTTAAATTTATTCTCTTCAATATTTAAATTTATTTGAAAAAAGTTCTTAATTTTATTTTATTTTAAGCTGTTTTGGTGTTTTAATTATTTTTTCTAATATTTTATATACTAAAATAATAATACATAATTAAAATCAAACAAAAATTAAATTGAAAAAGATTAAAATTTATTTTTTGTATTTTTTTATTAGTTAAATTTATTATTTTAAAACATAATTATTTATATTTTACATTAAACCTTATAAAGTGTTGTCATATGTATCTTAGTTAACACTTAACTTGCTTACGTAACATTTAACATCTAAAATAGGTAACTTGCAATAAACCATTAACGATGATAATTTTGTTACAAAATTTTTTATTGGGAAATTTCTCGTAACTTTTGTAAAAAAATAAAAAAATTTGAGGGTACAAGTTGCAAGCAGGTTGATTGAGATGCTCTACAGACCTCCCTAGGAGTGTTCAAGAATATCTCCTACTTTAGTTGTATTTTAAATTTGCACAATAAAATATTTGGTATTTAAAAAAAATATATTTCATTTGGAAGAGAATGTCTTAAAATATGCAGGAGAACATTCTCTTTTATTTGTATTCATTTGGAAAGGAATGTCTTAAACAATGTGTTTTTTCTTTTTTTTTTATTATAGTTCCATTATAATTAAGGTAATCATAAAAGTAACTTTTAAAAATCAATGAATTAATAGTTTTCCTAGTTTATGACAGACTTGTATACAATAGTACTTTTCCTATTCTCTCAGGACAGTTTTTGTTTAGAGGGCAAATTCCACAATGTTGTACTTGTACTGCTCGTACAAAGCAATAAATCAAATCAATTAATAATATGTGCACCCAAAATACACACAGTGATGTGGAAGTTTAGCCTAGCTAATCATATTTATTAAAATTGGGACCCACTGTTTTAAAAAACAGTGACGTGTCACTATGTGTAATGTTTTGGTTAATATTTTGAGTGCACATATCATTACTCATCAACTAAAACCTAAACCTTTACTTTGTAAATAGTAGAGTTTAAATAATAGTACAAGTTCACCTAGATAAATATTCCTCAACTTCAGGGTCTTGAAGATTTTGATACAAGCCTACAAAAAAGCACAGACCAACATATCTGACAAGCATCTCAGGCTCAATAATTTCCTTATATCTTTGATAGTAAACCAAAGCAAACTATGTATGTAGTGTAAAAAAATATGCAACCTACTCAAGATGGAAGTGTCCATAAACCAGCCTTGAACTTTCTATAGAAGTTGGTTGATTTTTTAGAGACAACATAGAAGACTGCATCAACAACCAGCAAATTCATCAGGAAATTGAAACATAAATTCCTTAAAGTAGGCAACAAAAACACCTTGATGTAAAATGAGAACATGTGGACACACCTGGGATTCCTTGAATGATGAAGTTGGGCTCTTTCAGTACGTTGTGAAGCGTTCTCTTTTCATCTACTTTAATCCATTTGGAGGAGCCTAATCAAAAGATAACTTTCTATATTAGATGGTGCACTAGAGAACCACTGTACACAAGTGGACAAAGAAAGGGAATGAAATACTGTCTACCTGAAGAGGTGCCGTGATTTGAATCCCGAGCAGCGTCCTTGTCATCATCACCAATGTCTTCTTCTACATGAGAAGCTGGAGTGCCCTCAAGGAGATACTGAAGAATTTTTTTCTTTGGTAGACAAGCTCCTGGAGCAGCCTGTTGAAGCAAGCCATAGGAGTTCAAAAGAAAGCTCGAACGGGATGCAAACTTACATTACAAGGATATCGAGTTAAAGGTTGAAATGATTTCCTATGTGAAGTCCAGAGAATAACACTTAAACTTTGGAAGGTATCTCCTTAAATAAAACCACATTAACTTTTAATGCCTAGGCGTTTCATACGAATTCTCGTGCAGTCTTTTTTTTTTTTTAATCTTCCTTTTGCCTAGAAATTTTAGAATGTTCGACTTTTACATATTCCCACTTGAACAGTAAGACAACAACCATGTATTTATGAATTAGGCAAAACAACCAATAAGATAGGAAAAAAGTCCAATAAGAACCTACAGGCCATGAAATTTTTCCACTGAATGGTGAAGATCACTTCTAAAGAATGCCAGAATGACCAGATCAAAAAGGACACTGATGTATGTTTTCAAAAACCACAAACCTCAACCAAATGGAAAAAATGAAAATATCTTACCTCATAGTATAATTCCACAGCTTCACGAGTATAATTGTTTTCTGCATCCCACGGCAAAGGTGGAGCACTTTCTGAAAACATGTTTGAAAGCTAAGGATTCCAAAGAAAGAAACACATAGAGAAGCAAAACATAGCATCAACAAAACTCACAAATAAAAAATTAATCCTAAAGCTCTGTAAATTAAAAGGATATCATATCGAGATGAACCGCAAACATGTCTGTCTCACAGAAATCCTCAATAAAATCACTGGACATAACCTCAGCATAAAGAAGAAGAACAGGCCAATGAACAATCTTATTCTTATCCAGAACTGGCTTTCTTGGTCCAATAAGTTCTCTGAACATTGCTTTCCCAATCTTATAACCTCTAGATTCAATAGCAGAAAGAAGGTCCTGCATGATTCAACCAAGAACAAGACATGAGTCTTATAACAATTCAATATAACCCCACATCAGACAAAACTAAACAAATGAGTCAATAAAGGAGACCTTAGCCTCTCCAACAGCTTTGGAAACTTGAGCCTGGCGTTGTTCTTGTTCAAACTTCAGAGAATCAATCTGCCTCAAAAGTTTCTTCAGTTCTTGGTTATCCGGGTCGTGTTTAAGTCCATTCTCGCAATGTGATTTGGCTTCAGATAACAGATTCAATGACAAAGACGCTTTGGCAGCTCGATACAATGCCTAATTTAACAGTTGTTGAAATTGCTTCAAACATGTTTAACACCACAAAAAGTCAAATATACAGCAAGCCAAGAAAACAAAAGAGTACCTTGACATTAGTGGGAGAGAGCTTAATTGCGTCCTCAGCATCACTAAGAGCACGTCTGTAATTACCAAGCAAAATATTGACATGGGCTCTATTGGAAAGAAGAATTGAGGTCTCGGAATCACCTAAAGCCTTCTGATTAATAGCTCTTGTGTAACAGTCTATAGCCTCTGAATAATGCTTTTTGCCCATTTTCACAAACTGGTTACCCTTTTCCTGTGAATCCAATACTTGTCAGTATGCAGAAAAAAGAAATAAAGAAAACCCATATCTGGTTTAGTCCCAGAAAAAGAGAAAATAAGAAAAAGACAAGACCTTGAGCTCAATGGAAGATGACTCCTTAAGAGCGGCGATAGCATCCAGGTCGGCTTTCTCGGTTTCGGTAAGGGGTTCTGAACCAGGTTCCATCAATAGCGCCATTACGAGCACAATACAATACCGCCACCTTACGAATTTCAGGCTGATTTTCGCAGAAGCAACTGTGGAGGAGTAGACTGTAGACACCGCTATTCGAACTCTACAACTCTTCTTTGAGAAAGCAACACTCGCTGAGGTTTATATCATAGTACACCAATATTCAAAGACTTTTTATTTTTTTTAATACTAAAACCTCCATCCATACTTAATTAATTAATTTTAGTAAAATCCCAAAATTTACCTTTTCTTATTAATTAAGCTGAATGATTTAATTTTTGTTCTGAATTGTTAGTTTGGTAAATTATTTGTGATTTTAGTTGAGAAAACATTGACCAAAATCGGGTTTAGGGTTCTATTTTAATTATTTTACAAAATATAGGATCCAAAAAATAATTTGTCAAAACACAGTGTCCAAACAGGTAATGGAACAAAACACAACCTCCAAAAAAAAGTATAGACCCAAAAATAAAACGAAATCAATAAATAATTTTCATCAAGATAATCTTTTTAATTTTAATATTATGGGTTTAATTTTAGAGATTTTTCTAAAAACTAGATACAAACGACGTGCAATATGCACATTTGCTTAATTTTATTTATAGAATTTATTAATTATTTTTATTAAATTTATATTAATGTTATATAAATTTTGAAATAAATATCTATTTTAATTAAATAATTTATTTATTTTTGTTTAAGTTTATGTTTGTTATCGTTTTTTAATTTGGGAGTGACAACAATAGATTATATATTATATATTTAACGTAATATTATATATTATACGTTGATTTTAAATTTAAGTTTCTTGCTAGTGTTTTATTTTTTAAATAATTTGTTACTAATTCACATTAGATTATATTATATGTTTAATATGATATTATTCTAATAAGTAAATTTAAGTTTAATTAAATTTTATTTAAATTATAAAACGTGTGATTTTATTATTTTTAAATAATTATTATTGTAAAATATCTCAAATATATCATATGTTAATTTCTTTAATTATTTATTATTTTAAAATAATTATCATTGTAAAATATCTAAAAAATATCTTATTTTAATGTATTTAATGTATTTATTATTTTTAAGTAATTATCATTGTAAAATATCTCAAAAATATTTTTTTTTAATTTTTTTAATTATTTATTTTATTTTATTTAAGTTTAAGTGTTTACAGACTACCGTTTAATAAATGAATATTCTGTTAAATATAATAATATTCCGCAAAGTTAACATTAAAAAAATAAAAAACCATTAAAACCAAGAATTTCCGTTATCTACACACTTTTTATATAAAAGATATATACTCTTTTTTTTAAATAATTTTTTTAGGGTGCTTTAATTTTTTTTAGATTTAGTCATTTAATTAGAGATCAAACTAAAACATACTAGAATGTGTTCAAAATATACTTAAAAAAAAGCTAAACATATACAAAATAAACTAAATAATTACAAAAAAAAAAAAAAATACCAAAAGACAAAAAAATATATATATATATATGTACTCCAATTATATTCAATATACAAATAAAAAAAACCTAAATTAAACTAAAAGAAGAATAAAAAATAATCCAAAATAAATCTAATGTAAACTAAAAATATATCCAATGTATACCTGGATTATACTAAAAATATACCTAAAATATATTAAAAATAAATTCATGAGAATAAAAAAAGTTGAATAAAATTATAAATTTATGTATACAATATTATACCCATTTTTAATTTAATGACGAGGGATCATTTGTGGGATTTTTATCGCTAAACCGTTGTGGAGCCACTTAAATGACATCAAAGTCGCTAAACCGCACTAACTTGACATTCTCAGCAATCCAAGCCACCTAGTACATAGCGTGTTTTGGAGGCATAGTTGGTACAATATTAGAGACATTCCCACACATTTATGGATGTAGCTATTGCAGAGGTAATTTCCTACAATTGATTAGATGGGCACCAGCAACCTGTAAGAACAAAGAGAAAAGAGACGAGAGTTCATGTAATGCCTCGGATTCCCTATTATGGTTAATGGCTGGTTTAGTAGGCCGGGAGGGTCATAACTGTTTAATTATGCCATTAAATGTGTTTATGCATGTTTATGAGAATTATATTATGATATGATGTTAAATACATGCATGTGAGTCCACATTCGTTTACAGGGGTATTATGGTAATTTGACCCGCTGAGGGTATAATTGTATATTTGTATGTGCGATAATGATATATTGTAAGACCGCATTATAATGTGGATTGGTTCGAGTATTTCGACATGAGACGATCTTTAAACGTGATTTATCGGTTTGGTCATAACAGGTTTGAGCTCGGGGCTCGGGGTGAGTCTCGGGGTGATATTAATGGTTATAGCGCTACCGGGGATTTTAGGGTAACGGGGTATGAATTATTGATGTTTGAGGATATTGAGATTAGCGGGAATTGGGAAGTGTTAATTATAATTAACGGGTTAAGCGATAAGTACCAATTTTGCCCTTGGGGTGGCTTTAGAGGCTTAAGTTGACACAAGGGGTATTTTGGTCTTTTTGGGAGGATATATGTGACATAAGTGGATTGGAAGGCTGTGGAAAAAACAGAGTAAAAACAGGGGTTTGCCTCCTTCATTCCCGTACCCTCTCCTAGCTTCATCTTCTCCATTGCCTTCTTTGAGAGTTTTGAGTTCTAGGTGGGATATCAAGCTAAGGAACTTCAAGGCTGAGGTAGTAGACTTGGTTCTGCTTGTGTGGGAGTTCAAAACAGGTTTTGAGGTAAGTTTTGATCACTGAACTTAAGCTATGCTCTGTTTTCGTTTTAGCTTTTCAGTCATGGGTTTTGATGTGGAAAGTGTGAATCAAAGGGGGTTTTAGTGTTAGTTTGATTGGGGTTTGATGTGAGTAAGCTAAGGGTGTTGTTTGGGGGTTCAATTATATGTTTGGAAGAGGTTTTAAGATGATTCGAGGGACTGGTTTGAAGGGGAAAACGTAGGGTTAAATTCTGGTTCGTGTGTGGCCGACTAGCTGATCTGGGCTGGGCGCCGCGGCGCAGCAGGGGTGCGCCGCGGCCCTTGGCGTTTGGCAAGCAGGGAGCCTCTCTGTTTGGAGGCGCGCCGCGGTGCAGCAGAGGGGGGCCGCGACCCTTAAGGCTAATTTTGCTAAAAAGTGGTTTTTAGCTTGGGGATTCAAACCATAGGCCTCGGGGTTGGACCTAGTACCCGGTTGGGTAGTATTTGATGTCTCGGGGGCTGGGATTTGGTTTGGGAACCCTCGGTTATCATTTTTATTGATAAATTCTATAATTTGGTTATGACCAGGTGACCGTCAAGGATTTTAAAGGTTGATCGTTCTCAGGGGTCGTTCATATAATATTCTCACTCGAACCAGAGGTAAGAAAACAGTGTAAGAATGCAGTTGCACCCTGTATAGATATATGGCATGTTTGGTTTGATATTTGAGGCATGCTGATTGATATATGTGGACATGGATTGCATCTTAAATGCTATTGAACGCTGATTACCTGCTTGAGACACTGACTAGTCAGGGACCGACTCTAAAGTCGAGAATCATGCATTGAATGGCTCTATAGCATTAATGCCAGACCGACCCTAGGGTCGAAGAAACTTACAAGCGCTTGCCTGGTCTACGACCAGATGATTATAGCCAAGGTAAATGACCCCGGTGACCGTTTGTCACGTGGCTAAGGGACGTTGTCCATAGTTTCGACTCTAGAGTCGTGAGGAAGGTTATGTTGGTGACCAATCACCATGCACCTGTCCTGAACAAGCTTATGAAAGAATCACCTATCAGTTAAGCCCTGGTGACCCTATCGTCACATGGCTAGAGGGAGCGATGTTCATTACTGTGACTTTTGGCTATTGTCACATATTTGTGGGACTGATAGTCCTGAATGGTTATTATGATCGTTGTTGATATTATATCATGTTTTATTATGTTTTCTTGCTGGGCCTTGGCTCATGGGTGCTATGTGGTGCAGGTAAAGGAAAGGAAAAGCTTGGCCAGCCTTGAGTGGAGAGCTTGGGCGATGTAATGTACATACAGGGCCGCTTGACTGCCACGGTCAAGGAGTTCTCAGAGGGACTAGGGGTTTACCCTATTTTTGCCGCTTAGGCCGGCGGGGATTGTAAATTTGGAACTATGGCAACTCTTTTGTATTACGAACTACTTGTAAACATTTTAAAAGGCTCATGAGCAGTTTATTTACTTACTGAAATGTACCATTTCCTTTTTATTGGTTTTTTTCACCTTAACCTGTTAATGGTACCTAGATCACGTTTTTTTTAACCAAAGGACTCGGGTAGTGAGTCAAATTTCCGGTTCACTGTTCACCATAATTGTTCTGGGGTAACCAGGGCGTTATAGTTCAATTGGGAGCACCGGTGGGGTGTCAGCCAAAGGGACTCCGACGCTCAAGTCAGTCGGGTTGTAATGAGAGATAATAGAAAGCAATAAAATTACGATATAAATAATCGAAATAATGATGGATGGAAGAGTCGTAAAATGGTCAGAGTGACGGTGGCGATGACGGAGGGGCCGAGCAACTAGATCAAGTCCAACTAGACTGACTAACTAGTCTTGTTTGATTGGATCGCTCAGAAATAGAGTAGCCTTTTTTCAATTAGAGAGTAAAGAAAGTCCAGTGATTATCTGATGCCTTTTCTCAATCTCTGATGGTCTTATTTATTGTCCTCCTTTTCGTTCCGTCCTCCTCCGTCTTTCTGATTCGTTTGACTCGCTCCAAGTGGTTTCGTTCCGAGATTCTTGGCGAACGTGATGGGAGCCTTGACTGTTTCAAGGTCCCTGGCTGACTGAGTGTATCCGAATTCGGGTCCGGGTATGGTTTTGGGTATTTGGATGGTACTTTGTATATGCGAGCCTATTTTACATGAGCTTGGGCCTTATTGGCTAGTTAGATAGCTTATTGGGCTTACTGACTGCTTGTTGGACTATTATTTATCAAGTATACAGATTTTGTCCACTACAGCTATATCACGGATTGTGTTGTCCCATAAGTAGATGCACATGGGGCAGAAAATTGGCAGAGAGTGCCCCCTCCATCCCGATCCCCATTGAGAATTTTAATATTTATTCCCGTTCCCGTCCTCGCTTATTTCTTGTTAGGGACGGGACGAGGAATCCCCACAATGACCCATTTATTTATAAATAAAGTTTATATTAAAATTTTAAATATACAAAAAAGCAAATTACATAAAAATTAAAATGCTACACATAATTTATGATCCACAATACTAATTATTATCTCAAATACAATTTAAAATATACAAAAATGTTACTAATATTCTACAAAAGCACATAAATAAAGATATTTTTTTTATGAAACACTCTTAATATATATATATATTGTACAGATCTCCATTGGGACGGGAAGTACCATTCCCGTCCTTGCCCCATTCTTCATTTAGACTGGGAATCCCTGCCCCATTAGGAGCGGGTCCCTACAAGGCCCCATCCTCATAGGGGAAAATATGCAATACTATCCATCACGTTCGCCTACCATTTTCTACTATATATACTAGGACCTGAAATCATAAAGAGTTGGATTAATTTGTATTCAAGAGTATTCACTCTTTGTAATCAACCCTTCTCTACCTCAAAAAATTTATTCCTCTCAATTACATTTGATCTTGAGTAAAAGAAATATAATTAATACTACTAAGTAGATGTAGGTCGTAAGTAGCCGAACCACTAAAAATCATACTTTTATTTATTACACTTTAATATTCTCTCAATGTTTATGCACTGAAGTTCTTTCTTCGTTAAACTACTAATTGTCCAAAAAAATGAGTCAACATTAACATAAAATAACATAAATATTCAAAATTAAAATATATGCTTTTTTTTTTACCAAAAATATATAAATACTAAACTGCATTTTCATTTTCTTACTCATTCTACACATCATATGCACCAATAAACATAATTATAAAAAATAATAAGCTCCTTTGTAAGGATGGAAGAGGTGAGTAAAAAACATGATAGCACACGAGTGGCTTAATCCCCATTTCCTCATATTTTCCATTAGGGGTGTGGTAATTGTTCTTTCGTTCATGTCCTTGTCTTTGTTAACTATTTTAATTTCCATATTTGCCCCCATTTCCTCATATTTTCCATTAGGGGTGTGGCTTAATCCCCACAAAATTCATTTATTTACAAAATATGTCCTTGTCTTTGTTAACCATTTTAATTTCCATATTTGCCCCCATTTCTTCATATTTTCCATTAGGGGTGTGGCTTAATCCCCACAAAATTCATTTATTTACAAAATAAATTTAAAATATATAAAAATGCTACTAATTTAATATAAAAAAATATTATCAATTTATATAAAATAAAATATTTTTTTAAAATAAATAAAAATTTAAACCAATTTCCATCAAAACAGGATTAAGAACATAAAATTATTACAGTCCTGCTTAATTCGTCATTCCCGTTAAAATATAGAATCTTTATTCGTATAAAGAAAATATACATCTTTAATTGATTAGAAGATAAACCACATGATATAGCATTAGTGATGATGGACTCAATGAGTTGTGAGTCCAAGGTCTTAAAATGTGAAATCTTACATAAATTTAACTTGGACAATAATGACTCGCCATTGCTGAAAAGATTGGATCGCAGAGGTGACGCAGTCGAGCAAATTAGAGAAGATGAAGATGCATGTAACTTCAAAAATCAATGAAAAATAGATAGAGAATATTATTATTTTGGAAAATTTTCTAAAAAATAAACATAAGAATACTAAAGTTAAATTATAAAGATTTTATAATACAATTCAAAATATATATTTTAGAAAAGCAAACAATTTTTTTATTATAAAATAAAATTTTATTTGATAAATTTTTAATTGAGTAAAATTTATATTATTTCGGGACTTATTTTTTAATTATTTGATTCTTAAGTGATTTTTCAAATAAACACATTTTATCCCAACAATAAAAAAATATCTCTTTACATTTGAGTTTTTTTTTTCTTCATCATAAATTGTTTTAATTAGCTGTGATCTTTCCTTGTTGGGGTTGTTCATTGATTTGGGCAGTTCTCCCACACAACCCAACTAAAACTACTAAATATTAAAATAAAACTAAAAATAATATTTTGTAATTTAAATCGAAAGTATTTTGATTTTTTTTTTAAAAAAAAAAAAATTGGTTGAAGTGAAAATTGAAGAGACTACTATAGTTCTATAAGCTTCCATCATATCAAAACAATCACCAAGTAAAAAAAAGCTTGAGATATTAGAACCAGCATGGAGATAGAACTAAGCAAGATTAATAATAATAATAATGATAATTATCTCACATTTGGGATTAACGAGAAGAAAAGGATCAAGGGGTTAAAATCACCACCTCTAATCCTTAAAAATAACCCCACTTTTCGACTTTGAGCAGTACTGACTACTAAATAAAATTACTCGTATACTGATAAGACACCACTAGGCTCTCCTCCAGCTTTCAATGGGGATGCTTATTTTTCAGCCTAAAAGCAAAGTTAACAAAGCATGGATTTTTATTTACAAAGGAGCACAATGCAATGCAAGACTCCATTTTCAGGCTTCCATATCTGTTCAAGAAGCATCCAAAGAGTAAAGGGTCGGCCGCAGGGTCGAGTCCCCTATAAGTGGGTAAGACCGTTCCACGAGGTTTCAAAATCAAAGAAAAGCATACCTGGATCAATTGGAGCAGACTCGGGAGAGATGACATCCAATGGAGGTGTCATAGAACCATCTGCAACCACTGGACCACTTCGGTCTTCAAAAAACAAGTCATCAAACCTGAAGTCTGAGCTAAGATCAGTGTTTCTGATGCTAAACTGAGAATTAGAGTCCTTAACAGATGGTGCGAAAAAGGTTTCCGAAATCTGATGTTGAGTATTTTCGACTGGAGGTTGTTGGTTGCTTTGGCTGGCATCATTCACCCATTTTGTTGTGGAGATACTATCTACAGAACTACCATCTTTTGCACCTATGATTTCAATGTCTTCTTCACAGATATTTTGAGTGAATTTTGGAGTTTCATCTCCAAGATTAAGGATACTTGGGTCATTAATCTGAAATTGATTCCCGTGCTGATAAATATTCTGGCTATCATTATTTGATGGAGGAAGATGTTGACTATAACTTTGGGGTTCGGAGGGTGGAGTATTTAATGCTGCACGAAGTAAGTTCTGATCAAAGGAGCTTTGACACGAAATGGAGTCAAACTCATTCCACATGCTCGGGTGGTTTAAGTCTGTCAATCCTGGTGCTGAAGTGGGAAACCTAGGATATTGAGCGGCACCAATGTGATTCCTGTTGTTTGATGAAGAGTACAAGGAAGGATTCCTTGGAAAGGGGACCCCAATATATTTTGGAAACAATGCATGAGTAGAGTTCAAAGGGCCCTTCCGGAGAGTATGCCTAGCACCAAGCACCGGTCCTCCTGATACTATGCGTGGTTGATATCTGTTCTTGGATGAAAGCAATCCTGATGGTTGGCTCCTACTACGGCTTATAATAGTAGGGAGAGAATAATTAGCTGAGGAACAAGCTTGGACAGGCGAAGGCCTGGAGACAAAATCCTGTGGTCTTGAGCAAGGTGACAATTGAATAATATTGAGTGGTGGAACTTGGTTTTTTGGAGGCACACACACAGATAGTGGACTGTCAGAAATTTTTAAAGGTGGTGATGAAGAAATTTTCCCCGATTTAAAGCTTTCCCTCTGATTTCTCCATATACCCTCTTTGTCAGTGGCATGACAATGGCCAATAATTGAGTTGCTAGTTGCCCAATGCACACAGGGTGCAGGTAAGTCACAGACATAACAATGGCACTGCATATGTTGAAAGGACAAAATTAAGAGCAGTAGAAAGATAACTCCACGACAGCTCAGTATCAGATTATTATATTCTAGAAAACCTGAAAGCCATAGCTTGTCGAAGCCATCTTACCAGGTTACAGTACTTCTCGTGGGGGGTAGTATTAAAAGGAAAGCTAATACAAACATGTCGAGAATGTGGGAAGTCTCGGCAAGCAATCTGCAGACAAAACAAAACCCTAATAAAAATTCGAAGCTAGCCTTTAAACAAAGGACACATATGAACGTTCGTTCCAGTCAAACTATAAAGAAATTGCCATGAATATAAGAAAAATAATGGTGAAACCATTCATAAAAAACATAGTTCCACAAAGAGCTGACAGTTTGACTATCTTCTAAACCCCGATATACTACTAAGTACGTTATTAATAACATCACAAATAACCAGGTAACCTGTTGTCTGAGAAATAAAATGGAAAAGGTAGATACATTTTCTAAGGTTTCTGATGAAAAAGCTTTCGATACAGGTGTACAAACAGTGTATCCCTCTTTGATACAACATCTTTACGCACTCCAATTCAGGTTATAACTGCCACCCATAACTTGCTCTAGATCTTAAATTCTTAACATTAGTTTGGGTTCAATATCCAACCCTGGACCTGATCATGAAAAAGTGAGATTTTTCACACCAAGCAGCTGTGATTACTGGCCAGTGGCCACAGACCAGATCTTTTGCCACTAAACACAAATTTCAAATCCTGCAACATCTGTCGTGAGGTTAGACAAAAGCATAAACCAGTTATCTTCTATACCATAGGACATCTAACTTTTCAAATGATAGTTCATCAAAATTGGTGCATATTATATAACAACCTAGACTGTAAAAGAATCCATGGCTTGGCATCCTTCACTAACAAAACATCGGCCATTCCCTCTTTCACTACCTCATCTAATGGCCCAAAGTAGAATTATTCAATTTTCATTCAAAGTAACCCAAAACAAATGCAGGTCCTAATTATCGTTTTCCTTTCACACCACAATTCTCTAACAAATAACAAGTTCAATACACATTCTCTAACCCAAATTAACAAGTACAATAAACCATTCTCTAACCCAAAATAACAAGTTCAAATAACCATATCTAAGCAATGTTATCCATTTATGGAATAAATAATTACCCAAAAACAATTATAAAAAAAAATTAAAAATAGAAGAAAACCCAACAAAAATTTCTTCCTGAAAATTAAGTTTACAGAATCGTACCGGACCCTTCTCGCCAACTATAGACAACTCGTCCGAGTCACTCCCAGCATCATCGACGATAGGCTTGTCTGGGTCACTATCCAAAATCACACAATCATCATCCGCATCTCTGACCGTAGGTTTAGAAGACTTTGACCTCGATTTAGGCTTGGTCTCACTCACCACCACAACGTCATCGGAATCATTGTCCGATCCCTTATCTCCGGTCTCGAAAAACTTCGCTAGCCAATCATAATCATCGCCTTTCGGCTCTGTAAAACTAAATTCTTCCTCATCGGAGCTTATGTCAAATACCACAGCACATCGCTCCATTTTTCCATATAAAAATCCCAAAAATATTGAAAGAAAAACTAGGGTTCCTAACTTCCTAATCAAGAAAACCCAAAAAAATTCCCATTTTCCATATGCCCACAAAATAAAAAAACCGGTATCACAAACAAAACCATGAAAAAAAATTGGAGAATGGGTACAAAGAACGATAAATAATAATCTAAAAGTAACATAATCCAACAGTGGAATTTTCTAAATACCAAAATCTTCAAAAAGCTCTACTTATTTTTTGACCCATTGACCCATTGATCAATTTTTTATTTTCGTTTTTTTTTTGTTGACATGAAAATAAAATTGCGAGAGAGTAACAGAAAAGAGGCGAGAACAGAGATATGAGTGGCTTGAGTGAAAAGAAGAGAATATTAAACTCAATTGAAAATAATAAAACAAAACCTTAGCAAAAAATAAGAATGATAATAAAACAAAAAATTAAATTAGGGTTTTGTTACTGTATCGTCTCGGATTCTACAACATGGTATACTCATGTCCCATCTTCCTAACACAAGTCCCTGTGGTTAAAACTACATAACAATATATTGTAATAAAAAAAATAGTTGGTTTTGACAAAATTATATTTTGTGTCATTATTTGTTTGGACTTTGTGTTTTGACAAATTATTTTTTGGATTCTATATTTTGTAAAATAGTTAAAATAGAATCCTAAACTAAATTTTGATGAAGAAAAAATTGAATATAACAACACAGTTTTTAAGCAGAATGATTTTATTTTTGTTTTGAATTGTTAGTTTGGTAAATTATTTGTGATTTTAGTTGAGAAAACATTAACCAAAATTGAGTTTAGGGTTCTATTTTAACCATTTTACAAAACATATGGTCCAAAAAGTAATTTATCAAAACACAGGGTCCAAACAGGTAATGGGACAAAACACATGGTCTAAAAAGGTATAAACCCTTTTTTAAACACATTTTGTATTTTGGCTTAATTTTTTTATAAAATGACCTTCGACACCTCGTTGAAATTTTTAGACAATTGGTCAGATTATTTTGCAAAAAAATTTCAAAACTAAGTCAAAATACAAAATGACTCCAAAAAATAAGTCATTTTCACTAATTACTTTTAAAAAAAAGTTAATGGGTGGGCAACATCAAAACTAATACAATTACACCGAAACAATTCAATCTAATCCAATTACAAAAAATTGGATATCCAATTACAGTTGGATTGGATTTGAATAATTATATATTAATTGGATTAGAACAAATGGCAGAGAATAATATAAAAATCCAATTAAAAATTGATCCAATTCAATTACATATAATGTGTATTAAAAATATTTAATTATTTATATTTCATTAAATATATTAAAAAAACATTTATATTTCTTTTAATACATTATTATTGACTAACTATTAGTTTTTCCCTATACACTTTCACACCTAATTAGAGAAGAAAACACTAAAAAGTACGCATCTATTCTCTCTCATTTTCAATATTACTTAAAGCTTTTAGTTTGATTAAACTTACAAAGTTGATAACTCTTTATAGTATGAACCTAAATGAATGGAGTTGTTTAGTTTATAAGTGATTTGATTAGTACAAAAATGTTGGATTTGATCGAATGTTTACCCCTTAACATGTGTTAAAAAGAGAAATTTGTGGCATAACTCACTATTTATTTAAGGGATATTTGCGGTGAAAATACCCAAATTATTACATTTGTAGCAATTAAGTACCCAAGTTATTTTTTTGTCGGTGAAAGTACCCTCCATCCATATTTTTCTGTAGTTGTTTATTTTGCTACTTAGTCCACCACGTGATGTCAAATTAGCTTATACTCTGTTTACTTTTGTTGCACATATCTATTAAATTAGGTACTTTCACCACACATATTTACTTAATTTGTTACTTTCACCAATATGTCACAAACACACTTAGCGGTTTGAACTAACGGCTGCAACAAAATATGGGCAGAAGGTACTTTCACCAACAAAAAAATAACTTGAGTACTTAAGTACTACAAATATAATAATTTGGGTACTTCTACTACAAATAGTCCTTATTTAATTATATATGTTGTATACTTGAGTAAAAAAATTGGTTATATTTTAGTCGCTTGTTGATTGTGTTTCATTGACATATTTCCTTTTAATTTTTTATTTTTGCAGCCGGAATTTTTACTTAGACATTTAAGTATAACAAATACAACTTCGTAGATATTTATTCCACAAATTGTAAATGTTAAAAATTAAAAGCGACTTTATTCTTAAGTTTATATAATATATAATTAAAAAATAATTCCAATGAAGAGTGATATTTCACTCCCTCCCATATAAATTTTATTTGTCCAGTTCTGCCCTCGCCTGTCTTTATTGTCAATTCTAAGTTTTAAGTCACGTTTATACTTAAATTAAGTTTAGTCAAATTATTTATAGCATCTAGATAGTTTAATTTTAGATAATAATTATGTATTTTATTTATTAAAAATAGTATATTAAAGTAATTATGTTATCTCTTCTATATAATAAGTGTGTAAATAAAATAGAAATTATTGATTTTAACTGTTTTTTATTTATTTTGTAATGTAATATTATTATATTTAACAGAATATTATTATATTTAACGGTGATTTGTAAACACTTAAACTTAAATAAAATAAAATAAAATAAATAATTAAAAAAATTAAATATGATATTTTGAAGATATTTTACTATGATAATTATTTAAAAATAATAAATAATTAAACAAATTAAAATAAGATATTTTTCAGATATTTTACAATGATAATTATTTTAAAATAATAAATAATTAAATAAATTAAAATTTGATATTTTTGAGATATTTTACAATGATAATTATTTAAAAATAATAAAATTATACATTTTATAACTTAAATAAAATTTAATTAAACTTAAACTCACTTAGTAGAATAATATCATATTAAACATATGATATCATCTACTGTGAATTAGCAACAAATTGTTTTTTTTTTTTAAATAGCAAGAAATTTAAATTTAAAATCCTCGTATAATATTTAATATTACATTAAACATATAATATATAATCTCTTATTGTCACTTCCAAATTCAAAACTAGAATAAACATAAACTTAAACAAAAAATAAAAAAATTATTTAATTAAAATATGATATTTATTTCAAAATTTATATGACATTAATATAAATTTAGTAAAAATAATTAATAAACTCTATAAATAAAACTAAACAAACTTGTTTGTATCTAGTAAACTTATAATATGATGGTGATTGTAGTTACTTTAAAAAAAAAAAAATTGGAAACGTATAGAGTTGAATAATATGATAGTGATTTTTTTAAGGGTTTATATATTTTTATATGTGTTTTGTTTTATTATTTGTTTGGACTTTGTGTTTTGACAAATTATTTTTTGCATCCTGTATTTTGTAATATAGTTCAAATAGACCCTTAAATCTGATTTTAATGAACAAAAAATTGAATATAACAACACATTTTTTAGGCAGAATGATTGTATTTTTGTTCTAAGTTGTTAGTTTGATGAATTATTTGTGATTTTAGTTCAAAAAACTTTGATCAAAATCAAATTTAATGGTCTATTTGAACTATTTTAAAAAATATAAGATCCAAAAAATAATTTATCAAAATATAGATCCAAACAAAAAATAAACCAAAATACAGACTTAAAAGACATAAACCTTTTTTTTATTAAAAAAAAAATATATAATAGCTTTATTTTTTAGAATAAACTTTTACGTATTAGATTAGAAATGCTTAACCAATAAATTTTATGAAAAGACATTTGGAAATTTATAGAATTTGGAGAAAATTAAGTAAATTTTGCCGTGTATAATACGTGGCTAAGTTGAGTTAGTTGACCAGAATTGGTAAGTTATAATACGTGGCTAAGTTGAGTTAGTTGATCATGGTTGGTAAGTTGATTATAGACTATTATTTGTGATAGTTATAATATCTAAAAATATCTTAAGTCATCATCTCACATTTATACTTATATTTTGAATCTTTTTATTTTTATATCCACAATTTTAGTTGCTATTTCTGATATACTTTTTTCTTCCTTAAATACTCAGTATACTTTTTTAAGTGGTAAGATGAGAAATGTAATTATAAAAATGAGTAATATTAAACTAAGTGTATTTAGTGGGCTAATTTTAGTTACAATAATATTTCTTTTAGTGGGGCGTAGCGAGAATTATTTGTTTCAATCTGTATTTTTTTACCTATAATACTTATAAATACTCAGTATATTTTTTTAAGTGGTATTATGAGAAATATAATTATAAAAATGAGTAATATTAAACTAAGTGTATTTAGTAGGCTAATTTTAGTTACAAGAATATTTTTTTTAGTGGGGCGTAGAAAGAATTATTTGTTTCGATCTGTATTTTTTTACCTATAATACTTATAAATCGGATCATATTAGAGCTCGTTTGTGAATTTTTAAATGAACTCAACTTATTCGTGAACTCTATAAGATACTAATATTCCTATCAAGATTAATCTTAAAAATTGGTACTTTTCAAGTTATCTCTAATTATATGGCTGATTATCTTGCACACAATTGCCCAAACTAATATAATAAAGCCCAATAAACTTAGTTTGGGTGTAATATAATCAAGCCCAATGGGCCCGATTGGACAATACTTAGTTGCAATAAATAGTGAGAAGGGCATCCAACAAAATGGTTCATTTTCTATTTGGGTTTAAAGTTGCCTTTTTGAATCTTAATAAGAACATTATCATATTTACGAGGGAAATTTGTTTTCAATTTGTAACTAATGTATGTGAGCAATTACTAAATTAAGCATTTATATAAGAATTTTTTTAAGACTATATAAATAAAAATTCTCAATTCTATAGGAAAAATCTCAAATAAATATTTTTCTCGAATTTTGTCAAAAATAAAAATAAAATTGATTCTCAAATTATTTTGATATTATCAAAAGTAGTTTGATGCCAAAAGTAGCATCTAGTTTTGTGTGGTTTGAGTAGTTTTTATTTTCTGTATTTAGTTTAGTGAATAATACTTCTTATGTGGGTGATTATAGTTCACTTTGTGCGATGATATTGATAATTGTCTATCGTAGAAAGTATGGTGTTTTGTTTCCTTTGACACATTGGTCATTATCACCGTTTCCTGTAAAAGAATTCTAATAGCCTAACACAGTGATAAAATTAGGTTTCGAGATGCTTTAGACTTTGAGATGAGTTACATCTTATTGGTAGATTAAGATATATAGATGTTTGTATACTCTTTCAATAGTTGAAGTTTGCTAATTAATTAATAGATTTTCTTTTTTTTAAATTACACCAATAATAATATTCTGCATTAAGTTGTACTATGTCTAGTAACAATATTCTAAATAAAATGGAAAAAGAAAAGCAGGACTTTTGGGGTAACCATAAATTAAATTTGTAAATAAATGTGCAAAACTAAGTCAAGGAAGATTAAGATATATAATATATAATTATGTGTGTTGGGGTCCACAGCCAGCCTAAATTCATTATATTTATTTAGTGTACAAAACTATAGTGTCCCATCATCAATCATACAAATGTCTATTTTGGTAGGTAATATTTTTCTCTTAAAAATATAAATATATATTAATTTTTAGGGGAATTCTTTTATAGGACTATCGGTAGAGTTCTCAGTGTTCTCAATCTGTGAATAATTTTTGGTGCGATTTTTTTTATGACCGTGTATATTGTAGCTATTTAGAGCATTCTGCAGATTTTCAGAAAATTCCAAATAGTGTACAATACCGAAAACTAGGTTCAAACATGTTGTTGCACGTGTGACTAATTTTTTGATGCGCGTGGAAAACAACATGTTTGAACCTAGTTTTCGGTACTGTAAACTATTTGGAATTTTCTGAAAATTTGCAGGATGCTCTAAATAGCTACAATATACACAGTCATAAAAAAAATCGCGCCGAAAACTGTTTACGGTCGAGAAACACTGAAAGCCCTCCTATAGAAAAATTGTCCTTAATTTTTATATATATAGTTTAAATTTAAGCCTTGGTTTCCTTTCCTACTAAAAAATGTATTTAATTAAAAGATACTCCTAATAATATATTGCCTTCATATATAACCAAATTTGTGTAGGTAGTGGACCATTCTTTGTTTTGTAGTACTATTAGGAGGCACATCAATTCTCATCAACTATTTAGTTACAAAATAAGTAAAATAAAATAAACCATTGAATACAAAATAACTAGTTTAGTCTTAATATCACTGTTTTGTCTTCTATTAACCACTAGTAGTGTTAAATGTCACTAAAAAATGCACTAACCTCTCTTCAAAAAAGTAACTACAAAACAAAATATGTAGTTGCTAGAAGTCATAAACAAATATGTAGCAATAGACATATTTTTCTAATAAAATAAATAAATAAAGTAACAAGTATTTGTTTGATATTTAATATATATATATATATATCTATAGTGTTTTGGTGAGTCACTATCCTATGTAGATGTTGAAAAAAAATATTAGGGACATATACAAAATATGTACATTATGATGTGTTAAATTACGAAAACAAATTTAACACAAGTCAAATATTTTTTTAAATTTAATTATATATAATTAATGCATGCACTAAGTGTTACTAAAGAATAATTTTCTAACAAGAAACCAAGCACTAGAGCCATGAGATTGACCTAATTTGAAAGTGTTACTAAAAGGATTGGGATACTTAATTTTAATCTTATTTATATAGTAATTATTTCATTAAATATCATATATGTGACACCTTCTAGTACAAAAAGCTAGGTCAAGTCAATCATCATATATGGAAAATAATTAAAAAACACATGTGACATGTACATATTCTATTCATAATGTACTACTCTCTATAATAGTCCATTTGTTGAATTCTAATTGGGTCAATCAATATGAATTGAACAATGTCAGTTAGCTAAGATTATTGAATTTTTTTTTTAGGGTAGATGTGTTTTGTCAAAATATATACCCTAAGTTTTCATGTTTATTTAGTATCTTATAATTTAAAATCATACATATTTAGTACTTTGGACCATAATTTAATCGATAAAATTTATTCAATATGACTAAACTATTATTAGTTATGTGTAATTAAGTAATTAAATTTGAATTTAAAATTTATATAATTGATGACAATTTGGTCATATTGACAAAATTTTATCGATCAAATTTGGGTTCAATGTACAAAATATGTATGATTTTAAATTACAGGGCATCAAATGAGCATTACTGAAAATATAAAGTATCAAGTCTGCATTTTAATAAAATACAAAATACCAAATAAATATTTACCCTGCAATTAAAAAAAAGGTTTGTACCTTTTTAGACCATGTGTTTTGCCTCGTTATCAGTTTGGACCCTATGTTTTGACAAATTATTTTTTGGACCCTGTATGTTTGTAAAATTGTTCAAATAGGCCCCTAAACCTGGTTTTGATAAACAAAAAATTGAATATAACAACACATTTATTAGACAGAACGACTGTATTTTTGTTTTGAGTTGTTAGTTTGATGAATTATTTGTGATTTTAGTTAAAAAAAAAAATTTGATCAAAATCGAATGCATAATCATATGAGCAAACAACTTTATTAGATTAACAATCAATTAAAGAAAAAATAATTACATGCATAATCTAATGGTACCACAATTGTTCTCATGAAAAGAGGTCCCAAAATTGAACCACTTCTTCCAATGTCAAAAAAAAAAAACAATTAAAAAAGACCAAATCAGTTCGAGATTAAAATTTTAGCTTAGTATAAAATATTTTTATATGGATTAAATGATACACATGTTTTTAAGAAAAAAATAAGCAATAATTGGGGGTCGAATCGAAAATTACCTTATCTTTTTTCTCTTTTGGTTGAGAGAATCGTGATGTTAAAATTACTTAGTTATAAATCTATATATCACAAATCGTTTGTTCTAATTAATAGATAACTTAACATATATTATTTTTTCTTTCTTTTGTGAAGCTCATTTATAACTAATTACGCCTTGTTTGCATAGTATAATACATTAACACTATGTTTGGCAGGGAAGAGAGATGAGTGGATAGAGAGGGGTGAAGGAAGAGTAGTGGGAGGAAATGTTTAATTTTTTTGTTTGGCAAGAGGGAGAGAGGAAATAAGACGAGAGATCGAGGGAAACCTTTTCCCTCCAAAGCTTAAAAATTCAATCCTTCTAAAAATATATGGATTAAAAAAAGACAAAAATTAATGTATAAAATGTCATATATATATATTTTAAAAAAATAATAAATATTTATGTAAAATGTTAATTTTAATAATTAATTTATTTTCTATTTTTCTAGCTTCATCCTTAATACCAAACAATATAAATGAGAGTAATTATCATCTCCATCGTGACATCCATCCTATTTTCCATCATTTCTGCCAAACATACTCTAAATGATATTTTTTCATATTAAAAAAAACAGTGCCTTGAAAATGTGTGTTTAAGTTGTGAAATAGTAAAGTAATTTATGTAGAAGAAAATGGAATATTTAAATAATAATGTAAATTTGATTCCAAACATAAAGAAAAGAACAAGTTTCGAGAAATGTACGGCAACACATGCATGTGCTACGTAGGGCAGTTTTACGCAAAATGAGTGCCTTTTATTGGGTGGTGGTGGTGGCTGCTCCATTTCACACTATTTGTCGCGCGTTTCCTGCCCCGGCACCCTATTTTCTATATTTGAGATATTAATGGCAAAAAAAATTTATCAATATAATAGTGCTTAATTTAAAAAAAAAAAATAATCAGTTTGACCCATATATTTTGCCCCAACATTAGATAGCTGCTCTAAATAGTGTATATGTTAAGGTTTTCTAATATGAGTAATGATATGTGCATCCAAAATATGCACACCAATCTTACACACAGTGTTGTGACAGTTTAGTTTAGCCAATCACATTTATTAAAATTGGGACCCACTATTTTAAAAGCAGTGACACGTCACTGTGTGTAATATTTGGGTGCATATTTTGGGTGCACATATCATTACTCTTTCTAAAATATACCAACAAAACTTACAAAATTATTACTATAAAATATATATACTATGCTAATAAAATAATAGGGAGCGACTACAACGCATTAACTTTTTTTTTACAACACCAGTGCAGCCAGTTTGTGTTTTCTACATCTCGATAATTTTTTTTTGTATGACAGTGTATATTGTATTAATTTAAGACACCCTACAAATTTTCAAGAAATTCATAATAATTTATAGTGCCGAAAATAAGGTTCAAATAGTTGACTTTTACACGTGTACAACAAGTTGTTTGAACCTTGTTTTTAGTACCATAATTTATTCAGAATTTCTTGAAAATTTGTAGGATATTCTAGAGAGCTACAATGTACACCGTCATATAAAAAAAATTGGGATTATATATATCCAGGTGCCGAAAATAAAAAAATGATGCACCAGTGTTGTCAAAAAAGTGGATGCATTGTAGTTGCTCCCTAAAATTATATACTACTATTAAAATGTATATACCATGGTATAAAATTATATACTACCATTATGTATAATAAGATAGAAACTTGTTACACCCAAATTTCGATAATAGAAATTTTTGTCTCGAAATGTAGGCTCGTAAAGTGTAAGCTCGAAAATGGCAAGTAAGGGATTAGCATTTGTATAAATTAATATGTTCCATGAGTTGTTCCATTTGGCGACCGAACACTAGTTAAGAAGGTTCGAGCTTAGGTATGAAGCTCGAAAGGATGAATCTTCTCCGAAGTCTAAGTGAAATTCGAACCTTCATTGCAAGCTTGAAGAGGTTGATCTCCGATGGTTATGTTTGATGAAATCAATCGCTAAGGATGAGGCTAACCAGAGTGACGAGCTCGTGATGTTGGTCGATCTCGAAAGTGTGTAAATTGTATGTTCGAGGTCGGTAATCCAGTTTGAACGCGGTTGCTGTTAGAAAATCCATATTCCTTGAGAATTTGTTGTAATATGATAATAAATCCCGATTATCATAGGATATTATATTATTAATATATTTAATTATATATATATTAAATTTGAATTGTAACTTCCCGAAATAAAAGGGAAGATATTTTGTTAACCAGTCTATAAATAGATTGGAAAATTTCATTTGTGGATACACACAATTTGGTACTGAGAATACTCTACAAATTTGTTTTGTAAAAACTTTAAGAGAATTTCACCACTCAATAATATTGACTCGTGGACTAGACAAATTTTAACTGCTGAACCACGTAAAATCCCAGTTGTTCTGATTTATTTTATTCATTCTGTGTTTAGTGCTATTCATATTTAAGTTGACGAAAAACGGCGTCAACAAAACTAAATATCATAAAAAAAATTGATATACCATACCACAAAAAACATATACATTAGTTACAAAATAATATACCAACAATCAATAAAAAACTTAAAAAATCAATATAACTTTAAAATAAAAACTAATTAAACATAACTAATATACATATACGACTATATTAAAGTCATATGTTCCTAAATAAATAAATAAATTATAGAAAATAACAATTTAGGTAATTAACAATGTAAAAATGTGATTTATTTACAATTTTAAAAATGAGGACATTAGCTTCTTGATGCTATTATTTTTTACTATTTACTATAATTTTTCAAATTAAAAATATGGACATTAAGAACGATATTGCACCAAACTCCTATTTAAAATAAAAAATATATATATATATATAAATTGTGAAAATGTTTTAATTAGATGTTGATTGAGGTAGCGCGGTGGATCGACGCGCCAAATTAGAGAGTATGATTTTGAAATTTATGGGTTTAATGGACTACACGTTATTTGCTGATTTTACTCCAATCCCCTATTTATGATATATTAAACTGATAAATATAATAGAAATGGACAGTCCAGATCAGATCTACCGTCCTTTCATTTTTATTTTTTATATATAAAATATTAAAATTTATATTATAAAGTGGGTCCCACTTGCACTGCATTAACCGTTTGTTTGGTGGAAATTCAGTGCTTTGTATCAAAGTCAAAACCACTTTCTCGTTATTGGAAGTTATTATTTTAAAAATAAAATAAAATATATTTAATAAAAGAAATTACAAATGAAAAATATGACAGAAATTACATTTAATATACTTTTTTTTTTCTAACCTTCTTTATAGTTGGTTATTTCTTAATTTGTTGACTTTCTCAATTGTTATTGTTTTTTTGAATAAATCTAAATTCACTATACTTAGGTTATGCTTTTGTTTTAAGGAAATTTCCATGGTACCGGTGGGGTTGTCTTATGTTCTCGACTCATGAATAGTTTTTGGTGCGATTTTTTTATGACTGTATATATTGTAATTATTTAAAATATTTTGTAAATTTTTAGAAAATTCTAAATAATTTACAGTGCTGAAAATTAATTTAAAAATAAATTGTTGCACGCGTGACTAATTTTTTTTAAGAACGTGGAAAATAACATGTTTGAACTTAATTTTTGGTACGGTAAATTATTCATAATTTTCTGAAAATTTACAGAATACTCTAAATAATTATAATATTCACAGTCATAAAAAGAAATCCAACCGAAAACTATTCACGGATCGAAAATACAAAACAACCCCACTAATGAGGCTCTTCTTTAGGCTCCTACCAAATAATCCTCCTTGTTTTAATTTCTTTAAATATTTTAGATATATTCACATTTCATTGTTTTTTATATATGATATTTTAGATATAACATTTGTTAATAAATTATAATTATTAGAAAACGACAAGGAGTGACAAAAATTTTTAAAAATAATTTTTATGAAACTGTAGCAAAATGTTTGTTTTTTGTTTTAATCTTATTATTTAATGCTTTCATCAACATCTATGATTTTTTAAAAAAAAAAAAAAAAGGCTTGAAGATAACGTTTAAAATAAATTTACAAGTGAAACGTTTAGAAACTGATCAGAAGAATATAGTTTGAAAGTTTTGCTTTGTCAAACACATAATACACTAATAATTTTTTTTTTAATAATTAGCTGGAATATATACATTTTGATGAATATATACACTTTCACAAATGAAATAAAATATAGTGCCACAAATGATCATTATTATTTTTTAAAGCAAATAAGTAAATAAAGGTAAGGAGTAAATGAGTAATTCAATGATGACCAAAAGTGATAGGTTGGTATCAACTTCTTAGTCAATTTTTGCCTTTAAAAGTATATATCGGAGTATTTTTTTTTTCATTTTTTATGGTGTTTCGCTATAATTATAACATTCTTCCTGTAAATTTTTGAAAAGTTCTGAATAGTTTATAGTGTCGAAAACAAAGTTTTTGATATTTCTTGATATTCCAGTTTTCCACGTCTGTTCAACAAAATACAAACTTGTTTTTGACACGGTAAAATATTAATAATTTTTTGAAAATTTGCAGGATATGTATTGCAACTACAACAAATATCACCGCAAAAAAAATAAAAAAAAAATACTCCGACATATATTTTCGAAAGCAATAATTGAAATAAGAGGTTGTTGTTAGCACTACACTATATATTTTTTTCCAAATAATATATAAAAGGTAGGACTACTGGTATTTTATTTTTTCTATAGTCATATTTTTATAATTAATTAGTTAATTATTATTAAATCCTTTAAAAAAATTAATTATTATTGAATATATTATTATGATTAATTGACATAACTATCCTAATTAAATATTAAGAAGTAAATTTAAATATTTTAACCTTTCTTCAAAATAAACAATACATGGCTTATGTGTTAATTAGTTTATGTTAATATTTTAATTTTATCAATAATTTGGATTTTTCATGAGATAATTTTTTTAATTTTAAATCATTTTTATCGTCAAAATAAAAAATAAAAAATTGTGATTAGATTTCTTTTCCTCAAAAAATTGTTATTTTTTAATTGAGATTGCTAAAAATGTTTAATTTTTTTTTCAAACCCATATTTATTGAGGTATTTTTTTATTTACTTGTGGACAATTTTATACTATTTGTTTAGGTGTGTGAAAAGAAAATTAAAAAAAAAAGTGGGATTTATTTACAAAATGGTGGAAAGAGAAAAAAGATGAATGTATATAAAAACACTAATATATAGATATTTTTTCCCTAAAAATATATATAGTGTTAGTCTTGAATAAATATTATATGATTAACATTTTCTATTTATATACTAATCACACCTTCTGATTTATTTAATACATCATATATGTTTGTTAATATTTATTCTCAGTGGTTTAACGTATGACATTTAAATTCATTGGTGGGATTAATATAATTATCTCACAAATTTGTCTTCACTTTATATGAGAATATTATTTGTTCAAATTATTATTTCACATCTCTCTATATTTGATTAAATTATCAAATTTTCTCAATCAAAAATTCATATTATTATTGCTGCGAGTCTTTGACTTATTTAGGTGCATTTTGTTTTCTATATTGTTTTTGGTAATTAATTAAAAACAATATTATTTTGGTGGCAAAATACCAATTTGACCTATGTATTTTGTTAAATGACAATTCAGACTCTGTGTTTTACAATATGAATCAAAATAATATCTTATACCCAATTTTATTCACTAATGACCCGAGAATTAATCTTATAATTAAAAATATTTTGACTAAAATCGGATCTAGGTACTATTTTGATCTATTTTGTAAAACATACGATCCGAATTATCATTTAACAAAACACAGAGACCGATCACATATCAGGGAAAATACAAGGGTCAAAATTATATTTTCCCTATTTTGGTTACAAAATGAAACAAGTTACTTCCAATTTCAATTTTTTATTTTCTAGAAGCAAAAGACATGTTTGACCTATGGTTTTTTAATTTATCTATTTTATTATTACTTTTTTGAGATATTATTATTATTATTATTATTATTACATGAGTTGAATTTTTGGATTTGGCTGGTAAAAACTCCCTACATTTTCTGCCATGTATATAAAGCTTGGCCTTCATTTGTCCAAACTCCAATCTATATTTAGCAACTTCTCTCTTCTTCCTCTTTCACTTTCTCTCTCCTCAAGAAAAAAACAGCTCTCTGCAACCGAAAATATAAGCCAGGTACATACATTTCTCAAATGTCTCTATCAATTTTTTTTTATATATATATAATGCTATTATTCACTGTACGACAGTTTAATTTGTTCAAGCAGTTATTGAATCCCAATTACGTATTTTCACACACTGTTTCGGTTATGAATCTTTTGTTCTTCACGTTTTCAAGTATATATAATAACAAATGTTTGATTTGACTCTCTTATTCGTTCTGCATTAATCATTTTTTGCGATCAGGGTATCCGTTATATGGTCGAGAAAGTTGAATAAAAATAATAGAAAAAGTTATAACCCAAGTGAAGATTACGTGAAAAAGGGGTCATTTTCACGATTTTTTTTAGCATATTGGACGTATTTGTGATCTGGGTATTTGTTGAATTTGAGGATCAAACTCGTACATTCCAAACTTGGGTTTGTTTCGTATCTGGTTTAGTTTAATTGGGTTGAACTGGTGAGAAGATATATGTGAAAATGCTCTGAATTTTAATGGAGTCTGTGGTTGATAATGGTGAAATGAAGAGTTTACAAGATGAGTTGAAATGATTAAAATGGATAGCAGAGAAGATGATGATCGGCCTTCGTCCCCCATTTGGGTGCTGCAACATTTATCTGAGGAGGCATGTAGAGTAGCAGGGGAGGCTTTACATAGTGTGTATCCGGGTCACCCTTCTAACATAGTCAATACCTCTCCATTGGGACAGAGACCTGGACCTGGGCCTGGCCATAGAAGAGCCCAAAGTGAGGTACTGATTGGTCAAACGCGAAGTAATGGCTTTCATAGATTGAAAAGTCAGGTTCAGAGGGCTTGGAAATGGGGAAGCAATTCACGGGAAGAGGGTCGCCGTTCCAATTTCAATCCTGAGGTCTTGGCTAACCAAAAACGCCAGTGGTATCAGCTTCACTCCAAAGTTCTGGTATATTCAATGTTGATCTAGTTTTTTTTTTCTTTCACTTTCTTACATGATTCTGTAGAGACTTTTACTTGAACCGTGGATGGGAAGTCAGCTAGCTTTGGATTATTCTTTTTTGGCACTTGGGTTTGGATTATTCTGAATCTTGTTATTTTGGAAAGATTGGAGCTCTTATCAGATGATGTCATTGTAGGATCATACCAACTACAAGGAGCCAACCTCGCTATTTGAACACTTCGTTGTTGCTGGGCTTCAACCCGATGCTAACCTTGAAACCGTGGAGGCTGCCTTTGCTAAGAGGAAGGAGTGGGAGATGGAGATGTCAAGATCTGAATTAGTAGACTTTAAAATGCTTCGCCAGCGGGGGCCTTCATTCCCTAGCTTGGAGCCTCAGGTTGAGTGATTGACTTCATAAGAATTTGTTTTGTTTTGTTTGTGTATTTGCCATTTAGTCAACCTGAGCATTGTGTATACTCTTCTGGGTTTATTAGATACTGTTCAAATATCCTCCGGGGAAGAAGATAGCAATGCGTTGGAAGGATTTAGCTGCCTTCTGTTTTCCAGCAGGAGTTAAGGTTTGTATTTCTGATCTTCTATGCCTTTTCCTTTGGAAATCTTCTGTTTTCCATATCAACATGATAACCTCTGACTTTGTTTATCATTCCTTATTGTTCCACTTATACGGGTTTGTCATAATACAGGCACAGTTGTTGGAGAAAACCCCATCACTAAGTGATCTAAATGAACTTATTTATGGACAGGTATATTAATTCTTGTTAGATGTCATTTCCAGCAGAGTTTTTCTAGTCAATATGTCACATTAGGTTTTATTCATCTAACAAATAAATCAATATGTCACTTATTTAGGAAGGAGTTAGCCTTTTTCCACACGCCATTTCTTCTTTGAACAAATAAATAACTTCTTTTATTGTCCTATATTTTCACAGGGACATTTGGGCCGGGATGATTTATCATTCATCTTCTCACTTAAGGTATGCAATGTCTTAGTCTTGCCAAATAAGAAGTTCTTTTCTCCAAAGCAAAAGTATATATGTTATGAATATCATAACCTCATCCAATTTTACTTGTGTAGTTCTTCTCCCTTCTACTTTGTTTTTTTCACTTGATGTATACTGGTTGTACATAAGAATCACAGGTATTTGATTGCTTAAAAGTTCTCTATTCTTGATCAGGGGTCAGACAATGCAACACTTTATGGTGTTTGCTTGCATGTCCTGGAAATTGTACAGAGACCACCTGGAATCTTAGGTGGAGCATCACCTCTGTCTCATTCATCAGGAGGATTCAACCGATTTTTGGTGTCTGCACCTCGCTGTTACTGTGTGCTAACTAGAGTTCCTTTCTTTGAGCTACACTACGAGATGTTAAATAGGTAAATTTTAAGTCTAAATCACTGGCAGTAGTGGGATTTCACCGGTTCTGATTGCCTTTAATCCACCTCTCAAACTTGATTTTGTCAATCTATTACAAATAACTGATGTTTAACTCTCTTGGTCACAGTATAATTGCCCAGCAACGTCTGAATCGAATAACAGAATTTGTTACTGAAATGTCTCTCTATGATTATGTCCCTTCTACTCCTACCAGACATGATCAAATGCATGAGAATGTCGAATCGCTCGAGGGAGATTCTTTGAGTGGTTGGATGACTTCTGCAATACCTGTGGACAGTGCAGTGGCTATGACTGCTGCTGCTGCTGGAATTATACCTGATAATGTCATTCCACATTCCTCACTAAGAATATGGGAGCCTAACTCTCCTGAAAGTATTACTGCTAGTGAATCTTCAGAAATCAGTCAAGCAAGGGATACAGATAAAGATGGTAGAAAGAATTTGCATTATTTCGATGATTATGCTTCTGAGGCCTCAGAAACACGTTCAGATACTTTGGAGAGAATGTGTGGAAGCTATGAAGGCCATTCTTCTCCAGACATTAGAGCGTCTTTCTCCTCTAGATTTCGCACATTGGAGCATCTTGAGAGTTCTGAATTCTTATTCAGGTAGTAGATACATTATTATCTTGACTAATTATCAAATGACCTTATGCTTGATAAAGCTAAAATCAGTAGGAATTTTCAGTTTTCAATGCAATAGACATGATCTTCTTAACATCTAAAATATGTTTGTTTTCTTTGTATTGTATGATAAATAATATATTGTTATTTTTGGCAGTCCAGCTAGAAGCATGACATCTGAGGATGATGATGATGAACTCTTTGCCAACTTTGATAAAGATCATAGGGATGATTTAATTATGGAATGGGCTAAGGTTAGTTGATTGCTCATACATCTATCTGATGCAGATCTTGTTTTGATCACTAGTTGATCTTCCTTCTTGTGTGATCTATGTGGTAGGAAAATAAAAATGACTTGCTACAGATTATTTGTGGATATCATACTCTTCCTCTTCCTCCACGGGGAGGTGTACTAGTTTTTCAACCTCTTGAACATTTGCAGTCTATTGAATACAGGCGACCTCCAGTTTCTTCCCTTGGTGTTTATGACAAATATTCGGATTCATTGGAATCTTCTGAGGTATTTTCTTCTGTTCCTAATAGTTACTAGGTTATGCTCATCATGACTCATGTTCACTCAATACAATTTGATCTTGCATAAAGGTCAATTTTAAGTTGGCTGCAGTTGAAGAAGCTCTTGCACTATCAATATGGACAACCGCAACAATTTGTCGTGTTCTATCCCTCGAAAGTGTAAGAATAATTGGGCTACAGTTTGGCTGTGTTAATGTTGAGTTTCAGCACTAAAATGTGCTTCATCAAGTAACTTTGCATTTTAATAGTGATTTGGAGTTTGATAAATAGTGCTTCTTCCAGGTCTTGTCACTGCTCACAGGTGTATTGCTTGAAAAACAAGTAGTTGTTGTGTGTCCAAACTTAGTAAGTTTAACTTACTCTGTTGCATTATTATGCCAACTTTAAGCTCATAAATTTTCCTTCCCATAAATTGTTCTTTTTCGCTAAACTTTTGACCTTTAACGGATGCAGGGATTACTATCGGCTACAGTTTTATCTCTCATTTCCATGATTCTTCCCTTTCAGTGGCATAGTTTAATGCTTCCTGTAAGTCAAAGTAACTCTTTGAAGGCAAAATATTTAAGTGCCTATACTTTTGTTTTGTCACAAACTAGTTAAAAAACAAAATTACTCTTCAAGATGATACCTTTTCAAACTCTTTCAGGTCTTGCCAGGAAGAATGGCTGAATTTCTTGATGCACCAGTCCCCTTTATTGTAAGTTTTTACCCTTTTTTTATGTTATATAAATAATCTGCATAATAATGTCAGATTTTCTGCTAAACAGCCCAAGGACTTAGCTGCCCTTTATAATCATTTTCAGGTTGGATTGCTAAACAAACCCAATGATTTCAAAATGAAAACATCTAATCTTGTTCATGTTGAATTGTTAAAGGACCAGGTTTGTTTAAAGTTGTTTTAGCCACTTTCTAATTAGAAAATTCCGAAAAGCATTTCTTTTAGAATTACCTGCATATTTGTTTAAACAGGTCAAAACTTGTAGCTTGCCAACACTGCCAAGACATAAAGAGCTTGCCACTGCTCTAGCGCCATTTCATGCTAGATTGTCACGAGAAACTTCAATGGCTAAGAAGCATCCTGTACATAAGTGCAGCGAAACACAGGTTTTGATTTCTCTTGTGCCTGCTTTACTTACAAGTTACTAATAAATGAGTCAAGGGTCACTTTTTTATCAATGTGTGTTAATCCTTCGGTTTGATTTGCAGGCCGAAGCCGCAGAAAAGTTTTTAAAAGTAACAAGGGGCTACTTGGAGTCACTTTGTTCAGATCTAAGGTTGCATACAATAACAAGTGTGCAATCAAACAATGATAGGGTAGAAAAAAAATTGTTAACTCATATTCTCATTTAGTTGTAAAGTAACCAAACACAACAAGTTCCATTAATTCATATACTTATTACATTTAAATCTCTGCTCACATTTCAGGTTTCTTTACTTCTCAAGGACAGCTTTATTGATTCCTTTTCTAGTCGAGACCAGCCATTTATCAAGGTACTTGCTTTTTTTCTTCATCTTCTTATGTTATAGTGAGAAAACACTGCATACACTCAATTGAACCATTTCTACATTTTGATGTTAAATTATATACATATACACAAGTTTCTAATCTTTCTTTTTTGTGCATATGTATGCTTGGCAGCATTTCGTGGACACTCAAATGTTCTCTGTTCTATCAGATTCTCGTTTGTCAAGATTTGAGAATGGTCGTTTGTAACTTATTCATTATAGATTAGTTTATATAATCGGAGTTGCAGATGAATGTAGCATAAAGGTTTGACTATATATTGCCATGGAGAAAAAGCTTGCTTCAACTGTTGTAACATATAAGTTATCTTGCAAATCCCAACACCCCTTTTGGATTAGAGCCCAAAAGAAATTATCATAGTCCCAATCTTTTAGGGGGATATGATATAAAATTAGGCCTATAAATTCATCTCATCTTGAAAATTTTGTAAATGTCAACAATTATATTTAACATTATGAATCCCTGTGTTTGAATGGAGTGTATTTCTTTTTTCTTTTATCTTTGCCAATATTTCTGATAATTATTTGCCGCCACTCTACAAGACTCTTCTCATTCAAGTAAAACTATGTTTAGAATTGACAACTAAATAAAGGTTAACCAATTCAGTCAAATAATTGGGTCAAAGAGCTGTTTTTTCTTTTCTTAACATCTATATTTTTATTATACCAAGCCAGAAAAGAAATGGGCCAAATTATGCAGTACATTATGATGAACATGTATGTTTACATGGTCTCTATCAAAATTTTGGCTAGTGGCAGTATTACCTCCAATAGGTTTTAGTTTTACAAGCTTGGGTAAACTGTACCTACATTACATCCCTCACTTGAAGCTTTGATTTGAATTTGCCAAAGTACATTTAGGCAAGAGAGGTTTCTTCTTTTTAGAGGGGAGTGTGGCGTCAACCTTAGCCTAGTTCTAACTAGCCTTCTGAATTTCTCCCCTTTCTCTCCGGCAAGGGGTCATTCCAGCTATAGAAAACTAGAAGCAGATTAGTTGGGTTATTTTTCTTCATCCTCTGAATCGGACTTAGCAAAAAGTGGTTCAGGCTGAGTATCTGCATATGCTGGAGCGATGAACTTGGGCTCTTTAGCTGCAACATCTGCAAACTTCAGTATAGCTTCTCTTGGATCTTCATCCATCCATGTCTCCTTGATCATACCCCCTTGCTGCAAATGGGAAACCAAGTTGTAAGTCTGCCGAACAATGGCATGAGGCCCTGAAATGACGAAAAGAATAAACAATTTACCTTTAGGAGGTACTGAGTTAATAAGCTTCCTTGACTTGTACCAATTCTCCCACCAAATCCTGGCCCTGTCATGGGGAGGTCAGGCTTGTGTGACTTCATAGGGTCCTTCAATGTCTTCTCTCGCTGACGTTTACGGCTTGGCTGATCTCTAAACAAGGGTAGAGCATGAGGATTGTGTATGACTGGTTTAGCCTCGAAATCATCGACAGATTTCTTCCTTGGTGCACGTGCAACACAAACAAGAGCTCCCCTTTCACTAATTGTAGGATCATATAATATGTGAGTTCCTCCTTGACTTTTGTCTCCAGACGTGGCAAAGATCTTCAAATACAAACAGAAACACAGTGTCTCAGCATATGTTCAAGTTAAACATAAATAATCTGCAGAAACATTTGCACTCACACTACCATGATTTGGAATATATTGATTAAACTGAACGGGTTTGGCTATGGGATTACCTGATTCAGCTTTGGATGCCAGCTGCACTGAACAACACTGCAAGTTGGCGAAATCCCAACTTTTGAAACAAGCTCAAGTCTAGCTCGATCATAAAAGCACAGCAAACCTCCAGTTGTGCTCTCCCTTTCAATGGATGTTCCAGTCAAGAAAAGTTGCTCATCAGGACTAAATGCAACATTTGTTTGAGCATAGTGGTTGGGAAGATCTTCAAACACTTTAAGAGGCGCTTTCATCTGGCGCAGATCCCAAACCTGGCACATATTTTTCATGATTATAAAGTGGAATAGCACAGCATAATGTCTGAAAATCATGCTAAACTAAACAAACTATAAGTTTAAGATTTAGTTAAATACCTTCAAAGAATCATCACAACTCCTTGATAATAAAGTACGCCCATCACTAGAGAACTTAAGTGAAGTAATATCATCTGTGTGACCCTTTTCCACATATATATCTGGCCTACTTCCCCAACCAGGCTTAAGGTTCCAAATCTGTAAGAAAAATATAGCGTGCAAAAAAGACAACAATGCAATTTAGCTCATAAACAGCACAAAAAACATTCTAATCGAGTACATCAAGAATGCAAGGAAAAAGCTACCTGTATAGAACCATCGCCTATACCACCTGCAATGCATTTTCCATCACGATCCCAAGTGCAAGTGGTAACTGGTACTCTAGCAGGCCTCACAAGTTTTGGTTTGATTACCTATCATTGAGTTATCGCATATTCAGTTCAATGGATATTTTTTCTGGTTCAACATCGTATTTGACATCAAAAGTATGCTTCTCCAGTGACTAAGTATCAAAATCACACTACATCTTAATTTGAATCTAGCACAACTTATGACTTTTCATTAACAGAAACATCCTCTGGAGCTGCTCATTTTGGCAATGTCGTCGTCAGACTTTAAACAATCACATGCATCATTTCTCCAAAATTTAGAAATTTTTTGTATAAGTTACACTTACTTGTTTCTGGCTATTAAAATTGTTAACATCCCATATGCGCAACGATCCATCTTCTGAAGAAGTTAATATTGTTTCCTTAGTTTTAGGGTGCCACTCTCCCCAAGTCAATCCAGTTATGTGGCCCTTAGTGTTCTTCAAATCACGGATATACATGTCACCCTTCACGAACTCTCCTAGCGTAAGCCCATCCCGATCATAAATCTAAAAGGCAGTAATTAAATACGGATGTGAGTTTGGTGATCATATAACTATTAGAGAAATGACAAATAATAACATTGCAAAAGAAATTGACTATCATTACCTTAGCCTGAGCTGAGCCAGTCACACACAAAAATCGATCAGATGTTGGGCTCCAGCTCAAGTTCCGAACTTGATGACCTTCAGATGGTTCTAACTGTCTGAAGGACTGTAAACGAGAATTCATCCCTTGGAAGTCATACATTCGAACAGAATAGTCATAACTACCAGAGAGTACTCTAGAACCCGAATGATCAATGGCAAGGGTAGAAACAACCTGTAAAGATCCACTCGAATAAGTTTCTTGCATTACTTCATAATTCTAAACTCCAAAGGTCAAAGCTTTGTCTAATTCCTAGCCCCTACTCCCTACCCAACTAGACTGTTTCAATAACACAAGTTTTATGCCAGTAAGATCATACAAGTACATTAGTCTAATCTATCACCAGTTTTATAGCTTCATCACAAATTTACAATGTACCCTTTTAATACTATAACTTGTAGCTTAAGATAATAAACGAATTTACAGAAGATGATACCTTCGTGTGGCCCTTGAGAACAATCTCATTGCTCAATGGAATCCGAAATCGATTCTCCTCCTCGTTATCTTCATCCTCATCCCCATCCCCATCCGAATCGCTGTCATTAAACCGTGGAGGCGGTTTCGGAGGTCCAATCATATCATCATCCTCATCGCTCTGAGCCAACACTGCCGGTGGCCGAGGCGGTCCAACAATCACTTCATCATCCTCATCATCGCCAGAAACGGACGCCGGTGGCGGCGGAGGTGGTCCAACCATGACATCGCCGCCTTCGTCATCCGCACTCGAATCGACCACCGCAGGCCGAGGAGGCCCAACAGTAGGAGAGTCGTCATCTTCAGTGCCAAAATTAGGGTTAGGGTTCTGAGTTTTGGGTTTGCGAAGAGAATGGAGCCAGGACTTGGAGGAGGATGAGACAGAAGGAAGGTCGTTGGTCTTGGCAGAGGGAGAAGAAGAGGGTTTTCCGTCGGTGGCGCCGCGACGAGTGGCCTTGTGGATGAGCTCGAGAGGTGTTTGGGCCTTTGATTGTTTGCCAAAAGTGACAGGGAATTGGGCTCTGATACCGTCGTAGATTTCTTCTCCGTCCTCCATTTTCAGCTCAGATCTTCTCTATGCCGGAGTTTTACGACGGCACCGCCATGAACGGTCTAAAGTATTTATTATTATTGGGTTGCAGATGGGCCTAGGCCTTGTCCAAAAGCCCAATTAACTTCTTGGATTATCACAAGAATGGATTTTTTTTGGGAAATTTACAAAAATACATTAACATTTAAAAAATATATGAAAAATACGGTAGATTACAAAAATACGGAATTTTTATGAAAAACACGGAGTGGCAAAAGCGTAAATACGGAGTAACAGTGAAATACAACTTTTTTTGTTAATAGTCGTTACAAATTCGTAAACATGTGTTACAGATACGTAAACCAGTTAAATAAAAATATTTTTGTAAACAACATTTACTAATATATAACTAAGTTTTACATATTTGTAAACAAGTTTTACATTTTTGTAGACAATATTTACAAAATAATTCGTTGCTATTTTTTTATTTTTTTTGTAACAATGGTTTACATAACTAATTTTATAACTAAAATTTTTTATATTTGTGACTAATATTTTTAAAAGTAAGTTGTGAATTTAATTAACATATAACATACAAAAATATATAAAACTAAGTTAAAATGTTAAATTGCATTAAACAAGTAACATATATTTTTTTTAACTAACATTTACGAAAAAATTGTAACTAACATTTACGAAAATATTTTATAGTTAAGAAATCATAGCCAAAATATACATAAAAATATTATACTTTTCCATATTGTTACAATATTGTACCAAAAAATTACAAGAACCTTCATATTTATGTTATATAACTTAAAAATATAAATTTAAGATATTCATTATTTCTTAAAACACTTTATTAAATATATATATATAATGGTGAAATACAATATTTTTTTAAACAAGTTTTACATTTTTATAACAACAGTTTACAAAACTAATTTCACAACCAAAAAATTTATTTTTGTAACTATCATTTACATAAATATTTATAAATTGATTTAACATGATTGTTACAAAGATTTATAAATTTAAGTTTAATTTCAATTAATTCGATATTAACTTGTATAAATATTTATTTATTTTGAGTAATTGTATAAATATTTATTTTAATATTAATAAATATATTTATTTTAAATAAAAATAAATCAATCTACTTTATTGAAGGTAGTAGCTATAATTATTATTACTTTTATTATTATATTATTTGGTACACCTGAATTCTCATTAAGAATGGAGACAAAAAAGGAACAAAAAATAAATTAAAAAGAGATCAGTGAGAGAGAATAATTTTTTTATATATATTATCTTTTATAGTCAAAGCGTATGGATATAAATACATAATTATGATGTAGTTTGAAATTATGCATCAACTACACAGAGAAAAGAAGGGCCAACATATATACGGTTGGGGAGAACCGTATTTTTGTAATTAATGTAATATACCGTATAAAACGATTTTTTTTTTAAATTACGGTGGGACATGTAATTTTTCCATTTTTTTTTGGGCTTTTTTTTTTATCTATATACTACTAAATGAAAATAGTACAATAATTATACATAATATTTTATTTACATTCTATATACAAAACATAAACAACTTATGAAAGTTGTCCATCCATTTCAACTTTAATAGTAATTCATGATTCTGATCAATATAAATAAAATTAATAAAGAGAAAACATTCCATTAATAATTTTAATAATAAAATACATTTCATTCACGGGTAAATTTTTGAGTTTCGAGTGCATCAGATTCGGATTTTGTGGATTTTGAATGAGGAAATGGGGTACTGAACCCACTCGATTGCGGGTGTGGGCGGGTTTGGTGGGGTTGGGTTTCAGATGTGATTGGGCTTAAATGGGCCTTGGTAAAAAAATTCAAACATACCAATTTTTTTAATTTTTTTTTTACTTTTCACTTGTTTTCTTAAAAAAAAAGATAGAAAAAATTACAAATAAAAATCCTAGTATCGTAAGTTTGTTGCTTGTTTGGTTCAATTGTTTTTTTTACCAATTTTTTATTTCATTCAAAAAAATTTGAAAAATACATAATCTCTAAACTCTAAACTGTAAAGGCTTGATTAGTTGATTTTAACAGAGAAATCATGAAACATGAGTTATAAAAAAGAAATATGCTAAATCACTTAAATATAAACATTAGTACCAATGAATCCCTTGCCTAATGTCCAAACTCCAAGGTCTAAATTACAAATATAAAAATGTCAAAAGTCTCAAAATATAATCATAATTAAATATAAAGTCCATAACTACAACCATAATAAAGTCTAAATATACAAGTCCATTAAATCCAACCATAAACATAAAGTCTGAAATACAAAGAAAGAGATTAGTAGTATGACCACTCTTTCATTTATTTCCTTCATTCTTTTCAAGTGTTCAATGTCCAATTGAAAATCTTTTTAAAATAATAAAAAAAACTATTAAATAAAAGAAATAAAATAAATAAATAACAAAACATCAAGTAAAATAAGAAATGAAGAAATTCTTACAAGCAATTCATTCAATTCGCAGAATGTTGTGCAGATGATGAGATTGAAGACGAAACATTGACAGAAAATGAGGCTGGCCCAGCACTAGTATCATCAACCATCTCTACAAATATTATTAATATAAAAGATAAATATTAGATTCTAAAACACTCACACACTTAAAATAAATATTTATAAGATGCAAGTTAGACCATAAAAATCCAAATAAAATTTAATAAATTACCAAATTCAAGATACTCTGATATTTGAATAACTTCTTCTTCATTCATATAGTCTCGAACAATGATGGGTTGATGTGATCTGCTCCACCAGTTTTTGAGACAAATTAATGCTTCGACCATCTTTGGGCTCAGTGAGCTTCTAAAAGGATTTAAAATTTGAACTCCAAGCCACAGCAGCCTGTTAGAAAAAAATTGAGTGAATGAGAAATTGATGCCTAAAATGGTAATGATATTACCTAAATATTGTGTGATTTATTCTGATTGATTTTGACAAATCACTTTGGTCAAAATTAAGATATCATAATAGTATGTAATTAATTCTGATTGACTGTCAGAAAATCACTTTGGATAAAAACTTTTATTACCAGAATAAGTGTGATTAATTATGATTAGTCATCAGAAAATTACTTTGGATAACTGTTGATATTACCATTATAAGGGTAATTAATTTTGATTGATTTTCAGATATTAAGATACCAGATTTGTTGGATATTTGGGCATTAATGCACTTGATTCACCCACGTTTTCAACTCTCCATGAAGCCTATAAAAAGAGGTTTCTCCTCTCATTCTATCACACACTGATACAGAATATCACACACTTAGTCTTTTTCTATCTTTAGTCTCTGTAGTATTTTCTAGTGATAGAGGGAATGTTTGTTTCGAGTTCGCCTAAGCAGACTCAGTGGTGCATTCGTCCTGCTTGATAGGTGTTGTATCCTAGGAAGTGGTTGCTCACGAATTCTCTAGCACCGTTCAGGTAGATGGGCAAATCTGTTTTAAGGAAAGCGTGTTTCGCGTGCCTCGACTTTGGTTTATTCTTTCTATTGTATTTTTTTTCATTTCTGTTCTTCAATTAAATATATTAATATATATTTTGTTCTTCTCCACTATATTATTTCTAACAATCTTAAAGCAGATTTTAGACTCCTTCAGAGAAGACGATCAGATTGAAGGGCGGAAACTATTTTTGAATTTTTTTTTGTTTTAATCGCTACTGATAATAATTTTATTATCTTTCTATTCTCTCAATTTTCTTTAAGATATATATATATGTATTAATATGAAAGTTTTGCATATATTTTATATGCTTAATTTTCTTGTCTCATTTATTAACATATTTTACAAAGGGCTGAGCATAAAATCCGAAAAATCGAAAAAACAGTGTACACCGACCTTCCGAACACCGAAAAACCCAAAACCAATAAAACCGAGCACCGAAAAAACCACCAACGGCGCAAACTACCACTGTTCGATCGGTTTGAAAATTTTGTGTGGACCAACCGGCGGAACCGAAACTGACTTAACAATATAATATATAATAATATAATATTATATAATTATTAATTATTAAAATTATTAAATAAAAAAAAATATATGAAATTATGTTCTATATATTTATGTTTTAAAAATGCACAAAAATGGATTCCAACAATCCAAAATTTTTAGTTTTTTAACTAAAACTTAAAAAAAAAAAATTAAAAAAATAATAATAAATTCGATTTGGTCAGTTTAACTGACCAAACCGCGGTCCAAAACAGTCGGTGTTTTCTTTTAACAGGTTTGGTCGATCGGTTTTTGGATTGCACCAATCCGGACCGAAAATCAAATTCTGGATTTTATGTTATGAAAAAAACGCCTAAACCGACCGATGTTCACCCCTATTTTTACATATATACGCGATTCCAATTAATGCATGTTTTATCAAGTTATCACATAAAATAGTCTACATGTGACTAGTTGGATTATTTCCAGGGAAAATCACGTGTTGCTATTCCAATTTTTTTTTATATTGAGTTATTATATTCAAGCACATATGGGCATATATCTATTTTTCTTTCTATATCATTTCGGTGGTAGTAATATATATATATATATGCATAGCTCTATGCACTGATTTTTTTTTTCGGTACTTTCATATTCTGCAATGTTTCCATATGAAATATATTCTTTGTGTTTATATGCATGAAACACACACATATATATATATATATATATCTCATATATGTTTAATGTATATTCTAGAATTTTAAATATATCATATGTTTATAGTTTTGGCATATTGTCTAATTTAACTATGTATATGTATATTGATGAAATGTTCCACACATTCTTATAATAAATGGGGCAATGTATATGCATATTCACTTACCTTAATTGGTATTGCCATTACAACTATTTATTTATTTATATATATAATTTAACGCCATATATCAGTAGGTAATTATATAATTTTTTGGTTCACATATATTATCTTTCTATCATATATTTGCATACTCATATTTACAATTAAGTATGTATATATATACACATGAGAATTAATATATTGCATATACTGTCTGATACAAGTGTATACATGTATTCTCTGAGTATCACATAATATATAAGTTTAATTGGGTATGTGTTATCTTTCTAATGTTGCATTATTGCCTAATTATTTACGTATTATGTAACCGTTCAGATATGGCTGAAAATATGGATGTTATTCCTACTGAAAGTACTGGTGGATCTCCCCGACATCCGGCTTCAACCACAAAGAACCAATCCTCAAGGGACCAGCCTGTGCAAGTTTCGGTTCCAACGGTTCCTGTGAGCCATAATGAGAAACCAGAAAAATTCACTGGTGTGAATTTTAAGACCTGACAGCAAAAAATGCTATTCTACTTAACAACATTGAATCTTGTGAGATTCTTGAAAGAGGATCCTCCCACTGTTTGAGAGGACGAAGTAGATGTGCAAACTCAACATGCAGTTGAGGCATGGAAGCATGCTGAATTCCTTTGTAGGAATTACATTCTGAATGGCTTGTCTGACTCGCTGTATAGTGTGTACAGTGTAAAGAAAACGGCTAAGGAATTGTGGGAGTCTTTGGACCACAAGTACAAAGTCGAAGATGTTGGAGCCAAGAAATTCTTGGTTGGCCAATTCTTGAACTTCAAGATGGTGGATTCCAAAAATGTGATAAGCCAAGTGCAAGATCTTCAGTTGATTATCCATGGAATACATGCTGAAGGAATGGTCTTGAGTGAGTCTTTCCAAGTAGCTGCTATTATAGAGAAGCTACCCCCTGCATGGCTAGACTTCAAAAATTATTTGAAGCACAAGCGAAAGGAAATGAGTGTTGAAGACCTCATTCGTAGACTTCGCATTGAAGAGGATAACAAAAGTGCTGAGAAGCGATCCTCAAATCCCAATGCTGCCAAGGCTAATATGGTGGAGCATGACAAAGGATCCAAGGGGAAGAGGCCTAAGGCCAATCCATGGTCCAAACTAGGACCAAAAGGTGGAGTTTCAAAGAAGCCAAAATTCCAAGGGAAGTGCTTTAACTGCAACAAGACGGGACATAAATCGTCAGATTGTAGACTACCGAAAAAGAAAGGAAATAAGGCTAATGTTGTGGAAGCCATGTCCCAAGAGATTGCTGACCTTGACCTATGTGTTGTGGTCTCTGAAATAAACATGGTCGATGCTAATCCAAAAGAATGGTGGCTCGATACTGGAGCTACTCGTCATGTCTGTGAGAACAAGTCTGCCTTCTCCGACCTTACTTTGGTGGAAAATGGGGATAAGATTTACATGGGAAACTCGGCAACCTCTGAGATAAACAGGCAGGGTACTGTGTACTTGAAGATGACGTCTGGAAAGAGTGTCAAGCTACAGAATGTGTTGTATGTGCCTGACATTCGCAGGAATCTGATCTCTGGAACGATGTTGAGCGTACATGGGTTCAAGATGGTTTTTGAGTCCCAGAAAATTGTACTGACTAAAGCTGGTGTTCCTATTGGGAAGGGTTATGGGAAAGAGGGAATGTGGAAGATAAATGTAATGATTGTTAAGCCAAAGACTATTAATAATAGTAATACTATTACTTCTTCTGTTTACTTGCTTGAGTCTTCAAGTTTATGGCATGGTAGACTAAGTCATGTTAATTATGATACTTTGCGTAGACTGATTAACTTAAATCACATACCCACGTTTAATATTGATTCCAAACATAAGTGTGAAACTTGTGTAGAGGCAAAACTAACCAGGTCATCATTCCAAACGGTTGAAAAAAACACTAAACCCCTTGATTTAATTCACAGTGACATTTGTGATTTAAAGTTTGCTCAAACAAGAGGTGGTAACAAGTACTTTATTACTTTCATTGATGATAGTACAAAGTATTGTTATGTATACTTGCTAAAAAGCAATGATGAAGCTATAGAGAAATCTACTCTCTATAAGCGAGAGGTTGAAAATCAACTTAATAAGAAAATTAAGATGATAAGAAGTGATCATGGTGGTGAATACGTACAACTTTTTGGTGAATTCTGTGCACAACACGGAATTATTCATGAAGTCACACCACCTTATTCTCCTCAATCCAATGGAGTAGCAGAACGGAAAAATCGCACTCTAAAGGACATGATGAATGCTATGTTAATAAGTTATGGATTGCCACAGAACATGTGGGGTGAAGCCGTTTTGTCGGCTAACTATCTTTTAAATAAGATTCCCAAAAAGAAAGAACAAAAGACGCCCTATGAACTTTGGAAAGGTAGGCTACCTTCTTACAAGTACTTAAAAGTGTGGGGGTGTCTTTCAAAGGTTGTAGTACCATTGCCAAATAAGATGAAAATAGGTCCTAAAATAGTTGACTGTATTTTCATTGGCTATGCGCAAAATAACAACGCATATCGATTCCTTGTACACGAGTCTAAAAACCTTGACATCCACAAGAATATGATAATGGAATCCAAAAATGCATCGTTCTTTGAACATATATTTCCTTGTAAACCTGGATGAACCAAGCTCTTCTAAACGAACATTTGAGATCATTGATGAGAATATCCATGAGCAAGAAATAGAATAGGAGAGTGAAGAAGTCCTAGTAGAGCCAAGACGAAGCAAAATGGCAAGGATAGAAAATTCTTTTGGACCAGATTTTCTAACTTATATGGTAGAGGCAGAACCTCGTACATATAAAGAAGTTGTGAGCTTTACTGAGGGTCCTTTATGGAAGGAAGCCATAAGAAGCGAAATTGATTCCATCATGCAAAATCACACTTGGGAACTTGTTGACCTCCCTCCCAGATGTAAACCTCTAGGGTCCAAGTGGATTTTCAAACGAAAAATGAAAACAGATGGAACAATTGATAAATATAAGGCTAGACTTGTAATAAAAGGTTACAAACAAAAAGAAGGCTATGACTACTTTGACACGTATTCTCCTATGACGAGAATAAATTCCATTTGGATGATTTTGGCAATTGCCGCATTGCGAAATCTTGAAGTCCGCCAAATGGACGTAAAAACTGCCTTTCTAAATGGGGATCTTGATGAAGAAATCTACATGGAACAACCCGAGGGTTTTGTAGCTTCAAGAAAAGAAAGGAAAGTGTGCAAATTGGTAAAATCCTTATATGGACTTAAGCAAGCTCCAAAATAAAGGCATGAAAAATTTGATAGTATCATGATGACTAGTGGCTTCAAAATCAATGAGTGTGACAAATGTGTTGTAACGACCCAACTATCTATGAAACTTAGGTCATTAAACCCACTAGACATAAGCACAACTTTGAAAATAACATACATAAGAAAATTCATAACTTTATTGAAAACTTTACAGAAACAATATTTGTAAAAGATAATTGAGCTCATTGTTTTAAAATAAAACATAACTTTAAATAAAACGGTTTACAAAGCTACATGCGGAAAAAATACATAAAAACATAATTTTAAAGAGACTAAAAAAAACGTTGTCCTCGAATCGACACGCAGCCCATCCACTCCATTCACCTCCATACACACACCAAGCTTCCAAGAATCCTTCCGCCTCTGTATCTATTTTCCTGCATCATACTAAAAGAAAAGGAGTGAGCCTAATGCCCAACAAGGAAAAACTACTAACAACATAAACATACACATAAAATCATATCATACATATGCTATAAACATATCATAACATATACTATAAACATATTATAACATATACTATATAAGACTATACTAATAATGGCCATTAGAACATGTGATAAACCATCTACGTCCCCTGTCTAATATTTAAGGTAGGTTAGATCACATGAAGTGTATGATAAACCATCTACGTCCCCTGTCTAATATTTGAGGTAGGTTAGATCACATGTAGTGTATGATAACCCATCTATGTCCCCTGTCTAATATTTGAGGTAGGGTAAATCATAACATAACATATAAAAACATAAACTTATCATAACATATTAAACATAACATAACATAAAAACATAACACATCATACAATCATACAAGATCTAGCCTATTTTCCTTACCAAAATACCGGGATGATGAGAACAAGGTCAGGATTTTGGAACACTCCTAAAAACCATTAATAGAGAGGTGAGTTTTCTAAAAGAAAGAGATCAAGAGGAATGAACTAAACCATCGAGAAGATACTTACAACCAAGAAATCTCAAGTTCAAAGAACTTAGATGCCTAACCAAGAATAGAGAAGATTGGGTCAGGAATTGAGTAGAGAAAAACTATAAGAACTAATGAAACAATACAGAAAAGGAACTAAGAGAGGGAATACCTTTGAAATTGCTATGACCGAACTACACCTCGAAACCGAAATACACACTATGAACCTTACTTCCCAAGTGTCTAATAAGCTTAGAACGATAAAGCTTATAACCCCAACCCAAGTGTTTATCACTCTATAGTCTCACTAGCACCTGGAAGGCTCTGATCAATGCTTGAAGAATGAATGAAAAGGCTTGGTGCTAGGTCCTATTTATAGAGTTCTAGGAATAAAAATCTTATTTTTGGCTTTGAATAAAAATAATGACTTTAATTGGAAATATTTTAATATTCTTCAGCCAAAAGCTTAGGACTTGGTCAAATTGTTCAGAGAGAGGTTTGAGGAGTCAAAGCTTCATTTTTAAAAACAAAAATAATCAAAACAAATAGAATCCTAACTTCTAACTCCCTAAATCTCGTAACTCTAAACTCACCTACAGTAAAATCAACATATCTGGAGCTGTAGGACTCTGATTTAGACTATCTTTATACCGTTAGAAAACTAATTAAATTATCTACAACTTTCTAGAAATACTATTTTTCACAATTCATAACATAACTAGGTCAAAAATAGGTCGGAAGTTATAATACCCTAAAGTTACGAAAAATCTATTTAATTATCTAAATAACAACCTAATCCACAAATAAATAAAATTGTGATAAATGTCATGCTCCTAACCGATTATGGTGAAGACTAAGTCTTATATTTTTCTTATTTTATCATTAAAATAATAATTCCTTAATAATCATGCATATGACAAGTGTCATAATCCTATTGGTTTTATCTAAACCTTAGGAATAACTATGCTCATGACAAGTGTCATATTCTTATTGACTCTATCTAAACCTTAGGTTATAATAATCATCATATTAATAACCAGCAATATTAATCAAACCTTATGTTATAATTAATATTCTTAAACTATATGTTAAACTTATAAAATCCATAACTATTGTTAGGAGTTTCCAACTAAATCCCGGCTTGAACCAAAATCCACAGTAATAAACATACTATAACTACTACTAGCTATTACTATTACTAATACTATCTAACTAGCTAAGTAAAGTTCTTGGACTCTACATGTGTTTATATCAAAAATACAAATGATGGATATATTATTCTTTGTTTGTATGTAGATGATATACTCATTGTCGAAAGTAACCAACGAATGGTAAAATCTACCAAAAATATGTTGAACTCAAGGTTTGATATGAAGGACGTGAGACTGGCTGATGTAATTCTAGGAATAAAGATTACAAGGACGCCAGTTGGACTTAGTTTGAGTCAGTCACACTATGTAGACAAGATTCTTGACAAATTTGGTAAAAATGATTCTGGTGTGTCCAGAACTCCAATTGACATAAGTCATCATCTGTCCAAGAATAAAGGTGACAATGTCTCTCAAGCAGAGTATGCTAGAGTGATAGGTAGTCTAATGTACTTGATGAGTTGTACAAGACCAGATATTGCTTACACTGTATGCACTTTAAGTCGATTCATGAGTAATCCAAGTATTGAACACTGGAAGGCAATTACAAGAGTACTTAGGTACCTGCGGTATACTCGTAACTATGGGTTGAACTATACTAGAGAACCAGCTGTTCTTGAAGGATACACTGATGCAAGCTGGATATCTGACATCCAAGATTCGAAAGGTACTAGTGGATATGTGTTTACTCTAGGTGGCGCAGCTGTTTCATGGAAATCATCGAAACAAACTGTAATCACTAGATCCACGATGGAATCCGAGTTTGTAGCTTTGGATAAATGTAGTGAAGAAGCAGAATGGCTGCCTAATTTTTTGGAGGATATTCCATAATGGCCTAAACCTGTGCCCGCAATATGCATATATTGTGATAACCAAGCAACAATTGGTCGGGCACAAAATGTTTTGTATAATGGTAAGTCTAGACACATACGTCGACGACATAATTTCGTTAGACAACTGATCTCAACTGGAGTTATCTCGATTGATTGTGTGAAATCAAAAGATAACATTGTGGATCCGTTAACCAAAGGGTTAAACAGAGATCAAGTTGAAATGAAATCAGAAGGAATGGGACTTAAGCCCAAAGGAAATTAAGGTCGATATAAAGGAAACCCAACCTAGTTGACTGGAGATCCCAAGATCTAGGTTCAATGGGACAACCTAGTTATTGAGACTGAGTAGGATCATTGTGGGGGATTACCCCTACCCATTCCAATGCTGAAACAGTGATGCCCATTGTAAAAGAGGCTAAGCTCAAGCTTTTAATGACCCTTACACATCGGAAGTCTGAGCAGAGTAATGCGGGATTGCTCTTAGATAAGAGGTCACCTATGTGAGAGAGAAGTGGGGCCGCTTCAAAGGAGAATTGTGGGGGCTCAATTCTCTAAAACCTCTCACAGAACCAGGCAGATGTTCACGGCCAAAATGAACATAACCATGAGAACCGAAACTATGCCGGAAAGATATTTGTGTGGGATATATCATCATTTACACAAATGACAGAACAGTTCAAAGACATCGCATCTACTGACCAGTTAGTAAAATATATATATTCTTACAAGGGAAGGTTCAAAGGCTAACACCCACCTATCTTATGCAGGTATCAATAAGAGAACTCTATCACCTTGTTGTGTCGAGTCGTGTCGACTCTTTGTTTCTTAACGATCAATTTCATTCGTGTGGGGGATTGTTGGAAAAAAATTTGAGTGAATGAGAAATTGATGCCTAAAATGGTAATGATATTATCTAAATATTGTGTGATTTATTCTGATTGATTTTGGCAAATCACTTTGGTCAAAATTAAGATATCAGAATAGTGTGTAATTAATTCTGATTGACTGTCAGAAAACCACGTTGGGTAACAACTGATATTACCAGAATAAGTGTGATTAATTCTGATTGGTCATCAGAAAATTACTTTGGGTAACTGTTGATATTAAGTCGAACAGGCCAACATTGTTTTGCTTCCTCGGTTTGGAGAACATGCAAGAGCCGAACGAGTTTTGAGTTCTGGTCTTTTGTTCTTCTCTTCTCTCTGAAAACTTTGAACGCAAAAGTAAGGGAAGAAGATGGCACAAGCATATTTATAGGCCACAAAAGAATGTCAAACGACGAATTAATCTGTGCTGTTGGTCAAGTTTGGTATCTGATCAAACGAACGGGTACAGGCGTGGCAATGGCGACAAAAAGGTGGCAGATGAGAAGACGTGGGCATGGTGCAAACATACTCAAGTACTCTGATCATCCAATACCTGCCTGACGTATGTCCACACTCGAGTGCAATTGATGGTATAGTTTCCCAGAAGGGCAGTTCAAAAGTTTCCTTCTCATGGGATTCAAACTAATACTTTTGAGGGGGCAGAATGTTACACCCAGATTTCGAGATGAGAAGTTATGACCCCAAAAACTGGGCTCGTCAGGTGTGAGCTCGAAACATATGCAGGCATCATATGAACCAACTGTCGAATCTCTCTGAAGTAAACAACGACCTTGATGATGTGTAGCCTCGAATATTCTATGAGCTCGCGATGGCCATGGTATTACACATGAATATATTTTTCCTTGATTGCCTTCAAGCGAGATGGCTCGAGCTCGGGAAGTGCAAGCTCGGATGTGACAGCATCGTCAGCATCTATTTGTTCCGAGCATAAGTGAAGCTGGGCGGCGAGCTCGTGATCGATTGATAGTCTCCGCAAGTGTTATGGCAATTGCTGATCTTGAAGATTTGATGAATCACCTGGGTTAATCAGTTACGTGTGAATATGTTTATTGTTGTACAATCTCAATATTTAAGGGATATCATTTAATCTGTTATCCGTTCCCGATCTTCATAGGACGTTTCCGTGTATAAAGGAAATAATGCATTGAATAGCATTATATTAATTGATTTACAGAATATCTTCCCGAGATATGTGGGAATGAATTCTGCAACCTTCTCTATAAATAGAGAAGGAAGCACCATTTTTAAGGGACCGATTTCTGATTTATTGAGAGAAAACTCAGGGCAACTCTTCTCTAAAAAGTTTCTAGAAAACTCTCAAGTCTTAATAACACAGACTCGTGGACTAGGCAGAGTTAACTGCTGAACCACGTAAAAATCCTCTGGTTTTCCACTTTATTCATTTGCACCAATATTTTATTGTTTAATTGCTCTACTATTTAAGTTGACGAAAAATGATGTCAAAAATTTATAATTTAATTTAATAATATTTATTAAATTTAATAATATTTATTAATTTATAAGGCAAAATAGTTCTTTTCGATTTTAAATTTATTTTCTTTAATAATATTTTTCTGAAAACTTATTATAAAAATAAATTTTAATTTTTTTTACTAATAAAATTATATTTTAATAATTTTTTTTCTATTTTAAATTTAATTTTTTAAAAATATTTTTAAATGGGACAATATGGAGCTGACACGTGGGTCTAGGGTCAGCTTTTAACGGACTTAATGGGCTGGGTACTGACTGATACAAACGGAAGTGGACATTGGGTACTTTTCCCACACAAAAAAAGATTGGGTATTGATTCAGAAGTTTTTCAAAACATTAGGTACTTTTGCCGCTATTTCCCCTAATGCATTTATATTGTTTGTTGTTATTTAATATGAATACTATGTGCAAGCAACATGCAATGTACGCTTGCTTAGTTTTATTTAGAAAATCTATTAATTATTTTTATTATGTTTTTATGATTGCGATATAAATTTTAAATAAATAAACAATATTATATATAAAATAATGCATAATCATATTTAAAAGAAAAATTAAACAAAACATTAACCATGTTTTTAGAACACAAACTACCATATTCAAGATATAAAACATTCATGATATTATTCAAATCACACTTCAACGAATATAATAAATTTGTTTATTCTTGATGGAAGAGAAAATAAATGTTATTCTAATTTCTTATGTAATTACACAGTTTTACTATTTATACGTACACGACACTTATATATAATGTATTTATAATATTTATTTTTATTTAATATAAATACATATATATATTTATGTAAGTTAAATTAAGTAATAAAAAAATTAACATGTTTTCATTCTAAATATAAATGATAAATTTTTTTAATAAAAATTAATATTATGTATTATATAATATTATATATTTTATATTTACATTTATATTATTGATATAATTATTAAATATTAAATATTATTATAATAATTATATTTTATAATCATTAAATACATACTTTTTATATAAAATAGATATTTAATTTTGGTCTACAATTTTGTGTGGTTTACATTTATTTTTTCGTCCTTTTTGTGGTTATGTATTGTTGTCCCTTCTTTTTTTGTGGTTATGTATTGTTGTCCTTTTTGTGGTTATTTAATATACTTAGTTTTATTTATATAATTTATTAATTATATTTATTAAATTTGGATCATTATCATATAAATATTTTAAATAAATAAATAAATAATATTATATATAAAAAAATATCATATCCATATTAAATGAAAAATTAAACCAAAACACTATTTATGATTTTTTATAAATATATATAATATAATTACTTTTTAAACATAAATGATAATTTTTTTAATAAAAATTAAGATTATATATTATATAGTATTATTATTATTATATTTTATAATATTTAAATTTATATTGATATAAGTATTAAATATTTAGTGTTGTATTAAATACTATTATAATAATAATATTTGAATTCATATTAATATAATTAGTAAAAAATTAAGATTATATATTATTATCATAATAATATTTTATAATATTTAAATATATATTAATATAGTAAATATCTAGTCTTGTTTGATAATTTTTTTAATAAAAATTAAGATTATGTATTATATATTATTATTATAATATTTAAATTTATATTGATATAAGTATTAAATATATAGTTTTGTATTAAATATTATTATAATAAGAATATTTTATAATATTTGAATTCATGTTAATATAATTAGTAAAAAATAGGATTATATATTATTATCATAATAATATTTTATAACATTTAAATTTATATTATTAAATATTTAGTCATGTATTATACATTATTACAATAATGATATTTTATAATTGAATTTGAATTTACATTAATATAATTATTATATAAGTAGTCTTGTATTAAATATTATTATAATAATAATAATAATATTGTACAATATTTAAATTTATATTAATATAATTGATAAATATATATTTTAAAGTTCGTTTTAAATATTTATTTCGTTAAATATTTATAATATTTTATTAAATTTAATAAAACAAACAATTAAAACAAAAAATTTCTGTTACCTACCCATTTATTATATAAAATAGATACAAGATTAGATTATGCTTAAATTATAAACTTGTTCGGTGAAGAAAAAAAACTTGTATTCAGGATCTTATGATAATGATATTTCTCCAATGAATAGTTTACTCTATGATTTGACATGTTTTAAAAAAGAAAATCCCAGGTCTTAATCTGATTAAATCTGTCTCTTCTTACATTCCGAAATTAGTATTAATTTTTTTTTTTTTGTAAAGTAATTGAATTTGAATCTCATAAAACGTTAGTAACAAGGCAGTTTTAGATTAAAAAATCATCAAATTGATGAACTTGCATTTTATCAAACAGTTGGTACTCATACCCCCAACTAATCCATATTTCATTTTAAATTAAAACAGATTTCTCTAAAAAGTAACTATTAATATTTGAGGGGGAAATCACACTACAACTAAGATTGAGGGTTTCATCTTAAAATCAATTGGTATTAAGTAGAGTAATTATTTCCTTTATAAAAATATTATCTATATATTTTTCACGTGAGACTTTTTTCACATTTCATACGCTCATTTACATTTGAGTTTGAAAATATAGATATTATGAACGACCTTAGATACAATAGAAATGAACACGAATATTTGATACAATGCTACAAGGCCGACTCAGGATATTTGTGGGAATATAAGACATCACAAGGTTGGTCTGGAAATTTGTGAGTATACACGCTATTCGAAAAATATCATAGAATCTAACACGAATTGACATGCATTGGAAATGTCCTAAACCGAGGTCAGAAGTAGAGTGCAGCGGAAGACGAACCTGCTCTTAATACCATATTACAATTTGAGGGGGAAAATGCCACTAAGACTAAAAATGTGGTTCTATCTTAAAGTCAATTGGTATTAAGTAGAGTAACTCTTTCCTTTATAAAAATATTGCTGTTCTTATATATTTTCTACGTGAGACTTTTTTCACGTTAAATAGTAACCAAGTGAAGTATCTATAACCAAACTATGAGCCTTCTCAAATCAAACTGAACTACTATTACATTTTCTTTGCCAGCATTATTCGAGTGTTTCACATAAAAAAATGTGTAAGAATATCATACCTCCACCCTCATTTTGACTTTGCTGGTAAATGAATTTAAGTCTCTTAGCCTTTTTTTCCTTCTTGGTGTTTGTACAGCCTACAAATAAAATTAGCCAAAATTGGAGGTGTATGTTGATTTTTCAATTAAACAAAATAGGAGCAAAGCCAGGGCAACAGCTGTCTCAATAAATGGTCTCTTTTCCAATCTCACACATGCATGAGAGGATGACCCTTTGGACCACCTCACCGTCCTCATATTTATTTTGGCATTTTTTCAATGTGATGTGTTGTTTTAATTATTTTTTTCCAAACTTTTATTTATTTGATAAATTTGAACAATCCCATTCGAGCTCAAATAGCGTATAAAAGAAATATATAAGACACTTGAATACAACAAACAATAAGCCAAGATGTATTAATTGTACAATATACAACCAACAACATGCAATGCAATGCACGTTTTAGTTATTTTTATTTATAAAATTTATTAATTATATTTATTAAATTTGTATTATTGTCATATAAATTTAAAATAAATAAATAATATTATATATAAAATAATGACATAAATATATTAAATGAAAAATTAAATCAAAATACTATTTATAATTTTTTTAAATATATATAATATGATAATTTTTTTATATATAAATATTAATTTTTTAATAAAAATTAAGATTATGTATTATATATTATTATAATGATATTTTATAATATTTAAATTTATATTGATATAAATATTAAATATTTAGTCTTGTATTAAATACTTTATAATATTTGAATTCGTATTAATATAATTAGTAAAAATTATGATTATATATTATTATCATAATAATATTTTATAACATTTAAATTTAAATTTTATAATATTTTTTAAGTCATTTTGTACTTTGGCCTAGTTTTGATAATTTTTTGCAAAATGGCTTATGTCTAAAATTTCGGTTAGTTGTTTGGAGTGTCAAAGGTCATTTTGCAAAAAATTATCAAAATAGGCCAAAGTGCCAAATGACTTCAAAAAATAGGTCATTTTTCCAAGGGAGCCTTATTATAAAGGAAAAATGATAAATATATAACATTTTCTTAATTTTGTATTTAAAAGGAATTAAGAGGTGAATCCTTGTCCACCCATTAATTAATATATATTTACTAGAGTAAATAATGACTAAAATATCTAATGTTTTAAAAAATGTTGTACTTTTATACCTAATTTTTTTAACGATAAATATATCATAATATTTTCAAAGTATTGTACTTTTATACCTAATATATTTTTTTGTGGTAAGTATATCCAATATTTTACCAAATTGTATTTTTATATTCATGGTAAAGATAGATTAACTCTATATTAAAATATTGGGTATATTTACTACAAAAAAAAATGAGTATAAAAGTACAACATTGTCATTTAGTACATTTACTAAAAAATTAGATATAAAGTATAATATTTTGAAAACATTGAGTATATATTTACTACAAAAAAAATTAAGTAAAAAAATACAACATTTTGAAAACATTGACTATTTTAAGATACATTTAGTTTATTTACTATTCACATATCCACCAAAAAAGATGCAACACCATCTCAAAACCTAGCAAAGACTAAGCATTGTCAAAACGCTTGAGTCACTCAATTTTCTCTAAAGGAAACAAAGTAACAATGAGCAACCTCACAAAATAAAAGAGCCACCATACTATTTAAGAAAGTAAATACAAACACTACTAATGGAATGGTCTACAATACCCACAAAAGGGGTATTATTTTCAAAACAAAACACAAATAAAAAGACAGTGAAAACAAAAACAACACAGGAAGGTGGCCAAGAGCTCCATAGATAGCGACAATCTTAGCGTAGCACCATTGATCAGAACCAAGATGTCAGACAATGAACTACGAAATCAAGAGTGAGCCCCAACAAAACAACAAGCCTAGCAATGATCTTCGCACTAGAGAGCACACAACCCCCACATTGTGAAGGAGCTCAGCACCATCAGAGATGAAGAGACCGAATTAGAACCAAAAGCCGAGCTAGCACCCAAAACTGAAGACCACCGAACCCTAAGATCTAAAGACTCCTCCTTCCACTAACAAAGAAAGCGGAAACCTCTCGACCAACTATTATTTTAAACTATTATTAATGATAAAACAGTCACAACATAAAACAAATTTCTCTAAAAAGTAACTATTACAATTTGAGGGGGAAATGCCCATAGGACTAGTATTCTGGTTCCATCTTAAAACCAGTTGATGTTAAGTGGAGTAATTATTTCCTTTTATAAGGATATTGTTGTTCTTATATATTTTTCCATGTGTGACTTTTTTCACATTTAATACGCCCCCCACATTTGGACCTGAAAATGTAGACATTATGAACGACTTTAGATACAATAAAACCGAACATGAATATTTGATAGAATGCTACAAGACCGACTCAAGATATTTGTGGGAATATAGGACATCACAAGACTAGTCTGGAATTTTGTGGATATATATGCACGCTGTTCGAAACAAGTCATAGAATCCAACACGAATCGACATATATTGGAAATGTCAGAAATAGAGTGCAGCGGAAGACGAACTTGCTCTTGATATCATATTACAATTTGAGGGGGAAAATACCACTAAAATTAGGAATGTGGTTCCATCTTAAAGTCAATTGGTATTAAATGGAGTAAGTCTTTCTTTTATAAAAATATTATTGTTTCTATATATTTGTCAGGTGAGACTTTTTTCACACTTACCAAGTGAAGTATGTATAGTCCAAATAGGAGCAAAGCCAGGGCACTGTCTCAATAAATGGTCTCTTTTCGAGTCTCACACATGCATGAGAGGATGACCCTTTGGACCACCTCACCTTCCTCGTATATATTTTACGTGATGTGTTGTTTTAATTTTTTTTCCAAACTTTTATTTATTTGATTGTACCATATAAAAAAAAAGGAGCCAAGATGTATTAATTGTACCATATACAAACAACATGTAATGTATGTTTGATCATTTTTATTTATAAAATTTAATGATTGCTATAATTTAATATCGAATTTCATTTATTTGAATTTAATAAATATTATATGGGTATCGCAAATAACAATACTCATATATAAATATGCAATAAAAAATTATACACACTGTCACTAATTTTTAAAATAGTCAGTCTTAGTTTTAATAAATGTAATTGACTAAGTTAAACTAACACATCACTGTGTATAATATTTGAGTGCATATTTCAGGTGCACGTGCACATATCATTACTCATTCATTCCAATATTCTTAATTATTTTTAATTGATACGTTAAAATAAATCCTAATCACTAAATTTTGGTAGGAGTTGATCTCAACCACACATTTTAATTGGAAAAAATCTATAAATAGAGAAGAGATATTTGATGTAATAATAGAAAGAAAACATTATTATTATTAGCGAGTAGAGCTTTTCTTATTGTAATAACCATGAACCCTTTAGAATCGGAGGAGTTCAGAAGACAAGGCCATATGATGATCGACTTCATAGCAGATTACTACAAGAACATCGAAACTCACCCAGTTCTAAGCACAGTCCAACCGGGTTATCTCCGAACCCGTTTACCCGAATCCGCTCCAAACAACCCGGAACCCATCGAAACCATCCTCAACGACGTGAATCAACACATAATTTCGGGCTTAACCCATTGGCAGAGCCCGAACCATTTTGCTCTCTTTCCCAACACTGCCAGCACTGCCGGGTTCCTTGGCGAAACACTAGCCGCGGCACTCAACGTCGTCGGCCTCAACTGGGTCTCATCTCCCGCCGCTACCGAGCTGGAGACCATAGTCATGGACTGGCTCGGAGAAATGCTCAAACTACCTAAATCCTTCCTCTTCTTCGGCACCGGTGGCGGCGTTCTGCAAGGGACCACGTGTGAAGCCATTATCTGCACACTCGTGGCGGCGAGAGATCGGAAACTTAGCGCTATCGGACGAGAAAATATTGGAAAGCTTGTTGTTTACGGGTCGGACCAAACCCACAGTGCATTTCAAAAGGCCTCCAGAATCGCTGGGATTCATCCGGAGAACTGCCGGATCGTCAAGACGAATAAAGCTACGTCTTTTTCCATGTCGCCGGAGATTTTTCGGCGAATGATAATCACCGACATGGAAGCCGGGTTGGTGCCGCTCTTTGTTTGCGCCACGGTGGGGACGACTTCAACTACAGCCGTCGATCCTCTCGGACCGATATCTGACGTGGCGAATGATTACGACATGTGGGTTCACGTCGACGCTGCTTACGCCGGAAGCGCATGCATTTGCCCGGAGTTCCGCCACTTCATCGACGGCGTTGAGGGAGTGAACTCGTTCAGCTTCAACGCGCACAAGTGGCTCTTCACCACACTCGACTGCTGCTGCTTATGGGTCAAAGACCCGAATGCGCTGACCAGATCGCTATCGACAAGCCCGGAGTTTTTGAAGAACAAAGCCACGGAGTCAAAGAAGGTGATCGACTATAAAGACTGGCAGATTTCCCTGAGCCGGAGGTTCCGATCCCTTAAACTCTGGCTCGTGCTTCGTAGCTACGGCGTCGAGGGACTCCAAGGGCTTATCCGAAGCCATGTGAAGATGGCGAAGCAGTTTGAAGCTCTCTTAGCCTCGGACGACAGATTTGAAGTTGTCGTTCCGAGGAACTTTTCATTGGTCTGTTTCAGAGTTTCTCCGTTCGCCGTTACTAAAGTCAAACTCATTAGTAAAAATCATCATCATCATTACGAGATCGGAAACGACGTCGTTGGTAAGAAAGAAGAGTGTTATGTTATCAATGGTGATTCAGATTTAAGGGACACGTGCATAAATGAGGTGAACAAAGAGTTGCTTGAGTCGATAAACGGGTCGGGTCGGGTCGGATGTACTTGAGCCACTGCTTGGTGGGTGGAGCGTTTGCGCTCCGGTTGGCAGTCGGGTCGACTTTGACGGAGGAGTCTCACGTTGTTAGGGCTTGGAACGTCGTGAAGGAACATACAGACTTAGTATTAGCTAATTATATATAGAGTGTTGCTATTTCACATTTTAAGGTGTACAATAATATATGAGGTGTCGTCTTATGATTGGTTAGCGATATCTCATCATTTTTATTAAATTTAAATAAGTGGGACCCAATATTGTATTGCACCAATAATAGTATGCTACCTACTTGTGGTGTTGGACACCAGTGGTAATCCTTAGCAATTCTCTTATATATAACACTATTCGGTGCACCCAAAACCACCATTTCACTATTTCATTACTTAAATAATTTATTTTTCTAATATTTTTAATCACTTTCTATATTGTTGTCATTTAAGACATTATAAAATTTCAAAGAATTCCAAATAGTTTACATTACTCAAAATAAGGTAAAAAAAAATAGATACGCGTATAACAACCTTTTTTCGGTATGGTAAATTATTCAGAATTTATTGAAAATTTATAAAATATCTTAAATAACTACAATGTACACCATCATTAAAAAAAAAATTATTTAGGTGTCAAAATATTAGAAAAAAAAATAGATGTTCTTGATTGAAAATGTCATAATAATAATATTAATGTATTGTATTGTGTATTTTAGTGAGAGTATTATAATTCATATGTGTTCATCCAATAATATTGGAATTTCATTCCACAAAAAAACAATGAACATATTTGTCTTAAATTGTTATTTAATGAATCTAATGAGATTTAGTCATCATACATTATTTTCGAACCAAATAAACAAATATGTGTGCACTTTTAATGATTATTATCCATCGATTATTACTTTAGTATTAATTACAATCAATTGTCCATATTTATAGTTATTAGTTAATTTTTTCTAAAATTAATTTTTGATTACCTAATGATATGTAGATCACATAAATATTAAATTAAAGAACTAAAAAAAATATTATCTAAACATTATATAAGAAATTTGCATTATAAATAAGCATTATATATATAACTCATCATGTTTGTCCGAGTTCAAAAGTAAATATCAAAAAAAAAAAGGAAAGGATCTTATTCAAAATCACAAAAAAACAACCCGATTAAACCATCATTTAATAATTAGAAAACTAAACTACTATTGCAATATTGATCATGTTAGTACCTTAATATAAAATATATATTATCATTGACTTGTTAGAATAATTGAGAGATAGAAACACGTGCATGCTAGCTCATTATTTCTTGTCAACCAAGCTTTCATCATTTTGAATTAAAAAAGAAAATGCTTAAGGATTTTGTATTTTTTTTTTTTTTCAACTTGGAGTTCATATATAAAATAAATATTTTGATCACATTTTAAAAGTTTGTTAGAACTGGTTCGTCAGTTGTCTTGACATGTTGTTTTCTCTGTTTTAACAAATTGAGATCCTAAAAAATTCAAGCGAGATTCTCCATTGTGCAACGTCAGGTTGGGCACATTCTTCATGTACATGAACATCATCATTCTCAGTACTTTCTATATGTAAACCCTCCACATTGACTTCTGTTGACCCAAACTCTTAAGTCTCCTTGTTTTGATGATTAACAAATATTTGATTATTATTTGTTACTAATGATTTGTTGATTTTGTAGCAAAAACCAAAGTGAATTAGCACTTCAAAGTCAAACTTATGACCAAGGGCAAAATGGTCATTTTACCAAATTTTCCGGAAACGACCCGAAATGGACTTCAAGACTCAAGAAACTCAAGATAAAGGTTTAATTTCATTTCTTAGTCTTGTAAAGTGATTGCAAGTATACTTTAAGTCATAAGTATAAAATTTGGCTCACTCACGTACTAAAAAATGGTGATATTTTAAAATGATAAATAAATATCCTAAATTCACTTTTAAGAAAATACATCCCGATACGGTCGTAACGCAATTGGAATTTTTGAAATCGGATAAACGAGCTAAAAGTTATGAAGAATTGAAAAACGGGAAAATGGCACAATTCGGACTTTTGCTCTCTGTTTGCCATTCGGAATTCCGGATTGGCAACCGGAATTCCGGTTGCTTCCAGACCGGAATTCCGGTTCCCCATCCGGACTTCCGGTTCGCGGCAGACAGCTTCGAAAATTAACTCCTAACGGCTATAAACGGCTAGTTTTTTCCCAAACTCTATATAAACTCGTTTTTCACTCAAAGTTGGTTGTTGGCTGAGCATTTATTACATATACCAAACCAAATCTATTGATTTCAAAGAGCTTTCAAAGTTTAACTCATCCAAACACATTTTCACACACTTGAGCCAAAATTTGTATTTATTTCTTCTAAGTGTGCTTGCTAATCACTCTAGGTTTCTCATTGTATTATCATACTTCTAGAGTGATTTTTGCTTGTAATATCAAACACATTCCCATATTGAGATTGAGGTGAGGTTGGCACCGGTTTTGTAAACAACCCGGTTAGAGTGAGATTGGCACTTCAACAATCCGAAAAAGAGGTTGATAGTCATTGGTGGTGGAAAACTATTGTAAGAGGTTTGGAAATACCTTGGTGAAAAATTCCCGGTTGTAAGGGTTAGTCAAGCCCGCTAACTTGGCTCGATAGTTGAACTCAAAGCTAGGTCCATAGCTTTGAAGACCAAGGACGTAGGTGGCTTAGTTCTACCGAACCTTGTAAAATTCGAGAGTTTGCAATTTCTTAACCTTAAACTCTTTACATTACAAGTTTGATTATTTGCTTATCTATTTGATTGCCATATTATTTGCTTTTACTTGATAAATTTGATTTATTGCATAATTTGGCATATTAAGTTTTAAATTTCCGAAATTAGTTTAAATTTCCAATTCACCCCCCCCTCTTGGAAACATATCTTGGGTTAACAATTGGTATCAAAGCTAGGGCTCATTTAATTGATTAGATTTTACAATCTAGAGCATGGCGTTTCCAAGTAATTCACAAAATAACATGTTAGAAGGTCTAAGCACAACTAGAGCACCATTCTTTAATGGAGTAGACTTTCCCTATTGGAAAATTAGGATGGAAACATATCTTCAATCTATCGATTATGATTTGTGGCATATAGTGTCTAATGGTCCTTACATTCCTAAACATGTCATTAATGATAAAGAAGTTATTAAGACATATGAGGCATATGACGAAGAAGATAAGAAAATGCTTTCTAAGAATGCTAAAGCTAAATATGCACTTATATGTGGATTGGATAGAGATGTGTTCAAAAATATTGAACAAGCCTCTACCGCTTATGATATGTGGAAAATGCTTGAAGTCACTCATCAAGGAACAAATGCTATGAAGGAAACTAAAATTCAAATTTATTCTACTCAATATGAGAACTTTAAGATGAAAGCGGATGAAACTATTGCTAACATGTATACTCGTTTCACTACTATCACTAATGGTTTGAATTCTCTTGGCAAGGTACTTTCACAAAAGGAGATGGTGACCAAGATTTTGAGAAGTCTCACCAAAGCCTATCAAGGCAAAGTGATTGCCATTCAAGAAGCCAAGGATCTCTCAACACTTCCTTTGGAAGAACTAATTGGCTCACTCATGAACCATGAAATTTTCATGAGTGCACAAGATGAAGAGGAAGTTGAGAAGAAAAAGAAGACTATTGCATTCAAGTCTTCCTCCTCCCGTGCCATTAGTGAGGACGATGAGGATAGCATGTGTAGCGACATGGAGGACTTGGCACTCTTCACAAAGAAGTACAAAAAGTTCATGAAATTCAAGAAGAACTTTGGGAAGAAGCCACAAAGAGGAAGTGATTCAAAAGAAAAAGAAAGAAGAAGCAAAGATGATCCACCAATTTGCTTCGAATGCAAGAAGCCCGGTCACATGAAGATGGATTGCCCAATGAGAAAGAAAAATAAATACAAAGGAAGGGCAATGTTGGCGGATTGGCTAAATAGTGATGAGGAGGACTCCGACAATGAGGAGAAGAATGAAGTAGCTAACATGTGCATGATGACTCTTGATGATGGGGTAAGCATTTCTAGCCAAAGTGATTATGATAGTGAAAATGATGATGATAACTTAGAAATACCATATGATGAGTTGTCTAGTTCATTTAAGGATCTATTTAATGATTTTGGAAAATTGCTTGTTAAAAACCAAACTCTTAGAGAAAAGACCAACATGCTATTAAAAGAAATTGAGATTTTGAAATTAAATGAAAAAGAACTCTTAACTAAATCTCAATGTACTACTTGCTCCTCTTATAAGAAAGAAATTGGAAAATTGCATGATAACATAAAAAGCCTTAAGAATGACATATATACTTTTACAAAAGGTAAAGAAGGCTATGAACTTATGCTAGGGAGTCAATCTTGTGGTTTTGGAAAAAGTGGTATTGGATATGATCCTAGTAGGAAACAAAATTTTTTGAGAAACTTCTTTGTAAAACCAACTAGCCTACCACACTTTACATGCACATATTGTAACCAAGATGGTCATACTATTTCATATTGTCATGTAAAGAGATATGCATATCTAGGCAAGACCAAATGGGTACCAAAGGGTTCCAAAACTAACAAGAAAGGACCCAAAGTTGTTTGGGTACCAAAGGCCAACAAATGATTTTCTTTTTGTAGGAATCAACAAGGAAGAGCAAAAGCTTGTGGTTCTTGGATAGTGGTTGTTCCAAGCATATGACCGGTGACCCATCAAGATTTTCGAGTTTTAAGAGCAAGGAAAGTGGCTTTGTCACTTTTGGAGACAATTCAAAAGGAAAAATCTTGGGCATTGGTGATATCGGTAACATATACTCTCCATGTATTAAAAATGTGCTTCTTGTTGATAACCTTAAACATAATTTACTTAGTATTAGTCAACTATGTGATAAAGATTTTCGTGTTGTTTTTGAATCCTCAAAATGCTCCATTGAAAATGCTTCAACCAATGAAGTTATTTTTGTTGGAGAAAGGAAGGATAATGTTTATGTTATTGATGTTGATTCCTTTGATAGCAAAAATAAATGTTTAACCGTTATGAATGATAATTCTTGGTTGTGGCATAGAAGATTAGGACATGCTAGTATGGATTCTATTTCAAAGTTGGTTAGAAAAGATCTTGTTGTTGGTTTGCCATCTATTCCTTTTGTTAAAGATAAACTTTGTGATGCATGCCAATTTGGAAAACAAATTAAAACATCTTTTCATTCCAAGAAAGAGATTTCAACCTCCAGACCTTTGCAATTGCTTCATATTGATTTATTTGGTCCTTCAAGAATTGCTAGTCTAGGTGGTAAATACTTTGCATTTGTGATTGTTGATGATTTTTCTAGATTTACATGGGTTATATTTTTGAAACTCAAAAATGATGTTTTGGAAAATCTAGTTAAATTTTGTAAGAGTGTGCAAAATGAAAAAGGGTATTCAATCACCTCCATTAGGAGTGATCATGGTGGAGAGTTTGACAATGATGCCTTAGAATTTTTTTGTGATGAACATGGTTTTAACCATAATTTTTCGGCTCCAAGAACTCCACAACAAAATGGAGTTGTCGAAAGGAAGAATAGAACAATTCAAGAAATGGTTAGGTCAATGCTCAATGAAATCTCATTACCTAAATATTTTTGGGCCGAGGCCGTTAATACTTCTTGTTATATTTTGAACCGTGTTTTCATTAGGCCTAACATGAATAAAACCCCTTATGAGCTTTGGAAAGGGAGAAAACCCAACATTGGATATTTTAGAGTTTTTGGATGTAAATGCTATATTTTGAACACCAAGGACAACCTTGGAAAATTTGATGCAAAATCCGATGTTGGAATTTTTATAGGTTATTCAACACATAGTAAAGCTTATAGAATTTATAACAAAAGAACTAATGTTGTTGAAGAATCTATTCATGTTGCATTTGATGAGTCTAACCCTCCTACAAGCAAAAGTGTAGATGATGATGTTGTAGGTTTGGGAGAAGAGGTTCAAAAGCTTGACATTGGAGAATCATCTAACGCTCCTTCACAAACTCCCAAAGAGGAACTACCCGAGGAAAAGGTAAATGAAAGCAAAGGTATGGATTCTAACCTCCCTCATGAGTGGAAGTTCAAAAGTGCTCATCCTATAGACCAAATTCTAGGTGATCCTTCACAAGGAGTCACAACTAGAAGCTCCCTTAGAAACTTGTGTAATTTCATTGCTTTTATTTCTCAAATTGAACCAAAGAATTTTAAAGAGGCCGAGTTCGATGAATCTTGGCTTCTAGCTATGCAAGAAGAAATAAATCAATTTATTAGAAATGATGTTTGGGAGTTAGTTCCAAGACCGTCACACCAATCGGTGATTGGAACAAAATGGGTCTATAGAAATAAGGTAGATGAGCATGGGGTCATTGTGCGTAACAAGGCTAGATTAGTGGCCCAAGGTTACAATCAAGAAGAAGGAATTGATTATGAGGAGACCTTTGCCCCGGTAGCAAGAGTCCATAAGAATGTTATTAGCTTTTGCATGCCACAAGAATTTTGTCTTGTATCAAATGGATGTTAAAAGCGCTTTCTTAAATGGATACATTATGGAAGAGGTTTATGTCTCTCAACCCCCCGGTTTTCAAGATCACAAACACCCTAACCATGTTTATAAATTAAAGAAAGCTTTATATGGTTTAAAGCAAGCTCCTAGAGCTTGGTATGATCGTTTAAGCACTTTTCTTATCTCAAATGGTTTTTCAATGGGAAAAGCGGATAATACACTTTTTATTAAAAGAAAATCAAAAGACATTATTATAGAACAAATCTATGTTGATGATATTATTTTTGGTGCTACTAATGATGCTCTTTGTGAAGAATTTTCAAAGTGTATGCATAGTGAATTTGAGATGAGCATGATGGGAGAGCTCAACTTTTTCCTTGGACTTCAAATAAAGCAACAAAAGGATGGAATATTCATAAGTCAATCCAAGTACATCAAAGATCTACTTCAAAAGTTTGACTTGGCCAATGCAAAGTCCATGAAAACTCCTATGAGCACCTCCATAAAGATGGACAAGGATGAAAGTGGTAAGGATGTTGACATCACCAAGTATCGAGGTATGATTGGTTCATTATTATATTTAACCGCTAGTAGACCGGATATTTTGTTTAGTGTTGGTCTATGTGCTAGGTACCAATCATGTCCCAAGGAATCCCACTTAAGTGCCGTTAAGAGAATCTTTAGATACTTGATAGGCACAATGAATCTAGGACTTTGGAATCCCAAGAACTCAAACTTTGAAATCATTAGTTACTCGGATGCCGACTTTGCCGGTTGTAATTCGGATAGGAAAAGTACTAGTGGAACATGTCACTTTCTAGGAAACTCTTTAGTGTCATGGTTTAGCAAGAAACAAAACTCGGTAGCCCTATCCACAACCGAAGCCGAATACATTGCCGCCGGTAGTTGTTGTGCTCAAATACTTTGGATGAAACAAACTCTTAAGGATTTTGATGTTGATTTTGAATGTACACCCATAAAGTGTGACAATACTAGTGCCATTAACCTCTCTAAGAATCCAATCTTGCATTCTAGAGCCAAGCATATTGATATAAGGCACCATTTCCTTAGAGACCATATCCAAAGAAGTGAAATTGTACTAGACTTTGTAAGCACCGAATTCCAATTAGCGGACATATTCACCAAGCCTCTTAGTGATGAGAGATTTAGTTTCATTAGAAGAGAGCTAGGAATGACCAACCTCAATGAAATATAAGGTTCACTAGCGACTTTAAATCATTGGTATCATATCTCTCTTTACTTATAAATTTATGCATATGTACTCTCAATATGATATTTACATGTTTCAAATGCATAAATAAATTAACTAAATGATATATGACCTTGTACTCCTTGAAAAATCAGATTATAGGTCATTTTGTGATTTTTAGGCATATTTTAGACATACTTTTTGAATTAGTACATACACAAATTTTTGCATTATTGATCATTATATAAATTTATATGTTTAAACATGTCTAAATAAGTGAAATTAGTATGCCTATAGGTTCTAAATTGTTGAAAAATAGTTTGAATGCATTTCATGCATTTTACATGTGCATTTTTAAAAGTTTTAAGCCTAAAAGAGGAATTTTTCCCAAAATGCTCAATTTTCATCATTTTTCGAAACCGTAACTTCCCACACCTCACATTTAACATTCTTGAGGTGTTGCAAAAAGAATTTTTCAATTTGGATAAATAAAACTCATTTTGGGTACATTTCCAGTTTTCTTGACTAAAATCGAAAAATCTACCCAAAATCTTCAATTTTCAACATTTTTCTGATTTTCTTGTTTGAGCATCTTCAATTTATCATATTTAAGGTTCTGGAAAAAGTTTCGGGTCATTCGGAGTAAAAACGAAGTTTTTAGACAACTTTTACGAAAAAGTTGCTGATATATGACCAACCGGAATTCCGGTTGGTTGGGCACATTCCATCCAGAATTCCGGATGAACCGGGAAGTTTAGTATTAAGGGTAAAAATAACGCTTCCAACCCATTTCTCTCATACAAAACACCCCACACATGATTTTACACTCATTATCTACCCAAATCTCTCAAAACTCACCCTTATTCTCTCTATTTTCATCATTTGGTAAAATAGATTTGGCCATCCACCATCATAGCATGTGCATCATATTCTTGTATATTTTTGGTTGACTTTGATGGTTATTTCAATCAATGGCTAGTTATGTTTTCTTTGATTTTTGCCATTTATTTTGTGAATTCCTTTGCCATCCTTTTTGATGAATCAAAAGGGGGAGAAGTGATAGGATTATTTTTTAATGTTTGGCAAAACCTCAATATCTAAGACTAACAATGTTATTTGAACTTAAGTGATATATTGAGGGGGAGTTTACAAAATCATGCAAGGTAAAACTAAAAGGTAAATTTCTTTTACCCTTGCACACATTAAGGGGGAGCTAATCTAATATTAATATTTAAAAATATTTCATTTCTCTTTTAAAATAATCAAATATTTGATATCATCAAAAAGGGGGAGATTGTTGACCCAAACTCTTAAGTCTCCTTGTTTTGATGATTAACAAATATTTGATTATTATTTGTTACTAATGATTTGTTGATTTTGTAGCAAAAACCAAAGTGAATTAGCACTTCAAAGTCAAACTTATGACCAAGGGCAAAATGGTCATTTTACCAAATTTTCCGGAAACGACCCGAAATGGACTTCAAGACTCAAGAAACTCAAGATAAAGGTTTAATTTCATTTCTTAGTCTTGTAAAGTGATTGCAAGTATACTTTAAGTCATAAGTATAAAATTTGGCTCACTCACGTACTAAAAAATGGTGATATTTTAAAATGATAAATAAATATCCTAAATTCACTTTTAAGAAAATACATCCCGATACGGTCGTAACGCAATTGGAATTTTTGAAATCGGATAAACGAGCTAAAAGTTATGAAGAATTGAAAAACGGGAAAATGGCACAATTCGGACTTTTGCTCTCTGTTTGCCATTCGGAATTCCGGATTGGCAACCGGAATTCCGGTTGCTTCCAGACCGGAATTCCGGTTCCCCATCCGGACTTCCGGTTCGCGGCAGACAGCTTCGAAAATTAACTCCTAACGGCTATAAACGGCTAGTTTTTTTCCCAAACTCTATATAAACTCGTTTTTCACTCAAAGTTGGTTGTTGGCTGAGCATTTATTACATATACCAAACCAAATCTATTGATTTCAAAGAGCTTTCAAAGTTTAACTCATCCAAACACATTTTCACACACTTGAGCCAAAATTTGTATTTATTTCTTCTAAGTGTGCTTGCTAATCACTCTAGGTTTCTCATTGTATTATCATACTTCTAGAGTGATTTTTGCTTGTAATATCAAACACATTCCCATATTGAGATTGAGGTGAGGTTGGCACCGGTTTTGTAAACAACCCGGTTAGAGTGAGATTGGCACTTCAACAATCCGAAAAAGAGGTTGATAGTCATTGGTGGTGGAAAACTATTGTAAGAGGTTTGGAAATACCTTGGTGAAAAATTCCCGGTTGTAAGGGTTAGTCAAGCCCGCTAACTTGGCTCGATAGTTGAACTCAAAGCTAGGTCCATAGCTTTGAAGACCAAGGACGTAGGTGGCTTAGTTCTACCGAACCTTGTAAAATTCGAGAGTTTGCAATTTCTTAACCTTAAACTCTTTACATTACAAGTTTGATTATTTGCTTATCTATTTGATTGCCATATTATTTGCTTTTACTTGATAAATTTGATTTATTGCATAATTTGGCATATTAAGTTTTAAATTTCCGAAATTAGTTTAAATTTCCAATTCACCCCCCCTCTTGGAAACATATCTTGGGTTAACAACTTCCACTTCATGTTCAAACGATGCATTATTTTTTTCTTCATTATTGCACAAAATGTTCGAAATTAGCCATTGCTCAAATCCAAATTTTCTTGTAGATTTAGAATGTGTATAAATGATAAATGGACTATATTTATGTCAAAAGTAAATTCAAATAAGAAGAAGATAATATATTTGGAAAAAAGATAATTATAATAAAAATTTATTATTAATTAACTCAATTACATATATTTATTATTTTAAAATTTTAATTAATGAAATATTATAATTCTATTTGTTTCCAAAAATAAAAATGGTAATTGATATATTTAATAGCATGTAATTACATACAAAATAATTTATTCCTTAGCATCGTATATAAATATCATATTTATTAAACAAATTTTTCGTTATTATTAAAAAAATCAATATATTTTTAATAATAGATTTTTTCTATAATAAAATACACATAAATGTTCATTTGAAATAAACTATCACTTAATTTTTTTTAACAAAAACAATATAAATTATATAAAAAAACTGTCACATATTTATATTTATAAAACCTATTCCGACAGTCAAAAATAAATATTATTGGGATCCAAATCCTCTGTCCTGATCTCAGTCCGATGAGTTGAAACATGAAAACTTATTTATGAAATAGTTACATGGCTCCAAGAATAAAACAATAGCTAAATATAGAATATACTAAAAATCACCCCAAAAATAAAATAATAATTAAACATATACTATTTTGATTTATGTGTTTTTTTAATAGATAAATAATAGTGTATTTTGTTAAATAATAATTGGCATTTCACCCCTAACCACAACTCATCCGCTGATTCTTCAACTCAATTTTAGTGAAAATATTTTCAACTAAAAAATTAATTTTTTTGTCGTTGGCGATACAATAAATTCAGAGAAGTGAATAAGGTAGTCGAGAAGCTGAGAAATAAATATGTACTATTTTGATATATTTTATAAAAAATATAAGATCTAAGTTATCATTTAACAAAATATAAAGACTCACTGCGTATTCAAGAAAAACACAATAGTCAAATTGGTATTTTCCTCTAAAGAAAGCATACCCAAATTTTGCATTATAAAAGTGCAAAAAGAAAAAAAAAATCAAAACCATTTATGAAATAATTAAGGAAATCCATACCCTTAAATAAATTAAAACAAACTATCCTATAAATAATATAAAAAGTGAAAAAGAAAAAAATTACAATAAAAAGCTGAAGCAGATTTTTATAAAAATATGCTTAACCATATTCTTAACTTTTCTAAACTTAGAAAAAAGCCATACTTTTTTATTTCACATATTCTTGTAAAACCATATATAAAACTTTCAAAAATTGAAAAAAAAAAAGAAGCCAAAAGATAATAACAAATGCAAATTTCCATAAAAAAGATTAAATGGCAAAAAAGCTATATGTAGTGTAATTTAAAAAAAACATGTAATTTTTGTAATAATTTTCATTTAGCCCCCTTAAATTTTGTCTTTTTATTTTATTTTTCATTTGCTCCTTCCCCCAATCATCGGGTATGGATTCATCCCTAAGTAATCATTAAAGACGGGATTGGTCGACACCCTGAGCAACAACCTTTGCAAGCCTGCCGATCATTCCCACAGTTCTACGTGGATCGTGAGACTACTCCGACCAGAATATACAACATTTTTCTTATGTTAAAATATCACAAGAGATTCTCGAGATGTGTATTATTTTCTGAGATGTGTATTATTTTCCAAAATTAATCAAGTATTTAAGTGCTAGTAATATAAAAATATAAAAACTTGGTACTTAGTAGCAATTTTCTTTTCGGGTTACCGAAATTAAATCAGGTATTCAAGTGAACAAAATTGTTTACCCATAACAAACAAACAAAAATGTAACTCCCACATATTTTTTAAAAAAAGATTAAAACAATCTACAACCCAAAATATACCAACTCTAAAAATAACAAAACTTTTACATAACTAAAAAAACATAAAAATCTAACCTTTTTAAAAAAAAAAAAAGAACATAAAAATCTAACCTTGAGCTTTGGAAAATCAATATAGTCAACCTTTTCTTCTAAATCAGAGGGCACCATTGAAGTCACTTTAATTTTAGTAGGTCATTTTTTATCGAAGAGTAATGATATGTGCACTCAAAATATGCACTTAAATATTACACACAGTGACGTGTCAGTTTAGCCTCGTCAATCACATGAATTAAAATTGAGACCAATTATTTTAAAAAGAAGTGTCACGTCACTGTGTGCATATTTTGAGTGTATATATTATTACTCTTTATCGAATGTACGCACACAAGTCTTCTTCATCATCACGAAGTGTTCATCTTTACAAATGGGGATAACTCTTTGCTCTTCTATTTTCTCGATTGATTTGCAATCGAGAAAATGGAGAGATACAAATTTCATATGGAATAATGAGAGTCAATATAAGTGAATTTACTTCATAATATATATTTAATATATCATAATTGAAGGAAGAATACATGCAGATCTGTATAACCTTGTATAGATTTTAATTGATTTAAAACTTAAAAAAGAAATTTAAATTTTAAATTAATAATGTTTAAAAAAACTATAAAAAGTATATTTAATATATATATAGGTATATTTTAAATTAGGGTTATAATATTTATCATTTATCGTAAATAAATAACATGGTATAAAAACTGCATATAAAAAATAGAAATTTCTTTGGTAGGGGCTTCAAAAAGAGTCCGGTGGGTCTTTTTTGTGTTTACAACTCGTGAACAGTTTTCAGCGCGATTTTTTTTATGACCGTGTCTATTGTAGTTATTTAGAGCATCCTATAAATTTTCAGAAAATTCCGAATAATTCACAGTGTCGAAAACTAGTTTAAAAACAGGTTGTTGCATGTATGACTAATTTTTTATGCGTGTGAAAAATACCACGTTTGAACTTAGTTTTCAGTACTATAAATTATTCCAAATTTTCTGAAAATTTAGATCGAAAATAACACATATTATAATCCTCCTAAAAAAATATTACGTAATAAGTTATGTAAATTTTGTTTTCTTTAAATGTCCAATGAAGCATCATATCATTCTGTGGTGTGTGGTCAAAACTACTCAAGAGGTGTCCACTCTTCCCTTTATTATATCTGTTCTCCTCTCCTCACTAGTCACTTAATTACGACACCAAAGAACATGTAAGTTGTGATCATAACTATTTGTGAAATCTCTTTATAGATTTTTTTTTTGATATTTTCTTTCTTATATTCATGTTTGGACGAGTAGGGAAAATGGATTGAAGCCAATGGACTCTGAGCAACTCAGAGAGTGTGGACATAAGATGGTAGATTTCATTGCTGACTACTACAAATCCATTGAGGATTTCCCAGTTCTTAGCCAAGTTCAGGTTTTTATTCTATCTCAATCTCTTGCTGTATTATTGAATAGCAAACTGTTCTTATTACTATCTTTATGGCAGCCTCGGTATTTACATGAACTGTTACCGGATTCTGCTCCTACTCACCCTGATTCTTTGCAACAAGTTTTTGATGGTGAAGATCTCCATCTGGGTTCTCAAATTTCAGCATCTTTTTTTTTTTTATCTAAAACATGGCAGAAGCATATGGTCAAGAACAATTTTATTCTGACATTGCAGACATACTGTAATGCCTCAAATTTCCTAATAAGGTTTAGGACCTTGATTAGGAGGCCGGGAGGGCCATAATTGCTTTATTATGCTATCTAATGATAATATGCATGTTTAGGTGTATTAAATATGCATGTGAACCCATTTGTGATTAATTGGGTGATTTTCTTATTTTGGCCATTTCGGGCATTTTTGGCATATATGTGAAATGGGCGTGGTGCTTTATTATTATCTGGTTATGCCAGGGTTACCTAGCACAAGACGATCCTAGGAGGTAAGCTAGTGGGAAAGTCACAACGGGATTTAAGCTTGACTTGGAGTAAGTCAATGGGTATTTAGAGCATTACCGGGTTATTGGGTAATGGGAATTAATATTTGGTGATAAATTGGGAGTTAGTAAGACCAGGGGGAAATTCTGGAAGTTTTGACTATATTGTCCCCGGGGGTATTTTCGGGACCCCGAGCATTAGGTTTTATTGGAAACTACTTAAGCTTGAAGTAACCTTTTAAAAAAATAAAAAGAACGTTCTGTACGTTATCTCTCTCCCTAAAGTTCCCTTTTCGTTCCCGATCGCATTTTCGAAGATAACTTGAGTTCTAGGACTCGGAATCAAGCGAGGATCGAGGCATAGCAATCCTAAGGAAGATTAGAAGCTTATTAGCCGGAGGATTTAGTTGGAAACAACTCAATCAGAGGTAATTCAAGTTTAAGTTTTAAGTTTTTAAAAGTTTTTAAGCTTGAATTGGACTTTGTGAATCGTTGGGTTTTTAGTTTGTTTGAACCTCGGGTTTTGGTGGTTTTGGACTATTGGGGAGTTTGGGAACTTTGATTTAATGATTTGGGAATGTTGAGACATGTTTTTGGGAGGTTTTAAAAGGTTAAAACGAAGGAAAAATGGCTGCCCCGAAGTTGGGCCGCGGCCCTTGTTCGAAGAAGCAGGTGTCAGGAATTGGCCTTGCTGGGCGCCGCGGCCCTAGCCTCAGAGAACCCTGGGGGCCGCGGCCCAAGGTGCTAGGGCCGCAGCCCTTGCCCTGTTTTCACCCCGTTTGCTCGTTTTGACCTCGGAAACATGGTTTTAGGCCTCGGGATCATTCCTACTACCTGGATTAGTGAGGATTGATGCATGGTTATGATTGATGCATGTTGAATGTTTAAATGTAAACATTGATAGCATAATGAATGCTTGGAAATCTTGCCCATTTGCATATGATTATTGTTTAGGCATGCTGGATGATTAAGTGTCATGCATGTGATGCACGAGAAACATGTGATTAGGGCATGCCATGAATGATGAATATGAGATTGGTCAGAGCTTGAGTTTCTGCGTTTGTGCGTGATTATAAATATGCTAGCAACTGTTTAGTAAGCATGCTGAATGCCCTACGCTTGGATAATTAGCATATGATACACACTGGTAGCATTGCTTACTCATGCATGGCTCTGACTAATTAGTCAGAATTGGCAAAGGTGCTAGTATCAACTGTGAAGCCATGACTCACTAGTCAGGTTTGGCAGTGGTACTAGGCACTGGTCACGTTGCACTGACTCGTTAGTCAGATTTGGCAAAGGTGTTAGTATCAACTGTGAAGCCGTGACTCACTAGTCAGGTTCGGCAGTGGTACTGGGCACTGGTCACGTTGCACTGACTCGTTAGTCAGAATTGGCAAAGGTGCTAGCATCAGCTATGAAGCTGTGACTTATTAGTCAAGTTCGGCAATGGTACTGGGCACTGGTCACGTTGCACTGACTCGTTAGTCAGAGTTCGCAAAGGTGTTAGTATCAGCTGTGAAGCTGTGACTTATTAGTCAAGTTCGGCAGTGGTACTAGGCACTAGTCACATAGCGCTGACTTATTAGTCAGAACGGTCTTAGCGTGGATCACGCAAGCCAACAGAGATTAGATCTAATCGACCATCAGCATTGAATGACTCAAAGAGCATTAATGCCAGACCGACCTCGAGGGTCGATGAATGAAATAAGCACTTGGAGGCTAGTGGCTTACCTAGCAGCCACTCTCCCTCTTGAATCATGTGATGTTCACTCATTGGTTTGAAAGTTTTACGCTCGGTGTGATTATAATGATAATCATTTGATAATGTTTATGTAAAGTGTTATGTTTTCTTGCTGGGCTTCGGCTCACGGGTGCTTTGTGGTGCAGGTAAAGGCAAAAGGAAGCTGGACCATCCTTGAGTTGGAGAGCTTAGGTGATGACGTGTACGTATGCAGCTGCTCGACCAATACTTGGGCGAGGTTTGAAAGTGGAACTAGGGTTGAACCCTATTTTGCCGCTTAGAACGGCCTGTTGTAAACACTTTCTTGTAATAGACTCTAAAGTTATATTTTTGGGATCCCAATGTATACATTAAACGTTCTAGTGAAACGTTACATCTTAACCGAGATTTTTAATCCCTAAACCGCTAATCACATTTAGTTACACGTTTATGGCCAAACGACTCGATTAGCGAGTTTAGCACTGTTTGCAATGTGCACTGTAGCGGTCCCTGGAGATGGGGCGTTACACATATAGACTAAAATATTACCTGGGGTAACTCATTGGCAGAGCCCTAATTTTTTTGCATACTACCCTTCCAATAGCAGCATTGCTGGATTTATTGGGGAGATACTCAGTGGTGGTCTCAACATTGTGGGTTTTAGTTGGATTACTTCTCCTGCAGCCACAGAACTCGAATCAATTGTTCTTGACTGGCTTGCAAAAATGTTGAAACTTCCTCAGGAGTTTCTTTCAGCAGGTAAGACTGAAAGAATTAGTATGTTTGGATTGACCAATATTTGGAGCTTGTTTATGGTTTATCTTCTAAGGAAGTGTGATTAATACTTGAAATTTTGATTGGAAATTTTTTTATACAGGACAAGGTGGTGGAGTCATTCAGGGCACAGCAAGTGAAGCTGTTCTAGTTGTACTATTGGCTGCTCGCGATAAGTTTTTGGGGAAATTTGGTAAAAATGCTCTTGGGAAACTTGTTGTTTATGTTTCTGATCAGACTCATTCATCTTTGCAAAAGGCCTGCCAGGTATCTTCATATTGCACTTTCTATCTGATTCTCACATGTTTTAAGAATTCCAATGTTCTAGTTAAGCATATTGCTACATGTTTTTCGCATGTGGAAATTCATCGAGCAGGGCAGAATGATCATGTTTATTCGGAATTTCTTAAAAATCTGTGTCTATTTTCCTTGAACATGTTTGGTGGGGGTGTTTGTTTAATCTATGTAGCACTCTTTCAAGGTTGAACTTTTTAAGTCTTAGAAGTTTTGAGAGGTGTTACTGTTGATAGTGCCTGTTTAAATCAAATATGCTTATGGTTTAAATACAGATTGGGGGTATTCATCCAGAGAATTGCAGGATGCTAAGAACAGACTCTTCAACTAATTACGCCATATCTCCCAATGTGCTAAGCGAAGCGATTTCAAGCGATGTTGCCAATGGTTTAATTCCCTTTTTCTTATGTGCAACGGTAGCAAATGAGAACTCTTTTATACTAGCTGTACTGTATTCATCTGTAATTTTTCTCTGCTTAAGTTACTAGGTAGCCTCTATATGAGAACTTTCTCAATTTTAAACTTATTATTGCTCATATCAATCTTCCAAGAAAAAATATATTACTTCTATCTTAAACCTTCTGATCCAAGTGGGTGAAATGTTTCAAATAGACTTTATTGCACTACTAGTTTACTTCATAACACACACCAATCCAGTTTAACTCTTGTTGATGAAAGAAGCTTTTTCATTTGTCCCTACAGGTTGGTACCACTTCATCCACTGCAGTTGATCCTTTGACAGATTTGGGAAGAATAACTAAGGTAAATGAAGCCTTGTAAAATACCAAATATTTATGTCTACAAAATCTTATAGTGGCATGTGACCTTTTTCAAGGTTATGGAATTTGGCTCCATCTGGATGCTGCATACGCTAGAAGTGCTTGCATATGTCCAGAATACCGCCACTACATCGACGGTGTTGAAGAAGCAGACTCGTTTAACATGAATGCACACAAATGGCTTCTAACAAACTTTGATTGTTCAGCACTCTGGATTAAGGTATGCAAAAAGATAATCATGAATGCCACATAATTATGGCCACTAATGAACTTGGAAAATTTTCACTTCTCCATGTTTTTTAAACCTCTCTTTTTACTAATAGCTTTAGTTAGTTTGATTTGATCAAACATTGATTCAAACTGACTTGGTTTAATCTCTTCATAACAGGATAGAAATGCATTGATTCAGGCCTTGTCTACAAATCCTGAATTTCTGAAAAACAAGGTAGCCCTTTTGTAAAGCACATTATGACAATAGTGCTGAGAGATTCAATATGAGAATGATGAACCAACTTTCTCTTTTCATAATGAAACTGACATTTAGGCTTCTCAAGCAAACTTGGTTGTGGATTACAAGGATTGGCAAATACCGCTTGGACGTCAGTTTAGGTGTGGCTTTCAAAGTTCTGAATCACTCATATAGATTTAGTAGTGTATTTTTCCAAACTTGGTGTTCTAATGAACAATTATATATTTCTAATAGGTCACTTAAACTATGGATGGTGCTATGCCTTTATGGTTTAGAGAACTTACAGTGCTACATAAGAAACCACATCAACTTGGCTAAACACTTTGAAGACCTTGTTGGTCAAGACCCAAGATTTGAGGTAATTCATCAAGTAATAGCTATTATCTTCATGTCAGAGATGTGCATGGAGTCAACTAGTACTAGAAATTTACACATATAACCTACATACATGTTCTATTTTTCTCATAGTCACTTCTACAATAGTTTCTTTTTATCATTTCTGAGACACTAGACACCTTGTCTAAACACCATTTTGCAAAAAAAAATGATCAAATAAAGGCTATTCTGCATTTTTATGTGTTATGTTGGCATGGCAGATGGTCACTCCTAGAATATTTTCTTTGGTTTGTTTTCGTCTTCTGCCGAGCTCCAAGGATGAAGATTTGGCCAACAAAGTGAACCAGGAGCTGTTGAATGTTGTGAACTCATCTGGGAAAGCTTTCATTTCTCACACAGTAATGAGCTCACTTAGTCACTATAGTACTGATCAGTTCATATATTCTGATAGTGAAATTAGTAATGATATCATTATATATGTATGTGTAAATGCAGGTGTTATCAGGCAAATATGTGCTACGCTTTGCAATAGGAGCTCCATTGACTGAAGAGAGACATGTCAATTCAGCTTGGAATGTTGTGCAAGAGAAAGCTTCTAAACTATTAACAGCTTAAAAACTTTGTAAGATGAGTCTTTCAAGTCCAACTTTTATAAATGAAATGTCTTTTGATCTTATTAGAGATTGGGGCAATTTTTGGATTTAACTTTTGGGGTGGGTGCTTGTTGTTGGGTTTTGCTTTATTGTTTTTGTAACCACGGTATTCCTCCGCCATAAGTAAGAGCTCTCAATCTTATTGGGTGGGGGTCAGCCTAACTTTGACCTCTATCTCTTTTTCAAAAAAATAAATGTCTTTTAATTTTTTTTTATGTATATTTTTTAAGAGTAATGATAAGTACACTCAAAATATGCATCCAAACATTATACTTGGTGATGTGGTACTATTTTTTAAACAGCAGGTCCCAATTTTAGTAAATGCGATTGGTTAGGCTAAACTGTCATGTCACTGAGTGTAATGTTTATGTAAATAATTTGGGTGCTTATATCATTGCTCATTTTTTTAAATAGCATTTTTCAACACTCGCAATACTTTAATGTACAAATATTGAATGACAGAGTATTAGTGAAGCTAAATTATGTTCAAAGGCAATTATCCATTCATTTCTATAAATTTATTTTTAAGTTAAATATATTTGAAATAATATTATTTTTTACTCAAATTATAAGTTTATAAATGTGACTCCTAAAATTTCAATTTGGATACATTTAGATATTTACTCTAATTTAGGCTAAAGTTTAAATATGTATATTGTCTTTCTTTATTTTATGTGGATTTTACGAATTTTTTATTTGTATATTTATTTATTTTTGGGTCCCACCTCAAAAATCTATATTTAAAATTGGTAACAACTTTTATTGGACGGTCTAAAAACAAAAGATGTTTTGCAAAAAAAAAGTACTAACCTATCAACAAGTAAAAACACTCAGCACGTTTTTACAAATTAATATTTTAAAATGCATGTTTATACTAATTATTCTAAAAATAAAAATTATTTGCACCGATTTCATGAAAAAATAAAAGGTACCTAAACATTTTTAATGATACAACTAAACATGTTCTCTTTTGTTGAATAGACATGTTTTTTTTTTTGAAAAAGGAATTCAATTTATAGATTAATTATCCTCATCAGCCAGATGAGAAATACAACGTTCAGCAATATCATAAGACAAATGATCATAATCATCCTATAAACGAAGTTTTGACAAAGAATGAACCACTTTATTCGCCTCGGGAGGAACAAAGTGACATGTTTTGATTTGGTATTTTATTTTATTAAATCTTATATACTTAAGTATTTGTTTAATCTAATATTTTTAAATGATTTTTATGCCTCCCTCAACTAAATTTAAAGCCTCTTCAACGAATGATGTTTAACGTCCAAAATGTGACAACCACTAAGCGGTGGTTGTAGTATAATCGGGCGGTCGATCCACAAGGAGGTAACCTAAAATCAAAAGATTAATAGAAAATAACACAAAAAGTTAGTAACAAGAAATAAATAAAATTGTAAATGGAAAGAGGTTTGAGATTTTGGTATTGTATTTTTTGATGAAATGATAAACTGAGATAGGTGAGATAAATGTAAGATGTAACCAAGAGTTTGAGAAATGGAAAGGTTTCAAGAATCATCCATATGCTTGCTTAGTTACTTGGTTACTTGATTTACAAAAATACACAAGTAAATAGTTCACATCCCAACATTTACTTGGACAATCTAACATTAGAGTCCATATTCTTTTCTAACAAAAGTCCATTACTTTAAAAGCACAAAGTTAATCCTATGAAAAATCTAAAAATGACAAAATACCCAAGGGCAATAATGCAATAGAAGATTAGACATAAAATTATGTATCAATATTACTTTTACTAATTAGAAGGATATAGAAAGAACATGACTAATCTTATATACTATTAGCATAAGTAAATAAAGATAACAAAATAAAGATAGAGATGAAAGAACATAAATAACTCAAATATATTACATTAAGAACATAGTAAATCAAAGTAGCAAAATAACATCACTTGCATATGAAATCATCCCTAACCTTCCTAGGAAGATTAGGCCATTATGCTCATGATTCTCACAAAATTCTAAGAAGAAAATATGAGAAGAAAGTGAGTGGAAATTTTGCTGTAGTTTCTCTACTCTAAAAATTACATACCAAATGTGAAGAAAGTGTCCCTATTTATAAATGGAGAGAATGACTAAAAAGAAATTAAACAACAAAATGGAGTTTACAAAATAAATCTGAAATATTAATTATAAAATATGATTTTGAAAAATCAAATTTTATTATTAATATTAACCTAGCTATTTTGGTGTATGGTCATTTTTTTCCTTTTCTAAAATACCACAAAAACATGAGCTTAAAAGCTCAAAATAGCAATTTCCAAATCCCAATACCCACAAAACATGGTTGGTGACACAAGAGGGTTTTGACCCATTTTCAGCCAATGAGGGAGTGCCACGTAGGCAGGCTGGAATGAAAGCTGAAGGGTGCCTTGGGCTGAACTGGGCCTGCGTGGGAATTGGAAGAGGCTAACTTTGGTGCTTTGGGCTGCTACTGTTGAAGCAAATTTGGAAGACAGGTGTCCTCAAGCTGGGGTCACGTTAGAAGCTTGGGAGAGTTGTTGGGCCATGCATTGATGGAGGAAGCTGCTATGGACCTTCGGCTGAAGGAGAATTGCTGAAGGAAAAGGAGGATGACGTTGGGCTTGGAGGTGAGCAGGTTGGCTGGCTGGAACCATGGGCCTGCGTTGGGCCTGGAATGAAAAAGAGAAGTTAACTACAATAATATCATTTTCAGCTCTCATTTTTCAAGTTTAATTCTTTTCTTTTCTTTTCTATATATTTTTTTCTTTTAATTATGCTCAAATGCATTATAATTCATATAAAATATTTTTAAATTAAATTAAAACTAATATTTTCTATTTAAAGAATATATCATAATAAATTCAAGAAAATATTATTCAAAACTTAATTTAATTTGAACTTAAACTTGATAAAATGACATCTTTTGAGCACTAATCAAATGATCACACATCGATCGGAGTATATTCAAGAGACCTTTGATCATTTCCAATGCAAGATGTAAAAATAGTGCTAAATTTAGCACAAAAAGTTAATAATTGATATATTTGGCACAACTTTTATAATTATGCTCTAATGCATATAGATATAAAAGTGATATAAAATAATATACATTTAATACCAATAATAAATAAGATACCATAAATATAAAATAATAATAAATAATGACAAAAAATTAAATAAAAAAAAGATCATTTAATGTCGATAATATATAGGATAACCAAAAATAATAATTAATGACAAAAATAGTAAATAAAAAAGTGAACATCTGATTTGGATCATGCTATATTTTTATCCAAATTTGGATAAACTTAAATGTGTTAAATTTGGTATAGCTTTTAGCACATCATTAGAGAAGTTTTTCTTTGAAGTGTGTTATATTTTAGCAATGCATTATAGATTTGCATATCCATTGGAGATGCTCTTATGTTTAGGTACATCGGAGACTCTTATCCTTGTGGGTCTTGATGGTAAAGTTTTCCATGCTCTAGATGTTGTGTTCTCCGGTGTCGCCGTCGGTTGAACTTCTTTGTCTATCTAAATTTTTGTTGATGTCTTTACTAGGCTGGCAGTGGTTGTTGTTGTTGGTGGCTTTGGGTTTTGTTTGTTATGTTGGAAAAATAATTATTTTTAACAATATTTTATGAGATAAATAAGCTATAAAAAAATATATGAAATGTAAACTCTTCTTTCTTCTCCTTTAATACTATAAAGAATATGGGAGTTCCACATTGTCTACAAATCACTCATTTATTTCCCTTTAATAATATAAAAAGAGAATTTCACCTCTTTTTCTCACACCATTTGAAGAATTAACTCAATCTTATTTTCCAATTTCTAGCAAATTATGTACTTATATGCAAATTTATTGAATCATATAAAAGTGTTTTATCAAATTTTTGAAAATAGTCCAAATCCTTTCTGGTGCAATACAATCCTCCTTCTGTTATGAATGTTGTGTGGATCCGATCTTCTGATTTCATTGGGATCTGATTGTATCCGGAGTAGGCATCTAGGAAGCTCATTCTTTCAAACCCTGCCGTGGCGTCTGTCATCTGATCGATTTTTGGTAGAGGGTAGCTATCCTTTGGACATGCTTTATATAGGTTGGTGTAGTCTATGCATACTCTCTTTTTCACGTTCTTTTTGGGACCACGACAGGGTTGGCTAGCCAACTGGGATATAGGCACTCTTCGATTGCCCCTATGCTCAGAAGCCGTTGTACCTCCTCCTGGATGACTTGGTTTACTTCGGGAGCGAATCTCCTCTGCTTCTGCTTGACGGGTGGGAAGCTGTTTGATATATTAAGGTTGTGACTCATGATGGAAGGGTCTTGATGGACCCAAAACGGGTATGTTTAAATATTTATACTCGCAAGCGCACGAATCGTATTTATAGAATAGTTTTCGTGTCAGCACGAGGTCGAACCCAAAGGAGTTGTCTAAAATCAAAAAGAAAACTATTTTAAATCAAAAGTAATAAATTCTAACCTAGTTCCAAAGATTGATGAGTTTTAATATTATGAACATAAAATAAAAGATTGAAAAATAAAGCTATTTAAGAGAATGAAAATAAACCAATAATGATTTGACAATAAGTGTTAAAAGAAAAGATTATTAAGATACTAGAATCCACAAAATGTAAGTTTAATAATATTTATTAGTATATTGATTCCCAAGTTTTAGTGATAGTTAAAATAATTTAAACTATCATTTTCCAAAAAGATTTATAATTTTAAACACAAATTTCTTATAAAAAGATAGGATTTTTCTTCAATTTTCAAAATTATAATTTCAAAGCATTTAGTGTAAATCAATCTAATGAAATAACAAATAAATCAATGAACATTATTTATAAGGCAAAACATAATATTTTTGTTCTAAGCATGGATGTGTACAATTTAATGACACATCTTACACAAAGAATATTATGTTTATGCACTAATGAAGAACAAAGTGCAAATATGTTCTAACAATCTAAAATACAAGATATTTAAGATGAAAGAAATATATGTAGAAGAAAAATCCATAAACTTTGTTGTATTACAAGGGAAATCAACATACAACATAAATATTACCTAGTTACAAGTTGCTTCATCATGATCTTAATAATCTTATGAAAAATATTAGAAGCACATAACTAGAGTAGAAATTACAAAATAAATGACATACATACTTGCAAAATGCTCTTGAAAAACCCAAATGGAAGAGAGAATGGTAGAGAGAAAGATGGTAACCAAAACATTAAGCACCCTAAAATGGTCTTTAAAACACTTATTTATAGCCAAAATGAGATTATTAAAATAATCAATTTAAATTAAGTAAATTGATTAAATTAATAATAATATGGTAAATAGGGGTAAATTATAGGAGTGATGATGATTTTGGGTGAAAAATGTGTAGAAAAGTGGGTAAAAAGGTGGCATTTTTGTCATAGGGGACAAAATGAAAAATGGTGGGCTCAAGAGGTGGCTGAAGGTGTTGGTGGCAGGTGAATTCGGCTGGCTTTGGGGCTGGGCCGAATGGGCTGAAGTGGTGCAAGGCAGCTTGGTGAAGGAAATGGGCCTTGAAGGAAATGGGCCTCATGCATGCATGGGGAGGAAGGCCCACGTTTGGGCTTGGAAGAGCTTGTCACGTGGAGATGCTGAAGAAGTTGGAATGATGCTAAGTGATGGGCATATATGTGATTGGCATATGTGAATTGGCATATGTGAGGGAAATGCTTCAGCCACGTTGGGGAGAAGGAAGCTCATGTGAGATGCTTGGTGAAGCTTGGCATTGGGCCTTGTGCTTATGGGCCCAAATTGCTTGGGAAAATACCAATTTCCTTTGCTATTCTTCACAAAAATGCCATCTTTTTTCATCATTTTCATTGTTTTTCAAGAGCCTAAATTCCCTACAAAATAAATATAAAATAAATCATAATACAATATTTTCAATTATAAAATAAATCAATTTAATTTTTTGAAAATATTAATTATAACTTAATTATATTTAACACTTAAGCTCAATAATATAACATTTTTTTACCACAAATTAAACTACAATAATTTAAATAATTAAACTACAATATATTACAACAAAATAACTATAAAAAAATATAAAAAATCAAAATAAACCTAATAAATTCAAAATTACTTAAAAACTTAATAAATCAATTAAAAACTCAATAATTAAGTAACAATTAGCACATAAAAAGTGGTAAAATAACTCTATTTTGTAGAGTTATCAGGTCTATTCTGGGTATATCGTATGAAGACCAGGCGAAAGTCCCAATTCTAGTTTTGAGAAATTGGACTAGGGACTGTTTTTCGTTTTCAGAAAGTTTGGTACTTACCAGCACTATTTTAGATGGGTCAGCGTCGTCTAGACAAATTTTTTCTAGGTCGTCAAGAGTGACTTGGGGTTTTTCTTGTTCTTCTTCTAGATCGATTCCTTTGAGGCATGCTGGTAGGTTGTGCTGTGATTGCTATTTGTCAGGATTGTCATCATGGGAGGAAGTGCCAGAATTGTTTATTTCTTTCAAGGTAAGGAAGCACTTCTTGGCCTGCTTCTGACATCCTTTGATGTCGATGGTGTAGTGCCCGTTGGACGAGAGGCATCGCATCACCTGATGCAAAGTTGAGACTACCCCTTGCATCCTGTGGATCCAATTTCTCCCCATGATGGCGTTGTAGCTTGTGATAGAATCTATAATCAGGAAGTCTACTGGTAGGGTACGCTCCGCGGCCACCACGGTTAATCGCACGATGCCCTTCGGGTATACTCTCTGGCTGTTAAATCCCAAGACGGGCGTAGTGGAGGTCTGGATCTGATTTTCCTCTAGCCCCATCTTCTGGAAGGCTTCCCAGAAGAGGATGTCAACCCCACTGCCCCCGTCGACTAGAACTCTGCCCAACTGGCAATGGTCGACCTGTAGCGATATGACGAGAGGATCGTCATGGGGTAGGTGCACTCCTTGTAAGTCGTCATCGTTGAAGGTGATTGCAGAGGCTGGGTAACCTCTATTCTCTGAAGTGACAAGATTGACCGTGTGGCCTAATCATCTATATCGCTTCACCCGTTCCTCCATCCTTTTACGGATTTTGGTGGCGTGCTCTTGGTTTTCAGTGAGCTCCACGATCCCATGTATCATGGGGACTTGCTTAAGAGGTTCTTGTGGGCTTGCAGAGGCTGTGCGCAAGGGGTCTGCTGCTGCTTGTGGTGTTGGGGCAGAAGCAGGAATATGCTGCGAGGTGCTAGGTCTACCTGCCTCCTTAATGTATTGGGTTAGCCTCCCATTTCTTATGAGGGCCTGGATCTGATTGTTCAGGTTGTGACACTCAGCGATGGTATGACCGTGATCTTTGTGGAAGAGGCAATATCTATTTTTATCCCTCCTGTTTGGTGGAGTGGTAATCTTATACGGCTCTTGCCAGATTGGTCTGTCTTTATTCTCTTCGTAAATGACTTCCTGTGGGACGGTGTATTCGAAGGAAAGGTACCGTGGTGAGTCTCGATTCTGTCTTGGCCTCTTTCCTTCTTTTGGGTGGTCTGTATGTTGCCTCTTCCTCTTGTCATCCCTAGCAGGTGGTGGAGGGTTATTTGCTGGTGGAGCGGAGATAAATGCAGACTTCTTCTGTGCACGCTCTCGAAATTCTAGGACTTTGAAGACGCCCTCAGCTCGGATCTGAATCTCTGCCATGTCATAAGGTGGTGTCATGGTGAGATTTTCGTGCAAGAGAGATCCCACCTGCAAGCTTTTGACGAAGAGATTGGCCGCGGTGACCGGGTCGACACCGTGGATTTGATGCACGAGGTCAATGAAACGCTGCAGACATGCCTTCGAATGTTCATTTTCCCCTTTCTCGTTCCGATAGAGGTCTGCCATTGTTCTTGGTGCCTCACGGTTCGCACTATATTGTTGGAGAAAAGTTCGTCGGAGGTCACTAAAACTATTGACAGATCAGGGTTTTAATTGTCTGAACCATAGCAGAGCTGGCCCAGAGAAAGTCGTGGAAAAGACTTTGCATTGAATGGCTTTGTTGTTGGCTTCTAGTGCCATCTTCTGCTGAAATTGAAACAGGTGGTTTAACGGATCTCCCTTTTCCATTAAATGCGGGCAAAGAAGGGATGACGAAGTCTTGGGATTTAGGCTCGTTCTGAATCCACTCCGAGAAGGGAGACTTCTTAGTGGTCCTTGATACCAGATCCATATGCTCCGTCGCGTGAGCTGACCTCTCGTCTGAGAACTTCTGCATCACCTCTCTCATCATCTCTTCTTTCCAATTGTCTAAGAATCGGATCAAGGGAGCGCGGTCCTCAGCGGGTGAGTCATGCGTAGCTCGTTGTGCGATTTGCTGGGGCCTGGCTGAGTTGACCGGGTGGGCTCTGCTCCGGTCCGTACATGTGTGTCACAGAGAGGGGCTCGTCATTCTTCAGTCCCAAGACAGAGATGGGTTGGGGAGGGTGGTGGGAGACCCTGGGATCCTTCGTTACTGAGGTGCGTGGTTTACTGAGGGGAATTGATGCGGTCGATTGGAACTTCGGGTCTGCCAGAGTCAAGACTGTTGTTGCCTTGGGTGCTGCGTGTGGCATCGGCGGATTTGCGCAGTTCAGCGATCTCTGCCTCGAGTCTAGCCTGAGCTTCGGTCAACGTCTTAATTGCTTCGCGGGACCTCTGCTGGCTAGCTTCCGGTAGGCGACACATCTTGTCGATCTGGTCGCTTACGTCTGCTGGGTGACTGGCCCCGACACTCCGTTGCCCTTTGGTGGCATGGTTCCAAGGTTTGAGAAGATCTTGGCTGCAGAAAAGAAAGTTCTTGGTTTCTTGATTCAACAGTGTGGCCAAAGCCAAACACGTTCAGACGTTTCCCACAGACGGCGCCAATTGTTGGAGCAACAATTTTGTCTTTCTATATTTAGAGGTTTAGATCAATGGTAAATGATGCTCCGACTCTGCTCCGGTGATGAAGATCGCCTTTGACTCGTCGGGGGTACCAGCAAGAAAGACACTCCGATGCTTAAGTCAGTTCAAAGTTCGATCCCCTTGTTTAAATAAGAATCTCATATTTATAGAGCAAAAAATGTAAAGTGGTTAGTCGGTTCAACCGAACCCTTGATTGGTGGAGGAAATATAACCGAATTTCCCTTCAAAAAGTGTTGATTCTAAATTATGAATTCTGAAGTCAGAGGCGTAGACTGCTTCTGTCACGTAGCTTCTGACTTCGAAGCTTCTGTCGATCAAAACGATTCGTTTTGAATACTCAGCAAATTCGTTTTGAATACTCGACAAATGAGGAAATAATTATGGGCCAAATATCTTGGGCCCAACACATAGTAACATGACTTATGAGAAAGAGCAAAACTAGAGAAAATAATGATATTGAAAATCCAAAAGCAAAGAAAAAGTAGACATAAGAATTGTTTGTCAGTGGTGGGCTAGGTAGATGAGGTGGAGGAGATTGTTTTAAAAGGAAATTGGCAACGTTGCCCAGCAGTGTCAACGTTGCTTTCATTTTTTTTTTTTATTAGTTAAGTTTATTAAAAAAATTATGATGGGACAACTTAAGTCACCTTTAGTGTTGCTTCCATTTTAGATGCTCTAAAGAAAGGGGAAAAAGTCAGGTGTCCCCAATTCTTGTCTCATTCCCGTCCCCACAAATTACATTTTTCCACCTAATTTATAATGGCGATTGATAATCCATGGTCAACTCAAATGTAAATCTCTTCTCACCCCTCAATTATAACTAGATTTGCTAAATATTATAACTAGATCTGATAATCCATTCTTCAATCCTCTTTTTTTTTTTTCCTTCAGATTTGAAACTTTACAACTCAAACCATTGTTTCTCTCTCCAGAATGTGAGAGCTTGAGAGTGAGAGAGCACACTTAATGGAGGGGATATTAATAATAAATCGTTTTTTATTTCATTATATATAAAAGTTTTGTTCAAGCAACCTTTATATATTCATATCTAAATATATATATACAGGGCAATTCAGACTTTACCTTAAGCCTTATTGGTGGGACTCTCAATGTTTCTCGTCTGTGAACAGTTTTCAGCACAATTTTTTTTATGACTGTGTATATTGTAGTTATTTAGAGCATCCTGTAAATTTTTAGAAAATTCCGAATAGTTTACAATACTGAAAACTAGGTTCAAACATGTTGATTTTCACGCTCATAAAAAAATTAGTCACGCGTGCAACAACATATTTGAACTTAATTCTCGGTACTGTAAACTATTCAGAATTTTATGAAAATTTGCAGGATACTCTAAATAGTTACAATATATACGGTCATAAAAAAAAATCGCACCGAAAACTATTCACGGGTCAAAAATACTGAAAGTCCTACCAGTAAGGCATAAAGTGAAACCCCTATAAAAAAAAACTTCTCCTGTATATTTGTTGGTTGGTTTGGTTTCATAAATAGCTTATGATGCTAACAACATTACATATAATGAAATCACAATAGAATAATAGTCCTCTACCAAAGCTTTCAACTATTTACTATGAACTTGTCTAATCCAACTCATCGTCAGTTCCAAGATGAGAGAGAGGAGTAATTATTATTTTTAATAAAAATATATAACGATATAAATATAAGGAAAGACAACTGGTTTTCCAAACGTACACTGACATTTTAAATTAGGTGGCAAAATGTAATTGGTAGGGCAGGAATGAGACAAAAATCAGGCAACACCTCCTTTTTTTTCGTAAAAAAAGTATACAAAAAGAAAGCTAAGAACATACATTTCAAACACTGGAATAATTTATGAATTATTGTAGTGAAAATTGTTGTAGAGAAAACAAGATCAATGGAGAACATTAAAAAAAAAAACAGATCAAAATGAGAATATAGAGAGTCATTGATGTTATTACAATACTTATTATTTTGGTTAAACTTTATTAACTTTAGATAGAAAACAGCTTATCAGAAATAAATGTAGTTAAAGAAGAAGAAGAAAACAGTCTAGATTAAATTTATAGAAAAATGAAAAAACAAAAGATTTTTTTTCTTTTTCAAATCATGGGGAAAAAATAAAATCTTAATCCAAATATGCAAAAGTAAAATTATGAAAACCATTCATACTAATGAAGCAACTTAAGACCATAACATGAGTTGGCCAGAAAATAAATGGGAGAGATCGATGAAAAATGGGTTGATTTTTTTTTTTAATTTATAAAATTGTATAAATTAACAATGTTATATTTGAAATTATTTTTAATGTGTTAGGAAATTTCTTTGCTAGGGCCTTCAAAAAGAGCCCTACTGGTAGGGCTCTTTTGTGTTCTCAATTTTTGAACAGTTTTTGGAGCGATTTTTTTTTATGACCGTGTATATTGTAGTTATTTAGAGCATCCTGTAAATTTTCAGAAAATTCCGAATAATTTACAGTGCCGAAAACTAAGTTCAAACATGCTATTTTCCATGCGCATAAAAAATTAGTCACGCGTGCAACAACTTGTTTTTATACTAGTTTTCGGCACTGTAAATTATTCGGAATTTTCTGAAAATTTGCAGGATGCTCTAAATAACTACAATATACATAATCATAAAAAAAATCACGCCGAAAACTATTCACGGGTTGAGAACACAAAAAAGCCCTACCGTATAGCTCTTTTTGGAGTCCCTATCGTATAATTATCCAATGTGTTATATGTGTAATTATTTTTTAGTTGGTCATGTCAGTGTACTAAATGTATATATTGTCATTTTTTTTAAAAAAAATTCTAAAGATTCACGTTTTTTTATTTTGGTTGTGTTGTCCTCAGCAGCGCCAGACAAGCTTGCTCGGCCCAAGACCACCTCAGCAGGCCTATTATGTGCATCAAGTAGCATCGCCTAATCCTCTTGGGCAGTCCGGTTCGTATGCTCCGACGGATATCGAGGCGGCAATGCACACCATGTCTCTTAACCAACCCGACCCATCATGGTACATGGATACTGGTGCTACATCTCACATGACTTCCTCTACCGGTAATCTCTTGTCTTATTTTAATTTGAGCAATCATCCTCATAATAATATTATTGTTGGTAATCGTCACACTATTCCAATTCTTGGCTATGGTCGCACGGATTTATCTTCCCCATGTCAATCCCTCTCCCTTAAAAATGTTCTTCATGCTCCTAAACTGATTAAAAATCTCATTTCTATTAGAAAGTTTACTAAGGATAATTCAGTGTCTGTTGAGTTTGATCCATTTGGGTTTTCTGTGAAGGATTATCGGACGGGGATGCCAATAATGAGATGTGATAGACGAGGCGACCTTTATCCAATTTCCTGTTCTCCCAACAATCAAGCTTCCTCTTCTACCTTTGCCGCCATCTCTCCTAAGCTTTGGCATGATCGTTTGGGTCATCCGGGGTCTCCTATCTTAGATGTGCTTAGGAAGAATAAAAGCATTGATTGTAATAAACTTTCTAGTTCTAGTATTTGTGGTTCATGTGTTCTTGGTAAACATATTAAATTGCCATTTGTTTCTTCATCTTCGAGTACTACTATGCCATTTGATATTTTACATAGTGATCTTTGGACCTCTCCCGTTTTGAGTTCTTCGGGACATAGATATTACATTTTATTTCTTGATGATTTTTCGAAGTATTTATGGACTTTTCCTATGGGTCGGAAATCTGATGTGTATGACATTTTCTTGGCCTTTAAAGCCCATATTTCTACTCAATTTGAGTGTAATATCAAAAATGTGCAATGTGATAATGGTAGGGAGTTTGATAATAATTCTTTTTGGGATTTTTGTAAAACTCATGGCATGTCATTCCGCCTTTCTTGTCCTCACACTTCTCCTCAAAATGGGAAAGTCGAACGCAAAATTCGGACTATAAACAATATCTCTCGTACTCTACTTGCTCATGCATCTCTTCCTCCATCATTTTGGCATCATGCTCTCCAAATGGCAACCTATCTTCTTAATGTGCTTCCAAGAAAATTGTTGGGAAACAAGTCTCCGCTTGAGATTCTTTACAAAAGGGTCCCTTCTTATAATCATCTCCGGGTTTTTGGGTGTTTGTGTTACCCTCTCATTCCGTCTACAACTATTAATAAGTTGCAACCAAGGTCTACTCCGTGTGTCTTCCTAGGGTATCCAACCAACCATCGTGGCTACAAGTGTTATGATTTGTCATCTCGTAAAATTATTATTTGTCGCCATGTCTTGTTTGATGAACATAATTTTCCTTTTGCTAATATGCATTCCCCAAAATCCCACACATATGATTTTCTTGCCGAAGGTTTATCCCCTTATGTCATTCACCATCTTCAACACCCTACTCCAACTCCTTCTGCTCAGCCCAACGTGCCAAGTGAGCCCATCTCTCCTAACGGGTCCAACTCATCATCCCCTGACCCAGTTCGTCCATCTCTGGCCCAACCTAGGAGAGACTAGCCCTCTCCCTTAGTGGACCGGTCTGATCAGCAGACCTCTACGTCTGGTGGGCCGTCCTCCCCTATTGGCCCAGTTTCTTCACAAATCCTTCCTGCCCAAACACAACTCAGCCCCTCTCCTACTATTCCTCTCCAACAGCCTAGAGTCGTGACCCGTAGCCAGCATGAGATATATAAACCCAATAAAAAATATTCCATGCATACCGCGGTTGAGAGGTCTCCGTTGCCTCGAAATCCGATCGCGGCTCTTCGTGATCCAAATTGGAAAATGGCCATGGATGATGAATATGATGCTCTTATTAAAAATAAGACGTGGGAGTTGGTGCCTCGTCCTCAGAATGTTAATGTGATTCGGTCTATGTGGATTTTTACTCATAAAGTCAAATCTAATGGTGTTTTTGAGAGGCATAAAGCCCGTCTTGTAGGTGATGGAAAAACACAACAGGTTGGCATCGATTGTGGTGAGACTTTTAGTCCGGTGGTGAAGCCGGCTACGATCCGCACTGTTCTTAGTCTTTCTCTTTCGAAAGCATGGCCAATTCATCAATTGGATGTCAAAAATGCTTTCCTTCATGGTGAGCTTCAGGAAACAGTTTATATGCATCAACCATTGGGTTACAGGGACCGTGACCATCCAGATTACGTTTGTCTCTTACATAAGTCATTGTATGGTCTTAAGCAGGCACCCCGGGCTTGGTATAAGCGTTTTTCTGCTTATGTTTTGTCTTATTGGGTTCGTTAATAGCAAATATGATAATTCTTTATTCATTTTCAGCAAAGGGTCGGATATGGCTTACATTTTATTATATGTTGATGATATTATTCTCACTGCTTCTTCTGATGCTCTGCGGTGTTCTATAATGGATCTTCTTAGCTCTGAATTTGCTATGAAGGATCTTGGCCCTCTGAATTATTTTCTTGGTATTGCGGTGACTCGACATAAGGGTGGTATGTTTCTTTCACAGCGCAAGTATGCCGAAGACATAATAGAGCGTGTCGGGATGTCTTCGTGTAAGCCGTCTACTACCCCAGTTGACACAAAATCAAAGGTTAATGCTACATCTAGTGCTACATTTGATGATCCTACCCTATATCGGAGTCTTGCAGGGACTCTACAATATCTCACTTTTACACGACCAGATATCTCTTATGCCGTACAACAAGTTTGTCTCCATATGCATGATCCGAGGGTTGATCATATGTCAGCTCTCAAACGGATTATTCGATATGTTCAGGGTACGTTGGATTTCGGTCTTCATTTATATTCATCTTCTACTTCTACTCTGATCTCATACACTGATGCAGATTGGGGTGGGTGCCCTGACACGAGACGATCTACTTCTGGATACTGTGTATTTTTGGGTGACAACTTGATATCTTGGTCGTCAAAACGACAACCTACGTTGTCTCGTTCTAGTGCCGCGGCCGAGTATCGTGGTGTGGCAAATGTGGTCTCCGAATCATGTTGGATTCGGAACTTACTCTTAGAGTTACATTGTCCGATTCAAAAGGCTACACTTGTGTATTGCGACAAAGTGAGTGCTATTTATTTATCAGGGAATCCAGTACAACATCAACATACAAAACATATTGAAATGAATATCCATTTTGTCCGTGAGAAGGTTGCACGCGGACAAGTACGGGTTCTTCATGTGCCATCACGATATCAGATAGCAGATATTTTTACCAAAGGTCTTCCGCTAATTTTATTTGAAGATTTTCGGGATAGTCTCAGCGTCCGAAAGCCTCCCGCTTCGATTGCGGGGGTGTGTTAAATATATTGTAAATATATTAGTCAAAATAGATAAATAGTTGTTAAATATATTGTAAATATATTAGTCATAATAGATAAATAGCTTCCTATTTTATAGCCTTCCGTTAAGCATATGTTTGATATATTGCTTCATAGTTTGTAGCCGAGGGTCAAGCCTTTTGTTAGGCATATACATTGTATATATTCTAAGGAAATCAATGATAATGACTGAGGAAAATATTCCATAACCTTTCAATTTTGGTTGTCTTTAATTGTTTTCTATATTGATGAGAATGACCAAAAAATATCATAAACGAAATCGAATACAAGGTTTTGGTTAGATATAGAAAAAATGAAGTAAAATATTTTTATAAATGAGTATATTTATAATTATTTAAATATACATTTATTTTTATTTTTATTTTTTAGAAAACCTAATTTTTTGTTTCGAGTCCAAATATAAAATTAAAAAAAAATCTTTATAAAATTGAAGATCCAAACAAAGAGCAAATGAAAAGAATGCTAACCAAAAAAAAAAAAAATCTAACCAAATTGATCCAAATATTCAATAGCATATATAACCACAAAATAGATTATCTTCGAAACTAAATATTATATCAACATGAGGCAAAAATGCCACCACAATTTCTTAAGTCCAACTCTCATCCAATCGTGAAATGATTGCTACGTTTAACTATTAGTTAGGACTTTACTGAATTGTTTGGTGCACGTGACTAAATAAAATATATATTTTTAATAAATTTATAATTTTATTAATAAAAATAATTATAAATAATATATAGTATAAGATATTTAAATAAAAACAAATATTATAAATTATATAATTTATAATAAAATAATAATTATGAAAATTAAATAATATTTAATACTTTTTTATGATATATAATATATTATTTTTAGGGTTTATACATTTTTAGACTCTGTGTTTTGCCTCATTATTTGTTTGGACCCTGTATTTTGACAAATTATTTTTTGGACCACGTGTTTTGTAAAATGGTTCAAATAGACTCATAAACCTGATTTTAATGAACAAAAAATTGAGTATAACAACACAGTTCTTAGGCAGAATGACTGTATTTTTATTCTGAGTGGTTAGTTTGATAAATTATTTGTGATTTTAGTTCAAAAAACTTTTATCAAAATTGGGTTTAGGGGTCTATTTGAACTATTTTAGAAAACACAGAGTCCAAAAAGTAATTTATCAAAACACAAGATCCAAATAAGTAATAAGACAAATCACAGAGTCTAAAAATGTATAAACAATTATTTTTAAAACTTAAATTCATATATATTATAAAAAATAACTATTAATTTTTGTCCATTGGATATAATTATTCAATATCCATTACCTTAAAATTTGTGCCAAACATGGATTTGGCCAAATTTATCCAGTCTCTCACTTAGCCTTTCTATTTAGTTAATTTTTTTTTACTAATATACATTTGTTGACGCGGTTCTTCGGCAACAAATAATTATATGAATAAAGAGACGGATTAGTGCTAAATGATGAACCGTAATATGTAAATATTTATGTGTCAAACTGGCGAGAGTAGCTTAGAGGGAAGGTTACAACTCGTTTCTTTTTAGGTGGTTCGAATGTTAAAATCTCTCTAGTCCACCAGTCAATATTATTGATATATCTCTAGTAATCCTCACAATGTGTTTCTTTACAAAATAAAAGCCAACCCTTCGCAACACGTAGGGTCTCCATATTTATAGGGAGAGGACACCTGGGTGTTGGCAAAGGGGGTCATCCCGTGACCTTCTTACCCATCGTGTCACTTCTGTGACAATTATGATTAATTCCTAAAACCTAACAATGAAGTGTTGTCTAATCAATAGGTAAGGGAGATAATGGGCCGCATGGCCCAAACTAGTCGTGGGGTACCTGAGCATGCACGTTTATGCTGCGTGTCCGAGATTTCAGGAACGGAGTAGACACGTGATGTCTGATATGCGCACGTTTACATTGCGTGGTTGACTTTATAAATGGTCGGAGGTGTCAGCTCCAGGTCGTACCCCGGGCTTGATGTAGTCCTAGCTCGCGATATCCTCACTGCTGACCTGATGCCTTCATGTATTCTCACTGAACCTTCAGCTACCTCGAGCTAAAGAGATAGAGACTCGTAACAGCAACTCCAGGTAGGTGGGTTCCACGTGTCAGATGGGATTATCCCCTTTTTCAGCTCACTAATAGCCCGTGGATGTTTAGGGTGTACAACATTTAAGTTACTTCTTGAATATAAATTTGTACGCCCTGGATTTCCCACGGGCTGTTTAGCAGGACGATCCTCAGACTAAACATGATTTAGCCCGAGGCTCCCACAGGCCAGAGGCTTTATCTTCAGGACGGGCCCTTTCTAGCTCGAGGGGATGGAGTTTCCTGCTCCTTGTTGTTCCAGGAGCTGGGAACAACATCCGACGACCACTGAAGGATCAGCTCGGGTTATGGATTGCTCCGGTAGCGAGCTTCTCAGGAAGCTCTGACCCTATGGGAGGTCAACACGCAAGATAAACGTGCATAATCCTGCCATCACGTGTCCGATATCCCCCTGACTTCTCGGACACGCCGCAGGAACGTGCGTATTCAGACACCCACGGATGGGTTGGGCCGTGCGGCCCATTATCTCCTTCCATACTGATTAGACCACACTTGTGTGTCAGGTTTAGGAAGTAATCATGAATATCACAAACTTGATATGACAAATGGTAAGGTCACGGGATGACCTCCCTACCAATTTCCAGGTGCCTTCTCCTATAAATATGGAGACCCTGGGAATTGATAGGGGTTGGAAAAAATAGTCTTGTAAGAACTATATATTTTGTAAACCAATTACCCAGAAAAGATCAATAATATTGACTAGTGGAGTAGAAGGATTTTAACCTTCGAACCACTTAAAAAACGTGTTTAGGGTCACCTAGTTCTTCTCACAAAGATTTCATATCTGCGGCGGTTCTACTTTTAAGTACTAATCTCTTTCTCTTCTTCTCTTAATTACCTGTTGCCGAAGAACCGCGTCAACAAAATTAAACATGATGGTAACTTACTATTTTGGTTATCTTTTAAAATGTGTTTTATTATTTTGTTTACATTATAAGTTTTTTGTTATTTTGGTTACTTTTCATAACCTTATTGATTTAGTTACTTGTTGGTAACTTATTATTTTAATTGCTTCATAAAATATGCCTTATAGTTTTTAAAAATTGCAAAATAACTTATCAAAAACATAAAAGTACTTGTTATTTTGGTTAATCGTTAGAATAATTTGCGACGAAAATACCTAAGTTGATTACTTTGTAACACTTAAATATCTAATTCTTTTTTTACGACAAAAATATTTTCCGTCAGCATTTATTTGCAGCAGTTTACGACCAGGTAATCGCCTACGTAGCAGTATGAGTTGGTCCAAATCATTTATATTTTCATTTTTTAAAATTTATCTATATATTAAAATAATGAAAATGATTTAAAATCTAATAAAAAATCCAAAATTATTTTTAAAACTGGGACCAGCAGTGATAGAATAGGTCCTGTAAGGACTGCTCCGACACGACCCGCTCGTCTTTCAGGGCGGTCTGGGAGGTCTGGACTTCGGCCTTCGCCACCTCAAGGTCTGCCCGCGATGCGGCCAGGGAGTTTTTAAGCTCTAGGTTCTCGGAGCGAAGCTTCTCTAGCTCGGATGCGGCCAGGGAGCGTTTAAGCTCTTGGTTCTCCGAGCGGACCTTCTCTAGCTCGGCTTTTGAGGCCGCCAAGGCGTCTCTCGCCTCCTGAGACTCCTGAAGGGCAGTCTGGTGATCTGCTTCCAAACCCTCGAGCTGGGCCTTGGTCCTAACGATGCCTCTATAGGCGGCAGCCATGCCCTGCAAGAAAAGAGTGATAAATTAGCAAACTGGAAGGAGAAAGGCGGCGTGTGAGTGTCAAAGCCTTAAAAGAATGGGGCACTTTACCGTTAAAGTCATGTCCATAGCGGACTCTATAACTCGGACCGGGCTCGTTGTTTCGATGGCCCGGAGCTCCTTCTCCCTGATATTGTAATAGTGGCTGACGGCGTAGCTGGCCGACTCGTACATCGTACCCCGGAATGCTTCGGGCATCTTCTCCAGAGCCCGGGGGTCGACCGGGATACGCACGTCCGGGGCTACCGCGGCCAGATTCCCGACCTCTATTACCCCGTCCTGGGCGGCCAGTGGAGATCGTTGGGGTGGCGGATGCATGAGTCCTGTCCTGGAGACAGGGAGGTTCGCCCCCGCGACCTGGGATGACGGGTCTCTCCCCTTCTCCGTAGCTGGGGATTTGGTGGAGACCCCGGTCGAGCTCTTGGACTCGCGAAGCCTCTTTAACCTCGGCCCCGCTGGGGGATTCCCACCAAACACAACGCCCCGCAGACTATTCCCGGGCTGAGACATCTCTTCTGCCAAAGAGCAAAAAACACGGTTATCAGCAATCATACAGAAATAAAGGCAATAAGAAAGCAAATACTAAGGGAGCCCTACCCCCCGAGCTGGAAGAGCCTAGGACGATTATCTCACGAACTGGCGAAGGTTCTAGGTCCGGTTCTGAATCGGGGCTGGACTCTTCTACGTACTGCCTAATCCCCGGAGCGTAGACGCCCCTCTGGAGCGCAGGCCACGTGCGTAAATTGGTCCCGTACTCCTCAAAAATGACCGACCTAAAGGCTAGGGTATTATCTACTACTACGGTACCCTTGGGCCGACTCTCTTGGTTGTCCAGCACGAGCTGGTCAACGCAGTGGAGCAGAAGCGTGTCCAGGTCCGGATTCCTTGGGTGACGATGGACGAGCTGCCTAGGGTTGAACCTAACCAGCCGGGGGTCTGCAGTGGCCCTATCTACGTTCTTAAATAAGTAAAAGTTACCTTGACCGGAAGGACCCGCGGCTGCTCCGGATTGGGCCCTCTCCTCGATCATCCCCTGGGCGACCTCCAAGCTCCGCTTCCTGTTCCTCACCAGAGGAACTTCCTCACCTTCTTCCTCGCCTTCGTCATCTGCGACCTCCTCCGCGACGATCGGCCTGTTGTCGCGGGCTGGGGGAGGCCCCCGGGGCCTTTTCAAATTCAAAGTCTGATTTGGGAAAATCAGCTTGCAGAATACCATCGTCTCGTCCGTCACGAGCACGCGGTAGTCTTTCTCACTGGGAGGCAGGTTCGCCAGTGTGTCGTATTGACCCCCGAGGGTCACGGACTTTTCGGTCCTCGAGTAGATGGCTGCAAGGTTGGTCGAAATCAGAATTGGAATAAGGGACGGGCTAAAATAAGATAACCGTTAAAAGGCGAGCTAAATGGAGGATTACTTACGAGGGCGGTTGAAATAATGATGATCGCAGTTTCGGAACCCAGTAGACATAAAAAACTGGTCTTTGAAGTCGTTTGGATGGCTCGGCAGCTCGATCACTGCTGCTGTGTTAGGGAAGCAGGTTAAGTAATAGAACCCGTCGCCTCGCCCCCGCTGGTCCGGGCTGGCTTTGAGGCAGAAGAAATACAAGATATCAGCAGGAGTGGGGACCTCCCACTCATGCTTTTGGAACAAATACCTCAGTCCCGCCAGCAGACGGTAGGAATTGGGGGGGAGCTGAAATGGGGCCAACCCCACGTAGTTCAGAAAATCAGCAAAATACTGATCCAGGGGGAGGAAAGCCCCTGCCTTGAAGTGTTCCCCGCTCCAGGCCGCGAACGACTCGTCGAGCGGCGTGCAGCTCCTCTCCCCATCCGCAGCAGATCGGGCGATCACGGAGGTCTTCCCCAGAGGAATGTTGTGGTTAAGGAAGATTTTGGTGATCTTTGCCTGGCTGGTTATCTTCGAGACGATTCTCTCCGCCTCGAAAAACGCGTCAGGAGCCACCTCGGCCTGCTTCTCCACCGCCGGTCCAAAGTGAGGAATTGGCGAGCTGGTCACCAAACTTCCCACATTCTTCTGTGGCAGATTTCTCTTTGGAGCCATCTGGTCGCCTATCGAACAAAAGAAAACACTTTAGAAAAGGCGACCCAAGCAGGAGAGTGAGGCAAGCATTAAGTACACGAGCTGGGGTAAGCCCAGCCCGTGGAGAGTGGTGCCACGCGTTCCAAGGAACACGCGCCTATGCCCTCAACAGATCCCAGATTACTCGGAATTCGTGTGTCAGATGGCTCAGAGTAAGAAATTTTTTTTTTTTTGCCTTGGGGGGAAAGTTTCAACAGGCAAGGCGTGGCAAAACCGCTTTTAAGGCGTATTCCCTAAGCTACCCGGTTTTTGCACCCAAAGTTCCTACGGATCCTACCAGAAATTGTTCCTAAGAAAGAATCATGGAACCCATGTTCTAAGGCGATGTCCCATGGCAAATGTGCCCTAATCAAAGAAGGGCCATCACCCTCCATATCCGCGCGACCCAGAAAACCTCTGCATGTGGCTACAGTAAAAATTTTTTAGGCTACAGTGGCATGCTTTCAAAAATAAATGGGGACAGAAGACTTACAGTATAGGGTTGGATGGTGAGCGAGGTTGCTGCGCGGGTAGGGGCTTCGTTGGCACAGTAGTCTCCAAGGCCTTGAAGGAACTCGCACGCTTAAGCTTCGTGAACAGAGAAGATGAGAGCAATGGAAATGAGGGTTTTTCTCTTCGGAAGGTCAGAGAGAAAAGAAGGAAATTTGAGAGGTCTGAATGGTAAGGTGGTCCGTGCGTGGGATGACCACCCCCTTTTTATACAAGGGGGGATCACGTGTAAAAGGCTCCTGGGAGACCCTCCACTCGAAATGTGAAACGACGGCTGGACAGTAGGCTAGGCCATTTAATGCGGCTCTCGTAGAATGTACCGTCGCCACCCGCGGCGTTCCACGTATCAGACGCATGCGAAAAGCATGGAATGCGAAGGGTTGTGGGAGAAGTCTAAAAGCTCCAACTGTGGTCTCCCATGTCTGACGTCATGGACCACGAGCAGGAGCTTGGGGGGCAGATGTACGCCCTGGATTTCCCACGGGCTGTTTAGCAGGACGATCCTCGGACTAAACATGATTTAGCCCGAGGCTCCCACAGGCCAGAGGCTTTATCTTCAGGACGGGCCCTTTCTAGCTCGAGGGGATGGAGTTTCCTGCTCCTTGTTGTTCCAGGAGCTGGGAACAACATCCGACGACCACTGAAGGATCAGCTCGGGTTATGGATTGCTCCGGTAGCGAGCTTCTCAGGAAGCTCTGACCCTATGGGAGGTCAACACGCAAGATAAACGTGCATAATCCTGCCATCACGTGTCCGATATCCCCCTGACTTCTCGGACACGCCGCAGGAACGTGCGTATTCAGACACCCACGGATGGGTTGGGCCGTGCGGCCCATTATCTCCTTCCATACTGATTAGACCACACTTGTGTGTCAGGTTTAGGAAGTAATCATGAATATCACAGACTTGATATGACAAATGGTAAGGTCACGGGATGACCTCCCTACCAATTTCCAGGTGCCTTCTCCTATAAATATGGAGACCCTGGGAATTGATAGGGGTTGGAAAAAATAGTCTTGTAAGAACTATATATTTTGTAAACCAATTACCCAGAAAAGATCAATAATATTGACTAGTGGAGTAGAAGGATTTTAACCTTCGAACCACTTAAAAAACGTGTTTAGGGTCACCTAGTTCTTCTCACAAAGATTTCATATCTGCGGCGGTTCTACTTTTAAGTACTAATCTCTTTCTCTTCTTCTCTTAATTACCTGTTGCCGAAGAACCGCGTCAACAAAATTAAACATGATGGTAACTTACTATTTTGGTTATCTTTTAAAATGTGTTTTATTATTTTGTTTACATTATAAGTTTTTTGTTATTTTGGTTACTTTTCATAACCTTATTGATTTAGTTACTTGTTGGTAACTTATTATTTTAATTGCTTCATAAAATATGCCTTATAGTTTTTAAAAATTGCAAAATAACTTATCAAAAACATAAAAGTACTTGTTATTTTGGTTAATCGTTAGAATAATTTGCGACGAAAATACCTAAGTTGATTACTTTGTAACACTTAAATATCTAATTCTTTTTTTACGACAAAAATATTTTCCGTCAGCATTTATTTGTAGCAGTTTACGACCAGGTAATCGCCTACGTAGCAGTATGAGTTGGTCCAAATCATTTATATTTTCATTTTTTAAAATTTATCTATATATTAAAATAATGAAAATGATTTAAAATCTAATAAAAAATCCAAAATTATTTTAAAAAAATCATATTTCAATTAAAAAATTATTATAAATCAAAATTCAAACTAAATTAAATGAAAATAAAATAAATAACATTAACATAAAATTTAAACTTAATTTAAGTTAAATAATTTTAAAACTCAAAACTTAATTATGTTCTTTAGTTTTTCAAACCCATAATTATCATTAAAAAATTATCAAATTTTCCCTCTTGTAAATACAAATTTACCAACATGTTCTTCCAAACACACCCAACATTATTCCTCATGACTATTCCATAAGCTTGAGGATGTCCTCGCACATCATACAACTCAAACGACACAACAAGGCTGAACCAAGCCACCACACAAACTAAGCAATACCCTATAAATTGATCTTGGGATCCAACAAAGATCGTACCTGAAAGAAAACATAAGAAACAACAACAACAAAATGGAAAAATGGCAAACAAATTCATAGATCTGCTAATGGTACAAAGCGTTTGGAATTTAAGGCTCACAAAACCATATAACAACAATGACTAAAAGAATTAGTTCAGTAATACAAACCCTATAGATTAATTGTAATGCCCCAAAGTTCCTAATGAGGTTTAGGACCTTGATTAGGAGGCGGGGAGGGCCATAATTGATTTATTATAGTATTTAATGATTATATGCATGTCTATGTGAATTATATTATTATATGATGGTGAATGCATGCATATGGGCTCATATTTTAAATGCAAGGGCATTTTGGTAATTTGGCCACTGTGGGCGTAATTGTATATTTTGGGTGCATGGTTGAGATTAATTATAATTTTACCACATTGTATGTGGATTGGTTCGAGTTTTTCGACATGTGACGATCATGAGATGTAAGTGTTCGGTCTAGTCATAACGGGCTTAAGATCGGGGCTCGGGGTGAGTCTCGGGGTGATATTAATGATTAGAGCATTACCGGGAATTAAAGGGTAATGGGATGTGATTTATTGGTATTTGAGAATATGGAGATTAGTGGGAATCGGGAAGCGTTAATTATGATTAACGGGATAGGCGGAAAGTACCAATTTTACCCTTGAAATGGTTTAGAGGCTTTTGTTGGCTTAAGGGTATTTTGGTTATTTTGGGTTTTGGATATATATAACATAGGAGGGCTGTGGAAACATAATAAAAACAGAGTTTATCTTCATCCTTCTCCCTTCCTTCCCGTACAAGTCTTCCTTCACCCTTTTCTTTGAGTTTTGAGAGCCTATCTTGAGGAAGCAAGCTAGGGAGTCAATCTTGGGGAGGTTTAGCTTGAGTACAGCCATTGGGAAGAATTCAAATCGTGTTGAAGGTAAGTTTCTATATTTATTTCTGGTGCATACCCTGTTTTGATACTAGTTTTCAGCTTGTGTTTTTATGGAGGGTTGTTGGAATTGATGGAAGTTTTAGTTGGGGTTTGTCTTGGGTTTTGCTAAGGGTGTGGTATAGAACAAGTTTATGGATTGTATTGGAGGTTTGAGTGGTGTTTAAACTGGGTTTGATGGATTGGTTCCAAGAGAAATCGTAGGGGAAGAAAAATAGGGGTTTTGGCTGAGTTGGGGGTTGCGCTGCGGCATGGCTAGGGAGAGCCGCGGCCCTTGGTGTAAACTGGGTTTGGGCGCCTCTGTCTGAGGGGCGGGCCGCAGCATGGCCAAGGAGGGCCGCGGCCCTTAAGGTCATTTTTGTCAGAATGGGGTTTTTAGCTTGGGGATTCAAGCCTTAGGCCTCGGGGTTGAACCTACTACCCGGTTGAGTAGTGTTTGAGGTCACGGAGGTTAGGTTTTGGTTTGGGAACATTTTATTATTCATTTTATTAATGGTACTCTATATGATTGGTTATGACTAGGTGACCGCTAAAGGACTAAAAGCTGATCGTTCTCAAAGGTCGTTTCTTTTATTAATTCTCGCTCGAACCCAAGGTAAGAAAACTGCACCCCGTGTGTGACATGCATGGCTATGATTGATGCATGTTAGATGTTTAAATGTAAACATTGATAGCATAATGAATACTGGGCGATCCTGCCCATTTGCATATGATTATTGTTGAGGCATGCTGGATGATTAAGTGTGATGCATGTAATGCACGAGAAACATGTGATTAGGGCATGCCATGAATGATGAATATGAGATTGGTCAGAGCTTGAGTCTCTGAGTTTGTGCATGACCATGATTATGCTAGAAACTGTTTAGTAAGCATGCTGAATGCCCTATTCTTGGATAACTGGCATATGATACATATTGATAGCATTGCTTACTTGTGTATGGTACTGACTAATTAGTCAGATCGACAAAAGTGTTAGTATCAGCTGTGAAGCTGTGACTCATTAGTCAGGTTCGGCAGTGATACTGGACACAGGTCAGGAAGCACTGACTCATTTTTCAGAACGGCCTTAGCGTGAATCACGTAAGCCAACAGAGATTAGATCTAATCGACTACTAGCATTGAATGACTCAAGGAGCATTAATGCCTGACCGACCCTGAGGGTCGATGAACAAAACAGAGCCTGGAGGCTAGTGGCTTACCTATCAGCCACTCTCTCGCTAGAAAAGAGAGCCTGGAGGCTAGTGGCTTACCTATCAGCCAATCTCCCGCTAGAAAAGAGAGCCTGGAGGCTAGTGGCTTACTTAACAGCCACTCTCCCGCTAGAATCATGTGATGTGCACCCATTGATTTGAAAGCTTTATGTTCAGTGTGATTATAATGATAATCATTTGATAATGTTTATGAAAAGTGTTATGTTTTCTTGCTGGGCTTCGGCTCATGGGTGCTATGTGGTGCAGGTAAAGGCAAGAGGAAGCTGGACCATCCTTGAGTTGGAGAGCTTAGGTGATGACGTGTACATATGCAGCTGCTCAACCGCCACGGCCGAGGTTTAAAGTGGAACTAGGGTTGAACCCTGTTTTGCCGCTTAGAACGGCCTGTTGTAAATATTTTCTGTAATAAACTCTGAAATTTATATATTCGGGATCCCAATGTATATATTAAACGTTCTAGTGAAACGTTACATCTTAACCAAAATGTTTAATCCCTAAACCGCTAATCATACTTAGTTCACGATTTTGGCCAAATGACTCGATTAGCGAGTTTAGCACTGTTTACAAGGCACACCGTAGTGGTCCCAGGAGTTGGGGCGTTACATTAATCAAGAATCATATTCATATATAGCATAAAATCAGATCTTGATAATTAAAGAACTATATTCAAAGTTTGATGATAGATCTCGATAATCAAAGATTAATTGAGAAAATTAAGACAAAAAGATAAAATGATCATAACATAGTTTTATTACATGGAATCATCAATATTATGATAAATAAACACAAAATGAGAGATGAAAACACAATTAATTAATCAAAACACAAAGTTAGGGCTAGAAATATAAAACCCTTATAAGTAGAACCCTAAAGATTGCACATGAAGGATCTTCATTGTCCAAAATCTCTATTACAAGCTTTCCCAAAGTTTGTTTGAAACTTCTACTATGGTGGAATGAGAAGTAGGATTTAACAAGCCTTGAAACTCATGAAGCAGAAACTCATGCAAGTCAAGCAATGCTTCATGAGTTTCTTGGAGAAAATGAATGTTCTTAGAAAGTTAGAGAGAGTTGAAGAGTGTGATAAAGTCTTTACAACTCTAAAGGACCCCTTTTACAGTGTAGACATCGTAATTAGGCTAAGCTAATTGATTAAACCACTTAAACACTTCATTTGGAGCTAAAAGGCCCAATTCCATAATGGATAGGCAACATGTTGCCACATAGGTTGCGACATGTCACATCTCCATTGCCTAGGGTGCCCAAAATTACCCTTAGACACCTACAAATGATTTCAAACTTTTAGGGGAAGCTTAGATACATCATTTTAAGCCCATAAAAGTCTATTATAGACGCCTACAATAATAACTCATATCTTCACTTCAAATTAAATGAAAACCGTTAAGTAATTTACTCCACATTGTGTTAAACTACTTAACCATTATATTTAACCAATCTCAACACAAAAAGCAAACACATTTAAAAAAATTCATAGATCTCGGCGCCAACATGTCCTTGCCTAGACACCTCACCTGAAGCTGAATCTTTGCCCAAATATTTTCGTTCCGCCCGATACCTCAACGTTCACCCACGTTGTCTGAGAGGATGAAGACTTGCTGCACGTTGTCAGAGAGGAAACAAACTCTCACGAAGCTTGAAGGAGATCTAAACAAAAACAATAATTCAATACCCAAACAAGAACGATAGTTTGAATCCAACATAACAATCTCTCACTAAGTGAGATGGGCAGTCAGATCTATTGCAAAGAGGCCCAAATTCAACCTTAGCATGTGTCGACACCCTCTATCTTTGACAAGCACCATTTTTGTCTCCTTCGTGTGCTCCATTAATCGCCGCCCTCACAAATAGCCTTTCATTTCTCCCTGACCTAGATCTACTGCCTGAAAAACCAAAGGTCTCGTGTTAATGAGTTCACCCAAGTCTCCATTCATCCTTTTTTTTAATGAATCTTTTCCCAGATCTTCATATATGATAATTAGGTTTTGTTTATTTGTTTAGTTTTAATTTTGTTATGTTAATCTGAATCAATTGTATGCTGCCACGTAGGCGATTACTTGGCACTTAACGACGAGATACTTATGGCTGCAAATAAATGTTGACGGGAGGTATTTTTGTTATTAAAAAAATAATTAGGTATTTAAGTGCTACAAAGTGATAAACTTGGGTATTTCTGCTACAGATTACTCTAATCGTTATTAACTTTTAGATAGAAAACAACTTATCATAAATATATGTAGATAGGGAAGAAAAAGAAAATAGTTTAGATCTATATAAAAGTGAAAGATTAAAAGAAGAGTATGTAACCATTTGGTACCTTGTGTTTTTGCAAAGTATCATCTTGGTACCTCGTGTTTACAAATAATGCTCATTTGGTACCCTGCATTTTAAAATCGTACATATTTGGTACCCTGCATTTTAAAATCATACATATTTATACCATGTATTTTAAAATTGTACATATTTGGTACCCTAAACTCAAATTTAATTAATAAAATTTTACCAATTTAATCAAATCACTCTCAATCATGCGAGTTATATATTATATAACTGCTGACAGTTTGGTCATATTGAAAAAAATTATCAATTAGGATACCAAATATCTATGTTTTTAAAATACAAGGTACCATAATGATACTTTGCAAAAATAAGGGGTACCAAATGAGTAAATTCCCTTAAAATAATTTTATTTCATTTTCTCAAATATTTGGAAAAAAAATCCTAATCTCAATCCCAATACGTAAAAGTAAAATCCTAGAAACCATACATACCAATGGAGCAATTTAAGAGTTAAGACCATAGCAGGAGTTGCCTATGGGATCATAGGATGACTTGGGGACGGGTCAGACCCTAGGCTAAGGCGAAACAAGCTCATGCCTAAGGCCTCCACATAAATATGTGTGAGCAACATTAATTAAAAATTCTTAACTCATATTTTTAATTTCTCTCTTTTATTTTTATTTTTTTAAAGCTTTATTGTCTATGGAAAGATGTGTTTTTTGTCACTAGTTGCAAGCAAATTGCATTGCATGTCTACTTAGTTTTATTTTAAAAATTTATTAATTATTTTTATTAAGTTTTTATGATTGTCAATTAAATTTTAAATAAATAAACAATATTATATATAAAAGAATGACATAAACATATTAAAAGAAAAATTAAACAAAAACATTGTTTATGGTTTTAAAAATAATAATATGATAAAATTTTAGATCACAAACTACCCTATTTAAGGTACAAAATATTCATGATTTTATTCAATTCATACCTCAATGATTAGAGAAAAAGTTTGTTTATTCTTGATAGAAGATAAATGTTAATCTAATTTCTTATATAGTTACACAATCATACTAATTTTACACACACAATATCTATATATAATGTATTTATAATATTTGTTGTTATTTAATATGAATACTAGGTGCAAGCAACATGCAATGCACGTTTGCTTAGTTTTATTTGTAAAATATATTAATTATTTTTATTATGTTTTTATGATTGCAACATAAATTTTAAATAAATAAACAATATTATATATAAAATAATGCATAACCATATTAAAAAGAAAAATTAAACCAAAACATTAAATATGTTTTAAAAATAAATTAATATGATAATTTTTAGATCACAAACTACCATATTCAAAGTATAAAACATTCATGATATTATTCAAATCACACTTCAATGATTGGATAATCAGCTTGTTTATTCTTGATGGAAGAGAAAATAATTTTTATTCTAATTTCTTATGTAGTTACACAGTTTTATTATTTATACATACACGATACTTATATATAATGTATTTATAATATTTATTTTTATTTAATATGAATATATATTTATATAAGTTAAATTAAGTAATAAAAAAATATATTTTCATTCTAAATATAAATGATAAATTTTATATTTTATATTTAAATTTAAATTTATATTATTGATATAATTATTAAAGATTTAATTTTGTATTAAATATTATTATAATAATTATATTTTATAATCATTAAATACATATTTTTTTATATAAAATAGATAATTAATTTTGGTCTACAATTTTGTTGTCGTTTACATTTATTTTTTCGTCCTTTTTGTGGTTATGTATTGTTGTCCCTTCTTTTTTGGGGGTTGGGGAATGAATTATTATTTATTGTTGTCGCACATTTATACATAAACAAGATTAGATTATGCTTAAATTATGCTTAAATTAACGTTGTTATAAACTTTTTCTGTGAAGAAAAAAAACTTGTATTCAGGATCTTATGACAGTAATATTTCTCCAATGAATAGTTACTCTATGATTTGACATGTTTTAAAAAAGAAAATCCCAGGCCTCAATTAGGGCTGATCATTGGACGGGTTGGTCGGGTTACAAGGTATTTTTACCCGTCCAATGTCATAATCGGGTTAGCAAAAGTGAACCCGTAACTTGTCCAATTAAGAAAAAAATAAATTTAACATGTCCAATAGTTTGGGCGGGTCAACCCGCCCAAACCGAAGTGGTATTTTCTTTGGGCGGGTTGGTCGGGTCAACCCGCCCAAACCAAAATGATATTTATTTTTTATTACATTTTTGTAGTTTTTTTTTCTTTTAAATACTAGTACTAATAGTGTGAAGTTTATCTTTTTAAGCTTAAAACAATATTTTAAATTTATAGTAAAAAAATAAAACAAAACTTAATTAATTTATATATTTATTTGAAATTTTTTCTTATATATTAATTGGCAATATATTAATAATTGCATCAACATTAAAATTATTAAACAAAATAACAAAAATATATAATTAAAATGAAAAAGAAAATTAATATAGTCCAAAGTCCAATTACAAACCAAAGTCCAATTACAAATATAAATTTAATTAAGTATATATATATAAATTTAATATATTTATTTAAATGTATTAAAAATAATAAATTAATAATAAGTTCTTAATTGGGCGGGTTGATAATTATTTTCAACCCGCCCAATATAACAATTGGGCGGTTTAAATTTTGGTCGGTTTATTCAAGTTGCGTTTTTTGGCGGTTTTTTCGGGTTGGTTTGGGCGGTTTATTCGGGTTGTAAAAATTTCTGCTCAGCCCTAGTCTTAATCTGATTAAATTGTCTTTTCTTACATTCCGAAATTAGTATTATTTTTTTTATTGTTGTAAAGTAATTGAATTTGAACCTCATAAAACGTAGCCGTTGTCCTTTCGCTAAAAATCATGAAATTGATGAACTTGCATTTTATCAAACACTTGGTACTCATACCACCAATTAATCCATATTTCATTTTAAACTATTATTAATAGATAAAACAGTCACAACATAAAACAAATTTCTCTAAAAAGTAACTATTAGTTGCTTGGCATTATCTGGTGTGGGAGAGATTAGTCATTCCAAAACACAGGTTTATATTTTGGCTAATCATGCTGGGAAGACTACCAATTAGAGAAAGGTTACAGAAATTCCAAATATGTCAAGAGGTGGAGTGTGTAGTTTGTCTTGCTGATGTAGAGAGCATGAATCACTTATTTTTTGAGTGTATATTCAGCAGCAGAGTTGTACAGGCAATGAAGATTTGGCTTAATTGGAGGACACCAGCTTTGTTGATCCATGGGCTGATGAGTAACTTACGGCATAGCAGACACAGTAGATTCAAAAAAAGTGTATTCATAGTCACATTGGCTGCAATGAGTTATCATATATGGCTAAATAGGAATGAAGTATTATGGCAACATAGCTGCAAACAGGTGAACAAAATTGTACAAAACATCAAATATGAGGTTAAATACAGGATCAAAGGAACTATATACAAAAGTCTAACATCTAGAAGAGACAAGATTTGGTTTGATCAACTGTAATTAGAATATTATATCAGACCTCTTGGGGTGCTGTAGGATGTAAATATGTTTGGTTTAATACACAATTATCTGATTTACCAAAAAAAAAAAAAAAGTAACTATTATAATTTGAGGGGGGAAATGCCCATAGGACTAGTATTCTGGTTTCATCTTAAAACCAGTTGATGTTAAGTGGAGTAACTATTTCTGTTATAAGGATATTGTTGTTCCTATATATTTTCTATGTGTGACTTTTTTCACATTTAGGGCCAGTTTGGTACAACTGTGCTGTGGGAAAAAGCAGCTGTAGCTGTGCTGTGAGAAAAAGCAGCTGTAGCTGTGCTGTGAGAAAAAGCTGCTGAGTGTTTGGTAAATTATAACTTTAGAAGTACTGTGAATTGGAAAAGTTGTATATAAGTGTTTGGTAAACTAGATTATTAGATAGCTGTTAAATATAGAATGACCAAAATAGGTATCATATGTATTTAACTAATTTTGTTTGAATAAATTTATACATATTAACATATTTATAATTATTTTTTATTTTATTAAAAATAATAATGATTTTTTATAATATTTAATTCTTTTAATATATACGTATAATAAAATGATTAATTAAATTTTAAAAAATAAAAAATCAACATAAATATTGTCTATTTTTAAATTATTATAAATTTTGATCATAACAAATAATTTAAATTTAGTCAATTTGATACGACAAAATACAAAACTTAAATAAAATAAAATAGATAAGAATATAATTTAATTTAATTATATCCCATTAAACTTGCAGCAATCAGATCTCTAGTATTGTCCATTTCATTTAAATTTGAAGCTCTAGCTGTCTCATCTTCATCTTCAATATTAGTTTGATCTTCTACACAATAATATGGATTATCTCTAATTTTCTCAAAATGTCGATCACGTTTTGCATGCCTTCGAATGTAATTATGCAAGGTCATTGATGCAATCACTATTTTCACTTGCTTCTGATATGGATAACTAGGCATATCTCTTAATATTTTCCATCTTTTCTTCCATACTCCAAAAGTTCTTTCAATAACACTTCGAAGAGAAGAATGTGCCTGGTTGAATACCTCTTTATAACCAGTAGGTTTGCTACCTCGTTGAAATTGTGGTAGATGGTATCTTTGGCCTTTATATGGTCCTAAAAAACCTGTAATTTGTGGGTATCCCGCATCCACTAAATAATATTTTCCTGTCAAATAAAATATAAAAATATAATTACAAAATTATAAAGACTTTAATATTTTATAAATGTGTTTAGATGACAACCTTGGGGAGGTTTTGGAAAATTTGAAGTTGAATCACGTAAAGCTGTATAGAAAATTCTTGTATCATGAGCAGAACCTTCCCACCCAGCATATGCATATATAAATTGCATATCAAAATTACATATTGCCATGACATTCTGAGTTGGTATCCCTTTTCTACCAACAAATGGTACTTGATCTTCAGGTGGAATTACAGCATTCACATGTACACCGTCTATTGCACCAATACAGTTCTAGAAAAAAAATACAAGATTATAAAAATATACTCTAGTTAGAAAAAAAATTATTAAAAAATTGTATAATTTTAAAGTATGACTTACCTTAAAATGAGGCATATATCTAGAATCTTTCAATATCTCTTCAGGAACATCTTTAAATTATGGGTCTGGTGGTTTTAATACATCTACACTCATATGACATAAAACATCTAAAACCTTGTTGAAATATCGACTAACTGTCTCGCCTGAGTGTTGGAATCGCTCTTGTGTTAATCGGTTTCCAGCACCGTGACCTAATGTAAATAAAAACATGCCTAATATCTCAAGAACACACATTCTCTTTGAACCCTTAAATCCATAATTAGCTTCCAATTCATCGCATAATTTAATGAAAACATCTTTCTCCATCCTAAACATGATATAACATCTACTTTCATTTCCTTTTAATATTTCCATCAACCACATATGACCAGTTTGAGAAGAATTCATACAAGGTGTCTTTTCAATATATGTTGTATAATAATGTTGAACAAAGTATGTAGCTATAGACGCCGATTGTAACTCAATCTCCTCATCCGTGTCTGCCATTATTTCTAATTTAAAATAAACCTGTGTATATTAAAGAGTATATAAAATACATGCCAAATAGCCATAAAGTCTTCATAACAAATGCAAGTGAAAAACATAATAAAGCATATTTATATTAAATAGTGACAACACCAAGTCTTGAGAGCAATTTAAAAAAAAAGTCTGTAAAGAAATAACATAATAAACATATACTAACGTCATAACACAAAATTTAGAAAATAAATACTACTACTACTACTACTATAAGTCATAGTATTATAATTATCCCAGAGTATGCTCATTCTTGAGCCAAGTAAGCATCAACTCAGGTTCTTCCAATGAAGCAAACATCTCTCTCTTCTCTTTCATGATAAACAAGCGAGTTGCAAATAAATACATGCTGCTCCCTTTCTCAATTCCAGGCAAAGAATTTAAAATTTTCATAACTTCGGTAATACTATTCTCCTTTCTAGCTGTTTCAATATTTCTACTCCTTGTCTCCACAGCATCAGCAAGGCGACCAATTTGTTCAAATATCATTAAAGGCCCTGTCTTCTTCATTTTTCCTTTTCCATGTTTCATTGCTTTATTTTGTTTCTCAAGTGGCTCGGCTAATCTCTTGTTATTTTTCTCTCTAAGAAATCTATCAGTATTAGGCATCTCTAGATCATCGTCACTACTCTCAAGTTGTTCATGTAAGGTTTCAATATTGTTAAAAGGTTTTTCAGACTCAGATGGAATTATTCCAGATGAAGGTGTCCAAGCATACTCTCCTGTAGCAACAGTGTTCATGAAAATCCTATCTAATTTTTCCTCTACCTCTGGTTCAATTCTCCGAATGCGAAACTTTGCAACATCGGGATGACTCTACAAAAAAATTTTGTTAATTAAATGTAACATTTATGAAAAAATAAAGTCTTTTAGTTTCATATAAATATTTGACAAGATTATAATGTACCTGTAATTTACTATTCCACCAATCTTCAGTTGCATCAATTGTATTCTTTTTTATATTCCATCCTAAGCCAGTTTCTTTTCCCTTGAGTAGCTTCCAAAGCTTCCATTCATTTTTTAATCCATCTGTTATACCCAGATTTCGAGCCATGGTAAATATGACCTCGAAAGCTGAGTTCGCAATAAATGGTCTCGTGAGGATTAGAGTATGATCTAGGATTGTAAATCGAGCATGCAAAGTATGATATATGATCTCGAATGCGGTGACCTCGAAATGATCTCGATCTCGAAAGGTAGCTCCGAGAACACCTTCATCTTCAGGGACTTCGGAGCATGGGTCTTGAGCTCGATGTACTATCTCGAAAGCAATGTCAGCTCGGGAGATGTCAGTGGCTCGCACAATGACATGAAACCTGAGATGCTGAAGCCTTGGAGATACGCTATAACCACCTTGAATATCTACAAGTATTGTAAACATGAGATGTAATCCTCATTTATTGATGTAAATCCCCAAGAATCGTGGGATATTATTTAGTCAGTTATGCATTCCCTGGTCTTCAGGGACGTTTCCTTGTTTATCTGATTAAAGGCATTTAAAGCCATTTATTTTTATTCACAAAAGAGTAACTACCCAAAATATGTGGGATAGTATTCTGCATTCTTCTCTATAAATAGAGAAGCCATGCACCATTGTAATGGACGGAAATTCTGATCTTTGAGAGAAAACTCTGGAGAATTCATGCTAAAGAATTTTTCAGAGATAATCTTAAGATTAATAACAGAGACTCGTGGACTAGGCAGATTTAACTGCTGAACCACGTAAAAAATCGTGTGTTTGATTTGTTTGTTTCGTGTGGCCATCGTCATCCATTGTTTTTGTGCTCTTCTTTTATCTGTTGACGAAAAACGGCGTCAACACCATCCCACTTATTTTTCAATTGTGGTCTAGTGTAATCTCTTCCAGTTGCTTTCTTCATATTTGTAATCAAGTTTACATATCCAACTTTATCTAAATAAGTAGTAGGACGATGCCCATCATCAACATCTTTGATACAGAAGTCTAAGAAAAAATTCAAACTCTCTGAATTCCATATTGCTTTACTTCTTGGTACATCACTCTTGGTGCAAATATTATTTTCATTTTCCATCTAATAAAAGTGAAATGATAAGTATAAAAAAAAATACAAAAGTAAAATGATGTATCCATATACGCAACAACTCTTATCAATCACTACCATCTATGTAAAACTAAATAATTCAACTAAAGTTCAACATATCCAACTTCAAGACTATTCTTAAAGAATCCCTTGGGAGAAGATAAAACACACACATATGTACATTCATATACATGTAAAAAGGTTACTATAAATCAACTTTTGAAGTGAGAAAATTAAGTAAAAATAAAAGAACTAAAAAGATATTTTTGTTATGTATATGGCAACCATAAATGATTCATCTTTGAATGTAAAAATTGTATTTTTAATGTCCACTTCTTGGCTGAGAGAGCAGACAACCATAAATGAAATTATTTTAATTATAGATATTGTTAGACAAAATATATCTCCTTTATATTGTTTATTTCACTCAAAACAAAAAGATAGAAATCTAATCTAGTTTTTGTATTAAAAAAGCATATGTATTCTTTCATGGTAATTCTTATTCTTTATTATTAAAGTTTATTTAGAAAAAAGATTAAAAAAAAAAAAGGCTGTGTACTCTCTCTCTGTGTCGTACTCTATTGGCACCCATCACTCTATATTTTTCTTGGTCAATCACAAAGGCTCATTTTTCAGTCAGTGTTGAATATTCAACTCTACATATGACTTTAATTCTCTCAGTGTTGAATATAACTCTATATACGACTTTAATTCTCTCTCTCTCTCTCTCTCTCTCTCTCTCTCTCTCTCTCTCCTCTGCGTCTTACTCTATATATCCATTAGAAACAAAAAAAATCTCTCTCCTTTGCGTCGTACTCTATATATCCATTAGAAACAAAAAAAACCAAATGCACTCTATATATCTATTAGAAACAAAAAAGGAAATGCATCAAAATAAACCATTAAACAAGTCCAACCCATATATATAAATATATACACACAAATATACTGGTATGAAGAGGATCGAATAACCCGGTATCACAGAAACAATAATCAAACCACTGTACAAATATATATATTTATATAATGCCCTTTAATAAATCTGTGTTTAATATAGCATTCAAAAAAAAAGTTAGAGAAATACCTTGACTTGATTGTGCTGGAGTTTTTGACAGAGAAGTGTAGTCCGTGAGGAAGAAGGAAGAAGAAATGGTGAAGCAAGGTGAAGAAGATTTAACGATTGAAAAAGAAGACCTAATAATTCTAATTTAAATGAGGGTATTTTGGTCCAAAAAAAATATCATTAAACCACAATTTCAGCTTCCCGTATAAGCTAAAATCTCAAAGTTGGTGTGGGCCAACTTTGATAAAAAGCTATAATTTTAACCTAAATTCCTAAAAAAGCTATTTTTTTTATTTTACCAAACACTTTTTAGTCAATAGCTTTTTTAAAAAGTGCTTTGGGCTTTTCAAAAAGCCATTCCAAACGGGGCCTTAATATGCCACCTCACGTTTGGACTTGAAAATGTGAACATTATGAACGACTTTAGATACAATAAGACCGAACATAAATATTTGATAGAATGTCACAAGACCGACTCAGGATATTTGTTTTGTGGGAATATAGGACATCACAAGGCTAGTCTGGAAATTTATGGATATACACGCCATCCAAAACAGGTCATAGAATCCAACACGAATCGACATACATTGGAAATATCAGAAGTAGAGTGCAGCGGATGACGAACCTGCTCTTGATACCATATTACAATTCGAGGAAGGAAATGTCACTAACACTAGGAATGTGGTTCCATCTTAAAATCGATTAGTATTAAGTAGAATAATTCTTTCCTTTATAAATATATTGTTGTTCTTATATATTTTCCACGTAAGATTTCTTTCACGTTTAATATTGATTTTTCAATTAAACAAAATAGGAGCAAAGCCAGGGCAACAACTGTCTCAATAAATGATCTCTTTTCCACGTGATGTGTTGTTTTAATTTTTTTTTCCAAACTTTTAGCTATTTGATAAATTTGAAAAATCCCATTCGAGCTCTAATAGCGTATAAAAAATAATAAGAGACTTGAATACAACAAACAATAAGCCAAGATGTATTAGTTATTCCATATACAACCAACATACAATGCAATGCACATTTTGGTTATTTTTATTTATAAAATTTATTAAATTTGTATCATTGTCATATAAATTTCAGATAAATAAATAATATTATATATAAAAGAATAACATAAACACATTAAATCAAAACACTATTTATGATTTTTTAAATATATATAATATGATAATTTTTTTATAAAAATTAAGATTATGTATTATATATTATTATAGTGATATTTTATAATATTTAAATTTATATTGATATAAGTATTAAATATCTAGTCTTAGTCTTGTATTAAATACTTTATAATATTTGAATTAGTATTAATATAATTAGTAAAAATTAGAATTATATATTATTATCATAATAATATTTTATAACATTTAAATTTATATTTTATAATATTTTTTAAGTCATTTTGCACTTTGGCATATTTTTTATAATTTTTTGCAAAATGACTTATGTCTAAAATTTCAACTAGCTGTTTGGAGTGTCAAAGATCATTTTGTAAAAAATTATCAAAATAGGCTAAAGTGTCAAATGACTTCAAAAATAGGTCATTTTGCCCAAGGAGTCTTATTATAAAGGAAAAATGATAAATATATAACATTTTCTTAATTTTGTATTTAAAAGGAATTAAGAGGTGAATCCTTGTCCACCATTAATTAATATATATTTACTAGAGTAAATAATGACTAAAATATCTAATGTTTTCAAAATGTTGTACTTTTATACCTAATTTTTTTAACGATAAATATACCATAATATTTTCAAAGAATTGTACTTTTATACCTAATATATTTTTTTGTGGTAAGTATATCCAATATTTTAAACAATTGTATTTTTATATTCATGGTAAAGATAGATTAACACTATATTAAAATATTGGGTATATTTACTGCAAAAAAAATGAGTATAAAAGTGCAACGTTATCATTTAGTACATTTACTAAAAAATTAGATATAAAGTACAATATTTTGAAAACATTGAGTATATATTTACCACAAAAAAAATTAGGTAAAAAAATACAACACTTTGAAAACATTGACTATTTTAAGATACATTTAGTTTATTTACTTTTCACATATCCACCAAAAAAGATGCAACACCATCTCAAAACCTAGCAAAGACTAAGCATTGTCAAAACGATTGAGTCACTCAATTTTCTCTAAAGGAAACAAAGTAACAATGAGTAACCTCACAAAATAAAAGAGCCACCATACTATTTAAGAAAGTAAATACAAACACTACTGATGGAATGGTCTACAGTACCCACAAAACGGGTATTATTTTCAAAACAAAACACAAATAAAAAGACAGTGAAAACTAAAACAACACAGGAAGGTGGCCAAGAACTCCATAAATAGTGACAATCTTAGCGTAGCACCATTGACCAGAACCAAGAAGTCAGACAATGAACAATGAAATCAAGAGTGAGCCCCGACAAAACAACAAGCCTAGCAATGATCTTCGCACTAGAGAGCACACAACCCCCACATTGTGAAGGAGTCAGTGCCATCAGAGATGAAGAGACCGAATTAGAACCAAAAGCCGAGCTAGCACCCAAAACTGAAGACCACCGAACCCTAAGCTCTAAAGACTCCTCTAACAAAGAAAGCAGAAACCTCTCGACCAACACACCACTAGTGCACTGGCAAGCACCAACAATGCTTTAGCATACATGAGGAAGTCTCTTTCGGGATTTCTCAAGAAAGAGAGTGATAGAGAGCAACTTCTTTAGGGGAAAAAATATAACATTTTTTTTTTACAAAGCTAATGTAGACATGTTAAGAGCAGCTCCAACCGGCCTGCAAAACAATAAATATAGTGCTAAAAATATACCAAATCAAATTCAACCCAACTATAAATTTTACATCAAATATGATGTTGTCTACCGTACCACCTTATATATAGTGTGATACTATAGATAACGATATAATAATATTGTACTTATATATAATATAATAATATTATTAATAAATTATTTCAAATATATACTATATTTATTAAATAAAATAATAAGAATATACTATATATTATTAGAGAGTATATTTTTAGTGTTACGACTGGACTAGGAAAATATTTTAGTGCTAAAATTACACTGTTTTAGTCTTGTTTCAACACAAATGTGTTTGTAGTTGGAGTTGGAGTTGGCCTAAGTACTTTAATAAATTACTATTTTAAAAAAGAAAATACATTAGAGTAAGAACTTTCATATAGTACAGCTTTCTTTAACATATCAGTGTACTGTCATATTCCTACTAGTCTGATAGGAACAACAACCAACTAACCAACTGTCCAGCTACCTAGTTACATGCAAAAAAATAGATATATTTTGTTAATGACTTGAACTATTTTTTTTTTTTTAAATATTTATACCTTATTTTCTCTATTTATATTATATATATGTGTTTTAATTATTGATCATATGGGAACTATTTCATATTCTTAAAATATTACATATCAATTACAGAAATTAGATAAAAGTAAATTAAAAATAGGGTAGGTAACTATTTGGTATTCTGTGTTTTTACAAAGTATCATTTTGGCACCCTCTGTTTTTAATAATGCTCATATGGTATCATGTATTTTAAAATCGTACATATTTGATACCCTAAACTCAAATTTAATTAATAAAATTTTACCAATTTAATCAAACTACTGTCAATTATGTAAGTTCTAAATTTAAATTTAATTACTTAATTACATATAAATGATGACAGTTTGATCATATTGACAAAATTTTATCTATCAAATTTGAGTCTAGACTATCAAATATGTATAATTTTAAAATACAGGTACCATACGAGCCTTATTAAAAATAGAGGGTATCAAAATGATACTTTGCAAGAACAAAGGATACTAAATAAGTAAATTCCCTTAAAAATAAAATAACTTAAATTAACCAAGTTAACTATGTTGATTCATCAAGAGCGAGAAAGATAAACATTAACTCAATTGCTAAGGGGTATTATTGGTGTCCAACACTACAAAAAATTGACATACTGTTATTAGTGCAATTCAACCTGAGATGAGATCTCATTTATATTTAATAAGTTTTATACGTGGTATGACTAATGAATGCCCTTGTGGGGGTGATGAGCACCATTCAGTAACAAATAAATATATAATATATAATTGCTTATATTCATTCCAATATTCTTAATTATTTTTAATTGGTACGTTAAAATAAATCCTAATCACTAAATTTTGGTAGGAGTCGATCTCAACCACTCATTTTAATTGGAAAAAATCTATAAATAGAGAAGAGATACTTGATGTAATAATAGAAAGAAAGCATTATTAGCGAGTAGAGCTTTTCTTCTTGTAATAACCATGAACCCTTTAGAATCGGCGGAGTTCAGAAGACAAGGCCATATGATGATCGACTTCATAGCAGATTACTACAAGAACATCGAAACTTACCCAGTTCTAAGCACCGTCCAACCGGGTTATCTCCGAACCCGTTTACCCGAATCCGCTCCAAACAACCCGGAACCCATCGAAACCATCCTCAACGACGTGAATCAACACATAATTCCGGGCTTAACCCATTGGCAGAGTCCGAACCATTTTGCTCTCTTTCCCAGCAGTGCCAGCACTGCCGGGTTCCTTGGTGAAACACTAGCCGCGGCACTCAACGTCGTCGGCCTCAACTGGGTCTCATCTCCCGCCGCTACCGAGCTGGAGACCATAGTCATGGACTGGCTCGGAGAAATGCTCAAACTCCCTAAGTCCTTCCTCTTCTCCGGCACCGGTGGCGGCGTTATGCAAGGGACCACGTGTGAAGCCATTATTTGCACACTCGTGGCGGCGAGAGATCGGAAACTTAGCGCTATCGGACGAGAAAATATTGGAAAGCTTGTTGTTTACGGGTCGGACCAAACCCATAGTGCATTTCAAAAGGCCTCCAGGATCGCTGGGATTCATCCGGAGAACTGCCGGATCGTCGAGACGAATAAAGCTACGTCTTTTTCCATGTCGCCAGAGATTATTCGGCGAATGATAATCACCGACATGGAAGCTGGGTTGGTACCGCTCTTTGTTTGCGCCACGGTGGTGACGACTTCAACTACAGCCGTCGACCCTCTCGGACCGATATCTGACGTGGCGAAGGATTACGACATGTGGGTTCATGTCGACGCTGCTTACGCCGGAAACGCATGCATTTGCCCGGAGTTCCGCCACTTCATCGACGGCGTTGAGGGAGTGAACTCGTTCAGCTTCAACGCGCACAAGTGGCTCTTCACCACACTCGACTGCTGCTGCTTATGGGTCAAAGACCCGAATGCATTGACCAGATCCCTATCGACAAGCCCGGAGTATTTGAAGAACAAAGCCACTGAGTCAAAGAAGGTGGTCGACTATAAGGACTGGCAGATATCCCTGAGCCGGAGGTTCCGATCCCTTAAACTCTGGCTCGTGCTTCGTAGCTACGGCGTCGAGGGACTCCAAGGGTTTATCCGAAGCCATGTCAAAATGGCGAAGCAGTTTGAAGCTCTCTTAGCCTCGGACGACAGATTTGAAGTTGTCGTTCCGAGGAACTTTTCATTGGTCTGTTTCAGAGTTTCTCCGTTCGCCATTACTAAAGTCAAACTCATTAGTAAAAATCATCATCATCATTACGAGATCGGAAACGACGTCGTTGGTAAGAAAGAAGAGTGTTATGTTATCAATGGTAATGCAGATTTAAGGGACACGTGCATAAATGAGGTGAACAAAGAGCTGCTGGAGTCGATAAACGGGTCGGGTCGGGTGTACTTGAGCCACTGCGTTGTGGGTGGAGCGTTTGCGCTCCGGTTGGCAGTCGGGTCAACTTTGACGGAGGAGTCTCACGTTGTTAGGGCTTGGAACGTCGTGAAAGAACATGCAGACTCAGTATTAGCTAATTATATATAGAGTGTTTGTATTTTGCACCTTAAAGGGTCTAATACTAAATAAAGCATCGCCTTATGATTGCTAAGCGATACTTCATCATTTTTATTAAATTTAAATAAGTAAGATCCAATATTAGATTGCACTAATAATAGTATGCCATCTATACTTGTGGTGTTGGGCATCAGTGGTGTCCCTTAGCAATTCTCTTATATATAACACCATTCGGTGCACCCAAACCACCATTTCACTATTTCATTACTTAAATAATTTATTTTTCTAATTTTTTTATCACGGTGTATATTGTTGTCATTTAAGACATCTTACAAATTTTCAAACAATTCCGAATAATTTACATTATTGAAAATAAAGTTAAAAAAATAGACACCCGTACAACAATCTTTTTTCGATACGGTAAATTATTTGAAATTTCTTAAAAATTTGTAAGATGTCTTAAATGATTACAATATACACCATCATTAAAAAAAATTATTTAGGTGTCGAAATATGAGGAAAAAAAAAGTAGATGTTCTCGATTGAAAATGTCATAATGATATTAATGTATTGTATTGTGTATTTCAGTGAGAGTATTATAATTCATATATGTTCATCCAATAATATTGGAATTTCATTCCAAAAAAACAATGAACATATTTGTCTTAAATTGTTATTTAATGAATCTAATGAGATTTAATCATCCTACATCATTTTCGAACCAAATAAAATAAATATGAGTGCACTCTTAATGTTTATTATGATGATTATTTTAATATTAATCATTGGATTACAATCATCAATTGTCTATATTTATAGTTTTTAATTAATATTTCTAAAAATATATTTTGATTTTTTCAAACTTTTGGAAGAGTTACTTGTAAGTCACATCATTATTAAATTAAATAATTTTAAAAAAATCTTATCAAAGCATTATATAGAAAATTTGCATTATACATGTAACTTATCACTTTTGCTTTTGCTTGTGACTGAGTTAAAAAGTAAATATCACAAAAAGAAAATGGGAAGGATCTTGTTCAAAATCACAAAAAAGCAACCATATTAAACCATCATTTAATAATTAGAAAACTAACTATTATTGCAATATTAATCATGTTGGTACGTTAATATAAAATATATATATTATAATTGAGTTGTTAGAACAATTAAGAGACAGAACACATGTATGCTAGCTCATTATTTGTTGTCAAACCAAACTTTTATCGTTTTGAATTAAAAAAGAAAATGCGTAAGGATTTTGTATTATTATTTTTTTCGCAACTTGGAGTTCATATATAAAATAAATATTTTGATTATATCAAAAAGTTTGTTAGAACTAGTTCGTCAGTTGTCTTGATAAGTTGCTTTTCCTGTTTTAACAAGTTGAGATCCTCAAAAATTCAAGGGAGATTCTCCATTGTGCAACTTCAAGTTGGGTCCATCCTTCATGTACATGAACATCATCATCCCGAGTACCTTCTATATGCAAACCGTCCACATCGACTTCCACTTCATGTTCAGACGATGCATTTTCAGTATCTTTTTCTTCATTTTGCAGATAATGTTCGTAACTAGTCATTGCTCAAAGCCAAATTTTCTTGTAGATTTAGAATGTGTATGAAGGATAGATGGACTATATTTATGTCAAAAGTCAATCCAAATAAAAAGAAGATAATATATTTGGAAAAAAGATAATTATAATAAAAATTTATTAATAATTAACTCAATTGCAGTTGTGCAACATGTTTTATTTTCCATATATAATTAATAATTTTAATATTAGTGTGTACGTATATTTATTATTTTAAAATTTTAATTAATGAAAAATTATAATTTTATTGGTTTATTCAATACACTTAAGTAGTTAATGAAATATTATAATGCTATTTGTTTCCAAAAATAAAAATAGTAATTGATATATTTAATAGTATGTAATATACATAAAAATAATTTATTCCTTAGCATCCGTATATAAATATAATATTTATTAAAATATCTTTTCGTTATTTTGAGTTTTTATTAAAAAAATCAATATATTTTTAATAATAAGTTTTTTCTATAATAAAGTACACATGAATGCTCATTTGAAATAAACTATCACTTAATTTTTTTAACAAAAACAATATAAATTATATAAAAAAAATGTCACATATTTATATTTATAGAAACTATTCCGACAGTCAAAAATAAATATTCTTGGAATCCAAATCCTGTCCCCATCTCAGTCCGATGAGTTGAAACATGACAACTTATTTATGAAATAGTTACACTAAAGTGGCTCCAAGAATAAAACAATAGCTAAATAGAATATACTAAAAATCACCCCAAAATAAAATAATAATTAAACAAATGGAAAATACTATTTTAGTTTATGTGTTATTTTTAATACACAACTAATCGTGTATTTTATTAAATAATAATTCAAATAAGGTATTTTACAAAATAGATTCAAATAGTATTATATACTCAGTTTTAGTAAAAATATTTTTAACTAAAAAATCAATTTTTTGATCGTTGGCGATACGATGGGTTCACAGAAGTGGATAAGGTAGTCAAGAAGCTGAGAAATAAATATTATATTTAAAAATATTTTGACCAAAATTGGGTCTATGGTATTATTTTGATATATTTTGTAAAAAATACAAGATCTAAGTTATCATTTAACAAAATATCAAGACTCATTGAGTATTCAGAAAAAACACAAGGGTCAAACTGATATTTTCCTCTAAACAAAACATACCCAAATTTTGCATTATAAAAATGCAAAATGAAAAAAAATCAAAACCATTTATGAAACAATTAAGGAAATCCATACGCTTAAATAAATTAAAACAAACTATCCTAGTAATAATATAAAAAGTGAAAGCTATATGCAGTGTAATTTAAAAAAAAAAACATGTAAATTTTTGTAATAATTTTCATTTAACCCCCTTAAATTTTGTCTTTTTATTTTATTTTTCATTTGCTCCTTCCCCCAATCATCGGGTCTGGATTTGTCCCTGAGTAATCATTAAAGACGGGATTTGTCGACACCCTGAGCAACAAGCTTTGCAAGTCCGCCGATCATTTCTGCAGTTCTACGTGGATTGTGAGACTACTCCGACCAGGATACACAACATTTTTCTTATGTTAAAATATCACAAGAGATTCTTGAGATGTATATTATATTCCGAGATGTGTATTATTTTCCAAAATTAAATCAGGTATTTAAGTGCTAGTAATATAAAAATATAAAAATTTGGTACTTAGTAGCAATTTTCTTTTCGGGTTACTAAAATTAAATCAGGTATTCAAGTGAACAAAATTGTTTACCTATAACAAACAAACAAAAAATGTAACTCCCACATATTTTAAAAAAAAAATATTAAAACAATCTTTTACCCAAAATATACCAACTCTAAAAATAACAAAAACTTTTACATAACTAAAAAAACCATAAAAATCTAACTTTTTTTTAAAAAAAAAAACATAAAAATCTAACATTGGGCTTTGGAAAATCAACATAGTCAACCTTTTCTAAATCAGAGGGCACCATTGAAGTCACTTTAATTTTAGTAGGTCATTTTTTTTATCGAAGAGTAATGGTATGTGCACCTAAAATATGCACATAAATATTACACATAGTGATGTGTCATTTTAGCCTGATCAATCACATTTATTAAAATTGAGACCAACTATTTTAAAAATAAGTGTCACGTCACTGTGTGCATATTTTGAGTGTATATATCATTACTCTTTATCAAATGTACACACGTCTTCTTCATCATCACCGAAGTGTTCATCTTTACGAATGGGGATAACTTTTTGCTCTTCTATTTTCTCTTTGATTTGCAATTGAGAAGATGCAGAGTTCAAATTTCATATGGAATAATGAGAATCAATATAAGTGAATTTACTTCCTAATATATATTTAATATATCATAATTGAAGGAAGAATACGTGCAGACTTGTATAAACCTTGTATAGATGTGAGAATACGTGAAGGAAGAATGATGTTTAACGCCCAAAATGTGACAACCACTAAGCGGTGGTTGTAGTATAATCGGGCGGTCGATCCACAAGGAGGTAACCTAAAATCAAAAGATTAGTAGAAAATAACACAAAAAGTTAGTAACAAGAAATAAATAAAATTGTAAATGGAAAGAGGTTTGAGATTTTGGTATTGTATTTTTTGATGAAATGATAAACTGAGATAGGTGAGATAAATGTAAGATGTAACCAAGAGTTTGAGAAATGGAAAGGTTTCAAGAATCATCCATATGCTTGCTTAGTTACTTGGTTACTTGATTTACAAAAATACACAAGTAAATAGTTCGCATCCCAACATTTACTTGGAAAATCTAACATTAAAGTCCATATTCTTTTCTAACAAAAGTCCATTACTTTAAAAGCACAAAGTTAATCCTATGAAAAATCTAAAAATGACAAAATACCCAAGGGCAATAATGTAATAGAAGATTAGACATAAAATTATGTATCAATATTACTTTTACTAATTAGAAGCACATAGAAAGAGCATGACTAATCTTATATACTATTAGCATAAGTAAATAAAGATAACAAAATAAAGATAGAGATGAAATAACATAAATAACTCAAATATATTACATTAAGAACATAGTAAATCAAAGTAGCAAAATAACATTACTTGCATATGGAATCATCCCTAACCTTCCTAGGAAGATTAGGCCATTATGCTCATGATTCTCACAAAATTCTAAGAAGAAAATATGAGAAGAAAGTGAGTGGAAATTTTGCTATAGTTTCTCTACTCTAAAAATTACATATCAAATGTGAAGAAAGTGTCCCTATTTATAGATGGAGAGAATGACTAAAAAGAAATTAAACAACAAAATGGAGTTTACAAAATAAATCTGAAATATTAATAATAAAATATGATTTTGAAAAATCAAATTTTATTATTAATATTAACCTAGCTATTTTGGTGTATGGTCATTTTCTCCTTTTCTAAAATACCACAAAAACATGAGCTTAAAAGCTCAAAATAGCAATTTCCAAATCCCAATACCCACAAAACATGACTGGTGACACAAGAGGGTTTTGACCCATTTTCAGCCAATGAGGGAGTGCCACGTAGGCAGGCTGGAATGAAAACTGAAGGGTGCCTTGGGCTGAACTAGGCTTGCGTGGGAATTGGAAGAGGCTAACTTTGGTGCTTTGGGCTGCTACTATTGAAGCAAATTTGGAAGACAGGTGTCCTCAAGCTGGGGTCACGTTAGAAGCTTGGGAGAGTTGTTGGGCCATGCATTGATGGAGGAAGCCGCTATGGACCTTCGGCTGAAGGAGAATTGCTGAAGGAAAAGGAGGATGACGTTGGGCTTGGAGGTGAGCAGGTTGGCTGGCTGGAACCATGGGCCTGCGTTGGGCCTGGAATGAAAAAGAGAAGTTAACTACAATAATATCATTTTCAGCTCTCATTTTTCAAGTTTAATTCTTTTCTTTTCTTTTCTATATATTTTTTTCTTTTAATCAGGCTCAAATGCATTATAATTCATATAAAATATTTTTAAATTAAATTAAAACTAATATTTTCTATTTAAAGAATATATCATAATAAAATCAAGAAAATATTATTCAAAACTTAATTTAATTTGAACTTAAACTTGATAAAATGACATCTTTTGAGCACTAATCAAATGATCACACATCGATCGGAGTATATTCAAGAGACCTTTGATCATTTCCAATGCAAGATGTAAAAATAGTGCTAAATTTAGCACAAAAAGTTAATAATTGATATATTTGGAACAACTTTTATAATTATGCTCTAATGCATATAGATATAAAAGTGATATAAAATAATATACATTTAATATCAATAATAAATAAGATACCATAAATATAAAATAATAATAAATAATGACAAAAAATTAAATAAACAAAAAAGATCATTTAATGTCGATAATATATAGGATAACCAAAAATAATAATTAATGACAAAAATAGTAAATAAAAAAGTGAACGTCTGATTTGGATCATGCTATATTTTTATCCAAATTTGGATAAACTTAAATGTGTTAAATTTGGTATAGCTTTTAGCACATCATTAGAGAAGTTTTTCTTTGAAGTGTGTTATATTTTAGCAATGCATTATAGATTTGCATATCCATTGGAGATGCTCTTATGTTTAGGTACATCGGAGGCTCTTATCCTTGTGGGTCTTGATGGTAAAGTTTTCCATGCTCTAGATGTTGTGTTCTCCTGTGTCGCCGTCGGTTGAACTTCTTTGTCTATCTAAATTTTTGTTGATGTCTTTACTAGGCTGTCAATGGTTGTTGTTGTTGGTGGCTTTGGGTTTTGTTTGTTATGTTGGAAAAATAATTATTTTTAACAATATTTTATGAGATAAATAAGCTATAAAAAAATATATGAAATGTAAACTCTTCTTTCTTCTCCTTTAATACTATAAAGAATATGGGAGTTCCACATTGTCTACAAATCTGTTGATCCCAAAAGAGGGTGTTTTAAAATTTAAACTCGCAAGTGCACGAATCGTTTCGGAATATAATGTTCATGTAAGTACGAGGTCGAACCCATGGGAGTTGACTAACATCAAAAGAAACTATTTCAAACAAAACAATAATATTCTAACCTAGTTCCAAATATTCGATGAGATTTTGTTTTAGAAAAATAAAAGACAAGTAATAAAAAGATTTAAGATTAAATAGACAAATGGTTTTCAAATAAGATAAGTAAAATAAGATTATTAAGATGTTAGAATCCACAAAATGCAAGTTCAATAGTATTTAAAGTATATTGTTTACCGAGATTTTCGGCAACTATCTTAATGAAGGGTATTTACTGATAATAATAATGAAAATGGAAGATCGACGCAAGGGTTTTACGTGGTTGGGGCGTTAACTAGCCTTAGTCCACGAGTCCATGTATCAATCTGTATTAGAGCTAGGATAAGCTCTTACAATGGAGTTTTCTAATTATATTTGAACAGGGGTTCTGCCTTCTCTCTCCTTTCTACGTTGTATTACAACTTGTATTTATAGGACGAGGGGGACATCTGGTTTGGGCCGGATCCGACCCGGACCCATCCGAGGAATGTGCACAAGGGACCTCCCTAGTGGAGGCCCCAGCTAAAAAGATATACAGCACACCAACTCCAAACCAGCTCAGGCCCAATTAGTTGCCCTGAGACGCAAGCATTCCCCCGACAAAACGGGGCTTTGGCTCTGACCACTTCGAGTCACGAGGCCGAATTGGGAGACAAGACCGGTCAGAGTACTTGGCTGCGCAGTCCTGACACGCCAGCACATAATCCCAAGGTGACCCTTTCTGCAGGTGAAAAGTGGGGGGACAAGGCTCACGCGAAATGAGGCTGTTTCAGTGTCCTGGACGCCTGGGGAAGAAGCGGTCCAGGTTCGTTTACCCCTGGCCCGCTATGTTTACTCCGAGCCCGGAGCATTCCAGGGCTGGGACCGGGATGCGATGGCCGCGACAGTCCGGGCACTCCGGACATTGCCGAGACCGTTCAAGCTGGAGACGAACCCGGAGGAACGTCCTGGACCCATATATGCAGGCCCAGTCCGGGGTCCTCGGGAAAGGCCCAAATACCGAGTTGGTCCCCTGACCGTGGGCCGGGGCGAAGGCCCAAAACCCTGACGGAAAATGGGGATAACATATATTGATTTTCAAGTTTAGATATAGTTGAAATAAATCACACTATACTTTTTTTCAAAATATATTTTCTATTCAAGCACAAGTTACTCTTTCAAAAATGTAGGATTTTTCTTCACTTATATAAGATATAATTTCTAAGCATTAGTTGTGTTACAACCTAATGAAACTTCAAGAAATCAAAGAGATTATGTTTAGGCAAAATATGATACTTATGCTCTAAGAATTAGATGTGAACAATTTAATGAAAAACATTTAATCAAAGAATATCATATTTTTGCATAATGAAGAACTAAGTGTAATATGCTTTAACAATCAATAATAGATGAAAAATGCATATCTTTGATAGAAAAATCCATAAACAATGTTGTACAAATGGGAAATCAACATACAACAAAAAATACTATCTAGTTACATTTTGCTTCATCATCATCTTAATAACCTTTGAAAAAGATTAGAAGCTCATAACTAGATAAAAATTACAAAAGAACATACTTGACATGCTCTTCAAAAGATGAAAATGGTAGAGAGAAACTAGTGAAAAGAAGAGAGAAAAATGTCTAGAAGATGTTGAAAAATATGAAGAAGAAGAGCCTCCCAAATGGTCTTACAAGACTCTATTTATAGGCAAAATATGGAGATTAAATTAATCAAATTAAAATAAATAAATTGATTAATTTAATTGTGTTGGGAAGTGGTAGGATAAATAGAGTAAGTGTAAGAGTATTGGAAATATGAAATGTTTGGTGAGGTAAAATATTAGTGAAAAACTAGGGTAAAAAAATGAATTATGAATGTTTATTTAGGTAAGAAAAATAGGGAAGAGTGAATTGATATTTGAGTGAAAAATATTGGGAATGAAAATGTGATTTTTGGGGTCTTTTTGTGGCTGTGTTGGCAGTGGCATATGGGCTTGCTGAACCGAGTGGGTGCTAAAGGAAATGGTGATATATGCTGGAGACTTGCTGAATTTGGCTGCTTTGGAGGCTATTGGTGTTTGGCTGTGGAGTGAAGTGCAAATGGGCCTGGAGCAATTTGCTTGAAGGAAGATGCAAGCGTGGTGATTATATGCTGAAGTTGATGGTGGCTAGGCTGGGCAGTGAATTGAAGAGGAACCGAAGGAGCTGCTGCCACGTTGGTGCAAGGTTGCTGCTTGTTGTGGTGACAGCTGGCGAATTTCAAGGAGCTGGAGAGGGATTGAGCTGGCGTTGGGCTTCGGACAAGGCAGATGCGGTTGGGCCTTGGGGCTGGAGTGGCATGGGCTGAATTAGGTGGTTTTGCAATTGGAGAAATGCCACATTTTCCTATCTTTTTCAGCTTTATATCTTTCTTTTCTTTTCTTTTCAAAGCCCAAAAGTGTTATAAATTTCCATACAAAATAAATATAAGATAAATCATAATAAAATATTTTCAACTATAAAATTAATCAATTTAATTATTTGAAAATATTAATTATAACTTAATTTATATTTAACACTTAAGCTTAATAATACAACATTTTTTACCACAAATTAAACTACAACATTTCACAACAAAATAACTATAAAAACACACAAAAATATATAAAATCAAAATAAACTCCATAAATTAAAAATTACTTTAAAACTTAATAAATCAATTAAAAACTCAAGAACTAAGGAATAATTAATACATAAAAAGTGGTAAAATAACTCTATTTTGTAGAGTTATCACACCCCCAAACTTAAAGTTTTGCTAGTCCTCAAGCAAAAGAAAAATTAAAAACACACACTTTTTTTTTTAATTGGTGATGTCAAATGTTTAACTCAAAAATTACATGATGGAAATAGTTCAAAGAAAATCACAAATCAAAATAAAGCTTATGTAATTAATTAAAATGTTAAAATTTGTTTTCAAAATAGATATTCAACATGCAAACACAAATCTATCATCATCATGTGAACATTAGACAAGCTTATGGACACAAAAATAAATTAAATCTCAAGAGATGATCAAGCAATTCTATGATTTTTCAAATTTTTTTTTTTAGAGATTTAAAGAATTTAATGTTTAAATAAACATTGTCCAAATATCACAATAATTCAAATAGAATAGAAAAGTGTCATAAAAAAAAATCTAACTCAAAAATTAAAAACAAAGCTTAAGATTTAATTATATTTTTCTAAGAACAAAGAACAATTTCAATCATAATTCTTATGACAATCACCAATATTTTTTTTTCAAACAAAATAAGGAAAGTAGATATAAATAAAAAAAAACAAATAAAGAAAATATATTTTTTTTGTTTTTTTTTTAATTTTTTTTTGTTATAATTAATATATAAAATAGATACTCTACCATCCAATTTGTTTTTTTGTTTTTTTTAAAAAGAAATTCTACCATTTTCAAACACATGAAAGAAGTAACCATATAAACCCACTACCCCCAAACTTAATTTATGCATTGTCCTCAATGTATCAAAATACAAATATAAATTGAAGCGTGAAAGAGTTTAGAGTTTAGAATGGTCGTACCTCATCATAGAGCATTGTTAAGAGTGCAACAAAAAGGAAACAAAAATCAAAACAAGAAGTTAACCTAAAACATAAATAAAACACACAACAAAAGTGACATATAAAATGAAACATAAAAATATGGGTTGCCTCCCACAAAGCGCTTTAGTTTACAGTCTTTAGCTCGACTATGATTTATTTTTTTCTTTTAACCTACACCCAATCGATGGTATAAAATTTCATTTGTAGAGTGAGTTATGACTTTGATGCAAATGCCATTAATAAGAATTGATAACATCACACCTACAAGGAAGTTAGAAATATGCAATTTTAATGGAATATCAATAAAATACGAAAATTGCATATCTATATTAGGCTCCTTTTCATTTTGAGTAAATATATAAATTTGTTCAATTATGGGCTCTTGAAATGTAATTATATCTTTTTCATTTTCCTTATGAGCCTCGCAAATTATCTCATCCAACTCTTTGGTTTTATTAGGGGGTTGGATGCATATTACAAGTTCTTCAACAACTCCATTCTCTTTTTCATTTTCAATTTGACTATTTGGATTGGGAATGAGTTGGTTGGGATGAACTTGTTTTTCCGACTCTGTAACAGTTGCAAGTTGTCCTACTATTGTTTCAATTTTTGAGATTGACTGAGATTGGGCTAGTAAGATTTGGTAGGTTGATTGCATAAACTGTTGTAGGGTATCCTCTAAAGATGGGCTCATTTCTTGTTCAATGGGATATGATAGGTCGGATTGGGCATGACTTTGATTATGTATGTTGAATTCATGCCTTATTGGAGACTGGGTATGACTCCATGAAAAATTTGGATTATAAGTGGGGGAAAATGAGATATCTAAGGATTCACCATAATCATGCATGTCATTAGTTTCTCCATAATTTAAATTTGATTGCACATAATAGTTGTACTCAGAATTCCAACTATAATTAAAATGATTTATATGAAAAAAACTAAATGACGAACTAATTTTTTTTTTAAGATGGCAATTAAGGAAAAATAAAAAAAAAACAAGAAAATAAAATTAAGAGAACAAAACAATGCTAAGATATTAAAAAATTACACGATAATATGATAAAAGACAAAGAAAAATAAGATAAAATTAAGTAAGATTTGTTGTTGGCTTCTAGTGCCATCTTCTGCTGAAATTGAAACATGTGGTTTAACGGATCTCCCTTTCCATTAAATGCGGGCAAAGAAGGGATGACGAAGTCTTGGGGTTTAGGCTCGTTCTAAATCCACTCCGAGAAGGGAGACTTCTCAGTGGTCCTTGATACCAGATCCATATGCTCCGTCGCGTGAGCTAACCTCTCGTCTAAGAACTTTTGCATCACCTCTCTCATCATCTCTTCTTTTCAATTGTCTAAGAATCGGATCAAGGGAGCGCGGTCCTCAGCGGGTGAGTCATGCGCAGCTCAATGTGCGATTTGCTGGGGCCTGGCTTCGGCGGTCGGCTGAGTTGACTGGGTGGGCTCTGCTCCGGTCCGCACATGTGCGTCACAGAGAGGGGCTCGTCATTCTTCAGTCCCAAGACAGAGATGGGTTGGGGAGGGTGGTGGGAGACCCTGGGATCCTTCGTTACTGAGGTGCGTGGTTTACTGAGGGGAATTGATGCGGTCGATTGGAACTTCGGGTCTGCCAGAGTCAAGACTGTTGTTGCCTTGGGTGCTGCGTGTGGCATCGGCGGATTTGCGCAGTTCAGCGATCTCTGCCTCGAGTCTAGCCTGAGCTTCGGTCAACGACTTAATTGCTTCGCGGGACCTCTGCTGGCTAGCTTCCAGCAGGCGACATATCCTGTCGATCTGGTCTCTTACGTCCGCTGGTGGGACGGCCTGGGTGACTGGCCCCGACACTCCGTTGCCCTTTGGTGGCATGGTTCCAAGGTTTGAGAAGATCTTGGCTGCAGAAAAGAAAGTTCTTGGTTTCTTGATTCAACAGTGTGGCCAAAGCCAAACACGTTCAGACGTTTCCCACAGACGGCGCCAATTGTTGGAGCAACAATTTTGTCTTTCTATATTTAGAGGTTTGGATCAATGGTAAATGATGCTCCGACTCTGCTCCGGTGATGAAGATCGCCTTTGACTCGTCGGGGGTACCAGCAAGAAAGACACTCCGATGCTTAAGTCAGTTCAAAGTTCAGTCCCCTTGTTTAAATAAGAATCTCATATTTATAGAGCAAAAAATGTAAAGTGGTTAGTCGGTTCAACCGAACCCTTGATTGGTGGAGGAAATATAACCGAATTTCCCTTCAAAAAGTGTTGATTCTAAATTATGAATTCTGAAGTCAGAGGCATAGACTGCTTCTGTCCCGTAGCTTCTGACTTCGGAGCTTCTGTCGATCAAAACGATTCGTTTTGAATACTCAGCAAATTCGTTTTGAATACTCGACAAATGAGGAAAGAATTCTGGGCCAAATATCTTGGGCCCAACACATAGTAACATGACTTATGAGAAAGAGCAAAACTAGAGAAAATAATGATATTGAAAATCCAAAAGCAAAGAAAAAGTAGACATAAGAATTGCTTGTCAGTGGTGGGCTAGGTAGATGAGGTGGAGGAGATTGTTTTAAAAGAAAATTGGCAACGTTGCCCAGCAGTGTCAACGTTGCTTTCATTTTTTTTTTATTAGTTAGGTTTATTAAAAAAATTATGATGGGACAACTTAAGCCACCTTTAGTGTTGCTTCCATTTTAGATGCTCTAAAGAAAGGGGAAAAAGTCAGGTGTCCCCAATTCTTGTCTCATTCCCGTCCCCACAAATTACATTTTTCCACCTAATTTATAATGGTGATTGATAATCCATGGTCAACTCAAATGTAAATCTCTTCTCACCCCTCAATTATAACTAGATTTGCTAAATATTATAACTAGATCTGATAATCCATTCTTCAATCCTCTTTTTTTTTCCTTCAGATTTGAAACTTTACAACTCAAACCATTGTTTCTCTCTCCAGAATGTGAGAGCTTGAGAGTGAGAGAGCACACTTAATGGAGGGGATATTAATAATAAATAGTTTTTTATTTCATTATATATAAAAGTTTTGTTCAAGCAACCTTTATATATTCATATCTAAATATATATAGGGCAATTCAGACTTCATTTTAAGCCCTACTTGTGGGACTCTCAATGTTTCTCGTTTGTGAACAGTTTTCAGCACAATTTTTTTATGACTGTGTATATTGTAGCTATTTAGAGCATCCTGCAAATTTTCAGAAAATTCCGAATAGTTTACAATACTGAAAACTAGGTTCAAACATGTTGATTTTCACGCTCATAAAAAAAATTAGTCACGCGTGCAACAACATATTTGAACTTAATTCTCGGTACTGTAAACTATTCAGAATTTTATGAAAATTTGCAAGATACTCTAAATAGTTACAATATATATGGTCATAAAAAAAATCGCACCGAAAACTATTCACGGGTCAAAAATACTGAGAGTCCTACCAGTAAAGCATAAAGTGAAACCCTTGTAAAAAACTTCTCCTATATATCTGTATATATATTTGTTGGTTGGTTTGGTTTCATAAATAGCTTATGATGCTAACAACATTACATTTAATGAAATCACAATAGAATAATAGTCCTCTACCAAAGCTTTCAACTATTTACTATGAACTTGTCTAATCCAACTCAACGTCAGTTCCAAGATGAGAGAGAGGAGTAATTATTATTTTTAATAAAAATATATAACGATATAAATATAAGGAAAAACAACTGGTTTTCCAAACGTACACTAACATTTTAAATTAGGTGGCAAAATGTAATTGGTAGGGACAGGAATGAGACAAAAATCAGGCAACACCTCATTTTTTTCGTAAAAAAAGTATACAAAAAGAAAGCTAAGAACATAAATTTCAAACACTGGAATAATTTATGAATTATTGTAGAGAAAATTGTTGTAGAGAAAACAAGATCAATGGAGAACATTAAAAAAAAAAACAGATCAAAATGAGAATATAGAGAGTCATTGATGTTATTACAATACTTATTATTTTGGTTAAACTTTATTAACTTTAGATAGAAAACAGCTTATCAGAAATAAATGTAGTTAAAGAAGAAAACAGTCTAGATTAAATTTATAGAAAAATGAAAAACCAAAAGATTTTTTTTTCTTTTTCAAATCATGGGGAAAAAATAAAATCTTAATCCAAATATGCAAAAGTAAAATTATGAAAACCATACATACTAATGAAGCAACTTAAGACCATAACATGAGTTGGCCAGAAAATAAATGGGAGAGATCGATGAAAAATGAGTTGATTTTTTTTTTTAATTTATAAAATTGTATAAATTAAAAATATAATATTTGAAATTATTTTTAATGTGTTAGGAAATTTCTTTGGTAGGGCATTCAAAAAGAGCTTTACTGGTAGGGCTTTTTTGTGTTTTCAACTTTTGAACAGTTTTCGGGGCGATTTTTTTTTATGACCGTGTATATTGTAGTTATTTAGAACATCCTGTAAATTTTTAAAAAATTTACGAATAATTTACAGTGCCGAAAACTAAGTTCAAACATGCTATTTTCCACGCGCTTAAAAAATTAGTCACGCGTGCAACAGCTTGTTTTTATACTAGTTTTCGGCACTGTAAAATATTCAGAATTTTCTGAAAATTTGCAGGATGCTCTAAATAACTACAATATACATGATCATAAAAAAAAATCACGCCGAAAACTATTCACGGATTAAGAACACAAAAGAATCCTACCGTATAGCTCTTTTTGGAGTCCCTATAGTATAATTATCCAATGTGTTTGTTGACGCCGTTTTTCGTCAAACAGTGAAAGAAGAGCACATAAACAATAACTGATAATGGCCAATTGAAATAAGACAATACAAACACACGATTTTTACATGGTTCAGCAGTTAAATCTGCCTAGTCCACGAGTCTCTGTTATTAAACTCAAGATTATCTCTGGGAATTCTTCAGGAATGAATTCTCCAGAGTTTTCTCTCAAGGTTCAGAATTTCGGTCATTTACAATGGTGGATCGCCTCTCTATTTATAGAGAAGATCGAAGAATAATATCCCACATATTTTGGGTAGTTACTCTTTTTGTGAATAAAATTAATGACTTTAAATGCCTATAATCAAATATAAAAGGAAACGTCCCCTGAAGACCAGGGGACGTATAACTAACCAAATAATATCCCACGATTCTAGGAGATTTACAGTAATAAATGAGGATTACATCTCATATTTACAACGCTTATAGATATTCAAGGTGGTTATCATATATCTTCGAGGCTTTAGCTTCCCAGGTTTCCCATCATCTATTGAGCTAGAAACATCTCCCGAGGCCACATGGCTTTCGAGATCGTATGTGCATCTAGCTCGAGATCTCTGATCCGAGGTCATCCCTGAAGATGAATGCGTCTCCGGAGCTACCTTTCGAGATCATGAACACTCCGAGGTCACCATACTCGAGGTCGTCTATGTCCTGCAGGCTCGATATTTAATCCTGGAGCATACTTCCAACTTTATGAGTCCACTTGTTTGTGAATCCAACTTTCGAGGTCATATTTAATATAGCTTGAAATTTGGGTATAACATGACCAAACCCAAAATATAATCACACAATCAAATGGGAAAAATTAAAAGGAGAAAAATGGTGAAAATTTGGTCCAAAATGGAATCTTCACGCGCCCCCACGCACCCAAAAAAGTTAAAAAAAAATTTGCTGAAAAATGCCCAAAAACGACATGTAGTTTTTCAACAAACTGCATGTAGTTTGTCAGAAAACGACATAAATCATAAAATACGATAGCACTTCGGAAAATGACAAAAAACAAAAAACGACACTAAATCAGAAAAACGACGTGAGGTTGTCTTCAACCTCCAGCGGGTCTGTTCGACCCGTTTCGAACCCAAATTCTGACCCCGTTGGATTTTAGCCACCAGAGCTCCGATTTTGATGTCGTTTGAGGGGTTTTTCTCCATTTTTCATGCTCTTTCTATTTCCAGTTCTCATTCAAACTTATAAACATCCGAAACCCGTAGATCTAATAGCCATTTTCGGCCATTAACAAGCTTTGAAAAAGCTTGGAGTTTTGGGTGTTTTCAACGTAAACGAAACGGAAAATACAATCTAAAATATTGATAAACTCAATACTCATCCTCCAATCTGATTTTATCTACCAATAATATATAATTTCGATTTTTTTTTTTTATGTAAATGTGATTTGAAAAAAAAAATTATTCTAATAAGCCCTAAAATCAAATAACCTGGCTCTGATACCAATTGTTATAATTAATACACAATGAGCACTAAAAAAACAATAATCAATATCAAATCATGCTCATGAATTTCCATGATCAAACATTTTATTTAGGGCATTAATATAATAATATACGTACCTCCAATTATCGCCTTGATCTCTAATAATCATGTTTATTACACTTCTTTGATCTACACATATAGAGAAAAGGAGAGCTTGGGAGTAATGAACACTACTCTATCATTCTCTCAACACCATAGCCACACTCATTCCACCTTAATCATCAATCAAGAGCAAAACTCTTTATATATGGAATTATAGGCCAATTTGGCTTACATGCCCAATGTGAGAGAATTAGTTGTCTTGGCCCAATGGGCTGACCAAAGACATTTTATAACGTGTCCATGGGCCCCGAGCATGTTAGTACATTATGTCCGTCCCATTATGGCTCGATGGTAATATCATGCATTACTGATTATATAGTTATCATTACATGCTAATACCGACACTGTGTGAGCAACACTTAATTATGTTAGTCCATATAAAATATTCTAACAAGTCAAGCAATGCTTCATGAGTTTCTTGGAGAAAATGAATGTTCTTAGAAAGTTAGAGAGATTTGAAAAGTGTGATAAAGTCTTTACAACTCTAAAGGACCCCTTTTACAGTGTAGACATCGTAATTAGGCTAAGCTAATTGATTAAACCACTTAAACACTTCATTTGGAGCTAAAAGGCCCAATTCCATAATGGATAGGCAACATGTTGCCACATAGGTTGCGACATGTCACATCTCCATTGCCTAGGGTGCCCAAAATTACCCTTAGACACCTACAAATGATTTCAAACTTTTAGGGGAAGCTTAGATACATCACTTTAAGCCCATAAAAGTCTATTATAGACGCCTACAATAATAACTCATATTTTCACTTCAAATTAAATGAAAACCGTTAAGTAATTTACTCCACATTGTGTTAAACTACTTAACCATTATATTTAACCAATCTCAACACAAAAAGAAAACACATTTATAAAAATTCAAAGATCTCGGCGCCAACATGTCCTTGCCTAGACACCTCACCTGAAGCCGAATCTTTGCCCAAATATTTTCGTTCCGCCCGATACCTCAATGTTCACCCACGTTGTCTGAGAGGATGAAGACTTGCTGCACGTTGTCAGAGAGGAAACAAACTCTCATGAAGCTTGAAGGAGATCTAAACAAAAACAATAATTCAATACCCAAAAAAGAACGATAGTTCGAATCCAACATAACAATCTCTCACTAAGTGAGATGGGCAGTCAGATCTATTGCAAAGAGGCCCAAATTCAACCTTAGCATGTGTCGACACCCTCTATCTTTGACAAGCACCATTTTCGTCTCCTTCGTGTGCTCCATTAATCCCCGCCCTCACAAATAGCCTTTCATTTCTCCCCGACCTAGATCTACTGCCTGAAAAACCAAAGGTCTCATGTTAATGAGTTCGCCCAAGTCTCCATTCATCCTTTTTTTTAATGAATCTTTTCCCAGATCTTCATATATGATAATTAGGTTTTGTTTATTTGTTTAGTTTAATTTTGTTATGTTTATCTGAATCAATTGTATGCTGCCACGTAGGCGATTACTTGGCACTTAACGACGAGGTACTTATGGCTGCAAATAAATGTTGACGGGATGTATTTTTGTTATTAAAAAAAGAATTAGGTATTTAAGTGCTACAAAGTGATAAACTTGGGTATTTCGGCTACAGATTACTCTAATCGTTATTAACTTTTAGATAGAAAACAACTTATCATAAATATATGTAGATAGGGAAGAAAAAGAAAATAGTTTAGATCTATATAAAAGTGAAAGATTAAAAGAAGGGTATGTAACCATTTGGTACCTTGTGTTTTTGCAAAGTATCATCTTGGTACCTCGTGTTTACAAATAATGCTCATTTGGTACCCTGCATTTTAAAATCGTACATATTTGGTACCCTGCATTTTAAAATCATACATATTTATACCCTGTATTTTAAAATTGTACATATTTCGTACCCTAAACTCAAATTTAATTAATAAAATTTTACAAATTTAATTAATAAAATTTTACAAATTTAATCAAATCACTCTCAATCATGCGAGCTATATATTATATAACTGCTGACAGTTTGGTCATATTGAAATTTTTTATCAATTACGATACCAAATATCTATGTTTTTTAAATACAGGGTACCATATGAGTATTATTGAAAACAGAGGGTACCATAATGATACTTTGAAAAAACAAGGGGTACCAAATGAGTAAATTCCCTTAAAATAATTTTATTTCCTTTTCTCAAATATTTGGAAAAAAATCCTAATCTCAATCCCAATACGTAAAAGTAAAATCCTAGAAACCATACATACCAATGGAGCAATTTTAGAGTTAAGACCATAGCAGGAGTTGCCTATGGGATCATAGGATGACTTGGGGACGGGTCAGACCCTAGGCTAAGGCGAAACAAGCTCATGCCTAAGGCCTCCACATAAATATGTGTGAGCAACATTAATTAAAAATTCTTAACTCATATTTTTAATTTCTCTCTTTTATTTTTATTTTTTTAAAACTTTATTGTCTATGGAAAGATGTGTTTTTTGTCACTAGTTGCAAGCAAATTGCATTGCATGTCTACTTAGTTTTATTTTAAAAATTTATTAATTATTTTTATTAAGTTTTTATGATTGTCAATTAAATTTTAAATAGATAAATAATATTATATATAAATGAATGACATAAACATATTAAAAGAAAAATTAAACAAAAACATTGTTTATGGTTTTAAAAATAATAATATGATAAAATTTTAGATCACAAACTACCATATTTAAGGTACAAAATATTCATGATTTTATTCAATTCATACCTCAATGATTAGAGAAGAAGTTTGTTTATTCTTGATAGAAGATAAATGTTAATCTAATTTCTAATATAGTTACACAATCATACTAATTTTACACACACAATATCTATATATAATGTATTTATAATGTTTGTTGTTATTTAATATGAATACTAGGTGCAAGTAACATGCAATGCACGTTTGCTTAGTTTTATTTGTAAAATATATTAATTATTTTTATTATGTTTTTATGATTGCGACATAAATTTTAAATAAATAAACAAGATTATATATAAAATAATGCATAATCATATTAAAAAGAAAAATTAAACCAAAACATTAAATATGTTTTAAAAATAAATTAATATGATAATTTTTAGATCACAAACTACCACATTCAAAGTATAAAACATTCATGATATTATTCAAATCACACTTCAACGCACTACAAGAAAAAATGCTTTTAATAACACCAAAAATGTGTTATCAAAACCTACGATAACACTTTCTGATGTGTTAAGACAGACTGTATTATCGTAGGTCAGGGTACTTACCATAACACTTTATCAGTGTTATACAGATGTGTTATTGTACTGTCAACGATAACACAATTTCTGTGTTATTTTAATATATAGATAAGTGTTGAATTATGTTATTTATAGTCGATACTATAACACTTTTTTTGTGTTATACTACACTTTAGTATAACACTTTTTTTGTGTTATACTACACTTTACTATAACACTTTTTTTGTGTTATACTACACTTTACTATAACACTTTTTTTGTGTTATACTACACTTTAGTATAACACATTATTTGTGTTATATAATGAAGTTTCCATAACATAATTCTTTGCATAAAAAGTGTTATTGTAATATATTTTATAACTCAATTTTCGTATTATTGTTATATTTAGATATATTTAAATTCTCATTATATATTTTATTTATATTACACTAATTTATTCTATTATATTTTAATTTTTTTTTTATATAATTAAGATTACCTTTCTAATATATACTAGCATCATCAAATGAACTTGACTTTCAAATAACAAAAAGAAAGAACATTCTACATTGAATTAACAATCCACAATTTAGTTTAAAACATACAACACTGTCATTAACAACAAAATATTCTTTAAGTATTCAAAGAGTCTAAAAGTTACTACTTTCAAGGAGTCTTAAGTATCCTTTTATACTTCGCTTGTCATATCTGCAAAATAAACAAAGAAATATTTTATTGTTATTATCTAGCATCACAAATTACTTCTAGAAAAATGCTATGGAAATTATATCCAAGAAAGGACACCACATACAAAATAATAGATTCAAAACTACACCAAAGCAAACAAAGAAACCAAACACTAAATTATAAGACATTAGTTATTTTTTTAGTATAAAAATGTACCTCTTGGAACAACTTTTTTAGAAGGCCATGCAACTGTGGAACCAACTGCTTCTTATATTGTAAGCATTGCATGATTAGGACGAAATAAGTAAGACTCTGGTACAATAGCAACATCAACCCATACTCGCATAAAGTCTGGTCGAAGAGGCTTTCCATGTACAATTATATTTGGATCACTAGAATCCCAACGACCTTCAGCAACAATTGCATCTGCCCAGTCAAGCAAGTAGCAAGCATTTTTCCCTTCTGTAAAGTTATGTCTTTTTTCTAGTGCAACACTCTACCAAATTTATTTTAAAGACAATATATTAGTTTCTGTAATTGTTCTTCTAAAATGAAAATTTAAAACAATAACAACTTTTATAATTTACCTTAGGGGACTGAACATTGTTTGACTGCGGTACATTGCGAGACTGTCCTTCGCTTGGTGTCACTTTACCACCAACCTAAATATAAAACCAAGATAAGTTTTATTGAATTTCAGTATATTTGGGTTATTGAAGTTTAAAGCTTTATTGAATTTCATTCAGGGGCAGAGTTGCTTGTTCAGAGTTAAATGATCACTTTTGCTGAAGATTCTAGAGTGGAGTTAATTACTTAATTCCAATTTACAAATTTGTTATAGTTCCCTGTAGAGTGTTTGGGATATCTTTATGGTCTCCTACCTTTTCTGATTGTTAATGGATATAAATTTATAATTTATTCCAGATTTGTGGTTTATAGATCATTATTAGTTCTCAGTTTGATTATATAACCGTGTATGGTGAGTTGTGTTCAGAATAAGTGGTAAACATTTCTAGAAGAACAAGGTTATTTTAGATTTAGAGAGAGAATTAAGACAGAAAATAAAATAAAACTTTAGAGAGAAATAGAATAATAACAGAGAAGGTGAACATTTAAAGAGAATCAAGAGAGGAAGTATTCAGCAATTCATTCATTTCTTACTAGTGTCAAAAACAGTGTCAAGAAGACTGTGGATACCATTTTAACAAAGCCCAGCAGGTCTAGTCATTTTGACTTTTCTCAGGTAAGCTCTGCTAATTACTAATTTTTTTTAACAAAAATGTGATGAGAAATATTTTTATCACTAATGTTTACTTAGCTCTCCAAAGTTTCTGTTAGGAGGTTGGAGGATATTGGAACCAAAATGATTAACTTATAATTTATTTCTTTTTGGGCACAGATAAAAACACTGAATTTTTTTCCATTAATTTGATGGTTTCAAGTGAATATTTGTTATCTAATTCTTATCTAGGGTGCATGTGAAGTGGACAACTTCAAATTTGATGCACTTGACTAGGTTTGCTTTACTACTGGAAAAAGAAATAGATCTTTGATGTGTGTATAATTACACAGGAAAAAAACTGTCCTAAGCATTTTTAGACTAGGCTTCATTTCATTCTACTCTAGCTTGTATCCAAATTATTAGATTCATATTCAATAGATGTGTTCAATTTTTCTGGAGACTGATTTTAATTTTAGCGACAAGTATGATAGGCTCAAATTGATATCAAACAATAGGAGAATTTTAAAAGAGCTGTGAGTTATGAATTTTCAAAATTTGATAAAAATTTATGAGAATTTACCATAGTTTCTGGATAGCCAACTTTGAGTATCCGTTTTACCAAGTAAAAATGCCTAAAATGATTTTATTTTTGGTGTGAGTGTTTTTTACACAGCCTATTATGGTTCTAAAAATTTTTGGACCAGATTAATAAACCAAATAGATTTTATAAAGTCTCAAAATTTGAGATGACATTGAGGGCTACTGCTACTGCTATGAATGTAGTCCATTCATAGTGCATGTGTTCCCATCACATCAAGCTCTCCTAAAATAACATCTTTCGAATAAAGCAACTTAATTTGTATGCTACTGTACTGAGTAGAGTAGTGACCTGTGCTGTGACCATATGAGCTATCGTAATAACCAATCCAACGAGCTGATGGCAACTCCTTTGCCATAAGTGCAAGTGTTCAAAAATAGTTAAAAGAGGTGTTTGGTATAGGAGTTGTGTATTATGGTAGTAAAAAATTTAGATTAAGAGAATGTTAAACTCAAATATTTATAAGAATTAAGATTATATAAAGTTAAATTAAAAATAAAACTTATTTGGAAACACAAATCTCAAATTATTAAAAATAAATTTATCTTACATGTAATTTTAAAATTTTCATTCCCACCAAATTTACATGAAATGGGCATAAGGAGCAACAGATTCAAGTATAACTATGCAAGTGAAAGTGTAACAAAGTTGTGAAATTTAAACTCTACAACATAAATAGTTTCAGTAAAAGTCGTTCTATGAAAAAAAAATATTTATATAATTTAAATCAAAGACATTATAAACATATCCATACAACACAAAGTAACTCAATATATGGATAGCACAAATAACTTTGAGTACCCCATTAGTGACATTTTTGTAAGAACTAGTGTTGAAAGCCCTTACTATTTGAGGATAAGCTTTTGGCGTGGAATAAGAATGATTAAGTAAAAGAATAAATGACACAATTACTATTAGAAGCTTCTACATTGAAACAAACATAGATAAAACATTAAAATAGTTGCTACTCTTAAGTCATATATTCCTTATTACTATCAATGCATATAGATCTCTTCATGCCCAAGGGTAGCAATTTTCAAAGTTATTCACCTATGTCTGAGGAAGAGCAATGTAACAGATTAATAATCATATATGATGAAAATGAAACGAACAAAAAAGTAAGCATATAATCCATAATCAGAGTAAGAGGTTTGACAAGTATTTACACTATTTAATAAGTTCATTTCTATCTTTTGACATGATTAACTAATCTAGAAAACAAATTACCACTGAAAAACCATTTTCATTGTCAACTACAAATCATACATCAAATTAATAAACCAACTATCAACAATTTTACTAGCCAACAAAAAAAAAAGGACGATACTTGTAAAATCAACTTTTAAATATAATTCTCCCCCGCTCTTATATTGATTTATGTGTGCGAAGGCCAAAAAAAAGTCTTCTGAACCACACTATCGTTGTCAATAAAATAAATCGACTTTACTGTGATATTATTGACTCTCCCAATTCACCTCAACAATAATAATTATAACAAGGCATTAACCCAATAGCATAAATTTTGTTAGGACGTGAAGAAAATAATACACATTGTCCAAAAAAACTGAGAATGAGCAGCCTCCATAACGCACAACTTCAGATATATAAGCTCACAAATACATTGAATAATAAATTCAGCACTAATGAAACTAATAACTAATTTAAGTTTTAAGTCACAACTATAGCCTGCCAAATAAAATGGCAAGACCAACCATTTTAACTTATTGCATCCAAAACACAATTAATACAAAAGAAACTAACTAAGTCTCAAGGGGCGTTCTATCAAATGGGTGGTGTGCAACTCATTTGTTTGAATTAGATTAGAATGTATGTATAGGATCATGCTCAACCAAAATTTATGTTTTTCTATTTTATCTTAATGGTATAACTAATTAATATTCTAATTATTATATGTAACCGAGCTCTTTCAAGTTTCAATGTTATTAATTGAAAAAGCCCTTAAAACACCCAAAAATGATTTGTATAGGTACATATATTAAAATAAATATATGTATATTTCTTGCTATATGGATAGTAAACTTACTACTCCTTCAAAGTGTCTTTTCCTTTTATTTTATTCTTACGTTCTGAACATTCAACTGATTCCAGAAACTGCAACAGGTAATATACCAAAATCAAATGGGTATAAAATTGAAAGTGAAAGAGAGACAACGAAAAAAAAATATCACCACGTTGCTACTACTTTCTGAAGAAATATACAGAAGCAAGACCCACCTAAAAATTTCTCCAAATCAACATGAATAGAAATAAAGATGAAAAAATTGAGATAAACGATCGAAGGTTTAAACACTATCATAGGCCTTTTGCTCAGGGGATGCTCACAAATCATTCTTGACCATTTACCAAAAACACTCCAATATATAAGTAATATAAATCTATAAGAAAAAAAAAGATAGATTTTACATTAAGCGGAAACATAAAACAAATAAGGTCATTAATTGTAAGAATTGAGACTAATCCGTAGGCTTAGATGTATCTTTTGCTTCAGCTACATATATATAAAGTCAGTAAACAAATATAAATAATGTCTTCATTGGAGAGAAAAGAAATAAATTAAAATCGCAACAAGGAAATAAAAGTAACACACTTCAATTTTTTCATTCACACTATATTTTTCCTCAATAGTATATTGTTATTTACAGGTACTCATCAGCTAGGTTATTATGTTTTGTGTTCTTTAAACACCAACAATCAACTTTTTCAAAAACAAAACTATATATGTTTTATCAAATGGATAAAGAGCACCCTAGTAACAAGCTAATAAAAATTGTTTGTTGCTGAAGCACTAGTATCAAGCTTCATGAAAACATAATGTTAAAAAATACAGTAAAGGTGCCTAATTTGTGTACCTGAGAATGAGTGAAACAGCTAACACTGAATCAATATCCATTTAACACTGAAATGAGCCCAGGCAAATACAGAGGAACTCTTCCAGCAAACAAACAAAAAAAAGATAAAACACAGGGGAACTCATACTCTATTAAAGAAACTGAATCAGATAACAAAGTCACTACAATCTACGGAGTCTTTGGAAACTACAAAACAAAAGAAAGATAAAAATTAAAGTTTAAAAAGACAATAGCCATATTCGGTCCCTGATAGTAAAATCTAACATACAAAGCAAAACTCTGAAATATCACAAAAAAAAAAAAAACCAAAGCAAAGCAAAGCAAAACGGCATCCAAAGGAAGAACAAAACACTATATCACAGTTTATATCAAATGCAAAGTCAACAAGCTGAAAGGGCATATATTCGGTCTATACATATATTAAAAAAATTCAAAACCCAAATCATAATCAAGTGGAAACACAACCAAAGAAATTTTAGTATAGATTTATATCATCTAAATATCAACATGAGAATACATAAACATGATCTAGTGTTTGGAAATATATTAAAATCTCAGAAGAAAAATTAAAAATTACTAAAATTATTTAAGATATGAGAAAATGAAAGATGAGAAGCAAACCTGGAAGAAGGAACACTACTCCGTGATTGCAATTCAGATTCTGAAGAAGAAGAATTCATGAGTTCAGGGATTAACATATGTGTTTTACTTTGGACTTTTATCGAACATGTGGTATGCCAGATAATTATTATCATGCTAAATCTGATTTATTTATTTATACAACCAAGCCTTGAATTATTTAATTTATATAGAGAAAACACATCCAACCATTTTGATTTCTCATAATTGCTACTTTGTTGTGACAACAAATAAATATAACAAAATGAATAAACACACACGCGTACTATATGCAAAAAAAAAAAGTAAAATAAATAAAATGAAACTAAAGAACAGAAAACCCTCTGCTCTTTCTCAGTATCCGAAAGGTATTTCTCAAAAAATCCCTCTACTGAAAATGTGTTGAATGAGACCCTATGATATGTATTGCTAGCAAGCAGAATAACTCTCATACGATGTAAAACAAATATACATATATATATATACACATTGATTATCTGATATTAAATTGAAATCTGAATTAATAAAATACCTCACATAGACAAATGGAGGTCAGAGTACTCTTGCCTGGGTTCTTGCTTCCAGCAGAAGAGATGTTGGCATGGAGGACATAGAGCAGCAAGAATCGCGTGAGGGAGAAGGAGCAGCGGGACTCGTACAAGTCGTGGTGTGATCCAGCGGCTCAAGGGAGAGACCGAGAGAGCTACTAGCCTACGGGAATGACCGAGAGAGATAGACCGAGAGAGCTACTAGCCTTCGTGAAGAGAACATTGAAGATTGAAGGGACTGAGAGGAAGGGGAAGACCGAAGAATGGTTGAGGAAATGGTACACGGGTTGAAAAAAGTTAAGTCAAAAAAAGTTAAGTCAAAAAAGCTAAGTTATTTTGGCGGTGCCTTATTTTAAGTTGCCGCTTGAAAAAAATTTCATTTACCATAACTCTTTTTAAAATCTATTATAATCATGTGTTATGGTAATGGGTGTTTGGTGTAGTGACGATTGAATAATCAGCTTGTTTATTCTTGATGGAAGAGAAAATAATTTTTATTCTAATTTCTTATGTAGTTACACAGTTTTATTATTTATACATACACGATACTTATATATAATGTATTTATAATATTTATTTTTATTTAATATGAATATATATTTATATAAGTTAAATTAAGTAATAAAAAAAAATATTTTCATTCTAAATATAAATGATAAATTTTATTATATATTTTATATTTTATATTTAAATTTAAATTTATATTATTGATATAATTATTAAATATTTAATTTTGTATTAAATATTATTATAATAATTATATTTTATAATCATTAAATACATTTTTTTATATAAAATAGATAATTAATTTTGGTCTACAATTTTGTTGTCGTTTACATTTACTTTTTCGTCCTCTTTGTGGTTATGTATTGTTGTCCCTTCTTTTTTGGGGTTTGGGGAATGAATTATTATTTATTGTTGTCGCACATTTATACATAAACAAGATTAGATTATGCTTAAATTAACGTTGTTATAAACTTTTTCAGTGAAGAAAAAAAACTTGTATTCAGGATCTTATGACAGTAATATTTCTCCAATGAATAGTTACTCTATGATTTGACATGTTTTAAAAAAGAAAATCTCAGGCCTCAATTAGGGCTGATTATTGGACGGGTTGGTCGGGTTACAAGGCATTTTTACCCGTCCAATGTCATAATCGGGTTAGCAAAAGTAAACCCGTAACTTGCCCAATTAAGAAAAAAATAAATTTAACCTGTCCAATAGTTTGGGCGGGTTGGGCGGGTCAACCCACCCAAACCGAAGTGGTATTTTCTTTGGGCGGGTTGGTCGGGTCAACCCGCCCAAACCGAAATGGTATATTTTTTTTATTACATTTTTGTAGTTTTTTTTTCTTTTAAATACTAGTACTAATAGTGTGAAGTTTATCTTTTTAAACTTAAAACAATATTTTAAATTTATAGTAAAAAAATAAAACAAAACTTAATTAATTTATATATTTATTTGAAAAAATTTCTTATATATTAATTGGCAATATATTAATAATTGCATCAACATTAAAATTATTAAACAAAATAACAAAAATATATAATTAAAATGAAAAAGAAAATTAATATAGTCCAAAGTCCAATTACAAGTATAAATTTAATTAAGTATATATATAAATTTAATATATTTATTTAAATATATTAAAAATAATAAATTAATAATAAGTTCTTAATTGGGCGGGTTGATAATTATTTTCAACCCGCCCAATGTAACAATTGGGCGGTTTAAATTTTGGTCGGTTTATTCGAGTTGCGTTTTTTGGCAGTTTTTTCGGGTTGGTTTGGACGGTTTATTCGGGTTGTAAAAATTTATTCTCAGCCCTAGTCTTAACCTGATTAAATCTGTCTTTTCTTACAGTCCGAAATTAGTATTATTTTTTTTATTGTTGTAAAGTAATTGAATTTGAACCTCATAAAACATAGCCGTTGTCCTTTCGCTAAAAATCATGAAATTGATGAACTTGCATTTTATTAAACACTTGGTACTCATACCACCAATTAATCCATATTTCATTTTAAACTATTATTAATAGATAAAACAGTCACAACATAAAACAAATTTCTCTAAAAAGTAACTATTATAATAATTTGAGGGGGGAAATGCCCATAGGACTAGTATTCTGGTTCCATCTTAAAACCAGTTAATGTTAAGTGGAGTAACTATTTTTTTTATAAGGATATTGTTGTTCTTATATATTTTCTATGTGTGACTTTTTTCACATTTAATACACCCCCTCACGTTTGGACCTGAAAATGTGAACATTATGAACGACTTTAGATACAATAAGACCGAACATGAATATTTGATAGAATGTCACAAGACCGACTCAGGATATTAGTTTTGTGGAAATATAGGACATCACAAGGCTAGTCTGGAAATTTGTGGATATACACGCCGTCCAATAGTTTGGGCGGGTTGGTCGGGTCAACCCGCCCAAACCGAAGTGGTATTTTTTTTCTTTTACATTTTTGTAGTTTGTTTTTCTTTTAAATACTAGTACTAATAGTGTGAAGTTTATCTTTTTAATCTTAAAACAATATTTTAAATTTATTGTAAAAAAATAAAACAAAATTTAATTAATTTATATATTTATTTGAAAAAATTTCTTATATATTAATTGGTAATATATTAATAATTGCATCAACATTAAAATTATTAAACAAAATAACAAAAATATATCATTAAAATGAAAAAGAAAACTGATATAGTCCAAAGTCCAAATACAAACCAAAATCCAATTACAAATATAAATTTAATTAAGTATATATATAAATTTAATATATTTATTTAAATGTATTAAAAATAATAAGTTTTTAATTGGGCGGGTTGATAATTATTTTCAACCCGCCCAATGTAACAATTGAACGGTTTAAATTTTGGTCGATTTATTTGGGTTGCGTTTTTTTGGCGGTTTATTCGGATTGTAAAAATTTCTGCTCAATCCTAGTCTATATCTGATTAAATCTGTCTTTTCTTACATTCCGAAATTAGTATTATTTTTTTTATTGTTGTAAAGTAATTGAATTTGAACCTCATAAAACGTAGCCGTTGCCCTTTCACTAAAAATCATGAAATTGATGAACTTGCATTTTATCAAACACTTGGTACTCATACCCCCAATTAATGCATATTTCATTTTAAACTATTATTAATAGATAAAACAGTCACAACATAAAACAAATTTCTCTAAAAGTAACTATTATAATTTGAGGGGGGAAATGCCCATAGGACTAGTTTCATCTTAAAACTAGTTGATGTTAAGTGGAGTAACTATTTCTGTTATAAGGATATTGTTGTTCCTATATATTTTCTATGTGTGACTTTTTTCACATTTAATATGACACCTCACGTTTGGACCTGAAAATGTGAACATTATGAACGACTTTAGATACAATAAGACCGAACATAAATATTTGATAGAATATTACAAGACCGACTCAGGATATTTGTTTTGTGGGAATATAGGACATCACAAAGCTAGTCTGGAAATTTATGGATATACACGCCGTCCAAAATAGGTCATAGAATTCAACACGAATCGACATACATTGGAAATATCAGAAGTAGAGTGCAGCGGATGACGAACCTGCTCTTGATACCATATTACAATTCAAGGAAGGAAATGTCACTAACACTAAGAATGTGGTTCCATCTTAAAATCAATTAGTATTAAGTAGAATAATTATTTTCTTTATAAAGATATTGTTATTCATATATATTTTCCACGTAAGATTTCTTTCACGTTTAATATTGATTTTTCAATTAAACAAAATAGGAGCAAAGCCAGGGCAACAACTGTCTCAATAAATGGTCTCTTTTCCACGTGATGTGTTGTTTTAATTTTTTTTCCAAACTTTTAGCTATTTGATAAATTTGAACAATCCCATTCGAGCTCTAATAGCGTATAAAAAATAATAAGAGACTTGAATACAACAAACAATAAGCCAAGATGTATTAATTATTCCATATACAACCAACATACAATGCAATGCACATTTTGGTTATTTTTATTTATAAAATTTATTAAATTTATATCATTGTCATATAAATTTAAGATAAATAAATAATATTATATATAAAAGAATAACATAAACACATTAAATAAAAAATTAAATCAAAATACTATTTATGATTTTTTAAATATATATAATATGATAATTTTTTTATAAAAATTAAGATTATGTATTATATATTATTATAATGATATTTTATAATATTTAAATTTATATTGATATAAGTATTAAATATCTAGTCTTAGTCTTGTATTAAATACTTTATAATATTTGAATTAGTATTAATATAATTAGTAAAAATTAGAATTATATATTATTATCATAATAATATTTTATAACATTTAAATTTATATTTTATAATATTTTTTAAGTCATTTTGTACTTTGGCATAGTTTTGATAATTTTTTGCAAAATAACTTATGTCTAAAATTTCAACTAGCTGTTTGGAGTGTCAAAGATCATTTTGTAAAATATTATCAAAATAAGCTAAAGTGTCAAATGACTTCAAAAAATAAGTCATTTTGCCCAGGAAGTCTTATTATGAAGGAAAAATGATAAATATATAGCATTTTCTTAATTTTGTATTTAAAAGGAATTAAGAGGTGAATCCTTGTCCACCATTAATTAATATATATTTACTAGAGTAAATAATGACTAAAATATCTAATGTTTTCAAAATGTTGTACTTTTATACCTAATTTTTTTAACGATAAATATACCATAATATTTTCAAAAAATTGTACTTTTATACCTAATATATTTTTTTGTGGTAAGTATATCCAATATTGTCAACAATTGTACTTTTATATTCATGGTAAAGATAGATTAACACTATATTAAAATATTGGGTATATTTACTGCAAAAAAAAAAGAGTATAAAAGTGCAACGTTGTCATTTAGTACATTTACTAAAAAATTAGATATAAAGTACAATATTTTGAAAAAATTAAATATATATTTACTACAAAAAAAATTAGGTAAAAAAATACAACACTTTGAAAACATTGACTATTTTAAGATATACATTTAGTTTATTTACTTTTCACATATCCACCAAAAAAGATGCAACACCATCTCAAAACCTAGCAAAGACTAAGCATTGTCAAAACGATTGAGTCACTCAATTTTCTCTAAAGGAAACAAAGTAACAATGAGTAACCTCACAAAATAAAAGAGCCACCATACTATTTAAGAAAGTAAATACAAACACTACTGATGGAATGGTCTACAGTACCCACAAAACGGGTATTATTTTCAAAACAAAACACAAATAAAAAGACAGTGAAAACTAAAACAACACAGGAAGGTGGCCAAGAACTCCATAAATAGTGACAATCTTAGCGTAGCACCATTGACCAGAACCAAGATGTCAGACAATGAACAATGAAATCAAGAGTGAGCCCCGACAAAACAACAAGCCTAGCAATGATCTTCGCACTAGAGAGCACACAACCCCCACATTGTGAAGGAGCTCAGTGCCATCAGATGAAGAGACCGAATTAGAACCAAAAGCCGAGCTAGCACCCAAAACTGAAGACCACCGAACCCTAAGATCTAAAGACTCCTCTAACAAAGAAAGCAGAAACCTCTCGACCAACACACCACTAGTGCACTGGCAAGCACCAACAATGCTTTAGCATACATGAGGAAGTCTCTTTCGGGATTTCTCAAGAAAGAGAGTGATAGAGAGCAACTTCTTTAGGGGAAAAAATATAACATTTTTTTTTACAAAGCTAATGTAGACATGTTAAGAGCAGCTCCAACCGGCCTGCAAAACAATAAATATAGTGCTAAAAATATACAAAATCAAATTCAACCCAACTATAAATTTTACATCAAATATGATGTTGTCTACCGTGCCACCTTATATATAGTGTATATAGTGTGATACTATAGATAATGATATAATAATATTGTACTTATAAATAATATAATAATATTATTAAAAAATTGTTTCAAATATATACTATATTTATTAAATAAAATAATAAGAATATACTATATATTATTAGAGAGTATATTTTTAGTGTTACGATTGGACTAGAAAAATATTTTCGTGCTAAAATTACACTGTTTTAGTCTTGTTTCAACACAAATGTGTTTGTAGTTGGAGTTGGCCTAAGTACTTTAATAAATTACTATTTTAAAAAAGAAAATACATTAGAGTAAGAACTTTCATATAGTACACCTTTCTTTAATATATCAGTGTACTGTCATATTCCTACTAGTCTGATAGGAACAACAACCAACTAACCAACTGTCCAGCTACCTAGTTACATGCAAAAAATAGATATATTTTGTTAATGACTTGAACTATTTTTTTTTTATTTTAAATATTTATACCTAATTTTCTCTATTTATATTATATATACATGTTTTAATTATTGATCATATGGGATCTATTTCCTATTCTTAAAATATTACATATCAGTTACAGAAATTAGATAAAAGTAAATTAAAAATAGGGTAGGTAACTATTTTGTACTCTGTGTTTTTGCAAAGTATCATTTTGGCACCCTCTGTTTTTAATAATGCTCATATGATACCATGTATTTTAAAATCGTACATATTTGATACCCTAAACTCAAATTTAATTAATAAAATTTTACCAATTTAATCAAACTACTGTCAATTATGTAAGTTCTAAATTTAAATTTAATTACTTAATTATATATAAATGATGACAGTTTGATCATATTGACAAAATTTTATCTATCAAATTTGAGTCTAGGCTATCAAATATGTATAATTTTAAAATACAGGTACCATATGAGCCTTATTAAAAATAGAGGGTATCAAAATGATACTTTGCAAAAACAAAGAGTATCAAATAAGTAAATTCCCTTAAAAATAAAATAACTTAAATTAACCAAGTTAACTATGTTGATTCATCAAGAGCGAGAAAGATAAACATTAACTCAATTGCTAAGGGGTATTATTGGTGTCCAACACTACAAAAAATTGACATACTATTATTAGTTTAATTCAACATGAGATCTCCTTTATTTGAATTTAATAAGTTTTATACGTGGTATGACTAATGAATGCCCTTGTGGGGGTGATGAGCACCATTCAGTAACAAATAAATATATAATATATAATTGCTTATATTCATTCCAATATTCTTAATTATTTTTAATTGGTACGTTAAAATAAATCCTAATCACTAAATTTTGGTAGGAGTCGATCTCAACCACTCATTTTAATTGGAAAAAATCTATAAATAGAGAAGAGATACTTGATGTAATAATAGAAAGAAAGCATTATTAGCGAGTAGAGCTTTTCTTCTTGTAATAACCATGAACCCTTTAGAATCGGCGGAGTTCAGAAGACAAGGCCATATGATGATCGACTTCATAGCAGATTACTACAAGAACATCGAAACTTACCCAGTTCTAAGCACCGTCCAACCGGGTTATCTCCGAACCCGTTTACCCGAATCCGCTCCAAACAACCCGGAACCCATCGAAACCATCCTCAACGACGTGAATCAACACATAATTCCGGGCTTAACCCATTGGCAGAGTCCGAACCATTTTGCTCTCTTTCCCAGCAGTGCCAGCACTGCCGGGTTCCTTGGTGAAACACTAGCCGCGGCACTCAACGTCGTCGGCCTCAACTGGGTCTCATCTCCCGCCGCTACCGAGCTGGAGACCATAGTCATGGACTGGCTCGGAGAAATGCTCAAACTCCCTAAGTCCTTTCTCTTCTCCGGCACCGGTGGCGGCGTTATGCAAGGGACCACGTGTGAAGCCATTATTTGCACACTCGTGGCGGCGAGAGATCGGAAACTTAGCGCTATCGGACGAGAAAATATTGGAAAGCTTGTTGTTTACGGGTCGGACCAAACCCATAGTGCATTTCAAAAGGCCTCCAGGATCGCTGGGATTCATCCGGAGAACTGCCGGATCGTCGAGACGAATAAAGCTACGTCTTTTTCCATGTCGCCAGAGATTATTCGGCGAATGATAATCACCGACATGGAAGCTGGGTTGGTACCGCTCTTTGTTTGCGCCACGGTGGTGACGACTTCAACTACAGCCGTCGACCCTCTCGGACCGATATCTGACGTGGCGAAGGATTACGACATGTGGGTTCATGTCGACGCTGCTTACGCCGGAAACGCATGCATTTGCCCGGAGTTCCGCCACTTCATCGACGGCGTTGAGGGAGTGAACTCGTTCAGCTTCAACGCGCACAAGTGGCTCTTCACCACACTCGACTGCTGCTGCTTATGGGTCAAAGACCCGAATGCATTGACCAGATCCCTATCGACAAGCCCGGAGTATTTGAAGAACAAAGCCACTGAGTCAAAGAAGGTGGTCGACTATAAGGACTGGCAGATATCCCTGAGCCGGAGGTTCCGATCCCTTAAACTCTGGCTCGTGCTTCGTAGCTACGGCGTCGAGGGACTCCAAGGGTTTATCCGAAGCCATGTCAAAATGGCGAAGCAGTTTGAAGCTCTCTTAGCCTCGGACGACAGATTTGAAGTTGTCGTTCCGAGGAACTTTTCATTGGTCTGTTTCAGAGTTTCTCCGTTCGCCATTACTAAAGTCAAACTCATTAGTAAAAATCATCATCATCATTACGAGATCGGAAACGACGTCGTTGGTAAGAAAGAAGAGTGTTATGTTATCAATGGTAATGCAGATTTAAGGGACACGTGCATAAATGAGGTGAACAAAGAGCTGCTGGAGTCGATAAACGGGTCGGGTCGGGTGTACTTGAGCCACTGCGTTGTGGGTGGAGCGTTTGCGCTCCGGTTGGCAGTCGGGTCAACTTTGACGGAGGAGTCTCACGTTGTTAGGGCTTGGAACGTCGTGAAAGAACATGCAGACTCAGTATTAGCTAATTATATATAGAGTGTTTGTATTTTGCACCTTAAAGGGTCTAATACTAAATAAAGCATCGCCTTATGATTGCTAAGCGATACTTCATCATTTTTATTAAATTTAAATAAGTGAGATCTAATATTAGATTGCACTAATAATAGTATGCCACCTACTTGTGGTGTTGGCCATCAATGGTGTCCCTTAGCAATTCTCTTATATATAACACCATTCGGTGCACCCAAACCACCATTTCACTATTTCATTACTTAAATAATTTATTTTTCTAATTTTTTTATCATTGTGTATATTGTTGTCATTTAAGACATCTTACAAATTTTCAAAGAATTCCGAATAATTTACATTATTGAAAATAAAGTTAAAAAAATAGACACCCGTACAATAATATTTTTTCGATACGGTAAATTATTTGAAATTTCTTAAAAATTTGTAAGATGTCTTAAATGATTACAATGTACACCATCATTAAAAAAAAATTATTTAGGTGTCGAAATATGAGAGAAAAAAAAGTAGATGTTCTCGATTGAAAATGTCATAATGATATTAATGTATTGTATTGTGTATTTCAGTGAGAGTATTATAATTCATATATGTTCATCCATTAATATTGGAATTTCATTCCAAAAAAACAATGAACATATTTGTCTTAAATTGTTATTTAATGAATCTAATGAGATTTAGTCATCCTACATCATTTTCGAACCAAATAAAATAAATATGTGTGCACTCTTAATATTTACTGCCCATTGATGATTATTTTAATATTAATCATTGGATTACAATCAATTGTCTATATTTCTAGTTTTTAATTAATATTTCTAAAAGTATATTTTGATTTTTTCAAATTTTTGGAAGACTTACTTGATGACATGTAGGTCACATAATTATTAAATTAAAGAATTTAAAAAAAATCTTATCAAAGCATTATATAGAAAATTTGCATTATACATGTAACTCATCACTTTTGCTTTTGCTTGTGACTGGGTTAAAAAGTAAATATCACAAAAAGAAAATGGGAAGGTTCTTGTTCAAAATCACAAAAAAGCAATCATATTAAACCATCATTTAATAATTGGAAATTACTATTATTGCAATATTAATCATGTTGGTACGTTAATATAAAATATATATATTATAATTGAGTTGTTAGAACAATTGAGAGACAAAACACATGTATGCTAGCTCATTATTTGTTGTCAAACCAAACTTTTATCGTTTTGAATTAAAAAAGAAAATGCGTAAGGATTTTGTATTATTATTTTTTTCGCAACTTGGAGTTCATATATAAAATAAATATTTTGATTATATCAAAAAGTTTGTTAGAACTGGTTCGTCAGTTGTCTTGATAAGTTGCTTTTCCTGTTTTACACTACAAGAAATTTGACATACAATGACTCCCTACAATGTCTTACACCATTGGTGTAAGACATTAAAACTTATCAGGGGTTTTAAATGTCTAATGGTGTAAGACATTGAAAGTTTTTATTAATGACTACAATTGGAAGACATTAAAAATGGTGGAAGACGTTGGAAATAGGTTGAGAAGTGGCCAGGGGGACATCTAATGTCTCCCACTGGGAGACGTGGGACACGTGGCACGTCTCCCACTGGGAGACATTGAATGTATAGAGGGGTACATCCAACGTCTCCCACTGGGAGACGTGGGACACGTGGCACGTCTCCCAATGGGAGACGTTGGATGTACCCCTCTATACATTCAATGTCTCCCAGTGGGAGACGTGCCACGTGTCCCACGTCTCCCAGTGGGAGACGTTGGATGTCCCCCTGGCCATTTAATGAATTTTGGGTCTTCTTCTTCCTCATAACACCAAACAGAGAGAGCACACCAAACAGAGAGCACGAAAGGGGTTGCGATTTTAGGGTTTTCAAGGTTAGTTTTTTTTAATTTTTATGAATTTTAGTTAATTATTTTGATAAAAAATCATAGGTTTAGCATTAGGATGAGTAATATACATGATTTTGTGTTAATTTTACATTTTTATGCATTTTTTTCTATACATTGTTAGATTTATTTGTTTTTCCATGGAGGTTTTTTTTATAGATTTAAGATTTCATAGTTTTTTTTTAATTTAACCTATCACATTGTATATATTTCATTATAATATATATGTTCATGATTTTTTTTTATTTTTATCATTATTTATTTCGAAATTTAGATATATTTTTGTATGTATATTTAAACTTTTTTTTTTTAAATTCTAACTATTTTGTTATATATATAGTTATTATGTTAAAATAAATTTATTAAATCATTTTTAAAATATAAATATATGCAAAAATTTATGTTTTTGTTGATTATTGAGATTTTAGGTTATGAAATTTTTTATTGATTTTTTGTTTAGGTTATAATTAGTGGCTCATTGGAGTTTTTTTTTATTTGTTTACCAATCAATTACTTATTAGGAATTTAGTGATATTTGTTTAGTAATGTTTAACATATTAATTAATTTAATTTCGTAGGTTGTGATTTTGGTGGTGAGATTTTAGAGAGTACTTTGCATCAAAACTTCTATATCTATCAATCACACATTTGAGGTAATTAAGTTTCTAAAATTATAATAATAAGTTATATATTGCTAGATATTTAGTGATATTTTATTTATTATTTATTAATTTATTTATATTGGTTTGTGAATTTAATAGCGAATTCGATTACTACTTGAAGTAATTTTGCTAGCTTTTGAATTATTAATTGCAAGAGGTAAATATATATTCTCTTACTTCTACTTTATATATTATTAAACAAATGTTAGAAGAGTTTGAATATCTTAAATATTCATCCATAGTGAAGTAGGTTCTGAGATTAAAATTGTGTGCTGCGGTGATAACGGAAGGTTGAGAACTTGTGTGTATTAGTGAAGTAGGTTCTGAGAAATTTGACTGTGTGCTGCGGAGCTATAAGGAAGAAACTTATTGTATGTTGTTTGAATTGTTTGTTTTGCTATTCACATGTAGATGGTTAGGTCACTATTATAGGGGAAATGCTGCCCGATTTTATCTAGGATAATAAACAATTAATTTTATATATGCATTCTATAAGGAAGAAACTTATTGTATGTTGTTTGAATTGTTTGTTTTGTTATTCACATGCAGATGGTTAGGTCACTATTATAGGGGAAATGCTGCCCGATATTATTTAGGATAATAAACGATTAGTTGAGAACGGGCATTACTTGATTGAACATGCAAGTCCCAGGCATTACTTGAGAACGGTATTATTAATTAAAATTTACAAATTATTTTTGAAACTATAAATGTAATCAAATAATTAATTAATATATTTTACTTTATATTTCTTGCAGCTAACAAGCACATCATATACAGAGGCACAAATTGATGAGTTGCGACAAGAATGGGCGACATATATGTTGCCGATAATCCAAAGTTACCGACCTCGTTGATAGGTTTTTTTTTAATTTTTTAACTCTTTCTTCATACACAATGCAATATTTGTTCATTTTGAATATTTCTAACAAATATTGTATTTCTTGTATATATCTAACAAATATATTTTTTTATTTCAATTTAAATTAATATTATTTCAATTTAATTAATTATTAAATTAATTTCAATTTAGATTAAAATAATTTCAATTTAAATTAAAATAATTTCAATTTAAATTAATATTATTTCAATTTAAATTAATATTATTTCAATTTAATTAATTATTAAATCAAATTAAAATAATATTAATTATAAATTTATTTAATTTATTTTTTTTAAATGTGGGAGACTTTCAATGTCTCCCATTGGGAGAGGTGGGAGACTTCCCACGTCTCCCAATGGGAGAGGTGGAAAGTCAAATGTTGACTTTCCACCTCTCCCATTGGGAGACGTGGGAAATGACTCACCTCTCCCAATGGGAGACGTGGGATGTCTCCTAGGGACTTCCCACGTCTCCCATTGGGAGAGGTGAGTCACTTCCCACGTCTCCCAATGGGAGAGGTGGAAAGTCAACGTTTGACTTTCCACCTCTCCCAGTGGGAGACGTGGGAAGTGAGGCACGTCTCCCAATGGGAGACGTGGGATATATACCTACAATGACCCTAGCAACAACGTCTCACTAAGTGGGAGACATTGTAGACTTCCAATGTCTCCCAATTAAAGTCATAAAACCTCTATTTTGTTGTAGTGTTAACAAGTTGAGATCCTCAAAAATTCAAGGGAGATTCTCCATTGTGCAACTTCAAGTTGGGTCCATCCTTCATGTACATGAACATCATCATCCCGAGTACCTTCTATATGCAAACCGTCCACATCGACTTCCACTTCATGTTTAGACGATGCATTTTCAGTATTTTTTTCTTCATTTTGCACATAATGTTCGTAACTAGTCATTGCTCAAAGCCAAATTTTCTTGTAGATTTAGAATGTGTATAAAGGATAGATGGACTGTATTTATGTCAAAAGTCAATCCAAATAAAAAGAAGATAATATATTTGGAAAAAAGATAATTATAATAAAAATTTATTAATAATTAACTCAATTACAATTGTGCAACATGTTTTATTTTCCATATATAATTAATAATTTTAATATTAATGTGTACGTATATTTATTATTTTAAAATTTTAATTAATGAAAAATTATAATTTTATTGGTTTCTTCAATACACTTAAGTAGTTAATGAAATATTATAATGCTATTTGTTTCCAAAAATAAAAATAGTAATTGATATATTTAATAGTCTGTAATATACATAAAAATAATTTATTCCTTAGCATCCGTATATAAATATAATATTTATTAAAATATCTTTTCGTTATTTTGAGTTTTTATTAAAAAAATCAATATATTTTTAATAATAAGTTTTTCTATAATAAAATACACATAAATGTTCATTTGAAATAAACTATCACTTAATTTTTTTAACAAAACAATATAAATTATATAAAAAAAATGTCACATATTTATATTTATAGAAACTATTCCGACAGTCAAAAATAAATATTCTTGGGATCCAAATCCTCTGTCCCCATCTCAGTCCGATGAGTTGAAACATGACAACTTATTTATGAAATAGTTACACTAAAGTGGCTCCAAGAATAAAACAATAGCTAAATAGAATATACTAAAAATCACCCCAAAATAAAATAATAATTAAACAAATGGAAAATACTATTTTGGTTTATGTGTTATTTTTAATACACAATTAATCGTGTATTTTATTAAATAATAATTCAAATAACATATTTTACAAAATAAATTCAAATAGTATTATATACTCAGTTTTAGTAAAAATATTTTTAACTAAAAAATCAATTTTTTGATCGTTGGCGATACGATGGGTTCAGAGAAGTAGATAAGGTAGTCAAGATGCTGAGAAATAAATATTATATTTAAAAATATTTTGACTAAAATTGGGTCTATGGTATTATTTTGATATATTTTGTAAAAAATACAAGATCTAAGTTATCATTTAACAAAACATCAAGACTCATCGAGTATTAAGGAAAAACACAAGGGTCAAACTGATATTTTCCTCTAAACAAAACATACCCAAATTTTGCATTATAAAAATGCAAAATGAAAAAAAAATCAAAACCATTTATGAAACAATTAAGGAAATCCATACCCTTAAATAAATTAAAACAAACTATCCTATTAATAATATAAAAAGTGAAAGCTATATGTAGTGTAATTTTAAAAAAAAAAACATGTAATTTTTGTAATAATTTTCATTTAACCCCCTTAAATTTTGTCTTTTTATTTTATTTTTCATTTGCTCCTTCCCCCAATCATCGGGTCTGGATTTGTCCCTGAGTAATCATTAAAGACGGGATTGGTCGACACCCTGAGCAACAAGCTTTGCAAGTCTGCCGATCATTTCTGCAGTTCTACGTGGATCGGTAGACTACTCTGACCAGGATACACAACATTTTTCTTATGTTAAAATATCACAAGAGATTCTCGAGATGTGTATTATATTCCGAGATGTGTATTATTTTCCAAAATTAAATCAGGAATTTAAGTGCTAGTAATATAAAAATATAAAAATTTGGTACTTAGTAGCAATTGTCTTTTCGGGTTACTGAAATTAAATCAGGTATTCAAGTGAACAAAATTGTTTACCTATAACAAACAAACAAAAAATGTAACTCCCACATATTTAAAAAAAAAAATTAAAACAATCTACTACCCAAAATATACCAACTCTAAAAATAACAAAAACTTTTACATAACTAAAAAAACCATAAAAATCTAACTTTTTAAAAATAAAAATAAAAAAACATAAAAATCTAACCTTGGGCTTTGGAAAATCAACATAGTCAACCTTTTCTAAATCAGAGGGCACCATTGAAGTCACTTTAATTTTAGTAGGTCATTTTTTTGTATCGAAGAGTAATGGTATGTGCACCTAAAATATGCACATAAATATTACACACAGTGACGTGTCAGTTTAGCCTGATCAATCACATGTATTAAAATTGAGACCAACTATTTTAAAAATAAGTGTCACGTCACTGTGTGCATATTTTGAGTGTATATATCATTACTTTCTATCGAATGTACACACACGTCTTCTTCATCATCACCGAAGTGTTGATCTTTAGGAATGGGGATAACTTTTTGCTCTTCTATTTTCTCTTTGATTTGCAATTGAGAAGATGCAGAGTTCAAATTTCATATGGAATAATGAGAATCAATATAAGTGAATTTACTTCCTAATATATATTTAATATATCATAATTGAAGGAAGAATAGGTGCAGACTTGTATAAACCTTGTATAGATTTTAATTGATTTAAAACTTAAAAAAGAAATTTAAATTTTAAATTAATAATGTTTAAAAAAACTATAAAAGGTATATTTAAATATATATAGGTATATTTTAAAATTGGGTTATAATATTTACCATTTATTGTAAATAAATAACATGGTATTAAAATTGTATATAAAAAATAGGAAATTTCTATGGTAGGGGCTTTAAAAAGAACCTTATCGGTGTGACTCTTTTGTGTGCGCGATTTTTTTATGATCGTGTATATTGTAGTTATTTAGAGAATTAGGCAAATTTTCATAAAATTCTAAATAATTTACAGTGTCGAAAACTAGTTTAAAAACAGCTTGTTGCACGCATGACTAATTTTTTTATGTGCGTGGAAAATATAATGTTTGAACCTAATTTTCAGCACTATAAATTATTCGGATTTTTCTGAAAATTTGCAGGATGCTCTAAATAACTACATTATACACGATTATAAAAAAATCGTACCGAAAATTATTCACGGTTAGAAAATACATACAGTAGAATCCCCTAAAAAATATTTTGTAATAAGTTATGTAAATTTTGTTTTCTTGAAATGTCCAATGAAGAATCATATCATTCTGTGGTGTGTGGTCAAAACTACTCAAGAGGTGTCCACTCTTCCCTTTATTATCTCTGTTCTCCTCTTCTCACTAGTCACCTAACTACTACACCAAAGAACATGTAAGTTGTGATCATAACTATTTGTGCAATCTCTTTATAGATTTTTTTTGGTTATTTTCTTTCTTATTTTCATGTTTGGATGAGTAGGGAAAATGGATTGAAGCCAATGGACTCTGAGCAACTCAGAGAGTGTGGACATAAGATGGTAGATTTCATTGCTGACTACTACAAATCCATTGAGAATTTCCCAGTTCTCAGCCAAGTTCAGGTCGTTATTCTCTCTCAATCTCTTGCTGAACTATTGAATAGCAAACTGTTCTTATTACTATCTTTATGGCAGCCTGGGTATTTACATGAACTGTTACCGGATTCTGCTCCTGCTCACCCTGATTCTTTGCAACAAGTTTTTGATGGTGAAGATCTCCATCTGGGTTTTCAAATTTTAGCTTTTTTTCTTGTTTTTTGTTATCTAAAACATGGCAGAAGCATATGGTCAAGAACAATTTTATTCTGACATTGCAGACATACAGACTAAAATATTACCTGGGGTAACTCATTGGCAGAGCCCTAATTTTTTTGCATACTACCCTTCCAATAGCAGCATTGCTGGATTTATTGGGGAGATGCACAGTGGTGGTCTCAACATTGTGGGTTTTAGTTGGATTACTTCTCCTGCAGCCACAGAACTCGAATCAATTGTTCTTGACTGGCTTGCAAAAATGTTGAAACTTCCTCAGGAGTTTCTTTCAGCAGGTAAGACTGAAAGAATTAGTTTGTTTGGATTGATCAACATTTGGAACTTGTTTATGGTTTATCTTCTAAGGAAGTGTGATTAGTTCATGAAATTTTGATTGGAATTTTTTTTATACAGGACAAGGTGGTGGAGTCATTCAGGGCACAGCAAGTGAACCTGTTCTCGTTGTACTATTGGCTGCTCGCGATAAGTTTTTGGGGAAGTTTGGTAAAAATTCTTTTGGGAAACTTGTTGTTTATGTTTCTGATCAGACTCATTCATCTTTGCAAAAGGCCTGTCAGGTATCTTCATATTGCACTTTCTATCTGAATGTCATGTGTTTTAAGAATTCCAATGTCCTAGTTAAGCATATTGCTACATGTTTTTCGCATGTGGAAATTCATTAAGCAGGGCAGAATGATCATGTTTATTCGGGATTTCTTAAAAATTTGTGTCTATTTTCCTTGAACATGTTTGGTGTGGGTGTTTGTTTAATCTATGTAGCACTCTTTCAAGGTTGAAATTTTTAAGTCAGAAGTTTTGAGAGGTGATAGTGCCTGTTTAAATCAAATATGCTTATGGTTTAAATACAGATTAGGGGTATTCATCCAGAGAATTGCAGGATGCTAAGAACAGACTCTTCAACTAATTACGCCATATCTCTCAATGTGCTAACCGAAGCGATTTCAAGCGATGTTGCCAATGGTTTAATTCCCTTTTTCTTATGTGCAACGGTAGGAAATGAGAACTCTTTTATACTAGCTGTATTCATCTATAGTTTTTTCTCTGCTTAAGTTACTAGGTAGCCTTTATATGAGAACTTTCTCAATTTCAAACTTGTTATTGCTCAAATCAATCTTCCAAGAAAAATATATTACTTCTGATCAAAGTGGTTGAAATGTTTCAAATAGACTTTATTGCACTACTAGTTTACTTCATAACACACACCAATCCAGTTTATCCTTTGTTGATGAAAGAAGCTTTTTCATTTGTCCCTACAGGTTGGTACCACTTCATCCACCGCAGTTGATCCTTTGACAGATTTGGGAAGAATTGATAAGGTAAATGAAGCCTTGTAAAATACCAAATATTTATGTCTACAAAATCTTATAGTGGCATGTGACCTTTTTCAAGGTTATGGAATTTGGCTCCATGTGGATGCTGCATACACTGGAAGTGCTTGCATATGTCCAGAATACCGCCACTACATCGACGGTGTTGAAGAAGCATACTCGTTTAACATGAATGCACACAAATGGCTTCTAACAAACTTTGATTGTTCAGCACTCTGGATTAAGGTATGCAAAAAGATATCATGGCTGCCACATAATTATGGCCACTAATGAACTTGGAAAATTCTCACTTCTCCAAGTTTTTTAAACCTCTCTTTTTACTAATAGCTTTAGTAAGTTTGATTTGATCAAACATTGATTCAAACTGACTTGGTTTAATCTCTTCATAACAGGATAGAAATGCATTGATTTGGGCCTTGTCTACAAATCCTGAATTTCTGAAAAACAAGGTAGCCCTTTTGTAAAGCACATTATGACAATAGTGCTGAGAGATTCAATATGAGAATGATGAACCAACTTTCTCTTTTCATAATGAAACTGACATTTAGGCTTCTCAAGCAAACTTGGTTGTGGATTACAAGGATTGGCAAATACCACTTGGACGTCGGTTTAGGTGTGGCTTTCAAAGTTCTGAATCACTCATATATAGATTTAATAGTGCATTTTTCCAAACTTTGTGTTTTGATGAACAATTATATATTTCTAATAGGTCACTTAAACTATGGATGGTACTACGCCTTTATGGTTTAGAGAACTTACAGTGCTACATAAGAAACCACATCAACTTGGCTAAACACTTTGAAGACCTTGTTGGTCAAGACCCAAGATTTGAGGTAATTCATCGAGTAATAGCTATTACCTTCATGTCAGAGATGTGCATGGAGACAACTAGTACATACATGTTCTATTTTTCTCATAGTCACTTCTACAATAGTTTCTTTTTATCATTTCTGACACACTAGACACCTTGTCTAAACACCATTTTGCAAAAAAAAAATATCAAATAAAGGCTATTCTGCATTTTTTTGTGTTATGTTGGCATGGCAGATGGTCACTCCTAGAATATTTTCTCTGGTTTGTTTTCGCCTTCTGCCGAGCTCCAAGGATGAAGGTTTGGCCAACAAAGTGAACCAGGAGCTGTTGAATGCTGTGAACTCATCTGGAAAGCTTTCATTTCTCACACAGTAATGAGCTCACTTAGTCACTATAGTACTGATCAGTTCATATATTCTGATAGTGAAATTAGTAATGATATCATTATATATGTATGTGTAAATGCAGGTGTTATCAGGCAAATATGTGCTATGCTTTGCAATAGGAGCTCCATTGACTGAAGAGAGACATGTCAATTCAGCTTGGAATGTTGTGCAAGAGAAAGCTTCTAAACTATTAACAGCTTAAAAACTTTGTAAGATGAGTCTTTCAAGTCCAACATTTATAAATGAAATGTCTTTTTTAAAATGTCTTTTTTTTATGTAAATTTTTTAAGAGTAATGATATGTAGACCCAAAATATGCATCAAAACATTATATTCAGTGACGGGACACTATTTTTTAAACAGTGGGTCTCAATTTTAATAAATACGATTGATTAGACTAAACTGTCACGTCACTGTGTCATTACTCATTTTTTTAAATAGCATTTTTCAACAATCGCAATACTTTAATGTGCAAATATTGAATGACATAGTATTAGTGAAGCTAAATTATGTTCAAAGGCAATTATCCATTTATTTCTATAAATTTATTTTTAAGTTAAATATATTTGAAATAATATTATTTTTTACTCAAATTATAAGTTTATAAATGTGACTCCTAAAATTTCAATTTGGATACATTTAGATATCTACTCTAATTTAGGCTAAAGTTTAAATATGTATGTTGTCTTTCTTTATTTTGTGTGGATTTTAGGAATTTTTTATTTATTTATATATTTATTTATTTTTGGGTCCCACCTCAAAAATCTATATTTAAAATGGGAAATTCTGGCGTCCCTCACAGGACTAAGTCCTTTATGTGGGGCTCAGAAATTTTCCAAGTGTCAAATGTACATTGGTATTAAAATGTTGACTTTTGAGTATTTTGACTTGGTATAACCGGTTATACAACCGGTTGTGTTTTTTTAGTTGGCACTGTTTAAATAAGTGGGGGTAAAAGCGTAATTTTAGGTCCAATAAATAGTACAGTTGAGGGTTCTATAGTAAATATAGGTAAGGGTTGTGACTTATTTATGATTGTGGACACGTAACTATTTGACTGGTACTAAGTAACTATTATAATTGACTTAGACAAATGTATAATAAAATAACGTAACAAAAACTAAAGTTGTTATATTTTTTTTATGCTATATAAAAAATGAATATAATGTGGTGGCAAATTTTTAATATAAATAATAATTTTTTTAAAATGTATTAATTATTGAATGACACACCGCATTACCATTTAGTAGTTAATTTTTGCATGGGCTTTTTATTTTGCATGAATATTGGGCATATTGGTATATGTATTAGCCACGTAAGAAGTTTTCCCTGAATAAGTCAACACTCTTCATTTTGGCCCCTTGGCAACAATGGCAAAACATTTTCTTCTTTATCTCGTCAATGTCCGTTCGGAGATTGAACAACATGCTGAAAGCCACTTTCTGGAATGTACTCCTGCTCATGTAAATCTCAGGGTCCGATATCTCTGAGTCTGAAGAGGAGGAAGGGACCATTTTTGCATTTGACTTTTCCCGTCCAGCACGAACAGAACTCCCAGGGATGGGGTTTTTCCGGGGTCATCCTTTGTTATAGCAAACAAAAAAACAGAAATGTCAGTTTGTGAAAAAAAAAGTTTACCCAATGTGCATTGACTACCCTCTTCTCTTTTTAAAAAAAAGGTGTTCTTTAGCAAGAGGAAGGGCAACTGCTACATAAAGTCTTTACCTCGCTTACGCCGTGGTTGGGTGGTGGAAGGATGCCCTTGGAGTTCGCCACCTTCCACACTCTGTGGCTATACGCCCTCTTCCACTGGGCTTGCATCACTTTTGATGGTCATTTTCCTGGGACGACCGACCCGTTGGAGGGAACGAGGCCTGTGAGAGTCCTCGATCTTTTCGGCCGTCATTGCGGGGGAGCGGGTGGCCAAGGCTTTGTATCTCATTTTCTTTGGAGTGGGAACTCAAAGTAAAGTCCAGGGAGAAAGAATTCATGAGTACATTTTCAAGTTTATTAAGTAATGTGAACCCTTGTTCTTCAAACAGAGAAACTGAACAGTCTTTATCAGAGTTAGGGAGGAGAATAACCTTGTTCGATTAGTCGGGGGAGGGAAACAAACTGATTCAGTTTTCATAAGTTTTTTTGAAAAAAAAAATGCAGTTAACATGAAGAAAAACGGTAGCCGGTTAATGGGTACACATATGGGGTATTTAAGTATTTTTGCACACCCAAAGCCTTCAGATTAAATCCAGCCGTTGAACACAAAAAGTGCACACATCCAACGACTCACATTTAGTGAAGGACTAAGTCCTCCCAATGGAACTGAGGGACTTTAGAAGTGCCCATTTAAAATTGGTAACAACTTTTATTGGACTGTCTAAAAGCAAAAGATGTTTTGCAAAAAAAAAAGTGCTAACCTATCTACAAGTAAAAACACTCAGCACGTTTTTGCAAATTAATATTTTAAAATATGCATGTTTATACTAATTATTCTAAAAATAAAAATTATTTGCACCAATTTCATGAAAAAATAAAGGGTACCTAAACATTTTAAATGATAAAACTAAACATGTTTTCTTTTGTTGAATAGACATGTTTTTTTTTTTAAAAAAGAATTCAATTTATAGATTAATAATTTTCATCGGCTAGATAAGAAATACAACGTTCAACAACATCATAAGATAAATGATCATAATTATCGAGTAAACTAAGTTTTGTCAAAGAATGAACCACTTTATTTGCCTCGGGAGGAACAAAGTGACATGTTTTGATTTGGAATTTTATTTTATTAAATCTTATAAAGTTCAATTATAATATACTTAAGTACTTGTTTAATCTAAAATAAATAGAATAATAATATTTCCACTAAAATTATCATTGATGAAAACATTATAACAATCAACAAAAATAAACTAGTATGTCCAACTAAAAGATTGGATGACATAAAATGTTGAGCTAAAGTCTTGTCCTTTGACATGGTTTGCTAGTGGTCGTTTTTTTCTTCCTTTGGTTATTCTGATCGTGGTTACAAGTGTTAACATGGCGTCATCAAGTTCGAATATGGATTCCTTGGAGGCGAGATGGGACGAGTTGCAGATAGATGATGAAAACGAAAGGGGATTGGCTTTTGATGGAACAGTGGATAATGAAGAGAATATTGATACGAGGTGGTGTTTGGTGGGAAAGATACTGTATGAACGCTCAACAGATTATGACTCCTTCAGGAATGTCATGGCGTCTCTCTGGCGCCCCGTCAAAGGAATGTTCGTAAAGGAACTTGAGCCTAACAAATATCTATTCCAGTTTTTTCACGAACTGGACGTCAAAAGGGTCATGGCAGGGTCGCCATGGACTTTCAATAGGACCCCTTTGATTTTGGAAAGGCTGAGTTTAGGAGGAAATCCCCGTACGGTGACGCTGAACATGCTGGAGATTTGGGTGCAAGTTTACGATCTTAAGCCAGGTTTTATGTCGGACCGAATACTTAAGGCCTGTGGGACTTACATGGGGCAGTTTGTGGAATCATGCCCAAAATACTATACAGGTATTTGGCGAGAATACCTTAGAGTTCGGGTGAGGATTAATGTTGAGCTCCCGTTGAAGCGCCGAATGAAGATCTTCGCTTCAAAGACCAACTATTTCTGGGCCACTTTTAAATATGAACGTCTCCCCACGTTCTGTTTTATTTGTGGCATTTTGGGACATTCTGAGAATTTTTGCCATAAGATGTTTGATGAAGATGATGAGAACATGGCCAGACCATATGGTTTGTTTATGCGTGCCCCTGAGCGCAGGAATCACAAACATATCGGAGCCAGATGGCTGCGGGACAATATGGCAAGACCCCTAGAACAGTCGCCGGTGGTGAATAATCCAGTCAGAAACGAACATCAAGGTGGTGCGGCGAGAGGAGCAGGGGCTGAGATGGTGTCGCGTGATTTGAGGAGGGATGGAGGAAATCGTGGTCTGACTATGGAAAGGGATACGATAATAATGGGAGGAGATCGTGGATTGAATTCTGGAAAGGGTATGGGTTTAATGAGAGGAGATCGTGGTTATGAGGTGGTTGGGGATATGCACGTACTTAATGAATTTAATGCTGGAGATAGAGAAAATCGAGGTGTAATTGGGGATCTGGATCCGTTGACCACGGGATACCAGTTTGTCGATCCCAAGCGTCACAGGACCACTGAGCTGGAGGATATGGGCCACGATAATAACATTTCATTGGGCCAGGGAGTTTCGGGTCAGAAAAGCCGAGTGAATCAAGTGGATATAGGCCTGAAGGAGCTGTTTACTGGGGGCCTTACAGAGGAATTACCACTGGGCCGTGATAATGATATGCAAAGGGATTATAATATGGCAGAAAGTTCAGATGTGGGCCTCACTGATGCTCACAATTTGGGCCTTGTTATTTCAGTATCTGACCGGGAAGATGACGGTGTACATGCAAAGGTTCAAGAAAAGAATCTGACTGCTGAAATATCTCCAAAAAACGTTCATGGGGCGGGCTCCACCAGCTGGACCCGCCGAGCATTATGAGTATTATCTGCTGGAATTGCCAGGGGCTTGGGAACCCGCGGGTAATTCAATTCCTAAAAGACATGATTGGTCAAAAGCAGCCCAAAGTTGTGTTTCTTTGCGAAACGTTGTGTAAAAGGGAGAAAGTGGAAGCATTTAAAAGAGCTATTGGTTTTGAGGGGTGTTTTGTGGTGGATTGTATTGGGCATAGTGGCGGTGTGGCAATGTTATGGAAGCTTCAGGATGAGGCCTCATTGATTAGTTTTGATAATAATCTTGTTGACATGGAGGTTCAGTTAGGAGGGCATCCCAAATTTCGTTTAACAGGTTTTTATGGGGAACCAAGTCGCAATTTAAGAAGAACCACTTGGGAGAAGATTCGTCACTTGGCTAGCACATCTACCCTACCGTGGTGCTTAATGGGGGACCTGAATAACGTCCTTTCTAATCGAGATAAGAGAGGGGGGCGCCCCTATCCTTCTTGGTTAATTAATGGTTTTCAGGAGGTGGTAGAGGATTGTAATCTGGTGGACATGGGCCTGGTTGGTCACCAATTTACCTGGGAGAGAGGGCGTGGGACAGATAATTGGGTCGAGGTCAGGTTGGACAGAGCGTTGGTCACTCATGGTTGGCTCTCTTTATTTGACAAGGCCCGTTTGCATAATCTAGGGGTCTCGGCGTCGGATCATAGTCCGCTATGGTTGGATTTGGGTGTTAGGAGGAGCACTCCTTATACGTACCATTTTAGATATGAGAATGCTTGGGCCCGGGATCCATATTGTCGACAGATAGTGCAAGATTCTTGGGGAACTCCTCACGCGAACTCGCTTCTTCAGAAGATTAAATGCTGCAGTACTTCGCTGGCAGAATGGGGGCGAGACATTACAGGTCGGTTTAAGCATAGGATATCTCGTTGCAAAGCTATCCTAAAATACACTCGAGGGCGAAGCGATCCTAGCTCAGTTCACACACACAAAGATACCCAAGAGATGCTTTTCGAAGTGCTTTCCCAACAGGAAATTTACTGGCGTCAAAGGTCTAAGCAATTGTGGCTTAGAGCGGGAGACTTGAACACCAAATACTTTCATGCGGCGGCTAATACCAGGAAAAGGAGAAATCAGATTATAGCCTTGAAGGATGAGGACGGCATCCTTCGTGATTGGGATAATGGGTTGGGCTCGGTTATGCTAGATTATTTTAGGAGGCTCTTCTCAGCCTCTCAGACGAATTGGAGTGTTGTCATAGAGTGTATACCGAGATCTATCTCTGAGGAGATCAATAGCGAACTTGTGGCCATCGTGGAGGATGAAGAAGTTAAGCAAGCTCTATTCCAGATGCACCCAGACAAGGCGCCAGGTCCAGATGGATTCTCACCAGGTTTCTATCAAAGGTTCTGGGACATTGTTGGTGCCGATATTGTTCGCATGGTCCAGGATTTCTTCACAAATGGTGTGCTTCCAGATTATCTGTCTGAAACTAACATAGTGTTAACCGAAGAAGACTTCGCCAGAGTCTATGGGGGATTTAAGACCCATTGCGCTATGTAACGTGGCATACAAGGTTATCTCAAAAGTTATGGCAAACAGACTAAAGAAGGTACTTGATTTGGTCATTTCAGAAACTCAGAGTGCTTTTGTTCCTGGGAGACTCATCACTGACAATATTATGGTTGCTTTTGAGGTAATGCACTATTTGAAAAGAAAGAGTTCGGGAAGGGATGGGTTCATGGCTATAAAGTTAGATATGAGCAAGGCCTATGATAGAATTGAATGGAGTTTTCTTGAAGCAATGATGAGACAAATGGGTTTTGGGGAACGCTGGATATCTTTGGTTATGCAATGTGTCCGAAATGTCTCATACAAAATTACTATTGCAGGTCACCATTTGGAGCCGTTTGGCCCGTCAAGAGGTTTGAGGCAAGGGGACCCATTATCCCCTTATCTTTTTATTCTTTGTGCAGAAGGTTTTTCGGCGTTAATCTCGAAATTTGTCCATGAAGGGAGGCTCACTGGTTGCAGTGTTGCGAGAGGTGCTCCCGTGATATCTCATATGATTTTCGCGGACGATAGTTATTTGTTCTGCAAAGCAACTAGGGAGGAAGCGTTTCAGATCAGAGAACTACTTCATTGCTATGAGCAGGCTTCGGGACAACAGATTAACCGTTCTAAATCCTCAGTATTTTTTAGCACAAACACCCAAAGGGAGATGCGAGACACGGTTTGCTCCACTCTTGATATTCCAGAAGCTGGGTCATCTAGCCTTTATTTGGGCTTGCCGAACACCTTGGGGAGAAATAAATCTATTCTGCTTGGGTACATCAAGGATAAAATGAGGAAGAAAATCCAACAATGGGAGGGTCGTTTTCTGTCTAAGGCAGGCAAGGAAATTTTACTAAAAACTGTGGCGCAGTCCTTACCATCCTACGCTATGAATGTTTTCCTGCTTCCTCTTAACATCTGTAATGATATGGAGAAACTTATGGCAAAGTACTGGTGGCACTCCTCTGCGAGTAAAGGCAGGGGTGTTCATTGGAAAAAATGGGAGAAGTTGACTATGCATAAGGTTCAGGGAGGTATGGGCTTTAGAGATTTACATGATTTTAACTTATCAATGCTATGTAAACAGGGGTGGAGGTTAATGAGCAATCCAAGTTCGCTGGTGGCCCGTGTGTTTAAAGCACGGTATTATAGAAATGGAAATTTCTTGGATGCCAGTCTGGGCTCAAATCCAAGCTTCATATGGCGAAGTATCATGGAGACGCAACTCATTATTAAATCGGGGATTAGATGCCGTGTGGGTAATGGGTGTAACATCAACATATGTTCTGACCCATGGTTGCCCGACAACAACAATCCATGGATTACTACATCCCACCCATCGTTACAGTCGGCAAAGGTTACATCTTTGATGCATGTTGATTCTCTCACCTGGGATACAGATTTGGTGACCGACCTATTCAATGAGAGAGATGCAGGCTGTATTCTCAGCATTCCACTTAGTCCCAATCGTCTTCTTGATAGCTGGTTTTGGTCTTTTGAGGCATCGGGGCGCTTCACAGTCAAGAGTTGCTATAGGGCTATGCAGAAGCTCAAACATGGGGAGGCGTCTGAGTTAGAAAAGGAGTTCTGGAGTAGTCTGTGGAAGGTTCGTGTCCCTCCAAAAGTAAAGGACCTCATGTGGAGAGCTTTATCAGGTTGCCTACCCACAAATGTCCAACTCCGTACGCGTCATATCCCCATTGACATGGTTTTCCCTTTGTGCCAAGAAGAAAGTGAATCGGTTACCCACTGTCTTGCTGGGTGCCGACTTGTCTGGCCTGTTTGGGTGAGAATGGGTTTCAGCTTAAATTCCCCTAGGTCAGAAACCTTCTCGACTTGGGTTAGGAGCAGCTTATTCGGCCTGGATGTTGATCAAAAATGTAAGTTCTTCATGCTTTGTTGGGCAATATGGAGAAGGCAGAATGACTGGGTTTGGAGGAGGAAAAATGGGTCAACTCAAGGGATTCTCTATCTTGCTGAATCTACTCTCCAAAGTTGGTCCCAAGCTCAAGATAAGGAACTCGCCCCTCTGCCTTCGTTCCTCTCAAGCGAAGATGACCTTTTGTCTTGGATGAAGCCTCCTATGGGAACGCTAAAGATCAATATAGATGCGGCAATTTTCCCAAACAATCACACATATAGCTGCGCCGGTTTAGCCAGGGATCACGAAGGGAATTTTGTCGAGGCTTTCTCCTGCTGTCGAGCTGGAGTTGTCACGCCTGAGCTAGCTGAAGCTTTCGGGATCCGTGAGGTTTTGAGCTGGGTGAAGAGGAAACAATGGGTGAACATAGTGATTGAAACTGATAGTCTCCTGGCTGTGCAAGCTTTGAGGAGCAATATTTCTATGGAATCCTATTTTGGGTGCCTCATTGATGAATGTAAACTTCTCTGGAAGGAGTTGGCTTCTGCTTCTATTTACTTTGTAAAACGCTCTGCCAATGGAGCAGCTCATGCTATTGCACGGGCTTCTTCTACAGTGGTTGATCGTGTCTTATTCATAGAGGATCTACCCTCTAATGTATTGGATGTACTATTTCAAGAAAGTTATTAATAAAGTCCAATACTTTATCTCAAAAAAAAAGTACTTGTTTAATCTAATTTTTTTAAATGATTTTTATGCCTCCCTCAACTAAATTTAAAGCCTCATCAACCAATGATCACACATCAATTGGAGTATAGTCAAGAGACCTTTGATCATCTCCAATGCAAAATGCAAAAATAGTGCTAAATTTAGCACAAAAATTTAATAATTGATATATTTGGTACAACTTTTATGATTATGCTCTAATGCATATAGATATAAAAGTGATGTAAAATAATATACATTTAATGTCAATAATAAATAATGACAAAAAATTAAATAAAAAAAAGATAATTTAATGTCGATAATATATAGGATAACCAAAAATAATAATTAATGACAAAAATAGTAAATAAAAAAGTAAACATTTATTACTGATTTGGATCCTGTTATATTTTTATCCAAATTTGGATATACTTAAATGTGTCAAATTTGGTATAGCTTTTAGCACATCATTAGAGAAGTTTTAATTTAAAATGTGCTATATTTTAGCAATGCATCATAGATTTGCATATCCATTGGAGATGCTCTTATGTATAAGTACACCGAAGGCTCTTATCCTTGTGGGTCTTGATGGTAAAGTTTTCCATGCTCTAGATGTTGTGTTCTCCGATGACACCGTCGCTTGGACTTCTTTGTCTGTCTAAATTTTTGTTGATGTCTTTACTGGGCTGGCGGTGGTTGTTGTTGATGACCAGTGATAGTGGTGGTTGCTTTGGGTTTTGTTTGTTATGTTGGAAAAATAATTATTTTTAACAATATTTTATGAGATAAATAAGCTATAAAAAATATATGAAATGTAAACTCTTCTTTCTTCTCCTTTAATACTATAAAGGATATGGGAGTTACACATTGTGTACAAATCACTCTGTTATTTCCCTTTAATAATATAAAAAGAGAATTTCACCTCTTTTTCTCACACCATTTGAATTAGCTCAATCTTATTTTCCAATTTCTAGCAAGTTATGTACTTATATGCAAATTTATTGAATCATATAAAAGTGTTTTATCAAATTTTTTAAAATAGTCCAAATCCTTCACTCGAAGTCCTTACTACTGCAATGAACAAAGTAGTGCCCATATTACTAGGGTGTTCAGTTTTTGAGACACCATCAAACTCATTTATTTCTTCATCATCCCCTCCATTAGCTATATTATCATCAACTCTAAAATTCACATTAATTATATATTTTGTCGTATTTCCTCTTCATCATCGTCAACATTACCAGCATCTGTTCCAGTTGTACGATCTCGACCATATTTTTCTACTAGCTTGTAGTAATAAGGAAATGATTTTCCATATAATCCACTTGCATCTTTACGTTTTTGTGTATTCACAAAACAATGTAATCACATGTTCTCATAAATAACAGACATTAATATATATATGATTATATATAAATTTAGGTCAAATTATATTGTATTTACCTTCACCCAGTCATCAAATGTATTTTTTTTTTCACATAATAGCATCATATGCTCATTGTCCCAACCAAAACCACTTAAAGACAACAATTCAGTCAAGCAATAATAGTTTCCCTTCAAAGTTTTAATACGAGATTCAATATGAGGTGAGACCTTCAATCCAGAACGCTGTAATTTTGTTTCTAACATAATCTCTATTTGTTGCAAATATCCATTTATAAATCCACAATCAGCCCGCCATGTAGGATTTTGGCTTAACTCCAGAAGACAGCCGATCAAAGCATTGTCTTCCATTTGAGTCCAATAATATTTATTTTGACCTCTTCCTCTTTCACCTACATTAAAGTTAGAACCCATCATCCCATACATTCATATAAAACTTATCATGACTATAAAAACAAAACTGAGAAGAATTAAGTACTCATAAATCAATACAAATCAAATTAAACTCAAACAACTTGGACAAAATTTCAATAGTAAACAACTTAAACTTGAAGAAATATATCATCCTCTCCTCTTCATTCATTCATCCAAGTAAAGTTCATTCTTAAACTGTCCTTCCATCTAAGACTCAATCTTTCCAACCAAACACAGCCTTAGCCTTCACTTGCCTTTGAAATTTTAAGTATATTAAGAGTCAGTTTGCAAACTAACCATAATGAAAACTTTTATTAGCAAAATGATTTTTGAAATATTTTTATTAGCAAAATGACCACCTTTTAAACTTAACTTAATAATTAATTTAATAAATATAATTAACATTAAATTAATTTTTCTTTATCATTTAAAGAAAAAAAAAGGGAGTAAACCCTAGGGAAAAAGACCGTGACCTCTCTTGAAGGTCTTCCTCTCCACATTTTCTAAAGTTTTCTTCATCTTCATTGAGTTCTTCTCTTCATCTCCATTACAATACTCAAGTCTTTCTTCTTCAATGATATTCATATTCACATTTGATTTAAGAAAATCAAGAAACCATTAAAGAAGAAGTGAAAATTCTATCCAAGAATTGTTAAGGTTAGTAATTGACTATAATCTCATGTTTAACGATTGAGTATTTGTTATTTACAATTATATAACAACATGAAGCATAAATTTAGGTTTTTCTAAGAAAAAAATAAAAATCTGGTGTGAAAATAACCTCAGTTCGAGGTTGAAGACGACCTGTAATATGCGACCATATGCGACCAAAAGCGACCCTTTGGTCGCACATGGTCGCTTAGTGTAAATGGAAAACTATACTATGCGACCATGTGCGACCATGTAGGTCGCACATGGTCGCTTAGTGTAAATGGAAAACTATACTATGCGACCATGTGCGACCATGTAGGTCGCACATGGTCGCTTAGTGTAAATGGAAAACTATATTATGCGACCATGTAGGTCGCACATGGTCGCTCAATGTAATCGAAAAACTATACTAAACAACCATATGCGACCTTAGTGTAATTTTCAGATTCACACATGTGGTATTCTTATTTTACACTTGTTAATTTGAATATTTAACTTTATGACAGGTATGGATCACATCTTTATATGCATGGACTATAATGGTGAGTGGAAGATTACAAGTAATCGTATTTGGGAATGGTTTGGTACTGGTTGCAACAAGGGATTTGTGGTTGACCGGAGTATCAAGTTTCATCAACTAGTGAATAAAGTCTATGAAAAAGTAGGTGTTGATCGAAATTTATATGAAATTGAAATAACTCATAAGGTGGCTGGTGAAACATTCAACAAGATGGCACCAAGTAAGATTTGTGGTGATTCTGATGTAGAGGATCTGTTGAAGGAGTTGTACAAAGCTAAAGAAGTGATTCCTTTGTATGTGTGCGTCAAAAAGAATAATGATAAAGGAAAGATGAAGCTTGTCAATGATGGTGATGGTAATGGATTCACTGGTGATGATGTTGAATTTCGTTGTGATGATGGTGTTTTTGATAATGGAAGCTTTTACGATAACTATTTTGGGTGTCATGTAATAGATCAATTTCCAAATGATCCAAGCTATGTCCCAAGTGAAGATATAGCGCAGAGTGGTGAAGACATCATTGGTTCCAATCCCACACCAGATGATATAGTACATGAGGGAGGTAACAATGTACTCGAGGAATGTGAGAAAGTAGTTCAAGAAAATAATGATGTAATTGGGAATGACAATATAGTCGGGGGAGGCCAGATTATCCCTTATCAACATTTTGATACGTTTATGGGAAATTTTGCACAATTTAATAGAGAAGCAAGTCAAAATAGTGGCAGACATGATGGATCTGATTTAAAAGTGGGTCAACACTTTGAGAGTAAGGATGATTTGAGTTATTATCTTAGCATCATCGCCATTAATGGGAGATTTGAAATGCGAACAACCAAATCAACCAAGTCTGTAAAGGAGGTTCGTTGTATTAGTGAAGATTGCTCATGGAGAGTCCGTGCTACAAAGATGAAAGATTCACATTTCTTTGTCATTCGACAATACTATAGTCTTCACAGTTGCTCATTAATGAACCGAAATGCCAATCATAGACAAGCATCCAGTCGTGTTATTGGTTCTCGTGTACAGGGACACTTTAAGAATAGTAAAGACCCACTCAACCCAAGAAGCCTCGCAGGATTCATGCGTGAGGAAATGAAAGTTCAAGTCAGTTATTGGAAAGCTTGGAAAGGAAAACAGTGGGCTCAAAATTTGATTAGAGGAACGGCCAAAGAAAATTTTGCCTTGCTCCCTTCGTATTGTCACATGTTGAAGCGGGCAAATCCAGGTACAGTTACCCACATTGAACTTGATTCAGAAAATAAGTTCAAGTACTTTTTTATGGCTTTAGGTGTGGCCATAAGAGGGTTCACTTACATGAGGAAAGTAATTGGTATTGATGCGGCTTGGATCAAAACTAAGCATAAGGGTGTGTTATTAGTAGCAACTACACAAGATAGTGAATATCATACTTACCCCATTGCATGGGGTTTGGTTGACAGTGAGAATAACGCTTCATGGACATGGTTCTTAGAGAAGTTGAAGGAGTTGATACCTGATAGCTCAGACTTATGTTTTATTTCTGATAGACATCAAAGTATCAAACATGCAGTTCGTCATGTTTATGTTATGGCTTCTCATGGGGCATGCTATTGGCATGTAAAACAGAATATAAAACACCGTTTCAAAAGTGCTGCAGGGACTAAATTGTATAAGAAAGCTGCAATAGCGTACCGTATCGAAGAGTTTAATAAACACTTCGACCAACTTCGCAAAATATATCCACGTGTCGCTAAGTATCTTGAGAATGATGTCAAGTTCAGAAAGTGGTCTAGAGCACATTTTGGTGGTAATCGATATGAAGTCATGACCACTAACATAGTTGAGTCAGTGAACAATTTGATGCGAAAGGCAAGAGAGTACCCTATTATTGCTATGACTGATTTTATCATAAGCACGATGGGACAATGGTTCCTTGAACGTCGACGGGAAGCATATGCAGTGACAACTCCATTGACACCGAGGAGGGAAGAAATATTACGTAAAAGATGGGATGAAGTCGGTTCATTGATAACTCTCCAGTTAAACGAGAATGAGTACAATGTGATGTGTGGAGAACTTAATTCAATAGTAAATTTAAGGTCAAAGAGTTGCACGTGCAAAGTTTTCGATATTGATAACCTTCCATGTATCCATGCAATAGCAGCAGCAGGAAAGGCACAACCCCAAAATACTGGGGAACTCATATATTCTATGTGTTCAAAATACTACACGTCAGAATATTGGCTATTAGCATATGCTGAAACTATTTATCCTGTTCCTCCAAACTCACAATGGACCGACATTCCTGAAGATGTTATTGCAGTACAAGTGATAGCACCTCCTGAAGACAAGACTAAAGGAAGACCAAAAATCAATCGCATACCTTCCCAAGGTGAAGTCCCGAAGAAAAAATATAATTGTGGAGCATGTGGACAATCAGGACATAATTCAAAAAAATGTCCTAGTCGACAAGTGCCATCAGATGTTAGAAGCACAACTCATGTGTGATTTATTATTATTTAGTTATCTAAATACTATATTTAATGTTTCTTGTATTTGATCTATGCAAACTTGATTCAGATCTATCTGTCAAATTTATGCTAATTAAAGTGCTTAATGTGGATCTTGAGAAAGCTTGTGCGACCTTAGTGTATTTCAAAGTGTATCATAATATTGGTTTATACGACCTGTGCGACCATGTGCGACCATGGTATATTTCAGAGTATATCCTAATATTGGTCTATGTGACCATGTACGACCCTATGCGACCATAGTTGATTAATTAATTTTTTGATAATTAATTACAATATATAAGTGATGACATCATTTCTATACATTATATAAGTTTGATTAACAATTTAATTACATTATCTAAGTGTGTCAATATATAATTAGATTATGTGACCATGTGCGATCCTGTGCGACCATATTATATAATTGTTTGTAATCATCTAAGTACATTATGTAAGTGAGTCAATCATTTAATTACAATATATAATTAGATTATATAAGTGCTTTCACCATTAAAGCACATTATATAAGTCTTTGTAACTATTTAATTACATCATTGAATTACAATATAAAAGTATAAGACCATTTAATTACTATGTTATAAGTGATTTTATCTATGAATTTCATTTAATTAGTGCAAATTCAAGGTCTTCTTTAAAATGGTGGAAAAACCCCAAAAGATCATGATGGTCGCTTAGTGCAAATTCAATGTCTTTTGTGGTCGCTTAGTGCAAATTCAAGGTCTTCTGAACTCCAAAAGACCATAATGGTCGCTTAGTGAAAATTCAAGGTCTTTTATGGTCGCATAGTGCAAATTCAATGTCTTTTGAACTCTAAAAGACCATGATGGTCACTTAGTGAAAATTCAAAGTCTTTTATGGTCGCATAGTGTAAATTTAAGGTCTTTTATGATTGCTAAGTGCAAATTCAAGGTCTTCTTTAAAATTGGTGGAAGAACCCCAAAAGACCATGATGGTCGCTTAGTGAAAATTCAAGGTCTTATATGGTCGCTTAGTGAAAATTCAAGGTCTTTTATGGTCGCATAGTGCAAATTCAATGTCTTTTGAACTCCAAAAGACCATGATGGTCGCTTAGTGAAAATTCAAGGTCTTTTATGGTCGCATAGTGAAAATTCAATGTCTTTTGAACTCCAAAAGACCATAATGGTCGCTTAGTGAAAATTCAAGGTCTTTTATGGTCGCATAGTGCAAATTCAATGTTTTTTGAACTCCAAAAAACCATGATGGTCGCTTAGTGCAAATTCAAGGTCTTTTATGGTCGCATAGTGCAAATTCAATGTCTTTTGAACTCCAAAAGACCATAATGGTCGCTTAGTGAAAATTCAAGGTCTTTTATGGTCGCATAGTGAAAATTCAATGTCTTTTGAACTCCAAAAGACCATGATGGTCGCTTAGTGAAATTCAAGGTCTTTTATGGTCGCATAGTGTAAATTTAAGGTCTTTTATGATTTCTAAGTGCAAATTCAAGGTCTTCTTTAAAATTGGTGGAAGAACCCCAAAAGACCATGATGGTCGCTTAGTGAAAATTCAAGGTCTTTTATGGTCGCATAGTGAAAATTCAATGTCTTTTGAACTCCAAAAGACCATAATGGTCGCTTAGTGAAAATTCAAGGTCTTTTATGGTCGCATAGTGCAAATTCAATGTTTTTTGAACTCCAAAAAACCATGATGGTCGCTTAGTGCAAATTCAAGGTCTTTTATGGTCGCATAGTGCAAATTCAATGTCTTTTGAACTCCAAAAGACCATAATGGTCGCTTAGTGAAAATTCAAGGTCTTTTATGGTCGCATAGTGAAAATTCAATGTCTTTTGAACTCCAAAAGACCATGATGGTCGCTTAGTGAAATTCAAGGTCTTTTATGGTCGCATAGTGTAAATTTAAGGTCTTTTATGATTTCTAAGTGCAAATTCAAGGTCTTCTTTAAAATTGGTGGAAGAACCCCAAAAGACCATGATGGTCGCTTAGTGAAAATTCAAGGTCTTTTATGGTCGCATAGTGAAAATTCAATGTCTTTTGAACTCCAAAAGACCATAATGGTCGCTTAGTGAAAATTCAAGGTCTTTTATGGTCGCATAGTGCAAATTCAATGTTTTTTGAACTCCAAAAAACCATGATGGTCGCTTAGTGCAAATTCAAGGTCTTTTATGGTCGCATAGTGCAAATTCAATGTCTTTTGAACTCCAAAAGACCATAATGGTCGCTTAGTGAAAATTCAAGGTCTTTTATGGTCGCATAGTGAAAATTCAATGTCTTTTGAACTCCAAAAGACCATGATGGTCGCTTAGTGAAATTCAAGGTCTTTTATGGTCGCATAGTGTAAATTTAAGGTCTTTTATGATTTCTAAGTGCAAATTCAAGGTCTTCTTTAAAATTGGTGGAAGAACCCCAAAAGACCATGATGGTCGCTTAGTGAAAATTCAAGGTCTTTTATGGTCGCATAGTGAAAATTCAATGTCTTTTGAACTCCAAAAGACCATAATGGTCGCTTAGTGAAAATTCAAGGTCTTTTATGGTCGCATAGTGCAAATTCAATGTTTTTTGAACTCCAAAAAACCATGATGGTCGCTTAGTGCAAATTCAAGGTCTTTTATGGTCGCATAGTGCAAATTCAATGTCTTTTGAACTCCAAAAGACCATAATGGTCGCTTAGTGAAAATTCAAGGTCTTTTATGGTCGCATAGTGAAAATTCAATGTCTTTTGAACTCCAAAAGACCATGATGGTCGCTTAGTGAAATTCAAGGTCTTTTATGGTCGCATAGTGTAAATTTAAGGTCTTTTATGATTGCTAAGTGCAAATTCAAGGTCTTCTTTAAAATTGGTGGAAGAACCCCAAAAGACTATGATGGTCGCTTAGTGCAAATTCAAGATCTTTTATGGTCGCATAGTGTAAATTTAAGGTCTTTTAGGGCCGCTAAGTGCAAATTCAAGGTCTTATTTAAAATTGGTGGAAGAACCCCAAAAGGCCATGATGGTCGCTTAGTGCAAATTCAAGGTCTTTTGAACTCCAAAAGACCATGATGGTCGCTTAGTGCAAATTTAAGGTCTTTTAGGGCCGCTAAGTGCAAATTCAAGGTCTTCTTTAAAATTGGTGGAAGAACCCCAAAAGGCCATGATGGTCGCTTAGTGCAAATTCAAGGTCTTTTGAACTCCAAAAGACCATGATGGTCGCTTAGTGCAAATTTAAGGTCTTTTAGGGCCGCTAAGTGCAAATTCAAGGTCTTCTTTAAAATTGGTGGAAGAACCCCAAAAGGCCATGATGGTCGCTTAGTGCAAATTCAAGGTCTTTTGAACTCCAAAAGACCATGATGGTCGCTTAGTGCAAATTCAAGGTCTTTTATGGTCGCATAGTGCAAATTCAAGGCCTTCTTTAAAATTGGTGGAAGAACCCCAAAAGACCATGATGGTCGCTTAGTGCAAATTTAAGGTCTTTTATGATTGCAAAAGACCATGATGGTCGCTTAGTGCAAATTCAAGGTCTTTTATGGTTGCATAGTGCAAATTCAAGGTCTTTTTGGGTCGCATAGTGCAAATTCAGAACCCAAAAGACCATGATGGCCGTATATACTATATTAAGGTCTTTTAAAGTCATTTTTCCCACAAAAAGTATACAAAAATTAGAAACTATGTATATCTAGCTAGCTAAGGATCCGCACTACCCACATATAATTGAACTGCATATGCCTGTCTGAATGTATCTATGTTGTTGTCGTTGAGCACCAATGTAGCTGACTTGTCACACTTATCGGCAATGTGCATTTCCATTGTCTTAAGCATGAATATACCACAATCTCCGCTATAAAGATAAATTTAACTACGTTAGTACCAAATTTGTAAGTATGGATTTAAAAAAGAATATATAAAATAAAACTTACGTTCTCTTGTTAAGAGGAACAGTATCTGCAGGGGCTACTTTTATATTCATGTGACGATTGCACTGATGACGTAAGTTTTCAAAATGACCACTGCCTTGAAGTAAAAAAGGAAAATATTCTGCAAGTGGTTGCACAGATTTTTTCATGGCCTCTATAGAGATCCAGTGACTTGGAATCGAGTCATAAATCCATATCGTCCAGTTACAGATGTCAATTACCACTAACATCCAGTGTTGTTCACCGTCATTCCAAGGCACATAGAAGTAATTGACGTCCGACCAAACTCTTGCCCTAACTGGTCTGATTCCATCAACAAACAACATTAGCTCTGGAGTTTTTTTACATACATTACTATTTTCCTGTCGAGACGCGTGGTATAGTGCACGCACATGTTGTCCAAACTCATCAGTCAATATGCATATATCTTTTGGAAAGATATTATGAAATTTATCCATTCTTTTTCTAAATAAATAGGTAATTTCATCGACATGCTGCCAAAAAAACATTTATTAATTATTAATTATGATGGGAATATAATTAGTATTATATAATTATTATGATATATTTGAATGATAAAGCTTACCTCACTATCAATATATCGTTGCTTTGCCAACAATATCTCAAAAAATCTTCTGTCATGTGACATCTGGCCACAACGAATATAACTTGTACCACCTGTATCGCCATTGTACCACCTAAAGAATGCTTGCACATCATCTTCAATAGGTTGCCTAAAAGGGTCGAAAATAGGAGGTTCTAACTTAGAGTATCGATGTTTCCTCGGCCACGGTGTAAATGGTGATTTCAAGCTTGGGGCTCGTTTTCTTAACCTCAACGGTCGACCATCTCGAACGATTTGTTCTACCTCGTCACCAGGCTCTTCATTAGTAATTCCTTCATAAATAATGGATGGCGGTGTCTCATAGGAATTTGCAGACATATGAGATTGTGTGGTGACTTCGTTTTCTGCAGATTGTGTAGGAAAACCAGATGCTGTATTCTCAACCATCTTCTCTCCTACAGGCGTGGAGGCTTGGCCACCCTCCATGTTCCTTTCTCCTATAGGTGTTACAAATCCATCTCCAAAAAAGTGTGCATAAGATGGTGAATCCTACAACCATGAAGTTACAAGGCATATTATTATAAATAAAAATATAGATGACAATAAAAATAGCTATATTAAAGTTATTGCAAATAAAATTTACTTGTTGGTTATCTTTTGTAGTCTTTTCTCCTCCAGCTCCAGAAAGTTGTGCAGCTATAGGTCGAAAGATGTCAATCAAAATATCAAATCTTTCTAATAGTGTCTCATGCCTCACTCTATTCAAGTAAGCATGGTCGGCGATGGTTGTCATTATTGCGTCGTGCCTTTCTTTATTTACACGTTCAATCTCCTCATATCTTGCATTGTGCAACTTTTCTTGGTCGGCTATCAAACGCTTCACTGAGTCCAATAACTCACTACGAGCATCATAAGAAGAAGGAGGCTGTGAAGATGGATGCAAGTATGATATTTGACGAATTGGACTGATTTGGGAAGGCTCCATATTCGAAGATGGAGGCTCCACACCCGAAGATGGAGGCTCCAAACCCGAAGATGGAGGCTCCACATGTGGCGCAGAACACTGTGGATCACGTAGAATGACATCACCCACTAAAAATGAAGAAATCTGATCAATTACGTCATCTTCATTGTCCTCGTAGCAACCAAGCCTTTCATAAAAAAGTTCTGCCTTCTCCTTTGAAGTTGGAGCTAATGTAGGTCGCACAAAAAACTAATACACAAAGAAAATAAACTAACATATAATTTTGTTCAGAATGATGAAGAATCTAACATTGACTCTGATGAATCTAACTTAGATGAGTAACTTTAGATTTTGCAACTGTATTAGTAGTAATGACACGGGGTATACAAGGAAGCTCTGTCGTTAATACAGTTCTGGGCATCTACAATAATAATTTGCCAAATGAATAAAAATAATAAGAATATAAATATAAAAACTATAACATGAATTACAAATTTAACTAAACAACCCAAATTTATTAACTAAGTGACTTTATGCGACCAAAAATTTAACTAAAAGACCTTGTGCGACCATGTGCGACCCACATGGTCGCATAGGGTCGCACAGTATATTCCATATATTTTGCAAATCATGTGCGACCATGTGGGTCGCATATGTGCGACCCTATGCGACTATGTGCGACCCTATGCAACTATATAGTGCGACTATGTGCGACCCTATGCGACCCACATGGTCGCACATGATTTGCAAAATACATGGAATATACTGTGCGACTCTGTGCGACCCTATGCGACCATGTGCGACCCACATGGTCGCACATGGTCGCATAGGGTCGCACAGAGTCGCACAGTATATTCCATGTATTTTGTAAATCATGTGCGACCATGTGGGTCGCATAGGGTCGCACATAGTCGCACTATATAGTTGCATAGGGTCGCACATAGTCGCATAGGGTCGCACATAGTCGCACATTTCACAGTTTCATTTTTTTTTAATTTTCAAGTATTGAATAATGAAAATTTCGAAATGCAAAGTGTAAAATTGATTGTTGCATTTTATCTATTTTTTTCTTTCATTTCTATATAATAAAGATAACATTCAAACACTAATTTTCATGTAGAAAAAAAATAAAAAATCATAATACTTACTTGTTCACATTCGTTTGATGGTGTGGGAATTGTAGTTAATACATCATTGGTTGATTCCATTACAATTGTGGAAGAATAATTATTGCAAATAAGAGAATGAAGAACAAAATCCCAAAAATATTAATGGAGAATGAAGAAGAATGAAAAGAAGATAAGAAGAAGAAGAAGGGGGGATTGGTCGTTGATGAAGAAGACAAGAAGAAGAAGAAGGAAAAGAGAAAGATATTTGTGGCTGGTCTTTTTGGTCTTAACAGAGGAAGAAAGAAATGGAGTGGAGAGCTAGTCTTCTTGGTCTTAACTATGGAAGAAAGCAAAGGGAGAGGTTGAAGAAGGGTATCGTGACAGAGAAAGACTTGGGCTGGTCTTTGGTCTTTTTGGTCTTAACAATGGAAGAAAGTAAATGATGAGGAGAAGAGAACATGTACTATATCGTGGGGAAGGGATTTTAGGGTTTTCTGTTAATTTGAATTTTTTAAATTAATTAAGTGCCATTTCATTAAATTTTAATAAATTAAATAAATTAAAAATAAAAATAAAATGAAATGTTATTTTGCAAATATCGGTTTGTTAGATGGTTATTTTGACAAATTTCCCGTATATTAACTCTAGCAACACAACCTCCGGCCAGCCGGCCGAAGAGCAACTCTAGCAACAATGGAAGAAGAAGAAGGCTCCTTAAGCCCCAACAATGGCGCAAATCCTTCTGATGCCTCAGAACAAGCCCATCAAAAGAAACATGCCGCGATGCTCGAGCGCCTCGCCAATCGTCAGCACACTCGCAGCTCGCTCAGCCGCAGATCGGGAGAGTCCGATGACTCCTCTGCCTCTCCTGCTTTCGAGTCCACTTCCTCCTTCCTTTCTCACTTCATCGATTCCAAACGCTCTATCGAGACCCAAATCGCCCAATCCCGACTCACCCCGACGCCCGAGTCGACTCAGCTCAAACCCCACCTCGACGCCATCTCTGCCTCCATCTCCGGTCTGGAAAAGCTCGTCGCTGAGAACTCATACTTTTTGCCTTCTTACGAAGTTCGATCATTGCTCAAAGCCATCTCGGATTTGAAACAGAGCCTCGACAGTTTGAGCTCTGATCTAGTTCCCAAAAAGAAATTCTCTTTCAAGAACAAAGCTCCGAAGAAAGACCACTCCGGCCTTGATTCAAACAGAGAGAAAGAGGCTGAAATTGTCAAACCAGAGAAAATGGGCTACGCGGTTCCGGATTTGCCTGGGTTTCGAAACAAGACGGGCGAGGTTTTGGTGATGAAATTCAATGGTTCCGAGATTGGAGAGTTTACAATTTCGGACCTTGATTCTTGCGAGGAGAGACTAATTGGCTGTGTTAGAGCATTGTTTGTTCACAGGCTTCGGAATTGTCTAGTCTACGGAGGTCCTGTGATGAATTCAATTCTGTTCGAGCAAGTTGAGGGGTGTGTTTTCGTAATGGCGTCTCATCAGATTCGAATTCATCATGCCAAGGCCACTGATTTTTATCTTAGAGTCAGGAGCAGGCCCATAATCGAGGACAGTAGTGGTGTGAGGTTTGCGCCATACTGTTTGGGCTATGATGGGATTCATAAAGATCTTCAGGAGGCCAGCCTTGCTGAAGAGACTAGGAATTGGGCCAATGTTGATGATTTTCGGTGGTTAAGAGCTGTACAATCTCCGAATTGGTCGATTTTGCCAGAGAATGAAAGAATTGGTTTCGTTAACTTTTCAAATTCGAATTTGGATACCAGAGCCGAAGAAATTTCTTAGATTGTTCAAGTTTTCAAAATTGAATTGATCCACAATGTGTTTCTCATGAGTGCTTCATTGAGTTATGAGAGTTCAGGTAACATTCCTTGCTGTATTTAATGGATACCATTATTCATTATTTAGATAAATGGTTTTTTTTTTCTTTTTCTATTAGTATTTGGTTGATTATTGCAAATGAGAATGCTTTCAAACTTTATTATTATATTTGCAATACAAGTTAAACGACTGTTCTTGCTCGCTTTAGATTTTTCTTGACTTTAGATATGAACCCCCTTTAAGCTGTAGTTATATATATATATATATATATATATGATTGATTACATTACAACTAGACAAATACGGTTAATATATAAGAACCCATGATGCCAGGTACAAGTCAAAATTTCATTCTTTACTATGAAGGACCCTTTTTGTGTCACAATCTAAGTTATTGTAGCTTTGTTTTCCTCTAGTCTGGTAAGTGTTGGGTAAGTTTGGTTGGGAGTAATAAAAATAATAAAATAAAGTATCATAGATTTTTCTTTGAATTTAGCAATGCATCATAGATTTGCATATCCATTGTAGATGCTCTTATGTTTAGGGACATCAGAGGCTCTTATCTTTGTGGGTCTCGATGGTAAAGTTTTCCATGCTCTAGATGTTGTGTTCTTCGGTGTCACCTTTGCTTGGACTTCTTCATCTGTCTCAATTTTTGTTGATGTCTTTTCTGGGCTGGTGGTGGTGTTGTTGTTGTTGACGAGTGGTAGTGGTGGTGGCTTTGGGTTTTGTTTGTTATGTTGGAAAAATAATTGATTTTTACATCATTTTATGAGGTAAATAAGCTATAAAAAAATATATGAAATGTGCAATATGAGAGAATCTACATTGGAAAGAAACTCTTCTTTGTTCTCCTTTAATTCGAATCACTTTGTTATTTCCATTTAATAATATAAAAAGAGAATTTCACCTCTTTTTCTCACACCATTTGAAAATGAATACAATTTTGAAATATTATAAATATATAATTTAAATATTTTAAGGTGTAAATATAACTCTTTTTTTTCCAATATTTAATATCTATTAAAAATAAAATTATATATAAAGGAATATTGGCAGCGAAACTCCTCAAACTTTTGCGAGAATTTTTATCTATCGCGCTTACAAAAATTTAGGTAATTTCATCACAAATATCCTTATTATATAATTAAAAATATTTTGACTTCAATAAAATATATTTATATTGGCGAGTGATTACATTCTCGCAAATTAAAAAACTTAACAACAACCTTAAATAATAAATCACTATGTAAAATAATTTTGGATAGATATTTTATTTTAGATTAAACTTTTAAGGTAACATAAATTACATATTTAAATTTTTTTAGATAATTATTAAAATAGAATGTCAAGGTTTTTTTTAATATCAGGTGCAGTTTAGAACTAAAACTTTTCTTAACTTAGGACCATTTATAAGAAAAATATATTTATATTTTTTTTTTTTGTGATTATATAGGAGATATTTTTCTAATATTTTAGAGAGATTTTACTAGTTGACATACTTTTCGTATTCTTACCTTAATATTAGTTTTTTTGAGGAACATATATGCACCCAAACATAATAAAGTGACATTATTTTTTGAAATAGTGGGTCTTATTAATATGTTATCTTATTATGAAAGCACAATTACTTTAATATTAGTTGACCCTAACTTATATATAAAACTACCATTAATGTAAATTGTAATGTTGGCCATTCCCAATTCTCATGCTTTTCAATTTTCAAATACAGCCGATAAAGAAGCCACTGAATCTGCACCTCTGTGCTCTCTCACTCACTCACTCCCATCTTCTTAGAACAGTCCAATATTTCAACAGACCACTGCTTTCTTCGTCCAAATTCCCAACACAACCATTCATTTTAAGAGTCAAATCAAAATATGTAAGTTATACAAAAAAAAACTTATAATCCATTGATGTAATTCAATATACAATGGTGATCTTAGTGATTAATATGATTTGGTTTTCATGTTTGGATGAGTAGGGAGAGTGGATTGAAGCCAATGGACTCTGAACAACTCAGAGAGTGTGGACATAAGATGGTAGATTTCATTGCTGACTACTACAAATCCATTGAGGATTTCCCAGTTCTTAGCCAAGTTCAGGTTTTTATTCTCTCTCACTCATTGAAACGATTTACTAGAAATGTTTTTAGGTTGATAGTGAACTGTTGTGCTTACATTTATTTTTTTGGCAGCCTGGGTATTTACATAAACTTTTACCGGATTCTGCTCCTACTCGCCCTGATTCTTTGGAACATATTTTTAATGGTGAAGTTCTTCAACTGGGTCATACCAAGTTTATGCTTTTGTTTCTTTCTTTTTTTTTTTAAAAAAAAAGAGAGGTATTTTCATTTTGTCTTTATTAATTTAATATTACTGTTCCTTTGGTTTTTTTTTTTTTTTTTCTCTAAAATATGGCAGAAACATATGTCAAGAATAAGTCTTTTTCTGAAATTGCAGATATACAGGCTAAGATTTTACCTGGGGTAACTCATTGGCAGAGCCCAAATTATTTTGCATCCTTCTAATAGCAGCATTGCTGGATTTATGGGAGAGATGCTCAGTGCTGGTCTTAACATTGTGGGGTTTAGTTGGGTTACTTCTCCTGCAGCCACAGAACTTGAAACAATTGTTCTTGATTGGCTTGGAAAATTGTTGAAACTTCCTCAGGAGTTTCTTTCTGCAGGTATGTTTAGCTTTAGATTGATCAAAGTTTGAAACTTCTTTATGGTTGAGTTTAGTCCTTGTTAGACAGACAGTAAGACGAAAGGTTTAGGCAGTAGGATTTCAGTCGCAAAACCAATTGCTGATGAATAGAGCAATGCATATTCTTATAAACTGTTGAATGTGAATGAGTTGATCGAACTTTTTTATTGGAATTTTTAATGCAGGACAAGGTGGTGGAGTCATTCAGGGAACAGCAAGTGAAGCTGTTCTAGTTGTATTATTGGCTGCTCGCGATAAGTTTTTGGAAAAGTTTGGTAAAAATGCTCTTGGGAAACTTGTTGTTTATGCTTCTGATCAAACACATTCATCTTTGCAAAAGGCTTGTCAGGTATCATCACATTTCAATACAATGCTTTCTATCTGAACTCCATTCTTTCTGAAATTCAAGTTTCTGAAATACAATGCCATCAACTTATGGCAGATAGGGGGTATTCATCCAGAGAATTGTAGGCTGCTAAGAACTGATTCTTCTACTAATTATGCCTTATCTCCCAATGTACTTAGTGAAGCAATTTCAAGTGATGTTGCCAATGGTTTCATTCCCTTTTTCTTGTGTGCAACGGTACAAAATGCAAACTCTACATGGTAGCTGTATTTATCTGTAATTTTTACTAGTTAGCAAACTCTTCATTCCCTTTTTTTCTGTCACCAAATAATACATAATTTCAATTGCATTACCTAATTTGTATTTGTTGTTATCAAAAGGGCATACCATACTGGTAAACCACATTACTGACTAGCTACTGATGAGTTAGGATACCTTTACTTGAATCCTATTTCATGTTTTTTTTCTTTTTCTTTTTTTCAATGTAATATGCAACTACAACTTCTATTGACGAAAGAGGGTTTTCATTGGTCCCCACAGGTTGGTACCACTTCATCTACAGCTGTGGACCCTTTGTCAGATTTTGGAAAGATTGCTAAGGTAAATAAAATCATTTGTTCAACTGTTATGTTCTCTATATTCTTTTTAAAGTTCCTTAAGTGCATTCTTGATCTATTCACTTGGTTTGGTTCATAGAATTCTCACATTAACAAAAAGCCTTTGGTTTACATACTTAAAAACCAAACAAATTTCTAATGATTAGTACTATAAGAAGCAACTGTTGTCACCAAATTTTTCAATAAATGGCATTCCAAAGGAGACTTCTATTAAGGAGCTAGTTGGCATTCTTTAATTGAGAAGTTCAGATAATTAGAATAAAGAAAACTAAATGTTTACACAGTCTTACAGTAGTTGAAATGTGGCCATTTTAGAGCCACGGAATGTGGTTCTGCATATGCTGGAAGTGCTTGTATATGTCCAGAATACCGCCACTACATTGACGGTGTTGAAGAAGCTGACTCATTTAACATGAATGCACATAAATGGCTTCTGACAAACTTTGATTGTTCTTCACTCTGGATCAAGGTATGTGAGTACCATTAATGCACAAAAATGGCTTCTAACAGTATCGAGTTTGATTTTCCATGCATTCTCTTACATGTTACTTATTAATCCATTATGACTGACTGGTTTAAATTCTTCACAACAGGATAGAAATGCTTTGATTCAGGCCCTATCTACAAATCCTGAATAACTGAAAAACAAGGTATATCTTTTTGTGTACATGTCTATAATGCTGAGAGATTCAACATGGAAATCAAACAACTTACTTTCATAATGAACTTGACATTTAGGCTTCTCAAACAAACTTGGTTGTGGATTACAAGGATTGGCAAATACCACTTGGTCGTCGGTTTAGGTGTGGCTTTCAAAGTTCTGAATCACTCATATATAGATTTAATAGTGCATTTTTCCAAACTTTGTGTTTCGATGAACAATTCTATACTACTAATAGGTCACTTAAACTATGGATGGTGCTACGTCTTTATGGTTTGGAAAACTTACAGTGCTACATAAGAAACCACATCAACTTGGCTAAACACTTTGAAGACCTTGTTGGTCAAGACCCAAGATTTGAGGTATAAATTAAGTAACAGCTATAAATTTCATGTCAGAGTCATTTGGTGTCATAACTTGGTAAATTAAGTTGTGTTGGCATGGAAGATCGCCACGCCTCGAATCTTCTCTTTGGTTTGTTTTCGGCTGCTGCCAGGCTCGAAGGATGAAGCTTTGGCCAACAAACTGAACCATGAGCTGTTGAATGCTGTGAACTCAACTGGGAAAACTTTCATTTCTCATACAGTAAGCTCACCTCACTTAGCCACTAGTTCATATAGTTTGATAATGAAATGATCACTTTCACTGCCTTGTGTTCTTCTTTCCATGGTTAAAAAAAGACTTAAAAAGAGTTCTTTTTTATGTGAATATGTAGGTGTTATCAGGCAAATACTTCCTACGATCTGCAGTAGGAGCTCCATTGACTGAAGAGAGACATGTTAATGGAGCATGGAATGTTTTACAAGAAAAAGCCTCTGCTCTGTTGGGAACTTTGTAAGACTATTTTTTCAAGACCTCATCAAGTTTAATAATTCTTAACTAGAACTGTTCATAGTTAATTAGTGACTCCCATTAATGTGGAGTTAAAGACAATGATACCAGCAGTTACTAGTTAATGAATGAATAATCATAATTTGGCTTACTTTTATTTTTATTTTTAATATGAACAACCAGCTCAGATGGTTTGCAAAAATGGGTTATTTTTTAAGACATACCACAATTTGTTTTAATAAAATATAAATACAGCCAGCCAGTTCATATTCTTTTCAAAAATATGATTTTCAGAAATCATATCATATTTTGGTTTTATTTTATAGAAAAATACCACTCCAAATTTTTAACAATCATACAATTTTGGATTACGAAGTGTCATAGTTGGCCTGATTAAAAAGCCCAACAGGAAATGCAATCTATCTGGGCCATTCAAAGTGAAGCCCATTTGACTCACATATTATCAAAGCTCTTACATAAAATTACTAGGATAGGAGCACTCACATTAGAATAGCTAAAATATAGCTAAAAAAAATATAAAACTGGGATGATTCCACAAAGAAGATAGAAAGAAAGAACAGGACATTTACATGGTTCCACACACAGATAATATCCTCCATTGTGGTCTATTTCAAATAGGTCCAAATTGTTGTTGTTTTTAAAGATAACATTTCTATCAGTATAGATAATGACATAACATGTGTGCAATAGTATTATTTATCTGGTTTCTTCTATAGAATAATAAAATTCCTGTATTAGAATATTCAACTGGAAAAACCATGGGTTTCATTTATTTTGAAATATTGACCTTTGAAACTCTGTAAATAGACTCCTACAACAACATTTTTTATATGTAGAACAAATATACTTAAGGATAATTTTATGGTTGGGACTTAAAAAAGAGTCCTACCGATGTTCTCAACCCGTGAACATTTTTTAGCGCGATTTTTTTTTATGACCGTATATATTGTATTTATTTAGAGTATTCTGCAAATTTTCAGAAAATTTCAAATAATTTACAGTACCGAAAATTAGTATAAAAACAAGTTGTTGCACGCGTGACTAATTTTTTTATGCGTGTAGAAAATAGCATGTTTGAACTTAGTTTTCGGCACTGTAAATTATTCGGAGTTTTCTGAAAATTTGCAGGATATTCTAAATAACTACAATATACACGGTCATAAAAAAAATTATACCAAAAACGGTTCACGAATTGAGAATACAAAAGAACCTCACCGATAAGACTCTTTTTAAAGCCCCTACCAAACAATTTTTTTATACTTAATTTTTTTTGTTCATTTATAAATAGGAATTGAAAAAAACATTATTTTTTATAATTAAAAAAAGTCCCAATTTTTTTTTTTTGAAGCCTCTATTGTAGAATCCTCCTAAAAAATATTATGTAATAAGTTATGTAAATTTAGTTTTCTTTAAATGTCCAATGAAGCATCATATCATTCTGTGGTGTGTGGTCAAAACTACTCAAGAGGTGTCCACTCTTCACTTTATTATCTCTTGTTCTCGTCTCCTCACTTGTAACGTAACTACTACACCAAAGAACATGTAAGTTGTGATCATAACTATTTGTGCAATCTCTTTATAGATTTTTTTTTTATATTTTCTTTCTTATTTTCATGTTTGGATGAGTAGGGAAAATGGATTGAAGCCAATGGACTCTGAGCAACTCAGAGAGTGTGGACATAAGATGGTAGATTTCATTGCTGACTACTACAAATCCATTGAGAATTTCCCAGTTCTCAGCCAAGTTCAGGTCGTTATTCTCTCTCAATCTCTTGCTGAATTATTGAATAGCAAACTGTTCTTATCACTATCTTTATGGCAGCCTGGGTATTTACATGAACTGTTACCGGATTCTGCTCCTACTCACCCTGATTCTTTGCAACAAGTTTTTGATGGTCAAGATCTCCATCTGGGTTCTCAAATTTCAGCTTTTTTTTTGTTTTTTTTTAATCTAAAACATGGCAGAAGCATATGGTCAAGAACAATTTTATTCTGACATTGCAGACATACAGACTAAAATATTACCTGCGGTAACTCATTGGCAGAGCCCTAATTTTTTTGCATACTACCCTTCCAATAGCAGCATTGCTGGATTTATTGGGGAGATGCTCAGTGGTGGTCTCAACATTGTGGGTTTTAGTTGGATTACTTCTCCTGCAGCCACAGAACTCGAATCGATTGTTCTTGACTGGCTTGCAAAAATGTTGAAACTTCCTCAGGAGTTTCTTTCAGCAGGTAAGACTGAAAGAAATAGTTTGTTTGGATTGATCAATATTTGGAGCTTGTTTATGGTTTATCTTCTAAGGAAGTTTGATTGGAAATTTTTTTATACAGGACAAGGTGGTGGAGTCATTCAGGGCACAGCAAGTGAAGCTGTTTTAGTTGTACTATTGGCTGCTCGCGATAAGTTTTTGGGGAAGTTTGGTAAAAATGCTCTTGGGAAACTTGTTGTTTATGCCTCTGATCAGACTCATTCATCTTTGCAAAAGGCCTGTCAGGTATCTTCATATTGCACTTTCTATCTGAATCTCATGTGTTTTAAGAATTCCAATGTCCTAGTTAAGCATATTGCTACATGTTTTTTGCATGTGGAAATTCATCGAGCAGGGCAGAATGATCATGTTTATTCGGGATTTCTTAAAAATCTGTCTATTTTCCTTGAACATGTTTGGTGGGGGTGTTTGTTTAATCTATGTAGCACTCTTTCAAGGTTGAACTTTTTAAGTCTTGGAAGTTTTGAGAGGTGTTACTGTTGATAGTGCCTGTTTAAATCAAATATGCTTATGGTTTAAATACAGATTGGGGGTATTCATCCAGAGAATTGCAGGATGCTAAGAACAGATTCTTCAACTAATTACGCCATATCTCCCAAGGTGCTAAGCGAAGCGATTTCAAGCGATGTTGCCAATGGTTTAATTCCCTTTTTCTTATGTGCAACGGTAGGAAATGAGAACTCTTTTATACTAGCTGTACTGTATTCATCTGTAATTTTTCTCTGCTTAAGTTACTAGGTAGCCTCTATATGAGAACTTTCTCAATTTTAAACTTGTTATTGCTCAAATCAATCTTCCAAGAAAAATATATTACTTCTGTCTTAAACCTTCTGATCCAAGTGGGTGAAATGTTTCAAATAGACTTTATTGCACTACTAGCTTACTTCATAACACACACCAATCCCGTTTATCTTTTGTTGATGAAAGAAGCTTTTTCATTTGTCCCTACAGGTTGGTACCACTTCATCCACTGCAGTTGATCCTTTGACAGATTTGGGAAGAATAGCTAAGGTAAATGAAGCCTTGTAAAATACCAAATATTTATGTCTACAAAATCTTATAGTGGCATGTGACCTTTTTCAGGGTTATGGAATTTGGCTCCATGTGGATGCTGCATACGCTGGAAGTGCTTGCATATGTCCAGAATACCGCCACTACATCGACGGTGTTGAAGAAGCAGACTCGTTTAACATGAATGCACACAAATGGCTTCTAACAAACTTTGATTGTTCAGCACTCTGGATTAAGGTATGCAAAAACATAATCATGACTGCCACATAATTATGGCCACTAATGAACTTGGAAAATTTTCACTTCTCCATGTTTTTTAAACCTCTCTTTTTACTATTAGCTTTGGTAAGTTTGATTTGATCAAACATTGATTCAAACTGACTTGGTTTAATCTCTTCATAACAGGATAGAAATGCATTGATTCAGGCCTTGTCTACAAATCCTGAATTTCTGAAAAACAAGGTAGCCCTTTTGTAAAGCACATTATGACAATAGTGCTGAGAGATTCAATATGAGAATGATGAACCAACTTTCTCTTTTCATAATGAAACTGACATTTAGGCTTCTCAAGCAAACTTGGTTGTGGATTACAAGGATTGGCAAATACCACTTGGACGTCGGTTTAGGTGTGGCTTTCAAAGTTCTGAATCACTCATATATAGATTTAATAGTGCATTTTTCCAAACTTTGTGTTTTGATGAACAATTATATATTTGTAATAGGTCACTCAAACTATGGATTGTGCTACGCCTTTATGGTTTAGAGAACTTACAGTGCTACATAAGAAACCACATCAACTTGGCTAAACACTTTGAAGACCTTGTTGGTCAAGACCCAAGATTTGAGGTAATTCATCAAGTAATAGCTATTCCCTTCATGTCAGAGATGTGCATGGAGTCAACTAGTACTAGAAATGTATACATATAACCTACATGCATGTTCTATTTTTCTCAGTCACTTCTACAATAGTTTCTTTTTAGGGTAGGTAACCATTTGGTGCTCTGTGTTTTTGCAAAGTATCATCTTGGTACCCGTGTTTACAAATAATGTTCATTTGGTACCATGCATTTTAAAATCGTACATATTTGGTACCCTGCATTTTAAAATCATACATATTTGGTATCCTGTATTTTAAATTGTACATATTTGGTACCCTAAACTCAAATTTAATTAATAAAATTTTACCGATTTAATCAAATTACTCTCAATCATGCGAGCTACATATTATACATAAGTGCTAACAGTTTGGTCATATTGAAAATTTTTTATCAATTAGGATATCAAATATCTATGTTTTCAAAATACAGGGTACTATATGAGCACTATTGAAAACAGAGGGTACCAGAACGATAATTTGCAAAAATAAAGGGTACCAAATGAGTAAATTCCCTTCTTTTTATCATTTCTAACACACTCGACACCTTGTCTAAACACCATTTTGCAAAAAAAATGATCAAATAAAGGCTATTCTGCATTTTTATGTGTTATGTTGGCATGGCAGATGGTCACTCCTAGAATATTTTCTCTGGTTTGTTTTCGCCTTCTGCCGAGCTCCAAGGATGAAGGTTTGGCCAACAAAGTGAACCAGGAGCTGTTGAATGCTGTGAACTCATCTGGGAAAGCTTTCATTTCTCACACAGTAATGAGCTCACTTAGTCACTATAGTACTGATCAGTTCATATATTTTGATAGTGAAATTAGTAATGATATCATTATATATGTATGTGTAAATGCAGGTGTTATCAGGCAAATATGTGCTACGCTTTGCAATAGGAGCTCCATTGATTGAAGAGAGACATGTCAATTCAGCTTGGAATGTTGTGCAAGAGAAAGCTTCTACCCTATTAACAGCTTAAAAACTTTGTAAGAATGAGTCTTTCAAGTCCAACATTTATGAATGAAATGTCTTTTTTAAAATGTCTTTTTTTTATGTATATATTTTTTAAGAGTAATGATATGCACACCTAAAATATACATCCAAACATTATACTCAGTGACGTGATACTATTTTTTAAACAGTTGGTCCCAATTTTAGTAAATGTGATTGGTTAGGCTAAACTATCATGTCACTGTGTGTAATGTTTAGATGAATAATTTGGGTGCTTATATCATTGCTCATTTTTTTTAAATAGCATTTTTCAACACTCGCAATACTTTAATGTACAAAGTGAAGCTAAATTATGTTCAAAGGCAATTATCCATTCATTTCTATAAATTTATTTTTAAGTTAAATATATTTGAAATAATATTATTTTTTACTCAAATTATAAGTTTATAAATGTGACTCCTAAAATTTCAATTTGGATACATTTAGATATCTACTCTAATTTAGGCTAAAGTTTAAATATGTATGTTGTCTTTCTTTATTTTGTGTTGATTTTAGGAATTTTTTTATTTATATATTTATTTATTTTTTGGTCCCACCTCAAAAATCTATATTAAAAATTGGTAACAACTTTTATTGAACTGTCTAAAAACAAAAGATGTTTTGCAAAAAAAAAGTACTAACCTATCTACAAGTAAAATATTCAGCACGTTTTTGCAAATTAATATTTTAAAATGCATGTTTATACTTGTTGACTGCGTTTTTAGTCAACGACGTGAGAACGTCAATAACGACAAGCCTTCAAGAGAATGTAAACGACAACAGACAATTTTATGAACAAAAAGTAAATAACATGAGATTTTATAGTGGTTCAGCCCCGATAGTCCGTAATAACCTAATTCACTTAGAGATTTTATTACTGTATTCACACTCAAGATCAGATGAACCAGTGTCAACTGAGTTTCTTAATGTGAATATTCCAGAATACAAAAAAGGGGTTCTCTCCAAAAAAAACACACTTTCTCTCTCTAGAACACAGATTAACTCTCAATTTGCCAAAAAAGTCCCGTTACGATCCTCCCAACCCCCTATTTATAGGTCTGGGATCCTCAACTGATATCCCCTTTAGATAGGGATATTTTATTATTCATCTTATATTTATATTACAAGAAATATTTAAAATGCAACTGATTCCTCAATTTGAGTGAGGAGTGAGAGATTCCCGGGTGCTTAGACCAATTCTTGTTGAAGCCGTTCCGGGGATTTTGACGTAGTCTCACATGCATGTTGATTACTCCTTCAAGCTTTCCTTTGACCAAGGTGATATATGCATGGCTCTCCTCAGACCAAAGGTCATGCATGCTTGGCTCTCCTCGGACCAAGGTGGTCCGAGCCAACTCCCTTGGCCTCCCTCCTCGAGTAAGTCCGAACTTACCTCCTTCAATCAAGGTCTGATCGGACCTTGTGGCCTTCTCCTCGGACCAAGGTGGTCCGAGCCAACCTTCTCTCTTGCTTCTCACCTCAGACAAGTCCGAGCATACCTCCTCCAATCAAGGTCCGATCAGACCTTGTGGCCTTCTCCTCGGACCAAGGTGGTCCGAGCCATCCTCATTGGCATCTCACCTCGGACAAGTCCGAGGCACTTTACTTGGCATCTCAGCTTGGACAAATCCGAGGCAAGCCCTAGGCTCCTCCAACCATGTTCGATCGGACATTGCGTAGGCTCTTCTTGGCCAAAATCTGAATCTCAAATCTTGGCTTGTATGGGACTCCTCCTTAGCTACTTACCCTGGACACGTTCGAGCCAACACTTAGGAAACCTTGGGATGCTTACCTCAGACACACCCGAGCCAAATACTTGAGACGCTCCTCAAGCTAAGGTCCGATCGGACCTGCCGCTTTTGCCCCTAGAGCCAAAATCCAAACCCCTCTTTTAAGCTCCTTAGACTTGGGTTTGAAACCAACACTTGGCTCAAATATTCTTCTCGAGTGTATTTGACTTGACTATAGCATCTCTCAAACAGCCCAAATTCTTAACTGATGCATTGGGCTACTCCTAAGCCAGATCACCCAACTAATTCACGCTACGTGTCAATTTTATTGCCACATCATCCTATTCAAATTTTTGGGATAACATTTGCCCCCCAAGTTTATTATATGATACATTCACATAATAAACTTTTTCTCCAGCTGACATCATTATAAAAAATAATAATTGTTCATCTCCATGCAGCAGACCCACGATCACTGCAAAAAACCACCCATGATCGTGGAGAGAAAAAATAGTCCCAGAATGCCAAAGGTCCAAAAATAAATAAAAAACTCACTTTTTTCCCTTTAAATAACCCAACTTTACACACTTTTCTTCACACAAGCAAAAATCACATTTTCAAAAACCTTTCATCTTCTCCCTTCCCTTTTGGCCGAAATCCCCAAGATTTTTCTTCTCCTTGCTGATTCCAAAAACTTCAAGGGGAGCTCTTCATCTTCAAGCAATCTTCAAGCAAACCAAAGGTCATCCAACCTTGAGTAAGTCTTCTTTTCCATGCCTTTACATTGTTATAATTTTTCAAAAAATTTCTAGGAAAACCATGCCATGGCCGAAACTCCCCATAGCTTTGCTTGTTCTTGAAGTTCTTATGAATGCTTTGTACAATGTGTTAGCTTGTTGCCTTGATGATGTTTGTGGTATGGGTAACCTGAAATTACCTTTAATTTCATAGGAATTTCAAGACAAATGGGCTAATTTGACATGAATATGAGTATGGGTTTTGGGGTTTTTGATAGTATAATGGGTTTTCAAGAACATAAGAAAAACTTTTCATTTCCATACTTTGATCTTGTTTTTGTATGTGTGAATGAAGAAATGTGTTTAAAATAGGGATTCTAGGGCTTTGCTTACACGGTTTGGGTTTGAGGTAGGAAGAGTGTGTAGTTAGGGGCTTTGCCTACACGGTTTTGCCAAGAAAATTCTGGGCATGCATGTGGTCCGATCGAACCACATTTTATCCTCCTTGGGAGCCCATGTCCGATCGGGCATGGTGGGCTGTGGCTAGGACTCTTGAGGCGCACATCTCCTCGAACGAGCCGAGTGAGCACTTCCGAACGGGGCATTGAAAACTCTAGGCAAGTGTGTAGTCCGATCGGACCACACTTACCTTTCTTTGCCTTGAAGTGTGTCTCTCATGGCTTCTGGTGCCCAATGCCAAGTGAGTTGAGCACTTTTGTGATGTTTATGGTGGTGAGAGAAGCTTTGTTTCTTGACGAACAGAGATGTCTGAGCGTTGATCTTGGCGGTGTTGTAAATCTCCTTGTTTGTGTTGCTTATGAAGCAAAAGCTCTCACCACCATTGATGTGGGTAGTCAGATTAACTCCCGGCATAATTTCCTTATCTGTCCAGTTTCCGATCGGACACGCTGGGCTTGGTTGCTCGAACGCCACCGCTCGGACCGCACGGCACGCCTCTCCTCGGGTGTGCTACGTCCGATCGGGTCTCTTGGGGGAACTTGGCACTGGGCTCGCACGGAAGCAGCTTCCTTGGTTTCCCACGGCTGCTGAACGTCTCTTTGGTCATGCACATTGGCGTGTCTAGGCATCCGATCGGATGCACTAGGCAAGGCCACTTCCTAGAGTTAACAACGTGGTCCGATCGGACCACACCTACTCACTCCTAGGCTTCGGCCTTCTTCCTTTTCTTTTGAATGCATACCCGACCTTTTGGCATGCACACTCACACGCATAGGGAATTTAGCCTCATAGGAAAACCCCAAAAATTTCCATTTATACAAACTTCAGTAATTTCAACACCTCAAGTACTTTTTAGGCACTCTTGGGCATTAAGATTATTTTTCCTTATGTGCTATATTTTTATAACTTAGATAAATTTTTCTAAGTATAAAAATAAATTTTATTCTTGTTGAATTTTCTCTGTATGGTTACTCACCTCCCCATGTTTTATTCATTTTTGTAGTGAATCGCTCTGACTATAGGGGAGGTGACAATCATACGGACTCTGATACATCCATCCTACAATCAATCGAGACTCCTCTAAATAGCGATTCCTCACCAAACTCGTCCACCGGTTGTACTCCAGAGGACCGCCTCCGCCGCTTAAGGCAAATCCTCCCTCGCTCAGCTTTGTATCTCCTTCACGAGGAACAGTTCCTTCAACAGGTTTCCCAGTCGACGATGAGGGTGAAACAATCCAACAGACTTCCTCAGGAACATGATCCACAGGTTGCCCGTAGGGCGGTGCAGAAGGTGGTAAAGCGCAGTCACGCTCGCACTGCCACAACTTCAGAAAAACCTTCTCAGAAATTTGCTACCGCGATCCAAGACTTGGCTGTTCAGAAACCACGCAAGGAGGGAGAAGAAGAACCTTCCTGGTTCATTGCCGAATCTTCAAAGCTTAATCCCGCGTTGTTCCAAAAACATATTGAAGCTTTAGGCCTGAGCGAGGCAAACGTGATATGTCTGAGCTCTCACCAAAGAGCCAATAGGCCTGGTGGAACATACTGCGCCTGGTCCAGGCACCATGTGCACGCAAGAGCGACACTTCCTCTACACCCATATTTCCGGTCTATAGCGGATTACTTCAATGTTTCCCCATTCCAGATCGCACCGAATGGGATCCAGGCACTCTCTGCGTTGTACATCCTCTACTTCCTGCATGGTTGGGACGAGCCCACCCCTCATGAGGTGCACTACTTATTTGACCTTAGGACCAATCCTTCCCACAACAACACGGGCTTCTTCCACTTCTACCATAGGCATAGGGGGATTACATATCTCAATGGTATCTCTCACAAATCGAACCCCGGGAAGTATCACAAAGAATACTTCCTTACATCGGATATTGAGGCCAACAACTTGGCCTTTACACGCGCGGGTCCATTTGAGCGACCATTGCCTACTAAGGGGATGTTTGAGCGGGCCAAGAAGTTGGCTAGCATGAGTCTTAGGGAGAAGGATGTGAAAAAATTGGTTACTTTGGACTTCCTTCAGATGGTGGGCCTGGTGCCATGTGACCAAGATATGGCGGTGGAAAGCACCACCGGGGAGAACAACATGACTGATCAGTCCAACGCGGGCACGGAGTTGGTGACTGATCAGCTTTCCCCTGGACCTTCTCCGCTCTCTCGTAGACCTGGTGACCTGGTCATTAGGGAGCCTGAACCTCAGCGCAGATCTGCCATTCCCGCTCAGCCCGGGAAAGGAAAGGCTATTCAGGTTGAGGAGGAACTCAGCTCATCCTCGGAAGACGAGGATGAGTTCCTCGACCAGATCCTCAACGCAGGTAACATATGTCTAGTGACTATAGGAATATTTTTGATAATTTGGTGATTCGAGAGTAACAAAATTGTAGTATATACTCATGCATATTCTATTATGTTTATATCTCTAACAACTTTGTGTTTTCCTCTTTTGCAGATCCAGACATGTTCAGACAGTGCATTGCTTCTGCGCCAAAGAGGAAAGTTGGCGATGGAAGTGGCTCCATGCGATCGAGGAAGATTCAGAAGGTAGTACCGCCCAGTCAAGGGAGACAACCTGATGGACCGACCACACTCCCGCCACTGACTCCCTCTTCACTTCCTTCCTCTGCGAGCTTAACTCCCACTCGCCTGGGTAGCTCGAGTGAGGTCCTCTGCGCTGCCAGTGACTTAGGAAAAGGACTGCTTGAGGAGATCGACCATGACGCTTCAATGCTCCAAAACTTCGAATCCTACCCTCGGCTCAGCGTTGAAGTCGTCCTAAGAAGAGGGCTTGCTCAACTGAAGGTAGGTATTTTGCCCTAAGACAATTTGTTATTAATATTTTTACTTGTAATAACCTTTCCTCTTCCATGCAGTCACTTGTCACCATTAGTCATGCTCAGCTTCGAGCGGTGGATTACAAGGAGTTGATCAAGGTGCTAAACGATCAACTGGTGGAGGCCCAGGCTACGGTAAAGACTTTAACGGCTTCAGAAAAAGACTCCAAATCTAAGTTGGAGCAGGCAGAAAAAACCGTAGCCGAACGGGATGAGTCTCTTAGGAAACTTTCTGAGGAGAATCAACAGCAGGTTCAAAACAACAATTCCTTGACAGCCCAACTGGAGAAGCTGGCTCGGGATAATGAGAGACTAATCAGCGAAAATGAAGAGTTGAAACAAGAAAAGGAGCTTGATTTAATTCGCTTTGAGGAGGCCTGCTTCGATTGCTTTTATCAAGTCTGGAAGCTGAACAAACCTCTCAATCTCGACTTTTTCACCAAGGAGGTTCAGGCTGAAGAGCTTGCCAGATGCGAAGCACGGGCTGCTGAAGAAGCTGCCAATCCTCCCGCACCTGCTCCCGCCTCCTCTGCCTTATCATTCCGAGCAAGAGGAGCAGCCGAAGCCGAGGAAGGGGTTGATCAACCCACAAGAGATGCACGCCAGTGACTCCTTAGCATAGTCTATCATAGTTTGCTTTACCTTGTATATTGTTGCTTGGACTAGTGAGCTATTTTGACACTTAGCGCTTTACTCTTTTTTTTTTTGCTGACAACTCTAAACTTTTAAGTTTTTGTTGTACATAGTAAAGTTCTTAGATGCCTTTAATTTCACATGAGTATTTAGTTTTCTAACTTAGAAATTTTAATCATTCCATAAGTCCATACTAAATATACTTCCTCATGCTCTTATTACTCTAACTTTTTATGAGCATAAATTTTATCATTACACAAATATCTGTTTCTAACTTAGAAATTTTTTAAAAAATTCTAAGTTACTTAAGCTTTGTAAAACAAGTTAGCTTAATGGCCATTTTAGACTTCCAAACTTACAAGTCAGCCCAAGAACAAATATATTTGCTCATGCTCTTATTGCCTGTGTTGAAGTAAAGCCAGTATACCCTATGTGCCCCCCAAGTGATTGAGGGTTGATAAATCATTGATCACTTGCTACTTGATCGAATTTGTCCGAGTAGTCACTACTCGTGAAACACATAAAATATACGAACATATTTCAGTAGTTGACCACTACAAAAACATTATTTAAACGTTGGTCTTTCATTTCATGATACCGACCAGTTGAACACCGCCCGGTATATATTTACACTTAGTTTTTAGAAGACCTGTTTTGTTTAAATTATTATGACAGTTGAACACTGCCAAGCAAGAATAATCAACACATATGCAAAATTTGTAGTAAGATTCGACCACGCTGCGCGTGGTCTCTTTTATTACTCGTAATAATAAGTGACAAAACGTGTCTAACAACGAGTTCTAAACAAAATAACATTGTTCAAAATAATGTGACTGGGTAGCAAATAACCAGTTCACAAACAAAAAACTTAAATAACAAGTTAAGCACTTGATACAAAGCTACTACTCTGCAAGCAGTATTTATTGATAATATTTTCTCAAGTGCTCGCCATTCCAGTAGTTCCTGATCAGCTCTCCATTCAACTGAGCAAGCTTGTAGGTGCCGGGCGGCAAGACTTGCTCAATCTGATACGGCCCTTCCCAGTTTGGTCCTAGCACACCAGCTGCTGGGTCTCTTACAAACACCTTTCTAAGGACCAAATCTCTGACCTGGAACTTTCGATCTCGCACTCTGGAATTGAAGTAGCGTGCTACTTTCTGCTGATGAGCAGCAACTCTTAGGCTTGCCTCCTCTCTTCTCTCTTCGAGGAAGTCCAATGATTCTGCTAACAACTGATGGTTCTCCTCTTGGTTGTACATGGTCCTTCTATGAGATGGTGGATCTATTTCCACAGGTAGCATGGCCTCATACCCATATGCCAAAGAGAATGGGGTATGACCAGTTGTCGTTCGAGCAGTAGTCCTATATGACCAAAGGACCTCTGGTATCTCTTCTGCCCAAGCACCCTTAGCTTGCTCCAGGCGCTTTTTTAGAGTGTCCTTCAATGTTTTGTTTACCGCTTTAACCTGCCCATTGGCTTGAGGATGGGCTACCGAGGAGAAACTTTTGGTGATGCCATGCCGAGTGCAAAAATCGGTAAATATGTCACTGTCAAATTGGGTGCCATTGTCAGACACTATCTTCTTAGGCAGACCATAGCGACATATTATGTTCTTAACCACAAAGTCCAATACTTTCTTCGATGTGATTGTGGCCAATGGCTCGGCTTCAGTCCACTTAGTAAAATAATCTACCGCGACCACTGCAAACTGCACTCCTCCTTTTCCTTTGGGCAACTTCCCGATCAGATCAATACCCCACACCGCAAAAGGCCATGGACTTTGCATTTTCTTCAAGACATTTGGGGGCGCTCTGGGTACTTTAGAAAATCTTTGGCATTTGTCACACCTCCTCACGTATTCCATAGAGTCCTCGTTCATGGTAGGCCAAAAAAATCCTTGCCTCAAGATCTTTTTATATAGACTCTGCCCCCCAGCATGATCTCCACAAAACCCCTCATGCACCTCAGCTAGTATGCTCTTTGATTGGTCGGGTGTTATGCACCTGAGTAGAGGTAGGGAATACCCTTTCCTATACAACACTCCATCTACCATGGTGTATCTAGCAGCTTGCTTCATAACCTTCCTTGCTTCATTACGACCATCTGGGAGGGTCCCTTGCTCAAGGTAAGCAATGATGGGAGTCATCCAGGTATCGGCTATCATGATTGGCATGGCTTCTTGTTTATCAATGCTCGGCTCCGCCAAGTATTCTACCGGTACTATATTCCGAGTTTCGGCGTCTTTTGCACTAGCAAGCTTTGCTAGAGCATCGGCATTGGAATTCTGCTCTCGTGGTACTAGCTTGATGGTATACTCCTCAAACTGGGCTAACAAATCTTTGGTTTTGTTTAAGTATGCCACCATGCGTAGGCCCCTTGCCTGGTATTCCCCCAATACTTGATAGACCGCCAATTGGGAATCACTGTTTATTTCCACCGATCGGGCACGTACATCTTTAGCCAGTCGCAAGCCTGCTAAAAGGGCTTCATACTCCGCCTCATTGTTAGAAGAATTAAATCCGAATCTTAGTGCACAATGAATTCGGTGCTTCTCTGGTGTGACTAATATTATCCCAGCTCCTGAATGGTGCTCATTTGACGACCCATCAACAAAAAGTTGCCAAGTAGGAATTTCAGTTTTCTGCCCAGTAACACCTTCTTGCTCGTCGGAGACCTCAGCGATTCCGGTACATTCAGCGATGAAATCTGCTAAAGCTTGACCTTTAATAGCAATCCTTGGTTGGTACTTGATTTCAAATTGGCCTAGCTCAACCGCCCATTTGAGTAACCGACCAGACGACTCCGGCTTCTGCAAAACTTGGCGAAGAGGCTGGTCAGTAAGGACCTTGATGGGGTGTGCCTGGAAGTATGACCGCAACTTTCGTGACGCAAGTACCAAGCAGTAAGCCAACTTCTCGATCATGGGGTACCGGGACTCCGCTCCTATCAATCGCTTGCTAACATAATATACTGGGTGCTGCACCTTATCCTCCTCACGTACTAAGGAAGCACTAACAGCGTGCTTCGTGACTGCTAGATACATAAATAGGTCTTCTCCATCAACTGGCTTGGAAAGAACAGGAGGTTGGGCCAAATGCTCCTTTATCGCCTGGAAAGCTTGTTCACACTCTGCGGTCCACTCAAACTTCTTGCCTCCTTTAAGCAGGTTAAAAAACGGGACGCACTTTTCCGTTGATTTCGAAACGAACCTGCTCAAAGTCGCAATCCGCCCAGTCAAGCTTTGCACATCCTTTATTCTCGTCGGAGACTTCATCTCTATGAGAGCCTTGATCTTCTCTAGGTTTGCCTCTATTCCTCGGGGTTAACAATAAACCCAAGGAATTTTCCAGAACCCACTCCAAATGAACACTTGAGGGGGTTTAACTTCATGTTATACTTCCTCAATATTGCAAAGCACTCCTCTAAGTCTCCCACGTGCCCCTCAGCTTCCTTTGACTTCACCAGCATATCGTCTACGTATACCTCCATGCTCTTGCCGATTAAGTCACGAAACATACCATTCACCAAGCGCTGGTAGGTAGCTCCTGCATTCTTTAATCCGAAGGGCATGACCTTATAGCAGTATAGCCCTATATCTGTTCGGAAGCTGGTATGCATGCTGATCTGGTTGTACCCCGAATACGCATCCATGAAGGACAAGGTCTCGTGACCAAAGGTTGCATCTACTAACTGGTCTATTCTCGGTAAAGGAAAGCAATCCTTCGGGCATGCTTTATTCAGATCAGTAAAATCTACACAGGTCCTTCACTTTCCATTGGGATTGGGCACCAACACTGGGTTTGAAACCCAAGCTGGGTAGTATGCCTCTCTGATAAACTCGTTCTCCTTCAATCGCTCTACCTCCTCCTTAAGAGCCTTTGCTCGATCCTTGTCAAGCAATCTCCTCTTCTGTTGTACTGCTGGATATCTTTCATCCACGTTGAGCACGTGGCTGATCACAGTTGGTGAGATACCCACCATATCCTTGTGAGACCAGGCGAAGACATCTTGATTCCTTCGCAAGAATTCTATCAGTTGTATTCTCACCTCAGCTTTCAACTTCTTTCCAATCTTGACCCCTCTCGTCGGGTCCTTCTCATCTATAGGGACCTCCTCCAACTCCTCGGATGGTCCCACATCACTTTCATAATCCCCAAAGCGAGGATCAAAATCTCTTCCCTCGCTTTGGGCAACGCCCTATTTAGTGACTTCATCACCGGATGGGGTCTTCTGCTCTTTCAAACTAGGAGTGTTCTCCTGGCCACACTCTTCTAACATCTCTTCATCGTTCACCACTACAAGACTCTCGTCTACATCCATCTCATCCACCTCCTCTTTCTCAACACACACAATCATGTTGTTCTCCTTGGCACCTTTCTTCGCCTTAGCTATCGAGGCATTATAGCACTCTCTAGCTTCCCTTTGGTCTCCTTGGACACAGCCTATGCCAGCACTGGTTGGGAACTTCATAGATAGGTGCCAAATTGAAACTACCGCATGCAAGTTGGTGAGTAGTGGTCGACCAATAACCACATTGTAGGCGGACGGGCAGTCAACAATAAAAAACTCAGTCATCACGGTTTCATGCTTGGGAGCTTCCCCCGTCGTGATTGGTAACTTGATTGTTCCAGCTGGTGACAGTCCTTCTCCAGTAAACCCATAAATGACGTGAGAGCAGGGCTTCAAGTCATTGATGGATAGCTTCATCTTTTCAAAAGAGGACTTATAAATAATGTTTACGGAGCTTCCCGTATCAACCAGGCATCTTTTCACCTTCATATTAGCTATTTGGACTGTCACAACAAGAGGGTCATTGTGAGGATATCTCACGTGTTTAGCATCCTCTTCAGTGAAAGTGAGGGACTCACTTTCATACCTTGGGTTCTTGGATGGTCGCTCCTCCACCGTCATAACCTCGGAGGTGGATGCCGCACCCAACTCATGACAAAGGGTGCGAGCATACCTTTCCCTCGCCTTGTTGCTATCCCCAACAAGATGTGGTCCTCCACATATAGTATCTAATGTGAAGTCCACAGGTTCAGGTTGCAAAGGTAGGGACCGTTGCCGCTTGAAACCAGGATTATTGTTGCTCCCCTCTCCCTGGGTCTTCTCTGCTTTGCATTTTTTTAATTTCCCCGACCGGAGGAGAAACTCTATCTCATCCTTAAGGTGATTACATTCATTCGTGTCGTGACCATAGTCTCCATGGAAACGACAGAACTTGTTCTTATCCCTCTTACTCATCTCCTTCTTGATTGGTGGGGGTCTCCGGTAAGGGACCTCCTGATGACTGGCTAGATAGATCTTCGCTCGGGTCGCTGAAAGAGTAGTGTAGTTGGTGAATCGAGGTTCATACTTCGTTGGCTTGTCATTTGATCCCGACTTAGCCTTTTTCTCACTGCGGCGGTCAGATCCGTTATTCCCACGTTTCTTACTACCGCCTTGATCATTTCCACTATCCTTCGGAGTATCCTCCGATCCACTTGGATTGTTCAACCCATTTTCTCCTTTCTCAATAGCATCATCCAACTTCATGTACTTATCTGCCCGGTCCAAAAACTGCTGTAAAGTTGAAATTGGATGGCGGTGGATGTTGTCCCATAAAGGACTTCGATAAATAATACCGGAGGAGATTACCATCATTTTCCCTTCATCTCCAACCGCGGTAGCCCGATTAGCTTCTCTCATAAACCTTTGAATGTAGTTCTTGAGAGACTCATCTTTACCCTGCCTAATATCCACCAAGTAGTTGGCATAAACAGGAGGGGTTCAGGCAGTACTGAACTGCCTGCAGAATTCCTTCCTAAAGCTCTCCCAAGAGGTGATGGAGTCTGGTTTGAACTTCCAGTACCACTCCTAGGCAGTGTCTGATAACGTGGTGGGGAAGACTCTGCAGCGGTAGTCATCACTCACACCAAGCAGCTCCATCTGATCTTCGAACTTTCCAACGTGTCTTACCGGGTCTGCCTTTTCTGTATAAACTGGCAATACCGGTGCTTTGTATTTCCTTGGTGGTTGGGCTGCTCTTCTTCTAGCATAGAAAGGGCTACCACTTCTGTGGTCTACCGGATCAATAACTGGTTGTTTTGACAAACTTTGGACTGTCGCCGTCAAAGCATCAAGCTGGGCTTGGATGCCCGGGGCCACTGCTGGGGACGCACCCTCGGGACCGCCTGGTCGGGCACTCCTATCCGGCACACCATCATCGAGTATTTCTACTCGACTGGTAGGACGGATTGGCTCCTGCCCTACGACAGGGACAGTCCTCCTTCTGTCATCAATGACATCCCTCAGGTCCTTCTGAGCAGTGTTCTTTCCCAACCGGTCGAACACCGTACTCCGAGTCTTCTCGGAAGGTCTGCTAGGTGGAGCGTGCTCCTTGCCATTACGCTGGTTGGGATGCCGTGGTGGCTTTCCTATTTGAGTTGGTTGACCTTCTCCTCCTCGTCGGTTATTATTCTTCTCCTTCGACTGGTTGGTGTGGTGACTGTCAGCTTCATCACGCCCATGTCCATCTTTGAATTGGGAAGTCTCTTTACCACGAGGAGCTTTATTGTGCTCATGCTCAGAAGGTGTTTTCTTGCTGCCTGACCTATGACTCCCTGACCTGGAAGTCTCTGATCTGTGGCTCCTTGAGGGGGTCTTAGAGTTTCCCCTCTGGATTGAGGCAGTGCGCGAGCGAACTCCCTCCTCCTCATGACCAGGTGGGTTATCACCATCCCTGCCTGGCCTATCAGTTTTCTTACGACCAGCTTCTGTGGTCCTTGCCTCTGGGGTGGGTGTCACCCCAGGTGCAGCTTGAGCATTGGCTCTGGTCAGTTGCGTAGCTGCCTCCAGAGCAAGCGTAGCTTCACAATGTCGCCTGTCGGCCTCCTCCTGCTATCGACGGATCTCCTCGCTCCTAGCGTCCATCTCCCGTCTCTGCTTGGCCATTTCCTCAGCAAAGGCCTCCTGCCTTGCGTTGAACTGAGCTAGCTCCTCCTGGAATGCGCTCATGGTCTCCTGGAGCTCTTCGACTTCTGGAGCTACATCCTCGAGCACGACCCTAGGCTCATTCTCACGATCTTGAACGCTGGGACCCTCTGATCTAGCATGTTCCTTAGAGGTGCTTACCCTCTTGGAGGCCGCATTAGTATTCTTAGGCGCCATCTTACTTCAGGGACTGTCTGTCTTTCTCTTCAGGTTCTCAATGAAAGCACCAAAATGTTGACTGCGTTTTTAGTCAATGACGTGAGAACGTCAATAACGACAAGCCTTCAAGAGAATGTAAACGACAATAGACAGTTTTATGAACAAAAAGTAAATAACACGAGATTTTATAGTGGTTCAGCCCCGATAGTCCGTAATAACCTAATCCACTTAGAGATTTTATTACTGTATTCACACTCAAGATCAGATGAACCAGTGTCAACTGAGTTTCTTAGTGTAAATATTCCAGAATACAAAAAAGGGGTTCTCTCCAGAAAAACACACTTTCTCTCTCTAGAGCACAGATTAACTCTCAATTTGCCAAAAAAGTCCCGTTACGATCCTCCCAACCCCCTATTTATAGGTCTGGGATCCTCAACTGATATCCCCTTTAGATAGGGATATTTTATTATTCATCTTATATTTATATTACAAGAAATATTTAAAATACAACTGATTCCTCAATTTGAGTGAGGAGTGAGAGATTCCCAGGTGCTTAGACCAATTCTTGCTGAAGCCGTTCCGGGGATTTTGACGTAGTCTCACATGCATGTTGATTACTCCTTCAAGCTTTCCTTTGACCAAGGTGATATATGCATGGCTCTCCTCGGACCAAAGGTCATGCATGCTTGGCTCTCCTCGGACCAAGGTGGTCCGAGCCAACTCCCTTGGCCTCCCTCCTCGGGTAAGTCCGAGCTTACCTCCTTCAATCAAGGTCCGATCGGACCTTGTGGCCTTCTCCTCGGACCAAGGTGGTCCGAGCCAACCTTCTCTCTTGCTTCTCACCTCGGACAAGTCTGAGCATACCTCCTCCAATCAAGGTCCGATCAAACCTTGTGGCCTTCTCCTTGGACCAAGGTGGTCCGAGCCATCCTCATTGGCATCTCACTTCGGACAAGTCCGAGGCACTTCACTTGGCATCTCAGCTTGGACAAATCCGAGGCAAGCCCTAGGCTCCTCCAACTATGTCCGATCGGACATTGCGTAGGCTCTTCTTGGCCAAAATCTGAATCTCAAATCTTGGCTTGTATAGGACTCCTCCTTAGCTACTTACCCTGGACACGTTCGAGCCAACACTTAGGAAACCTTGGGATGCTTACCTCGGACACACCCGAGCCAAATACTTGAGAGGCTCCTCAAGCTAAGGTCCGATCGGACCTGCCGCTTTTGCCCCTAGAGCCAAAATCCAAACCCCTCTTTTAAGCTCCTTAGACTTGGGTTTGAAACCAACACTTGGCTCAAATATTCTCCTCGGGTGTATTTGACCTGACTATAGCATCTCTCAAACAGCCCAAATTCTTAACTGATGCATTGGGCTACTCCTAAGCCAGATCACCCAACTAATTCACGCTACGTGTCAATTTTATTGCCACATCATCCTATTCAAATTTTTGGGATAACAATACTAATTATTCTAAAAATAAAAATTATTTGCACCAATTTCATGAAAAAATAAAGGGTACCTTAGGGTGTGATTGGTATCCAATTTGGATACAACTTTATGATTTTAGATTTTTAAAATCTGTGGGACTCGTCAAAATACATGATTGGTAGACTTTATTTGAAAATTAAATCAAAATCAGAATTCAAATTTTATGAAGTAAAGTAGAAAACAATAAAACCATGAGGGTGTTTGGCACCTTAACTAAAAAACTGTTTTTTGAAAACAAGTTGGAGTGTTTGTCATTGTTTTCATAAAACAATTTTTAAAAACAAAGTTACAAAAAACAGAAAATTTTGAGAACAACAAAAAGTTTTTTTCAATTGTTCTCAAATTTTCTTTCTAACTTTCTCACTTTTTATTTTTCATCATTTTTTCTTTCAAATTATTTTATCTCATTATTTATTACAAACTTTTAAAAATATTTTTCCCTTTGTAAATATATTTGTTAATTTTTTATTTAAGATTTTAAAAAAATAAAACTAAAAAAATTGTTTTTAGAAAACATTAACCAAACACTTCTTGTTTTTTTAAAACTACAAAAACAGTTTTCTGTTCTCATTTCTGAAAACAAAAAACAGAAAACAGTGCCAAACAGGCTGTTTTCTCCATTTTCACAGACTCAGTTTTTTAAAACTCAAAAACAGTTCACAGACATTGAACCAATCACATTTTCAGAAACATATTTTTAGTCACTAAATTCATATTTTCATTTTAGATTCTCACTTTTCAAAAATACAGTTTTCTAATCGCAAACCAATCAGACCCTAAACATTTTAAATGATATAACTAAACATGTTTTCTTTTGTTGAATAGACATGTTTTTTTTTAAAAAAGGGAATTCAATTTATAGATTAATAATCATCATCAGCTAGATGAGAAATACAACGTTCAACTACATCATAAGACAAATGATCATAATCATCTTGGAGACTAAGTTTTGCCAAAGAAAGGGCCACTTTATTCGCCTCGCAAAGAACAAAGTGACATGTTTTGATTTGGTATTTTATTTTTTTAAATCTTATAAAGTTCAATTATAATATAATTAAATATTTGTTTAAATATAAATTTATTTAAAAAAATTGATTCTTATGCCTCCCTCAATTAAATTTAAAGCCTCATCAATGAATGATCACACATCAATTGGAGTATAGTCGAGAGGCCTTAGACTATCTCCAATGCAATATGCAAAAATAGTGTTAAATTTAGCACAAAAAGTTAAGAATTGATATATTTTGTACAATTTTTACGATTGTGCTCTATTGTACATAAATGTAAAAGTGATGCAAAATAATCTACATTTAATGTTAATAATAAATGAGATACCATAAATAATATTAAAATAATAAATAATGACAAAAAATTAAATAAAAAAATGATCATTTAATGTCAATAATAAATAGGATAACAAAAATTTATAATAATAAAATAATAAGTAATACAAAAATAGTAAATAAAAAAAAAAGAACATCTATCGCTGATTTGGATCATGCTATATTTTGATCCAAATTGGATAAACTTAAATTTGTAAAATTTGGTATAGCTTTTAGCACATCATTGGATAAAATTTTCTTTGAAGTGTACTATATTTTAGCAATGCATCATAAATTTGCATATCCGTTGGAGATGCTCTTATGCTTAGGTAGATCAGAGGCTCTTATCCTTGTGGGTCTTGATGGTAAAGTTTTCCATGCTCTAGATGTTGTGTTCTCCGGTGTCACCGTTGCTTTGATTTCTTTGTCTGTCTTAATTTTTGTTGATGTCTTTCCTGGATTGGCGGTGGTGGCTTTGGATATTGTTTGTTATGTGAAAAATAGTTGTTTTTAACATTATTTTATGAGATAAATAAGCTATAAAAAATATATGAAATGTAAAATCTGAGAGAATCTACATTGGAAAGAAACTCTTCTTTTTTCTCATTTAATACTATAAAGGATTCCACATTCTCTATGAATCACTCTGTTATTTCCCTAGGATAGTATAAAAAGAGAATTTCACCTCTTTTTCTCACACCATTTGAAATAACTCTATCCTATTTTCCAATTTCTAGCAAGTTATGTACTTATATGCAAATTTATTGAATCATATAAAAGTGCTTTGTCAAATTTTTGGAAATAGTCCAAATCCTTCCTAGTGCACTATGAACTCCAAGTCCTTCCTACTGCTCTGAACAAAGTAGTGCCGTGAAAATGAATACAATTTTGAAATATTATAAATATATAATTTACATATTTTTTAAGGTGTAATATAACTCTCTTTTTTCCAATATTTAAAATCTATTTTTTAAAAAATAAAATTATATATATGGAAGGATATTGGCAGTGAAACTCCTCAAAGTTTTGCGTGACTAATAAATACTCAAGTTTTTCTTTTTTAACGGCATAGAACCCAATTTTAGTAGGCTTAAGTATTTATCTATCGCACTTACAAAAATTTAGATAATTTCCTCACAAATATCCCTATAATATAATTAAAAATATTTTAACTTCAATAAAATGTATTTATATTGGCGAGTCATTACATTCTCGCAAATTAAAAAACTTAACAACAACCTTAAATAATAAATCATTGTGTAAAATAATTTTAGATAAATATTTTATTTTAGCTTAAACATTTAAGGTAACATAAAATACATATTTAAATTTTTTCAGATAATTATTAAAATAGAAATTTTTTTTTTTAATATCTGGTGCAGTTTAGAACTAAAATTTTTCTTAACTTAGCACCATTTATAAAAAAAAAATTATTCTTTTACATAAATTAAGACTAAATATATTTAGTCTTAACTTATATAAAAAAAATTAGATATACTTATATAATTTTTTTTATGATTATGTAGGAGTTATTTTTCTAATATTTTAGAGAGGTTTTACTAGTTGACATACTTTTTCTATTCTTACCTTAATATTAGTTTTTTTTTTCGTGGGGAATAAATTTATTTTATTCAGAATGCATAATATAGGGAGTACATTTTGGGGGTGGGATTTTCTCTAGCCAACAAAACTCATTGTCTAACCAAAGAGCATGCAAAGATACTCTTGGAAATTAGACAAAAGAATTTTTATATCAAAATGACTAATACCCAGATAATTTAATAGGTTGAACTATTGTTTTAAACCAAAATCAATTGAAGAAAAACCAAAGAAACGGCCGCAAGAAGAAAATCAAATGTTGAGCATAGAAAAGTCTCTTTTAGTTTTCACTACAACTTATTAGTGTCACCTTAATATTAGTTTTTTTAAAGGAACATGTTAGAGTTATTATCTTAAGGTTATTTTAGTCTTTTAGTATTTTATGTTATTTTATTATCTTTTGCCTTTTATAAGGCTTGACTAATTATTTTATTGTATTGTAAGAGAACCTTTGTTTTTCTTTTGCAATATACTACTCCCTTTCTCTCTTTCTATCTCTTTGCTTTTGCTTTCTTTTTGAGTTGTATAAATTGTGAAAAGTGACATTATTGTTTGAAATAGTTTTTTAGAGGAACATATATGCACCCAAACATAGTCAAGTGACATTATTATTTTTGGAAATAGTTGGTCTTATTAATATGTTATCTTATTATGAAAGCATAATTACTTTAATATTAGTTGACCATACGTTATATATAAAACTACCATTAATGTACATTGTAATGTTGGCCACTCCCAATTCTCATGCTTTTCAATTTTCAAATACAGCCGATAAAGAAGCCACTGAATCTGCACTTCTGTGCTCTCTCTCTCACTCACTCACTCACTCACTCACTCACTCACATCTTCTTAGAACAGTCCAATATTTCAACAGACCACTGCTTTCTTCGTCCAAATTCCCAACAAAACCATTCATTTTAAGAGTCAAATCAAAATATGTAAGCTATACAAAAGAAAACTTATAATCATCCATTGATGTAATTCAATATACAATGGTGATCTTAGTGATTAATATGATTTGGTTTTCATGTTTGGATGAGTAGGGAGAGTGGATTGAAGCCAATGGACTCTGAACAACTCAGAGAGTGTGGACATAAGATGGTAGATTTCATTGCTGACTACTACAAATCCATTGAGGATTTCCCAGTTCTTAGCCAAGTTCAGGTTTTTATTCTCTCTCACTCATTGAAACGATTTACTAGAAATGTTTTTAGGTTGATAGTGAACTGTTGTGCTTACATTTATTTTTTTGGCAGCCTGGGTATTTACATAAACTTTTACCGGATTCTGCTCCTACTCGCCCTGATTCTTTGGAACATATTTTTAATGGTGAAGTTCTTCAACTGGGTCATACCAAGTTTATGCTTTTGTTTCTTTCTTTTTAAAAATTAAAAAAAGGAGGTATTTTAAAATACTCATTTTGCCTTTGTTTTTTTTATTTTCTCTAAAATATGGCAGAAACATATGTCAAGAATAAGTCTTTTTCTGAAATTGCAGATATACAGGCAAAGATTTTACCTGGGGTAACTCATTGGCAGAGCCCAAATTATTTTGCATACTATCCTTCTAATAGCAGCATTGCTGGATTTATGGGAGAGATGCTCAGTGCTGGTCTTAACATTGTGGGGTTTAGTTGGGTCACTTCTCCTGCAGCCACAGAACTTGAAACAATTGTTCTTGATTGGCTTGGAAAATTGTTGAAACTTCCTCAGGAGTTTCTTTCAGCAGGTATGTTTAGCTTTAGATTGATCAAAGTTTGAAACTTCTTTATGGTTGAGTTTGGTCCTTGGTAGACAGACAGTAAGACGAAAGGCTTAGGCCTAGGCAGTAGGATTTCAGTCGCAAAACCAATTGCTGATGAATGGAGTAATGCATATTCTTATAAACTGTTGAATGTGAATGAGTTGATCGAACTTTTTTATTGGAATTTTTAATGCAGGACAAGGTGGTGGAGTCATTCAGGGAACAGCAAGTGAAGCTGTTCTAGTTGTATTATTGGCTGCTCGCGATAAGTTTTTGGAAAAGTTTGGTAAAAATGCTCTTGGGAAACTTGTTGTTTATGCTTCTGATCAAACACATTCATCTTTGCAAAAGGCTTGTCAGGTATCATCACATTTCAATACAATGCTTTCTATCTGAACTCCATTCTTTCTGAAATACAATGCCATCAACTTATGGCAGATAGGGGGTATTCATCCAGAGAATTGTAGGCTGCTAAGAACTGATTCTTCTACTAATTATGCCTTATCTCCCAATGCACTTAGTGAAGCAATTTCAAGTGATGTTGCCAATGGTTTCATTCCCTTTTTCTTGTGTGCAACGGTACGAAATGCAAACTCTACATGGTAGCTGTATTTATCTGTAATTTTTACTAGTTAGCAGGTGGAAGGCCTCTATGTGAGGATGTTCAATATGCTTTCTCTTTTTTTCTGTCACCAAATAATACATAATATCCATTGCATTACCCAATTTGTATTTGTTGTTATCAAAAGGGCATACCATACTGATAAACCACATTACTAACTAGCTACTAATGAATTAGTATACTCTTACTTGAATCCTGTTTCATGTTTTTTTCTTTTTCTTTTTTTCAATGTAATATGTAACTACAACCTCTATTGATGAAAGAGGGTTTTCATTGGTCCCCACAGGTTGGTACCACTTCATCTACAGCTGTGGACCCTTTGTCAGATTTGGGAAAGATTGCTAAGGTAAATAAAATCATTTGTTCAACTGTTATGTTCTCTATATTCTTTTTAAAGTTCCTTAAGTGCATTCTTGATCTATTCACTTGGTTTGGTTCATAGAATTCTCACATTAACAAAAAGCCTTGGTTTACATACTTAAAAACCAAACAAATTTCTAATGATTAGTACTATAAGAAGCAACTGTTGTCACCAAATTTTTCAATGGATAGATAATTAGAATAAAGAAAACTAAATGTTTACACAGTCTTACAGTAGTTGTAATGTGGCCATTTCAGAGCCATGGAATGTGGTTTCATGTGGATGCTGCATATGCTGGAAGTGCTTGTATATGTCCAGAATACCGCCACTACATTGACGGTGTTGAAGAAGCTGACTCATTTAACATGAATGCACATAAATGGCTTCTGACAAACTTTGATTGTTCTTCACTCTGGATTAAGGTATGTGAGTACTAATTAATGCACAAAAATGGCTTCTAACAGTATCGAGTTTGATTTTCCATGCATTCTCTTACATGTTACTTATTAATCCATTATGACTGACTGGTTTAAATTCTTCACAACAGGATAGAAATGCTTTGATTCAAGCCCTATCTACAAATCCTGAATATCTGAAAAACAAAGTATATCTTTTTGTGCACATATCTATAATGCTGAGAGATTCAATATGGAAATCAAACAACTCACTTTCATAATGAACTTGACATTTAGGCTTCTCAAGCAAACTTGGTTGTGGATTACAAGGATTGGCAAATACCACTTGGTCGTCGGTTTAGGTATGGTTTTCAAAGTTCTGAGTCATTCATACAGATTTAACAGTGCATCCTTCCAAAGTCTGTGTTTTGATGAACAATTCTATATTACTAATAGGTCACTTAAACTATGGATGGTGCTACGTCTTTATGGTTTGGAAAACTTACAGTGCTACATAAGAAACCACATCAACTTGGCTAAACACTTTGAAGACCTTGTTGGTCAAGACCCAAGATTTGAGGTAATAAATTAAGTAACAGCTATAAGTTTCATGTCAGAGTCATTTGGTGTCATAACTTCGTAAATTAAGTTGTGTTGGCATGGCAGATCGCCACGCCTCGAATCTTTTCTTTGGTTTGTTTTCGACTGCTGCCAAGCTCCAAGGATGAAGCTTTGGCCAACAAACTGAACCATGAGCTGTTGAATGATGTGAACTCAACTGGGAAAACTTTCATTTCTCATACAGTAAGCTCACACTCACTTAGCCACTAGTTCATATAGTTTGATAATGAAATGATCACTTCACTGCCTTGTGTTTCTTCTTTCCATGGTTAAAAAAGACTTGAAAAGAGTTGTTTTTTGTGTGAATATGCAGGTGTTATCAGGCAAATACTTGCTACGATTTGCAGTAGGAGCTCCATTGACTGAAGAGAGACATGTTAATGGAGCATGGAATGTTTTACAAGAAAAAGCCTCTGCCCTGTTGGGAACTTTGTAAGACTATTTTTTCAAGACCTCATCAAGTTTAATAATTCTTAACTAGAACTGTTCATAGTTAATTAGTGACTCCCATTAATATGGAGTTAAAGACAATGATACCAGCAGTTACTAGTTAATGAATGAATAATCATAATTTGGCTTACTTTTATTTTTATTTTTAATATGAACAACCAGCTCAGATGGTTTGCAAAAATGGGATATTTTTTAAAACATACCACAATTTGTTTTAATAAAATATAAATACAGCCAGTTCATAATCTTTTCAAAAATATGATTTTCAGAAAACATATCATATTTTTGTTTTATTTTATAGAAAAATACCACTCCCAATTATTAACAATCATACAATTTTGGATTACAAAATGTCATAGTTGGGCTGATTAAAATGCCCAACAGAAAATGCAATCTATCTGGGCCATTCAAAGTGAAGCCCATTTGACTCACAGATTATCAAAGATCTTACATAAAATTACTAGGAGCACTCACATTAGAATAGCTAAAATATATAGCTAAAAAAAAAAGCTAAAACTTAACTCCATTTTCATGAAGTAAAATGCATATGTATTTTACATATGCACTATTATTTAGTTATATTTAGCTACATATATATATTTTATTAATTACTCACTCCTCTCTAATCTCTTTCTTATAATATATGTTTTTATTCTATTTCTTACTTTTATGAATTAAAAATTTTGAAAAAATATAATATTTAAATAATGTAGAGAAAAAAAAAATTAATGTATAGTATAATGTAAAATGTTAAAGTAAAATAAAAAAAAAAAAGAATTTTTGTAAGGTATTTTAAAAGATAAAGAAGTTGGTATGAATGTTGTAAGATCATAACAAATAATTTATATTTTTATACATACATATATAATGAGCTTCTTAGGTAGCGACATCACTTTTGCCCCTATTGTTGGAGTATTTTCTATTTTCGTTACTTGGAGAAATTATAACTCAATATTTTTTGTATGATGACGTACATTATATTTATAATAGACTTCTCACTAATTTTCAAAAAATTTCTAATAACTCACGATATTGAAATCAAAGTTCAACCAAAATTAAAGTTAAACCGGAGAACACAACATGGAAAACTTTACCATTGAGACCCACAAAAATAAGAGCCTCCGATGTACCTAAACATAAGAACATCTCCACCGGATATGCAAATCTATGATGCATTGCTAAATTCAAAGAAAAATCTATGATACTTTATTTTATTATTTTCATTACTCTTACCCAACACTTACAAGACTAGAGGAAAACAAAGCTACAATAACTTAGATTGTGACACAAAAAGGGTCCTTCATAGTAAAGAATGAAATTTTGACTTGTAACTGGCATCATGGGTTCTTATATATTAACCTTATTTGTCTTGTTGTAATGTAATCAATCATATAAATATATATATATATATATATATATATATATATATATACAGCTTAAACTTAAAGGGGGTTCATATCTAAAGTCGAGAAAAATCTAAAGCAAATATAATAAGAAAGTTTGAAAGCATTCTCATTGCAATAATCAACCAAATGCTAACAGAAAAGTATCCATTAAACACATAACTCAATGAAGCACTCATGAGAAACACAAATGTGGATCAATTCAATTTTGAAAACTTGAACAATCTAATAAATTTCTTCGGCTCTGGTATCCAAATTCGAATTTGAAGAAAAGTTAACGAAACCAATTCTTTCATTCTCTGGCAAAATCGACCAATTCGGAGATTGTACTGCTCTTAACCACCGAAAATCATCAACATTGGCCCAATTCTCAGTCTCTTCAGCAAGGCTGGCCTCCTGAAGATCTCTATGAATCCCATCATAGCCCAAACAGTATGGCGCAAACCTCACACCACTACTGTCCTCGATTATGGGCCTGCTCCTGACTCTAAGATAGAAATCAGTGGCCATGGCATGATGAATTCGAATCTGATGAGACGCCATTACGAAAACACACCCCTCAACTTGCTCGAACAGAATTGAATTCATCACAGGACCTCCGTAGACTCGACAATTCCGAAGCCTGTGAACAAACAATGCTCTAACACAGCCAATTAGCCTCACCTCGCAAGAATCAAGGTCCGAAATTGTAAACTCTCCAATCTCGGAACCATTGAATTTCATCACCAAAACCTCGCCCGTCTTGTTTCGAAACCCAGGCGAATCCGGAACCGCGTAGCCCATTTTCTCTGGTTTGACAATTTCAGCCTCTTTCTCTCTGTTTGAATCAAGGCCGGGGTGGTCTTTCTTCGGAGCTTTGTTCTTGAAAGAGAATTTCTTTTTGGGAACTAGATCAGAGCTCAAACTGTCGAGGCTCTGTTTCAAATCCGAGATGGCTTTGAGCGATGATCGAACTTCGTAAGAAGGCAAAAAGTATGAGTTCTCGGCGACGAGCTTTTCCAGACCGGAGATGGAGGCAGAGATGGCGTCGAGGTGGGGTTTGAGCTGAGTCGACTCGGGCGTCGGGGTGAGTCGGGATTGGGCGATTTGGGCCTCGACAGAGCGTTTGGAATCGATGAAGCGAGAAAGGAAGGAGGAAGTGGACTCGAAAGCAGGAGAGGCGGAGGAGTCATCGGACTCTCCCGATCTGCGGCTGAGCGAGCTGCGAGTGTGCTGACGATTGGCGAGGCGCTCGAGCATCGCGGCATGTTTCTTTTGACGGGCTTCTTCTGAGGCATCAGAAGGATTTGCGCCATTGTTGGGGCTTAAGGAGTCTTCTTCTTCTTCCATTGTTGCTAGAGTTGCTCTCCGGCCGGACCGGAGGTTGTGTTGCTAGAGTTAATATACTTAAAATTTCAAATGCAAGTGATGGCTAAGTGGATTATATGGAAAACCATTTCCTTATTGGTCCCCACAGGTTGGTACCACTTCTGTCAGATTTGGGAAAGATTGCTAAGGTAAATGAAAGCATTTGTTCAACTGTTATGTTCTCTATATTCTTTTTAAAGCTCCTTAAGTGCATTCTTGATCTATTCACTTGGTTTGGTTCATAGAATTCTCACATTAACAAAAAGCCTTGGTTTACATACTTAAAAACCAAACAAATTTCTAATGATTAGTACTATAAGAAGCAACTGTTGTCACCAAATTTTTCAATGGATGGCATTCCAAAGGAGACTTCATAAAGGAGCTAGTTGGCATTCTTCAATTGAAAAGTTCAGATAATTAGAATAAAGAAAACTAAATGTTTACACAGTCTTACAGTAGTTGTAATGTGGCCATTTTAGAGACATGGAATGTGGTTTCATGTGGATGCTGCATATGCTGGAAGTGCTTGTATATGTCCAGAATACCGCCACTACATTGACGGTGTTGAAGAAGCTGACTCATTTAACATGAATGCACATAAATGGCTTCTGACAAACTTTGATTGTTCTTCACTCTGGATCAAGGTATGTGAGTACCATTAATGCACAAAAATGGCTTCTAACAGTATCGAGTTTGATTTTCCATGCATTCTCTTACATGTTACTTATCAATCCAGTATGACTGACTGGTTTAAATTCTTCACAACAGGATAGAAATGCTTTGATTCAGGCCCTATCTACAAATCCTGAATATCTGAAAAACAAGGTATATCTTTTTGTGTACATGTCTATAATGCTGAGAGATTCAATATGGAAATCAAACAACTTACTTTCATAATGAACTTGACATTTAGGCTTCTCAAGCAAACTTGGTTGTGGATTACAAGGATTGGCAAATACCACTTGGTCGTCGGTTTAGGTATGGTTTTCAAAGTTCTAAGTCATTCATACAGATTTAACAGTTCATCCTTCCAAAGTCTGTGTTTTGATGAACAATTCTATATTACTAATAGGTCACTTAAACTATGGATGGTGCTACGTCTTTATGGTTTGGAAAACTTACAGTGCTACATAAGAAACCACGTCAACTTGGCTAAACACTTTGAAGACCTTGTTGGTCAAGACCCGAGATTTGAGGTAATAAATTAAGTAACAGCTATAAATTTCATGTCAGAGTCATTTGGTGTCATAACTTGGTAAATTAAGTTGTGTTGGCATGGCAGATCGCCACGCCTCGAATCTTTTCTTTGGTTTGTTTTCGGCTGCTGCCAAGCTCCAAGGATGAAGCTTTGGCCAACAAACTGAACCATGAGCTGTTGAATGATGTGAACTCAACTGGGAAAACTTTCATTTCTCATACAGTAAGCTCACACTCACTTAGCCACTAGTTCATATAGTTTGATAGTGAAATGATCACTTTCACTGCCTTGTGTTTCTTCTTTCCATGGTTAAAAAGACTTGAAAAGAGTTGTTTTTTGTGTGAATATGCAGGTGTTATCAGGCAAATACTTGCTACGATTTGCAGTAGGAGCTCCATTGACTGAAGAGAGACATGTTAATGGAGCATGGAATGTTTTACAAGAAAAAGCCTCTGCTCTGTTGGGAACTTTGTAAGACTATTTTTTCAAGACCTCATCAAGTTTAATAATTCTTAACTAGAACTGTTCATAGTTTATTAGTGACTCCCATTAATGTGGAGTTAAAGACAATGATACCAGCAGTTACTAGTTAATGAATGAATAATCATAATTTGGCATACTTTTATTTTTATTTTTAATATGAACAACCAGTTTAGATGGTTTGCAAAAATGGGATCTTTTTTAGAACATACCACAATTTGTTTTAATAAAATATAAATACAGCCAGTTCATAATCTTTTCAAAAATATGATTTTCAGAAAGCATATCATATTTTTGTTTTATTTTATAGAAAAATACCACTCCAAATTTTTTACAATCATACAACTTTGGATTACAATGTATCATAGTTGGGCAGATGAAAAAGCCCAACAGGAAATGCAATCTATCTGGGCCATTCAAATTGAAGCCCATTTGACTCAGATTATCAAAGCTCTTACATAAAATTACTAGGATAGGAGCACTCACATTAGAATAGCTTAAAAATAATAAGCTCAAACTTAGCTACATATGTAACATTTTATTAATTACTCACTCTTCTCTCATCTCTTTCTTATTTTATATGTTTTTATTTTTTTTTATTTTATGAATTAGAAATTTTGAAAAAAAAAAATATTATATTTAAATGATTTTGAGAAAAAAAAATAAAGAATCTAATGTGTATAGTGTAATGTAAAATGCTAAAATAAAAAAAAATAATAATAAAATTTTTGTAAGGTAATTTAAAAGATAGAGAAGCTGGTGTGAATGTTATAAGATCATGACAAATAATATATATTTATATACATACATATATAGGGAGTTTCTTAGGTAGAGGCATCACTTTTGTCCCTAGTGTAAGAGCGTTTTTTATTTTCGGTACTCGGAGAAATTATAACCCAATTTTTTTTGTATGATGTTGTACATTATACTTGTAACATGCATCTCGTCAATTTTTAAGAAATTTCGAATAATTTACGATACCGAAATCAGAGTTCAAACTGTATTTTGACATCGTAAATTATTTAGAATTTCTAAAAAATTTGCAGGATGTCTGTTATAAATTATAATGTACGTAATCATGGAGAAAAAAATTGAATTATAATTTCTCCTAGTGCCAAAAATAAAAAATACTCCTACCTAAAAAAAATTCCTATATATTTAATATGCTAATGATTCTTGACAAACTTGGATGATTCCACAAGGAAAGAACAGAACATTTACATGGTTCCACACACAGATTATATCCTCCATTGTGGTCTATTTCAAATAGGTCCAAATTGTTGTTGATTTTAAAGACAACATTTTTTTCAGTATAGATAATGACATAACATGTATGGAATAGATTATTTATCTGGTTTCTTCTATGGAATAAAATTCCTGTATTAGAATATTCAACTGGAAAAACCATGGTTTCATTCATTTTGAAATATTGACCTTTGAAACTCTTGTAAATAGACTCCCACAACAACATTTTTTATATGTAGAACAAAGATACTTAATTTGTTTTGTTCATTTATAAACAGGAATTAAAAAAAAAAATTGATAATTAAAAAAAGTTCCAATTTTTTTTTTTTTTTTTGTGTAATGCTATTGCAAGAATTTTATTATTATTTTTAAAATATGGAGAATTTGGTGATGGTGTTGTGAGTTGAAAATTATAAAACGTTAATTCATTGAGTACATGCCTTTGTCTCAAATGTCAATTATATGAAAGAGAATCTTATTCTGTCAGATTGTCAGTCAGAACAATACAAATCACAAAGTCCAACTTATGGGGCTGGCTTCAACAAATTAATACTTTTAATTCAATATTTATTTTATTATTTTTTCTTAAAAAAAATATTATCACACATTGTTTTTCATCAATTTTGGTTCTTAATAGCCCTCACAAGGAGCTAAACTAGCTAGTTTTAAAAAATATAAAGAAGAAACCTAAAATTTATCTTCGATGGGTGAGCTAAATTTGAACTATTTTACTCATTTTATTTTAATGAATAGTATTACAATATATATGACAATTATCTGTGTTTTAGTATAATTTGGTACAACTATCTATTTTGATCGTTAAATTTGTCTGCAACACAGAAGTAAAATGTACTAAATTAAAGTAATATTTGTAGTGTAATAGTGAAAGTACCAAATTAAAGAAATATTTACGACGAAATTATCTAAATTATAAACAAAATTGACGTCACATTTGCGGACTTAACAGCAGAAACAGACTTACCAAACTGCACCAAAATGTGAACAGAAAGTACTTTCGATGCTAAAAAAATAACTTAAGTACTTAATTGATATAACCAAAATAATTTAAGTATTTTTCGTTGCAAATATCCCAGAATATAAATATTAAAACGTCATTATTGATAATGTATATATATATATATTTCTTTTAATGTTTTGGATCTCAATACTGTTGTTTATTGTTCTTGAAATTAACTTCTTCTTGGTTTTTTCTTTTAAAAAAACCTATAATTAAAACTAAAACAATTATATCCATAATCAATATAAATAAGCTAAACCCATGTGATTAGATTATAAATCAAAGAAGTAGAGGAGGGGACTTGCAAAGATATGAATTATTGGATTTTGATGGTTTCATTTCTAACTTTTTCTTTTCTTTTCTTTTCTTTTTAGCAATACCAAAAGAGGAAAAAGATTATTGGAGAAAACTTTCAACAAAATTGGTGGTAGAATTTTTTACATGTGAAGCATCTATTTTTATTTTATTTTATTATCAAATTTGAACAAAAAACTTTGATTGATGCATAGAATAAAGTTTAAGGTTGACAATATTGAATTCTCAAGAAGAAAAAAATAATATATAAGTTGACAATATTGAAGAAAATAAACTCAAAAGACACGTAAGAAGTACATGTGGTATATGTATCTATAATTGAATTTTGATGCAAATATCTAATTTGGCATGTTCTTATGAAAACACTTTGGCTTCTTTAGTCCTTTAAATATATCTATTCTATATAAAAAGTGTCTAGATAACGGAAATTTTTGGTTTTAACGGTTTTTTAATTTTTTTTAGTTAACTTTAACGAAATATTCTTATATTTAATATAATATTCTTATATTTAACAGTAGATTGTAAACATGACTTAAACTTAAATAAATAAATAATTAAACAAATTAAAATAAAATATTTTTGAGATATTTTACCATGATAATTATTTAAAAATAATAAAATCATATATTTTATAACTTAAATAAAGTTTAATCAAACTTAATATTATATTAAACATATAATATATAATCATTTATTGTCACTGCCACATTCAAAAACTAGAACAAACATAAACATAAACTTAAAAAAAAAAAAAATTAATTAATTAAAATAAGATATTTTAAGGATATTTTATGATAATTTAAATAATTAAATCGTATTTATTTAAAAATAATAAAGACATGCATATTATTTTTTTATCTTATAAAATTTGTGTGATAGTTTGTTTTTATCAAGTGATTGGAGCTTTTTTTCTTCATCAAATTCACCAAAGGACAAAAAAAAAATAGTTGATGCAGATATACTATTGTCTACACTATAACTTTTTCTATTCTTATTTTATTTCTATTATCAATTTCTTTTTAAATATTATTCTATTTTATATATATGTCATGTAATTATGTAAATATATAACTATGTCAATGTTATGTTTAGATGTCATATATGTAAAAATTATTAATATAAATATTGATATATAATATAGAACTATAATTCATTCGATTATAAATATATATTTTAAAAAAATAGTGAACCAATTTTTATTAAAATTATATACAATGTTTACAATTTTAAAACTAAGCAAACGTGCATTGCACGTTGCTTTTACCTAGTATATATATATATACACATTTATAGGACAAATCTTCTAATCCCTATCGGTAGGGCTCTCACTGTTTCTCAACCCGTGAACAGTTTTCGGCGCGACTTTTTTTTATGACCGTGTATATTGTAGCTATTTAGAGCATCCTGCAAATTTTCAGAAAATTTCAAATAGTTTACAATACCGAAAACTAGGTTCAAACATGTTATTTTCCACGTGCATAAAAAAAATTAGTCACGCGTGCAACAACATGTTTGAACCTAGTTTTCGGTACTGTAAACTATTCGGAATTTTTTGAAAATTTGCAGGATGCTCTAAATAGCTACAATATACACGATCATAAAAAATCGCGCCGAAAACTGTTCACGGGTTGTAAGCACTGAGAGTCTTACCAGTAGGGCTTAGAGTGAAGCCCCTATAGGAGAATTCTCCTACATTTATATACTAGTAAAAAAAATGTGAAGGGCATGTTTGCTTAATTTTATTTAGAAAAAATATTAATTTATTTTAAATAAGTAAAATATCATATATTATAAAATAATGACACAAACATATTCAAAAAAATAAACCAAAATATTGTTTATAATTTTTTTTTTAAAAATAATATGATAATTTTTATTTTTTATTTAAAAAAAAACCATTAAACTAAGAATCTGTTAGATACACATTTTTACATATAAAAATATGATGCCTTCTAGTTTTAAAGTAAATTATTTGATGTTGTTTATAATTTAAATTTTGGTATTTTTTATGTTTTGATTTATATATTATATATGGTGATTCTAATTTTAAAATTAAATATTTTTTTAGAATTTTTTTTTAGAAAAAATATTCAATGTAATAAAATATTAAGAAATTCTAAATTAAAACTATAAATTTAAAAAGTTTATTTGATCAAATTTTAATTATTTAATTTAAAAAAATTAAAGTGAATAAAAAGTTATATATAATTATATATTATTCAATTAATGGGTAGAACAATTAAAATAAGTAATTTTTCATTAAAAAAACTAAACAAAAAAATAATAAAAATGTATATTTATGTCTTATGTCACCATTACATATATATTTGGATAACAAAATACATTAAGGACAAAATAAATAATTAATAAAAGAAAGAAAATAATAAATTTAGACACATAAATATATTTTTTTGTTATAGTTTTGAATAATTGATAGAGTAATTTAAATATTTTAATATGAAATTTTAAAACATATGATGAGAAATTATTATAGCTCATTTATTACTTTTTATTTTTATTTCAATTTATTTATCTTATTTAGATGATTTTATTATTTAGTTTTTTTTTAATTTATTTAGATGACTTTAAAACTAACGGTGTTAAAAAACAATAAAAAAAATTGTGAAATCTAACGAAAACCAACAATTTCCATTGAACTTACATTTATAATATATAAAAATACGGCTTTGGTGCAACTTTTTTTTTTTTGTTAATATTGGTACAATTATTTTTTTTGTCAACACTTGTGCGGTCACATTTTTGTTAATATTGGTGCAACTATTTTTTTTTCAACATGTAAATAGTTATAATCTCATTTTTTTTAATATAATAGTGTACATTATATTTATTTATAACATCTCACAATTTTTTTTATAAAATTTGAATAATTTATAATGTCGAAAACAAAAAATATTTAGAACGGTGATGTTGACAAAAAAAATAGTTGCACCGCAATTGTTCTATGTTTATAAAATGAATTTAAAAAGTACAACAAAAAAATCCAGCTCTACAATCCACATACTCCAAAAGGTTTTGTTTATGGTATTTTAAAAAAAGGAAAAGAACAGAAAGACAAGTATTATCCAAGTGATTGTATTAAGTAACAAATATGAAGAAGGAAAAACACTTTCTATTCTTTTCTTCTGATTTGATTTCTGAGTCATAATCCAAAATGTCACTACTTGACAAATCTTATGAGTCATATACCAATTCTCAAAGAGGTTATATCTGGTTATTTATTTATTTAATTATTTATTTTCATGGTATTTGAATGAGAGTACACTTTGGAAGAATATAAGGAAGTCCTAGAAAACATTTCCCCTTTCAAAGTTTGAAACTTGTTTTTTTTTTTCCTTGTGTTTGTAGTTTACTTGCTGTTTTGGTTATAGGATATTAAGTGCACAAATTTTATATGTAATTTAGAGATAATAATAATAAGATATTATAACACTTTAGAATATCTATTTTTGCTAAATATGTTTAGATAACACGATTATGGTCAACATACGTTTGTCCTTAAAATTTATTTATTGGGTCATCAACTTAAATAAAATGTGTAGATTTCTTATGGGGATAAATTTTACGATGTCATATCCAAAAATATTTTGATTATTATCGGGTTTAGATGAATATTTAGATCTAATTTACAAAAAGGAAATTCACAAAAATACTTAAGGTTTAAACAAAGTACAAAAAAAAAAAATACAAAAATATGGAGTGGCATAATCGTAAATACGAAGTTTTTTTTATTTGTAAACAAAGTTTACATATTTGTAACAATATAGATTTTTAGTAACCATATATTACAATTTTGTAAACAACATTTACAGATTAAATAGAAAATTGTAACAGACAATTACATAATCGTAACAAACTGTTATCCGTATTTTTGTAATTTTTGTAAAATTCTATATTTTTCAAAAAAAAATTTAAATTTGCGTGCAAGGTGTAATTTTTCCTTTACAAAACTCAACATTTGAAAAAAATAAATAAATAAAAAGTCCAACATGTATTTAACAAAAAAAAAACAGATAATATAAATTACTATCATCCCCAACAATAATAATAATAATAACTTCAAACTATATTGTATATATTGTTTGAGACAATCAGCTGCAATGCAACTAAATATTAAATAAATGTCACCCTTTGTTGATTTGTCACTAATTTAAGCACAAAGATTTGGAATATTTTAGGGTTTAACTTCATCTCAACCACTTTTTTTTTTAATTATTTTTATTTTACTTTTTTTTTATAAAAGAAAAATTCTCTTAGCCGAACACGTGTCTATACTCATTGCCGTAAAGTTTGTTGCTATTCTTTTAAAGCAATGAATTTACTTCACATGTCAAAATTTTGATGTTCCAAATGCAAATGAATCTTCAAAAGTTTCAACTTCGAAAGATATGAATATCTTGAAATTTATGTTGGTGGGTGTCCTCAATTTATTACTTTAACAAAAAACTAAAAGGATTCTAAAATAAGAGCTTCATTCATTCTAAATTTTTGTATTTTTGTTTTAAGTTATTAGTTTGATTAATTATTTGTGATTTTAGTTTAAAAATTTTTAATCAAACTCAGATTTATTAGTCTATTTGAACAATTTTATAAAATATAGGAGTTATTCAGTAACACTTAAAAAAATTAATTTTTTATTTAATTAATTAAAATGTTGAAAGTTAAACATAAAATAATGTTTGATAACTCCGTTTTTATTTATTATTTTTAAAAAATTTAATTAAAATTCATTAAATTTTGAAAATAAAATTTTTTCACTTTCAAATTTTTTTTAAATAGTTTTTGACTTTTCATTTTTTTTTTCTTATCTTCTTTAAATCAACACCTTATTTTATATTGTTAAATAAAAAATAAAAATAAAAGTTATCAAACACATTTATTATTTTTTGTTTTTAGAAATAAAAAACAAAAATAGTTACCAAACATATTTTTATTTTTTAAAAATAAAAAAACAAAAATAAAAACAATATTTCTATTTTTGTGTTTAAAAAATTCAAAAACAAAAAGTTTTACCAAACACAACAATTGGGTTTAAAAAATAATTTGTCAAAATACATGGTCCAAATAAGTAATTAGACAAAATACAGGATCTAAAAAGGTATAAACTCATTTAAATTACCCAAAAATCTTTCTTAGCACAAATGTTTGTGCAAACCATCCAAATATCATGATTCATGTCACCAACCCAATAACTCATATTCAAGACAATAATGTATGTTTAACATGGATTAAGCACTTTGAAAATTTTAATTTGAGTTATTTTTTTTTAGTAATTTTTATGTTTGGAAATTTTTACTAAAGAAAGATCTCTACCGACTTTTTCAAGAAAATCTTTGGAAGAAAAAAAAAATTGTTTGAAGTTTCAATAAAATTTGATAATTTTACATTTTTATCTTTATGACACGTTTATTAAATTGTAATCATAATCATAATAAATTAATAGAGAAATGAGTGAGAATAAAATAAGAAATAACTAGAATTATTATTTGTATTATGTTATTTAATAAAATTATTCAAAAAGGTAATCAGAAATAATTAAATTATCCTTTTTTATTAAAAAAATCATAAAAGTAGTTATTTTGTGGGATATGTTTTCAAAGGACAGTATTGTCTTTTAATTTTTTATTTATAAAAAAATTGAAGTCATTACCTTAATGACATTTTTTAGAGAATTGGGGAGAATCATTCTCATTCTTCTCCCCTTATCTCACTAAGTTCTCTTATTCCTTATTAGTAAATATGTAAATGAGAATCATTAACTCATAAATAATTCTCTTTCACCTTAAGTAAACATGTCATTATTATAATAAAAAAATTACATTAAATTTTAATTTTGTAATTTATAAAGTTCATTTAAAGTAGATTATTCAAATAAATATGTAAAAAAAAATATAAGATTTAATTTAGTTTTTTCAATTATCTAAAAGTAAAAGTATGAAATAAAAGTAAAAGTATTTTGGCATTTTCAATTTTTATTTTTACTTCTATTATTTTTATCGTCTAAAAATAAAAGTAGAGGCAATGATAAATCAACATTTACTATCTTGTACCTAAAAACTCTCAAAATCAATTTTAAGTTTGGAAAGCAATGCCATTAAACTCGTAAAAGTGCTATCAACATTATCATTATTATCAATTAAAAAAGAAAAGTTAGGTAAAAGTAGGAGCTTATACATTTTTATAAGATTTTTATAAGGGATATTTACATCAAAAGTACTCAAATTATTACGTTTGTAGCGTTTGTACTCAAATTATATTTTTGCCGACAAAAGTACATTTTGTCCCTGTTTTGTTGCAGCCGTCAATTTCAATCGTTAAGTAGGTTTGTAACATGTTGGTGAAAGTACCTAATTTAATATATATGTGCGACAAAAATACTCAAATTATAAAGATACTCAAGTTATAAGCAAATTTGACATCACGTGTTGGATTTAACGGCAAAATAAACAACTGCAACAAAATATAGACATAATGTATTTTCGCCAGTAAAAAAATAACTTGATTACTTAAATGTTGCAAACGTAATAATTTAAGTACTTTTACCACAAATATTCATTTTTATAATAATAATAGTAATAATAACTAATGACTTAGTAATTAGAAGAATGCCGAAAGTGATAATTACCAAAAGTAACTTTATAATGTTGTGCGGTGGATGGATGGAGTAGTATTAGGAATAGGAGAAAGCAAAACAAGAATGATTAGATATTTTCCAAGAATGATTAGATATTTTCCAATCCAAAACATAACTTCTTATTTGCCAAGCTAAGTAAACTTGTTCAATTATTTTTAAATTATGAAAAGTGGTCCTATCTAGTAGTTGAATACAGAACATAAATTAATTATTTTATTTTATTTTATTTTACTTTCCATAAAAAGTTCGAACTTGAGGACACAAAAATGTTTTTTCTATAATGGGGATTAACTTAATTTGCAAGAATCACGCTTTCCAATTAAAAAAAAAAAAAAACTCTTCTTTTTTTTTTCATTATTACTATTATTATCTTTAAGCAATCATAGAATGGAATGTATTTCATATGTTTTGATTCTTTGAGTGTAATAATGATATTTTAATTAGAGTAAAAAAAAACTTCTAACATATTTGCGTTAAAAATGAACTAATTTGTCAATATATATATATTTATTTTTTTATATATGAGTGTTTGGTGTTAGAAACTATACAACTATATGAATATGAGGATAAAATCAAATCTACATATTATCATATCACTATAGACATACAATTATCATATCACTATAGATTTGATTTTATCCTCATATTCATATAGTTGTATAGTTTCTAACACCAAACACTCATATATAAATATATATAGTGAGTAATAGTTATTAAATTACATCAATAGTATTTTTCATTTTTACTCTTATAACTTTATGTTTTTATTTTAAGTTTTGTATTGATTTGACCAAATTTCCATTTATCTCTATAAATCATAAAAAAAAATTAAAGAAACTAAAAGAATAGCATTATATGAGGTGGACAGCATCATCATCTATACTTGCATGTGATGTTTGTTTAGTATATAACTATATATATACTATTATATCTATATGGTTTTTTTGCTCAACTTTACTAAACTATTCTTAATTGTGATGAATACCAATTAAGAAGGGTCTCTTAGTGTTGATGGGAGTGACTCAAGGGCCTATAATGTGGGATTTTTATTCTCTTTTTTCTTTTTTCATTATCAAATGCATATTATAAATATATATATATTTATATACATCTATGTATATGCTTAATTTGTTCTCTTTAGATAGGAATCTTTAGGCTTAGGGTATATAAACTATATATGTATATATTTTTGTTGTTATATATGTACATATTTATCAACTTTTTCTTTATGACACAATACACATTATACAAAGAATATAAGAAGTGTTGGAAATCTTCAAATATATAGACAGATTTGGAACAAAACATGTAATGACTATTTTTATTGCTAAGCTTTTTATTCCCCAAGTAAGATTATATCCACATATACAATTATTAATGAGAATATTATTATTTTGTCCCTCTCAATTTAAGCTTATTATCAAGTTTAAATATGAGTTTTTGAAAAAACTAAAAATAATTTTCTGTTATATTAAATAAATAAAAATGATCCCATTTGCATGTTTTTAATCAAAATTTTCCTTAAAAATATTTTCACTTAAAATGTATTAATATAATATTTTTTTTACAAATATAATTTATAAATTTGATTAACAAAACATAAAATCTAAAATAAATATAATCTAGATTTAAAACAAATAAAAATATAATTTTTATTACTTTTGGAATTTATTTATTTATTTGTAGATTTATTAATCAATTTTTATAAATTATTTACAAAAATTATAAATACATTAACACCTAAAAAATGAAAAATATAGTTTTTTTTTATTATTTAAATTTTAAGTTTTGGTGATCAATTTTTTAAATTATATTTATAGATGATAAAAATATTAATGCATTTTACGTAAGAATAATACTAGGCACACACTAATATTTAGGTGGTCCCCACCAAATTAATGTGTTTGTTAAAAAATGCATGTCACACACCATGGTGTGTAAAATGAGTATGTCAATTATTATTGTTTTTTTTTTCTTTTTAAAGAAAAAACTTAACCTCATTAAAATTATTCAAAAGCACAACCTCATTATTCAAAAGCTCGAAATGGAAAAAAGAGTGCCGGGCGCTATCATTGATTAAGGGCATCAACCGAAATAATACGATCAATACAAAAAAGGTAGCTAGGTCACCATTCAATCGATCATCTTTCGATAAAGCTAGTTTTGCCAAAGCATGACCAACACTAATGGCAGTCCTAAGGAAAAAGAGTGTCAAGCGCTATCATTGATTAAGGGCATCAACCAAAATAATACGATAAATACAGAAAAGGTAGCTAGGTCACCATATAATACGATCATCTTTCGATAAAGCTAGTTTTGCCAAAGCATGACCAACACTAATGGCAGTCCTAGGACAATGAGAGAAAGATATGTCGAAAGAATTATTACATAAAGAAATAGTTTTTATGATTGAAAGACAATCAGATTCAAGCATGATATTAGTATATAGACACAAGAACTTGAGTGTCTTAATTTCTCAAAAATAAGAAATTAGGTATTTTGAAAAGGACGGTTTTATTGTCAAACATTCATTTATTATTACATATATTTGAAAATAAAAACTAGATGAAGTGAATGAATCTTCTTCCTACTTCACTACAAGAAACCAGTTCTTTGCCGGCGTAATTCGTAATTGCGCCGGCAAAAATCACTTTCACCGGCGCAATTCATGAATTGCGCCGGCAAAAATCAAATCCTATGCCGGTGCAATTAACGCCGGAAAAGATGACTTTTGCCGGCGCAAGTCGGGGTTGCGCCGGCAAAAGTAATGCCAGATTTTTCAAAATAAGCGTACAAACTTTTGCCGGCGCATTTCACCTAACGCGCCGGCAAAAGTCAACGTGTTTTTAAATTTTTACACGTTTGAAATAAAAAGTAGGTGGGCTTACTTTTGCCGGCGCGTTTCGTTGCGCCGGCAAAAGTGAACAAACGCGCCGGCAAAAGTCGAGATAATTAAAACGACATCGTTTTACTTTAGGGTTTACTTAAACACTTTTGCCGGCGCAGTTTTAGACTTTTGCCGGCGCAACGAAACGCGCCGGCAAAAGTCTTAACGATATATCTCAGCCGCAGCCTCCTTCTTCCCCATTTCTGTGTTTGTGAAAGCAAAGCTCTCTCTCTCTCCTCTGTGATAGTCTCCGACCACCGGTGTCCCATAATCCCACGCCGTGGCTCAAGTTATATATTGAAGCATCTCTCAAGGTTAGTAAAATGAGAAATTTTTTAACATTTTTGGATTTTTTTCTCAATATTATGTTTTGTAATTGTATTTTTTTTTTTGTTATTCTCTCCCTATGAACAGGTGTGTTGTAACTCTCTCGGTGAAACAAATGCAAAGGTTAGTTTATATATATATTTATATATGTTTATATATATTTCGGTTTATATATATATTTATATATGATTATATATATATATGTATATATTTATATATATTAGTTATATCCGAATATATATATGTATATATTTATATATATTAGTTTATATATATGTATATATTTATATATATTAGTTATATCCGAATATATATATATATATATTAGTTATATCTGAATATATATATACTTAAATTTGTTTTTTTTTTTTTATATATCTGTATATATGTTTGTATATGGATATATGTTTATGTATTTCTGTAAATGGGTGTGTATATATGTTTATTTAATGTTAAATTTTTGTAGAAATTGATTAATATAAATGTATGTGTGTGATATTTGTTATTATAATTATATTTTTCTGTTTATAAAATAAATAAATGTGTAGTTTTAAAAAAATGATATTAATAATGAAAAAGAAAATATAATTTTAGTATTTATTAAAAAAAATTTGATTTGAGAATGTATATTTTTTTAATTTTAATGCTTAATATGTATATTAAAAAATAGATTAGATTATGTATATTAAAAAAATATATATATTATATTTTTTATATTAAATATTATTTGTTTATAAATATTTACTAAATAAATTGTTTTGATGTTACTGATATAGAAAGATTTGATATATGTTATTAATCTTGGTTTATGTTGTGCATGTTATGAGAATGTTCTGTATATTGCTCTGGGACTATTCTGGTTATATATGTGTTTAATTTGTAGGTTTTTAAATTTTTGGGATAGTTTGAAATATAGTCGTTATGCTGCCCAATTTTTGTTGGAGTTAGTAAAATTAATAAAAGTTTAATAATTAATTAAATAAATATTTAAGTATAATTAAAAATTCATCAAAAAAATAATTTTTAACTATAATTTAAATAAAATAAAATTACCAATCATAATAATTAATAATTAATAATTAATTTTAACATTAATATTAGATGTTTTGTAATTGAAAAAGTTAAAAATATAAATGATTTAATAAAATATAAATATAATAAAATTATTATTGATTAAGTAAATAATCCAATACAAATTAAAGAATTTAATAAAAAATTACAAAATGGAGATTAATGTATAATTAAATTAATTTTAAATTAAAAGTAATAAATAAGTAAATGTTAAAGTAGACTAGTCAACGGACACGTGGCAGTACATGATTGATAAAATTTGTTATTATTCTTAAAATATTTTTTAATTTAACAAAAAAATAAAATTTACATTTTTTAAAAAAAAATTCAAAATTTTTTTCAACTTAAGATTAAGTATGAAAAATACATTTTTTTTAAAATTTAATTTTATATTGTTAATATCCTCAAAATTTTTAAGGATACGTTGGTCGAGTATGAAGACGATGAGGATGACGATAATGTTCTAGTCGATAGTGATAGTGATAGTGATGTTCGTAATGATGTTGTAGTTAGTGATGACGAGGACAGTGATATGTAATTTAAACAAGTGTATGTAACTTTTTATTTAATTCAATGAAAAGTTTATTTATTATCATTAATTAATGATAGTATTAGATATAGGTACACACGCACCTATTGGATGCTTTGGGGATAGTCAATGTATTCATGTACTGGTACTCATTTTTTCAATATATTTGATGAAATATGTTGAAAAAATGGGTAGTCGCACATGTCTGCTTACTATCTCCAAAGGATCTATTAGGTCGGAATAGGGTAGGTTGGGAAAGACAATAAGTAATAAAATGTTAATTCAATAACAAAAAATAATAGTGATGCACCTAGTGGATGCCTTGGGGATAGACAATGTATTCATGTACTAGTACTCATTTTTTCAATATATTTGATGAAATATGTTGAAAAAATGGGTAGTCGCACATGTCTGCTTACTATCTCCAAGGGATCTACTAGGTCGGAATATGGTAGGTTGGGAAAGACAATAAGTAATAAAATGTTAATTCAATAACAAAAAATAATAGCGATGCACCTAGTGGATGTCTTGGGGATAGTCAATGTATTCATGTACTGGTACTCATTTTTTCAATATATTTGATGAAATATGTTGAAAAAATGGGTAGTCGCACATGTCTGCTTACTATCTCCAAGGAATCTATTAGGTCGGAATAGGGTAGGTTGGGAAAGACAATAAGTAATAAAATGTTAATTCAATAACAAAAAATAATAGTGATGCACCTAGTGGATGCCTTGGGGATAGACAATGTATTCATGTACTGCTACTCATTTTTTCAAAATGTTTGATGAAATATTTTGAAAAAGTGTGTAGTCGCACATGTCTGCTTACTATCTCCAAGGGATCTACTAGGTCGGAATAGGGTAGGTTAGGAAAGACAATAAGTAATAAAATGTTAATTCAATAACAAAAAATAATAGTGATGCACCTAGTGGATGTCTTGGGGATAGACAATGTATTCATGTACTGCTCCTCATTTTTTTTAAATGTTTGATAAACATTTTAAAAAACTGAGGAGAAGTACATGACTTCTTACTATCTCCAAGGGATCCACTAGGTCGGAATAGGGTAGGTTTGGAAATACCATAATGAATAAATGTTAATTTTATAACAAAAAACAATAGACATACATAATTTGAATTAGTTAATTAATGAATATTTTAATGTAGAATGGCCGAAACAAGTAATGACACAGGTGGTGGCTCCAAGAGAGGCAGGGGAGCTTATTACGGTGCCAATATCGAGAAGGAGCTGGCCATCAAAAAAGTTACTCATTTGAAAGTAGAGTTTGATAAAGAAACTGGAAAAGCTATTCAAAAGTACGGCAAGTGGTTCAACAATTCTATGGCTCGTTATTTGCGTAGCACCGTACCCCCAACTACACTAGCTTGGGAACAAGTAAAACCAGCTGATATCGAAGTTATTCGAAAGAGACTATCTGTAAGCATTCTTTAAACCTTTAATAACTCATTATTAAATATTTTGTCTATCTTCAAAATATTTTAACAAATTCCAATTTTAATTGTGATTTTAGGAAAAATTCATTTATCCAGAAGACAATCCAGTAATCAACGATGCCATGGTAAGACAAATGCAAAAACATCTGACTGATTGGCGCCACACGATGAAGAAACACTGGGTAGATGTTGGAGGAGAGGTGGACAATGAGAGAGCGAAGTCAAAACCTTTTGTGTCGATCACTTCTTCTGATTGGGCAGTTCTGTGTGATTTTTGGGTTTCTGATTCTCACCAGGTATGCCGTACATTTTACATTAATTTTTAATTATAAAATTACAATTTAGATTAATGAGTACTGTTTTCTTTTTGAAGCGTATATCGAAGAAAAATAAAGAAGCTCGAGCTAAAATGACCATACCAGGAGGACACGGTTCCAAATCCATCGTTGCCCATGTTTATGATCACGTAAATTATAATAACTTATATCCTTACATTTACGAAAATATTATAAATGTCACAATGTTTAAATAATTTGCTTTTTTAGATGGACCCATCTACTGGCTAGCTCCCGAGCATGATCGACACATTCGAGCACCTGCACAAGAAGAAGGATAAGTGGATTAGTGATGCAGCGGCGACAAAACATGTAAGTTGCATAACCTTAACTAATTTATGATCATTTAACTTTAAAAAAGTTTAGTAAATAATTAATAAATATTAATTATTAATTGTTGTTGTCAATTAGTAATTATTTATTAATTATTAATTAAATTTTTAACAATGAAATCTTTATAATCTATGTGCCAATATTTTTATGATTAATGATTGTGGACTAAGATAAAAAAAGAATGTAATTAATGTTGTCCCCGTATCAGGGAGCTTGTGGACTAAAGTAAATTTGGTCATGAAAATCCATATCTGAATAAAAAACATGTAAATATAGTTGATGTATATGTTTGGAGACGTAAATTCCTCATTAATGGAATTAACTGCACTTACCGTATATATCAACAACATCTTCATGATTTTGATTCAGATATGGATTTTCATGACCAAATTTACTTTAGCCCACTTGCTCCCTGATACGGGAACAAAATTAATTACATTCTTTTTCAGTCACTGGTCTGCAGTCATTAATGATAGGATGTTGGCAGATAGATAATAAAGTTATATTTTATATGTTGTTATATTAAAAATTTATAAGTTAGGTTTTCAAATAATGTTATATTGGAATTCGAAATACGTGCTTTTTATTGTGCAGAATGAGATGACCGAACGTCGAGCATCGCAGAGTACGGCCCCTGCATCATCTGCTGCTTCTTGTGTCGGCGATAATGTCGACGGTCATTTCCCGCCTGATATGGATATTGTCACGGATGTCCTTGGACCCCGCTCGCGTTATAAGAAAGGGTTTGGGGGGTTGCCTAGGTTGAAGGCAATTGGCGCAAAGAGGGCAGCATCTTCGTCAACTTCTCAAATGTCCGGGCAATTGCCACCTGAAGTGGACACCATTTTGCAGCAAAATCAGGACATTATGCTAGAAAATCAGAACCTAAAGAAGCATACGACTAAACTTGAGAGTCGTCAACGGCGTCAAGATCTCCTGCTCAGTGCTTTGTTGAAGCAGGTTGGTCAATTGGCTCCTGGTTTTACTGTTGACTTACCAGACCAGGATTCGGACGAGGACGATGATGCTGATGGGGGCGGGAATGATGAGGCGGCCAGTACTCATTTGTAGAACTTTTTTTCTATTTATTTAAAATTTAATTTATGAGACATTTATTTTACTAAATTACTTTTATATTTTAATGTTTGGTGGAGACAATAAATATTAATAGTTGTAATTTTTTGTTTATTTATTTATAAAATTTTAATTTTATTTTTATTTCTAATTAAATAATATTACTAAAAAATTAAATAATTATTAATATATTAAAATTGAAAATTATTAAATAATATTAATATATTGAAAATAATATTAATAATTTAATAAAAATTATTATTTTAAAAATACTTTTACCGGCGCAAAATTACGTCGGCAAAGAGTTTCAATCTTACCTTCACATATACACTTTTACCGGCGCAAAAATGCGCCACTAAAAAATTAAACTATTGCCGGCGCATTATTGCGCCGCTAAAAGTGTTTTCCACAATATCGTGACAGATTTTTTTACCGGCGCATTTATATTTTCACCGGCGTATTTTTTCGTCGCCAAAAAAGTCCATTGCCGGCGCATTATATTTGCGTCGGCAAAAGTGACATTAGCGACGGAGATACGACGCAATTCTTTGCCGGCGCAAAATTGCGTCGGCAAAAACTCCATAATTTTTGCCGGCGCAAAACCATACTTTTGCCGGCGCAAATTTGCGCCGGCAAAAGTCTCCTTTTTTGTAGTGCTTCTTTGGCACATACATGAATTAGCTAGCTTATTCTTGTTCTATTCATTGTCGTTTTGATTTTGACAGAACAGATCAAAAGAATATATATATATATACATTAATTCATTCAAACATAAATTACTTTAAGATCAAGATATTTGAAATTACCCATAATAATTTTTTTTTCACTTAATTTAAGTCAATTTGTTAAACAAGAGTAGTTTAAAAATGAAATAAATAAATAGGGCTTAAATTATTTTGGATTCTTCTATTTTTTTATATTAATTTCGACCTTCAATTTCAAATAATTACAAACAAGCTTCTCTAATTTTGTATGATAAGAAAAATGATATTCTTAGCTTAAATTTGATCAATAACAAACTAAAATTAGTATAGATTTTTGTTGTTGGTCTCTTATGACTTGAAACACAAAGCATCATTGGATAATCAAATTGAATTCGAGAAAGGAGAAAACAAAAAGTGAGAAGAAAGAGTCAAAATTATATAAAGAGTTTATACTTTTTTCGATTATATGTTTTGAAAAATTATATTTTGGACCTTATGTTTTGTAAAATAATTCAAATAGACCCCTAAACTCAATTTTGATGAAGAAAAAAATTAAACATAACAATACAATTATTAGACAGAATGATTGTAGTTTTGCTTTGAATTGTTAGTTTGTTAAATTATTTGTGATTTTAGTTAAAATAAATTTTGACCGAAATCGGTTTTAGGAACCTATTTGAATTATTTTATAAATTACAAGTCTAAAAAATAATAAATCAAAATAAAGTATCTAAGCAAATAACAAGACAAAATAGATGAGACAAAAATGTATAAACTCTTATATAAACACAACATATATTATTTTTATTAAAATTTATGCATGAAGTGTTAAAATATTATGGCTAGGTTGTAGTGTGTAGTACTGCATGCAGTTTATTTTATTTTACTCTTGTTCGTAATGTCACATGGTGCTGTTCTTCTCTAAAGTTATTATAATATTTGGTTTTTCAGTATTGAAATCGGTGGCATTATTGAATATATATATATATATATAAATATATATATTATATATTATAGTTGAAGACAAAAATAGTAGAGGCAATTCTAGAGTTATCTTTACTAATAGTTTTCCTTGTTTCAACCCATCTCTCTCATTGGGATTTATAGATATATATAACATTTTATGAATAATCATACGTGAACTAAAATTATACACCGAAATATTACAACAGCTAACGTGTCATTAGTAGGTTCTGCCGAAAATAAATTTAATTGGTTAAATGGAGCTATCATATTAGTTGGTGTAATATTTCGATGCATAATTTTGATTAAGGAATCGTTACTCTATTTTATAATATCTAAAATTCATTTACTCGTTTGGTAAAAAATACTAGTGAATTGCTTTATCTTGATTTTTTTTTTGGGTAGGACTTGGTCAATTTCAAATTAGGAGTACTGAAATGTAGAAAAGTATAAGCAATAACTACTAATTCTAATACTTTTCGTTGATAGGTGAAAATAATTTGTTGATTTTCTTAGTTTGGATTTAGATATATTCATGTGGCCCTAAACTTTGTAAAATCATTATTTATTACTTAAGTTTTAATTATTGTCATTTTGATCATTCCTGATTTGTTTTTACTGGCATACTATTTTTTTTTATCTTTTCACTCCATTTTTAGTTACACATCTCATACAATTTTAAAATTAACAAATTTATTTTTATAAGTACGAAATTACCCATTAATTTTTTTTAAAAAAAAAAACTTCTTTCCCTACCCCACTAACATTATTATTTATGTTTCTTCTATTTTTTTTAATTACATGTTGTTATCTTCCACATTTATATTTTATTCAACCACACTTTTCAGTACAATTTTGATTTTTTTAATTAAATTAATTTTTTGAATGGTCATATGTGTTAAGAAACAAGGTTTATAATTTAAAATTACATGAAGATATTTATATTAATTTACACAAATTTATATAAAAAGAGTGAGGAGAGAAAAAAAATTCCAATATAAACACCCAAAATTAATTTTATACGAAATTTAGCATTGATTCTAAGAAAAAAGTTTCATTTTCGTCCTCTCAAGTATCTGTCAAAACTTAATACTTTGAATAATTTAAGTACACATTTATATAATTTAAAATATAGAATCAAAGTATATAAGAAAGTTATTTATTGATTGTTCAATGACCCATGAGATCATTAATATTTAATATCTACTCTCCACGTTTTTTATTTATTATTATTTTCTTTGATATCCTCTCGATTCGATCTCCATATTTATTCTAAATTATGGGTTTTTTTTAAAAATATTTTATGTTTTCCACATAATTTAAATTATTTCGAATCAATACCATTCTCTTTTTCTTTTTTTATTTCCCCTCATTTTACTTAATTTTTAATAATTTTTGCCCCATATTCGAATATATAATATAATTGATGGAATGTGTAAAATACCTTATATAGAATGTATAGAGTTTTATTTTATTTTTTATTTTTTGAGATGAAGAATATATAATTTCCAAACGTGTGAAATAATATTTTGACGAATATGTCATGTTACTACCAATTACTTGTCAATTTTTACATAAAATTCAATTTGTCAATGTGACAGTCAGAATTCTGTGATCCGTAAGAGAAAAAATTGGGTAAAAGTTGTGCAATCTCACACCGCCTGAGAAATGTCAAGTTTGATGATTCTAAGACTGTGTAGGTATGAGACTACACAGTTGAAGAGAGCTTAAATGAATTGATGGGTACTGCCTATGCCAACATGATGCATCTTCTTTTCGGTAGCCCAATACTTGAGAACTCCAAAATTAAACGTGTTTGACCTAGAGTAATCTCAAGATGGGTGACCTCCTGGGAAGTTTTCCCAGAAAGCGTGCGAGTGAGGACAAAGCACGCTGGAAAGACTTGTGTTGGTTTGTAGGGCTAGTCGTCATTCCAGGAACAGTCATAGTGACGTGGGGCTTACAGTGAACAACTAAATAATAATGTATAATGAGACATTTTATATTAAATAATATCTAAGCAATGTATAAGCATCACTATTCTATAATAAGGTCAAGTATATAACATCAAATCTTTGAATAAAAAAAAAAAGAATAAAATCTTGGCTTATACTCCACCTTAGACCTTACTATAGTTTAAGCTAATCTCTATAGTGGAACTATATAATAAATAAATATTAGATATTTTTTGAAAAGATAATCAAAGAATTTAGATTGGCTTTTATAGTGTTAGTCAACAGTGTTAAACTAATACATTAATAATAATATGTGAGAATCTATATACACTTGCTGATGTGCACTACTAAATATTAATAAGAAAATTTTGTTGATATATATTATGAACATGTGTACGTATGAGAATTTTTCAAAAATTGAATGCAAAAACAAATTGGAGATTTGACATCATAATTTCTAGATTTGAAAAGATTCTTATAACACTTTATATTTGGAGATATTATCATCATTTGGATTATGTATTTTTGTTTGTTTGTATTTTTTTATATTAGGGAGGGGGATTCGAGTTTGTGACTTCCTCTTCGTGACGAAAGATGTAGTACTATTAGACTATGTCTATGATAATGATTTTATGTTTTTTTTTTTTGTTGAATACTAATTTTAGTGAAAAAAATTCATATATTAGATTTCATTCTTACCTACTTGATCATTTTCTTCATTTCTCTGAACTTATCGCATTACTAACGACCTGATAATTGATCTTATAATTGAAAATATTTTGACCAAAATCGGGTTTAAGGTACTATTTTGATTCATTTTGTAAAATACAGAGTCTAAATTGTCATTTAACAAAACACAGAGGTCGATTACATTTTTAGGAAAAATACAGGAGCCAAAATGATATTTTCCCTTTGTTTTTTTAAAATAATAAAAAAAAACTTTTGGACCCTATGTTTTGTAAATTGAATCAAAATAGTCACATGAACTTGATCATTGACAAAATATTTTTGCTTTAAGGTTTGATTTACGAGGTCATCGATTTGGAAAACACGTGGAAACCTGACGAACATCGATCTTTATAGGATTATATTAAAAAAATATCTTAATCAAAATTAGATTTGAGGGATTATTTATATTCAATTCACAATACATATGGTCCAAAAAATATATTTATTTTAGAATAAAGAGTCCACACAAGTATTTAGTAAGAACAAAAGATCCAAAATAATATTTTATTAAAAATAATACTATTTTGTTTTTTTGGATTTTAACGTAATAGCTAAAATAGCATTTTCTCTATTTAAAATCTTATCCATAAGAAAATTAGAATTTTGTTAAAAAAAATTAAAACTTAAATACTACTATTTTTAAACTAAAAATTTTGAATGGTGAACAAAAATCAAAATTTGAATTGCCAAACAGTGAAAAACTCATTACTATTCTTGATAAAAAAAAAAAGCCTTTAAACAATAATAGAATGAGATATTTGGGGCATAAAGCAATGTTTTAATAATTTTGGATATTTTTGTCAAAAAAAAATCAATTATTTATCTTTAATATATATTGAATATTATGTTTTTTTTTTTTGTAAAAATAAAAAAATTAAGTATTTAATTATAATAAGTGTGAAATATTTAAATACACTCGAGATGTTTGGTAGGAATAAGAATGTAAAATCTATTCTATATTTGGTGAATTTATTTATGATACTTTGGAGGTTTGTGTTTTTAAGTGAATCTCATTTTTCATCTTGATTTGAGAGTAATCTTAATCCTTTTGAACACTTGAATTTCACATTTTTTTAATCTAAACTCTCAATTATTCTACTCAAACAAACTCAAAACTCGTACCAAACACCGTAATCGAATGAAAGTTATGGTGGGGAGGGATAGGAACAAAAGTAAGTCGGCTAAAGGGAAGACTGTGTGAATGGATATATATAAATATATTTATATATATATATATATCTTTTTTGATGGGGATGGTTGGTGTAGTATAAGCCACGAGTATTGATTGTGTTGTTTGTATCATATCACCAAACACTGGATTTTGTGGTGAAAACCTCCCAACCAAACACTTTTTTTTTTTCTTCTCTTTGAAAATTCTGAGTCATCAAATGTCAATGGTAGGGCTAAATATCCCAGTACGAAAATTTAATTGAATTGAAAGAATGGCAGTTTTTTTCATTATCAAATTGGTGGAATTGGCAGGTCTCTATTTCTCACTTTTTAAATTATTTATATTTTGAAAGATGGTCTCACCTTCTCACTTTCTTTTGATTTTATTTATAGTTTGAAGAATGGTTTGGGAGTTGAAAAATTAAATGTGACTTTTTTCTTTCACTAAAGTCAGTACTATGCTTTATGATTAATTTTCATTTTAAAACGTGACAAAAATTGCCAAAATTATAGTCCTATCTACTTTATTGTTATTATTATAAGGAAAAATATTATTTTAGTCCTCGTATTTTTTTCAAATATATGATCGGTCTTTCTATGTTATTAAATGATAATTTAGACTATGTATTTTACAAAATGGATCAAAATAGTACTCTAGATCTAATTTTGGTCAAAATATTTTTAATTATAAGATAAATTCTCGAGTCGTTAGTGATGCGATGGGTTAAGAGAAGCGAAAAAGTGGTCGAGGGGCTAAGAATGAAATATTATATTTGAATTTTTTTTACTAAAATTAGGTATAAGGTACTATTTTGATTCATTTTGCAAAACAAGTGATCCAAATTGTTATTTAACAAAACACATGAGTCAATAACGTATTCGAAAAAAAATTAAGAGTCAAACTATTATTTTTCTTTATAATAATAATTTTAGGGAATTGTAGGGTATTCACGGATAAGCCTACATTATTCAAATTTAAAAAGTTTAAAGAAAAATTTAGATAAGATCACAATAACTAGAAAAAAAAAATCAAAGTCTAAAAACTTTAGTGGTTCCTTCAAAAAAATAAAAAGCCTTTAGTGTGAATCTTGTATTAATATTAAGAAAATAACAAAAGATTTCCATTCATTCTAATGACCAATCAATAATATTTACACATAAATATGAGAGAAAACAGATAAATCTATTAAATTAAACTAATGTATGTTTTATATTAGTTTCTAACTCATTTTCAATAAATTATTTACTAAATATTATCAATAATTTTTTTTCTTCTTTTAAATAATTGGAGCATATAATTGAATTTATGATGATGATGATTCGATTGTATATGGAATATCAATGATATGAAATATAGAAGGACCCAAAATATTGCAGGCATGTTAAATGTTTTATATTTAGATATAATTGAGTAGGGTACATTTGTAACATTACCCTACTCGAAATATGATTTGGGTTAGATATTTTTGTACTTACAATATAAAATTGTCAATCAAATTAGTTTTTAGACATCAATTTTTTATTTTTATTTTTAATAATATTGTTTAAATCATAGGTCTACTAGGACACCTTTTTATCTTAGAAAATAACAAATAAATGCATTCATTATAATAATTAATCAATACAATAAAAAATATTACACATTGAAATGTATGTTTTATATTAGTGTTTTTTAATCATTTTTAGATATTATGTGCTATAAATTATTTATAATTTTTTTCTATATAAATAACTAGAATATAAAATCAAATTTATCATCATAGTTTAACTGTATTTGATTTTAAGCTCATCATAATCGACTGTGGACTAAAGGGAGCTAGGCCATTCCTAAGACCCATTAGTCCAGGAATCTTTATATTTTTTTAATTAAATTATATAAATTATTGAAAAAATCTCAATTAAAGTAAATTTTAACTAGGGCAAATGCTCGTAGTTTGATTGTGTTAGAGATGTTAGTGGAATGAGAGTTAGGAGTTAGGACCCACTTAATATATAATTGTGGAAAAATGTTAGTTTTGAACAATGAAAATGTTTGAATAGGTAGATTTCATCATAGTTTTGTTTTGTTTAATATTATATATAAATTGAGATATGCCTCTAAAGTCCTTCATAATTTTAACTAACATAATACTATTATGAAATTATTCAATGACTAGACAACTATGCATTTGCCTAAAGTCTTCATTGGACCAAATGCCTCAAAATACAACTTAAACTCACTAATCCTATTATTGTAATCCAAAATTCACAATGACCAATTTCACCTACTATAATACATAAAAATGATATCACATTTTCATTATTTACCTCATTTTTCATAATGAAAAACTAATATATTTATCTTTGTATTTTAATTGTTGACCTTATACATAAGTTTTTATTAAAAAAAAGAGTATAAATACTAACCAAAAATTATAATAGTAGAGCATTTGATGATGAAGTGCATTTTTGGACAGTTTTCTCTAAATTTTGAAAGCATTTTTATTTTACATCATTTATTGTGAGTGCTATTAAATATAAGTTATATGTTGAGTGAAATAACACTAGTGTGGATAGTAGAAATTATATAACTATACACATTTCATTAATTAATGAGTAATTAGAGTGCAGTAATTTATCAAAATTACACGAGAATAATATAATTATCCATATCTGTGATAATGATAATAATAAATCTTTTTTTTTGGAACATTACATGTTACAATCAAATACACGTGGATCTTAATTACTAAGAGTGCAAGTATTTATCAAATTATGTCGTGTTCAACTTCATTTTTTTTATAATAAAATTATCAAGCCGAACACTGCGCACGAGTAAAAGGATTTCAGGCGACTGCATATTTGATATTATTTGTATTTTTATCTTAACTATTATTTAAGACATTTCTAAAAAAAAAATAGTGTCGAGCAACTTCCAAAAAACAGGACCAGATACATCATCAGAAAAGGAGATAACACATACCACCACAAATGAGACAATATATAATTTACAAATATATAAATAAATATTACCTTAATCTCAGAGTTACCACTACACATAAGGTGTGGTGTTAAAATAAAATCTTAACTAAATGGTATAATTATAAAAAAAAAAATTAGATATCAAATTTAGACAATATATTAAATAGAACTTAAATTCAAAATCTATCTTAAAATTTATTGAATAAAATATATTAACATATATTTATATATGGATTTTACCTACATCAGCTGTTTGATCACCCCTAATTTCATCACCCCTAATTTCATCCTTAAGTGTCACTTATTGAAAATTATTTATACTAGTTAAATAATAATAACGAAGCTAAATGATGAAAAGTTCATGGACTTTTTTAATTTCTCCACCACCAACTATGAGATGCCATTTTAATTCATTTGATTTAACTGTATATTATATATATATATAGAGGACAATTATCTGCTTCACTTTAAGCTCTATTGGTAGGGCTCTTTATTATTCTCGACTCGTGAATAGTTTTTGCACAATTTTTTTTTATAACCATGTATATTGTAATTGTTTAGAGCATTCTGCAAAATTTTAAAAAATTCTAAATAATTTACAGTACCGAAAACTAGATTCAAACATGTTGCTTTCCACGTGCTTAAAAAAAATTAGTCACACGTATAACAACATGTTTGAACATTGTTTTCGGTACTGTAAGCTATTCAGAATTTTATAAAAATCGTGTCGATGTTCTAAATAGCTACAATATACACGGTTATAAAAAAAAATTGCGTTGAAAACCGTTCAAACGTCGAGAACACTAAGAGTTTAACCGATAAGACTTAAAATGAAATTATCCTATATATATTAATATACATTAAAAAAATTTCTTAAAAAATCTATACTTTTGAATATTGTCATAATTGGTATATTTATGACATTATTAATTAAATTTCATTATCCTATTAAAGAAAGATAATTTAAGACACCAATCAAACCACATGTTTTAATACACGAGAAATGAATCTAAGCACGAGATTATTGGCCAATGGCCAGAATATTTTTTGAAGTGTTTTTAAAAATGTTACCTTTTTTTTATTTTATTAGTTATGAATATTGATTTGTGAGTTATTGTGACTAATTTTTTATTTTTTTTTCATATATATATATGGTGATTTTATATTATTATATGTTTAATTATATTATAAGAAAACTCTTAAGGTATCTGATGTAAAAGGAATTCTTCTAAAAACATCAAAATGAGTCAAAAATAGGCATAAATTAGATGTTTTATTGTACTTTTTTTTTCAGCAATAAATAGTAACTGTTCCATCATTATTCATTGATCTAAACTTATTTTATTAGTTTTTTATATGTGTATTTGTGTGTATATTAATATTATATATTAAAAACGGAATATTTAAATGACGTACTAAAATAGAAAAAGTAAATAAAGAAGATTTTTATTGGAATTACTCTAATGAATAATCAATAAATTAAAAGTAACTCTAATTAATTCTTTTGAAAGAATTTATATAAATGCGTGTGTGATAATATTTCTTTTTAGGGTAGGTACTCATTTGGTATTTTGTATTTTTGTAAAGTATCATTTTGGTTCCATCTGTTTTCAATAATACTTTTATGGTACCCGTATTTTAAAATCGTACATATTTGGTACCCTAAACTCAAATTTAATTAATAAAATTTTATCAATTTAATCAAACTGCTATCAATTATGTAAGTTTCAAATTTAAATTTAATTACTTAATTACATATAATTGATGACAGTTTGATCATATTAACAAAATTTAATCTATCAAATCTGAGTCTAAGGTATCAAATATATATAATTTTAAAATACAGGGTACCATATGAGCATTATTGAAAACAGAGGGTACCAAAATGATACTTTGTAAAAACATAAGATACCAAAAGAGTAAATTCCCTTCTTTTTATATCTTTCATATTAATCAATTATTTCTAAAAACATTATTTTATAAAATAAATTAAATATTCTCTTTAAATATTTTCACCAATTTATATCATTTATATATAATTAGATTATCCGTTTTCCTCAAATATATAAGTTATATATTATTATGATTTTAATTATGTTTTTATATTCTTAAAAATAATTATTTTCATTTTACCCTTTTCATTAAAATAAAATATAGGGGAAGGGGAGATAATTTGTTTTAAAAATATATATGGAATATTATTTACTTAATGAAAATTAAAATAATATGTGAGAAGATTTTAATATTTTGTAGAAATGATTTAACAAGTGATTAGAACAATCCTATATTTATCTAGACCCAAAATACTCGGCTCTAATTTTATTTAACAAGTTATTATTTATTTATTAAGGTGGGCCTTAATTAAATCTTTTATTTATTTGTTTTTTCTTTTAAAAAAATTTGATTTACAGTGACATATTAGAATTTAAAGCAAGCACCTAACTATAAACTATGCCCAATTCTACATGTTTCCTAATATGGAAATTTTTAATTAATTATTACAATTAATACTTAATCTACTTGAATATTGGTTTGGGTAATAAATTGCAATCTTCCTAATCCACATCTATACTTCTTGTAACAATCCAATCCAAACAACAAAAGACCCTACATATAACTAGCTTTTCTTCACCCTAAAAATAAATAAATAAATAAATTAAAGAAAATAAAGAAAAGAAGTTGCAACTTATATCTACCTACTTATCCCAACTACTTCTTTTTCATATTGAGTAGACTATACATACTAATTAAGTAATTAATACACTAATGGTGCATTTAATGCATCGTATTATATTATATTGTATTTATTATATTGAATTGTATTTACATATAAATATACAATATTTTAGTAAAAGTTGATACAAAACATATTACTATATAAAAAGAAGAGAATTCTCTCATAGGTGATTCACTTTAAGCCCTATCGGTGAGACTCTTAGTGTTCTCGACCTGTGAAAAGTTTTCGGCGCGATTTTTCTTTATGACCGTGTATATTGTAGCTATTTAGAGCTTCCTGCAAATTTTCATAAAATTATGAATAGTTTACAGTACCGAAAACTAAGTTCAAACATGTTGTTGTACGCGTGACTAATTTTTTTTATGCGCGTGGTAAGCAACATGTTTGAACTTAGTTTTCGGTACTGTAAACTATTCGGAATTGTCTGAAAATTTGCAGGAAGTTCTAAATAGCTACAATATACATGATCATAAAAAAAATTGCGTCGAAGACTGTTCACGGGTCGATAAACATTGAGAGTCCCACCAGTAGGACTTAAAGTGAAGCCCATATAGAAGAATTATCCTATAAAAATATGCTATAAAATATAATTTATTATAATATAATACAATACAATACGACTTAGTATGAGATATCAAACATGCCCTAACTCACTTAAATTAAATATATTAACAAACAAAGTGTGTCAATGTCACTCAATTTGGTAGAATTGAATTCCCATAGAATTAAGACACCCACAAAAATAATGTAATTAAAAATAAAATTCAAATTACATCATCATAGATAGTGGAAACAAACAAAAAAATATTAACATATATAACTTTGATGATCAACATCACCCAAAAAGAAATGTTGAATAAGCAGACAAAGTGGGTTGTGATAAGTGGGTCAGCTGATATAAAAAAGTTAAGAGCTAAAAACAATGGCAAATGAATTGGCCACTCACTCACCCATGCATTGAGATTTGAGTAAGAGTTATATCTTTTGAACACGACAACTACTATTATAGATACCTTTACAGCCAAGTTCATGTCCCCACAACTTTTTTAATTTTTTAATTTTCCAAAATTTATTTTAGAGTAAAGATTGAAATACACTCAAATTATATATATTATTTATATATAAATAATTATACATTATATATATATAAATGATGTGTAATTAGTCTCAACCACATAATTAAAAATGATGTGATGCCCACTTAAAATTACACGCGGTTAAAATTTAACGCACATCATTATGTGTAAAAAATGTATGCAATTTAAGTGTATGTCTAGCATTTCTTTTTATTTTAAATAATGTGTAATTATATACATTATTTATATATAAATAATTATGTATTATTTATATATAAATAATGTGTAATTAGTCTCGACCACACAATTAAAAGTGATGTGATGTCCACTTAAAATTATATATGGTTAAAATTTAAAATATATCATGTAAAAAGTGTGTATCTAGCATAACTGTCAGTAATTTTTTTTTACTGCTTTTAAAAACAGTGAATCACATTTGTAATAATTGTAATTGAATTGAAAAAACTGATATGTTAGTGTGTATAATGTTTTAGTGTATATTTAGAATGCACATATTATTACTCTATTTTGTTTGGTATAAATATTTCTTGAGTTTTGTTTCCATTGCCAATTCAATTATAAGAAATTTTTTATTTTAATAAAGTTTTTAAGTTCAACGAGTAACAATTAAGCATTTATTATTTATTTTTTCACAAAATTTTTATTTTTTTCTATATAATATGATGTGTAAAATATTTAGAGATTTATAATATTTTTAAAAAATGTCAAAATTATTCATAAAAATACTTTGAAATTTGTTAAAGAATTAACTTAAAGAGACTTTTAAGACTTAATTGCCATTTAAAATGATCAGGACTAAATTATCAAATAACAGAAAACTTAAGAAATAATTCATTATAGTGCATAACATATTATGATAAGTGCCAAATTCATAATAGTAATCCCTAATTCGAACATAATCTATTACAGTAATACATCTTTACAGTAGGACCAACATATTTTATTACTAATGTTATAACTTAATAAAAGTATATCTATAAAATATTAGAAATATACACATTTAAATCTAAATTAAATATTAATTTATAAAATTCAAGTAAAATATTGATAAGTGAAAATGACGTAAAATATAGCTATAATGTACATATTTATATAATGTTGGAAATATACAAAGTTATTTTACAAATCTAAATAAATAATTAATTTTCTCATGAGTTTTTCGTATGTAAAATATAATATACACATAAATATATTTAATATTAAGACAATTATTACTATGTGGAGACATATTTTCTAAAAGCGGGACCAATAAATATTATAATTTATTATAATGTAAAATTTATTCCTATTTATAATTGGTTCTAAGTTGGGACTAAAATTTTTTATGACTATATAAGAGTTATTCTAATATATAATAACATTTTCCGGAGATTTTACTATAGTAAAATTACTTAAAGTGAATGCAAAACTCCTTAAAGTTTGATCTTGTTCTCCAGCGCTAACATAGTACTAGAAAGAGTATTGATATTTGACACATTAAGGTGTCTAACACCACATGATTGGTTAGCGATACCTCATACACTTATTAAATTCAAATAAGTGGGACCCGATATTAGATTGCACTAATAATAATATACCACCTCTCTGTGGTGTTGGGCACTAGCAGCGCTCCTTAGGGCTTGATTGGTTTACGATTGGAAAACTGCATTTTCAAAAAGTGCGTTTCTGAAATAAAAATATGAATTTATAGACTGGAAACATGTTTTTAAAAATGTGATTGGTACAGTATCTGAAAACTGTTTTTGAGTTTTAAAAAATTGAGTATGTGATTGGTAGGAAATTTGAAAATATATAAAAAAAAATGATAGATTTGTAGGAGTTTAGGATACAATATTTTGGAATGAGAGAAAACGTGATTTTCTTGTTTTGGATTTTAGAACACAAATTATAATACTTATTTGAATTTTATTTTCAAAACTACCTCTTACCAATCAATTATTCTGGTACGCTCCACTATTTTTAATTTTTTAAAATGATAAAATGAGATTCGGACACTATACCAATCAGACCCTTAGGGTGTGATCGGTAGAGTATCCAAATTAAATTTTATCATTTTAAAAACTTGAAAACAGTGGGACCTAAAAAATAAGTGATTGGTAGGATGTTTTTTAAAATAAAATTCAAATTAGTATTCTAATTTTGTGTTACAAAATCAAAAATAAGAAAATCATGTTTTTTCTGATTTCAAATCATTGTATCCTAAAATCATACAAATCTATCACTTTTTATATTTTTAGATTCCATACAAATCACATATTTAATTTTTTAAAACTCAAAAACAGTTTTCAGATACTGGACCAATCACATTTTCAAAAACATATTTTCAAATTATGAATTCAGATTTTATTTTAGAAATACACATTTTAAAAATTTAATTTTTCAATCACGAACCAACCAAACCTTAGCAATTCTCTACTGAAAAAGTAGTGTGAACATCTTGCATGCAATAAATTCAACCTAACATGGAACAAAGTATATGATATAATGATAATTTACCAACCTATGAGTGGTGGACAAGTGTGTGTAAAGTCTGTGAATAGAAAATATTACTGGGATTTTTTTGTTCTGTTTTGGGTTTTGGAGTTTTAACATGTTTTCATAATGAGTAAAATGGTAGTGGTCTCAAATTTGAGGTTGGTTTTTAACATTAAATACAAGAACATTATTATGCTCATTTAAAAGGGGTCCCTATGGCTTGGTTGGCTCAATCAATGCTCTTCTATTTATTTATTCAGTAAATAGTTAATGTAATTTATAAAAAAAATATATTTATATTAGTTAATTAATTGAACACCAATAACTATTTATTAATCTTTTTCTTTGGGTAAAGAAAATATGAGATCTCTTCTATGATCTGATCTATAATAACAGCACCTATAATAATAATAATATTCTTTTTTTTAATTATTATTATTACAATACAAGATTATATTCTCTTTTTTTTTATTATACACTTGCCAGTACATATATTATATAAATATATATACGTATCTGTGTATTTGTACGTAGAAAATAAAATTTGTAATAAGAAAGAGACTTTAGTGACTGTTTTATTTTATTTATAATATTTTATGTTTTGTCCTTATATAAGTTTTTCTTACATCTGAGCCCCCCTGATTCACAGTCTCTTTCTCTCCTCGTTAACAACACACTCGTCACACGGCAGTGTAGCCAAGTTTTTAACCATTTTTCACTATAAAACAGAGAAGAAGAGACACACCCTTTTCTCCTCTCTCTCTCTCTTCTCTTTCTCTCTCTAGAAGTGTGAAAATGTTGGTTGGAGAAGAGTACTGATTATCATCGTCGTCGTTGAAATACCTCTCTTGTGTTGTTGAGTTTGTAGAAGTTGTGACTCTGTGGTCTCTGTAGATAGCGCGAAACGCAGAGCTTTCTTTTTGGGTTTCTTGCTCTTTCTCTCTTTCTGGTTCATATTTATCACAGACTCTCTCACCTTGGCTACCATAAAGGTCAGTTTTTGCTGTTTTGTTTTTGGATTTTTGTTTCGAAGGTTTCGTATCTGATTTTATATTGTTTTGATTTTTTCTTCATCTGTTTGTCTCTTTCTATTCTTGACGATAACTCAAAAACAGGGTAGAAAGGGAGAGTACAGAATATTTTCTCTTTCTATATAGACGTATATATATATATAGAATATAATATGTGTATGTGTATGAATTTCTCTTCGAGTTTCGAGCTCACAAAAAAGCTTTTTGTTTCTATGTGCAATGTGTCTTCAGGTTCTAATCTCCACATACGCGTTCATTGCTGCGCAAAACCCAGATGGTGAAATGCCCTTTTATGATAAACGGTGTGATCTCTCTCGCTTAGCTCGCCACCGACTCACTATTTTCAATCGTCTTATTCACCAAGTTGCCGTATTCGATAATGGGTATCGAGCTTTTGCTTCATAGAATCTCGTCTTCGTCGCCGGAACCACAAACGCCGATTGCCTTTTTCAGCTCGTTACAAGGGTTTCCCATTTTGGAGCTCGCTTCAATTTGCATCAATCTCACACTACTTCTCGTTTTCCTATTCATCGTCTCCGCCAGGAAGATTTTTGTCTGCGCGGGTCGAATTCGGCTGCTTAAGGATGATTCGACTGCGAATGGCAACCCAATTCAGCGCAACAGTGGAGTCGACGGAGAAACTGGAGATGTTACGATCGGTACGGACTTCAAAATCTCCGTTTCCTGCTGCTTCTTTGTGTTGTTTGTTCAGGTTGTGGTGCTAGGGTTTGATGGGGTTGGTTTAATAAGAGAGTCCGTGAATGGAAAGCTTGTGAATTGGTCTGTGATTTGGTTACCGGCTGCACAAGGCTTAGCTTGGTTTGTCTTGAGCTTTTCAGCTCTGCATTGTAAGTTCAAGGTGTCTGAGAAATTCCCATTGTTGCTAAGGGTATGGTGGTCTCTGTCGTTTGTGGTATGTTTATGTACGTTATACTTTGATGCTAGAGGTTTTCTAATCGATGGCTCAAAACCGCTGCCTTCTCATGCCGTGGCAAATTTGGCCTCAACCCCAGCTCTAGCTTTTCTTTGCTTCGTTGCTATTAGAGGTAGTACAGGCATTCAAGTTTGCAGAAACTCTGATCTTCAGCAGCCGTTGCTCATGGAAGAAGAAGCAGGGTGTCTAAAGGTTACTCCGTACGGTGATGCTGGGCTGTTTAGCTTGGCCACACTTTCATGGCTGAATCCTCTTCTGTCAATTGGAGCAAAGAGACCGCTGGAGCTCAAGGACATTCCCCTCCTTGCGCCAAAGGATCGAGCCAAGACTAACTATAAAGTTTTGAATTCAAACTGGGAGAAACTGAAGGCTGAAAATCCATCAAAACAGCCATCTTTAGCATGGGCAATTCTCAAATCATTTTGGAAAGAAGCAGCTTGCAATGCCATCTTCGCCGGCTTGAATACTCTTGTTTCGTATGTGGGTCCGTACATGATTAGCTATTTCGTTGATTACTTGGGAGGGAAAGAGACTGTTGCTCATGAAGGGTACATCCTTGCTGGAACGTTCTTTGCAGCAAAGCTGGTGGAGACCTTAACAACAAGGCAATGGTATCTTGGGGTGGATATTCTGGGAATGCACGTCAGGTCAGCTCTGACAGCAATGGTGTACCGAAAGGGGCTCAGACTCTCAAGCACTGCCAAGCAAAACCACACCAGCGGAGAGATAGTGAACTACATGGCAGTAGATGTACAGAGGGTGGGGGACTACTCTTGGTATCTCCATGACATATGGATGCTTCCAATGCAAATCATTCTAGCTCTTGCAATTTTGTACAAGAACGTGGGCATTGCTTCTGTCGCTACATTGATTGCAACCATTATATCCATAGTTGTTACTGTTCCACTGGCCAAAGTACAGGAAGAATATCAAGACAAGTTGATGACTGCCAAGGATGAAAGGATGAGAAAAACTTCCGAGTGTCTAAGAAACATGAGGATTCTCAAGTTGCAAGCTTGGGAGGATAGGTACCGGTTGAAGTTAGAGGAGATGCGAGGTGTGGAGTTCAAGTGGCTGCGCAGAGCGCTCTACTCGCAAGCTTTTATTACATTCATCTTCTGGAGCTCTCCCATATTTGTTTCAGCTATCACTTTCGGTACTGCCATATTGTTAGGTGGTCAGCTGACTGCTGGTGGTGTCCTTTCTGCTCTGGCCACTTTCAGGATACTTCAAGAACCACTTAGGAATTTTCCTGATTTGGTGTCAATGATGGCTCAGACAAAAGTTTCTCTTGATCGAATTTCTGGGTTCCTACAGGAAGAAGAATTGCAGGAAAATGCAACCATTACCCTTCCCCGAGGTATGACAAACACCACCATAGAAATTAAAGATGGCATGTTCAGTTGGGATCCTATCTCTTCGAGGCCAACATTATCAGGAATACAAATGAAAGTAGAGAGAGGAATGCGTGTGGCTGTATGTGGAATGGTGGGCTCTGGGAAATCAAGCTTTCTTTCTTGTATCCTCGGAGAAATCCCAAAAATCTCTGGCGAAGTAAGTTGCTATTACTTGTTTTCAGTTGGTTTGCTGGTCATCTTTTCTTCTTAGTTTGTTTGATAAAATCTTCATATTCTTACTTGTTCTAAATCTTTGTAGGTAAAAATATGTGGCAGTGCTGCCTATGTTCCTCAGTCTGCATGGATACAGTCTGGAAATATAGAGGAGAATATTCTTTTTGGCAGCCCAATGGAGAAACCAAAATACAAGAATGTTCTCCATGCTTGTTCATTAAAAAAAGATCTTGAACTTTTTTCACATGGAGATCAGACCATAATTGGTGATAGGGGTATAAATTTGAGTGGTGGTCAGAAGCAACGGGTGCAGCTTGCTAGAGCACTCTATCAAGATGCTGACATTTATTTACTTGATGATCCCTTTAGTGCAGTTGATGCACACACTGGCTCAGACTTGTTTAAGGTCAGACTTCATGTTTGAATGATTGATACCACAGTTTAGTTTAATTTAGATTAAAAAAATGGCTAAATACTGAATATGGAAATGCAGGAATATATTTTGACAGCATTAGCAGATAAAACTGTTATTTTTGTGACTCATCAAGTTGAATTTCTGCCTGCTGCTGATTTGATCCTGGTACGCACTCTGCTTTATACGTGTGTGTTACTTATAGAATATATATTAGCTAAATTTTCTCAGTCTCTAAATAGATCTGTATAGTATCAATTTTTCATGTCATATCAGTTTTTTTTTCTTTCGTAATGGCTTGTCATTGGTGTCAAAGTTTCATCTTTAATGTTCGTTGTATCTCATAGGTTCTTAAAGAAGGGCGCATCATACAGGCAGGAAAGTATGATGATCTTCTACAAGCAGGAACAGATTTTAACACATTGGTCTGTGCTCATCACGACGCAATTGAAGCCATGGATATCCCAAATCACTCATCAGAGGATTCAGATGAAAATGTGTCTCAAAATGCATCTATTTCAGATGGTAAAAAACTTGATCCAGACGGAAGTAGCATTGACAATTTGGCAAAGGAAGTCCAAGAGGGTGTATCTGCTGCTGAGCAGAAAGCAATTAAAGAGAAAAAGAAAGCAAAACGCTCTAGAAAAAAGCAGCTTGTGCAGGAAGAGGAGAGAGTTAGAGGAAGAGTTAGCATGAAGGTCTATCTGTCGTACATGGCTGCAGCATATAAAGGGTTATTGATTCCACTTATAATTATTGCCCAAACGTTGTTTCAGTTCCTTCAGATTGCCAGTAATTGGTGGATGGCATGGGCAAATCCTCAAACAGAAGGAGACAATCCTAAAGTGAGTCCTATGGTACTTATTCTTGTATACATGGCGCTCGCTTTTGGGAGCTCCTGGTTTATATTTGTTAGAGCTGTTCTGGTAGCTACATTTGGTCTAGCAGCTGCGCAAAAATTGTTTCTGCAGATGCTTAGAAGCGTATTTAGAGCACCGATGTCTTTCTTTGACTCTACTCCTGCTGGAAGAATCTTGAATCGTGTAAGTTCTTCTTTGTTGTCACTAAAAAATCATTTTTCAACTGCTCTTTTCTATGTGAATGCATGGCATATGATTAATTTCATGTATCATTTGTTACAATACAGGTGTCTATTGACCAAAGTGTAGTGGATCTTGATATTCCTTTTAGACTTGGTGGGTTTGCTTCTACTACTATACAACTTATTGGCATCGTTGGTGTAATGACAACAGTTACTTGGCAAGTTTTGCTTCTTGTCATTCCTATGGCTATTGCTTGCCTTTGGATGCAGGTATTTTAAATATTTCAAGAATTGGCAATGTAAAAGCTCTTACTTTGAAGAAAGCTGAGAAAGAATATTGCACCAATTGTATTTTTATTTCTATCAATTTCAATGCATACGTGAGCACGCATTTAAAACTAATTTGGTGTTCCAATTCTTTGCTAAGGTCACTGAATGGTTCTCATGCAGAAATACTACATGGCTTCATCAAGGGAGCTGGTTCGCATTGTTAGCATCCAGAAATCTCCAGTATTCCATCTTTTCGGTGAGTCAATTGCTGGAGCAGCAACAATACGAGGCTTCGGACAAGAAAAAAGATTCGTGAAGAGGAACCTTTATCTTCTTGATTGTTTTGCTCGTCCATTCTTCTGCAGTCTTGCTGCTATAGAATGGTTATGCCTGCGCATGGAACTACTCTCCACCTTTGTCTTTGCTTTCTGCATGATTTTGCTCGTGAGCTTTCCTCAAGGAACTATCGATCCAAGTAAGTCTTGTAACTTATTGTTGATTACATGTCTAGATTACGATGAGGGATTATGTTTTGTCTTGGAGTAGTAACAGTGTCAAACAGTAAGATTAACCTCTGGAAATGAAATGAAATGGGTATTTAGTTGAATTCCAAATGTAATAAATTGATGAGAAAGCTTGAGCTGGATCCTTAATCTCTGTTGGACTATTTATGGCATGCACCTCTGTTATGCTTATTTTTTTACTTCTATGTGCATTACGAACTAAAGAAAAGCATTGGCACTGTCCGAGGAAAAATGATATGATTTCATAATTGTGTTAACTGCTAACACTAATTATTTCTTATGTGCAGGCATGGCAGGTCTTGCTGTTACTTATGGCCTTAATTTAAATGCACGACTCTCGCGTTGGATACTTAGCTTTTGCAAGCTTGAAAATAAAATTATTTCGATAGAAAGAATATACCAATACAGTCAAATTCCAGGAGAAGCTCCACCAATTATTGAGGATTCTCGTCCTCCAACTTCGTGGCCAGAGAATGGAACGATTGATCTGATTGATTTAAAGGTTTGCAGTTCTGTTTCACTTGTTAGGCAGTTCAATTTGTTGTCACTGCCAGTCGGGCTTTTGAACTACCTGGTGTGATGTGTTAACATTTTCAATTGGGGGTAAAAATAATGTGGAAATTACTGACAGTCTCTTTTTGCACATTGAAGGTTCGTTACAAGGAGAACCTTCCTGTGGTGCTTCATGGTGTAAGCTGCAATTTCCCTGGTGGAAAGAAGATCGGAATTGTTGGACGAACGGGAAGTGGTAAATCTACTTTGATTCAGGCATTATTTCGACTGCTCGAACCAGAATGTGGGAAGATCATAATAGACGGTATTGATATTTCTAAAATTGGGCTGCATGATCTTCGTAGTCGTCTTGGCATCATACCCCAGGATCCTACCTTGTTTGAAGGGACTATTAGGAACAATCTCGATCCCCTTGAAGAGCATTCAGATCATGAAATTTGGCAGGTTTGCAATACTATGCATATTCTATATATTCTCGTTTTTCACCCATTCAAATAATTGTTTTATTGATATTCAATCAAGTAAAATTCTATATAACTTGGTATCCAAGTTTTTTTGCTTAATGAGGTTATTCCTAATCATTTATTTATGCAATAAGAATAAGTTACACATACAAAGAGCAATGTCAATATGTATATTTTTCAAATTCCTTGTGTGATGACTTTGAGATTGAATTTGGTATAGGCGCTCGACAAATCCCAGTTAGGAGACATAATCCGCGAGAAAGAGCATAAACTCGATTCACCAGGTATATTTATTTTATAGTCCATTCCTCTATCCCCGTAAGTAGATAGTTAAGTGACTGATCATTAATGCCAATGCAGTGCTCGAAAATGGAGATAACTGGAGTGTAGGACAGCGACAACTAGTTTCCCTAGGCCGTGCTCTGCTTAAACAGGCAAAGATACTGGTGCTTGATGAGGCAACAGCATCAGTTGACACGGCCACGGATAATCTGATACAGAAAATTTTACGAACAGAGTTTAAGGATTGCACCGTATGCACCATTGCACATCGTATCCCAACTGTTATCGACAGTGATCTTGTTCTGGTTCTCAGTGATGGTAAGTTTACTTCATTTCTTTTACTAAACTGGTCTTGCACTTAAACTATATGCAGTTCCACACTTGTTAGTGCAAGTTTATTTTAATTCTTCACTTATCAGTATGAGTACATTCTTTTTTGGGTGTTTCAAGTGATCGCTGAACTTGGTTTTCAACACGTTTGTAGGTCGAGTTGCAGAGTTTGATACTCCTATCAAACTACTAGAGGATAAGTCATCCATGTTTCTGAAATTGGTAACCGAATATTCATCACGTTCGAGTGGCATGCCAGATTTTTAGAATAAATGGCATGTCAAATCGCCAGCAAACCGAAGGCCGGGGGTTTGAGCAGAGCAACCAATCGTTATCAGACGTGGCTGCAGCTGCATTCGGCAAGTTGAAAGACAAACGGGGAAGGACAAAGGTGTGTGTCCTGTTATGAAAAGAAAATCCCATTGAATAATTAGTTTCTACTTCCGAAATGAAGAGGGGTAAATTCATCCCTAGTAGAAACTTTGAGTTCATTCAAGGTTGGTATACTTTTCTTTTTCCTTTTTCTTTATAAAACGGGTAAATAAGATGGGTTGGTGGAGGTTGGTAATAAAGCCACAGGAGAGAGAGAAAGAGAGCTGTTTTGTCAAATAATGTAGTGTTTAGGTTGATGCAAGAAGTTCTTATTCAGTTAGGAGTACTTGTAGAGCTGAAATTAGTCAAGAAAAACTCAAATGGTTTGTTCTGCAGTTTCTAGTTTTAGAGACTTTGCTCCCTTCTTGTTAGGCCTTTTTTTTTTCTTTTTTTCTTTTTTAACCTTCATGGAATAATAAACTTCTTTGTAAGCTCAATTGTAAAGAGACTTTACCTCTACCCTTAATCCACATCCCCATGTTTTCATTCATGGGGAAATTTTTGTAGGAATTTGTCTATTGTCTCAGCTTTGATATGTTTTCACTTTTCATTTCATCTCATCCTCAACTAACTTTTGTTCATGAATTGGTTTTTGTGGCACTTTGGTAAAGAAAAAAGTAAAAAAAAAATTGTTTGACTGACATGCAAACTTTATCCCAATTGAAAGTGGCAATTAGGGCTGTGCAAAAAATCTAAAAAACTGAATAAACGGCTCAAATTGACTGTCCGAATACCGAAAAAAATGAAACTGACAGAACCAAAAATCGCTGAAACTGCTCTGGCGAAAATTAACATTAAATCGGTCAGCTTATAATTTGGTTGCAAACTAACTGTAGAAACTGAAACTAACCGAATATGTTAGGTTGTAAATTTGTGTATGTAACAATGTAACCATGTGTTTAGATTAACAATGTAACAAATCATAAAGTTAAAATCTTTAAGTTAACAAATTATATGAATCAATTTTATATTAAAAAAAACTAAAAAAATGAATTCCAATAATTTACATTTTTTTAACTTATTTTTTTATTAAAATTATTTAAAAAATAAAGAAAATTAAGTTTGGTTTGGGCAATTTTAACTTACCGAACTGCGGTTTAAATCGATCGGTTTTTTTAGTGTTGTACGTAGGTCGGTCGATTTTTAAATCGCACCAATTTGAATCGAAAATTAAAATCTGAAATTTAGAATAGAAATAAATTGTACAAACCAACTGATGCTCAACCTTAGTGGGAATGTCTTAATTTTTAATTGCAACTGAGCTGAATGGTCAGATATTTTTTACATGTAAAATTATTGATATTTAGTGGAGAATGAACTTCTTAATGTGAATGAAAACTCCCACTTATGAATGAAATTTCATTATGATCTTTTTATTCAACATATTAAATAATGAATGAATTTACTATGGAGTCTCTTATGCTGAGTTTAATTGAATGAGTCAATTCTTTTTGCTTAAGAATATGATTATTCACAATGGACAAAGGATCTCTCTCCAACCATTAATAGAGAATAACTCCATACATACCAATTCAATATTCTTAATTAATGAATCTTATTACCAAATTTATAGTTAAATGTTTGTACCATAATAATAAAATAAAAAAGGGTAAAAATCTTTTGCAAGACTAGCACAAAACTATACCCTAAATTTCTATAAAGTATTTATTTTTAATTTTTAATTTTTTTATTATTATATTATATATTTTGACTTTAAAATGAATTTTTCTAATGTCTTAAAATTATATAAGATAAAAATAAGTTTATTATATGTTTAATTTTTTTTTATATAAATTAATATTTGAGATTGTATTAAATTTTTATATGTATTTTTTTATTTATCAAAAATATTCAAATTTGTCATTTTAAAACCTTGATTCCAAATTTTTAATTTAGAAATAATAACTTCGGCCTCTTCAATTTAAGTTGATTATTGAGTTTAACACAAAAAATTCTCACAAGCTCGGCCTGCCAAACAAATTGGAGGAGGGTCACAATCCTTTAAAAATGATATACAAATTTATATTATCAAATATCATATAAGATAGCAGTTGCCAAATTTGCACATATTTATTTATATTTTATTTGTTAAAAAAATGGTAGATTATTTAAGATAGATGATATCTAAAGAAAATAAATAAAGTGGAAATTAGATTCTATACTCATTTTAAATAATTCATTTTAATTTTTACCCACTATTTTTAACTCTTATTTTAGTACCCAAATTTTTAATTAATGTACCCATTATACCCCTTCAATTACATTTTTTTTTTCTCCTTAAACACACTACAATTAGAATGTATTTCTAATTTAACTATAATATGACACATATAATACACATTACAACAACACTTAGAATCATATACTCAAATAAGGGTAATTTGGGAAATCTCATGATAATAATGGGTAAAGTTCAACTAAACATATTTAGTGTCTAATTTTAGTTAACTACTCCTAAAAATGGGTAGTTTTCAACTTTTCCCATAAATAAAGTGTATGCTTTTAGTGGGCAAAATTTGTCTACGTGTTAAAAAAGTCCAACAAGGCAGGCAGACTAGCCTGCCAGGCCCAATAAGCAAGCCTGACTAGCCAATAAGGCTCAAACCAATGTAAATGGACTCGCATATATTAAATGAACCATCCAAAATGGTCAATCGATACCCGGACCCGAATTCGAATACACCCAGTCAGTCAAGGACCTTGAATCAGTCAAGGTACACGCGCACATTTTCCATGAATTTCTAGAGGATTCATTTGGAGCAAATCAGACGAATAAGGAAGGCGGATGAACAATGGAAAAGTAAATGACTATAAGGAAGACCCTAGGGGCGAAGAAAGGGGCATTTGATAACGATTACTCTGAACACTCTCTTTGATTGGTAATATTCTATCGAGTTGATCCTGTCAAGCAAGTCGAACCAGTTAGACTGACCTGGCCAGACTATCGAGCTTCTCCGTCGCCTGACCACAAACCAGTCAGACTGACCCGACCAGACTGTTAGGCTCCGCTGTCGCCTGACCATAAACTAGTCAGACTGACCTGACCGGGCTGTCAAGCTCCGCCATCATTCGATTATCATTTCACTCACTTATTTACTATTACTTACGTTATTATTTTACTTTTTCGGTTATTTTTCAGGACAATCTGATTAACTTGAGCGTGGGAGTCCCTTTGGCTGACACCCCACTGGTGCTCCCAATTGAACTCTTTTCTCTCTCTTTGTTCTTGACAGGTTGCTGGTACCTGTTTAATCAATTGCAGGAATCAACCTCTACCATGCTAAAATAAACAAATACAAAACATATTATTTCTTAAAAAAACACCATAAAAATTATAAAAAAAAAGATTCCAAATCATGACAATATGTATTTGTAAGGATTTGCAAAAGTAAATGTTATTTTTTTGAGAATTTGTAGGAGAATATACTATTTTTTGAAATTTGTTGTATCTTTAATTTTCATATTTAAATAAAAAATATAAATAAGAATATTGTTATAAGTCATCTTAAGGTGATCTTGGATACTTTCTTATGACAATACTCTATAAATAAGCATGCCCACTAAACCAAGCTTAGTAAATTGACAATTACAGTAAAAAACATGAAAAAATAGATGAAAATGAACAAAGAGAGAAAAAGAAACAATGTGAAGTTTAAGAGAGAGAGAAGAAAGTGGGAAATTTTTCATTTTCGATATTAGTAGTTAGGTATTATTGTAAGAGTCCATTATTTTTGTAAATAAAATTCCTAAAAGAAAGAGAAATTTAAAACTATTTTACAATTTTTTTTTTTGACGATTCTTGTAAAAAAATAATATATTTTTTACATTTTTTCATTATAATTTTACAGTATTGGTATATGTGTAGTTTATGTTTGGTAGATATTAGGATATATGTGAGTTATATTTTTAGGAGACCGTATTTTTTTTAAAAATAGTTTTTTTATTTATTTAATTAAAAAAATTGATAATTAAACATAAAATGTATTTGGTAACTCTATTTTTATTTATTATTCTTTTAAATTTTAATTATAATTTATTAAATTTTAAAAATAGAATTATTTCACTTTCAAAATTTGTTATTCTCTTCTTCAAATAAACACCTCGTAATGTTAAACAAAAATAAATATAAAAGTTATTAAACACATTTATTATTTTTTGTTTTTAAAAACAAAAAAACAAAAATAGTTACCAAATATATTTTTATTTTTAAAAAATAAATAAATAAAAATAAAATAATATTTCTATTTTTGTGTTTAAAAAATTAAAAAACAAAATTTTTACCCAACACAACCAAAAAGTAGGTACTTTTGCACAAAATAAGTATACGACGGTTAGAACCTTAAAGGCGTGTGATATTCCTCTCTCTCTTCCCATGGGTCGGAAGAAGAAAGTAATATTGAAGCCAGTAGCGGTTTCCGATGAGACGACGGTGGAAGACCTCCCTTCGATCCAAGAAGTGGAGCCTGAGTTGACTACTGCTGAAGAGTTTCATGAACCATGTGCCGATTTCGAGATGGATTGTGGAACTGAAGAGATTTTGAATCGCTCTTCGCCCAAAGCAGGGAACTGGGCTGAAGAGGTTGAGGATGTCGATTTTCAGAACTCTGCGAAGGAAATTTGGAGTAAGTTCAAAACAAATCAGGTTCTCACCCCTTCTACCCGTCTGGTTTATACTGAACCTTTGAAAGTTGGTGAACAAATTGTTGCTCGTCTGGACTTGGAGGAGGTGGAGATTGAAGCCTCATTTTGGAAAAATGCTATAGTATGTATTGTGCTTGGTGCCAACCCTCCCTTCAGAGTTTTTGAAGGTTTTGTCAAAAGAGTATGGGGGAAACTAGGGGTTGATAAGATAGTAAGAATGCACTCTGGTTTTACATTGGTAAATTTTAGGGATGAAGTTACTCGGGACCTAATTCTAGAAACGGGAGTCATACACTTCGACAAGAAGCCTGTTGTCCTTCGCCCTTGGACAACAGACATGGATTCTGTGAGAATGGTGAAGTCTGTCCCGGTGTGGATTCGAATGAATGGTCTGGGTTTGCAATATTGGGGAAAAAATAGTCTTAGTGCTCTAGTGAGTACAATTGGCAAACCAATTATGGTGGATAAGGTGACCCAGAGTAGAGAGATGGTGAAATATGCTCGGGTTTTGGTGGATATGGAGATTTCAGATCACCCTCCTAACAGTATTGCTTTTATCAATGAACGGGGGCAGTTAGTGGAACAATCGGTTGAGTATGAATGGCTCCCTTCTAAATGCACAGCTTGTACTCAGTTAGGGCATATAGTGGCCAATTGTAACAAGGAAAAAGGAGTGGTTTGGCGAAAGAAAATCTCTGTTGAGAAAGGAGAGAAGTCAGATCAGGAAATTAATGGTTCTGAGACAGTTCATGAGCATCAATCTGAAGTTTCCATACCAGAAAACATAGTGCAAACTTCTACTAGTATTGATGCAGAAGAGCGGGGTAAAAGCTTATCTAAGGACTATGAGTCAATGGAGAGAACTGATCAGGGTATTCGCATATCATCTCAGCTAGTTGGAACAGACAGAGTTGACAGTGCTGGCAATTGGATTACTCCCAAAAGGAGAGGGTCACGGGCAGGGGCTGCTCCTAACAAGACAGTAACAGCTCCTAACAAGGTAGTAGCAGCTCCATTTAAGACTAAGGAAAGTAATGGCTATGCGGTTTTACTTGAGTCCGGGGGTGGACAAGTGGTCACTAATTCAAACCTAATTCTTGATGGAGGTTTGTAATATGATAGGGTGGAATGTGAGGGGGATGAATAAAAAAGAAAAGCAGAAAGCTATTCTTGATGTTTGTAAAGAGAATAAAGTTGGTTTTGGTGCTCTTTTTGAGACCAAGGTGAAAAATGAGAAGCTTCAGGAGGTTTTTGTGAATAACTTCCATAACTGGGACTATTTTTCTAGTTCTATCACAGCTGGTAGGATTTTGGTTCTTTGGCAAGCTAAGTTTGTGAAGGTTGAAATTTTACTTGAGGACTCTCAATTAGTCCATTGCAGGGTTAAAGTTTGTGGCCAGCAGGAGGTTTTCTATGCCACAGTAGTCTATGGTAGTAATTCTATGGGGGAAAGGAAACATCTATGGGATAAGTTGGCTAGTATTGGTCCTTTGAAACACCCTTGGATTATTTTTGGGGACTTTAATGCTATGTTTAGTTTCCATGATAGGAATGGTGGGAGACAAATTGTAGCTAAAGATTTCTCTGATGCTCAAAATTGGTTGGCTTTAGGCCAAGTGGATGAATTCAAGTGCTCTGGGGCGCACTTTACCTGGTCTAATAAACATGAAGTTGGAGATCGAATTTATTCTAAGCTAGATCGAGTTTTTATCAATGACTATTGGCTGGACATTTTCCCTAAATCTGAAGCTTGCTTCAAATGGGACTATATTTCAGATCATAGCTACTGTGTGATTAAAAGCCAGGAGTTGAATAAGGTGGGGTTCAAACCCTTTAGATATTGCAATCACTGGATGTCCTATAGAAGCTACAAGGAGACAGTTCTGAACAGCTGGTTTTCTTCTTTAGATTCGGGAGGTGGTTTATCTAAGATTGTGCAGAAGCTGTTTCGGGTCAAACATGTTTTAAAAAGATTTAGTAGGGAAGTGGTGGGGGATGTTGTCTTGGATTACAAGTTGGCTAAGGAGGATTTTAATATAGCTCAGGAAGCTTTGGCTTCTAAACCCTCTGACATTCTGCTTCAGCTTGCTGTTACTCAGAAGCAAGAGAATTTTTCTGTTATGCTGAACAGGTACTCCAGTTTTCTTAAGCAGCAAAGTAAAATTAAGTGGGTCAATTTCAGTGATGAAAATTCTAGGTACTTCCATGCTATTATGAGGAAAAGAAGGTTGGAAAATAGGATTACTTCTTTCTGTGTTGGTGATAAAATTGAGGATGATTATTCAACAGTAGTGGAGCATTTTCTCAATCATTTCAGGAAGTTTATGGGGAGTAGTAGTTCGGCCACTGAGGGTATTGATTTAACTTGTTTGAACCAGGGTAGAAGGCTGTCTTTGGAGCAACAAGTCAGGTTAATTCGGCCTTTTAGTAAGAATGATGTCAAGAAGGCACTTTTCAGCATCCATTCTTCTAAAAGCCCTGGGTTAGATGGATTTGGTTCAGGCTTTTACAAGGGATTATGGGAGTATATTGGAGAAGATATTACTCGGTCTGTGTTAGCTTTTTTCCAGGATGGTGCTTTGCCTCCATCGTTGAATGATACAGTGATCTCTCTTGTTCCTAAGGTGACTGACCCGAAATCAGCCAGTGATTACAGACCAATTGCCTGCTGTAATACACTTTATAAGTGTATCTCGAAGATGCTCTGCTCTAGGCTTTCGGAAGTGCTTCCTCTCCTTGTTCATAGCAACCAAGGAGCATTCATAAAGAATAGATCTCTTGCGCATAATATTTTGATCTTTCAGGATCTCCTCAAAGGTTATACTAGGAAGCATATTTCAGCTAGGTGTATAATGAAGATTGACCTTAGTAAAGCATATGATACTGTTGATTGGTGCTTTGTGGAGGAGCTGCTTAAGCATCTTAGTTTTCCGTCTAGATTTATAAACTGGATTCTGGTGTGTTTAAAAAGAACGAGATATTATCTCCTCATGAATGGTAGGATTCAGGGTTCTTTCAAAGGGGAAAAAGGCCTTCGTCAAGGAGACCCCATATCCCCCCTTTTGTTTGTTTTGATAATGGAGTATCTTACCAGATTATTGGCTCATAGTTCTGGTAAAAAAGGGTTTGGTTTTCACCCTTTGTGTAAGCAACTTGGGTTGACTAATCTGTGTTTTGCAGATGACTTGATATTATTCTGTAAGGGCAATCTCAGTTCAGTGACTCATATTCAAGATGCTTTCAAGAAATTCTGTTCTTCTACAGGTCTTTCAGCGAACAAATCCAAATCCCATATATACTTTGGAGGAGTTAAAGAAGACAATAAAAAGAAGATTCTTGAGTTGATGCAAATAGAGGAAGGTTCTTTTCCTTTGAAATACTTGGGAGTTCAACTTCGTCCTACTAAATGGAAAGCGTCAGATTGTGGGGTGATTTTGGATAAGCTGAATAAAAATCTCAATTGTTGGGCGAGTAGAAATCTGTCTTTTGCTGGGCGTGCTCAACTAATTCACTCAGTTTTGCTTGGTATCAGAAATTTTTGGATGAGCTTATTCATTCTGCCTTATAAGATCACAGCAGCCATAGACAAAAGTTGTCGTGACTTCCTCTGGGGTGTCAATGGTAACAGGAGCAAACTTCATATCCCTTCTTGGGAGAAAGTTTGTCTTCCTAAGAATTTGGGTGGTATTGGATTTCGAGAAGGTAAGAAATGGAATATGGCTTTGATGGCGAAGTGTTTATGGGCAATCTCAAATAAACAGGACTGCCTTTGGGTTAGGTGGATTAACTCTGTCTATCTTAAGGATCATTCTATTTGGACTGTCCCTTTTAAACATGACATGAGCTGGTATTTTAAGAAGCTACTGAGGCTTAGTCAGATAATTGATACTTCTACATTGAAGCAAGCTGAAAAGGGAGGTAAGTTTCGTGCCAAAATTTTCTACTCTTCTCTTGTTTCTGCCCAGAAAGTTTCTTATGCTAGATCAGTGTGGAATAAGCTGATTGTGCCCAAGCATAGATTCATTTATTGGCAAATTCTGAACCGCCATCTGCTTACTAGAGATCTTCTGAGTCGCATTTTGCCCATCCATTCTACTATCTGTCCTGCTTGCGCTTCAGCAAATGAATCTCACAGCCACTTGTTTATGGAATGCATCTTTTCTAGGAAATTATTTGGGGAAGTTAATTGCTGGCTGGGTATATTTCAGTGGCCGAAATCCTATTTGGAGCTTCAGGTTTGGTGTATGACAGCGATCAATTCACTGCAGAACCAAGTCATTAATGCTGTTTTTGCTGCCACTTTGTACTTTATTTGGAAAAATCGAAACAAGTGTATTTTTGAGTATGCTTGTTTTTCAGCTAGTAGTCTTAGCTTAGAAATTAGGAAGATTGTCAAATATAGAGTTTTGGGTCTGAGTTGCCTTTTTCCTAGTAAAAGGGACAATTATATTCTCAATGTTGTAAAGGGTTGGTAGTGGTGTGTTGAGTGCAGCTGCTGTTTTCGCAGGCTGTGGTGTGGCTGTTTGTAGCAGTTGTTTCTTGTTTTGCTTTGTATCTTGCTTAGTTTTTGAATGAAGTTTTCCTTTTGTTCAAAAAAAAAAAAAAAAGTATACGACGGTTGAGGTCCAGGCCCAATTGTTCCAAATGGGAAGCCCACAAACCAACACGAACCAAACTGGGCTCAGCTCAAGCTCATACAGTCCTCCCTGGCTTTCATCTTCTTCCTTCGCATCTTTCCGGCCCTTTGTTTCAGAGCTTTCTCTCTCTCTCTCTCTCCTCGCGACTGCAGTAGTCGAGCACCAGCACGATGCAGGCCGTGGCCAGGCGTTTAGGGCAAAGCTCTCTGAGCCCTTCGCCTTCAATCTCCTCGCTCAAGTCTATCTACCCTCTCTACGATCACTGTACGCACTCTTTCTTCTATCTCTCTAGGGTTTACGATCCCAATTCTCATTTAATTGAGCGTCGTGGTTGATTTTGTGTAGATTATGGAGCTGAACACCCGAGGTATGGATCTACCCTTGCCACAAAGGGAATCGGTCACCTTGTTCGGAAGGGGACTGGTGGAAGATCATCTGTTAGGTAATGCTGATTTTCGTTATTTCAAATGAAGAATGTAAGAGTTGGAAGTCTGAGTTAAATGCACGTTTGGGTTCTGAGAAAATGTAGGAAAGAGAAAAGTCCCCTTTTTTTTTGTTATCTGGACGTGGTTTATAGAACGATCAATATGGACGAACAATTGAGCAAATAAAATTGCTTTTCAATGCAAAACTCTTTTGGAATGTACCTTCATAGAACAAAACTATCCATTTCTCATATTGACCCTGAAATTCTCATTAGTTGTTAAAGTCTAGGCAATTTTTTCAGTATTGATTTGGGTACAAGCTACAGTAGTTTTGGAAAGTAAACGTTTCCCACCACCATTGTGTTAATGCATAGTCTGGTATATAAGTTTTTGTATATTTATTATTTATTTTGTGTTTCAGTGGCATAGTGGCTACAGTCTTTGGAGCAACTGGGTTTCTTGGTCGTTATGTGGTGCAACAACTTGGTAAACTGGGTCTTAATATTATTTCTTCTATTGATAGGGGCATAATTTTGGAACAGACCTTACTTGATTGTTCAAAAATTATATCTTTTCAATGCATTTTTGTGCTGATTCTTCACTTCTTAACCAGCTAAGATGGGATCTCAAGTTCTAGTTCCTTTCCGGGGTTCTGAAGATTCTCATCGTCATCTAAAGCTGATGGGGGATTTGGGACAGGTTGAGACGTCGAGTATTATATGGATAATTTTTATAGACATTGGACAATTTTTTTCTTACTGGAATTGCTTTTGAATTTTTATTTAAGTATGCTAAGCTGCTTATCTTCCGATGGTTTTCTATCACAGATAGTGCCAATGAAATACGATCCAAGAGATGAAAGCTCAGTCAAAGCTGTGATGGCAAAAGCTAATGTAGTTGTTAACCTTATTGGTATGCATCTTTTTTGCTTTTGAAGTTTATTGCTTCACTTGCACAAATGAAATCATCCTTAGTACTTGTATTTATTGGCAGGAAAGGATTATGAAACAAGGAATTACAGCTTTGAAGAAGTAAACCATTTCATGGCTGAACAACTTGCAACGGTAGGTTTATAAGCTTTAATGAAGAACCTTCCCCCTTCTCAAAATTAACACAGACTGGAACATGGATATCATACGTTTTGTAATTGTTTTTGTTACCTGCATCTCCTCACGTGAAAGAGTATCTTATTTTTAGGAATGAAAAATAATCCATTCAATATTATTTGTACCCCCACCAATGAATTTACATGGTTTATGTGTCGTCTTTGTGTTTTTGTTTTTTTCCCTCTCTATCTGCTGCTTTTAATTAAGTCCAATTCATGTATAGTTGTCCCAGCCTGGAAAAGAAAAAAAATCCTAGTAAAGATGATTATAAATAAATGTCTGTATCCTTTAGTGGTAATGTGATAATGATAATGTCTACAGATTGCTAAAGAACATGGTGGTATTGCAAGATTCCTCCAAGTTTCTTGTTTAGGGGCTTCTGCTTCATCTCCGTCGAGAATGCTAAGAGCTAAGGCTGCTGCGGAAGAGGCTGTAATGAGAGAAATGCCTGAGGTAGAGATTCGTGATAATTGTTTTTTCATGGTCAATACTGGCTGTATGTATGTTCAGTTCGTAGCACTGTAATATTAAAGTACACAAAAATGTTTGAATTACAGTTTTTATATATTTATATATATACCGAGACTTGTTGCTCACTGTATATTCAAACTTGTGAGTTATCTTTGGTCAATAACATCTTTCCTAAAATTTATAACAGGCCACAATTCTGAAATCTGCTGCATTGGTTGGCACAGAGGATAGACTTTTGAACCGGTGGGCAGAATTTGCTAAAAAGTATAGCTTTCTTCCCCTCATTGGGGGTGGATCTACCAAGTACGTGTTCAGTGTAACAATATGGATGTTATTACTTAAATTTTCCATTGTTAAGTACATGTCAATTATGACTTGGATACTTGTATGCTTCCATCCTCTCTTTGCTTCCCCTAAGTGGATGTTTTTTCAATGAATTATTTTCAGAATTCAACCTGTATACGTTGTTGACGTAGCTGCTGCAATTATTGCTGCCTTGAAAGATGATGGTACCAGTATGGGAAAAGTTTATGAACTTGGTGGGCCAGATATATTTACAGTGCACGAATTAGTAATTACTTATCTTCATCTCTTCCATGCATTGCGTTAGCGTTTTTTTTTTTTTTTTTGTGTGTGTGTGTTTTTTTTTTAACTCGGTTAATGAAATGCAGGCAGAGCTCATGTTTGAGACGATTCGTGAATATCCTCGCTATGTATCACTTCCTGTTCCTATTGCAAAGGTAAACATATAACCTCTTGATAAATGTCAACATAACTTCATATATTTATACCACAAGGAAATATGCCAATATAAGACTTTTTTCGTTACAAGACTACATGGGGTTTTTTTCCCCTTATAGTGCCTTGGATACGTGTACATATAATGCATATGCTTTGTTTTATAATTTCAGGCCATGGCAATGCCACGAGAAATATTACTTAAGAAGGTTCCCTTCCCATTACCAAATCCTGAGATCTTCAACCTAGATCAGATCATTGCTCAAACTTCAGATACAGTTGTGTCGGAAAATGGTAATAGCAATACTATTTAGCATAATGATTTGGTTCTTTCTTCTTGCTGATTTTCCTACTGCGTTTTAGTTTTTTTCTAAATTCCTCTTATGGTATTATTGGGTGCAGCTTTGACTTTCAACGATCTCGGACTCATGCCACATAAGCTGAAGGGATACCCTATTGAATTTCTTACCTGCTACCGCAAGGGTGGTCCGCAATTTGGTTCTACAATCAGTGAAAAAGTGTCTGCGGATTGGCCATGATATCCTAAGGGTCCTAGTTCCGATTATTTTCTTGTTTGTTGAAGAGTGTTACCGAGTTGGAAACATTGAATCAGGTTCGGGTGCAAGAATTTTGTTTCATTCTCTCCGATGTTCTGAGCCAAACTATTTATACTATGATGCATCATAATTGTGACTACTGTGACAAAAATTTCTGTTAGGTTTGCTAACAATTTCATCATTGGCGTGACAGGTTTTCAGCAAGGTGCCTTTTAGGAAAAGTAGGAAAGCAATAAAGATAAGGTTCATATGGAAAAATGGTTCTTCAGTTATTTTTCTGACTTGTATAATTTGTGAAGTACTGCCAATTTGTAATTTTTTAAAGAGTTGGAATTTTCATTTTTGGCTCGTTCATAAGCCCCGAGTAATGGAGGGAACCCAGAATTTGTCTTCTCATTTTCCTTTATTTTTACATCCTTTATCCTGTTCTGAATTTGGCAAGCCATTTTATTTTGAAGTCTTTACTCTCTTTAGAGCTTTGCACATGAATTAAAGCAAAGAAAACCAGATTAGGACTAGTATAATCGAACTTTTAGTTTCAAACTATATTATAATTTGAAAATGAAAGTGTACCACTGAAGTAGGACTTGAGAGACCAAACACTGTAAGATTGTGAAATACAAGGCAGTCGTTTATGTGTCATCTTCAAGTGATTGTCATTCAATTTTCTGTTCAAAATCTATGAATAGCCAACTTTGTAAGCAAAATAGCAGATTCTGCGCCCCAAGGCCTGGGCCAAAAGTTATTCTACGAGGGCTTTTGGTGGTTCTTGCAGAATAACCGTGGAAAAAAGTTAATGGAATTGATCCAAAAAGAAGAATCTCAGTCAATGTAATACTTTGTTTTTTATTTGTCTTTCAACAAAGGTTGTTGAAAAAGCAAAAGAGAGAGTCTCTATAGTCATACCATTGGTAAAGTAAACATATATACCAAGCGCTTAGTACAAGCAAAGAAACCATTGATAGGTAGAGTTTACTATTCAAGGGGAAATTTTCTTTCATTCCAAACAGGAGCAAGAAGCCTCAGCTCAACTCTCATAATGTTCTCAGAAACTGGCCCTGAATTCTCTGAACGTATCAACCTCGAAGGGAAGAACACCGGTGCGAGGTTTTCGCTGAGTCGAGGCGATGGATCTGAGTCCCATGAATGTTGTTGCATTAACATTTACATAAACAGCAACATTCAGGGAGCTACCAACTCTCTTCTGTCTGACAGTAAAGTGGAAATGAGAGATCCTGGAGTTCACTTGTTCTTTGATGGTGTGAAGTTGGGTAAAAAATCTAAAAGAGCAAACAACAAGAGAAAGGTTCAAGGAAGTACTTCCTCTACCTCTTATAATGTAGTGCCTTTATTTGCTTTTATAGTCTCCATTCTCTTATTGTTCTCAATGGTCAGGATTATATGAATTTCTGTTCATATTGGTCAATTGTTTCAGATATATTCATGTATAAATATATACATATATTTATTTATTCTTCATAAGTTGTAGCATGACAGTCCTTGAATTATACATAGTTTAACAAACTTATATCTTTAAATTATAGAATATACCAATTAAGTCTCTAATATCATTAAACATTACTAATTAAATCTTTGTATGTGATTTTTTTATTTTGACTAATTGTAGAGGAAAAGATTGTAAGGCATTACCAAAATGGTAATATAAAAGAACAAAAAATATAAAACACATAACATCTCAATCTCTCTCTCTTTTTCTTTTTCTCTCTTAATAGCAAACAATAAATAATAAAAATTGTGCATATCAAACCATAGCCTCATAAATAATTGGTTAAAAAAAATCACATACAAGGACTTAATTGTAATTGTTATATTATATAGTTCAAAGAGTAATTTTTTAAACCACGTATAATTCAGCATCACACTGAAAATTCCAAAATTTAAGAAGATAACATAGAGGCTATTCCTCTATATGCTAGAAAAAAAAATTTGTATCGGTTTATGCCAACTTGTTTGTTTAATCTTTTAACCTCGTTAACATGTATAAAATTAAGAGAAATTGGTAAAAATGACCTCTTTTTTCTTAAATGATTTTGCACTCTGGTCTACTTTTGATCATTTTTTGCAAAATGACATTTGTCTAAACTTCGACCTGTCTAAAATTTTCGACCGACTGTTTGAATTTTTCGACCACATGTCTAATGTTTTTATTAGTTGTCTAAATTATGAGAGACAATTTTACAAAAAATTATTAAAACTAGGCTAGAGTATAAAATTACCTTAAAAATAGACCATTTTATCAAAACACCTAAAAATAGGCCATTGCTAAAATGAATGTCAACATGACATTGCTAGTGTTACAATACTCAATACATGGATGATATGTTCAAGGCTGTTGTGTGTGCATCCGACCATGAGTCCATGATTTGGTGCTCATAAAAGCTTAGTGGTTCCCCACTCCATTCAATCCAATTTATTAACATTATGATTCCCCAACCCAACCCAACCCACAACATACTATAAATCTATTACAATTACATTCTACTTAAACCAAACCAATAATGGACATGTGTATATATACAAGGACAAAATACTATAAATTATTTTGTCGATTGGCCTAACCTACCTCAAGTAGTTCTAGTACCATATTACTACAATACTACTAATTAATCTTAGAGAAGAGAACACTCATTAGAGTGAAAGCTGTTGACTTAAATGTCAAGATGGGAAATTTAGTACTAACACTAACACTATTCTTAGTTTAATGCAACCTCTACATTTGTGTGGTTGTCACGTCTATAATCTACTTCATGTTATCCACTTAGTGTTAGAGTTTTTGATACAATCCTAACATGCATAAATAATAATATTTCTAACACAAGTTGAGAACCTAATCATGTTACTATAAGTGCATGAATGGAAAACCTAAGACATGTTTCTATTTCCATTTGATTAATAAAAAAGAATATAAACATAAGAGTAGAAGTACTAACTTAACTGAAAGCTATTATATAATTTCTCTCAGAATGTCTATGTGATGGAAATAAGAGAACACGAGATATCATGTTTTTGGGGACTACTACAGTAACACCCTAGTTAGCCAAGATTGTTACGCTGTGTATTTTAAATAATGCTAAACTCCCTAGACGAGTTATTTGGCCATAATCGTGTAACTGAACGTGATTAATGATTTATGATTAAAAATTTCGATCAAAATGAATAGGTATTTCATTAAAACGTTAAGTTGTACATGGGATCCCATAATAAACGTTTATAAAGTTGTTTACAGTTTCAAAAGGGTAATTATAACCAGCCGGCCTAAGCGGAAAGTTTAACCCTAGTTCCTCAGAACAACCTTGGCCATGGTGGTCAAGCTACCGCATATGTACATATCGCCACCAAAGCTCTCCAACTTATGGCTGGTCCAACTTCCATTTCCCCTTACTTGCACCACGTAGCACCCATGAGCCAAGGCTCAGCAAGAAAACGTATACTTGCTTATAAGCAGTTCATAACATATTATCAAATAATAATAAGCATGTCTAGCAGTACTAACCATACTCATGCATGCATACCATTCGTATAAATGACTATAGCGTCATATGGGGGCCAGTTGCCCTATTGAAATGATTAATGAATCATACTATACTGGGGCCCGTTGCCCAAAACACATGATTGATAAATCACACTGGGGCTCAGCGCCCTGGGATATGAGACTAATAAGTCACCCCGGGGCCCATTAGCCTATCCTCTATATAACCAGCCTTAGAGTTGGCCCAGTGTACCTAGTGCTTTAGTTTTCCATGACCATTAGGTCGGACAAGCCTATGATTCACTCCTGATTAGAACTAACCATATCGACTAGCTCTCACCGCACTATTGTCGCCCTTGACTTATAAGTCAATGCTTTTTGACCAGTGCTCAGTGATATTGTCGTCCTTGATTCATAAGTCAATGCTTTTCGACTAGCGCTCAGCGCTATTGCCGTCCATTGACTCATAAGTCAAGCATTTCTCAATCAAATAATGCAGACCACGCATTCATTATATAACAAATATTCAGATACATAGCATTCAACATGCTTAATCAATTAATCTCAGGCATACTTATAATCATGCACATTTACAGGGACCCAAGCCCTAATCAAGTCTATATTCAACATTCGAGCCAAGTCCTAATCATATACATCACGTATTGGATGCAATTTTCTTACTTCAGGTCCGAGTGTAATATGTAATAAGAACGACCCTCGAGTACGATCCTGATTTCAAGCCCCTAGCGATAACCTAGTCACAACCAAGTATACAATCCCGTCAATAACGAGTAAACAAAGACTTCTGGTCCAAGTCCTAGCCTCTAGGACGTCGAATCCTACTAAACTGGGTCGTAGGATCGATCCCGAGCCCTTAGGTTTGAGTTCCCGCACTTAAAACCTTCTTTGGCAAAAATCATCTATTTGCGCCGCGGCACCCCCGCAATTAGAGTTGCGGCTCTCACAAACAAAGAGCCCAACCCCTCACTCCTCTGCACATAGGCCGCGGCGCAACTCCACAAGCGCGCGGCCCGATAACAGTTCAAAGAACCTCCCAGGCTCCTAGGTTCATGAGGGCCGTGGCGCGACCCTGCGAACCCAGTTTTTCTCTAATTCAAATCCTCCAAAACTCACCTTAAAACCAAACCAAACCCACAATTCAATCCCAAAACATCAATGGTACATCCCAGGCAACAAAACCTGACTTTCCTTCAGATTAAAACTCATAAAAACCATAAAATCCAATCAAATGTTAAGAAACTTAAGGAAAATGAAACTCAGAAACTTAAAGCTTAAATTACCTCTGATTGCGTTGTTTTCCAGCTAAATCCTTCAGCTATCAAACTTCCAATATTCCCTAGAATCATTATGACTCTAACCTTGCTTTAATTTGAGTCTTAAAACTCGAGTTTCCTTCGAAAATGCTAATGAGTGTCAAGTGAGAGAGAACGGGTTTGAACGTATTTCTGTTTATGACAGGTTACTTAGGGCTCAAGTAATTTTAAGCAAATCCCAAGGCTTGGGGTATCCAAAAACGTCCCCAGGAGTAAAGTAGTCAAAATTCTCAGAATTCCCTCATAATCTCACTTACTCCAAATATATCCTCAAATATTCATTCTCATTATCAAATATCTCGGTAATGTACTAAATACCCAAAATACCCATTGACTCACCCCGAACCAAGTATTGGTCCCATTGTGACTTTTCTGCTAACTTGCTCCCTATGATCGCCTCGTGTTGAATAACCTAAATATATCCACATAATAATGTACTCTCACACATATATCACATATATGTCAAATATATTCATAACGAGCCAAATTACGAAAATTTCCCTTATGATAAGAAACAGGCTCATATGCATATTGAATACACCTAAACATGCATATCAAGTCATATTATAATATAACTCACATAATCATGCAATGATGTACATATATATCACATAAACACATAATTTTTCATAATTTGCCATCCCGACCCCCTTAATCAAGGTCTCAAGCCTTATTAGTTAATTTGTGACGTTACAAATATATATTTAATTAATTGATTAATTATAAAATTAGTTTTAAATATTTATAATTTGATCCCTCATGAAATTATAAATATAGCTTATAATATCTATACATTATTTTAATGATAAATTAATATTTTATGATACTTATAATATAATAGATGACTTTATTTGTATCAAACTTTATAATAGTTTCATATCTCTTCTATATAAAAGTGTACTGTGTATAGATATCAGAAATTATTAATTTTAACGGGTTCTTTTGTTAACTTTACTGGAATATTCAAAATATTTAATGGAATATACTTTTAAAACTAATTAAAAATAAATATTTATTAATTATATTAGGGTTTATACCTTTTTGGACCATGTGTTTTTTTCCATTACCTGTTTGGACCCTGTGTTTTGACAAATTACTTTTTGGACCCTATGTTTTGTAAAATGGTTAAAATAGAACCCTAAACTTAATTTTGATGAAGAAAAAATTGAATATAACAACACAGTTTTTAAGCAGAATGATTTTATTTTTGTTCTAAATTGTTAGTTTGGTAAATTATTTGTGATTTTAGTTGAGAAAACATTGACCAAAATCGGATTTAGGGTTCTATTTTAACTATTATACAAAAAATAGGGTCCAAAAAGTAATTTGTCAAAACAGGGTCCAAACAGGTAATGGGAAAAAACACAGGGTCTAAAAATGTATAAACTCATTATATTAATATAAATTCAAATATTATAATAATATTTAATATAAAACTTGATATTTAATAATTATATTAATATAAATTCATATGTTATAAAATATTATTATTACAGTAATACATAATAAATACATTATATATAAGTGTTGTGTGTGTACAAAAAGTATGACTGTGTAACTAAGTAAAAAATTAGAATAACATTTATCTTTTATGAAGAATAAAGAAATTTCTTCTCTAACCATTGATGTGTGATTTAAATAACATTATAAATATCTTGTACCTTAAATATGATAGTTTGTGATTTAAAAATTTATTGTATTATTTAAAAAAAACTATAAATAATATTTTGGTTTAATTTTTCTTTAAATATATTTATATCATTCTCTTATATATAATATTATTTATTTATTTAAAATTTATATGACAATCATAATAGATTAATAAAAATTCGTTGTTGCTTGGAGCTAATACTAATATATATATATATATATATATATGTGTTCATAGGGTTATAATTCAACACTTAGATCATTCCAATTTACCTTTGTTTTTTTATTTATTTACTTAAGAACCAAATTATTTGTCCAAGAGTGACCAGATCAGAATCATTGCTTCATTTTGTCTCATCCTATTTTTGTTGTTGTTGTTATTTTATTATGTAAAAAAAAAGGCCAATTTACTTGCAAGATGTTGTAGAGGAATGATGAATGAAACAAAAGGGACATTATTATTATTATTATTGGAAAGGAAAGGAAACGGGATTCCAATTTCTACCTTTTGGAAAAGTTGAGGGAATATTCTAAAATCTTTTACTTTAGTATTCATAATGATATAGCCCATGGTGAGGCCCATACTTTAGTGTTCAATGTAGTAATAGTGCTAGGTAATCATGGTTTTCAAAGTTTAATAACAAATTATTTAAACAAAACACACACACACACAAGTAGATGCGATTAGTGACCAAATAAAAGAAAATAATAGCTAATAAAAAATAGGGCAAGTAGTGAGTGGAAATAGTGGAAGGTGGAAGAAAAATGTGGGTGGGTATCATTTATATTGGTATAATCAAACTCTTCTTTTTTATTAGTTTAATTTTTTTAAACCAGAGAATAGACTAGTGCTACTAGCCAACGTTATTTAAAAAAAAAAAAGCATATATAATTAAATTAGTATTTATTTATCTTGATATAATAGTAATAATAAAAGGATAAGTGTACTTTTTAAATAGGGAAAATATCAGTTTAGTTCATGTATTTTGTCCGAATATTTAATTGGTCCTTATATTTTTAAAGGGAATATACTTATTTGGTACCATGTGTTTTTCCAAAGTATCATTTTGGTACTCTGTATTTTAAAATTGTACATATTTGGTACCATAAACTCAGATTTGATAGATAAAATTTTGTCAATATGATCAAACTGTCATCAGTTATATGTAATTATGTAATTAAATTTAAATTTGTAATTTACATAAATAACAGCAATTTGATTAAATTGACAAAATTTTATCTATAAAATCTGAGTTTAGGGTACTAAATATGTACGATTTTAAAATACATGGTACTATATGAGCATTATTGAAAACAGATGGTACCAAAATGATACTTTGTAAAAATATAGGGTACCAAATGAGTATATTCCCGTTTTTAAATGACATTTTAGATCTCTTATTTTGCAAAACCTAAGGGCATTTTTGTAACGCCCTGGCTACCCCAGAACAGTTACGGAGAACGGTGAACCGGAAATTTGACCCGCTACCCGAGTCCTTTGGCTAAAAACGTGATCTAAGTGTTATTATCAAGTTAAGGTGTAAAACCAGTAAAAAGGAAAGGGTACTTTTCATTAAGTAAATAAACTGCTCATGAGCCTTTTAAAATGTTTACAAGTGGTTCAAGTTACAAAAGAGTTGCTACAGTTCCAGATATACAAACTCCGCCGGCCTAAGCGGCAAAAATAGGGTAAACCCCCAGTCCCTCTGAGAACTCCTTGACCGTGGCAGTCAAGCGACCCTGTATGTACATTACATCGCCCAAGCTCTCCTCTCAAGGCTGGCCAAGCTTTTCCTTTCCCTTACCTGCACCACAAAGCACCCATGAGCCGAGGCCCAGCAAGAAAACACAAAATAGCATGATATAATATCAACAATAATCGTAGTTATTCCCTCAGGACTATCAGTCCAACAAGTAGGCGACAATAGCCAAAATTCACAATAATGAGCATCGCTCCCTCTAGCCATGTGACGATAGGGTCACCAGGGCTTGACTAATAGGTGATTTCTTTCATAAGCTTGATCAGGACAGGTGCATGGTGATTGGTCACCAACATAACCTTCCTCACGACCCTAGAGTCGAAACTATGGACAACGTCCCTTAGCCCTGTGACAGACAGTCACCGGGGTCACATACCCTGGCTATAATCATCTGGTCGTAGACCAGGCAAGCGCTTATAAGTTTCTCGACCTTAGGGTCGGTCTGGCATTAATGCTATAGAGGCATTCAATGCATAATTCTCGACTTTAGAGTCGGTCCCTGACTAGTCAGTGTCTTAAGCAGATAATCAGCGTTCAATAGCATTTAATATGCAAACCATGTCCACATATATCAACCAACATGCCTCAAGTATCAAACCACACATGTCATATACCTATACAGGGTGCAACTGTATTCATACACTGTTTTCTTACCTCTGGTTCGAGTGAGTATTATAATATGAACGACCCCTGAGAACGATCAACCTTTAAATTCCTCGACGGTCACTTGGTCATAACCAAAATATAGGATTCATAAAAAAAAATGATAACCAAGGGTTCCCAAACCAAATCCCAGCCCCCGAGACATCAAATACTACCCAACCGGGTACTAGGTCCAACCCCGAGGCCTATGGTTTGAATCCCCAAGCTAAAACACTCTCTTTGGCCAAAAATGCCTTAAGGGCCGCGGCCCTCCTTGGCCATGCCGCGGCCCGCCCCTCAAACAGAGGCGGCTAAACCTAGTAGCTCCCAAGGGTCGCGGCACACCCTGGCCATGCCGCGGCGCAATGCCCATTTCAGCCAAAACCCCTGTTTTTCTTCCTCTACGACTTCACTTAGAACCAACCCTTCAAACCCAACTTAAACACCACCCAAACCTCTCTCAAACACCCATTAACACCCCTAAACAACACTCAAAACTCTCCCTCATCATAACCCAAGTAAAACACCTCAAGAACTCCCTTTAATCCTCACTTCCCACATCAAAAACCATGAACTAAATACCAAAGATAAAACAGAGCACCAGCTGTGATATATAGTAAAAACTCACCTTGGAACTAGCTTTAAACCTCCCACACCAGCTAAAACAAGTGCTCCAACCTTGCCTTTCAATTTCCTTAGCTTGATCCCACTCCTAGAACTCAAAACCTCAAAGGAGTAATGAAGAGGGTGATGAACGGGAATGGAGGAGGCAAAACTCTGTGTTTTACACTGTTTTATTCCACAGCCTTCAGCCACTAAATCTTATATATATCCTCCCCTAAAAAAGACCAAAATGCCCTTGTGACATCTAAAGCCTTTCAAACTACTCTAGGGGTAAAATTGGTACTTCTAGCTTAACCCGTTAATTATAATTAACGCTTCCCAATTCCCGCTAATCTCAATATCCTCAAACACCAATATTTCATAACCCGTTACCCTAAAATCCCCGGTAACGCGATAGCCTTAAATATCACCCCAAGACTCACCCCGAGCCCCGAGCTCAAACCTGTTATGACCAAACCAATAAATCATGTTTAACGATCGTCTCATGTCGAAATTCTCGAACCAATCCACATTATAATGTGGTCTCACAATATATCATTAACATACAACAAATATTCAATTATACCCTCAACGGGCCAAATTACCATAATACCCCTGTAAACAAATGTGGACTCACAAACATGCGTTTAACATCATATGATAATATAATTCTCATAAACATGCATAAACACATTTAATAGCATAATTAAACAGTTATGGCCCTCCCGGCCTACTAATCCAGCCATTAACCATAATAGGGAATCCGGAGCATTACAATTTTGGTCATATTGAAAAATATTTTGACCAAAATCTGTTCCAGGGTATTATTTTGTTCTATTTTGTAAAACAATAGATCTGAAACATCATTTAACAAAACATAAAGGCCGATCGAGTATTCAGGCAAAATATAAGCATCAAACTAATATTTTTCCAATAAAATATAAGAACCCATAACTTTATGTTATATGCATGTCCATGTATATATTTGATATAAGTTTTTGACAAACTTTACAAATAAATTTGAAGTTTGACTAAGTTTGGATTCAGGAAGTAGTTTAGTTATAAACTCAAATTTGAAGAGAGAATTTTATAATTTTTAAAAAATGATATTTTTGCAGCAAACTCTAGCAGTGCAACATATTGTTGATTTTTTTTTAATTGTAAATTTAGAAGTTTAATTACAATGTCATTTTTTGTATGATTAATTTGACTTTAGAGAATATTATCTTAGTACAATAGAATTTTTTTTATATATAAATATGATTTTTTTAATAACCCATTTTAATGAATATAACTTTCCCTAACATAAATTTTAACAAAAATTATATTATATATGATTTTTTTACCCAATTAACTTTCAGATTTCTCATATTACAACATTACAACTTAATAAGTCACAAACTATGACTTATTTTATTAAAATTACATTTATATATAAAAAAACAACCGTATATTTGAAAAAATAGAAGGAAAAAAAAAGTCATATAAACATAAACAAAATAAAAATTCTATATTTAAAAAAAGAATATCTGAAATATTAAAATGGTTGTCAAACAATTTCTAATTATGCAATATTATTAATTTGAGATTTTTTTTTTATAATTTTTGTGTGAAATAATGTGAGTGAACGATCTAAAGGGTCACATTGTGATATTCTTATCTTAGTTGTGGATCTTCTAAGGATCTTGATCTACAACCACAAACCCATATCATATCATTATATAATGTAAAATTTGTGAAAATGATATATTTTTTTTAAGTAATTTTACACTCTGATCCACTTTTGATAATTCTTTACAAAATGACTTATGTCTAAAATTTGATCAGTTGTTTGAATTTTTCGACTGACTGTTTGAATTTTTCATCAATCTGTCTAAATTTTTGACTAGTTGTCTAAATTATGAGAGACTATTTTACAAATAATTATTAAAACTAGGTTAAAGTGCAAAATAACTTTAAAAAATAGGTAATTTTTCCAAATAACCCTTATATCATACATACATATATATATATATGTGTGTGTTTATACTTTTTTGGACCCTTTGTTTTTTCCCATTATCTGTTTGGACCATGTGTTTTGACAAATTACTTTTTGAACCCTATGTTTTATAAAATGGTTAAAACAGAACCCTAAACCCGATTTTGGTCAATGTTTTTTCAACTAAAATCACAAATAATTTACCAAACTAACAATTCAGAACAAAAATAAAATCATTCTGCTTAAAAACTGTGTTGTTATATTCAATTTTTTCTTCATTAAAATTGAGTTTAAGGTTCTATTTTAACTATTTTACAAAACATAGGGTCCAAAAAGTAATTTGTCAAAACACAAGGTCCAAACAAGTAATAGGAAAAAACACAGAGTCCAAAAAAATATAAACTCTATATATATATATATATGTGCATTATTGATTGCATAAATATGAGTTGAAAGTCATGACATTGTCCATGGTTGTCTCTCCTTACAAGGGAGGTTGGGCCAGTGGTTCAGGTGACCATGAAAACACATAATATGAAAAGTACTTTTCTAAATAAATTCCCCAAAGAATTATTTCATTCTCATAATAATGATATTTTAACCCCAAACCAAACATAATTTACAGATTTGTAATTGACTAAGATAAACAATAATATTTAATGAGCTCTTCATGTGCTGGTGGGACTGAGAAGAATCGTACGTGCCTCTCACGTGGTGGTGTTGGCTAGTTAAACCCTCGAGAAGGCACATATTCTATTCCATTGGAAAATGAAACTCCATGCCTTGTTTCTACCAAACTTCATTTTATATTGAGCACGGTTAGAGCAACTCCAATGGTGGTTACCCTATTAGTTGTTTAACATCTCTAAATCATTCAAAAATATAATTTTTTATTTTCTCTCTCATCCACATCATTTTTGACAACTTTTTTCATAAAAATGCTCTAATACTAAGCCACTACAAAAGTTACATTTATATATATATATATATGTACACAACCAAAACAAAAAAAAACCAACGTTGCCTAAGGCAACGGTGCTTAAATATTAAAGCTCTCCAGTGCTTTAAAAAAAAACAAGCTATGGTGCTTGTCAGAAAATGGTCAATGGCTACCCAATAAGTCACACCATTGTGGCTGCTCTTATAAGAAACCCTAGGGTGGACGTGACATATCACATCGTTACGAGTGCAATTTAGTTATCAATTTTCATATAATTTAATCGAAGAAAAATGTTAAATACATTCTATGTTACACTCTCTTAAATCAATGAATGACACGTGGATTCTACTAATAATTTGAAAATATATTAAAATATAAAAAAAATTAATAATATCCTTATAAAGGAGAGTGCAATAGATAGTTTTCTTAGGACTCATTTTCAATCCAAATATGTGGGAACTGATGTTGACTTGCACCAATGGTGGTATAGAGTGTTAGACACCCTAGAGTGCTCTTTAGCATTTTTCTTTTATATTATATATAAAGAGTATTGTTATTTAACATTACGCGATTTAACATATTGTTATTGGTGTAATTTAATATTGGTATCGTATATTTTAATTTTAAAATAAGATATGTGAACTTGATATTGATTTGTACCAATAACAGTATTTCACATCAAGTGATATTGGACACCTTGAGCACTAAATATTTTATTACTCTAGTCCTCATTTGGTTCAAAGTAGTAGAATGACATAGAAAAATAAATACTCTCACACATGTTTTATTGTAATTATTATAAAATCAATTTAAGAAATTGTAAATTGGATTAATTACAACAAAATACATGCCAAAACATTATTCTAAAATATTTAAATTACTTGTGACCAAAGATTACTTATACTATTTTATCATTTTAAAATATTGTACAAGTATCACAGAAGATCCATACCTAGGTTAAATTGAATGATTTGAATGTCACCTAGTAGCTCGCATATATAGAAAATAGAAAAACCCCATCATATGGATGTCATACGATGGGTTAAGCTCTTAAGATTTGATAAAATTATTAACATCCCTGCCCTTATCTCATTTCTACAAGGGAAATTGACATCCATATCTATGGAGGTTGTTTCCCAAAATATTTGCATAATGATGTGGCATGTTAAAGAGGCACATAAACAACACGTGGTTATTATTAATAAAGAACTGGTCGACCAATGGCCAGAGTATCAGAAGAAATTGAGTTGCTCGATAGGCACAAGGAATATGCTGAGCAGCATGAAAAGAAGAGGTGCAGAGGCATACAACCAGAGCTGCTCGTGAGACCGAGACAAGCGCTCATTAACGGTTATAATGTAAATATCATTATTTATGTTATTATTTTGTTATTCTTGTAACGTCAATTGAACATGGCACACAGGCCCATATGTACATCCAGGAGCCTATAAATATGACTCATTTATTTGGGGGTGCAATATTTTGTAATCAGAGAGAAATAGTGATTTTATACATAGTACTTGTATCTATTTTCGAGACTTGTGAAACTCAGTGCACCCTTGTTCGCTGATCGCAAGTTTGAAGATTTTATATCAATAAAAATACTAAGTGGATGTAGGTTATTACCAATCTCTGGGGTCGAACTACTATAAAATCCTAGTGTCGTTTACATTTTTACATTCAGCTATTTAATTCCTATCGTTTTTGTGATTCCGTATCGTTGACCAAATCGAAGATCAACATAGGTATTAAAGACTTTAGTCGCCTATGCATAAAAGGATTATAAAGATTCTCTAACATTAGTGTAATGACAAGAAGCAAGAACTAAATTAACTTAATGATAGACGATGAGGAGCATGAACAGCCCGACAACGACAACGCAGAAAGTATGAATGAAGAGCGAGTTTAAAGTGGTAAAAAAGGAAAGAAACAATATTATGATGGATGGTGTAAAAATAGTGGGAATGAGGAAAAACTTTTGGGTATGGATTATTTTTTATTTTGTTGGATATCTTGTTTGAACAACTGAACTGTTCATCAAGGATAGAAATTTTAAAGTATCAAACAAAAAATTAAAGAAATTAAGAGCTACTCAATAGGATAATGGCATATATATGACAACTTTGTTATTATTTTTAGTACTTAAAAAGATCTAGAAGAAAATAATAATAATAATAATAATATGGTCTCTGTCCATAAGAGACAATCACATGTGGGAGAGAAATAGAGCCTAAAAATATGAGTTCTGAAAATGACTTGTAGAGAAACGTTACCAACACATAAAGTTTTGCATGAAAATCTTTAGATTGGTCCATGTGTATACCAACCTAATATATACATAAATATATAAAAATATTATTATATATAATGTGTTTACACACTTATTTTTATTTAGAAATATCAAAACATTGATTTTCCATTTTGAAAGAACTAATAAATTGTGGCATTAATTAATAGGACATTAATCAGCCAAATCAGATCCAGATCCAGATCATTATCATAATAAATTAATAATTATAAAAGTAAAGGTAATGTTGTTTTTTTTCTTCTTCTTATCATTAGGAATAAAAATAATGTAACCATTTTTATCTATGTAATTATACTTGATTAATTAATTATATGAGGGTACGACTTTTTACTAAGATATAACAAAGAAAAATCATGATTACCGTACTGTTGATAATAATGAAATAGAAATAAAAATAAACTAAATGAAATAATTATTAATTTTGTTTATATATTTTTTTTATGTAATTTAGACACTAGCAAATAGAATAATTATCCTAAGTAATTACAAATTTAGAATCTAACTTCATTAAAAATATATATTATAAGTAAACTAAAAATATTTGTAGAAAAAATTAGGATAAAATATTTAATAATATTATTAAAATAATTTGTTATTGTTGGCGTGTTAAACTGTCAATTAGAGAAGCAATTTTTTTTCAAAAAATAAGATTGAAATAAAATTTGTAAAAAATAAATCAAGAACATATATAATTTATACTGGTTCGGTTATAATCTCAAGCATACGCCTGGTTTTTTACTATAGAGAAAAATGATTATAGGTTGAGAGAGTTTGTTCTATAGAGAATTATAATTCAAGTCCCATTTACTGTTGTAATCTTAGATTATAAAAATGTTGATATAAAACATTCTAACACCATGTGATATTTTATGTAGGACTAACAATTTTTGACACGACTTGAAAACCATACAAAATAAATGGGTTTTGGTAACATGTTTAATAATTGTGTCATCTTCATGCTTACCTTAATCGTGTCATATTCGTGTTTACCTTAATTGTGTCGGCACTATAATACGAATAATTATCACAAGTTTCATAATTTGCGGCGAAAGTATATTAAATGTGTAGCACTTAAGTACCCAAGTTAATTTTTTGGCGATGAAAGTACATTACATCCATCTTTTGGTGCAGTTTGATACAACCCTCAATTGTCACCAATAAGTTCATTTGTAAAATGTAGGCAAAAATACTCAATTAAAGAGATATTTGCAGCGAAAATACCTAATTTAAAAGATGTTTGCGGCGAAAGTACCAAATTTAAGAGATGTTTACGGTGAAAGTACTCAAATTATAAGTAAATTTCATACCATATAGGCAGACTTAATGACGAAACAGACAGTTGTACTAAACTGCACCAAAATATGGACGGAATGTATTTTTGCTGCCAAAAAACTAACTTGGGTACTTAAGTACTACAAACACAATAATTTAGGTACTTTCGCCGTAAATATCCCTATTTTTTTTTATAGTTATGAATAATTGTGTCAATTATATATTGTATCGTGCTACATTAATCATGTCATAATTATATTATTGTGTCGTGTGATATGCTAAAATAATCATGTTGTGTTCACATTCGCGTTTTTGCTACGTTGAATAATAGCGTCTACACAAACACAACATGATTGCATGAATTATCAGCCTAATTTTGTTTGTCATTGAAAATACACAATATTATATATTAAATTATAATAAGTAGCATCCCACACTAAATCCAACCACACATAAATTATTATGGTGTTGAATGCATTTAACATTTATATAAATATATATAGAAAGTAATCATGACCTACCTCAACCATTTTTCATGTTTAAACAATAATTACTCCATAAAGATCACAAAATTAAAAATACCCAATCAATCTGTTTTTTGTTGTTGTTGAGATAAGTACCCAATCAATCTAGAACTATACAGGGCCATCCCTAATTATTCTTTTACAATAATGGATTTTTAGTAAATGTATAAGTTTTTCCAAAATTTAGTCTATGAGAAATTTGTTTTAGGAATTAAGTTAATAAGTTAAAAGAAAATTAACAATTAAATCTTTTTAGTTAATTTTTTTTATGAATAATTTTGATATATGTATATTTTTTTAAATTTGTGAAAAAAATAAACACTTAATTATTTATAGAGTTTATACTTTTTTTGGTCATGTATTTTTTGCGATTACTTGTTTAGACCCTGAGTTTTAAAAAATTGATTTTTGGATCTATATTTTGTAAAATAATTCAAATAAGCCCTTAAACTTAATTTTGATGAAGAAAAAATTGAATATAATAACACAATTTTTAAGCATAGTAATTTTATTCTTATTCTGAATTATTAGTTTGGTGAATTATTTATGTTTCAGTTAAGAAAAATTTGACCAAAATTGAATTTAGGGTTCTATTTAAATCATTTTACAAAATATAGGATCCAAAAAATAATTTATCAAAATAAAAAATACAATCATGTAATCGCGAAAAATATTTATATTAACTAGAACATTCACCTAAGTCGGATCCCTAACCCGAGTCCATCGGCCCAGATGGTTAAAACTGAACCGGGCCCATGATTGGCCCACTCTAAACCTTCCACGTGTACACATTTTCTATTTAGTAAAGTGGCAAGTGGCAAATTAGTAATTTCAGTTCAGATTCAGAATTGTGGGATTTTCAACTCTAGGAACGTAATTTCAGGAATGACATCACTGACCTCGGGTCCGACACGTCGTTCGTGCCAATACCACGTGGAGCAAATCCATCGGCTACCGACAACAGACAATCACGGCGCACGTTGCTAACATGCGCCTACACTCCTGTCAATTATATACTAAGCTCCTCTCCTCTCTCTCCTCAGCTTCACTTTCTTATTCTTCTTCTTCTTCTTTCTCTCTCTAACCAAAAACCAGAGGAAAAGTCTCGGATCGTTCTGAGCGAGCCAAAATGTTTCCGTAAGTATTATCTGCATCATTTCTCTTCGCAATTTCCGATTACATTCGATTCAATTTTCGTTGATTCTGTGCTGTATTGCTTTCGTAAGTTTCTTACGTTACTGATTGAGCAAGCTCGACGATTCTTCGTGATTCGTTCCCACTAGTTTCGTACGGAAGGTTTTCGGTTCTTGATTTGATGAGTTTAGCTTAATTCCATTGTATATGTATTGATTTTGTGGCTGTGTAATGGTAGAAGCTCTGTTTGTAAGATTGTAATCGGTTGTTAGGGGAATGGGGCTTGTTTTTGGTGTAATGTGTTGTTGATGTGAGTTTTAGATGTGGTTTTTTGGTTTCTTTGTTGATTTTGTGAAGTGGGTGGTTGTTAATTGATGCAAAAATGCAACTTTGAATGTGATCCGCGTAATGGGGATTATTTGGTGATTGGTGTTCCTATCTAATGAGACGTCGTTCGGCGGCGAGTGTTCCGTCCGAGCAAATGGAGAAGGGGACGGGGAAGAATCAGCATAACCGGCTTTGTTGCTTGGTAGCGTTATCGGCGTTTTTCTGGATTTTGTTGTTGTATTTTCATTTTGCTGTGCTTGGACGTAATGGTGTGGATGAATCAGTCAAATTGCAGCCTGTTTCACTTGACATTGATTCATCTATTACCCATGTGACCAGTGGTAGTGATCTTCAATTGCCCATTCCTCCAAAACCTACTCAGAGTCGTGAACATGTAGCTAGTCCTCGAAAAATGGCTAACCCTACTCCGAAAGTGGCTACCCATAGTCCTGAAAAGGAGGCTTTTCCTTTCATGAAAGCATTGAGAACCATTGACAACAAGAGTGATCCCTGTGGTGGGAGGTACATATATGTGCATGAACTTCCTTCGAGGTTTAATGAGGATATGTTGAAGGAGTGTAGGAGCTTAAGTCTTTGGACTAATATGTGTAAGTTCACCACTAATGCTGGGCTTGGTCCTCCACTGGAGAATGTTGAAGGTGTGTTCGAGGATACAGGGTGGTATGCGACAAATCAATTTGCTGTTGATGTCATTTTCAACAACAGGATGAAGCAATACGAATGTTTGACCCGAGATTCCTCTATTGCTGCTGCTGTTTTTGTACCCTTTTATGCTGGGTTCGATATTGCTCGGTATTTGTGGGGGTACAATATCTCGACAAGGGATGCAGCTTCACTCGATTTGGTTGATTGGCTTATGAAGAGGCCGGAGTGGGGTATTATGGGTGGCAAAGACCATTTTCTTGTTGCTGGCAGAATAACTTGGGATTTTAGAAGACTGTCTGAGGAAGAATCAGATTGGGGTAACAAGCTTCTTTTCTTACCTGCTGCAAAGAATATGTCTATGCTTGTGGTTGAATCAAGCCCATGGAATGCTAATGACTTTGGCATTCCATATCCCACGTACTTCCATCCAGCAAAGGATGCAGACGTATTCGTCTGGCAGGACCGAATGAGAAAGCTAGAGCGGAAGTGGCTTTTCTCTTTCGCTGGTGCTCCTCGTCCTGACAATCCTAAATCTATCAGAGGCCAGATCATTGATCAATGCAAAACGTCTAAGGTTGGCAAACTGTTGGAATGTGATTTTGGGGAGAGCAAGTGTCATTTGCCAAGCAGTATAATGCAGATGTTTCAGAGCTCTCTTTTCTGCCTACAACCACAGGGTGATTCCTACACTCGAAGATCTGCTTTTGATTCGATGTTAGCCGGTTGCATTCCTGTCTTCTTTCATCCGGGCTCAGCATACACACAATATACATGGCATCTCCCTAAAAACTACACAAAGTACTCAGTGTTCATTCCAGAAGACGATATCCGCAAGAGCAATATTAGCATAGAGGAAAGGCTTCTTCAAATCCCTCCAGAACAGGTTAAGATCATGAGAGAGAATGTTATAAGCCTTATCCCTACGCTTATATATGCTGATCCCCGCTCTAAATTGGAGACCCTCAAAGATGCCTTTGATGTTTCTGTACAAGCAATCATAGACAAAGTTACCAACTTAAGGAAAGACATCATCGAGGGTCGGACAGATGAGGGCTTCATCGAAGAGAACAGTTGGAAGTATGCTTTGTTGGAGGAGGGACAACGTGAAGTGGGACCTCATGAATGGGATCCTTTCTTTTCCAAACCAAAGGGCGAGAACAGTGAATCCACTGATAAATCTGCCGAGGTTGCCAAAAATTCCTGGAAGAATGAGCAGCGGAATCAGTCATGATCTGAGGTAAACTATACACAGCACTAGCAACAGTTTATAAAGTAATGCTTAGTAAATGCAGGCAACAACAGTTTAGAATTAATGAGATTCATCTTAGTTTTACTGTCTTGAGCAAGCAAAGCATGAATGAAGCCTTGCTAGCTAGGCCCTTGTTATGACAAACCCCCCAACTCAGAATTTAGCATGGACCATATCTTTGTTAAAACCAAAACATAGACGAATATCTTTCATACACCATATATATTTTTTTTTAATAATATTATCGCATAATGTATTCTGTTCAGCCATTCTTTTTGATGTATTGTAGTTGAGTTTTAATCTTCATTTACAGGAAATAAAGTTTGAAATGAGTTTTTGTTACCATTACAAGTCTATTTGAATGTAAGCGCTTTTCATTATTGTTATACTTATATGATGAATTTTGGAATGAAAGAGAATTATAGTAATGATAGTATATATAAGAAATATATATATCTATGTGTAAGAATTCTCATATAGGGTCTCAATTTGACCCGTGAATAGTTTTTGGCGCGATTTTTTTTAATAACTGTGTATATTGTAGTTATTTAGAGTATTTTGTAAATTTTCAGAAAATTTGCAATAATTTACCGTACCAAATATTAAGTTCAAATATGTTGTTATACTCGTAAATAATTTTTTTTATGCGCATGTAAAGTAATATATTTAAATCTTGTTTTTTGTACTGTAAATTATTCGAAATTTTCTGAAAATTTGTAAGGTGCTCTAAATAGTTACAATATATATTATCATAAAAAAAAAATTGTGCCGAAAATTATTCATGGGTCGATAAATACTGAGAGCACGCCAATAGAGGTTTAAACCCTGTAGAAGAATTTTACTATATATATTAAGTTTGATTTAGATTCGATTAACGCCCATCTTGTGGATGGTACTTCTGGTCGAGTCCTATGTACTAATTATTTAATTAAGTTAATCACATGCATGCATTCATTGCCTGAAAGCTGTATTTTAGTAACGTGTGTGTGTTATTTTTCTTTTTTTAAAACTTGAATTTGGATATTAGCTGTAATTGTTTATTTATTTATTTTTGGAGGGGACGCGTTGGTGTGTTACTTGTCAAGAGAGTCAGAGTTTCTTCTAAAAAAAGAGTCAGAGAATGGAAATCTCAAATCTTGTTTTGGTTCCTAAATATCGAATATAGTTAACATAATATAATTAAAAATGCCTTAATAATAATATTTAAGGACTAAAACAGCGTATATATTTTCTATGGAATGCGCCACAGATTAGATAAATATATTCATATTTAAGCTATTTTCCAAGTTTTATATTTTGTCGGTGTTTTTTTTATTTTATTTTTGGTTTTATTATCATATCTAGGCTTTTTGTCATCTGTGCTTGCTGTCACGTTGTCGTTTCAAAATTATATTTTTCATGTTGAGAGATAGTTTTATGAGTATATACTTTTTTGGACTATGTGTTTTGTCCCATTACCTGTTTAGATTTTGTGTTTTGATAAATTATATTTTGGACCCTATGTTTTGTAAAATGGTTAAAATAGAACTCTAAACTCAATTTTGATAAAGAAAAAATTGAATATAACAACACAGTTTTTAAGCGAATGATTTTATTTTTGTTCTGAATTTTTAGTTTGGTAAATTATTTGTGATTTTAGTTGAGAAGTTATTGACCAAAATCGTGTTTATGGTTCTATTTTAACTATTTTACAAAACATAAGGTCTAAAAAGTAATTTGTCAAAATACAGTGTCCAAACAGGTAATGAGGCAAAACACAGAGTTCAAAAAAGTATAAACTCTAGTTTTATTTAGTTTTAGGTATTCTTTCAGATATTGTCGTTTAAATAAGTTAATGTCGTTTTTCTTAGTATATTTCCGTTTTATTTCACCTTGGCTTTCTATGAGCACTCACAACTAGGGCTGTGCATAATTTTTACAACCCGAATAATCCGCCTAAACTAATCCGAAAAAACCGCCAAAAAACACAACCCGAATAAACCGACTAAAATTTAAACTGCCCAATTGTTACATTGGACGGGTTGAAAATAATTATCAACCCACCAAATTAAGAATTTATTATTAATTTTTATTTTTAATATATTCAAATAAATATATAAATTAATTAAGTTTTGTTTTAATTTTTTTACTATAAATTTAAAATATTGTTTTAAGCTTCAAAAGATAAACTTCACACTATTATTAGTACTAATATTTAAAAGAAAAAATTACAAAAATGTAAAAAAAAAATACCACTTTTGTTTGGGCGGGTTAACCCGACCAACCCGCCAAAAAAAAAAATATCATTTTGGTTTGACCCGCCAAAATTATCGGATGGGTTAAAATTTTTTTTTTCTTAATTGGGCAAGTTACGGGTCACTTTTGCTAACCCGATTATGACATTAGACGGGTAAAAATATCTTGTAACCCGATCAACCCGCCCAATGACCAGCCCTACTCACAACCCATATTATCCTGTATCCTTACCTCTAATTTTTGAAGTTACACTATACATTAAAATTTTTTTATATATATTTTCTCTTAAGAAGATAAAAGACAAATAGTAATAAATGTTTGAGAAAGAGGTAAGGTAAACCAATATGGTGAGCTAAAATACATGTGGTTCAGCTCAATTAATGGAGTGTATTTTGATCATTTTGAGCTAAATTTTATAGCTTTAGCTATTATAATTCATTCATTGTGCCAATGAATACTTTAACATCATTTTTTTTATATTTTACCTCACATATTTATATTATATCTTACAACAATTTCTTTATATTTTTTTTTACATCATTTAAATAATATTTTTAATATATTTATAATGAACTAGTTAATAAAATATTATATTATATATAATATTTCTTTAAATATAAATGTAATAGTCAACAAAAATGTGTAAAAAAATATTAAATTATTTTTACATATCACAAAGAGCACTCTCAATGGATGTTCTACTCCATCTTTTAAAATACCTCTCCAAAATACATATTTTTCTATTTTACTTCTAAGTTTTACATTATATCATACACTGTATATATTTCTCTACATCATTTAAATATTATATCTTTAAACATATTTTATTAATTAAAGTTAAATAAAATAATTAAAAATAATAAAATAATAAATATTTACTAAATGGGAGAGAAAAAACTTATAAAGAAAAATAATAATATTAAAATATTATATAAATGATATGTAAATGTTATGTAAATGTCGATATGGATTAATTGGAGTTTGTGCATAACTATTATAAATATATGTATAAAAGAGCGTATAGAAGATGTTTTTGTGACTTTTAGCTAAATATTATAGAGAAAGTTTATTACAAAATACATCATCAAAACATATTTTTTTATAATTTACCTCAAGCTTTTACATTATACCATACATCATCTTTTCTATTTTTTTTCAACATCATTTAAATATTATATATTATTTTAAATATTTTATTCATTTTAAGAAATAAAATAATTAAATATAATAATATCACTCTCATATATATAGGACAATTTTTCTATAGAGGCTTCACTTTAAGCCCTACTCGTAGGACTCTCAGTGTTTCTCGACCAGTGAACAGTTTTTAGCGTGATTTTTTTTTATGACCATGTATATTGTAGCTATTTAGAGCATCTTGCAAATTTTCAAAAAATTTCGAATAGTTTACAGTACCGAAAACTAGGTTCAAACATGTTTTCTACGCACATAAAAAAAATTAGTCACGCGTGCAACAACATGTTTGAACCTAGTTTTCGGTACTGTAAACTATTCAGAATTTTCTGAAGATTTGCAGGATGCTCTAAATAGCTACAATATACATAGTCATAAAAAAAAATTGCGCCGAAAATTGTTCACGGGTTGTAAACACTGAGAGTCCTACCGATAGAGCTTAAAGTGAAGCCCCGGTGTGATTGGTTCGCGATTGGAAAACTGTATTTTTGAAAAGTGGATTCTGAAATGAAAATCTGAATTTAGTGACTAAAAACATGTTTTTGAAAATGTGATTGGTTCAATGTCAGTAAACTGTTTTTGAGTTTTAAAAAATTAAATCTGTGATTGATATTAAATTTGAAAATATAACAGAAACTAAAATATGGGGGATTTTGGAAAATAATTTTACAAAACTGAGAAAACAAGTTTTTCTCGTTTTCTAAATTATAACACAATATTAAAATTTTGATTAGGATACAGTTTTCAAAAACACCATACCAATCATATATTTTAGTGGGTCCACTCATTTTGAGTTTTTGAAAACATAAAATCAAATCTAAATCTCAAATCAATCACACCTATCAGTACAAGTTACAACCATTATTATCTTAACTCAGTAGCCTACCATTCCAATACAATCCTATTTTATTAAATATGAAATTGTCACATTATTATCCAATGGTATTTAAAATTATTTTATTAATGGAAATATTAAGAGCAGAATATGGTTGTTTGGAAATTTGTATTAGTGCAAAGAATATTATGTTAGATTTCTGGAAATTGAATTAAATCTTATTAATTTTGGAAACTTAACTTAAATTTTTTAATAGAAATGAAAATAGTTTAATAATTGTTTTTTAAAAAATAAAATAATATAATTAATTTATTAATAAATATAAAATTTTACGATATTTGTTGATTTATTAAATATAGCATTAATTAAATTATATGTGAAACTATATTATTGTGATTGAGGGAAATATTTGAAATAAACCCATATAGGATTTTAGATTATTCATGGAGTAAATTGATTCCCCACTAGATTATTACTCTTGTACTTGAAAAAAAAAATCCTATCAAATATAAGAATATTAAAGATTACCTTTTCCAAACAATGATTACCCTATACCAAACAACCCTATTTTTTTTTTTTTCATTTTTTATTCTTTCATATTTGTATCTTTAACATTTAATAATCATTATATAATAAAATGATAATAGAAATACACATTTTATTAAAACAAAATAAAAAGAAAAAAGACATACTATATGGGTACTTTAATTGTCACACTTTTTTTTTTTCAATTAATCATTTTTTTATAAATATAATTTAGGGTAAATTTTCTGTATTTATCAAAATACATACTCAGTACCTTATGTTTTCAATAATGCTCATTTGATACGTTGTAATTTAAAAGCATACATGGACTTAAATTTGATTAATAAAATTTTATCAATATGACCAAACTACCCTTAATTATATAGGTTTCAAATTCAAATTTAATTATTTAGTTACATATAACTGAGGGTAGTTTGGTCATATTGATAAAAAAATTTGTTTAAAATTGACTCCGAAGTGCTAAATATGTACAATTTCAAATTATACGATACCAAATAAGTATTATTGAAAACATATGATACAAACTTGATAAAACATTGGGTATCAAATAGTTATATATGTATATATCCTATAATCTAATGTAAATTGACATATTCTCATATAATTTTTTATCATGCCCTTTTTCTTTACACATCAATTTTTAAAACATTGAGTGTAAACATTAATCTAAGTTATCAATTAAATTTTTTTTTGCATTTATTAAAAAATTAAGAGAAGTGTGTAAAGAAATTTTTAAAATTTTATGAAATTTTTAATTAGAATATCTAGTTAGAAGAAAAAAAAAAGAAGGTATGTAAGCACTCTTCATATTTCATTAAGAATAATGATATGTACATCAAAACATTACACTAACTGACGTGATATTATTTTTTAAATCAGTAGATCATTAGTTAAATGAAATTGTCACATCTGTTGGTGTAATATTTTGGTACATAATTTTGATGCAGACATCATTACTCTTTCATTAAAGATGTTGTAAGTAGTAAATTTAAAATTTAAGGGTTTTTTCAACTGTCGTCCTCATTCTTTACACTTTGTAACATTTAGGTCCCAAAAGTTAATTTTGTATCAGTTAGGTCCTAAACATTTTCAAATCGTATCATTTAGGTTCCTAAATACTATTTTTTATTCTTTTAAAATACATAAAAAATACAAAATAAATAGTGAACCATTCTTAAAATCTTTGGACATTTAATTTTTAATTTATGACAATAACAAACATTACATGAGAAAAAAAATATTTTCATGACTTTTTTAAGAATATTTCATATTTTTATAAATTAAATTAATGTTTCATAAACAAATATTCTTACCTACATTATTGTTTTATAATTAATATTAATAACTATATTATATTGATTATCTTGATATTATCAATTTTTATTATGTTTATACTTGTTTATTTCATATATTAAAAAAAATAATAGTGTATAGAAAGTTATTTATATACATATATATATGTGATTAGTTATAAGTTGCATTATAGAAAAAATTTACAAAATAAAAATAATATGTACATGATAAATATTGACAATCTCGTGATAATACAGTTATTAATATTAAAAAATTATATAGATAATTTTTTTTTAATAAAATATTAATTCAATTTGTAAAACTATTAAGATTTTTTTTCAATGTCATATTTTTTGGTATTGTTATAAATGAAGTGGTCTAATTTTTTTTAAGATTGATTCTCCACTTTTTATATATTATTTATGTATTTTGAAAGAAAAAAGAGATAAAAATATCATTTAGGAACTTAAATGATAAGATTTGAAAATGTTAGGGACCTAACTGATACTAAATCAACTTTCGGGTCCTAAATGTTACACAGTGGTAAAAATAAGGACAACATCCGAAAAAAAACCCAAAATTTAGAGGAAGCTTACACGTGAGGATGGAAGCCATGGGAGGCCAAAACGTAAGAGCGTGTCCATAAATGCACTTTCAAGTTTCATATTTGCAATTTAATGCAAACTCAGCTGAAACTTTCTCACTCGATATATCTGTCTCTCATTTCTAGTACACAACGAACGAGCAACACAATGCTCAACTCTCAAGTACCATACACATATTTAGTATATCCCAGAACAAAGATTCATCATTTTTATGTTTTAAAGGCTTAGCCAAGACATCTCGTGAAGCTTACAACTTAGAACAAGCTCTCTTTTTTAGCTCCTCTCCTAACAAAGAACCTTAAACCTCTCTCTCTCAACAAAGGATCCTCGTGATTCAGAGCTCTTATATTTCACGAGTTTCATACTCAAGTTTTCTCAGAGCTCAGAAAAACGCTTAATTCCCAAACCCCATCTCTTGAATTCTCTTCATCTTCGTCTTCTTCAAATACCCCCCAAATTTCTTCCACCAAACCATGCTGGTTCAAACTCAAACCACTTTTTTCTTCAACCTCCAACCATGGGAGCCAGACCCCACTTCCTACTTTCCATCATTTTCCTTTGCCTGGTTTCTCTCCAGGCAAACACTCTCCAAACCTACATTGTTCAGCTTCACTCACATGGCATGGCCAGCTCTCTCTTTACCTCTAAGCTCAACTGGCATATCTCATTTCTCGAACAATCCATTTCATCTGACGAAGACCCTTCTTCTCGTCTTCTTTACTCTTACAGTTCCGCCCTGGAAGGTTTCGCAGCTCAGTTAACCGAATCCGAGCTCGAGTCCATGCAAAAGTTGCCCAGTGTCGTAGCAATAAGGCCTGACGAAAGGCTCCAACTTCAAACCACCTACTCTTACAAGTTCTTGGGACTAAGCCCAGCAAGAGAAAATGCTTGGTACAAAGCGGGGTTTGGTCGTGGAACCATTATTGGAGTGCTTGATACTGGAGTATGGCCAGAGAGTCCGAGCTTCAACGACCATTTAATGCCTCCGGTTCCAAAGAAATGGAAAGGGATTTGTCAACCAGGCCAAGACTTCAACTCCTCGAGCTGTAACAGGAAGCTCATTGGCGCCAGGTTCTTCATAAGAGGCCACCGTGTGGCTTCGACATCAGTCTCACCAGACAGCGTGATGGAATATGTTTCGCCACGAGACTCGCATGGCCATGGCAGCCACACTACGTCCACCGCCGGTGGAGCTTCGGTAACTATGGCTAATGTGCTCGGCAATGGCATGGGAGTAGCACGAGGAATTGCTCCATTTTCCCATGTTGCAGCATACAAAGTTTGCTGGTACAATGGCTGTTACAGCTCTGATATCCTTGCTGCAATGGATGCTGCCATTTTGGATGGAGTGGATATTCTCTCACTCTCTCTAGGCGGCTTTCCCATACCCCTTTTCGCAGACAGTATCGCCATTGGTAGCTTTCGAGCAATGGAACATGGAGTTACAGTTATATGCGCTGCTGGAAACAATGGCCCGATTGAGAGCTCGGTTGCCAATGAAGCTCCTTGGGTTGCCACCATTGGAGCAAGCACAATGGACAGGAAATTCCCTGCCGCAGTTCAAATGGGCAATGGAAGAACACTCTATGGAGAATCTCTTTATCCCGGGAACCGAATTTTGGGCTCTCAGAAAGAGCTTGAAATAGTTTACGTGACGAGTGAGGAGCAGGGGGGTCGGTTTTGCCTCAGCGGGTCTCTTCCAAAAGACCAAGTACGCGGAAAAATGGTGGTTTGTGACCGAGGAGTCAATGGCAGATCGGAAAAAGGTCAAGCTGTGTTGGAAGCTGGTGGCTTAGCTATGATCTTGACAAATACAGAGCTGAACTTGGAAGAAGACTCGGTGGACGTCCATGTTTTGCCTGCTACTGCAGTTGGTTTCGACGAATCTATAATCTTAAAAACTTACATAAACTCCACAAGGAGACCAATGGGAAGAATCAAGTTTGGAGGAACTATCATTGGCAAATCAGCTGCACCGGGAGTAGCTCAGTTTTCAGGCAGAGGACCAAGTTTTTCAAACCCTTCAATTCTCAAACCAGATGTTATTGCTCCTGGGGTCAATATCATTGCTGCTTGGCCACAAAACTTAGGCCCCAGTGGCCTTCCTGAAGATTCCAGGAAAGTGAACTTCACTGTCATGTCAGGGACTTCAATGGCTTGTCCTCATGTAAGTGGAATTGCTGCTCTTATCCACTCTGCTCACCCCAGATGGAGCCCTGCAGCTGTAAAGTCCGCGATTATGACAACTGCTGATGTAACTGACCATTCAGGAAAGCCAATAATGGATTGGAACAAACCGGCTGGAGTTTTTGCTGTTGGCGCCGGACATGTGAACCCGGTAAGAGCTCTTGATCCGGGGTTGGTTTATGACACAAAGCCAGATGAGTATGTCACTCATCTTTGCACTCTTGGATACACAGCTTCAGAAGTATTCTCAGTCACTCACAAGAATGTAAGCTGCCACCAAATTCTGATGATGAACAGGGGCTTCAGCCTTAATTACCCCTCCATTTCAGTAATTTTCAAGAGTGGAATGAGGAGTAAGATGATCAGCAGGAGAGTAACAAATGTGGGGAGTCCTAATTCCATTTACTCACTGGAAATAGGGGCACCACAGGGTGTCAAAGTTATAGTCAAGCCTAAGAGGTTAATATTTACTCGCAAAAATCAGGTTTTGAATTATAAGGTATGGTTCATATCAAGAAAGAGAGCAGGAAAAGACAGTGATGCAAGCTATGCACAAGGCCATTTGACATGGGTGAATGCATACAAGGGCTTGTACAGAGTTAGAAGCCCCATCTCAGTGACCTGGAAGAATAAATGACCATAATGAGTGAATGTCATCTGTTATTGATCTAGAAATCCTGAGACTTGTTGACTCGGAGGATTAGTGATCTTGAATATTTGAGGATGGAATTTACCATCAAGATTTAAGAATATTAGCTATGAGTATAAGTCTTTTTCATTAATCATTATTAACATTCTCTTTGCATTTAACTAAATAAAATAGTAGCTGGAATACACAACACAAGAAATCAAGTGATTAAAAGAATGAGAATATGGATTACTAAGAACAGCAAAATTGGTTGATTTCAAATTCAAAGTGAAGTACTTGCTTGGGAACCAGGATTCCCAAAGTTTCACTTGGCTTGATGATAAAAATAAATAAAGAAAGCTAATGAAGAGGACATACATCTTATTTTTTAATAAATTGCAAGCCATTCTCATTAGAGTATCGCTCCATGAATCTCATGAACCTATCCCAATCTCGTGGAGTCCTCATTATATACTTAGCTTCAATACCAGCAGGCTTTCCATTGACAAATTTAGCACTTACATCAACTGACTGAAGAACCCCTTCTTCATCAATCATGTAGAAGCCAGTTATGTCACCAACTTCACCAGATGAGTCAAAAACTGAGGGCTGATCAAACTTGAATATAGCCATTCCATTAGTACCGTCTCTTGATTTGGTTAGCCTCACGTCTGGTATTGTCTGTTCATCAGTTCCTTGGATGAATTGGATAGTTGGCTTCACCATCATTATCATGGAACCAGGCACTTTAGCATTCTGTCTAAGTCGAGACCACCGAGGGCGAGTCAGTTGCAAAGACTGGCCAATGAATGTGGAGTTTGAACTTGCTTGGACAGTCCAAGATACCTTACCTAAAACAAAACAACATCAGCATCACATCAGTTCTGATTTCATTATGCTAGGATTCTATTCTTAGTCATCTCTGCTACTATCCTGGTAGAGTTTTAAATCTATACTTGTCATGAGTGATTTTATGATTCTGGGGTCTTATCTTATGGACACAACCAACACTTGAAATCAATTTATAAGCATTTTACATCACAATGAGTCAAAGACCCACATAAGCTAATATTTGTCTAATTCCTAAATCATGGTAAAATGCTTAAAAACACAGCATTCAAAACCCTCAAATTTGCCTAAAAACTCATTATCACAACCCAAAAAACCGCAAAGCTTTCACAATCTAAAGCAAACCACAAGTACCCATGTTACCTTCTGGGCTCCTTTACTCAAACTTGCACAGAAAACTTAAAAAAAGGAGCCAAAAAAAACTCAGCAAAACCACAGACAAATGCATCATATATACAAACAACAGTGAAGTAGTGTAGATTAACAAGACAAGAGATAAAAGAATATTAACCTGAATAAGAGCGTGGCTGATGTAGATAGTGAGAGAGTGGAGAGGAGAAGGCAAGAGATTGCAGAGTAGCCATTGCCCAGAGAAACCAAGGGAGAGAAAGAGAAAGATGAGAGAGTTACTGTGAATGTGAAGGAGTTGTTGTTGTGGTATTGGGTTTTGGAAAAGGCATGGTGTGGAACAAGGACAGCCACACTTCTAGTATAAACATTCTTAGCTTTTCCAAAGGACAGATTGGTGGCATGGCTGAGTTTGCCCACTGGCTTGGCTACATTCTGGTACTCGCCATGCAGAACTCACAAACCACTCATTGTTGTACACGTGGCAATGTTTGGGCTTATCAAGTGATGGGCTTTAAGTAGCTGGGCCTTGATCAGACTCTACAAAGAGGAAGGCCCAATTGAGTGTGTGGTAATAGAAGTGAGAAAAAAATAAATAAATTTGGGATTATATAAAAGTGAAAATTACATTTTATGAGTTTTTTAATAAAGTTTTAAAAAATATGGCTTTTTTTTACAAGTATTTTTTTATGGCTTTTTAAAACTTGTATTCCCTTCTATGGGATTTTCTTCTCATATTTTTGTAAAAAAATCATTATTATGCCATAATTTTGTAAAAAATCATTATTATGCTATATTTTTTTCCCATAATCTGATTTTTTTTAATTAAATTTGTCCATACAAACCAAAAAAAATTTAATTACCATATTTTTGCATATTAATGGCTAAAAAACCATATTTATGAAAAAATCCCCATATAAAATGTGTTGGGATTGCCTTAATTAAGAAATTATGGAGAGTGTCAGAATTTTGGCTTTGGATGATACACTTTTTAGTTATTGGGAGAACCCAAGTACGATTTTTTTTCCTTTTGGAAGATACATGAGCGAAACAATCAACCTATTGATATTGGAAGGCCAAAAAGATTTTTCCAATGTATCATTTCTGGGTCAAATGAAATTTATAGGTATAAGAAGAAGTCCTGTCAAATAGAGGTTTTTCTTTCGACCATCTTTCGATTGTTAATACGATATATAAAGACCTCTACTACAAACTCAGTTGTTTGCGAGCATGATCTGATAAGAGTTATTTAAGGGACAGAAATGTACATGAAATATTGAGCGCAAGTAAGCAATTTTCTTTTTCATTTTTTTAATTGGATATCCATTAGTGTAAAGATGTTAAATAAATATAAAAAACAACCAATTAAAAAAAATGTTGCATCAGTCCGAGATGAAAATTCAAGGTGTTTTTAACATTTATGACTCGAATGGTTGGAAAATTAATATTAGCCAAACTAGTCAAGGTACTATATGGGCATTCCGAAGCCTAAAAAGTGAGCCCATAATAGTTAATATCATAGCAAATTAAAAAAAAAATCACAAAATTACTTAAGATTTAAAAAAATACGAAATTTGTACAAAATTACAAAAATATTGGGAAGTCTCTTGTAATTTCTTTAATATTAATTGTTGAAAATATTATTCACAAAAAATGTATAAAAATATTAGTGTAGGCTTCTTTTTTCCTTCCAAAATAACATTTAATCTATTTTAATTAATTCATCATAGTTAATGTTGTCTGAGTCAATTCAAATGGGGATCTTGGGATCTTTCTTGAGATTCTTTTACTGGGTTTGCTCTCGAGGGTTTCAACGAGGTCAAGTTTTTTTTATAAAATGGTTGTTTTTATGCATAAGTGATTGTATAACTCTAAGTATTTGTTAATAATTTTTCTTTACCACTGGACTAAGACTCGTAGAGTAAGTTGTGAGAAATTAACAGCCGAACCATTTAAAATAATTGTGTCATTTTTATTTTTGTACACTATAATTATTATTGAATCTAAATTTTAGTAATTAGTAAGGGTAGTTGATCAATCTTTCACTTTCTTTTGTTGCCAGATAAGTTAAGTCCAAATAATCTTTTTCTTCCGAGTTTTCTTGAATGAATTTTCTCAAGAAAATAATAGTTGGGAATAAAGAAATGAGTAATGATATGTGCACTAAAAATATGTACATAAATATTGTGTCATTGTTTTTTAAAATAGTGGGTCCTAATTTTAATAAATGTAATTGGCTAGGCTAAACTGCTACATTAATGTGTATAATATTTGAGTGTATATTTTGAGTGCAATTATCATTACTACGAAGAAATATGATTGTATGTTAAAACAAGTATATTAAGATAGTATATAGATATATATTAACTCTCTTAATTATTTCATTAATTAATTTTTAATTATATATATATTCAATGCAATCCGTAGAATATTCAACGTTTGAAAAATTGTGCATGCACCAAGTTGGATAATGCTTATTATGGCCATATTGTTGGAGTAATTTTTCTTAAATTGAAATCATTACTTAAACTTATATAAAATTAAATAAATAAAAAGTTATATAAATTAAAATAAAATATTTTACAATAATAATTATTTAAAAATAATAAAATATATGTTTTATAATTTAAATAAATTTTAATTAAACTTAAACTTTATATATTAATATAATATCATATTAAATATATAATATCATATAGTTTATTATCTACTAGTTACAAACTTAAATTTAAAATTTACGTATAATATTAATATTATATTAAATATATAATATATAATTTATTGTTGTGAGTGTCAAATTCAAAAACTAAAATAAATATAAACTTAAATAAAAATCAATTAATTAATTAAAATATAATATTTTTAAAATATTTTATGATAATTTAAATAATTAAATTATATTTATTTAAAAATAATAAAGGCAAGCATATCATTTTTTTATCTTATAAATTTGTATGAAAGTTTGTTTTTTATTAAGTGATTGAAGCTATTTTTCTTCGTCAAATTCATTAAATGACATTGCGATATATATTAGAAACTAAAAATAATTTATACATGTATATTACTGTCTACACTCGACTTTTTTTATTCTTATTTTATTTCTGTTATTAATTTCTTTTTAAATATTATTGTAATTTATATATATGTCATTTAGCCATATAAATATATATTTATGTCAATGTTATGTTTAGATGTCATATACATGTAGATATTATTGATATAAATATTTATATATACTATAGAACTATAATTCATTCTATTATATATATATATTTAAAAATAGTGAACCAATTTTTATTAAAATTATAAACAATGTTTACAACTTTAAGACTAAGCAAACGTGAATTGCACGTTGCTTCTACCTAGTATTTATATAAAGGAGAGTATCAAAGAGATAATGTAGCAGTCTAAAATTGCTCCAAAGCACTCTTTCTATTTTCTAAATTTTTCACATTTTTTAATTATTTTTTTTTTAAATTTATAATTATTAGTTAATAATTAAAAAGAAAATCGAAAAAATATAAACTACTAAAATATCTAAACTATCTAAATATATATAATTCCAATCCGGAAATTCAATTTCACTTTTGATTTTCTAATTTTTTCACATATTTTTAATTCTATTTTTAAATTTATCATTATTTTATTAATAAGGAATTTGCGTGACACTCTAAAATCTCTCCAAACCACTTTATCAATTTTCTAATTTTTTTTACATATTTTTAAATTTATCATTATTTTATTAATACTATACATGTATCCACCCTTCTGTAGCTTTTTTGCTTTTTTATTATTATTATTATTAATACGTATATATGACTTTGAAATATTTGAGTTTGCTTCTCCAACTATTTTGCAGGTAAATATCAAAGAAGAAGCTGATCAAAATGCTTGCATATTTTCACTTGGATTTCACTATGGTCAAAACTAGGTTATTTAAATATGGGGCGAACCAATTTTTGTCCCATCAAATTCGACTACACTGGCTGTTTTAGATGGAATAAATTCTCGTGATTTGATGTGCAACAGCAGGTAGAGTATCCTCTAAACATACTTTTACTACCATTTTCTTCTCGGATATTTTTTTTGATAAATTATTTTTCTTCGATGTTTGAGAAGAATATCGATTTTATACCGATATATCGATATTTTCCACATATAATAGATATTCTGCCATAAACTTTTTTTCTTACCCTAATATTATCAATTTTTAATTATTTTTTAATATATTTATTAGATATTTTAAAATGAACCAAAAAAAACAACACTAATTAAAAAATATGCTATGTTTGATTATTTCATAATCTTAAAATTTTATCATCCTTTTGTTCTTGCCGATGTGGGACGCGCTATCTTACTAGAAAAGCTTCTTTGATCTCACAAAGCAAAGCAATCTGTAATATTGCCCAGAAAAAAAAATGAAAACTTAAAATTAAGGAAGGACATTTAAATGCAGAACTAGTTTTAAATTAAAATTATGTTTTAATTTTTTTTCTTCTAACAAATCTAATATCTTTCCAACAAAATAAGGCAATATGGTTCCACAATTATTTTTAAAAGATAAGTTGTTTTTTTTTTCTTAGGGAGACCGTTATTAATAATATTAATAGCAAACTGATCCATTGGTAGCTAATTTTTTAGAAAGGAAAAAAAAGACAATCATAATCAATTTATTTAATTCTCTTCTTATGTACCATAGTTTCACTATTTTGAAGAAATTTACCATTGATCTAAAATTGTATGAATCATATTTGTCAACAACCCCATAAGTGGTTTTTCTAAGACAAAAAATGCTCTATTAAACAAAATAGGTAAGTCTAACAAGCAACAAATGAAATATTCTCATCCTAATTACTAGCACTAGCTTGAAATTTCAAAGTTTGTAAAAAAAAAACATAATAGACAATGAGCCCAAAAATAAAGAACACACAAATTTATGCGAAATCATGGAAGGAAAAAAAAAACTAACAAAAAAGAATGATACACAGTATTTTACGGTTCGATCTTTCCACTTTCACCCCATTGCTTAATTTCCCTCAATAGTTTATGTCTATTACAGAAAATATCTCACATGGAAAGTATGTGGGTACATTCAACAATATATAAGAGCATGGATTACTCTACTCATTACCAATTAATTTTAAGATGAAATTCTATATTTCTTACCATACAATTTATTCTACTTCTAAACTCATATTCTACGTTCTAACCGATGTTGCAACACAAATTATGATTAGATAAACAATGCATTAATCTATTAGAGTCTCTTGATTTAGACTCAAAACCACAAATCCCCCTCCTAGGAACACAACTAGCATTCTCCAAAACAAGCAATGTCATTGCTACTCAAGGTAATTTCTGAAAACTAGTAAACACAACAAACAATATTTAATTTCATAAGAGAAAGTCATTCAAATAAACAATGTCATAAATTGGTTAAGTAGATCTGATAAGGCATAGTGCTCAGAAAGTCCAATAAGAATCAATTTTCTTTTCTTTTTTTCTTTTTTTTTTGGCAAAGTGGGTCCCAAAAAGTTGTGATGTTAGCCTTTTTGCATAGCCATGTGAAGGGCACGTAAGCCTTTTTAATCTTCTTAAAGACTTAATCTCATTCCCATCTGTGATCCTAAATGGGATTTACATTGAATGATTTTAAAAAAAATAAAATAATCCCATTATAAGTAAATATATACCCAATACAAAATAAGTAAAGACCAAAATATTCTCACTCCAATAATAGGCAAAAAAAGAAAAAGAGGGACTTCCCAATGAAGCTGCTATTTCACATGGGTTCCATCTGCACAATAGTACCATTTGTTAACTATAAAGTGCACCACTTTCAGTTTCACTATTTTTAAAATCTCCATAGCACATGTGTGCATGTGAAGATTTTTTTAAGAAAATTAAAAATGTAAAAAAATAAAGAGTTTGTGAAAGAAATGGTGGTTGCTGGGATCAAACCATGATTGGTAATGTGCTATCACTTTCTTCCATTTTCTCTTGTTTGCTATTAATTCTTTTTTCCTATTATATTTATAAATATATAGGGAATTTCTCATAGAGGGGCTTTACATTAAGCCCTATCGGTGGAACTCTAGGTGTTCTCGATCTTTGAATAATTTTCGGCGCGATTTTTTTTTTGACCGTGTATATTGTAGCTATTTACAGCATCGACGCGATTTTTAGAAAATTCTGAGTAATTTACAGTACCGAAAACTAGGTTAAAACATATTCTTGCACTCATGACTAATTTTTTTTTATGCGTGTGAAGAACATATTTAAATCTAGTTTTCGGTACTGTAAATTATTCAGAATTTTCTGAAAATTTGAAGATGCTCTAAACAACTACAATATACACGGTAATAAAAAAAATCGCACAAAAAACTGTTCACGAATCGAGAATACTGAAAAACTTCATTAGTAGGGCTTAAAGTGAAATCTTATAGGAAAATTGTCCTAAATATATATATATATTTATTTATACAAGTTTAGATTCCATTTGGACAAAAACCCATGTTATGTTTTGTGTTATTTTTTTTTTTGGCTTATACTTTCCTTGAAAGGACAAATCTTTTCACTGAAATGTATTATCCATTATTTGCTTATTATGTATAAACAATATCTAATCAAATCAAAGGATGCATATGTCTGATAAGGGGTCTTTTTCTTTTCTTTTTTTCCCCCTAAAATAACTTAAAATGGCAATGCCATACTTTTGGTATTGCCCACTTCAAAATGTTCTTAGATACAAAAATATTTGTCTTTGTTTTAGTGTTTTGAGTTCATCTCCATAACATGGAAAGATTCTTTCCCTTCAATTATAACAAGTGACTAAAACAGTGTTTTTAGGTTGTTTAGGCTTATTAGCTGGATAACTAGAGAAATGGGTAAATGTCTACATGATCTGGTTGTGCTTATAAAATATTCAAACACATTGTGGATTTTAATTATTTAAATATTTATATACTAATTGGTTCCAAATCCAATCCAATCTCATATGGGATTGATATTGATGATAGAACTAATATGAATATAATATTATATGTGATAATGGGTGTGACAATAGGTCCACTTTACACATAATAATTTCTTGATTTTTGTCATACTTAGAAGTTACCCTTTACCAACTAAGGGAAGATTTAGAAAGGGACCTAAATCATTTAGCCATGGAGCTTTGTTCCACTTTCACACACTTGTCTTGGCTCAAAAAGAAAGATTTGAACTACAAAATCTATTACTAAGGCTTTTTGGTTGAGTGCTTTGGAACCATTAAGACTTTTTCTTCCTTTCAAATATTCCTAAAGAAACACTTTTTATGTTCCTTATAGCATTTGTATAAGGTAGACATAACAATAATACCCTCTACTAAGATTACAAAGTACTTTAATCACAACTAGTAAATTCAATTTAGAATACCCTTGTTGAGACTTTATTTACTATCTAAGCAAGGATAGTCATACAGAATTCCAAGGTATGTTTTGTTTGAATTTGAATGTGTTTATCTATTTCATTGGGATTTGCATAGTCAAAACAAGATAAGAGTCTAGAGGAATGTCAAGTGTAGAGAAGCATATAGTTACTCTCTGAGTTTTTTAATCTTATAGGTAGTTATAATTCTTTGAAAAAAAAGTAACAGCTATAATATAAGACAAAGTGTTTGTGGAAATGTGTGAGAGAGATGCATCATTTTGAGGTACTCAAGTTGACCATGATATATAACTCACTGAATGAGTGGTAAGAAAGAACACATTCTCTCCCATGTTTAATGTCGGAGAAGCTTCCAATAAGTCCAAAGCTTCCCCGTCATTACTTGCAGATTAACAGCTGTTGCAGTACCCAAGACCTCACGAGCCCCTAAATATATTACAACTAATCCCACCAATTAATTTAATAAAACATATATTATATTTATAACACCATAACATATACATTAACTTGGTCTTCTTCCCACTATCTCCACACCAAAACACTCTGACTTAGTTCCCTCTCTGATCTCAGTCTTTCTTTTCTCTTTTCTCCAACTGTTTCAGAGAGTTGGCAATGGTGGAAAGTAGAGAGATTATCTGAGAGAATTGTAAACACAAGATTAGAAGACCCAATATGCAGCTGAGAACTCAGTTGTTGTTCTTCTACTTCTTTTGCTGCTGCTTCATTGGTTGCTTTTGTCATATTGATGATGAAGTATCTGCTTTGCTTTCAATCAAAGCTGGTCTTATTGATCCATTGAATAGCCTCGAAGACTGGAGGAATGGAGCTCACTGTAACTGGACTGGAGTTTCATGCAACAATGAAGGACATGTCCAGAATCTTGATCTCTCCCACAAGAATCTCAGTGGCATTGTCTCTGATGAAATCCTAAAGCTGAGGAGTTTGACCTCTCTAAACTTATGCAGTAATGGGTTCTCTTCTTCATTGCCAAAATATATAGCTAATCTCACTACTCTGCAGAGCCTTGATGTGAGCCAGAATTTCTTCATTGGTAGCTTTCCGGTTGGTCTTGGAAGAGCAGCCGGGCTCATTTATCTGAATGCCTCCAGCAATGATTTCACAGGACTGATTCCTGAGGATCTTGGGAATGCTACTTTGTTAGAGACTCTGGATCTCAGAGGCAGCTTTTTTCGAGGAGTCATTCCTAAATCCTTCAAGAACTTACGGAAGCTGAAGTTTCTTGGCCTTTCTGGGAATAACCTTACTGGCCCAATCCCACCTGAGCTGGGGCAGCTTTCTTCATTGGAGAGTATCATTCTCGGGTATAATGAATTCGAAGGTGGTATACCATCTGAGTTTGGAAACCTCACCAGTCTAAGATATCTTGATTTGTCAGTTGGCAATCTTGGCAAGGAGATTCCAGCTGAATTTGGGAGACTTAAGAGTTTGGAGACTGTTTTCTTGTACAAGAACAAATTTGAAGGTAGAATTCCACCCGAAATTGGCAGCATTATTCCACTACAGTTGCTAGATCTCTCTGATAACATGCTATCAGGGAAAATCCCAGTTGAAATAACCGAGTTGAAGAACCTGCAGCTTCTGAATCTGATGTGCAACCGTTTATCAGGTTCAGTCCCTAGTGGACTTGGCAGCTTGCCTAAACTGGAGATTCTTGAGCTGTGGAACAATTCGCTTTCGGGCCCTTTGCCAAGTGATCTTGGAAAGAACTCACCATTGCAGTGGTTGGATATATCTTCCAACTCATTCTCTGGTGAGATTCCACCAACCTTGTGTGACAGGGGCAATCTCACCAAGCTCATACTTTTCAACAATGACTTCTCAGGTCCAATCCCAGTTGGCTTGTCGACATGTTCATCGCTTGTCCGCGTCCGAATGCAGAACAATCTCATATCTGGGACGATACCTATTGGATTTGGCAAGCTTGAGAAGCTTCAAAGGTTAGAATTGGCTAATAATAGTATCACTGGTCTAATCCCAAATGATATCTCTTCTTCTACATCTCTTTCTTTCATTGACTTCTCCCAAAACCGCCTTCATTCCACTCTTCCTTCCACCATTCTTTCCATTCCTAGTCTGCAAAACTTCCTAGTCTCCAAAAACAACTTAGAAGGAGAAATCCCAGGTCAGTTCCAGGACTGTCCTTCACTTTCTGTGCTCGACCTTTCCTCAAACCATGTTTCTGGAATCATTCCATCAAGCATTGCTTCATGTGAGAAACTGGTCAATCTGAATCTCAGGAACAACCAGTTGAGTGGAGAGATACCAAAACCAATGTCAATGATGTCCATGTTGGCCATTCTAGATCTATCTAATAACTCTCTTTCTGGTGGAATACCAGAAAACTTTGGAATCTCTCCAGCCTTGGAGAACCTCAATGTCTCATACAACAGATTGGAGGGTCCTGTTCCTGCTAATGGAGTACTAAGAACAATAAACCCGAATGATCTTGTGGGCAATGCTGGTCTCTGCGGTGGTGTTCTCCCTCCATGTTCTCAGAACTCAACATTTTTATCAAGGCGCCATAGTTGGCACATTAAGCACGTTATTGCTGGTTGGATCATAGGAATATCATCTGTTTTAGCCATTGGAATAGCCCTTTTCGGAGCTCGAACGCTGTACAAAAGGTGGTACTCAAATGGGATTTGCTTTGGAGAAAGTTTCCAAATGGCCAATGGTGAGTGGCCATGGAGATTAATGGCTTTCCAGAGACTTGGCTTTACAAGTGCAGACATTCTGGCTTGTGTCAAGGAATCAAACGTGATTGGAGTTGGAGCTACTGGGACTGTTTATAAAGCTGAGATCTCACGGTCAACCACAGTTGTAGCTGTTAAGAAGCTATGGAGATCAGGAGTGGACATTGAAACGGGAAACAGCAATGATTTAGTTGGAGAAGTCAATCTCTTGGGGAGACTAAGGCACAGAAACATTGTCCGCTTATTAGGATATCTGCATAATGATACAGATATCATGATTTTGTACGAGTTCATGCCTAATGGAAACCTTGGAGACGCTTTGCATGACAAACAAGGAGGAAGGTTACTTGTAGATTGGGTTTCACGTTACAACATAGCTCTTGGAGTAGCTCAAGGGCTTGCTTATCTCCACCATGATTGTCACCCGCCGGTCATTCACCGCGATGTCAAGTGTAACAACATTCTACTTGATGCAAATCTCGATGCAAGAATCGCTGATTTCGGGTTGGCTCGTATGATGTTGAGGAAGAATGAAACAGTTTCCATGGTGGCTGGATCCTATGGCTACATGGCCCCTGGTGAGTTTCTTGTTTTAGTATTTTTTTTACTAACTCTTACCTTTTTTTCTTTCTTCTCTGTTCAGATGATTAACAAAGTTCATAATGTTTGTTTAATTCTCTTCAGAACTTGGATACACATTGAAGATTGATGAAAAGGTTGACATATACAGTTATGGAGTGGTTCTGTTGGAGCTTCTCACTGGAAAACGACCGTTAGATTCAGAGTTTGGCGAATCAGTCGACATTGCTGAATGGACTAGGAGAAAGATTAGGGACAACAAATCTTTAGAAGAAGCATTAGATCCTAATGTAGGAAACTGCAAACATGTTCAGGAAGAGATGCTTTTAGTCCTTAGGATAGCTCTTCTTTGCACTGCCAAGCTCCCAAAAGATAGGCCCTCCATGAGGGATGTCATAACAATGCTTGGTGAGGCAAAACCTAGAAGGAAGAGCAGTAGCAACAATGATGGATATGCAGCTAACAAAGACAAGACCATCTTTAGTTTTTCACCTGTGAATGGCCTTGTGTAGGAAGGAACATAAATTGAGTTTCTTTTTCATGGTCTTTTTTACTTTGATTCTTATTTTGTATGTAGAATTGTTAATTGTCAAAGTGTCACTAGTCCCCACTTTGATTTGTCTACACATATTTACGGGTACATTATATTGGTTTGTAATGCATATAGAGTTACATTTTTGTTTAAGAAGCAAAAGTTTCCAAAACTGTTTGTACCCCTGTATTAGAATAACAAGGAAATTTCTTTGTAAGTAAAGATGAGAAAGGCTCAATAAAATTCTTCTAGAATTATTGTAGCCTGTTTTGGCTGTATTTACTACTTGTTCTAATCACTTTGTATACTTCTTCTTGACTTTTCAACAAAGGTGTTCTGAAACAGTCATGCTGACAAGCCAATTAGAAATTAAGATTCAACTGTCTCCTCTTTGGACCTATAATTACTACATATTGGACTAACTTTGAGTAAAGTCAAGTTCCAAAATTGGATGACAATGTCATTACTTTTTTTCTTTTCTCTTTTTTCTTTTTAGTGTCAAGGATGCCACAGAATGTAACCTGTAATAACAAGCAATAACATTTTTTATCCAAAAGGGTTGAAAATGAGAATGATAATAATACTAGTAGTAAGCAAATAAAGAAATAAAGATAATTGTTAGTACTAGTGTCAGAGCATGCAAAACTTTATCCTTTAAAGGTATTGAGTAATAACACTTCTTTATGAGTAGTCGAGAGGGAAAGCTCATCTGGTGTGCAGAGAATACAAAATCAAATGTGCATCCCCATATTTACAAGTTACAGCATAAACAAACAAGCATTCATCAAAGTATGCAAGTGTTTTAGTATAACATCAAAAAACTGAATCACTGGCTTTCGAGGCAGGACGGTAACGGTGATGCCAAAAGAGAAACAGTAGCAAGAATTTAATATAATGGTAGATAATAAACACGAACCAAACCAGAGCAGAGCAGAAGAGCCGCAAGACCAATCGTTACTTGTCGAAAATCTTTACTTGTAAGGTATCTTTTCATCTTTCTTTATTTATGACTTCGAAGCATCATCTTGAGATAGTGTGCGTGTGTGTGTGTTTAGACAGGTTAGCATCTTTGCCTCCCATGCCTTTCTCTTTCTTGTGGCCTAGGAGCTGCTGCAATAGAACTCAATAGAATTAGTATTCAAATATTGAATAGTTGCTTCAAGTAACAAAGACTAAATTGAGTAGAGTAACTTTTTAAGTTTCTTGCTAACAACATACCAAGTCCATTCGCCTCAGATGTCCTCATTATTCTGAGCCTCTTCACTGAGTTGAAGAACATCCTGAATACAGAATTTAGTAACTTGTTAATAATCATTAATACCATCAAACAATTAAGAATGACTCATATAAAATAAAAGGCAAATAATTTTTTCTTTTTAAAAAGGAAAGATACCTGCAAATTCGAACATACTTTTTTTTTTTGAAAAAGAGACCGAGGTCAAAAGGCTGACCTCTACTCACAAATTCGAACATACAATTTGCAATACATTGATCAGTTTACCCCTCAATTAGTTTTCCAAATAACAAAAGGGTACATAATCATAATTAGCTTCTTTTTTTCCTTTTCTTTTTATTATTCAGGGATAGAATCATGAATTACTAAAGATATCATTATATAGAGGTCAACATCAAAACTAGTACAAACTTAAATTTAAAGATTCTGCAGCTTTTTCAGTTCCTACTACACCACTTCTAATCGATGGTTAGTGCTCAACACATCATCTTGACAAGAAATTTACCCTTTCCAATACTTTTCAACACAGTTTTACACATGAATAAGTGCAAATAATCAGAATAATTTAGCATATAACTTAAAGCTTAAGGAGTGCAAGTTTTCATAACCATGTGTTTTAATATTACAATTATGTTGATTATTGAATGTTAAAAGCATACCCCCAAGGAACATCTCCAACAAGCATCCAATCCCCATCTTTGTCTTCATAAGTAAGAGCATACTCAGATGATGCATCCAACAGCTTTGAAAGTCCAGTTCCTCCTACCTGTTTATCGTGGTCCTTCCCACTTGATCCTAATTACAGATAACACCACCATAAGATCAAAAAGGAAAGGAAAAAACAAATCCCGCAGAGTACTGAACCAAGCAAATTCTTCAACCTAGTTACAATTTATATCTTAACAAAAAGGTTCTTTACTCATAAATCTATCATTCTCTCCCACTGCAAAACGTAAAAATAAGGAAAACAGACTTGACCTCGGGGAGGAAAGACACAAGCGCTTAGCATTTAGCCTCCAATGCAAACCACAAGGCATGTTAAGCAAAAACATAATGTGGAATATCCAATTATACATTTTAATTCATTTACCATATCACAAGACAACATGGGAAAGTTATACCAAGGCATTATACCAAAACTAATCATACAAAAATAAAATTTAAATTCTCTTTGAACAGTTGGTTCCAAAAGACTAGATCTACAGTTGGTTCAAGCTCTTAATGCATGTTAAGATACACAAGTCAAAACACACTTACGCAGTTTGACAATTGTGGTCGGTTCATTGAACATGTCTTCCAACGTCCGTGCCAAGGCTTCATAGCTGTTATGAGCACTCAGATCAACCTTCCTTCCAATTGGACTTCCATCCATATTCACCTTCACAAACATAGAACTCCTGAGATGCCCGTTCTCCTTAGAAACTCCATTCTCCTTCTCATCTCCATTATCAGCCTTCCCAGTCACTTTATTTATGCATCTATTTTCTTCATCTATGGAGTTGAATCCTTCCGTGAGTGGCGATTTGGCCTGGTTAACCAAGCTATTCATTCTGTAAGCCCTGATTGGAGGCCATCCCACAACCTGACTGCTTCAACATATGACATAACAAAATTAACTTAACATAATCCACCACCAAATAAAACAAAACAGTAAAATTTAACAAACATATTTTCTTTATTCATTTCTCCCGTTGAAAGTGCTTAAATGAAAAGATCATAAAGGGTTTCACACTCTTATTTCTCAATCTCGTTCTCTTTTTCAAACAATACAGAATCATAAGTTTTGAAACTCAATTATAAACAGATTCAAACTCAATCAGATGATCACATAATAGATTTACAGAATTATGGAAATTGAGCAATGAATTAATATAAGAAATCAAGGCTTAACAGACATCTAAAACCAAGAATCCAACAATCAAAGAAGTTTATAAACAAAACCCAGATCACCATCTGCGAATTAGTCGTACCTGGCGCCATTAGCAACAGAATCAGCACTTCTCTTAGTGCCAGCAGAAACGTTAGCTCGGCTCAAAGAGGAAGGAGACGACGAGGAAGACGAAGTCGAAGATAACGACGATGGAGATGAAGACGAAGCTGAAGAAACCACAGAAGGGAAATCCTTAGCTGTCAAGATCCTAGCATATTGAACTCTCAAAGTTTGTTGAGCTTTCACACCACCACAACCACTACCGAGGCTCAACCCAAGGCCCAGCTCGAGCTCAGACTCATCTGGGCTGGAGGAATCCTCAGAAGAGAAGACCAAATTGTCCTCTTTGGACACCGCAGACATCGACCCACTTGCTGAACCTCTGGAGAGACCTCCACCATCACCCAAAACAACACCCTGCATTGAAAAAGCTCGTGTCTTTCTTGGAAATTCACTATTTTTGAGAAAACCCAGAAGAAAATTGAAGTAAGAGAGGGGTTTAAGAGAGGGTTAATTGGAAGAAAAAAGAGAAGCTGTGGCGAAGAAGTAGAGAATGGAAATGAAGGGAAATAGGAAAGAAATTATGTTTGAGAAAAAAGAGAAATGAAGAAATGTTAGGTTTGGTGGTGAAAATAGGGAAAGAGAGAGAGAACGCCATGGACCCATTCCATTGAAGCTATGACCCCACCTGTCTCAGGTATGCGCCTCCACCAATGCCTTTTGTTTCGTCTTTTATCTCCTCATTTGATATTTTCATTTTCTCTTTCTCTGACACACGAGATTTTGAATTTCAGGTTTTTTTGTTTGATTATTACATAATGCAAAGAAAAGAAACATTGTAATTAGCAGTCTTGGGCAAAAAATTTTACAAACGGCCCCACTTAAATTGAAAAAATAATACCATTTTTTGTGATGCAAAATATGCATCGTGTTATATTGTGTGATAAATTTAACCAAATTTTTAGTATATGTCAAATTTGACACAGGTTTTAGTATACCATTGGAGCAACTTTTTTGTGAAGTGAGGTATATTTTAACAATGCATTACTAATTTAGTACTCTATTAGAGATACTCTAAAGAAACATTGTAATTAGTGAGATGAGTCAAATTTACTTGTATGGTAATTATTTTGTGTAAATAATTGCAATGTTTAAAAATACATAATAGTTATTTTCATTTGAATGATGTAAATTGTGTTAAATTTAGTATAAATAATAAGTTAATATTATATTTAGCTTAATATTTATAATTATGTTCTATTACACTTGATATAAATTAACTAAAAAAATTAAATCAAATTTTTTTATTTTTTTACTTTTATTATTCAAATTATATATTTTAATTTATTTTCTATAGTTACACAAATAAAAAAGTTAAAAATTAGTCACTAATTATTAACTTATACATTATAATAATTAGCGATATTATAATAAATTCAAAAATAATAAGTAAATTATTATTATATCAAATTTAACTCATTATATGTTTTAAATTTTATACAACTTTTAATATGTACTAAATTTGAAATATAGTAAAATATTATTAAAATGTTATTTTTATAAAATATAGTAATGTATTAGTTTTTGCACTTGCTCTAATATATATTATAACTACTAGAATAAAGTGCAACATTTACAATAATTTATACATTGAAAAATGTGAAGACATTAACTGAGCTTTTCTTTTTAAAAAATGATATTATCTTAAACATTGAATTTTTATCCATTTAAAAAAAAACATTGAATTTTAGTTTTGTCGTTTATTGTGTGACCCCATAGTTATTTGGTCGGATATTATTTGCATCGCACTAACTCATATTGTATTAAGCGGTTTTGAATTCCAATGTGTACTGATTTGTATTTTTCTCAAATTTGAAGGAATATAATCATTATAGTATATAGGGGTAAGTATCTAAACTGGCAAACCGCAGCGACTGACCGCACCGCACTACACTACATCACAAATCGCAATGTCAAAAATGAAATAGTTCGGTATGGTTTGTATCTTAGCTAAATCGCACGGTGCGGTACGGTGCGCGGTTTGGCAGTGTGAAATTTTGGTTTGCACCACACCGCACTGTATACTTACAAATATGTTAAAAAAAAAATGGGTTTATACTTTTTTGGACCCTGTGTTTTTTCCCATTACCTGTCTGGACCCTGTGTTTTGACAAATTACTTTTTGGACCCTATATTTTGTAAAATAGTTAAAATAGAACCATAAACTCAATTTTGATGAAGAAAAAATTGAATATAACAACACAATTTTTAAGCATAATGATTTTATTTTTGTTCTGAATTATTAGTTTGGTAAATTATTTGTGATTTTAGTTGAAAAAACATTGACCAAAATCGGGTTTAGGGTTCTATTTTAACGATTTTACAAAACATAGGGTTCAAAAAGTAATTTATCAAAACACAGGGTCCAAAAATGTATAAACCAAAATAAAATTACACTTTCCATATATACCATTTTTTAGTAACCCAATTTAAAACTAGAGACCACTTAAATTAGGGTATAACATTATTCTTTAACACATCATACACAACAACAACTCCTTCATCTCTCATCTCATTTGCGCCTCCTCCCTATCACCTCTCTATCTCACGCATATTTTTTTAACACACTTACACCGTGGAAAACCACCCAAACCACACCGCAAAAAAATAGTTTGGTTTGGTGCAACGTAATCACACTGCACGGTGTGTTCTAGCTATTACACCGCACTTGTGGTGTGGTGTATTAAATAGTGTTCAAACCGCCCAAACCACACCGTGCACACCCCTAATAGTATGTGTTTTTATCGAAATATAAATTTTTTATTTTATATTTTTAATAATATTTATCTGATACTTTGTAATTTAATTATACATATTTAGCATCTTAGATTCTAATTTGAACAATAAAATTTATCAATATAATTAAATTACCTCTCAATTATATGTAATTAAATTTGAATTTAAAATTTATATAATTTATGACAATTTAGTCATATAATTAAGGACATGGATCTAAATATATACGACTTCAAATTTTAGGGTACCTGATGAATATTATTTTTTTTACAAAATACTCAATAAATATTATTGAAAATATAGAATATCGAATATGTATTTAGATAAAACACATAATACCAAAATAATATTTACCTCAAATTTTATAATACAATTACAGTGTGATTTAAAATTAAAAATTTTAAAAATAAATTATTTTGTTTACTATTTAAAATATGTATTTTTTTATTTTCTAATTTTTGTTTGGAAGTCAAACGCGTAAATTCATCACACCCAACTGTAATATGCTAGAGGAGTCACTTCTCATAAAAATTGTTTATTATTTTGGTCATATTTGTCGTGAGACAATATGACAGTAAAGAGTCACTTCTCATAAAGATATTTATTAATGCCAATTTATAATTTTTCTATTATATAACATGTAACTATATACTATATCAAATCATATACTACTTTTAATAAGACTTAAAATATTTCTTCATTAAACTATTAGTATTTTCCAAGTATCAAATTGACACTCCTATATATATATATTTTTTTACATTTTAATAAATTGTAATTCTTTTTTTTTTTAAAATAAATTTATATTAGATTTCTTTAAATTTTAAAAATTAAATCTATACATTTATATATTAAAAAATATTGAAAAATTCGCTTAATCAGTTTTCTCGAACTAACATAACTCTCCCAATCAATTAGCACCTTGCAAAAAATTATAAAACAAATCTCATATTGTGAATTGTGTTGCTGCTCGTCGTCGTAGTCGAGTATGAATGATCGAAGAATATAGTGGTTCAAGAAGAAAAGTTAGGTGAGATGACAAAAAATCAATAATCAATATTTTTTTTTTCAAAGTAATAAAATCACTTTAAAAATTCACCACAAAAATATCAACAATCGAAGAAGGGACATCGTCTATCCAAAATAGTTGATTGGCTATTCTAAAATGCGACGAACATTAACATTAAAACTATATGGTGTGAAAGGGTGTACAATGTAGCTTTTTTATTTATTTAATAAGGATCATAAGTATAGCCTTGTCCCTAGTTTTATATCAATTTATGGATGGTATGTCAGTATGGCAATTTGTAATCATAGTTTCATAAATATCAATTTGTTGGGTGGATATTTGTTAATTAATGGTACATAGATCAATCTTGAGTTCCACAATTATCAATTTAAAAATTTCTTAGATAATGAAAATTTGACAATTCATAAGTATAGAAAGCTATTTTCTTGTTATTTTTACTTTATTTTCTATTTTAAAATTAGCTAATTTTATTTTTAATTTTTTATAAAATTGACGTGTGCATTAAAATTATACACTTAAACATTACACATTGATATGACACTATTTTTTTTTTTAAATAGATCCTTCTAAAATAAATGTGATTAGTTAAAAGAAATTATCATGTCAATTCAGTGTAATAATTTTGTGCACATATAAGTTGTTTAAACACAAAAATATAAATATTATTTTTATTTTTGTTTTTTTATTTTTATTTTTAAAAAATAAAAATATGTTTGGTTACTATTTTTGTTTTTTGATTTTAAAAACAAAAAATAATAATTGCTCTTGATCATTTTTATTTATTTATTTTTTTATCAATATAAAATGATGTGTTGATTTGAAAAGAAAAAAAAAATGAAAAAATCGAAAACGGTTTAAAAAAATTTTGAAAGTGGAAAAATTATATTTTCAAAATTTAATAAATTTTAATTAAAATTTTTTAAAATAATAAATAAAAATAGGGTTACTTTAATTGTCAAATTTTTTATTCATTAAATAAAAAATTATTATTTTTAAATATTACAAAACAGTAGAATAATTATTATTATTATTATTATTATCTATCGTATAACCACTAGAGACTTAACAACGAGAATATTATTATTTATATATTTTTTTTTAAAAAAAATCAACAATATTATTGTTTTGTCGTAATAAAATTATTACATTTAATATACGTGTCACCAATCAGCTCATATAAGGCGACACTTTAATTAAGGGTTGACACGTGGCAGTAAATACTCCAAAACAAAATACCGGCCTGATCAACTAGCACAGCCGAAGAAGAATATCTCACGAGAATTAAGAGGTAGGAGAGAAACGAGAAAATGAAATCACGAGCGTAGGACCCACGATATAAAGGTACTCGAAACGACAAGCCGACAAGAGTGGGGCCCGATATCACAGTCACAGGGCTCGACGTTGGAGTTAGGACCCGCTGCGGTGGGTCCCACGGAAACAATCAAGGAAGCTCTATCTCCCAGGGGACCAGATCGGACCAACCAGACCACACTATCCCAATTAATGTAAACACCTCAACCTTCCTTATTTAACAATTTTGGATTTTAGCATTATGTCCTTCGGTTTACTTTTATTGACAATTTAGTCCTTACAACAATATCTTTTTTAGCAACTAAATTCTAAAAAAAAATAATTAGAGAGTATTTCAGTCTTGTTATAAATTTTGGGCAAATGACTATTTTTATCATTTTACAAAACAAGAATCTTTTCAGATTTTTTTTTCAAGCAGAAGATTTATATTTTAAATGTGGATTAAACACAGTGGACTGTATTTGTATTGCCTTTTTTTATAAACAGTGACAATTAAATTTTTATTGTTTATATTTTCATATAATTCTTAATTATTTTTAATTTTATATACAAAAAATATTTAGAAATATATAATATCTTCTATATAATAAATGTGGAGATAATGAAAATTATTGTTTTTAACAATTTTTATTTTTTTAATATTAATTTTAACAGAATATTTTTATATTTAATTGTAGTTTGTGAACATCACTTAAACTTAAATAAAATAAAATAAAAAATTAAAATATGATATTTTTGAGATATTTTACAATGATAATTATTTAATTAAAATATTATATTTTTTAGATATTTTACAATAATAATTATTTAAAAATAATAAATCATACATTTTATAACTTAAATAAAATTTAATTAAACTTAAACTCACTTATTAGAATAATATTATATTAAACATATAATATAATCTTTTGTCAATAATCAACAAATTACTTTTTTTTAAAAACTAGCAAGAAACTTAAATTTAAAATTTATGTATAATATTTAATATTATATTAAACATATAATATATAATCTCTTGTTATTACTCTCAAATTTAAATAAATAAATAAATTATTTAATTAAAATATAATATTTATTTTTAATGTATATGCCATTAATATAAATTTAATAAATTATATAAATAAAACTACATAAACACTTGTATCTAGTTTTAAAAAAAAAAAAATTAAAGCTAAATAGCAACACTCATTTAACAAAAAAAAATAAAACTTCTAACAATTATTATTATTATTATTAGTAGTATAGTATTAGCTCAGTCAAGCTCTGAGGTCCGGATTATTTTTTTCTTTTTTTGAGGTCCGGAATTTGAACGGCCATTGTAGTTTCGGATGAGTTGATTGATTGCACAGTGTATCGCCACGTGGCATATCTCCTTTCACAATTTGACATCGACGGCGTACGGCTCTGTCAGGCTCTGGGGAGACAAAGTCCCTCTCTTTTCTTCACGCGCTCGCGTGTACGTGGCGAGATATCATATCTCTCCCATTATCATTATCATTATTATTATTATTATTATTATTTATTAATTAGAATTAGAATTGTGCCAACTACAGCCACTAATTTTGGGCCAACTCTCCTTTAAACAATCCTTATATCATTCTCTATTTTAACTTATCTATCATATCAAATTTCAAATACAGAATATATACTCTAATTTCATAACTCCAAATATTCATTGGTAGACCCCCCAACCCAATCTTTTTAATTATGTTTTTAAGAAGAATAAAAAAATATATAGTTTTTGTTTTTTAAGTTTTAGAATTTGTTTTGTTTTGTTTCTCATAACTGCTAATATAAATGAGTCAAAATATTGAACAAAATGAATGGATGATAATGTTGTATGAGTAACATCTATGCTTCATTTCATAACATGTTTAATTGACATATCATGTACAACATGGGACAATCGGAATTTGTATCCATTTTGAACACGTAATTTAAAAAAAAATACAAGATATATATATATATATATATATATAAAATCTCTCACCAAAATCACCTATTTTATAAAATTATTTTAAACTCTAGCCTAATTTTGATAATTCTTTTAAAATAATTTTTGACATGTCAGATAGTAGGGATGTAAATGGGGCAGGTCAGCCCTGTCCCGCTAAAGATCTACCCTGACCCGCTAAGCTTATGCCCCGTTAAGGCATTTGATGCGGGTCAGGTCAGACCCGCCCCAGATGTGATGGAGCGGGTCAGATCCGACCCAGTAAGGTTTTTATTTTATTTTTTTCTTTAATAAAAGAAAGACTACTTTTTTAAAATATGTTACAATATAAAAATAAATGGCAAAAAAATCTCTCATACTAGACATAAATGAGCTGTCTTATTTGTATATTTTTGGATCGTTAATCACCCTAAATAGTAGTAGTAATTAGTTTTTTTTTTTAAATTCTTTATTACAAAAAAATAAAACAACAACAACTGAGTCGGGTCGTGATTCGACCCGCCCCGATCCACTGTTTTTTTGCCATCCCTATCAGATAGCTGGCTAGTCGAGTTGAATTTTTAGAAAGATGCAATTTTGTTAAAAAAACTATCATGTAGGATAGACTACAAAACTTTACCAATAATTTTAAAAAAAATAAAATTGATAAATTGATGAATAATGTTATTTACTAAAAAAAAAGTAGCATTTTTGTTAGTATATATACTTTTTTTCTTACTACTACTACAACAAAAGACATGAAAATAGAGAAAAATATCAACCATATGATTCCAAGGTAACTACTTTTCTTCTTTCTAATGAGCAAAGTTGGCAAACTTGAAATTTTCACTTTTATGTATGGTTAAGTCTGAAAATTTTCATAGAAAGATTAAAAGTTCACACACACACCCACAAAATACCATGTTTCTAGAAGTTGGGAGTGGGGACAATTTTTGGGGAACATTCTTGATTTCCACGTCGAAATTTGTACAAATTGACATTTTTTTTTTTAATTTTTTGTCTTTGTTGAAATGATAAATGGGACCACCATTGGTTGATTCTATCTCTTCTTGTGTCTTATTTTGTTTTTGTTTTTTTTCTTCTTATAAATCTAGGATTTGTCTCAAGGAAACCATAGAATAAATGAATATACATATTCAATAAAGGGTCACACACGGTTGGGAAAGGGAAAGCCTCAACATGATTTGAAAGGGTAGGTAAGTCGGTGGATGCATTCATTCAATCAAGCCCAAAACTACTATTTTTGGGCCCTACCATCTAATGGGCCAAGCCCATACATCTACAACATGATAATCATAAAGCAACTCTATTTGACATAATATTATCGTGTCAACATCATACACTAATACAAATGACCCTTATAGAATTACATCATATGTATTATAACTCTTGCTAGATTAGAAAATACATCGCTATCTTGGTTATGCTATTGAAGATTTTGGTAAAGTCAAAATATGCAAGCACTCATCTATGGAAGGACTTACTACCTAGATCATGTTCTTAGGTATCACGATGCAATCAAATCACATCTCAATTATGCCGCGTTGAAGCTTTCACAAGGAGGATTAAAAAATACAAGTAATAACCCTTGGCTAGGGAGGTAAAGATATATTTTATATCTGACGTAATATTATGGTGTTCAACATCATACACTAATACAGATCAACCTTATAGTATTACATCACATGTATTATAACTCTTGCTAGATTAGAAAATCCATCACTATCATGGTTGTGCTATGAGAAATTGGTGAAAAATAACCTCTTTTTTTTTTAAGTGGTTTTGCACTCTGGCCTACTTTTGATAATTTTTTGCAAAATAGCATCTGTCTAAAATTCGACCAATTGTCTAAAATTTTCAACCAATTGTCTAAATTTTTCGATCACCTGTCAAAATTTTCGACTAACTGTCTAAATTATAAGAGACCATTTTACAAAAAATTATTAAAACTAGGCTAGAGTGCAAAATGACTTTAAAAAATATATCATTTTGCCAAGAAAATTTTGGTAAAGTGAAAATATGCAAACACTTATCTTGGGACGGACTTACTACCTCGATTGTTTTCTTAGGTATCACGATGCAATCAAATCACATCTCAATTATGCCGCATCGAAGCTTTCACAAGGAGGATTAAAAAATACAAGTAATAACCCTTGACAAGAGAGGATACATATATATTTTATATCACAGAGAAACTCTATTTGAAGATACCATTGTTTCTTATACAGAAGTTGAGTCAACAAAATACAATTGTACAGAAGTTGAGTCAACAAAATACAAAAAGACAGTAGGTACATGTATCAATCAAGTTAATTTGCATTGATATTTATCAAATCCTACCTCAAGATACTTTATAACAACGTGTTTAAATTACATAGAACTCTCTTCTATAAAAGTATGGTGCCGAACACCATTGGTATCTCTTAACATTATTCAACCAATAAACATGTCTATCATAGAATGCTTAAAGGCTTGCTCTTCTTAATAGAGTTTAAGAAAGACAACAATGAAAGATAATTTTATTTCAGAACTTTGCATAACAAGAAAAATGGTCTAATATTGCTTTGCTCTCAAGGAGTGTAAAAAAATCAACAAAAAAATGTATTCCCATTACAAGGAATTATGGAGTTTGGCCAGCTTTCATTTCTTATCTTGGTTATCCAGTTCTTTTGGCTTGCAATCCGTGCACGCCGTTGAGGATGGAGGAGGAAAGTAATCTGAGAGACTGATCCGAAACGTTCGATTCTTCTCATCGTTCCCAGGAACATGGAGGAGTGCGTCCATGATTATAATATCCCAGTCACGAGGCCGTAAAAAAGAAAACCATGTGTCCTCTGTGAAGTGATACAAGAAAAGATTAATAAGCTAGAGAAATTCTTGTAGTTCAAATGTAAGCCTAAACATTCCAAAATGGAAATGAATGATGTGCAATCTCTTATTTTCAACACAGAAACTTGGTTTTTCCCACCAAACTACCATGAAAAGATCTAGCATCTCAAGTCTCTGATATGCCATGCGTATATGTTATATTGTATATATCTTATCTTAGTGCATCTCAAGCCTGTGATATGTCATGTGTGAATGGATACATTGTAAAGCTGCAAATACCTCCATTGCGTACTGCCTTCAACTGCAAGACTCCTGTGCCTTGTGGACCAGAAACTGGGAATGTGCAAGAAACAGATTGCCTCTTATGAGCTACTGCAAGTGAGGCATTGTACCATGGACCTTTCACAATAGGCTCTCCTAAAGCATCTTTAATTTCCTGACTGTTACTCACTTTCTCTATAGCCTTGCTGTGAGATTTAAAATATAAACCAGAGCAAGAAAAGATAAATGACATGGTAATCAAAATAGAAGTTAAATTGTTATAAGTCCACTAGCTGAAAACATTTGTTCCAATAAAAACTATGAACTGCAAGATAAAGAACAAAACAAGTAACATTGCCTCTATTTCTGGACATATTTTATCAGTTTGAAGAATTTCAATTGTCTAAATAGTGGTGTAAACAAAAAATTTAGAATCTAACTCAGTGATCCATGTGCTTGTCCAATCAATCACTAACGAAATAAGAAATAAAAAAAGACAATAGACCCTTTTGCTATGGTGTCACATTATGCAGTTCTGACATTAGATAATCAGATATAAACCTTCTTGACATAAACTTGAAAAGCAACCTTTTCCTTTTTAAAAAGAATACCAATAGTAAGAAACTTCCAAGTAATTTCATTTTTATAGTTTATAAAGATAATAAAACTTTTCAGATTGATATTCAAATAGTAAATTTCAATCTTTAAGCTTATGTTGTTCATACCACCACCTTAGAAACTTCAAATTCTTCAATCACACCCTACTAAACTTCAATCAATATATAAATAAAATCTAAAGCAACCGAAGTAAAAATAGCTAACATTTCTAGAAACTTCATTGCATTACGAAACATAATGATAAAACCAACAACATAAGAAGCACAGATTACATTCCTCTTACTGACAAACCAATGAAATTTTCTGGGATTTTTACCTGCTACAACTACGATAAATAGTAAGGTCATCAAGAGCGCTCAAAGCAACGCCACCCGTAACGGTAATCAAAATGAAAGACACAGCTTTACGACCAATTGATTTGGTCTTCTCTTCATCCACAGGCTTTGCAGAACTGCACAACAGAAACGAATTATGCTTAAAAATCCCAGATTCGAGTCAAGAAGATGATTCGATAAAATATAACAAATGGGGTTCGGAGAAGAAGTAGTGCAGTACAGTACCTCGAGAGCTTTGGTTTTGTGGAATTCTTAAACAAGGAAATGAACCTTCTTCCTAGCATTTCTCCGAGATGGGTCTTTGAAAAATTTGATACCAACAATCAAGAAGAGAGAGAAAGCGATCGGCCAAGAGTGGATCTTCTGAGATATTTTCGAATTGGTGATGTGATCTCTCAACTTACTATTCTACCGTTCTCTTCGTGTTCGTGGGTATAAGAGAAGGGTTTTAGGGAAGAAGAGCTGAAGAAAAAAAATGGAACGAGTCGCTGAACGACGGTAACCATTAAACGACAAAGGACATCTGTCGTTTTGGCACTGGCAAATCATTAAACGACGTCAAATCATCTGTCGTTTCTTAAATTTTCTCTTCTCATACCTTCTAATTTTTTTTATATAAAATTACCTATTAGTTAATCATTTTCTTTTCATCTTTATAATTTTTTATTTAATAATATTAAAATATTTTTGGCACTCTATTATTAATTTAAAATTGAAAATTTTTATCTTATTAGAATCAAAATTATTAATATAATCAAAATATTCAATTTTCAGGCTGAAAATTTTTTAAGTACGTAACAAGTAATTTCTTAAAAATAATAAATCAATTAATATATATAAAGATATATTGTTTTAGAGTTGTGTTAATTTTTTTATTATTTCTTAATATTTAAGAACATTTATGTAATTTTGTTGCGAAATTGAAATGATTGGCACTAATTACATATTGCTATAAATTTTTAACTTTTCTTGTTCTTTCTAATTTGCTTTATAATAATTAATGGAGCATTTCTTATTATTGTTTCATAAAGTTGTTATTTTATTTTTTGTATTTAATTTAACTTAATTTAGATTTACAAATATATATTTGTTATACCCAGATTTCGAGCCGTAGAAAATATGACCTCGAAAGCTGAGTTCGCATTAAATAGTCTCGTGAGGGTTAAGGGTATGCTCTACGATTGTAAATCGGAGCCTGCAAAGTATGGTACAGATCTCGAATATGGTGACCTCGAAATGATCTCGATCTCGAAGGATAGCTCTGTGAGCCCCTCATCTTCAGAAGCAACTTCGGAGCAGGGATCTCGAGCTCGATATGCCATCTCGAAAGAAATGTAAGCTCGGGAAGTGTCAGCGGCTCGCACAATGACGTGAAGCCTTGGAGATACGCAATGACTACCTTGAATATCTACAAGTGTTGTAGATATGGGATATGATCCTCATTTATTAATGTAAATCCCCAAGAATCGTGGGATATTATTTGGTCAGTTATGCGTTTCCTGGTCTTCAGGGACGTTTCCTGTTATATCTGATTATAGGCATTTAAAGCCATTTATTTTATTCACAAAAGAGTAACTACCCAAAATATGTGGGATAGTATTCTGCATCCTTCTCTATAAATAGAGAAGGCATGCACCATTGTAGAGGATCGAATTTCTGATTCTTGAGAGAAAACTCTGGAGAATTCATGCTAAAGGATTGTTCAGAGATAATCTTGAGATTAATAACAGAGACTCGTGGACTAGGCAGATTTAACTGCTGAACCACGTAAAAACCGCGTGTCTGATTCGTTTGTTTGTTTTAGCCATTGTCTTTAATTGTTTGCGTGCTCTCTTCTTTTATCTGTTGACGAAAAGCGGCGTCAACAGTTTGGTGCTTTCATTGAGAGCCTCAAGCATCCATCCCTGAGAGATTCATGGCTACAAACAATCAGAACACTCCTGAAGAAAATTACCCAAGGCGTCCTGGAAAACAGCCAATGGAGAACCCGGACGCTGATGAAAGGAGTGGGTCCTCTGATTCCCGGGGACCACCTCCACAACCAAGGGATGAGGACATGTACTATAACCCTGAGCGTTATGTCCCTATTGTAGAATTGGAGAATCGGCAGCTGAAACAACTGCTGGCAGATGCCAACAAACGTAACGAGGAGTTGACTAGGATAGCCGCGGAGGCGCAGGTGGCTCAGCCCCCACCTCCGCGCGAAGACCGAGCCCCTCCTCCAAGGGACGTGCACGTTCCTCCCCGGAAGCCCCGTGGACGTCCACGAAAAAATGCTAACACAAGGAGGCCAGCTCAGCCTCCAGCACCAACAGAGCCATCTGCTCCTTCTAGGCCTCAGAGGAGTACCCGAGCTCGGGTCCCGCCTAATCCACCCGTGGAAGTGCTTACAGGAACTGAGAACAACCAAGCTCCTGTCGAGGCTCGGACTCAGGTTCCTGGTAGCGCACCAAACGCAACCGGCCCATCTCGGGCAAATTCTGGACCTTCCAGGCCGAGGCAAGGACGGCAACCACCGTCACCTATACGGTTTCCTCCGTCTCCCGTAAGATATCCTTCACCTCCCCGCAGGAACGCTCAACCTGGTCGAGATCAGGATCAAGGGCATACAGGGGAGAGACAAGGAAACGGGGAGACGTTCCAGGGGCGGAAAGGCGCGCCATCCGAGAGAAGTCAGACGTCCCGATCTCGTACTGCAGTGACGAGGCGACGTAGAAAGGATCCACCACGAAATGACCGATCGATGAGTTTCACTAGCGATGAGTCCGGAGAAACAAGGTCTGTCAGTAAACACGACCGGGGTCGTAAAAATACTGGGAATCACAAGAGCCATCCCGACCTGCGCAATCACCTGAATCAGAGCAGGGGAAAGGGAGATCAGACAAACCCGGATCTTAGGAATCATCTGAATGGGCGTAGAGATCCCTCACGGAGACGCGAGCCTGGGATCGCGATTAATGACTATCAATTCCAAACACCGCTTAAGGACCCAGTACAAGAAAGGATCGATCAGCTCGAAAAAGCCTTTAGGCTTTTGAAGAATGAGCGAGGAAACGGTCGATATGAGGACTCTGATGAGGAGCTCGAGCCGTTTGCTCCCAATATTTCTAGCACTCAGTTCCCCCAAGGGTTCCGGATTCCTCATGTCCCAGCGTTTGAGGGAAAAACCGACCCGTGCAGCCATCTGAGTACATTCAACACTATTATGAGAGCTAGTAACGTAGGCTACGAGCTCAGATGTATGTTGTTTCCAACATCATTGGCCGGGCCTGCCAAGAGTTGGTTCGAGAAGTACAAGAGACATTCTATAACTTCGTGGGATCAATTGTCTAGAGACTTCAAGAAGCAGTTCCGGGCTATGGTGGGAGTCAGACCCGAAGCATCCACTTTGACTAACGTCCGACAACAACCAGGCGAAACACTAAAGAGCTACCTGACAAGATTTAATCTAGAGGTCGCCCGAGCTCGTGACGTGGATGACAGCGGGCACTTGATGGCCATCCGAGCTGGTGTTTTACCCGGGAGTGCACTTTGGGATGACATACAAGGGAAACCGGTGAGGTCGATAACCGAGTTTAACAGACGGGCGCAGAAATTTGTTAATGTAGAGGAAGCGAGGTCAACACTCAAAGCGACCTCGCAGACCGAAACTACAACGATAAACATTAACTCCGCCTCAACCTCGGTTGACCCTCTAGTTACACAGCCTGCCTCGGAGAATCCTTCCAAGAGAAAAAAAGCGAGGGAAATAATCCCGAGGCTGATGGAGGAAAGAAGAAAAAAGGAGAAAGATATTTCTCCGTATATAAAGTGCATACCGAGCTCAACGAGTCCCGGGAAAACATATACCTGGCTAATGAAAACCAGGTCCCCTTCAAGCGACCAGATCCTATGAGGAATCAAAAGTCCAAGAGGGACTCCAGCAAGTATTGTCGATTTCATAGGGACACCGGCCACACAACTGATGAGTGCCGACAGCTGAAGGACGAGATCGAAGGATTGATCTCGAGAGGTTATTTCCGGCAGTATGTCAAAAACCATAATACTGGACAGACTACTACCAGCCAGAGAGTAGCCGCACTTCCGGCGACACAGAATAATAACTCCCGATCTCGGGATGAGGATAGGCCTCCATCGATAGATGGAGAGGACGTAATAACCATCTCGGGAGGTCCTCATCTCGCAGGAGGGGGCAGAAATGCTCAAAAACGATATGTGAATGAGCTGAAAACAGGGGACGGGTCTCCATATGAACCCGAACCAAGGGCACCAAAAAGCCAAAGGGTTGAGACTCAGCCTATAACCTTCACCGAGGAGGATGCCTCTCACGTCCAGTTCCCTCATCATGATCCACTCGTCATCACCCTACAGCTTGCCAACAAAAGAGTGCGCCGAGTTCTCATAGACAATGGGAGCTCAGTTAACATTCTTTATAAAGCAACCCTAGAGAAAATGGGGCTCTCCCTTCGCGACCTGAGGGCTTGTGCAACCACTTTGTATGGCTTTTCTGGAGAAGGAACCGCTTGTATGGGGTCCATTGAACTCCCTGTGACCTTGGGAGACTATCCAGTCTCGGTGACCAAGATGATGGAGTTCGTGGTAGTAGAGTTACCATCTGCCTACAATGTATAGCTCGGGAGACCCGCCCTGGTCGGGCTGGGGGCAGTTTCATCTGTAAGGCATCTAGCCCTTAAGTTCCCAACTCCAAGCGGGGTCGGAACATTGAAAGGAGATCAACTGGCAGGAAGGGAGTGCTACAGCATTTCCTTAAGGGGAAAGAAACAAACAAGCGCGCAAGCACTTGTTGTCATACAGTATAAAGACGGGACAGTTCTAAAAATTGACGAGGAGATCGATCCAAGGATTGAAGAGAAGATTGACCTCCAACCTTTGGAGGAGCTCGAAGAGGTTCAGCTCGATGAATCTAGTCCCTCGAAAAAGGTGAAGGTCGGGAAACACCTCCTAGACGAATCAAAATAGCAATTAATTTGCTTTCTGAAGAAAAACCAGGATGTCTTCGCGTGGTCCCACTCTGACATGGTGGGAATAAGCCCTAATATAGCGAGCCACGCATTGAATATAGACAAAAGCTTTCCTCCGAAGCAGCAAAAGCGAAGGCAGCTGGATGAAGACAGAAAGAAAGCACTAAAGGAGGAGGTGGACAGGCTGAAAGCAAATAATTTTATAAGGGACGCTTTTTACCCTGATTGGGTGGCCAATCCAGTGTTGGTCCCGAAACCCAATGGGACATGGAGGACGTGCATTGACTACTCAGACCTCAACAAGGCCTGCCCGAAAGACTGTTTTCCCCTACCGAGAATTGATCAGCTCGTGGATGCCACGGCGGGGCATGGTCTGATGTCATTCATGGATGCCTATTCTGGATATAACCAGATTCCCATGCATGCCCCCGACCAAGAGCATACAAGCTTCATTACGGATAAAGGGCTCTACTGCTACAATGTCATGCCATTCGGACTCAAGAATGCCGGAGCAACGTACCAGCGGCTCGTAAACATGATGTTCTCAGAGCAAATAGGGAACAACATGGAAGTTTATGTTGACGACATGCTCGTAAAGTCTCAACTTAACAAGAACCATGTTGATGACCTCGAAGAGTGCTTTGGCGTGCTCAGAAAGTACAACATGAAGTTGAATCCTCAGAAGTGCACTTTTGGGATGTCTTCAGGGAAATTTCTGGGTTTCATTGTCAACTCTCGTGGAATCGAGGCTAATCCCGATAAAATAAAGGCCCTGATTGATATGCCGTCACCTCGGAAGCATAAAGATGTTCAAAGCTTGACTGGCAGGATGGCAGCTCTGGGCAGGTTCATTTCGAAGTCAACGGACCGCGGTCTCCCGTTCTTCAACTTATTGAAAGGAAGTAAAAAGTTCGAATGGACAGACGAGTGCGAGCTAGCCTTTCAAGAGCTAAAAAGGCACTTAGCCGAACCACCTATCCTATCGAAACCTGAGACGGGAGAAGTACTGTTCTTATATCTCTCAACAACTGAACACGCGATAAGCGCGGTGCTCGTCCGAGAGGAAGAGAGAATACAGAAACCCGTCTACTACATCAGTAAAAGATTACTGGGGGCAGAGTCAAGGTATCCACTGATGGAGAAACTCGCCCTCAGTCTGATCCACTCATCTCGAAAGCTCCGCCCTTACTTTCAGGCACATCCTATCCATGTACTGACAGATCAACCATTAAGGCAAGTCTTGTCCAAACCAGAGGCATCTGGTCGACTCCTTAAGTGGGCTGTTGAGCTCGGACAATTCGAGATCACCTACCATCCGAGAACAACCATTAAGGCACAAGCGTTGGCAGATTTTATAGTAGAATGCACCGGTACAGCCGACGACGAAGTAACAACCACGGCCCACGAGCTATGGAAACTTTACGTCGACGGGTCGTCAAATGAAAATGGAGCGGGGGCAGGAGTTATTCTGATCACCCCTGCAGGGAGCAAATTTCACTATGCATTAAGATTCGGCTTTAAAGCATCTAATAATGAAGCTGAGTACGAGGCTTTACTGGCGGGACTACGAATAGCAAAGGAACTCAAGGCCAGAGCTATACATTGCTACAGCGACTCCCAGCTCGTAGTTAATCAAATCTTGGGAGAATATCAGGCTCGTGGCACAAAAATGGCAGCTTATCTGGAGAAGGCAAAGTACGCATTGGAGTTTTTTGAGTTTTATGCAATCGAACAAGTTCCCCGAGAACAAAACTCAAATGCAGATGCCTTAGCTCGGCTCGCCACTTCCACTGAAAATGAGGAGCTGAATGTTGTACCCATAGAACATCTGTCAGCACCCAGCATTACTGAGTCAGACAAGGAAGATGTGTGCATGATCGAGACAGAACCGACCTGGATGAGCCCGATCGTTGAATACTTCGAAAATGGAATTCTTCCCAAAGATCGAAGTCAGGCTCGGAAACTAATGTATCAACTTCCTCGTTACACCATCCTGGATGGAAGGCTATACAGAAGAGGGTATTCCATGCCATTGCTCAGATGCGTGACTCCCCCCGAGGCAAAGAAGATTATTAGAGAAGTTCATGAAGGGTTTTGCGGAGATCATACCGGGGGGCACAGCCTATCCAAGAAAATTATACGCCAAGGATATTTCTGGCCAACCATTAAGACGGATTCTTTCGAGTTCGTGAAAAAATGCGACAAGTGCCAGAGATTCGCCACGATACCCCGAGCTCCACCTTCCGAACTAACCATGTTGACGTCCCCATGGCCTTTTGCGGTATGGGGCATCGACCTCATAGGCTCACTCCCAACTGGCAAAGGAGGAGTAAAGTATGCTGTGGTCGCGGTTGATTACTTCACAAAATGGACGGAGGCTGAACCATTGGCGACCATAACTTCGAAGAAGATCCTGGATTTCGTGGTAAAGAACATCGTATGCCGATATGGAGTGCCAAGAAAGATTGTGTCTGACAACGGAACCCAGTTTGATTGCGACTTATTTTCCAACTTTTGTAACAAGAATGGTATAATAAAGAGCTTTTCGTCAGTGGCTCACCCTCAGGCGAACGGTCAGGTCGAAGCCGTTAATAAAACTCTCAAGAGTTCCTTGAAGAAAAAGTTGGAAGAAGCAAAGGGACGATGGCCTGAGGAATTACCCCAAGTCCTTTGGGGATATAGAACTACAGCTCGGACATCAACTGGGCATACCCCGTTTTCTCTAGCATACGGCTGTGAGGCAATGTTGCCCATTGAGGTCGAAATTCCGACAATTCAAACTCAGATTTACGACCAAAGTTCCAATCATACTCAGCTCGAAGAAACCCTAGACTTGATCGAAGAAAAAAGGGAGGAGGCTCAGCTGAGAAATGCTGCTTACCAGCAACGAACAACAAGATATTTCAATAAAAGGGTCCGAAGTCGAAAGTTCGGAGTAGGAGACCTGATTTTGAGACGAGTATTCTTAGCAACCCGAGATCCAGCAGCAGGAGTACTCGGGCCAAACTGGGAAGGACCATACCAGATAGAATCAGTCATCCGCCCTGGCGTATACAAACTTGCGAGATTAGATGGGAACCTCATACCACGAGCATGGAATGGCGAACACCTTAGACCATATTATCAATAGTGTAGGAAGTGTCGCCCGTAACCATGATTTTCTGTACTTAGTTTGTTTTTGAATTTCAAATAAAGGGTCTACTTTGTTTCACATGTAACTTATTTTTATTTTTGCAATCTCTCTTAATTTAATAACCTATGGTCACACTCATAGGATATTAAGGGGGCAACATTGGTATACATACCTCTAGCTTTAAAAAAAAAAAAAAAAAAAAAGTATTTGGATACAACCAAATACGCGAGCTAAGATAGTTCGGACTTAACCGAGTTATCAAAAACAAAAAAGTATTTGGATATAACCAAATACGCGAGTTTAGATAGTTCGGACTTAACCGAGCGAGCTTAGATAGTTCGGACTTAACCGAATTATAAAAAACATTAAGTATTTGGAAATAACCAAGTATGCGGGCTTAGATAGTTCGGACATTACCGAGCTACCAAAAACCAAAAACGTTTGGAATTAACCAGATGTGCAAGCATAACAGGTTTGGAACAAACCAGCCAAATTATCGATCAATGATGAATGGGAGCCTAAACCCGTCACAAAATATGTCGAGATCGAGGCTGGAACATCTTAAAATAGTTTCGAACTCATAACCTCGGAGCTAAGATACTAAGGATGAGGGAAAGTGACTAAAAAGATTAACCAAATCATTCATATTACATGCCATATAAGTACTTTTCAGTTCATGGTTACAGTAATGTCCGACCTTGATAAATAACGAGGTTGGAAACGGATAAATCGAATAAACTATGCATGAATGCATCGAATTTCGAGCCTAAATCCAAACTATGTTTGTATGCATAAATAAACATAACCGGTCCATCAATTATAAAAATATGCAAAATATTTCGAACCAAGAAATGTAAGTATATAAAAGAATAATAAAGGGAATTGAATCAGCCCCGTGGGCACAAGTTGAAATAATTACAGAAATAATGGGACGCAGCCCCGAAAACTGATCTCCCCGAGGTCAGATTCAAAGAAGAGGAGTCTCCTTGGCCTTCTCAGCATCAGTGGCACCGGACCCCTCAGGACGAATAGCATGACTATCCTCCTGAGCTCCCTCCGAAACAGTACTCGGAGTAGCTTTATCCTTCTCGAGCTGGTCAGCCTCTTCCTTCTCGAGCCGGGCATTCCATCGTTCGAGGAAGGACGCCTCGAGGGGACCCAAAAAACTGGTGTCCAGTTCTTCGTTATAGGCCCACATCCGGTACATGGCTGAATCGACCGCCGTTTCCTTCTTTTCTTTGAACTCAGCAGTAAGGCGGGTTTTGATATCCTCCATGAGGTCGAGGGTGACGGCCTTGTCTTCCTCGAGCTTCTTGTTGGTCTCCCGAAGCTGGATGTTGTCTTTCTTCTGCTCCTCGAGTTCGTTTTTCAGCTTTCCGAGCTCCTTGGCCATTTCCTCACGCTCCTTAACCACTGCCTCGAGCTTAGTAGTCACTGCCTTCAGGTCGTCATTCGCTTTAAGGTGGAGGTCCCTCTCCCCTTGGGCAAGGGTCCTGCTCGTATGGACCTCGTTGTTCAGCTCGTAATTAAGCTGGGCAATGAAAGCAAGAGCCTGAAAAAAAGAAGAAACCATCATTAGCCTCGAGACAGCATGAATGTAAGCAAAGGGAATATATAGGATACTTACCGCGGCAGTGTGCTCGATACTCTTCTCGTACAGGACAGTGCGGTCCCGAGTGCCAGTTAGACACTGCCACTGAGGAGCCTCAAAATTGCCGTAGCTCTGGCCAATCCGGGACATTACATCCGAGATCAGCGTAGACCCGTGAGGACCGGCAGCATTATCCACCACATACGAATCCATATGGGTGGAAATAGTTAGCTTCTGGGCTCGGGAAGCAGAAGGTCTTTTGACGAGCTGGGTAGAAGGCATTTGACCCGTCACAGGAGGTTGGGATTCAACCACGGCAGCGATATCAGTCTGCGAGGCCGGCGCCACCACAGGGACGACGGCCTGCGAGGGTGGTATCGTCATGGGGACGTTAGTTTGGCCAGTCGACGCAGCAGCAGAGCTCGAAGCCGGCGGGGGAGGAGGAGGCGTTTTCCTGGATCTCTTGGAGCTTTTCCCAGGCTGACTGGTTGTCAGTCCCCTTGCCCTGGGGCGCTTGCTCCTCTTGGCACCCGCATTGTCGATGAGGGAGTCGAGGTCGGAGTCCATGTTGCCTGCACAAGTCATCACAGTGAGTCAGTGAAAGAAATACAAGTTACTCCAACACTATATAGAGTGGTGAAAGAAAAAACCTAACTGGAACTTTCCCCCGAGATCGAGCTTGGGGACCATGAAATTCCCCCGTCTTCAGAAGAGGCGGGGGGAGGGCCTTCCCTATAAGTTGGTGATAACCTCGAAAAGTCCCTATAGTCATTGGTCCCATACTGCACAGCTATCCCATTCCACATCTCGTCTGTGGTATACATAGTGTCGTATTTCCCGAGCCCACTATCAAACCTATGGACACAGTCATCTACCCAACTCCATATATAGAAGTGATATCTATCCTGTGGGCACGAGACTAGTCTATTGGGCCTGTGTTTTAATAAAGTGGGAGACCACATTCGCGAAGTAGGAAGGGTTTTACCTCCATCGGAGTCCGAACCCGAGGCTTCATCATTTGCCTCGTTCCCTGACCGCGGACTTCTCGAGCGAATTGGGAGAGGTGCTTTCCTTTCCCTCCTCGGAGGAAGGATGCCTGTGGGCAGAGGCACTTCCTCCCAGCGTTCGTATTTTTTACTGGACCAGTCAGAGGTTGACTGGCCCTGTCCCAACAAGCCACAAGCTCGAAGCTTGTCCTCATGTAACAGAAATGAAAGAGACCTCCTGCCATAAGGGAGTCGGAGCAGGCTCCCTCTGTGCTCCTTCATTGTCTCATCGGGGGTGGGACGCTGAAAGTTAGCTGAAAGGCGAGATACACTTCAACTAAACATGGATACAAGGACTAAAGATTCGAGCTCAAAAATAGAAAGTAACGAGAATACTTACGAATTCGCCTAAACGAACGATGTCGAGACGGGAACAGACCGTCTGTCCAGAAAAAAGCCCTTTTGAAGTCAGGGGGATGGTTCGGAAGGTCTTCAAAGATTTTTGTCTCTTTGGGATAGCTCGAAAGGTAGTAAAAACCATCTCCTCCCCGAGCTCGGGAGGGATTACTCTTCAAACAAAAGAGGTATAAAATCTCTTGGGGTGACGGTCCTATCCACCCCAGCTCGTGGAATAAGGACCTCAGGGCAGACAACACCCTGTATGAGTTGGTGTTGAGTTGGAATGGAGCCAACCCAACGAAATCGGTGAAATCTCTGAAAAAGGACTTCAGGGGCAGCAAAGCTCCTGCCTTTAGGTGTTCCTGGCTCCAGGCCGCGTACTTCACACTGGAATCACGGCCCCCAGGAGCGAAGCAGCTCCGTTCATGTCTTGTCGGAGCTCGGCAGTTCAGTGTGTCCAATGAGCTAAGGCCATGAAGGGCCAGGATGTCAGTTATCTGGTCGGAGGTGGTAACCGAGCTCTGGTAGAACTCGGCTTCAAACATCTCCCTCCTAGGCTGCGAAGACGAAGGCTCCGCCATTAAGGAAAACTGAAGTTCCCCCGGATAGTATGCTACCGTGACTTTTAACGCGGGGTCAAGGGGAACTAGCCTAGGTCCGGGGTTCGGCTCCGGATAGATGGCTTCCCGAAGGACCCTTCTCTTCTTTTCGATGACCTCGTCAATCTGGCGGCGATAGTGGGCTCGAATGTCTTCTTGCTCGCGTGCGATCTCGTACTCTTTAATCCGACGCTGGTTCCGGACAAAGACCGATTCCGGGCTCGGAGATTTGGGCTCGTAAGGGATTGCTCGTAATGACCCCCACCGTCTTTCCAGATTCTGTGACATCTAACGAGAAAGAAAAAATGGTGAGGGCCATGCATGCAAGGATCACGAACTCGATAAGATAAGCTCGGATAACTAAGGGCAAGAAACTAAATATTAAGACCCGAGCGCGTGTTCCACAGGGAAGAAAAAGAACGTGGATGATTTTTTGAAAATCCCGAAGTTCAAGGGAAAGAAAGGTGGCGGTTAGCCAGGAAAGGGCTTTTTCGGGTTTCGTGTAATTGTCAAGAATAAGGGTTTTTACCCGAAAACTTGGTGTACAAGAATCATAGCCTAAAATCTTCAAAACCCAGAAAGTTGAAACCACATTCAAACGATTGAATCTGAATATAAACCAGAGACGAACTTCCAGAGTGAAAATCCAGAAAGCCTAAAAACCTATCGGTTCAAACCCTCCTATCGCATCATGCTAATAACGTAAACTAACATACACAGCCAGCACAATATAAAAGGAACAACAAAAATGGCGTACTTACACAGTAATGGGGAGTGCAGCGAAATCGTCGAGTGGAGAAGAGGTTGCAGGAAAGAACTCACTGAGTCGTACAAACCAGGATTCTTTTGTTTCTTCGGCCTGGAAAACATGCAATGAGCATGAACTGTGGTAAGAGGTTTAGGGAGTGTTTCTTTTTTCTGGTCTGTGATGAGAAAATGTGAAGAAGACGAAGAGGGAGTCTTGCATAAATAGGTGGGAAAACTGAATTAATCAGGAACGTTGATTGAAATCCTCATCAGATCGAATGGAGGGGAGTCGATGATGAGATAGCGCCGAAAAGCTGTCAGACGAACGATCGTGGGCATGTTCCCAAGGTACTCAAGTACCTAAAGTGAGCAATACCCATCTGGCACGTGTCCGTTTTTAAGAGAGTGACAGTATGGTTCCCGAAAAGAATAGTTCAAAAGTCTCCTTCTCTTAGGATTCGAACAAATACTTTTGAGGGGGCAAAATGTTATACCCAGATTTCGAGCCGTAGAAAATATGACCTCGAAAGCTGAGTTCGCATTAAATGGTCTCGTGAGGGTTAAGGGTATGCTCTACGATTGTAAATCGGAGCCTGCAAAGTATGGTACAGATCTCGAATATGGTGACCTCGAAATGATCTCGATCTCGAAGGATAGCTCTGTGAGCCCCTCATCTTCAGAAGCAACTTCGGAGCAGGGATCTCGAGCTCGATATGCCATCTCGAAAGAAATGTAAGCTCGGGAAGTGTCAGCGGCTCGCACAATGACGTGAAGCCTTGGAGATACGCAATGACTACCTTGAATATCTACAAGTGTTGTAGATATGGGATATGATCCTCATTTATTAATGTAAATCCCCAAGAATCGTGGGATATTATTTGGTCAGTTATGCGTTTCCTGGTCTTCAGGGACGTTTCCTGTTATATCTGATTATAGGCATTTAAAGCCATTTATTTTATTCACAAAAGAGTAACTACCCAAAATATGTGGGATAGTATTCTGCATCCTTCTCTATAAATAGAGAAGGCATGCACCATTGTAGAGGATCGAATTTCTGATTCTTGAGAGAAAACTCTGGAGAATTCATGCTAAAGGATTGTTCAGAGATAATCTTGAGATTAATAACAGAGACTCGTGGACTAGGCAGATTTAACTGCTGAACCACGTAAAAACCGCGTGTCTGATTCGTTTGTTTGTTTTAGCCATTGTCTTTAATTGTTTGCGTGCTCTCTTCTTTTATCTGTTGACGAAAAGCGGCGTCAACAATATTTCCTTTATTTGCAGTTTAAACAAGTAATAAAGGTTGTCTAGTTCTTCTTCAAATTTGTTGCCCTCTTATTAATAAAGTCTTTCGTTTTGATGGTGTGAAGTTGTAGAAGTCGGAGTTTTCTTTTTTGCATTTTACTCTTATTAATAAGGTCTTTCATTTTCATTTTCATTTTCATGGTGTGAAGTTGTAGAAGCCGGAACTTTTGTTTTGCATTTTAAATGATTTTCTTCTTTTAGTTTCACAGAGTTTGACATTAGTGGCTAACTCTATTATTAACTTTGGATGAAGTTGTATTATTAAGATCTTTAGATCATTGTTATCTGTCTTTCCGAATGTATATCTTTCATGTTACATATTCATTACAGATAAAATACGAGATTATTTCATCGGAAGAATATCTACTTTCGTATTATGATCAATGTACTTTATTATACCTATTATCAATGAGTATTTAGTCATTTGTAAAAAAAATATTTATGTTAAACTCACTAAAATTATATATTTAATAGTAAATAATTAACTAAAATGGGTGTTTAAAAAAAAAAGGAAGCCAATAGTGACACCCATCTCAATTTCAAACTTATTTTATTTTGATTTAAATATGACAACTTTTCAAAATGCTTTTTATTTATTGATGGGCATAAATATGTAAAAGAGCTCAGCTCTTTCTGGAAAAGTTGCTATCGTTAACTTCTTGGAAAATCACTTTTCTCCAAAGTCAAATCCTGAAGTAAAATCGTTGCCAACCAAAGCTTATATTTTATTTTTTCTAGAAATTTAAAATCAACCCTGTCTTTTAAAATAGCTAAAAAAATAATAATTGTTTTTCAGTAGAAACAATATATTAATAAAAAGATTTCTTAAGTTGTAATGTTTATCTCATATTTCTTATTTTATTAAATAAAGAGTAGGTAACTATTTGTTACCCCGTGTTTTTGCAAAGTATCATTTTGGTACTTCTGTTTTCAATAATGCTCATATGGTACTCTATATTTTAAAATCGTACATATTTAGTACAATAAACTCAAATTTAATTAATAAAATTTTACTAAGTTAATCAAACTGCTATCAATTATGTAAGTTCCAAATTTAAATTTAATTACTTAATTACATATAACTGATGACAATTTGATCATATTGACAAAATTTTATCTATCAAATATGAGTCTAGAGTATCAAATATGTATAATTTTAAAAAACAAAATACCATGCGAGCATTATTGAACCAAAATGATACTTTACAACATAGGGTACCAAATAAGTAAATTCCCTTAAATAAACGGCACAAAGCTTCTGGTATGAGTATAGCACAACTTCTAATCTGATTAACATCAAACAACCTGTTTCTTTTCACATATGCTAAAACCACAAGAAGCTTATAAGTTCAAACAACACTTAGCAACATAAGCGTGTACATGCTATGATTATATATACAATCCTCACTCAAATCAAACTCACTTGTACTTGGATAATAATCCAACAAAAATGCCCATTTAGTATTTCTATAAAAAGAATAATCAATATACATAAAACCTCACAAATAATACTGCTTTCAACAATCAATAATTTCCTAATTGTGTACTATGAACAAAACAATCACAAAGTCAAATATGGTAGTAGTAGTAGTAGTAGTAGTGGAAGTGGAAGGTTTGATAGGTTCTACCAAGCTTAGCCTCTTTCATCCCCAACCCAGTTGTTCTTCTCCTTAGGCCCAGTTGGACCTTCTTGCCCAGAAAGCTCAACTGGGAATTTAGCAAACAAGTTCCCCACTGAATAACGAACCATCAAAGGCAACTTATTAATAATCTTATCCAGCTCTGTTCTTGAGTCATAGACAATAGTTGGACCCCACTCTCTCATAAACTGCAACCAACCTGGCTCGGTCACAACCCCATCTCCCAGATATTCTGCTGCAACAACTTCATATTGTGTGCTTGAATCCACAAACAAGTTGCTTCGAGCAGCATCATTCCTTATTCCGATCCCGAGCTTTGAAGAGCCTTGAATGTAAGTTCCAGCATGAGGGTAGCTAGCGTGTCCGCTTTTTGATGAGTAAACAATGGCTTTATTCCCTTGTGTGTACTCCAAGTCATAGGCATCCACCCATTGCCCACCACTGTGTTGTGAGAAGTATATGCTCCAAAGCTCTCCAGTAAAGTTGCATATCCGAAGAGTGAAATGCTCCCAGTCGCCAACGTGTTCCCCAATCTTGCTGAGAGAAATATTCATGACTCCAATTCTGATAGTGCCTGGTCCATTAAAAGGACAAAATACCCACATTGCAATATCAGTGAATATTCCACCTAGTGCTGGCTTCACATGAGCATAAAGCTTTGCACTTTCCAAGTTTCCACGTTTCACAATCTCTCTTCGGTTATCACTGGGCAAGTCAATCCAAAAGCTCCCGTCATTTGTTTCCCCGCCAGGCAAATTCGAACCTTCAGAATCTATAGTTTCACCAGCAGTAGCACCAGCTCTGTACAGGAGAGCTCCGTTTTTGAAAAACCACGAAACAGAAGATGGTAAATAGACCTCGTCAGGATGGAAAAAAACAGTGGGGCCGTAGTGATTGATAAGAGCATGAATCTGATCGAGGTTTGGCATTGCAGGCAGGGTCGGATTTAGATTCTTCAAGCACCCAATACTTAAGTCCTCTCCAGAACTCCAGTCACTACAGCAGAAAAATGTCCCGACAGGGACTCCTTTCTCCATCATCCCTCTGTGATGTGGTCTCGTACTCCAAACTTGAACAGAACAATTCATGTATCCAGAACTAGAATTAAGCAATAGGCGATATGCATCGCATACATCTGTTAAATCAGCCCGAACACACCTGACTTCGTCCAAACTCGGCTTGCTTGGCTTGTTGGTAACCAAAAACCCAACTGGCATGTATCCTTCAGGTGCCTGAGGCAGCCAAAAATAGCCACATCCACCATATCTATCCTCAGTCCAGTCCTCAGGACTCCAAACTAAGATATAATCAAGTGGTTCACAAAGAGCTGGTAGCTTAACAGTACTTGCAGCATGAGCAATTTCTGGTGTGAAGGTATTTACTTCTCTTGCCACAAGAACATAACCTCGTAGAGGCTTGTTATTGGGTTGACAATAATGACCAAGAATATGGAATCCATCAGGTATTCCCACTGGTTTGTAAAAGGTAACACCTTTGTTCTTGTCCTGTGATGGGTTATGGCTCCAAATAAACTCAAATCTAGAGACTTTGAAAACCTCTAGTTCTCCTATATCGATTCTTCCAGAAGCAAAACCTTGACCTGAAAAAGGAGATATGGAATCAATTCTCTACCACCCCAGATTCCAACTTTAAAATAGAGCCTTCCTATTCTTGAAAGGGACACAGCCCACTAAGCTAAACAAAGTGGAAAGTAGCCATTAAAAAACACCTCATTCCAGTACAAAGGACATGAACAAGTTTCCACTCGATTCGAGTAAAAGTTATTCAAACCATCCACATGTCTATGCTAAGAACTGACTATACCAAGAGTTCTAGAATCATATTCTAAACAAGCCCACAGAGCACATAATATGGGAGGAAAGCAAAAGAAAATAAGATATTCAAACCAACCATTGAACCAAGCTGCTTAGAATCAAGGAAGGCCTTATTAACTGTATTTGTTACAACTCTCATATTAGCAGTCGAAGAGAAGTTTTCATAATGATTTTGAATAAAAGAAGACACTGATTTCTGACTATTCTAAACCCTTCTTGTACGGAAAAAATAAAAATGCAATAAACCCAATAAATTGTCAAAAGATACCCAGATGACCGTTGAAAAAAAAAGCTAAAGTGAAGACATAGTAAAAAGAAAAAATACCCACGATCATATATTTACAAGCAGCTCACTATTAACGAAACATATAAAAAAAACCAGAGATACCATAGCTCCCATTGAGCTAAATAGTGAAGAATCGAAAAACCCAATAATAACAATAGCAAAAAAATTAGAAAAACTCTCGAAAAGTTTAAATCTGGAAACGAAAATCCCATACCTTGAGGCCAGTTAGGCAAGGGCGCAGGCAGAGAGAAATATTCGAGCTGTGGTGGCGAGAAATCGGCGAGTCTGTTCCAATAGAGACAGTTGCAGCCGAACATGACGATAAGCCTCGAAACCTGGTTCTGCCCTCTTGACAAGCGAAGACCCTGATCTGAATTTTGGAGTTTTCTGAAAGAAAAGAAAGAAGTAATCTACGAGTTCGCAAATGGCTTCAAGCATATTCCAAGATTTTCTGACACCGAAAGCTCATTGTATATGTAATGGGGTCTGGTCTGGTCTCTAGTAGAGACTGTTTAAGAAGAAGAATACAGAGTTTTAATGGGTGTTTGATACCTACCTCTGGCTCGCTCGGTCGCTCTCCAAAGCTTCAAGTCTTCAACCCTTTTCCATTTGTGATGAGGAGAGAGTGAAAACAGAGAAGAGAGATCATGAGAGAAGAGAGATCAGGTGAGAGAGAGGAAGAAAGATCAAGAGAGAGGCCTCTCATTATTTGAGCAATGATTGCTTACATATTATTTTTAAAATTAATTAAGTATATTTAAACTTAAAATTAAGGGATATTTGTGTCATAAATAATAATGTTTCACACTTCTACACTTAAATATTTAGATGAACTTTGATTCCAAAACAAAAATGGAAAGAAATGGTACTTGAAATTGAATGAGAATAAGAATGAATTGAAATTTCGATTCTTTTGTTTGGTAAAAGATTATATAATATGGAATGGAATGAAATTTATATTGTTTTTACCAAATTACTATTATTTTTAATGTTAATTAATTTTTATTACATACAAAATTACATTTTTATTATAAAAAAAATCATAAAATCTAATTTTATATTATATTTTATTATTATAAAAATATACACTTCCTATATAATATTATAGTAAATATACTTTTTATAGTACACTTTTCTTATTAAGAAATTCATAAAATCTAATTTTATTATAAATATTAGTAAGTCATTTTTAGTGAGATATATGTATTTCAATTTTAGTAATTTGTAATTTATGTTACATTCTAAATAAATTAAAATTTAAAATTTAAAGTTTAATTTTATATTTTATATTTTATATTTTATATTTTAAAAAATATATATCATTCATTTTTATTATGTTAAAAACACTGGGTATGTACTAATACAAAAAATTTAATTTTTTTAACAAAGCTTTTCTACTTAGAAAGTATTTATATTTATGAAAAGGGGTAAATAAAGAATAATTTATATAGTGTTGGAAATAAATAATTATTCAATTCATTTGATTTTGGAAATACAATTTCCTTGTCGACATGACTTAGACTTACAATTTCTAAAGGAATAAGCTTTCCAATTATAAAAAACAAACCAACTAAGTGGATGGATCAACTTTAGGAAAAGTCATTCCATTTCTATACCAATTCCAATCAATTAAACACTACCTCAATTTTTTATTTTTTAGGGCAATACATGATATCAATGTTCAATATATTTAAAGATAAATATCTAAATTTTTTTCCTTGAAGAAAAAATATTCAAAATTGCTAACACATTGCTTTTGTCAGAACCTTCTATGTTGAATATTGACTCACTATATATGTATCATTATGTAGTTTGAATATTTTTATCTTCAAAATATGTATTTTTTTAAATTTGAATTAATTTAAAATCTATTTTTAATTTATTTTTTTATTTTTTATTTATAAAATAGACCGATTACAGAGTGACAGATGTCTATTTAGTCAACATGTTTATCATCTCTACTAAATGAATACTTAAGCAATATTTTATTTATTTAAAAAAAAACTTTAAAGTTAAGAATCTATATACAAAAAGTCGTTTAAGTTGGGAATTTGTCCAATTGAATAAGATAGAAAATATTTTGGAAAGAAAAAAAATAGATATTTTGTATAAGAGAAAAAAGAGTAGAACTGGAAGAAAAAAAAAAGTGAGTGGAAATAGTTGGGTGAGTTCCACCAAAATAATTTCTTCAAATTGGTAAGAAAAATGAGTGAAAAACTTTTTCAAACTAATGAAAATATTAAATTACTAACATATCTTTGTTTTGCTATTTAATTTTTAAATAAGTAATTATAAAATAACTTAATTCTTTATGTGAAAACAAATTTTCTTTTCTTTTTATTTTTTGATTTCATCCTAATTTCTTTACTCTCTACCAAACACACTCCAAAAATAATAATATTCCCAAAAAAAAAAAACAAATTAAAAGGGAGTTTCCCAGAACGACGTCGCACAGTGATCGGAACAGTGCTGACGCGGTAATCATTGGGGAAAGAATTAGAGGTACAAAAAGTGACAAGTGTCCAACAATAATTAAAAACACACCAAAAATAGTACAAACAAACAAACCACCTAAAGATTCTAGAACAAGTGTACGGCCAATAAGGCACAAAAAAAACCTGCAAATTTTGATTTGGGCAACTAATTCACAGATTTAAAACGTGGGTCGTTTTCTATTGCTTTGAATGAATATTTGGAACACAACTCACCCAGAAATGCATCAGACGGTTCATATTCGTTGATCATACAACGTGTGGTCCCTATTCATCTTCATCCATTATCGCTTGGGATAATAATAAAATAAAAAATTAAAATTAAAAAAGCTTGCTTTTCTGGGTCCAGCCAGGAAGAAAAGAACAAAAGGAGGGAGATATTTTGCTTCACACTTTCTATGAAGATATTTTTTTTCTTCCATTTATTATTGTTATAATATCTTAAGAGGGTTGGTTGGTTCTGTGGTGGCCATTCCATAACACTTTCTCTCTCTTTTTCTGGGGAGAATAAAGGGTTCTTCTTTGGTTTGGATAATCTTATTTGGTTGATTTGAGGGTCGGACTTTGAAGATTTTTGAGCCTTCTCAAAAGGGTATGTTTGTTTTTACCTTTAGAATGGACATTTATGATAATCTGGTTAAGTTTCATTGATTGATAATGGTTGACATTGTTTTCATATTTTTTTTTTTTAAATTTATAGAACATAATCGTTAAAGCAAAGATTCAACTATGCTGCTTAGGAGTTCTTCAACACCAGTTCTTGGATCCCTTCTCCCATCTTTTGCAGAAAGTCCAAACAATATTTATAATCACTATGAAACAAAGCCAGCCACCGTTCAAAACAGCCCCAACAAATTTGCTTTCCCTCAAAATGGGTATCTAAATCTCTGTTCAGTTTCTTCCAATTCCTCTCCTATCTCACCCCCCATTGATAGCAACCAGGTTAAGAAAAACTGCTTGGAAAGAACTCAGTCTGAAGGAAACTTGGAGGGACTAGCTTATGCTTCTTATGTCAACAGTGAAGATCATATCCGTGATTCACCAGTGACCAAAATGTTTCCAAGGAGGCCCAAGTGCTTGATGCTGCAAACTATACCCTCTTTTTCGTTTCGAAACTCGAGTGGTGAGCTCGAAGATGAAGAGGAAGATGAATACGAAGAAGAAGAGATTGACATTGAAGATGCTGAAGAAAGAGAAGAGTTAGAAGAAGAAGATGAAAGAGAGATGAGAGGTGGAGATGTTGTCATGGCTATGGCTATGCAAGGTAATGGTTTCGGTTTTGAGAATATGATGAAGAAGGAGATGAATTTCAACGAGGAGATGATAGCCATGGACAAGATTTGGAATTCTGGTCTTGAACAAGAAAATGAGGGGGTGACTCGTACAATGCAGCTTGCAAAAGTTGTCGAGGTTGGTGGCGGCGGTGGTGGCAATGGCCGTGGTGGCGGCAATGGTGACTTTAACCCTTATGGCTCAGGTGGGAATGAATGGGACAGACAAGGGTTTGAAGAGTATTACAAGAAACTGGTGGAGGAAAATCCTGGCAACCCTTTGTTCCTTAGAAACTATGCTCAATTTCTGTATGAGGTAAATTCATTCTTCTCTGCATACCATGTCTGTCAACATAACCATTCCCTTAAAATACTTGTAACAGAGTAGCTTTCTTTTACAGGCCAAGAGAGACCTCAAGGCAGCAGAAGAATATTACTCAAGGGCCATCCTAGCAGATCCCAAAGAAGGTGATATGTTGTCACAATATGCCAAGATAGTGTGGGAACTACACCATGACCAAGACAGAGCTGCAAGTTACTTTGAACGAGCTGTCCAAGTTTCTCCCAAAGACAGGTACGAGTGTGATTTTTTTTCAAGAGAAAGTTTAGGGTCTGATCGGTATGCTATTGGGAATTGGTAGTTTGTTTTTTAAAATCAAATTCAAATCTGTATCCAAAATTTGTTAAGGAAAATTGAAAACGAGAAAAACTCGTTTTCTCAGATTTTGATATTCAATTTCTGTTATATTTTCAAATTTAATACCTTTCAAAACTAAAAAATAGCTTGAACCAATCACATTTTCAGAAACATATTTTTAGTCCTTGATTTTCATTTCAAAATCTCACTTTTCAAAAATACAGAATTCTAATCGCGAACCAATCATGCCCTTAGATTCTTTTCTTTCTTGTGGTGTGTTCCTGTGGATTGACTTTTGGTACTTTTGTGTTTCTTTGAATCTCAGCCATGTTCAAGCTGCATATGCTAATTTCCTTTGGGAAACAGAGGATGGTGAAAATGAGGATGATATGGCAGAAGAGCTTCGTGCCATGACAGCTAATATTCGTGAAGGAACCATAGCTTCTGCTTAGGAAAAAGAATGGTTTCATACGAGTCCAAGTCTGAGGTGGTTTAAAGCTTCGAGGTTCAGGTTACAACATCAAAAAGTTCTGACACCAAATTGAAGACAAGACAAGGATTGGAAAAAGAAATGCATAGGTCATAGCAATTGGCAATACATATTCTTAAAAACCAGTACATATGACTGAGTGAAATAATAGATTTTGTATGATGTCATTGTACTAATTTGGAGCTTTGAGTTGGGTTTGGAGCTCGATTAATTTGTGTGACTGGAACATTCAGTAATTGCAGTCCCAGTAGTATAAGCTCTGTTCTGTACAAGTCAAGGTTTAGTTCAATATTGAAATTCAAATAAGATAACAGAGTTCCAAGTCGTATAATCTTGCCCAAATTAATGAACAGAGATCTGAGACATTAATGAAATATGCTAAATTCAGAGTAAACAAACCACAATGTGGAGCAAAATCATTAAATATTAGATATATTAAAACAGAACACAAGCCCCACCCATATTCCCTAAGAACATGGGGGTTTAAAGGCCACCCCTAGAATTGCATGATAAAAACCATTCAAGGGGAAAACAAACTGATACTCGCTAAAGAGTAAAATTAAACATTCCCAGTTCATGCAAAACACCACTCAACAAGTATTAATAAAAATTTTCCTAGAAACCGTCTGGAGGAAAATATTCCATCCGGAATCAGCTGCACCCTACAACACTTCATCAACCCCCACAAAGGATTTTGTTTATATATAGCTAGATCTGCCCCCCGTCTTTATGGTCATAAGGCTCTGATTTATCGAGAACCTCGCGAGTGGAAACCATTGCCTCTCGGTCTGCTGTAGTCGCTGTCTTGGTTTCCACCCCTGCCCAAACTTCGACCACCAAAACGCCCTCTAGTAGACTCTGGTTGGTAACCACCTCTGCCTCTTCCCCGTCCTGGTCAACCAAGGAAAAAGCAAAATTAATTCCTATAGCCATTGTTAAATGGAAAGGTTTGGCTCCCCCCCAAAACGCCAAATGAGGATACGAAATGCTGCTTTTGAAGAATGTTTAACACAATATTCTCATGACAAACATCTTAGATATGATACCGACAGAAGAGATTAATTTGATGGGTTTAATTTGTCTATACTGAGGACTAATGAATTGAATTTTTAAAGTAAGTTACTACATATTTCCTCTTTATCATCATTACCAAGAACATATGGGGTGACGTGATTAAAGATAATATAAATAGAACAATGATAGGTATTCTATCTAAAGAACATGAAGTTAAAAAAAAAAGAATTTCTGCCACATAAAACGAAATAATAATAAATTGAGAAACGTAAAACGAAATAATAATAATAAAATGAGAAGGAAAAAGTATAGCAACATACTTCCACCAACACCTCCGCCTCGGGAAATACCAGTGCTGTTAGGTCTACGCTCCTCGATATAAACTTGCCTTCCAGCTAATTGAATGGGGGATGCCTAAACAACACAAGATTTTAAATTGTGTAAAACATGTGATAATCTGCAAATTGGTAAATGACCACGCCACCATCTAAAAGAACAGGACAATCATAAAAATAATTGCCAGACGAAAAAACTAATAAGCATAGAAGACTATAAAAGTTAAAAAAACCTTGAGTGCATTGTGAACGCCAAGGATGTCTTCAAACTCAACGAAAGCATAGCAGACTCCGATATCCTGCACAAATCAATTCAATTTTAGTTTCTTCAAGGATATAAGGTAAAATGTCTGAAAAGTATAGAAAGAATTTAACCTTGCGGCTCCTGATGAACACCCCATCAGGCTTAATGCGGCCAAAATACTTGAATTCTTCCTCAATCTCTTCTTCAGTTACATTAGGAGACAAGTTTCTCACGTAGACAGATTTTGGTTCGCCTGGAAATTTTGATGAGTTCAAAGCACAGAACTTTAAAAACAAGCTAATTGCAGTTATAGCCTTCTCATATCAAATAGAAGAGATAAAGTTTCCAAAGCCTTTTGTTAGTCTTTATAAATCTTAATAGAATTTATACATATTTCTCATGCCAAAAATGTTTGTCATCACAACAATGTAAGACAAAGCTCAATTCTTTTCCATATGCTAAAATATCAGACTTGAAAAATCCCCAAGAAAAGCAACATGAATATGAAAAGAATGTGCCAACCATATCAGCCAGCAAAGTGATAATGACATATTTGACTATATACAGTAACAAGAAGGACAAAGAGAAGAATTTAACCTTCGTCATCATAGGCATAGCCTTCATCCGCTGCCTCTACTCCAGAATCAGGCACAACTGGTGATGGAGAGTATGACTGTTGTTCAACATACTGAGGTGAGTAGTTCCAATCTGAAGCTTGGGTGGCCGTAAAAGATGGTTGAGCTGCAACTGGAGGCACAACTGGAGGTGCATTTGAAGGTGCAGACAGCCCTTTGGCAACTCGCAACTACCAATTTGCAACCATTCATGATGAAACAATTAAATATAGTTATTGACAAAAATAAAATACTGATACTCAAGTGAATAGATGCTAAATAGATCGCAAGCAAGTGAAATTTAAACATTAAGATTTAGGCACATACAATAGAAGCATATGTTTTCTTAACAGATTCTCCCACAGGTTCCTCCACTGCCTCAGATGGGATTTCTTGAACAGCATTAGGCACATTTTCAAATGAAGCGGATGTTTCTTCTACCAGACTTTCTTCCACCACAACTTCTGTCTCCACATCCTGTTGTTGTTGTTGTTGTTGCTGTTGCTCTGGGACACTGTATATATCAACTGGATCATCTTCAATATGAACAGAATTGACATAATCCCTGGCCTCTTCCTCCAAATCATAGTCAGAAACTGCAAAACGCTCCAACTTAGACCCAAGAAAACTAGAACAGAAAACAAATATTTCTATCGAAACAAAATATCCGAGATTGACAAAATATTTTTGGTTTTGGATGTGCATAGAAATAATAAAACAGAAAGTAGCAGGGAATAAATACATATTGTCAACGAAAACCCTTTATTTATTTTTAACTGAACAGTTAACTGTTCAAATCACCTGGTGGTTCGGGATGAGGGCTAGGAATGTTCACTTGAGAATCAAATTTGCTTTCGGAAAGTTCGGGTGTTGGATGCTGGTAAATTACTTCGTCATTTATGTACTGAAAGACATCATTGAGAACAAAATAACCTTTCTCCTGAGGAGCCAAGAAAAAGGTTTGGATAAAATTTCTCCTGACAACATAGTCCTTTGCTTTAACAGACCCTGAAACCACCACCAGGATACCTCCATTCCATGACTCAAGAGAGTTGATTGTCTTAATCTCTATGGCAGTAAAATTCAGAGACATGATAATTGAATGAATTTGCTGCAAAGGAAAAAAAAAACCCAACAAACATATGAAAAGATAAATAAATCAAAACAATCAAATCTACAAACAATAAACGAAAGCTTATTACATCTATTTCAACTCAAAAAGATGAAGGCCACGAAACAAGACTGTACAATAATTTCATATTTTTTTCAACGATAAAAAAAATCGCAAAGAGTGTCCAAATAATATGAAAAGAAAATCTTACCAGCATTTCAGAAACGGATTCAGTAGAATCACCATCGATGCGAACCATTGAGCTTGTCTCAGAGTAGAACTGATAAACTAGATCGGGTTGCTGTTGAAGAACTTGGTAGTACTGTCCCACAAAGTAGGAGCCTACCTGCATAATCCAATCCAAACCATACACATATTTATATACACAAAAATATACATCCATTAACATACTCCAAATGTAAATACATACGTAAATATTGGATTTTTATTATTTTGGCATAAAAATCTAACCTGAACAGCACTAACAGGACCCGGATAAGCATTCGCCATCGCCGCCACCGCCTTCTTTCTAATCCAAACTCACTCAGTTGAAAAGCATGAACTGAAACAATCTCAGCAAATCCTCTAAAACCCTAAACCACACACAGATCCAAACACCTAAACCCAAGGGTTTTAGGGATATAATAGTATATCGTTAATCTTATCTTTCTCGCTTTTTCAAAAACCTGCTCTGAGAGAACTCACTAGATTTGCAGGAACGGCGAGAGCGCTGGGTTTCGGAGAGAGAGAGAGAGAATGTGGAAGATGAAAAATATCAAATAACCAAAAATAAAAAATATAAATTAAAAAAAAAAACTAAAGACTGAAGCTGATAGATCTAATAAGCTATCGCTCGACTGGGGATTACAACGAGGAATAATAGCCGTCGATAAGCTGGACCCTTCATCTACCAACTATTAATCTCCACCGTTGATTCGAATAAGTACGGACCTTAACATTCGGAGAGAAGATTCTCAAAACAATCGCAATTGGAGCAATCGACGGTTGGGATTTCGCCACTTATTTCGGGGTATAATTTTGGTAAGATGAGTACGCATGTAGAGTAAAATAACTCTCTTCTCTTTTACTGTAATGATCTTTCCTAGTCACTACCATATATGGGATAACTCAGAACAACTGAAATTTGATTTAGTACCATAAATGGTGTAAAAGAATCTCAGACTCTTCCCAACATTCCAGACATACTTTTTTTAATGTTTCATTTTTAGAAAAAAAAAAAATTCTATAAGACTAAATTTCATTGAATTAGTATCTGAATCTTAATTATGGAGTTAATGAGATCAATTCAGCTTTGCTATTTTTGTTAAGTTGAATTAAAACAAGATTATCATAAAGGTGTTTGATACTATGGATAGATAGTAAAAAGCTTAAATATAAATGAAATACACTGTCACCTAATGTGAAACACTAACTCATCTTTTTTTTTTTTAACTCTCTCCTAAGATCTGCATTTAGCTACATACCAATGTTTCAACCCAAAAAAAAATCCTAAAAAAAGACTTGGACCAAAAAGATGGCAAGAAAGGGAAGACAAAAACGAGATTACAAGTGGCAAAATATTGCCATAAACATTCTTATCATCTTAATAGTAACCGCTGTAATAGGCCGAGGCGGGTTGCTGTGCCGAAGCAACCGTTGCTGCTGCTGCTGTGGGCTGTGCATAGCCTTGTTGAGGGTAGGTCTGCTGAAAATGCAACAGAGTATTAGGCTTGAAAAGGAACTGTGAAAGAATTAGAATATCGAAGAACCGAAAATAAAAAATAAAAGCAAAAACCTGAGCAGGATATGTAGGAGGATAAGTGGCGTAAGCAGCAGCGGCAGCAGCACTCTGAGGCGCTGTTGCAGCAGCGGGTACTTGTGGAGTGGTGTAGCTGCTACCATAAGCACCATATGCACCGCCATATGCAGCCTATTACAGAGAGATTTAAACCATAAAACATCAAATGCCTCTTTTCGATTAAAAAACAGCTGTATTAGAATAAAATGACACTTTGATTATGGAGCTTGGAAATTGAGAGCCGGGGTTGTTGCGACATACCTGCTGGGTATAGCCAGGGGTCCACTGCTGTCCCTGAGCTTGTGTAGCTGGCGGCCAAGCTTGAGGCTGGCCACCATAACCAGCAGCCCACTGGTTCTGTGGACTCGGATATGCTCCCATCAAGGACTGACCAGGTGAAGGAACGCCAGAGTAGGATTTCGCTAATTTTGTTTTATCTGATGCTAGAAAATCCTCAGCGTGACGCTTTTTCAACTCTGTTGTGCTTCTATGAGGTAAGAAGAGCTTGGCATGATGATCCTCAGCCTTCTTGATTGACTGAGCATCTCCAAAAAGATTCAAAAACTGCAAAAAATCATTTCTGGATATATCAGACAGAATAAAATTATTTTTTAAGAGACTAAACTTCCATGACTATAGAGATAGAGGGAGAACTAAAATCCCCAATAACGATTGATGGAGCATCAGTGGTTCTATAAGAAAAAGCATGCAATGGTGTGTCCTATAACAGGTCAAGAATACAAAGCAAACGCCAGACTGAACCTGAAATTCTTTCCACATTTAAGGTAAGTCTAGTAACCCAAAATGAGAACTTCAGATTCCACAACCCAAGAGAAGAAGGGTTTACATAAGAAGATTGGAAAAAAAAAGAAACAAAGACAAAGATAATGATGATTTTAGTAAAAAAAATGACAGAGATGCAGTGACTACTTCTAATAGCATGGTAAATGCAAAAGGAACCGAGGCTGATGAAATTATCAAGTCAGATGAGCATAAATGTATTAACTATACATACATTCATCTTATAATGTTCTCTACTTTTCATTTATATATTCAACACATACCTCCAGAAAAATGCTAGATAGCTCTTCTCTTTCGGCAACACTTGCAACATTGAGGGTCTCAGAGTTAGGCTCTATGAACCTTAGAACCAATGATTCTAGGTAATCAATTTGCTTTGGTTGGGACTGTATCGACTCAAAATGTATTAGGGCCTGCACACCACGGAAGAAAAAACACATTATAACACTCCCAACTTCCAATTATTACTAAAACATAAGAAGAGAGGCAGAGAGAGCACCTCGAGAAGAGGTTTTGACAATTGGACATGCTCAAGTGCTTCAACAAGAATTTCCCTAGCTTTTACAGCATTCCCAGAAACCTAGAACAAAACCAAAAAAGAATTTCAATATCACCTTGTCCATAAACCTTCAAACTGGGGTTAAACTTACAAGGCATGCATGCAAAACAAGATAAGTACACAAACTGGTTCTTGGACTACTAAAACATCTGTCAAAAAAATCTAGTCTTCACAAATTTGCTAATATTAATATTTTGGCAGACCACTGAAGTGAGCTTAAACATATGCAAAACAAATTTCTTTTAGGAAAAAAAGAATATATAATAGGTATATCTATCCAACTGAAAAGCAAAACACTATTAATAGGTATTAACTAACTCCACAGAGACCCTCAAAGTATTAATCAAAATCAAACATGTGCAAATATTGTATACATCCCTATATAAAAGTATACATATTTTCATAGAGAGAGAAAAACTTAGGTATAAGAAAAGAAGACAAAAACAGATATTAAAGGCTAGCCAAGCATGCAGAAAGAGGAAAATGATATATATCAACCCATATTCTCCACCATACCAAGTATGCAAACCGTGAATATTGAGCAAATAACATAGGTAATGCCTGTGAATGTTCTTTTCCTTTTTCAATGGCAATAGCCTGTTCGTATAAAGAAAAAGCATCTTCCAAATTACCCTGAGATAAAAAAACAAACATGTCAAACATAAAGCATACATGGAGAAATTGCTAAAACATCAACCAACTGAATAAAACAAATTTACCAGCCGATGTTCCATGTTTGCATGCTTTATTATTGCTTCTAGAAGACCTGGTGAAATTTCAGAATGTACAAGCTGATAAGCAGCGCGAGCACCTACAATGTCCTCACTTTGTTCTTTGAACCTAGCAGCGAAAAGATGAATTTCTGGATGCCTCTGTAAATAATTTTTGCATAGAAAGTATGTATGGACATTAGTAAAAGTAAATTTACAAGAGAAGAAACAATAGAATCTCCAGTCCCTGATCTTGCGTTATACTCTCTTATCTATGCCAGGAGACATATAATCCCAAGAATAACCTGAGGATTATCTCAAGAACACTAAAACTGATAATTTGCAACCAATAAATTAGTCTTACAATTACTTGAGTTTTCATTTACTTTTCAAACCATGTAACATGGCATAAGATGACAAAAAAAAAATCTTCCAGTCGTCAGCCTAAATTTCAAATAAAGTTTTGTCCAATAGCTCAAAATCCCATAGCATTTTAACTAGATCAGCGTCAAATATAAAAATACAGAATCCTACCTTAACAAAAACTTGGGTCGCACGAACAAGTGCATTATTGGCATGATCCAAACTTTTACTGGCTTCCATGCACAAGACATATCGAATCCAGTACTCGGAGTAATTTGCACATGCAATTAGGCATCTTTCATACAGCTTGACAACCTGATTCAACAATAACAAAGATAAAAAATCGTTCTATTCACTCTTGCATTAACCAACAGACAATAAAATAAAAATTAATATTAAAAAGAAAACACAGGAGATATGCACAAGAAGTACTCCATTAGTGGAACAGAGAAGCCCCTCAAATATGAAAGAGGGACCCTCCTTGCCTGACAGATAGATTAGGAACATAAGATACCTGCATACATAACATTGGAACTTTAAAAGTAATAAATTACCATACAAACACATCATGAACCTAGAACGTCCACTGAGACAAATGAAGGTTTGAAATACTTAGCCTTAAAGAAATCTTATGGAAGGTCCATGCTTTAGTCTCAGTTCAATTTCCCGTTTAAAAAGGTTGCTTCGTCCAACGATTTAGCCAATAAAGCATATGAAGCAGCAATATTACTTAACTGTAAGTCAATACAATAACAGTACAACTACTAAAAACTACATAATATGGAGGTAATCAAGTATAAAGAATACACAACTCAAATACCTTGTTCAAATCTCCTTCTCTTTCTATAAAATCCAGGTAGTTGTGCCAATTTTCAAGTTCTGTGACATTAAGGGGACGCACATGAAAGTAGGGCCTCCTGATAGCTGTTTCAAAACCAATGATCTTTGAATCAAACTCTTTAGCTTTCTTATACATCTCTTCTCTAATAGTGATGTACTTCTCCAACTCTTCTGCATCTGTTGAGCCAGCACTAACAGCTTTAAAGGATGGATCTGCACCATCAGTGTGGACCTCTTCTCCATTTACTTGGTCAGCAGCAGTTTCCGAAGGCACATCTGCGGCAGCAGCAGCTTCTGAAGGTGCACCTGCTACAGCAGCAGCTTCTTCAGAAGTCCTCAGTTCTGACAGAGGCCGGTTTCCAGCTAATTCTTTAAAGCTGTCATCATTACCATTAGTTACAAAAAAATCATGAGTACTAATATTAAAAAGAAAAATGGCAAGATCTATGAAAACATAGGAAGTAAATGGAAACACAACACAACAGAGCAAGGTAAACAAATAAAGAGCTACCTGTTAAAATAGCGATCCAGTTGTTGATTTGGATTCTCCAAGATCCTAGTATAAATCATGGCAAGTCGACTCCAATCCTGCTGCATATATTCATACTCAATATACTTATCCCAGAGAGGGAAGGAAAGGTAATCTGTTCCAACATAAGCAAGTGCTCGCTCAAAAAACCTGAAAAGCCATATGAACATGAAGCACAATTATAAAAACAAATATCAATCAGTTCATACAAACACATCCATAAATGGGAGAGAGTGGCAGTAATGTTGAAGAAGGAACAATTCACTCTTAACAGCACACGACACTTCCAAATGCTGCATTACCTTCCTGAAAAAAAACCATACTATGTCCGAGAAATGGAGCAGTGATAGAGGCCATCTTAGCCCTTAACTGGACGAGATCTTCTCAGCAGCAATTTGCATTAAGATGCACCTCGGAGTCAATGTTAAAAACAGCCATAATGCATTGATGACTAATTACTAATGACTCAAGCAACCAAAGGGAAGGGGAGACAAAAGAGGCAAATTAGGGCCTAAAAAATTAATATAAAAACAAAAGTCTTAATCCTAAAAAACTGATGACTACACATAGATAGGGGTTGCATATTAGAAGAAAAATAATTCTAAAAGTGCATTCCCATGAAATCTTTTCGCCTTATAAGTGAGGAACCACTGTTGCAGGGGTACCCAAATGTTAGAAAGGTAGCACAAGTTGTGTTAAAGAGAGGAAGTAATAACAATAACAACAAAAAAAGAAACCAGTCTCTTGCAACTGAAAACATCATGTGATCATGAATTCCCAATGCAAGACCAGCACTAATGATGAGTAAATAGACTTCTATTACCTTCTAACAGTTTCTGGGTCTCCATATGTGCTTATTGCAAATATGCAGTAATGCAGCCAGATGTCGACTGAATAGGTAACTCCCTGAACTGCTCGCTCATAAACCTCAACAACTTTATCAATAGAACCCAAGTGAGCCTCATGATCAGCATACTTCTTCCAATACCCATAACACAATGGAAACTCTGCTAAAAATGCATCATAAACTTTTCTGATTTTCAATATGTTGTTCTGCACAAGAGATATGAGTGAATAAGTCAGCTTCAAACCAAATAATTAAGCATATAAGATACATAATAGCAGAAACTGTAACATAAGAGAAAGGATTAAAGCTGTATCAAATACACAGCTCTTCGATAAAAAGTACACAAGGTCGATGATTTTGTCATATTTTTTTATGAATACATTGATGAATATGATGTGTAAAAATTTATAGGTCAATAACGAATTTGTGTGTAAGAATGATACAAACACTAAACTGGATCATCCAATTGTTATAGGAGAGTATTGATCCATTTAAAGGGTTTAAGTGAAGAGATTGAACTGCACTAGTATTTCTGGCTAAAAGGAGAGTCTTGAAGAAAAAAAAAAAAAAAATGGTCATGATTCAACCCTAAAGTTCCAAGACTAGAAAGATTTGATACTTAGAAAATTCTAGCATAGTTGTATATTGAGATAATGAAGAAAAATTGTGTTATCAAGAATTATGTAAGTTAAAGTACATTAAAGTTGTATACATATATAAAAAAAATAACAACAATTAAAAAAAGGAGAGAGAAAGAGAGACAAGTAGCCAACAAAAGAGTGATTGAAACAAAGAAATTTGGAGGACGAAATTTTAATAAGGTGGAAGAAATTCAGCATTCTCAAAAATATTTTAAGACAATGTGTGCTTGATTGTATAACAATTTATACTCAAAAGTGAAAAACTATGGGAATTTTTATTAATTAAAGTAAGTTGCTGCCACAAATCTCTGGTCCACTACGTAATTTTTTAAGTGAAATGCTTGAGACTTGCACATTTGTACAATATCACGTGTATGAAGTTGATTAAAGCTACCATGCGTATCTACACTTAATTTAAAAATCATGATACAAGTGGCTGGTTTAAATGAAGATTTAATTCTAAAATGTTAATTTATTTTGTTTCAGTTAAATCACTGTAACAAGAAGGAACAGACTTGGTACCTCAGTAACTTTCTCTGTCTCTTCAATCAAAGCAGTCCAGGCATTAAAATCTAAAGAATTTGCCTTCACGATGTTCCACAACCTCTCTTCTTCAGTAGACATAGCTGAAATTGAAAATACATAAAATTATTGAAGATAAACTTGAGAACTAATATCTAGTTTTCCCACTTAAAAAGGGTCACAAACATACAAAAAACAAAACAAGGAAACTGAAAACAAACAGACAGAGATAGTGAGAGACCTTAAAAGGAACAAAAAATCCTTCGTGACAAATTGTCACATATCAGTACTACGTGCTCAAGAGCAAACTTGCTCATAGATGTCAAATGGCTGGAAAAAATAAATAAATAAAAAAACCACAGCAATCCCACGTATGAAGCAAAATTATAATGTAACACGCCCGAGAAGACATACCAGTACCGTCCACATACTGTTGAGCATCCATAGCTCCACCCACGTTATCTGAGGCATTTCCATTTTCAACAGACCCTAGAACAGCAGTTCCATTGACAGAAGTATCATACCCAGTAGCTTGGGAAGAATCCATGGCTTCAATTCCTGTACTGGCTTCAGATGCTTGCATTAGAGAATTATAGTCATTCTTCTCACTTGCATTAGAACCATCATCAGCGGCAAAGGCTGCAGCTGTAGAGGCTGCAGAAGTAGAAATTTCACCGGCAGACGCAGAAGGCAATCCACCAGCATCCGAAGCAACATTTGAGCTCTCATCAGCATAGCCAGTGGAACTATAGCCTGCTGATGCATATCCTGACACGGAAGATGTATGAGCAACAACTGTTTCACTGTCACCCATGCTTCACGTATAAATTTTTTATTCTTGATAGTGCACAAACTGCAAGAACACAAAAGATAACCACCAAAGAACAACAAAAAGTTAAAAAAATTCACATATAATGAGAAGCCCAATATTCACAAATAGCAGCAATGGACATTTAGTCATAGCCGTTGAGTAAAATCATAATGTCGTAAATTAAATCAAAGATATCATATTCGAATTACAAACCAAGTACACTAATCCCTAACTAATTCAAAAAAGGGATAATTTTTTTATAGAAACAGCGACCGAAACATACTAACATGCCATTGTAGATACTGATAGAAGTCCTGTACGCATATCATATATGTGTGTGTATCAATTCCAAACCATCGCTTACCAAAGTTGGCAACTACGGCAGAGAACGATTACCAGTTGCATACCAAAGCATTCAGATCCAAACAAAAAGACTAAAATATTCATACCTTAAGCGGAAACACAGAAAACAATCCACCAAAACCCTAGGAAAGGGTTAAACCTAGGAGTTGGAAGAATAAACCCTAGAAGAAAAAACTTAGAGAAATAGAGACGAAAACGAAGGCAACGAAAATGTGATAAAGAGAAGGACGCACCAGAGTTGAGAATCGAAAACGGCGTCGTTGAGAGAGTTCTGGAACCGAACCGTACAATGCGTCGCCGCGTACAGGGATAACGAGGAGAGAGAGAGAGTAATTTATGCTACAATTTTGGTGGTAAAATGAAACGCACGAAAGAGTTGATAGTGTGGAGAGTCGTATACTTGTAGCATTTGGCATAAGGGCATTTTGAGATTTTTTTTTTTTTTTCACTTGCCCTCATTATTACTTATTTATTTTTTTAAATAATTACATTATGAAAAAAAAAAAAAAAATTTGAAAGGTTTATGTTTTTTTTTGGACCATCTGTTTTGACTCATTAATTATTTGGACTCTGTATTTTAAAAAATTATTTTTTGAACCATGTATTTTTTAAAATAATTCAAATAGACCCCTAAACTCAATTTTGATCAAAGTTTTTTGAACTAAAATCACAATTAATTCATCAAACTAACAACTCAGAACAAAAATACAGTTATTCTGCCTAAGAACTATGTTGTTATATTCAATTTTTTGTTTATCAAAATCAGGTTTAGGGGTCTATTTGAATAATTTTACAAAACACAGGGTTCAAACAAGTAATGAGACAAAATACAGAGTCTAAAAAGATATAAACTTTATTTATAACAAATCATTTAACTTACAAATGGAAAGACTACTAGATTTGGAATAATTATTTCATTATGTAGTCGTGGACTAATTATGTTGGTGAATTATATTTACTTCTCGAAAATATATATAGACATGAAATTAATTAAAAATATATATAATTTTTAACATTTTTTCTAAATATTTTTTTGATATTTTAAAATATTTATTTTTATTAATTTTAATAATTTTATTTTATCTTATTTTCATAATTTTTTTTAAATAATGTATAATTTTGAGAAAAAACTCTTACTTTAACAGGATTTTATAATTTTTTTTGTTTTAGTTTTTTATTTAAATATACTATTTATATGTATTTTTTAGAATATGACAAATAAAAAAATTAGAAAAATGTGAGCATAAGTTGAAAAAATATATATGTATTAAACAATGACTTTTAATATAAATGGGTGCCTTAATCATATTTTGGGGTGCAAATATAATTATAGGTAATTGAACACTTTCTAATTCCCATGTTACTTTGTAATTACTAAATACTATCAGTTTTAAATGATAATGTAAGCTATTTGTAGCCAAAATTTCAAATATTTCGTAATAGTTGCATTTAAGAACTAAGTCAATTTTTTTTACGGGAATAATATTAAATCTTTATTAATAATTTTTTTACAACAATAATACTAAATTTTTACAAACACTTGCACATAAATATCAATTTAATTTTTTTATAGTAATAATACTTTAAATAAGTGTAATATTCACAAATATTTGATATTATTACTATATTAAACAAAATAATTTGGTATTTAAGTGAAACTATTAACAAAAATTTCGTATTCATATTATCAAAAAAATTGATTTGGTACTTATATGCAACTATTTGTAAATATTTAGTATTATTATCGTCAAAAAAAAAATTTGGTACTGCATTGAAATTATTATAAAATATTTGATATTTTTACTACAAATATTCTTAATAATTATTTCATAATATTATAATTTACTGTGTATTAACTGTTTTCTAAAAAATGATATTAAGAATTCATATATAATTACCATTTTATACCCAAACATACATTATATTTTAAAATATAAGTGATGTATTGGGATGGAATGAAAATGAATCGATTTGCATAATATTATTTTATTTGGTTGCATTTTAGAGTATTTGAGTGTCATTCCAATAGAATTGTTTTTCCACCATTTTTGTGGAATGATTATTCCATTTGAAAATGGGAGAAAATATCATTTCAATGCAAGATTGAAAAGAAAAAAAATATGTAATATTCCTATTCATTTTCTCATTCCCTTCTAATTCCTCAATTTCCTCAAACTAAACATCACCTTAGGGTGTGTTTGGAAAGTCACCGTGGAATTTAAATTGGGTGTAATTTTGAGTAATTACTCAATTTGGCGTATTTGTGTGACCATATAATTTGAGGTAATTGAGGGGTCCAAAGTACACTATCCAATTCTCATAGCACCCACGAGAATTGGGTGTAATTACACTTAGTAATTACTAAATACTATAAATTTTAAATAGTATTTATTACATTTTTTTTAATTAGTAATTGTTTTGCCAAACATGACAATAGAATTCCATAAGTAATTACTATGATATGTAATTATTAGGGTGTAATTTATGGTATTAAAATATCAAAATACACATCAAAATGTGTAGGAAAAAGATTTTCAAGAAAACATTAGATATATTAAATAACACATACAATGAATAGAGATTATCTCTCGTAGTCTATCAAGGGTCATTGAGTCTTTTAGTAAAATTAACGATCTTCCTATCCGTATGAAAGCTCACACACAAGGACGTGTGTGGGCTCATTCACTTGGTACTTTGTCTAATTATTGAGCCAAACCCAATAACTTGAACTCACTCAAATGTAACCCTAATCTGAGGAGTAGGGACCAAAGGAGAGAGGGGCAAAAAGGGTGGCAACTTTTCATAGAGAGAATGACAATGACTTAGTAGATGTATGCTATCTTTTTGGCACTAAAACATTATAAAGTTATCTCTCTATATCCATTATTTATAGGCACTAGAAACGTCTCATATACTTTATTTAGCTCTCACAAATATTCTCAATATTATTTTTTGGGAGTTAGACGAGTTGACGAAAAAACGAGTCAAGAACCATTTATCATTGAATTTCATTCATGCCGGATAAATCAAATAGTGATATTGTACCAATAAAAAAAATTAAAAAGTAGAAGAACCAATAAAAGGCTTAAGTCGATCCCATGATTTCAAATATTTCCACATCAAAAACACCATACATAAAAAGAGCACAAAAACTAGATTTCTCACCCATCCCACATGGGCTACAAAAATAGGGTACACATTCAGATGTCAAGATATAATAATTAAATATTGTTGAGGTTTCTCAACACCAACTTTTCTACAATCATCACACACAAAGCACAATGAAAAAAAAAAAAACAAATAATAGAAAATAAAATGCACAAGTTTTACTATCAAACACCTTGAAAGTCAACCACATCTCATATATCTAGAATCTCCACAATTATTTCTAAAGATTTCTATTTAATTATTTGTGATTGTTTTATTAGAATAGTAATAAAACAGTGACTTAATAGTTATTGTGATTTGTTAGAGTATGCCAATTTAAAGATGTAAATTCATATTCAATTAACAAAATACATCATACAATATTGTAAACTTTTTTTGTAAAAAAATTTAATCATAACAAATTGTATGTAGTGTCACTCATTAATTTAATTTAAACATGCACCAAAATCTTTTTAGTAACTTTCAATCATTTTAGTAACTTTCAAGCCATACAATCAGTGATACAAACAACAAGTAGTAATTACTTTTTGACAGTGAAAAGAACATAAAATAAAATCAAACTAAACTTTATTTTCCTTTGCCAACTCTCAAAATCCTTTTCTTCTGGCTTGTTCTCACCACATGTTCTTCTTCTTCTTGTTCTTGTTGAAGCTTTCCTTGCTTTTTCATCTTCTTCTGCTTTTGGTCAGTACAAGTCTTGCTTTTAAGTCCCTCATCAGAACAAGTCTTGCTTTTAAGTCCCTCCTCAATTGGGATTGTCTTAATCCGACCAACTCCACCACCCACTTTCTCTTCTCCTTTGCTATGCATTTTCATTTTCAGAGCTGAACTTCTTTCCTTCAATAACTTGTTTCTACTTCCAATCAACCCATCATTATCTAAAATAATTAACACCAAAAGTAAGAAAGAAAGAAAAAAAAAAACCAATTTTAAACTATAAATAAATCATATCTTAGAGCAGTCTAAGGTTTTTTTTTTCTTCAAAATAATTAAATCCAAATTCAATTACTCTTTGTTATCACCCATCAATTTAGAGTACCAAAATGACAAGCCAAATACAAAAGTTCTCTATTTTTTTTATCAAATTTGTCTTTTTTTTTGTATAAATTATTTAATAATAAGTAGAAATTCAAATTTATAAAACACTATTCAAATAATCAATTTAAGCTTAACATAAATATTAGAGAAATGTTAAAGGACACTATCATGAAAGTAACATACTGTTATTGGTGTAATCAATATCGAGACCCACGCACTTGAATCCAATAACTAATAAAGAGTATCACAAATCAACAATAAAGAGTGAATTTATGTTGTGAATTTAAAATAATAATAATTTTTTTTTATCAAATTTGTCTTTATTTTTTGTATAAATTATTTAATAATAAGTAGCAATTCAAATTTGTAAAAGACTATTCAAATAATCAATTTAAGCTCAACATAAATATTAGAGAAATGTTAAGGTGCACCATAACGAAAGCGACATATTGTTTTTGGTGTATAATCAATATTGAGACCCACGAAATTGAATCCAATAACTAATAAAGAGTACCACCAATCAATAACAAGGAGTAGATTTCTGTAGTATTAGATAACTTAAGACGTCAAATAACAACATTTTAAGACTTTGTTTGGACCTTAGATTTTAATTTTAAAAAAATTTATAAGGGAAAATAAAGGAAAATATTTTCCACAAAATTTTATAAAAGATTTTTTTTAATATTTTCTTTTTTTTTGTACATATTTACAATTGTTGTAAACTCTTAAAGTTTTAATTTTTCTAGAAAAATAACTCTTAATTTATTGATTCCACACACATGAAAATAGAATCATTTGAATTTCTTTTTATTCTCTTAAAATCCAAGTAAACTAATCTTTCAAGTTATTCTAGTTAATATTTAACTAAAAAGAAGAGTTGCTCTTACCAGGGCTAGATAACACGGCACGAGGCCTCGGAACAGAGCTAGCTCCGAGATTTGGCTTAGAATCCTTCACAACAGGTCTCTTTTTCTCAACTGTTTTATAAAAAAAAAGCTTAATATATAGTTAGATTTAGTGCTATATTATAAAAGCTAAAAGATTTGCATGAATTTTGAATAATTTTTTTTAAACCTTTGGAAGCAGAATTCAATTCCATCGTCGAGTTTAGCACATAAGCTTTCAAAATCCTGGCGATTGGTAGCAATGGCGAATCACTGTTCTGATTCTCTTTTTCTGCAAATAATAAAATTTTTCAGAGTGATATTTCTCCATGAAACAAAAAACTCATAGTAAATAATATTCACCTTGTTGAGCAGTGGTGGTTGGTTTACTATCAATCTGTGGAGAAAAGCAATCTTCTTGTGCTCTCACCTTCACTCTGGGATACACTTCAACAAATAACAATCAAACAAGGTCAGAATTTGAAGAAGAAGAAGAAGAAGAATAGAAGTTACATAAGATCTAAAAAGCTCACTTTTTTTTTTCTTTTTTTTCCAACTTCAAAATCCAAAACTAAGAAAACCCAGATAGGGAAATAAAAGTTTAGAGCTGGAGAGATCTTATAAAGGGTATATAAAGGTTTTTGTTGTCTTTCTTTTTGGCAAAACCAAAGAGAAAGTTAAAGTAAGCTTTTTTTTTGTGTTTTTTGTTTTCAAATTCAAATGGGAATTGGTTCTTCTTGTTGTTGGAGAAGAAAGAATAAAGGTAAATTGTTGGATTGAGTCTGACAGAAGTAACGGTCAACTGATTAACTGAAAACTCACAAAATGGTTTTGAATACAGAAATGGGTATACATTTCTTGACTTGAAAACCAAGATGAATGAAACCATTTCAAAGCATATGGCGCCTTACAATGAATGCCCCACGAGACATCACGTGACCTACCATTCAATTATTACCAACACATAGTTTGGGCAGTACATAACAATGATGATAAGTAAGGGCTTCATTGGCCAATTGTTAAAAAGCAATGTATTTGGATAGTTAAATTATTTGAAAATACTCATTTTGAAAATAATATTTTCACTTTTCAAATTTTTGATTGGTTAGTCATTTTGTATTTAAAATAATGTGGGCCCTTCTGAAATGTAAGAAAATTATAAGAAATGATAAAATATCGTTTTCAATTTTTATGTGTAAAAACATACTCATTTTTCAAAACTTGTTTTGGATTTGTTTTTTAAAATAACCTACCAATCAAAGATTATGTGAGATTTTTATATTTTAAGGATTCAAAAACATAAAATTGTATTTGAATGACAAACCAATCAGTCCCTAAACATCTCTAAGAAATGAAATCATAGTTTTCTTTCGATTGTTGCTAGTTGGCACCGGGCCCGCCCACGAGCATTCGGGGCTCGAGCAAAATTTGGTATTTTTACAATATTTATATATAAAATTGTATTTTTTAAAATTATGGGGTCTAACTCTATGTATAGAAAAAAAAATAACATTTTTTAAAAATTGAGCATTTTTATTTGGGAGCCCTAGGAACAAGCCTAACTTGACTATTCCTAGGGTCGGTCATGTTTGACACTTTAAGGTGTTCAATACTACATGAGGTGATACATTATAGTTGGTTGGTAATACTTCATAATAATTATTAAATTCAAATATTTGAGACCAGATATTGGATTGCATTCCATTAATAGCGGTATGCACTAGTGGTGCTCCTTAACAATTTTATCTTTTTTTTTCTCATCACATGATAAGACTTTAATACATTTTTTTAAAATTGCAATATAATCATTAATTATTTTTTTTAATAAAAAATATTTAATTTATTAAAAATTATCTATGATAGTAAATTTTTTGGATTTTTTGTGGTAAAAATACTCAAATCTTTTTAATTGTTACACTTTAATACTCATATTTTTTTTTTCTGGTAATGATATATACAAATCCCATATTTTGGTGCAATGTTAGTACTCATTAATAATTATTCATAAAGTATCGACGTAACACCTTAATTAGACCAATAAAAAGGTGTAGGTGACACATGACACCTTAACCATACTTATATAATGGTGATACGTGGACATTTAAGGTTGAGTACTAATATTTGCACCAAAAATTTAATTTAGATATTATTACTGTAAAAAACAATTAGTATTAAAATGTAACCATTGAAAAAATTTAGGGTTTGATTGGTATTTTGGAAAATAATTTATTTTGGAAAAGTATAGTTAAAAACAATATTTGAAAAAAAAGATATTATATGTTGTCAAAAACTTGATTGGTATAAGCTAAAAAATAAATTAGATACACAAAAAAACAATATATTTGCCTTTTCATTTTGTAAGGCTAATTGATGAGTAGATTTGGATTGAATTCCAAATGAATTTTTAAAAATAGTGAACGAATCAAGTATTTTGATGGGTCCCATCACTTTATTATTTTTAAAATAATAAAAATAACTATATATAATGTTATTTTAAAATTGAAATCAAAATTAAAGTGGCATACAACTATATGAACAAACTAATAAGCTACTTTTAAACAACATGCACACTCCAACAACTAACAATATTTTGATGGCATGGAAGCATTAATTATTGGTGATCTTATAATTTGATGCTTGATTGCTTGAATCTTGACTGATTTTATCTTTTGCTAATATTCCTAAACCACTATAAAGAGATTTGGAGACTAGAGTGGCAAAATATTTTAAATACTTAAAAACTTAAAATGTTATATTTTGGTTGCAACTATATAGAAAATATTATACTATTGTAACAAATACTCATAAAATTATTTTGTAACAAATACTCATAAAATGATATATACATATAGGAAACGACTATAATACATTCATTTTTTTTGTAACACTGGTATATTATTTTTCTATTTCGGCGCTTGGATAGATATAATCCAAAAAAAATTTATATGACGGTGTACATTGTAGGTATTTAGAATATCCTGCAAATTTTCAAGAAATTCTGAATAATTTACGAAGCCGAAAACAGAGTTCAAGCTGTTAAATTTTACACGCGTGCAACAGACAGTTTAGATCCTGTTTCGGTACCATAATTTATTCATAATTTCTTGAAAATTTGTAGGATGTTCTAGATAGTTATAATGTACATCATCATATAAAAAAATTGAGATTATAACTATTCAGGTGCCGAAATAGAAAAATGATGCACTGGTGTTGCAAAAAAATGAATGCATTATAGTCGCTCCCTATATATATATATATATTGAGAATTTATTTTATAAATTTTGATTGCATTTCCTCATAAAATTCTCATAAATAAATGTGATAACAATTAAGAGCTACAAAATACATAGAATTTCTAAAAAATAATTTTTATTTTTATTTGAAGTGAGTAATTATATATTGTATATTTATTATTGTCAGTTAATACATATAATTTTTATTTTAAACGCCAGTTGAATAAAATTTTTGGGTCTATATATGTTAACATTATTTATAAATTAGTATATGTTCTTCTAAATTTTATATGTTGGTATATGTTTCAGAAACTTTAGTTGCATTTTATATACATTTGTCACATGTGGCATTGACGTATTTTAAAAACAATATATATTTTTTAAAGGGAATAATATCATTTGGTGTTTAATCGGAATAATATAGAATAACAAACATCATGTATTTCAATAAAAACATAAGTTACCTTACGAGTGTTTACCATTTTTTAAAAGAAAACAAAAATTCTTGTAATTTTCAAAGTTTTTAAAGGGCCTGTGTATACGGGCTTAATATAGAGAGCCCATGTCTAAAAATGGGCCAAAAGTTTCAATGTTGACCTCAGCTTTACTAGAAAAAGAAGTTGACATAAATAAGAGAAAATATAGGTTAGTTTTATATTTATGGATAAAAAAATGCCATTAAATATGGTGATTTTTGAAAAAAAAAATTAAAATATGAGAATTCTATAAAATATAAAAAAATTGATTAACATATTTTTACTCAAAACTCTCTCACACTCTCTCATCTTCCTCACGAGATCTCTTCTTGTTTTCTCCTTTCACCCTCTCTCCTCTCCCACTTGATTCATTATTCTTAGCCCTCCACTGGTGACACCATCTTCGCCCTCCGCCGGCGACGTAATCCCCCACCCCCGCGATGATGATGCAGCTCCACCCCCTTTTGGTTCTTCTTCTGGTTTTAATGTTTTTTTTGTTATTCTTATTATTTTTCACATATAATTTTGCGTTTTAAATCTGATTTTGAATTTTGGATTTGATTTTTTTAAATTGTAACCAATTACCGTCACAATTTGTTTAGGTTTTATAGTTCAAATAATTTTTTTTTTCTCAAGACCTGTTTAAAAAAACCAGGTACCGTTACGAATGATTCTTTTCATTCATATTTTATTTTTTTAGACTTAGTTGTAACCAGTTGCAATAACGATTAATTTAGATTTTTTTTTAGATCTGATTTTCTTTTCACACGTAACTAAGTAACCATGTACCATGGCGACTGTTTTTTTTTCAGATCTGATTTTTTATTTCAAACATGTTGATACCAGTTACGATTATGATTAGTTTATATATATATATATTTTGTTAGGATTTGATTTTTTTCCAAGTTTGGATAAGTAACCAGTTACCATCGTAACTGCTTCATTTTTTTTAGATTTTTTTCTTCAAACCTAGCTGTAATTAGTTACTATCACGATCAATTTAATTTATTTTTTTCATATAAGTTTTTTTCTAGATCTGACAAGTAATCAATTACAATTTAGTTGGTATTTTGATATTGGTACATTACTAAAATAATCAAAATTATTTTTATACTTGTAACTAGTTGCAAAATTATTATTTTTTGCATATATATTTTTTCAAACCTAATTGTAACTAGCTACCTTCATGATCAATTCAATTTAGTTTTATGACATCAGTTTTTTTCTCCAAATCTCACTAAGTAACCTGTTACAATTCAGGTATTTTGATAATAGTACATTACTAAAAAATCAAAATTATTTTTATAGTTGTAGCTAGTTACTACAACATCACTTAAAAAATAAAATTTATTTTTATAGATATAACTAGTTACCATACATCACTAAAAAAACTGACTGTGACAAATGATCACTACCGCAAAAAAAAAATCAAAATAATTTTGATAGTGGTAACCAATTAGAGCAGAGAAAATATTGATTGAAGAAGATAAAAAATAGAAGATAATAAGAAAACAAAACTTTTATCAATGTCTGAACAAAAAAATAAATTAAAAATAATACATACAATTATTGAAATACTCTCACAAAAATTCAAAATTAGCCAAAATAATTTTATATAATTAAATATAGTAAAATTAATAAATTATTACACAAATATAAAAAAACAAATACTATAAAAGAGCGTCACCAAAATAATCTTATATACTTAAATATAGTAAAACTAATAAATTATTACACAATCCCTAAAAAAAATATCATATTTATGAAAATTTGTAAAATTTTCCCAATATTTGTTGTAAATTCATTTTCTCGAAAAGCTAAAGCTCAAACTAAAACCCTCGTGTGACGGAGCTAACATAGTCGGTGCCAAGTTCTTCTGTTTTCCAATCCATGGCGTCCCGAAAAGGTGGAGTTTCGCTCCCGGAGAGACGAAACCCGAAGAAAGACGAGAGCAACAGCATAATCTTGAGAATCTCTCAGTCAGAAATCGTGGCCCGGGGAAAGCAGGCGGCGACGGACGCGGCATTCGTGACGAAGAAGCTCCTGAAGAGCACCAGCAAGGCGGCCTGGATCGCCGGCACCACCTTCCTCATTCTGGTCGTCCCCTTGATCATTGAGATGGACCGTGACCAGCAGATGAGCGACCTCGAGCTTCAGGCCAGCCTCCTCGGCACACCCTCCTCTCAAAAGTGATCTCGTAAATTCAATACTCTCTACTCCTAGGGTTTTTTATTTTTTTGAAATTTGGAGTTTCACGCCATGGCTCTATTCAATTTCAATTTACTTGAAATTGTTACGTGAATTTGAGTTTACAATAATATTCATTGTTTTTTTTATACCAGTTATGTGTTTTTCTGAGCTATATGTTTTAGTTGATACTTTTTCCAGATTTAAAGATCAAATGAGTGTAGTTTTTTGCAGTGTTGATTGATTTAGGGCTTAGATTAGTTACAATAACAGTGCTGGTTCTGATTGTACTATTATTATTATCTGTTTTGTTTAATTAATGGTTAATTCTTAATATCTTTGAATGAGCGTTTCTGAACTGAACCATGATATTTATGTTTGGTTATATCTGTAATGGAAGTTCAGTAATTAGAGATAGTTTAATGAAAGTCTAGGCTTTTATATGGATTAAGTAAATCTTGAGCTTTTTCAAGAATTTATCTTCATACTCACATGAATGAGAGTAAGAGTGCGCCCCATGATGCCTGGCTACAATTTTTCACACCTCGCAATATGTTAGAGTTAAGTTTCTTGATTTTGGTTTGGTAGAAATGAGAATGTCAAATGGCTTGGGGGTGTGTGTTTTTAAGTTAGTTTCATTTTTTAGCTTGATTTGAGTGTAATCTTAATCCCTTTAAACACTTGACTTTCATATTTTTTTAATCTAAAACCCTCTAACTCTATTCACACAAACCTAAACCTCATACCAAACACCCCATAGGTTTTGGGTTTAAACAGGAATATAGACTCAAATTATTTTATGCATTGGACTTAGTATGTTGTTGAGAAGAAGTTTTAAACTTTTTAAAATTTTATTGTGGTAGTAGTGTTCCTTTCCTTGGGGAAAAAAGAGTTTGTATACTATCATTTGGTAATTAAAACTGGTATAGGGACTTGTTTATTCTGATTCTTATTGTATGTTGAGACTTGTTTGTTCTAGTTAAGCAAGTAATTTCAGGATAGAGCATTTGTGTCTCTTTGTCAAGATGGAATCTTTACATTTTCTTGTAACCGGTACCTAATAAAGTAATAGGTGTGTTTCTGAGGACTCTGTGTGGTCTTGTCTTGTGTTTGAGCCTGCTGCATTTGCGTATATGTCTCTTTTTGTAGGCTACTAAGATTTATGGGTTTGGATATTGGATGGCTGAAGTGTTTTTGCTTTTGGCAATGTATACCTTAATACTCTAATGAATGTTTTACCTTAGATGATGTGAATGCTTCAAGAGTTAAGTTTAGGAATGAATACCTTGACTTATGGATGAGTGAGGGTTTGAAATTGAAACTTGTCTTTGTTTTTTTCTTTTTAACAGTAGTGTCATTTTTATTGGGATATTGAGCTAAATGCCGTTTTGCGAGGTCTTTGGCAAAATACCCAATAGGAAATTTCTATTATACCACTTTTCTCTTAGTACTTGTTCACTCCATCAAATCACCAATTCCCTCTGAAAATCCATATCTGAATCCAATATGGACCCTTTCATGCACAAGACTCACTCTCCCTTTACCTTCTTTGGTTTGTTCTTCTCTTTCCCTCCCCCTCTTTTTCCTTTTTCATTTTCTTTCCTCCTTTGGCTTTCTTTTACCATTCTCATTGCTTTTATTCTTTTATTTCTCACATATATCTATTCGTTCGATTACTTCTCTGACCACCTATGCACCCTGACTTTCTTGATAATGTCTCGACCACTTGTCTTAGTCTTTCCCTCGCGCAAGCACTCACCCCTGCCTACGCTTATGTGAGCCACTATCCACATGTATGGTTCGTTAGCAGCAACATTATTGCACTCTACTTAGCCCACATTTCACAATTTGCCTACAAATGTTCTTGGGCCATTAACCATGTGTTGAGCCCTGCTTATATGCATGTTAGGTGTCTCGGGTCGGCTATTTGACTCTCTAAGTAGACGGAACGTGCGACACTTGTTGGCATTCCAAGCTAACAAGTCAGTCTAAAACTCATGCTTGCGGGCAAACAAACTCATTGGTTAACAACGAACACATCTCGTACATGCGTTGGGCAACAACGAAGTATGAGCAAGCACAAAACAAGTTATTCCATAGATACGTCCGCACAACACGTATGCATACAACAAATGTAAGTGGCAAGCGATGACCCAACGAAGTCAACAAACAAACAACACATAGACGGAAGCATGCTGTGCAAGTATGGATACACATAGTTTTTTTAATTTAAGGCATTGATAAGGCAAGGGAGTACACAACTTGAACCCTTATCAGCCGGTAGCCATGGTGCTTTACTAAGTCACTGGGTCACCTGTAACGTCTCTAAAGTAGGGTACGTTCGCCACATACTCGTAATTCTAGAGTTTACGAGTATGTTAGGCACTTGACCAAAAGAATTAAATAAAATGATACGAAGAAATACAGAAAAATTTAAAACTTTTATATAAACTTATTAGTAAAAATTATTACACGTATGAATACTTTAAATTTAAGGCAGCCATATGAAAACTCTAAACCACTATTGCATTGCTACTGAGTCCGTGCTCCACAAGTTGCTCAACAGCTAAAGCCACACCTGGAAAAATGTTGGAAAATAACATAATGAACTAACGCTCAGTAAGCAAATCTCATGCATACACATGAATGTCGTGAGTTTGTAGTGCACACATACTAATATGCTGACTTATATACTTATGCATTTCATTTATTGCTCATGCACTTTCAAACTTTACTTTTATGCTATTTCTTTTAGTTTCACATTTTTATGGGCCCAATATCACTTGTGCACACTGTTTGATTCGGCCAATGCCTGCAGGACTTGTTACACATATCATATAGAATCCCATGGGTTTTCCTCCGGCTAGCCATCATCACAGCTAGGCTTATCATAACACTCATTTCATCGTTGCCATAGCTGCCATACTTATTACACATATGGAGGAGAAAGACGGAAACATGGCAAACATATCTGAATGGTCAACTCTGACCTAGCCCACACTAGTGGGCAGCCAATATAAGTCTTATAGACTTCCGTCTTCTTTACTGAACTTACTTGATTGTTTCATCAAAACAGTGGCACCCTTTTTAAACATCTTATTATCACTTTGCTTAAGCCTTGTGTCATTAAAATGTTCACTTCACATAAGACATTTCAAGGCATTTCACAATTTTCCTCATTTATATGCATGGTCTTATATCACATAATAATGTATCACATAACTGTACATGCCATGCATACATGCTGATGCTGAAATGCCAATGTTCATGTTCATGATTCATGTTTGATGGTATTCAATCAAGGCATTGTATCACATCTCATATAACTCAAAACATCTTTAGTCATAATACATGAAGCTTTGGGTTGGTGGCGTTGTTATACCTTAACGTAGAGCTATGGCTCAGGTCTAAGGTTTCCAGTCTAAAAACTTAAACGCTTCATATATCATAACATCTAACAAATCATGAACATAAAGTAATCCACATATCCATCAACATAAGAACACATACTTGCACATAATTCATATCATTCTTAACCAAGTAAGACATCTTTCACATATCACGGAATTCATCAATTACATATCACACAACACCCTTATGGTGTTCATATAACCATTCTTCACATACTTATCATATGCATCATCATCATACCATACTTAACTTATCAGATGTACACATTCAATGTAGTCATGCATCTTACACTTAAGCACAAAATGTGAGATCTACTTACCTTAGGTGCTTAGCTTATTTTAAAATTCCTCACCAAGAGTCAATCAATCAAATCCATACAAATCCTATTCAAGGTACATCATTTATTAAATTCTATCAAAATCGTAAATATACACTATTGATAGTGTATATTAACAATACCAGAAACGATATAAATGATAATAATAATTATTATCAACGTAATGCAAATAACTCTTCATATAAAACCATGCTTTAAACATTGCTCATAAGATAATGTACTCTTATGATAATAATAATAATAATCCCAACAACCATAATAATTATCGTCTATAAATAAACTTATTTCAATAATAATAACAAAATACATCAATAACAATACATATATGAATGTATATATATTCAAATAGTCATTTTATAAAAGAAATCATATTTTTAACATAAAATTGTAATAATCAATATAATGATAATAATATAAATATAAATATTTATATTATTATTAATTAGTCATAATATCAATTCTAGTGATATAATAAATATACTTTCTCCAAAATTCACTGGTCTTACAAATATCAATAACTGTAAGAAACTAATATTTGATATTATTTTAATATTCAAATATTAATAAAAATATTAATATACAATAATAATGGTTAAATAATAGGTTTATTATAAATCACACTTTTCATATATATATATATGAATCTGTATTCTTGATTTACTTAACAAAACAATAACAATAATAATTAAAATTAATTAATCATAATAATTTCTATATTAATGGAAAATCAATTAAATATGTATTTTTATAATTTATTTAATATTTAATATTTTCTAGAAAATTGGACAGCACAACAGCTATAAAGTGGACAATTCCAAAATCAAAACCTGTATAAAAAATACATATAATCCCAGACAGCCAGTATAATTACAGAAAAATATTCCATATATCAAGAATATATAATTATATACTATAAATACACATAATAACAATTATTATAATCAATCACAATTAAATCACAATATATATGTCAAAAAAATTATACCAAAGTGATCGGGTTCCACAACAAGTCAAACGATGATTTTCTAAGACTCAAAACGTACTTCAAAACCTCGAACACTAAGTTTCGACCATCGGTCTACGGTGGATCGCGGTGGCTCGTGGTGGGCCTACCACCCAACTATGGTAGATGTAGGAACAAGTTATTGGGTTTTGAAGCCCACAACACGAGGAGCACGATGGTGGTGACGGATCGGCAAACGGATGCCCGAGGTGGCCGAATCGCAACTTTGAAGTCGCGGGGTGGCCGAACTTAAATCGACCAGTTGAGGTGTTTAATCGGCGAGTGAGCTCTAGATTCCCGCGTTGGTCGATAGTTCGGGGGCCTCTGAATCCAACGGTCCGGCGCGTGGCTATAAACGGTGACCGTCGGTGGATGTTCGGTGGTCGGGCAGACGCACGCACGCGAGAGAGAGAGAGAGTTTTTCTGAGGAGAGAGAGAGAGAGGCTCGGGTAAAAAGAAAGGCTGAAGCCTTTTCTTTTCTTTTCTTTTCTTTTTTTAAATTTATTTTTAAAATTACACTTGGATCCAAAATACTAAAATTCTTTTCAAATAAGCATTTTAGCAAAACTTTCTTAATTTTATAAAAATCCTCAATTAAAATTATATGACATTTTGGTCCAATACTTGACTACTCAAGTTTCTCTCTCTTTAATCTCATTAAAAACATAAAATCATATTTTAAATACTATTTTTCCATTACTATTTCTTAAATTTGTAAACTTGTACACTTTATGTATTAAAACTCTGATTTATAATAAATAAATGTATTATGAAAATGTTGGATATTACATCACCTCTCTCCTAAGGATCATTCTTAGATATAAAGGGAAATGACAAGCGTCTGCTTCTCAACCAAGAGATGATAACGCGGAGCAAGAGTATGATGAAACTAGGTTTATTAATTTTCAGGCTTAAGAGCGTTATGAGAAATTTATTAGAAAGCCCTTGATTCCTGAGCATGAGGTGGACTATCAGTCTGACCATTTTAATCATCAAGACTTTTGAGTTAGTTAGAGCAAATCTTCTGGCTAGGAAGTGGGAAGATTTTGTGACAAAATTGGCACAGGCAAACGTATCATTGGTGTATGAGTTTTACGTCAATTTAAGAAATAAACACAATGATACAGTTTTTGTTCGAGGTAAGCGAGTGCCTTTTACTGCAGAGGCCATTAATAAGGTGTTTAAGGTCCCACACATAAAACAGGAGGAGGAGGAATACACTAAATTTTTGAAAGGATAAATTTTTTAAAGGTGTTTAGTGTATTCCTCCTCCTCCTGTTTTATGTGTGGGACCTTAAACACCTTATTAATGGCCTCTGCAGTAAAAGGCACTCGCTTACCTCGAACAAAAACTGTATCATTGTGTTTATTTCTTAAATTGGCGTTAAACTCATACACCAATGATACGTTTGCCTGTGCCAATTTTGTCACAAAATCTTCCCACTTCCTAGCCAGAAGATTTGCTCTAACTAACTCAAAAGTCTAATGATTAAAATGGTTAGACTGATAGTCCACCTCACCTTAGTTTTCAAGGGCTTTCTAACAAATTTCTAATAACGCTCTTGAGCCTGAAAATTAATAAACCTAGTTTCATCATACTCTTGCTCTGCATTATCATCTCTTGGTTGAGAAGCAGACGTTTGTCCTTTCCCTTTATCTTTATTCCTACCCGCTCTACTCTGGTAAGTCACTTAAGTTCTGAGAAAGATCCTTCAGAACCCTCCACCTCAAGAGCAAGATTGATTGTGGTTGATAACACCCTTGCAGTCCAAATGGATGTTGAACCACCACAGCCAATTGTTGAAGATCCACAAGTCAATGTTGAAGTTCAAATGGATCAAGGTATTCAGGAGTTGCCTATAATTGTTGAATAACAAGCTGAACCACCCGCTCCTCAAGAGTCTGCTGGTGTAGCCTTAAGAAGATCCACTAGGACAACAAAATCGGCAATACCTAGTGACTACATTGTGTATTTGCAAGAATCTGACTACAATATTAGAGCCGAAAATGATCCAGAAACGTTTTCATAAGCTATGAATAGCAAAGAATCGAAACTGTGGTACAATGCCATGAATGAATAAATGAATTCTATGAAGAGCAACGGAGTCTGGGATCTTGTTGAGTTGCCTAATGGGGCGAGGGCTATTGGGTGTAAATGGGTCTTCAAAACAAAGAAAGACTCATTAGGCAACATTGAGAGACACAAAGCGAGACTCGTTGCTAAGGGATTCACTCAAAAAGAAGGAATTGACTACATGGAGACCTTTTCTCCAGTATCTAAGAAAGATTCCCTTAGAGTTATCCTGACATTAGTTGCTCATTTCGATTTAGAGCTACAACAGATGGATGTGAAAACTGCTTTCCTAAATGGTGACCTAGAGGATGAGGTATACATGAAACAACCAGAAGGATTCTCCTCTAATGATGGTGAGCATTTGGTGTGCAAGCTTAAGAAGTCCATCTATGGTTTAAAACAAGCGTCCCGCCAATGGTATTTAAAATTCCATGATGTCATCTTTTCTTTTGGATTCGAAGAGAATGTCATGAATCAATGTATATACCAGAAGGTCGGTGGGAGTAAGATTTGTTTTCTTGTTTTATATGTGGACGATATTCTTCTTGTAACCAATGATAAGGACATACTACATGAGGTGAAGCAATTTCTCTCAAAGAACTTTGAGATGAAGGATATGGGTGATGCGTCTTATGTCATTGGCATTAAGATCCATCGAGATAGATTCAAATGTATCTTAGGTCTATCTCAAGAAACCTACATTAACAATGTTTTAGAGAGATTTCGGATGAAAGATTGTTCACTAAGTGTTGCTCCTATCGTTAATGGTGATAAATTAAATTTTAGCCAGTGTCCAAAGAATGATTTTTAAAAGGAAGAAATGAAGAACATCACATATGCTTCTGCTGTTGGAAGCTTGATGTATGCTCAGGTGTGCACAAGACCCGACATTGCTTTTGCTATCAGAATGCTAGGAAGATTTCAGAGTAACCTGGGATTAGACCACTGGAAAGCTGAAAAGAAAGTTATGAGGTATCTTCAAGGTAATAAGGATTACAAACTCATGTTCAGACGAACCGACAACCTAGAAGTAGTTGGCTACTCAGATTCAGACTTTGCTGGTTGTACTGATTCACGTAAATCAACCTCTGGTTACGTGTTTATGTTTGCCGGTGGAGTTATATTATGGAGGAGTAACAAACAGACCTTGACTGCTACTTCTACTATGGAAGCCGAGTTCGTTTCGTGTTTTGAGGCTACATCGCATGGTGTATGGCTAAAGAGTTTCATTTCAGGCCTTAGAGTTGTAGATTCTATATCTAGGCCATTGAGAATATTCTGCAACAATTCAGCTGTTGTATTCATGGCTAAAAACAACAAGAGTGGTAGTCGAAGCAAGCACATCGACATCAAGTACTTAGCCGTGAGAGAACGTGTTAAAGAAAATAAAGTGGTCATTCAACACATTAGCACTGAATTGACGATTGCTGATCCTATGACGAAAGACTTGCCACCTCATAAATTCAAGGATCATGTAGTGAACATATGAATTGGTTCCCTTATGTAAATTTATTGTACAAACTGAAGTTATTATCAATGAAACTCTTATTTTGATGTTTTCTCATATTTATGCGCATCTTAATTTTATTTGAGAAAATTTTATCTTCATAGGACCTGAATAAACATAATGTTTATTCGTTTAAGTACATAGCCACATAAGTTACATTGTTATATAATAAATATATTGTAATACATGGAAGATAATACTCGTCATAAAAAGATGACCTATCACCATGATTCATGTGTTTATTATCTAACAGGGATGATCGTCGGGCTTAAGTAATGCATTAATTTAAATGCTGATCAAGTGGGAGAATGTTAGAATATTTATTTATTTGGTATATAAAATCAATTTGTTACAACTAATTGATTTAATATATTAAAGTCAATATTTAATTTATTGACAAATATTCTAATTAATGGTCAACATTATTTGTTACCTAATTTTGTTGTTACTCGATTTTTCATATCCCAACTGATTGAGAGAATATCTCAATCTGTGGCTGAGACTCTGATAGTAGGTCTGACTCTATAAATATAGAGTACCGGTCCCCAAGCTCACTGTTCATTCTGACTTTCAGTAACTCCATCTAAAAAGAGTTAGTGAGAGCTTAGAAGTTCGAGTACTCGTTCTAATTTTTTTCTTTTTCTTTTGTAGATCTAAATCTAGATTGAGGTTATCAATTGCAATGACTGGAGGTATACAATATTCGATCCTCTATTTGTATATGTTCATTCTATATATTAATTTCGCCTACATGTATATGATTGTTCATATGTGTATATTTCATTTTAATCTAACAATAAATTCCTACGAACATATGTAATTTTTGTCCGGGAGTCATGCATAATTATAATACTGCTACTATCATACTCCATGAGGTTGCTTGATGCAAGACAGACTTTTTAATGATCAAGCACCAATGCTAACCTGCATGCAACCCTATTCACGCCAAGATGGTTTAACACAAGGGGCATTACACAAATTGGCAACTAGGAATAGGAAACAACGTGGTAGTTCTTAAAATGATAATGACAAGTCATCTTTACTCTTTAATTACTCAAGTTTTGTTTTGCTTTTCTTTTCGCTCCATTTAAAATTAGATTTTTCTTCTACTTCAAAAAAAAATTTGATAATTGTCAAAGGGACATTAATCATTCTATTATTGTTTCACAGAATATATAAACATGAACGATGAAACCAAAAGTAAAAACTAAATTATATATATGATTTTAGGTAGGGATAAAAGTCCTCTAGTTCAAAGTTACAAACCCTTTTCACGATCATTAATTAGTTCCATTACCATAAAATAAAAAGAAAAGCCCAATATACCATGTATGGTTGAACTTGTGGTATGTAATGCATTTTTAGCAGGGATTGGACCTGTGTTTTTTCCTATTACTTGTTTGGACTTTGTATTTTGATAAATTACTTTTTGGACCTTATATTTTGTAAAATAGTTAAAATAGAACCCTAAACTCAATTTTGGTCAATGTTTTCTCAACTAAAATTACAAATAATTTACCAAATTAATAATTCAGAACAAAATAAAATCATGCTGCTTAAAAATTGTGTTGTTATATTCAATTTTTTATTCATCAAAATTGAGTTTAGGGTTCTATTTTAACTATTTTACAAAATATAGGGTCTAAAAAGTAATTTGTCAAAACACAGAGTTCAAACAGGTAATGAGACAAAACAGAGAGTCCAAAAAAATATATACCCTTTTTAGTATATATATATATATTCAGTTTTAAAAGTTTATAACAAGTGAAATAACATGCCATTTCATTGACTGTCAAAACGCAAATTAACTTAAAAATAAATGTGTGACTTTGTCTTACCATATTTTCAGTTGATGTTGGGTTGTACTTGACTTTTTAAACCGTTTACTTTTTCCTCCGTTAATAAATTCATGGAAGAGTATTTTTCTTCATCAAAAGAAAAAGTCCTATAATTGGAGAGGATTTTCTATTTGTAAGATTTATTAAAAAAAAAATGATATACAGAATTTTTTTTATATAAAAATAGGATGACGAGTGAAAATATTTATAAAAATACATAATTATCCGTTTCTTTTTTTGGTCTTTTTGCTAAGCTACCGAACTAATATTATTTGGTCATGCAATACTTATTGAATACGAAAAACCAAGTTAATTTCGACCCCATCGGAGTTCTCAATCATTTCACATTGCTTTTTTTGTAGTATAGAATTATAATTTTGTAACTAATAGTTACATAACTATTTAGTGAATTTCGTTATAAGTTTTTTAAACTAATTCAAATGGAGGGATCCTAAAACTAATTATCAAAAAAAAAAAGAAAAACTCATATTTCAAAGAATAATTTTGTCAACGTTTGAACTTAATCAATGGCTGATTTTTAATCTCGTTCTCTGTTTAATTTCACCAAAGGTTGTTTAACAATGATTATGTCTTTAAAGACCAAAAGAGAAAAACTTAGAGAGAAAAAAAGAGAACCAGGAAGGTCACGAGAATAGAAAAAGAGGAGATAAATCAAGGTTTTGGGGAACAGTTGTGAGGAGTATTATTTGGACAACTTGAGGAGGGAGATCTTTAATGTTGTAGATCTTGACATAGTAGGTGGGGAGAACTTCGAGGTGGCGAAAGCAATCTTATAGACCGGTAATTACATTATATTTTAAAAAGAGGTGTGTTTATTAGATTACGGTGTCCCACATGGAATATGTGTAAGAATATTGAACTATTAATAAGAACATGTGTAACTCCACTAATCACCAATTGGTTTTTAGATGGAGCCTCATGATTTTTGTCAGTGTTTGGATGTAAACTGATAATTATTTATGTTGGAATTTTTTTAAAATGAATTGTTAAAAATTGAAAAAGTATAGTTGTGTGATATGAGAAAAGTTCCACATGGATTTGAAACACTCTTCTAAGAGTGTATATAAGATGCAAGTACCATCTATTGGGGCCACGCGCGCTGCCGCTGCCGTTCGACCGAGCTGAGCTGAGCGGGTGGTATCATACTTTATTTTTTGCAGAAAAATTCTTTAATAATAAAATAAATATTTTTTATTTATTAATTAAACGATTTTTAAGAAGCAGTAAACGTGGTCCGTTTTAACTGCTATGACCACGATATTTTCTTAACGTTTTATATAGATCGACTTCTTTACACAAGTCAGATCAGGAAAAACGATAAGACACATCTTTTTCTAAGAAAATATATTCTCTTTTGAAAAATTGAACGGCGTGATTGATAGACTGCCGTGCACACTTGGGGCAGAGCCGCGAAATATCTTAAAGAAAGCGACATAGTCAGCTAGAAAAATTGATTAATAATTTCGTTACAATTTTATTTTCTATTGAGGAATATTAATTTATGAAATATTCTTGTCATACTTGGCAAAACAGTTAGTAATTACATAAAAAAAAATATTATGTAAGAAAAACTATGTAAAATTGATATTTATTATACATTGTAATTACACCAATTCTCATGGGCTATGAGAATTTGATAGTGTAATTAGGACCTATCAATTACCTCTAATTACATAATTATTGTGTAATTCCATAATCAAACAAAACACTGAATTAGTTTTCAAACACACCTTTTAAAAAATTCACATTTTATTTAATTTCCCTTTTTGTTTTCTTCCTCTATTATCTAAATAAAGAAACATACATGAACAATCATATAATTAGACTCATAAAAAATTTGAAAATCCCAAAAAAGAATCGTCTCTCTTCCATATTAGACAAATGCCTTTAACACTTTCTCAAACCTATCACTAAACAAACATATCCTTATTCTCATAAAAAAGAAAAAGCAAAGATATAAAAATAATGAAAAAGAAAGCTATATAATAAAAAATTAGAAAAGTAATTAAGCAGCATAAGTAGAGTTTGATCTAATTTTGAGAACTAAATCGTATGTTGGTCTTTATATCGATGTAACGTATAAAGTGAGTAAAGTCAACTTTCTTACATATCCAAACAAAATAATTAAAAAAAAAAACAATATTATGAGACATATCAACCCCAAGTACTAATAATATTATTATTATTTTCAACAAAAACAGCAAGTACTAATTCAAATCTAAGTATTATGTGTGTCAGCATTACAATTTTATTTTATTTTTTAATAAAAAAGTCAAACTCTTTATTACAGTTGTCATGGTATCATTAGTTGACACTATTATAGCCTATGATGACGTGGTAATGAACCTCCAATAACGTAATTGCCATACTAATAATAATAATAACGATTATTATTATTACATTAATTTTATTACAGCCAAACAATGCAGAATGCACCATCAAAGCTAGCTATATATATTTGATCATATATATGCTTGTGAAACACTCATATTCCATTACAAGTCTTCTTCAACTAATTCAATATCAGATATCATTAACTAAAGATAAATTGATGAAAATTATCTATTTTTTTAAAGTGATTTTTTACAAGATGACATCTATCTAAAATTTGATCAGTTATTTAAATTTTTCGACCAGCTGTCTAAAATTTTCGACCGGCTGTTTGAATTTTTCCACCACCTGTCTAAATTTTCGACTAATTATCTAAATTATGAGAGACTATTTTGCAAAGAGTTATTAAAATTATGCTAGAGTGCAAATGACTTTAAAAAATAAGTCATTTTATCATAATGTTGTTATTTGGTACTTTAAGGCTCTATTTAAATTTTTCAATCACCTGTATAAATTTTCGATTAGCTGTCTAAATTATGAGAAATCATTTTGCAAAGAATTATTAAAACTAGGCTAGAGTGCAAAATAACTTTAAAAAATAAGTCATTTTATTAGAGTGTTATTATTTGACATGAGAGACTATTTTGCAAATAATTATTAAATTTAGGCTAGAGTACAAAATAACTCTAAAAAATAAGTCATTTTATCATAGTGTTGTTATTTGGCACCTAAAGACACTAAACACTACATGAGGTGACATTTTATGGTTGTTAGCGATATCTCATAATATTTATTAATTTTAAATGTATGGAACTCGATATTGGATTGCACTAATAACAGTACGCCATCTTCTTGTGGTGCCAATTCTCTTTTACCAAAGTACCCTTAACTAAATCTCTTTACGATCATTAATAAATTCACTTTCAAAGTATAACACTTACAATAAATTAATCAACTCAATTAGTCTGTCCACGGCGCCGGCTACTTGTACTTGTGCCAACCAAACCACACGTTTACGTGAATATTTTACCACAACACTTCATCATCAAGAAAACGGCTCATTCTTGCGCCAATCACTTAGGGATATATATATGTATATATATATATATATATATATATGAATGAATCACCTTATTATAAAACTCCACAAAAACCCAAACAAACAAAACATTCATTCCTTCCTTGCTCAATTCTCACAAATTCTCCTTTCAAAAATCAAATCCATTGTCCCAATTATCACACGATGGCTTTACTTAACCATTTCGTCCACATATTATCGATAACTATGGTCCTGGAATGGACTTATTATTTGGTGTTGGCAGAACCTCTGGCAGGCTCAGGCTCAGGCTCAGGCTCAGCAGTTCTACTGAGAGTTGACCAATCAGGAAAAGGAAACTTCACCAAGATACAAGACGCCATTAACGCAGTTCCATCCAATAATAAGGAGCTTGTGTTTATTTTGGCTATGCCTGGAATATACAGAGAGAAGGTTGTTGTACCAGCAGACAAGCCCTATATAACCATCAGTGGCACTAAGTCTTCTCTGACTATTATTACTTGGAATGATAGTGGTGATATATTTGACTCTCCAACTTTCAGTGTTTTGGCTTCTGATTTCGTTGGACGTTTTCTTACCATAGAGGTAAATATATATATATATATATCTATATCTACTATATCTGCTTTTCAACTATGTAATAATGTACCTAATAATAATAATAATAATAATGAAAAGTCACCACACATAATACCTACTTTCATGGGGTGTTTGGTAAAATGACATTTGAGATCTAATCGGAAATTCTTGACACCCTTTTGAATTCCAGACAAATGTCAATTTTGAAAAAATATATATATATATATCAAAAGAATTAGATTGTGAAAATGACCTTTTTTTTTTAGTGATTTTGTAAAAAAAAAAAAAATCAAAATATAATTAGAGAAATTTGTGAAAATAGTCTCTTTTTTAAGTGATTTTGCACTCTGGCCTATTTTTGATAATTTTTTGTAAAATGGTCTATATCTAAAATACGACTAGTTGTCTAAATTTTTCGACCAGCTGTCTAAAATTTTCAACCGACTGTTTGAATTTTTCGATCACCTGTCTAAATTTTCGACTAGCTATCTAAATTATGAGAGGTCATTGCAAAAAAATATTAAAACTAGACTATAAAACAAAATAACTTTAAAAAATATCATTTTGCCAAGAAACCCAAAGAATTAATGTCATTTTGTAAAAGTGTAATTGGTGAAAATAACATTTTTTTTAAAATTATTTTGCACTCTGACCTAGTTTTGATAATTTTTTTTCAAAATATTCTCTGTTTAAAATTTTGACTAGCTGTCTCGAGTAACAAAAGCAATTTTGAAAAAAAAATATCAAAACTAGACCACAGTGAAAAACGAATTCAAAAAATATGCTATTTTGCTTTGTAAAATGACAAAAATAATATTTTTTTCCACCAATTACTCATTTTTTAATAAATTGAATATGTATTTTTTTTTCATGAATACAGAACACTTATGGGTCAGGTGGTAAAGCAGTGGCATTGAGAGTATCAGGAGACAAAGCAGCTTTCTATGGATGTAGAATCATTTCAGTACAAGATACTCTCCTAGCCGATAATGGTAGGCATTATTACAACAACTGTTATATCGAAGGAGCCACTGATTTTATTTGTGGCAATGCAGCTTCTCTATTCGAGGTTCGTATATACATACATATATATATATATACACAAAAAAAAAAAAAAAAAGTTATATCTTTTGTAATAATGAGTTATGGAATAATAGTTAAAATATTTGCAGAAATGCCATGTTCATTCGCTGGCCGAAGGAACTGGGTCAATTACGGCGCAACGGAGGGAGTCGCCGTCGGAGGAGACGGGGTTCGTCTTCTTGGGGTGCACCATCACTGGCGTGAGAACAGCCTTGCTAGGACGGCCATGGGGACCCCATTCCAGGGTCATCTTCGCTTTCAGTTACATGTCAAGTGCCATTTTGCCCCAAGGCTGGGATGACTGGGGAAACTCAGACACACACAGGTATATAAATATATATATATGTGAGAAATTTGTGAAAAATGATTTTTTTTAATGATTTTAAGTCTTTGTCTACCTTTGATAATTTTTTGTAAAATGACATATGTTTAAAAATTCGACCAATTGTTTAAATTTTTCGATTGGCTATTTGAATTTTTTGACTATTTATCTAAACTTTCAAAGAATTACGAGATACCATTTTGCAAAAAATTATTAAAACTATATGCTACAGTACAAAATTACTTGAAAAAATAAGTTATTTTACCATGAACCCATATAATATTTATGGGAGCTAGTAAGGACATTATTTTTGTCCCTACTAGTATGGGTGTTTTAATTTTTGATACTTGGAGAAATTATAATTCAATTTTTTTTTATATGGTGGTGTACATGATGGTTATAGCATACATCCTACAAATTATCGAAAAATTCTAAATAATTTAGTGTGTTGAAATTATAATTCAAATAATTTATTTTACACGCGTATAAAAATAAATCAGGCACTTATATAATTGACACTATAAATTATTCTGAATTTCTGCAAAATTAATAGGATGTATGCTATATTTGACTCCATGTTTAAGAACATAAAATGCCCTACTGGTAGGGGCAAATACCATTTCGTTCACTCTACAATCATCGAGTGTTAAATTGATTAAACCGTTAATAATTATTGAAAGTCCAAGTACGTTAGATGATATGATCTCTAGCTTGAAAAGTATAAAATTAATTAGAAGTGAGTTAATCTTGTGTTAATGGTGTGTGGTGTGTTGTGTAGTACGGTGTACTATGGACAGTACAAATGTTATGGAGCAGGAGCAGGCACGAGCAAACGAGTCCAATATGCGCGCAACCTTACGAGCCTAGAAGCTGAGCCTTTCTTGACCAAGGACTTCATCGGCGGCAATGCTTGGATCCGACCTGTTCCCACCAAATTCACCAGAGATTTCAACAGATCAGTTGGTGGAAAAAACTAAACCTTGATATATCAATGATGAATGATCATGCCTAATATACACATCAATTCATTCTTTAATTATATATATGCCATTAATTGTATTTAAATAAACTCAACATTCTTTTCACTTTCTTTCATCAATGTAATATATTCCATATTTATGTTAATTATTAGATATATTATTAGATATATATAGGACAATTTTCATCTAGGGGCTTCACTTTAAGCCCTACCGGTAGGGCTCTTAGTGTTTCTCAACCCGTAAACAGTTTTCAGCGCGAATTTTTTTTATGACCGTATATATTGTAGCTATTTAGAGCATCCTGCAAAGTTTCAGAAAATTCCGAATAGTTTACAGGACCGAAAACTAGGTTCAAACATGTTGATTTCCACGCGCATAAAAACAATTAGTCACGCGTGCAACAACATGTTTGAACCAAGTTTTCGGCACTGTAAACTATTCAGAATTTTCTGAAAATCGCACTGATGGTCTAAATAGCTACAATATACGCGGTCATAAAAAAAGTTGCGCCGAAAACTGTTTACTGGTCGAGAAACACTGAGAGCCCTACGGTAGGGCTCTTTTTTAAGGCCCTACCAAAGAAATTTCTTATATATATATAGGGTGTTTCTTATCTAAGGGCGTTACTTTTGCCCATATCGTAGGGACGATTTTATTTTCAGTACTTAGAAAAATTATAACACAATATTTTTTTCGACAACTTATATGATAATTATAGTAGAAATTCCGTCAATTTTCTTTCTACACATTTACAAAAAATTAAGCATGCGTGCAAGTGAATGTTTCAACTATGATTTCGACACTTTAAAAATTGACAAAATGTCTATTATAACTATAATGTATGTCATTATACAAAAAAATTTGATCATAATTTCTCAAAATTAAAAAAACCCTTACAATAGAGGATAAAGTGATGCCCCACCTAAGAAAATTACTATATATATACATATATTTAAAATATTATTCTTTTGTATAATATATTTAAGTGTTTTTATTATTTTTCAATTAATATAAATGATTCCCTAATTAAATTTCTCACTGGCAATTCATATTATTATTATTATTGTACTTATTTGTGTGTTACAAGTGAAAAACAAAGCCAGGCTGTTTGGTAACTATTAAAAAAATAGTTTTTCATTTAATTAATTAAAAATATGACAATTAAACATAAAATAGTGTTTAGTAATTCTATTTTTATTTTTTATTTTTTTAAATTTTAAATAAAATTTATTAACTTTTGAAAATATAAAATTTTCACTTTCAAAATTTTTTAAAATTATTTTCAATTTTTAATTTTTTTTTCTTCTTTTCTTCAAATCACCACCTCATTTTATATTGCTAAACAAAATATAAAAATAAAAGTTATCAAACGAATTTTTTATTTTTTATTTTTAAAAACAAAAAACAAAAACAGTTATCAAGCATATTTTTATTTTTTTTAAATAAAAATAATATTTTTATTTTTATGTTTAAAAAATTCAAAAACAAAAATTTTACCAAACACAACCATAATTTTTGCTTTGTTACGTGGTAATAATATGTGAAAGTCCAAATTCATATTCATTTTTCTATGTGCAATTTCCATTTCATTTTTCTAGATATGATAAAGAATTTTTTTTTTAAAAAAAAAGTGAAATTATTTAAAAATCTTGCAGACGTAGAAACTAAATATATGGCAAATTCAACGTTGTTAACAACTAAGCCGTAAAGTTTTATTTTATTTTTTTTAAAAGAAAAAAAGGTTGTATTAAACTGCTGAGAAAAAAAAAACTCGTAATCCCAAGTTAATTATATACATCAAATCACTTTTCATTATAATTAATTGGAATAAAATTTAGTATTACGGGAAAATAATTACTATTCAAACATGAACAAAAATATGTCACTACAAAAAAAAAAAATGTTCTATCTTGGTAGTTTAAAATTGTTTAAAAACTATCGAGACAAGATACCACGCTATTTTGGCGATTGTGAATGAAAAAATACTTAGAGGGTGTTTAACTCATTAATTAAAAAGCTAATTTTTGTTTTTAAAAGCTAAAATTTATTTTTTGAAAACAAGTTTGAGTGTTTGGTGTTATTTTCAGAAAATAATTTTTAAAAACAAAGTTACAAAAAACATAAAATTTTGAGAATAACAAAAAGTTGTCTATCTTTTTTTTTCTAACATCAATTTTCTAATTATTATTATCTAAATCATTTATTGTCACATCATTTTATCTCTTATTAGTTTTTCTCTCCTCACTTTCTATCTCCTTATTTTCTCTTTCATCACTTTCTCTCTCCTGATTTTTTCTCTCTTCACTTTCTCTCTTCTCACTTTCTATATTTTCATTTTCTCTTGCATAGTTTATTATGTCATCATTTCCTATTTTTTTATTTTCTCTTGCATAGCTTATTATGTCATCATTTTCCCTTTCATCACTTACTATATCCTTATTTTCTCTTTCATCACTTATTATATCATCACTTTCTCTCTCATCACTTAATATATTATTATTTTCTCTCTCATCATTTTTTCTCATCGTCATTTCCTCTCTCATCACTTTTTCTCTACTCACTTCTCTCTCTTCGCTTTCTTATTGTATCACCTTCTCTCTCATTTTTTTCTTGGATCAATTTCTCTCTTCTCAATTTTATTTCTTCAAATTTTCTCTTCTTACTTTCTCACTCCTTATTTTTCATTATTTTTTCTTTCAAATTATTTTATTTCATTATTTATTACAAACTTTTAAAAGATTTTTCTATTTGTAAATATATTTGTTAATTTTTTATTTAAGATTAAAAAAAATTAAAACTAAAAAATAATTTTTAGAAAATATTAACCAAACGCCTATTGTTTATTAAAAACTATAAAAATTATTTTCTGTTTTTCATTTCTGATAACACAGCTTTGAAAACAAAAAACAAAAAACAATGTCAAACAAGCCCTAAGGGACATTCAAATATATTTTCGCAATTTTTTTTTTTTTTTTTTGTAATCGGTGAGATGAGTCGCTCTAGAAACAATACTTGTCAATATGTGTCATTTTTAAGTTGTTTAGGGACATTCAAATTAACAATGACATCAAGACAATTTTTACTTAATACACAATCAAAATCAAGAAATAAGAAGATAATAAATAATAAGACCAACCATATGCCTTAGATGAATCTATTGAATGACTTTAGTATGGCCTAAGCAAGAAAGAATCAAAGAAAAAAATTAAGTCTAATATACCTTTTGGAATGTTAAAAAATGTGAAATTAATGTGAAGTCCATAATAATTTGGCATGAGTCCCATCACACACTTCATCTGCATCTTTATCCCTTTTCCATCTAGAACATTGTCCACTTCACTTTAATCCTTCTTGATGGATCAATTGAACAACTTTATAAAATTTTATATTGAATTTTGAATCACTATAGAAACCAACCACTTGGACTCAAACTACAAGCGAACGAATTTGTTTGATAAACTTTATTCATGAAATTGTTTTATGGATTCATAGAAAGACTTGTGCATGGTTAGAAAAATAAATGATTTAATTCAATTTATCATTAATTTTATAGGTATATCTGTGGCGAAAGTACCCAAATTATTATATTTGTTGCATTTAAGCACCCCAAGTTATTTTTTTGTCGGTGAAAGTACATTCTGTTCATGTTCTGTTGCAGCCGTCTATTTCAACTGTCAAGTGCGTTTGTGACATGTTGGCGAAAGTATCAAATGAAATGAATATTTGTGGTGAAAATACATAATTTAAGATATATGTGTGGCAAAAGTACCTAAATTATGAGATATTTACGACAAAAGTACTCAAATTATATGTAAATTTGACATCACGTGGTAAACTTAGCGCAAAAATAAACAACTGTAACAAAATGTAATGTCCCAAATTACCTAATAAGGTTTAGGACCTTGATTAGGAGGTCGGGAGGGCCATAATTGATTTATTATGCTATTTAATGATAATATGCATGTTTAGGTGTAATAAATATGCATGTGAACTCATTTGTGATTAATTGGGTGATTTTCATATTTTGGCCATTCCGGGCATTTTTGGCATATATGTGAAATGAGCATGGTGCTTTGTTATTATTTGGTTATGCCAGGGTTACCCAGCACAAGACGATCTTAGGAGGTAATCTAGTGGGAAAGTCACAACGAGATTTAAGCTTGACTTGGAGTAAGTCAAGGGGTATTTAGAGCATTACCGGGTTATTAGGTAATGAGAATTAATATTTGGTGATAAATTGAGAGTTAGTAAGATCATGGGGAAATTCTGGAAGTTTTGACTATAATGTCTCCCCGAGGGTGTTTTCAGGACCCCGAGCACTAGGTTTTATTGGAAGCTACTTAAGCTTGAAATAACCTTTTAAGAAATAAAAAGAACGTTCTGTACATTCTCTCTCCCTAAAAGTTCCCTTTTCGTCTCCCGATCGTGTTTTTAAAGATAACTTGAGTTTTAGGACTCGGATTCAAGCGAGGATTGAGGCATAGCAATCCTAAGGAAAATCAAAAGCTTATTAGCCGGAGGATTTAGTTGAAAACAACTCAATCGGGGGTAATTCAAGTTTTAAGTTATAAGTTTTTAAAGTTTTTAAGCTTGAATTGGATTATGTGTTTTGATGTGTTTTTGAGTGATTTGAGACTTGGGTTTTGTTGGTTTTGGATCATGGGGATGTTTGGGAACTTTGATTTTTGAGTTTGGAGATGTTTGGATATGTTTATGAAAGGATTTTAGATGAAGAAATGGAGGATTTTTGGCTGGGTTCGAGGTTGAGCCGCGGCTCTGTTCTTGGGCGCTGCGGCTCAAGCTTGAAGAAGCTGGTGGTTTGGTGCTGATGGGCTATTTGAGCTGCGACTCTATTGGGTAGAGCTGAGGCTCTAATTGCTGTCAGAGAGGATTTTTGGGCCTGATTTGGGTGGGGCTGCGACTCTAATGGTTGGGGTCGCGGCTCAAAAGAGGAAAAATAACCAAAATGGGTTTTTAGTCATGGGAACTCAAACCTTAGGCCTCGGGATCATTCTTACTACCTGGATTGGTGGCGTTTGATGTCTCGGAGGCTAGGTCTTGGTTCCGGGATTGGTTTTAGAACTTGAACTCATTGGATCACCATTTGTGGTTGTGACTAGGTTATCACTAGAGACTTGAAATTGGGATCGTGCTTGTGGCTCATTTGTTGGTAGCCTGTGCTTGGACCAAAGGTAAGAAAATTGCACCTCATGTGTGACATGCATGGCTATTATTGATGCATGTTGGATGTTTAAATGTAAACATTGATAACATAATGAATACTTAGCAATCTTGCTCATTTGCATATGATTATTATTGAGGCATGCTGGATGATTAAGTATAATGCATGTGATGCACGAGAAACATGTGATTAGGGCATGCCATGAATGATGAATATGAGATTGGTCAGAGCTTGAGTCTCTGTGTTCGTGCATGATCATTATTATGCTCGCAATTGTTAAGTAAGCATGTTGAATGCCTCATCTTTGGATGTGTGGCATATGATATATGTTTGGTAACAATGCTTACTTGCGCATGGTACTGACTCATTAGTTAGAATTGGCAAATGTGTTAGTATCAACTGTGAAGCTGTGACTCATTAGTCAGGTTCGGCAGTGGTACTGGGCACTGGTCACATTACGCTAACTCATTAGTCAGGACAGCCTTAGCGTGTTCAACGCAAGCTAATAAAGATTAGATCTAATCGACTTTCTGCATTGGATGACTCAAAGAGCATTAATGTCGGACCGACCTCAAGTTCGATGAATATTAAAAAGCGCTTGTCTAGCCAAAGGCTAGTCATTTAGAGCCAGGGCCAACGAGCCCCGTGACTATTTTGTCACATGGCTATGGGCACCGGCCCCACAGTGACGTGCTTGTCAATCACTCAGTATGGTTTACCAGAACCTCAAGTGAAATTCACTCATCTGATCAGAGCTATGAGCTTTATATGATCATTTTGATCATCATATGCATGGCTTTGGGTGCTGAGCCCCGTAGTGACTTGTTTGTTGGTTACTCAGTATGGTTTACCAGAACCTCAAGTGTTGAGACACTCATTTGATTAGGATTGACTTGATAGTCATCCAATCAGAAGGGTAGGATTTCTTATCCTGATACCCCAGCATTGTTTGACTTCATTTGCATGCTTGAATAAAACTATGTTTGCTAGGCATGCCAGATATGATTTTATATCATGATATGACTGTTCATGAGCATATGAGTTTTCTTGCTGGGCTTTGGCTCACGGGTGCTTTGTGGTGCAGGTAAAGGCAAAAGGAAGCTGGACCATCCTTGAGTTGGAGAGCTTAGGTGATGACGTGTACATATGCAGCTGCTCGACCAATAGTTGGGCGAGGTTTGAAAGAGGAACTAGGGTTAAACCCTGTTTTGCCGGTTAGAACGGCCTGTTGTAAATATTCTCTTGTAATAGACTCTGAAATTATATTTTTGGGATCCCAATGTATATAGTAGACGTTCTAATGAAACGTTATATCTTAACCAAAAATTTTAATCCCTAAACCGCTAATCATACTTAGTTACACGTTTATGGCCAAACAACTCGATTAGCGAGTTTAGCACTGTTTGCATTGTGCACTGTAGCGATCCCTGGAGTTGGGGCATTACACAAAACATGAACGGAAAGTAATTTCACCAACTATTTACCAATCCAACTCCTTCGACTTAGAGTCATGTCATTATCAATGACACTCATATAGAATCGACTGCCACTAAAAAAAATTATCTTTTTAATGATTTTTTTAAAAATATAAATTAGTAATTATTCACTAGATAATGATAAAACCCAAAATAAATATAATTACTAAAAATAACATAATAAAATACAATTTTTTATTTTTATTTTTGTTGATACCTATTAATATATGTATTTTTTATTCTAAGCCCCTACTAAATAAAAATTAAGGGTCCTTCGTTATGGTTGATTGATATATCCATTAATATAGTTTAGTGTATTACAATTTTGGTTCTTTTTTAAGAAAATGATTAGCATTTTTATAACAAGTAGAAGACATTGATGAAGTTTGTGTAAATAGATCATTTGAGGAAGCTAGGGTTGAAGAAAGATAAAGAGAGGGAATTATTTTTTACCAAATTTCAAATCAAAAATTTATTTTTAACACGATTACAAAACACAAGGGATAGAGAATCTAAATTGAAAATCTCGATCAAATACAAATTACCAAAAGTGTATAAATCCAAAAGAATTTAAAAAAAAAAAAGAATTCCTCATAAATTGAGTTAATTATTAATTAATTAGACATAGTAGGGATAGAAAATGGAGAAAAAAAGATTTGTAACAAATAGAGTGAAAGAGAGATTAGACTATCTCCAATAAAGTGTCAAATTGGTGATGCATTGCTAAAATACAGTTCACTTTACAAAAAAAAAATTACTCCAATAGTGTGCCAAATTTAGCACATGTTAAAAATTGAGTCAAATTTAGCTACAATATAACATGCTACATATTTTGCATCATCATAAATACTACATTTTACTTCGATGTCATTTATATTATTTTAGGATTATTTTAACTATTTGCATTAAATGCTATACTTTTTACTTTATTATTTTATTATTATCTTATACTATCAACACTAAAATATAAAGATAAATGTCATTTTTTTTTGTATATTTTTAATAAATATCAAATTCACATCAATAAAATATTAAATTTTACAACAATTTTTACAATCGTGCATTACAATATAATACTAAAAATTGTGTTAAATATATAATATATGGCCTTAGATGGTGGTCCATTCTATCTCATTACTTCATTACTAAGTACAAAGACAGTTGTGTTGTGTGTGGCTATTGGCAACAATCTTCATAACTTCAAAAGATGATTTAATCAAATATTGAATTTTCTTTGACCAAATCAACAGTCCACAATACATATGAGGTGGCACTATACTATATGGGTAGGAAAATTGAAAAAGCATGGTTAGAAAAAAGGAAAAGGAAAAGGAAAATGGACCCACTCCCAGTTATGACATTATAATAAACTTACAACTTGATTCGATCACACCATACAAAAATCAAAACTTATAAAAAAAAAAATCATTACTCTTAATATGAAAGCAGTCTTAACTAGGTAAGCTAGCTAAGCATCATATTTTTCTTTTTCACATTGGTGGTGGGCAAGGAAAGTCACCAGTAGATGCCTTCCACCTCATTTCAATACCATCATTGTGATAATTCTAAGTATATAGTGATACACTGAAAACGACTTCACATGTCATTGTGAGTATTGTGACAAAACACAGATAAATACAAGCCAGACAAGTTAACCAATAATTCAATATCATCCTATTAGCATCAGCAGTAGAAAATGTACCAACAAATTAATCAGAAACTTCATTATTAAGAGCATAAGCTTATGTTGTTTGTTCTACTTTTGATTCCTGTAAACAGAGAAAATGTTCGAAACTTGTTCATATCAAGGAAAGAAGTACATGAGGAATTGTAAGGATATTCACACAAGCTCAGCTCTAAACAAAAGTTAAGTGGTTTTTGACATTTCCCAACTCATGCTTAGCTTTACTTTTTCCTACTTTATTATCATCAAAAGCTAATCTTTTTGAGTGATTACTTAAATGTATTGCATTACTCTCATATTGGACATGATCAGGTATTTGAATAAGTTAAACTACAAGGTATAAAGCAATCGTCATATCAAATCATATATATATATATGAACCCTATCTACTTCTAGTGCACTCACTAATATGCATGATAACATTCTTTTTTCTATTTCTCTATATTATATGCTATGATGATATTGATACCATATCCATATGTACATACAAATTTGAAAGAAATCTAAAAGAACACGAGTGATATAGTAATATGAAGAATGAACCTCTGAGCCTCAGTGCTTGCCACCTCTTTTTTTCATCACAGACCTTGCGAACAATAAACAAACAATTAAAAACCCCAAAGCAGCAACCCCTCCAACAGCAATGGCCACAGTTCTCTGAGTGTGATTTTGCCCTGTCCCTACAAAAATCAATATGCATTTGGGTATCTCAAATTTTGACTTTATATGCAAAAAAAAAATCACCAAAGTAGCCCCACCTCACCCCCACTCTTCACACCAATCTCAATCATATAAATTTTACACAACTCATGCTGTCTCTTTCTTCTTCGTTCACACTCTCAATCACATCATTGATTCATTGCTTTTTCTTTTTTCAAAATTTTCAAAACACAAGAAGAGTCTCCTACACACATTTTTTACTATGACATTCTCATAAAATTCACCAAGACAAACTACCCAATAGCTTAGTGGTCATGAATCATTATTCTGTGACTTTTAGCAAAAAAATTCTTACCTCCTTCAGTGGTTGTTGAGGTTATTCCAGTTCCAGGTACTCCATTTGGGTAATAACTATAACTAAGATAACATTTTTGAAGATAAATTTGGCCAGAAATGGAGTCACCACAATCAGAAGTAGCTTTCTGTATAGCTTTTTTAACACAATCTCCACAATCATTAGCATCCAAATCTCCCTCGCACTGACCCAAAACGTACACAGATTGATAACTCCCGGTATAGAACAAGCTACTCCCACTCTTGACACCCTCTTCAACCATGTTAAACGCCGTGTCTCTCCTCTGCTCAAACCCAGCCCCTTGTGCACGAATCGACCCGCACATCTTGTAGAGCAACTCGGACTCGGAAACCTGCTTGAACCCCGATAATTCATACCGGAGATAGCAGCCGTGGAGCTGGACTCGAGCGGCCACAGCTCGATCGCAGAGCTTGGTAGCCATGTCTGGGATCTTGCTCACACAGTCGGAGCACTGAGCCGTGGTGAGGTCACCCCGGCATTGGTACCAGCCGGTAATGGAGTTTTGGCCCTCGCCGGAGGTGGTTGTGGAGAAGGGTTTTTGCCCGGATTGAGAAAGCAGGGATTGGAAGAGGGTTTTGAGGTTTTGAGAGTAAACCCCATTTGGGTCTTGGAATTTCTGGTCTGCGCAGCCTTTGTAGACCAACTTTGTGTAATCAGCTCCGGTTGTGGTTGATGGGAAGAACACAAATAAAATTGTGAAGAAAAACAGAGTAAGGGAAAGAAGAGAAGGTTGCTCTGTGAGTATACCCATTTGGGAATTTGAAACTAAAAAACAAAAAATCACACCATGAATGAGCTCAGAGGAGGTTTTGGAGTGAGTGAGAGAGGTTTAGAAAGTTTTTTGTAGAGAAAATGTTTTGCCGTTTTGGGTAGGAAAAAGAAGAAAGAAGCCAATTGGTATTGGCCTCTCTGTTTTACTTTAAATATGAATGATGCAATAAAGGATTTTGAGGCTTAAAGTCTGGTAGATGACTTTTCTTTATGGCATGGTTTTCTTTTTCCTTTTATAGCTTTAATTGGTCTAATTTTGGATCCAAACTAAGATTAGATTCATTTGCTTACTTCATGTTCTTTTGGGATCTAATTTCAAACATATATTAAAACTTAATATCAAAGTAATCAAACGAGTAATGGAAACAAGAAAACGCGTACTACTCTCCTTGCCTACTCTTTAGATCTAAAGTTTACTCGTGGCACATGCTCGCACGCTCGCACATTGGTGTGCTCTGGTCGAGAGGCTTTGTAGTTGGCCTCCCCTAAAGGATAGCGCCTTAACTTTTCTTGCTCGCCATGTTCTTTGGGTGACGTTTTTGTTTCCTAGACTTCGATGGTGGTGGCAGTAGCGAGGAGACGGTTGGGCTTGTTGTTGTCTTCTTAGCCTTAGTCGACACTCGATCGAGGTGGGTCGTGGTCTTTGGACTTGGTGTATGCAAATGGTGCATATGTGCTTTGCCTGTGACGCTCCACTTCACTATGGCTGCTTTCTGGAATGATGACTGGCCCTACAAACCAACACGAGTCTTTTCAGCGTGTTTTGTCCTCACTCACATGCTTCCTAGGAAAACTTCCCAAGAGGTCACCCATCCCTAGATTACCCCAGGTCACCCATCCCTAGATTACCTCAGGTCAAGCACGCTTAACTTTGGAGTTCTTAAGTGATGGGCTACCGAAAAGAACATGTATTTTGTTGATATAGGTAATATCCATCAATCTATTTAAGCCATCTTCAACTGTGTAGTCTCATACCTACACAGTCTTAGAATCATCACACTTGACCTTCCCCGGGCGATGTGGGATTGCACAGCTTAACCGGTCTTTGCCCTTACGGATCACGGGATTCTAACTGTCACATTGTCGATGCGTTTCATTTTTTGTTTGCTTTGTTGAATAGTGGTGTACATCTTTGCTTTTCGAGCACTTTAGATTTTGCTAATTTAGATCTCTTTTATTTAATTTTTGTATTATTGATGTGGATTTTCATTGTGCTCGAGTTAGTTAGATAATTTTTTAGATTTGTAATTCATCTATGAGATTTTGAGACATGTATAAACTTGGTTCATCAAAAAATATGTCTACATTTGTGTGAAAGTGTAGATGAAAAGTGTAATCATGTTTGACTCGTTTACTAACACCACTTTTCCTATTGTCCTCCCATTTTTATTTTATTGAATGTTTTTATATTAGACTTGTTACAAATGAGGCGGCGGGACTAAATCCAAGAGTCATTTATGTTGGAAAAATACAATCCGTAGCTATTCATATGTGACTAGAATTGTGATGAAGATTGAAGAACTAATATATTTTGAGATAAGACATTTTCTAAATTTTGCTTCGATTAGAGAAGAAGTTAAAAATATAATATCATTTATTACAATAAAGCCATGGTCTTTAATTTTAAACGATTATCATTTTTATTTATTTGTCTCCTCCATCAACAAAGAAAAGATAGAAATTTGAAGATGAAAACTATATGCAATGGGAATATGATTCAACATGGAGGTTAAGTAACATACATCTTTTGTAGAAACATACTCCCTTGGACTTAAAATCCTATTTTTATACTTATAATATATATATATATATATCAAAATATTATACTTGTAACAGTCTGGTCAATCATATATATATATATATAATAGAATTCAATATTTTAAAAGAAAGTTTTATAAAACTATTGGACTCCCGAAAGGACGTTTTATTAAGATTAATTACGACGAAAGGACTTAATTTATTATATTTGTATCACTTAAATACTTAAATTATTTTCTTAGAAGCAAAACATTCCATTGATGTTTTGATACAGTTTTGTATAATTGTCAGTTATTACCGTTAAGTTATTTTGCGATACGTAGATGAAAGTATCCAATTAAAATAATATTTGCAGCGAAAGTACCAAATTTAAGAAATATTTACAGCGAAAGTACCAAGATTATAAGCAAACTTTATGCCACATAGGCAGACTTAATGGTGGAATAAACGACTGTACCAAAACATAAACATAAGGTATTTTTACCGCTAAAAAATTAACTTAGGTACTTGAATGCTACAAACATAATAATTTTAATATTTTCGCCGCAAATATCCCTAATAAATAAGCTAAAATCATTAGTAAATTATAAAAGTACTTAACTGAATTATATATATTTTGACAATAGGTGGAGCATATTTAAAAAAGTCCCCATATTATGAACATCAAGAAATGATGATGATTTTTCCTTTTTTTTTTTCCAAAATGATTTTTATAAATAATTTTACTTCCAATTATATAATGTTTTTATCCTTTTATAGTAAATTTTTTATAAATTAATTGAATATTTTAGATAAATTTGTATATAATTTATCTACAATATTCAATGTATCAGAATATTGACCCTGATTTTGGTCAACGACACAGAGTCTAAGAAACGACAATAAAATGATATAGAGCTTGAAAATAATCTAATGGAAAGATATAAAAAACATGGAGATTTATAGTGGTTCGGCCCCAGTAATTGGCAATGACCTACGTCCGCTTGATACTATTATTAATATTGAGCTCCCAATGTATGATCAAAGAACAAGGGTTCCTGAGTTTCACGGTCCTTAGAAGAAGAAGAAGAAGACAATACAATGATGGATAATAGTAATGTAATTCTCTCAGCCAAAAAAGATCAATCCCCTTCCTTGAGCTATCTCTTGTGTATTTATAGGCTCAGGAAGGGTTACATGAATTATGAAATAATATCTGTCCTTAATGATCGGATCTGCAAGTCATAATTAAGAGATATTTTCGGATATCATCACAACTGTACAGATTTTTACATAAATGAACGAATATACGACCAGGTTGGTCGTACATAGAACTTGATCTCGTCGTGTGGAAATAATGCTGGTCGATAGGCGAGCCGTATCTCTGCTACGTGTCCGCCACGTGTCAAAAATCATTGCCACGTTATCAGCAACTAATTTATGGATAAACACATTATTATAGTATAATTTTTTTTCATAAAAGTATGAGTAGGTAACCATTTGGTACCCTGTGATTTTGTAGAGTATCATTTTGGTACACTGTGTTTATAATAATGTTCCTTTGGTACCCTGTATTTTGAAATCATATATATTTGGTACCCTTTATTTTAAAATCGTACATATTAAGTACCCTAAACTCAATTTTAATTTATAAAATTTTACCAATTTAATCAACTGTTCTCAATTATATGAGTTCCAAATTCAAATATAATTACTTAATTACATATAACTGATGACAGTTTAGTCATATTGATACATTCTTATTTATCAAATATGAGTATAGGGTACCAAATATGTATGATTTTAAAATACAGAATAACATATGAGTTTTATTGAAAAAACATGGTACCAAAATGATCATTTACAAAAAGACAAGATATCAAATGAGTAAATTCCCTAAAAGTATACATACATAATTAATTATATAGTATATTTTTTTACCATTTGGGAAATAAAATAAAATAATAAATGAACGGCAAAAATTCCTATGTAATCATGTTTGTAGTACTTGAGTCACTGAGTAATTTTTTTGGTGGCAAAAGTCTCTACTCTTATTTTTTTGGTACACAATTGGTCTATGGTCGTTAATTATTAATGGTGCCACTGTCCATTTCAGATTAGATTAAAAAAAATACTATATAGGGACTTAAGTGCTACAAATATGATTACTTAAAGATTTTTGCCGCACGTATTAATTTTTGATATCGTTATTTTTAGGGTAAATACCAATTTGGTACTCTGTGTTTTATCGAAATACAAACTTGGTACCCTCTGTTTTTTATAATTATCAATCGATACCCTCTATTTGCAAAAAATACATAGTTTAGCACCCTGCGTGCATTTAATTTTTTAATATTCCTATATTGCTCCTTATTTATTGATTTATTTTATTTTCAATTGTTTTATATTTTTGAAATAATTTAAATATATTTTCAGATTTCTTATAATAAAATAAATATTTAATTAAAACTTTAAAATAAATATAATAAATAAAATTATTTGAAAAATAAATTTAATTAATTAAAAAGTTGAAATACAAAATTAAAAAACTAATTAAAATCTAATTAATTAACTTTAAATAAGCCTAAAACTTTAATTTAATCAACAAATCAATCAAACATTGAAACAAAAAAAAAATGTTGGTGAGAATGGGAGGGTAGGGAAGTGAGATGGTGAGGGTGAGATGGGGTGAAATATGTTTTATTTTTATTAATTAAATTAAATTCATGTTTATTTAAAGTTAATTAATAGGATTTTAATTTTTTAATTTCATTTTTTTGTTTTTAATTAATTAAATTTCTTTTTAAATTATTAAAATTATTTTAAATTTTAATTAAACATTTATTTTATTTTATGAATTCTAAAAATATATTTAAATTATTTAAAAATAATAAAACAATTAAAATCAAATAAATCACTAAAATAAGGGTGAGACTGGGAGAGTGAGGAACTGAGGTGGTGATGGTGAGATTTGGTGAAATATATATTTTTTATTAATTAAATTAAAATTCAGGTTTATTTAAAGTGAATTAATAAGATTTTAATTAGTTTTGAATTAATTAAATTTATTTTTAAAAATAATTTTGCTTATTAAAATGATTTTAATGTTTTAATTAAACATTTATTTTATTTTATGAATTTTTAAATCATTTAAAAATAATAATACAATTGAAAAATCAAATAAATCATTAAAATGAGGGGTAATATGAGAATATTAAAAATTTAAACACACGGAGGATACAAAACTATGTAGTTTTTTACAAATAGAGGGTATCGATTGATAATTATAAAAAACAGAGGGTACCAAGTTTGTATTTCGATAAAACACAAGGTACCAAATAGGCATTTACCCTTATTTTTAACTACATTTGTGCTTTATAAATTATTTTACTTCTAATTATATAAATATTTTTTAATCATTTTATAGTATAATTTCTTTATTTGATTGAATATTTTAAAAAATTAATATTAATCAATAATAAATGTACATTAATTTATAATATAATAATGATAAATTTTAATTAATTGATTATGTATACTATAAAATGGTAAAAAAAAACATACTATAAAATTAATTATGTATGTATACTTTTATGATATAAAATTGTACTATAATAATGATATATCGAATATTTTAGATAAATTAAATACTTGTATATTGATCTGTACTGTAATAATATATTTTTAATTAATTTATAGAAAATATACTATATAAAAGGATAAAAAAAATTATAAAAAAATATATTTATATAATTAAAAGTAAAATTATTTATAAAACACGTAGAATATGGATATATGCGTAAAAAATCATTAATTAATTATTTTTGTAGCACTTAAGTCATTTTGTAGTTTTTTTTTTTTTGGAAATTTGTGGCAAAAATCATTAAGTAGTTCAAAATATTGCACTCAAATCATTAAATAAGTTTTTTGGTGGCAAAAATCAGGAAGTTGTTTGAAGATTGCACTTAAGTCATTAAGTAGTTTTTTTGGCGAAAAAAGTCACTAAGTAGTCTAAAATGTTGCACTTAAGTCACTAAGTAGTTGTTTTTGTTGCAAAAGTCACATTTTTACACAAATTTTATCTTAATTTTAAGTGATATTTACGGTGAAAGTACTCAATTTATTATGTTTGTAGCACTTAAGTACCCAAGTTATTTTTTTAGCGGTGAAAGTACATTTCGTCCATGTTTTAGTGCAGTTTAGTACAACCGTCAATTCTCACCGTTAAGTTCGATTATGACATGTAGGGAAAATGCCTAATTAAATGAATATTTACGGTGAAAGTACCAAATTTAAGAGATACTTGCGGCAAAAGTACCCAAGTTATAAGTAATTTCACGTCATGGTGGCTGACTTAATAGCGAAACAAACACAATAATTTATGTACTTTCGCCACAAATATCCATAATTTTAATTAATCATAAAGCGTCTAAAAATACATATTCATAACATTAATAAATGGAATCTCTTTTAAAAATAAAAATTATTTTAAAATTTATAGTACAACAATATTATTCAATATTAGTTAATTTTTTTTTAAAATAATACAACTTAAATTGAATTAAAATTTAGTTTATTTAAACTAAATAATATTTCATGTTATAACTTTTAATTTTTTTTAATTTGTAAAATAAATTTCAAATTATTTTTCAATGTTACAACTATATATTTTTATGTTTTTTATTAATTAATTAAAATTGAGATAAAATTAGTATAAAATATAATTTTTGCAACTAAAAAATTACTTAGCCACTTAAGTATAATATTTCAAATTATTTACTAACATTTGCCACTAAAAAATCTATTTAATGGTATAAGTGTAACTTTTAAATCTACTTATTGATTATTGCCGCCAAAAAAACTACTTTTCGACTTAAGTGTAACTTTATGAACTATTTAATGATTTTCGGCTTAATTTTTTTTATCAAATTTGCGCACCAAAATACTAATGGAAGAAACTGTTGACAAAATAAAAAATTATTTTAAAGACTTGAGTCCTACAAACATTATTACATAGTATTTTTGCTGCAATACTCTCTTATAAAAACAATAATTAAAATATATTATTCACCATAAAAAAAAATTATTTACCAAATACAAAACTAAAGTCTTTCACATAGTTAGAGCTCAGTCTCAGTCTCTCTCTCCCTCTCTCCTATTTATCATAGATCATCTTCCTTCCATTCATGTCCGATTCTCAAACTTTAATTCTTAACAAAACAAAGGAAGGTCAGTCAAACGTAGTCAATTTCATTTTAAATTTCTGCTTTTTTTTTTCTTCTTAAAACCCGTTTTTCTTTGACCCCATACCATGTAATTTTTTATGGTGTTGATTTTGAAGTTCTAGAGTTTTTTCTGCTATGCTCATTTTCTCGAATTTTTAAGTACATTCCTCTCATTTCGTCCTTCTATATACTTATACTGTTTATAAATGTTTTTTTTTTATTTGATTTTCGTTGTTTTACTTGGGTTTTGAGAATGATGTTTTGAAGTTTTCAGTTGGGTGATTTTTGTTTTCTGAAAAAAATGGAATTATTAATATAGGGTTCTGTTGTTATACTTGGTCTTTGATTGTTTGAAGGTTTTAGTTTGATCATTTTTTATTTCTGAGAATATAGGGTTTTCTGATCGATCTACCACTGTTTCAATTTGTTGGGAATTTTTTTTTTTTTTCTTTTTGGCATCTTCTGACATTTTTGTAACATTTCTTTGTACTTATTTAATATTGGCCATTGACTCTTGTTATAGTCAATATGAATGTGTAGGTATCTTTTGATATTGAGAGCTCATAATCGAAGTAAGGAGAACTCAATTGGCGCTGAACCGAGCTATGAAGGCTCTAGGCATCGATGAAGTAAAGGTCCAACCCAGTTTGGAAAAGGGTTTAAAATTGTATGAAAAGCATATTGAAGAAGTGAACTACAGAGCTTTTTCTATATTTGAAGAAGTGAAGAAGAAAGACAATGATACTAACGTGGGCTTTTTTTTTTTCTTTCTCTTTACTCATTTTGTTTCCTATCATTCCCTTCATGTAAATATGTATGCGTATTAGCTGATTTTCCCATTAACCTGAACAGGAAGATGCTGAAATGGAGAAAGAAACGAAGGTTAATGAACATCTGAGGCCGTCGAGAAGGTTAAGAAGAAGACGTGAATTTAATAAGGTTTGAACTTCTCTAGTCACCAATTTTATTGAAAAGATCTATTCTTGAGTTATATAAACAAACTGAAACTTGTTCTGCATAGTAGTCAGGGAATGTGACAGAATCACCCGAGGCTAGAGCTGAAGGTAGCTCCATTTCACCTCAGCAGCACACTGTTATAAAAGACAAGAGCAAGCAGCCCATTGTTTCAGATGGTGAGTTTCATTCTCCATTGATTAAGCCTAAATATGAGCCATATACAGATGACATGTTTGCTAGGGACCTACCACAAGACGAGCCCACTCCTATTGGGGTGATTCGTCCAGGTATCTCTCTCTCTTTTCTAGGGGTGTTTAGTGTTTTTTGTTTTTGTCTTAAGTTCTTCATCTTAAATAATAACAATTTATTTTCAGGTGCGTGTTATGATGTTTTGCTTGAGAATGATACATTTTAATGTCTGTCAATCATGTTGAAACCGATGCTTTTTCATGTTGTTTCTTTATCTTATTAACTACATTTTCTTGTATTTCATTTGACTTTTGCAGAGCCGCAAAATAATGGAAGTGGTGGAGAAATTGGCAAGAAATCTTCTTCTGAAGACATCGATGCAAAAGGGAAAACCGATGGTGTTGCCTCTTCACCAGGTGAGGTGTTAACAGACAACAAGCTTGCAATTGTTCAAACTTCTTTTTAACTTAGATGTTGCTAGTACTACCTCACCCTTGGGGTGAGATAGAGCTTTCTCAAAGCTGCATTTGGCGTCTGGAGATCCAACTTTTGCTTGTCTAATATAAATGATGTTATAGAACTGAGGGAGGCAAAATGTTTGCATGCATACAAAATCATTGGCCCAAATTTTTCTGTCATGAATTTGTTGACGCATGTGTGTGAAAGCTTCCTTGAACTGGGAACTGATGAATCACAGGATGGCACAATAATATACCAAGTTTAGATGTAATCTTATCATCTATCCCTTGGGGATGAAGAAATGTCTCACCCTAACTGAATGAATGAATGAATGCCTCCAGGAGTATATTCCTAACCTAGTAGAATTTCCCAAAGAACCTGAGATTATTGTTTTAGATTAACAGTATCTCTTATGTTATATTTGCATAATATTTGATGGTTTGTTTGGATTATTTTAGCAGGACTCCTGTTTACTAGGCCCGTGTTCAGTGATATTGAGTATAGCAAGAAAAGAAAGCAGGCTGCAAGCATGGGTACATGCAAAGGGACTCTACCAGGGTGTTCTTCTGTTCCCTTAGACACCCAGACTATAATCTTCCCGCCACCTCCTGCTCCTGACATTCCAGTGCAAAATAATAAAAGTGGTGGAGAATTTGGCAAGAAATCTTCTTATGAAGACGTCAATGCTAAAGGGAAAACCGATGGTGTTGCCTCTTCTTCACCAGGTGAGGTGGTAACAGACAACAAGCTTGCAATTGTCCAAACTTCTCTTAACTTAGATGTTGCTAATGCTACCTGACCATTGGGTGAGATAAAACTTTATTCAAGCAACATTTGGCTTCTTGGAGATTCAACTTTCGTTTGTCTAATATAGATGATGTTATAGAACTAAGGGAGGCAAAATGTCTGCATGCATACAAAATCATTGACCCAAATTTTTCTATCATGAAATTGTTGACGCATGTGTGTGAAAGCTTCCTCGAACTAGAACTGATGACATTGATGAATCACAGGATGGTACAATTAAATATATTAACTTTAGATTTAATCTTCCTTCAAAGCTTTTTGATGACATTGAATCCTTTCATCTATCTCTTGGGATGAAGAAATGTCTCACCCTAACTGGATGAATGGTATATCCTCCGGGAGAATGGCCCTAACCTAGTAGAAATTCCCAAAGAGCCTGAGATTATTGTTTTAGACGAACAGTTCTTCTGGTGTTGTTCGTTTAATTGCTTCTGAGCTTTTATTTTATATTTGTATAATATTTGATGGATATTTTGGGTTATTTTGGCAGGTTACACAAGTCGTAGGGCCTTCTTCAGTGGTATTGAGTTAAGAAAGAGAAGAAAGCAGGCTGCGAGCAAGGGCACATGCGAAGGGATTCTACCAGGGTATTCTTCTGTTCACTTAGATCCCCATACTATAATCCCTCCACCGCCTCCTGCTCCTGCGGTGACTGTTGCCGCAACATCTGTGAATAAGCCTTCATTGCCTGTTCGGGTTCAAAGGGTGCTACCTCATGTTGAGGAGGTTTTTCATAGCGATCAGGTTCGGGCAGCTTGGTCGTTTTCAGGAGTTGACATTCCAAGGGAGGTCATCCTTCAAAACATCGCAAACAGTGTGCAGGTAATTTTGCTAGCCATATTTCATTTAATTGTGACTTTTATACTATTTTTATTTTTTAACAAAACTTTTGTTCAGGGGACGATTGCTTTGGTCAACTTGTTTGAGGCATGCGAACAGCTGAAGAAAGACAAGGAGGTTGAGTGCAGCAAGCTTATGAATGAAATTGAGGCTGTTCGTGATGAGCGGAACAACATTAAGGCTGAACTTGATCAACTCAAGACGTCCTCCAGCGCAGAGATCGATCAGCTCAAGAAGTCTCATAATGTTGAGGTCGATCAGCTTAAGGCCCAGATCGAACAAGTGAAGGTTGATGCCGAGGCTACTCGCCTTCAAGCCATCGAGGAAACGAAGGATAAGGAAGGGGAGATTATGAACAATATGTTTTTTCAAATATGGAAGCATAATCGTAATGCTGATCTCTCCTTCCTTGAGGGTGGTGAGACATCTCTGATCGAGGCTTGCGAACGAAGGCTTGTTGAGGAAAAAAGGCTTCTGTTCGCACTACATCAGAGTTTCCCAAGGACAACAATGAAAGAAGTTCAAGGGGACATAAGGAACAACACTCCCGTTGACCCTTCGGCTTCACAGAGCAACCAACCCCTTCAGCCAGAGTCCTGGTAGTTTCTTTCCTTTATTTTCTATTTCTATGTAAATATTTAGACGAATTCGACCAATTTTGCAAAGATAATTCTTTGCTCAACGAACAGACATATCTTTTAGAGGTTCAGTGACTTGTGCCCATTGTCACTTACCATCAGTAAGTTTCCTTGAAGAATCAAGTATCTGTAAAGAAGAAGAACAAACATAGTTAGTGACTCTTGCATTTATAATCCAGGATGACATATCATTAATTACTATACAAGTTTTAAGTACAAGCAAATCAAATTTACTTTTGGCTTAGTTTCTCTTTTAGTGACCATCAACTCTACAATAGAAGCAAGTTTCTTTAGGTTTTTTATTTTTTAGAACAAGTTGATTAGGTCGCAGATAATTTTGTTGTTTAAAAGCACTTCTCCGGAGTGCAAGATCTTCTCTGTACATCTCATAAAGAGACTTCTAAATATTAAATCTAATCCAAATATTTGTCTTTGATGTTGACTTATGTATAGGGATATAAACGGGCCGAGGCAGGGCGAGGGCGGGGCCGTGGATGGCTCCTCTATCCCCGCCAAGTCTCGGGGTAGAAACTTATTGGGGACCTATTTAAAAATAAATTTTAATTTTTTTTAAAATTGATAAAATAAATTAAAATAATTAATATTTCTTAATATAAAATAATAAAAAAACAATAATATTTATTATTTTATTATTATATATTTGCAATAATATTTATATTAAAAAAATAAATTAGAATAAATTTACAATATAAACGGACGGTTCCCATGGGGACTGTACCCTTAAATTGACATCAGGACGGAGGACTTTCCTCACAAAGTACATTTGTTGGTTTTTCCAAAACTTAAGAAAAGTCCTATATTTGTTATCTAGTGAATTTTTTTTCACCATATAACTTGTGTTTGGTTACTTGTGGATTTCATCGGCAGACATTTTGATTACTAGAAAGAAATAAAATATACATAATTCATTAAGCTTATTTGTAAGATCAGCCCCCAACTTTTAGGATTGGCAACTTGATCCCTAATCTTTTTTTTAGGCAAATTAGTCTCCATTTTTTAGTTTCAACACAAAAACATATTTTAGTTTCTCATATGGTTATCTTTTTCAAATAATAACATAACGGAAATTTGAGATTTTATGCATAATGAGGGACCTAAATCTAAAGCACTCTCAATTTTAGCATCATGTAAAATTGAAGCTAAACTTTGTCCAATTACCGAAAATACCCTTACCAGATTTTCTAACTCTCTTCTCACCTCACGGAGCTTTATTCTTAGACACTTCCATAGTACAATCATACCACACCCACCTCTATTTCTTTCAGATTTGAAGACCACACATTGACCCATGAACACCATGGAAGCTCCCTTGCCATCTTTTTGCTCTTTGTTTTTTTTCTTTCTAATTTTATTTGTCTTTAATGATTCAATGCTTAAACTAAGGAAAGAGTTCAGTTAAAACACTAATATATGCATTTCAAACAAGTCTATGTTTGATTTTGTTGTTTTTTTACAATTTTTTAGATCTGAAATGTAAAAATTTAAAGAAAACTTGATATATCTCGATATACTTCGATGCCCAGCTCGATAGGCCCTTAAAAATCATGTTTTTCATGAAAAAAGTCATTTGTCTCGACAAGCCTCAATAGAACTCGATGGAACTTGATGCAATTAATAAAAAGTGCATAATTTTTCACTTGAGTATTCGTTTTGCGTGATTTTTTTTTAATTTGGGTATTTTTTGAGATCTACACATTATACACATTTAGAAAGTTCAAGACTTTGAAAATATAGGGGCATTGTTTTTAACTTTTGGGTGCTTTTAATATTTGAACTTCCCAAATGTGTGTAGATCTCAAAAAAATACTCAAATTAAAAAAAAAAATCAACAAAAACGGACACCCAAGTGAAAAATTATGCACTTTCTATGAATTGCATCGAGTTCTAGTGAGGCTTGACGACGTGGCGTCGATTTTCATCAAGGTCTGTTGAGGCAAATGATTTTTTTTCATGATTTTCATGATATTCCATAACTTAAAACCATTTGCTAGTACATATTACAACTACTACAATGACTACAACCCATAATTTTTTATTACTTTTTACCACCCTAATTTCATCTTCATGTTGTACTCCATCCTTGCAATCAACATCGGATACAAAAATCCTATTCTCTCCCACAGAAAAATCACTCAAAGTTTGTTTTGTACTCCAATCGGCATGTGTGTTTCTAAAACCAAGATCATCCTCCAATTGTTTAATTTTTCTTAACAACCCAGGTATGACTACCTTGCTTCGGACGCACATATGAGGGTCTAATTAGCAAAAATACCCACAACCACTATTACTTTGTAAACACAAAAGAAATCATCAAACCAGTAGAAGTTAAGAAGAAATGAACAAACCCAAATTTAAAAAAAAAAAAAACTAAAAATTAACCACACTCGATACTTATAGCAGCACTTGAATCTTCTTCCAGGATTATCATTGGTCCAAGAAGTCTTGATGACGACTGCTTTCGATAGCCGAAAATTGAAGCTCCATTATCCCATGGTCACATTCGAACTCTTATGCCCAAGACCTTCGTGTTCTTCAAATGATAGACGAAGGATAGAGTTTTAAATTTTTAAGTTTTTCCAATAGTTAAGTTTTTTAGTTTTTATTTATATTAGTTTTATTTAATTGTGTCATATTTATTTTTAAGTTTTTCAAATAATAGTGACATGACATTCATTAGGTGACCTGGTCTGTTTAAAATTGTGTGGACCAATTACAAATTGTCACGTGTACCCCTACATGACACTTGACGACTAGCTACCAACGTGTGCCAAAGATTGTTGACGGAAGGTATTTTCACCGCAAAAAAAAAAAGAGTTAGGTATTTAAGTGTTATAAAACTAACAACGTAGGTATTTTCGTCGCAAATATTCCGCTAATAAATCTAACGTGTGAGTATTTTTGCCACCAAAATATCAGTTTGGATATTTAAGTGTCAGTAATTTGTAAGTTTGGGTACTTTAGCCGCAAATATATCTTTGTATTATACCTCTAAAATATTAAATATATTAATTAGTTTATTATTTTTGATAAACATTTATATACTTTAAAATTTAAAAGCATAAAATTTATTAAGGGTGCTTCCATCTATATCTTAATTTTTTTTTTACTGCACATATTTCTATTTAAACTCCTCATAAATTATTAAAAATTATTTCCACCTTTATAAATGAGGAGTTTAAATAGAAATGTGTATGTGAGAAAAAAAAAAGATGTTATGAATAGAGGCATTATTATCTTAATAAATTTCATACTTCTAAAATTTAACCTGTATAATTTTTTTATATAAGTGATTTATTAAATATTTTAGAGGTATAGTAGAAAATAAATTTATATTCTTTTTTAATATTAAAAAAGAAAAAAAATTGGTGCTATATATATTTTTAAAATATCTCATTTAACCTTTATAAATTAGATTTTATTTAATAAAACATGACATTAAGTGAGCCAAAATATTAATATTGAGGATCTAATTGTTACGAAAAAAAAGGTTAGGAATTTAAGTGAAAAAAATAATAAAGGTTGGGGACCCCTCATGATCGGGGATATTTGAGATTTTTTGCTTATATGAGTTTTTTCAATACTTCAATGGTGGGATTAGTTACTAGTTCGAATATGATACAAATTTTTTTTTTAGGAATTAGTTGGAATGTGTTCGTATTTATTAATAGGTTTTTGGTTCACACGACCTACTGCAGCGAATGCTTGTCAAAGAGCGTTTATAACTAATTGCGTGGGGGATTTTGGTTTATTATTAGGAATTTTAGATTTTTATTGGATAACGGGAAGTTTAGAATTTCGGGATTTGTTTGAAATATTCAATGACTTGGTTTCTAATAATTAAGTGAATTTTTTATTTGTTACTTTGTGTGCCCTTCTATTATTTTCTGGTACTATTTACCTTATACTTTATGCAAAATTTACACAATTTTTAGCATACCATACTATTTTATGTCCCTATATTATGCAAAATTTATCGATCAGGACAGCTGTTTTGCTAAATTACATTTCAAATCTCGTATTTTACAAAATAGTACTTTGGATTTAATTTTGGTGAGCATAATTTCAAATATATTATTTCCATCTCTATTATTCGGTTACATTCTTTGCTTCACTGAACTCATGAAGGTTCAATAATTGAACATATATCTGAAATTCTTTTAACCGAAATTAGGATCACAATATTATTTGATTTCATTTTGCACATACAACGACCAAAATGATATTTAACCTTTGAGTAATGTTATGTGTATTCAAAATATGCACCTAAATATTATACACAATAACATAAACAATTTAACTTAACTAATCACATTTATAAGAATTGAAACTCACTATTTTAAAAAACAGAATTTGGATATATGTAATGTTTGAATGCAACTTTTGGTTGCTAATATCATTATCTTAACTTTGTTTAGGTTGTAAAGGGTACTGTTGGTGTTGGTGTCCAACATCTTAAGAAGTTGACGTACAACTATTGGTGTAATTCAATATCAGTTTAATAAAGGGTAGGTAACTATTTGGTACCCTCTGTTTTTAATAATGCTCATATGGTACCCTGTATTTTAAAATCGTACATATTTAGTACCCTAAACTCAAATTTAATTAGTATAATTTTACCAATTTAATCAAACTGCTATTAATTATATAAGTTCTAAATTTAAATTTAATTATTTAATTATATATAACTAATGACAGTTTGATCATATTGACAAAATTTCATCTATCAAATGTGAGTCTAGGGTATCAAATATGTATAATTTTAAAATACAGAGTACCATATGAGCATTATTAAAAACAAAGAGTAGGAAAATAATATTTTACAAAAACATAACTTACCACATGAATAAATTCACTTTAATAATATCGTTAACTTACCATAATTTGCCAACTCACACTCTCATTTGACACCTCACTACTAGACTATGACTAACACTAACTAAACCCCAAAACAAAGCTCTAGTCTAGGCCCCTTTCTTTAAGCTCACGACTCATTTCTCTCTCCGCCACACTCCCATTATCAGTCGCGTGCTCCCACGCGCCACCACCACCCCTACTCTACTTTCCTTCACATAGTTCGAGCTCAGTCTCTCTCTCTCTCTCTCTCTCCTATTTATCGTATCATCTTCCTTCCATTCCTCCATGTCCGAATCTCAAAGTCTTATTCTGAACAAAACAAAGGAAGGTCGGTCAAGTGAATCAACATAGTCAATTTCAGGTTAATGTTCTGTTTTTTTTTTCTTTATTATTTTCTTTGACTCCATACACATGCAAATACAAGCCTTTTTTTTTCCTCAGTATTTTATGCTGTCGATTTTGATGTTCTAGGGTTTTTGCCGTTACGCTAATTTTCTCGGATTTTGAAGTACATTCATCTCATTTCGTCCTTCTATATACGTATATATTTTTTTAAAAAATCTATTTTTATTTGATTTTCGCTGTTTTACTTGGGTTTTGAGAATGTGGTTTGAAGTTTTCAGTTGGGTGATTTTTGTTTTCGGAAAAAAATAAATTATATAGGGTTCTGTTGTCATACTAGTCTTTGATCGTTTGAAGGTTTTAGTTTGGTCATTTTTGGTTTCTGGGAATATAGGGTTTTTCTGATCGATCTACCACCGTTTCACTTTGTTGGTGTTTTGTATTTTTTTTTTCTTTTGGCATCTCCTTACATTTTTGTAACATTTCTTTGAACTTTTTTAATATTGGTTTTTTTTTTTTTGAGATTTGACCACAAGATATTGCATTGACTCTTGTTATAATCAATATGTATATAGGTACCTTTTGATATTGAGAGCTCATTATCGAAGTAAAGAGAACTCTAATGGCGCCGAACCCAAGAGTTATTGCAGCTTTCCGAGCTATGAAGTCTCTAGGCATCGATGAAGTAAAGGTCAAACCCGTTTTGAAAAAGCTTTTAAAATTGTATGACAAGAACTGGGAGCTTATTGAAGAAGAGAACTATAGAGTTTTAGCAGACGCTATATTTGACGAGGATGATACCATTGAGGAAGAGAAGAAGAAAGGCAGTGATATTAACGTGGGTATCTTTTCTCTTTGCTCATTTTTTCTTTTATCATTTCATCATTTCCTGTATATAAATATGTATGCGTATTAGCTGATTTTCCCATTAGCCTGAACAGCAGGAAGATGACATGGAGGAAGAAACACTTGTTAATGAACCCCTACGGCCTTTTAAAAGGTTAAGAAGAGGATCTGAAGTTAATCAGGTTTGAACTTCTCTAGTTGCCAATTATATTGAAAAGACCTATTCTTGAGTTACATAAACAAACTGAAACTTTTTCTGCATAGTAGCCAGGGAATGTGACAGAATCACCCGAGTCTAGAGCTGAAGGTAGTTCCATTTCACCTCGGCACACTGTTATAAAAGACAAGGGCAAGCAGCCCATGGTTTCAGATAGTGGTTTTCACCATAAGCCAAATGTTCCTACTGCTTATCAATTGATTAAGCCTAAAGATGAGCCATATACAGATGACATGTTTGCTAGGGGCCTACCACAATACGAGCCCCCTCCTATTGCGGTGCTTCGTCCAGGTATCTCTCTCCTTTCCAGGGGTGTTTAGTGTTTTTCTTTTTTGTCTTAATTTCTTTATCATAAAGAATAACAATTTGTTTTCAGGTGCTCAATATAATGTTTTGCTTGAGAATGATACATTTTAATGCCTGTCAATCATGTTGAAGCCTATGCTTTTTCATGTTGTTCCTTGATTTTATTAACTGCATTTGCTTATATTTCAATTAACTTCTGCAGAACCTTTAATTATTAAAGGCATTTCTGCGCAAAATGATGGAAGTGGTGGAGAAATTGGCAAGCAATCTTGTACTGAAGACCTCAATGCAGAAGGGAGAACCGATGGTGTCGCCTCTTCACCAGGTGAGGTGGTAACAGACAATGAGCTTGCAACCGTCCAATCTTCTTCTAATTTGGATGTTGCTACCTCATCCTTGGGAGAGGTAAAACTTTCTCTCAGCTGGAATTTGGCTTCTGGGAGATCAAATTCCCGTTTGCCTAATATAGATGATGTTATAAAACTGACGGAGGCAAAATGTCTGCGTGCATACAAAGTCATTGACCCAAATTTTTCTGTCATGAAATTGTTGACACATGTGTGTGAAAGCTTCCTCGAACTTGGAACTGACGACACTGATGAATCACAGGATGGTACAATAAATATATCAACTTTAGATGCACTGAAAAGATCTCCTGCACTGAATGCTTTTGGGGCTGGTAGAGAAAATGTGTGCATTCCATCAAATGGAATAGTCAATGGTGAATGCCATATTTCAGTGGATGCTTCTCAAATTCCAATTGCACTGCCTCTGAGTAGCCTGGATAGTCATGCTGGGAAAGATAAGGACAGGGATCTGGAAGACCACGGCACTGTGAATAGTAAGAGTTTGGTAGCTGCTTCACAGTGTGAACTGGATCCTGACGATCTAAGATCTCTCCATGATATTAATGACATTAGTAAAGGTGAAGAAAGGGTTAAAATTCCGTGGCTAAATGAGATCAACAGCGAGTGTCCAACATCCTTTCATTATATCTCTCAAAGCCTTGTTTTCCAAAACGCCGAGATTAATATCTCTCTTTCTGGAATTGGGGATTTGAGTTGCTGTCCAACTTGCTTTGGTGATTGTTTATCAGCAGTTGTGCCCTGCACCTGTGCTCATGAAACTGGAAGTCAGTTTGCATATGCGCCTGCAGGTGTTGTGAAAAATGTCTTTCTTGAAGAATGTATCAATATAACTCGTGACCCTCAACGACTCTGCACTTATTTTTGCGGAGATTGCCCACTTGAAAGATCGAAGAATGATGTTTGTTTGGAACCATGCAAAGGCCACCTAAAGAGAAATTTTATCAAAGAATGTTGGAGCAAATGTGGCTGCAATAAGCAGTGTGGCAACCGAGTAGTGCAACGAGGCATAACTTGCAATTTGCGGGTGAGGCTTTCTCTCTCGTTATCTAAATTTCCAACTAAATTATCTCAGATTTTGAGTCAGAATTCATGTGTAGACATTATTCTCAAATCTTGCTGATGTGATTTTTTTCTCAGCTGAAGCATTAATTAATATTGTGCCTCAGGTGTTTTTCACTCCCGAGGGAAAAGGATGGGGTCTACAAACCCTGGAGGACTTGCCAAAAGGCACATTTATCTGTGAGTATGTTGGAGAAATACTGACTTGCACAGAGTTATACAAGAGGAACATGCATGGCAAAAGTAGAAAAGATACATACCTTGCTTTACTTGATGCCGGCTGGGATGCTAATGGAGCATTGAAGAATGAAAAAGCTCTGTGTTTGGATGCATCACAATATGGAAATGCTGCTAGGTTTATTAACCATAGGTAGTACTTTCATGAAGTTGAGTAATAAGAAGTGCAAATGGTATCTGCTTCCTGTTATTACCATCGTGTAATTGTCTGTGAAGTATAGTTGCTTAAATATCATACGATATGCAAGTTCAAAATCTTATCCAAGTCCTGCCCGCAGTTATGTTTTATTTTAATTGTCTGATTAATTTTTTTCTTTTTCTTTTTTTTGTAACTGAATATTGCTAGATGTTTTGATGCAAACTTGATTGAGATCCCAGTTGAAGTGGAGACCCCTGACCGTCGCTACTACCATGTATGTAATCCTATTATGTCTTCTGCTGGACTCAATTTATTAATCTATAAAATTTACTATATGGAATGATTTGTTCTGTCGGGCAGCTGGCTTTCTTCACAGCAAGAAATGTTCATGCCATGGAAGAGCTAAGTTGGGTATGTAAATCTAATTTCTGTTGGCTCTAGTTATCCATCCTTCACAAATATATAATTTCACTATCTTGTCATCTTGAGATTGCATTTAATTAAATTAAAGCACACTAGTTAACCCGAGCATCCATGTGTTTTCTGCTAAGCAGGATTATGGCATTGACTTTGATGACCTTGATCATCCTATTAAGCCATTTGAGTGTCGATGTGGCAGTAAATTCTGTAGAAACATGAAACGTCCAAACAGTAAGTATCATTTTCTTGCTCACTTTAAACCCCCCTCCCCTCAGAAATATATATAGTTTACTATTCCCTTTTCCCGTACTTTCCCCTATTATGTAGCTTGAAATTGAAATCATCAAATACTTACATTTGATAAAATTGTCCATGTTTTTGCAAATACATACTTTCTCCTTTTTCTGACATTCTGTTTTGCATTTTTTTAATATAGTTTTTGTTATCATTATTGTAGTTTTAAAAGTACCTTCTACTTTCATCAACTCTAATGCGTTATTTAAGAGACTAGTATTTCTAAAGTTTGGATACCATGGAAGTTGTTGTACTTAAATTGCCAATTTTCAAATAACTAAAATGTCATTTACCAATTATATTTCCAATTTAACCTTTTGGTATCCAAAATTTGGTAAATAAGTTATTATGCTTGATAGACTTGGGTTGATCTTTCTGTAACTACTTCAAGAAGGAAAAACCAGAAGCTAAAAAAACGATTATTCGAGTTCAGGCCTAAAATGCTTTTCAGCAAGCTGTGGACGGTAATAGTATTGCCTTCTCCTTTCCCAACCAAATGAAATGTTTCCAATAATGCTTGTTCAATCCTTGACTTGTATTTCAAATGGTTTCTCTCATTTTTAATGAATTTCCTAGTTGTCTCGATATCGATCTCATTGACACGATCTATCTTTGTGTGTCTGTCATTAGGATTAAATTTGCATTACCCTAGTTGCTTCAATTCTGCTGAGTTGCTTCTAAGGATCATTATTCTTTACATGTCGCAGGATCTAAATCGATGTCTAACGCAAGATGAACAGCTAGCTATACGAGGCAATCATTAGTTTTTTTGTTGAGTTTTTGCTAATGATCTTCGTCTGTTAGGCTGTGTTTTACATGAAAATAGACTCTAAGGAGACCTCATCTTCTTGTTTTACATGATCTTACTTTGTGAGTGCATTTTGGATCAACTCTTTAGACAGTGAAAGGAATTAGGCTGTGTGTATAGGTGAAGGTGGTTTTCTTGACTGTTCTGTACAGGGTTTTGTAGATTAACCATTTTGCATGTCGTGCCATGTAGGGTCTAGTAGTTGCATGGTCAGCCATCGTGGACAAAACGACCCATCTTTTTTGTACGACTTTCCCGGATGAAGGGCAGAAAACATGTTTTGGCTGATTTATCTAGTTAATTATTATGGTATATATAGGGTGTTTCTATGATAGGCGTACCGGTGCACCGTTTTTGTGTAAGTTTGTGTTCTCTTACGGTGAATAATTTTATGACTGCATGTATTATAGTTATTTAAATTTTTTTGCAAATTTTTAGAAAATTTCGAATAATTTACAATATTGAAAATTAGTTTCAAACAATTTGTTTTCTACATGCATAAAAAAAATTAGTGACACGTGCAACGATGTGGTTTAACATTGTTTTTGGCATTGTAGATTATTCAAAATTTTATAAAAATTTACATGATTTTAAATAACTAGAATAAATATGGTTATAAATAAAATTTTGCCGAAAACTGTTCACGGTAGGGAACACAAAAGAAGTGTAGCGAACACAAAAGAAGTGTAGCGGTACATGTATATATACAAGGATCATAAGTTTCTATAAAAACAATCTCATTCATGATGACAAAGAATATGGTTAATCACTAAAGTCAAATTCTATGAAATTAAAAAAAAGAAGCATCTAACATGCCAAAAGAATCCACTTATAGAACTCTACTTTCAAAATTAAGGACATAATCCTAAAGGAGAGCAACAAATTGAAGTAGGATTTAAACAGTCATTGTTGCATGTGTATTAGTACACAGAAATTAAATGAATGTGTGGTTGTGGTCTACTTTTTGGGTAAGAAATATCACTTTCTATACTTAAAGTGATACCCTAGTACTAAAAAAATTTCACTATCCTTCCTGTTACCAAAATATGCTAATCTTTCACAAAGTTCCTAAAATGCCCATATCATTACTTCCCACTTCTCTCAAAACTTTTTCCCAAACCCATCTCCTCCACCCCTATGATCCGCCACCACCCCACATCTCTGCCACACGGTGCCTCTTCCTTGATGCTTCCTCTTCATAGACGACCTTCTTTGTAACATCTAACATTTTCATAATATATTTTTATTAAAAGTCAGAGTTTTAATACATAAAATGTACAAGTTTACAAATTTAAGAAATAATAATGAAAAAATAGTGTTTAAGGCATGATTTTATGTTACTAACGAGATTAATGAGAGAGAGAAACTTGAGTAATCAAGTATTGGGCCCAAATGCCATATAATTTTAATTAGGGATTTGTATAAAATTAAGAAAGTTTTGTTAAAGAGCTTATTTCAAAATAATTTTAATATTTTGGCTCCAAATGTAATTTAAAAAAAAAGTTTCAGCCTTGCTTCCCCGTAACCTCTCTCTCTCCTAAAAAATTTCTTTTCTTTCTCTCCTTCTCTTCCTCTTTCTTTTTCCTCTTTGTGTGCTACTGTTGCTGACGACGAGCGACCACTTTCCGGCCGCCACATATAGACACGCGCCTGATCAAAATGCGCAAAATCCTCCAAACTATCGACCACGTGGGAACCAAGAACTCACTCGTTGGTTAAGCACCTCAGCCGGTTGATTTAAGTTCGGCCACCACGCGACTTCAAAGTTGTGATCCCGCCACCTCGAGCATCTGTTGGCTGATCCGTCACCACCATCGTGTTCCTTGTATTGTGGGCTTCAAAACTCAATAAATTGTTCCCACATCTACTATAGTTGGGTGGCGGGCCCACCACGAGCCACCGTAGATCAATGGTCAAAACTTAGTTTTGAGGTTCCAGAGTTCGTTTTGAGCTTCATAAATCATCATTTAACTCGTTTTGAAACCCCGATCATTGTGGTATCATTTCTTTGACCTATATATTGTGATTTAATTGTGATTGATTATAGTAATTGTTATTATGTGTACCTATAGTATATATTTATATATTATTGATATACTGAATATTTTTCTGTAATTATACTGGCTGTCTGAGATTATATGTATTTCTGATACATGTTTTGATTTTGGGATTGTACATTTTATAGCTGTTGTGCTGTCCAATTTTCTAGAAAATATTAGACATTAAATAAATTATAAAAAGACATATTTAATTGATTTTCTATTAATATGGAAATTATTATAAATAGTTAATTTTTATAATTTATTTTTATTATTTTGTTTGATAAATCAAGAATATAATTTTTATATGTAAAGTGTGATTGTGGTTAAACTATTATTTAACAGTTATTATAGTGTATTAATGTTTTGGTCAATATTTGAATACTAAGATAATATAAAAAAAAAAACTATTTTCATACAATTATTGATATTTGTAAGAACATTGAATTTTGTAGAAATTATATTTATCTTATCAATGTGATCGATTTTATGAATATAAATATTTATATTTATATTATTATCATTATATCGATTATTACAATTTTATGTTAAAAATATGATTTTTTTTATAAAATGATTATTCGAATATATACATTCACACACATATTGTTATTCATGTATTTTGTTATTAAGATTATCAATATGTTTAAAATTATTTTAATATTGAAATAAGTTTATATTTGCAAGAAAATTATTATTATTATTATTAATGTATCATAAAAGTACATTATATTATGAGCAAGGTTTAAGGCAGTGTTTTGTAAAGAGGATTATGATGCATGAAGAATATTAACATTATGATGATAATAATTATTATTATCATTTATGTGGTTTCTGGTATTGTTAATATACACTATCAATAGTGTATATTTACGATTTTGATAGAATTTAATAAATGAAGTACATTGAATAGGATCTGTATGGATTTGATTGATTGACTCTTGGTGAGCAGTTTTAACATAAGCGAAGGACCTAAGGTAAGTAAATTTCACCTTTTGTGCTTAAATGTGAGATGCATGACCACATTGATTGTGTATGTCTGATAAGGTCATTTTTGTATTAATATTTGTTAAGTTTTTCTATGCTTGGATGGCGTTATGATAGCATTTTTAATAGTTTTCACTAAGTTTCGTGATTCTACGACATATTTTCTACGTTGCGTTTTATGATGATAAATCTGACATTTTGATGGCAAGTGTAGTTAAAATAAAGTTTTAGGAGTATTCAAAGGTTTCAGGATTGAAATGTAGAAGTGGTGGCAACATGGAAGCTTTCTAAGATCAAGAATTGAAGAATTTTGAGGTAGGCCGCGGCTCATAAAACTCAGGCCGCAGCACTTTAAATGGAAATTGCAATGTCAGAATTTTTCTTCCAGACAGGCCGCTGCGCATAAAATTCAGGCCGCTGCGCGAAAATTTCAGGCCGCTGCCTGAGGGACAGATTTAGGCACAAATTTCGTTCTAGGCCGCGGCTCGCGACGTCGTTTTCAGATTTTTTGTTTCTTTTTAATTAGAATTTAATTGAGACTATAAATAATTATTAGGGTTAATTTTAGATTAAGTTTTGATTACGGTTTAGAGAGAAAAAGAGATTCTGAAGGGGCTGGAAAGAAGACTACAACGCGACAACAATCTTGTTCATCCATCTAGTTTCTTTTCTTTCCTTAACCTCTATAATTTTAATTATAATTATGTTTGTGATTATGATTACAATTATGGAGTAGATTTTTTTTAGGTTAAGGGTTAATTCAAAACCCAAGACATGAATTCTTGATTATTAATAATGAATATTGTTCTTCAATTTCTCTCAATATTAGATTGTTTCTATTTTTCCAATTGAATGTTATGAATTTTGTAATTTCTTGTTAGGTGGCCAACTAATTAAGGTTTTACATTGTTCAATTGTCATCTTAGAATTACTACTCACCTAATAGTTTAGGATTCTAAGCGTGTGTGATAAATTGCAATTGATAGTTAAGTCAAAAGAATTGTTGATTGTAATGAAAAATAGAACCTAGGTTAAATGAATTATATGCTTCATTAATTTATTGCCTAGATTAACTTGTTTCCATAGAACTTAATGCTTTATCTAAGTTAAATAGATTGTATGCTTCATAGATTTATTGCTTAGATAAAAGAGTTAATTATTGAACGTTTCGCCTTGATTACTTATAATAGGGAGACTGGGATAATTGACTGCTTCAGCGTTATCTGCGGGGTTAATAGTTTAATTGAGAAATTGGAATAATATTTATTATTAGTGATTAGGAATGATTGTTGAGGGTGGAGATTAACCTTTAACTGTTTCTTAATATCGTAATCTCAATCTTTATTTTGCTTTCTAGTTTATGTTATTTTAATTTTGAGTTAAAAATCAAAATCCCCTTTTAAGTTTTAGTGTTAATTCTTGAATAATAAAGTGAACGATAGTCCTCGTGGGTTCGACCTGTGCTTGCTATTATACTGAAATAATTGGAAGTATTGAAAGAAAAATCATTGTTAAATTTGTGTGGTATACGACAGCCATCAATGTCTGATGAGTTAAGTATGAGATGATGATGCATATGATGAGTATGTGATGAATTGTTATAAGGTTATGTGTGGTATGCATATCATAATGAATTGTATGACATATAATAGATGAATTTCATGATATGTGAAAGTTATCTTAATTGGTTAAGTTTGATCTAAGTTATGTGCAAGTATGCGTTCTCATGTTGATGAATATGTAGATTACTTTCTATGTTTATGATTTTGTTACATGTTATGATATATGAAGCCTTTAAGTTTTTAGGTTGGAAACCTTAGACCTGAGCCATAGCTCTACATTAAGGTATAATAACGCCACCAACCCAAAGCTTCATGTATTATGACTAAAGATGTTTTGAGTTATATGAGATGTGATACAATGCATTGATTGAATACCATCAAACATGAATCATGAACATGAACATTGACATTTCAACATTAACATGTATGCATGACATGTATAGTTATGTGATACATTATTATGTGATATAAGATCATGCATAAGAATATGAGAAAAGTTGTGAAATTCCTTGAAAAGTCTTACGTGAAGTTGAACATTTTAATGACAACAAGGCTTAAGCAAAGTGATAATAAGATGTTTAAAAAGGGTGCCACTGTTTCGATGAAGCAATTAAGTAAGTTCAGTAAAGGTGATGGATGTCTATAAGGCTTATAGTGGCTGCCCACTAGTGTGGGCTAGGTCAAAGTTGACCATTCAGATATGTTTACCATGTTCACGTCTTTCTCCTCCATTTATATGTGTAATAAGTATGACAGCTATGGCAACGATGAAATGAGTAATACGATAAGCCCAACTGCGATGATGGCTAGCCGGAGAAGAACCCATGGGATTTCATATTATATGTGTAATAAGCCCTGCAGGCATTGGCTAAATCAAACAGTGTGCACATAAGATAATGGGCCCATAACAATGTGAAAGTAAAAAGAGAAAAAACACAAAAGTAAAGTTTGAAAGTGCTTGATCAATAAATGAAATGCATAAGTATTATAAGTCAGCATATAAGTATATGTGCACTTCAAACTCACGATATTCATGTGTATGTGTGTGCATGAGATTTACTTACTGAGCGTTAGCTCATTATGTTATTTTCCAACATTTTTCCATGCGTGGCTTTAAATGTTGAGCAACTTGTGGAGCACAGACTCAGTAGCAATGTAATAGTGGTTTAGGGTTTTCATATTGCTACATTTAAATTTAAAGTATTCATAAGTGTAATAATTTCTATTAATAAGTTTATATAAAAGTTTTAAAATTTTCTATATTTCTTAGTATCATTTTATTTAATTCATTTGTTCAAGTGCTTAACATATTCGTAAACTCTGGAATTACGAGTATGTCGCAGACGTACCCTACCTTAGGGACGTCACATTCTTCTCCACCAAGGAACTCCAAATTCTCGAAGAAAAAAATTTGGAGCACAAAATCAATGGGTAAGTATATATAGTGTTTGACTATTGTTTTTTTATACTTATTATCATATTTCGAACATATATGCTGATATATTTATCTTCATTATTTGTTTTTCTTGAACTTGAATGTAACTAATTTTTTTGGATCTTCTGCAAAAAAAATAAAAATCGACACGACCCACCAGATCTCACCAAGCATCATTCAATATGAACACACCTCACCAAGCTTCACCAGACTCAATATGAACACACGCTACTAGACCTCACCATACATCAATAACATTTAAAATCAATACACCTCACCAAGCCTCACCATACCTCAATAACATTTAACATGAACGCACCTCACCATACCTAAGCCTAGATGATCACACTTCACCATACCTCACCAAGCCTTATCAGACCTTAATGACCCATTTTGTATTTTTTTTTTAACTTGAATATACATCGAGACACCTCGCTTAAACAATTGATTTTATTAACACTGTCTATCCCAGGTTCGACAGTCTACATTTATAGTCGCTAGGCAAACAATTGGTAGTGGAACGTAAATGTCGTAGATGTGGTGGTAAAGGCCATAGTAGGAAATCATGTAAGGCTAGACTTTGAATTAATTGGAACAATTTCATTATGTTTTTTTTATTTTAATGAAACTGTAGAAGCGATTTCCTACAATTGATTAATTTGGGCACCAACAACCTATCAAGAACAAAGAAAGAGACGAGAGTTCAATTGGGAGCACTAGTGGGGTGTTATCCAAAGGAACTACGACGCTCAAGTTAGTCCAATTGCAATAATAAATAACGTAATAGAAATGAAGTAACAAAATAAAAAAAATGATGAAATGATGAGTAAGAGAAAAATGATGATTGTGACTAGGGGTGGCAATTTGGGTCACGACACGACACGACACGATTAAGGTAAACACAAACACGACACGTTTAATAATCGTGTCGTGTTCATGTTTGAGTTTTTGATACATTTAATAATCGCGTCGTGTTCGTGTTTACCTTAATCGTGTCGTGTCATAATCGTGTTGACCCGTTTAATAATCATGTCGTGTCAGACACGATAACACGAATAATTTGCATAGGTTTTATGATTTTTTTCATATAGTTATGATTAATCGTGTTCGTGTCGTGTTGACCCATTTAATAATCGTGTCGTGTTCGTGTTTGTATTTTTGACACGTTTAATAATCGTGTCGTGTTCGTGTTTACCTTAATCATGTCATATCATAATCGTGTCGACACAAATCTGACACGTTTCCACGAATTGCCAGCCCTAATTGTGACAGTCAGTATCCCGTGATCCGTAGGGGGAAAGACCAGGTAAAAGCTGTGCAATTTCACATCGCCTGGGGAAGGTCAAGTGTGATGATTCTAAGACTGTGTAGGTATGAGACTATACAGTTGAAGAAGGCTTAAAGGGATTGATGAGTACTACCTATGCCAACAAGATGCATATTATTTTCGGTAGCCCATCATTTGAGAACTCCAAAGTTAAGCATGCTTGACCTGGAGTAATCTCAAGATGGGTGACCTCTTGGAAAGTTTTCCCAGGAAGCGTGCGAGTGAGAATAAAACACGCTGGAAAAACTCGTGTTGGTTTGTAGGGCCAGTTGTCATTCCAAGAAGCAGCCATAGTGACGTGGGGCGTTACAATGATGGCGATGGAGCTTGATGGCAAGGTAGGATGATTGGTTCGACTATCTTAGTGAAAGTTATAGGTTTTAGCGTTGATTATTAGATGATCCTCAAGGACTACCTCGACTTCACTTTATAAGGTCCTCCATCAGTCTGGCTGTCTTGTTCGACTCGTTCAGAGGAATGGTTACGTGAATCTCGTAGGAGGGATAACGTCCTTTTTGACTTAATCTTTGTCTGATTGATTCAAACCCTTTGGTTGACAAGGTGAATCCGGATGCGTATTCGGCTATGGATTTAAACATAATGAGTCGTAAGGGCTGAGTAGGAGTGTGCCTGTGTTGGTCGAGTGGGTCGTGTGGGCTAGCCACATGGCCTACTAACGAGTATGGGCCTACTCATTTGTATTAGTGTCGACTCGGTTGGTTTGTCTGATTGTTTTATTGGGCTTTAAGTACATTATTGTTTTAAGAAGATTTTTATCACTACTAAAACTACATTTGTTGGCATTTTATTTTACTTTCTCATGAATTAAAGAACAATTGTTAATATATCTGAAACTGGTTGTCTTCATTGAAAGACTTCAAAATTTGGCATCGTTTAATTTACATACAATAGTCAATAAAATGCCACACAATACTAAGAACTATTAGTCATAGTCCAAACGAAGAACAATTAAATGATGATAGAGTTAGATTAAAATAAAAACAAAGCCATCTCAAGGAACCACTTTTTGGTTGAACAAGTCAGCGCACCATTTCTTTCTGACCAACTTCATGTTTGCATCAATAATGGTGTCTAGTGGTAACCACCCAATAAGATGCTCAATATATTTGATGATGTACATGCCACAATCTCCACTACAAACAATATATTTATATATATATAGAAACAATTGTTAGGTAAGTATTAAACTATAAAATTTGTATGTGACATAAGTGTGTGCCCTAAAGAATAAGGAGACGAGGGACTCGAGCCATGCACTAGCCTAAGCCCCACGACCCAAGCCACCTCCGTTCTAGACTCTTGACGAGCCCCTGCTCTCACACGCTTGCTTTCTGTTGAGCCCATGCACCTACGCGCCTCCTGGCGAGCTCCTACTCCATGCGCGGCGTAGCCTCCTACGTCCCCTACTACTGTGCGCAACCTCCAGCCCAGCCATCTGCTGTGGTTAAGCAAACTGAGCCTTTGAGGCTCACTGGCCGTCGGCCCTAAAATTAGGGCACCAATCTTGGCGCACAAGTTAGATTTTTAATGATTTTTATTTAATTTTTAAATAATTAAATGAATTTTAAATAAAAATTAAATAATAAATAACGTGGATCAATCAGAAGCTGCCACGTAGGCGCTTATCTGGCAGATAACAGTGAGGTACCTGCGACTACCAAGAAAGTGTAACGGAAGGTATTTTAGCCGAAAAAAAATAGTTAGGTATTTAAGTGTTACAATGTAGATAGCTTAGGTGTTTTCGCCGCAAATATCTCTTATGAATATAATATCAGGTGAAGGGAGAGCATATTTTAGCTCAGAGAGTATATGCAAAGCAAGTGTAAAGACAAATATGAAGATCTTTTGTGTCTAGTTGAATTTTTGCATGGTTTGAAATTTAATGGCATCCCTAAACATGAGATGCGACTTAAAGAAGGTGCTCCTGCAATACCCATTAGAAATCTAAATCAAACAGAAGGCTTATGTAATAACACAAGATTGATTGTCATACGTCTTGGTAAATATAGTCCATTGGAGGCGACATTATTTTTGGAACAAATATTGGTCAAAATGTCACAATTCCAAGAATTATCATGTCTCCCAATGAATCAAGATGGTCATTCAAGCTTAATAGACGACAACTTCCCTTGGCACCATGTTTTGCCATGACAATCAACAAAAGCCAATGACAATCTCTTAAACATGTTGGCTTGTATCTCCCTAAGCAAGTATTCACCCATGGTCAATTATATGTTGTCATGTCCTGAGTTATACCACAAGAGAAATATTGATCATACTAAATGCTGATGATGAGGTGGGAGACCCAACCTTGATAAAAAATATTGTTTACAAAGAAGTATTTCAAAATATTCGCTCATAAAAAAATTGTTTATTCTAGAAAATGATATAGTCTCCTTATTCATGCCCCTGCTTCAAATTCTTAGTTAATAAGATATAAATTTTACAGTTGTATAATTTATTAAAATAATTTATCCATTCTTCCTGTCATATATAGTTCAATTCTATCCTCAGCAGTTTTTTTTTCTTTCAAAAAATCATATTTTTTTGTCAAGTTGCATGTGTTTGTAATATTGTAAATTACCATGTCAACTTTATTACACAAACATAGTAGTAAAAAAAAGAATATTAAGTTCAATATTATTCTTTACCTTATTTATTTTTCAATTCATTAAATCAAAATAATACTATATATAATTTCATTTTTTTTTTCCAAATCATAATTACATCAAGGCTTTCACTTATTGGCTAAATATAATACTCTTTCTTGATCTAAATTGAATCAACAAATATATGATTGCCAATGAGCAAAATGTCATGATTTATATTAACTATAAAATTAATTAATATGAAATTGCACAAGTTGCAATTATATTGCCTAGTTTGATGTATGATAAGTTTATAAATTATTAATATTCTAACACAGCTCTAAAATATTCAGAATTTTGTTCAACCAAAATCATCTAATTAATTTCAGAATGTAAATAATACAATTATAAAAATGTGAAGTCACCCAATATTTATTTTTAAGAATAAAATAATGTTAAGAAGTAACATCAAATGTATCAATAATAAATAGGTCCGTCAATTTATTTTTTAAAATTATTTTGCATTTTATCATAGTTTTAATAATTTTTTATAAAAAAATTTAGACAATTAGTTAAATTTTAGCCAAAAACTATTACTTAAAAAATGATCAAAATTAGGCTACAGTACAGAATAAAAAAAAAAGTTTCTTTTTCACAAATTTAAAATTTCTCCTAATAAATTATACTCCAACAGTACCTAAGAATTCAGTCAATTCATTGAGAGATTTCAACAAAACAATAACAACCTTATCTCCATAAAAATATCATAATGTGGATGGGACCACAGTACTCTCTTCCATACTCAGCTTCACCAAATTAAATACCAAAATCTTTGTTTTATTCATCAAACACCAAAACGACACGACGTCGTCTTGTAAATCCACACTCACACCATTATATCATACCAAAGTTCCAATCTTTCTTTCTTCTTCTAATTTTCATCTCACAGTTCAATCTCAAGAAATGCTTCACTCTCTTGTGCAAACCTCCTCCTCATCATCTTCATGGCTTTCATTTTCATCCAACTACTTCCACATTCCAAGCTATTCTACTCTTTTGCCCAAGACCCTTTTCCCAGATACCCTCAAAACACTGTTACTCTATTCAAGTAAAAGATCATCACTTGGGTCTACACTCAAATCAAGAAAGTCCTCCTCTTCACTTACCATATCTACTGCTGCTACTATTCAGGCTTCTCTGCTTGAGTCCCCAGTTTTATGGGCTGGCCGGATTTGTATCTTCTATGCCCTTTTGAAGGCTGGTTTAGTTGGATCTCAGGCTAATCCACTTGTTTCAGGTTGAGTTCTTTAATGGGTTTTACTTAAATAAGTTTTTATTTAATGGATTTTTATTGATTGAGTTGTTTTTATATGTTTTTAGATTTGCAAAGTGGTGAAGATGGTGATGGTGTTGGTGGTGAAACTGGTGATATGGGTTTCTCTAAGTGGATGAATAGCATAAAAGGGAAACCAGGTTTGTGCTTTCTTCAACTCTACTTGGTTGGATTTCTTAAACTGAATAAAACTATGGATTTGTTATGACTGCGAGACTTGTCTTTCACTATGGTTAATTTCATAGGCACAACACAAGGCCAGATAGACTGGAGGATTTTGTTGCCACACACTTTAGTTCTTCTTAATGATAATCTAAGAACAAATGCTGGAAAAGGTTTTGACATGTGGGGTATAAGGATGTTCTTTTTAACTAGATTGTATTAGTCCCTCTTGGCATCTTGTTGCTTTGGAATTGTGTTTATGATCATTAATCACTTATTAAAGACAATAGACAAAAATGAGTTTGAGTTTTTTGTTTATTATTATTAAAAAAATTGTTATGATAAGTTGTTTGAAGGACTCATTCAAATGATAGTATCACAATAGTCTATTTCCTTCAAAGTGTCTGACAGCATCCAGAAGAAAACAATATGGTTCCTGTGTAAATGTTCATAAAAGAGAAATTTTGATTATGGGATATAGCGGTTAGTGAAGATAGAAGCTTCATTCCTTCTCTGATAATAAGTTGTGAGATTATAAGGAAATATTAATTGAAAAGTTTTATTGGATGAGAAGATATTAGTTGCTCTTATTTTACTATGTGCTTTTATTGGTTAGAATTGGTGCAAGGCTTTGCCATTATGAATTTGTTTATTTTCTTTATGAAGATTCTTTATTGATAACTATTAGTTGTTTATGTAACCCAAGTCTTGATTTTTATAATCAGTAAAAGAAGCAGCTGATAGAAGGAAATTAGTGAGTAAATGGCATCCCACAACAAAAGGAACACTCAAAAGGAACTACAGGGTGCCATCTAAATCCGAAGGAAGGCGTCTTCTCAAAGCCATCGCTTCCTTATTGTCAGACGACGATCACTTTGTAGATGCATCTTCCCACAAGGTAGCACAACTCTGCTGAGCAATTCCAGAAAATGCTAATCATGTGTTATCCTATTTCTTCGTTTTCTTTCCTCTTTGCTTTGCTTTCTTCCCTCTTTAGTCAAAATATGAGGTGAACTTGCAGGGTTGTCAAATTCGAAGGGAGAGTGCTCATGGAGAGAGTGTCTGTTGCAACAACGTGAGGGCGCTGTTTGATGAGCTCCCAACTCCACACTTATTTGTGGAAATCACTCCATTCCCAGAAGGGCCTCTCACAGAAAAGGATTACACCAAAGCTGAGAAATTGGAGAGGGTACTTAGGACTGGTCCTTCGATTTGATTCCTCTCTTGATTGAATCGTCACCTTATGTATGTTTGAGTTGTACATATGAACAAAAGTTTGCTGGCATTTTATCTGAAACATAGCAAGCTTCCTTCAATTGACAGTTTTCCTTTTACACTTACCTAATGACTAGCAGCTTTCAGATTTAGTTAGTAGTACAATTACAATGCACATAATTTTACTACAAAGGCATTGAATCTATGTAGATCCAAGCCAACATCTTTAGATAATTAGCAACTAATTGTATGCATGGAGGGAGTCAAATGTTTTGTGGCATTTTGAACAAGGGTCATTGTGCAAAATGATCCTTACTTTGTGTGGAAGTAAATAAATGTCTATATTTTTATTTTTGTAGTAAAATAGCTTAATCATCTCTTTAATATTACATATTACCAAATATGTCATTTAACAAATTACTATTTTGTTCTAAATATTTTAATAGTATGTTATATGTATATTAGTTTTTACTTTAAGGTTATTTTAATTTTTTATGGGTTGTTGAATGATATACCTTACCACAATATATATATATAATGAGTTGAAAAATAATATAACATCAAAACTTACAAAATTATTACTAAAATATATATATTATGCTAACAAAATTATATACTTCCATTAAAATGTATATACCATGATACAAAATTATATATTACCATTATGTATAATAAAATAGAAACTAAATATCACAAAAGAAAAAATTATATACCATACTACAAAAAGCATATACGCTAATTGGAAAATAATATATTAACAATCTATAAAAAACTTAAAAAACAATATAATTTTAAAATAAAAACTAATTAAACAAAACTAATATACATATACCACTATATTAAAGTCATACAATCTTAAATAAATAAGTAAATTATAAAAAATAGCAATTTAGATAATCAACAATGTAAAATGACATTTTTCTACAATTTAAAAAATGAAGACATTAGTTTCTTGATGATTTTATTTTGAGCAATTTGGTATAATTTCTCTTTGAAGGAACAAAGCACCATCAAATAGAACTAGCAGGAAGGGACCATTAAAAGAAAGAAAGAACAAGCTCACTCATTTGGGACATGATCCTGAGCCTGACCCATTTTGCCTTTTCAGCCACAAAACATGGAGGCACCATTGTGTTGCGCCCTGAAAACGTCTACAGGTCTTACTTTGATTTCCCAGAAACAGAGAAGAAATTGGTGAAGTTTTCTAGGGGTGTTAAGCATATCAACCTAGTCCGAAATTGAATATTCCTTTTATGCCATTATTCTGAAAGAAAGAATGGCATTGGAGTTGAGTGTTGAAGACTATCCTTTGAACAATAATGTGCTTTAATGTTCTTAAACACTAGTGCAGTGTCTCTTTATTGCCTTTTCTGTTCACTAATAAGATAGTTATTTCTTTGGTGGATTCTACTACAGCATTGGACATTGAAAAGTAACAAAGAAATGCCCCTTGGCTCAGCTGTCTCATGGACTTGTTTGATTTGTCAACCATCATATGTTGTCAACCCCTTTCCTTCCAAAGATTTGGCTTTGAATTCCATTCGCGCTCAATTCGAACACAATTCTTAAAAGGCAGGAATTTGCTAAAATAATAACATGAAAAAAAAAAGTTTAATTAACAAAATTATCTTATTTTTACACTAAGACTATAATGATAAAAAAACACTACTAATTTTAAATGGTATAATATCATAATGATGCGATTTTTTTTAAATTTTTTTTAAATAAGATGTTGAATATAGTATTGTTATTCGTCTCGAAAATGAGTTGCTATAAATATCATATAATCTGAAGTCTTTTCTTAGAAAGTTATTGGAAAAACATGAGACAACTCCCTTTTCATTCCACTTTTAGTTCTAGTAAGTTCTTAAAATAGCGATTGGTGGGGACGAGAGGACACACTGATCTCTTTTTTTTGTAGTAAAAGAAAACCTAAATAATCTTTTTTTTTATTAGCTACCAACCAGCCCAAAAAATAGAGTAATATTTGGTCAACAACTAACTCCCTTAAAGGGATGTTTTGAGCTGGCATAGCTCTCCGCAATTAATCCATAATCTGTAAAAATTGATCGCTTGACAACTTTTGTAGGTTACTGACCAATTGGATGACAATCTGTAAAAGTTGATTGCTCAACAACTTAGAACAACTCCAATGGGAGTTGCTTAGAGGAGTGTTTATCAGTGGTAGGGTAAGTGGTGGGGTAGGTAAATAAGGTGGAGGAGATTGTTATAAAATGAAATTGGCAACGTTGCCCAGCAGTGGCAATGTTGCTTTCATATTTGTTTTTTTAATTTTTAATTTTTTTTTTTATTGGTTAGGTTTATTAAAAAAATTATGATGGGACAACTTAAGCTACTTTTAATGTTGCTTCCATTATAGATGCTCTAAGTTACTAAAGTATAGCCCCATGACTCGTATTTATGTTCGTCTATAACTCCAATCACATTTCAAAAGTTCATTCGTCTATAACTCCAATCACACTCGTATTGTTGTTCCTCTATAACTCCAATCACATTCCAAAAGTTCATTCGTCTATAACTCAAATCACATTCCAAAAGTTCGCGCTGAGAATTCAAGAGCACTACTCTTCTAATGATCGATCATTTTGAAAAAAAATTGAGCACTCGGTGCACATCTTATAATTATAATAAAAAGTAACATGTGGGCACACGAAATATGTGCCAAATTTTCACATTGCACATCTTAAGAAAGTAATCAGAGTTTAGAAAGAGGATTTGGTCAGGCACAAATAAATGTAATCCAGTACAACTATAGAGCCTAATGGATTCAAAGTCCACACTAGGAAATTGCATTACAATTTAAAAAAAAAGAAGAAATAATCCCATAAGAAATTGCATTACAATGTATCAACCATTAACTATAATATCAGTGTTTAGTAACATCACAGAAGGTACTGCTGTACTAATCTAACAATTTTCTCATTCAGAGAGGACCATTAAAATCCCAGTACTACAGATTGTTGTCCTGTTTTTTTCACCTTCTAGGGAATCCTCCCTGATGTTGCGGTGTAATTGGCATCGACGTTGGTGAGAACGGATCATACAGTTGCTGCTCTCCCGGAGCAGGAGCTGATCTACCAGAAGCAGCAAAGGAGTGACTTGCCTGAACAGGATAATTTTGATGCTGGGCATGATTTCCTGGCCTGGGAGGGAAATGGCCAGGAAAACTAGGAATTTGGGGAGATGGGCTAAAGTTCCGTGGCCCAGGCCCCCCTTGCATCATCTGATTCCTTGGTGCAAGGGTACTTCCATCTGCAAATGTTGGAAGCCTGGAAGGACCTGACATCCCAGTTGGATCTCTGGCAAAGGGACTAACAGGCATATGAGATTGAGGTTGGCCCATGTGGTTGCCAACTGGTGGCCTTGAAAACCCGTGGTTGCCAGACTGAGATAAATTAGGCATTGGCATCCGTAAAGACTGGGATGCTGGACTTGGCAATATTGAATTGGTGGGTGGAGCATTCTGAGCGAAATGATTGTTTGGCCTGGGACCTGCCTGAGAGGGTGGGTTCTGTGGACGGTGAGGTTGAAAAGTAAAACTACCAGAACTTGGAGCTGTTAGCAATTGCGGTTTTGCAGGAGTAAAATTTGCTGCATTTCCAGAAACAGAACTTGGAATTCCTGATTGCATAGATGGGCCTGGCGGAGGATTTGGTGCGGATCCTAAAGTAGGGTTCCCAAAAGATCCATACACAGGTGCAGGTGCATGTGGTGAAACTACGGGTTGATGTAAATGTGTCTGGACCATCCTTGGAGCCATATTACTGAACCCTGCAGATGGTGGAGTATTGGCAGGTTGAGACCCTTGTGGAAGGTTAGAGACAGGTCGGGGTAATGAAGGCATCGAAGGCCTGGTGAAACTCATCGGTGAAAGTTGGCTCCCAGTAGATGGATATGGAACTGAAGCATTACTTGCTGGAACTGAGGAAAACTGTGGAGCCATCAAAGAAGGATTTCTCGGCCCAAAAGGGCCAGGACCTGACTGAGCCATGTATTGATGCTGTAAAACTTGTGCTGGTGGCTGTGGTTCATGGGAAACAAGATTTGGGTTTTGGGGAATGTAGTTGAATCCACCTTGACCTGGTGGAGGGCCAAACAGTGAAGGCATGTTTGAATGTTTGAAAGGCGAGGTTGACATGTTGGCAGGGATGTTCAGACCAAAAGCCGAAGAATTGGGTGGATTGAAGCCGGAAGGTTGATGCAACACCATGTTAGGTGGTGGGCCTCCTGGAAACCATTGACCAGAGTACTGAACCTGTCCTTGTGGAGGCGTTGATGTAGGTCCTGGCACCGGTTGCATTGCAGAACTATGAGCTGGGTCAGAAGTGGCCACATCCTGGCCTAAAGAAACACGGGCATCAGCTGCAGAAGCTGAATTAGAAGTAGTGGATGTAGAAGCCAAGTTACCCTAAACAAAAGAAAATTTTAGTATCAATCCACGGTAAAGGAGTAATGACAGCAAAACTAATATGGCAGAATGGCTAAGATAACTGGAAGTTAAAACACAACAGAGCATTTGTAAATTACAATATTTTTTATAACCTATCTGAAGTAAAGGAACTCACTTTTACTGAGGTGATTAGAAGCTCAATGACAGCAACTGCAGCATCTACTTTCTCGAATGTGTCAGCTGATATATGGACATATAAGTCTTCATAAGTATTGTGAACTTCATTCCCATCAGACTGTTTTATCTCAATCTGCATATTGTAATTCAAAATATTAAAGAAAAAAGGAAGTGCTAACACCTCAGTGCAATGAAATGAAATACACAACAATAGCAAGATGCTCTTGTAAAATGATTAAGTGTAAATACTGATATATTTAAGAGCATAGTAAGGGATGAGATGATGACTAATAATGATGACATATATCTCAAATGATTTTATATTTTCAAATTAGTTAAAGAGATACCTTCTGTCCATTATCTATGTTTGTTCTGTATACTTGAATCTTCGCTCCAGTTTCCTGAGTTCCAAAGAAGAGGTATTCTATCAGTATATACTAGTTTTTTATATACTAGTGAAATAATGAAACCTGACCAAAGCCCCTCTTTCAAAACTGGAAACTTATTTTCTTACCTTTTCCAGCCGTTTTAAGTTCTCACCTCCAGGCCCAAATATTAGCCAAACAAAATTATAACCAGGATATTCTTTGACCTGAGAAACAGTAAATAGCAAGAAAGCATCACACGATAATGCCTACTGTCCAGAAATTTAAATTCAGACAACTTGATAATCCGACACTAACATATCCAGAATATTCATTAACCTTAAAAGGAGAAGATTAACTGGGAAGATTTAGAATAAATTTGAATCATATAAGCAAAAAAAATCCCTCTCAGCATAGACTTTGAAACAAAGAGTAATAATAGTTATATAATGGCATAAGGTTGCAAATCCATAATAGTTTCTACGATGAAAAAAACTAATACATAGAATGTAATTGCAGTTCTTCATCCCCTTGTACTACCCCTTTCAAATACCTAGTTCTTAAAATCTTCCTTTACTGCAAATGAAAACATCCATTAATTTAACAAACGATGCAGCATAGCCTTTGTTTACAACTAATTATTATCCAGCTTGAGATTGATATTAAGGTAATCATACTCTACCTTTACTTTTTTGAAACTAGGCTCTGCTCCTAATCCTACAATATATGGGGGGGGGGGGGGGGGGGGGGTTTATAGGTGGGGCTCAAACCTTATACCGTGTGGAAGCAAATCACATGCGTAGCCATTTGAGCTACCCCTCTTGGGTATCATATTCTACCTTTATTATTTATTTATTTTTAGGTTCTCTTAGTCATCTTCTTTATTTTGTCCCCTGGACTATTAATCTTTTAATTTGTTCCCCCAAACTTTTCTGGCAACTTCTAAGTAAGCTTACTTTTTTTCTTTTTTTTTTTCCAATTGATGTATTTGTTTATTATTTCCTCCACAAACCCATTTGCTCCCTAGTCCATCATTCTTCTCTTCAAGTTTTCCTCGTTATCAACAAAATGACATGTGTAGGGCGTTTATGTATTTAATTGAACTAAATAGATATTAATATTTTTTTTTTTGAAAAAGAGACAGAGGTCATGGAGTGACCTCTTCTCAAATAAATTGAGAACCCTCACTTATGGCCTCACTTATGGCGGAGGAATACCGTGGTGAAATAGATATTAATATTCATTCACAACACAATTCACATTTCACATTTCAAACATATTCACAGCATCTTAATTACACCATGGCTGTTGAAACCTAAGCTCCGAACCAGGCCCCTCCAAATTACAGGTAATTTATTTTCAACAAATTTTCAAAATGTACGTCTTTATTTATTCAAGATATAAAATCCTAGTACAATTAAAATTCTTATATTATTCTTTTATGTATAAATTCTAATAAATAAGAATGCTAAAATACAAGATATGAACTTAACTTTGTGAAAAACACATAAAAGTTGCAGAACAACCACTTACAGGTATGAAAACTCTGGCCTCTCTCATCAAAGGTTTATAATCAGATGGAGCCTTGTAACTTGGATTTAATTTTAGAATTTCACCTGGAAATCATCAACAAAAACATAAGCCATGTGAGAGACAATATATCATCCCTCAATCTAAGAAAAGCAGTGAACATACCTATTGCTTCCCGCTTTTCGAGCTCCAATTCTTCTAACTTCTATGTCCACAAACATTATTATAAGGTCAGAAGACTTCAAAAATTGTTCATGGCAATTAAAGAATGACCAGCATATTAAGCCAAACAAAGAAAAAAAAAGTTAAATATAATCTTTACCTCAATGGCTATTAGATGACTGGACAGTTCATGATCTGGACTTTGAGCATCTGATGCTGAGTTGCCAGGGAACCCAAGCTCTGATATTCCGGATTTGAGTTGCTGATAAATTTGATCTACCCGAGTCTGGAAAAATTTGTGCCACCACACAGGCAGTAATATCACTTAGTGGCACCTGGAAGGGGTATGTGAACCATTCACACAAAAGAATAAGGAAAGGGAAATTTCAATCTGTTTTTTCTTTTGGGGATTGGGAAGCAATTCTTGAGATTTAATGTTATAAAGCCCAACACGAGGAACAAGGACTAAAATATATAATCCTATTAAAAAAGGTTCAATTTGTAGAAGTATGAAGCACAGCTTGCAAAGTACTGTTAAGTAAGAACATACCTGATAAGCAAAGGCTCTCACTCTCCTAACAGAAGCATCCTGGGTCAGATCAGGTCCCCATTTTGTTTTCCTTGGAGTCAGTTTGGTACTTTCTCCATTTAAAGTATCACTGCCTCCAGGATTTTTAACTCCCCGGAATATGGGAACCAATGAACCAGACAACTTGTTTTTCGGTATGACAAACCCAGCCTTTGCAGCAAACATAGGAACTTTTTGGCTACTACCTGTTGATGTCGAAGAAACAGCTGTTCCAGACATCTTACTGCTGATTGATTTTCAACTGCAGATGTTGAGTCAATCCTTGAACTCGTTCAATTATTCATTTACCTTTGAACAAAAGTGAAATCAAAATCAAAGGCTGTAATCATTAAGTGTATTACTGAAAGAATGCATTTTCAAATACTATTTCTAACTCAAACTAGTGGAGAAGGGCCAAACAAACAATCATAAAATCAGCAATCTGTTAAACAAAAATACAGATACATACAATGCCAAAAACCTATAAGACTAAGTGAAACCAATGAATTGATTAACTGATGTGATACCCATACCACCAGAGAATAAGCTCGGTACACTTAATGAAACATATTGAAATCCATCCAAGGAATTGAACATTTCTCACTTAGGCTGATGTGGTGAAAAACGCAAGCTCAGGACACATTTCAGCTTTATATAAGAATAATGCTCTACTCCCAGAAGGGAGGGGGGGAAAGACTGTGGTGAACTATATCATTTCCAAGAAAGCTACTTGAGTTTGTTGTAATTGAGTCATGAGATCAAATTTTATTTTAACTATAGGTAAACCCTTTAATTTATGTCTTTAAGAAAGGTTACCATGATAGAAGCCCTTATCTCTTGTATAAATATTTACAAGAATGCAAGGGAGAAACATCCAATGAAATGATCAGTGCTTGGACATCATAAGCATAGGAACAAAGTGCACAAAGATTAGCATAAAATACAACAACAAAAGATGGTCCATCCCCATGGCCTTCAAGTTTGGTAACTACATATACATGTCAAGTATTCCCACTTAGGTATATGATCAACTATTTATATTTCAAATTCAATACACCGATGAAATATGAACAATGAAATGGGTTTCGAAAACAAAACCGAGCAACCTCAAAATCTCATCCCAAAAAGTTTTGTCTCATAGATTAAATATACATACCCCACTTCAATTTTCACAAAGAAAATTTGGGGTGACAATCAAACGAGCTCAAATGACAAAAAAATTCAGCACAGTTGACAAGCAATGCTAGTTTTTTTTTTTCTTTCCCCATAATCATAAACACAGAAATTGATTCAAAAACTCAAGCAACAATCTTTTTCATTACAATTTTCTGTCTTTCCTGGGATTTCCCGGAAACCAGGGGAGAACTATGTAGGGCAGATAAAATGGGGCAAATGAAAACTAACAAAAAATACCTGATAGCTATGAAGGGTAGAGAACCTGCGAAGTGGGGTGGGTTGGCCGGAGGACCCAACTGGAGCGGCAGAAGAGAGAGAGAGAGAGTTTAGGTTACTGGTTATGAGTGAATTTGGGAAAAAAACATTAGGGTTTAGGTTCAGACACAATCAAACCATGAAGAAGGAGAAGAAGAGTAGTGTGTGAGGTGCCATTTCCTTGTAGTAATAGGTGGCGGGTCCAACCCGTACCCGCTATTTTTGTTTCAATAAAAAAAATTAATATTTATAATAATAATAATAATAATAAACAATTAAACATAAACTTACAAAAACCCTAGAAAAACCCTCACTCGCTGACGACGTCGTTCAGCGGCTTCTTCCCCACCCCACGGTCAGCGACTCGGCGGCGTTCACACAGTCCGACAGTCCCACGGTAAGTTCTTGTTTTGAAACTGATATAGGAAAGGAAGTGCATTTTATAGATTTTCTTCAATATATGGTGTTAACACAAATTTGTATGGAAGAGCATCTTGATTTCAATCAATCTGTCTGCTCGACTTCTGAATTTTCAGCGAAATTTGAATTATGATAAGACTGCCCTTGCATTGCATTCATTTCTTGTTGGCCCATTCCACAAAATTGTTCTTTCATTCATATATGACAAGAGATTTTTGTGGGACTTGAATTGAAGGTCTCTCAAGCCCCAACTTTTGAACCATCCTCATTTTCTGATTAAAATGTTTTGCTTCACTGATGTATCATGGAAAGTTGATAGACACCAGATTGTTCCTTCTTCCTTCTTTGTGTTTTGTGCTTTCAAATTGTTGCTCAGTTCTATGGAGGCCAAGGTCAAGGAAAGTTATTGAAGTTTTTAGCTTTATCTCTTTTACTTCTGTTATTTAGAAAAGTTTTTTCTAACCATGAATTGGACTGTTAGAGTGTTCCTTAAATGTCTAGAGTGTGCCTAGAACCTGCTGGTTTACATTTAATAATCAGGTCATCATGAACATTTGTTGAATGTGAATGATCTGCAACTATAGTTGACTCAGAGTTTGTTTGATGTTTGCAATTTCATGGTCAAGGTTCTTTTCATTAAGCATCCTTTGTATGTGTTGTATATAGTGCAATTTGAGTACATGGTTTCTTGCATAATTGCATTTATGATGGCGTTTATCTTTTTTTGATGTGTTGTTCGAATTTTTTTCGCTATAATTGTTTTCATTCTAGTGTTAAAGTTTAATAGACTCTGTTCTCTAAAATGTTTGTCAATTTATACAAGGTTAAGTTTTGTTAGGATATTTCTTGAAACAGTCTTTAATAAGCTTCCTTGCACACTATTTAATCATTTTTGCCTTGATCAAACCACATTTTCCATAGAGATATGGAGACATTATTGACACAATAAGAGTTGGAGAAGCCAAACCTCTAGGTCATAAAATTTTATATCTGGAATTATATGCATATCTACAAGCTAAGCAAAAAAGATTGTAGAAGTAATATAGAATAGAAGAAGAAAAAGAAATTGCCCGTCTAGAGGAAAAATGATTGTTGATCAAATCTAAAAGAAATCAGTGAAAAATATTTTGAGTCCTTGCTGTGAACCTAATCTGGCTTATACTTTCCAATCATGAGGCTGTTTAAGTAATGAAGATACGGTGGCATTATTATTTTAGATGTTCGAAATTATATGTATCTTGACATTATCTTTTTTATATATATAAAAAATTATTTTGGAACCTGAAATCAAGTCAGTACTTAGTAGGTTCATGGTACCAAATGAAGAGGATCATGCTACATTTTTTTGTTCATGGTAGTAAATTTAATACTGTATCATCTTTTGGATTTTGATTATTGTGTGGATGTCACAAATCCTTTTATCAGGCTCAAAGATACCTTAACAGTTTCATTTGAAATAGTAATAGAAACTAACTTTCAGTGGGTGTTACCAAATTATTGTAAATTTTTATTGACGGAAAAATCAATTGATTCTGACCCCAATGATAAAAGAGGGATGTGATTGTGTGGAATTACATATGTTATATTGTGGGTAAATTTGGTTGGAGAAATGGCAGAATTATTTAAGAAAAGAAAGAGAGTGTGGAATACTTGCTTCTCTCTGTGTGCTTTTGTGGCTAAAGACTTGACAGATTTTCTTTTTTTCTTTTTCATTGTTCTTACTTATTAGTTGGAAGGGTCAAAATCTAATTGTTTTTCTTTTCTCTCTTTTCCTGTTGATATTGTTTCTTCGATAACTCCTTTTTTTTTTCTTTTTTTCCCATTGGATTGCCTATTTGACTGTGTGCTTGTCAGGTACAACACACATGGAAGAATTTCTTTTACACAGTATAATACTTTATATTATTTTCTTTTAAAATTATGTTAGATCCTTTAGCCCAAAATCTTCAAAAAAATATGCTGAATTAATTAGGCACTTCTCACGAAGTATATTAATCTGTTAAATGTTAATGAATTTATAATGGTTTCTTTGGAAGGTTATATAGCTTAAAAGTCCCGGTTTCCTCAAACTTAAACCCTAAGCCCTGCTTTGTCCCACCCCACACTGCACAACCGTACATATTGATACCTCTTAACTCTTTGAGTGGAGTAGTCGAGAAACAATGGTGGTGAAGAGAAAGAGGAACGATTCCAGAGGTGGAGATGAAGAGGAATCGGAAGCAAAGCTGACTATGAAGAAAGAGATACTACCATCTATGATAAAAAACAAAGATAAAAGATCAGAGGTTCATGCCAAGCTTAAGCAGCAGAAGAAACTCGAGAAGCGAAAGAAAGTTAAGGCTCGCGATGCCGCCATTTCCCGTGCTCTGGAGCTGGGTGAGGAGGTTCGTCCTATATATATTATTGAGATATGTTTTTATGGGTAGCTTGCTTATTATTATTATTTTAATGTTTTGGTTTGTTTCAATATGATTTTTGCAGCCTCCAGCGAAGAAGATCCCTCGCACTATTGAAAACACAAGGGAAGTTGATGAGACAATATGCATGGTCGACGATGAAGAGGTTAACCCTTTTTCTTATTATTGTGGTTTTAAGTTTTTTATTTGTTTGTGGGGACTACTTTAAAGTTCAAAATTCGAGCCATAAGTTAAACTGGTTGAAATCTTGAATGCGAAATGCATGGAGAACTAATTTTTATTTGAATTCCAAAAGAGAAAATGCACAAAAATAAGCTGCATTTGTAGAGATGAAATGGTATTTTGATCATTTTCTTTCGAATAAGTTTTTGTTTGCTTTACTTTGTCCGTTATAAAATTGGTGAAGGGAATCGTTTATTGGATCCATTTGCAGTTATATGCTGGAATTGATGCCGATGAGTTTAGTTCAACTTTAAAGCGTGAAAGTACTCCAAAGATATTAATCACCACATGCCGTTTCCATTCTTCGGTATCCATTGCTAAATTTTTTATTCTTTACATACTCTGATTTTGTTAGTTGTTCTATAATATGTTTAGGTTTTATTGGTATATGTATTGGTTTGTAGAGAGGACCTGCTTTTATATCTGAACTACTCTCCGTGATTCCAAATGCACATTATTACAAGAGAGGAACCTATGACTTGAAAAAGGTGGTTATCTATATATCTTCTTGAATGTAATGAACAATGAGTTGGAAAGACATTTGCATTAATATTTCTTGGTACATTTGGGTTTCAGATTGTAGAATATGCTAATAAGAAGGACTTCACTTCTATTATCGTCGTTCACACCAATCGGAGGGAGCCAGGTTGGTAGTGTTGTTTTGCGAAGCCTTCTGTAAAATATTTTATATTCATCATATGTACCATCAAGTTTTGAGGCTTATCTTATCATACTTTTTCTGTCAAGATCTAACAGTCATTTCTCTTGATCATCTTTTAGATGCTCTCCTATTCATTAACTTGCCCGAAGGACCTACTGCTCATCTCAAACTATCGAATCTTGTTTTGCGCAAGGATATTAAGGTACTTACTACCATGTTTTACATACGGGGACAAAACCATTTGATTGTTTTGAGGCACTAGCACATGAAATAAATATGCACGAATCAATGTATTCATTTGATGCCAGCAAAATAACAATGCAGCTCAATTTGGTTGGGTAACATGAAGTTACACTTTCATGATAACCTCGAGCAATGAATGAACTAGAGCAGTAAAAACTTTGTCTAAATTTCATACATATCTCATTCATTTAGTGTTTGACCTTTACTCTATGTTATGACTCATGAGAACCAGATTTTATGGTTAGTCATATGGCCATTCCATAAGAAATGGAAGAACATTTGAGATTTAAGGATTTCAAGCTCTCATACCATTGTTGGTTTCCCATGTTAAGCTTAACTTTCTTTTCTTCATACTGCTGGATGGTAATTTATGGAGGAACAACGAACAAGTAGTTCTTAGTGTTAAGCCTTTTAATTTTTAATGTGCTTGCAGAATCATGGAAATCCAACAAGCCACGAACCTGAGCTTGTGCTGACTAACTTTACAACTCGCCTGGGTCATCGCATTGGAAGGTTGCATTCCTTACAGTACTTTTACACAATGTGTTATGCTTTTGTAATCATATGAGATTTATCTGTTGCCCCAATATTGAGATGCAGCATACTATATGGTTGGTTTCCATTTAATGTAATCATGCCTTTACCTGGTATAATGATTCATATGTATATTCTTTAAGAATAAAAGGTAGAGAATTTAAGATCTAATTTCGGTATGATATATTCATGTAACTTTTGATGTGTAATGGTCACCAACCTTTATCTTTCTAATGCTTTTACTTTGGTGATTCATATTCTTCAGATTGATTCAATCAATTTTTCCACAAGAGCCTAATTTCCGTGGTCGAAGAGTCGTTACTTTTCACAATCAGCGAGACTTTATTTTTTTCCGACATCATAGGTGTGTGTGCCTCTATTGTGAATATAACTAATCCCAACCAGAAGAACATGTTTCCTTATAACTATAACTTTCTGATGGTGTATTATACCCCAGGTACATTTTTGATTCAAAAGAAACTAAGCAGGCTGATTCGAAAGGTAAGTCAAAGGATGCAAAGGGTGAGGTCCCTCAACAGAAACTAATTGCTCGTCTTCAGGTCAGTGTTAATCCACTTACTTTCTTTGTTGGGCTAAACTATCATATATCATATTAGTACCAGAAACAATGATTATCTATTTTTGAGGATATTTATCAAGAATAAGGTTTTACTGTGATGATATGCACAATGATTATCTATGTTGCCATTATTTATTCTCAATCTGGCATTGATGATCATCAAGGTGATTAGAATCTAAAACAATTCATATGTTTGGTTCAAATTTTAAGGGTAAAATTAATAATTTGTGTGGCCCCACATGTATTTTAAGGATAAAGTGAACCATTTTGTACATAAGAGTTCAATATTACATCCATTTTAAGTCTTTCTATACTTTCCAAGACAACTCAACTACTCAAAACAAACATCTGTTGTTTTCTATTTTGGAGCATATACGACTTATAATTGTTGATGCAATGCTTTTATCTTACACACAGGAGTGCGGACCTCGTTTCACGCTAAAGCTAACGAGCTTGCAGCATGGAACATTCGATACCAAGGGCGGCGAATACGAGTGGGTTCACAAGGTATTCTGCTTCAACTGATTTTTTCTTTCCTGCTTCCTCTTTTGGTTTGGTTTGGTTTGTTCAACTTTTGGTCTGACCCTTCTTCTCCTCCTTATTTGAATTTTAGCCGGAAATGGACACTAGCCGAAGGAGATTTTTCTTGTGACTTGGTTTGAAGTGTTGCTTTCGAGTATTTGTGGTGAAATGGCAGAGCTCAGTTGAAGTTCCTCGTCATGATTTTTTTACGTGAGAGATTTATAAATATTTATTGAGTTGTTGGTATAGTTATGTATGGAATGGTGGAAAAAAATAAAACATGATTTTTCTTCCTTCATCCTGTCACCCACCCCAGTCTTCCTTGTGACCCTTGTTGTTAATTAACCCGCGGTCGAATTGTTCTCGGGCTAAGCTTGAGGAGGTCCATTCTTAAATTTTTTATTTATTTTGAATTTAGGGATTTTTTCTTAAATATATATATTTTTTTACTTTTTTACCGTTTTTATTTTTTTTTAAGAATATTTAGTCAAGTTTTCAAAAATACAATTTTTAAAATTTCATATTTATAAAAATATTATTTTAGGAAAAACAACTAAAAAATAACTCTCTGCATTAACTTAAAATAAACTAGAAAAAAATATATATCAAGACAAGTAAACATCAACAAAAAAGAAAAACTAAAAAAAACTTTAAAACAACACAAAAAGTAAAAAAAGACAACCATAAAAATGTAAAAAAAAAATTATAAAGCCGTAAAATTGAAAAATAAATAAATATTTGAACATAAAAATGTAACTTTTTAGTGACCCAAGTTCAATTTAAAAAAAAAAAAAAATTGTTGGAACCAAATTTATATTTCCAATTGTTAGAAATCGGAGAAGACTAAGGGAAAGGGACAGGATGAACTTAATACGATTTTATGTTTTAAAATGTAATAAATTAAAAAGCAGGTGAGTTATGCAGTGTAGTGGGCAAAATATGTTTACATGTGAAAAAAGTCCAACAAGTCAGTCAGACTAGCTTGCCATGCCCAATAAGCCAGCCTCACTAGCTAGTAAGACCCAAACCAATGTAAATGGACTTGCATATATTAAATGGACCGTCCAAAATGGCCAATCAATACCCAGACCCGAATCCCGATATACTTAGCAAGCTTGGAACTTTGAATCAATCAAGGCACACGCCACATTTTTCATGAATTTCGGGAGGAACCACTTGGAGCGAGTCAGACGAATCAGGAAAGTGGAGGAGCAACAGAAAATAAAATAACTATGAGGAAGACCCTAGGGGATGAACACAGGACCATATGAGAACAATGACTCTAAACACTCTCTTTGATTATATTCTCTCAAGTTGATCCTGTCAAGCAAGTCAAACCAGTCATATTGACATGACCAAACTGTTGAGCTTCGCCATTACCTTACCACAAACCAATCAAACTGACATGACCAGACTGTCGAGCTCTGCCGTCGCCTGACCACGAACCAGTCACACCGACCTAATCAGGCTGTCAAGCTTCGTTGTCACCCGATTATCATTATACTCACTTATTCACTATTATCTACGTTATCATTTTATTTTTTCGGTTATCTTTCATGACAATCTGACTAACTCGAGCGTTGGAGTTCCTTTGGCTGACACCTCACCAGTGCTCTCAATTGAACTCTTGTCTCTCTCTTTGCTCTTGACAGGTTGCTGGTGCCCGTTTAATCAATTGTAGGAATCAGCCTCTACATGCAGTGTGTGTAATTTTTTTTAGAGTTTATACATCTTTGGATCCTATGTTTTGTATGATTACCTGTTTGGACCTTCTATTTTGACAAATTACTTTTTAGATCTTATGTTTTGTAAAATAATTCAAATAGACCCCTAAATCTAATTTTGGTCAAAGTTTTTTGATAAAAAATTGCAAATAATTCACCAAAATAACAATTCAGAAAAAAAAAAGCAAATTTAATCTCATATTCAATTTTTTCTTCGTTAAAATTGTGTTTATGAATATATTTGAATTATTTTATAAAATATAATGTCCATAAAGTAATTTTTTAAAACACATGGTTTGACAAATTACATGATCCAAAGATATATAAACAATTTTTCTTATAAAAATAGGGTGTTTATATTCTTTAAAAGAAGAGTATAAGTGATGTCATTTTTAGGATCGGTGTCTTTTTAGAGAATTGTTTGGTTTCTACAACTATTGTTGTTTTCACAACTTAATGCTCTTTTCGAAATAGTGTCGTTTTCAAGAATAATATCGTTTCTCGGCAATGATGTCATTTTTTCTTAATTATGTGGTTTTTTGATAACTATGTCGTTTTTCTAGAATGATATTGTTTACGAGGAATTTTGTGGTTTTTATGAATTATGTTGTTTTGTTTTTTAGTTTTTTTTTAACCGGAGGTCGTTTTTCTAAATAAATAAATACATATATATCTCATTCCGATTTGTAAAATGGTAAGGAACCTGTGTGTTATATTTATTTTGGAAAAATTAGTGAAGGGTTTAGAGAAATTTCTTTCAAATATATTTTAAAAATAAATTTGTCCGATTAAAACGGCGTCGTATAGACTCAGACACCCAACGAACCAAAACCCTAGCCCCAAATGGGTAAATATATAAAGAGCCACAAGCTTACAAACCCTCGCTTCAGTGGAGGCGTTGGAGAGCGAAGAAGGCGAAAATGTCGAAGAGAGGAAGGGGAGGATCGGCCGGAAATAAGTTCCGGATGTCGCTGGGTCTTCCCGTGGCGGCGACGGTGAACTGCGCTGACAACACGGGTGCCAAGAATCTTTACATTATCTCCGTCAAAGGGATCAAGGGACGTCTCAACCGTCTTCCCTCCGCTTGCGTCGGCGACATGGTCATGGCCACAGTCAAGAAGGGAAAGCCCGATCTCCGTAAGAAGGTGCTTCCAGCTGTCATCGTCCGTCAGCGCAAGCCATGGCGCCGAAAGGACGGTGTCTTCATGTACTTCGAAGGTATAAACCCCTAACTTTGATTATTTGTTGATCTGAGAATTAGGTTTTTGTATTTTGTTATTGTTGCTTCTCTGATTTGAAATCTGATTGGCCAAATTGGTTTCGACTGGTTGTTGGTCATTCGTTTTGAGAAGCATATATTGAGCTTAAAAGTGCCAGCTTTAAACAGCATAATGGTTTGTCTATAGCATTGTGTTACCTGTCACCTGGTACATGCCCAGAAAAATTTGTCATTTCATTTTGTTATTTGATCAAATGGGTTTTGGTTTGTTTCGCTAGATTTGTTCAATGTTGTCCACAGATGGGTTGGTGTATAAATATTTCAATTGTAACACAGTAGCACTTGTACCCCATCTTGAATCATACATAACAATTATTGTTATTATGATATGTTTTATTTGCTGTTTCATAATACTTAGTCTTCTAATAAAATGAACTTGATATTGATCTGCAGATAATGCTGGTGTGATTGTCAACCCCAAGGGAGAGATGAAAGGTAATTATACTTTTCATCTTTATGCTATAGTATTTACTTGTATACTTGTACAACATGATAATCTCAAAGATGGGATTGTTAACAGCTAATTTGACCAGATTCATATAATATTGAATGAGGCCAAAATTGATAATTTGATGAGAGATGGGATTGTTATATAAATGAAAATGATCAATTGTAACTTCACTTTATGCTATAATATTTACTTGTATACTTGTACAATAATCTCAAAGATGGGATTGTTAACAGATAATTTGACCAGATTCATATAATATTGAATGAGGCTCACTACCCAAAATTTGATATAAATGAAAATGATCAATTGTAACTTACATTCAAGTTTGGAACTAATAATTTTCTTTGATTGTTATTGCAGGATCTGCCATTACTGGACCAATCGGGAAAGAGTGCGCTGATCTTTGGCCAAGAATTGCTAGTGCTGCCAATGCTATTGTCTAAGAGTCTTTATTTCAGTTTTAGCTCTCTCTGTTTTATTGCTGATCGTAGGATTTCCAATTTTTGTTTAATTTTGCTTGCTTTTGGACAACCATATATTTTCGAATAGATTGCCCTTTTTATATAATGTTAATTTTAGTCCCATTTTTTCTCTCAATTGCTATGTGATTGCTACAGTTCTCCATTTCTTCAGCTTTTGTTTTATGTTAGGCATAGTATACCAAGAATAAACATGGTGGTGATCTTCAAATAGTTGAGTTAAAGTTTCAACTTTTATTGGATTAGAAATGGTGAATCTAATTACAATGATTGGATTAACTTGTTGGAGCTTAGTGAGAAGATTTGAAATCAGACAGTCAATTCTCTCTTTCCACTTTCACTTCATAAACCAGAATTTAAAAAACTTGTTTTCTTGTATATATATTGCTTAGTTGAAACAAAAACAAAACTTTACAATATATTGTTTAATTACCAAAAAGCCCCTGATTCAGTCTCTCGCAATCAACCAAGTAGGCAAACCCATACGCGAGGTTCTTCAAAGTAGCGTCGTGCAACTCGGCGTTCGCCGTGGCCGTCGCATCCGTAGAGAAGAAAACCCTAAACCCTTTGACGAAGGCATCACGCGCCGTCGTCTCGCAGCACAGGTTAGTCATGACACCGGTAACGATCACCTCCTCTACGCACCGCTTCCTGAGAATCTCCTCCAGACCTGTACCCTGGAAAGCACTGTAGGTGTTCTTTTCCAAGAGGACGTCTTCGCCGGGGCGGCGGACGGAGTCGAGATCGGGCATGAGGTCGGCGTCGGGAGTTCCGTCGAGGATGATGTCGCCGTTCCACCACTCGGCGAGGACGGGGTTGTCGGTGAGAGACTTGTGGCAATGGCGGGTGAAGATGACGGGGATGGAGGCGCGTCGGCAGAGACGAATGGTGGCGAGGAGGTTGGGGAGGATCGGATTGGCCATGGAGGAGAAGTAGTTTTGAACGTCGATGACGAGTAGGGCGGCGGCTCTGGGGTTGGGGTTTCGTGTCCTGATCTCGTATTTCTCGTAGGTTGAACATTTCTTTAGTGAGGAAGCCATTGGAGAGAGTTCGAGAAACTAAATTATAAGAGTATGAATATGATATGATGATCATTCTTTTTGGTTGAGTTTACACGTGTCAAAATGTTAACCCAACGTAGAAGTTTCTAGGCATTATGTAATATTAAGGCCCCGTTTGTTTCGCCAAGTGTTTTGAGGAAAAAAATAAGGTGATTTTTAAAAAATATGGTTTTTTAGCAATCAATGTGCAAAAATATGTTACTTTGTATGAAAAAATTTAACTAATATGGGAAAATTTATCCCACATTAAAAAATAAACAAATAAATAATCCATTAAGGAGGGTGGTATTGTAATTAAACATCCAAATACTATAATGCTGAAATTTTGACTCGATCAAAAACATCCCTAACAGAATTTTTTTTTTTCAGCAAGAACACCCATCTCCTCCGGCAACTCCAGCCGCCATTAGAGCTCAGAACCAAGCTCAAAAGCTCACATGTTTTTTCTTTATTATTCTTTTTCAAGTTCTGAATCTTTTCTTGTAAATATGTCTATGTTGCTGTATAGCTTTCTTTCTTGATTGCCTTTTGGTCTCTGTATTGAATTAATTTGTATTAATGCATCTTCCCTTTTTGGATTTTCTATTTGGAGCATTTTGCAGATCCATACACAGCATATAATCTTTAATCAAATACTCCATTGATTTGTTTTGCACTTTTCCTTTTTTCTAATTATTCCCAAATCTTGTAACCCGAATCATTGTTCTCTCTCATTTTCCTAATATTTTCTTCTCGTTAAAGGACTTTTTGTAATTTTCCATTTGTCACTCTTTAGCTGATTTTCTCGGGAAAATCCAAGCTACGAACCTTCAAAATTCCCTCTAGTCTTTCTACAATCTTGCGTAATACACTTTTTTTTTAATATTTATAAAAATGCTTCGATTTGTGGGGTCGTTTTTGCTCTGCCTCTATGCCGTGGCTCTGTTGTTTTTAGATTCAACTTTGTCTTTGCGATAAAAAAACATTTGATATTGGTCTGAATTCTAATTGTCAAAACATTCAGTAACAACAAAGTAACCAGTTACCTTGAAAAACTGTTATATTTTCCAATTAAGTTTTTCAGTGACGTTTTTAATTGCAAACTAAAGTAACCAGTTACCTTCACCGGTTACAACCAATTAACCACTTAAAAATTTACAAAATATTACATGTATGGAAAATACTACTTCTTTGGTTCAATTTGGAGGCAAGTGGTCGGAGGCGCGGGAGGAGGTTGGTTCGTGGTCAGATCTGGTTTTTTTTTCTGTCTTGAGATCGGTGGTAACTGGTTACCTTCACGTTGTTTGTTTGTATATTTTAGGAGGTAACTGGTTACCTTCACATTCTGATGTGTGTGTATATTTCTGGGTTCTATATGGTAACTGGTTATCTAGGTTACTAAATCATACTTACTCTTCTTCTTTTTTTTTCCTTCAAATGTGATGTTTTTTTTTTCATTTCTAATATGAGTGACTCGTCAACCTCTTATGATAACTGGTTACCCCTCTTATGGCAATAAGTTACTAATCGCACTGTAACTGGTTACCCCTCCTGATACATGTTATTTAACCTCTAAGATTATTTTTGACATAAATGTGAAAAAACACAAACAAGTAACTGGTTACCCCTCTAGATAAATGTTATTTAAGCTAGCTGTAGGATTTTTTTTACATAACTTTGAAAAATTAAATAAGTAATTGGTTACCTTACCCAGGTTTTAAAAAAAAAACGTACAACCTAAAAAAAAGGAAAAAAAAATGTTTACAATAAATAAAAAAAAATAATAAACACAATTCATATTAAAAAAAAAATAGCAAAACAACCATGGAAAAATTTAATATAAAAATAGTTATATAAAATTAATATAAAAAAATAATCAAATAAGCTAAAAAAAATAATCAAATTACAAACATACCCTTCAAAATTCATAAAACTTGATTAAGAATGAAAATATGGCACAAACAAACTTTTATACAAAAATATGGGAAACTAAACCCATAAAAGTGAAATTAAAACAAAAAAAGCCATAAATTAACTTTTCTTAAAAAAAAAAAGCCATATTTTTGCACAATCTACTAAAATTCCCATACAATATGTAATTTTCACAAAAAATAAAGGAAATTCCAAGGTCCATTATTTTATTTTTGGGTGGGACGGTGTACTTTTTTTTTATGATATTTTGTAAATTATCGTGAAATTTTGAATAATTTATAGTGCTGAGAACTAGGGCTGAGTACCGGTAGATTTGAGCGGTTTTTTTTTATAGTATTAAATACAGAATTTGGTTTTCGGTAACATGTTTTTAAAAACTATTTTCATTTGTAATATCAAGGCCCTGTTTGTTTGGCTAAGTGTTTTGAGAACAAAATACAAGAAAATTCTAAGCTACATCCTTTTGTTTTTCGGGTGTTATTTTTAAAGTAATTTTTGTTATGACTCAATATATTATAGTTATTTAAAATATATTGTAAATAATCGAGAAATTAAGAATAATTTATATTGTTAAAAGTAAAGTTTAAACTAATTATTTTTCACACATAAAAAAATAGTTATATGTGCAACAATTAATTAATTGAATTTTGTTTTTTATAATTGTAAATTGTTTATAATTTTCTTAAAATTTGCAACTCTAAACAATTACAATGTATATAATTATAAAACAAATTGTGCAAAAAATTATTCAGATATTTAAAACACAAGGAGAGTACAACGGTGTACGCCTTTTTTGGAGTACACTATAGCAGCCCAAATATATATATTAAAATTTAAAATATTTTCTTTTAGAGAAGGTATGGTTATAATTGATTTACATCACTCTATATATTAATTTCTTTATATTTTTCTTTACATTATTTAAATATTATATTTTAAAATATTATTTATTCATTCAAATAAAAATAGTACAAAAATATTAATTAAAAACTCTTTAAATGAAAAAATAAAATAAAAATAATAAATATTAATTAATTTTTTGAAGGAGCTTTATTCCATTATCTAAATGTAGAGAGTGAATAGTTTAGAGAATCTTTAAACAAAGATGGATTATAAAATATCTGATGAACACTATCTTTCTTTATTATTTTAGAGAATTCTCTATTTTAAAGCCGTTGATGAGAGAGTACTCTCAATAATTATTCTACTTTATCATTTAAAATACATTACTAAAACTTTACTTTTTTTATTTTACATCAAAATTTTACAATACACTATATATATCAGCTTCTTTATATATATTTTTATATCATTTAAATATTTTTATTGATCAAAATAATAAAAATGAATAAAAAAACTAATAGATTTGGAGAGAGAAAGAAAGAAAAGTGAATAAAAAAAATGGAAAAATGTTTAAAGGAGTTCTAAAATTCTATTAGTGTAAAGAAGGAAACAAAAAAATATAGAGGAGCTCCAAAATGAAGAATTGGATAAAAAAGAGCTGATGGAGGTGAATTTAATCAAGTTTCTTAAAATTTTTAAAGCAACTATGAGTGCTCTTAGATCCCTAAACTTATTAAATATGTATCATAAAAGTCTTTTCTGTTAGAAAATGATTTACAAAATACATAGCGTAAATTAATTTGTGACCCAATTAATTACAAAAAAATTAACTAGTTCATAAATCGCTTTTTATTAGGTCATAAATCACTTTATGCTGCATATTTTAAAGTTATTTTCGAATGTAAATGACTTATGATACACATTTATTAAATTCTTGGATTTAAGTGATATAAAATAAAATTGGAGGATATAAGTAAAAAGTTGGACAATTCTGCCTACATAAACCCAAAATTCATTAACTTAAAGATTTATGTACGACATGTCGTATTTGTGGATAAAAGTTATCGTCGTTTTCCGAAAATTGCTTTGGGTGGGGTTGGTTCGTTGTCCCAATTGAGGGAATGGCGGGAGAATCAGAAAGTCCAACGCCAAGCGCCGACGATTATTCTCCTTAGCGATACTTTCAGCTTGAAGAAGAAGAAGAAGAAGAAGATGGGATCATGGTTCCACCCGGACATATCACTGGAGGAATTCATGAAACTGATAAAAGGGTTCGTAGATATACTCATTCTGACATCTGGGTATCAGTCTTCTGGTCGTATTGCTCACTGGGATCCCCTTAACATCAAGAAAGCTTTCCAATGGGCTTTCTTCTTTGAAAATGTCAGTACTCATTCTCCATTTAGTTTTTTATTGAATTCTTGTTAGTTTTTAGACTAATATTCCAACAGCTTTAATGCATTTTCAAATAAGTTTCATTTGGGTTTCCATGGTTATGCTTCAATTTTCTGTACGTGTACTGTGATTGAACTTTACTTGCGGAAATAATAGGTCTTGAGAACTTTGAGCTGCTTGGACAATCACCAGGAATCTGTCAAGGAACTTGATGCAGCTCTATCTGAATTGACATCTGATGCTTCTTTCCCTCAGGTGTTATTTATTTTCGTACCTGTGCTTACACTCTTATTAGCTATATAAATAAAAATTATGTTACTTGAACTTTTTTGTAATTGTTCGGTTTATAATATGAAAAAAAGCAGGGTTTCACACATCTGTCATCAGCAACTCTTACTATGGCGAGAGGGTTTTTAGTAGAACATTTCATCCATGCTTTACCATTGAGAGATTCACATCTTAGAGCTTTTTTGAAGGCAATTATCGAAATGGATCTTGATGAGCTCTCAGGAGCAGAGCATGATCGCTTGAGTGTATATCTGAACAATCTGAAGCTGCAAGAGTCATTTTCCTCTGATCAGAATAGAATGTTTTGTAACGAAGATTTAATTACCTCTCCAAGCTTCTATTTGGCTACTGAGGCAGGAGAATTTAAGGGTAATAGTTTCACAAAATATACAGTTCAAAAGCTACTGAAGAGATTGTCTGCAGTGTCACAGATATCGACAATTGAGAGTGGCTTAAAGACCATTTCTAACAACATTAGATGTAGCAGTTGGAGTGAGTTTGATGATAACTTGTTCAAGGAATTAATGAAGCAGAACGATGCTCCAGCGTAAGTGGGTGTGCGAGCTAGCTTTGCAGTATTTTTAGTATGTTAATATTGTAAGATGTTTCTGAGTTATGAATTAAGAGCAGTCTCTACTGATTTGGAAAGGCATGATCAAATCTAATCAAATCCCTCTTTGAAATGTATGGTTTTAAGTCGTTTCAGTATTACTGATTGAATGTTTATTGATGAATGGAGATTTTTAGTCACATTTTGCATGTCTTAGGGATTTAAACTTTATGGCCTGAACTGGATATCTTCTGCCTATGAGTATTCAGGATTGTGGAGCAGCTGGTTGGTTTTGTGACATGGAACCATTGGAAATCAAAGAATCTTAGTTATTTTCTTGACAAGAGAGCTATTCATATGGTCTCAGGTGCCAGCATGATATTTTCTGCTCCAAAGATTCAGTGGGTGCAAGTTCTTGACCGGCTGAAAATTTCAGCAGAAAGAAGTGATGATGATTTCCGTGACACAGTTGTAAGTAGTCTAATTATTAAGTTATGCTCTATTGTCTATTGTTTTATGTAGCTTCCCAAAAATTCAGTGAAAAGATCAGAAACTAGCTCCTTTCCTCTTTTTCCATCTTCTGTTTTCATGTGGGCTAGTTGTATTTAAATAGTTGTACGCATTTAATGTTTCAAAAGCTTATATTCTCCAGAAGTTATAATCTTATATGAGTTTTAATTTTTCCCAACTCCTGTTGTTGTTTAAACAGGAGCTCTTGTTACTTGGGTGCATCTCAAATAGGTGGACTTATTTTATTGAGCATTTGATGTCAGTTTCTTACTATCCCATTACGACTTCAGAGCAATTTCAAGAAGTATGCAAGTTACTTCCTGGGAAATTTCAAACATTCGAGTCTAAACAGGAAACAGTGAATTCAAAGGTTAGTTTCATCTTTTTCCTTTTCCTCTTAGAAAAACTCAAAGGTATTTGTCAGTGCTTTTGTTAATATATGGTGATTTCCTACCAAACACGAAAACTAAGTAGAAGCTTGGATATTACATAATTGAAGTTGAAGCCATAACTCATAACCTTGATCTCATTCCACGTACAAAGTCATTTTCGTAATATATTTTTGGTAGTCAACACTGCTGCTCATGTGTTATATCAATTAAGTTTAATATTTTTCTAAGTATTCTATATTGTGTTAAGTTCATCATTAATTTTTGTAACTAGGAAAGTGATATTTTTGAGTATTTGACGGGAATATTGAGTGGTCAACTGCATCCACTGTGGAATATATCCCCTGCCCTTGCAGCAGTTGCAATTCCATCCTGGTATTTGTACTTTTTACCTGATCTTGAAAATTTGAATCCATAATCTTTGCTTCTTACATCCAAAGATCTTAAACCAGTGCTTGATTTTTTTTTTTTTTTTTTTTTTGTGTGGAAGCATAAATGTTCTTAAATCGGATTCATTTTTGGTATTTTTGTACTTGGAAACTGCAGGTCACTCCTGTTTAGATTTTATATAAATGAATTGGAAATTCAATTCAGAGGAGATTTCTCAACGATGAGGTGTTCTAAAGTCCTTTTGCCTCCATTGTTTTATTTTCAGATATTTGATCCTTGTGAATTTTTAGTATATAAGAAGTTTATGTGTATTTTTCTTGTAGATGCTGCAGTTGTATTGAAGATAAGAAGGAACACAATGATTGTGAGTTTCACATGTAAATAAGTGTCGAAAATTGTAGTAACATATTTGTTACTAAAAATTAATACAAGTGTTTGATTCCCAGGTGATCTTGCCGAGAGAATATGGTGCCTCTATATTTTTCATGTTTATGTTGCTCGGCAAATGCATGGTCCCAGTAGTGTTTGATGCCTTGCTGGTAAAAAATTGACCAGGTTAGTCTTCAATAGATGCATATGTTTTATTACGTGTACAATTCCACACTCATTCACTTAACCTATGTATTTGTTATGATTCGTTTTATGTATTTTTGCATAAACTTTCTCCTTGTTAGGTATAATATTTAATCATTTTATGGTGTAGGTTAGGGAGACCTGCTTTTTTCTTAGAAAAGCTAAGTTTTTTTGTTATCTTCCACTCGTGGCAATCAACAGATGATCTGCCCCATGAAATCTGTGAGCATAATCTTTATTTCCTTTTCAATCCAAAAGCCAGGTCAAACTTGATCTCTTAGGAAACAGATGGGGCAACTTTAGACATAAGAGTCGGCCTTGTTCTCATCATTCTTTACTGACACTTCCTGGAAAGTTCACCTCCATTTTTTTGAGTGAAACAGAAGAGAACTAAAAAAATTTGACGAACCCAACATCTTCTTTGAGAAGGTATTGCTTTTGAAAAGTGCCCTGTCATCAATGACAACACCTCACTATGAGGCCATAGGACCACACCTTCAAAATCTTGTCTTTAAAGCTGGGGCCTATATGTGACTGTACCAAATATTTAGCGGGGGATATATGACTAGGGAAAAGCATTTTTTTGTAGATAATGCCCTTTTACTTTTTTTAATAACCCACAAATGAGAAAGTGACATCTAAAACAGGAGGCTCCTCCAGTGGGATGGAGCTAATCCACACATCTACTTATAACCTTAATGATTTCATGGGTTTTCCCACTTCTACCACTAAACTACTAATATTCTGATATCAGTCCTCTCTGTGAAACGCAGCTCAAAATGAAAGCTTCAAACTTTGGGAAGAGAAGTGCCATCTCTAGTTCTGCAGGAACGGTAGTTGGCTTTCAAAGAAGACCATCTTATGACTGCTGCTGCCACAATGCATCATATCTTTTAAGGCAGCTGGTTTGGAGATTAAAGTCGCACTGGAAACGAGCTTTGGGAGCGCAAAGAAGCAGTGCTCGGTACAGCTATGATATTCAGAGCTATTCTCTTAACTTTGATGATGGTTTCTTATAGTCATGTTTCCTATGATTTTTCCTCTTTTTCTTTTTCTAATGTGAAGTTCGTAAATAAGAAACAGATCATTGTTTTGTTATGATTTGTTTTTAGAACCCATTTTGAGGGGTATAAACACGGTGCTCTTGTAAATATTATATATGTGAATGAATCACTTGTATGTCGTTATGCAATTTTGATTTACCATGAAACAATAGTTTCAGTATTCTTGAAGAAAATTCATCATAGCTATCTGGGTTTCTGCCATATTCACCATTCTGTTGTCCACAATGATTAACACCCCAGTTTTGTATAAACATTTAAGCTTCTTCATATTATGAATTTTGAGATTATAATTAATTAATTCTTCTCACTTTTAACTGATTGGTAACCATGACATATGTAAAGATCTATTTACTGTTCCTGGTTCAAATTAAAAAACAGATTTCTTGATAATCATTATCCAGAAAAGAAAAAAAAGTTAACAAGGAAAAGGGTAAAAAGATTACTACTTTTTTATCTCATCCACTGTTTTGGTTTCAGGTTCCTTAAATCAGGGTATGAATGAACCGTAAAGCAAAGAATACTTTTACTTGTTTTTATTTTTTTCACATTTTAATGTCAAAAGATAAATATTCAAGTTCATGAATGAATGACCAGTGTTGGCCAGTTGGGCATCTTAGTTGGCCTCTTTATCGGATCCTCAACCATTATTGGCATATTCCTTTGTTTTCCAAGCAAAGACCAAATTAGTCATGATGAAGTGGGGCTGCTATTAGTATCATTTAACACAAGACTTAGGTAAGAGAGGAGAGTGTCAATCTAAGGTTATGAATGTCTCTTTTAACCTAAAATCTAATACATTTGACAAATGAAAACTCATGTCTTGGATATGCACACATATTGATGAGTCATAGCAATCATTCAGCAAAAGAAAAGGTAACACAAGTTTGAATTTTATCTTAGGAAAAATTTGTAACAGCTTCAAAGGGAACAATCTTCATAGTTGTAAACCATAATAAATGTATTCTATTGTCCAATTGTCTTCCTACATTATGTACAGCTACCCACTAACTTTATTGATTACCATGTGAAATTTAAGACCCATAATAATCATACACCTCATACTATTCCACACCCTTTATTTCCCTTAAAACACTCAATCTCATCAAATTTCTGTTCATTTCCAACCTCTCTTCTCCTAGCTTTAGACATGGGAAAACTCATAGTTTTCTCACTCATTGTCTCAAACATCTTCATAGGCTTAGCAGTTGCAGCAGATTGGAGCATTTTGAAGCCAAATTTCAGCAATGGACTCACTGACAGCTTGAAAAGATACTGTGAGAGTTGGAGGATCAATGTAGAGGTGAGAAACATTATGGGGTTTGAAGTGGTTCCACAAGAATGTGTGCAGCACATTCAACAATACATGACATCTTCTCAATACAAGGCTGACTCTGAGAAGGCCTTAGATGAGGTCAAACTTTACCTAAGTAGCTCTTGTACTACTTTGGAAGGTGATGGTAAAGATGCATGGATTTTTGATGTTGATGATACTATGCTTTCCACCATTCCCTACTATAAAGGACATGGTTTTGGGTAAGCCAATACTCAGATCATGCTTGTTTTTTTCAACCCTTTTTGTTGTTTAGACCAGATCAGATTGTTCATTCTCGTTGGGCTATTAGAAGTATTGTGTTTGTATATATATGCTACATAACTTGGAGATCTACACTATTTTGATTCTTAGATGCCTAGGAATTTGGTTCATTAAAACTATTGTTGATTGATCATATCTGAAGTATCTTCTATGCTTTTATCCCAAGCTAATTCTAATGTGATATAGCTAAATATTGATTATTATTAGAGGGAAGAAACGCAATACAACCTCTTTGGAATCATGGATGAAAAAGAAAAAGGCACCAGCTCTTAAGCACACCCTCAGCATCTTCCATGATATCAAAGATAAAGGGCTTAAGATCTTTCTGATCTCATCAAGAAGGGAAGCTCTTAGATCTCACACCGTTGATAATCTCATCGATGTTGGATACCATGGATGGTCTGGCCTCTCATTAAGGTACACACACTCTTGCTTAAAATATAGCAGAAACAAACAACACCAAATAGTACTTGTTTAAGAACTTGAAATTTATGTCATCTTAGGGGTTTGGAAGATGAACAACTTGATGAGAAAGAGTACAAATCAGTGGCTAGACAGCGATTGGTCGATGAAGGATACCGCATATGGGGAATCATTGGAGATCAGTGGAGCAGCCTCGAAGGGTATCCAAGTGCAAAAAGAACCTTTAAACTCCCAAACTCTATTTATTCTCTGTCTTAAAGCTCTTAAAAACTATCTTATTTATGTTACTAATCACAAGATTGTTGGTTGCCCCCACTTTTGCCTTTGTTCTCATTTTGATTCCTGCGAATATGGAAAGAAAAACTGTCTTTCGGCTTGGTTGTGTTATAATACACTTTCTTAATGAATGTTCAAAGCATTAAGTTCTCTGAATGAACTCCACTCTGATATGTTGTCACTTTCTGAAGATGATATACCATGGTTATGCACCAACTCAAGGAATATCATTATCTACCACTACTATTATCTATAAGCCTGGACTTAATACCATAATGTTTACATATCTTAAATTGACTATGTTGGTTTGGCTATACTTGGTTTGGTGTTATCAAGCAACTAAACCTGACAAAGTGGATAAACAACATTAACTAAATGTCGTTTGGAGATTATATTCATATTCATATTCACATTCACAATTATCTCGAAAAAGAATCCAATGAAATTCAAGTACAAGTTCGATTGTAAAAGGTGATATTTCTCAATCTTATAGTGGGATACCATTAATAGCAGTTTTGAGCTGTGATTCATTGGAAGCCAAATAAAAGACTCTTAAATATATACTTGTATAGAAGTTGGTGGTGGTGGTGGTGGCAGCCATGGGAGGTTATGTTATAGTGTAACTAAAGATTGATTTTGACAAAAGATTGAAAATGACATTTCTACAAGCAAAGATTATTCCCATTATGGTATATTTTTTTTTTTTATTTTGTGTTGTGTGGATAATGTACTACATCTTGCAACTTCAGAGCAAAGTTTAGATGCCTTTCATAAAAAAATTGCATTAGTAATAAAAGAAATTCCTTTGCAATCCACTAAAAGATTTGAGGAAGATAAAGTAAAATATTACTATGTGACTAGTCATATATATCTTTTTAATTGATTCACATAATTATTTTCATAATCTTACAAGCATGCATGTTCTCACAATTATTAATTAAATTTCTACTTGTGTATATGAAATATTCATAATGTTAGTATTATAACTTTTGTAGAAATAATATTTCATATCCGTAGATATTGAAAATTGTGAGGTTGTAACAAATTTGGATGCTTATGTATTCACCTATCGTGAGTCTAAGCTAGCAAGTTTTGGAATCTTATTGATTATTTTAATCTCATATAAGGTCAATATTGATTTACTTTCCATAATTTTGTTATATGTGCCATTTGTGATTTTGTGAATCATTATTTTTTGGGCATATAGTATGGATAATTTGTGACAAATTATTGATTGTTGTTGAAGCATTAATTATGTTGATTATTACTAAATGCTTTAAAGTTATTTTGGTAATAATTTTTTTAGATTGATAATACGTGTATTTGACCTCATTTGATGATTATGAGATTAAAATTATACATTGAATGTGTTATGCTTACCTATAGTAAGCTTTCGCATGTCAATTATTGAACATTGTGATTTATTATTATTATTATTATTTTCTATCATGTCAATTACAAAATACTAAGATCCATACAAACAATTTAGTCATCCTGTTGATGATTTTATTGTTGGTAGGATGCTTAGATGGTGAAAGAAACACATTAGATGTCAAAAATTGCACAATTTTTCTATCTTGTCGGTAGTAGATTGATGCAATTAGTTGTGACACTTGACATTTGGTGTGGTTGTCTTTACCTACGTAGGAGTCATATGGTTTGTTAGAATGACTCTAGCATGATATGATCGTTTCTACTGATAGATCATTGAGAAAGCTAAGGAAATGAGTTGTAATGTCCTGGATAGCCAAGACCGTTACACTGTGTGTTTGTAAATATGTAGGACTTGCTAGCCAACTCATTTAATTAAATTGTGTTACTAATCATAGGTGTGCTAGGGTTAAAAGAAGTTTTGGTCAGAAAAGATACATTTTATAAAATTAAACAGTTTCACATATGGGATCCCAAAAAGAAAATAGTGTTTAAAAGTTGGTTTACAAAATCTCAACAGTGAAAGACAATCATTGGTCATACTAAGGCAAAATAAACATTTCCGGTCCTCTCGTCCCTGCTTTCCCCTCAACCGTGGCGGCTGAGCAGCCGGTCATGTACATTCAGCTCGCAGAGCTCTCCAAATCAGGGCTGATCGAGCTTGCCCTTGTCTTTACCTGCACCACGCAGCACCCGTGAGCCAAGGCCCAGCAAGAAAACACAATCTACATCATATACAGTATTAGCAAACAAGTAGCCTTTTAAGCATGTTCAATCATTCCATATTCATATAAACTTGTTATCCCCATTTTCCTGTCAGGGTTTTGGGCCCTCGCCCCGGCCCGCGGTCGGAGGGACCGGTTCGGTATTTGGGCCTGGTCCGAGGACTACGGACTGGGCCTGTGTAGAAGGGTCCGGGACGTTCCTCCGGGTTCATGTTCAGATTGAACGGTCCCGGCACTGTCCGGAGTGCCCCGGACCATCGCGACCATCGCATCCCTGTCCCGGGCCCGGAATGGTCCGGGCCCGAAGTAAACGAAGCGGGCCAAAGGTAAACGAACCTGGGCCGTTTCATCCCCAGGCTACGGGTCAGGCATCCAAGACACTGAAACCGCCTCATTTCGCGTGGGCATTGTCCCCCCGCTTTTCACCTGCAGAAAGGGTCACCTTGGGATTATCTGCTGGCATGTCAGGACTGCGCAGCCAAGTATTCTGACCGGTCTTGTCCCCTGAATCGGCCTCGTGATTCGAAGTGGTCAGAGCCAAAGTGTCGTTTTGTCGGGAGAATGCTTGCGCCTCAGGGCAACTACTTGGGCCTGAGCTGGTTCGGGTTTGGTGTACTGTATATCTTTTTAGCGTGGGCCTCCACTAGGAAGGCCCCTTGTATACATTCCCCAGATGGGTCCGGGTCGGGCTCGGCCCAAACCTGATGTCCCCCTCGAACTATAAATATGAGTTGTAATGCAACGTAGAAAAGGAGAGAGAAGGCAGAAACTCTGCTCAAATACAGTCAAACAACTCCATTGTAAAAGCTTATCCTAGCTCTAATACAGACTTATATACAGACTCGTGGACTAAGGCTAGTTAACGCCCCAACCACGTAAAAATCTTGTGTCAATCTTCCATTTTCATTATTATTATCAGTAAACATCCTTCCTTAGGATAGTTGCCGAAAATCTCGGTTAACAGTTTGGTGCTTTCATTGAGAGCTGAAGGAAGCTAGCGCCGACGCCAGGCCTTTGCTACGATGGTGAACACGCGTCACACCACCTTCGACCCTACCAACCCAGAGCAGGGTAACGAAGACCCACTGCTTTCTCAGCACATTCCTCAGGACCCGCCTGAAGACGTGCCTCTTCAGACGTCTCACCAGGACGAGTCGCAAGACTACGAGGGTGAGGCAGAGTACGAAATAGAAAACGAAGAGTACTACGAGGAGAACGAAGGGGAGTATCACGATGAAGCCGCGGACCCCGAAGTCCCTCTCGACGGTCAGCAAGACTCGGAGGTGACTAGGCTGAGGCAGCAGATCCTGGACCAGAAGGCCAGGATGGCCGAGAAGGCGGAGGCGCACCGCCGGGTGCAGAGTCTCTGCAAGCCCTGCAAGCACTGATGGCCGCGCAGGGCCTGGCAGCTAACCCCACAGTTGGCCCGCAACCAGAAACGCAACAACCCGCTCCCCAAGCGCAAGCCGGGGGCCCCAGGGGTGCCAGTCCGATCCGTCCGCCGGAGCATCTCCCCGACGCGGCTCCGAAAGTCCCGGACAAGGAACGATGGACGACTCGGAAAAAGACTACCCCCGTCAATAAAGCCGGGGCACGTTCACGACCGTTACCCAGGAAAGAGAAGGTGCGCCCTGTCCCAGGACGATGCCACCCTTTCGATCCGCAGGGGGTACGGCCGCAGGACGGTCAGCCCCGGCCCGCCCCAAGGGCGAACGGGAGGGAAAAGTCTTTACACCCGAGTGCCTCGGTCAACAAGAACCATCGGGAACGATCCCGCCGCGAGGATCATAACGCTCTCAGCTCCGGGGACGACACTTCCCAGGTAGATCTGCGTGACGGACTAAATGCCCGGAAAGAGCGGGCCCGCAAGCAAAAAATCCTTCCTCGAAACGGCGACCTCAGGAACGACATAAACGACAGGCGGAACGAGAGAATCCCCCTGGAGGACAGCGCGGCCAGGCAGCTCATGGAGCAAATGGCAGCATTAAAAAAGGTCACCGACCGCTTGGTCTGCAAGCAGGAAGGCGCGGACACTGACTCTGACGAAGAGGACAAGGAGCCGTGCGCAAGACATATCCTGGATGCCGTATTGCCCAAGGGGTTCAAGATGCCAAGTCTCGCCGCCTACACTGGAAGCATGGATCCTAGGGATCATCTGTCCCGGTACAACCGACTCATGACCGTGGCTCATGTCAGCAACGACGGCAAGTGCCTCTGCTTCTCCATCACGTTGGGCGGTCCCGCCGAAGAGTGGTGGAAAAGGCTTAAACCGGGGTCCATTCAAACATGGTCCGGGCTACAGTCGGCTTTCCGAAAGCAATTCGTGGCCGCCATGAGGATGGACATGCAAATCAGTGCCCTCGCCAATATTAAGCAAATGCCCGCGGAAACATTGAGGGCCTACATCCAGTGCTTCACTGAAGAAGCCTCAAAGACAAAGGTCGATGACGGACAGCGCCTGGTGGCACTACAGTCTGGAATCCGGGCCGGGTCCCCTCTCTGGGACGACATGCAGCGCAATAAAGCTGCCACTCTAGAAGAGTTTATTAGGAGGGCCCAAGGAATCATCAACTGGGAGGAGGCTCATATCCAGGCTTTCGGATGGCCCTCGGCTCCTCATCCAGTCCCTTAGACGATTCCAGGAGGTGCGGGACATTTCCCCGCACAGTCCTACGCAACGCCTCCCATTGTTCCGAGGGCGGTTGTCGCGCCCGGCGTTTGTTACACACCTACGGTGTACGGTCCTGCCGCTTCGGGATACGTCCCGGCCAATCAACGCATTTCTCCAGGTATGGCGTTGCGCCAGCAGGGCACAGTATGGCCCCCGTCGTGGCCCAACAATCACAGACCAGAGTAACCGAGGCAAGCGTGAATCCCTCCCGGGGTAAGCGGGCCGGCAAAGGCCAGAACCGGCCAGAGTTGGCCAAAAAAGGGAAGAGGGGCTATGAGCCCCAGTATTCAGAATACACTAACTTGGTGGATACCCGGGAAAACATCTACCTGGCTACAGAAAGAGCGGTCCACTACTGGAAACCTAGCCCCATGTTTAGGGGGGAGGAATCCCAGAGACACCAGCAAACGGTGCGCCTATCACAAAGATGTGGGCCACACCACCGACGAGTGTCGGCAGCTCAAAGATGAAATTGAAAACCTCATCAAGTTGGGCCACCTCCATCAATGGGTAAGGATGCCCGTAAGCGCCCCGGGCATGACAGCAAACCCCGCGCAGTCTGCGGCGCCGGCAACGACTCGTGCATTCCCACCCCAGGGGGGGTATACGCCGGGGCTCCCGGCCCAGGCCCCTCAGGGGGTCGTCGCTACGCAGGCCCCCGGTCCTGGAATGCCCTATCCTTCCGGGGCAGCGCCCCCTCGAGTGGACGGGCACGTGTCGACCATATCAGGCGGACCCCACCTAGGAGGACCTTCGAAGAATGATCAAAAGCGCTATCTGAGCGAGCTAGACCATGACCAAGAAGTTTGCGCCCTCGTCCAGGCCCCTGCTCAGCGCCCCAAATTGATGAACCTCCCCATCACGTTCACAGAAGACGACGCCCGTAACGTCCATTTCCCGCACCACGACCCACTGGTCATAGATGCTCAAATTGCCAACAAGATGGTGTCCCGAGTGTTGGTAGATGACGGAAGCTCCGTCAACTTATTGTTCAAATCCGCCTTTGCCGCCATCGGCCTGACGGAGGCTGATCTGGCGTCGTGCCCGACCCAAATCTATGGCTTCAACGGAGACGCGCTCCTCCCCATGGGAAAGGTCCAGCTGCCTGTAACTCTGGGGGACGCGTTGCAGCAATCGTTCAAGTTCTGCACCTTTGTGGTGGTGGATTGCCCGACCGCTTACAACGTCATCTTTGGCCGGCCCGCCCTGGTCGAGTTCGGGGCCATCACCTTCATCCGCCATCTATGCATGAAGTTCCCGTGCAGCAACGGAGGGGTTGGGACGGTCCGCGGAGACCAGAAAAGAGCGCGGAAGTGTTACCATATCTCTGCCCGTCCCGTTTATATGGTCCGGGATGAGGACGATCTGGACCCACGGTTGGGAGAGGAGCACTCCCTTGAGCCAATGGACGAAATAGAAGAGGTATGCATCAGCGAGTCCGACCCTGCCAGGGTCATCCAAGTGGGAAAGAGCCTGCCGGAAGACATTCGGGCCGTCATTATCGCCCAAGTCAAGGAAAACCAGGATCTTCTGGCATGGTCCCACTCCGATATGACCGGGATCGACCGCAATGTCATATGCCACGCGTTGAATATTGACCCAAACGCGACCTCGGTCCGCCAGAAGCGCAGACCTCTGGGGACGGAAAGGGCCGAGGCCCTCAAACTGGAGGTAGAGAAGCTGTCTTCCATTAACTTCATCCGCGAAGCCGTGTACCCCGTATGGCTGGCCAACCCTGTCTTGGTGCCGAAGCCTAACGGGACCTGGAGGACCTGCATCGACTTCACGGACCTCAACAAAGCATGTCCGAAGGACTGTTTCCCGCTCCCCCGGATAGACCAAATGGTGGATGCTACGTCCGGTTACGAGACCTTGAGTTTCATGGACGCCTACTCGGGCTACAACCAGATCTCCATGCACGTGGCAGATCAGGAGCACACCAGTTTCCAAACTGACAAGGGCATCTACTGCTATATCGTCATGCCTTTCGGACTCAAGAATGCCGGAGCAACTTACCAGAGGCTCGTCAATCGAATGTTTAGGGCCCAGCTGGGGCGAAACATGGAAGTATACATCAATGATATGCTGGTCAAGTCCAAGACGTCGTGGGAACATTCGAACGATTTGGCGGAGGCTTTCGCGGTTATCCGGAAGTACGGGATGAAGCTGAACCCTAAGAAGTGCACCTTCGGCGTCGCATCCGGGAAGTTCCTGGGCTTTATAGTGAGTTCCCGAGGAATTGAAGCCAACCCCGAGAAGATCAAGGCCCTGATCAACATGGCCTCTCCCCGGAAGCACAAGGACGTTCAAAGCCTGACAGGACGAGTGGCCGCCCTGAGCCGTTTTGTCTCCAAGGCCACGGACAAGTGCGTCCCTTTTTTCAACGTCCTCCGGGGAAACCAGCGGTTCGAATGGTCACCCGAGTGCGAAGAAGCCTTCCAGAAGCTGAAAGAGCACTTGGCCAAGGCCCCCATCCTGGCGAAGCCAGTCGAAGGAGAACCTTTGTACTTATACCTGGCCGTAACCGAGCACGCCATCAGCGCCACGTTGGTGCGCGAAGAGGGAAGGACTCAACTACCGGTGTACTACGTGAGCAAGCGATTACTAGACGCCGAATCTAGATACCCACTAATCGAAAAGCTGACTTTCTGCCTGCTGACGGCATCCTGGAAGCTTCGACCTTACTTTCAGGCCCACACGATAAAGGTCTTAACCAACCACCCCCTGCGGCAGGTGTTGCAGAAACCTGAGGCGTCGGGGAGACTCCTGAAATGGGCCATGGAGCTGAGCCAATTTGATATATCTTACGTACCCGGGTGTCCATTAAGGGACAGGCCCTGGCCGACTTCATCGTCGAATGTTCCGGGATAGCCCCAGAAGAGATTACCCCCGCGGCCTGCACTTCTCCCGTTTGGAAAGTCTTCGTGGACGGAGCATCGAACGAGAACGGGGCCGGCGCCGGGATCATCCTGGTATCCCCGCAGGGGCACCAGCTACAAAACGCCCTCCGTTTCCAATTTAAAGCGTCGAACAACGAGGCGGAGCATGAGGCCGTCATAGCCGGCTTGCGTCTGGCCCGAGAAGTAGGGGCGGCGAACCTCAAAATATACAGCGATTCTCAGCTGGTAGTCAGACAGATTTCGGGGGAGTATCAGACCAAGGGAGAGCGAATGGCGGCATACGTAACCCAGACGAGGGAGATGCTCCAAGCGTTCGCGGCGCATTCCATTCGCCAGATACCCCGGGAGAAGAACGTCTTCGCGGACACATTAGCGAAGCTAGCAACCGACGCAAAGGCCGAGTTGGCCGGGCTGGTCCCCGTCAACCATCTCCCCGTCCCAAGCATCGGGACTCCGACCGTCCATGTCGTCGATCACTCCAATTCATGGATGGGGCCGCTGATCCTCTACCTATCCACCGGGGAGGTTCCGAACGAGCGAGTCGCGGCCAGGAAGCTCCTGTACCAGGCCCACCGATACGTCATGATGGACGGGAAACTTTATCGCCGGGGACTGTCTATGCCTTACCTCAGGTGCGTGTCCGGGACTGAGCTGGGCGCAATCATGCATGAGGTCCACGAAGGCTTTTGCGGAGATCACACAGCCGAATCCAGTTTGTCCAAGAAGATTCTGCGCCAAGGATACTTCTGGCCCACCATGAAAAGGGACTGCATAGACTACGTCCGCAAGTGCGAGCAATGCCAGAGGTACGCGAAGATCCCTCGGGCCCCCCCAACAGAGATAACCTTGATGAACAGTCCCTGGCCCTTTGCAGTGTGGGGGATCGATCTTGTGGGATCCCTCCCAACCGGGAAATGAGGGGTGAAGTACGCCATTGTGGCGGTAGACTATTTCACGAAATGAGTTGAGGCGGAGCCTATGAACATGATCACGTCCAAGAAGGCCTTAGATTTCGTCGTTAACAACATAGTGTGTCGGTATGGCCTCCCCTACAAAATCGTGTCTGACAACGGGAAACAATTTGACAGCCTCCACTTCACGGATTTCTGCGAGAGGCACGGTATAGTGAAGAGTTTCTCCGCCGTGGCCAGGCCCCAAGCGAACGGACAGGATGAAGCCGTGAACAAAATCCTAAAAGGAACACTGAAGAAAAATATCCAGGCCTGTAAGAGTAAGTGGCCCGAAGAGCTCCCGCGCGTGTTGTGAGCCTACCGGACAACCGAACGGACGTCAACCGGGCATACCCCATACTCAATGACGTACGGATGCGAAGCCGTCATCCCAATTGAAACGACCATCCCGTCCCATCGTCGCGACACGTATGATCCCACCCAGAACCACGCCATACTCCAAGAATCTCTGGACCTTATCGAGGAGATCCGGGAAGAGTCGCAAGTACAGTTAAAGATGTACCAGGGCAAGATCGCTGGGCACTTCAACTCCAGAGTCAAGAGCCGTAAGTTCGAAACCGGCGATCTGGTCCTGTGGAGGGTCTTCCCTGCCACTCAGGATCCGGGGGTAGGGGTTCTGGGCCCCAATTGGGAAGGGCCGTATGAGATCCAGCAAGAGATCTGCCCCAGAACATACCGCTTGAAGCGGCTCGATGGTTCCGAGGTTCCGCGAGCCTGGAACGCAGAACACCTCCGTAAATACTACCAGTAGCCCAAAGGCTCGTCCCAGTTTAATGTTTACGCTGTAACATGTACGCCTCAGGGCTAATTCCCTTTTTTTTCGAGCAATGAAAATGACGTGTGCAAAACGTCATAAAGGGCTATCATTTCCATGAAAATGTGTGCCTCAGGGCTATTATCTCAAGTGACCCCAGACCAATCTCCGCTCACTTGCGGGGGGTGTCATCCCAGGCGCAAAAATAAAAAAAGGGACTGAGCCCAAAGCCGGTCCCACCCCGGACGAACGACGTCCGGGGGTATAAATAAAAGAGGACCGAGCCCAAGGCCGGTCCCACCCCGGACGAACGATGTCCGGGAGTAAAAATAAGAGGACCGAGCCAAAGGCCGGTCCCACCCCGGACGAACGACGTCCGGGAGTAAAAATAAGAGGACCGAGCCAAAGGCCGGTCCCACCCCAGACGAACGACGTCCGGGGGTATAAATAAAAGAGGACCGAGCCAAGGGCCGGTCCCACCCCGGACGAACGACGTCCGCGGGTATAAATAAAAAAGGACCGAGCCCAAGGCTGGTCCCACCCCGGACGAACGATGCCCGGGAGTAAAAATAAGAGGACCGAGCCAAGGGCCGGTCCCACCCCGGACGAACGACGCCCGGGGTATAAATAAAAGAGGACCGAGCCCAAGGCCGGTCCCACCCAGGACAAACGACGCCCAGGGGTATAAATAAAAGAGGACCGAGCCAAGGGCCGGTCCCACCCCGGACGAACGACGCCCGGGGGTATAAATAAAACAGGACCGAGCCCAAGGCCGGTCCCAACCCGGACGAACGACGCCCGGGGGTATAAATAAAAAAGGACCGAGCCAAAGGCCGGTCCCACCCCGGACGAACGATGTCCAGGAGTAAAAATAAGAGGACCGAGCCCAAGGCCGGTCCCACCCCGGACGAACGACGCCGGGGGTATAAATAAAAGAGGACCGAGCCCAAGGCCGGTCCCACCCCGGACGAACGACGCCGGGGGTATAAATAAAAGAGGACCGAGCCCAAGGCCGGTCCCACCCCGGACGAACGACGCCCAGGGGTATAAATAAAAGAGGACCGAGCCAAGGGCCGGTCCCACCCCGGACGAACGACGCCCAGGGGTATAAATAAAAGAGGACCGAGCCAAGGGCCGGTCCCACCCCGGACGAACGACGCCCGGGGGTATAAATAAAAGAGGACCGAGCCAAAAGCCGGTCCCACCCCGGACGAACGACGTCCGGGAGTAAAAATAAGAGGACCGAGCCCAAGGCCGGTCCCACCCCGGACGAACGACGTCCGGGGGTATAAATAAAAGAGGACCGAGCCCAAGGCCGGTCCCACCCCGGACGAACGACGTCTGGGGGTATAAATAAAAGAGGACCGAGCCAAGGGCCGGTCCCACCCCGGACGAACGACGTCCGGGGGTATAAATAAAATAGGACCAAGCCCAAGGCCGGTCCCACCCCGGACGAACGACGCCCGGGGGAATAAATAAAAGAGGACTGAGCCAAAGGCCGATCCCACCCCGGACGAATGATGTCCGGGGGTATAAATAAGAGGACCGAGCCCAAGGCCGGTCACACCCCGGACGAACAACGCCCGGGGTATAAATAAAAGAGGACCGAGCCAAGGGTCGGTCCCACCCCGGACGAACGACGTCCGGGGGTATAAATAAAAGAGGACCGAGCCCAAGGCCGGTCCCACCCCGGACGAACGACGCCGGAGGTATAAATAAAAAAGGACCGAGCCAAGGGCCAGTCCCACCCCGGACGAACGACGCCCGTGGGTATAAATAAAATAGGACCGAGCCAAGGGTCGGTCCCACCCCAGACGAACGACGCCCGGGAGTAAAAATAAGAGGACCGAGCCCAAGGGCCGGTCCCACCCCGGACGAACGACGCCCGGGGTATAAATAAAAAAGGACCGAGCCAAGGGCCGGTCCCACCCCGGACGAACGACGCCCGCGTGTATAAATAAAATAGGACCGAGCCAAGGGTCGGTCCCACCCCGGACGAACGACGCCCGGGAGTAAAAATAAGAGGACCGAGCCCAAGGGCCGGTCCCACCCCGGACGAACGACGCCCGGGGTATAAATAACAGAGGACCGAGCCAAGGGCCGGTCCCACCCCGGACGAACGACGTCCGGGGGTATAAATAAAAGAGGACCAAGCCAAGGGCCGGTCCCACCCCGGACGAACGACGACCGAGGGTATAAATAAAAGAGGACTGAGCCCAAGGCCGGTCCCACCCCAGACGAACGACGTCGGGGGGTATAAATAAAAGAGGACCGAGCCAAGGGCCGGTCCCATCCCGGACGAACGACGTCCGGGGTATAAATAAAAGAGGACCGAGCCAAAGGCCGGTCCCACCCCGTACGAACGATGTCCGGGAGTAAAAATAAGAGGATCCCACCCCGGACGAACGACGTCCGGGGGTATAAATAAAAGAGGACCGAGCCAAAGGCCGGTCCCACCCCGGACGAACGATGTCCGGGAGTAAAAATAAGAGGACCGAGCCCAAGGCTGGTCCCACCCCGGACGAACGACGCCCGGGGTATAAATAAAAGAGGACCGAGCCCAAGGCCAGTCCCATCCCGGACGAACGACGTCCGGGGGTATAGAATTAAAAGGATCGGACCAGGGCCTGTCCCGCCCCGGGCGAACTGCGTCCGACCCGAGGAAACTGGTCTTCGTGTTCGGAGTGCAAAAGCATCCGACCGACCCTAGGCGCTCCGGGGCAAACAAAGACCCAAGTGCCCCGAGCAGCGCCGAGGCTAGTCGTGGGGTCCAGTCCCGGCCTTTGGAACCAGGACAAAACCCCCCGCAATCAGTTAGTCGCGACTATAACTTGTTGAACGGTGAAAGGAAAAATCTCTTGAAAACCAAAGGAAAAAGCAGTGTTTAAAATTTAGTTACAAGCTAAACACATTAACAAAAGAACAAGGCCGAGACAAGGGCCTACAGTGCGTCCGCCCGAAGGTCCGCATCCTCCCTCTCCTTGGCCTCGTACTCGGCACGCTTCGTGTCGGGATCGGGGAAGATCAGGAGGTTCATGTACTTGTCCTTGCACCAGGCCATATAAATGGCCTCGTTAAAGGTGACATCCACTAAGTTGTCGGCCTTCTCCTTCTCCCGACGGGTGGTTTCGTGTGCCGCCTTCTCATGAAGAAGGGAGTCACCCAGCTCAAGGACACGGGCTTTCAGGATCCGAATCTCCTCCTTGTCCAGGACGGACTGTGCTGCAGCCGTCTCCAAGAGAGTCGCTCTTTCGTCAGCAACCTTTGTCGTCCGGGACAACTCCTCTTCCACCCCGGTCTTGGCACGGCTAATTTCCTCGCGCTCCGCCTTCGCGCGGGCCAACTTTTCTTGGAGGCGAGCTGTCTCCTTGCTGAGATTTTCTTTGACGGCCTCCCTCTGGTTCACGGCCGCCTCTATTTCCAGCTTGGCCGTCTCCATCTTGAGGGCAAGCTCGGCCATCAAATCGGCACTCCTTTGAGATAACAAGGCAACCTAGAGCAAACGAAAGTTAGAAAAAGAAGTCACCACCAACGAATGACTAAAGGACATGAGTTGAAAATTACCGCGGTAGCCTGGCGGCGGAGAGCCTGAGAGATGAACAGCCCATCCGGATTGGCTATCGTGGCGTACCTCTTCAGTTGGAGGTTAGACATAGTGCTCCCGACCTGATTGAGCAGATCAGCGGCCATGGGGGCAATGTCCTGGCCCAGCTTAGGGCGGAAGCCCATCTCAGCAGCTAGCCGATCCACGATCGGCTGAGGAGCGCTGAACTCGGCGGGACGATCCGAAAACTCGACCAGACGGCGGATCATCAGGGCCTTGTAAGCATCGTCTCTCCAGCATCGGCCGCTCTCCCATGTCCGGTTGACCAGCCGGGACTGCTCGTCCCACAGAGCGGACTCCCCCTCCTCGAGAAGGGTTGGGCGGAAGGGAAGGTCGGGCGGAGAAGGGATCTCCTTCGTGGTTAGCCTACTCTCCCTGTGTGACTCCTCGGCCGTCTCTGACAACGTCGTCCGAGGCCTCTTCCCGAGTCTGCCCTCCCGGGCATCATCTCCAGGGCCTCTCTTCCCAGAGCTCCGGCTTGCGGCTTCACCCGCTTCCAAATCAATTACCGGGGGCTGGTCTGGGAGACCGTCTGCGGCCGGCTCCACGGCTCGGAATGGTACCACGGCCAGTTCCTCGCCTGGGCCGGGCGTTGTCCTGGGTTTTTCACTGGTTGGGGGGAGCTCCGCGCCGGCCACGACATTCGACCTCCTGGCCGCCCTCAAGGTTGACCTTTCCTTGAAGAGCCTCCTCATCTCGCTAGCCAGGTCAGACATGTTGGAATCCTCTGCAAAAATACAGGAAAACGAAGTTAGTATGGTAAGCCGAACGGGAAAGCACAACAGAAAGGAGAAAGTATAGCCTGGGACAAACCCTCATCTAGGCCCCGGGCGAGACTCAATTCCCTTAAAGCAAACGAGTGTATCCGGTCTCCTACGTCATCCGGGATTAGAAACCCCCCGTATTGGAGGAACCCGGACAGGAACATTAGGGTTTCTGATCCTACAGGGATGGGAGATGAAGGCCTCATCTCCCCATCAGCCCCAAACGCGGGGCCCGGCGGCTCTAGCCTATCCCTAGCTAAGTCCCCAACTTGAGGGGCATAAATTAAGACTAAAGGGGAGTTACCTCGCCCCGATACGCTAGCCCCAGGAGTCCCAACGTTTGGTAGGGAATCTTCGAAAAGCTCTTCCAGCTCTTCTGAGGTGGCCTCTTCCACCTCTTCTGAGGTGGCCTCTTCCACCGGAAGCAGATTCTTCTTACGCTGGGCTGCGGTGGCCCGCGCCGCTCTCACCACCTCGGCGATGTGGTCGAGGGCTAGCCGTTCCCGGACCTCGGCGTTCTTCTCAAACGGGATGCCCCGGAGGCTAGGGACAACAATGGTCTGGGTGGCCGCGAGTAACCCTACTAGCCGGAGGTTTTTGTCGTTGACATAGCCCCCTACGTCCAGCTCCTCCGCGGTCAGCTTGGCGTAGAACCTCCTCCTTTCTAGGAGGGAGGCGGTGAGGGGGGTTTGCATGAAGGGACCTGCGACCCGAAAGATACGATGAGAGATGGAAAGCGAAAGAGGAGTGAAATAGAGGGTCCGGGGAAATACTTACCCACTCACTGGAAGTCTAGCAGCAGCGTGGGATTCTTGTCAATAAGGAACCCGGATGTCATAAACTAGTAATGCCTGACATCCGGGGGGTGCTTCCAGGTGCTGGTAGGAGCCGGATAGCCACTCCGCGGCTGCAGCTTGTAAAAGCCGTCCAGGCTCTTGTCTTTGGCGCTGACCTGCGGCGCCAGCTTGTAGAAGTACAGGATTTCCGCCGGGGTAAGCTCCGCGATCTCTCTCGCGACACAAAACACCTTCCACCCTGCAAGCAGGCGATATGCCTGTGGCAGTAGTTGGAATGGCGCGATCCCCACGTACGTAAGGAACCGCACGAAATAATCATGAAGCGGGAGCGTAGCTCCCGCGCTGATGTGGCCGGCACTCCAGGCCCCGAATCCATCCACGGACATATGCGCCCGCTCCTCTAACCTGGCCATACGATTGTGGAATAGGCCCGGAGTCGATTCGATGCCCAGCCCCGTCTCCAGGAGCTGCATCATCCGGTAGTTCCGGAACAGGTTGGGCGTTACGTCCATCTCCCACCTGTTGCCTTTGGGCGTCGTGGAGCCGGGAATGACTACAGGAGCCCTATTAACCTCCTCTTCGGAGTGAAGTGTGACGCCCGTGGACATGATTGACGATCTGGGAACAAAGAAAGAAAGACCAAGCAGTCAGTACCTAAACCCAAAAGAGTCGATTGAGGTACAGGGAGTGTCCTAAGGACTGCTCGGAGTCCCGACGGATCAGGCCCGGGACCCCAAAAAGCCCCGGGACCCTGATCGGGAGGAAAGGCTACTACGGTCCATCCCTTGTCCAGGGATCGTCCGAAGCGGTGCCGCCCACCCGGGCAGCCTTCCTAGCAAATTCTAAAGCACGGAGCCTAGGTGCATGCGTCTAGAAAGCCTAGATTCACAAAGTTGACAATAGAATCAAAAGATACTTACTGTGTGGTGTCGACGGCTGAAGCTGGCGGTTGTCTGATCGCAAGGACGGCAGGGCCTCGTTCCTGAAGTGGCACAGCCGGTGCAGCAGTTCGTCGGCGGGGCAAACCCGAGAAGCGCCGTCAGGTTGCAGAACGAAGTTTGAGGCCCTGGGAAACAGGCGGTGACGCAGAACTAGTAAACGGCGAAGTATTTCGTCGGCGAAGTTGGACATGCAAAGCTCTGGCGAGCGTTCTGGTTTTTCTTTTTCTTAAGCTGGGTCGGAAGTGGAAAAGTGCCGAATGTTTGTAGTCCGAGTCTTTATATCAGCCCCCAAATCCTGGCCCCCGATCCAACGGTCAGGTGCCTCTTCATCCAACGGCCGAGGATCGTGCAGATGACATTTATGAGCTCTTTTTTGATCTGGATCCTCAGCACCTCCAATCCGACGATCTAGGAGTGGTGGATGTCAAAGGACGCCCCATCCTACGGTCCACCCCATTCCAAGGAAATTAATGATGACTCTCCCCGTGCGGATGGGACGCCTCGTGACGTGCGCTGACACCCTAACCCAGGCGTAGCAGACTTTGGGAGGCCTAGGCGACTCTTCGAGGCCCTTGCAACAGTCACGTGGCGACACGTGTGTCGCTATTCTTGAAGCAGGCCAAGGGTAAACGTCCCCGGGGTACATCAAATGGTCCGGGCTGGGTAACCTGCCCCAGCCACGGCCTTCCCGCGAGCCTCCTGGCCCTGGCAGAAATTGGGAAGGTAACTCGGCAAGAACCGCGAGGGTGGTGCAACCCTCCCCCCGGCTAGCCCGGGTGAAGGCTTGGGGGGTAAATGTTATCCCCATTTTCCTGTCAGGGTTTTGGGCCCTCGCCCCGGCCCGCGGTCGGAGGGACCGGTTCGGTATTTGGGCCTGGTCCGAGGACTACAGACTGGGCCTGTGTAGAAGGGTCCGGGACGTTCCTCCGGGTTCATGTTCAGATTGAACGGTCCCGGCACTGTCCGGAGTGCCCCGGACCATCGCATCCCTATCCCGGGCCCGGAATGGTCCGGGCCCGAAGTAAACGAAGCGGGCCAAAGGTAAACGAACCTGGGCCGTTTCATCCCCAGGCTACGGGTCAGGCATCCAGGACACTGAAACCGCCTCATTTCGCGTGGGCATTGTCCCCCCGCTTTTCACCTGCAGAAAGGGTCACCTTGGGATTATCTGCTGGCATGTCAGGACTGCGCAGCCAAGTATTCTGACCGGTCTTGTCCCCTGAATCGGCCTTGTGATTCGAAGTGGTCAAAGCCAAAGTGTCGTTTTGTCGGGAGAATGCTTGCGCCTCAGGGCAACTACTTGGGCCTGAGCTGGTTCGGGTTTGGTGTACTGTATATCTTTTTAGCGTGGGCCTCCACTAGGAAGGCCCCTTGTATACATTCCCCAGATGGGTCCGGGTCGGGCCCGGCCCAAACCTGATGTCCCCCTCGAACTATAAATATGAGTTGTAATGCAACGTAGAAAAGGAGAGAGAAGGCAGAAACTCTGCTTAAATACAGTCAAACAACTCCATTGTAAAAGCTTATCCTAGCTCTAATACAGACTTATATACAGACTCGTGGACTAAGGCTAGTTAACGCCCCAACCACGTAAAAATCTTGTGTCAATCTTCCATTTTCATTATTATTATCAGTAAACATCCTTCCTTAGGATAGTTGCCGAAAATCTCGGTTAACAAAACTCTATAGCATTTAATCATAATCCAAGATACAAGTAAACACCATTAATAATCAGATTACACAATGTTCACAATAATCATCTTTAATAGCCAAAATACACAATAATCAGGGCCGATAACTTAGGCCGCACCCTCTGTTTAACCCACTGACTCCAGCCCGCTTAAACCGAGCTCAGTGCATAATAAGCTGTCCTCGGCTACCAGTGGCCGAGTCGTGCCCTGTGCGCTAGTTTAACATTGGCACGCTTAGGCCATTGGTTTACTATTTACATGGCATAATACCACTCTTTCAAATATACATATTAGGGAGCCCTTAGTCCCGTTTCAAATATACAACCGGGTGTAGTTTTCTTACCTTTAACTTCTTCGTTTATTAACTACAAACGACGTCCCTCGAGCACGATCCTTTCCCGAGCCCTAGCTTTAGCACCTAATCACAACCAAGGTATTGGGTTCCATTAATATTCAAATATAGGTTTTCGGGTACAAAACTAGCTTTCGGGAAATCGAATCCCACCAAGCACGGTGGGGAAATCGATCTCGAGCACTCTAGGCTAGATTCCCATGCTTAAAAACCCTAAACGTTCAAGTATGCACCAAAGGGTTGCGGCCCTTGAAGCCTAGCTGTAATGCCCCAAATTTCCTAAAAGGTTTAGGACCTTGATTAGGAGGCCAGGATGGCCATAACTGATTTATTATGATATTTAATGATTATATGCATGTTTATGTGAATTATATTATAATATGATGTTATATGCATGCATGTGAGTCCACATTTGATTATTAGGGTGTTTTGGTAATTTGGCCCATTGAGGGCATATTTGTATATTTGGGTGCATATTGTAATTTGTGAATGAGATTCCATTATTATGGAGATATATTCGAGCTATTCGACATGAGACGATCTTATATTATTGATTAGCGGTTTTGTCATAACGGGGTCAATTATTGGGTAATAAGAATGTTTATTTAATGATAAATTGGGAGTTATTGAGATCAGGAGGAAATTCTAAGAGTTTTGACTATAATGTCCCTGGGGGTGTTTTTGGGACCCCGAACACTAGGTTTTATTTGAGGTTACTTAAACTTGAAATAGCTTGTCAGATAGAACGTACGTTAGAAAACATTTCCTTTCTCCTTCGTTAGCTCATTTTATCGTTCGAAGCCTTTTTGAAGAAATCTCGAGTTCTAGAAGTCGGAATCAAGTGAGGATCAAGGCATAGAGATCCTAGGAAAGATTAGAAGCTTCTTAACCGAAGGATTTGACGGAAAACAACTCAATCGAAGGTAATCTAAGTTTAAGTTTTGAGTTTTTAGAGTTTCTAAGCTTTGAATTGGATTTTGTGAATCGTTGAGTTTTTGGTTCGATTGAGCCTTGGGTTTTGATGGTTTTGGACCATTGGGAAGCTTGGGAACTTTAATTTGATGATTTGGAAGTGTTTAGATATGTTTTTGGGGTGTTTGGGATGATTGAAAACGAGTTTGGGCATGTTCTGGGTTGGGGGCCGCGACCCTATTCTTGGAGTGCCGCGGCCCTAGCTCGAAGAAGCAGGTGGCTGAGATTGTGCTTGCTGGGCGCCGCGACCCTATGTATAGGGCGTCGTGGCCCTTGCTTTAGGAATGGCTGGGGGCCGCGACACAAGGTGCCAGGGCCACAACCCTTGGTCAGATTTGAGCCCGTTTGAGTGTTTTGGCCCCGGGAACATGGTTTTAGGCCTCGGGATTGCACCTACTACTTGGATTAGTTTGGATTGATGTCCCGGAGTGTAATGCCCCAAATTTCCTAATAAGGTTTAGGACCTTGATTAGGAGGCCGGGAGGGCCATAATTGATTTATTATGATATTTAATGAGTATATGCATGTTTATGTGAATTATATTATTATATGATGGTGAATGCATGCATATGGGCTCATATTTATAATGCAAGGGAATTTTAGTAATTTGGCCATAGTGGGCGTAAATGTATATTTTGGGTGCATGGTTGAGATTAATTAGTATAGCCACATTATAGGGTGGATTGGTTCGAGCTTTTCGACATAAGACGATCATGAGATGTAAGTGTTCGGTCTAGTCATAACGGGTTTAAGTTTGGGACTCGGGGTGAGTCTCGGGGTGAATTTAATGATTAGAGCATTACCGGGAATTAAAGGGTAATGGGATATGATTTATTGGTATTTGAGAATATGGAGATTAGTGGGTATTGGGAAGCGTTAATTATGATTAACGGGATAGGCGGAAAGTACCAATTTTACCCTTGAAATGGTTTAGAGGCTTTTGTTGGCTTAAGGGTATTTTGGTCATTTTGGGTTTTGGATATATATAACATAGGAGGGCTGTAGAAGGACAGAGCAAAAACAGAGATTTGCTTCTTCCTTTCCCGACCTTCTTCACTTCTCCTTTAAGGGTTTTGAGTTCTTGGTGGAGTTTCAAGCTAGGGAAACTTAAAGGCTGGGTTGGAGACTGGGTTTAGCTTGTAAGGGAGGTTCAAGACCAGTTTCAAGGTGAGTTTTAGCCTTTGGTTTCAGGTGTTGCTCTGTTTTCGTTTTCGTTTTTAATTCATGGTTTTTGATGTGGGAAGTGTGAATCAAAGGGGGGTTTTGTGTTGTTTTGATTGGGGTTTGATGAGGGTTAGCTAAGGGTGTTATTTGGGGGTTTAATTATATGTTTGAAGGAGGTTTAGAGATGGTTTAAGGGACTGGTTTTAGGGGAAAGCGCAGGGGAGAAATCTGGTGTGCGAGTTGTCATTTTGGCTGAACTGGGGTTGCGCCGCGGCATGGCCAGGGAGAGTCGCGGCCCTTGGAGTAAACTGGGTTTGGGCGCCTCTGTCTGAGGGGCGGGCCGCGGCATGGCCAAGGAGGGCCGCGGCCCTTAAGGTCATTTTTGCCAAGGAAGGGGATTTTATCTTGGGAATTCAAGCCTTAAGCCTCGGGGTTGTACCTAGTACCCGGTTAAGTGGGGATTGATGTCCCGGAGGCTAGATATTGATTTGGGAACTTATATTGATCATTTTTATTGATGTTACCTTATATTTGGTTATGACTAGGTGACCGCTAAAGAACTAAAAGTTGATCGTTCTCAAAGGTCGTTTCTTTTATTAATTCACGCTCGAACCCAAGGTAAGAAAATTGCACCCCGTATGTGACATGCATGGCTATGATTGATGCATGTTGGATGTTTAAATGTAAACATCGAAAGCATAATGAATGCCTGGCAATCTTGCCCGTTTGCATATGGTTATTATTGAGGCATGCTGGATGATTAAGTGTGATGCATGTAATGCACGAGAAACATGTGATTAGGGCATGCCATGAGTGATGAATATGAGATTGGCCAGAGCTTGAGTCTCTGGGTTTGTGCATGATCATGATTATGCTAGCAACTGTTTAGTAAGCATGTTGAATGCCCTATTCTTGGATAACTGGCATATGATACATGTTGATAGCATTGCTTACTTGTGCATGGTACTGACTAATTAGTCAGATTTGGCAAAGGGGCTAGTATCAACTGTGAAGCTATGACTTATGAGTCAGGTTCGGCAGTGATACTAGGCACTGGTCACGATGCACTGACTCTTCAGTCAGAATTGGCAAAGGTGTTGGTATCAGCTGTGAAGCTGTGACTTATGAGTCAGGTTCGGCAGTGGTACTGGGCACTGGTCACGTTGCACTGACTCATCAGTCAGAATTGGCAAAGGTGTTGGTATCAGCTGTGAAGCTGTGACTTATGAGTCAGGTTCGGCAGTGATACTGGACACTGGTCACATAGCTGACTTATTAGCCAGAACGGCCTTAGTGGATCACGCAAGCCAACAGAGATTAGATCTAATCGACTATTAGCATTGAATGGCTCAAAGAGCATTAATGCAAGATCGACCTCAAGGGTCGATGAATGAAATAAGCACTTGGAGGCTAGTGGCTTACCTAGCAGCCACCCTCCCTCTTGAATCATGTGATGTTCACTCATTGGCTTGAAAGTTTTATGCTCAGTGTGATTATAATGATAATCATTTGATAATGTTTATGTATAGTGTTATGTTTTCTTGCTGGGCTTCGACTCACGGGTGCTATGTGGTGCAGGTAAAGGCAAGAGGAAGCTAGACCATCCTTGAGTTGGAGAGCTTAGGTGATGATGTGTACATATGCAGCTGCTCGTCCGTCACGGCCGAGGTTTAAAGTGGAACTAGGGTTGAACCCTGTTTTGCCGCTTAGAACGACCTGTTGTAAATATTTTCTGTAATAAACTCTGAAATTTATATTTTCGGGATCCCAATATATGTATTAAACGTTCTAGTGAAACGTTACATCCTAACCAAAGTTTTTAAACCCTAAACCGCTAATCATACTTAGTTACACGATTTGGCCAAATGACTCGGTTAGTGAGTTTAGCACTGTTTACAAGGCACACCGTAATGGTCCCTGGAGTTTGGGGCGTTACACGGAGGCTAGATATTGGTTTGGAAAACCTATGTGGATCATTTTTATTGATGGTGTCCCATATTTGGTTATGACTAGGTGACCGCTAAAGGACTAAAAGTTGATCGTTCTCAAGGGTCGTTTTTTTATTCATTCTAGCTCGAATCTGAGGTAAGAAAACTGCACCCTGTGTATATGTGACATGCATGGTTATTCTTATTGCATGTTGGTTGATTAAATGTGACACGCATGGTTATGATTGAGGCATGTCAAGTGATTAAATGTGATGCATGTGCTGCACGACAAACATGTGATTAGGGCATGCTATGATTATTGAATATGAGAATGTTCAGAGCTTGAGCCTTTGTGTTTATGCATCGTCCTAATTATGCTAGTAGTTGTTAAGTAAGCATGCTGAATGCCTTATATTCGGATATTTGACATATGATATATGTTTGGTGGCATTGCTTGCTTGTGTGTGGCACCAACTGTTCAGAATCGGCACTGGCCGCGTATCACTGACCTGAGAGTTAGAAACGACATAAGCGTCGAGGACGCATGGCCGAATGAAGATTAAATCTAATCGATATCAACGTTGAATGACTCATATGGGGTATTAATGCTGGACCGACTTGAAGGTCGATGAAAATTATAAGCGCTTGGCTAGTCTAGGACTAGTTACTCAGAGTCAGGGCCTGAGGCCTAGGTGACTGCTTGTCACATGGCTAGGGAACAGTATTCCATAGTTATGACTCTAGGGTCATGAGGAAGGTTATGTTGGTGACTAATCATCATGCACCTATCCTGTTCAAGCTAGTGAAATGATCACTTATTTATAAAGGGAATGGAACCCACCTTAGTGACTTGTACCACGATCACTTTTTTATTCAGGGCTATCAACCCGGTATGGTTACCGGAACCACTAGTGATAAATCACTTATCTGATTGAGATTGACTTGATAGTCGTCCACTCAAGAGGGCAGGATTCTTTATCCTGGATACCCATCATTATGTGAATCATTTTGCCTGCTTGATTAGGGTTATATCTGCTAGGCGTGTGCCTTATGATTTGATGACATGTTATTACTGTTCATGAGCATATTGAGTTTTCTTGCTGGGCTTCGACTCACGGGTGCTATGTGGTGCAGGTAAAGGCAAAAGAAAGCTGAACCATCCTTGAGTTAGAGAGCTTAGGTGTCGATGTGTACATATGCAGCTGCTCGACCACCACGACCGAGGTTTGAAGGAAAGGAGCTAGGGTTAAACCCTGTTTTGCCGCTTAGACCGGCTGGATGTAAATATCTTCTGTAATGGACCTTTAAATTATATTTTTGGGATCCCAATGTATATATTAAACATTTTAATGAAACGTTATATCTTAACCAAAAATTTTAATCCCTAAACCGCTAATCATACTTAGTTACACGATTTTGGCCAAATGACTCGATTAGCGAGCTTAGCATTGTTTACAAGGCACACCGAAACGGTCCCTGGAGTTTAAGGCGTTACACTCGGGGTGCCGGAAACGTCTGCGAGGCCAAAACGGTAAAATTCCCCAATATTTCCGCCTAGGCTTCCTAACCTCAAATATATCTCCATATATTTATTTTCATAACCCAATAGTCTAATTAACTACCCGATACCTAGAATACCCCTGACTTATCCAAAGTCAACTATTAAGCCCCGTTGTGACTTTTCCCGCTACTAGCTCCCTAGGATCGCCTCAGGTCGCACGCTGCAGATTTGCCCACATAATAATGTGGTTCTCACAATTATAGCATTTAATCACAATTTAACATTCATATAATCAAACGGGCATTCTTAACATATAATCATGTATTTAATCAATTAATCCACACATGGACCAATTATGCCCTCCCGGCACACTAATCAAGGCCCTTAAGCCATATTAGTGATTTTGGGTCGTTACACGAGCACATAGCATAATATTTGTTCTTACACGCTTATTGCTATTGCTCTTATATATTTCCTTTAGCTTCAAGCAATCCTAAATTCTCTACCATTTTGATTATCAGATGAGACAATAATTCATATGTTTTTGACATATCTATCTCTCATTAGAAAAATGGACTAGGCCTTAGAATTGATTAACCTTGATGCATAGTTGATTTTTTAAAAGATGCCAAGTTGCTCCTTAATCAATGGGAGTATTGAGATGAGTGTCAATTGACTATAGTGAGGTGTATATGTGTCGATCGATCCTACTATGATTAATTTTATGAAGATGAGATTGCTTAGGCAATTCCCAAGGTATTTGAAGTGAAATTCCTATATTTTACAATAATGATGAGTTCATATGACTAGTATTTTGGTTTTATGCTTTGAAATAGTTTATGTAGAACTAGCGAATCATTTGTTATGATCTTCCTTATAATTGAGGCTCAAGATATGACATAGATCATAAGTGGACAAATTTTGGATGAATATGACAATAGATGTGTGATTGTCGTTATCTATTTTTGAGGTAACAATCGTGTTAATTGTGGATGTCTGTAAACACGGTGAATTTGTATTTCATGGGATAATGCATGTGTACTCAATATCATATCGTTGTTGCTACTAAATTTTGAGGATAGTTAAGCTATACCCTTTGGGATATATTGATTATTAAAGTCTACTGGGATAGAAAGTTTCCACATAGTGACATTGTCGTTTTAGTCACAACTTTGGAGGAAAGGTGGAAAAGATTAGAGAGCATTAGTCGTTGACTTATTCAAGGTTAGTACACATGTTCATTATGAAATGACCACCAATGTTTGTCAAAGTTAGTGATGATGGATTTGCTTATCCTTTGTCCATAAAGATTGATCTATAATACCATGTATGAGTTTTGAGAGATAAGCAAAATATGATTATTACTTTTTTTTATGAGATCTCTCTGGCATGGCTATCTTGGGCACAATATTCTCAAAGTTTTGACTCATTGAGGTTTAAAAAGGCTTCTGTGTCTTAGAAAGCTATAAAATAGAAAACACCTAAAGCGATCAATCCAAACGTGCATAATGATATGCAGTCACTTCTTATATGTAATGTTTGATGAAGTAACAAGTACAAAACGAGATGTATATATATATATAGTCTCAATTGGTGTACTACATGCATGTTGTTTTAATGGTTGTTATTATATTTGAATATCTCTCGGGCCAAATCATGTGTAATATATGTTTCCTATCAGTATGATGTTATACATGATTTATATGACTGCCTATTGGATAATGGATATTAGTATGGTGTTTGTTAATTATATTGGTCCAAGTGGGAGAGACATTGGAATTTTGTATGGACCAATATAATCATAAACATAATTCAATATTCACAACCATGTTAGGTGAAGAGACAATATGGGTCAAGCTCTCAAAAAGGAATTAGATTAAGTCATTCATTCCTAATAGCCTCATGTAGGTTATGATTGAATATGGTTTCGTTTTTATGAATTTTTCGTGAGTTTTAGAATTATGAGGCAACATAGGACCTTGTGTTTGGAAATCTCAAAGTTTAATCGTGTAAGAGAAAGTGATTACTTTTGAGAGTGCTACGTTTTATACATCTGTCTCTTCTAGCCACCATTGATAAAAATTAAATAAAGTTGTCCAAGTTGGAGTTTTATGCTAGTGTTAGTGAGGGTTCAAAAGATCATATAATGGTTATTTGTTTAGCTTCCATTGCTACTATTATTGACCCTATTAGCCAAAATATGATAAGAAACTCCATATAAAGGATCAAAGCAGTTTTACAGAATCGCAATTATAAGCAGGAAATAAGGTTGATGGCATATACCTCTAAATTATTAATCGAGAGTCATTAGTAGTTCTTAATCCTTATTAGTCAGATGATATAATAATATCACGATTTCCAAGTTATGTTCAAGCATGAAAGTTTAGGCTTAATTACATGGTAATTGAGATTTTTATTCTGATGGAAGTTCATGTTAAGAACATGCTATTTGGTAATCAAATTAAGGTGAATTAAAGCACATAGCTAGTCACTATTCTGATAGAAGGGACTCGTTCATTTTGCACAATTATTTAAGGATGACTTGGAAATCAATGTTCAAGGATGTGAGACAAATTCTTATTTAAGAATATCATATGGCTCAATTAAGCCTTGAGATGGTGACTGACAAAGACACCCGAGTTCAATGGGTTGAATCCATTGTATGGAAAGGCATCAAGACAATGACTATCAAAAGGGTCAATTCTAAACATTAACGTTAGTAAATATTATGTGATAGATCAGTGGGAGTAATGATACTGATCTATTCAAGAGACAAATAAATCGTTATTAGATAATCTCTACCAAATGAAGAATCCTCTCATAATCTAAGTATGTAGATTCTTCATGATGAGATCAACGGTAGGCTGAATTGTCTCATTGTTTGCGTTGACTATCTTTTGTTGAGATTAATGTTTCAATTTCATTGAGAATCTTGGAATAGTCTAAAATGTGTTGCATTATAAAAGGCCTAAAGTCCACGTGTATTGATAATGACGAGAGATCAAGTTTGAGATTGTTCCATATATGCTTATTGAAGGCAGCCTCATATTTACTCAAGTTCACGCACCCCTTGTGATATTTTGTTGCGAGCGTGCTGGACTAGTACTTGAATTACCATCCTTATGGTAGCAATGATGTGTTGTAATTGACAAACCAATATCATGACATGCAATAATTGATTTTTCTTTTGTGATATCGATTAGATAAGTTGGATATGTGACAAAGTCCACTTGTAAGCATTCATGATGGTAAGAGGAGCTGATTTGTGATTAATTGCCAAATCAAATAAACACCTACAGCTTCTTCTCTCATACATGAAGGTATATTAGTAAGAGGAGTTATTTTGTGCTTAGGTGTTGTGTGGACACTTACAACCTCCTCATTCGTAGAGATAAAATGAATTGCGTGTTATGAGGACATTAATTATATAGTGCAACTGGGATATTTCATTTCAGGGTTAAAAGTTGCTTACTCTATTATGATTTACTGAGCTTATGTGATAAATGTTGCAATAATATCTTTCTCTTGGAACTTGAGAAGCCTTATTACTCAGATAGTGTTGATGACGTTCCATTTGTGATGATAAAGTAGTAGTCATCTATTAGCATTAGAACACACAATTATAGATAGCATATTAATGACTATACTGACACAACTTACCTAAACGTGTGAACTAAGAAAAATTTTCTTAGTTGGATTGTTAGGTGCTCAAGATGTATTTTGTCAGTGGGAGTTATATTTCTTTTTCATGATGTACATGTTAATGATTGCTATTTGTTGTTGAATACATGCATACAGTTGATCACTTTTTGATATAATGTATGCACATTTGTTGATGCAAGCTGGTGGCTTAATCTCGGTGCTATGTTTTGAGTGGATTCATATTGGAAGTTATCTATGTGGTTTACAAATCTTCAATGTCTCATTGTATATTATATTTGTATCTGTACGCCCTAAATATCCACGGGGTATTAGCGAGCTAAAAATGGCATAATCCTACCAGCCACGTGGAAGCCAGCTACCTGGAGTTGCTGTTACGAGTCTCTACCTCTTTAGCTCGAGATAGCCAAAGGTTTAGTAAGAACACTCAAAGGCATCGGGTCAGCAGTGTGGACACCACGAGCTGAGACTACATCAGGCTCGAGGTAAGACTTGGAGCTGACACGTCCGCCCTTTATAAAGTCAACCACGCAATGTAAACGTGCGCATATCAGACATCACGTGTCTACTCCATTCCTGAAATCTCGGACACGCAGCTTAAACATGCATGTTCAGGCACCCCACGACTGGTTTGGGCCATGCGGCCCATTATCCCCCTTACTTATTGATTAGACCACACTTTATTGTCAGTTTTTAGGAATTAATCATGAATGTCACAGAAGTGACATGATGGGTAAGAAGGTCACGGGATGACCCCCTTTGCCAACACCCAGGTGTCATCTCCCTATAAATATGGAGACCCTAGGTGTTGCAAAGGGTTGACTTCTAATTTGTAAATAAACACCCTGTAAGGAATACTAGAGATATATTAATAATATTGACTGGTGGACTAGAGGGATTTTAACCTTCGAACCACCTAAAAAGAGTACGCGGGTTATAACCTTCCTTTGAAATTATTCACATATTACGGTTCATCATCTAGCACTAATCCATCCCATTTATCCATATAATTATCTGTTGCCGAAGAACCGCGTCAATAGTATCCTATCAATACAATATGATAAATAATTAGTTTCATAGACATTTGTGTTTTTGAGATTCTTGCATATAGACACTATTGTTCAGTGAGCACTTGTTAATGTAATTATGTAGTCCAAATGAGAGAATGTTAGAATATTTTATATGGACTAATATAATTAACTGTTGCTCACACTGTCATTATTATCACATAATGATAACTACATAATTAGTATTGTATAGTATTATTATCGGGCCATAATGAGATGGACATAAAACACTAACATGCTCGGGACTCATGGACACACTCTAAAACGTCTTTGGTCAGCCCATTGGGCCAAGCCACTAATTCTCTCCCTATTTGGGTACTAGGCCCAATAAACCCATTGTGACTCATAAAATGGGATATGCCCTTTCATTGTATGATGATAGTGGTACAGGTGGTTTTAGGGAGAAATGGAGGAGTAGTGTTCATAACCCCCTTGCTCTTCCTTGGTTTGTTTTTGTTTTTGTGTAGGAAAATGATTGAAGAACATAAGGTACTCAATGAGGATTCACAGCCAACAACACAAGGTAATAGAGCTAGTCCTAAACCTTTCTTGGTATGCTTCAAGTTCTATGAGTTGTTTTAGTTGATTGTTTGCACTTAATGTGCATTATTTTCAACATAACGACCCGATTATTAATCTTATAATTGAAAATATTTTGACCAAATCGGGTCTAGGGTACTATTTTGATCCATTTTGTAAAATACAGGGGCTGATCGCGTATCCGGGAAAAGCAAATAGGCCAAAATGATATTTTTCATTTATTGAATATTATTGACGTTTATAGCTTTTATTTTTAAATAGCATTGCATGTAACGTGTATTAGAGCATCACTAACATTTATTTTGGGTGAAAAACAGATATTGGAGCAGTAAAATTTTTAGTAAGAGTAAAATAAAATTATAATAAAAATAATTACAATGAAAATAATTAAGCTGTTATAACTTATAATATATATTTTTCTCAATAGTTCTGTGCATCTATAGATACTTTTTGTGAAAATCTAGCTCATATACTAGAGTACTCCCAATTGATGAGCTAAAATGTCTAATTCTTTGTAATATAGAGAAAAAATAATTAAATAATCTTTCAATAAGTGATGTAAACTTATATTTTTTTTACCTAAATGAATAGTATTTCTCTATATGTAGTAAAACATTATTCATCAAGCTATAAATATTTTATTATTTTTTTATAAACTTTTGTATATATATAAGTGTGATACTATTATATTTAATTATTTTATTTCTTAAAATGAATAAAATATTTTATAAAAAATATAATATTTAAATGATGTAGAGAAAAAATAGAGAAGCTGTTGTATGGTATCATGTAAAAGTTCGAGGTAAATTATAAAAAATATGTTTTGGTGATGTATTTTGTAATACACTTTCTCTATAATATTTAGCTAAAACTCACAAAAACATCTTCCATCAACTCCTTTATACATATATTTATAATAGCTATGCACAAACTCCAATTAATCCATATCTACATTTACATAACATTTACATATTTTTTATATAATATTTTAATATTATTATTTTTCTTTATAAGCTTTCTCTCTCCCATTTAGTATATATTTATTATTTCTTTTTTCCTTTTCAATTATTTTATTTTACTTTAATTAATAAAATATGTTTAAATATATAATATTTAAATGATGTAGATAAATAGAATCTTATGTATGATATAATGTAAAACATGGAGGTAAAATAGAAAAATGTGTGTTTTGATGAAGTATTTTAAATGATGGAGTAGAGTATCTATTTGAAGTGCTCATGGCCACTTTTTATTTATCTGATAAAATTAAAAATAATTTAAATCTACTTTTTAATTTTAAAAATAAAAGACTATTTTATTTTTTATTAAAGTAAATTAAAATTCATTTAATTCTTTTAAAAAGTTCAGAACCTAAATGTAAACTAAAATTCACACATATATGATTTGAAAGGATGTCCACTATACCATAACTCATATTTATTGCCAAACTAAAAATAACGTGTATTTTTTTTTTTTTTTTGGAATTTACTCATTTGACCTATGTTTTTGTAAAGTATCATTTTGGTATCTTCTGTTTTCAATAATACTCATATGGTACTCTGTATTTTAAAATTATACATATTTGATATCCTAGACTCAGATTTGATAGATAAAATTTTGTCAATATGATCAAACTGTTATCAGTTATATGTAATTAAGTAATTAAATTTAAATTTGGAACTTACATAATTAACAATAGTTTGATTAAATTGGTAAAATTTTATTAATTAAATTTGAGTTTAGGATACCAAATATGTACAATTTTAAAATACAGGATAACATATGAGCATTATTAAAAACATAAAGTACTAAAATAATACTTTACAAAAACACAAGGTACCAAATGGTTACCCACTTTTTTTTTTAAACACTCCAACTAAGATTTGGGTTCCAACATAAATTTTGTGTTCATTTAAGTAAATAAATTAAAAAAAAGTGCGGTCATCATTTTTATTCTCGTGGTCAAAAATAACAAATAGATATTACACAACACACTTTAAAATAAAATTAATCTAAATCACAAACAAATTAATTTGAATCACTAACAAAAATTTCAAAATTAAAAGTCTAAAACTGAAATGAAAAGAGATAGAAAAAAGAAAATAAAAAGAGACCTTATATTTGCACCTCAAAAATATATATAGACACCCTTGTAATTAAAAAATATTAATTTTTAAAATTATTTTAAACATTTTTTCTCAATATTTTTTTGACATTCTTTAATTTTTTTTGTTAATTTTAATAATTTTATTTTATCTTGTTTTCATAATTTTTTTAAATAATGTATAATTTTTTTAGAAAAAAACTCTTACTTTAATAAGTTTTTATTTTATTTTTTTGTTATAAAATTTTATTTTATTTAAATATTTAAAATATATATTATTTATATGTATTTTTTGGAATACGAAAAATAGAAAAAAAAAATTAGAAAATTTTGAGCATAAATTAATAAAAATATATATTATATATTAATTTTTAATAAAAATAAAACATTTTAATTAAATTTTGGGATGCAAATATAATGTCCCAAAAAAAAGGGAGAGGTTTGCTGCCATTTGCTACACCAACCTGTTATAAAAAAATCTTTATAACATTCATTTCTTTGCATTTTTAGGTTTATGTGATTTGTATTTAGGTTTATTTCATTTCTGTTTTTGTTTAAATGTTTAATAAATTAAATGAATGTTTTTTTTTTTGAAAAAAATTAAATGAAAGATAATTGATATTTTAGTTTTATTTAAATTTTTTTTTTTTTAATTTTAGGGACCATATCCACTTGTCTCTTGGCTTCACCAACTACATGTATTAAAAAGGATAATTTTTAAAAAAATTATTTTTAATCAATATAAGTGTCCTTCGCTTATTATATATAATGAATTTTCTCTAACTTCAATTATAAATCATTTACCTAAAAAAATATCCAAGCTAGAGGTTTTTTCTTTATTTATTTTAATATAAAAAAAAAAGGAGATTTTAATTTTGTCCTCTAGATTTTAACCAAATTTGGAATTGTTACAACTAATATATTAAATATATGTACTATTTTGGGCAAATTTTTTTTTTTTTGCCTAAATAGCTTTGATTCAAACCCTTTTACAGCTACATTTAGTTGAAAAAACAAATAATTAAAAAGGACAAATTGCTGTTTTTTTCTTCCAAATAAATGAAACCAATTATTAGATTGACTAAATCTTTGAAGAGTTTTGTTACCAAATTGTAACACCTGAATTTGGAGCATGAGATTGTGATCTTGAAATCTAGGCTTGTTATGTGTAAGTTTGAAATAGACGCGATCGTCGTGCGTCCTTTCAGTTAAACCGTTTCTGTAAACAGCGACCTCGAAGGTGTAAAGGGGTATGTAGCCTTGAAAATGCTCCGAGCTCGCAAACAACATGGTGTGACACTTGTATATATCCCTGAACCATCTCTTGCCTTCCAAACTGTTCGAGCTCGAAATGTGTGAGTTCGAATGTGGCGACATCGACAATGTCTATTTGTTCCGAGCATAGGCAAAGTCAGGCGACGAACTCGTGATTGACTGATAGTCTCGGCGAGTTCATGATCGATTGCTAGTCTCGGAGATTTGATGAATCTCGTACCTGAGTTAATCAGTTATATGTGAACATATTTATTGCTGTACAATCCCAATGTTTAAGGGGATATTATTTAATCTGTCATCCGATCCCATATTTTATGTGACGTTTCGTGTATGTGGGAAATAATGCATTAAATAGCATTATATTAATTGATTAACAGAATATCTTCATGAGATATGTGGGAATGAATTCTGCAACCTTCTCTGTAAAGGGCAAAATACTGATTCTCTTGAGAGAAAGCTCTGTGCAACTATTCTCTGAAAAAATTTCAGAAAACTCCCAAGTTCTAATAACATAAACTCGTGGACTAGGCAAATTAAACGGCTGAACCACGTAAAAATCCTCTTGTGTTCATTTTTGTTCATTTCATCCGATATTTTCTTGTTTAATTGCTATCCTATTTAAGTTGACGAAAAATAGCGTCAATACAAATAATTTTTGAAGAATTGTTAGAGTAGAAAGTTTTTACCAAATATTTTTATGGAACTCTTCCTTCCAACAAAACTTTTTGTAAAATTACTTATATAGAAAATTCAGACCTTATGATTTTTAAATGGTATGTGTATTTATTATATTCATTTTATTTAATAATAAAACATTTCTAAAAAGAAACCAAAGAATCTTTGATGTTGTCAAGTGGCAACACCAACCCAATAACACTCATAATATAAAATAGGGATCCTAGGGTTTCACTTTATTTGCAATTCAATCTCAAATAAATTTTTTTAGCAATCAAATTTTTGAGTTTTATGAATACTAATAATTAAGTCTTTGTTATTTATTTTTCACAAATTTTAGTTTTAGAAAGTTTTTTCTTTAATTTTTCTATACCATATGATGTGTATGTTTATAAAAAATTAATTATTGATGCTTTTAAAACTCAAGGACTTGAATGTTAATTTCTGTTCTTAAGGATTAAATTACCAAGCAACAAAAAATTCAAGAGCATTCAAGCTAAAAACTCTATAAAATCTTTGAACTTTACTCTCTTTTTTAAAAATTTGACACGTGTCGACCAAAAATCCGAAGGAGCATGTTTAGAGTGTGAGAAGTAACACAGAGGAATGGCCCAAAAGGGAAGACCTCTGTTTTTAAAAAAATATGACACGTGTCGACCCAAAATCCGAAGGAGCATGTTTAGAGTTTGAGGACTAACACAGAGGATTGGCCCAAAAGCGAAGACCTCTGTCTCAATCCACAAGGCCCAATTAATTGGCCTCTTGGCAAACTCAAAGAGCAAAGTTTTTATTTATTTATTTATTTATTTTAAATAAAAAAACACAATAAAAAATAAAAAAGAGAAAAGTGAAGAAACCAAGCCCCACGTGCGGCACCACCAGATATTTAACCGTAGACCAATCACAAACTTCCATAAAGTGGACCCCACAACAACACAAGCACTATTCCACTTACATAACCAACACGCGCTAGTGAAGCGCGTGGATTAAAAAAGACTGTTCCTTGTTGTATTGTATTTGTATTGTATGTACTTCTCTGTTTAAGCCCCCAAAATACGAGAAAGGGAAGCAAAACGCACTCGTCACCGCTCACTTCCTTCCTTTTCTTTTGCCGGTGACCCAATTTAAATCACCAGCTCCGTCATCCTAGCTTTATCTCCATTCCATATCGCTCTTCTCTCCTCTTCGACCAAATTTTTTTTTTGGTTCTTTTCCTGGTTTGGATTCGACTCTTTTGGGGTTTTGGATTCTGATTTTTCGCTGCTTCCCTTATCAGTTTCCAGGTATGAATTGAATTCGGCCTTGCCCGTGTCAAAAGTTTCTCCATTTCTGGTCAGAATTTAAGCCTGTACTGCTAGCGAGTTTTTTTGGAATGCTCACTTCGACTCATCGTCATCCCCAGTTTCGGTTTTTCTTTTTGTATTGTGAATTGGGTCGGAGTTGAGTTTGGCTTTCCTGCTTTTCGTTGGAATTTCTGGGGTTTTTTTTTTCTTCTTTCATGGTGAGTAATGTGTTTTCTCATTCCTGCTCTGTAATTTTCATGCGCATGGTAATTGTTGCATGGGATTCGTTTATTGGATGATTGGTATGTGGAAAGTGTTTCTCTTTTTGTTTGGATCGATTGAGGTGGTGGTATTATGGTTCTTTACCTTACCTTTGTTGTAGTTTAATCTGTGCTTATTGCGGTGTCTGCTTTTTTCGTTAGGGATTGAAGTAGGGATTTCGGTAGAGTACGGTGGAAAGTCCTTATATCTTATCTGCGTATAACATAGCTGAAAAAAAATAGATGATTGGTGAAAGTTTTGTGAACTCCAATTGGATCATGCAGATTGGTTAGAATTTTACTGTCAGGTTACTTGGTTGTTCATGATAGTGAAAACGGATTCAAAGGTCGTTACTTGCTACCATTCAGGTGTTTATGGGTGGATCATGTTGGACCATCCTCTTTGGGGATTTGAGACAAGTAGTGTTCATTCTAGTAATTGTGATAAAGGAAACCATTTTACTGTTTTAATGAGTGTTGTTTTACTTAATATAAAGTCTTGTTTTGTGTGCCTGTGTTTTAGTTATGTTGGACAAATTTTAATATTCTCTGCCGTTGAATGATTTACTTCATTATTCCTTGTAGTATCTTGTTTAGTTAATGGTATTTTCTTTCTCTCTTTTCTCAGACTTACTAATTGATGAGTATTCTTGTGCTTTGGTTATTGGCAACAAGCAAAGAGTTTCTTTAGTAAGTTCTAATTTGGTGAGCACCAGCATCTACAGTAGCTTAATTTACATAATTATACTAATTGATTAACACATCGTCTTGTGATATTAGGAAGACAATGGAGGCACGCCCTACTTTATCCATTTCAAGGTCAGGTGCAAAGCAGCTCACTAACATGGGGGTATCTGGAGCACTGTCTTCAACTTTGCCTGTTCTTCCAACCCATTTTGAAGAGGCATATCCCATGGTGCCAGACTCGCAACAAATCTCCATGGGAAGAGAACTTATGGCAAGTCCTCTCACTCATGGAAGTCGCATATCCTCCAACAGTGGTGTAATGGGTCACATATTTTCATCTTCTTCTGGATTGTCTTCAGATCTTCACTATTCATCTGTTTCACTTCACAAGAATCAGTCAAGAACTAGTCCTTTTATATCTCAGTCCTCAACTAATGGAGTATCTTTTCCAGTATCGCAATCCTCTCATTCAACACTGCTTCAGTCTACTATGTCAAGTCCTTGTGCCAAAGAAAACAGTGCTTCATGGTGTACAGATTCTGTTTCAGATTTTCTTGATTTTTCTGTAAATACCCCTGTCGAGAATACTCAAGTAGAAAGCAGTAGTTGTAGTGGCATCATTGTATCAGAAGAATTTGGCAAGCGCAACGATTGGCAGGAGTGGGCTGACCAGCTAATTACTGATGATTCTGCTGCTTTAACTTCAAATTGGGATGAACTCCTTGCGGACACCAATGTAACAGATATGGAACCAAAGGTTGGATCCTTTATATGTGGGTGCTTAATATGCTGTCTCAATGTTCTAAAAAAGAAAAATATGCATTTGCAAAGTAACGTGGGAATTTTTGGTATGATTATCAACAAATATTTTGGCTTCTACTTTTGTTGCTTCAGATGGCATACCAAGTATCAACATCGTCTTCAAATATTCAGGCTCAACAGCCCCAAGCTCATCAGCAGCTGTCCGCTCCATCCGGAGAAATTCAGACTGTTGCTACTCCATCTAATTCAGCTAATAATGCTGCAGCCAAGCCACGTATGCGTTGGACACCAGAACTTCATGAGGCCTTTGTGGAGGCTGTCAACCAACTTGGTGGCAGTGAAAGTATGCAACTCTTCTGTCTCGTTTAGTTTTTAAAATCATGACGCTTTTGCTTTTATTAAATTGCTTCTTTCTAAATTTCAGGAGCAACTCCTAAGGGTGTCTTGAAGCTCATGAAAGTTGACGGCTTGACTATCTATCACGTCAAAAGCCACTTGCAGGTGTATATTCTATATTGTTGGGTTGTATAACTATCTTTATATTCTATATTATGTGTATAACTTTTTGTCTGATGGGAGAATTTGTGTTTTGATTTGAAATGCAGAAGTACAGGACAGCTAGATATAGACCTGAATCATCAGAAGGTATAGAACAATTTTCTCTCTCTCTCTCTCTCTCTGGAATATAGAAGTATGTCAATTAATATCCATGCTTTAGTTGTATAATTAAATGCACAGTTGCTTGCTTTTTGTATGTATCTGCTATGCCCTTATTCCTTTACTGGACAGTCCTTTTAATTTTTTCACTTATCCCTTTTCTACTGGGAATGAAAAGTTGGCAGCAATTTTCGGTATTCACTTTTTCTGTTCTGTTTCTGTTTTGGGTGCTTATAATACCCTATTATGTTTACTATCAAGTAATAACATAGTTTCTTGTGCTTTAATGCAGTAGTTGGTCCAATAACTGTTTCTATATGTTTTATTTTTCATATATATTTATCATATTTTTCACATTACATGTAAGTTGAATTCATGCTAATGTTCCCTCAAAATGTTAAACAGGACTGGTATGAATTTTTCCGTTTGCTCATTTCTTGTGCATTATGCTATTGCATATCCATAATTTTCTCATTTTTTAGCACTAGTTTTGCTTATTTATTTTGTTTTCCATTACTAAGTTGCGTGTTAAGTTATATCACGTTTACATGATGTACTTCGTTGTAATTTCTGTTTTCAGGGACTTCAGAGAAGAAATTGACTCCCATTGAAGATATTTCATCTCTTGATCTGAAAACGTGAGTCGGTTCTTGATAATTTATGGAATTACTTTGTTTTATTTATTTTTTAATATTTTTTGTTGGGTTATACAGTTTGCCTTACTATGTTGCTAGCACCTCTTTGCATATCTAATGGTACAGCTTATGTATTTCCAAATTAGTTGTTTTAGACATTAGTCCCTGAAGTTAGTATGTTGTAGAATTTTGAGTGTGACCTGTTGGCTCTATAATTTATACGAGGAAAGCATTGATAGGAACTTAATCAGTTGCATGGATGACCATGACATGCTACCCTGCCATTGCTTCATCAACAAATCGTGTTATGGATAGGAGATTTTGTTAGTATCTAGGAATTAGTGTTCGTTGGGATTTTAAAGTTGGGTCCCATAAGCGAATGATCCTTGTGTGTTTGAGGTTGCCATCAATTGCAGTCCTCGTTGGCAGTCTGGCTTCTTTCACAAAAAATCTAAGTGGCTTGGGAAGGTTGCTCCATAAAAGAGCATAGTAGCCCCACCCAAGATGGAAGGGCCTTAAAGAAGTGTAGGCTGTAAACTTGATAGGGAAATGTAGGCTGTATTATTTTGTTGTTGATGGTGTATGTGTGCAAGGCTCTTGTTGAATTTCTTTCCAATTAGTAGAGACTGGTGTTTATAAGAGTGCCGAATTGTCAAAATTTTCCACCTTTAAAGGGCTTGTTTGGCTGGGCTTATGTTTTTGGTTTTTAACTTCTCAACGAGCTCTTTGTTAAGAAGCTATTGATACTAGCTTCTTCTCAAAGAGCTTAGCCAAAATACATTGAAAATCCAACCAAGTTTACAATTGCTTTTGAAGCTTTAAAAGCCCCAGCCAACCAAGGACAAAATGTATTCTTGTTGAAGGTTGAATTTATTACTGAATATTTATATCTTTTTGTGGTTTGCTTAACAGGGGTATTGAGATCACTGAAGCTCTACGATTGCAAGTGGAAGTGCAGAAGCGTCTGCACGAACAGCTTGAGGTGTGAATCTTTGCCTTTGACATTGATGAATTCTTTCTTTTTGTTTTTTAACTTATGTCTACATAAGGTTGTTCATTCTTTGTGGTGTAAACTGTGGTACTGAACTGTCTCTAATTCTCTGTAGATACAAAGAAACCTGCAGTTGCGAATAGAAGAGCAAGGGAGGTACCTTCAAATGATGTTCGAGAAGCAATGCAAGTCCGGTTTGGACAAGATGAAGGCTTCATCATCTTCTTTGGAGAACCCGTCTCCTGCATCTCTTGAAGCAACTCCAGATTCCCCCCCAAAAGGAGAACTGGAAGCATCGGGGAAAGACCACGGGAAAACTAAAACTGATCCAGGCGATGCTAAAGCCATCACGGAAGAAGGTTCCAATGAGCTTGGCAAGCAACAAGAGGCACCTAAAGAAAAAGCTTCTGATGATCTTGAGCAAGATGCAAGTGGGACCAGCTCCCAACCCTCAAAGCGTCCTAGAACAAGTGAATAAGCCATGTCATCCCTCAACTTAGCATTAGCTTGAATCTGACATTACATAATCAGTCTTGAGTAAGGCAAGCTTCAGCTGTAGATGGAAAGAGGTTTAAAGACTTAGAGGTCCTTCTCTCGTGTTCCTACTAGTGTCATAATATTATTATTACCATCATCATCGTCATGGGAGTTTTCACACATATTTAGATGATAAATTGAAGCTCTTTACAAGTTTTGTTCCAACTATTCTTGAATTTCTATTATTAGTATTAGGTACTCTTCTTGCCAAGTAGAGATGAGGTCTGAGGATTACAAAGTAAATCCGATCCATTGTGCCCTTTTGAGGTCTTTCTATGTGTATGGAACTAAAAACCTTCTGGAGTTTAGGCCATTAATAAAAATCCTACTGTCAAATTATAACATAACTTCCTAACTTGAGGCCATGTTTTGATTTTGACTGATTATTAGTGTTCAGATCACCAAGTTTGAGTTGATAGAGACAGAAAGGCTTGCTCTACCAGAATGATTAGGCAACCAATCTTTGAGCTTAAAATATTCAGCTAAGAGTTAAGTTGTAATTGTCACATCAACTATTTTCTCTCATAAGGAATATGTGTCAGTGTCAGTGTCAGAAGGTATTATTACAACTTAAGGAGTTGACAAAGTAACAAAGATTGCATGGCATAATGGTGTGACATTCCCCATTATTGTAAAGTTAATGGGAAGAAAGATTGGATCTGTTCATTCTGCTGTTTTGGGCTTGGGCCTCCCTATCTGTTCACTGATGTTTTGGGCATTAATCTGGGCTTGTGGAAGGCCTGGTCCCGGGTCATTATAGCCCATAAACATTCAATTCATCTAATTTTCTCAAGGGCAAGGGCAGTTTACACATGTATGCTAATATAAAGTAAATAATAACAACTTTTTTTTGAAATAAAATAATATACCCACAACATATTAATTAATATTATATATAACTGATTTTATTTAATTTAATAGATAATTTACTTTTTCCAAATTACTTACAACTATAACAACTTTCCTTAAATAACTTTTTTTTAATTCTAATTCCTTAAATGGTTTAATTTTTTTGTCATACTTAAATAACATATTAACAAATTATTAATTTTATTACGAAATTTACACTAGGTCCTAAACGTGAATAGTAAGAGATTACCATTAAATGGTTTGACTATTATCAATCTATCACCATTGTAAGATTTGGGAAAAGTAGAATATACACAATTTACTATCGATATATCAGTGAAACGGTTTATACTTTTTTGGACTCTGTGTTTTTCCTCATTATCTGTTTTGACCTTGTGTTTTGAAAAATTATTTTTTGGACCCTATGTTTTGTAAAATGGTTAAAATAGAACTATAAACTCAATTTTGATGAAGAAAAAATTGAATATAATAATACAGTTTTTAAGCAGAATGATTTTATTTTTGTTCTAAATTGTTAGTTTGGTAAATTATGTGTGATTTTAGTTTAGAAAACATTGACCAAAATTGGATTTAGGGTTCTATTTTAACCATTTTACAAAACATAAGGTCTAAAAAGTAATTTGTCAAAATACAGGGTCCAAACAGGTAATGGAAAAAAAAAATACAGGGTCCAAAAAAGTATAAACTCTTAGTGAAAATATGAATATGCATACTTATTGGTAGTCAACGCAATAATTTAGATAATCATTGGTAATTGATAAAATTGTTTAGATACTAATATGTAGGGTTGTGCAGAAACGATCCGATTCAATAACAAATCGACCGATCCAATGTCAACCGACCGCTAAAAATTGGATATCCAATTATGATTGGATTGGATCGGATGACATTTTTAAAAATCCAATATTGGATCGGTCGGTTCTTGGATGACATGTAAATCCAATGGATCCAACCGACCGATCCAATCCAATAATGATCCAATACCATCCAATTAATATTCACATAAAAAATATATTATATTTTTTTTTAAAGTTAAAATATATTATATTTTATTACATTTATTGTTTACATATATTATATTTGATGTACTAAACTTTTTTATTTAATTATGATGTATTATTGTAATTTTATGTTGGATTCCTACAAATTATTAAGAATTATGTTTTTAATTTTATGTTGGATTCCTACAAATTATTAAGACTTATGTTTTTAATTTTATATTAGTGTTAACCGAGATTTTCGGCAACTCTTTTAAAGAAGGATATTTACTGATTATAATAAAGAGAATAGAGGATCGACACAAGGTTTTTACGTGGTTGGGGCGTTAACTAGCCTTAATCCACGAGTCTGTATATAAATCTGTATTAGAGCTAGAATAAACTTTTACAATGGAGTTGTCTAACTGTCTTTCAGCAGAGTTTCTGCCCCTTTTCTATGGAGCATTACAACTTATATTTATAGAATGAGGGGGACACCAGGTTTGGGCCGGGCCTGACCCGGGCCCATTTGGAATATGCGTACAGGGGGCCTTCCTAGTAGAGGTCCGAGCTAAAAAGATATATAGTACATCAAGCCCAAACCAGCTCAGGCCCAATTAGTTGCCCTGAGATGCAAGCACTCTCCCGACAAAACGACACTTCGGCTCTGACCACTTCGAATCACGAGGCAGATTCAGGGGACAAGACCGGTCAGAGTACTTGGCTGCGCAGTCCTGACACGCCAGCAGACAATCCCAAGGAGACCCTTTCTGCAGGTGAAAAGTGGGGGGACAAGACCCACGCGAAATGAGGCGGCTACAGTGTCCTGGACGCCTGGCCCATAGCCTGGGGATGAAGCGGTCCAGATTAGTTTACCTTGGGCCCGCTGTGTTTACTTCGGACCCGGACCATTCTGGGTCCGGGAGCGGGACGCGATGGCCGCGATGATCCGGGGCACTCTGGACAGTGCCGGGACCGTTCGAGCCGAATCATGAACCCGGAGATACTTCCCGGACCTTCCTGCACAGGCCCAGTCCGTAGTCCGCGGGTTGGGCCCGAATACCGAACCGGCCCCTCTGACCGTGGGCCGGGGCGAGGGCCCAAAACCCTGAGAGGAAATGGGGATAACAATTAGATTTGTGTTGTAAACTTCTAAATCATTACAATTAAATATTTTTATTATTTGGATGAGTAATTAGTGTTTTTATAATTGAAATAATATATATATATATTTTTTAAAAATCAGCCTAAATAAAGGTTTTAAAAGATCGGATAGATCCAATCCGATCCAACGGATAACCAATGGATGTATCCAATGGATGGAACCGAACTGATCCAATCATCCATTGGATCGAATCGGATCGGTTGGTTCAAGATGATTGGATCGGATCGGTTCCAAAAATCCCACATCCAATTGGATGATTGGATCGGATCGGATGAGCTTAAAAACATTGGATGTCATCCAATGAACACCCCTACTAATATGTAGTGAATGACGTTTATGGTATTCTTTTTTTTTTTTTTTTCCGTTGTTCTCTAGTTCAATTTTTGGATACCAATCTATAGAACAATAAATTGAAAGAGTATAAAATAGATTATTATAATTAGTAGAACAACAAAAATTTATTTATATAAAAAAATACTAAAAATCATAAGTTAGTAAAAAAAAGACAAAAATCAATCAATATTATGTTTTGAATACTAAATAGTAGAAAGAAAAAAAATTCATTATAAAACTTTAACACCAAAAAGTATGCAAGAAGAGTAAACAATTAGACTAAAAGGTGAATACTATGCTTTAGATACTAATTAGTAGAAAAAATCTCATTAAGTATCCAACCCAAAAACACCTCAGTAGAAAATGGACCAAAAAAGCTATGTTTATAAATACCATAGTTTTTCATTACCATTAGTAGAAAAAACTTGACAATATAAACTTATAAATACCACAAAATAAAGAATGCAAAATAAAATGCACACGATTATTGTCCTACCAAACATTATTTTATTACTCCATAATTTCTCAAGATTTTTAAGCAAAAACATATATATAGTATAAAATAGGTCATAACTTAAAAAACTTGCCAAATAAAATCTGGAATCAATCAAAAGTGTTGGTTTCTTAAATAAATACTATGTTGGATACTAGTTAGTTGAATAAAAATTTTGGTATAACACAAATGATACTACATATGTATAAAGATACCATATAGTATATATTGTCAATCATGTAACTTGAATACTAAATAATAATCAATAAAATAGTGTATAATAAAAACTATTGGATATACACTCGAAAGTTAATTCAAACACTACTAATCATATAATAATAATAATAATAATAATAATAATAATAAGGCAATAAGAACTGATCATTTATTTTTCAAACACTACTAATCATATAATAATAATAATAATAAGGCAATAAGAACTGATCATTTATTCCTTTCCAAGAATTGACAGTTTCTTTTTCTTTGATTCAACCACAATTTCTTTTTTTAATTATGTAATTGCTTTTGAATTGATATTATAAATATGGTATTTAAGAGGATTGTATTTTAATTAAAATATAATGGGTATAATTAAATAGAAAATAAATTAATAATGTTGGTTATTTATGTTATTTAATATTAATATATCGGTATATAAAAAAAATAGCTAACAGAGTTGATATTATTTTGTTATATATGTGTTACGATGTAAATGTTAATTTTCTGAATCTTATTTTTGAGGGAGTTGAGTCACTTTTGTATTATCAGTAATGATACATTTTAAGGATATATTTGGAATTGATTTTCTAATTACTAGTAATTATACATATAGTATGTTTGAATCTTAAATGATAATTACATATGAATTTATATAGTCATATTTGATAAGATGATTTAGTAAGTTCATAGTAAAATAATATTATGTAATAATTCTTATTTAAAATTGATAGTGTTAAGCAAAAATTTCATATTTAGAAAATAAAAAATAAATGCGAAACACAATTTCACCTATGCCAAATTTATAGCATAAGATTTTATTTATTTAAGTTCGACCCATCCAAGATTATAAGAATAACCTCTTAATTACAATCCTTTTATTTAAAGGAAATACCCTTTGATTCCAATTACGATGATATTAAATAATTTTAAATAATTTAGGGAGAACTGTGATGGATTTGGAATTGCAGCTGAACTCAGTACTTTTGGCTAACCGAGTTGCCTACATACCTTCTTTGTGAAAGATCAAGCCACTTGTAGTTCAGATTGAGATATTTTAGAATTTGAATATAAGAATTCCGATATATGACCATTTTCAAGAATTCTTTGCCATTTGAAAATTTGGAGAAATTCCTAGGTGGATGACCTTTTATGGAACTTTGAGATTTGTGTTTTTATACCATTTTGCGGTATTGGTGACTGCGCTTAGTTTTAGCAACTAAGTTGCCTACGTATCCTTTTTTAGGAATCAAGTCTAACGTAGTTCCGGAGTTTTCAAAGCTTTTATGATGCTTTGATAATTAAGAGGTGGATGACCTCTTTTTGAGATACCATTTATTATGGCTTTTAAGTTTTAGTGCACTTTTGAATTTGTAGGTAAAATAACCATTTTGAGATTTTGTGAGGTTAACGACCTCTTTGAAATTTTGGAATGACATTTCATCATTTGAATTTATTTTGATGAGCTCATTTGGGATTTTGAAATTTCATACAATTTCACATGGTTTTAGAATTTTGTCATTTTTGGCGACAATTTTACGTCTTGAAATCTCTTTATTTATATATATTTTTAATAATTTATTTTATATAAAGGGATTATTTGACTAATATTTTAATTGATTATTCCAAAATTTGTAGGGAATAATCTAAAATTTTATATCAGGTAATATCATTATTTCAAAATTCAAATTTTATTATTTAAAAATTTGAATTAAAAATTTTGAGATAAAAATATGACTGTATTTATGTTTTGAATTTTTCAAATAATATAAATATCTTAAAATTTGAATTTAAATTTAGTTTCAAATTTAAGATATTTTGTTTTTTTTTGTTTTATATTATTTGATTATTAGTTATATCTCTGAGTCTATTTAATAGACTTACAGAGATAAAGTAAGAGTCATATGATGAGTTGTGATTCTTTGACAGAGCATACGCACAATTTTTTTTCTCAAGGTAAGTCTCTTTATATATATATTGTATATGCATGATACTTAATTTTTTTTTTTTAAGTATCATATATACAGTCTCTTTCTTGATTTAATCTAATATATATTTGTATATACATTTTTTGAATTTAGCTTATTCGACTAATGCTGAAATCATATATACATATATATAGGACTAAAATTCCAAGCGCTCCTAGCTCAGAAACTACACACAGACAAACACATGGTCGGCTTCATTGGTACCCTTTCGGTATGCGTTGCGAACACTTTTATTTACGTTGGCACTGATCCATGAAAACATGCATATATACATATGTACATATATATATATTTTGAGTCCATATTTAATATCTCTGAGACTGTTTTTTCATATATATATATAATGACCAAATACTTTGAAATTTTTTTTTCCGTATAAAACAAAATGCATCACACATATCTTTGCTTTTGCCTACTATAGTACATATGCATCACATATGCATCTATAATAACTTTTAGTCATTTTTGTTACCAACTTTTAGTCACATATGCATCTATAATAACTTTTAGTCATTTTTGTTACCAACTTTGCTTTTGCCATATAAGACAAAATACATATATAATAACTTTTAGTGGGTCATTTTTTATATATATGATATACATATATATATACCATACAAAGATGTTAAGCAAAAATTAGTGCATATATATGCATACGAGACCGGGCGATTTCCTTCTATCTTCTAAGAATCATGAGCCCATTATTTCTTTTGGGGTATACAAATATATGTCAATATTCATTCAAATTTTCAGAGTGATTTTATCTCTTTTGAACTTGACCAGGAAATTGACTAGCCAATCCTAACACTGCTTAGACAAATACTTTGATTATTTGCAATTTCAGTGAGGTATGAGATATTCAATCAAGTTTTTTTTTTTTCTTGCTTTTATTATTTTTCATTAAAACCCACACTTAGTGATAATTTTGGCAGCATAACAATTTCTTTAAATCTCCTATTATTTCCTTTGGTTATGTACCACATATTGACTTATTTTCTGAAGTCTAGTGAACCAAAAGGAAGCCATGAAGATTTACAATAAATCAAGCAGCATAACACCATGAAAAATTCATATATATATATATTTTCTTTGATTATGTATCACATGTTGACTTATTTTCTGAAGTCTAGTGAATCAAAGAGAAATATAAGAATCCATGATGAAATTGACAATATAAAAATATCAGTCTTTTTATTTCCCCTTTGATTATATATCACATCGACTTATTTTCTAAAGTCTAGTGAATCAAAGGTGATTAGAATGACTCTTAATCACCATAGATTAAAAAAATAAAAGAGTCAAGAGAAGAAGATATAGATCCTTTTTATGAATCTTCACTTACCCTTGTAAAGCTTGAATGAAGGCTTTAGAATATGCAGTGTTCTTTTCTTCTCAATTTGTCTGGTTCACTTTTGCGTATCAATTTTCTTTTTGCCCAAAAACCAAAAAAATCCCTTTAACTGTTCTGCTCTCTACCTTTTTATAGAGCCTTTTATTTTTATTATTTTTATTTTTAATAAAAACCCACTCAACGTAAAAGTGGTAGAAGTGGAGAAAAGATCTCCTTTATTTGCTCTTTTGACTGACTCATCCCTTTTTTATATATTATTATTATTTTAATAATTAAATATTCCTTTCAGGTTTTAACTAATTTATAAAGGAAATATTTATATATTAATAATAATAATAACAATTTGTTGCTGCTCTTTTTTTTTGTTCAACAGATAGTATTTAGGGCCAATTTGGTACAATTATGTTGTGGGGAAAAGTTGCCAAGTGTTTGATACTTATAGATTTTAAAGTGTTGTGAGTGGGAAAAGTTGTATCAAGATGTCATATTTATTAAAACAAATTCACATATATTTTTGATAAGAGACTAGTAAAATGATCATAAATAAAAATATTATATTATATAATGAAAATTCCAGTTTGGCCTCTGTGTTTTGCCCGAATACTCGATTGACCCCTATATTTTGTTAAATGACAAATCGAACCCTGTGTTTTGTAAAATGTAACAAAATGGTACCCTGAACCCGATTTTGGTCAAATAATTTTAAATATGACCAAAATGCCCTCGAGTTTTATTAATTAATGAAATAAAAATAGATTTTTAAATAAAAATAAATTAAATAATATAAAAAACGTAAATATTTTTAATTTAATTAAAAAAAACTAAAACCTATTTATCTAAAAAAAACTAAAACAAAAAGTAAAAAAAGTAAAAAACAAAAATTAAATCAAACAAAACCAAAATTATCAATCTGTTCATCTTCTCATTATCACAACCAAATAACAACACAGACACAAAATTTCAAATTCAAAAAACCTAGATCTATCAGTGTTCATCTCTCCTTCATCACAACCAAATCACAACGCAAAAGATGCAAAATCTCATATCACAGATTTGATTTTACCCAGATAATTAAAAAATTAAAAACTCAGATCTATTTAAGCAAGTCGAGGTGAAGATGTTCATGTTCTTTGTTTCTATTCAAAACTCATATCTTATTCCTATTCTTTGTTCTTCTTTTCAATAACACCAATTCTTCTTCCTTTTCTTTTCAAAATCCAAATCAAAACACCAAAAATAAACTTCAAAACCAATGAACTTTGCTGAGTAATTTTAGAAAAATATGAAAAAACTACTTAATTGAACGCCCATACCAGAGGAACCCAAGCAATTCCCATGGCACCCAACCACCATTATCAACTAAAGCCATTCTAGACCCGTCGATCTGAAGCCAAGCGATTCCCGTCGATCTGAACCCAAGCATATCAGAAGAAAACGATGAAGAAGATGATTAACCCACGAACGAAGCTCCTCCACCAGATGCGTGTCGATCTCGAAACTCCTCCACCAGATGCGTGTCGATCTTGAAGCTCCACCACCAGATGCGTGCCGATCTTCTGTGCCAATCTCCTCCACTAGATGAAGTTGCAGCGCCTTTCTCCTCTTTAGTCCGACCGAACTCCAGATTGGCACCAGTTCGACCACTTGCAATGAAGAAGAAGAAGGAAAAGATGAGAGATTTATGGTAAAATGTAATTTAGGTTTTGCAAATTTTATTTTTGTATTGTGCTGACTAGTTTGGTGCCATGTTGTTCTTTGTTTGTTGCATCTAGAGAAGCATAAATTTGATATGCAGATAACATGATTATGTTGTGATGAGTTAGGTTATGGTGGAAATGACTCATCAATTGTTTTGATAAAGTTGGTTATGACTGACTTCAGTATAATCCTGGATATGGATTGGTTAACCAAGTGTGGGGCAATGCTAAATTGCAAGGAAAGGATAGTAACTCATGGTTTTGACAGTGGGAGATCTTGTAGTAGCTGGCACAATGCATGGATTTGGTATGCTTATGGCATATGTATTTAGAGCTAGACATCTATTGCAGGAGGATGCATAGAACCCCTAGCTAGTGTGGTGGATACCACTTAGGTCGTGCCAGTAGGATCAGGACAGACTGGATTAGTCTGTAAGTTTCTGGATATGATTCCAGGGGATTTGCCAGGATTATGTTTACATAAAGGATAGAATGGTGATTGGGTTGGTGCCAGTGATGGAATCTGGTTTAGGGCACTGTATTGAATGACTTCAGCAAAGTTGTGAGACCTAAAGTACTGAGTTATTGAGTAAGATGGTATTCTTCAAGGTGGATCTTTGATCTGGTTATTACCAGCTAAAGATCAGGGAGAAGGATATGCAGAAGATTGTTTTTATATCAGATAAGGGCACTTGGAGTGCTGAGTTGTTTTGATGAAATAGATGAATGAAGTACTCAAGATTATTTGAATTGGATTTGTGATCGTTTTGAACGACGGTATTGTGGTATACTCTCAGTTGGAGATTTTCCAAGGTCAAAGAACGCCTCAGAGGGCAGGAGTTTCCTTGAACGGGCAAGATATTACATGTACTTTGTGGATGGGTTCTGAGTCTTCTTATAGATCAGAATCAATTAGTAGGTTGTTATGACACCTCAGTGACAAGGAAAAGAAATTGCCTATGCATCATGTTAGTTAAATGATATGACCAGAAATAGAGTAAGTTTCTAGTGGGCCAGGTGGCCAGCTTTATGCTTGAGATTATTATTTCAGAAAAGATAAAAGGAAAGACGATTAAGTGAATCACAGATAGGAAGATTGAGTGGAATGTCTTAGCTGGATTAACTAAGGATTATACAGTGTCAGGTATGTATTTATTGAGGTGTAGAGATCGGATTTGGAATCCGATGGACACTGGGATTAAATGGGAGTGTAACGACCCAAATTTGCTAATAGGGCTTAAAGGGCCATGATTAGTGTGTCTGGAGGGCATAATGGGAATTATGTGTGATTTTAATGAGTAAAATGCATGATTATGATTTAAAGCATGTTATATGACTATTTGAATATTTGAGATGCATGACTATGTGTATTAGTATGCATGTAGGCCCTGATTAGGTTAGGAGGGCATAATCATAATTTTGGCTGTTGCGGGCATAATTGTATATATATGTGTGATAATTGTTGAGACCACATTATTATGTGGGTATATATGTGATTTGTGATTCGAGACGATCCCAGTGAGCAGATTAGCAAAAAAGTCACGGCGGGGATTTAGCCCCGAGCCTAGGGGTATAAATGGGAATTTAGAGAATATATATTGAGGTTAATTTTGATAATGAGGAATATAATTGGTGATTAATTAGGTATCGGGAAGTAAGCGGTAAATATTAGAGACATTCGAGGAATTAGCGGGAATTGGGGTGAAATGACTAAAATGCCCTAGATGCACTTAAAGGTTTAAAATTAAGAGGGAGGGCATTATGGTCAATTGGCTTACAAGAGATAAGTGTGCTGAGGCTTTATACTTAGTGGAAATTGTAGAGTAATGTAGAAGGCTGAGGAAAGAAAGAAAAGAAGGAAAAGAAAGAAAAATAAAAGGAAGGAAAACATAGTAGTTTTCTTAGGGTCGGTTTGTGGTTCTCTCACCATTTCTCTTCATTCTTCTTGGAGCAAAACTCAAAAGGGAGCTAGGTTAAGCTGAGTAACAAGAATACTAAGCTAATCTTGAAGGGTTGGCAAGGGGTTAGCAGGATCACACCAATACTTGAGGTAAGCCTTTGGAGTTTTCAGTTTCTGGTTTGGCTAGTTTGAATTATGGTGTCTAAGCTAAGTTGATGGGAACTTTAAGGGAATTCAAGCCAAGGAACTGGGGAGAACAAGCTAAGGAGGTCAGGAAGTTAACTTGAAATCGAATTTCCGTCAAAGGTATAAAGTCTAAGCTTTAAACTTTGAAGTTCTGACTGTTTTGCTGAGTTTCTGAAGTCTATGAGCAACAATGGTGAATTTTGAGATTAGGGATGCATGTGATTGGGTTTTGAGTATTTGGGATGCTTGGGATGAGTGGAGTGTGTTAATAAGCTTGTTTTTAAGTTTGGTGAAGATTTGGAGAAGTTTTGGTTGAGTTTGGCTCGGGGAAATCGCAGGAAGGGAAAATGTGGTGTTGCCTGTCTGTGACTAGCGCTGTAGCGCTATCCTTTGGGCGCTGTAGCGCTAGGCCATGCTTTCTGGGGGATTTTGGTTCTGCTTGTAGCGCTGTAGCGCCCTCCTTAGAGTGTTGTAGCGCTGCCCTGTTTCCAGAAAGGGGTTTTAGGGTTATTTGCAAGGGTTTTTGACCAAGAGTTCGGGGTTCGATTCCACCACCCTGTTTGGTGGAATTGAAGCTTCCCGAGGGTTCGGGATTGGTCCCAAGGCTAGGTTTTGGACTTGAGACTTGGTGATGACTTTGACCTATGGTTGTGATTAGGTGAGCACTAGGGCTCGAGAAGGATCGTGCTCAAGGAGTCAAGTGATCAAAGTTAGCGAACCTAAAGGTAAGAAAATTGCACCCGTTTATATGTTTTGTGATGGAACTAAGTGCTCCCGATAACTGTTAAATGTCAATGATGGCATTATGCCATGGGACATGTGATAGCGGCCTAAGGGTGTCGTACACAATACTTGCACACAGGGCGCGACTTGGCCACTGGTAGTCGATGACAGCTTAATATTCACTGAGCTCGGTTTAAGCGGGCCGGAGTCAGTGGGATAACGGAGGGTGCGGCCTGAGGGCGCTAACCCTAGTTATCATTTATGAATTGATGTATGATATGAGTTGATGTGTTTAGTATGTTGAATACTTGATTATTCTGAATATCTATATGGTTGAGAATATGTTATGCAATATGAGATATTGGATTGTCTATTGATTGCTTATGCTCTATTGTTGTGTTTTCTTGCTGGGCCTTGGCTCACGGGTGCTACGTGGTGCAGGTAAAGGCAAAGGCAAGTTGGACCAATCCTGAGAAGGAGAGCTGCGGGGTTGAATGTACATAGCCAGCTATTCGGTCGCTATGGCCGATGAGTGGATCAGGACAAAGATTGCCTAATTGTCTGTTTTGCCTTAATATGGTTACTTCTGTATTTAATTCCTGGATCTTTTGTAAATGGTTTAATCTTAATATTTTTGGGATCCCGTGTAAACAGGAAATGTTATTTATAAGAAATGTGACTTTTAAGACCAAAATATTTTAACCCTAGCTCCATTATAGTTTCAGTAACACGATTTTAACTAAATGACTTGATTAGCGAGTCTAGCACCTTTATAAATACACATTGTAATGGTCTTGGCTATCCAAGGCGTTACAGGGAGATTCTGGATGAATCTCATAATATCATATTTTTCTCTTCATCCTGGCATAATGGAAATGTGCCAGAATATGAAAGCTTTATAGTGATAGCCTATGATGGAGAGAGAGATGATGGAATATGTGGCGAAGCTCTTAACCTATTAGCAGGTCAAGATAGAGTATCAGAAACCAGTAAGGTCATTATAGCCTTTGAGTATTCCATAGTGGAGATAAGGAAACATCGCGATGGGTTTTGCGGTGGGGCTGCCTAGGATAGTGGATTAGCGTGATTTGGATTGGGTCATTATGGACCAGCATTTAAAGTGAGTCACTTCTATTAGTAAGGGTGAGTAACACAGCTAATCAGTATTCAGATCTTTGTGTGAGAAAGGTAGTACGCCTTCATAGAATCCGAGGTCTATCTTATCAGATGAGGACTTAGTTTTTACTTCCAAGTCTTAAGGAAGATTGAAGAAGGCCATGAGTATATAGATGGAATTCAGTACATCTCATTATCCTCAGACTGATGGTAAATTAGAGAGAGAGAGTTATCCAGTTATTGGAAAGGGACCTAAAGAGATGAGGTATGATAGAGAATGTTTATCAATCATTCATTGGAATGAGATGGGTGAGATGTTGATTTTCGATCCTGAGGTAGTTCAGGAGATCATTGAGATTATTAGAGGTCAAAGCTTGGATGCTCACTTCTCAGAGTAAATAGAAAAGTTATATTGATTTAAAATGCAAGAATGTGGAGTTCCAAATAGAAGATTGTATCTTCCTTAAAGTAACACCATGGAAAGGGGTGAGGAGATAAGAGCAAGTTGAGCCCTAGATTAAGATGACCGCTTGAATCCTTGATAGGATCAGTCAGGTTGCCTTTGGATTGGCCTTATCTTTGGCATTGTCAGCAATATACAGTGTATTATGTATCTCCATGTTGAGAACATGGGTTAAAAGAAACTCATGAGTTGAGTTATGAGAATCTGGGAATTGAGGTTAAGTTATCCTGTGAGGGGTATCCAGTTCAAATTTTAACAGAAAGAATAAGGTTCTGAGGAACAAAATTATACCTTGGGTTAAGGTATGTTGCAGAGACAGTGAGGTCGAGGGAATGACCTGGGAAAAACTGGAATCAGTGGTGCGGAATTTATGTTCCAGGCTGTGCAGATAAATTTCGAGGACGAAATTTCTATAAGAAGGGGATAATTGTAATGCCCCAAAATCCCTAATAACGTTTAGGACCTTGATTAGGAGGCCAGGAGGGCCATAATTTATTTATTATGCCATTAAATGATTATATGCATGTTTATGTGAATTATATTATTATATGATGATAAATGCATGCATATGAGTCCATATTTTATTATAAGGGCATTTTGGTAACTTGGCCCGTTGAGGGCGTAATTGTGTATTTTCATGCATGTTGGTGAAATTTGAATAATACCACATTATAATGTGGATTTGTTCGAGCCATTCGGCATGAGACGATCTGTGAATGCAAGTTATCGGTCTGGTCGTAACGGAGTTAATTTCGGGGCTCGGGGTGAGTCTCGGGATAATTTGAGGTTTAGAAAATTACCAGGAATTAAAGGGTAATCAGATGTGATTTATTAGCATTTGAGAATATTGAGAATAACCGGAATTGGAGGGCGTTAATTATGATTAACGAGATAGGCGCGAAAGGACGGTTTTCCCTTTGGTGGCCTTAAGGGGATTTTAAATGACCTAGGGGAATTTTGATCTTTTGACCTTAAGGATATATATCATTGAAAAGCTATAGAAAGCTTAGGAAAACAGAGCACTTCATCTTCTTCTCCCGTTCTTCTTCTTCTCTTCATTTTCCTTTGAATTTTTAAGCTCTTTTTGAGGAACTAGGCTAAGGAACCAAGCCTTGAGGGTTTTGGGTTATGCTCTACCATTGAAGAGGGTGTGTTACTAAAAATGAGGTGAGTTCTTAACCATTAAAACTCTTGTTCTTGCTCTGTTTTTCATTTGGTTTTCAGTTTGGTTTTTGAGTTGGAAAGTTGAGAATTCAATGGGGTTTTTGGCAAAGGTTACTTGGGTTATGATGCCTAGGTCATGTGTGGATGGTTTTTGGTTCAATTGGGGGTTTAAATGAGGTTTGGAAGTTTGATTTTCAAGTTGGAAATGGAGGATTTGAAGGAGGCTAAAACCAGGGTGAGTCCGCCCAAAGGGTAGTGCTACATCGCTAGCCAGGGCAAAATTCCCCTGGTTGTAGCGCTGGGGCGCTAGAGGGGGGGGGGGGGGGGGGGGCAACGCTACCCTGTTTTTTCTGATGCATATTTTGGGTACTTTTGGAGGTTTTTGGCTCGGGATTTCAATTCCTAAGGCTCGGGATCGAATCTAATCACCCTTTGGGTAAAAATCCGGGTACCTAGGAGTGAGGTTTAGGTCAAGAACCTTTTATTGTTAATTTCATTAATCGGAGATTGTATTTGGTTATGACTAGGTGACCGTTAAAGAATCAAAGGATCGATCGTTCTCAAGGGTTTTTTTTAACGTATTTCTCTGTAACGCCCTGGTTACCCCAGAACAGTTATGGTGAACGATGAACCGTGAATTTAACTCGCTACCCGAGTTCTTTGGTTAAAATGTGCTTCTAGGTATTATTAACAGGCTAAGGTGGAAAATCAATTAAAATGGAAGGATATATTTTATTTAAAACATAAAACTGTTCATGGGCCCATCAAAACGTTTACAAGTTATTTACAACTCAAAATGGTCATTATTGTAACGTCCCTAAGGTAGGGTACGTCTGCCACATACTCGTAATTCTAGGGTTTACGAGTATGTAAGGCACTTGACCAAAAGAATTAAATAAAATGATACGAAGAAATACAGAAAAATTTAAAACTTTTATATAAACTTATTAGAAGAAATTATTACACGTACGAATACTTTAAATTTAAGGCAGCCATATGAAAACTCTAAACCATTATTGCATTGCTACTGAGTCCGTGCTCCACAAGTTGCTCAACAGCTAAAGCCACACCTGGAAAAATGTTGGAAAATAACATAATGAGCTAACGCTCAGTAAGCAAATCTCATGCATACACATACACATGAATGTCGTGAGTTTGTAGTGCACATATACTAATATGCTGACTTATATACTTATGCATTTCATTTATTGCTCATGCACCTTCAAACTTTACTTTTATGCTCTTTCTTTTAGTTTCACATTTTTATGGGCCCAATATCACTTGTGCACACTGTTTGATTCAGCCAATGCCTGCAGGGCTTGTTACACATATCATATAGAATCCCATGGGTTCTCCTCCGGCTAGCCATCATCTCAGCTAGGCTCATCATAACACTCATTTCATCGTTGCCATAGCTGCCATACTCATTACACATATGGAGGAGAAAGACGGAAACGTGGCAAACATATCTGAATGGTCAACTCTGACCTAGCCCACACTAGTGGGCAGCCACTATAAGTCTTATAGACTTCCGTCTTCTTTACTGAACTTACTTGATTGCTTCATCAAAACAGTGGCACCCTTTTTAAACATCTTATTATCACTTTGCTTAAGCCTTATGTCATTAAAATGTTTAACTTTGCATAAGACTTTTCAAGACATTTCATAACTTTTCTCATATTCATATGCATGGTCTTATATCACATAATAATGTATCACATAACTGTACATGCCATGCATACATGCTGATGCTGAAATGCCAATGTTCATGTTCATGATTCATGTTGATGGTATTCAATCAAGGCATTGTATCACATCTCATATAACTCAAAACATCTTTAGTCATAATACATGAAGCTTTGGGTTGGTGGCGTTGTTATACCTTAACGTAGAGCTATGGCTCAGGTCTAAGGTTTCCAGCCTAAAAACTTAAACGCTTCATATATCATAACATATAACAAATCATGAACATAGAGTAATCCACATATCCATCAACATAAAAACACATACTTGCACATAATTCATATCATTCTTAACCAAGTAAGACATCTTTCACATATCACATAATTCATCAATTACATATCACACAACACCCTTATGGTGTTCATATAACCATTTTTTTCACATACTTATCATAATATGCATCATCATCATACCATACTTAACTCATCAGATGTACACAATCAATGTAGTCATGCATCTTACACTTAAGCACAAAAGGTGAGATTTACTTACCTTAGGTCCTTAGCTTATTTTAAAATTCCTCACCAAGAGTCAATCAATCAAATCCATACAAATCCTATTCAAGGCACATCATTTATTAAATTCTATCAAAATCATAAATATACACTATTGATAGTGTATATTAATAATACCAGAAACTATATAAATGATAATAATAAATTATTATCAACGTAATGCAAATAACTCTTCATATAAAACCATGCTTTAAACCTTGCTCATAAGATAATGTACCCTTATGATAATAATAATAATAATCCCAACAAAAATAATAATTATCGTCTATAATTAAACTTATTTCGATATTAATAACAAAATACTTCAATAGCAATACGTATATGGATGTATATATTCAAATAGTCATTTTATAAAAGAAATCATATTTTTAACATAAAGTTGTAATAATCAATATAATGATAATAATATAAATATAAATATTTATATTATTATTAATTAGTCATAATATCAATTCCAGTGATATAATAAATATACTTTCTCCAAACTTCACTGGTCTTACAAATATCAATAACTGTAAGAAACTAATATTTGATATTATTTTAATATTCAAATATTAATATACAATAATAATGGTTAGATAATAGGTTTACTATAAATCATACTTTTCATATATATATATATATATGAATCTGTATTCTTGATTTACTTAACAAAATAATAACAATAATAATTAAAATTACTTAATCATAATAATTTCCATATTAATATAAAATCAATTAAATATGTATTTTTATACTTTATTTAATATCTAATATTTTCTAGAAAATTAGACAGCACAACGGCTATAAAGTGGACAATTCCAAAATCAAAACCTGTATTAAAAATATATATAATCCCAGACAGCCAGTAAATTACAGAAAATATTTCATATATCAATAATATATAATTATATACTATAAATACACATAATAACAATTACTCTAATCAATCACAATTAAATCACAATATATAGGTTAAAGAAATTATACCAAAATGATCGGGTTCCACAATAAGTCAAACGATGATTTTCTGAGACTCAAAACGTACTTCGGAACCTCGAACACTAAGTTTCGACCGTCGGTCTACGGTGGCTCGTGGTGGGCCCACCACCCAACTATGGTAGATGTAGGAACAAGTTATTGGGTTTTGAAGCCCACAACACGAGGAGCACGATGGTGGTGACGGATCGGCAAACGGATGCCCGAGGTGGCCGAATCGCAACTTTGAAGTCGCGGGGTGGCCGAACTTAAATCGAGTGGTTGAGGCGTTTAATCGGCGAGTGAGCTCTAGATTCCCGCGTGGGTCGATAGTTCGGAGGCCTCTGAATCCAACGGTCCGGCGCGTGGCTAAAAATGGTGGCCGGAAAGTACTCCTGCGTCGTCGGCAACAATAATACGCAGAGGAGAGAGAGAGAGAGAGAGAGAGAGAGAGAGAGAGAGGGAGAGAGAGAGAGGGGTTTTCTGAGGAGAGAGAGAGAGACTCGGGTAAAAAAAGAAAGGCTGAAGCATTTTCTTTCTTTTTTTTTTTTTTTTAAAAAAATTATTTTTAAAATTACACTTGAACCCAAAATATTAAAATTCTTTTCAAATAAGCCCTTTAGCAAAACTTTCTTAATTTTATAAAAATCCCCAATTAAAATTATATGACATTTGGGTCCAATACTTGACTACTCAAGTTTCTCTCTCTTTAATCTCATTAAAAACATAAAATCATATTTTAAACACTATTTTTCCATTACTATTTCTTAAATTTGTAAAGTTGTACATTTTATGTATTAAAACTCTGATTTATTATAAATAAATATATTATGAAAATGTTGGATATTACAATTATTGTTTACATTTACAACCCGTCGACCTAAAGCGGCCACATATGTACACAACACTACCTAAGCTCTCCACTCAAGGCTGGGTGATGTAACACCCCGATTTGCTAATAAGGTTTAGGACCTTGATTAGCGTGCCTGGAGGGCAATAAGTGAATTAATATGATAATATGTGAATTTAAATGAATATGTGATTAGAATGCATGTTTAGGTGGTATAAATGTGCATGTGAGCCCCATTTGCATGATAGGGGTAAATTGGTAATTTTAGCTCGTTGAGGGCATAAATGTGATAATTGTACTATGTGGTTTGTACCACGTGATTGTGGTGATATTAATGTGATGCACGTGCAGAGACGGTCCTAGAGAGCTAGTTAATTTAAAGGTCACAACGGGGTTAACTACTCGGCTCGGGATGAGCCTAGGGGTACTTTGGGGATTTTGTAAATTGAGTTCTTGTGAGTTAATGGTAACTGATAATTTGGTAACTTGTGTAACTGCTAGTAACCACTGAGAGTAACAAGTTTGGTTGAAAGGAATGGTAGAATTGTAATAGATAAGAAATGACAAAAGAGCCCTTGAGGTTTAGTTAGGAAGGGATAATTAAGGAAGGGTAAAATGGTCCATTGGCTAAGAAGAGATAAGCTTGAGCTGAAGGGAAGAAGTGATTCACGTTATTCTCATTTGGGCAATTGGGTTTATGCTGAAATTTGGGGAGAAAACTAGAAGAAAAGGGAAGAAGAGGAAGATTGAGGTTGGGAGACCTAGGAAGAGAATTGAGGGAGTTTGGGGCAATCAAACTCGAATTTGAGCAAGGATTTATCAAAGGTAAGAGTTTGAACTCTGTTTTTGTTGAAATTAAGCTTGAATTTACAGAGAATATGTAATATCCAACATTTTCATAATACATTTATTTATTATAAATCAAAGTTTTAATACATAAAATGTACAACTTTACAAATTTAAGAAATAGTAATGGAAAAATAGTGTTTAAAATATGATTTTATGTTTTTAATGAGATTAAAGAAAGAGAAACTTGAGTAGTCAAGTATTGGACCCAAATGTCATATAATTTTAATTGGGGATTTTTTATAAAATTAAGAAAGTTTGGCTAAAGGGCTTATTTGAAAAGAATTTTAGTATTTTGGGTCCAAGTGTAATTTTTAAAAATAAATAAATAAATAAAATAAAAATAAAATAAAAGGCTTCAGCCTTTCATTTTACCCGACCCCTCTCTCTCTCTCCTCAGAAACTCTCTCTCTCTCTCTCTCTCTCTGCGTGTTACTGTTGCCGACGACGCAGGAGTACTTTCCGGCCACCATTTTTAGCCACGCGCCGGACCGTTGGATTCAGAGGCCTCCGAACTATCGACCCACGCGGGAATCTAGAGCTCACTCGCCGATTAAACGCCTCAACCACTCGATTTAAGTTCGGCCACCCCGCGACTTCAAAGTTGCGATTCGGCCACCTCGGGCATCCGTTTGCCGATCCGTCACCACCATCGTGCTCCTCGTGTTGTGGGCTTCAAAACCCAATAACTTGTTCCTACATCTACCATAGTTGGGTGGTGGGCCCACCACGAGCCACCGCGATCCACCGTAGACCGACGGTCGAAACTTAGTGTTCGAGGTTCCGAAGTACGTTTTGAGTCTCAGAAAATCATCGTTTGACTTATTGTGGAACCCGATCATTTTGGTATAATTTCTTTAACCTATATATTGTGATTTAATTGTGATTGATTAGAGTAATTGTTATTATGTGTATTTATGGTATATAATTATATATTATTGATATATGGAATATTTTCTGTAATTTACTGGCTGTCTGGGATTATATATATTTTTGATACAGGTTTTGATTTTGGAATTGTCCACTTTATAGCCGTTGTGCTGTCTAATTTTCTAGAAAATATTAGATATTAAATCAAGTATAAAAAATACATATTTAATTGATTTTATATTAATATGGAAATTATTATGATTAAGTAATTTTAATTATTATTGTTATTATTTTGTTAAGTAAATCAAGAATACAGATTCATATATATATATATATATATATATGAAAAGTATGATTTATAGTAAACCTATTATCTAACCATTATTATTGTATATTAATATTTGAATATTAAAATAATATCAAATATTAGTTTCCTACAGTTATTGATATTTGTAAGACCAGTGAAGTTTGGAGAAAGTATATTTATTATATCACTGGAATTGATATTATGACTAATTAATAATAATATAAATATTTATATTTATATTATTATCATTATATTGATTATTACAACTTTATGTTACAAATATGATTTCTTTTATAAAATGACTATTTGAATATATACATCCATAGACGTATTGCTATTGAAGTATTTTGTTATTAATATCGAAATAAGTTTAATTATAGACGATAATTATTATTGTTGTTAGGATTATAATTATTATTATCATTTATATAGTTTCTGGTATGATTAATATACACTATCAATAGTGTATATTTACGGATTAGATAAAATTTAATAAATTATGTGCCTTGAATAGGATTTGTATGGATTTGATTGATTGACTCTTGGTGAGCCGTTTTAAAATAAGCTAAGGACCTAAGGTAAGTAAATCTCACCTTTTGTGCTTAAGTGTAAGATGCATGACTACATTGATTGTGTACATCTGATGAGTTAAGTATGGTATGATGACGATGCATATGATAAGTATGTGAAGAATGGTTATATGAACACCATAAGGGTGTTGTGTGATATGTAATTGATGAATTCTGTGATATGTGAAAGATGTCTTACTTGGTTAAGAATGATATGAATTATGTGCAAGTATGTGTTCTTATGTTGATGGATATGTGGATTACTCTATGTTCATGATTTGTTATATGTTATGATATATGAAGCGTTTAAGTTTTTAGGCTGGAAACCTTAGACCTGAGCCATAGCTCTACGTTAAGGTATAACAACGCCACCAACCCAAAGCTTCATGTATTATGACTAAAGATGTTTTGAGTTATATGAGATGTGATACAATGCCTTGATTGAATACCATCAACATCAGTCATGAACACGAACATTGGCATTTCAGCATCAGCATGTATGCATGGCATGTACAGTTATGTGATACATTATTATGTGATATAAGACCATGCATATGAATATGAGAAAAGTTATGAAATGTCTTGAAAAGTCTTATGTAAAGTTAAACATTTTAATGACACAAGGCTTAAGCAAAGTGATAATAAGATGTTTAAAACGGGTGCCACTGTTTTGATGAAGCAATCAAGTAAGTTCAGTAAAGAAGACGGAAGTCTATAAGACTTATAGTGGCTGCCCACTAGTGTGGGCTAGGTCAGAGTTGACCATTCAGATATGTTTGCCATGTTTCCGTCTTTCTCCTCCATATGTGTAATAAGTATGGTAGCTATGGCAACGATGAAATGAGTGTTATGATGAGCCTAGCTGAGATGATGGCTAGCCGGAGGAGAACCCATGGGATTCTATATGATATGTGTAACAAGCCCTGCAGGCATTGGCTGAATCAAACAGTGTGCACAAGTGATATTGGGCCCATAAAAATTGTGAAACTAAAAGAAAGAGCATAAAAGTAAAGTTTGAAAGTGCATGAGCAATAAATGAAATGCATAAGTATATAAGTCAGCATATTAGTATATGTGCACTACAAACTCACGACATTCATGTGTATGTGTATGCATGAGATTTGCTTACTGAGCGTTAGCTCATTATGTTATTTTCCAACATTTTTCCAAGTGTGGCTTTAGCTGTTGAGCAACTTGTGGAGCACGGACTCAGTAGCAATGCAATAATGGTTTAGAGTTTTCATATGGCTGCCTTAAATTTAAAGTATTCATACGTGTAATAATTTCTTCTAATAAGTTTATATAAAAGTTTAAATTTTTCTGTATTTCTTCGTATCATTTTATTTAATTCTTTTGGTCAAGTGCCTTACATACTCGTAAACCCTAGAATTACGAGTATGTGGCAGACGTACCCTACCTTAGGGACGTTACAGAATAAGTGTGGGAACCTAAAGGAAATATGGCTGGTTTTACTTGGAAAATTCAGTTAGGATAATCAAAAGGAAAGGGGCTTGGAGCTGGAATTGGAGGAGTTCAAGCTAAGTTTGATTGAGGTAAGAATCCTTAGCATGTTTAATTTTCGTATCTGGTGTGGTTTAAGATTTTAGAGGCATGATTTATAGTTTTCAAGCTCTGGTTTAAGTCTTGGAAGCCATAGTTTAAGTTTTAGGAATTTGAAACTCAAGATGGGATTTTGGGTGTGATTGTGTGATTGGGGTTGTTTATGATGTTTATAGGTTGTTAAAGGGTTTATTTGGGGTTTTGAAATAATTTTAGGACTTAGGTACTTGCTTGGAATGATTTGGAATGGTTTTAGCTCGGGGAAAACGCAGGGAAAAACCCAGAAATCTGGGTTTCGCGAAGGAGCGCCGCGGCGCGAGGCTGTTTCTAGGAAGGGGAAATGCTCTCTGACTTGTTGGGCGCCGCAGCCCTCTAGGGCAGCGCCGCGACGCTAGGCTATTTTCAGGACATGGAATTTTGCAATTTTGAGCTTTTGCTCCGGGGGTTCGGGGGATGTTTCCGATGTATTGTTTTAGGTATTTGGGGATTCCGAGAGTATGGGATTGGTCCCGGGAAGTGGTTTTGGATTGGTTAGCATTAAAGGGTGTTTATATGTGTTGTGACTAGGTCCTTGGAGAGGCTCGAGTTAGAGGACCGTGCTCGCGGCCTTGGTGCATTGGGAAGCTCGGGATACAGGTAAGAAAAACCACTGTTCCCACAGGGCTTGTATGCAGGGCTGAGCCCAATATGTTTGAATTTTAGGGCGTAGCCCTTTGATTGATTTTGTTAGTATTCATTATATGTTTGTTATGTTGTGAATACGATTACATAAATGTTCGGCGAGAGCCGGGAACGGCGCAGGCCGAGGTCGACAGGGGACTGGGAACGGCATTTAGCACGTTGAGAGTAAGGCCGAGTACGGCATGGGGCCGGAAGCAGCGTTGAGCACGTGGAGTGCGAGCTGCCAGGGTGAGACCCTAAAGGATACCTGGGATATCCTCACGGTGTGGACCGCGAACCCAGGGCCTGGTAGAGCGCCTGGGACGGCATGGCCGTATGTGTTTAGCCCATTGGTGGCCTGATTATATGCTAAATGTTTGTTGTGCATATGTTATCTTCTTGTGAGGGTTTTCTTGCTGGGCTTCGGCTCACGGGTGCTCTGTGGTGCAGGTAAGGGCAAGAGGAAAGTCAGCCAATCATGAGTATGGAGAGCGTGAAGCGGCGTGTACATGTTTGGTCTGCCTGGTTGCCACGGCCAGTAGTTTTGGGAGATGGTTGTATTAAAACTTAGATTTTGTCGTCTAGTCGACTCAAACTTGTAAATTTTATGTTGTAAATATTTCTAAACAGTATCTTGGGATCCCAAGTGTCAAACACTCAACGATTTGTAGTAAATGGAATTATTTTCAAAGTTTATTTCACTGTTCATGATTTAATTGCACTTTTGACCTAAAAACCTCGATTAGCGAGTTAAACGCAAGTTTAAAACTCACTTAGTAACGGCTCTAAGGAGGTAGGGCATTACAGGTGAGCTTTTCTTTCCCTTTACCTACACCACATAACACCCATGAGCCAAAGCCCAGCAAGAAAACACAATAACACATGAATATAATATCAACAATGATCATAATAATCATTCAGGACTTTCAGTCCAAAATAGATGAGTGACAATTGGAAAAGTCACTAAAGTGGGTTCCGTTCCCATTAGCCATGTGACGATAGGGTCACCTGGGCTTTACAAACAAGTGATCATTTCACTAGCTTATCAGGATAGGTGCTCGATGAACCAGTCACCAATGTAACCTACCGCATGACTATAGAGTCACAACCATGGGATTCCGCTCCCTAGCCACGTGACAAGCAGTCACCTAGGCCTTAAGCCCTGGCTCTAAGTAACTAGTCCTAGACTAGTCAAGCACTTATAATTTTCATCGACCTTAGGGTCAGTCCAGCATTAATGCTCCTAGAGTCATTCAACGCTGATATCGATTAGATCTAATCTTTTGTCAGCCCTGCGTTCATGATGCTTATGCCGTTTCTGACTCTCAGGTCAGTAATATGCGACAGTACCGTCCCTGACTAGTCAGTGCCATACACAAGTAAGCAAGATCTACTAAGCATTTAATATGCAATCAATGTCCACATTTAGTAACCAACATGCCTCAACATCAACCACTCATGTCATATACACAGGGTGCTGTTTTCTTACCTCTGGTTCGAGCGAGAAATAGAACAAGAACGACCCCTGAGAATGATCAAACTTTTGATTCCTTAGTGGTTACATAATCATAACCAATTATAATCCCATTAATGAAAATCGACAATGAAATGGTCTTAACCTAAACCCCACTCTCGGGACCTCGAAACGTACCCACACGGTGAGTAGATTCGATCCCGGACCTTAAATTGAAACCCTGAGCCAAAAACCATTAAAAACACTCAAAACAGGATTCTGAAGGAACAGAGTAGCGCTACAACACTACTCATTAGCACCCCAGCGCTATTCTTAGAACCAAAAACCACCCATCACAACCCTGGGTAGCGCTGTAGCGCTACACCCAGCCAGATCTTCCCCTGATTCTTCCTCCTTTGACTCCTTCAATTCCAACTCGATTCCAATGCTTCCAAACCTCATTTTTGGTGCCAAGTGAACCCAAAAACCATCCCCACAAGCCCTAAGCATCACAACCACAAGAACCCTAGCCAAAAACTCCCAACAAAACCAATCATTCAACCTAGAAATCTCAACTGAAAACCAAAGCAAAAATAGAGCAAACCAAGAATCTAATGGCTAGAAACTTACCTCAAGTTTATATTATGATGCTCTTCAATGGTGGAACACACTCCCAAGCTCTCAAGACTCATTTCCTAAGCTTGAATCCCCAAGTTAGGCTAAAAAATCCAAGAAGAAAAAGAGAGAAAATAGGTACGGGTGAAGGTTTTTCTATGCTCTGTTTTTCCCTTCCTTCTACAGCCTTCAATGGCTTAAATCTATCCTAGAGGTGAAAAGACCAAAATAACCCTAGGTCAAATAAAGATTTCTAAAGGCTCCCAAGGGCAAAATTGACTTTTTCCACCTAATTTGTTAATCATAATTAACGCTCTCCAATTCTCGCTATTCTCAAAATATTCAAACACCAATAATTCATATCCCGTTACTCTTTAATTATCGGCAACACTCTAATCATTAAAATCACCCCGAGACTCACCCTGAGCCCTGAGCTTAAACCTGTTATGACTAAACCGCTAATTTATATTCAAAGATCGTCTCATGCCGAATAACTCGAAAAAATCCATATTATAATGTGGCCTCAACAATAGGTCACCGACATGCATACAAATATACAATTACGCCCTCAACGGGCCAAATTACCAAAACACCCCTGTATGAAATGTGGACCCACATGCATGCATTTAACATCATATTATAATATAATTCACATAAACATGCATATAATCATTTAATGGCATAATTAAACAATTATGGCCCTCCCGGCCTACTAATCAAGCCATTAAACTGCATTAGGGATTTCAAGGCATTACATTCTCGCTCGAACCAGAGGTAAGAAAACTGCACCCCATATGTGACATGTATGGTTATTATTGAGGCATGTTCAATGTTTAAATATGGACATTGATTGCATATCAAATGTTTAGCAAATCTTGTTCACTTGTGAATGGCATTGACTTATTAGTCAGAATCGGCAATGGTGTCGGTATTTGTAACGCCCCACGTCACTATGGCTGCTTCTTGGAATGACGACTGACCCTACAAACCAACACGAGTCTTTCCAGCGTGCTTTGTCCTCACTCACACGCTTCCTGGAAAAACTTCCCAGGAGGTCACCCATCTTGAGATTACTCCAGGTCAAGCACACTTAACTTTGGAGTTCTCAAGTGACGGGCTACCGAAAAGAAGATGCATCTTGTTGGCATAGGTAGTACCCATCAATTCATTTAAGCCCTCTTCAACTGTGTAGTCCCATACCTATACAGTCTTAGAATCATCACACTTGACCTTCCCCAGGCGGTGTGGGATTGCACAGCTTTTACCCGATCTTTCCCGTTACGGATCACGGGATTCTGATTGTCACAGTATTAACTGTGAAACTGTGACTTACTAGTCAAGTTCGTCAGTAGTACCGAGCACTGGTCGTGTGGCATTGACTTATGAGTCAAGGAAGATTTTAGTGTGTTTAACGCAAGCCAAAAAGATTAGATCTAATCGACAACTGCATTGAATGACTCATCATGAGCATTAATGCCGGACCGACCTCAAGTTCGATGAAAATGAAAAGCGCTTGTCTAGTCTAAATGCTAGTTATTTAGAGCCAGAGCCAAAATGCTAAGGTGACTTACACGTCACATGGCTAGGAGGGTATGAGACCTCCGAGATAGACTCATTAGTCATCTGGCCGAGATAAACTTATCAAACATCTGACCAAGATAGACTTATCAGTCATCTGACCGAGACAGACTTATTAGTCATCTAATCGGGATAGACTTATCAGTCATCTGACCGGGATAGACTTATCAGTCATCTGACCGAGATGGACTTATCAGTCATCTGACTGAGATGGACTTATCAATCATCTGAACGAGATAGACTTATTAGTCATCTAATCGAGATAGACTTATTAGTCATCTAATCGAGATAGACTTATCAGTCATCTGACCGGGATAGACTTATCAGTCATCTATTTAGAGAGTGACTTATTAATCAACTGTTCAAAGAATGACTTATTAGCCATCTACCTCAGAGAGACTTATTAGTCATCTACTCAGAGCGCAGGATTTCACAAATATTGATTTGTACCTGCTTGCATGCATGAGTAGGGTTATTACTGCTAGGCATGTCTATTAAGACTTAGTAACATGTTATTACTTGTTCTTGAGCATATTGAGTTTTCTTGCTGGGCTTCGGCTCACAGGTGCTATGTGGTGCAGGTAAGGGCAAAAGAAAGCTGGACCATTCTTGAGTTGGAGAGCTTAGTGTTATATTATAATATAATGTTTTAGATTAAATAAATGTGACAAAGAGTGTCATATATTGTAACATATAATAGAGAGTTACAATATTTAGATATATGAGACATTTCCAAATAATGTAATATATTTGGTGTTACAAATTTGTAACTTCCAAATATTACCCTTTATTGTGTAAATTTGGTGTTACACAATATTGAGATGAATTTCATAAAGCCATTTGAGAAATGGCTGTTAGAGATATGATTTTAACCCCAATAATGTGTTTTGGGGGTTACAAAATCATTTGGGAGGGTTGGGAACTGTTTGGAAAAACAACACATTTTCAAGTACTGAAACTAGGCTGTGGCCGCGGCCACTGAATGATGGTGGCCGCGGCCTGGGGGACAGAAAGCAGTGGCCGCGGCCACTGATGTCCCTGGCCGCGGCCACAGGTGCATTTCAGGCCATTTTTTCAGTTTTTACCAAAAGTGTTGAACAGTTCCAAAATCCCAAATCTCATTTTTAATTCTATATTAATCCAATTAAACATTGGTAACAACCATGGGGGTTGGTGGAATTTGAAATTCAAAGGGTGTCTCTAAACTCTATAAATAGGAGCCTATAGCTCACTTGAAAGACACAACATTTCTATCCATTGGAGCACTTGGCTAGAAATACCTTGAGGCTTGATAGTTCCAGAAAGCATTTCCAAAATCTAAGAGAGATCCCTTAGTGCTTGAGTTAGGGGGAAATAAGCTTTTGGACAAAGGTTTCAAACCTTGTTCAAGTTGGTGATCCCCAAACACTCTTCACTTTGGTTGTGTGAGTGAGAGTATCTTATTATTTTGTTCTTGTTCTTATTTTCTTCTATTGTTTTTCTTCTTATCATTCTTGTTATATTTACTTGTATCTTTGCTTAAGAGTTGTAATCTCATCTACATCTTTCTTTTACTACCTCAAGTTTATTTGTATCTTTTTGTCAAAAGTTGTATTTTCTATTTCAATCCTCTTCTTCTTCTTTCTCTATATTTATTTGTATTTTCAGTTATAAAGTTGTAACAACCTTATTTAATCAATCTATATTTATTTGTAATATATTGCCTAGAGTTGTAATATTCTTACTTATTTCCATTGAGGCAATCTATTTTTTCCTAACACTTAGGTGACGATGTGTACATGTGCGACTGCTCGACCACCACGGCTGTGGGTTTAAAGAGGAACTAGGGTTAAACCCTATTTTGCCGCTTAGGTCGGCTGGTTGTAAATATTTTGTTGTAATAAACTTTTAAATAATATTTTTGGGATCCCAATGTATACAGTAAACGTTTTAGTGAAACATTATATCTTAACTAAATTTTTTAACCCTAAACTGCTAATCATACTTAGTTACACGATTATGGACAAATGACTCGATTAGCGAGTTTAGCATTGTTTAAAAGGCACACCGTAACGGTCCCTGAAGTTTAGGACGTTACAATTAATATCTTAATTAAGAAGAGATTACCAGTTATGCATAAGACACGCAACACATGTCGTCGGGTTATTGGGTTGATTGGGTGACCTTCAAAATCTGGAGCGTTTTTACTGCAGGGTATGCGGTCCTCGAAATCCTAACGGAAATGTGTCATGGACCACTCCCAAAATGAAGTCTGCACTGGGCGTATATTCTGTGGTCCCCAGGTCTCCAAAAAATTTGCTAAATCTTTTCTCAGTAAGACTCCTCGGGCTTTCCAAGAAGTTGATGTAAATGTTTCTTTCCTGAACATGGATTCGAGGACTTCCCGAGAAGTTCTATCATAAAAACTCACGGATGGCCCCAAGCTCCCTTCTCAGGTAAGTAGTTATTCGGGTTCAAACGACTTCTCGGAGACATTCAATGTGGCATCATCCTCCCAAGGACTCATTGGGCGATGCGATGTTTATAGCCACGTGTCAGGAATTGCTGATGTGGAAACGTTCCCGAAAAAGACATGTAATGTTTTATTTATTTACATTCACCTTGATATAATTGAAAAAAAAAACATAATACTTAAAAAGAAACTGACATAAATATTTGATCTACAAAATTGTAAAAAGAAAAAGTATGCCAATAACTAATTAGTAGAATTATATAATAATAATTTAAATAAGAGTGAAAATTTGTAAAAATAAATATAGAATGAGAGATATAAAAGAATTTTTTTTCTAAAAAAAAGGAAAAATAAAAAAAAAAAAACTACAAAAAAACATAAATCTCTTGTATATAATAAGTGTATAGATAACGGAAATTCTTGATTTTAACAGTTTTTTATTTTTTTAATGTTAACTTTAACGGAATATTCTTATATTTAACAGAATATTTTTATATTTAATAGTAGTTTGTAAACACTTAAACTTAAATAAAAATAAATAATTAAAAAATTAAAATATGATATTTTATAATGATAATTATTTAAAAATAATAAATAATTAAACAAATTAAAATATGATATTTTTTAGATATTTTACAATAATAATTATTTAAAAATAATAAATAATTAAACAAATTAAAATATGATATTTTTGAGATATTTTACAATGATAATTATTTAAAAATAATAAAATCATACGTTTTATAACTCAAATAAAATTTAATTAAACTTAAACTCACTTTAGTATAATAATATCATATTAAACATATAATATAATCTACTGTCAATTAACAACAAATTATTTAAAAAAAATCTAACAATAAACTTAAATTTAAAATCTACGTATAATATATAATATTACATTAAACATATAATATATAATCTCTTGTTGTCACTGTTAAATTTAAAAACTATAACAAACATAAATTTAAACAAAAATAAATAAATTATTTTATTAAAATAAAATATTTATTTGAAATTTATATGACATTAATATACATTTAATAAAAATAATTAATAAATTCTATAAATAAAACTAAGCAAAACGTGCATATTGCATGTTGCTTATATCTAATATATTTATATATATGAAAAACATATTATTATTAAAAAAGCATACACAAATTTTCAAATTCTTGAAAATATGCACATAAAAAATAATATGAATTTCATAAATTACAAGTGCTTACAAAAAACTTATAATTTATAATTGGTTTTCATTTTAATTTTTCAGTATTTAAATTGGAGTTTTTTTTGTTTTTTTTTTTGAAATGGGACTTAAATTGGAGTTTCAATAATGAGCATTAATATTGAAAGTAATTAGCTAGTAATAATGAGCTCATAATCATGATTAGTGGACTTATTTGTTTTCTATTCAAAGAGCTCATAATCATAGTTGTTTAATACTATTTGTCGAAAGTGTAATATAAAATTTTCTCTAAATTTAATTATATGTGTTCAGATCTCACAGCAATTAGTTATAATCAGCCTTGGATTACATCAATGGTGTAGAACTGTAGATTTTGTTTTTAGCAGAAAAAGATGGCTGAAAAGTTTACTTTTCATAACCTCATCAGTCATTAGCCGCTAATTATATATTACTACTGATTTAATGGCGGCGTTCCAAAGGCACGTGCCACCTGTTTTTAAAATTTAGCATTTTTAAAAAAAAAATTCAATATCTTGCAAAAAATATAATTATCACATCAATTGAAAATTTTGGTATCAACTTAAAATGGTTTGATCACACACTTTATTGGGCTATTTGAGATATTGCATGTTGCATCAAATGATAATTTAGGTCTTGGTGAAACATCTATTATGGTTGAAACTAAAGTTTTATTATATTTCTTATACTTTTATATTGCTCTTAGATTATTACACTCTCCATTAAAAAATATTTTATATTCTCATGATTTCATAATGAAAATGTAATTAGTTCAATTTCATACTTTTTTTTTTGACAAAATTTCAATTTAAAACTTAAATATATATGTTATATAAATATATAGGGAGCGACTACAGTGCATATATCAACTTTTTTAACAACATCAGTACAATCAATTTATGTTTTCTACACCTCGATAAATTTTTTTCAATTTTTTTATATGACAATGTACATTGTAATCATTTAAGACATCTTGTGTATATGTTTTCTACACCGAAAACAAGGTTAAAAAAATTGACTTTTACACGTGTATACACAAAAATAAGCACTCGTGCAACAAGTTGTTTGAACCATGTTTGTAGTACCTTAATTTATTCAAAATTGATTGAAAATTTGTTGGATGTTCTAGATAGCTACAATGTACACCATCATATAAACAAATTTGTGATTATATCTATCCAGCTGCTGAAAATAGAAAAAGGATGCACCGAAGTTGTCAAAAAAAATGGATGCGTTGTAGTCGCTCCCTATATATATTACATAAGAGTATATAAATCTCTAAGTAAATTAGATAAAAAAAATTCTAATTGTACAAAGTTATCATATTTTTTTTACAAGATGATAATATTTTATCAAATAAAATCCAACCAAAGCAGGTTTTTTTGCTGCCTTCTTACATATACATACATATACTAGATACAAACAACGTCCAAAATATGATTGCTTAGTTTTATTTATAGAATTTATTAATTGTGGACGCTCAATATTCCGCGCCCATAAAAGATCCCGTGAAGGCCCATCGTCCTTTGACGGCAACTTCGGATCAACTCGCAATGTGTGAGGTCCCAACTGCGTCACCATGGCCTCGCTCGGCCATGCCCCAGGTGCAAAGCCCACCTCGCGCGCGCACCCCCTGGCGTCGCTCGGCCACCTCGCACGCTCCCATGGCCCCGAAGTGGCCTCGCCATCTAGGCCCGAAGGGCCTCGCCCATGGCCCCAAGGTGGCCTCGCCATCTAGGGCCGAAGGGCCTCGCCCATGGCCCCAAGGTGGCCTCGCCACTTAGGCCCGAATGGCCTCGCCCATAGCCCCAAGGTGGCCTCGCCTGTGGCCCCAAAGTGGCCTCGCCACATAGGCCCGAATGGCCTCACCCATGGCCCCAAGGTGGCCTCGGCACTTAGGCCCGAATGACCTCGCCCGTGGCCCCAAGGTGGCCTCGCCACATAGGCCCGAATGGCCTCGCCCGTGGCCCCAAGGTGGCCTCGCCACTTAGGCCCGAATGGCCTCGCCCATAGCCCCAAGGTGGCCTCGCCACATAGGCCCGAATGGCCTCGCCCGTGGCCCCAAGGCGGCCTCGCCACTTAGGCCCGAATGGCCTCGCCCGTGGCCCCAAGGCGGCCTCGCCACTTAGGCCCGAATGGCCTCGCCCATAGCCCCAAGGTGGCCTCGCCACATAGGCCCGAATGGCCTCGCCCGTGGCCCCAAGGTGGCCTCACCACTTAGGCCCGAATGGCCTCGCCCATAGCCCCAAGGTGGCCTCGCCACATAGGCCCGAGTGGCCTCGCCATCTAGGCTAGAGTGGCCTCGCCGAGGTAGCCACGTCATCGAGCCTCGGCGCCCATGGCCTCATGAGGGCCACATCCGCAGCACACTCGACCTCGTGAACAGCTAAAGAGCCACGCCATCAATAGGCCTCCCAAGGGGGCCTCGCGAAGGAACGTGAGCCACACCACCTGGTGGCCACGTGAGTGGAGCCGTGCACCAATGGACCCGCACCACCAAGGGGGTCGCAAGGGGGGCGTCTCGCCTCGCATCCTTAGACGTCCGTCAAGGCCAGATGCCTATCGCTCAGACTCGGGGGTGACCTCGGGAGGCTTCAGGCATCTCTTGCCAAGGACCCAAGATCCCCACCTCACGCCACGACCATAACACACACCAAGGGTCCCATTCCTTACATCTTGAGACCCTTATGCTTAGAGACTCCAGTACGAGTCAAATGGGACATACTTGTACGATCTAGTACTGGGTACGGACACCAGTACCAGTGGGACTGCTGGGATAAGAGTCATGGTCCGTACGTCTACGGCCAAAGGTCAGAGCCGACACCACTACCTCCTGCACCACCATGCCTGCCACCACTCATCAGACATGGGTATAGACAAGTAGTGGAGGCATTCTCCTGACACCTGCTCCTGTACTGGATGTACGACCACAATCTCTGAAGCCACTCCCCTGACATAGTACTTAGGTACCCCTTGGTCTCCTGGACCACCATGTACCTCAGGCCATTAGAGCCTACTATAAAATGAACTCTAAGACCACCTGAAAGGGGGTTGGAAATTTTACTGTAGCAAAGGCTTGAGTGTGAATGAAAGACATAATTCTCCATTATTGTTCTATCATTGTTCTTGAGTGATTGTTTAAGTTTCTACAGCTTTTCCATTAGCGATCTTGACTTGATAATTTTTCCAACTCAATTTAGTTGACGAGTTCTCACCGTCAACATTAATTATTTTTATTAAAATTATATTATTATCATATAAATTTTAAATATATAAACAATATTATATATAAAAGAATCACATAAACATATTAAATGATAAATTAAACCAAAGCATTGTTTATGATTTTTTGAAAAATATATATAATATATGATAACCTTTTTAATTAAGCATAAATGATAATTTTATTAATAAAAATTAATATTATGTATTATATTTTATTATTATAATGATATTTGATAATATTTAAATTTATATTAATATAAGTATTAAATATCTAGTTTTGTATTAAATATTATTATAATAATATTATTTTATAATTTATGAATTCATATTAACATAATCTATAAACAAATTAGAACTATATTAATTTTTTCATAATAATATATTATAACATTTAAATTTATATTGATATAATTATTTAATGTCTAGTCTTGTAGTATATATAATTATAATAATGATATTTTATAATATTTTAATTTAAATTTATATTAATATAATTAGTTGATATCTATTTTTAATTAATTTTAAGGGTATATTTTATTAAATACAAAATAAACCGTTGAAATCAATTTTTTATATAAAAGAGATATAAACCTAATAATGATATACGTTTTTTTAGTATAAGAGGAGTGAGTGGATATAAGATAGAATAAGTAAAATAGTTGGCAATTATAACATATATATATATATATATTCAATATAATTATATTATACTAAAAATGATCATAATTTTATGTTTTTAATACACTATAAATATATTTATATATAATTAGACTGTGCTAACTTTTGTGTAAATATATGGTGATATATGACTTCTTATTTTACGTAGAGAGTAAAGCCAAACTACGCACATATGGAAAACGACAAAAAAGAAGGAGAATCAGATTAGAGTTTTAATCAATATTCCCACCGTTAATTAGATATATAAGGTTGTATCAACGGTCAGGATCAACCCTTTTTGAAGAAAAAGAATAATTGGCAGAAAAAAAAAGTGATGAAGATTTTTTTACTGTTTCATGGGGTCTTAAGCCGTTTATAATATATTATGTAGATTCTATATATAGATTTTGGAGAGTGAGTGAGTGAATACAAAATTTGTAATGAAAGAAAGGCACATCACCCTTAGGTGGGGTGGTGGTGGCATTGCACCTCTCATATCACACTATATCATTATATATATATATATATCATATATCATATATAATAACACTATATATGTACCCCATATCCTTCATTTATTGTCTTCTTCACCAGATCATATAGCTTAATCATCATCATCATCAACCATATATATATATATATATATCTCTGCAGCCATGGCTGGTTCTTCTACCACCCGAAACGCCGTCGTCCAAGGTGGTGCTGCCGCTGCCGAGGTACGTACGTACGTACGTTATACATGCATATATATATATAAATAGAAGTTGAAGGTGCATGAGTTATTACTAATATTATTATTGTTGTTTGATATTATATTATGATGATCGATGATGATTAGATGATGAGATCAAGTAGTAAATGCAAAGTATGTGGTGATGAGATTGGATGCAATGAAAATGGAGAGATGTTCACAGCAGCCTGCCACGACTGCCACTTATTCCCCGCCGTTATTTGTCGACCTTGTCACGACCAGACCACTCACGGCGGTAACCACTCCTGCCCTCGCTGCAACACTCCTTATAACCCTCACAAACCTATAAATATATAGATATGAGGGAGAGTTTTAGAGAATAGAATCCCATGATTACTCCTGCGTGGGATTATCGTACCATTTTAAGAGCATGATTACTCTATTTATTACTAATTAATTTTGTGATAAAATTCATGCTTCTTGCCAATGCATTTCATTCTAATTTCTAAAACCATATTACACATTCTATATCAAACTTTTCTAAGCTTTTAGAAAAATCTAAATAATCCCTACTATATACTATTATATACTATAGTATTATTAAGATTATCTAGAGAGTATTAAGATTATCTAGAGAGGTAGCATATCGTTATTGACAAGCCTGACTTTGGGGAGGCCTCAAATTTTTTAAAAATATCATTTTTTTACATACAAAAAGACTCTTAAAAATTTTAAAAATATCATTTTATATATAATTTTTTTTAAAATAACATATTTTATATAGGTATTATACCCTATTCAGGACCAACCCTAATTATTGACGCAATTCAATATCAAGTCCCATACATTTTAATCATCGCTAACCAAAATTACCATAGAGAGTTCCACCTTAAAATGTCAAATATATTTATTGTACCACAATATCTCACTCCCTACTAAATATATTTGAGTATCGCTAGGTGTATCTCTAAACATGTACCATATTATTAGTAGTGTAATTTAATATCGACTCCCAATATAGCAATATACTATGTATATTATGTGTCATTATATTTATATTGTTATAGTTTCTGTAAAATACAATATTGTAATTATGTATGTATATTTATAGGTTGTCCAAGAGTGGCAGGAGCTGACGATGAAAGCTGTGAGGATACTGATTCTGATGATAATCACTTCGCTAGTTCGGTAATATATTATTTATTTATATAAGCATATTTATTATATTATTTGATGATTATTAGTTCATTATATATATAAAGTATAATATATGTATATTAATTGAAATTTACAGGATACTGAAGACAACAATAATAATAATAATATTAATGGTAAAAAGCAATGGAATGATCAAGCCTTGTCAGCTGCAGGAAGTGGTAATATTATTAATTAAGCACGTAAAAATATTAATTAATTAATTTTCAGTATGTTCTAAAAATAAACTAATTTAATTTAAATTTAAATTATTAATAATAGTGATTTCTGGAGTAGAAAAATGGAAGATCAAACAAGAAAAGAGAGGTGATCTTCTCAACAATGACGATGCTAACGATGATCAAGAGGTTGATGATGACTACCTGTAAGTACATACATATAAACTATATGCATTTTGCTAAATTGGTCTCATACTATTTGTTTTAGTAAATTGGTCCCTAAACTTATTTTTTTTACGCAAATTAACACTATATTAATTATCTGTTAATTAAAAAGCGTGAACATAATAGAATTAATACAATTTGGTCGTAATAAACTTTATGTGTATCGATAAATTGCTATCCAATCTTATTATTTTTAATATATATTAAAAAAATTTAAATTAAAAATAGAAACAAAACTAAATATAAGTACATATAATAAAAAAATGAATAATACGAATTTATTTTAAAATTATATGATTTTTGAAAAAAATATAAAAATAAAGAAAAAGATTAAATAAGAATGAAGAAAAATAATAATAAAAATTTTCAAAAAAAAAAATAATCTTTGAACTTTTTACTTTAATTATTATTATTTGTGTATTATGATTATGCAAGATCTCATATTTATTTATTTAAAGGGCATAAACCATTTTTCCCCATTTTAGGTTTTGATTAAATACCCACATATACTCATTTAGCTTCAATAATTCAAAACTACACCTTTGTTATTTACAAAATAGTACAAAATGGCCCTTGAAGAATGTTTTTGGTCAAAACTAATTTAATTAAGAAAATAATACCACTCAATTATTTATTTTTTTTAAAAAAAATACTAACATATTATAAAAATATTTAAGATATTAGATTTAAATAAAACATAAATACTATTTAAAAATATTATTTCACCTTTTAAAATAAAATTTTATTCTAAAATTATTTTGTAGAAATTAAATATTTTAAAATAAAATACATTAGATATTCATTTGATTATTTTCTAACAAGTAATTTATTTAAAAAACTTCCATGATAAGATTTATTTTGTAAAATAAAATAATAGAAATAATAGCTTTCTAATATTTGTTTGATACTAAATTTTTTAAAATTTATTATGACAACAAATTTATTCAATGAGATATTTTGATTATTTGGTAAAACACAAATATTTACTTCTAAATTAATGAAACCAAATATATATATATATTTATTTATATGAGTATTTAAGCAAAACACAAAAAAAATATACATCCTTCATCTCATAAAGATATAAAAGTTTTATGTATTAAATTATTTTTTGTAATTTAAATTAAAAAAAAATTATTCTAACATTTTTTACAATAAATTTTTATTTATTTCCAAAAAAAATTAATTGTACTTTTTGATAATTTAAGTCTAAAATAAATTTAATTTTTTTTTTTATCAACTTAAATATTTATAGCATTTGCTCACCTTCATGTCCACATCAGAATCTGAACAAGATTTTTGTTTTTGTTTTTTGAAAAGGTATCTGAATAAGATTTGATATTTGCTTATTTCTCTCTAAAAGATAATTCAGATAGCATGTTTGCTATGCATGCAAATATATAAAATCATTATTATAAATATATATATTTATATATATATATAAGGATATTTTGGATATTCAAATTAGTTAAACTGACCATAATTTGTAACTCCTTAACATCTTGCAGAAAAAGACCCTTTCTTTTGTAGTCATTTTTCTAATATGGACATCTTATTAAGAGTAATGCTAAGGAATTCTAATGATGTTAAATACCATTTTTACATGGTATTATGTCTCGTAAAAAAAAAAAATAATAATGATATGTGCACTCAAAATATACACTCAAATATTATATACAATGATATGACAGTTTAGCTTAACTAATTACATTTATTAAAATTAAGACACACTGTTTTAAAAAACAGTAATATATCACTGTAAGTAATATTTGAGTTCATATTTTAAATGTACATCTCATTACTAAAAAATAAAAATAGTACATAACCATATACAGTTGATACATATTAAAAAATGTGTATTTCTTTTACATGGTTAAATCCACACCGTTAGCAAACCAGTTTTTGCAAGTAAATAAAATGAGAGTATTACTTAAAATGTCTAATATTATTTTGATATGATAATAGGGAATTTACTTATTTGTTACCCTATTTTTTTGTAAAATATTATTTTAGTACTATTTGGTTTTAATAATGCTCATATGGTACCCTGTATTTTAAAATTATATATATTTGATACTCTAGACTCAGATTTGATAGATAAAATTTTGTCAATATGATCAAACTGTCATCAGTTATATGTAATTAAGTAATTAAATTTAAATTTGGAACTTACATAATTGACAGCAGTTTGATTAAATTGGTAAAATTTTATTAATTAAATTTGAGTTTATGGTACCAAATATGTACGATTTTAAAATACAGGGCACCATATGAGCATTATTGAAAATAAAGAGTACCAAAATGATACTTTGCAAAAATACAGGGTACCAAATAATTACCTACCCGTGATAATAATTAATATACAGTTTTACGTAATATTCATTTGCATTAATAATTAACTATGCCACATCAAACAGTATATATTAGCAGTTAATAAAATTAACTTGTTACCAACTAATAATTGTTTTTGGTCTTATCTGAGGATGTCACGCTGAAATATAAATATATTTAGACTTTGTGTTTTGATAAATTATTTTTTGTTTCTATATTTTATAAAATAGTTTAAATAGATTTTTAAACTCAATTTTGGTCAATATTTTTTTGAACTAAAATCATAAATAATTCACCAAATTAATAATTTAGAATAAAAATACAATTATTCTGTCTAATAACTGTGCGATCATATTCAATTTTGTCTTCATCAAATTTAGGTTTAAAGATTTATTTAAACCATTTTACAAAATATATAGAATAAAACACAATTAAAAAAGGACATTATATTTGTACCACAACATTTAATTAGTACACCCCATATTATTAAAAATTAATATATAATATATATATATATTGTTTTAACTTCTCCTTATATTTTTCTATTTTTTTTTTTCATTTTCATATTTTGAAATATACAAATAAATAATATATATTTTACATATTTAAATAAAAAATTTAACACAAAAAAATATATAAAAACTTGTTAAAATAAGAGTTTTTTTCTACAAAATTATACATTTTTTTTCTAAAAATATTATGAAAACAATAAAAAATAAAATTATTGAAATTAACAAAAAAAAATGTAAAAAAAAAATAGAGGAAAAGTGTTAGAAATAATTTTACAATTGTTTATTTTAATTAATGGGTGCCTGTACATATTATTTGGTGCAAATATATAGTTATTTTTCCATTCCCTTGTTAATGGCAATGTATATATACTTGCAGATTGTCCGAAGCTCGACAACCTCTGTGGAGAAACGTTCCAGTGTCATCAAGCTTAATCAGTCCCTACCGTATAGTCATCGTTCTCCGCCTCCTCATTCTCTGCTTGTTCCTCCGATTTCGAATCTTGACTCCGGTTTGGGACGCATTTCCACTGTGGTTGATTTCAGTGGTATGCGAGATCTGGTTCGCCTTCTCTTGGATTCTCGACCAGTTTCCCAAATGGAACCCTATCACTCGCGAGACCTACTTGGACCGCCTCTCGATTCGTTTCGAGCGCGAAGGCGAGCCCAACCGCCTCGCTCCCGTCGACGTCTTCGTCACATCGGTCGATCCTCTCAAGGAGCCTCCCATCATTACTGCCAACACGGTTCTTTCCATCTTGGCTGCCGATTACCCAGTCGATAAGCTTTGTGCTTATGTATCGGACGATGGTGCTTCCATGCTGCTTTTCGATTCGCTGGCTGAGACGGCTGAGTTTGCTAGGAGATGGGTTCCCTTTTGTAAGAAGCATAATGTCGAGCCCAGAGCTCCTGAGTTTTATTTCTCTGAGAACATTGATTATTTGAGGGATAAGGTTCATCCTAGCTTTGTCAAGGAAAGGAGGGCAATGAAGGTAAGGGTACAAAGAGGTATGGGTTGTGGTGGAAATCTGTATTATTATCAAAAGGGTTGATTGCTTTTTTGTGGTATTGCAGAGAGAATATGAGGAGTTCAAGGTTAGGATTAATGCATTGGTGGCCAAAGCTATGAAGAAACCAGAAGGTGGATGGGTGATGCAGGATGGTTCTCCATGGCCTGGGAACATCACCCGTGATCATCCCGGAATGATTCAGGTTTTATTATATTACAAATTTAATTGGAATAAATACATTTTATATACATACATATATTTATAGTAATTGCCTTTTAGAAATGTTCTGACATTGTTCTGTAGAAAGATCAAAGAAAATGATCATGAAAGCGTTTACTTTCAGTATGTTTTGAGCTTATTCTAGTGGAAGAAATAGATAATAATGGAAATATTGCTCTGTAGTTTTTGCTGGGAAATGGTGGTGCACTAGATATGGAAGGTAAGAAATTGCCGCGTCTTGTGTATATTTCTCGTGAGAAACGTCCTGGTTATCAACATCATCAGAAAGCAGGTGCCATGAACGCTCTGGTGAGTACCTAGTTATCTTTTAAGCGAAGCTTTTGCAGAAAAAAAGAATGAAATTAGCAATGCTAATAACTTGGGAATGTTATTTATGTTTTTGATCAATAGGTTCGAGTTTCTGCTGTGCTTACAAATGCACCGTTCATCTTGAATCTGGATTGTGATCACTACATTAACAACAGCAAGGCCGTGAGGGAAGCCATGTGCTTTCTAATGGATCCTCAGTTGAGAGAGAAGCTCTGTTATGTTCAATTTCCTCAAAGGTTTTACGGTATTGATCGTCATGATAGATATGCCAATAGAAACACCGTGTTCTTTGATGTAAGTGATATTAAAATATTACGTGAGATTGTGTACTCTGTTTCCATCAAATTTAGCTGATTATCTCGTCTCTGCCTTCATTGTAGATCAACATGAAAGGTCTTGATGGGATCCAAGGACCAGTGTACGTTGGTAATGGATGTGTCTTCAATAGGCAGGCTTTGTACGGCTATGATCCACCAGTTTCTGAAAAGTGGCCAGATATCACATGTGATTGCTGGCCTTCATGGTGCTGCTGCTGTTGTGGTGGTTCAAGGAAGAAGTCGAAGTCTGAGAAGAAAGAAAGCGAAGACATGTTTGATCTTGAAGAGATTGAAGACATGTCTGAGAAGAGTGAAAGCGAAGACATGTCTGAGAAGAGTGAAAGCGGAGACATGTTTGATCTTGAAGAGATTGAAGAAATGCTTGAGGATTGTGAAGAGTTGGAGAAATTATTGCTCATGTCACAGAAGAATTTTGAGAAACGATTCGGACAGTCACCTGTTTTCATAGCCTCCACTCTTATGGAAGATGGTGGCCTTCCACATGGGACAAATAGCGCAACACTTATTAAGGAGGCCATCCATGTCATAAGTTGTGGCTATGAGGAGAAAACTGAGTGGGGCAAAGAGGTGAGAACCATTATAATCTTTACTGCAAAGCTATGGTAATTTATAGTGTTGCATATAAACTCCAACATCATTTATCACTTTAATGACATCCTATTTATTGATGTTACTTATAAAATTTGTTTGTAGATTGGATGGATTTATGGTTCAGTCACTGAAGATATTCTGACAGGCTTCAAAATGCATTGTAGAGGATGGAAATCAGTGTATTGCATGCCAAAGAGAGCAGCTTTCAAGGGATCAGCTCCTATAAATATATCAGATCGGTTGCTCCAAGTTCTTAAATGGGCTCTAGGTTCAGTCCAAATATTTCTTAGTCTTCACTGCCCCTTATGGTATGGCTGGGGAGGAAAACTAAAACTGCTTGAAAGACTTGCTTACACCAACACCATTGTCTACCCTTGGACTTCCATCCCTTTACTTGCCTACTGCACCATTCCTGCTGTCTGTCTTCTGACCGGAAAATTCATCATCCCAACGGTAGGTAATCAAGCGCGCGCACACACACACACACACATATATATATATAGCTAGAAGATCAAAACTCTTTCCTTTGTTAAATTGGGACACAGGCTAGCTCTTGCAATCACTAATTACAAAACCATTTTGTTCGTTGAAGCTTAATAATCTTGCCAGCATATGGATCTTGGCTCTTGTCCTCTGCATCATCGCCACTGGCATTCTCGAGCTCCGATGGAGTGGTGTTGGCATCGAGGACTGGTGGCGCAATGAACAATTCTGGGTCATTGGTGGTGTCTCTGCACATCTTTTCGCCGTCTTCCAAGGCCTCCTCAAAGTCTTGGCTGGAGTTAACAACAATTTTACAATGACATCAAAGGCAGCCGACGATGCTGAGTTTGGGGAACTCTACCTCTTCAAATGGACTACCCTACTCATCCCACCAACCACCATTATAATAATGAATATGGTTGGAGTTGTAGCTGGAGTTTCTGATGCCATTAACAGCAGCTATGGTTCATGGGGTCCTCTGATCGGCAAGCTACTTTTCACCTTCTGGGTCATTCTCCATCTCTACCCCTTCCTTAAAGGTTTGATGGGAAGACAAAACAGGACTCCCACCATTGTTGTGCTCTGGTCGGTTCTTATGGCTTCAATCTTCTCAATGATTTGGGTTCGAATCAATCCCTTCTTGCCTAAGCAAACTGGACCAATACTCAAACAATGTGGGGTGGAGTGCTAGACCTTCCTCTTCGAGGAATTTGTGTGTAGTTGTTTTCAATGGCACCTTCGTGGAGGCTGTCAACCAACTCGGTGGCAGCGAAAGTATGCAATTCTAACCCGTTTAGTTTTTAAAAGTCATAGAGCTTTTGCTTTTATCAAATTGCTTCTTTCTGAATTTCAGGAGCAACTCCTAAGGGTCTTAAAGGTCATGAAAGTTGAAGGCTTGACTATCTATCACGTCAAAGCCACTTGCATGAAAATATTCTATATTGTTGGGCTGTATTTACGCATATATTGTATGTGTATTATCTTTTTGTCTGATAGGAGAACTTGTGTTCTAGCTAGATACAGACCTGAATCATCAGAAGGTATATTACAATTCTCTCAACTGAGCAAGATGCAAGTAGAACCAGTTCCCAACCCCCAAAGCGTCCGAGAACAAGTGGATAAGCAATGTCTTCCCTCAACTTTGCATTAGCTTGAATCTGACTTGAGTGAGCCAAGCTTCAGTTCAGCTGTTGATGGAAAGAGGTTTTAAGACTTAAGGTCCTTCTCTTGTGTTCCTACTAGTGTCATAATATAATTATTATTATCATGGGATTTGTCACATATTTAGTTTATATATATTTAGATGATAATTTGAAGCTTGTTACAAGTTTTGTCCCTACTATTTTTTATTTACTTAGTAACTCGATCCATTCTTGCCTTTTGAGGTCATTCTATTTGTATGGAACTAAAAACCTTCTCAAGTTTAAGCTATTAATAAAAACCCTACTGTTAAATTATAACATAACTTCCTAACTTGAGGATTAGTAGTCTAATAGTGTGTCCATATTTTGATTTTGACTGATTATTAGTGTTCTAATCACCAAGTTTGAGTAATGGAGTCAATAGAGACAGAAAGAATTGCTTCACCAGAAGCATCCATTTACATGAGGCAACCAATCTTTGAGCTTAAAATGTTATGCTAAATGACAAGAAAGAAAGTTAAGTTGTAATGTCATAATGGTGTGACATTCCCCATTATTGTAAAGTTAATTTAACATATATATTTTTTAAAATATGGGGTTTTAAAACTTCATATAGAAAAAATATGGCATTATCATAGATCTAACTTTAAGAAAATTAGCTTTTAAAAATCAATAATAGAGCTAACTTTACGAAAAATAACTTTCAAAAATCAATAATGGCCTTTTCAAAATGCCATTAAAAAATAATACAATTTAAATGTGAAAAAAAAATATGGCTTAATTCTAAACTTAGCTATTTATATAGGGAAGAAAAAGCTATGTATTTGAATTTTTTTTAAAAAGCCATAAAATATTAACAATTCAAATTTCTCATAAAAAATTAACTATATACCATGTAATGTCCATTAATTGGAAGAAAGATTGGAGTTATGGAGAATAGACTTTATATTTTGTGTTTGGGCCTCCAGCCTTGTGTACTATTGTTTTATTAAAAATGCTTTAATGTCTAAAAACTTGTTAATATTTACTTGCCTTTATAAAAATCTATTAAAAAAATAATATTTATTTATTTGATTTTTAATGAAATTTTGTTTTTTTATATTTTATTCATGTTCCAATGATAAATTTCCTATATGATCTTTATTGTTACAATTAATAAAAATAAATAAATAGATTAAAAAATTATTTTATTATTTAAAAAGTTATTTTGAAAACATAATATCTAAACAATTTTTTTCCTTCTTCTAGTCTATGCAAAAGTTAAAGCTATAGCTATGGTTTAGTTATGATATATGCAAAAGTTAAAGCTATAGCTATGGTTTAGTAATGATACATTCTAAAGAAATTGAGTAATGATCCAATCATTCAAATAATGACTAAAGTACAATAGCATATGTATTTAAAAGTTCTCACTGATTAGAAAAATATAAGTGAATTGATAAAAACAAATTTATTGGTTGATAAACTAATTTAAACACAGCCATTTATTAAATTAAAAATTTGAAGTGTACCACATTTCCAATAATTCTATTAGATTATATTTAGAGAAATGCTAAGGGCAACACGAATATCCAACACCACAAGAATGTGGCATATTGTTATTGATGTATAATTTAATATCGGGTCTCACACAATTGAATTTAATAAGTATTATAAGGTATCGTTAACCAAACATATAGTGCCACCTCATATGACATTGGATACTTTAAGGTACCAAATAACAATACTCTTATATTTATTGTCAAAAATGCATTTGAATCGTGTATATATACTTTCATATACTTTCGGGAAAGGGTTGAAATAATAGGCATATGAAAATTCACTTGGAAACATGGAAAGAAAACAATATTAATATAATATGGGCAATTCTTTAGTCCGTTACTTGCTTTTGAGGGACTAAATTTGTCGTAGAGTTTTAACCATTAGATTAAGCTATAAAGATTGTCAGCCATTAGATCAATTTATTTTGTAAAAATTTGTTAAAATACCACACTACCCTTAACTGGTTAGAATTTTTTTTTGTGGGTCTATTACTCTTTATCAATCAATTGCTTAAAAAAAAAAAATCCTTCGTCTCTCTTCTCCCCTCCCTTCCATCATCTGTGCATGTCCTTTCTTCTCACTTCAAAAGACTATCTTTGTCTTCCCATCTCAATCCTTGTCGGCATGGCTGTTGTAACCTCAACAATGCAACTCTAACTCAGTGGACCCAGTCGATTTTCTACTCCACCCAACTGCCAAGTCGACTCTAACTCCGAATATTCCTTTCCTATTATATCTATTATTTGTTTGTGTATTTTTGGTTGGGCATTAGATATATGTTGATTCTTCTTTTGGATATACTCCATGAATCATTAATTTCTACTGGTTGTAAAATATCTCCATCTCTCTCATTCTCCTGGGTTGGCGGCGACAAGGCGCAGAGCAAGCACGGGGCTAGAAACGGTGGCTCAATTTCTCCATTACGGTGGGTCGAGCTCTTCGCTAATGGTGGCTAACGGAGCTCTTCGCAGGTGATGGTGGCCTTGGGTCAGTTCAAAATAAGGTTTTGTGTACATTTTTATAATTTGTTTCTATGAATGATGTTTAAATTTTTCGTATATATTGTTGAAAATGATATATATATATATATATGCATATATATATATATATTTATGTTTGATGGGGGAGAGTTAGGATTGTTGGGGCTTTGGTGAAAGTGGTGAAAATGCTAAGGAATGAGGATAGTTTTGAAGACTCAACACTAAAAATCAGTCATCTTCTCAACAATCAAGAGCAGCCATCCTTGACGCTGAAGATTTCTCCATCCCAAAGATCTCATCTTAGCAGCAAACCTCTCACCTTCTAGAGCATCCATTTGTGATTATGAAGCTCTCCTCATCCAAAGAACTCATCCTTGTGGCCAAAGCCGTCATTATCCAACTTAAACCCTTCACAAATTTCACTATTTAAAGGTTATTTTTCTATCCAACAAAAGTTTTGCTTTTTTTTTTTTTTATATATTGGATTTCTAACTTTTCTTTTCCCTTAGGTTTTCTATTTTCAATTGTGTTTGATGTGAAATGTCATGTTTTTAATTATATTTCTCTAATTTAAATCATGAAATTTTGTATCCCTTACTAAAATTCATGTTATTTATTGTGGGTTTTCATATGTAAAAATTTGGCCCTTTTGAACTATTTTGATGCATTTCATTATAATTTGGGGTCTTCTCCTTTTGTTTCCTTCAATTATTAGTACACAAGTATCCATGTTTAGTTAAGTTATGTACATAAATATAATACACTTTGAAAGAAGAGACACTAATTGTTGAAAGTTTTAGTTTTAGTTATTGTTTGGCAATTGATGTTTGATTTTTTATCTTTTTCTTTTATTTGGGTACATCTTTAATTCTACACAAACCATTGTAGAAGTGTCAATGTTATCCTCATTGTACTATGTATTGTACTTTATGCTTTTTTTTCCAAAGCAAATGATTATTAAAAATGCAATGAATGAGAGAAACAGAGCGTGGAAGAGGTTTGCATATATGTAAGGGGTTAGAGAGATGAGGGAAATGCATGTGGTAGCCATTGAATTGGTGTGAATAAGTGGGTGAGTGAGTGAGAAGAGGTTTGAAATTATTGTATAAGCATTTTATGTGGTTGTGACCATTTATGGTTTTGTAATTTTCATGTAATTGTGTAATTATCACAATTTTATCAAGGTTTTATATACATCATGTATATTGTTTATTTTTTTGAATATTTTGATTTAGATTTGTATCATAATTCTATGATTTAGGATCTATGGTTGAAATAAAAAACATGTTTTGTTCCTATATTATTTGGGATTTGATCTCAAAGTCATCTTTCAATAGACTGATCATGACTTTATACTTCCTAACGTTTAGGAGTCTCTAATTTCAAACTTGAGTTTGATTAATGGATTATGATGATTTATGGGTTATGATAAAAGAAAACTGAATCATCATGTTTACACGTTTACATTTCAACTAAACTTAGAAAAATATAATAGAAATAATTCATAATAAAGTATCTTGTAAATATTGTCACATTTATTTATTTTTCCTCAATTACACAAAAAAAATGTCAACAAAAAATAAGTGCAAAATATTTCATTCATAAAAAAAAATCAAACAAGTAATGACTCCTAATCAATCAACCATCTAATTAATATATTTTCATACTTAATTCAGTTGTTAATTCAATCGTCCCACAATAAAAGAAATAAAGCTAAAATCAAATTTGTTCAATGAAACTTGATGCAAAACTCACATGATTAATGATAATTCTGTCCTCTAAACATTAAAAAAATAAAACAAATTTCAAATCATTTCTAAGGCAATTCATTTCTTATACACAAAACAATAATAATGTACTTGTGTTTTTGTTATGTTCGACTTTAACAGTGTTACACAACAGTTCATCAACCATTACTTATCGGGAGCCAAAACATTATGTACCCAATATCGTAAATAAGTCTCAAGTTCATATAAATTTTACCATAATGCCCTCCACTATAAAGGAGGAATTTGTCAAAATGACCATGTAACAAATTAAAATTTGCAAAATAACATTTCATTTTATTTTTATTTTTAATTTATTTAATTTATTAAAAAGTAATGAAGTGGTACTCAATTAATTTAAAAAATCACATTAACAACAAACCCCAAAATCCCTAAAGTCACGATATCCTTCTCTTCTCTTCTCCTCACCCTTTGCTTTCTTCCATTGCTAAGACCAAAAAGACCAGCCCTCCACTCCAAAAGTCCCTAAAGTCACGTACCCTTCTCTTCTCCTCTCCCTTTGCTTTCTTCCATTGCTAAGACCAAAAAGACCAGCCCTCCACAAGTCTACTTCTCTTCCTCTCCCTTTGCTTTCTTCCATTGCTAAGACCAAAAATACCAGCCCTCCACTCCATTTCTTCCTCTGCTAAGACCAAAAAGACCAGCCACAGTCAATACCTTTCTCTTTTCCTTCTTCTTCTTCTTCTTCTTGTCTTCTTCATCAACGACCAATCCCCCCCCCCCCCCCCTCCCCTATTTGGGTACATCTTTAATTCTACACAAACCATTGTAGAAGTGTCAATGTTATCCTCGTTGTACTATGTATTGTACTTTATGCTTTTATTTTCCAAAGCAAATGATTATTAAAAATGCAATGAATGAGAGAAACAGAGCGTGGAAGAGGTTTGCATATATGTAAGGGGTTAGAGAGATGAGGGAAATGCATGTGGTAGCCATTGAATTGGTGTGAATAAGTGGGTGAGTGAGTAAGAAGAAGTTTGAAATTATTGTATAAGCATTTTATGTGGTTGTGACCATTTATGGTTTTGTAATTTTCATGTAATTGTGTAATTATCACAATTTTATCAAGGTTTTATATACATCATGTATATTGTTTATTTTTTTGAATATTTTGATTTAGATTTGTATCATAATTCTATGATTTAGGATCTATGGTTGAAATAAAAAGCATGTTTTGTTCCTATATTATTTGGGATTTGATCTCAAAGTCATCTTTCAATAGACTGATCATGACTTTATACTTCCTAACGTTTAGGAGTCTCTAATTTCAAACTTGAGTTTGATTAATGGATTATGATGATTTATGGGTTATGATAAAAGAAAACTGAATCATCATGTTTACACGTTTACATTTCAACTAAACTTAGAAAAATATAATAGAAATAATTCATAATAAAGTATCTTGTAAATATTGTCACATTTATTTATTTTTCCTCAATTACACAAAAAAATGTCAACAAAAAATAAGTGCAAAATATTTCATTCATAAAAAAAAATCAAACAAGTAATGACTCCTAATCAATCAACCATCTAATTAATATATTTTCATACTTAATTCATTTGTTAATTTAGTCGTCCCACAATAAAAGAAATAAAACTAAAATCAAATTTGTTCAATGAAACTTGATGCAAAACTCACATGATTAATGATAATTCAGTCCTCTAAACATTAAAGAAATAAAACAAATTTTAAATCATTCCTAAGGCAATTCATTTCTTATACACAAAACAATAATAATATACTTGTGTTTTTGTTATGTTCGACTTTAACAGTGTTACACAACAATTCATTAACCATTACTTATTGGGAGCCAAAACATTACGTACCCAATATCGTAAATAAGTCTCAAGTTCATATAAATTTTACCATAATGCCCTCCACTATAAAGGAGGAATTTGTCAAAATGACCATGTAACAAATTGAAATTTGCAAAATAACATTTCATTTTATTTTTATTTTTAATTTATTTAATTTATTAAAAAGTAATGAAGTGGTACTCAATTAATTTAAAAAATCACATTAACAACAAACCCCAAAATCCCTAAAGTCACGATATCCTTCTCTTCTCTTCTCATCACCCTTTGCTTTCTTCCATTGCTAAGACCAAAAAGACCAGCCCTCCACTCCAAAAGTCCCTAAAGTCACGCATCCTTCTCTTCTCCTCTCCCTTTGCTTTCTTCCATTGCTAAGACCAAAAATACCAGCCCTCCACTCCATTTCTTCCTCTGCTAAGACCAAAAAGACCAGCCACAGTCAATACCTTTCTCTTTTCCTTCTTCTTCTTCTTGTCTTCTTCATCAACGACCAATCCCCCCCTTCCCCTATTTGTAGTAAGACTAAAAAAACTCTTATCTTCTTTTCATTCTTCTTCATTCTCCATTAATATTTTTGGGATTTTGTTCTTCATTCTCTTATTTGCAATAATTATTCTTCCATAATTGTAATGGAATCAACCAATGATGTATTAACTACAGTTCCCACACCATCAAACGAACGTGAACAAGTAAGTATTATGATTTTTTATTTTTTTTTCTACATGAAAATTAGTGTTTGAATGTTATCTTTATCATATAGAAATGAAAGAATAAAATAGATAAAATGCAACAATCAATTTTACACATTGCATTTCAAAATTTTCATTATTCAATACTTGAAAATTAAAAAAAATGAAGTTGATTCATAGTAACAATTTGCAAAAAATATGAAAATATAGACTATACAGTGCGACTATGTGCGACCCTATGTGACCCACATGGTCGCACATGATTTGCGAAATATATGAAATATACTGTACGACCGTGTGCGACCCTATGCGACCTTGTGCAACCCTATGCGACCATGTGCGACCATGTGGGTCGCAAATGGTCGCACAAGGTCTTTTAGTTAAATTTTTGGTCGCATAAAGTCGCTTAGTTAATAAATTTGGGTTGTTTAGTTAAATTTGTAATTCATGTTATTGTTTTTATATTTATATTAATTTATATATTTTTATTCATTTGGAAAATTATTATTGTAGATGCCCAGAACTGTATTAACGACAGAGCTTCCTTGTATACCCCGTGTCATTACTACTAATACAGTTGCAAAATCTAAAGTTACCATCAGATCTCCGCTGAGTGAAATAGACCAAATAAAAGATTGGCTTTCAAAGTCTGACAAGGTCGTTTTTAAACATTACACCCAGTTGGGTCGTTTGTTGGACCTCGACACTCGAGGCTCTTTCCCTGGCACCTTAGCAAACCAGATTGTTTTGAGGATGGTAGATTGCCAAAAGAGGCATGAGTTATGGTTTTTGATTAATGGCAAACCTATGAGGTTTTCTCTCCAAGAGTTCGCAATAGTATCTGGATTGTACACTAGTGGCGGACCAACACCTGAAGAAATGAAGGTTGTTTCTTCTGAGAACAATTTAAAGAAAAAGTACTTCAATGACAAGATGTCTATTAAAATAGAGGACGTAGCTAGTGCTCTAGATAGCATATCGAAAGAATGTAGGACTAAGGACAGAGTGAAGTTGTGCTTAATCTATTTGCTTAGCGCATTTCTAATAATGCCAAGTCCTGGTTCGATAGTAGATCTTAAATAGCTACAACTAGTGGACAAGCTAGATATATTTGACAAATATTGTTAGGGGAAGCTGACATATGAGAAACTAATAGAGCAAATCACAAAAAAAAAAAAATGAAGAATAATCACACTGAGAAAGAGATTAAGTGGAACTTCTTTAGTTGCCCTTGGATATTTCTGGTAAATTTTTTTATTAAGATTATATTTTTATTAAGTTTATTTATTTTTGGATATTTTTTATTATATTTTGTGATATGATTTTAATTATTGTTTTGTCTCTTATAGATATGGATTTGTGAAGCAATGCCAATGTTGGGCGACATGGTAGGACAAAGAATCCCAGGAAACCATATTCCTCGATGGCTTGGTTGGAAAATAAATGATAAGCATAAACTCATAGTTACAAGAATATCAAAAGTAATAGAAAATGATGTTGAGGTATTTATCCACATACAAAATTATTTATTGTCTTGTATTAAAAAAATATGATCAAGGCAACTTATGTTAGTTCATTTTCTTTGTGTATTAGTTTTTTGTGCGACCTACATTAGCTCCAACTTGAAAGGAGAAGGCAGAACTTTTTTATGAAAGGCTTGGTTGCTACGAGGACAATGAAGATGACGTAATTGATTAGATTTCTTCATTTTTAGTGGGTGATGTCATTTTGCGTGATCCACAGTGTTCTGCGCCACATGTGGAGCCTCCATCTTCGAATATAGAGCCTTCCCAATTCACTCCAATTCGTCAAATATCATACTTGCATCCATCTTCACAGCCTCCCTCTTCTTATGATGCTCGTAGTGAGTTATTGGGTTCAGTGAAGCGTTTGATAGCCGACCAAGAAAAGTTGCACAATGTAAGATATGAGGAGATTGAACGTGTAAATAAAGAAAGGCACGACGCAATAATGACAACCATCACCGACCATGCTTACTTGAATAGAGTGAGGCATGAGACACTATTAGAAAGATTTGATGTTTTGATTGACATCTTTCGACCTATAGCTGCACAACTTTCTGGAGCTGGAGGAGAAAAGACTACAAAAGATAACCAACAAGTAAATTTTTGTAGAGTCCAAGAACTTTACTTAGCTAAGATAGATAGTAGTATTATAGTATGTATAGTATTATCTTTGTTACTGTGGGATTTTGGTTTAGACCGGGAATTATTTGGACACTCATAGTAGTACTTATAGATTTTCTAAGTTTAATCTATAGTTTAAGAATATTAAGTATAACCTAAGGTTTGATTTACAAACTTGGTTGATTTGGTTGTTCCCATTTCAAATCTCCCATTAATGGCGATGATGCTAAGATAATAACTCAAATCATCCTTACTCTCAAAGTGTTGACCCACTTTTAAATCAGATCCATCATGTCTGCCACTATTTTGACTTGCTTCTCTATTAAATTGTGCAAAATTTCCCATAAACATATCAAAATGTTGATAAGGGATAATCTGACCTCCCCCGACTATATTATCATTCCCAATTACATCATTATTTTCTTGAACTACTTTATCACATTCCTCGAGTACATTGTTACCTCCCTCATGTACTATATCATCTGGTGTGGGATTAGAAACAATGATGTCTTCACCACTCTGCGTTATATCTTCACTCGGGACATAGCTTGGATCATTTGGAAATTGATCTATTACATGACACCCAAAATAGTTATCGTAAAAGCTTCCATTATCAAAAACATCATCATCACAACCAAATTCAACATCATCACCAGTGAATCCATCACCATCACCATCATTGACAAGCTTCATCTTTCCTTTATCATTATTCTTTTTGACGCACACATACAAAGGAATCACTTCTTTAGCTTTGTACAACTCCTTCAACAGATCCTCTACATCAGAATCACCACAAATCTTACTTGGTGCCATCTTGTTGAATGTTTCACCAGCCACCTTATGAGTTATTTCAATTTCATATAAATTTCGATCAACACCTACTTTTTCATAAACTTTATTCACTAGTTAATGAAACTTGATACTCCGGTCAACCACAAATCCCTTGTTGCAACCAGTACCAAACCATTCCCAAATATGATTACTTGTAATCTTCCACTCACCATTATAGTCCATGCATATAAAGATGTGATCCATACCTGTCATAAAGTTAAATATTCAAATTAACAAGTGTAAAATAAGAATACCACATGTGTGAATCTGAAAATTACACTAAGGTCGCATATGGTCGTTTAGTATAGTTTTTCGATTACACTGAGCGACCATGTGCAACCTACATGGTCGCATAGTATATTTTTCCATTTACACTAAGCGACCATACTAAAGGGTCGCCTTTGGTCGCATATTACAGGTCGTCTTCAACCTCGAACTGAGGTTATTTTCACACCAGATTTTTATTTTTTTCTTAGAAAAACCTAAATTTATGCTTCATATTGTTATAAAATTGTAAATAACAAATACTCAATCGTTAAACGTGAGATTATAGTCAATTACTAACATTTACAATTCTTGGATGGAATTTTCACTTCTTCTTTAATGGTTTATTGATTTTCTTAAGTCAAAGGTGAATATGAATATCATTGAAGAAGAAAGACTTGAGTATTGTAATGGAGATGAAGAGAAGAACTCAATGAAGATGAAGAAAACTTTAGAAAATGTGGAGAGGAAGACCTTCAAGAGAGGTCATGGTCTTTTTCCCTAGGGTTTTGCTCCCTGTTTTTTTTCTTTAAATGATAAAGAACAATTAATTTAATGTTAATTATATTTATTAAATTATTTATTAAGTTAAGTTTAAAAGATGGTCATTTTGCTAATAAAAATATTTGAAAAATCATTTTGCTAATAAAAGTTTTCATTAGGGTCATTTTGCCAATGCACTCACTATAAAGTTTTTTAACATTAAATTACAATTATACCCTTACTTTTCACAGTCAGTTTGCAAACTGACTATAATGAAAACTTTTATTAGCAAAATGATTTTTGAAATATTTTTATTAGTAAAATGACCACCTTTTAAACTTAACTTAATAATTAATTTAATAAATATAATTAACATTAAATTAATTTTTCTTTATCATTTAAAGAAAAAAGGGAGTAAAGCCTAGGGAAAAAGACCGTGACCTCTCTTGAAGGTCTTCCTCTCCACATTTTCTAAAGTTTTCTTCATCTTCATTGAGTTCTTCTCTTCATCTCCATTACAATACTCAAGTCTTTCTTCTTCAATGATATTCATATTCACATTTGACTTAAGAAAATCAAGAAACCATTAAAGAAGAAGTGAAAATTTCATCCAAGAATTGTAAAGGTTAGTAATTGACTATAATCTCACGTTTAACAATTGAGTATTTGTTATTTACAATTATATAACAACATGAAGCATAAATTTAGGTTTTTCTAAGAAAAAAATAAAAATCTGGTGTGAAAATAACCTCAGTTCGAGGTTGAAGACGACCTGTAATATGCGACCATATGCGACCAAAGGCGACCCTTTGGTCGCACATGGTCGCTTAGTGTAAATGGAAAACTATACTATGCGACCATGTGCGACCATGTAGGTCGCACATGGTCGCTCAATGTAATCGAAAAACTATACTAAACGACCATATGCGACCTTAGTGTAATTTTCAGATTCACACATGTGGTATTCTTATTTTACACTTGTTAATTTGAATATTTAACTTTATGACAGGTATGGATCACATCTTTATATGCATGGACTATAATGGTGAGTGGAAGATTACAAGTAATCGTATTTGGGAATGGTTTGGTACTGGTTGCAACAAGGGATTTGTGGTTGACCGGAGTATTAAGTTTCATCAACTAGTGAATAAAGTCTATGAAAAAGTAGGTGTTGATCGAAATTTATATGAAATTGAAATAACTCATAAGGTGGCTGGTGAAACATTCAACAAGATGGCACCAAGTAAGATTTGTGGTGATTCTGATGTAGAGGATCTGTTGAAGGAGTTGTACAAAGCTAAAGAAGTGATTCCTTTGTATGTGTGCGTCAAAAAGAATAATGATAAAGGAAAGATGAAGCTTGTCAATGATGGTGATGGTAATGGATTCACTGGTGATGATGTTGAATTTGGTTGTGATGATGATGTTTTTGATAATGGAAGCTTTTACGATAACTATTTTGGGTGTCATGTAATAGATCAATTTCCAAATGATCCAAGCTATGTCCCGAGTGAAGATATAACGCAGAGTGGTGAAGACATCATTGGTTCCAATCCCACACCAGATGATATAGTACATGAGGGAGGTAACAATGTACTCGAGGAATGTGAGAAAGTAGTTCAAGAAAATAATGATGTAATTGGGAATGACAATATAGTCGGGGGAGGTCAGATTATCCCTTATCAACATTTTGATACGTTTATGGGAAATTTTGCACAATTTAATAGAGAAGCAAGTCAAAATAGTGGCAGACATGATGGATCTGATTTAAAAGTGGGTCAACACTTTGAGAGTAAGGATGATTTGAGTTATTATCTTAGCATCATCGCCATTAATGGGAGATTTGAAATGCGAACAACCAAATTAACCAAGTTTGTAAAGGAGGTTCGTTGTATTAGTGAAGATTGCTCATGGAAAGTCCGTGCTACAAAGATGAAAGATTCACATTTCTTTGTCATTCAACAATACTATAGTCTTCACAGTTGCTCATTAATGAACCGAAATGCCAATCATAGACAAGCATCCAGTCGTGTTATCGGTTCTCGTGTACAGGGACACTTTAAGAATAGTAAAGACCCACTCAACCCAAGAAGCCTTGCAGGATTCATGCGTGAGGAAATGAAAGTTCAAGTCAGTTATTGGAAAGCTTGGAAAGGAAAACAGTGGGCTCAAAATTTGATTAGAGGAACGGCCAAAGAAAATTTTGCCTTGCTCCCTTCGTATTGTCACATGTTGAAGCGGGCAAATCCAGGTACAGTTACCCACATTGACCTTGATTCAGAAAAAAAGTTCAAGTACTTTTTTATGGCTTTAGGTGTGGCCATAAGAGGGTTCACTTACATGAGGAAAGTAATTGGTATTGATGCGGCTTGGATCAAAACTAAGCATAAGGGTGTGTTATTAGTAGCAACTACACAAGATAGTGAATATCATACTTACCCCATTGCATGGGGTTTGGTTGACAGTGAGAATAACGCTTCATGGACATGGTTCTTAGAGAAGTTGAAGGAGTTGATACCTGATAGCTCAGACTTATGTTTTATTTCTGATAGACATCAAAGTATCAAACATGCAGTTCTTCATGTTTATGTTATGGCTTCTCATGGGGCATGTTATTGGCATGTAAAACAGAATATAAAACACCGTTTCAAAAGTGCTGCAGGGACTAAATTGTATAAGAAAGCTGCAATAGCGTACCGTATCGAAGAGTTTAATAAACACTTCGACCAACTTTGCAAAATATATCCACGTGTCGCTAAGTATCTTTAGAATGATGTCAAGTTCAGAAAGTGGTCTAGAGCACATTTTGGTGGTAATCGATATGAAGTCATGACCACTAACATATTTGAGTCAGTGAACAATTTGATGCGAAAGGCAAGAGAGTACCCTATTATTGCTATGACCGATTTTATCATAAGCACGATGGGACAATGGTTCCTTGAACGTCGACGGGAAGCATATGCAGTGACAACTCCATTGACACCGAGGAGGGAAGAAATATTATGTAAAAGATGGGATGAAGTCGGTTCATTGATAACTCTCCAGTTAAATGAGAATGAGTACAATGTGATGTGTGGAGAACTCGATTCAATAGTAAATTTAAGGTCAAAGAGTTGCACGTGCAAAGTTTTCGATATTGATAACCTTCCATGTATCCATGCAATAGCAGCAGTAGGAAAGGCACAACCCCAAAATACTGGGGAACTCATATATTCTATGTGTTCAAAATACTACACGTGAGAATATTGGTTATTAGCATATGCTGAAACTATTTATCCTGTTCCTCCAAACTCACAATGGACCGACAGTCCTGAAGATGTTATTGCAGTACAAGTGATAGCACCTCCTGAAGACAAGACTAAAGGAAGACCAAAAATCAATCGCATACCTTCCCAAGGTGAAGTCCCTAAGAAAAAATATAATTGTGGAGCATGTGGACAATCAGGACATAATTCAAAAAAATGTCCTAGTCGACAAGTGCCATCAGATGTTAGAAGCACAACTCATGTGTGATTTATTATTATTTAGTTCTCTAAATACTATATTTAATGTTTCTTGTATTTGATCTATGCAAACTTGATTCAGATCTATCTGTCAAATTTATGCTAATTAAAGTGCTTAATGTGGATCTTGAGAAAGCTTGTGCGACCTTAGTGTATTTCAAAGTGTATCATAATATTGGTTTATACGACCTGTGCGACCATGGTGTATTTCAGAGTATATCCTAATATTGGTCTATGTGACCATGTACGACCCTATGCGACCATAGTTGATTAATTAATTTTTTGATAATTAATTACAATATATAAGTGATGACATCATTTCTATACATTATATAAGTTTGATTAACAATTTAATTACATTATCTAAGTGTGTCAATATATAATTAGATTATGTGACCATGTGCGACCATATTATATAATTGTTTGTAATCATCTAAGTACATTATGTAAGTGAGTCAATCATTTAATTACAATATATAATTAGATTATATAAGTGCTTTCACTATTAAAGTACATTATATAAGTCTTTGTAACTATTTAATTACATCATTGAATTACAATATAAAAGTATAAGACCATTTAATTACTATGTTATAAGTAATTTTATCTATGAATTTCATTTAATTAGTGCAAATTCAAGGTTTTCTTTAAAATGGTGGAAAAACCCCAAAAGATCATGATGGTCGTTTAGTGCAAATTCAATGTCTTTTGTGGTCGCTTAGTGCAAATTCAAGGTTTTCTGAACTCCAAAAGACCATAATGGTCGCTTAGTGAAAATTCAAGGTCTTTTATGGTCGCATAGTGTAAATTCAATGTCTTTTGAACTCCAAAAGACCATGATGGTTGCTTAGTGCAAATTCAAGGTCTTTTATGGTCGCATAGTGTAAATTTAAGGTCTTTTATGATTGCTAAGTGCAAATTCAAGGTCTTCTTTAAAATTGGTGGAAGAACCTCAAAAGACCATGATGGTCGCTTAGTGCAAATTCAAGGTCTTTTATGGTCGCATAGTGTAAATTTAAGGTCTTTTATGATTGCTAAGTGCAAATTCAAGGTCTTCTTTAAAATTGGTGGAAGAACCCCAAAAGACCATGATGGTCGCTTAGTGCAAATTCAAGGTCTTTTATGGTCGCATAGTGTAAATTTAAGGTCTTTTAGGGTCGCTAAATGCAAATTCAAGGTCTTCTTTAAAATTGGTGGAAGAACCCCAAAAGACCATGATGGTCGCTTAGTGAAAATTCAAGGTCTTTTGAACTTCAAAAGACCATGATGGTCGCTTAGTGCAAATTCAATGTCTTTTATGGTCGCATAGTGCAAATTCAAGGTCTTTTTGGGTCGCATAGTGCAAATTCAGAACCCAAAAGACCATGATGGCCGTATATACTATATTAAGGTCTTTTAAAGTCATTTTTCCCACAAAAAGTATACAAAAATTAGAAATTATGTATATCTAGCTAGCTAAGGATCCACACTACCCACATATAATTGAACTGCATATGCCTGTCTGAATGTATCTATGTTGTTGTCGTTGAGCACCAATGTAGCTGACTTGTTGCACTTATCGGCAATGTGCATTTCCATTGTCTTAAGCATGAATATACCACAATCTCCGCTATAAAGATAAATTTAACTACGTTAGTACCAAATTTGCAAGTTTGGATTTAAAAAAGAATATATAAAATAAAACTTACGTTCTCTTGTTAAGAGGAACAGTATCTGCAGGGGCTACTTTTATATTCATGTGACGATTGCACTGATGACGTAAGTTTTCAAAATGGCCACTGCCTTGAAGTAAAAAAGGAAAATATTCTGCAAGTGGTTGCACATATTTTTTCATGGCCTCTATAGAGATCCAGTGACTTGGAATCGAGTCATAAATCCATATCGTCCAGTTACGGATGTCAATTACCACTAACATCCAGTGTTGTTCACCGTCATTCCAAGGCACATAGAAGTAATTGACGTCCGACCAAACTCTCGCCCTAACTGGTCTGATTTCATCAACAAACAACATTAGCTCTGGAGTTTTTTTACATACATTACTATTTTCCTGTCGAGACGCGTGGTATAGTGCACACACATGTTGTCCAAACTCATCAGTCAATATGCATATATCTTTTGGAAAGATATTATGAAATTTATCCATTCTTTTTCTAAATAAATAGGTAATTTCATCGACATGCTGCCAAAAAAACATTTATTAATTATTAATTATGATGGGAATATAATTAGTATTATATAATTATTAGGATATATTTGAATGATAAAGCTTACCTCACTATCAATATATCGCTGCTTTGCAACAATATCTCAAAAAATCTTCTGTCATGTGACATCTGGCCACAACGAATATAACTTGTACCACTTGTATCGCCATTGTACCACCTAAAGAATGCTTGCACATCATCTTCAATAGGTTGCCTAAAAGGGTCGAAAATAGGAGGTTCTAACTTAGAGTATCGACGTTTCCTCGGCCACGGTGTGAATGGTGATTTCAAGCTTGGGGCCCGTTTTCTTAACCTCAAAGGTCGACCATCTCGAACGATTTGTTCTACCTCGTCACCAGGCTCTTCATTAGTAATTCCTTCATAAATAATTGATGGCGGTGTCTCATAGGAATTTGCAGACATATGAGACTGTGTGGTGACTTCGTTTTCTGCAGATTGTGTAGGAAAACCAGATGCTGTATTCTCAACAATCTTCTCTCCTACAGGCGTGGAGGTTTGGCCACCCTCCATGTTCCTTTCTCCTATAGGTGTTACAAATCCATCTCCAAAAAAGTGTGCATAAGATGGTGAATCCTACAACCATGAAGTTACAAGGCATATTATTATAAATAAAAATATAGATGACAATAAAAATAGCTATATTAAAGTTATTGCAAATAAAATTTACTTGTTGGTTATCTTTTGTAGTCTTTTCTCCTCTAGCTCCAGAAAGTTGTGCATCTATAGGTCGAAAGATGTCAATCAAAACATCAAATCTTTCTAATAGTGTCTCATGCCTCACTCTATTCAAGTAAGCATGGTCGGCGATGGTTGTCATTATTGTGTTGTGCCTTTCTTTATTTACACGTTCAATCTCCTCATATCTTGCATTGTGCAACTTTTCTTGGTCGGCTATCAAACGCTTCACTGATTCCAATAACTCACTACGAGCATCATAAGAAGAGGGAGGCTGTGAAGATGGATGCAAGTATGATATTTGACGAATTGGACTGATTTGGGAAGGCTCCATATTCGAAGATGGAGGCTCCACACCTGAAGATGGAGGCTCCATATTCGACGATGGAGGCTCCAAACCCGAAGATGGAGGCTCCACATTCGAAGATGGAGGCTCCACATGTGGCACAGAACACTGTGGATCACGTAGAATGACATCACCCACTAAAATTGAAGAAATCTGATCAATTACGTCATCTTCATTGTCCTCGTAGCAACCAAGCCTTTCATAAAAAAGTTATGCCTTCTCCTTTGAAGTTGGAGCTAATGTAGGTCGCACAAAAAACTAATACATAAAGAAAATAAACTAACATAAGTTGCCTTGATCATATTTTTTTAATACAAGACAATAAATAATTTTGTATGTGGATAAATACCTCAACATCATTTTCTATTACTTCTGATATTCTTGTAACTGTGAGTTTATGCTTATCATTTATTTTCCAACCAAGCCATTGAGGAATATGGTTTCCTGGGATTCTTTGTCCTACCATGTCGCCCAACTTTGTCATTGCTTCACAAATCCATATCTATAAGAGACAAAACAATAATTCAAATCATATCACAAAATGTAATAAAAAATATCCAAAAATAAATAAACTTAATAAAAATATAATCATAATAAAAAAATTTACGAGAAATATCCAAGAACAACTAAAGAAGTTCCACTTAATCTCCTTCTCAGTGGGATTATTCTTCATATCTTTTTTCGTGATTTGCTCTATTAGTTTCTCATATGCCAGCTTCCCCCAACAATATTTGTCAAATATATCTAGCCTTTCCACTAGTTGTAGCCATTTAAGATCTACTATCGAACCAGGACTTGACATTATTAGAAATGCACTGAGCAAATAGATAAAGCACAACTTCACTCTGTCCTTAGTCCTACATTCTTTCGATATGCTATCTAGAGCATTAGCTATGTCCTCTATTTTAATAGACATCTTGTCATTGAAGTATTTTTTCTTTAAATTGTTCTCAGAAGAAACAACATTCATTTCTTCAGGTGTTGGTCTGCCACTAGTGTACAATCCAGATACTATTGCAAACTCTTGGAGAGAAAACCTCATAGGTTTGCCATTAATCAAAAACCATAACTCATGCCTCTTTTGGCAATCTACCATCCTCAAAACTATCTGGTTTGCTAAGGTGCCAGGGAAAGAGCCTCGAGTGTCGAGGTCCAACAAACGACCCAACTAGGTGTAATGTTTAAAAACGACCTTGTCAGAATTTGAAAGCCAATCTTTTATTTGGTCTATTACACTCAGCGGAGATCTGATGGTAACTTTAGATTTTGCAACTGTATTAGTAGTAATGACACGGGGTATACAAGGAAGCTCTGTCGTTAATACAGTTCTGGGCATCTACAATAATAATTTGCCAAATGAATAAAAATATATAAATAATAAGAATATAAATATAAAAAATATAACATGAATTACAAATTTAACTAAACAACCCAAATTTATTAACTAAGCGACTTTATGCGACCAAAAATTTAACTAAAAGACCTTGTGCGACCCACATGGTCGCACATGGTCGCACAGTATATTCCATATATTTTGCAAATCATGTGCGACCATGTGGGTCGCATATGTGCGACCCTATGCGACTATGTGCAACCCTATGCAACTATATAGTGCGACTATGTGCGACCCACATGGTCGCACATGATTTGCAAAATATATGGAATATACTGTGCGACCCTGTGCGACCATGTGCGACCCACATGGTCGCACAGTATATTCCATATATTTTGCAAATCATGTGCGACCATGTGGGTCGCATATGGTCGCACATAGTCGCACTATATAGTTGCATAGGGTCGCACATAGTTGCACATTTCACAACTTCATTTTTTTTTAATTTTCAAGTATTGAATAATGAAAATTTCGAAATGCAAAGTGTAAAATTGATTGTTGCATTTTATCTATTTTTTTCTTTCATTTCTATATGATAAAGATAACATTCAAACACTAATTTTCATGTAGAAAAAAAATAAAAAATCATAATACTTACTTGTTCACATTCGTTTGATGGTGTGTGAATTGTATTTAATACATCATTGGTTGATTCCATTACAATTGTGGAAGAATAATTATTGCAAATAAGAGAATGAAGAACAAAATCCCAAAACTATTAATGGAGAATGAAGAAGAATGAAAAGAATGAAAAGAAGATAAGAGTTTTTTTAGTCTTACTACAAATAGGGGAAGGGGGGGATTGGTCGTTGATGAAGAAGACAAGAAGAAGAAGAAGGAAAAGAGAAAGATATTTGTGGCTTGTCTTTTTGGTCTTAACAGAGGAAGAAAGAAATGGAGTGGAGGGCTAATCTTTTTGGTCTTAGCTATGGAAGAAAGCAAAGGGAGAGGAGAAAAGAAGGGTATCGTGACAGAGAAAGACTTGGGCTGGTTTTTTTGGTCTTAGCAATGGAAGAAAGCAAATAATTGAGAGGAGAAGAGAAGGGTAAGTGACTTAGGGACTTTTGGAGATGGCTGGTCCTTTTGGTCTTAACAATGGAAGAAAGCAAATGGGAGGTGAGGAGAAGAGAACATGCACTCTATCGTGGGGGAAGGGATTTAGGGTTTGTTGTTAATGTGAATTTTTTAAATTAATTAAGTGCCATTTCATTAATTTTTAGTAAATTAAATAAATTAAAAATAAAAATAAAATGAAATGTTATTTTGCAAATTTCAGTTTGTTAGATGGTAATTTTGACAAATTCCTCGCCAAAAAAACTCATTTTTTTCAACTAGTTGAGATAACCGGTTACACCAAGTCAAAAGCTAAAATTAAAAAATTCTCAAAATGTTGATAGTTTGACACTTGGCAAAACAAATGGAACCCACATGAAGGACTAAGTCATATGAGGAACTAAAGAATTTGCCATATAATATATATATATATATGTGAGTAATAATGACATGTGCACTCAAACATTGCACACATTGACGTGTCACTACTTTTTAAAACAGTGGGTCCCAATTTTAATAAATATGATTTATTAGGATAAACTGCCACATCATTAGTGTGTGTAACGTTTGAGTTTATATTTTGGGTGCACATATCATTACTTATATATATATATATGGAATGACTTAGGGATTAGTAGGGAAAACGTTGAACCCACTTAAGCAATTTTTTTTTTTTTTATATACATATATATATATAATACATCTTTTTTTTTTGGCATCTGGATAGATATAATTCCAAATTTTTTTATAAGAGTACATTGTAGATATTTATAATATCCTGCAAATTTTCAAAAAATTCTAAATAGTTTACGAAGCCGAAAATAGAGTTCAAATTGTCAAATTTTACACGCATACACAAAAAAACAGGTACGTGTGCAACAGACTACTGTTTAGACCCCGTTTCGGTACCATAATTTATTCAAAATTTCTTGAAAATTTGTAGGATGTTCTAGATAGCTATAATGTAAACCATCGTATAAAAAATTTGGAAAAAACGTTGTATCCCTCCATATATATATATTTATATAACTATAACTCTATTGTAATATTATATTCAGCCCAAGGATTAGTCATTCACACAGCAAACCCAAAAAGTGGCAAAAGAATAAAAAAATCCAACAGACATAAATCATAGAACTATAATAATAATAATAATAATAATAATAATAATAATAATAAAATCCAACAGACATAAATCATAGAACTATAATAATAATAATAATAATAATAATAATAATAAGAAGAAGAAGAAAATGGATGCCCGTGAACATTCTTTTTTCGTTTTGGCATACAAAGAATTATAATCTATAACTTTTTTACAATTAAAGTTTATTTTAGTTATTTATGATACCCTATAATAATTTAGAATTTAATGAAAATATCCTAAATTTTTTTTACAATGAACACAATCATATATATAAAAAATTAATATTATAATTTTTCTACTTACCAAAACTAAATAGCTCTTAAGGAGTTGCACCACATAATTTTTCTATAATTATAATTTAAAAAATTATACTATAATTATTAATTATTCATTCACTTTATTCTTAAAAATATATATATTATTTTCTTTTAAATTCTTTTTCATTTTTAGACAACAAAATATATATAAAAAACACTTTATTTTCTCATTTTACTTTTTAAATTCTCACTATTAATTTAAAAATACATCCATATAAACACATAAATAGATTTAATTAGAATATTAAATACCATACTATCATGTTTTTTAATTTTTTTTTATCAAACTAGTGATTATCAAACCATTGAAAAACTACTTTTCATATTATATATTTATTTATGCAGTTCTTAAAAATTAATTGTCTTGTTTATAATTAATTAAGTTATTAGAAAGAGAGAGAGAGCTTTGAATGAAAGCAAAGAAAGACACACATGGATATCTCTTCTCACCTAATATATGGTGATCACCAAACGTCTCTTAGAATCAAACTTACGATCGACTTCCCAACTCACAGTTGGTAGACTCATCAGATCGATCTCCCTCTGCTTCAACCTCACACCATGCCATTGCCATTGTCACCATTCACATATATCTTTCTATAATAACACCCCATCTTTCCTCCTCTTCACCACAATATTATAGCTTCATCGATCATCCATGGCTGGTTTCGCCGCCGGTTCCCGAAACGCCGTCGAAGGTGGTGGTGCTGCTGCCGAGGTACCTATATTATACACACACACATATATATATATATATATATAATATTGTTGTAATTTGATAGTGATTACGATGATGATGATGATGATGATCAGATGAGTCGACAAGGAGGTGGGTCGAGATCAAGTACGTGCGGAGTGTGTGGCGATGAGATTGGATACAAAGAAAATGGAGAGCTCTTCGCCGCCTGCCATGTCTGCAACTTCCCCGTTTGTCGACCTTGTTACGATTACGAGAGGAGTGACGGTAACCAGTCCTGCCCTCACTGCAACACTCGTTACAAGCGTCACAAAGGTAAATAAATATATACATATATATAGTTTCTCTTTTGCTATATAATTTTTTTATATGACAATCACCCTACCAAATAATTATCCTCATATATATATGTATACTTCTAATTTACAATATCAAAATCAAATAACACTATAAATGTATAATGTATAAGTACTATTGAAATTAATTATACATTGTGTATGAAATTTGAGTGTGAAAATTGAGAATACATCAACTCTGTATATAAATATAAATGGAACTTCTTAGGTAGATGCGGACGTTTTTTATGTTTTGTTACTTGGACAAATTATAAACCATTTTTTTTTTTAATGAAAGTGTACGTTGCAGTAGATATTTCACTAATTCTTTTAAATTTCTTAATAATTTACAATGTTGAAATCATAAATCAAAAAATTTATTTTACACTTATAAAAAATTCACTAATTTCTCTATATAAATATAAATGGAGCTTCTTAGGTAGATGCATCTTTTTTATCCCTATTGTATTATTATTTTTTATTTTTGGTACTTGGACAAACTATAACCTATTTTAGAAATTTTAATAATTTATTTTGCTGAAATATAGTTAGTGTAAACTCTAATTTCAGAACGATAAATTATTCAAAATTTCTCTAACAAATACATACATGATATAACTATACTGTACATTATCTTACGAACAAATTTGTTTATAATTTATCTAAATACCAAAAATAAAAAATTGCTTCAAACTTAGGTGCAAAAATGATACCCGAAAATTCCCAAATATAAATATATGCATTGTAACTGTATGTGTATACTATAGGTTGTCCAAGAGTAGCTGGAGACGACGATGAAAGCTTGGACGGTGAAGATATTGAAGATGAGTTCAGGAAAAACATTTATGCTCGTCAGGAAGATTCTGATGATCATAAGCTAGTTAATCACTTCGCTAGTTCGGTAATATATATATATTTATATATATAATTTGATGATTGATTCTTTATATGATATTGATATCATATTTATGTATATATAAATTTGAATTTACAGGATACTGAAGACAACAATAATAATAGTAATGATAAAAAGCAATGGAATGCTCAAGCCTTGTCTGTTGCAGGAAGTGGTAATCATAATTAAGCACGTATAATTATTAGTTAATTAATCATCTAATTTTCTTAACACGAACTGATTTGATTTAAAATTGAATCGATAGTGATTGCTGGTAAGGAGTTTGAAGGAGAAAGAGAAGGTTACACTAACGATGAGTGGAAAGACAGAGTAGAAAAATGGAAGGTTAAACAAGAAAGGAGAGGTAATCTTCTCAACAATGACGATGCTAACAATGATCAAGAGGTTGACGATGACTACCTGTAAGTATATATGTGTATATATATATAGCTATATAGCCACATTTCCATTTTTAATGTATATAGATATATGATAATATACATATAATTGTAGATTGGCCGAAGCTCGACAACCACTGTGGAGAAAAATTCCAGTCTCATCGAGCTTAATCAGTCCTTACCGTATAGTCATCGTTCTCCGTCTCTTGATTCTCTGCTTCTTCTTCCGATTTCGGATCTTGACTCCGGCTTGGGACGCTTTTCCATTGTGGTTGATTTCTGTGATATGCGAGATCTGGTTCGCCTTCTCTTGGATTCTCGATCAGTTTCCCAAATGGAACCCTATTACTCGCGAGACCTACTTGGACCGCCTCTCGATTCGGTTCGAGCGCGAAGGCGAGCCCAATCGACTCGCTCCCGTCGACGTCTTCGTCAGTTCGGTCGATCCTCTCAAGGAGCCTCCGATCATTACGGCCAACACGGTTCTTTCCATCTTGGCTGCCGATTACCCAGTTGATAAGCTTTGCGCTTATGTATCGGACGACGGTGCTTCCATGCTGCTTTTCGATTCGCTGGCTGAGACGGCTGAGTTTGCTAGGAGATGGGTTCCTTTTTGTAAGAAGCATAATGTTGAGCCCAGAGCACCTGAGTTTTACTTCTCTGAGAAGATTGATTACTTGAGGGATAAGGTTCATCCTAGCTTTGTTAAGGAAAGGAGAGCAATGAAGGTAAGGACACAGAGATATGGATTATGGAAATTTGTTGTTTGTTTGGTTCTATATTATAATCAAAATGGTTAATTGATTTTTTGTGGTATTGCAGAGAGAATATGAGGAGTTCAAGGTTAGGATTAATGCATTGGTGGCTAAAGCTCTGAAGAAACCAGAAGAAGGGTGGGTGATGCAGGATGGTTCTCCATGGCCTGGAAACATTACTCGTGATCATCCCGGAATGATTCAGGTTTATTATATTACAGATTTAACTGGAAATCATTTTATATTTATATATTTATTGGATTATAGAACTGTTCTGATATTATTTGGGAGAAAGATCAAAGAAAATGAGTATGAAAAAGGTTTACTTCCAATATGTTTTGAGCTTATTCTTGTTGAAGAAATAGATATCCCAATAGATAATAATGGAAACATTGCTCTGTAGGTTTGGCTGGGAAGCGGTGGTGCACTAGATGTTGAAGGTAAGGAACTGCCGCGTCTTGTGTATATCTCTCGTGAGAAACGCCCCGGCTATCAACATCATAAGAAAGCAGGTGCCATGAACGCTCTGGTGAGTACTTAGCTATCTTTTAAACGAAGCTTTTGAAGGGAAAAGAAGAAGATTGATTCTGTTAGCATTGCTTAATAACTTGGGATTATTGATTGTTTTTTAATTAGGTTCGAGTTTCAGCTGTGCTGACAAATGCTCCGTTCATGTTGAATCTGGATTGTGATCACTACCTTAACAACAGCAAGGCCGTGAGGGAAGCTATGTGCTTTCTAATGGATCCTCAGTTGGGAAAGAAGCTTTGTTATGTTCAATTTCCTCAAAGGTTTGACGGTATTGATCGTCATGATAGATATGCCAATAGAAACACCGTGTTCTTTGATGTAAGTGATATTAATAAATTAAGTGTGTGTGATTGTATTCTCTGGTTCTATCAAATTTAGCTCATTGTCTGATTTCTGCCTTCATTGTAGATCAACATGAAAGGTCTTGATGGGATCCAAGGACCAGTGTACGTTGGTACTGGATGTGTCTTCAATAGGCAGGCTTTGTACGGCTATGATCCTCCGGTGTCTGAAAAAAGGCCAAAGATGACATGTGACTGCTGGCCTTCATGGTGCTGCTGCTGTTGTGGTGGTTCAAGAAAGAAGTTGAAGTCGAAGACTAAGAAGAAGGGGTTGTCAAGCTTGCTTGGGGGATTATACAAGAAGAAAAAGATGGGAAAGAGTTATGTGAAGAAGGGGAGCGAAAACATGTTTGATCTTGAAGAAATTGAAGAAGGGCTTGAGGGTTATGAAGAGTTGGAGAAATCATCGCTCATGTCACAGAAAAATTTCGAGAAACGATTCGGACAATCACCTGTTTTCATAGCCTCCACTCTTATGGAAGACGGTGGCCTTCCAGAAGGGACAAATAGCACAACACTTATCAAGGAGGCCATCCATGTTATAAGTTGTGGCTATGAGGAGAAAACTGAATGGGGCAAAGAGGTGAGAACCATTGTAATCTTTACTGCAAAGCTATAAGAATATATAGTGTTGCATGAAAATTCCAACATCATTTATCATTTTAATGACATCTTCTTTGCTAATGTTACTTATAAAATTGGTTGGCAGATTGGATGGATTTACGGTTCAGTCACTGAAGATATTCTGACAGGCTTCAAGATGCATTGTAGAGGATGGAAATCAGTGTACTGCATGCCAAAGAGAGCAGCTTTCAAGGGATCAGCTCCTATAAATCTATCAGATCGGTTGCATCAAGTTCTGAGATGGGCTCTTGGTTCAGTCGAAATCTTTCTTAGTCGTCACTGCCCCTTATGGTATGGCTGGGGAGGAAAACTAAAATTGCTCGAAAGACTTGCTTACACCAACACCATTGTCTACCCTTGGACTTCCATCCCTTTAATTGCCTACTGCACCATTCCTGCTATCTGTCTTCTGACCGGAAAATTCATCATCCCAACGGTAGGTAACCAAGCATATACATGTAAAGCTATAAGCTCAAAACTCTTTCCTTTGTTAAATTGGAACACAGGTTAGCTCTTACAATCACTAATCACAAAACCATTCCGTTTGTTGCAGCTTAACAATCTTGCTAGCATATGGTTCTTGGCTCTTTTCCTTTCCATCATTGCCACTGGCGTTCTTGAGCTCCGATGGAGTGGTGTCAGCATCGAGGACTGGTGGCGTAATGAGCAATTCTGGGTCATTGGTGGTGTCTCTGCTCATCTTTTTGCTGTCTTCCAAGGCCTCCTCAAAGTCCTGGCTGGAGTTGACACCAATTTTACAGTGACATCAAAGGCAGCCGATGACGCTGAGTTTGGGGAGCTCTACCTCTTCAAATGGACCACTCTACTTATCCCACCAACCACCCTTATAATAATAAATATGGTGGGAGTTGTTGCTGGAGTTTCTGATGCCATTAACAATGGCTATGGTTCATGGGGTCCTCTGTTCGGGAAGCTGTTTTTCGCCTTCTGGGTCATTCTCCATCTCTACCCCTTCCTTAAAGGTTTGATGGGAAGACAAAACAGAACTCCCACCATTGTTGTGCTTTGGTCGATTCTTATGGCTTCAATCTTCTCATTGATTTGGGTTCGAATCGATCCATTCTTGCCTAAGCAAACTGGACCAATACTCAAACAATGTGGGGTGGAGTGCTAGACCTTCCTCTTCGATGAATTTGTGTGCAGTTATTTTCCATGACACCTTTTCTTGTACAAGTATTTGATTTGTTAATAAGTTTCCAAGAGTGACTTGAGCATATGTAGCTAGGAATACTGAAAATATATTGGAACTACATATAACTATGTATCTCAACCAGAACTGTTATGAAATTTTGATCCATATGCCAAAATAATATCCTTTTTAATTAATTTGACTGTTTCACTTTGCTTATATTTGTATATGGTCGTAATCTTTCTTTCATTGTTATTTCTTCTTACTTATCATTCTTTAGTTTTCAAAAGATGACTGATAAATATATAACATTTACCTCAAGAATTTTCATTAATTAGTAATCATGCAATAACATTCTCCTACTAGTTTTTACTTAGAAAGTAATTCTGAATTGCAATGAATCATACTCATTGTCTGTTTAAATAAAATCCTACATAGTGAGTTCATTTAATGGTCCTATATGTAATTTGAAGGGTTTATATTTTTTTGGACTCTGTATTTTGTTTCATTACTTGTTTGGATCTTGTGTTTTGACAAATTATTTTTTGGACCTTATATTTTGTAAAATGTTTCAAATAGAACTCTAAATCTAATTTTGGTCAAAGTTTTCTCAACTGAAATCACAAATAATTTACCAAACTAACACTTCAGAACAAAAATAAAATCATTCTGCTTAAAAAATGTGTTGTTATATTCAATTTTGTCTTCATTAAAATTGAGTTTAAGAGTCTATTTGAACAATTTTACAAAATATAAAGTCAAAAAATAAATTTTTTAAAATACAAAATCCAAATAAGTAATCAGAAAAAACACATGTTGCAAAAAAAAAATATATAAACCCTAATTTCAACAAGTAGTATTGTGCTGCATTATTATTTTGCAATTGTAGAATCATAAAAAAGTTGTCTAATGAAAAGGAGAAGCAAAGGGACCACTCAAATATGTACACTGCATTAAAAGAGAAAAGAATATCATTTACTCTAGGCATAATGTGATCCTTTTGTATCTATGACTATGATATAAACTTTGTGGAGATGAAAGCAAAAGTATGCACAGTCTTCATGGACCACATCCATGTGCATGGGAATGAAGGAAAGGTCAGTCCATTAAAATCACAGAATGGCCACACTTGATCCATAGTCAACATTTCATTTAAGAAAATAAAGTCAGTCGTGTCCTTATTCTTTGACTATGGAATTCCAAAAAGCATTAAACACTGTTTTAAGAATACGTTGAAAAAGCATCCAATAATTTTAGCAGGTCAAACTATATACAGGCCTGCAATAAAGGGTTTTTACACCTCAACTATTATGGCTGCTAAATTTTTTTAGTTTGTTATATTATTGTGTAATTATTTTCTAACATAACTAAGTGATGATTTGGCACTTTAGTTATTGACACATCACAACCATATGTATAATTATTTTTTTTAAGTTAAAATTATTTCAAAAGAATAAAAAAATAATTTAAAAATGATAAAAATATATTTTTTTACTTATTTAAAATAATTTAATTTTTTAAAATATATATTTTAATTTTCATAATTTTAAAAAATATATTTTTTAATTTTTATCATTTTTAAATAAGTAAAAAAAGTAAAAAAAAATAGATTTTATAATTTATAATTTTTTTTTAATCTTCTGAATTAATTATTTTTAATTTAAATTATTCACATGGCGTAAAAACTAACTGAATGGGCATAATAATATAATTGGTAATAGTTAGTGACAAAAATCAATTTTATTCTTTATAAAGAGTACATGACATAACAAGTGCTATCAAAACAATAATATAATGTCTGAAAATAGTTTTTCTCGACAGAAAAAGTTCCATTCACGAGAATCTAATTAACATTTCACCAATCTGGCGAAAATCCCAGAGATTATTCAGGCAATACAAGCTTATATTTGATGACTACTCACTCCACTCTTATTAATTTATTTTATGCTAAAAAAAAATAAAAAAATTATAAGATTATACACAATTCTAAACTAGGTCTGTATCTACTCATATCATATTACAGAGCTAATTTTTGCTCAAACAAAAACACCACTACTTACATTTTCTTCTCACTTTCGAAAGCCCGTTAACTTGTTCATGGTAATGGAGCCAAAGGGTTCAGATAGGTAAGGCTGTGTGCGAGCCGATAGTTCTTGTGCCACGAACCGCATGTTTGGCCTCCTGTCCGGATTGGTTCTAGCGCACGACAAGGCTACAGACACCATGAACACCACTGCCTCAGCCATTTCTCCATCAGGAGGTGGCAACCTCTGGTCTAAGACATCCTTGAGAAGCAATTCAGTACCATTTGACAATGCTCTTGTTGATGCCGATAGTGATTCTAGCATCTCCCCAGGGTGCCTTCCCATCATTACTTCTAATGCAACAACTCCAAAGCTAAACACATCGCTCTTATCTGTTACACGCATTGTCTGCGCCAGTTCTGAATTTCATGATAAAAAATGATCAAAAATCAGTAAAGGGTATATTGTAAACACAATGTGCTTATATAAGGATTTGTCAAACAAATTTACCTGGTGCCATGTAGCCATATGACCCCTGAGCGGTAGTCCAATTAGCAGAGTCAGGGTTCAACATTCTGGCTGTGCCAAAATCAGACAGTTTAGGCTCAAAGTCCCACTCGAGAAGTATATTGTTCAAGGTGACATCTCGGTGGACAATGGGAGGAGAACAGTCATGGTGTAGGTAAGCAAGCGCATGAGCCAGGCCTTGAATGATTTTCATTCTTATTTCCCAGACAAGATCTTCACTGTCTAAGCCATATAACACTTTTGCCAAGCTTCCTTTCTGTATGTATTCATACACCAAGTACATGCAGCCCCTCCTTGAACAAAATCCACATAGCTTTATGATGTTTCGGTGCCTGACTTCAGTCAAAGTCTTTATCTCGTTAAGGAAACTCTGGCGGTAGCTCTTCGGGACTTCGTTCGAGTCGGACACGTTCAAACGTTTGATAGCAACAGTACCCGAAGATAGAACAGCCTTGTACACACTACCAAATCCTCCTTTTCCAATGCAGTATTTCTCGGAGAAGTCCTCAGTGGCCTTAACAATTTCACGGAAAGTGAATTTTGATTCTTTTTCCCATATAAATGACTCGGGGTTGTCGAACCTGTCAGAGCTTCGGTTCTCGTCGTCGAGGAGTCTGCCTTTCTGACGTAATAAGCAAATTATAACAGTCACACTGGCAAGTATTATCAAAGCACATACGGGAACAAGGACCCCTATAAGAATATGCGTCGTTTTGTTGCTTGATTTGTTGTTTAACGTTGGGCTACATCGTTTGAGGTTGACCTCTTCAGTGTCTCCGCATAAGCCAGGGTTTCCCAAGTAGGCGTTCTTGTTTTGGAAAGCTTTTCCTGTTGGGATTGGACCCGTCAAGTTGTTGTAGGAGAAGTTGACCGAAACTAGGCTAAGCATTCCGGAAAACGGTGGGATATTGCCGGAGAGTTTATTATGTGAGACGTTGAGGATCTCCAGTGATGAAAGCTTGGCCAAGTTTGATGGGATTTCTCCAGTGAAAGAATTGCTGCTGAGATCCAACATGTAGTTCAACGAGACCAAGTTGCCAAGCTCTTCAGGTATTTCACCAGAAAACTTGTTGTGACTGAGATTCAAGCTCGACAAAAATTTATAATCCTCGAGCCATGTTGGTATGGTCCCAGAAACATTGTTCGCAGACAGATCAAGAGTTTGCAGCCTCGATAGCTTGGACAGGCTTCGAGGGATGCTACCAGTGAAATGATTGTTGCTGAGGTTGAGCTGGAACAACAGGTTAAGGTTTCCCAGTTGACTTGGAATTTCCCCAATTAACTCGTTGGACTCTAAGCTCAAAACTTGCAAATTTTTCACATTCCCCAGTTCAGGTGGGATCTTACCTGAGATTTTGTTTCGACCCATCTGCAGTCTGGTGAGATTCTCACATTGCTCCCACGTGCTTGAAATTTGACCTACGAATTGATTGTCGCTGAAGAAGACGGATTCAAGAACTGGGTGAACACCAAAAGCATTGGTGATGTTGCCTGTGAATTTGTTCACATCGAACCTTACTCTCTTCAAATTGGTGCATTTTCTTAGGCACTCGGGCAATGGTCCCGTGAAGCTGTTGTTGTTCACAGTCAAAGTCACTAGCTTGAACCCATTACACAAATATGGTGGCAACTTTCCGGAAAATGAGTTGTTTGAAAAGCTAATGTCTTTCAAATTAGGACTGTTCTTCCCAAAGTCTCTGGGGATTGTTCCTGTGAACTTATTGGTGAAAACAGAGAACCCCACCAAGTTGCTGAGGCTGGAAATGTTAACCGGCAACTCTCCTGAGAGTCTGTTGGTGTTAACATCAAAAGTTGTCAGTGATTCTAGATTTCCAATCTCTGGTGGGATGGTTCCAACCAGATTGTTGTAGAAGAGTTGCACAGAGGTGAGGTTTTTGAGGTTCCATAAAGAAGATGGAATTGGACCAGTGAGATGGTTCCCAGAAAGATCCAAGTTATCTAGTTTCTTCAAGTCTCCAATCTCTGAGGGAATTGGACCACTGAAGTTATTTTGGTATAGGAAAATATGAGTGGCATTCTTCAATAGCCCAATTTCTTTAGGAATTTGCCCACTGAGGCTGTTGTTTTGAAATTGTAGTGAGGTGAGAGCAGTCCAATTGGAGATCAAGACAGAGGAGAGAGTGCCAGTGAAAAAATTATCAGATAAGCCAAGATCTGTGAGACTATTCAGATTGGATAATGAGTATGGCAATTCTCCACCGAGTCCATTTGCAGCCAAAGCCAAGTAAACGAGCTTAGTGCAAGAACCAAGCGCAGAAGGAATTGTTGAGTTTAACGAATTCATGCGAAGATCAAGACGCAAGAGATTCTTGAGTTGGCCAATAGAAGAAGGAATACTCCCACTAAAGGAGTTGTTATACAGTTCAAGAACCTCAAGATTTTGTAGGAGACCAATTCCTTCAGGAATTTCACCACCGAGAAGGTTATTTGGGAAATGAAGGTGTGTGAGCTGAGAAAGCTTTGAAATGTTTGATGACAAAGGTCCCTTAAATTGATTATTAGTGAGATTGAAAGATTGGAGTTTGCCCAGATTGGAAAATACAGACTCTGGAATTGAACCTTTCCAACTGTTTTGAGACATGTCTAGGAAGGTCAAGTTCCTACACTTTGATATGAAATCTGGGAATGTTGAATTAAACTGATTCAAATAAATATCAAGGTAGGTCAAAGAAGGCATGCTTGAAAATTTTGACCACTCAGAATTCACCAAATTGTTTGCTCCAAGGGATAAGTACCATACCTTTGGTAGATTGCTGATCTGGTAAGGGATTGGCCCCTCAAGAAAATTGTTGAACAGACTGAGATATTGAAGCTCTGTTAACCGGCTTATCTCCACTGGTATCTGTCCTTCAATATCATTGTCACTCAAGTCCAACACAGTGAGCTTGGTGAGATTACCAATGGCTGTTGGTATGAAACCAGAGAAAACATTGTTGTTGAGGTTGAAGACGGTGATGTTAAGGAATGGAGAGAAGTTGAACTGGTCTAGAGTTCCATTCAGGTCCATACTGGAGAGGTCTATTTGTGAGATTTCTCCAGTGGAGCCATCGCAGACAACATTGGTCCAGTTGCAGAGATTGTTGACGTTGTTGGTGGACCATGAATCCAGAGAAGATGGTTCCAACTCCAAGCTTTTCTTCCAACTTATAAGAGCCTCTGCTTGTGTTCTTGGTGAGGAAGCAATCTTCAATGGAAGTAAAGAAAACACAAAAATGTTAAGCAGAAGAAGAACAAGAAGAGAGAAACGAGTTCTTGGAACTCTTCCCATGGTGTTGACTTCAGTTTGTGAAGCTTGATCTGAATAAAACTGGATTTTGTTTTCACCCTCTTATAAAGGAAAAAGAAAAACTAATGTTCACATTCATGACTCTCAGAATCAAAACATTCACATTTCAATTTTGGTAACTGTGTTCTCTGTCATTGCAGAGAGAAAAAAAAGGTTTATAATAAATCCAATTCTACAATTTCAAAACATATTGAATTCAGCCAAGAAAATTCAGAGTGAAAATGACACAAGTTGAAGCTTTCAATAAGAGCAAGTTGGGTTCATTTAGTCAGTAATGATTATTTAAGACGCGCTTCAATAATGATTATTAATATTATATACAATTTTACACTTCAAAAGACATTTTGAAGTAAGCCATTAATGCCAATCGAAATTTGCTATGCCTTTCTACGAAGGCTCTCACGTAATATAAATATTTATATATGACTAATTATAGGAGAACTCAAAATATTTACTCAAATATTAAATTTTACATGCAAGGTAGTACTTTAGTATGACTAATAACATTTATTAAAACTATGATTCACTCTTTAAAAAAGTAGTGACACACTATTATATATAATGTTTAAGTGCATATTGTGGTACACATATCGTTACTTTTTATATATATTATAATTCTATGATGCATACCTAAAAATTGGTGCATATATTTTGTGTTTCTCAATTGTGAGTAATTTTTTTATGAGTGTGTATATTATAATTATTTAGAGCATTCTACAAATTTTCAGTAAATTTTAAATGATTTATAGTGCCGAAAATTAAGTTCAAACAGACTATTTTTTACATGCATAAAAAAAATTAGTCACGTATGCAACAACTTATTAAACCTAATTTTCGATACATTAAATTATTCCTAATTTCTTAAAAATTTATAATAATAACTACAATAAATACCACTTAAAAAAAAATTGAGTCAAAAACTTTTGGCGAACCGGAAACCCAAAAAGTAAGCAGTGTCACACAGCATTTTAGGTATTCACGTAGAAGTGTCCTCTATATATATATATATATATATATATGTGAATATAAAAACAGAAGAAGTGAAAACTAAGGACAACTCAAATGCGACTGCACTGCATTTTCCACTTTGTTTATTATTAATTTCCAGGAAATGGTTTCTTGACTTAAAAAGTAAGTTGACTTTGAGAACTGTGTTTATCTTGATGTAGAAAATCATGCTTAACAGCTTCATTATGGCTATTAAAATATAAGTGGCGTCAGTACTAAACCATGATTTGTGTATATAATAAGCTCATTATTTTATTCTTTTTTATAAAACAATAAATAAATGAGGGTAGAAATGTGAATAAATTATAAGTGGATAAGTTTCGTAGCATGTAGAGTAGACAGTGGTGCACATAGCCATCCTTGTTGTGCAATCTTCTCTAAACCTTTTAAAAATACAAGAAAATATTAGTTAATCGTTATTAATAATTGAATAATGATATGTATACTAAAATTATGTATTAAAATATTATAATAATTTATGTGATTATTTTATTTAACTAATCAAATTTAATTAGGGTGAGACTCATTGTTTTAAAAATAATGCAACATCAGTTGTTGTAATGTTTTGGTGAACATGTCATTATTCTTAATAATTTGATTATTGCACATGTGGTATACCCAACAACACAAGAAAATAACATATTATTATTGGTGCAATTCAATATCGGATTCCGCATATTTTAATTTGATAAGTATTATAAATTATCACTAATCAACTATAAAGTATCATCTCATATGGTATTGGAGACCTTAAAATGTCAAATAACAACACTCGTAATAAAAAGTTCAAAAACATTACAAGAAAGTGAATTCCTTATTGGATCAAAATGCTAAACATATTATATATTTTTGGATAATTTTACAATAGGGTATTTTGTATCGATTCAATCCAAATTATTTATAAAGATTGTACATGATTCATTATGAAATTTATGATCATACAATTGGAATGAATATTTAAGATTATATCTTCCCTACACTACAATTCGAATGAATAGTATCCTACCATACATTTTTTCTATACAATTTCATGTACAAAGTATATACATAATAATATGACTCATATATATATATATATATATATATATCAGGTAGAAGCTACGTGCAATGCATGTTTGCTTAGTTTTAAAGTTATAAATATACTTATTCAAATATACATTTATTTTTATTATATATTTTTTAATTATCATATAAATTTTAAATAAATAAACAATATCATAAAAATAAATAAAAGATGTTTAATATAATGTATGACATAAATGTATTAAAAATATTAGGGTAAAATATTGTTTATAATTTTAATAAAAACTGCTAGTTCACTTTTTTTTAATATATATATATATATATAATAGAAAGAATTACAGTTCTACAGTATATATAAATATTTTTATGAATAGTCTGTACAAATATAACATCTAAACACAACATTAACATGGATATATATTTACATACCTACATGACATATATATAAATTACAATAATATTTAAAAAGAAATTAATAATAGAATAGAATAAGAATAGAAAAAGTCATAGTGTATAGTAGTATACATGCATTAACTATTTTTAGTTTCTATTGTATCTCACAATGTCATTTTGGTGAATTTGATTGTAACACCCTAGTTACTTAAAGATCGTTACTGTGAACTTTAAATAGTGCTTAACTCGCTAAACGAGTCATTAGGTTATAAACGTGCATCTATGTGTTATTAATAGGACAGGATGAAAAATTCTATTAAAATGAATAGATATATTTTATTTAAAACATTAAATTGTACATGGGCCCATAAAAGCGTTTACAAGTTATTTACAATCCAAAATGGTCATTATAGTGTAAAAATTACAACTCGCCGACTGTTGCGATATTTTAAGGCTACGCAAGTATACGTAATCGCTTTTGCAGTTTATTCCGGTAAGACCGGTATCGTTCCCACGGAGACTGATTTATCAATTACCAAATAATTAATTTTTGGTTTCTATTTGACTAATGAAAATTAGATTTGTGAATTTTTAGAACAAGAAAACAGAATTAAATAAAAATTGCAGAAATCAAATAATAACAAGAACTCAAGGATTAAATTCACCGTAAAATAATTAGGAATCCTAATCTTCTCTACTATCCACTCTATTAATCTTTAATGCAATTACTACTGAAACTCTTCTCACTGAAATGATAGGCATGCAAAAGTGTTAACTATTCGAGTTAAGAGATAGAAAACTCGACCTAATGTGAATTCCCTATATTTCTATGGTCAATTCAAACAATAGGAAGCAATGAATACAGCCATAAATCACATAAACCAATTTGATACTCTCGTTCTAAATTGAAATCTATGTCTATTCAATTTTAGCATATTCAAATCTCACTTTTCAGATTTTGATTCAAATTCATAAATCGTATGTAAAAGTTGATCAATCAATCACATACACAATGAACACAAACTAAATAGATTTCAGATGAAGAAGAAATAGGTAAATGCATTAAATCATAATAGAGTTTCAAGAGAGTCAATTAGAAAACCTAAACAGAAATTTAGTTCATGAACATGACTAAATCAAACATAAACATAGAATTTAACATCATCAAAATCAAAAGATAAAGAAAAGAACTCTAGGTTTTTGTTTCTTCTCTAGCCTCCTTGCTTAATCTGATCTCCCTCTTCTAAAAGCGTCATTAAAGAAGCTTTTATAGATCCTAATTCATTTTTGCATGAAAAGACAAGATTACCCCTAAAAATTCCCCTAAATTGTGTTTCCGTACGGACCCTAGCGCTGGGGCGCTGCGGAATAGCGCTGAGGCGCTGAACATAAGTCTCAAAACATGCTTCTGGAAAATTGATGGCGCTGGGGCGCTGAAACGTAGCGCCTAGGCGCTACAACCCGCATAAAAATGTGCTCTCTGTTTCTCGACAGCGCTGGGGCGCTGGTTTGTAGCGCTGGGGCGCTATCTTATGGCGCCTAGGCGCTATCTTATGGCGCTGGGGCGCTATCTTATGGCGCCTAGGCGCTATCTTATGGCGCTGGGGCGCTACTTTGCACAGAATAAATTTGACTCATTTTGAACAGCTTGCAGCGTCAGCTCATCTTCTTTTGATCATAACTTCTTCAATATAACTCCGAATTGAATGATTCAAAAAGATGTGGAAAGCTAAGAGAAATATCTGCAACTTCTTTTCTAGACATGTTTCCAGAAAGTGATTAAATCCTTGTCAAAATGTGGCATAAAGTCTCAGACTTGCGTTATAGAACATAAACGACATGTACTGAGCCTCTTTAATGTTGAATCTTCCACACATGATGTCTTGAATCTCCACAATCAACACTAAATCAAACTTATTCATCCTTTTTAACATGTTTCTTCTCATCTCATGCCATAATATGCACTTGATCATTAAAACCTGAAACAAAAAGAAAACAAGCGTAAATCTGCACTAAACAATCCTAAATAACTAAAAACACAACCTAAAACAATCCCTAAAACAAACCTAAAATGACCCTAACACCGACCGAAGTGGCAAAATATAGGGTTAACCCCTAGTTCCCCTGAGAAACACCTTGGCCGTGGTAGTCAAGCGGCTGCATATGTACACATCGCCACCTAAGCTCTCCACTCAAGACTGGGTGAGTTTTTCTTTCCCTTTACCTGCACCACATAGCAGCCATGAGACAAGGCTCAACAAGAAAACTTATTAGTGCATGTATACAATATCAATTTATGATTATGATAATCATACTGGGCTTGTAGCCCAATTCAGATAAGTGAAGATCAACAAATGATTATGGTAATCATTTTGGGCTTGCAGCCCAATCAGATAAGTGACTATTGAGTCACACATTGTGCAGGTGACTATTAAGTCAACCTCTAAGGATTTGTTCCCTGTATAAATGACTAATAAGTCCATCTCTAGGGTTCTGCTCCTTAAATGGATGGCTAATAAGCCCATCTCTGGGGATCCGCTCCCTAAGTCATGTGACATGTCGGTCACCTTAGCCTTTTGGCTCTGGCTCTAAGTAACTAGCCTTTAGACTAGACAAGCGCTTTTGTTTTCATCGAACTTAAGGTCGGTCAAGCATTTCATGCTTATGATGATAATGCTTATGTTGACCGCGTTTTTGGCCAACGACGTGAGAACGTCAAAAACGATAAAACCTTCAAGAGAAATAAAACGACACAGACGGTTTTCAACAGAAAGTAAATAACACATGCAATTTTTATAGTGGTTCAGCCTCAATATGTTGGTAATAGCCTAATCCACTTAGAGTTGTGATTATAGATCTGTACTCAAGATCAGATGAACTGAGCCAACTGAGTTTCTTCAGTACAAATTACAAGAATACAAGAATTCTTTCAGATACACGCATTTTCTCTCTCTAGAAAACTCAGACCCAAAATTTCTCAAAAGTCTCAAAAGAAGGACCCCCTTTTCTAATCCCATAAGCCATATATTTATAGGCTTAGGATCATACATCTGATATCCCCTAGAATCGAGATATTTCATTATATTTATTATATTTAAATTACAAAAATATTCAAAATGTAACAGAACACCAAATTTGTGGGAAGAATGAGAGATTCCCGCGTATGCCAAGACCGATTCTTGTTGAAGCCGTTTCTGGGAATCTTGACATAGTCTGTTCTACCTGGTTGATGAATATTACATTCTGGTCGGCCATACCTCTACTGACCAGTCACGCACTTGGCTGGTAGGACACGCACTCCTTTGGTCTAGCATGCCATGTCTCTCGTCTAACATGACACTCTGGTCTAGCATGCCATATCTCTACTTAGACAGCCATGCACTTACTGGTAGGACATGCACTTGTGGGTAGGACATGCAAGTGCTGGTCGGACATGTGTGTGCTGGTAGGACATGCAAGTTCTGGTAGGACATGTGTGTTGATAAGCGTACAAAATATACGCTTATTTATAACATTCTCAGATTGATTTGGTTGTTTTTCTCAAGAGAAAGTTTATATTTAATCTGTTTGGTGAACTTGTGCAGTGTGTCGTTATAATTCTGATTTGTTCGAGAATTTGGATAAATGTCTGTTTTAGTAGCCGAAAATTTGGTAATATTTTGGAGATGTGGTACAGGTGATATATCGCCTGTCTTGGGTGATATATCGCTGCTCGTGGAATTCCAAATTTCGGCTTAGCAGAAACGACATCAGAAACTTGCGTTTTTATCGAGAACATTCAGTAGGCGATATATCGCAGCATCTTAGGCGATATATCGGCACAAGGGCATTTTTGGAAATTTTTATGGAAATTCGTAGGTTTTTGGATTTTTGTAAAAAGAATAAAAAGAAGATCGAAAGAGACAGAGAAGGGAAGCATTCTGACGGCAGAGGAAACGAAACAGAGAAGAATCCACTTTTATTTTGTTTGTTTTTCTTTATGCTTTTGAATTTTAGATTGTGTGATGAAGTTTAATATTATGAACTAAATTCTTATTTAGAGTATTTTAATGTAGTCACTGGATATTCTATTCGTCTTTAATGCAATTTCTATGAATCTTTGAATTTATGGTTATCTATTGTTCTTATGTTTAATGCTTGTAATTGATTGGCCATATGTTGCATGATTATTGGTTTTAATTCAATATCTGAAAAGTGAGAATTGGAATAGCTTTAGACAATAGACATAGATTTCAATTTAGAACGAAAGTATCAAATTGGTTTGTGTAGCAATTAGGTTTTTGTTCTTAATGCGGTTTATGTGTAGAATTTATCACAGACATGTAGAGAATTCACAGGTAAACTGAATATTTTATATCTTGAGAAAGAATAGAATTGTCAATAGTAAACTTGCTATAATCACAGATCAAAGAAACATATTAGTTGTATTATTGATTGAATAGAATTGAAGGTTGATGAAATTAGAATGCTCTAATCCTTCGCTCATATTAAATTTCGTTAATTAAATTTTGCTTTCCTAGTTTATTGTTCATTGTTAATTGTCACTAAATTTTTATTAGTCAAATAGAAATAAAAGTTTGCTATTGGTAATTATTAGATCAATTCCCTGACGGAACGATACTGTATTTCCACTACTATTACTTGTTTATTCGATTGCGTATACTTGCGCAGTAAGAAAATATCGCAACAAGTTTTTGGCGCCGTTGCCGGGGAATTGATATTCTATTAATATCAAAATAGTTAATTTTTATTCTAATTTGGCTGTTTTTATTATTTGAACTAATCCAAGTTGTCGCATTTTGTTTTAATAGGTGAATCTTTTGTATGCGACGTGAAGGATCTGCAAATCTTGTGCCTGTTAATCCTGAAATCGAAAGATCCTGCAGAAAAAACAGAAGGAAAAAGAGGTTGGAAGCATCAATGGCTGCCAACTAAAGAGACGGGGTTAACAATAATGATGGTCAAAATCACATCGCTTAGGACCAAAATGTGCGAGCATTAAGAGATTATGTGCTCCCTGCTGTCACAGGAGTGCACTCGTGCATTAGGCCGCCGACTGTTACTGCCAATAACTTTGAGATTAAGCCGGCGATGATACAAATGGTCCAGACTTCTGTCCAGTTTGGTGGTCTCCCCAATGAGGATCCTAACTTGCACATAGTGAATTTCCTTGAGCTATGTGCAATGTTTAAGTTTAATGGGGTGAGCGATGATGCAATAAGGTTGAGATTGTTCCCTTTTTCACTAAGGGACAGGGCAAAAAGTTGGCTTATTTCTCTACAGGCCAACTCAATCAATACATGGGAGGAACTAGCTCAGAAGTTTCTCTCAAAGTTCTTTCCTCCTGCAAAAGCTGCTAAGTTGAGGGGAGAAATCAATAACTTCTATCAGAATGAGGGAGAGTCATTGTATGATGCTTGGGAAAGATTCAAAGACCTGCTCAGGAAATGCCCTCATCATGGTATAGAGAAGTGGATGTTAGTCCACAATTTTTATAATGGGCTTTGCGGTACTACTCGCACTATAATAGATGCAGCAGCAGGTGGTGCTTTCATGAGTAAAGGGGCTGATGAGGCATATGAATTGTTAGAGGAGATGGCTATGAACAATTATCAGTGGCCTGCCGAACGAGATACTTCACAGAGAAAAGTAGCTGGGGTACATGAATTAGATGCTATCACTGCTTTAACTGCTCAGGTTGCTTCATTGACAAAGCAGTTGCAACAAAACAAGATCTCAGCTCAAGCCCAGGCTATACAGATGCAATCAAGGTGTGAATTATGTGGAGGGCCTCATTTGTATGAACAGTGTATAGCGGCTAACATGTATGGTAGTATGCCAGTTAATCAGGCTCAGGTACAAGCAGTTGGTAATTTTCAGAGGCCTTATCAGAATCCGTTCTCCAATACTTACAATCCTGGGTGGAGAAATCACCCAAATTTCTCTTGGAGAAACAATCAGGGCCAACAGTCACAGTTTCAAGGGCCATACCATCAACACATGTCACACCAGCCTAGACCACAAGATCAACCAGAAAAGCCTAATGAATTGCAAGCAGCCTTGTTGACCCTCACTAATACTCAGACTTAATTCATGACTGAGACCAGATCCTCTATTCGAAACCTTGAGACACAAGTGGGTCAGTTGGCCAACATGCTTAATAACAGACCGCAAGGGAATTTGCCTAGTAATACCGTGGTAAATCCTAAAGAGAACTGTCAAGCAATTTCGTTGAGGAATGGTAAGCAAGTGGAGCAGCCCAGTGTACAAAAGTCAGTGGTTCAGAATGAAGAGTTGGGTGAGAAATCAGATACAAAAGCGAATGGGGTTACTGAAGACCACCAGGGTTCAAACAAGTGTCCTCCCTTTGTTGATAACCAGCCAGTTCAAGTTCCATATCCTCAGAGGCTTAGAAAAACTACACTGGATAAACAGTTTTCTAAGTTTTTAGAGGTATTCAAAAAGCTGCACATCAATATTCCATTTGCTGAGGCATTAGAGCAGATGCTTAGTTATGTCAAATTTATGAAAGAGATTCTGTCAAAGAAAAGGAAGATGGAAGATTATGAGACGGTGGCACTCACTGAAGAGTGCAGTGCGATATTGCAGAGGAAGTTGCCCCAAAAGTTGAGAGATCCGGGGAGCTTTACTATACCGTGTACAATTGGGAAGTTTGAATGTAAGCATGCTTTGTGTGATTTGGGGGCGAGTATAAATCTGATGCCTTTGTCTGTATTCAGAAGACTTGGTTTGGGGGAGGCTAGTCCTACAACAGTCACATTACAGTTAGCAGATCGTTCAGTGAAACACCCCAGAGGAATCATAGAAGATGTCCTTGTTAAAGTGGACAAGTTCATTTTTCCGGCAGATTTCATAGTTCTGGATATGGAGGAGGATATGGATGTACCTATCATTTTGGGCAGGCCATTTTTAGCAACTGGGTAGGCTTTAATTGATGTGCAAAAAGGTGAACTGACACTTCGAGTTCAGGGTGAAGAAGTGGTATTCAACGTGTTTAAGGCTTTAAAGTTTGCAAATGTAAAATACAGCTGTTTCAAAGTTGACATGGTAGAGAAAGTAGTGGCAGAAATTAATCTCACAGAGGATTCACTTCAGAAGAGTTTGACAATTGGGGATTTAGATGCTGAGTTGGACAGTGAGGTCCAAGAGTGTGTACAGTGGATGAATTCAAAAGGGCCAATTTATAATCGAAAATATGAAGATTTGGGCCAAGGACCTGAAAGGCCATTACCATCAGTTCAGAAACCTCCAGAGTTGGAATTGAAATCATTGCCTGCACATCTTCGATATGCTTTTCTGGGTGAGAAGGAGACTTTACCAGTCATTGTGTCTTCTTCTCTTTCTAATGAGGAGATGGAAAAACTGTTAAGGGTGTTTAGAACCCATAAGTTGGCAATTGGATGGACGTTGGCAGATATTCAAGGAATAAGTCCATCCACAGTTATGCACAAGATCTTGATGGAAGATGACAGTAAGCCCTCCATTGAAGCACAACGTCGATTGAATCCAGCAATGAAAGAGGTGGTAAGGAAGGAGATCTTGAAGTGGTTAGATGCTGGGGTGATCTATCCCATTTCAGATAGTAGTTGGGTAAGTCCAGTTCAGGTAGTCCCTAAGAAAGGAGGGATTACAGTGGTGAAGAATGACAATAACGAACTTATCCCAACGCGTACCGTAACTGGTTGGAGGATTTGTATAGATTATCGTAAACTGAACAAAGCAACTAGAAAAGATCACTTTCCACTGCCTTTCCTTGATCAGATGTTAGATAGATTGGCTGGACATCAGTATTACTGCTTTCTGGATAGCTATTCAGGGTACCATCAAATAGTCATTGCTCCTGAGGATCAAGAAAAGACGACTTTCACCTGCCCATATGGTACTTTTGCATTCCGTCGTATGCCGTTTGGTCTGTGCAATGCCCCAGCCACTTTTCAAAGGTGTATGATGGCTATTTTCTCTGATATGGTGGAACGAAGCATTGAGATTTTTATGGATAATTTCTCTGTTATGTAAGACTCAAATACACCATTGCCTTATACCAATGCTCTTATAATAAGTGTGCCTCTAATCATTATAATTTGTGCTAAAATTCTGGTATGACATTTGAGTAGGTGTGAACCTAAAATGCATTATTTGACTGAGTATCTATCTATCTATCTCTCTATATATATAGGGAGCGACTACAACACATCATTTTTTTTTGTAACACTGGTGCATCTTTTTTTTTTCGGCACTTGAATAGTTATAATCCCAATTTTTTTTTTATATAATGGTGTATATTATAGCTATCTAGAACATCCTACAAATTTTCAAGAAATTCTGAATAAATTATGGTACTGAAACAGAGTCTAAACTGTCTTTTGCATGCGTGCCTGTTTTTTGTGTACGCGTATAAAATTTGACAGTTTGAACTCTATTTTTGGCTTCGTAAACTATTTAGAATTTCTTGAAAATTTGCAAGATATTCTAAATACCTACAATGTACACCATCGTATAAATTTTTTTGGGATTATATCTATCCAGGTGCCGAAAATAGAAAAGGATACACCGGTATTGGAAAAAAAAGGGATACGTTGTAGTCGTTCCCTATATATATACTAGATATAATTTGTAATTCATTTATTAATATTTTATTAAACTGTATCATGGTTATATAAATTTTAAATAAATAAACAGTATTATATATAAAAGAATGAGATAAACATTTTAAATGAAAAATTAAATAAAATCATTCTTTATGATTTTTTTAAATATATATAATATAATAATCTTTTTGAACATGATATTTTATTATATTTAAATATATATTAATTATAAGTATTAAATATCTAATTTTGTATTAAATATTACAATAATAATATTTTATAATATTTAAATTCATATTAATATGATTAGTAAGAAATTATGATTATATTATATTATTATCATAATAATATTTTATAGCATTTAAATTTATATTAATATAATTATTAAATATCTAGTCTTGTATTATATATTATAATAATAATAATGATATTTATAACATTTGAATTTGAATTTATATTAATTTAATTATTATATATGTATGTAGTCTTATATTAAATATTATTATAATCATGATATTTTATAATATTTAAATTTATATTAATATTATTAATAAATATCTATTTTTAGTTAGTTTTAAATGTATTCGGCTAAATATTTAAAATATTCCATTAAATTTAACAAAACAAGCCGTTAAAACTAAAAATTTCTGTTATCTACACACTTTTTATATAGAAGATATATATATATATGTATATAAAGAAGAGCTTCAAGAAGATGGTGTGGCACTCTAAAATCTCTTCAAATCACTCTATCTATTTTCTCCTTAAATCTAATTTTTAATTCATTTTTATTAATAATTACAATAATATTAATTAATTCTAACTCTACTTCTTAACTACTTAATAATTTTAAAAAATATCTAAGTAATTACCTATATACAATCGGTTATGTATATCTAATTATAAAAATCTCTCTATATATTAATATTATAAAAAATATCTAATATTTAATTAATTACCTATATACAATCGATTACAGTAACAATTCATAATTAATTAAAAAAATTAACGAAAAAATCTATTAATTCAATTACAATGGTAGAATTTATTATCAATTTTATTATTATTAAAATAAAAGCATTATTGATTTGTTTTCCTTTGCTATATATGGAAGCATATTCATAAGAGAGCTCATTGCCTTTCTTCACCATCACTATCAGGTTACAATTGAATTTTCTTTCTGTAATTCTGGTTTTGATTCTTTCTTCCTATATCTCACATTGTAGTGGTGACTCTTGGCAATTCTTTTGTTCAATTAGTTTTTTTTCATTTCATTTATTTTCTTATGGTGAAACCATTTCAATGTTTTTGTGTGCCATTTTTCTCCTTCTTTTATGTTCTCACTATTTTTAGTCTTTTAATGATGAAATATATATCCATAAATGAATCCTCTTCCACAACTTTGATCGTGGAATTGATGATCACTTGAATGAGTATTTAAAGTCATTTTCAACTTTACTTCTTTTGTATTGTATTAAATTGTATTGCATTGAAACGAATACACCAGTCTTTTACTAACGTAGTACACCGATCTTTGTACCTTTTTTTCCTCCCTAACCAACACAACACTAATTGCATGCTTGTTTATGGCAAGGTATAGGTACAAAACTTCTCACAGAAGAGGATTGGATAAGATCGGTGGTTCTGTGAGGTTTTTCTTGAGGGCCTGAAAGGCTAGCTCGCACTCCTCAATCTACTTAAATTTCTTGCCCCCTCTCAACAGGTTAAAAAATGGTAGACATTTGTCAGTTGACTTCGAGATAAACCTGTAATGCTGCCATTCGTCCAGTTAAACTCTAGGTATCCTTGTGCTTTCGAGGTGAAGGTATTTCTATTAGAGCCTTGATTTTTTCTGGGTTTGCCTCGATTCCCCGAGCATTCACTATAAACCCAAGGAATTTTCCATAAGATACTTCGAATGAGCAATTTTGCGGGTTTAACCTCATATTGTATTTTCTTAGTATAGTGAAACATTCTGTGAGATCGTCAACATAGTTATTGGCGTGGTTGAATTTTACTAACATGTCATCCATATACACCTCCATATTATTTCAGATCTGCTTGGCGATCATATAGTTTACAATTCTTTGGTACGCTGCTCCAGCATTTCTTAACCAAAGGGCATCACGTTGTAGCAATATAGTCCTTTATCCATCTTAAAGCTTGTGTGTTCCTGATCGGGAGCATGCATGGCTATTTGGATATATCCAGAATAAGCATCCATAAACGACATGACATCATGTCCTGAGGTTGCATCAACGAGCTAGTCAATCCAAGGCAATGGAAAATAGTCTTTTGGACACGCTTTATTCAAGTCTGAATAGTCAATATAGGTTCTCCATTTTCCATTTGGTTTAGGAACTAACACCGGATTAGCTATCCAATCCGGGTAAAAAAGCATATCTTATAAATTGGTTGGCTTTTAACTTGTCCCCTTCCTCCTTTAAAGCTTGCTTCCTCTCATCATCTATGAGCCTTCTTTTTTGTTGTTTAGGAGGGAAGCTTTTATCTAATTTCAGAGCGTGACTGATTCAAATAATGTCTGCGTGGGACCAAGCAAAAACATCTTGGTTTTCTTTTAAGAAGCGTGTTAATTATTATTTCGCCTCCCTAGTGAGGTTTTTCCCAACTTTTACCATTTTTGTTATGTCCTTTTCATCGAGTTGGACATCTTCGAGTTCTTCAATCGGTCCGAGTTCAACTCGGGCCTCTCCCAGCCTAGGGTAGATTTCGTTTTCAACCTCAAAAACTCTTTCCTCTATCTCCTCAATCACAACCAATGATTGGGCGCTAGGTTGACCATTTCCTCTCATAGAAATGCTATAGCATTCTTAAGCTGCCACCTAGTCTCCTTTCAACAGCTCAATTCCACTTGGTGTTGGGAACTTGACCGCTGAGTGCCGCACATATATTGATGCCCCAACCCAATTAGGGTGGGTCTCCCAAGCAGAACATTGTAGGCAGAGGGTGTGTCTACCACTATGAATGTAATGACCCAACCTATTCTAGACTTTGGACCAATAATAACTACTATACATAGATACTAATCTTAAGAAAACATTCATATGAAATAATCATAACTTTATTAAAAACTGTAAAACAAAGGTTAACATAAAATTCAGAACATGATATGGGGTCCCATTGTTTGAAACATAAAATAAAACATGACTTAAAACTTAAAGAAATTGGTTACAAAATCAAGTGCGGAAAATACATATAAACCATAACAGAAATGACTAAAAACAACTTTATTAAAAACTGTAAAACAAAGGTTAACATAAAATTCAGAACATGATATGGGATCCCATTGTTTGAAACATAAAATAAAACATGACTTAAAACTTAAAGAAATTGGTTACAAAATCAAGTGCGGAAAATACATATAAACCATAACATAAATGACTAAAAACAACTTCGTCCTCGAATCGTTCACGCAGGCCACCGATTCCATTCTCCCTCAATACACAATCCCAAGCTGCCAAGAATCTTCCCGCCGCCAGACTATTTTCCTGCACATGTAAAACAAAGGAATGAGCCTAATGCCCAGCAAGGAAAATCTACTACAAGCATGAAACATAATTATACACATAAACTATGAACATATATCAATACTATAACACATGCATCATAATTCTAACCCATGTACATGGTGACTATTGGGGTATGCTAACTAAGCAACTATAAGCCTCAAACTACAATCAGGTTTGCTAGTTAAGCAACTATAAGCCCCAAAGCATACATATATCATAACATATAAAATCATACTATAACATAATCATAACATATTATATAACATAGCACATATCACATAGGAACTATCCTATTTTCCTTAATAAATACCAGGATGCGAGAACAAGGACGGGGTTTTGGAACACTCCTAAAAACCATTAATAGAAATGTGAGTATTCTAAAAGAAACAGATGAAAAGGAATGAACTAAACCACCGAGAGGGTACTTATCGATAAGAAACCTCAAGTTCAAGAACTTAGATGCCTAACCACGAATGAAAATAGCGAGTTAGCAATTGAGTAAAGAAAAACTATAAAACTAATGGAACAATACAGAAATGAACTAGGAATAGGAATACCTTTGAATGCACCATGACTGAACTACACCTCGAAATCGAAATACGCCCTATGAGCCTTACTTCCCAAGTGTTTAATAAGCTTATAATAATAAAGCTTATATCCCCAACCCAAGTGTTTAACACTCTAAAGTAAACTTAGCAGCTTGAAGGCTCTGAACTCAGCTTGAAGAATGAAGAAATGGCTGTGCACTAGGTCCTATTTATAGAGTTTAAGAATGAAAAGATATTCATTTAGCTTGAATAAAAATAATGACTTTTTAATTGAAAAACATTTGAATATTCGTTCAGCAGAGGCTTAAGACTCGGTCAAAAATATTCTGGACTTATTAAGAGGTTATGGAATAAATTGAGCTCGGTTTCAAACTTATTCAAAAATCATGACCTAGGGCCGATATATCGCCCATGATAGGCGATATATCGCTTGGACTGATATTCCCGAGGCTCGTCGAAGTGTTCGTGCAAAGTTCACATGTTTTCGTATTCCCCGAGTGGTGATATATCGCCCCCTAGAGTTGTGATATATTGGCATACACCGAAATATTATACACGTAATTACACTTTTTCAGCCTAATTTGAATTGAGTAAACAGTTTTGACTGAGTCTAATAACGATTTCAAAGTTGCTGGCAGACTCTGGGATTTTCAAATATTACTCTTAATAAACTATTCCTCAAAAATACTTAATTTCTCATTAAACATGCACATGACAAGTGTTAATATCTTATTGGGTCTATCTAAACCTTATAGTATAGTAAATATCATCTTCATAATCAGCTATATTAATCAAACCTTTGGTTATAATTAATATTCTTAAACTATAGGTTAAACTTATAAAATCTACAAGTGTTGTTACGAGTGTCCAATTAAGTCCTAGCTTGAACCGAAATCCACAGTAATAAACATACTACTACTACTACTACTACTAAGTAAAGTTCTTGGACTCTACAATGAACTCGATTAAATTGTAATAGGTTATAAATTTTTTAAGTATAATATGAAGAAAATATACCTCTATATAGTAATTAAGTGTAATTTTTGGCTGTTACTCACTGTGTATGAGATTAATTATAAATAAAGATGTAGTAAAAACTCTAAAAAGTAAATTAATGTACCAAAAAACTTTACATAAATATTTTTCGAATCACAATTATTAAGGAGTTCTTACAGTTATTGTTGTTAAAATTGATACTTTTGAGTGGTATATTTTTTTTTTATATACCAATACCTCTATTAAGTTATAACCTATCAATTATAATACAATTAGTTTAGTCTCAAAACTATTCTCATATGTAATATGTATATAATAAATATTGGATAAGTTTCATATGATTAAGCCCTAAAAAAACTTTATATACATGAATAATTAATCATTGAATTAAAGATTAGAAATAATTCAAAAAATCTAAAATATATAGAAAGTGGATCACTGTTAGGACTAGTTTTGGTATGTTTTTATGGCATGTTTTAAGATGAAATTTTAGTCTTTTATTTGGTTTTGTGTGATATTATGCCGGTGTTTATTGTGTTTCTAGGATTAAGTGTGGTTATTAAGGAAATAACTTGAAATTGGAGGAAAATTGCTTAATTCTTGAAGAAACAGTGTTAAACGGGCTAAGGAATGGCAACTAGGCGAAACTGGGGGTCAAATTGATGATTTGGTGAAAATTTGGAATCAAAGCTGCAATTCTATGGTGTAGAGCCGCAGCCCTAAGAGTTATAGAGAAGAAAAAATGAATCAGCCAGAATTAGAGCTGCGGCTCTACCAGGCAGAGCTGAGTATCTATTAAAATGAGAATTAGAGTTGCGACTCTATCAGACAGCGCTGCAGCGCTACAAAATCCAGAGACAAAATTTGGAGCGCGAAGCACATTAGAGCCGCGATGCTACCAGATGGAGCTGCGGCACCAGTCCGTACGGAAGCCAAATTTAGGTCATTTTTCAAGGGCAATTTTTTCCTTTCGCACATAATTAATTAGGAGATTATAAAAGCTTTCTTAATGACGTTTTTAAGGGGAGGTTAACCCTAGGAGATGACTGGAGGCACATTGTGGAGGATTGCAAGTGGAATCAAAGAATTCATCACAATTTTCTTCTTTTCTACTTTGAATTTCTGTATTTTTTTATGCTTTTTAATTCTTATATGGTTATTATGGATTTTTTCATGAACTAAACTATTTTTCTAGGGTGTTAATGGATTTTCCTGAACCTTTATTTTAAATTAATGCAATTTTTATGATTTCAATTTTATCTTGTGATTTATTCAATTTGAATCTAATGCTTGTGAATGATTGATCACCATTGACATGAAATATATGATTTTGATTCGAAATCTGAGAAGTGAGAATTGAATATGCTATAATTGAATGAACATAGATTTCATATTAGGATGAGAGTACCTGTGTGGTCTGTGTAGTTTTAGGGTTGTTAATTGTAATGCCTATGTTATGTTTATTTATCACAGAGGTGTAGAAAATTTGCATAGGATTGAGACTTATATATCCTAGTATGAATATAAATTATTATTGTTGACCTGCTATCACGAGAGAAAAATTGAATAGTAAGATTTGTGTTAATGAGAATTAAAGGGGGTGGTTGAAATTGATTGCCCCAGTTCTTAATCCATTGAATTTTCTTAACGTTGTTTATTTTCAGTTCTTGAAGTTAATTTCAAGATTTTATTTTATATTTTTAGTTAATTCTTGTGACTTGATTATCGTTAGCCAAATAAAATAAGAGTTAAGTTTTGGTACTTAATATACAGTCCTCGTGGAAACGATCTCACTTACTCTTTATTACTTGTTACGATTACGTCACTTGCATATCGATTTTACACAACAAATTTTTGGCGCCGTTTGTGGAGACTGTTTTTACTAATATCAAGAAATTAGTTCTTTTTCTAATTTGGTTGTTTGTCTTTTATACCGTTCTTATTCTGGTTTGCAATTTGTGATTTCAGGCATTCACATAGTTTATGCAAAGACAGGGGTCTGAATCAAGGGTGCCTGTTGATCCTGAAATTGAGAAAACACGTAGAAGAAATCGGAAACAGAAAAGGTTAAAAAAATGGCTCAGAACAGAGGTAACGGAGGGGTTGATAACATTGACTATGACAACGCTAAGAATATTAATGATGGGATATCAACGGGTAATGTTGGAGGAGCAGGAGTTACTGAATGAGTTGCACCAATTCAGCAACCAATACAAAGGTGTTTGAGGGATTGTGTGCTACCTACTGTAACGGGGGCACAGTCGTGCATTAGACCTCCTGCGGTTGAGGCTAATAATTTTGAAATTAAGCCTGCTATTTTGCAAATGGTACAATCATCAATTCAGTTTGGGGGATCACCAACGGAAGACCCAAACTTACATTTGGCTAATTTCCTAGAGCTCTGTGCCACATTTAAGATGAATGGAGTGACAAATGACGCCGTGAGGTTGAGACTGTTCCCATTTTCACTAAGGTACTGAGCAAAGAGTTGGCTTATTTCCTTGGAATCCAATTCTATCACAACATGGGAGGAGCTCACTCAGAAATTTTTGGCAAAATTTTTCCTACCATCGCTGTTTGCAAGGTATAGAGGTGAAATCAACAATTTTCACCAAAAAAGATGGTGAGTCGCTGTATGATGCATGGGAGAGGTTCAATGAGCTGTTGAGAAAATGTCCCCACCATGGAATTGAGAAATGGATATTAGTCAATATTTTTTATAATGGTTTGTGTGGTACTACTCGCACAATCATTGATGCAGCGTCTGGAGGAGCGTTCAAGAGTAAGAGCGCTAATGAGGCTTATGATCTGTTGGAAGAAATGGCTATGAATAACTATCAGTGGCTATTAGAAAGAGAAACCACTAAGAAGGTGGCTGGAGTGCATGAATTGGATGCCATCTCGATGTTGTCAGCTCAAGTGGCAACATTGACAAAACAGTTACAACAAAACAGTATTCTTATTCCAGTTATGCAGATGCAAGTCATATGTGAGTTATGTGGGGGACCTCATTTATTTGAACAATGCACAACGAGGGATTTTAACAACATGCCTATGGATCAAGTGCAAGCAATAGGGAACTTCCCAAGGCCCTCCAACAACCCATATTCCATGAGTTACAATCTAGGATGGCAGAATCACCCAAATTTTTCTTGGACAAGCGGTCAGGGTAGTCAGCAACAGTTTCAACAAAATCAACCTTAGTATCCACGACCTCTTCTTGGGTTTTATCAATCACAAAATAGACCACCACAACAGAAAATACCTATGAAGCAACCTGAAGCACAACCTGATGTACTGATCCAATTCATGACTGAGACAAGGGCATCTATTCGAAATTTGGAGACTCAAATTGGTCAGTTGGCTAACCTAATAAAAAATCGGCTCAAGGGAACTTACCAAGCACTACAGAAGTAAACCCAAAAGAACAATGCAATGCGATATCTTTGAGGGGTGGTAAGGAGTTAGAAGAACCCAGTAAGAAGCCTATTCAGTTACCGAAAGTGGTTGATGAGAAAAGGGGTAAAGTTGAAGAACAGGTTAATGGGAACCTTGAGAAAAAGCATCTAGAAATAAGCATAGATCACCATATAAATATCCCATATCCTCAAAGGCTTCAAAAGAATAAGCTTGACAAGCAGTTTTCTAAATTTTTGGATGTCTTTCGAAAGCTACACATCAACATTCCTTTTGTTGAAGCACTTGAACATATGCCGAGTTATGTGAAGTTTATGAAAGAAATCTTGACAAAGAAAAGGAAATTAGAGGTTTATGAGACAGTGGCACTTACTGAGGAGTGCAATGCGATACTTCAAAAGAAGCTACATCCCAAGCTTAAAGATCCAGGTAGTTTCAACATTCCATGCTCTATAGGGGGTTCAATGGTGACAAATGCTTTATGTGATTTAGGGGCTAGTATAAATCTAATGCCTCTATCTATTTTTTAAAAGTTAAAATTGGGAGAAGCTCGACCTACTACTGTGTCTTTGCAAATGGCGGATCGATCACTGGCTCATCCGAGGGGGATCATAGAAGATGTGTTAGTAAAGGTCGATAAATTCATCTTTCCTACAGATTTTATTATTCTTGATATGGAGGAAGATGAAAATATTCCAATTATTCTTGGAAGGCCATTTTTAGCAACTGGTAAGGCCTTAATAGATGTGCAAAAAGACGAGTTGAAGTTGCGAGTGCAAAAAGAAGAGGTAACATTTAATGTTTTTGCAGCAACGGAGGTTCCAACTTGTTTTAGAGTTGATGTGGTGGAAAGTAAGGGTAATAAGCTGAAATTTACTAAGAAGAAATCTATGGTTGAAGGTGGAAAGCGAATAGTTCGTCAAAAAGTAAAAATAATCTTTAGTGAGAAAGTTCAATTGATTCATGAGCGGTGGAAAGTTAAAAAAATGTGCAATATCAAGAAACAAGCGTCTTCTCATGATACTATGGCTCTCAAGGATATGAAGGGTGGTTTGGATCTGAGTTGAATTAAGGAAAGAGGTTAGCGTCCGACTAAATGATGTTAACGACAGCACCCTTGAGAGGCATCTCAAGTTTGTGTTTTCGTTACTTTCGATTTTTAGTTGAACAATTTTATTTTATGTTATTTTTGTTAAGTTTTTTTTAAAATATTTGATGTAATTAGAACCGTGAAAAACGTGAAAAAATAGCAACAAAATAGCACAAGAGTTGAATTAGAGTTGCAACTCTAGAAATTAGAGCCGTAGCTCTAATGTGATCAGAAGGGGAAGAGCCATAAAATTTGAATTAGAGCCGCAACTTAAGGAGTTATAGCTGCAACACTGCCTAAGTCAGAGGTGTTGATGATTTTGGGAGAAATTAGAGCCGCAACTCTAGAGAAGTCAGAGAGCAAGTGTTGAGAAAAGTTAGAATTAGAGCTGCAGCTCTATACATCAGCGCTAATTTGGCCCAGAAACGCAATTTAAGGGTTTCCATCAAATTTTTTTTTTAGCACAACTCTCATTCCACCGCCTCCTCCATTTTAATGTCTTCTATTGGGGTCTCAGGTAAGTCTCTTATTTGTATTTGAGTTTAACATTGGGGACAATGTTAGTCTTAAGTTTGTGGGAAGGGATTTATTTTTAGCTTTGTTGTTCTTTGTTGTTTTTCAAGTTTAGTATTAGTTACTATTGTGTAGTTTTCACGGTATTGTTAGAGTGTAAACCAAGTTGATAATTTGTTGCCGATGAGATTGAATGAATGCTATGTTGTATAATCTAAAGGAAGAGTTGTGCATATAAAAGCAATCTGTGCGCTTTATTGAAATACTTTGTCACTTCACTGTGGTTAATTGCATACTTGTTTGAACTATTGCTCATAGTTGTAAACGTGGGAGTTGAACTTGTATATGCATGTTGGATTTGGACTGTGGATTGCACAAATTGAAATTTTTCTTGAACTTGCTTGCTTGCTATTTGAGACGAAATCCTAAACAATACACACTTAAAAAGACGATATAGACCATCTTTGGAACGATTGAGCCTTTCAAGCTAACCCTTATATATTTTATCTCTAGTTACCCTATTTGAGTCTTACAATTGACTTTTTTCATTGTTTAACACATGTTTTGAGCCTATACTTGTATCCGTGTTTCATTATTCCCTTTGTCCTATACCATGAGCATAAAAATATATCTTTTGATTGGAGGGGGAGTGAATGTTTAAGGGACATATGTAGAAACATGTGGTTACTCGGTGCATAAAAAGATTGAAGAAAAGAAAAAAAAAAAAAGAGAAAAGAAATTATAAATTCAAAATAAACTGCATTCCTTAAGTTACTTACTGAAAAATCTAAGTTTAGGGGAATGTAGTTTGAAAAAAAAAATGTGATGAATAAATAGTCAACTCTTCTCAATCTTGAAAAAAGAAAAAGAAGAAAAAAAGGGGTAACAGTGTGAAGTTGAGTTAAAGGGATATGTTTCTTGGTTTGAATGCTTATGGTATACTTGAGCCTAAAATGTTTTCTCATCCATCTTTACCTAAGCCATCTATTATGAGCTTTGTAAAGTCCTATTGATTTTTAAGTGTGTATTTGTTTACATTAGTGGAGAATAGTAAGTATAACAAGCTTATGAAATTACTATGTTGAGTGGATTGATGGTGAGAATTTGGCATGCATAGATTGGTTCAATTGTTTACATTTATTGGTTATGGGTGAATGAGCATGAGTATCGATGAATTACAGTGAATATGTGATGTATTTTGATTGAAATTCTGGATTAAAATTGAAAGTAGCACGTTACTTTTCTTTAGAATTATATGCATATGGTATTCATGATTTTTGAGGCTATTTTAATGGTTGTAAATTTGGTTTGTTTAAGTTTTATCGAGTCTTAGTTGTGTTCTTTACTCGAGGGCGAGTAAAGGATACGTTTGGGGGAATTTGTTAGGACTAGTTTTTGTATTTTTTTGGCATTTTTTAAGATGCAATTTATTCTTTTATTTGGTTTTGTGCAATATTATGCCGGTGTTTATTATTTTTTCAGGATTAAGAGTGGTTATTAAGGAAATAACCTGAAATTGGAGGAAAAACGCTTAATTCTTGAAGAAACGGTGTTAAACGGGCTAAGGAATGGAAACTAGGCGAAACCGGGGGTCAAATTGATGATTTGGTGAAAAGTTGGAATTAGATCTGCAACTCTATGGTGTAGAGTCGCAGCCCTAAGAGTTACAGAGAAGAAAAAATGAATCAGCCATAATTAGAGCTGCGACTATACCAGACAGAGCTGAGGCTCTATTAAAATGAGAATTAGAGCTGTGACTCTATTAGACAGCGCTACAAAATTTAGAGACGAAATTTGGAGCGCGAAGCACATTAGAGTCGCGACGCCAGTCCGTACGGAAGCCAAATTTAGGGCATTTTTCAAGGGAAATTTTGTCCTTTCGCACAAAATTAATTAAAGGATTATAAAAGCTTTCTTAATGACGTTTTAAGGGGAGATTAACCCTAGGAGACGACTGGAGGCACATTGTAGAGGATTGCAAGTGGAATAAAAGAATTCATCACAATTTTCTTCTTTTCTACTTTGAATTTCTGTATTTTTGGATGATTTTTAATTATTCTATGGTTATTATGAATTTTGTCATGAACTAAACTATTTTTCTTGGGTGTTAATGGATTCTCCTGAACCTTTATTTTAAATTAATGCAAGTTTTATGATTTCAATTTTATCTTGTGATTTATTCAATTTAAATCTAATACTTCTGAATGATTGATCACCATTGACATGAAATATATGATTTTGATTCGAAATCTAAGAAGTGAGAATTGAATATGCTGTAATTGAATGAACATAGATTTCATATTAGGACGAGAGTACCTATGTGGTCTGTGTAGTTTTAGGTTGTTAATTTTAATGCCTATCTTATGTTTATTTATCATAGAGATGTAGAAAATTTGCATATGATTGAGACTTATATATCTTAGTACGAATATAAATTATTATTGTTAACCTACTATCACGAAAGAAAAATTGAATAGTAAGAATTGTGTTAATGAGAATTAAAGGGGATGGTTGATGAAATTGATTGTCCTTTCTTAATCCATTGAATTTTCTTAACGTTGTTTATTTTCAGTTATTGAAGTTAATTTCAGGATTTTATTTTATATTTTTAGTTAATTCTCGTGACTTGATTATCATTAGCCAAATAGAAATAAGAGTTAATTTTTAGTATTTAATATACAGTCCTAGTAGAAACGATCTCATTTACTTTTTATTACTTATTACGATTACGTACACTTGCATATCGATTTTACACGACAATCATATGTATTTTTATTGTGAAATGGTGCTAAAATTCTATTGTGACCAATGAGTAGGTGCATCTAAATGCATTGTTTGACTATTAACCAAAATAACGGATTTTTTTGTTTGTTTTTGTTATGGAAAACCAAAATAATGAGATGAGAAGCCGATATTGACTTTGAATATAAGAAAAGTTTGATAAAAAGATCTAGAACTTGTGTGCAAAAATGCCTATTTTACACTCTCTGCCCATGTAGAATAATTAGGAAAGCGATGGATTAGTCCAATCACTTTTATGAAATAAAATTATAAAATTAAATATACATATAAATATATAAATATGTTTGACTATAGTGGTATTTAAAATGGGTCAAATCTAAACTTTTCAGGGTGTTTGGAAAGAAGATTTAGTTTGTTAGGAATGAAATTGTTAAATTTATTTTTGATGTTCGGAGAATAAGTCTTATTTTTCAGCATGATTTTAAACAATTGTTTCACATTCCTTAATCTAAAATCCAAACCCTTTAACCTCTAACTCTTTCATTGAGTAACCCCATTTTCTGGCACCGAATTCTGTTTTCTTCTCTGTCTAGCAAATTAAATTATGACATTTCATTCAATTTTTTTAATATATAATATATTATATCATAAGTTCTTTGTTCCAGTCTATAATCATGGAATTATTCTTTTACTCATAGAACTTTAATCTTGAGCTCTGACTAAAAAATGATTACTTGGTAAACGCTCATTGTTATCGTTGAATGTACCTCTTTGCAAGCATGCATTAATCATTCATATAAATATATATATATATATATATATGATGTATATATACACAGGGAACTTTTACGGTAAGGGCCTGAAAAAAGTCTAGTGGTGACTTTTTTGTGTTTTTGATCCGTGAATAACTTTTGACGTAATTTTTTTTTATAATTGTGTGTATTATAGTTATTTAGAGTATCCTGTAATTTTTAAATTTTTTTTTAAATAATTTACAATACCAAAAACTAAATATACAATATTAACAATAATATTAACAATATTAACACGTTAGTACAATCAACATGACACAGAATATACAATATTAACAATAATATTACATAAATAAAGGAAAAAAAATGAGAACAGAGTACATAACTAATGATAATTATTAATTACATCTCGTACGGTAATTTAAAAAAAATTTTGTTTTATACGGTAGCTTTAATAAATTATAAAAATACGGCCTTCCTATCCATAAATTTCAAATATACGACTCTCCCCACCTACTGTGTATATATATATATTTACCTTTGTTTTATTTTTTTTGTCTTAATTTTTAATAAGAATTTAAGCATATCAATTAATATAATAATAAAAGTAATAATAATTATAATTACTACCTTCAATAAAATAAAGTAGATTAATTTATTTTTATTTAAAATAAATATATTTATTAATATTAAAGTTAATATTTATACAATTACTCAAAAAATAAATAAATATTTATACAAATTACAATATACTGTTAATTAAAATTAATATTAATAACTATATGTTATAATATATAGTTAAAGATAATCACAATATTATTATTCTTTATAAAAATATTATATATATATTTTAAATCATAGCTAGTCAAGTCTCAACACTCAATGTTAAACCAAAATCATAATCTAATCCAAGTTTCAAGTTTTGTTACAAAAATATATTTAAAGTTAAAAAATTAGTTTTGTAAATCTTTGTAATAATCATGTTAAATAAATTTATAAATATTTATGTAAATGTGAGTTGCAAAAATAAATTTTTTAGTTGTGAAATTAGTTTTGTAAATTGTTGTTACAAAAATGTAAAACTTGTTTTTAAAAAAATATTGTATTTCACAACTATATTCAATAAAGTGTTTTATAAATAATGAATATCTTAAATTTATATTTTTAAGTTGTATAGCATAAATATGATGGTTCATGTAATTTTTTGGTACAATATTGTAACAATATGAAAAAGTATAATAATTTTATGTATATTTTGTTTATCATTTCTTAACTATAAAATATTTTCGTAAATATTAGTTACAAAAATATCTTTCTTAGTTGTAAAACTAGACTTGTAAACTATTGTTACAAAAATAAAAATTTTAGTTACGAATTTGTTTGTAAGTTTTATCTACAAAAAAAAAAAAAATCTACAATTCTATAACTGATTTTGTAAATATTATTTACAAACACGTAACAGATATTTACAAGTTCGTAACATATATTTACTAGTTTGTAAACGTTGATCACAAGAAATTGTATTTTACAGCTTTTATATATGATTTTGCCACTCCGTATTTACAATTTTGCCATTCCGTGTTTTTATCCAAAAATTCCGTATTTTTGTAATGTACCGTATTTTTCAGATTTTTTTTTAACTTTTAGTGCATTTTTGTAGATTTCCCATTATTATAAGGATATAGGAGGTAGAAGATGAAGATATGAAGGCTTGAACAAAGTTCAAAATATTTATTCTAAAAGTTATTTCTTCCATCATAAAAATAATTTGGGAATATTCTTTAGAAATAATTCTTAGAATTTAACTCCCATTAATAAAAATGTATACTCTAATATAGATTAAAATGACACCCCTATAATCATCCATTAATTTCACATACTAAATTAATATTTTTAATGATATATTATTTTTAAAATAGTATAACTATATTTATAAATAACATTTCTCAAGATTTTACGGTGATGAATAAATAATTAATTATGCAAGTTTACATTTAAAAAAAGAAACAAAAAGAAAAGACATTACATAATCATAAACACAATTTTCCATGATCACAATCAAAATAAATTTCACATCTCGTAATTATTATTTCACAGTATATGTACTTGATTTATTAATATTTTATATTCCAAATTTATCATTAATCTAAAATCAGCTAAAAGCAGTAAGAAAAAAAATATCAAAATTTAATTTATTGTAGGTTTTGGAGCCAAAATATAACTTAATATATATATATCTTTTATATAATAAGAGTTTAGATTAACATAAATTTTTAATTTTAACAATTTTTTATTTTTATAATGTTAACTTTAATAGAATATTTTTATATAAATTTAATAAAAATAATTAATAAATTCTACTATATTTGTATCGAGTATATTTATATATACGTTCATCTTGCTAAATCTATGCCTATTTTCTAAAATAATATTATACATAATGCTTTTTAAAGTTCAAGTTTCGACCGACCAAAAATGCCTTATTACGATACGACCATGATTATGAACTTTGCTTATATGTTTACCATATATATATATATATATTTATTTCTGTAAAATTTATTGAATAGGTGAATCTTTGCCTAATTTGTACGATGCTATACTTGATAAAATAATAATAATAATGAAAAATTGTAGAGAATTTATTATAATATATTGTTTTTGAAATGGATGGATGTTAATAGAACTCAAGCTATCTTTATTTTGTGTTTGTATTTTAGTATTTTTATCAGGAATAAGGAATCAATTCGCACTGGGACAAATCCATTGACTATGACTACTTTTTGTTTATACCTTTAGAAAATTAAGGTGGAAAAAGAAATACATATCCTATATAATTGTACGGTCAAGTTGATGGGTTGTTTTCACGTGGTTTCCCCTTCATACCTGAAAAGTCAAAAAAGATTATATGGAGATAGTAGTATCTGGTTTTGGTTGAAGTGATGTTCTTCACAATCTAAACCAATTCAATTATACTAAATTAATTCAATTATAAAGAAATAGATATCTAATTACAATTAAATTAAAATGAATTTGAAAAGTTAGGTGAATCTATTGTTGAATCACACTCTGAAAATTTAATTAGGAATTGATCAAATTCAATATTTATTAAAAAAAAATATTTTATATATATTATATTAAATAGGGTATAAATATATTTAATTATGTTAGACTTTATTGGTTATCATTTAGTAAATATTATTATTGTTGTTGTTTTGATGATATGTTAGGACTTTGGAGATATTATTATTGTTGTTGTTTTCATGCTACATTAGTACTTTAGTCATTAATTTGAGACTTATTAGTTTTAAATTTTAATGGTTGTGTTGTAAACTTAATATTTTAGTTGTAAATGTATCATGTTAAAGATTTAAATGTAGTAATTTTAAGGTCTTAATGTAATACTATTACTATAGTGGCGAAAAATGGTACTAGAGGCCCAAGGCCCAAAAGATACATTTTCAATCAAATAAAGCAACAACCTACTTGAGTAGACAAAGTTAATAAGTAATTTGACACCTTTTTGAAGCAATTCACTTTACACAAAAGACTCCATCTACACTCTCCCAACCCGCAAAATGGACAGAATCTCAGAAGACGTGTCACCCTATGCGTTGTTCGACCAAGCATTACGGAGAAAGAGTTGTTCGGTCTCCAAAATGAGATTCCTATTTAAGAAAGAGATGATTCTAAGAGAAGGATCACAGACTGCACACTGAACTCTCTTAATTCTCTCAGTTCTTACTCTCTAAGCATCATCATCATCAAATATTTTGGCTGCAACCTCCTCCTCCGAGCCAGCATCATCAAATATTTTGGCTGCCTCAGCTGCCTGAGAAACTATCTCCACGACTTTCTCAAAAGTTTCTGCTGGTCGAGGCTTCAACATTGGAAGGACGATCAACTGCAAACAACATCAAACATTTGGTTAACTCAAATAATCATAAAAGACGAGCATATAGATAAAAAAATAATTTTTTAATGTCAATCAAATATAACTTTCATTCTTCTTCGATAACATCGGTGAGATGACGGACTTGGTGAAATCCTTGTTCCTCCGATGCGACCAACTAAGCATCCTCAGGACCATGTTTCCCGAGCTCACAACAAACTCTGTCGCAAGCTGCTGGATAGCCTCATATGCCCAGTACTATAAGGCTGTGGCATAACCATACATACTGTACTTGGACTCTTGCTGCACCTTGACATCCTTCTTGTTGTCATAGTTGGCCTTTTGCTTCACCATGTCCTTCTTACAAGACTTCAATAGCCTCCTATAAGAGTACTTCCCCCATGGATAGCTGAAGAAGTACTCTACGTCCTCAACAATTTTTAGAATATCTCGCCATATGTGCAACTTGCCCTCTATGGCATTCAGAACACCTTCAACCAACAAACATAGACCAAGCTTGTACACTTCTTCCACAACAGTACAAGTCTTGAAAGCATGGTCCACCTGTGAGAGCTTTACTTTCTCAGCATCGTTGAAATACTCCTTTATCAATCGGTCACTAAGATTACGCTCTTCCAACTCTTCTGGTGACGGGAAGGTACTGAAATTCAACCCCGTCATCAGGGAAAACTCTCCTATGCCGAATCTACAAGACTTAGACCCCAAGAAGAAATGCACCTCATCTTCGTTGTTGCTAGCGATTTTCCTCAACAGCAGTTGATGCACCAAGACTCCAGAGAAATTAAACTCCAAAGCCAAAAAGAACTGATTGAAAGAGGATTCCTTAGCTCTTTCAAGCAGCCCGAGCTCCACAAATTTTTTCTTAATATCCTTGAAAGTGCTACCACCCTTATATGTCACTCGACCAGGAAAATGATCTTCAAACGGAACAAGCAATCTCGGCATTTGCATCGACACATGAAAACAATTGGTAAGAAAACATAATGTTAAACATATTTGAACAAAATTCAAAAGAAAACTGAAGTAAACACTGTCATCGAGATGCCATCGAGCCATATCGAGTTTAATTGAGCTCTATATCGAGCTTCTATTGAATTGCCATCGAGACACTATTATAACTAATCTTTTTAGGTCACCATCGATCTGCTATCGAGCCATTATCGAGCATAACTATATCAACTCCATCGAGCATTCATCATTGACTCATATCGAGCTCATATCAAGCTATCGAGCCTAACTATATCAACCCCATTGAGAATTCATCAATAACTAATATCGAGTTCATATCAAGCTATTGAGCTAATGTAACGCCCCAAACTCCAGGGACCGTTACAGTGTGCCTTGTAAACAGTGCTAAACTCGCTAATCGAGTCATTTGGCCAAAATCGTGTAACTAAGTATGATTAGCGGTTTATGGATTCAAATTTTGGTTAAGATATAACGTTTCATTATAACGTTTACTGTATACACTGGGATCCCAAAAATATAATTTCAGAGTCTATTACAAGAAAATATTTACAACAAGCTGATTTAAGCGGCAAAACAGGGTTTAACCCTAGTTCCTCTTTCAACCCTCGGTCGTGGCGGTCGAGCAGCCGCATATGTACACTTCGTCACCTAAGCTCTCCAACTCAAGGATGGTCCAGCTTTCTTTTGCCTTTACCTGCATCACATAGCACCCGTGAGATGATACTTCTCGCCCCCACGACCCTATTTAAATTATTATATATTTTTGTAATATTTTATATGTATTTTATATCATTTTTATGTGTTATTGTAGTATATTAGTAATTTTTTTTAATATTTTAAATTTTATTTGGAATAATATTTAGTATTTTAAATCATAAATATTATACAATATTTTAATTTACATATAATATATTATTTTTATTTTAAATTTTAGTCTAAAATTAATTTTTTTAATTTTCTGTAGGGATTGTCCACCCCATCATGAATGGGGAATAAATGAGACTGAAACAGAGACGAGAAATAAAATTATAAATGGGAACTAGGTCCCACCCATTCTGCATCACTACTACTCTTATATATTGACTATAATTAATCTTGACCTCTCGCTCTGAATAAAAAATTTATTCGGTAAACTCTCGTTATCATCCTTTGAATGATACCTTTTTCCTTTGGACTAATTTATGTTCCGTATTTAGCAACAGTACTTTGTTTCATGCATACATTAACATCATTTGTCACTTTTAATTGATACTTTGACAAACGACTTTACTAAATTGAAAGATTATACACAATTCTAAACTAACTATGCATCTACTCATATCGCATAACAGAACTAATTTTTGCTCAAAACAGAAACTCCACTACTTACATTTTCTTCTCACTTTCGAAAGCCCTTTAACCTGTTCATGGTTATGGAGCTAAAAGGTTCAGACAGGTAAGGCTGAGGACGAGTCGATAGCTCTTGTGCCACAAATTTCATGTTTGGCCTCATGTCTGGGTTGGTTCTAGTGCATGACAAGGCTATAGTCACCATGAACACCACTGCCTCAGCCAATTCCCCATCTGGAGGAGGCAACCTCTGGTCCAAGACATCCTTGAGAAGCAATTCAGTACCATTTGACAATGCTCTTGTTGATGCTGATAGTGATTCCAGCATCTCCCCAGGGTGCCTTCCCATCATTACTTCTAATACCACAACTCCAAAGCTATACACATCAATCTTATCTCTTACACGCATTGTCTGAGCCAGCTCTGATTTTCATCACAAAAATGATCAAAAGTCAGTAACGAAATTTCGTAAATGATCATGCTTGCTTAATATATAAAGTTTATCAAACAAATTTACCTGGTGCCATATAGCCATATGATCCTTGAACACTAGTCCAATTAGGGGAGTCAGGGCTCAACAATCTGGCTGTGCCAAAATCAGACAGTTTAGGCTCAAAATCCCAATCGAGTAGTATATTGTTCAAGGTTACATCTCGGTGGACAATGGGCGGAGAACAATCATGGTGTAAGTAAGCAAGCGCATGAGCCAGGCCTTGAACAGTTCTCATTCTTATTTCCCAGACGAGATATTCACTTTCTAAGTCGTACAGAACTTTTGCTAAGCTTCCTCTTTGTATGTATTCATACACCAAGTACATGCAGCCTTTCCTCGAACAAAACCCATGTAGCTTTATGATGTTTCGGTGCTTGACTTTAGTCAAAGTCTTTATCTCGTTAAGGAAACTCTGTTGGTAACTCTTCGGGACTTCGTCCGAGTCCGACGCGTACAAATGTTTGACAGCAACTATACTCGAATTCAGAACAGCCTTGTACACGCTGCCAAATCCTCCTTTTCCGATGCAGTATTTCTCAGAGAAGCCCTCTGTGGCTTTAAGAATTTCTTGGAAAGTAAATTCTTCTTCTTCTTCTTCCTCTTCTTCCCATATCACTGTTTCGGTGTTGTCGAACTTGTCAGAGCTTTGACTCTCATTGTCCAGGTGTCTGCCTTTCCGAGTCAATAAGAAAATTATAAGAGTCACACTAAGTATTATCAAAGCACAAACGACAACAAGGGCCCCGATAAAAATATGTGTCGTTTTCTTGCTTGATTTGTCGTTTGATATTGAGCTACACGGATTGAGGTTGACCCCTCCTGTGTCTCTGCATAAGCCAGGATTTCCCAAGAAGGTGCTCTCGTTTTGGAAAGGTTTCCCAATTGGGATTGGACCCGTCAAGTTGTTGTAGGAAAAATCGACCGAAACTAGACTAACCATGCTGGAAAACGACGATGGGATTTTGCCGGATAGTTGATTGTGTGAGACGTCAAGGATCTCCAGTGATGAAAGCCTGGCCAAGTTTGATGGGATTTCTCCAGTGAAAGAATTGCTGCCGAGATCCAACATGTACTTCAACGAGCCCAAGTTGCCAAGCTCTTGAGGTATTTCGCCAGAAAACTTGTTGTGACTAAGATTCAAGCTCGACAAAAATTTATAATCCTCGAGCCAAGTTGGAATGGTCCCAGAAACATTGTTCGCAGATACATCAAGAGTTTCCAGCTTAGTTAGATTGGACAGGCTTCGAGGGATGCTCCCTGTGAAATGGTTATTGCTGAGGTTGAGAAGGAACAACTTGTTAAGGTTTCCAATTTGAGTAGGAATTTCCCCACTTAACTCGTTAGACTCTAAGCTCAAAACGTGCAAATTTGTTGCATTCCCGAGTTCAGGTGGGATCTTACCAGAGATTTTGTTTCGACCCATCTCCAAATTGGTGAGATTCACACATTGCCCCCACGTACTTGAAATTTGACCAACGAATTGGTTGTCGCTTAGTCGAACGAAATCAAGAGCGGGGTGAACACCAAAAGCATTGGTGATGTTGCCTGTGAATTGGTTCACATCGAACCTTACTCTCTTCAAATTGGTGCATTTTCTTAGGCACTCGGGCAATGGTCCCGTGAAGCTGTTGTTGTTTACATTCAAAGTCTCTAGCTTGAACCCACTACACAAATATGGTGGCAACTCTCCGAAGAACGAGTTGTTTGAAAAGCTAATGTATGTCAAATTAGGACTGTTCTTCCCAAAGTCTCTGGGGATTGCTCCATTGAAGTTATTGGTGAAAACAGAGAACCCCTCCAAGTTGCTGAGGCTGGAAATGTTAACCGGCAACTCTCCTGAGAGTCGGTTGGTGTTAACCTCAAAAGTTGACAGTGATACTAGATTTCCAATATCTGGTGGGATGGTTCCAACCAGATTATTGTAGAAAAGTTTCACAGAGACGAGGTTTTTGAGATTCCATAGAGAAGTAGGAATTGAACCATTAAGATGGTTCCCAGAAAGATCCAACTTTTCTAGTGCCTTCAAGTTTCCAATCTCTGAGGGAATTGGACCACTGAAGTTATTTTGGTATAGGAAAATATAAGTGACATTCTTCAATAGCCCAATTTCTTTAGGAATTTGCCCACTGAGGCTGTTGTTTTGAAATTGTAGTGAGGTGAGAGCAGTCCAATTGGAGAGCAAGACAGAGGAGAGAGGGCCAGAAAGTTTATTATCAGATAAGCCAAGATCTGTGAGACTATTCAGATTGGATAATGAGTATGGCAATTCTCCACCGAGTCTATTTTGAGCCAAAGCCAAGTAAACGAGCTTAGCGCAAGAACCAAGCGCAGAAGGAATTGTTGAGTTTAACAAATTCATGCGAAGATCAAGACGTAAGAGATTCTTGAGTTGGCCAATAGAAGAAGGAATACTCCCACTAAAGGAGTTGTTATACAGTTCAATAACCTCAAGATTTTGTAGGAGACCAATTTCTTCTGGAATTTCACCATTGAGAGAGTTATTTGGAAAATGAAGGTGTGTGAGCTGAGAAAGCTTCGAAATGTTTGATGACAAAGGTCCCTTAAATTGATTATTAGTGAGATTGAAAGATTGGAGTTTGCCCAGATTGGAAAATACAGACTCTGGAATTGAACCATTCCAGCTGTTTTGAGACATGTCTAGGAAGGTCAAGTTCCTACACTTTGATATGAAATCTGGGAATGTTGAATTAAACAGATTCAAATAAATATCAAGGTATGTCAAAGAAGGCATGCTTGAAAATTTAGACCACTCAGAATTCTCCAAATTGTTTGCTCCAAGGGATAAGTACCATACCTTTGGTAGATTGCTGATCTGGTAAGGGATTGGCCCCTCAAGAAAATTGTTGAACAGACTGAGATATTGAAGCTCTGTTAACCGGCTTATCTCCACTGGTATTTGTCCTACAATATCATTGTCACTCAAGTCCAACACAGTGAGCTTGGTGAGATTACCAATGGCTGTTGGTATGGAACCAGAGAAAACATTGTTGTTGAGGTTGAAGACAGTGATGTTAAGGAATGGAGAGAAGTTGAACTGGTCTAGAGTTCCTTTCAGGTCCATACTGGAGAGATCTATTTGTGAGATTTCTCCAGTGGAGCCATCGCAGACAACATTAGTCCAGTTGCAGAGATTGTTGATGTTGTTGTTGGACCATGATTCCAGAGTAGATGGTTCCATGGTCAAGCTGTTCTTCCATTTTATAAGAGCCTCTGCTTGTGTTCTTGGTGAGGAAGCAATTTTCAATGGAATTAAAGAGAACACAAAAATGTGAAGAACAAGAAGAGAGAAACGAGTTCTTGGAACTCTTTTCATGGTGATGGCTTCAGTTTGTAAACTGGTTTTTTTTTTTTTTTTGTCACTCTCTCATAAAGCAAAAGAAAAACTAATGCCACTTTCTTGACTTTCAGAATCAAACCATTCACATTTCAATCTTTTTTTTTATTTTTTATTTTTTTTGTAGTGATTGGTATCTCTGTTCTTTGTCATTGCTGAGGGAAGAAGAAAATGATTCCAAAACATATGTTAAATTCAGCGAAGAAAATTCAGAGTGAAAAGGACACAAGCAGAAGAGAGGGTCCATTTTGATATGAAGCTTTGAATAAGAGCAAAAGAAGCGAAAAGAACAATTCAACTCCGACAGCAGTGCATTTTCTACTTTCTTGACTGTTAATTTCTAGGAAATTATTTTGTTGACTTAGAAAGTAAGTTCTTAATGTAGAAAATCATGCTTAACGGCTTAATTATGGGCTATAAAATACAAGGTGGCGTTAATTATGGGCTAAATATAATTTGTGTATATACTTAATTAAATAGAAAAAAAGAGATTATGCTAAACACAACTTATATTTGGATAATAATTATACATATTTGGATAATAATCATCTCTTATGCATACGATTACGAGATAATAAGATCCATAATTTAAAAAAAAAAAAATTATTTCATACATATTTGTAGTAGTTATTAAATGCTGTTATTGGCAGGGTACAATTCTGATAATTCATGAAATTTAATTATTATGATCTTGGTTATTCAACAAGTTCATACATTATTTTGAATGAGTGGTCAAGATAATATCCTGTCCTACTGGTAATCATACACCAGTGTAAATTTTTTCAATACTTTTTTTTAATATGAATTTTTTTATACTTATTTTATGAAGTTAGTTATGATACTTAATTTATATGTTTGTTATTTTTAAAATAATATAAATATTTTTAGGTCCCCATGTTTAAATCTTCTTTCCCTATTCTTCTAATATCAAAGAATGTCTTCATATTTATTATTATTATTATTTAGTGTGTTATTTATTTATTTATTTTGTATAGGTTTGTTTATCCAAACAAACAAAATAGTGAATCATCGAATTGGTTGCTGAATATATTTGACTATTCACATTTACTTTGGTCAGTCATATATATAAATAAGAATGTACGGTTGCTTAATTTTAAAGCTGTAAACATTATCTATAATTTTAATGAAAATTAGTTCGTTGTTTTAATATGTACTAGATACAAGCAACGTGCATATGCACCTTTACTTAGTTTTATTTATAGAATTTATTAATTATTTTTATTAAATTTATATTAATGTCATATAAATTTTGAAATAAATATCTTATTTTAATTAAATAATTTATTTATTTTTGTTTAAGTTTATGTTTGTTCGAGTTTTTGAATTTGAGAGTGACAACAAGAGATTATATATATATTTAATGTAATATTAAATATTATACGTATATTTTAAATTTAAGTTTCTTGCTAGTTTTTTTAAATAATTTGTTGCTAATTCATCGTAGATTATATTATATGTTTAATATGATATTATTTGAGTTTAAGTTTAATTAAATTTTATTTAAGTTATAAAACATGTGATTTTATTATTTTTAAATAATTATCATTGTAAAATATCTCAAAAATATCATATTTTAATTTGTTTAATTATTTAATATTTTAAAATAATTATCATTGTAAAATATCTGAAAAATATCATATTTTAATTTGTTTAATTATTTATTATTTTAAAATAATTATTATTGTAAAACATCTCAAAAATATCCTATTTTAATTTTTTTAATTATTTATTTATTTTATTTAAGTCTAAGTGTTTACAAACTACAGTTAAATATAAGAATATTCTGTTAAATATAAGAATATTCTGTTAAAATTAACATTAAAAAAATAAAAAACCGTTAAAACCAAAAATTTATGTTATCTACACACTTATTATATAGAAGAGATATAATAGAATAAATTATAGTTCTATGGTATATATAAATATTTATATCAATAATCTCTACATAGACATCTAAACACAACATTTATATATATATATGCACGTTTGCTTAGTTTTATTTATATAATTTATTAATTATTTTTATTAAATTTATATTAATGTCATATAAATTTTGAAATAAATATCCTATTTTAATTAAATAATGTTGACGCCGTTTTTCGTCAAACAGTGAAAGAAGAGCACATAAACAATAACTGATAATGGCCAATTGAAATAAGACAATACAAACACACGATTTTTACGTGGTTCAGCAGTTAAATCTGCCTAGTCCATGAGTCTCTGTTATTAAGCTCAAGATTATCTCTGAAAAATTCTTCAGGAATGAATTCTTCAGAGTTTTCTCTCAAGGATCAGAATTTCCGGTCCCTTACAATGGTGCTTAACCTCTCTATTTATAGAGAAGGCTGCAGAATACTATCCCACATATTTTGGGTAGTTACCCTTTTTGTGTAAATAAAATAAATGGCTTTAAATGCCTATAATCAGATATAAAAGGAAACGTCCCCTGAAGACCAGGGGACGTATAACTGACCAAATAATATCCCACGATTCTAGGGGATTTACAATAATAAATGAGGATTACATTTCGTATAGACATCACTTATATATATTCAAGGAGGTTATCAGGTATCTCCAAGGCTTTAGCTTCCCAGGTTTCCCGTCATCTTTCGAGCTAGAGATATCTCCCGAGGTCACATGGCTTTCGAGATCGCATGTGCGTCGAGCTCGGGACCTCTGATCCGGGGTCATCCCTGAAGATGGATGCGTCTCCGGAGCTACCCTTTCGAGATCATGAACACTCCGAGGTCACCATATTCGAGGTCGTCTATGTCCCTGCAGGCTCGATATTTAATCCTAGAGCATATTTCCAACCTTATGAGTCCACTTGTTTGCGAATCCAACTTTCGAGGTCATATTTAACATAGCTCGAAATCTGGGTGTAACATCTTGCCCCCTCAAAAGTATTTGTTCGAATCCTAAGAGAAGGAAACTTTTGAACTACTTTCTTTGAGAACTGTACCGTCACACTTTTGAAAATGGACACGCGTCAGCTGGGTATTGCTCATTTTTGGTACTTGAGTACCTTGGAAACATGCCCACGATCATCCGTCTGCCACCTTTTCGGCGCCATCTTGTCATTGATTGCCATCCGTCCGATCTAGCAAGGGTTTCATTCAACGCCTCAGATTAATCCCCCTTTTTCCATCTATATATATGAGACCCCACTATTCATCTTCATTTTTACCTTCGTTCACCAAAAGCAAGAAAAGAAGAAAAACGAAACCAGAGACCTCTTTATAAAGTTTCTATTCTGTGCATGTTTTCTCGGCCAAAGAAACAAAGAAACCCTGGTCTGTTCGAGTCCGTGAGTTCTTATTTGCAACCTCTTCTTCAATCGACAATCTCTCTGCAATCGCCATTATTGTGTAAGTATGCAATCTTTGTTTTCCATTTTGTCAGTTTTTATTCATGCTGTTCTTGCTGTGTATGTGTATATACTAGTTTACATCCTTAGCATAATATGATAGGAGGTTTTGATCCGATAGGCTCTTATGCTTTTTAGACTTCCATACTAGATTTACATCACTGGCTTATACCCAGTTTTCATATTTGAGTGAGGTTCCTATTTTCTGGGTTTTGAAATTTTTTAGGCGACGTTTCTTGTACACTAAGTTTTCGGGTAAAAAACATGGGCCTTGATAAATGCACGAAACCCAAGGCTGCCTTTCCTGGTTAACCGCCACTCTCTTTTCCCTTGATTTTCGGGATTTTCAAAAAAATTTCCACTCTCCTTCCTTTCCCGTGGAACGCACGTCCTGACTCTTTAATAAGGGTCTTAATATATAGCTTGTTTTGCTCCTTAACCCCGAGCTCATAAGTTCGAGCTCGGAACTCTTGCATGCATGGCCCTCACCATTTTTTCTTTCTCGCTAGATGTCACAGAATCTGGAAAGATGGTGGGGGTCGTTGCTGGCAATCCCTTATGAGCCAAAATCTCCGAGCCCAGAATCCCTGTTCGCCCGGAATCAACGTCGGATAAGAGAATACGAGCTTGCGCGCGAGCAAGAGGACATTCGAGCTCACTACCGCCGCCAGATAGACGAGGTCATAGAGGGGAAGAGGAGAGTTCTTCGGGAGGCCCTCTATCCGGAACCCTATTCAGGACCTAGGCCGATTCCTCTCGATCCTACATTAAAGGTTACTGTCGCATACCATCCAGGAGAGCTCAACTTTTCACTAATGGGGGAACCTTCTTCCTCGCAGCCGAGGAGAGAAATGTTTGAGGCCGAGCACTACTGGAGCTCGGTTACCACAACTAGTCAAATAACTGACATCCTGGCTTTCCACGGCCTTAGCCTGTCAGGCTCCTTGAAGTGTCGACCTCCGGTCGACCATGAACGAAGCTGCTTCGCCCCTGGGGGCCGCGACGCCAGTGTGAAATACGCGGCCTGGAGCCAGGAGCATATGAGGGCAGGAGCTCTATTGCCCTTGAAGTCTTTTTTCAAGGACTTCACGGATTTTGTTGGGTTGGTCCCGTTCCAACTCAACACCAACTCTTACAGGGTACTGTCTGCCCTGAGGTCCTTATACCACGAGATGGGGTGGAAAGGACCTTCGCCTCAAGAGATCTTGTATCTCTTTTGTCTGAAAAGTAACCCCTCCCGAGCTCGGGGAGGGGATGGTTTTTATTACCTCTCGAGCTATCCCAAGGAGAAGAAGGTCTTTGAAGATCTTCCCAATCATCTGCCCGATTTCAAAAGGGCCTTCTTCTGGACAGAGGGTCTGTCCCCGTCTCGACACTATTTGTTCAGGCAGATTCGTAAGTATTCTTGTTATCTTTATTTCTGTGCTCGTGACTTTAGCTCTTAGATCCGTACTTAGTAGAAATATGTTGTCTTTCAGCCAATTTTCAGCGTCCCACTCCCGACGATACAATGAAGGAGCATAGAGAGACCCTGCTCCAACTCCCACATGGCAGGAGGTTCCTCTTATACCTTTTACACGAGGATAAGCTCCGAAAGTGCGGACTTTTGGGGGAGGGCCAGTCCACCTTTGACTGGTCCAATAAAAAATATGAACACTGGGAGCAGGTGCCACTGCCCACAGGCGCCCTTCCTCCGAGGAGAGAAACGAGGCCGCCACTTCCAGTTTGCCCGAGGAGTCCGCTGTCTGGGAATGAGGCTAATGATGAAGCCTCGAGCTCGGATTCGGATGAAGGTAAAGTCCTTCCTACCTTGAGAACGTGGTCCCCACCTTACTAAAACACAGGCCCAATAGGTTAGTCTCGTGCCCACAGGATAGATACCACTTCTACATATGGAGTTGGGTAGATGACTGTGTCCATAGGTTTGATAGTGGGCTCGGGAAATACGACACCCTGTATACCACGGACGAGGTGTGGAACGGGATAGCTGTTCAGTATGGGACCAACGATTATAGGGACCTTTCGAGGTTATCACCCACATATAGGGAAGGCACTCCCCCCGCCTCCTCTGAAGACGGGGGAATTTCATGGTCCCCAAGCTCGAGCTCGGGGGAGAGTTCCAGTTAGGTTTCTTCTATCATCACTTTATACGTCTGTGATACTGAAACAACTTGTATTCTTCTCTTTTATTAACTCACTCTGTGTTGCGACTTGTGCAGGCAAGATGGACTCCGACCTTGACAACATCATTGATGGCGCCTGCGCCAAGAGGAGCAAACGCCCCAGAGCGGGGGCGCAGAAGACCGACCAGCCGGGCAAAGGCCCCAAGAGGTCCAAGAAAACACCTCTCCTTGCTCTGCTGGTTTCGAGCTCCATCGCTGCGGCGACTTCCCATGCTGGCGCTTCCACAACGGCGCCGTCCTCGCAGGTCGTCGCCTCTGCTGTGGCGCCGACTTCGCTGGTTGGTCCCTCCATTATGGCTGAGTCCCAACCTCCTGTGGTAGGTCAGTCATCCTTAGGTCTGCCTTCTAGAAGGCCTTCTGCTTCTCGAGCTCAGAAGCTATCAATTTCCACCCACATGGATGCATATGTGGTCGATAATGCCGCTGGGTCCCACGGATCTACGCTGGTCTCGGATGTTATGTCCCGGATCGGCCAGAGCTATGGCAGTCTCGAAGCTCCCCAATGGCAGTGCTTAAATGACACCCGAGACTGCACTGTTCTCTACGAGAAGAGTATCGAGCATACTGCCGCGGTGAGTATCCTTCTACATTCCTTCCTTTTCTGCTTATAATCACACTGACCTGGAGCTAATTGTGGTTTCTTCCTTTTTCAGGCTCTTGCCGTCACTGCCCAGCTCAACTATAAGCTGAACAATGAGATCCACTCGAGAAAGTCTCATGCTCAGGAGGCGAAGGATCTCCAGCTCAAAGCATGCGATGACCTGAAGGCAGCGGATGCGAAGCTTGAGGCAGGAGCCAAGGAACGTGAGGACATGGCCACCGAGCTCGGGAAGCTGAAAGTTGAGCTCGAGGAGCATAAGAAGGAGATCACCCAGCTTCAGGAGACCAACAAGAAGCTTGAAGAGGAAAAGGCCGCCACCTTCGAGATCATGGAGGATGAAAAAACTCGCCTCCTTGCTGAATACAAAGAGAAGAAGGATCAAGCGGTTGACTCTGCTATGTACCGAATGTGGGCCTACAATGAAGATCTGGACACCAGCTTCTTAGGTCCTCACGAGGCGCCGCTTCTTGAAAGGTGGAATGCTCGGCTCGAGAAGGAAGAGGCTGAGCAGCTCGAGAAGGAGAAGGCTGATCAGCTCGAGAAGGAAAAGGTTGCTCGGGACGCCGTTTCGGAGGGAGCTCAAAAGGATAGCCATGCTATTCGTCCTGAGGAATCCGGTGCTGCAGATGCTGAGAAGGCCAAGGAGACTTATATTCCTTGACTCTGATCTCGGGGGAACCATTTATTGGGGCTGCGTCCCCTTATTTCTGTAATTATTTTAATTTATGCCCTCGGGGCTGATACAATTTCTTTAAATATTACTTATATATGCTTTACATTTCTTGGCTCGAAATATTTGGCACATTTTATATTGATGAATCAGTTATGTTTATTTAGTCATACAAACATATCGTGGATTTAGGTTCGAAGCTCAATGCATTCATGCACAGTTTGTTCAAATTATCTGCTTCCGACCTCGTTATTCTTCAAAGTCGGATATTACTTCAACCATGAACCCAAAAGTACTTATATGGTATGTAATGTGGATGGTTTGGTAATACCTTTTTTGCTTAGTCACTTTTTCTCATCCTCGGTTTTTGCTCCAAGGTTAAGAGTTCGAAACTATTTTCTTTAAGATATTCCAGCCTCGATTTCGAAATAGGTTTAGGTTCCTACTTACCATCGATTAGTTTTTTTTTCTTTTGGCTGGTTTGTTCCAAACCTGTTAAGTTTGCCCATCTGGTTAACTCCAAACGTTTTCGGTTTTTGATAATTCGGTTATGTCTGAACTATCTCAGCTCGCGTATTTGGTTATATCCAAGTACTTTATATATTTTTGATAATTCGGTTATGTCCGAACTATCTAGGCTCACGTATTTGGTTACATCCAAATACTTTATATGTTCTTGATAATTCGGTTATGTTCGAACTATCTAGGCTCGCGTATTTGGTTACATCCAAATACTTTATATATTTTTTATAATTCGGTTATGTCTGAACTATCTAGGCTCGCGTATTTAGTTACATCCAAATACTTTATATTTTTTGTACATGTTATTTTATTTTTTAAGTTGATGGTATATGTACCAATGATGCCCCCTTAATATCCTATGAGTGTGACCATAGGTTATTAAATTAAGAGAGATTGCAAAAATAAAAAGAAATAACATATTTGAATGAAATGGATCTTTTATTTGATGACATTAAAAAACAAATAAGCTAATACAAATAGAAACTCATGGTTATAGGCAACACTTTTCCTACACTACTGATAGTAAGGTCTAAGGTGTTCGCCATTCCATGCTCGCGGTACTAGGCTCCCGTCCAATCTTGCAAGTTTGTACACACCAGGTCGGATGATTGACTCTATCTGGTATGGTCCTTCCCAGTTCGGCCCGAGCACTCCAGCTGCCGGATCTCGAGTTGCCAAGAATACGCGTCTTAACACCAGATCTCCCATTCCGAATTTTTGATCTCGAACCCTCTTGTTGAAATATCTGGTAGTTCGTTGCTGGTAGGCAGCGTTTCTTATCTGGGCCTCTTCTCTTTTTTCTTCAATCAAGTCTAAGGTTTCCTCGAGCTGAGTATGGTTTGAACTTTGGTCGTAAATCTGAGTTCGGATCGTTGGGATTTCGACTTTTATGGGCAACATTGCCTCGCAGCCGTATGCTAGAGAGAACGGGGTATGTCCTGTCGAGGTTCGAGCCGTTGTCTTGTATCCCCAAAGGACTTGGGGCAATTCTTCGGGCCACCGTCCCTTTGCTTCCTCCAACTTTTTCTTTAGAGAACTCTTGAGAGTTTTGTTCACAGCTTCGACCTGGCCGTTCGCTTGAGGGTGAGCCACTGATGAAAAACTCTTTATTATACCGTTCTTTTCACAAAAATTTGTGAATAGGTCGCAATCGAACTGGGTTCCATTGTCGGATACGATCTTCCTCGGCACTCCGTATCGGCACACGATGCTCTTTACAACGAAATCAAGGATCTTCTTTGAGGTTATAGTTGCCAACGGTTCAGCCTCCGTCCATTTTGTGAAGTAATCCACGACGACTACAGCATATTTCACTTTGCCTTTGCCAGTCGGGAGAGAGCCTATGAGGTCGATGCCTCATACCGCGAAAGGCCATGGGGATGTCAACATGGTCAGCTCGGATGGTGGGGCTCGAGGTATCGTGCCGAATCTCTGGCATTTGTCGCATTTCTTCACATACTCGAAAGAATCCGCTTTAATGGTTGGCCAGAAATATCCTTGGCGTATGATCTTCTTGGACAGGCTCTACCCCCCAGTGTGATCTCCGCAGAACCCTTCATGAATTTCTTCAATGATTTTCTTAGCTTCGGGAGGGGTTACGCACCTGAGTAACGGCATGGAATATCCCATTCAGTATAGCCTTCCATCCAAAATTGTGTAACGGGGAAGTTGATACATCAACTTTCGAGCTTGGCTCCGATCTTTTGGAAGAACTCCGTTTTCGAGATAATCAACTATGGGGGTCATCCAGGTCGGCTCTGTTTCGATCATACACACATCTTCCTCTTCTGGCTCGTTGATGCTAGGTGCTGATAGGTGTTCTACGGGCACAACATTCAGCTCTTCATTTTCGGTGGACGTGGCGAGTCGAGCTAAGGCATCTGCATTCGAGTTCTGCTCGCGGGGAACCTGTTCGATTGTATAGAATTCGAAACACTCTAACGCTGATTTTGCCTTCTCCAAATAAGCTGCCATTCCCGTGCCGCGAGCCTGATATTCACCCAAGATTTGATTAACCACGAGCTGGGAGTCACTGTAGCAATGTATAGCTTGAGCTTTGAGCTCCTTAGCTATACGAAGTCTCGCGAGTAGAGCCTCGTATTCTGCCTCATTATTCGATGCTTTAAAGTTAAATCTTAGGGCAGAATGAAATCTGCTTCCTGCGGGGGTAATCAAAATGACCCCTGCCCCTGCTCCATTTTCATTTGACGAGCCGTCGACGTAAAGTTTCCATAGCTCGTGGGCCGTGGTTATTACCTCGTCGTCAGCCATACCAGTACATTCCACTATAAAGTCCGACAATGCCTGTGCCTTAATGGTCGTTCTCGGGTGGTAGTTGATCTCGAACTGTCCGAGCTCAACAGCCCATTTAAGAAGTCGACCTGAAGCTTCTGGTTTAGACAGGACTTGCCTAAGTGGTTGATTAGTCAGTACATGAATGGGATGTGCCTGAAAGTAGGGGCGGAGCTTCCGGGATGAATGAATTAGGCTGAGCGCGAGTTTCTCCATCAATGGGTACCTTGACTCTGCCCCCAGTAATCTTTTACTGATGTAATAAACGGGTCTTTGCATCCTCTCTTCTTCTCGGACGAGCACCGCGCTTATCGCGTGTTCGGTAGTTGAAAGGTATAGGTACAGTATTTCTCCCGTTTCAGGTTTTGACAGGATGGGTGGTTCCGCAAGGTGCTTTTTGAGCTCCTGAAAGGCCAGCTCGCATTCCTCTGTCCATTCAAATTTCTTACCCCCTCTCAGTAAGTTGAAAAATGGAAGACCACGATCTGTAGATTTCGAGATGAATCTGCTTAGGGCTGCCATCCTGCCAGTCAGACTTTGGACATCTTTGTGCTTTCGAGGTGAGGGCATGTCAATCAGGGCCTTGATCTTGTTGGGGTTAGCCTCGATTCCATGAGAGTTCACAATGAAACCCAGAAATTTTCCTGAAGATACCCCGAAAGTGCACTTATGAGGATTTAGCTTCATATTGTACTTCCTGAGCACGCCGAAGCACTCTTCAAGATCACCAACATGGTTTTTGTTGAGTCGAGACTTTACAAGCATGTCATCAACATAAACCTCCATGTTGTTCCCTATTTGTTCTGAAAACATCATGTTTACGAGCCGCTGGTATGTGGCTCCAGCATTCTTGAGCCTGAATGGCATGATATTATAACAATATAGCCCTTTATCCGTGATGAAGCTCGTATGTTCTTGGTCGGGGGCGTGCATGGGAATCTGGTTATATCCAGAATAGGCATCCATGAACGACATCAGGCCATGCCCCGCCGTGGCATCTACGAGCTGGTCAATTCTTGGTAACGGAAAACAGTCTTTTGGGAAAGCTTTGTTGAGATCTGAGTAGTCAATACAGGTTCTCCACGTCCCATTGGGCTTTGGGACAAACACCGGATTGGCTACCCAGTCAGGGTAAAAGGCGTCCCTAATGAAATGGTTTGCCTTTAACCTGTCAACCTCCTCCTTCAGTGCTTTCTTTCTGTTTTCGTCCAGTTGTCTTTGCTTTTGTTGCTTCGGGGGAAAGCTTTTGTCTATGTTTAGGGCGTGGCTTGCTACATTCGGGCTTATCCCCACCATGTCGGAATGCGACCATGCGAAGACATCCTGGTTTTTCTTCAAAAAACAGATTAATTGCTATTTGGCCTCGTCTTGGAGGTGTTTTCCGACCTTCACCTTCTTCGAGGGATCAGTTTCCTCGAGCTGGACCTCTTTGAGCTCCTCTAAAGGTTTGAGGTCAACCTTCTCCTCAATCCTCGGATCGATCTCTTCGTCAACCTCTAAGACCGTTCCGTCTTTGTTTTGTATGATGACGAGTGCTTGAGCGTTCGTTTGTTTCTTTCCTCTCATGGAGATGCTATAGCATTCCCTCCCTGCCAATTGGTCTCCTTTCAACGTCCCGACTCTGCTAGGGGTCGGGAACTTAAGGGCCAGATGCCTTACTGATGAAACTGCCCCCAGCCCGACCAGGGCGGGTCTCCCGAGCAGCACATTGTAGGCAGATGGTAAGTCTACTACTACGAACTCCATTATTTTGGTCACTGAGACTGGGTAGTCTCCCAAGGTTATGGGGAGCTCAATAGATCCCATACAGGCAGTTCCTTCTCCTGAGAAGCCATACAAAGTAGTTGCACATGCTTTCAGGTCGTGAAGGGAGAGTCCCATCTTCTCGAGGGTTGCTTTATAGAGGATGTTGACTGAGCTCCCATTATCTATGAGAACTCGGTGGACCCTTTTATTGGCCAACTGAAGAGTAATAGCCAGCGGATCATGATGAACGAATTGAACATGGGAGGCGTCTTCCTCGGTGAAGGTTATTGGTTGTGTTTCAATCCTCTGGCTCTTTGGTGCCCTGGGTTCGGGTTCATAAGGAGACCCATCCCCAGTCTTCAGCTCGTTAACGTATCTCTTTTGGGCATTCCTGCCTCCTCCTGCGAGATGAGGCCCTCCCGAGATGGTTATTACATCCTCTCCATCAATCGGTGGGGGCCTGTCTTCTTCCCGAGCTCGGGAGTTGTTGTTTTGTGTCGTCGAAGGCGCGGCTACTCTCTGGCTCGCGGCAGCCTGACCAGTACTCTGGTTTTTGACATAATGCCGGAAGTATCCTCTCGAGATCAACCCTTCGATCTCGTCCTTCAGTTGTCGACATTCATCAGTTGTATGCCCAGTGTCTCTGTGGAATCGACAATACTTACTGGAATCCCTCTTGGATTTTTGGTTTCTCATTGGGTCTGGACGCCTAAAGGGGACCTTGTTTTCATTAGCCAGGTATATGCTCTCCCGAGACTCATTGAGCTCGGTGTATACCTTATACACGGAGAAATACCTCTCCCCTTTCTTTTTCTTTCCTCCCTCAGCTTCGGGGTTACTTCCTTCATTCTTTTTCCTTTTGGAGGGGTTCTCCGAGGCAGGCTTTGGTGCCGCTGGGTCCGCCGAGATTGAGGCAGAGTTGATGTTTATCGTTGTAGTTTTGGACTGGGAGGTCGCTTTGAGCGTCGACCTCGCTTCCTCTACATTGACAAACCTCTGTGCTCGTCTGTTAAACTCGGTTATCGACCTTACCGGTTTCCCTTGCATGTCGTCCCAAAGGGCACTTCCCGGTAATACGCCAGCTCGGATAGCCATGAGGTGTCCACTGTCATCCACATCCCGAGCTCGGGCTACTTCCAGATTAAATCTTGTTAAGTAACTCTTCAATGTTTCGCCCGGTTGCTGCCGGACGTTACTTAAGGTGGATGCTTCTGGTCTGACCCCTACCATTTCTCTGAACTGCTTCTTAAAGTATTTAGACAACTGCTCCCATGAGGTTATTGAGTGTCTCTTATACTTTTCGAACCAACTTTTGGCAGGTCCTGCCAATGATGTTGGAAATAACATGCACCTGAGCTCGTAACCCACGTTACTGGCTCTCATGATTGTGTTGAACGTGCTCAGGTGACTACACGGGTCGGTCTTTCCTTCAAATGTAGGGACGTGAGGAATCCAAAACCCTTGAGGAAATTGAGTGTCAGAAATATGGGGAGCAAACGGCTCGAGCTCCTCATCAGAGTCCTCATATCGACCGTTTCCTCGTTCATTCTTTAAAAGCCTAAAGGCTCTTTCGAGCTGATCGATTCTTTCTTGGACTGGGTCAGTAGGAGGTGCTGTCTGGAATTGACTGTCATTGATAGTGATTCCAGGCTCGCGTCTTCGCAAGGGATCTCTACGCTTATTCAAGCGATCCCTCAGGTCCGGATTTGTTTGATCTCCATTCCCCCGACTCTGATTCAGATGATTTCGCAGGTCGGGACGATTCTTGCGACTTCCAGTATTCTTACGACCTCGGTCTTATTTACTGACGGACCTGGTCTCTCTGGACTCATCACTAGTGAAACTCATTGCTCGGTTATTTCGCGATGGATTCTTTCCACGTCGCCTCGTCTCCGCAGTGCGAGACCAAGACGTCTGACTTCTCTCAGATGGAGCGCCTCTCCGCTCCTGGAAAGTCTCTCTGTTTCCTTGTCTTTCCCCCGCACGCCCTTGATCCTGATCTCGAACAAGTTTAGCGTTTCTGTGTGGGGGCGAAGGAAATCTTATGGGTGACGAAGGGAACCGTATTGGCGACGGTGGCTGCCACCCTTGTCGCGGCCTGGAGGGTCCAGAATTTGCCCGAGATAGGTCAGTCGCGTTCGGTGCGCTCCCAGGTACCTGAGTCCAAGCCTCTGCAGGGGTTCGGTTATTCTCAGCTCCTGCAGGCACTCCCACAGGCGGGTTAGCCGGGGCCCGAGCTCGAGTACTCCTCCGGGGCCTAGGTGGAGCGGATGGCTCTGCTGGTGCTGGAGGTTGAGTCGGCCTCCTTGTGGCAGCATCCTTTCGTGGACGCCCGCGGGGCCTCCAAGGAGGAACATGTACGTCCCTTGGAGGAGGGACTTGGTTTTCGCGCGGAGGCGGGGGCTGAGCCACCTGCGCCTCTGCGGCTATCCTTGTCAACTCCTCATTCCGTTTGTTGGCTTCTACCAACAGCTGCTTCAGTTGTCGGTTTTCAAGTTCCACAATAGGAACGTACCGCTCAGGATTGTAGTACATATCCTCATCTCTTGGTGGAGGAGGTGGTCCCCGGGAATCGGAGGACCCACTTCTCTCTTCAACATCCGGGTTCTCCATTGGTTGTTTTCCAGGACGTCTTGGGTAATTTTCCTTAGGGGTGTTCTGATTGTTTGTGGCCATGATTTTCTCAGGGATGAATGCTTAAGGCTCTCAATGAAAGCACCAAACTGTTGACGCCGTTTTTCGTCAAACAGTGAAAGAAGAGCACATAAACAATAACTGATAATGGCCAATTGAAATAAGACAATACAAACACACGATTTTTACGTGGTTCAGCAGTTAAATCTGCCTAGTCCACGAGTCTCTGTTATTAAGCTCAAGATTATCTCTGAAAAATTCTTCAAGAATGAATTCTTCAGAGTTTTCTCTTAAGGATCAGAATTTCCGGTCCCTTACAATGGTGCTTAACCTCTCTATTTATAGAGAAGGCTGCAGAATACTATCCCACATATTTTGGGTAGTTACCCTTTTTGTGTAAATAAAATAAATGGCTTTAAATGCCTATAATCAGATATAAAAGGAAACGTCCCCTGAAGACCAGGGGACGTATAACTGACCAAATAATATCCCACGATTCTAGGGGATTTACAATAATAAATGAGGATTACATTTCGTATAGACATCACTTATATATATTCAAGGAGGTTATCAGGTATCTCCAAGGCTTTAGCTTCCCGGGTTTCCCGTCATCTTTCGAGCTAGAGATATCTCCCGAGGTCACATGGCTTTCGAGATCGCATGTGCGTCGAGCTCGGGACCTCTTATCCGGGGTCATCCCTGAAGATGGATGCGTCTCCGGAGCTACCTTTTTGAGATCATGAACACTCCGAGGTCACCATATTCGAGGTCGTCTATGTCCCTGCAGGCTCGATATTTAATCCTAGAGCATATTTCCAACCTTATGAGTCCACTTGTTTGCGAATCCAACTTTCGAGGTAATATTTAACATAGCTCGAAATCTGGGTGTAACAAATAATTTATTTATTTTTGTTTAAGTTTATGTTGTTATAGTTTTTGAATTTGAGAGTGACAATAAGAGGTTATATATTATATGTTTAATGTAATATTAAATATTATACGTGAATTTTAAATTTAAGTTTCTTACTAGTTTTTTTTTTAAATAGCAATTTGTTGCTAATTCACAGTAGATTATATTATATGTTTAATATGATATTATTCTAATAAGTGAGTTTAAGTTTAATTAAATTTTATTTAAGTTATAAAGATTTTATTATTTTTAAATAATTATCATTGTAAAATATCTCAAAAATATCACATTTTAATTTGTTTAATTATTTATTATTTTAAAATAATTACCATTGTAAAATATCTGAAAAATATCATATTTTAATTTGTTTAATTATTTATTATTTAAAAGGAATTATCATTGTAAAGTGTCTCAAAATATCTTATTTTAATATTTTTAATTATTTATTTTATTTTATTTAAGTTTAAGTGTTTACAAACTACCGTTAAATATAAAAATATTATGTTAAATATAAGAATATTCTGTTAAAGTTAACATTAAAAAAGTAAAAAATTGTGAAAACCAAGAATTTTCATTATCTACACACTTATTATATAGAAGAGATATATTTACATGGCTACATGACATATATATATAAAATAAAATAACAGTTAAAAAGAAATTAATAATAAAAATAAAATAAGAATAGAAAAAGTCATAGTGTAGACAGTAGTATACATGCAATAACTATTTTTAGTTTCTAATGTATATCAGAATGTCCTTTGGTAAATTTGATGAAGAAAAAGAGCTCCAATCATTAGATAAAAAAACAAACTATCACACAAATTTATAAGATAAAAAAATGATATGTATGCCTTTATTATTTTTAAATAAATATGATTTAATTAATTAAATTATCATAAACTATCTTAAAAATATCATATTTTAAGATAGTTTATCAATTTTTTTTAAAGTTTATGTTTGTTCTAGCTTTTGAATTTCGTAGTGACAACAAAAGATTATATATTATATGTTTAATATAATATTAAGTTTAATTAAATTTTATTTAAGTTATACAACACATAGTTTTATTATTTTTAAATAATTATCATTGTAAAATATTTCAAAAATATCCTATTTTAATTTGTTTAGTTATTTAATTTTATTTAAGTTTAAGTCACGTTTACAATCTACAGTTAAATATAAGAATATTCCATTAAAGTTAATGGAAAAAATAAAAAACCGTGAAAACCAAGAATTTTCGTTATCTACACACTTTTTTTTATAGAATATATATATATATATATATCTATGTATATATATAAATGAGAGCTTCAAAGATATTATGTGGCACTCTAAAATCTCTTCAAACCACTATTTCTATTTTCTCATTTAATCTAATTTTTTTATTCATTTTCTATTTTCTAAAATATCTTAACAATTGAAAATATCAATATATATACATATTAATTTAATTAAAAATTTATTTAGTTAAATATCTTAACTACTTATTTATTGAGAAATACTAATAAAATTAATTAAAAATTACGTAATAATTTTCGATTATCTATATATCTATTTTTCTTATTATATTATAATTATGTTTTTTTATTCCAAATCTATATATATATATGTTGACGTCGTTTTTCGTCAACAGTGAAAGAAGAGCACGTAAACAATAACTAGTAATGGCCAATAAAAATATGATAATACAAAACACGATTTTTACGTGGTTCAGCAGTTAAATCTGCCTAGTCCACGAGTCTTTTTTATTAAGCTCAAGATGATCTCTGAAAATTCTTCAAGTATGAATTCTTCAGAGTTTTCTCTCAAGAATCAGAAATTCGGTCCTCTACAATGGTGCATGACTTCTCTATTTATAGAGAAGATTTCATAATACTATCCCACATATTTTGGGTAGTTACTCTTTATTTGCAAATAAATCAAATGGCTTTAAATGCTTGTAATCCGATATAAAAGGAAATGTCCCCTGAAGACCAGGGGGCGTATAACTAATCAAATAATATCCCACGATTTCAGGGGATTTTCAGTAATAAATGTAGACCGCGTTCCTTATAGATAACACCCTAAGATATCCAAGGTTATTATCATATATCACCAAGATCTTATTCTCCCAGGTCTCACATCAACTTTCGAGCTAATAACATCTCCCGAGGTCACATGGCTTTCGAGATTGTATGCGTGTCAGGCTCGGAACCCCTGACTCGAGGTCATCCCTGAGGACAGATGCATCTCGGGAGCTACCCCGCGAGATCGTGTGCATTTCGAGGCCAACATATTCGAAGTCGTCTCAGCTTTGCAGGCTCGATGTCTAGTCTTGAAACATACATCAGACTTTACGAGTTCATTCGCTGCGAATCCAGCTTTCGAGGTCACATTTAACATGGCTCGAAATCTGGGTATAACATTTTGCCCCCTCAAAAGTATTTGCTCGAATCCTAAGAGAAGGAAACTTTTGAACTACTTTCTTCGGGAACCGTACCATCATATACTTGAAAATGGACACACGTCATTTGGGTATTGCTCATTTACGGTACTTGAGTACCTTGGAAACCTGCCCACGATCATTCGTCTGCCACCTTTTCGGTACCATCATGTCATTGAACCCTGACCGTCGGATTTCATTAGGATTCTGGCCAATGGCCCAGATTAACCCTTTTTATCACTTTTCTCCCTTTATATATTCAAGGTCTTCTTCTTCCTCTTATTTTACACGCATCAGAAACAAAAAAGGGAAGGGACGAAACCAGAGGCCAACCCAGAGAACCTCTTTCTCGTGCATGTTCTCCCAGCCGAAAAAACAAAGGACCTCCGGTTTGTTCGAGTCCATGAGCTCATATTTGCAGCCTCTCCTTCAGTCAGCAATTTCTCTGCAATCGCCATTATTGTGTAAGTGTCCAATCTTTGTTTTCCCTTATCCCAGTTTTTGTTCATATTGTTCTTGCTATGTCTTTGAATGTACTAGTTCATTTTCTTAGTACAAAACGTTAGGGAATTTTTGTCTGATAGGCTTTTATGTTTTAAGTTTCCATACTGGGTTTACATCACTGGTTCATATCCAGTTTTGATGTTTGAGCAAGATTTCTGTTTTCTGGGTTTAAAATTTTAAAAGACGTTTCTTGTACACCAAGATATCGGGTATAAAACCTTGGCTTTGACAAATGCATGATACCCAAGGTTACCTTTTCTGGTTATCCGCCACTCTTTTTCCCCTGATTTTTGGGATTCTAAAAAAAAAAATTATCTACTCTCCTCCCTTTCTCGTGGAACGCACGTTCTGACCCTTTAATAAGGGTCTTAGTATCGAGCTTGTTTTGTTCCTAAACTCCGAGCTCGTAATTCTTGCATGCATGGCCCTCACCATTTTTTCTTTCTCACTAGATGTCACAGAATCTAGAAAGACGGTGGGGGTCGTTGCTGGCAATCCCTTACTCGCCAAAAACCCCGAGCCCGGAATCGTTGTTTGCTCGGAATCAACGTCGAATCCGTGAGTACGAGCTTGCACGCGAGCAAGAGGATATTCGAGCTCATTACTGCCGCCAAATAGACGAGGTCATAGAGAAGAAGAGGAGAACTCTTCGGGAGGCCCTTTATCCAGAGTCCAACTCAGGGCCTAGGCCGATCCCCCTCGACCCCGCATTAAAGGTCACCGTCGCGTATAGTCCAGGAGAACTTCAATTTTTATTGATGGGGGAGCCTTCTTCCTCGCAGCCGAGGAAAGAAATCTTCGAGGCCGAGCACTATTGGAGCTCGGTTACCTCGACAAGTCAGATAACTGACTTTCTGGCCCTCCATGGCCTCAAGTTGTCAGGTTCTTTGAAGTGTCGAGCTCCGGCCGCCCACGAACGAAGCTGTTACGCCCCCGGGGATCGTGACAACAGGCTGAGATACGCAGCATGGAGCCAGGAACACATGAAGGAGGGGGCGCTGTTGCCTTTGAATTCTTTTTTCAAGGACTTCACGGATTTTGTTGGGTTGGCTCTGTTCCAGCTCAACACCAATTCTTACAGGGTTCTGTCTGCCCTGAGGTCGCTATACCACGAGCTGGAGTGGGAAGGGCCTTCACCTCAGGAGATTTTATATCTCTTTTGTCTGAAAAGCAACCCCTCCCGAGCTCGGGGAGGAGATGGCTTTTACTACCTTTCGAGCTATCCCAAAGACAAAAAGGTTTTTGAAGATCTCCCTAATCACCCACCTGATTTCAAAAAAGCCTTCTTCTGGACAGATGGCCTGTCCCCGTCTCGACACTACTCGTTCAGGCGGATTCGTAAGTATTCTAGTTTTCTTTATCTCTATGCTCGGGATTTTAGCTGTAAGACCCGTACTTAGTTGAAATGTGTCTTGCTCTCCAGCCAATTTTCAGCGTCCTACTCCTGACGAGGCAATGAAGGGGCATAGAGAGACCCTGCTCCAACTCCCTCATGGCAGGAGGTCCCTCTTGTACCTTTTACATGAGGATAAGCTCCGAAAATGCGGACTTTTGGGAGAGGGCCAGTCCACCTTTGACTAGTCCAATAAAAAGTATGAACATTGGGAGCAGGTGCCTTTGCCCACAGGTGTCCTCCCTCCGAGGAGAGAGGTGAGGCCCCCACTTCCAGTTCGCATAAGGAGTCCGCCATCGGGGAATGAGGCTAATGACGAAGCCTCGAGTTCAGACTCGGATGAAGGTAAAGCCATCCTTACCTCGAGAATGTGGTCCCCCACCTTACTAAAGCATAAACCCGATAGGTTAGTTTCATGCCCGCATGATAGATAACACTTCTACATATGGAGTTGGGTAGACGATTGTGTTCATAGGTTTGATAGTTGGCTCGAGAAGTATGACACCATGTATACTTCAGACGAGGTGTGGAACGGGATAGTTGTCCAATATGGGACCAATGATTATAGGGACCTTTCGAGGTTGACATCCACCTATAGGGAAGGTACTCCCCCCACCTCTTCTGAAGATGGGGGAATTTCATGGTCCCCGAGCTCTAGTTCGGGGGAGAGTTCCAGTTAGGTCTTTCTTGACTTGGTTCTTTCTTTTTAATTTTCCAAGCTTATTATCATTATGTCTAACTTCAATTGGAACTGTGCAGGTGCCATGGACCCCGATCTCGACGCTGTGCTTTTTAGTGATGAGGGAGCTGGAGCTCAGAAGAGTAAACACCCGAGAGCCTCGCGGAGGTCCGATCGACCATCCAAGGTCCCCAGACGCCTCGAGAAGACCCCAACGGCTCAGGCTACTGCGAGCACGACCGAGGGGCCGACTGTCCAGGTTGATGTGTCTGGTTCAACCGCGCCCGTCTCGCTTCCTCCGTCCGACACTCAAATAACAGTCGGCCAGCCCCCGAAGAAACCTTCCGTCTCCAAGGTTCAACTACCGACGGCCCGACCTCATATTGAGGAGTTCGTGCTTGACGCCGCCGCTGGGACCCAAGGGGCTTTGCTCAGCTCGGACGTCCTCTCTCGAGTGGGTCAGAGTTTTTCTGGCTTTGGTACTGACCATTGGGACCTCGTGCACAAGGCCTCGGACTGTAATACTCTTTATGATAAGAGTATTGAACTCACTGCCGCGGTAGCCTTCGCAACTCTTCTTTAACTGTTTGTGTCTCAGCTCGCGATCTAGTTCGTTCTTTGTATTTCAGGCCCTTGTCGTTTCAGCACAGCTTAATTATAAGCTGACCAACGAGGTGCACACGAGTATGTCCCTGGCCCAAGAGTCGAGGGATCTCCAGCTTAAGATCGCTGATGAACTCCAGGGCTCGAAGACCGAACTTGAGAAAGTGAAGACCCGTCTCGCGGAGCTGGAGAAGGCTAATGCTAAGCTCGAAGAGGAGAAAACTGCTACTTTCGACATCATGGAAGGCGAGAAGACCCGCCTCCTGAACGAGTTCAAAGAACAGAAGGAGAAGGCGGTAGACCAGGCCATGTACAAAATTTGGGTTGACAATGCCGACCTCGATACCAGCTTCCTGGGTCCTCTCGAGGCCAAGTATGTAGAGCGGTGGAGTGCCCGTCTTGAGGCGAGTGAAGCTACTCGAGAGGCTGCTCAGAAGGATAGCCATGCTATTCGTCCTGGAGGGTCTAGTGCCGTTGATGTCGGAAAAGCCAAAGGAACTGCTCCTTCTTGATCCTTACCTCGGGGCTGCGTCCCTCTCTTGTTTGTAACTATTTTTATTTATGCATGTAGGGCTGATACAATATTTTTTATATTGACTTATATATGCTTTACACTTCTTGGCTCGAAATATTTTACATATTTTATATGAATGAGTTTTTTTTTATGTTTATTTATTCGCACAAACATAGTTTGGATTTAGGCTCGAAACTCGATGCATCCACGCATTGGTTGTTCGAATTATCTGCTTCCGATCTCGTTATTCGTCAAGGTCGGATATTACTTTAACCATGAACTCAAAAGTACTTGTATGGTATGTAATGTGAATGGTTTAGTTATATCTTATTTCTTAGTTACTTTTCCTTATCCTCAGTTATTTCTCCGAGGTTATGAGTTCGAAACTATTTTTCTTTAAGATATTCCAGCCTTGATCTCGACTTATTTCGAAGTAGGTTTAAATTCCAACTCGTCGATTAGATTTAGCTGGTTTGTTCCAAACCTATTAAGTTTGCACATCTGGTTAAATCCAAACGTTATCATCTTTTGATAATTTGGTTGTCCAAACTATCTAAGCTCGCGTATCTGGTTATGTCCAAATACTTTTATGTTTTTGATAATTCGGTTATGTCCAAACTATCTAAGCTCGCGTATCTGGTTACATCCATATACTTTATGTTTTTGATAATTCGGTTGTCCAAACTATCTAAGCTCGCGTATCTGGTTATATCCAAATACTTTTATGTTTTTGATAATTCGGTTGTCCAAACTCTCTAAGCTCGCGTATCTGGTTATATCCAAATACTTTATGTTTTTGATAATTCGGTTGTCCGAACTATCTAAGCTCGCGTATCTGGTTATATCCAAATACTTTATGTTTTTGATAATTCGGTTGTCCAAACTATCTAAGCTCGCGTATCTGGTTATATCCAAATACTTTGTTTTTTATTTTTTATTTTTTAAATCAATGGTACATATACTGATGATGCCCCCTTAATATCCTATGAGTGTGACCATAGGTTATTAAATTAAGAGAGATTTGCAAAAATAAAAATAGATAACATATTGAACGAAATAGATCTTTATTTGATGGAGTTTAAAAACAAATAAACTAATACATATAGAAAATCATGGTTACAGGCAACACTTTTCCTATACTACTGATAGTAAGGTCTCAGGTGTTCGCCATTCCATGCTCGCGGTACCAGGCTCCCGTCCAATCTCGCAAGTTTGTACACTCCAGTCTGGATGACTGAATCTATCTGGTATGGTCCTTCCCAATTCGGTCCGAGCACACCAGCTGCCGGATCTCGTGTTGCCAAAAATACGCGTCTTAACACCAGATCTCCCACACCGAATCTTCGATCTCGAACCCTTTTTTTGAAATATCTAGTAGCTCGTTGTTGGTAGGCAGCGTTCCTTAGCTGAGCCTTGTTTCTCTTTTCTTCAATCAAGTCTAAGGTTTCTTCGAGATGAGTGTGGTTTGAGTCTTGGTCGTAATTTTGAGTTCGGATCGTTGGGATTTCGACCTCAATAGGCAACATAGCCTCACATCCGTATGCTAGAGAGAATGGGGTGTGCCCCGTTGATGTTCGAGCCATGGTTCTATAACCCCATAGGACTTGGGGCAATTCTTCGGGCCACCGTCCCTTCGCCTCCTCCAACTTTTTCTTCAGAGAACTTTTGAGAGTTTTGTTCACAGCTTCGACCTGGCCATTCGCTTGAGGGTGAGCTGCTGATGAAAAACTCTTTATTATGCTGTTCTTTTCACAAAAGTTGGTGAACAAGTCGCAATCGAAATGGGTTCCGTTGTCGGATACGATCTTCCTCGGCACCTCATATCAGCACACGATGCTTTTTACTACAAAATCAAGGATCTTTTTTGAAGTTATAGTTGCCAATGGTTCAGCCTCCGTCCATTTCGTGAAGTAATCCACGACGACTACAGCATATTTTACTCCGCCTTTGCCAGTCGGGAGAGAGCCTATGAGGTTGATGCCCCATACCGTGAAAGGCCATGGGGAAGTCAACATGGTCAGCTCGGATGGTGGAGCTCGAGGTATCGTGGCGAATCTCTGGCATTTGTCGCATTTCTTCACGTACTCGAAAGAATCCGTTTTAATGGTTGGCTAGAAATATCCTTGGCGTATGATCTTCTTGGACAGGCTATGCCCCCCGGTGTGATCTCCGTAGAACCCTTCATGAATCTCTTCAAGGATCTTCTTAGCTTCAGGAGGGGTTACGCACCTAAGTAACGGCATGGAATATCCCCTCCTGTACAGCTTCCCGTCCAAAATGGTGTAGCGGGGAAGTTGATACATCAACTTTCGAGCCTGGTTCTGGTCTCTTGGAAGGACTCCGTTCTCGAGATATTCAACTATTGGGGTCATCCAGGTAGGTTCCGTTTCGATCATACACACATCTTCCTCTTCTGGATCATTAATGCTAGGTGTCGAAAGGTGTTCTATGGGCACGACGTTCAGTTCTTCATTTTCAGCGGATGTGGTGAGCCGGGCTAAGGCATCTGCATTTGAGTTCCGCTCGTGGGGAACCTGCTCGATTGTATAAAATTCGAAACACTCTAATGCGGATTTTGCCTTCTCCAAATAAGCTGCCATTCTCGTGCCGCGAGCCTGGTATTCTGCCAATATTTGATTAACCACGAGGTGGGAGTCACTGTAGCAATGTATAGCTCTAGCTTTGAGTTCCTTTGCTATACGAAGTCTCGCGAGTAAAGCCTCGTATTCGGCCTCATTATTCGACGCTTTGAAGCCAAATCTTAAGGTAGAATGAAATCTGCTCCCTGCGGGGGTAACCAAAATGATCCCTGCCCCCGCTCCATTTTCATTTGATGAGCCGTCGACGTAAAGTTTCCACAGCTCGTGGGCCGGGGTTATTACCTCGTCGTCGGCTATGCCAGTACATTCCACTATAAAGTCTGCCAACGCCTGTGCCTTAATGGTTGTTCTCGGGTGGAAGGTGATCTCGAACTATCCGAGCTCAATAGCCCATTTAAGAAGTCGACCTGAAGCTTCTGGTTTAGACAAGACTTGCCTAAGTGGCTGATCAGTCAACACATGGATGGGATGCGCCTGAAAGTAGGGGTGGAGTTTTCGAGACGAATGAATTAAACTGAGCACGAGTTTCTCCATCAATGGGCATCTTGACTCTGCCCCCAGTAATCTTTTACTGATGTAATAAACGGGTCTTTGCACCTTCTCTTCTTCTCAAACGAGCACTGCGCTTATTGCGTATTCGGTGGTTGAAAGGTATAGGTACAGTATTTCTCCCGTTTCAGGTTTTGACAGGATGGGTGGTTCTGCAAGGTGCTTTTTGAGCTCCTGAAAGGCCAGCTCGCATTCCTCTGTCCATTCGAATTTCTTACCTCCTCTCAATAAGTTGAAAAATGGAAGACCACGGTCCGTAGATTTCGAGATGAATCTGCTTAGGGCTGTCATCCTGCCAGTCAAACTTTGGACATCTTTGTGCCTTCGAGGTGAGGGCATGTCAATCAGGGCCTTGATCTTGTCGGGGTTAGCCTCGATTCCACGAGAGTTCACAATAAAGCCCAGAAATTTTCCTGAAGATACCCCAAAAGTGCACTTCTGAGGATTTAGCTTCATGTTAAACTTTCGAAGCACGCCGAAGCACTCTTCGAGGTCATCAACATGGTTTTTGTTGAGTTGGGACTTGACGAGCATGTCATCAACATAAACCTCCATGTTGTTCCCTATTTTTTCTGAAAATATCATGTTCACGAGCTGCTGGTATGTGGCCCCAGCATTCTTGAGCCCGAATGGCATGACATTATAGCAGTATAGCCCCTTATCCGTGATGAAGCTCGTATGTTCTTGGTTGGGGGTATGCATGGGAATCTGGTTATATCCAGAATAAGCATCCATGAAGGACATCAGGCCATGCCCCGCCGTGGCATCCACGAGCTGGTCAATCCTTGGCAACGGAAAACAGTCTTTCGGGCAAGCTTTGTTGAGATCTGAGTAGTCAATACAGGTTCGCCACGTCCCATTGGGCTTTGGGACCAACACCGGATTGGCTACCCAGTCAGGGTAAAAGGCATCCCTAATGAATCAGTTTGCCTTTAACCTGTCAACCTCCTCCTTTAGAGCTTTCTTTCTGTCTTCGTCCAGCTGTCTTCGCTTTTGTTGCTTCGGGGGGAAGCTCTTGTCTATATTCAGTGCGTGGCTTGTTATATTCGGACTTATTCCCACCATGTCCGAGTGCGACCACGCGAAGACATCCTGGTTTTTCTTCAAAAAGCAAATTAATTGCTATTTTGTCTCATCTTGGAGGTGTTTTTCGACCTTCACCTTTTTCGAGGGATCGGTTTCCTCGAGCTGAATTTCTTCGAGCTCCTCTAAAGGTTCGAGGTCAACTTTCTCCTCAATCCTTGGATCAATCTCTTCGTCAATCTCTAAGACCGTTCCATCTTTGTTTTGAATGATGGCGAGTGCTTGTGCGCTCGTCTGTTTCTTTCCTCTCAAAGAGATGTTGTAGCATTCCCTCCCTGCTAATTGATCTCCCTTCAATGTTCCGACCCCGCTAGGGGTCGGGAACTTAAGGGCCAGATTCCTTACTGATGAAACTGCCCCCAGCCCGACCAGGGCGGGTCTCCCGAGTAGCACATTGTAGGCTGATGGTAAGTCTACTACCACGAACTCCATCATCTTGGTTGCCGAGACTGGGTAGTCTCCCAAGGTCACGGGGAGCTCGATGGATCCCATGCAGGCGGTCCCTTCTCCTGAAAAACCGTACAAAGTAGTTGCACACGCTTTCAGGTTGCGAAGGGAGAGTCCCATCTTCTCGAGAGTTGCTTTATAAAGAATGTTGACTGAGCTCCCATTATCTATGAGAACTTGGTGGACCCTTTTATTGGCCAGCTGAAGAGTAATGACCAGCAGATCGTGGTGAGGAAACTGGACATGGGACGCGTCTTCCTCAGTGAAGGTTATTGGTTGTGTTTCAATCTTCTGGCTTTTTGGAGCCCTAGGTTCGGGTTCATAAGGAGACCCATCCCCAGTCTTCAGCTCATTAACGTATCTCTTTTGGGCATTCCTGCCCACTCTTGCGAGATGAGGCCCTCCCGAGATGGTTATTACATCCTCTCCATCTATCGACGGGGGCCTGTCTTCTTCCCGAGCTCGGGAATTATTGTTTTGTGTCGTCGGAGGCGCGGCTATTCTCTGGCTCGCGGCCGCCTGACTAGTACTCTGGTTTTTTACATATTGCCGGAAGTAACCTCTCTAGATCAATCCTTCGATCTCGTCTTTCAGTTGTCGACATTCATCGGTTGTATGCCCGGTGTCTCTGTGAAATCGGCAATACTTACTGGAGTCCCTCTTGGATTTTTGATTTCTCATCGGGTCCGGACGCCTAAAGGGGACCTGGTTTTCATTAGCCAGGTATATGTTCTCCTGAGACTCATTGAGCTCTGTGTATACTCTATATTCTATACATCGGGTCCGGACGTTTGAAGGAAAGACCGACCCGTGTAGTCACCTAAGCACGTTCAACACCATCATGAGAGCCAGTAACGTGGGTTACGAGCTCAGGTGCATGTTGTTTCCAGCATCATTGACAGGACCTGCCAAAAGTTGGTTCGAAAAATATAAGAGACACTCAATAACTTCTTGGGAGCAGTTGTCTAAAGATTTTAAGAAGCAGTTCAGAGCAATGATGGGGGTTAGACCAGAGGCATCCACCTTAACTAACGTTCGACAACAGCCGGGCGAAACACTAAAAAGTTACTTAACAAGGTTTAATCTGGAAGTCGCCCGAGCTCGGGACGTGGATGACAGTGGGCACCTAATGGCTGTCCGAGCCGGCGTAATGCCAGGAAGTGCCCTTTGGGACGACATGCAAAGAAAACCAGTAAGGTCCATAACCGAGTTTAACAGACGAGCGCAGAGGTTTGTCAATGTAGAGGAAGCGAGGTCGACGCTCAATGCGACTTCCCAGCCCGAAACTTCAACGATAAACGTCAACTCTGCCTCAACCTCGGCGGACCCAGCAACTCCAAAGCCTATCACGGAAAACCCCTCCAAGAGGAAAAAGAACGAAGGAAGTAACCCCGAAGCCGAGGGAGGAAAGAAAAAGAAAGGGGAGAGATATTTCTCCGTATACAGAGTATACACCGAGCTCAACGAGTCTCGGGAGAACATATACCTGGCTAATGAAAACCATGTCCCCTTTAGGCGTCCGGACCCGATGAGGAATGAAAAATCCAAGAGGGACTCCAGTAAGTATTGCCGATTTCACAGAGACACCGGGCATACGACCGATGAATGTCGACAACTGAAGGACGAGATCGAAGGATTGATCTCGAGAGGTTACTTCCGGCAATATGTCAAAAACCAGAATACTAGTCACTCGGCCGCGAGCCAGAGACTGGCCGCGCCTTCGACGACACAAAACAATGGTTCCCGAGCTCGGGAAGAAGACAGGCCCCCGCCGATAGAAGGAGAGGATGTAATAACCATCTCGGGAGGGCCTCATTTCGCAGGAGTAGGCAGGAATGCCCAAAAGAGATATGTTAACGAGCTGAAGACTGGAGATGGGTCTCCATATGAGCCCGAACCTAGGGCTCCAAAAAGCCAGAAGGTTGAAACACAACCAATAACCTTCACTGAGGAAGACGCGTCCCATGTCCAGTTTCCTCACCATGATCCGCTGGTCATTACTCTTCAGCTGGCCAATAAAAGGGTCCACCCAGTTCTCATAGATAATGGGAGCTCAGTCAACATTCTTTATAAAGCAACCCTCGAGAAGATGGGACTCTCCCTTCGCGACCTGAAAGCGTGTGCAACTACTTTGTACGGCTTTTCGGGAGAAGGAATCGCCTGCATGGGATCCATCGAGCTCCCCGTGACCTTAGGAGACTACCCAGTCTTGGCAACCAAGATGATGGAGTTCGTGGTAGTAGACTTACCATCAGCCTACAATGTGCTGCTCGGGAGACCCGCCCTGGTCGGGCAGGGGGCAGTTTCATTAGTAAGGCATCTGGCCCTTAAATTTCCGACCCCTAGCGGAGTCGGGACATTGAAAGGAGACCAATTAGTAGGGAGGGAATGCTACAACATCTCCTTTAGAGGAAAGAAATAGACAAGCGCACAAACACTCGTCATCATTCAAAACAAAGACGAAACGGTCTTAGAGATTGACCCAAGGATTGAGGAGAAAGTTGACCTCGAACCTTTAGAGGAACTCGAAGAAATTCAGCTCGAGGAGGCAGATCCCACGAAAAAGGTGAAGGCAAACCGATTCATTAGGTATGCCTTTTACCCTGACTGGGTAGCCAATCCGGTGTTGGTCCCAAAGCCCAATGGGACGTGGCGAACCTGTATTGACTACTCAGATCTCAACAAGGCTTGCCCGAAAGACTGTTTTCCGTTGCCAAGGATTGATCAGCTCGTGGATGCCACGGCGGGGCACGGCTTGATGCCTTCATGGATGCCTATTCTGGATATAACCAGATTCCCATGCATGCCCCCGACCAAGAACATACGAGCTTCGTCACGGAAAAAGGGCTATACTGCTATAATGTCATGCCATTTGGGCTCAAGAATGCTGGAGCCACATACCAGCGGCTCGTAAACATGATGTTTTTAGAACAAATAGGGAACAACATGGAGGTTTATGTTGATGACATGCTTGTCAAGTCTCAGCTCAACAAAAACCATGTTGATGACCTCGAAGAGTGCTTCGGCGTGCTCAGAAAGTATAACATGAAGCTAAATCCTCAGAAGTGCACTTTTGGGGTATCTTCAGGAAAATTTCTGGGCTTTATTGTGAACTCTCGTGGAATCGAGGCTAACCCCGACAAGATCAAGGCCCTGATTGACATGCTCTCACCTCGAAGGCACAAAGATGTCCAAAGTTTGACTGGCAGGATGGCAGCCCTAAGCAGATTCATCTCGAAATCTACGGATCGTGGTCTTCCATTTTTCAACTTATTGAAAAAGGGGTAAGAAATTTGAATGGAAGGAGGAATGTGAGCTGGCCTTTCAGGAGCTCAAAAAGCACCTTGCAGAACCACCCATCCTGTCAAAGCCTGAAACGGGAGAAATACTGTATCTGTACCTTTCAACCACCGAGCACGCGATAAGCGTGGTACTCGTTCGAGAAGAAGAGAAAGTACAAAGACCCGTTTATTACATCAGTGAAAGATTACTGGGGGCAGAGTCAAGATATCCATTGATGGAGAAACTCGCGCTCAGTTTGATCCATTCGTCTCGTAAACTCCGCCCCTACTTTCAGGCGCATCCCATCCATGTGCTGACTGATCAACCACTTAGGCAAGTCTTGTCTAAACCAGAAGCTTCAGGTCGACTTCTTAAATGGGCTGTTGAGCTCGGACAGTTCGAGATCACCTACCACCCGAGAACGACCATTAAGGCACAAGCGTTGGCGGACTTTATAGTGGAATGTACGGGCATAGCCGACGACGAAATAATAACCCTGGCCCACGAGCTGTGGAAACTCTACGTCGACGGCTTATCAAATGAAAATGGAGCGGGGGCAGGGGTCATTTTGGTTACCCCCGCAGGGAGCAAATTTCATTCTGCCTTAAGATTTGGCTTCAAAGCGTCGAATAATGAGGCCGAATACGAGGCTTTACTCGCGGGACTCCGTATAGCAAAGGAACTCAAAGCTAGAGCTATACATTGCTACAGTGACTCCCAGCTCATGGTTAATCAAATCTTGGGAGAATACCAGGCACGCGGCACGAGAATGGCAGCTTATTTGGAGAAGGCAAAATCCGCATTAGAGTGTTTCAAATTTTATTCAATCGAACAGGTTCCCCGCGAGCGGAACTCAAATGCAGATGCCTTAGCTCAGCTCGCCACATCTGCTGAAAATGAAGAGCTGAACGTCGTGCCCATAGAACACCTTTCGACACCTAGCATTAATGAGCCAGAGGAGGAAGATGTATGTATGATCGACACAGAGCCTACCTGGATGACCCCAATAGTTGAATATCTCGAGAACAGAGTCCTTCCAAGAGATCAGAACCAGGCTCGAAAGTTGATGTATCAACTTCCCCGATACACCATTTTGGACGGGAAACTGTACAGGAGGGGATATTCCATGCCATTACTTAGATGCGTAACCCCTCCTGAAGCTAAGAAGATCATTGAAGAAATTCATGAAGGGTTCTGCGGAGATCACACTGGGGGGCATAGCCTGTCCAAGAAGATCATACGCCAAGGATATTTCTGGCCAACCATTAAAACAGATTCTTTCGAGTACGTGAAGAAATGCGACAAATGCCAGAGATTCGCCACGATACCCCGAGCTCCACCATCCGAGCTGACTATGTTGACTTCCCCATGGCCTTTCGCGGTATGGGGCATCGACCTCATAGGCTCTCTCCCGACTGGCAAGGGCGGAGTAAAATATGCAGTAGTCGCCGTGGATTATTTCACGAAGTGGACGGAGGCTGAACCATTGGCAACTATAACTTCAAAAAAGTTCCTTGATTTAGTAGTAAAAAGCATCGTGTGCCGATATGGGATGCCGAGGAAGATCGTATCCGACAACGGAACCCAGTTCGATTGCGACTTGTTCACCAACTTTTGTGAAAAGAACGGCATAATAAAGAGTTTTTCATCAGTAGCTCATCCTCAAGCGAATGGCCAGGTCGAAGCTGTGAACAAAACTCTCAAAATTTCTCTGAAGAAAAAGCTGGAGGAGGCGAAGGGACGGTGGCCCGAAGAATTACCCCAAGCCCTATGGGGATATAGGACCACAGCTCGAACGTCAACAGGGCATACCCCGTTCTCTCTAGGATACGGCTGCGAGGAAATGTTGCCCATCGAGGTCGAAATCCCAACGATCTGAACTCAGATTTACGATCAAAGTTCAAACCACACCCAGCTCGAGGAAACCTTAGATTTGATTGAAGAAAAGAGAGAAGAGGCTCAGCTGAGAAACGCTGCTTACCAGCAACGAACCACCAGGTATTTCAACAAGAGAGTTCGAGATCGAAAGTTCGGAATGGGAGATCTGGTGTTGAGACGCGTATTTTTGGCAACACAAGTTCCAGCAGCTGGAGTGCTCGGGCCGAATTGGGAAGGACCGTACCAGATAGAGTCAGTCATCCGTCCCGGTGTGTACAAACTTGCGAGATTGGACGGGAGCCTGGTACCACGAGCATGGAATGGCGAACACCTTAGACCTTACTATCAGTAGTGTAGGAAAAGTGTTGCCTATAACCATGATTTTCTATCTGTATTAGTTTGTTTACTTTTGGATTCCATCAAATAAAGATCTATTTCGTTCAGTATGTTGTCTCTTTTTATTTTTGCAATCTCTCTTAATGTAATAACCTATGGTCGCACTCATAGGATATTAAGGGGGCATCATTGGTACATATACCATCAGCTTAAAAAATAAAAAATAACATACACGAAAAACATAAAAGTATTTGGATATAACCAGATACGCGAGCTTAGATAGTTTGGACATAACTGAATTATCGAAAACATAAAAGTATTTGGATATAACTAGATATGCGAGCTTAGATAGTTTGGACATAACCGAATTATCAAAAACATAAAAGTATTTGGATATAACCAGATACGCGAGCTTAGATAGTTTAGACGTAACTGAATTATCAAAAAACAAAAGTATTTGGATGTAACCAGATACGCGCGCTTAAATAGTTTGGACAACCAAATCATCAAAAGATAATAATGTTTGGATTTAACCAGATGTGCAAACTTAACAGGTTTGGAACAAACCAGCCAAAAAACTAATCAACGATAAGTAGGAACCTAAACCTATTTCGAGATAAGTCGATATCGAGGCTGGAATATCTTAAAGGAAAATAGTTTCGAACTCATAACCTTGGAGTAAAAACTGAGGATGAGAAAAAGTAACTATGCAGAAAAGATATAACTAAACAAATCACATTACATACCATATAAGAACTTTTGAGTTCATGGTTAAAGTAATATCCGACCTTGATAAATAACGAGATTGGAAGCGGATAATTCGAGCAAACAATGCATGAATGCATCGAGTCTCGAGCCTAAATCCACACTATGTTTGTAAGAATAAATAAACATAAATGATTCATCAATATAAAATGTGCAAAATATTTCGAGCTAAGAAATGTAAAGCATATATAGGTCAATAATAAAAGAAATTGTATCAGCCCCGTGGGCATAAATTAAAGTAATTACAAGGAATAAGGGGACGCATCCCCAAGACAAGATTTCCCTAAGATCAGATTCAAGAAGGAGGAGTCTCCTTGGCCTTCTCAGCACCAGCAGCACTGGAATCGTCAGGACGAATAGCATGACTATCCTTCTGGATTCCCTCCGAATCGGCCTCACGAGCAGCCTCTTCCGCCTCAAGCTGAGCATTCCACCTGTCAAGAAGTATCGCCTCGTGAGGACCTAAGAAGCTGGTATCCAGGTCTTCATTGTTGGCCCACATTCGGTACATGGCCGAGTCAACCTCCTGGTCCTTCTTCTCTTTGTACTCAGCAAGGAGACGAGCTTTTTCACCCTCCATAATATCAAAGGTGGCGGCCTTTTCCTATTCGAGCTTCTTGTTGGCCTCCTGGAGCCTAGTGATCTCCTTCTTAAGATCTGCGAGCTCGACATTCTCTTTCTCAAGCTCCTCGAGCTTAGCTTTCAGCTTCCCAAGATCGGTGGCCATGCCCTCAAGTTCCTTAGCTCCTGCATCAAGCTTTGCATTTGCTGCCTTCAGGTCATCGCTTGCTTTGAGGTGGAGATCCTTCACCTCCTGAGCATGAGACTTGCTCGAGTGGATCTCGTTGTTCAACTTATAGTTGAGCTGGGCAGTAAAGGCAAGAGACTGACAAAGGAAGAAATCATCATTAGCACCAGGTCAGTATGATTATAACCAAGAAGTAGGACTGTAGAAGGACACTTACTGCGGCGGCGAGCTTGATACTCTTCTCATAGAGAACAGTGCAGTCTTGGATATCGTTCAAGCATTTCCATTGGGGAGCTTCGAGACTGCCAAAGCTCTGGCCAATTCAGGACATAACATCCGAGACCAACGTAGACCCCCAGCGGCATTGTCAACCACATATGCATCCATGTGGGTAGAAACTGACAGCTTCTGAGCTCGAGAAGCAGAAGGATTTCTAGAAGGTGGTCCAAGTGTCGATCGAACCACTACAGGAAGTTGGGGCTCGGTCGTGTTAGGGGCATCGACCTGCGAAGTCGATGCCACAGTTGCGGCACCAACCTGCGAAGACGGCGCCGTGATGGAGCTGGTAACAAGAGGAGCTGGGGGAGGAGGTGTCTTCTCGGTCCTTTTGGGAACTTTGGTGGGCCGATCCACCTTTCGCGACGGTGCCCAGGGACGCTTGCTCCTTTTGGCGCCACCACTCTCGATGATATTGTCGAGGTCGGAGTCCATGGCACCTGCACAGTTCCAATCGGAGTTAGACATAATGATAATAATCTTGGAAAATAAAAAGAAAAAAAAAACCAAGTAAAGAAAAGACCTAACTGGAACTCTCCCCCGAACTAGAGCTCGGGGACCATGAAATTCCCCCATCTTTAGAAGAGGCGAGGGGAGTACCTTCCCTATAGGTGGGTGTCAACCTCGAAAGGTCCCTATAATCGTTGGTCCCATATTGGACAGCTATCCCGTTCCACACCTCGTCCGAAGTATACATGGTGTCATACTTCCCGAGCCCACTATCAAACCTATGAACACAGTCGTCTACCCAACTCCATATGTAGAAGTGGTATCCATCATAGGGGCATGAGACTAACCTATTGGGTTTATGCTTTAGTAAGGTGGGGGACCACATTCTCGAGGTAAGGAGGGCTTTACCTTCATCCGAATCTAAACTCGAGGCTTCGTCATTAGCCTCATTCCCCGACGGTGGACTCCTTCTACGAACTGGAAGTGGAGGCCTCACCTCTCTTCTCGGAGGGAGGACACTTGTGGGAAAAGGCACCTGCTCCCAATGTTCATACTTCTTATTGGACCAGTCACAGGTGGACTGGCCCTCTCCCAAAAGTCCACATTTTCGGAGCTTATCCTCATGTAAAAGGTACAAGAGAGACCTCCTGCCATGAGGGAGTTGGAGCAAGGTCTCTCTATGCCCCTTCATTGCCTCGTCAGGAGTAGGGCGTTGAAAATTGGCTGGAAAGCAAGAGACATTTCAACTAAGTACGGGTCCTACAACTAAATCCCGAGTACAGAGATAAGGGAAATTGAAATACTTACGAATCCGCCTGAACGAGTAGTGTCGAGACGGGGACAGACCGTCTGTCCAGAAGAAAGCTTTTTTGAAATCCGGTGGATGATTAGTTCTCTTTAGGATAGCTCGAAAGGTAGTAAAAACCATCTCCTCCCCGAGCTCAGGAGGGGTTGCTTTTCAGACAAAAGAGATATAAAATCTCCTGAGGTGAAGGCCCTTTCCACTCCAGCTCGTGGTACAGCGACCTCAGGGCAGACAGCACCCTGTAAGAATTGGTGTTGAGTTGGAACGGAGCCAACCCAACAAAATCCGTGAAGTCCTTGAAAAAATACTTCAAAGGCAACAGCGCCCCCGCCTTCATGTGTTCCTGGCTCCATGCCGCGTATCTCAGCCTGTTGTCATGATCCCCGGGGACGTAACAGCTTCGTTCGTGGGCGGTCGGAGCTCGACACTTCAAAGAACCTGACAACCTGAGGCCATGGAGGGCCAGAATGTCAGTTATCTGACTTGTCGAGGTAACCGAGCTCCAATAGTGCTCGGCCTCAAAGATTTCCTTCCTCGGCTGCGAGGAAGAAGGCTCCCCCATCAATGAAAATTGAAGTTCTCCTGGACTAAACGCGACGGTGACCTTTAATGCGGGGTCAAGGGGGATCGACCTAGGCCTTGAGTTGGACTCTGGATAAAGGGCCTCCCGAAGAGTTCTCCTTTTCTTCTCTATGACCTCGTCTATTTGGCGGCGGTAGTGAGCTCGAATATCCTCCTGCTCGCGTGCAAGCTCGTACTCACGGATTCGACGTTGATTCCGAGAAAACAGCGATTCCGGGCTCGGGATTTTTGGCGAATAAGGGATTGCCAGCAACGACCTGCACCGTTTTTCCAGATTCTGTGACATCTAGCGAGAAAGAAAAAATGGTGAGGGCCATGCATGCAAGAATTACAAGCTCGATAGGACGAGCTCAGAGTTTGAGAATAAAACAAGCTCGATACTACGACCCTTACTAAAGAGTCAGGACGTGCGTTCCACGAGAAAGGGAGGGGAGTAGACAATTATTTTTTAGAATCCCGAAAATCAGGGGAAAAAGAGTGGCGGATAACCAGAAAAGGTAACCTTGGGAATCGTGCATCTGTCAATGCCAAGGTTTTATACCCGAAATCTTGGTGTACAAGAAATGTCTCTTGAAATTTTAAATCCCAGAAAATAGGAATCTTGCTCAAACATCAAAACTGGGTATGAACCAGTGATGTAAACTCAGTATAGAAACTTAAAAACATAAAAGCCTATCAGACAAAAATTCCCTAACGTTTTGTACTAAGGAAATAAACTAGTACATTCAAAGACATAGCAAGAACGATATGAACAGAAACTGGGATAAAGGAAAACAAAGATTGGACACTTACACAATAATGGCGATTGTAGAGAAATTGCTGACTGGAGGAGAGGTTGCAAATATGATTTCACGGACTCGAACAAACTGGAAGTCCTTTGTTTCTTCGGCTGAGAGAACATGCATGAGAAAGAGGTTCTCTGGGATGGTCTCTGGTTTCGTCCCTTCCCTTTTCCGTTTCTGATGCGTGTAAAATAAGAGGAAGAAGAAGACCTTGAACATATAAAGGAAGAAAAGTGATAAAGAGGATTAATCTGGGCCATTGGCTAGAATCCTCATAAAATCCAACGGTCAGGGGTCAATGACAAGATGGTGCCGAAAAGGTGGCAGACGAATGATCGTGGGCAGGTTTCCAAGGTACTCAAGTACCAAAAATGAGCAATACCCAAATGACGCGTGTCCATTTTCAAGTATATGACGATACGGTTCCCGAAGGAAGTAGTTCAAAAGTTTCTTTCTCTTAGGATTCGAACAAATACTTTTGAGGGGGCAAGATGTTATACCCAGATTTTGAGCCATGTTAAATGTGACCTCGAAAGCTGGATTCGCAGCGAATGAACTCGTAAAGTCTGAAGTATGTTCCAAGACTAGACATCGAGCCTGCAAAGCTGAGACGACTTCGAATATGGTGGCCTCAAAATCCGCATGATCTCGAAGGGTAGCTCCCGAGATGCATTTGTCCTCAGGGATGACCTCGGATCAGGGGTTCCGAGCCTGACGCATGTACGATCTCGAAAACCATGTGATCTCGGGAGGTGTCATTAGCTCGAAAATTGATGAGAGACCTTGCAGATATATGATAATAACCTTGAACATCTACAAGTGTTGTCCATAAGAGACGTGTTCTACATTTATTATTGTAAATCCCCTAAAATCATGGGATATTATTTGATTAGTTATACGCCCCCTGGTCTTCAGGGGACGTTTCCTTTTATATCGGATTACAGGCATTTAAAGCCATTTAATCTATTTGCACAAAAAGAGTAACTACCCAAAATATGTGGGATAGTATTCTGCAACCTTCTCTATAAATAGAGAGGTCATGCACCATTGTAAGGGACCGAATTTTTGTGATCTGGAGAGAAAACTCTGAAGAATTCATGCTTAAAGAATTTTCAGAGATAATCTTGAGTTTAATAACAAAGACTCGTGGACTAGGCAGATTTAACTGCTGAACCACGTAAAAATCGTGTTTAGTGTTATTATATTTATATTGGCCATCACTGTTTATTGTTTACGTGCTCTTCTTTCACTGTTAACGAAAAACGGCGTCAACACCCACGATTTCAGGGGATTTTCAGTAATAAATGTAGACCGCATTCCTTATAGATAACACTCTAAGATATCCAAGGTTATTATCATATATCACCAAGGCCTTATTCTCCCAGGTCTCACATCAACTTTCGAGCTAATAACATCTCCCGATGTCACATGGCTTTCGAGATTGTATGCGTGTCAGGCTCGGAACCCCTGACCCGAGGTCATCCCTGAGGACAGATGCATCTCGGGAGCTACCCTGCGAGATCGTGTGGATTTCGAGGCCAACATATTCGAAGTCGTGTCAGCTTTGCAGGCTCGATGTCTAGTCTTGAAACATACTTCAGACTTTACGAGTTCATTCGCTGCGAATCCAGCTTTCGAGGTCACATTTAACATGGCTCGAAATCTGGGTATAACAATATAAAAGAGAGCTTCAATGATATTATGTGGCACTCTAAAATCTCTTCAAATCACTATTTCTATTTTCTCATTTAATGTAATTTTTTTATTCATTTTCTATTTTCTAAAATATCTTAATAATTGAAAATATCAATATATATACATATTAATTTGATTAAAAATTTATTTAGTTAAATATCTTAACTACTTATTTATTGAAAAATACTAAAAAAATTAATTAAAAATTACGTAATAATTTTCGATTATCTATATATCTATTTTTCTTATTATATTATAATTATGTTTTTTTATTCCAAAGTGAATAGTTTTACAAAATATTTATATCTATATCTATACATAAATGAGAAGGTGGCATCCTATATTTTTTACAATTTATTTTTACTATTTTGTGAGAATTTTATATTGTGCCCAAAAAAAAATTGTTATACCCAGATTTCGAGCCATGTTAAATGTGACCTCGAAAGTTGGATTCGCAACGAATGGAGTCGTAAAGTTTGAAGTATGCTCCAGGACTAAATATCGAGCCTACCAGACTGAGACGACCTCGAATGTGGTGGCCTCGAAATATTCACGATCTCGAAGGGTAGCTCCCGGGACGCATCTATCCTCAGGGAAGACCTCGAATCAAGGGTACCGAGCCTGACACACGTACGATCTCGAAGCCATGTGACCTCGGGAGATGTCATTAGCTCGAAAGCTGATGAGAAACCTGGAGACTAAGGCCTTGGAAATATATGATAATGACCTTGAATATCTATAAGTGTTGTCTATAAGGGACGTGTTCTGCATTTATTATTGTAAATCCCATAAAATCATGGGATATTATTCGATTAGTTATACGCCCCCTGGTATTCAGGGGGCGTTTCCTTTTATATCGGATTACAGGCATTTAAAGCCATTTAATTTATTTATACAAAAAGAGTAACTACCCAAAATATGTGGGATAATATTCTGCATCCTTCTCTATAAATAGAGAGGTCATCCACCATTGTAAAGGACCGAAATTCTGAACCTTGAGAGAAAACTCTAAAGAATTCATGCTTAAGGATTTTCAGAGATAATCTTGAGTTTAATAACAGAGACTCGTGGACTAGGCAGATTTAACTGCTGAACCACGTAAAAAATCGTGCTTTGTATTGTCATATTTTAATTGGCCATTATTAGTAATTGTTTACGTGCTCTTCTTTCACTGTTGACGAAAAATGGCGTCAACAGTTTGGTGCTTTCATTGAGAGCCTTAAGCATTCATCCCTGAAAAAGTCATGGCCAATAACAATCAGAACACACCTGAAGAAAATTACCCAAGACGTCCCGGAAAACAGCCAATGGAGAACCCGGATGTTGAAGAGAGAAGTGGGTCTTCTGATTCCCGGGGACCACCTCCTCCACCAAGAGATGAGGATATGTATTACAATCCTGAGCGGTATGTTCCAATTGTGGAACTTGAAAACCGAAAATTGAAGCAGCTGTTGGCAGAGGCCAACAAACGGAATGAGGAGTTGACAAGGATAGCCGCAGAGGCACAGGTGACTCAGCCCCCGCCTCCGCGCGAAGACCAAGTCCCTCCTCCAAGGGACGTGCATGTTACTCCCCGTAGACCCCGTGGGCGTCCACGAAAAGACGCTGCCACAAGGAGGCTGACTCAACCTCCGGCACCAGCAGAGCCATCCGCTCCACCTAGGCTCCAGAGGAGTACTCGGGCTCGGGCCCCGGCTAACCCGCCTGTGGAAGTGCCTGCAGGAACTGAGAATAACCGAACCCCTGCAGAGGCTCGGACTCAGATACCTGGGAGCGCACCAAATGCGACCGACCCATCTCGGGCAAATTCTGGACCCTCTAGGCCGCGTCATGGGTGGCAGCCACCGTCGCCTATACGGTTCCCTCCATCACCCATAAGATATCCTTCGCCCCCCCACAGGAACGCTCAACCCGTTCGAGATCAGGGCGAAGGGCGTGCAGGGGGAAGACAAGGAAATGGGGAGGTTTTCCACGAGCGGAGAGGCGCCCCATCTGAGAAAAGTCAAACTTCTCGGTCTCGCACGGCGGAGACGAGGCGACGTGGGAAGAATCCATCACGAAATAACCAAGCAACGAGTTTTACCAGTGATGATTCCGGAGATGCCAGGTCGGTCAGTAAGCATGACCGAGGTTGTAAGAATACTGGAAGCCGCAGAAATCGTCCCCACCTGCGACATCACCTGAATCAGAGTCGGGGTAATGGAGACCAAACAAATCCGGACTTGAGGGATCATTTGAATAGGCGTAGAGATCCCTTGCGGAGGCGCGAGCCTGGGATTGTGATCGATGACAGCCAATTCCAGACAGTGCCTTTTGCGGACCCAGTCCAAGAAAGAATTGACCAGCTTGAAAATGCTTTTAAGCTTTTGAAAAATGAGCAAAGGAATAATCGATATGAAGACTCTGATGAGGAGCTCAAACCGTTTGCTCCTCATATTTCCAATACTTCATTTCCTCAAGGGTTTCGGATCCCTCACATCCCAACGTCAACATTCTTTACAAAGCAACCCTCGAGAAGATGGGACTCTGCCTTCGCGACCTGAAAGCGTGTGCAACTACTTTGTATGGCTTTTCAGGAGAAGGAACCGCCTGCATGGGATCCATCGAGCTCCCCGTGACCTTGGGAGACTACCCAGTCTCGGCAACCAAGATGATGGAGTTCGTGGTAGTAGACTAACCATCAGCCTACAATGTGCTGCTCGGGAGACCCGCCCTGGTCGGCCTGGGGGCAGTTTCATCAGTAAGGCATCTGGCCTTTAAGTTCCCAAGTAAAGAAAAGACCTAACTTGAACTTTTCCCCGAACTAGAGCTCGGGGACCATGAAATTCCCCCATCTTCAGAAGAAGCAGGGGGAGTACCTTCCCTATAGGTGGGTGACAACCTCAAAAGGTCCCTATAATCGTTGGTCCCGTATTGGACAGCTATCCCGTTCCACACCTCGTCCGAAGTATACATGGTGTCATACTTCCCGAGCCCACTATCAAACCTATGAACACAGTCGTCTACCCAACTCCATATGTAGAAGTGGTATCTATCGTTTGGGCATGAGACTAACCTATTGGGATTATGCTTTAGTAAGGTGGGGGACCACATTCTCGAGGTAAGAAGGGCTTTACCTTCATCTGAATCTGAGCTCGAGGCTTCGTCATTAGCCTCATTCCCCGACGGCGGACTCCTTATGCGAATTGGAAGTGGGGGCCTCACCTCTCTCCTCGGAGGGAGGACACTTGTAGGCAAAGGCACCTGCTCCCAGTGTTCATACTTTTTATTGGACCAGTCAGAGGTAGACTGGCCTTCCCCCAAAAGTCCGCATTTTCGGAGCTTATCCTCATGTAAAAGGTACAGGAGAGACCTTCTACCATGAGGGAGTTGGAGCAGGGTCTCCTTATGTCCCTTCATTGCCTCGTCAGGAGAGGGACGCTGAAAATTGGCTGAAAAGCAAGACACATTTCAACTAAGTACGGATCTAACAGCTAAAATCCCGAGCACAGAGATAACGAAAACTGGAATACTTACGAATCCGCCTGAACGAGTAGTGTCGAGACGGGGACAGACCGTCTGTCCAGATGAAGGCTTTTTTGAAATCAGGCGGATGATTGAGGAGATCTTCAAAGTCCTTCTTCTCTTTGGGATAGCTCGAAAGGTAGTAAAAGCCATCTCCTCCACGAGCTCGGGAGGGGTTGCTTTTCAGAAAAAAGAGATACAAAATCTCTTGAGGCGAAGGCCCTTTCCACTCCAGCTCGTGGTATAGCGACCTCAGGGCAGACAGCACCCTGTAAGAATTGGTGTTGAGTTGGAACGGAGCCAACCCAACAAAATCCGTGAAGTCCTTGAAAAAATACTTCAAAGGCAACAGTGCCCCCGCCCTCATGTGTTCCTGGCTCCATGCCGCGTATTTCAGCTTAGCGTCACGGTCCCCGGGGGCGAAACATCTTCGTTCGTGGGCGGCCGGAGCTCGACACTTCAAAGAACCTGACAAGCTGAGGCCATGGAGGGCCAAGATGTCAGTTATCTGACTAGTCGAGGTAACCGAGCTCCAATAGTGCTTGGCCTCGAACATTTCTTTCCTCGGCTGCGAGGAAGAAGGTTCCCCCATTAGTGAAAATTGAAGTTCTCCTGGATTATATGCGACAGGGACCTTTAATGCGGGGTCAAGGGGAATCGGCCTAGGCCCTGAATTGGACTCTGGATAAAGGGCCTCCCGAAGAGTTCTCCTCTTCTTCTCTATAACCTCGTCTATTTGACGGCGATAATGAGCTCGAATATCCTCCTGCTCGCGCGCAAGCTTGTACTCCCGAATCCGGCGTTGATTCCGAGCGAACAGCGACTCCGGGCTCGGGGTTTTTGGCGAGTAAGGCATTGCCAGCAACGACCCCCACCATTTTTCCAGATTCTGTCACATCTAACAAGAAAGAAAAAATGGTGAGGGCCATGCATGCAAGAATTACGAGCTCGATAGAGCGAGCTCAGAGTTTAGGAACAAAACGAGCTCGATACTAAAACCCTATGAAAAGTCAGAACGTGTATTCTACGGGAAAAAGGAGGAGTGTGGACATAACTTTTTGAAAATCTCGAAGTATCAGGGAAAAAAGGTGGCGGTTATTCAGAAAAGGTAACGTGGGGTATTGTGCATTCTTTAAAAACCAAGATTGTGTACCCAAATATCTTGGTGTGCAAGATACGTCTTTTAAATTTTGAAAACCCAAAAATGAAGAAACCATGTTTGGGTTTGTTCTACACAAAAATTGGATTTGAAACCAGAGATTCAACACCTAGTATGGGAACGTAAATGTAGAAGCCTATTGATCAAAAATTTCCTAGCATATAATACTAAGGAAATATATCAGCGCATTCCCAGAAATAATAAGAACATTATGGACAGAAACTGGCATAAGGGAAAATAAAAATTGCACACTTACACAATAATGGCGATTGCAGAGAGATCGTTGACCGAAAGAGAGGCTGCAAATATGAGCTCACCGACTCGAACAAACCGGGGGTTCTTTGTTTTTTCGGCTGAGAAAACATGCGCGAGAAAAAAAATTCTCTGAGATGGCCTCTGGTTTCGTCTTTTCCTTTTCTGATGCATGTAAAATGAGAGGAAGAAGAAGGCCTTGAGCATATAAAGGAAGAAAAGTGATAAAGAGGATTAGTCTGGGCCATTGGCTAGAATCCTCATAAAATCCAACGGTCAGGGGTCAATGACAAGATGGTGCCGAAAAGGTGGCAGACGGATGATCGTGGGCATGTTTGCAAGGTACTCAAGTACCAAAAATGAGCAATACCCAACTGACGCATGTCCATTTTCAAGTGTATGACGGTACGGTTCCCGAAGAAAGTAGTTCAAAAGTTTCCTTCTCTTAGGATTCGAACAAATACTTTTGAGGGGGCAAGATGTTATACGCAGATTTCGAGTCATGTTAAATGTGACCTCAAAAGTTGGATTCGCAACGAATGGACTCGTAAAGTTTGAAGTATGCTCCAGGACTAAATATCGAGCCTACCAGACTGAGACGACCTCGAATGTGGTGGCCTCGAAATATTCACGATCTCGAAGGGTAGCTCCCGGGACGCATCTATCCTCAGGGAAGACCTCGAATCAAGGGTGTCGAGCCTGACACACGTACGATCTCGAAGCCATGTGACCTCGGGAGATGTCATTAGCTCGAAAGCTGATGAGAAACCTGGGAGACTAAGGCCTTGGAAATATATGATAATGACCTTGAATATCTATAAGTGTTGTCTATAAGGGACGTGTTTTGCATTTATTATTGTAAATCCCATAAAATCATGGGATATTATTCGATTAGTTATACGCCCCCTGGTATTCAGGGGACGTTTCCTTTTATATCGGATTACAGGCATTTAAAGCCATTTAATTTATTTATACAAAAAGAGTAACTACCCAAAATATGTGGGATAGTATTCTGCATCCTTCTCTATAAATAGAGAGGTCATGCACCATTGTAAAGGACCGAAATTCGAAACCTTGAGAGAAAACTCTGAAGAATTCATGCTTAAGGATTTTCAGAGATAATCTTGAGTTTAATAACAGAGACTCGTGAACTAGGCAGATTTAACTGCTAAACCACGTAAAAAATCGTGCTTTGTATTGTCATATTTTAATTGGCCATTATTAGTAATTGTTTACGTGCTCTTCTTTCACTGTTGACGAAAAACGGCGTCAACAAAAACATACATACATATATACGTACATCAACCCTTCAACAAATGTAACAGAATTAACAAAATCAATACACATACTTATAAATACATTGATTCTAATATAGTCATACGTAACAGTAGTTATCCAATAATAATAGCATGAAAGAGATATCAATGAGAATGGTCACATATGGTTTAACTAAACAGTTATCACAATTAGATTTTATTGTATTATTATATCATTTTATAATTAACATTTTACAATCTAATAATGCACAACAACAAAAATAATAAATGTTTATTTAAATTATTTATGTTTTTTTAAATTTAAATGTAATAGTTTCACAAAAATATATATTAACAACATGTATAATTTAATTTAAATTTGATTTATTTCAACAATGTATATTTTGAATTTAAATTTGATTAGATATTTCATTACAACAACTATTTAATTAAATTATAAATATAAGTAAAAAATATTTTTTTCTCATTTTTTATATTACTTTTTTAATTTATAGCTATTAATTTATTAAGGAATTTTTTTTATCTATTTTGTCTGTTCTCTTTTTTCTCATTTTTATTTTAATAAAAATTATAATAGATAAAAATATCTACATATAATAATAATAATAATAATAATAATAATAATAAAATCTATCTATTTATATTTTAACTTTTTGACAAAATACATGATCCAAATGTTAACTTTTAACAATAAAATATTCAAATGGGTAATCAACCAAATTATACGTGGTTCAAATAATCTATTTTTACATTCCTATTTTTTAATTTTTGACAAAACACAAAGTCCACAAGTTAATTTTAAAAAAAATTAATGGTCAAAATTGGTAAACAACTAAAATACAAGGTTCAAAATGGTGTGAACCCTTATAGAAAACATAAATTATATATATTTATATAATTTACTTTTTATAAATAATTTTTAACCTTTTGAATAAATATATGATCCACATGTTAATTTTTAAAAATAAACAATCAAAATGAGTAATTGGCCAAAATATAGTGTTCAAATAATAGATTTATCTATTTCTATTTTAATATTTTGACAAAACTTGAGGTCTACAAGTTAGTTTGTAAAAATAAAAGTTCTAATGGGTGATCGACTAAAATATAAGCTTCAAAATAGTGTGAACCCTTACAGAAAACAAAAATTATATAAATATATAATTTAATTTTCATAAGAAGTTTGAACATTTTAAATAAATACATGGTCCAAAGGTTCATTTTAAAAAATATAGGGTCAAAACGGGTAATGAACAAAAATACAGTGTTCAAATAATCAATCTATCAATTCTAATTTTTATTATTTTGACAAAACACGAGATCTAAAAGTTAATTTTTAAAAATAAAGACTTCAAACAGGTAATTGGCCAAAATAAATCTTACACAAAATATAAATTTTCTTATACATAATTTAGACTTTTTATAAAAAGAACTACGCAAAGCGTATAATAATAATAAATAAAAGTAAATGTACAACAAGCTTTTTGAACTTTGTTTTCAGTACTTTAAAATTTGTCGAAAAATTCTATAGGAGGTTCGCTATACAATAACAGTGAACACCATCATGAAATAAAAAATTATGGTCAAGATATCTTCACGTGTCTATACAAAGAACATGTTGTAAGAGTATGGTCAAAATGAATCACCACCCCACAGTCTCCCAAAAAATATTTTAAAATATACATGTTTTAATAATTACAAAAGACTGCGCGGAGCGCGATTATATTTTCTAGTTTATATATATACTAGATACAAGCAACATACAATGCATATTTGTTTAATTTTATTTATAGAATTTGTATTTTTTAAAATTTTATCATTGTCATATAAATTTCAACTAAATAAACAATATTATATGTAAAAGAATGACATACACATATTAAATGAAAAATTAAACCAAAATAATTTTTATGATTTAAATATATATAATATGATAACTTTTTAAAACATAAATAATAATTTTATTAATTAAATTAAGATTATGTATTATAGTTATAATAATATTTAAATTTATATTAATATAAGTATTAAATATTTAGTCTTGTACTAAATATTATAATAATAATATTTGAATTCATATTAATATAATTAGTAAAAAATTAAGATTACATATTATTATCATAACATTTAAATTTATAATTAATATAATTATTAAATATCTAGTCTTGTATTATATGTTATTATAATAATAATATTTTATAACATTTGATTTTGAATTTATATTAATATATAATTATTATATATGTAGTCTTATATTAAATATTATTATAATAATAATATTTTATAATATTTGAATTTATATTAATATAATTAATAAATATATATTTTTAATTAGTTTTAACAGTATATTTGGTTAAATATTTAGAATACCTTAAGGTTAACAAAACAAATCGTTAAAACTAATAATTTTCATTATCTACACACACACACACACACACATATATATATATATATATTGTTACACCCAGATTTCGAGACCAGAAGTTATGACCTCGAAAACTGGACTCATCAAGTGTGAGCTCGAAATATATGAAGTACATTGTATGGTCCAGTTGTAAGATCTCCGAAGTAAAAAGACAATCTCAAAAATGTGTAACCTCAGGATTCTTTCTGAGCTCGAAGTGACATGACATTGGGATACATCCGTTATCGAGTGCCTTCGGATTGAGTAGCCCAAGCTTGGGAAGTGCAGGCTCGAGTGTGATAGCTTCGACAGTATTTATCTGTTCCGAGCATGTCTTGGAGTAAGGTGGCAAGCTCGTAGCAATACCATAAGTCTCGACAGCCACAAGGTCGATCGCTGATCTCGAAGACCCGATGAGTCATCTGGGACAACCCGTTATCTATGAAGATATTTATTGTCGTATTATCCCAACATTTAAGGGATATTATTTAATTTGTTATCCGTTCCCGGGTCTTCAGGGGACGTTTCCTTGTATATAGGAGATACAACATTTAATGTAATTATTTGAATTGATATACAGAACATCTTCCCCCAAAATATGTGGGAATGAGCTCTGTAACCTCTCTATAAATAGAGGAGGAATGACCACTTGTAAGAGGTCCGATAATCTGAGATCTGGAGAGAAAATTCTGGGTAATTCATCTTTGAAGAATTTCCAGAAAACTCCAAGTCCTAATAACACTGACTCGTGGACTAGGCAGATTTAACCGCTGAACCACGTAAAAACCTTCTTGTTTCTCCTTACTATTCGTTTGCACCATAGTTTAAATTGTTTAATTACTCTATGATTTAAGTTGACGAAAAATGACGTCAACGGTTTGGTGCTTTCATTGAGAGCATTAAGCAATACGTATCAGAGTCTAGTCAGTCAAAGAAGCCTCCCTGAATCAACTATGGCCGCAAATGATCCCAATATTCATGAGGAGGAAATCCTAGAGGAAGTTAACTATTCGAGGCGACCTGGGTAACAGCCGATGATAAATTCGGACCCAGATGAGAGGAGTGGATCCTCTGACTCTCGGGGACCACCTGCACCGTCGGCCCCCAGGGACGACGAGGACATGTATTACAACCCTGAGCGATATGTCCCTATTGTGGAGCTTGAAAACCGTCAGTTATGAAAGCAATTGGCGGAGGCCAAGAAATGTAACGAGGAGCCGGCCAGATTGGCTGCTGAGGTGCAGGCGGCTCAGCCCCCGCCTCCGCCTGAGGCCTAAGCTCCACCTCCGTGAGATGTTCATGTTCCGCCCCACAGGCCTCATGGGCGACCTTGCAAAAACGCTGCCACACGAAGAATGGAGCAACCTCCGCCACCAGCAGAACAACTTGCTCCCTCAAGGCCTCAGAGAAATACCTGGGCTAGAGCTCCTGTCAACTCAACTGCTGAGGTACTAGCCGAAACTGGGAATAACCGAGCTCCCGCTGCGGCCTAGGCCCAAAATCCTGGTAACACACAGAACATTCTTGAATCGACACAGGAAAACTTAGGACCTTCTAGGCCTCGTAATGGATGGCAGTCACCATCACCCACAAGGCATCCACCATTGTCGATAAGATATACCTCACCGCCTCGGAGAAACATGCAACCGACTCAGGGTGATAGGGAAAGGCGAGCTGGGCGGAAACCTGGGAATGGGGAGAGTGCTAGAGAACATAGAGGCGCCCAGCCTACGAGAAGCCAAATGTCTCGGTCTCACACAATTGAGATGAGACAACCATAAAGGAACCCATCTCGAAACAACCGCCCAGCGAGCCTTACCATTGAAGGCTCAAGAGACACCAGATCGGTCAGTATGTATGACCGGGGACGCAGAAATATTGGGAGTCGATGGGACCACCCAAACTTACGGGAACACCTGAACCAGAATCGTGGTAATAATAACCCCTCGAACCCAGACCTGAGGGATCACCTAAATGGACGCAGGGATCCCATGCGGAGGCGCAAAGCTGGAATTGTAATAATGACAACCAATGTCAGGTCAGACCCCCAATGGATCCAGTCCAAGAAAGGATTGATCAATTGGAAAGAGCGTTCAGGCTCTTACAAAATGAATGAGGTCGGGATCGGGATGAAGAGTTCGACGAGGAACTCGAACCCTTTGCCCCCATATATCTAGCACTCTGTTTCCTCAAGGGTTTCAGATTCCTCATGTCCCATCGTTTGATGGGAAATCCTATCCGTAAAGTCACTTAAGTACGTTTAACACTATTATGAGAGCAAGTAATGTGGGCTACGAGCTCAGATGCATGCTGTTTCCAGCTTCGTTCACAGGACCAGCAAAAAACTGGTTCGAGAAATATAAGAGGCATTCGATTGCTTCTTGGGATCAATTATCTAAAGATTTCAAAAAGCAATTCAGAGCCATGATCGGAATAAGGCCCGAGGTGTCTGCCTTGACCAATGTCCGGCAACAGCCGAATGAAACATTGAAGAGTTACCTTACAAGGTTCAATTTGGAAGTCACCCGAGCTCGTGACGTAGACGACAGCGACCATTTAATGGCTGTCCGAGCCGGGGTAATGCTTGGAAGCCCCCTCTGGGAATATATGCAGAGGAAACCTATGAGATCCATAACTGACTTCAATCGACGGGCTCAGAGATTCGTCAATGTTGAGGAGGCAAGGTCAGCGCTGAATATGGCCTCTCAGCCCATAACTACAATGACAAACATAAACTCTGCCTCGACCTCGGTGGACCCATCAGCCTCGAAGCCCTCTGCGGAAAACCCTTCCAAAAGAAAGAAGAATGAAGGGAGTAACCCCGAGGTGGAAGGGGGAAAGAAGAAGAAAGGGGAAAGGTATTTCTCCGTATACAAGGTCTACACCGAGCTCAATGAGTCTCGGGAGAATATCTACTTGGCTAATGAAAACCAGGTCCCTTTCAGGTGTCCGGACCCCATGAGAAACCAGAAATCAAAGAGAGATTCTAGTAAATACTGCAGATTTCACAGAGATACCAGACACACAACCGATGAATGCAGGCAACTGAAGGACGAGATCGAAGGTCTGATCTCGAGAGGGTACTTCCGGTAGTATATAAGGAACCAGAACCACAATCAGGCTTCTACCAGCCAAAGCGCAGTTGCACCACTGCCCTCCCAAAACAGTAACTCCCAAGCAATGGAAGACGAGAGACCCCCTCTGATTGATGGAGAAGATGTTGTAACCATCTTGGGGGGACCTCATCTCGTAGGATCGAGCAGGAAATCCCAAAAACGATACGTGAATGAGTTGAAAACTGGTGACGGGTCCCCTTACGAACCCGAACCCAGGGCTCCAAAACACCATAGGGTTCAATCTCAACCTATAACTTTTACTGAGGACGACGCGTCCCATGTACAATTTCCTCACAATGACCCGCTGGTCATCACCCTCCAGGTCGTGAATAAGAGGTTCACCAAGTCCTGGTTGATAACGGGAGTTTAGTGAACATCTCTATAAGGCCACCTTAGAAAAGATGGGACTCGCGCTTCGTGACCTAAAGGCCTGTGCAACGACATTGTATGGCTTTTCAGGAGAAGGATTGCCTGTATGGGATCCATTGAACTCCCTGTGACCTTGGGAAACTTCCCGGTCTCAACAACCAAGATGATGGAATTTGTAGTAGTGGATCTACCATCGGCCTACAACGTGCTGCTCGGGAGACCCGCCCTAGTAGGGCTGGGGGTGGTTTCGTCTGTGAGGCACTTGGCCATCAAGTTCCCAACTTCTAGTGGCATTGGGACACTGAAGGGAGACCAGCTAGCAGGGAGGGAATGCTATAGCATTTCCATTAGAGGAAAGAAATAGACAACGCACAAACACTTGTCATAATTCAGAATAAGGACGGAACAGTCTTCGAGATAGACGAAGAAATCGATCCAAGAATAGAGGAAAGAGCTGACCTCGAGCCATTGGAAGAGGTCAAAGAGGTCAGACTCGAGGAAGCAGATCCCCCGAAGACAGTAAAGGTAGGGAAAAATCTTCCCGAAGAAACGAAATAACAATTAATTTACTTTTTGAGAAAGAACCAGGATGTTTTCGCGTGGTCGCATTCAGACATGGTAGGGATAAATCCGAATGTAGTGAGCCATGCTTTGAATATTGACAAAAGCTTCCCCCCAAAGCAACAAAAGCGAAGACTCTTGGATGACGACAGGAAGAAGGCCCTAGTAAACCGATTCATACGGGATGCATTTTACCCCGACTTGGTATCCAACCCAGTGCTAGTTCTGAAACCTAACGGGACCTGGCAGACCTGTATCGATTATTCGGACCTCAATAAGGCCTATCCTAAGGACTACTTTCCCCTACCTCGGATCGACCAACTCGTAGATGCCACAACCGGGCATAGACTTATGTCATTCATGGATGCCTATTCTGGATATAACCAGATTGCCATGCATGCCCTTGACCAAGAGCATACGAGTTTCGTGACGGACAAAGGACTATATTACTACAATGTCATGCCGTTCAGACTCAAGAATGCTGGAGCCACTTACCAATGGCTCGTAAACATGATGTTCTCCGAATAGATAGGTAACAACATGGAAGTTTATGTTGGCGATATGTTAGTTAAATCTCAACATAACAATAACCATGTAGACGACCTCGAAGAATGCTTCGCCGTGTTACAGAGGTATGATATGAAGCTTAACCCCCAGAAGTACTCCTTCGGAGTATCCTCGGGAAAGTTCCTATAATGCCCTGGTTACCTCAGAACAGTTACGGTGAATGGTGAACTGGAAATTTGACTTGCTACCCGAGTCCTTTGGTTAAAAACGTGCTTCTAAGTGTTATTAACAGGCTAAGGTGGAAAACCAATAAAAAGGAAAGGATATATTTTATTAAGTACATAAAATTGTTCATGGGCCCATAAAACTTTTACAAGTTATTTACAACTCAAACTGGTCATTACTGTTTCAAATTTACAAACCCACCGACCTAAGCGGCAAAAATAGGGTAAACCCCCTAGTTCCTCTGAGAACTCCTTGGCTGTGGTGGTCAAGCGGCCGCATATGTACACAACACCACCTAAGCTCTCCACTCAAGGCTGTGTAAGCTTTTCTTTCCCTTTACCTGCACCACATAGCACCCATGAGCCAAAGCCCAGCAAGAAAACACAGTATTGCATATAAATATTATCAAATGATTATTATTATAATCACACAGAGCTTATAGCTCTTAAACAGATGAGTGAATATCACTTGGGTTCTGGTAAACCATAATGAGTGACTGACAAGCAAGTCACTAATTTAAACAGATGAGTGACTACTGGGTAAGTCACTAGCTTAAACAAATGAGTGACTACTGGGTAAGTCACTAGCTTAAACAGATGAGTGACTGATGGGTAAGTCACACAAGCGCTTTTAGTTTTCATCGAACTTGAGGTCGGTTCGGCATTAATGCTTTTCTGAGTCATTTAATGCAGATGTCGATTAGATCTAATCTTTATTGGCTTGTGTTGAACATGCTAAGGCCATCCTGACTTATAAGTCAGCACTGTGTGACCAGTGCCTAGTACCACTGCCAAACTTGACTAATAAGTCCCAGTTTCACAGTTGATACTGACACCTTTGCCAAATCTGACTAATTAGTCAATACCATGCACAAGTGAGCAAGATTTGCTAAGCATTCAATAATCAATCCATGTCCACATTTACACAATCAACATGCCTCAAGAATAACCATGCATGTCACATATGGGGTGTAGTTTTCTTACCTTTGATTCGAGCGAGAATGAATAAAAGAACGACCCTTGAGAACGATCTAACTTTTAGTCTTTTAGCGGTCACCTAGTCATAACCAAATATGGGACACCATCAATAAAATGATTAACAAAGGTTCCCAAACCAAGATCTAGCCTCCGGGACATCAATCCCCACTAATTTGGGTAGTAGGAACGATCCCGAGGCCTAAAACCAAGTTCCTGGGGCCAAAACACTCAAACGGGCTCAAACCTGTCCAAGGGCTACGGCCCTAGAACCTTGAGCCACGGCCCCCAGCCACTCCAGGAGCAAGGGCCGCGGCCCCCAACCCAGAACCATCCATAAACTCGTTTTCCATCAACCCAAACACCCCCAAAAACATAACTAAACACTTCCAAATCAACAAATCAAAGTGCCCAAGCTTTCCAATGATCCAAAACCATTAAATCCCGGGGCTCAAACGAACCAAAAACTCAACGATTCACAAAATCCAATTCTAAGCTTAGAAACTCTAAAAACTCAAAACATAGATTACCTTTGATTAGGTTGTTTCTTGTCAAATCCTTCTGTCAAGAAGCTTCTAATCTTTCCTAAGATCGCTATGCCTCGATCCTCGCTTGATTCCGACTCCTAGAACTCGAGATTTCTTCGAAAATGCTTCAACGGTAAAATGAACTAACAGGAAAAGAACAAGAGGTTTTCTAACGTACGGTTCTACTTGACAAGCTACTTCAAGCTTAAGTAACCTTAAATAAAACCTAGTGCTCGGGGTCCTGAAAACACCCCCGGGGATATTATAGTCAAAACTCCCAGAATTTCCTCCTGATCTCAATAATTCCCAATTTATCATCAAATAACATTCTCATAACTCTATCCCAATAAAAGACCCCCGTTATGATAAAACTACTAATTTGAAATATAAGACCGTCTCATGCCGAATAGCTCGAATATATCTCCATAATAATGGGATCTCATTCACAAATCACAATATGCACCCAAATACACAAATATGCCCTCAACGGGCCAAATTACCAAAATATCATAATAATCAAATGTGGACCCACATGCATGCATATAACATCATATTATAATATAATTCACATAAACATGCATATATTCATTTAATGGCATAATTAAACAATTATGGCCCTCTCGGCCTACTAATTCAGCCATCAAACCGCATTAGGGATTTCAGGGCATTACAGTTCCTAGGCTTCATTGTAAATGCCCAGGGAATAGAAGCAAATCCATACAAGATCCAGGCTTTGATTGATATGCCCTCACCTCGAAAGCATAAGGATGTCCGAAGTTTGAGTGGACGGATGGCGGCACTAAGTAGGTTTATCTCAAAATCTACAGACCGTTGTCTTCCATTTTTCAATCTTTTGAGGGGAGGCAAAGAATTTGAGTGGACAGAAGAATGCGAGGTAGCTTTTTAGGAGCTCAAGAAGCACCTCGCGGAACCACCAATATTTTCTAAACCCATCACGGGGGAAGTTCTATACCTATATCTTGCTACAACTGAACATGCCATTAGCGTCGTACTCGTCCGAGAGAAGCAGAAGGTGTAGAAGCCTATTTAATACGTCAGCAAAAGGTTACTGGGGGCAGAATCGAGATACCCCTCAATGGAGAAGTTGGCTCTAAGCCTGATCCACTCATCTCGAAAGCTCCGACCTTACTTCCAGGTGCACCCCATCCATGTGCTGACCGATCAACCACTAAAACAAGTCTTGTCCAAGCCAGAAGCCTCGAGCCGACTACTAAAATGGACCGTTGAACTCGGGCAATTCAAGATCACCTACCATCTGAGGACAGCCATAAGAGGACAGGCCATAGCAGACTTCATAGTGGAATGCACTGGAGTGATCAACGATGAAGTTATAACCCCAGCCCGCGAGCTGTGGAAACTTTATGTTGATGGGTCTTCCAATGAAAATGGGTCGGGGGCAGGAGTAATTCTGATCACCCCAGCAGGAAGTCGATTTCACCCTGCTCTGAGATTTGACTTCGAAGTGTCAAATAACAAAGCTGAGCACAAAGCTCTACTGGCAGGACTTTGGATTGCCGATGAACTCAAGGCTAAAGTGATACATTTCTATAGTGACTCCCAGTTGGTGGTTAATCAAATTTTAGGGGAATACCAGGCTCGTGGGACGAGAATGGCTGCATATCTAGAAAAGGCAAAAGCAGCACTTGAGCATTTCGAGTTCTACGCGATAGAACAGGTCCCCCAAGAGCAAAACTCGAACGCAGATGCCCTAGCCAGGCTCGCCACATCCACCGAGGTCAACGAGTTGAATGTCATGCCAATCGAACATCTAACGACACCCAGTATAACTGAGCCTGAACAGGATGATGTTTGCATGATAAATTTCGAGCCAACCTGGATGACCCTGATAGTTGAATACCTTGAAGTCGGCGTTCTCCCAGAAGAATGGACCAAGGCTCTAAAACTGATGTATCAAATTCCCAAGTACACCATTATAGATGGAAGGATATATAGAAGAGGGTACTCCATGACATTACTCTGATGTGTGACTCCACTCGAGGCTAAGAAGATCATAGAAGAAATTCATGAAGGATTCTGTGGAGACCACACTGGGGGGCATAACCTATCCAAGAAAATCATACGCCAAGGGTACTTCTGGCCTACCATTAAAGCAGATTCGTTTGATTACGTCAAGAGATGCGACAAGTGCCAACGTTTCGCCACAATCCCTCGAGCTCCACCTTCCGAGCTAACTATGATGATCTCCCCGTGGCCATTTGCGGTTTGGGGTCTCAACCTCATAGGTTCATTGCCAACTGGCAAAGGCGGAGTCAGATACGCAGTAGTCGCCGTAGATTACTTCACGAAGTGGACCGAAGCCGAACCTCTGACGACAATCACCTCGAAGAAAGTCTTGGACTTCGTGATAAAGAACATCATATGCTGATATGGGATGCCAAGGAAGATTGTGTCTGATAATGGTACTTAATTCGACAGCGATTTGTTTACCAACTTTTGTGAAAAAATGGGATAATAAAAAGCTTCTCCTCTGTGGCCCATCCCCAGGAGAATGCCCAGGTTGAAGCTGTGAATAAAACCCTAAAGAGTTCTCTAAAGAAAAAGTTGGAAGAAGCTAAAGGGAAATGGCCCGAAGAGTTGCCCCAAGTTCTGTTGGCACATCGAACCACAACCCGTACTTCAACGGGACATACCCCCTTTTCTCTGGCATATGGATGCGAGGCTATGCTGCCAATTGAGGTCAAAGTTCCCACAATTCGTGCCCATGCTTATGACCAAGCCTCGAACTAATCCCAACTCGAAGTAAGTCTGGATCTGATTGAAGAAAGAAGGGACGAAGCTCAGCTAAGAAATATTGCATACCAATAGCGAGCTACCCGGTATTTCAATAAAAGAGTTCGAGATAGAAAATTCGGTGTGAGAGATTTGGTGCTGAGGCGTGTGCTCTTGGCGATACGAGATCCAGCTGCCGGCGTGCTTGGGCCTAATTGGGAAGGACCTTATCAGATCGAATTAGTCATCCGACCTGACATATACAAGTTGGCAAGATTGAATGAGAGTTTGGTACCACGAGCTTGGAATGGCGAACATCTATGACCTTACTATCAATAGTGTAGGAATGATGTCACCTGTAACCATGCTTATTTATTCTTGCTATGTTCCTATTAATAAATTATTCGAATAAAGTTTGATTTCGTTCTAATATGCTATATTTTTTGCAATCTCTCTTAATTTAATAACCTATGGTCACACTCATAGGATATTAATGGGGCATTAGTGGTACATATACCATTAGCTTGAAAAAATGAAATAGCATGAGCAAAAACATAAAAGTGTTTGGATATAACCAAATGCGTGAGCTAAGATAGTTTGGACATAACCAAACCATAAAAAATATACAAGTGTTTGGATATAACCAAATGCGCGAGCTAAGATAGTTTGGACATAACCAAACTATCAAAAACATACAAATGTTTGGATATAACCAAACATATGAGCTAAGAAAGTTGGACATAACCAAATTATCAAAAGATAAAAGTGTTTGGATGTAACCAAATATGCGAACTAGATCAAGAATATAAGTGTATGGATTGCAAACCACACACGACCTTAATAGGTTTGAACAAACCCGCTAAAACTAATCGACAGTAAGTTGGAACATAAATCCACTTTGCGTAAGTCGAGATCGAGGCTGGAGTATCTTGCAAAATGATAGTTTCGACCTCATAACCTCGGGGAGCTACTCGAGGACGAGGAAAAGTAACTAAAAAAGTAAGATATAACTAAACCACTCACGTACACGCCATATAAGTATCTTCGGGTGCATGGTAAAAGTAATCTTCGACCTTGACAAATAACGAGATCGGATGCAGATATTTCGAGCAAATTGTGCATGAATGCATTGAACCTCGAGCTTAAATTCACCATATGTTTGTATGGATAAACAGACATATAAGACACTTTAATATAAAGTGCGTGAAATATTTCGACCTAAGAAATGTGAAGCAAATATATTAAAGTAAAGTCATAAATGGTATTATGGATATCATAAGAAAACATCTCTTTCATGAGCCATAAATTGTCTTAGCCCCAGGGGCATAAAAAGCAAAAAATCAAAAACAAAAACTATTACAAAGTGTTCAGAGGGACGCAGCCGAAGCAAGATTTAGGAAGAAGGAGCATTCTCCTTGGCCTTCTCAGCATCCTCCTTAGCTCTCTCTGCCTCCTCCCAAGCAACCTCCTCCATATCAAGCCAAGCTTGCCACTTGGCCACTAGATCTGCCTCAAAATCAGCATTACTGGCCCATATCCTATACATGGCTAGGTCGACCGCCCGATCCTTCTTCTCTTTAAACTCCGCAAGGAGGTGGGCCTTTTCGCCCTCCATAATATCGAAAGTGGCAGCCTTCTCCTCCTCAAGCTTGGCATTGATCTTTTCAAGCTCCGCGACCCGAGCATTCACCTTCTTAAGAGCTCGACTGTCTTGGCCTTTAGCTGTTCAACTTCAGCCTCCATCTTTGTATTTGTGGCCTTGAGCTGGTCACTAAGCTTGAGTTGGAGATCCTTCGACTCCTAAGCATAAGACATGCTCGAATGGGCCTCATTGTTCAACTTATAGTTAAGTTGAGTAGAGACAGCGAGAGTCTGGCATACAAAGAAATCAAATTAGAACATAAACTAAGTATAAATACAACTAGCAACGAGATGGGAAGGGTTACCGCAGAAGTGAGCTCGATGCTCTTCTCATAAAGAGTGTTGCAGTCTCGAGCATTGTTCAAGAACTGCCAATGAGGAGCGTCGAAGCTGCCAAAACTCTGGCCCACTCGAGACAGAATATCTGAGCCAAGTGTAGCCTCATGGGATCCGGCCACATTATCAATTACATACTTATCAACGTGAGTAGAAATTGACAGCAAATGTGTTTTGGAGGCTAAGGGCTTCTTCGGAGGTGGACCAAGCGTGGACTAGGCCTGGATCGAAGGAGGAGCGGGAGGAATGGTCGTAGAGGATGCCTCGACCTCAGGAGTCGGATCCACGGCTGAGCTCAGAGCAGTCGGAGCTGGTGGAGGAGGTGTCTTCTCGGTCCTCTTGAGGACCTTGGCAGGTCGGTCTGACCTCCGCAACCCCCTCGGGCGCTTACTCCTTTGTCCTCCCTCACCACTGGCGAGCACATTGTCGAGGTCGGAATCCATATCACCTACACAGTTACACAACATAATGAGATATTCCAAGACAAAACAAGTTAGCATGATGCAGACAGGCAAAGAATAAAAAGACAAGTAGAGAGAAACCTAACTGGAACTCTCCCCCGAGCTCGTGCTCGGCGACCATGTAATTCCCCCATCTTTAGAGGAGGCGGGGGAGTACCTTCTCTATAAGTGGAAGTCAACCTTGAAAGGTCCCTATAGTCGTTTGTCCCGTAATGAACGAATATTCCGTTCCATACTTCGTTCAGACTATACATAGTGTCATACTTCCCGAGCCAACTATCGAACCAATGTACTCTTTCATCTACCTAGGACCAAACATAAAAATGGTCCCTATCTTCCTTGCACAGTACTAATCTATCGGGTTTATGCTTAAGTAGTGAAGGAGACCACATATTCGAGCTAAGGATGACTGTACCTCTGTCACTCGAGCTTGAGCTTGAGGCTTCATCATTGGCCTCGTTCCCTGATTGTGGGCTCCTGCGGCGTTGAACTGGAGATGGAGGCCTAACATTTCGCCTCGGAGGAAGGCTGCCAGTTGGGAGAGGCACGAGCTCCCACTAGGCATATTTTTTGTTGGACCAGTCAAATGTGGACTGATCCTTCTCCAGGAGACCGCAAGCTCGGAGATTATCTTCATGGAGGAGATAGGAGAGGGACCTCCTGCCGTAAGGGAGCTAAAGCAGAGCCTCCTTATGCTCCTTCATCTCCTTAGAGGGGGAGGGACAATGGAAGTTGGCTGGAAAAATGAACATGTCATGGTTAAGCGCAAGCTGAAACAAAAACTCGAGCACAAAAAAGAAGGAATTTTTTTTAGATACTTACGAATTCATCTGAACGAATAGTATTTGGATGGAGATAAGCCATCTATCCAGAAGAAAGCCTTCTTGAAATCTGGAGGATGGTTGGGAGGATCCTCAAAGATCTTATTTTCCTTGGGATAGCTCGAGAGGTAATAGAAGCCATCTCCTCCACGAGCTCAGGAGGGATTACTTTTCAGACAAAAGAGATACAAGATCTCCTTTTGCGAAGGTCCTTCCCACTTCAGCTCGTGGTAAAGCAACCTCAGGGCGGATAGAACCCTGTAAGAATTGGTATTGAGATGGAAGGGAGCTAGCCCAATGAAATCCAAGAAGTCTTTAAAAAAGGACTTCAAAGGAAGCACACCCCCTGCCTTCATATGTTCCTGGCTCCAAGCTGCATACCTTAGCTTGCTGTCAGGATTCCCATCTCCTGGGGCGTGGCAACTTTGATCGTGGGAGGCCGGAGCTCGACACCTCAACGAGCCCGACAGTTCGATGTTGTGTAGGGAAACGATGTTAGAGATCTACCCTAATGATGAGATCGAGCTCCAATAATGCTTCGCCTCAAAAAATTCCCTCTTTAGGGTAGGCATGGAGGATGGCCGCGAGGTAGAAGGTTCCCCCATCAGCGAGAATTGAAGATCGCCTGGCTTGAAAGCAACTGTCACTTTGAGCATAGGGTTGAGGGGGATCGGTCTAGGCTCGGGGTTCGGATCTGGATAGATGGCAACCCTTAGTTTTTTCCTTTTTCCTTCTTCAACCTCGTCTATCTGACGTCGAAAGTGATCTCGGATGTCCTCCTGTTCACACCTAAGTTTGTGTTCCCGAATCAAGCACTGGTTCAGTGTGAAAGGAGACTCCGGGCTCGGAGTTACTGGTGAATAAGGAATCACGAGCTTTGACCCCCACCACTTTCTGTAGTTCTGTGGCATCTAGCAAGAGAGCAAAATGGTGAGGGCTAAGCGAGCAAGAAATAATGAAAAAATGGGATAACCTAAGCTCGAATATTCGAGGCTACAAGGCAGACTCGATCCAATGGACGAGGCCAGTCTCTCAGAGCGTGTATTCCACCGAAGGAAAGGAAGGTGGATTTATTTTTTGAAAATCCCGATATTTCAGGGAAAAAGTTGGCGGTTACCCAAAGAGTGGAATTTTTGGGAAGCGTGCATTTTGCAAAACCCTAATTTTTTATCCAATATCTTGGTGTGCAAGACACACCATTCAAAATTAAAAAAATTTAGTAAAAGAACCATAGCTGGGTTTTCTACGCATGAACTGGGTTTGGAACCCATAATATCAGAAGAACCTAAGAACTACACGGTATCGGCTAAAACATTCTAGTGCTAAACTAGTATATGTGCCTACAAGTGCAACAACAATACAAACTTGCATGGAGAAAAAATACATATAAACATACGGGAACAAGGGCAGAAACTTACACAATGAAGCTGGTGGGTACAGAGAGATTGGTGACTGAAGGAGTGGTTGCAAGAATGATCTCACGGAGTCGAACAAGCCAACATTGTTTTGCTTTCTCGGTTTGGAAAACATGCAAGAGCAGAGCGAACTTCGGTTCTGGTTTCTCTTCTTTTTTCTCTGAAAATTCAAAGCGAGAAAGTTAAATGAGGAAGACGATGGGGATGTATTTATAGGCCCCAGGGAAAGTCAAAGGTCGGGTTGATCTGAGCTGTTAACCAGATTTCATATCTGATCCAACGGTCAGGTACAAATGGAATAATGGCGGCAGACAAATAGACGTGGGAGAAGTGAAAAGGCACTCAAGTACTCTAATTAGTCAATCCCTGAGTGATGCGTGTCCATACTCGAGTACAATTAATGGTACAGTTTCCAAGGAGGGTATTCAAAAGTTTCCTTCTCATAGGATTCGAACTGATACTTTTGAGGGGGCAAACTGTTACACCCAGATTTCGAGACCAGAAGTTATGATCTCGAAAACTGGACTCATCAAGTGTGAGCTCGAAATATATGAAGTACATTGTATGGTCCAGTTGTATGATATCCGAAGTAAAAGGACGATCTCGAAAATGTGTAACCTCAGGATTCTTTCTGAGCTCGAAGTGACATGAAATTGGGATACATCCGTTATCGAGTGCCTTCGGATTGAGCAGCCCAAGCTTGGGAAGCTCAGGCTCGAGTGTGATAGCTTCGACAGTATTTATCTATTTCGAGCATGTCTTGGAGTAAGGTGGCAAGCTCGTAGCAATACCATAAGTCTCGACAGCCACAGGGTCGATCGTTGATCTCGAAGACCTGATGAATCATCTGGGACAACCCGTTATGTATGAAGATATTTATTGTTGTATAATCCCAACATTTAAGGGATATTATTTAATTTGTTATCCGTTCTCGGGTCTTCAGGGGACGTTTCCTTGTATATAGGAGATACAACATTTAATGTAATTATTTGAATTGATATACAGAACATCTTCCCCCGAAATATGTGGGAATGAACTCTGTAACCTCTCTATAAATAGAGGAGGAATGACCACTTGTAAGAGGATCGATAATCTGAGATCTAGAGAGAAAATTCTGGGTAATTCATCTTTGAATAATTTCCAGAAAACTCCAAGTCCTAATAACACTGACTCGTGGACTAGGCAGATTTAACTGTTTAACCACGTAAAAACCTTCTTGTTTCTCCTTACTATTCGTTTGCACCATAGTTTACATTGTTTAATTGCTCTACGATTTAAGTTGACGAAAAACGGCGTCAACATATATATATATATATAAAAGAGAGCACCAAGAAGATGATGTGGCATTCTAAACATTCTTCAAACCACTCTATTTATTTTCTGATTTAATCTAATTTTTTTATTCATTTTGTAGATTATAATAATAATAAATGTAACTTTTTAAATATAAATGAGATATTTATAAGATATTATTATTTAAATATAGATAAATATGTTTTTGTAAATCTATATATATTCTAAACATTATCTATTAATCTCATATTTTTCTCTACTCTAATTTATTTATTTATTTTTCTCTTCTTCTCTCTAAATTCTTTCAATTTCAATTTTCAATGAATTCCAATTCATATCTCCAAATTTGATTGATTTACATGTTGATGATAACACAATCCTCTAGGGTATATCTTCAATTATTAATATTTATTAATCTTTAAAGTTGAGCATCACTCTAAAATCTATTCAAAACACTCTTTCTATCTTCTCATTTAATTTAATTTTTTTATTCATTTTAGTTGCACATTAATTCACAAGATATTATTTAAATTAATAAAATTATATATAAATATGTACTGAAAAAAGTATATTTGTATCTTCGAATTTAATTAGCTAACCACGTATTGGTATTAGTATTGTTTTGTTGACATCGTTTTTCGTCAACTTGAAAAGGAGAGCAATTAAACTAGAATATATTAGAGGAAGTAAAAGAAGATGAAAAATAGGAAGTTTTTACATGGTTCAACAGTTAAATCTGCCTAGTCCACGAGTCTGTGTTATTAGCACTTGGGAGTTTTTCTGTAAACTTTTCAGAGAATAGTTGTCCAGAGTTTTCTCTCCAGATCTCATAATTTCGCCCCTTACAAATGAAGTTTCCTTCTCTATTTATAGACAAGGTTTCAGAATTCGTTCCCACATATTTTGGGAAGATATTCTGTAAATCAAATAATACAATGCTATTTAATGCATTATTCCCTACGTACATGGAAACATCCCATAAAATGTGGGATTGGATAACAAATTAAATAATATCCCTTAAACATTGGGATTTTACAATAATAAATACATTCATATGTAACTGATTAGCTCATAAACGGGGTTCATTACATCTCCGAGGCTATCCATTAATCACGAGCTCGATGTCTAACTTTGCCTATGCTCAGAACTAGTAACCATTGACGAAGTCGTCACATTCGAGCTTACACTTCCTGAGCTCGAACCATCTCGTCTGAAGGCAAGAGATGTATCAAGGATATATGTGTCAAACCACGGCTATCATGAGCTCAGAGCATACTCGAGGCTATACACCCTCGAGCTTTTTGAGATCATATGACGACCGTGCATATTTCGAGCTTATACCTAACGAGTCTAGATTTCGGGATCATAACTTCTCATGTTCGAAATACGGGTGTAACATTTTTGAATTTTGGTTCTCTATATATCTATTTTCTTATTATATTAATACTGATTATTAATCTTTAATGTTGAGCACCACTCTAAAATCTCTTCAAAGCGCTATTTCTATCTTCTCCTTTAATTAAATTTTTTTTATTCATTTTATGAATTTTAGTTGCACTTAATTCACAAGATATTATTTAAATTAATAAAATTATATATAAATATGTATTGAAAAAAGTATATTTGTATCTTCGAATTTAATTAGTTGACCAAGTATTGGTATTAGTATTGTTTGAATTTCGGTTCTCTATATATCTATTTTCTTATTATATTATAATTATGCTTTTTATTCAAAAGTGATTAGTTGTACAAAATACTATAATTATTATCATCAATCATCAATATTAATAATTGTATTTTTCTCTCATTTTATATTTTCTTAAGCTTGTGACAAAACAATATTACTAATGGTATTGTTTGGATTTGTGATTTGTTTTCACTATAGTAAATAAATATTTTTTAGATTGTAATTTAGTAGACATTTTCGCAGTAACAAAAGATACAAAGGTTGATGCGAAAGCACAAAAATCTTTTTTAGAAACAAGGAATTTATTATGAATTAAAAATAATTTTATTATGATAATTGATGTTAATATTGTTTGTCAATTAAATGATAAATATAAATAAGCATTAATTTTTCACATTTTTTATTTTACTTTTCTAATTTATGGTTATTAACTAATTAAGGAAAAAACTTTATTCATTTTCTCTTTTTTCTCATTTTCATTTTAATAATAATTATAATAGATGTCAATTAAAAATATCTATTTATAATAATAATAAATAATCTATCAATTTGTATTTTTAACCTTTTGAGAAAGCACAGGATCCAAATGTTAGTTTTTTGCAATAAATGATCCAAATGGGTGCTCCCCAACAGATTTTGCTGTTGCCTCGGACACCTGATTTCTTCCTCATGCCTCTGCAATCTTGATTGCAAATCTGTGACTATCTATTGAAAATTCTGAGGGGCAGATGAAGGACTGAACCCCTGGCTGTAACTTCCAGCCTCTGTATAACCACCACCAGGCGTCATATCCGCCTTGGCTATAAACCTGCTCTACAGTCAATAACTTGACCCATTAAACATGATGAGCATATCAAGAGCTTTCCCCCACGGGATCAATCTTACCACACCACATTCAAAAATAACTTGCAGTGCTATAAACATTCCCATGGCTTTCATACATCAATCAAAATCCCTGCTCTTCCAACATTCACACCATGCCTCAACTCCAGCATGCCAATATCACAATTATATAATCATGGAGCAGGTAATCAAATGATCATGTTCATAGATATATTCACGGAGCATATAATCAAATAGTCAAGAGCCAAGCTCTATCAGAATCTCATGCTCCCTAATGCAATGTGCAGGTAAAGCATTTATGATCTATTTAAGCAGCTAAACACATAACTACAGAAATAGTTACCATTCCTTGAGTGAAGCTGTCTTCAGTGATGAGTGTACATGCCCAGCTTGTCTTCAGGAACACATAAACCTTGGCATGATCTGATACCAAAATTGTAACGCCCCAACTCCAGGGACCGCTACAGTGCACGTTGCAAACAGTGCTAAACTCGCTAATCGAGTCATTTGGCCATAAACGTGTAACTAAGTATGATTAGCGGTTTAGGGATTAAATTTTTTGGTTAAGATATAACGTTTCATTAGAACGTCTACTATTTACATTGGGATCCCAAAAATATAATTTTAGAATCTACTACAAGAAAATATTTACAATAGGCCATTCTAAGCGGCAAAACAGGGTTTAACCTTAGTTCCTCTTTCAAACCTCGCCCAAGTATTGGTCGAGCAGCTGCATATGTACACGTCATCACCTAAGCTCTCCTACTCAAGGATGGTCCAGCTTCCTTTTGCCTTTACCTGCACCACAAAGCACCCATGAGTCGAAGCCCAGCAAGAAAGCTCATATGCTCATGAACAGTCATATCATGATATCAGGTCATATTTGGCATGCCTAGCAAACATAGCTTTATTCAAGCATGCAAATGAATTCACACAATGCTGGGGTATTCAGGATAAGAAATCCTGCCCTTCTGATTGGATGACTATCAAGTCAGTCTTAATCAGATGAGTGTTTCAACACTTGAGGTTCTGGTAAACCATACTGAGTGATCAACAAGCAAGTCACTACGGGGCCGGTGCCCATAACCATGCATATGATGATCAAAATGATCATACAGAGCTCATAGCTCTGATCAAATGAGTGAATATCACTTGAGGTTCTGGTAAACCATACTGAGTGACTGACACACAAGTCACCGTGGGGCCGGTGCCCATAGCCATGTGACATAACAGTCACGGGGCTCGCTGGCCCTGGCTCTAAAGGGCTAGCCCTTGGCTAGACAAGCGCTTTTTTGTATTCATCGACCTTGAGGTCGGTTCGGCATTAATGCTCATTTGAGTCATTCAATGCAGAAAGTCGATTAGATCTAATCTTTGTTGGCTTGCATGAAGCATGCTAAGGCCGTCCTGACTAATGAGTCAGCGCTATGTGACCAGTGTCCAGTACCACTGCCGAACCTGACTAATGAGTCACAGCTTCACAGTTGATACTAACACCTTTGCCAATTCTGACTAATGAGTCAGCACCATGCACAAGTAAGCATTGCTACCAAACATATATCATATGTCACACATCCAAAGATGAGGCATTCAACATGCTTACTTAAGAATTGCGAGCATAATAATGATCATGCACAAACACAGAGACTCAAGCTCTGACCAATCTCATATTCATCATTCATGGCATGCCCTAATCTCATGTTTCTCGTGCTTCACATGCATCACACTTAATCATCCAGCATGCCTCAATAATAATCATATGCAAGTGGGCAAAATTGCCAAGCATTCATTATGTTATCAATGTTTACATTTAAACATCCAACATGCATCAAACATAACCATGCATGTCACATATGGGGTGCAGTTTTCTTACCTTCGGTCCAAGCACAAGTTACCAACAAATGAGCCACAAGCACGATCCCAATTCCAAGCCCCTAGTGATAACCTAGTCACAACCATAATATAAAACCTCATCAAAATGAGTAAATAAATACTTCCAAGCCCAACCCAAGCCTCCGGGACAACAAATCTCACTCAACTAGGTAGTGGGATCGATCTCAGGCCCTTAAAGTTAAGTTCCCATGCTCAAAACATTAATTTGCCCAAAAAATGACAACAAGCGCCGCGGCCCTCCCGGCAAGCGCTGCGGCCCTTAGGCAAAACAGAACCTCCACCTGTTTCTTCAAGCCTAGGCTGCAGCGCCCAAGAACAGGGCCGCGGACCTACCTCGAACCAGACATTTTTCCTCGTTTTCAACCTTTTAAAACCTCCCAAAAGCATATCCAAACATCTCCAAACTCAAAAATCAAAGTTCCCAAACATCCCCATCATCCAAAACCAACAAAACCCAAGTCTCAAATCACCCAAAAACTCATCAAAGCACAAAGTCTAATTCAAGCTTAAAAACTTTAATAACTTAGAACTTAAAACTTGAATTACCTCTGATTCAGTTGTTTCCAACTAAATCCTCCAGCTAATAAGCTTCTAATTTTCCTTAGGATTGCTATGCCTCGATCCTTGCTTGAATTCGAGTCCTAGAACTCAAGTTATCTTTGAAAATGCGATCGGGAGACGAAAAGGAAACTTTTAAGGAGAGAGAACGTACAGAACGTTCTTTTTATTTCTTAAAAGGTTACTTCAAGCTTAAGTAGCTTCCAATAAAACCTAATGCTCGGGGTCCCGAAAACACCCCTGGGATATTATAGTCAAAACTTCCAAAATTTCCCCCTGATCTAACTAACTCCTAATTTATCACCAAATATTAATTCCCATTACCCAATAACACGGTAATGCTCTAAATACCCCTTGACTTACTCCAAGTCAAGCTTAAATCCCGTTGTGACTTTCCCACTAGCTTACCTCCTTGGGTTCGTCTTGCGCTGGGTAACCCTGGCATAACCAAGTAATAACAAAGCACCACGCTCATTTCACATATATGCCAAAAATGCCCGAAATGGCCAAAATATGAAAATCGCCCAATTAATCACAAATGGATTCACATGCATATTTAATACACCTAAACATGCATATTATCATTAAATAGCATAATAAAGCAATTATGGCCCTCCCGGCCTCTTAATCAAGGTCCTAAACCTTATTAGGAAATTTGGGGCATTACAGGGGTAGTTTCATCCGTTAGGCATTTGGCCATCAAGTTCCCGACTTCTAGTGGCATCAGGACTTTGAAAGGGGACCAGCTCACAGGGAGGGAATGCTACAACATTTCCGTTTGAGGGAAAAAATAGACAAGTGCTCAAACACTCGTTGTAATTTAGGATAAGGATGGGATGATCTTTGAAATAGACGAAGAGATCGATCCAAGAATAGAAGAAAGGGCTGACCTTGAGCCTCTAGAGGAGCTCGAAGAAGCCGATCCCCCAAGAACTGTGAAGGTAGGGAAAAACATTTCAAAAAAGACAAAGAGAAATTAATTTGCTTCTTGAGGAAGAACCAGGATGTTTTCGCATGGTCACATTCAGACATGGTAGGGATAAGTCCGAATGTGATAAGTCATGCCCTTAACATTGACAAGAGCTTCCCCTCAAAGTAGCAAAAATGAAGACTCCAGGACGATGATAGGAAGAAAGCCTTGAAGGAAAAAGTCGACAGGTTAAAGGCGAACCAATTTATACAAGGCGCCTTCTACCCTGATTGGGTCACCAACCTAGTGCTGGTTTCGAAACCTAATGGAACGTGGCGGACATGCATCGACTATTCTGATCTCAACAAGGCATGCCCTAAGGATTGCTTCCCCTACCTCAGATCGATCAGCTCCTAGATGCCACAGCTGGGCACAGACTTATGTCATTCATGGATGCCTACTCTGGATATAACCAGATCGCCATGCATGCACCGGACCAAGAGCATACGAGTTTTGTAACCGATAAAGGGCTATACTGTTACAATGTCATGCCTTGCAGATAGCGATGGTGGGAAAATTTTTGCCAAATTTTTTTGAGTTAGCTCCTCCCATGTTGTGATAGAATTGACTTCCAGAGAAATAAGCTAACTCTTTGCTCGATCCCTCAATGAAAACGGGAAAAGTCTCAACCTCACTGCATCATTTGTCACTCCATTCATCTTAAATGTGGCGCAGAGCTCTAGGAAATTAGCCAAATGTAAGTTTGGGTCTTCCGTTGGTGATCCCCCAAACTGAATTGATGATTGTACCATTTGTAAAATAGCAGGCTTAATTTCAAAATTATTAGCCTCAACCGTTGGAGGTCTAATGCATGACTGTGCCCCCATTACAGTAGGTAGCACATAATCCCTCAAACTTCTTTGCATTGGTTGTTGAACTGGTGCAACTCGTTCAGCAACTCCTACTCCTCCAACATTACCCGCTGCTATCCCAGCATTTATATTCTCAGCGTTGTCATGGGCAATGTTGTCAACCCCTCCGTTACCTCTGTTCTGAGCCATTCTTTCTAACCTTTTCTGTTTCCAATTTCTTTAACATGTTTTCTCAAATTCAGGATCACAGGCACCCTTAATTCAGACCCCTGTCGTCGCATAAACTATGTGAATACCTGAAATCACAAATGGCAAAAGAAAACCATAATGAGAACGGTATAAAATAAAATCAACCAAATTAGAAAAAGAATTAATTTCTTGATATTACTAAAAACAGTCCCCGGCAACGGCGCCAAAAACTTGTTGTGTAAAATCGATACGCAAGTGCACGTAATCATAACAAGTAATAAATAGTAAGTGAGATCATTCCCACGACGACTGTATATTAAGTACCAAGACTTAACTCCTATTTCTATTTGGCTAACAATAATTGAGTCACAAGAATTAACTAAAAATATAAAATAAAAACCTGAAATTAACTTCAAGAACTGAAAATAAACAACGTTAAGAAAATTTAATAGATTAAAAACTAGGGCAATCAATTTCATTAACCATCATCTTTAATTCTTATTAACACGAATCTTACTATTCAATTTTTCTCTTGTGATAGTAAGTCAACAATAATAACTTATATTCGTACTAGGATATATAAGTCTTAATCTTATGCAAATTTTCTACATCTCTGTGATAAATAAACATAAGATAGGCATTAAGATTAACAACCCTTAAAACTACACAGACCACACAGGTACTCTCGTCCTAATATGAATTCTATGTTTATTCAATTACAACATATTCAATTCTCACTTCTCAGATTTCGAATCAAAATCATATATTTCATGTCAATGGTGATCAATCACTCACAAGCATTAGATTCAAATTGAATAAATCACAAGATAAAATTGAAATCATAAAACTTGCATTAATCTAAAATAAAGATTTAGGAGAATCCATTAACACCTTAAAAAAATAGTTTAGTTCATGAAAAAATTCATAATAACCATAGAAGAAATAAAAAACATCCAAAATACAGAAATTCAAAGTAGAAAAGAAGAAAACTGTGATGAATTCTTTGTTTCCACTTGCAATCCTCCATAATGTGCTTCCAGCCGTCTCCTAGGGTTAATCTTCTTCTTAAAAACGTCATTAAGAAAGCTTTTATAATCCCTAATTAATTCTGTGTAAAAGGACAAAATTGCCCTTGAATAATGCTCTAAATTTGGCTTCCGTACGGACTGGCGCCGCGACTTCATGTGATAGAGCCGCAGCTCTAATGCATTTTGTGATCCAGATTTCATCTTTGGATTTTGTAGCGCTGCAGCGCTGTCTGATAGAGCCGCATCTCTAATTCCGATTTTAATAGAGCCTCAGCTCTGTCTGATAGAGCTGCAGCTCTAATTCTGGCAGATTCTTTTCTTCTTCTCTAAAACTCTTAGGGCTGCAGCTCTACACCATAGAGCTGCGGCTCTAATTCCAATTTTTCACCAAATCATCAATTCGACCCCCGGTTTCACCTAGTTTCCATTCCTTAGCCCGTTTAAGATCGTTTCTTCAAGAATTAAGCGCTTTTCCTCTAATTTCAAGCTATTTCCTTAATAACCACACCTAATCCTGAAAACACAATAAACACCGACATAATATCGCACAAAACCAAATAAAAGACTAAAATTGCATCTTAAAACACGCCATAAAAACATACCAAAACTAGTCTTAACAGGTTGCTTTCCCTACCTCGGATCGATCAGCTCGTAGATGCCACTGTTGGGCATGGACTTATGTCATTCATGGATGCCTACTATGGATATAACCAGATTTCCATGCATGCACCGAACCAAGAGCATACGAGTTTTGTAATCGATAAAGGGTTATATTGTTACAATGTCATGCTTTTCGGGCTTAAAAATGCTGGAGCCACGTACGAAATGCTTGTAAACAGGATGTTCTCCGAGCCGATAGGTAATAACATGGAAGTGTATGTTGATGATATGTGGTCAAATCTAAACATAACAATAACCATGTGGACGACCTCGAGGATTGCTTCGCCGTGCTACGAAAATACAACATGAAACTCAACCCCCAAAAATGCTCTTTTGGAGTATCATTGGGGAAGTTTCTGGGCTTCATAGTAAACACGCGAGGAATAGAGGCTAATCCTGAAAAAATCCAGGCGTTAATTGACATGCCCTCACCTCGAAAGCCTAAAGATGTCCAGAGCTTAACTGGACGGATGACGACATTAAGTAGATTTATCTCAAAATCTATAGACCGTTACCTTCCATTTTTCAACCTTTTGAGTGGGGGCAAAAAATTCGAGTGGATAGAGGAATGTGAGCTTGCATTTTGAGGAACTAAAGAAACACCTCGCGGAACAACCCATCTTGTCAAAAGTTATCACAGGAGAAATCTTGTACCTATATCTCGCTACAACCGAGCACACCATCAGCGTCGTGCTCGTCCGAGAAGATCAGAAGGTAGAAAAACCAATATACTATGTCAGCAAAATGTTACTGGGGGTAGATACGAGATACCCGTTAATGGAGAAGTTGGCTCTTAGCCTAATTCACTTATCTTGAAAGCTCCGACCTTACTTCCAAGCACACCCCATCCATGTGCTGACTGACCAACCACTACAACAAGTCTTATCAAAGCCAGGAGCCTCGGGCCGATTATTAAAATGGGTTGTTGATCTCAGACAATTATCATCCGAGAACGACCATAAAAGGGCAGGCCCTGGCAAACTTCATTGTGGAATGTACAGGAGTATCTGACGACGAAGTTATAACCCCAGCCCACGAGCTATGGAAACTTTATGTTGATGGATCTTCCAACGAAAATGGATCAGGGGCAAGAATCATATTGATCACTCCAATTGGAAGTCGATTTCACTCTGCCTTGAGGTTTGGCTTCAAAGCGTCTAACAATGAGGCTGAATACGAAGCTCTATTAGCAGGACATCGAATAGCCAAGGAGCTCAGGGCTAAAGCGATACATTGCTACAGTGACTCGTAGTTGGTGGTCAACCAAATCTTAGGGGAATACTAGGCTCGTGGAACAAAGATGTCCGCATATCTAGAAAAAGTGAAAACAACACTCGAACATTTCGAGTTCTACACGATAGAGCAGGTTCCCCACGAACAAAATTCAAATGCAGACGCCCTAGCTAGACTCGCCACATCCACCGAGGTCGATGCACTGAATGTGGTCCCAATTGAGTACCTCTCAACACCCACTATTAGCAAGCCCGAATAGGAAGATGTATGCACGATAAACTCCGAACCAACCTGGATGACCCCGATAGTTGATTACCTCAAAACCAGCATTCTCCCAGCAGAACGGAACAAGGCTCGGAAACTGATGTATTAGATTCCCAGATACACTATTGTGGAAGGAAGGTTATATCAGAGAGGATACTCTATGCCATTACTCCGATGTGTGACTCCACCCGTGTAGAGTCCAAGAACTTTACTTAGCTAGTTAAATAATAGTAGTAATAGTAATAGCTAGTAGTAGTTTTAATATGTTTATTACTGTGGATTTTGGTTCAAGTCGGGACTTAGTTGGAAACTCCTAGCAATAGTTATGGATTTTATAAGTTTAACCTATAGTTTAAGAATATTAATTATAACATAAGGTTTGATTAATATTGCTGGTTATTAATATGATAATTATTATAACCTAAGGTTTAGATAGAGCCAATAAGAATATGACACTTGTCATAAGCATAGTTATTCCTAAGGTTTAGATAGAGCCAATAGGATTATGACACTTGTCATATGCATGGTTATTAAGGAATTATTATTTCAATGATAAAATAAGGGAAATATAAGACTTAGTATTCACCAGAATATGTTAGGAGCATGACATTTGTCATAATTTTATTTATTTGTGGATTAGGTTAGATAATTAAATAGATTTTTCGTAACTTTAGGGTACTGTAACTTCCGATCTATTTTTAACCCAGTTATGTTATGAATTTCGAAAAATAGTATTTCTAGAAAGTTGTAGATAATTGAATTAGCTTTCTAACGATATAAAGAGAGTCTAAATAGGAGTCTTACAGCTCCAGATATGTTGATTTTACTGCAGATAAGTTTAGAGTTACGAGATTTAGGGAGTTAGAAGTTAGGATTCTATTTGTTTTTAAAAATCAAGCTTTGACTCCTTAAACCTCTCTCTGAACAATTTGACCAAGTCTTAAGCCTTTGGCTGAAGAATATTCAAATATTTTCAATTAAATTCATTCTTTTTATTCAAAGCCAAAAAGAAGATTTTTATTCCTAGAACTCTATAAATAGGATCTACACCAAGCCTTTTCATTCATTCTTCAAGCATTGATCAGAGCCTTCTAGGTGCTAGTGAGACTATAGAGTGATAAACACTTGGGTTGGGGTTATAAGCTTTATCATTCTAAGCTTATTAGACACTTGGGAAGTAAGGTTCATAGTGTGTATTTTGGTTTCGAGGTGTAGTTCGGTCATAGCAATTTCAAAGGTATTCCTATTCTTAGTTCCTTTCAGTATTGTTTCATTAGTTTTATAGTCCTAACTCAGTCTTCTCTATTCTTGGTTAGGCATCTAAGTTCTTCGAACTTGAGGTTTCTTGTCGGTAAGAATATTCTCGGTGGTTTTTAGTTCATTCATCTCTTTCTTTTAGAATACTCACCTCTATATTAATGGTTTTTAGGAGTGTTCCAAAATCCCGACTTTGTTTTCATCATCCCGGTATATTGGTAAGGAAAATAGGATAGTTTTATATGCTTATATGTTATGTTGATATGTTATGATAAGTTATGCTATAGTATGTTATGTTATGTTTTCTTATGTTTCATGGTTATGATTTACCCTACCTCAGATATTAGACAGAGGACGTAGATGGGTTATCATAAACCTACCATGTGATCTAACCTACCTCAGATATTAGAAAGGGGATGTAGATGGTTTATCACATGTCTTAATGGCCATTAATAGTATAGTCTTATATGATGTACGTCTTTATAGATATATGTTATATGTTTATAGCTTATAGTTATGTGTATGATTATGTGTCATGCTTGTAGTAGATTTTCCTTGCTGGGCATTAGGCTCATTCCTTTATGTTTATATGTACATGAAAATAGTTATGGCGGCAGAAAGATTCTTGGCAGCTTGGGGATGTGTATTGAGGCAAGATGGAATCGGTGGATTGCGCGTTCAATTCGAGGATGAAGTTTTTAAGTCTTTTAGTTATGATTTCTATGTATTATTTTTCTCCGCACTCAATTTTGTAACCAATTTATTTAAGTTATGTTTTGTTTTCAAAACAATGGGATCCCATATCCTAAATGAATTTTTTATGTATTTAACCTTTACTTTACAGTTTTTAAATAAAGTTATGGTTATTTCATATGTACGTTTTCTTAAGATTAGTATAGTAGTTATTAATGGTCCAAGGTCGAGAATAGTTGGGTCGTTACAACCCGAGGCCAAGAAAATCCTAGAAGAAATTCATGAAGGATTCTGTGGAGACCACATTGGGGGGAATAGCCTATCAAAGAAAATAATAAGGCAAGGATACTTCTGGCCCACTATCAAGGCAGACGCATTCGAGTATGTAAAAAAATGTGATAAATGCCAGCGATTTGCTACAATTCCGCAAACTCCTCCATCTGAGCTAACTATGATGACATCCCCATGGCCATTTTTGGTATGGGGAATTGATCTCATAGGCTCGTTGCCAACTGGCAAAGGTGGAGTTAAGTACGCAGTAGTCGCGGTCGATTATTTAACAAAGTGGACTGAGGCCGAACCTCTGGCAATGATTACCTCGAAAAAATTCTTGGAGTTTGTGGTAAAGAACATCATCTGCCGATATGGAATGCCAAGGAAAATAGTATCAGATAACGGTACTCAATTCGATAGTGAATTGTTCACCAATTTTTGTGAGAAAAATGGGATAATGAAAAGCTTCTCCTCTGTTGCCCATCCTCAAGCAAATGGCCAAGTCGAAGTTGTGAATAAGACTCTCAAGGGTTTTATGAAAAAGAAATTGGAAGAAGCTAAGGGAAAATGGCCAGAGGAGTTGCCCTAAGTCTTGTGGGCATATCAAACCACAACTCGCACTTCAACAGGGCATACCCCCTTTTCCCTGGCATATGGGTGCGAGGCCATGTTACCAATCGAGGTCGAAATTCCCACGATGCGTAGCCATGCTTATGATCAAGTCTCGAACCAATCCCAACTCAAAGTAAGTCTGGACCTTATTGAAGAAAGGAGGGACGAAGCTCAACTGAGGAATGTAACATATCAGCAGTGAGCTACCTGATATTTTAATAAAAAAGTTTGGGAAAGAAAGTTCGGATTGGGAGACCTGGTGTTAAGGCACGTGTTTCTAGCTACAAGAGACCCAGCTGCTGGCGTACTTGGACCTAATTAGGAAGGACCTTACCAGATCGAGTCAATCATTCGACCTGGGGCCTACAAATTGGCAAGATTAAACGGAGAGTTGGTACCACGAGCATGGAATGGCGAACATCTACAACCTTACTATCAATAGTGTAGAAATGATGTCTCCTGTAACCATGCTTGTTTATCTTTACAAAGTTTCTGTTGATAAATTGTTAAATTTTGAATAAAGTTCATTTTCGTTTCAATATGTTGTATTTTTTGCAAACTCTCTTAATTTAATAACCTATGGTCACACTCATAGGATATTAAGGGGGCATTAGTGGTATATATACCATAAGTTTGAAAAAATAAATAACTCAAATATAGCATACACAAAAACAAACAAATGTCTAGACCGTTAACCCGACATAAAGTGTTTGGATATAACCAAATGCGCGAGCTAAGATAATTTGGACATAACTAGATTATTAAAAAGAAAGTTTTTGGATATAACCAAATGCGCGAGCTAAGATAATTTGGACATAACCAGATTATTAAAAATAAAGTGTTTGGACATAACCAAATACGCGAGCTAAAATTTGGACATAACCAAATTATTAAAAATAAAGTGTCTGGATATGACTAGATACGCGAACCAGTACGATCTAGATATAACTAGATAAAAAATATATAAGTGTATGGATTACGAACCAAACACGACCTAAATAAGTTTGGAACAAACCAGCTAAAATTGATCGACACAAGTGGGAAAAAATTAACCTACTGCGAGCTAAGTCAATACCAAGGCTGGAGTATTTTGCAACAAAAGTTTCATCCTCATAACCTCGGGGAGCTACCCGAGGACGAGGAAAAGTAACTAGAAAAGCAGGATACAACTAAACTACCTATCTTACACGCCATATAAGTACTTTCGAGTGCATGGTAAAAGTAAGTTCCGACCTTGACAAATAACGAGATCGGATACGGATATATCGAGCAAACTATGCGAGAATGCATGGAAACTCAAGCCTAAATCCAACTTGTGTTTGTATGAATAAACAAACATAAAAGCAGACTGTTAATATAAAAATTGCTTAAAATATTTCGATCAGAGAAATGTAAAGCAAAAATATTAAAGTGAAGACAGGCATGGTGTAAAAAATATCAAAAAGCTCTATTAAAAATATCAAAAGCTCTTTTACAAGTTGTAAATTGTTTTTGCCCCAAGGGCATGACAAACAAAAGCTATAAACTATTACAAAAGATTCAGAGGGACGCAGCCCAGGATTGAGATTTAGGAGGCAGGAGCACCCTCTTTATCCTTCTTAGCATCCTCCCGAGCAACTTCCTCTGCATCTAGCTGAGCCTGCCATTTGGACACAAGCTCTTCCTCAAAAGAGCCCAAGAAGCTCGTGTCGAGATCAGCGTTGCTGACCCAAATCCTGTACATGGCCAAGTCAACCACCCGATCCTTCCTCTGCTTGAACTCTTTGAGAAGACGAGCCTTTTCACCCTATATTATCTCGAAGGTGGCCTTTTTCTCCTCCTCGAGCTTGGCATTTAGCTTCTCAAGCTCCTCAACCCTGGAGCTCTTCTATTTGAGCTCGACCTTCAACTTCTCGATCTCAGCCTCCATCTTTGACCTTGCGGCCTTAAACTCATCAACGAGCCTGAGCTGGAGTTCCTTCAACTCCTAAGCATAGGACATGCTCGCGTGAACCTCATTGTTCAACTTATAATTCAGCTGAGCAACTACAGTAAGAGCCTAACACACAAACAAATCAAGTTAGAGCATGCTCCGAATAAAATCATAATAAATAGCGAGGTAAGAGAAATTACTGAGGATATGAGTTTGGTACTCTTGTCATAAAGGACATTAGAGTCCCAAGCATTGACCAGGAGCTGCCATTGAGGAGCCCCGAGATTGCCGATGCTTTGGCCTACCTGATAAACGAGTTTTAGACTCGTTTATCTGTCTTTTTAGGTAGAGTATTAGGTGTTTAGTTTTGTTTTGTTCTATTTTACCCTAGTTTTTGTATGTTTTCAGGTGTCGAACTGCCATTGTATGTTTTGGCGCCGTTGCCGGGGACTGAAAAATTATCAATATTAAAATAGTTAATTTTATTTCTAATTTGGCTATCTTTTAAATAATTTCTAATTTGTTTGGCTGTGGTTGTTCTTTATCTCAGGTACTTTCCTTATATGCGCAGTAGAAGGGGAGTTGACAGTCCAGTTCCAATTAATCTTGAGATCGAGAAAGAGTGCAAGCGAAATAGAAGAAACAATAGGGCTGAAAGTTCCACTGTTGTTACAACAAATATTAATAACAACAATGTGGAAAACATGAGCGAGGGAGCACCACAAAATCACAATCCTGCTGGTCAAAGACCTCTACGGGACTATGTACTCCCTACTGTCACAGGGGTACACTCATGCATCCGTCCACAAGCAATAGAGGCAAACAATTTTGAGATCAAGCCTGCTATCTTGCAGATGGTCCAAACTGCCATTCAATTTGGTGGCCTCCCCATTGAAGACCCCAATATGCACATAACCAATTTCCTGGAGTTGTATGCCACCTTCAAGATGAATGGGGTGAGTGATGATCTGTAACGCCACTGGATAGCCAAGGCCGCTGCACTGTGTACTTATAAAGGTGCAAGACTTGCTAATCAAGTCATTAATTTAAAAAACGTGTCACTAAACATGTATGAGCTATGGTTAAAAAGGTTTTGGTCTCAAAAGTTTCACTTTATATAATTAAACAGTTATATACATGGGATCCCAAAAGAAATAGAGTATAAAAGTTGGATTACAGACTCTCCAAAATACAGACAATTGTCAGCCATACTAAGACAAAATGAACATTTCTAGGTCTCGCAGAGCTCTCCTACCTAAACCTCAACCGTGACGGCTGAGCAGCTGGTCATGTACATTCAGCTCGCAGAGCTCTCCAAGTCAGGGTTGATCAAGCTTCCCCTTGCCTTTACCTGCACCACGTAGCACCCGCGAGCCAAGGCCCAGCAAGAAAACATAATGTGCAACACAAACAATAATAACAAAGAGTAAATTCACTAAGCATGATCTTTTATCAAATAATCCACATTAACCATTCAGCTTATATTCAGAATCAAGGATGCAATTAATCACTTATAACATTAAAGTCTCATAGCATCCAAATCAAATAATAATCAGGGTCGACAACTTAGGTCGCACCCTTTGTTTACCCCACTGACTCCAGCTCGCTTAAACCGAGCTCAGTGCATATTAAGCTGTCCTCGGCTACTAGTGGCCAAGCTGCGCCCTGTGCGCTAGTGTAACCCTTGGCACTCTTAAGCCGTTGGTTCACTGATTAGCTTGCATGGTATAATACCATCCTTTCAAGCAAACACAATAGGGAACCCTTAGACCCATTACAGATATACAACCAGCTGCAGTTTTCTTACCTTTAGTTTCTGCGTTCACTGATTACGAGCGACGCTCCTCGAGCACGATCCGTTCCTGAGCCCTAGCCTTAACACCTAGTCACAACCAAGATATTGGATTCCATTAATATTCAAATAAAGGTTTCCGGGTACGATACTAGCTTCTGGGACATCGAATTCCACCAAGCACGGTGGGGGAATCGATCCCGAGCACCCTAGACTACATTCCCGTGCCTAAAATCCCCAAATGTTCAAGTGTGCACCTAAGGGATGCGTCCCTTGAAGCTTAGCCGCGGCCCTGCTCTAAAAAAGAACCAAAGCCACCCCTGAAAGAAGACACGCGCCGCGACCCTTGCTTTGGGCGCCGCGACGCTTACCCCTGGCCGAGCCTCCCTGGCTCCTTTGCATCCTAGGGCCGCAGCGCTCTAGAACAGAGTCGCGGCCCTTCCCTTTGTGCCCAGAAATTCCACTATTTTCAACACCTGAACCTTACCCAAAATCATCCCAAAGCTCCCTAATTCAAAACCAATTAATCCCAACACCTTTAGAATGAGTTAAACAACATAATTCAAATGAAAGCTCAACCTAAAACTGATGGAAATCCCATCTTCAATTTCTAAAACTCAAGAACTTCAAACACTAGAACCAGCCATGCAAAACTCGAATTTAAACCTCTAATTCACAAACTGAAGCTTACCTCTTCTGCTGAACCACTTCTCTAAGTGAAATCCAAGTTGTTATATAACAAACCCTATCACATTTATGTTTTGGGGCTTATAGTTGCTATATAGAAAACCCCAATAGTTATATGTTTTGGGGCTTATAGTTGCTTTACTAGCAAACCTCATTGTAGTCTGAGGCTTATAGTTGCTTAGTTAGAAAACCCCAATAGTTACCATGTACATGGGTTAGAATTATGATATATGTGTTATTGTATATGATAGATGTTCATAGTTTATGTGTATGATTATGTTTCATGCTTGTAGTAGATTTTCCTTGCTGGGCATTAGGCTCATTCCTTTATGTTTTATATGTGCATGAAAATAGTTATGGCGGCGGGAAGGTTCTTGGCAGCTTGGGAATGTGTATTGTGGGAGAATGAAATCGGTGGACTACGTGAACGATTCGAGGATGAAGTTGTTTAAGTCTTTTAAATTATGATTTTTATGTATTTCTGCACTTAATATTGTAACCATTTTATTTAAGATTTAAGTTATGCTCTATTTTATTTTCAAAACAATGGGATCCCATATCCTACTATGAATTTTATGTATTTTAACTCTTTACAGTTTTAATAAAGTTATGGTTATTTCATATATATGTTTTCTTAAGATTAGTGTCTGTGTATAGTAGTTATTAATGGTCCAAAGTCTAGAATAGTTGGGTCGTTACAGTAATTCCCCTATCTTCAGAGGAGGCTGGGGGAGTCCCTTCCCTATATGTGGAAGTCAACCTCGAAAGGTCCCTATAATCATTTGTCCCGTATTGGACGGTTATTCCATCCCAAACCTCATTCAGATTGTACATTGTGTCGTATTTCCCTAGCCAGCTATCAAACCTATGGACCCTATCATCTACCCAAGACCATACATAAAATCATCCCTATCATCTGGGCATAAGATCAGGGTGTCGGGTTTATGCTTAAGGAGGGAAGGATACCACAAGGCCGAGCTGAGAATGACCTTAACTCTGTCACTCGAGCTCGAGGCCTCATCATTGGCATCGTTCCCTGAGCATTATCTCCTGCGACAGCAAGCTGGGGATCATGCCTTTGAGCTTTGCCTTGGAGGAAGCTTTTCGGTTAGGAGAGGCACAAACTCCCACTTGGAATACTTTTTGTAGGTAGTATCATCTGTTGATTGGTCCTTCTCCAGGAGACTGCAGGCTCGAAGCTTATCTTCATGAAGAAGATAAGACAGGGAGCGCCTGCCATATGGGAGCTGGAGCAAAGACTCTTTGTGCTCCTTCATCATGTCCGCGGGGGTAGGACGGTGATAATTAGCTAAAGAATCGAATACATTATGAGTAATTCGGGCCTAAGAAAAAGTCGAGTACGAAAAGAAAAAGGATCGTAGACTTACGAATTCTTCTGAATGAATAATATTTGGAGGGAGCCAGGCCATCTGTCCAGAAGAAGTCCAGCTTGAAGTTGGGGGGATGGTTGGGTATGTCCTCGAAGATCTTCTTCTCCTTGGGATAGCTCGAAAGGTAGTAGAAGCCATCCCCTCCCCGAGCTCGGGAGGGATTGCTTTTCAAACAAAAGAGATGCAGAATCTCTCTTGGTGAAGGTCATTCCCACTTCAGCTCGTGGTACAACGACCTCAGGGATGACAAGACCCTGTATGAGTTGGTCTAGAGTTGGAAGGGCGCGAGCCCAAAAAAATCCAGAAAGTCCTTAAAAAAGGACTTCAAGGGCAATAGATCCCCTGCCTTCATGTGCTTGCGACTCTAGGCCGCGAGCTTCAATTTATTGTCAGGGCAGCCATCTCCTGGGGCGTAACAACTTCGTTCATTGGAAGTCGGAGCTCGACACCTTAGTGACCCTGACAATCCTAGGCCATGGCAAGCAAGGATGTTTGTTATTTGTCCCAATGAAGAAACCGAGCTCCAATAATGCCCGACCTTGAAATATTCTCCCCTCGAGGTGGGAATGGCGGTCGGCTGCAAGGTGGATCGATGATTTGTTGATTCTTCTAAGGCCTGCCCTTTTATGGTCGTTCTTGGATGATACATGATCTCAAATTGCCCGAGCTCAACAACCCATTTTAACAATCTGCCTGAGGCTTCTGGTTTGGACAAGACTTGCCGTAGCGGTTGGTTAGTCAGCACATGGATGGGGTGTGCTTGGAAGTAAGGTTGGAGCTTTCGAGATGAGTGGATCGGGTTAGGAGCCAGTTTTTCTATTATTGGGTATCTTGATTCTGCCCCAAGTAACCTCTTGCTGACATAGTACACTAGTTTTTGCACATTCTGGTCTTCTTGGACGAGCGCAACACTGATGGCGTTCTCAGTCGTAGCGAGATACAAGTATAAGACTTCTCCCGTGATAGGTTTTGATAGGATCAGAGGTTCCGCGAGGTGTTTCTTTAGGTCTTGGAGTGCGAGCTTGCATTCCTCTGTCTATTCAAATTTCTTGCCTTCTCTCAAAAGGTTGAAAAATGGAAGACATCGGTCTGTAGATTTAGAGACAAACCTAATTACTGCCGCCATCCGTCCAGTTAAGCTCTGGACATCTTTATGCTTTCGAGGTGAGGGCATGTCGATTAACACCTGGATCTTGTCAGGATTAACCTTTATTCCTCGCGCGTTCACTATGAAGCCCAGAAACTTCCCCGACGATACTCCAAAAGAGCATTTTTGGGGGTTGAGTTTCATGTTGTATTTCCGTAGCACGGCAAAGCATTCTTCGAGGTCGTTCACATGGTTATTGTTATGTTTAGATTTGACTAACATATCATCAACATACACTTCCATGTTATTACCTATCTGCTCGGAGAACATCCTGCTCACAAGCCTTTGGTACGTCGCTTTAACATTTTTAAGCCCGAAAGGCATGGCATTGTAACAGTACAACCCTTTATCTGTTACAAAACTCGTATGCTCTTGGTCTGGTGCATGCATGGCGATCTGGTTATATCCAGAATAAGCATCCATGAATGACATAAGACCGTGCCTGTAACGCCCTGGTTACCCCAGAACAGTTACGGTGAACAGTGAACCAGAAATTTGACCCGCTACCTGAGTCCTTTGGTTAAAAACGTGATCTAAGTGTTATTATCAGGTTAAGGTGAAAAACCAATAAAAAGGAAAGGATATATTTCATTAAGTATATAAACTGCTCATGAGCCATTCAAAACGTTTACAAGTTGTTTACAGTACAAAATGGTCACTACTGTTTCAAATTTACAATCCCCGCCGACCTAAGCGGCAAAAATAGGGTAAACCCCTAGTCCCTCTGAGAACTCCTTGACCGTGGTGGTCAAGCGGCCAAATATGTACACAACACCACCTAAGCTCTCCACTCAAGGTTGGGTGAGCTTCTCTTTCCCTTTACCTGCACCACATAGCACCCATGAGCCAAGGCCCAGCAAGAAAACACAATAAAGCATGATATAATATCAACAATGATCATAATAATCATCTAGGACTAACAGTCCAAAACAGATAGGTGACAGTAGCAAAAGACACAAAAGTGGGTACAACTCCCTTTAACCATGTGACGATAGGGTCACCAGGGCTTAACTGATGAGTTATCCTTTCACAAGTTTGATCAGGATAGGTGTATGGTGAATAGTCACCAACACAACCCTCCCCATAACCATAGAGTCATAACCTTGGAACATCGTTCCCTAGCCATGTGACAACAGTCACCGGGGCCTTATGCCCTGGATCTAAGTACTAGTCTTAGACTAGCCAAGTGCTTATAAGTTCATCGACCTTAGGGTCGGTCCAGCATTAATGCCATAGAGTCATTCAATGCTGATATCGATTAGATCTAATCTTCACTCAGCCCTGCGTTTAGAGTGCTTATGCCGTTTCTGACCTTTAGGTCAGTGTCCCTGACTAGTCAGTGCCATACACAAGTAATCAACATTCACTAGCATTTAATATGCAATTCATGTCCACATATATCAACCAACACGCTTCAATAATAAACCATGCATGTCATATACATATACAGGGTGCAACTGTACTCATACACTATTTTCTTACCTCTGGTTCGAGTAAGAATTAATATAAGAACGGCCCCTGAGAACGATCGATCTTTTAATTCCTTGACGGTCACCTGGTCATAACCAAAATATAGGATTCATCAATGAAAATGATAACAAAGGGTTCCCAAACCAAAACCTAGCCTCCGAGACATCAAATCCTACTAAAAACCGGGTAGTAGAATCGATCCCGAGGCCTAAGGCTTGAATCCCCAAGCTAAAAACATATTTCTGGCCAAAAATGCCCTGATGGGCCGCGGCTCACCCATCTGACAGGGCCATTTCCCTCACAAAAACAACCGTAGGCCGCGGCTCACCATAGCCATGCCGCGGTCCTTTACCAAAACCAGCAAGCACCAGCTTGCTTTCCCCTGCGTTTTCCCTCGGAACCAAACCTTCAAACCAGTTCCAAACCTCCTCCTAACACTCAATTTAACCCCTAAACATCATCTATATCAAACCCTCATCAAAACCCAAGTTAAACATCAATCAAACTTCCATCAATTCAACTATCCATCAAGAGAGTTACAAACTAAAAACTCAAAGCTAAAACAGAGTACAACCAGAAACCAATGGCTAAAACTCACCTCAAATCCAAGATTAGACCTCCTTCAATGGCTGAACTAGGTCTACAAACCCAGCTCCTTGATTTCCTAGCTTGAAACCTCACTTTGAGCTCAAAAACTCCAAAGGAGAAATGGAAGGAAATGATGTACGAGATGAAGAAGGAAAACCCTGTTTTTGCTCTGTTTTTCTACAGCCATCTAAAGGTCATATACATCCACCCAAATGACCTAAATGCCCCTAAGTCATTAAACGTTTCTAAAACCTTCCCAAGGGCAAAATTGGTACTTTCGAACCTATACCGTTAATTATAATTAATGCTCTCCAATTCCCGCTAACCTCATTAATCCCAAACACCAATAATTCAAATCCCGTTACCCTATAATTCCCGGTAACGCTCTAATCATTAAAAACACCCCGAGACTCACCCCGACCCCCGAGCTTAAACGTGTTATGAACAAACCGATAAATTATACTTAAAGATCATCTCATGCCGAATAACTCGAACCAATCCACATTAAAATGTGGCCTCACAATATATCATTAACATGCAAACAAATATACAATTATGCCCTCAACGGGCCAAATTAGCAAAACAACCCTGTAAACAAATGTGGACCCACATGCATGCATTAAACATCATATTATAATATAAATCTCATAAACATGCATAAATTCATTTAATGGCATAATTAAACAGTTATGGCCCTCTCGACCTACTAATCTAGCCATTAAACCATATTAGGGAATCCGTGGCATTACAGTGCCTAGCTGTGGCATCTACGAGCTGATCGATCTGAGGTAGGGGAAGCAATCCTTAGGGCATGCCTTGTTGAGATCAGAATATTCGATGCAACTTCGCCATGTTCCGTTAGGTTTTGGAACCAATACTGGGTTGACGACCCAATCAGGGTAGAAGGCGTCTCGTATAAATCAGTTCGCCTTTAACCTGTCGACTTCTTCCTTCAGGGCTTTCTTCCTATCATCGTCCAGGAGTCTTCGTTTCTGCTGCTTAGGGGGGAAGCTCTTGTCAATGTTAAGTGCATGGCTTATCACATTCGGACTTATCCCTACCATGTCCGAATGTGACCATGCGAAAACATCCTGGTTCTTCCTCAAGAATAAAATTAATTGCTACTTTGTTTTTTCTGAAAGGTTTTTCCCCACCTTCACAGTTTTTGGGGGATCAACTTCTTCGAGCTTGACCTCTTCGAGCTCCTCTAGTGGCTCGAGGTCAGCCCTTTCCTCTATTCTAGGATCGATCTTTTCGTCTATTTCGAAGATTGTCCATCCTTATTCTGAATCATAACAAGTGTTTGTGCACTTGTTTGCCTTTTCCCTCTAATGGAAATGCTGTAGCATTCCCTTCCTGCGAGCTGGTCCCCTTTTAGAGTCCCAATGCCACTAGAAGTTGGGAACTTGATGGCCAGATGCCTAACGGATGAAACTGCCCCCAGCCTTACTAGGGCGGGTCTATCGAGCAGTACGTTAGACGCCGATGGGAGATCCACCACAAAAAATTCCATCATCTTGGTTACCGAGACTGGGTAGTCTCCCAAGGTTACAAGGAGTTCGATGGATCCCATATAGGCAATCCCTTCTCCTGAAAAGCCGTATAACGTAGTTGCACAGGCTTTTAGGTCGCAAAGCGCGAGTCCATATTTTCTAAAGTGGCCTTATAGAGGATATTCACTGAGCTTTCGTTGTCAATTAGGACTCGGTGCACCCTCTTGTTCGCGAGCTGAAGGGTGATGACCAGAGAGTCATTATGAGAGAACTGTACGTGAGAGGCGTCCTCTTCAGTAAAAGTTATGGGTTATGTTTCAACCCTTTGTTGTTTGAGAGCTCTAGGTTTGGGTTCGTAGGGAGAACCGTCACCAGTTTTTAACTCATTGACATATCTTTTCTGGGCATTCCTACCCATTCCTACGATCTGAGGTTCCCCCGAGATAGTTATCACATCCTCTCCATCAATCGGAGGGGGTCGTCCATGTTAGGAAAAATTAGATTGCCTAAATGGAAATAGGTAAGAATATTACAACTCTATGCAATAATATTACAAATAAATATTGATTGATTAAATAAAGTTACAACTCTATAACTGAAAATTATAAATAAACAAAGAAAAGGAAGAAGATGATGAAGAAGAAGAGAATAATGAGAATACAACTCTAAGAAAAAGATTACAAGTAAAATAAAGTTGTTTGAAACAAAAGAAAAGATTACAACTATTAAACAAAATATACAAGTAAATAGAACAAGAGAATAAGAAGAAAAACAATAGAATAAAATGAAGAATAGAAATACAAGTAAACTCTCACTCACATAACCTAAGTAAAGAGGGTTGGGGATCACCAACTTGAACAAGGTTTAAAACCTTTGTCCAAAAGCTTATTTCCCCCTAACTCAAGCATTAAGGGATCTCTCTCAGATATTGGAAATGCTTTCTGTAATTATCAAGCCTCAAGGTGTTTCTAGCCAAGTGCTCTAATGGATAGAAATGTTGTGTCTTTCAAGTGAGCTATAGGCTCCTATTTATAGAGTTTGGAGACACCCTTTGAATTTCAAATTCCACCAACCCCCATGGTTGTTACCAATGTTTAATTGGATTAATAATGAATTATAAAAGATATCTGGGAGTTATTTGGGTTTTTTGAGCCGTTCAACAAAGATTGAAAAAATAGAAAAAATAGTCAGTTTTGGCCTGTGGCCGCGGCCACTACTCTCTGCCCACAGGCCGCGGCCACTGACCATTTTCAGCACTTAAAAATGTGTTATTTTTCCAAACGGTTCCAAACCCTCCCAAATGATTTTGTAACCCCCAAAACACATTATTGGGGTTAAAATCACATCTCTAAAAGCCATTTCACATGTGGCTTTATGAAATTCATTTCAATATTGTGTAACACCAAATTTACACAATAAAGGGTAATATTTTGAAGTTACAAATTTGTAACACCAAATATGTTACATTATTTGGATATATCTCATATATCTAAATATTGTAACTGTCTATTATATGTTACAATATGTGACACTCTTTGTCACATTTATTTAATCTAAAACATTATAATATAATATAATATTACATTATATTATATTATAAAATAATATAATAGCCCATCCTCCCAAGGTCGAGAGTTATTGTTTTGAGCAGGTGGTGTAGCTGCTGCCCTTTGGCTGGTGGAAGCCTGGTTGGGGATTTGGTTTCTTACATATTGCCCGAAATATCCCCTCGAGATCAATCCTTTGATCTCATCTTTAAACTGTCGACACTCATCGGTTGTATGTCCGATGTCTCGGTGGAATCTACAGTACTTGTTGGAGTCTCTTTTTGCCTTTTGGTTCCTCATGGGATCAGGTCGTCTGAAAGGGACCTGGTTTTCATTAGCCAGGTAGATATTCTCCCGAGACTCATTGAGCTCGGTATGCACCTTGTACACGAAGAAGTATATTTCCCCCTTCTTCTTCTTTCCCCCATCTTCCTCGGGGTTATTCCCTTCATTTTTCTTTCTTTTAGAAGGGTTGTCTCCAGGGGGTTTTGAAGTCGTAGGATCCACCGAGGTCAAGGAAGAGTTTGTGTTTGTTGTAGTTACGGGCTAAGAGGTCATATTCAATGCTGACCTTGCCTCTTCTACATTAATAAACCTCTGAGCTCGTCGATTGAACTCGATTAAGGACCTTACAGACTTCCTTTGCAAATCTTCCCAGAGAGGACTTCCAGGCATTACTCCGGCTCGAACAACCATTAAATGGCCACTATCGTCGACATCATGAGCTCGAGCGACTTCCAAGTTAAACCTTGCGAGATAACCTTTCAGTGACTCATTTGGATGCTGTCGGACATTGGTCAAGGCAGAAGCCTTGGGCCTAATGTCGACCATGGCTTTGAATTGTTTCTTGAAATCTCTCGATAGTTGATCCCAAGAAGCAATCAAATTTCTTTTGTATTTTTTAAATCAATTTTTTGCTGGTCTCATGAGAGAGGCTGTGAATAGCATACACCTAAGCTCGTAGCCCAGATTAATGGCTCGCATAATTGTGTTGAACGTGCTTAAGTGGCTGTATGGATTTGAATTTCTATCGAATGGCGGGACATAGGGAATTCTAAATCCTTGAGGAAACAGGGTGTTGGAGATATGCGGGGCAAAAGGCTCGAGTTCCTAATCGAACTCTTCGTCTTGTTCCCGGCTACGTTCATTTTGCAAAAGCCTGAATGCTCTTTGCAACTGCTCAATCCTTTCTTGGACTAGATCTATGGGAGGTCTGGTCTGAATCAGGGGGAACTGGTTATCGTTGATTACAACTCCAGTTCCCCGCTTCGGCACTTAGGCCATTGTCACTTGTCAAACTTATGTTTTGACTTCTCTCTAAGCACTCATTTTATAGACTCAATTAGGCCATTAATTCTAATTAAAAAAATTAATAAAATAATAGCCAATTTGAAGCCCTAGGTCAAAATTATCATGGGCTTTAGGCCCGTGAAATTTCTCATTTGATTATAAGTCCATTGGACTTAAAATCAAGGCCTGTATTATTTTCTATTGATTTAATTAATTAAATAACTATTTAAATCATTTATCAAATTAATTATTTATAATTTGAACCTTGATTTAAACTTATTTATTAATTTAGATACCAATTTATCTTAATTAATAAATCTTCCCTAATTTATCTTTTCTTCTCAAAATTACATAACTCTGTGAAACTATCCAAAATTGACCTGGTCAACTTTGATAATTCTAATTGATAATTAAATCAATTAATTGAGACTATCTAGATGCTTTTATCCAAGGTACAATGAAGACCATGGGTCTATAAAATTAATCTCCAATAAGTTATCATAAATCTAACAAATAAATTTACTAATATTAATTCCTCGTGACCCGACTATAGACTCGGAATTGCACTCTTGAATTCATAGAACGCTCTATAATAAATATAGATACGCTATTAATTATCCATTGTTACAACCACTTTACCCCTCTTTGTATTTTATCCTTAAAACACTTAGTTCCTTGTAAATGATATTTCAATAAACTAATTTAATTACTGAAATGAGATCTCTATCATTTAACACCTTGAACCAAACTAAAAGGAAACTATCATTTCACTTCTTCATCAGAAGCTATAGATGTTCATATCTATGATTAACACTCCCACTCAATTATACTACCGAGTTCCCAAGATGTAAGTATGGGCTAGTTCGTAGGGTAAGCTGGTAATGAACAAATCAAATAACTCAAATAATACAATCAGTTAGAATACTAACCACTCAGAATTGAGAATGAATTGACCTATGGTCAACTATATGATATGACTAGAATAGGTAATAACGGTATGTTTACTTATCTTATCAACTGTTAATATCGGTCCACACTACAACAAATTTGATATACAATGACTCCCTACAATGTCTTACACCATTGGTGTAAGACATTAAAACTTATCATGGGTTTTAAATGTCTAATGGTGTAAGACATTGAAAGTTTTTATTAATGGCTACAATTGTAAGACATTAAAAATGGTGGAAGACGTTGGAAATAGGCTGAAAATTGGGTAGGAGTACATTACGTGGCACGTCTCCCACTGGGAGACGTGCCACGTGTCCCACGTCTCCCAATGGGATACGTTGGAAGTGCTCTTTCATATATTAAGTTATATTGCTCTTCCTTTCTTCCTCACACAACACGCGAACCAGAGAACCAGAGAGCAAATAACCAGAACCGAGAGACTGCGTTTTTAGGGTTTAAGGTAAGTTTTTTTTTTAATTTTCTTGATTTTTAGTTAATTATTTTGAAAAAAAAAATCATAGGTTTAGCATTAGGATGAGTAATATACATGATTTTGTGTTAATTTTATATTTTTATGCATTTTTTTATATACATTGTAGGATTTTTAGTTTTTTCATGGAAGTTTTTTTGTAGATTTATGATTTTTTAGTTTTTTTTTAATTTAACCTATCACATTGTATAGATTTCATTGGAGTATATATGTTCATGATTTTTTAAAATTTTTATCATTTTTTATTTCGAAATTTTGATATATTTTTTATATATATTTAAACTTTGTTTTTGTAAATTGTAACTATTTTGTTATATATATATAGTTATGTTAAAATAAATTTATTAAATAATTTATAAAATATAAATATATGAAATTTTTTATGTTTTTGTTGATTATTAAGTTTTTAGGTTATGAAATTTTTTATTGATTTTTTTGTTTAGGTTATAATTAGTGGCGCATTGGGGTTTTTTTTTTATTTGTTTACCAATATCATTTACTATTATTGGATATTTAGTGATATTTGTTTAGTAATGTTTAACATATTAATTAATTTAATTTCATAGGTTGTGATTTTGGTGGTGAGATTTTAGAGAGTATTTTGCATCAAAATTCCTATATCAATCATACATTTAAGGTAATTAAGTTTCTAATATTACAATAATATGTTATATATTGCTAGATATTTAGTGATATTTTATTTATTATTTATTAATTTAATTTTATTGGTTTGTGGATTTAATAGCGAATTTGATTACTAAGTGAAGTAATTTTGCTAGCTTTTGGATTATTAATTGCAAGAGGTACATACATATTCTCTTACTTCTACTTTTAATATTATTAAACAAATGTTAGAGGAGTTTGAATATCTTAAATATTCATCCATAGTGAAGTAGGTTCTGAGATTAAAATTGTGTGCTACGATGATAACGGAAGGTTGAGAACTTGTGTGTTTTAGTGAAGTAGGTTCTGAGATTAAAATTGTGTGCTGCGGAGCTATAAGGAAGAAACTTATTGTATGCTGTTTGAATTGTTTGTTTTTCTATTCACATGCAGATGGTTAGGTTACTATTATAGGGGAAATGCTGCCCGATTTTATCTAGCATAATAAATAATTAGTCTAATATAGACATCCTATAAGGAAGAAACTTATTGTATGTTGTTTGAATTGTTTGTTTTGTTATTCACATGCAGATGGTTAGGTCACTATTATAGGGGAAATGCTGCCCGATTTTATCTAGGATAATAAAAAATTAGTTTTATATAGACATACAACTTTATCACGTGCTTATTTAGTGTTGTTTCTTTTCTTTTCCATAGACATAGGAGAATATATGGATAAACAGTGGATGTCAGCGAATAGGTTATCTGCGGAATATAGGAACGGGGTCGATTTGTTCTTAAGGTTTTGTTCGGAAAATGTGAAAGACCCAAATTTTACTTATTGTCCATGTCTTAAGTGTGGAAATGTTAAAAAGATGGATCTTAAAAAGATTAAAGAACACTTATATTTCAATGGGATGGACAAGAGTTACACAATTTGGTATTACCATGGGGAGATAGCTCCGATTGCTCCAACTCTGCCAAGTAGACCAAAAGGAGTGAGGAGGAATATAGTGGAGGAGAACTGGGATCCATTAGATGAAATGATTGATGACGCACATTATGGATCAGGAGTAGACCCAAATAAGTTTGAGACACTCCTTAATGATGCCGAGAAACCAATTTACCCTGGTTGTACAAGATTTACAAAATTATCTGCGCTTCTTAGGTTGTACAATCTAAAAGCTAAACATGGCTGGAGTGATAAAAGCATTACTGATTTATTTAGTTTTTTGAAGGAGTTATTACCTGAAGATAATGAAATTCCAATTTCATTTTATGAGGCAAAGAAGACGTTATGCTCATTAGGCATGCAGTACGAAAAAATCCATGCATGTCCTAATGATTGCATATTATATCGAAATAGTTTTGCAAATGCAAAATCATGTCCTACTTGTGGTGAGTCACGATGGCAAAAGAAAAGAAATGGTGACGATGTCAAGGAAGGAGTACCTGCCAAAGTTTTGTGGTACCTTCCGCCAATTCCTCGTTTCTTCCGATTGTTTAGAAATGCCGAACATGCTAAAAGTTTGTCGTGGCATGCTAATGAAAGAATAAAGGATGGTAAATTAAGACATCCAGCTGACACCCTTGCTTGGAAGAGAGTTTGTCATGGGTGAATCTAGAAGTAATGTTTCATCACATCTTGGATCAGTTGTTCGAGCAACTGTGTCCATCAACATTAACAGTTGGAAAGATGTTAGTGTGGTGGATAAAAATAAAATATGGGACACAATGAAGGTATACTTTTATTAATTATATTTCATTTAATGTTTTTAAAATATATATTGTTTTGATAATATGCTTCTTATTACTTTCAAACTTGCAGAAAACTTATGATTTGGACCCCAAACAAAAGCAACAGATGTTGAAGGATGCGGGAAAGTACTTCCGAAATTGGAAGACTAATCTTACAAGGGTACACGTTTACGACGCTTTGAAAAACTATCCAAATGAGTTCCCACCAGCTTTGCCATTTGGATTTGAGAATGTCATAACTCCGGATGAATGGTTAAAGTTTGTGAACTCAAGATTAACTCCCGAGTGGCAAAGAAAGAGAGAGGAGATGCAAAATTATCGAGCACTGAATAAATACAATCACAACCTCTCTAGAGGAGGCTATGTGCCTATTGAAGAGATGTTAATGGAAAAAAGTGGGAAAAGTCTGACTGAACTTGATATGGCAGACTTATGGAGCATGGGTCTTCGGAATGCAAAAGGAGAGCTAATTGGAGAGGCCTCTGAGATTCAAAAAAATATTGCAAGTGCTCATATTTAATAATGTTGATATATCAAATTATTAGCTTATATATATAACTTTCTGTGAATATTATTTCACAGGATCATTACCGGCAACTCCAAGCTGAGGTAAATGGGCACCTGATGGCCCTGATGATGTGCTGACGAGGGCGTTGGGCACTCCTGAGCCTCGAGGACGTGTTAGGGCTGGAGGACACGGTGTGTCCCGCTCAGTATACTAGAATACTCCAACACCTACCTCAACGAAAAATAAATCAAAAGCCTCTTCTTCGAATGACGACATTAGAAAGGAATTTGAAGAAAGATTTTGAAAACAAGAAGAAGAGCATCGTCAACAAGCACAACGCCTAGAAGAGCGCCTTCAGCAACAAGATGAGCTCTTGAGAAAATTATTGGCCCAACAGAGCAGGTCAGGATCTAACGTTGGAGTCCCACCAGCGCCATCATCATACTATGTGCCCGACCCACCAGTGCCACCAGCGCAGGTTTCCTACTATACTCCAGACCCAGTAGTGCCTCAACCAGAACACCACATTATAGCACTACAACTGCTTTTGCAAGAGGTAATTAAACTTTCTTGAATATTCTGAAACCAAATAAATTTCTTTACTGCTTCAACATGATTATTTGTATATAATATGTTTCTTACGCAGGGCCGAGCATGCCAATTAGCAATTGGTTCGGTTTCAAACATTGTTGCATCAGGTACACTCATTGAAAGAGAGGCAGGCAACAACTTCCAAGTTATGATTACGAGTGTTCTTAAGCCAACCTGTCCTCTCCCTTTTGCATATCTTGATTTGGACATGTACATAGTTGCTTAGGCCATTGGGACGCCAATAGCGTGGCCTAAGGATTTTGTCATTATATCTGAAGATGTATATCATGAGGTGATGCCATATTTTTACATAATTATCTTTACAATTCTATATTTGTTTGCAATTTTTTTAATTGTTGATATTATTGTATACAGACTCCCTTACAAGTAGGACCAAATCTGTAACGACCTCCTTTCTTAACATACATATATATAGTGTAAAAACAAAGTTTAACCTGAATATAACAATACTGAAATTCTGAATTTACAAAAACTTTATTAAACAATACATAACTAATGTTCATAACCTCAAACCATACAATACTCACAACTAAATAAAAACTTTATCTTACATACAAATCTTAATACTTTTATATATAATTTTCGTGGCGTTACTACACCTTGACGTAGAAATGAAGATGTATCCAACCGATAAATTGAAAAGCTTTATGTAAATTACAACGTTCATGAAATACTTTTAAAGCTTTAAGTGAATTATAAAGTTCACAAAATACTTTTAATGAAATATAATTATAAAATCAAGTTTCTCGTTTATTTATAAAATAGCATAGCAGAACTCCACTCCCTTTAGGTCAGCCCCATATGTACAGTCATGTTGGCTCCACGTCTACTCATCAACAATTTATATTTGGGGCCTCTTACCTACAATACAAAACATTATCTGATGAGCTAAGGCTCAGTAAGCATAATAACTACCTCATATGCATCAAAATAAACGTGCAACATGTTATGTATTTTCTTTCTTTCACTTTTCTTTCTTTTGGGCCCTAGAGGATGCTGCTGCCGGCATTACATAGGGAATCACATTCCCACCTGAACATAAACATGATAATAGGGAATTTCTCCCTCATAAACATTCATTATATATAGGGAAGTACATCTCCCTCCTTACATATTTGGGACTTAGGTCTCCCAAGCAGCACCTCTACTTTGACGCTTTCAGTAACTTATTTGTGAACATTAAGCGTGCTTATGCATAATAAATATAACATTCTTGAAAATAACTTATGCATAAGAACATGGCAGGATAACATATAAAGCATATAAATGCACATAAGACACATAAAAGACTTGTATTGTAGATGAGGATTCTACTTACCTTACGTCTTGATAAAACAACCGAAATTGTTAGCTTCTTGATAAAAACACAAACTATTAACTTACATAAAATCTACATTATGAAATGTTAGCTTATAATTGTTATTATCCCATTTTTCCTGTTTTATTGCTTATTTTATGTCCAGGCGTATGGTCATACTATATTAGTCCATGGCAAGGTCTTGGTCTAAAAGTCGTGGTCATGGTCATACGAAAAAGTCCAGGTCATAATACTTGTCCATAATAATAGGAAATAAGGTTATAAGAGTCCATAATAATAGTCCAAAGCATGACCATAGCCTATATAAGTTTAGTATTATGAAGATACATATAAAATAGTTTATATTTCAATTTTAGCATTGTAAATTATAACGGCATGGTAAAGTAATCTATATATAAATTTTTGGCATTATAACGGCATAGTAAAGTAATCTATATATAACTTTTGGCATTATAACGGCATAGTAAAGTAATCTATATATAACTTTTGGCATTATAATGACATAGTAAAATAATCTATATATAAATTTTTAGACATAGTAGCATAATCTATATATAAATAATAGCTAAATAACTGATCTGAAAGGCTCGGGAAGGAGCTTACCCAAAAAGGTCTTCGTAGGCTAGTGTTACAGACAGAACTTCGCCTAGATTTTAGAGATTTAAAACTTTAAAAGAGTGTTAAGAAGAGTTTTAGGCAGAGTGAGAGAAAGAAAGATTTTTCGTAATTCAAAAATGAATTCTGAAAGGCTCTATTTATAGGAAAACATTGGGTCACTATGCTGCATAGTAAAATAATAAAATATTAAAAATATCAAGCATAGTAAAATAATAAAATATTCAAAATATCAATCATAGTAATTTGCTTAGGTCATCACTATATCACTACTGCATCAACATGTGGGACCCATGGGGTGGACCCCGCTGTGGGACCCATGTGGACCCTACTGTGGGACCCTTGCGGATCCCACTGTGGGACCCACTATGAATAGTACCCGGTGAATAGTAAAAAAATAAAAATTTCCCAATCTTCTTATATTACTTAGTTTAACATTTTTTTTACTCACAAACTTTTATGAAAATGTTTCTCTAACACCCATAAATTAATTATTCTCACCTGTTGGTTACTTCAACAACTTAGAATTGTTAAAATCCCATAATAGAAAACAACTATATCCCCAATGGTCAGGATCACTATTCACCAACGGTCATAAACGGCTAATTTTTGTCCTATAAATACTTGTTCCTTCAACCATTTACTTGCACAACTTCTTCATCTCTTAACCTTCTAGATAAAATTCATCATCAAATCATGAATTTCTCTTTATTTTTCATTCTTTTAGTGATTGTTTGCTTGTATTTAGCATCATTCTATGGGTATTATACTAATGAAATGCCCATGAATGTTATAGTTCCATATTCATTAGTTATTCTTCCACTTTACTTAATAGCTCTAGCCTTCGGTTAGCATTGTAATGCACTCAAAAGTATAAATAAAAATATCTTCTCTTATTTTTCATAATTGTTGTAATGTATTTGCAAAAAGAAATGGGAGTTACAAAATCACAACGACCAAGAGCTCCATCAACACAACAACCTCGAGAAAGAAGACGACAACAAACTCCTCCAACACAATTGGCCCACACTCCATTGGAACGATTACAGAATATCGTATCTCATTGGGATGATGGCGAGTGTGTCAATCTAGGCATAGATTCTGAAGTTTTTGATCAGGATATGTCTCACTGTTATATATTTAAGGATGACATACTTCAGTTTGCTCGAAAGGAGAAGATTGGACAAGCAGCAGTCGTCAGCTACATGAGGTATATATCTCACAAATAAGTTTGTTCATTTAATTTTCTAATTTGATTTATTCATTCATATAACAATTTTTCATATTTTTGTATTAGGTTCATTTACAGATATGTGGTACAACAAGGTCGCCAAAATAAGTTTTTATTTTTCAATCCTAATATCGTCGCCACTCAAGGGAGTTCATTCGACGATCGTGTTCAGAATCTGTTTAGACGTTGCAATGACGTAAAATCAAAAGAACAAGTTATGCTTGTCCCTTGGAACCATGGGTAAGTTTAAAAAGTTGTCATTTTTCCGACCCATATCAATAATTTCTTTGTTTAACATTTGAGCTATAATTTTTTTGTTTTTCTTATACAGTGAACATTGGATGTTGCTTATTTTGGCACCATATGCATATCATGTTTATTGTTGTGATCCGGTGAATTCAGAGCTAAATAACCGTGAGGAGATTGTATCAGTGATCGTCAGCGCTTTCAATCTTTTTTTCTCTATGAATCTTCCTGATGTCGAGATCCCTGATACTCTACGCATTAAGCAACCTCAGGTAAGTAGCTTCAGCAGAAATTTTTGAACATTTATAATAATTAAGTAGAATAATATGTATGCATTTTTTAAAAAGTTTCAATTTAATAATAAATTACTCATATTTTTAAATAATTAGTGTCCACACCAACCAGACAATGTGGCATGTGGATACTACTTAATGAGGATGTTGAATGATTTGATTGAACATGCGAGTCTCGGGCATTACTTGAGAACGGTATTATTAATTAAAATTTACAAATTATTTTTGAAACTATAAATGTAATCAAATAATTAATTAATATATTTTACTTTATATTTCTTGCAGCGAACAAGCACATCATATACAGAGGCACAAATTGATGAGTTGCGATAAGAATATGCGACATATATGTTGCCGATAATTCAAAGTTACCGACCTCGTTGATAGGTTTTTTTTTTTTTTTTTAACTCTTTCTTCATACACAATGCAATATTTGTTCATTTTGAATATGTCTAACAAATATTGTATTTCTTGTATATGTCTAACAAATATATTTTTTTCTTTCAATTTAATTGATTATTAAATCAATTTAAATTTAGATTAAAATCATTTCAATTTAAATTAAAATAATTTCAGTTTAATTAATTATTAAATCAAATTAAAATAATATTAATTATAAATTTATTTAATTTATTTTTTTTAAATGTGGGAGACTTTCAACATCTCCCACTGGGAGAGGTGGGAGACTTCCCACTGGGAGACGTGGGAAGTGACTCACCTCTCCCAATGGGAGATGTTGGATGTCTCCTAGGGACTTCCCACGTCTCCCATTGGGAGACGTGGGATATATACCTACAATGACCCTAACAACAACGTCTCCCCAATTGGGAGACATTGTAGACTTCCAATGTCTCCCAAATAAAGTCATAAAACCTCTATTTTGTTGTAGTGCCAGTCCGATGTAACAAGTACATCCAATCTTGTCTACTTTGCTAATGTTATGGAAAGAACATAACACTGTAATGTGTAAGTAGATCATATCGTAGATTGGTAAGTCAATGTAAATCCTGTGCACTGACTAATCTTATGACTAACTTATTTTGAACATATAATCATATTTATATTCCACTGTGATTACGTCACTATAAATAAGATTAACTATATGCTCGAGATTTAATAGAAGTTTATATTGATAAAATAATCATGAAAATAAAACATGTGAGCAAAGTGATTGAGTAAGTCAAAAAATGATTTCTATTCTTTTATTGATAATAAAATGAGATTACAAAGAATATGGTATGAGGGGGACATATATAACCACCCAAAGCTTATAATAACAACAACAATAATAATAAATAAAAGCACATGTACAACAAATTTTTTGAAATTTATTTTTGAATAGGAATCCCCACCCCACAATCTCCCAAAAAAATATTTTAAAATATATATTTTTTAACAATTACAAAAGATTGCGCGAAGCGCGGTTATATTTTCTAGTTTTTTATATAGAAGATATAAATTTGATGAGAGTTATTTCGATGTTGGAGAGTGATTCTCTAATTGTGTTTCTTTTTTTTTTGTTGGGAATTAATTTTGTTTCCTTTTGATTGCTATTGTATTTATTTTTTCTTAGTCTTAATGCTTAGAATTGTAGAAACTCATTATTTTTTATTTCAAATGTATCTTTACATAATTATCTTTTATTTCAAATAGTATGTTTTCCACAAGTATAAAAAAAGTCAGACACTGTTTGAACTCTAATTTTAGTATTGTAAATTATTCGAAATTTCTCGAAATTGGCAGGATACCTATTATAACCATAATGTACATTATTATGCAAAAAAAATTATAATTTATCTAACGGCCAAAAATAGAATACACTCCTACAGTAAAAGAAAAAGTGAGCTCCCACTAATTTTTTTTTATAAATACATATACTCAAGAATTTCACTCAAGAAAAGAATTAAAGATCAAGTTTAGTACAACAACTTTCCAATAAATCAAAATTACAAATCATTATTCTAAAGGGTGAGCAAATGATAAAAATGCTACTACACCTACATAATACAATATATTCATGGTCTTTAAACAGACCCAAACTATCCAAGATAGTTGATAATAATGAGATACACCAAGAATATACATTGCCAAATCTTACACAAGTGAACAATCCAAAATCGAAAAAAATGCAAATCAAAACTGAAATTCCATTTTTAGTAATTACCAAATTAATTAATCCAAGTAAATTAATTAAAGTGCAGAATGGTAATTATCTGTTTACACAGATTATAGTTCTGTCGGGACAGAAACCAAACTTGTCACGACAGAATGTTGAAAAATCAGTCCTAAATAAAACCAATTTGATTTTAATGACATGGCAAATAAGACCAATGGGGCAAGAACACTTCAGCAATGACTTGATCAAGTTAGTTTATTAACTATATATATATATTTATTATTTGTAAAAGGCTTATCGATTTGTGGTAGCCCATATATATATGTATATATAAAGTCTAAATATATAAGATACAGAGATAGAAAAAAACATAGATAGAGAGAGAGGAGAGATTATCGTATGGTGAGGGTATATCACTTGGTTGAGGGAGAAAAATTCTGGGAACTTTGAAGAACTAAATCAAGAAGAGGAAGAAAGAAGAGGATCTGTCTTGAAGGTGCTTCTTCAGTTCAAGACTCATCCAAGGGAAGTTTGACACCATTTTTAATCTCTGTAATTCTGTAATTGTCTACAATTTGTAATACATTGCCATTGATATATTGAAAGAGAATTCCTAAGGGAGTTCAAAGAGGATTAGGCTCTCCACTATTGTGGAGGAAGTTCGAACCTCTATAAATTTGTGTGTGTTCTTTAATTTCTGTTTTTATTTCCAATCTGAATTATGATCATTTGATTTCTGGTTTGTTAATTGTATTTTATGCTAGCTGAGATTGTTGGTTAATCCCAACAAATTGGTACCAGAGCCAGGTTGAAATTGAGACATCAGCTAGCAACAATCAAGAAATCACCAAGACTTGACAGAGTAGATAAGGTGTTCGGTTAAAGTTCTGAATCACAGCTTCAAGTGCTTCAAGATTCAGATTGAAAGTGATCAAGAAAGATGTCAACAACAAAAATGGATATTGAGAAGTTTAATGGCAAGAATGACTTCTATCTATGGAGGGAAAAGATGAATGCTCATCTTGGAAATATGGGGCTGGATGAAGCTCTAAAAGGAGAAGACAAAATGTCTGCAACATTGGAGAAATCCAAGAAGGAAGAGATTCTGAAAAAGGCAAGAAACACCATAGTGTTGAGCCTTGAAGATGAGATCTTGAGGAAAGTGGTTCGAGAAGAGACAGCAGCAGCCATGTGGGAGAAGCTTGAACATACCTTCATGACAAAGACATTGCCTAGCAGGGTTTATTTGAAACAAAAATTCTATGGTTTTAGAATGGATGAAGGTAAATCAATTGATGATAATCTAAATGAATTTACTAAACTTCTCTCTGATCTTTGCAGTTTAAATGTGAAAATTGAGGAGGAGGATCAAGCAATATATCTTCTCAACTCTTTGCCTCAACAATATGAACAATTCAGAGACACTATATTGTATGCTAAGGACACCCTGGTGTTGGATGAAATCATTGGTGCAATATATTCAAAAGAGTTATCTCTGAAGAACAGTGGACAACTATCAAGATTAAATGGTGAAGTTAATTTCACAAGAGGAAGACAGCCACAAAGATCAAATAATCAGACCGGAAACAACAGCAATTCAAGGAACCATGGAAGATCTAACACAAGAGACTCCAACAAAGACTCTAACAAGGATGGAAAAGGATGTTACACATGTGGAAAGTTGGGACATTACAAGAGAGATTGTTATTTTAACAAAAACAGAAATCAGAACCAAAAGTATAAGAAGAATTATCAGCCTCACTCTAACAAGTTTGAATCTCAAGATTCAGCAAACTATAGTGATGGATATGATTCTGGAGAGGTCTTACTAGCTGCTTCTCACATTCCAAATGAGAATTGGATATTGGATTCTGGATGCACATTTCACATGACATACAACAAGCAATTACTTAAAAATTTCAGGGCAACAAGTGGAGGAAGAGTAGTTCTTGGTGACAACAATACATGTGATGTGGCAGGAATAGGAAATGCTCATTTCAAGATGTTTGATGGGGCAATTCGAATTCTCAAAGATGTGAGGTATGTACCTAGTTTAACTAAAAACTTAATTTCTGTTGGTACTCTTGATGATGCAGGTTATACAAACAAGATTGAATCTGGTATAATGAAGATTAGCAAGGGATCCATGGTTGTTATTAAAGGAGAAAAGAAACATGGACTGTATTATTTGATTGGAAATACAGTGACAGGAGATGTATCTATAGCAGCCAGTAATGAAGATTCAAATGCCATATTGTGGCATAGGAGGCTAGGACACATCAGTGAAAAAGGGCTCAAGGTAATACATGATCAAGGTCTACTTGGAAAGGACAAAATCAGCAAAGTAGATTTCTGTGAAAGCTGCATTTTGGGAAAACAACACAGGCTGAGTTTTAGTGTTGGCAAGCATTGTTCCAAGGGAATCTTGGACTACATTCATGCAGATCTATGGGGCCCAGAAAGAATACCAACACATGGAGGTAATTCTTATTTCCTTTCAATAGTTGATGATTTTTCAAGAAAAGTTTGGGTGTTTCTTTTGAAAACTAAAGATCAAGCTTTTGAAAAATTTAAACAATGGAAATTATTAATTGAAAATGTAACAGAAAGGAAAATAAAAACACTTAGAACTGACAATGGACTTGAGTTTTGTTGTGGAGTATTTGATGAGTTTTGCAGGAATAATGGTCTCCAAAGACATAGAACAGTAAGGATCACTCCCCAACAAAATGGGGTAGCAGAGAGGATGAATAGAACTCTGCTGAATAAGGTGAGGTGCATGATGTTCAACTCAGGTCTTGCAAAGCCATTTTGGGGTGAAGCTTTGATGACAGCAGCCTATTTGATAAATAGGAGCCCATCAACAGCCATAAATCTCATGACACCTGAGCATAAATGGACAGGTAATCCTCCTGACTTGTCAAACTTGAGAGTGTTTGGTTGCATTGCATATGCACACCAAAATGAGGGTAAACTAGAACCAAGGTCAATTAAAGGTGTTTTTCTAGGATATCCTCAAGGTGTTAAAGGATACAGAATTTGGCTTAACAATGAAAAGGGGTTTAAAACCATTAATAGTAGGGATGTAATATTCAAAGAAGATGTATTTCCTTGTTTAAAACCTACTAACAATAACAATGCAGGAAATGAGACTAACCCTGCAGGTAACATTGAAAGTCACATTCAAACAGATGCAAATCAGATGGAAAGAATAGAAACTGATCAAGATATAGATCAGGTGGAAGCATCAAGAAATCAGGATCATGTTGATGACACAGATCAGGTGGAACTAGATCAGGAGACCATCACAAATGTCCAAGACTATCAACTAGTCAGAGATAGAGACAAGAGAACTCCAAAACCAACTCAGAGATATGGATTCTCAGCTTTTACAGATATGCTAGCATATGCATTCATTACTACAACAGAACTTGTCAAAGTTGAACCAAAAACATACTCTGAAGCTGTTTCAAATAAAGAAGCAAAGTATTGGAATAGGGCAATGGATGATGAAATGGAGTCACTGGAAAAGAATAAGACCTGGATACTAGTTCCAAGACCAAAAGGGAAAAGAATAATCAACTGCAAGTGGATCTATAAGCACAAACCAGGTCTAACAACTGAGGATATGCCAAGATATAAGGCAAGACTTGTGGCAAAAGGTTTTAGCCAACAAGAAGGAATTGATTTCAATGAAATTTTTGCACCTGTTGTGAAATATAAGACAATAAGAATTATGTTGTCTTTGGTTGCTCAATTTGACTTAGAATTGGAGCAAATGGATGTTACAACTGATTTCTTGCATGGAGACCTAGAAGAAACTATATTTATGGAACAACCTGAAGGTTACAAGAAAGGAAAAGACCAAGATCTAGTTTGTCACTTGAAGAAATCCTTATATGGGTTAAAGCAGGCCCCAAGACAGTGGAACAAAAGGTTCAATGCTTTTATTACTCAACACGGGTTTAAGAGAAGCATGTAGGACACATGCTTATACTACAAAGGCACTAAAATGTTAGAAGCTGAATATCTTCTACTTTATGTTGATGATATGCTTTTGATCAGCAAGGAAAAGTCACATGTTGAGGGAATGAAGAAAATTCTAAAATCTGAATTCGACATGAAAGATCTAGGGGCTGCAAGTAAAATTCTGGGAATAAACATCCAAAGAAATAGGAGTAAGAATCAGCTATTCCTTGGTCAGAAAGATTATTTGAAAAAGGTGATTGATAAGTTTCAAATGAATGGCTCTAAACCAGCAACAATGCCTTTATCAAGTCAATTCCAGTTGTCAAACACACAGTGTCCCAAAACTGATAAAGATAAGAAAGAAATGAAGGAAGTACCCTACTCGAATGCCATGGGATCTGTGATGTATGCTATGGTCTGTACTAGACCAGACCTAGCATATGCAGCAAGTGTGCTGAGCAAATACATGGGAAATCCTAGAAAGTTGCATTGGGCTGCAATGAAGTGGTTACTCAGATACATAAATGTCACAACAAAGCTTGGATTATGCTTTAAGAAGAACCAGGAGACAATTCAGGTGGAAGGATATGTAGATGCAGATTTTGTGAGATAAAGACTCAAGAAAATCTACTACAGCTTACTCATTTCTCATATCAGGTAATTGTGTAAGCTGGAAATCACAAATACAACCTGTGGTTGCTCTATCCTCCACTGAGTCTGAGTATATAGCTGCAACTGAAGCAATAAAAGAAGGGTTATGGATACAAGGCTTGCTGGAAGAACTGAATTTTTCCAAGGGAAAGGCTACTGTCTACACAGATAGTCAAAGTGCACTATATTTGTGCAGGAATCCTGTGTTTCATGATAGAACGAAACACATAGAAGTGAGGTATCATTTCATAAGAGAAAAGATAACACTGGGTCAAATTAACATTGAAAAAGTACCAAGTGAAGAAAATCCAGCCGACATGGGAACTAAGACTGTGCCACTTAGCAAATTTCAACACTGTTTGGAATTGCTAAGTATTGAGGAAGGTTAAAGCAGCTGGAGGTTGGAACAATGATCTTAGGAAGAATCTTTCACATGGTTTTATTTAGTACTGAGGTGCAATTTGTTGAAAAATCAGTCCTAAATAAAACCAATTTGATTTTAATGACATGGCAAATAAGACCAATGGGGCAAGAACACTTCAGCAATGACTTGATCAAGTTAGTTTATTAACTATATATATTTTTTTATTATTTGTAAAAGGCTTACCGATTTGTGGTAGCCCATATATATATGTATATATAAAGTCTAAATATATAAGATACAGAGATAGAAAAAAACATAGATAGAGAGAGAGAGGAGAGATTATCGTATGGTGAGGGTATATCACTTGGTTGAGGGAGAAAAATTCTGGGAACTTTGAAGAACTAAATCAAGAAGAGGAAGAAAGAAGAGGATCTGTCTTGAAGGTGCTTCTTCAGTTCAAGACTCATCCAAGGGAAGTTTGACACCATTTTTAATCTCTGTAATTCTGTAATTGTCTATAATTTGTAATACATTGCCATTGATATAGTGAAAGAGAATTCCTAAGGGAGTTCAAAGAGGATTAGGCTCTCCACTATTGTGGAGGAAGTTCGAACCTCTATAAATTTGTGTGTGTTCTTTAATTTCTGTTTTTATTTCCAATCTGAATTATGATCATTTGATTTCTGGTTTGTTAATTGTATTTTATGCTAGCTGAGATTGTTGGTTAATCCCAACACAGAAACTGAACACAATAAAAAAACAGTGCAAAACAATAAAGAACACAACAAATTTTTACAAGGTTCAGAAACCCTTTTGGATAACCTATTCCTTGGGGCCACGCCCAGAGAATAAAACCAATTAATAAAGAATCACAAGTACAAAAACATTGACTTAAACAAAACAAGACTCCCTCTTGAGATTTGCCGCAACTTGTTGTACTTCTCTTCACTAATCTGATCTTGAATGAAACGCTCAACCACTTGAACTCCCTTCAATGGCCAGCGAGTGCTTGCATCCTCCCGACGCAAGGCTTGTAAAAAATCTTCTCCCGAAGACTATAAACGTTGTGTTCGAATTACAATGTGTATTCACTCATGAACATGGTATAAACTTACCACTAAAAACTAAACACGCATATTACTACAAGATCACGTGAATACTTATGATCTTGAATACAAAGAAGAACTCTCACAAATATTACAATTATGCTCACAAATAATGCATCTAAGAGTTCACTTTTCTCACTGCCTTTAGAGCCCTATTTATAGAGTCTTTTTTCGTGCTCACAAAGACAGAGAAAAAATTCTTCTAATAAAGGCAAGAATCACAGAAATTATTCTTGATTGTCGAAGAGTTGCCTTATTTAGAAGATGCTGATCCGACAGATGCGATATCGGTGGGGACAGCTCAGACCTGTGTCGGATCAAAACAAGATAAAAAAGGAAACCATAATTAAAGACATTAAGAACCAGTTTCCTGATTGCAATCCTTGAGCTGCACAAAAATATATCAGCAAATAATCCAAAAATAACTTTGGGTAAGTACCGAATATTTGCAATAAACTTTGTTTCCTTTATAAACAAAATGAGACAATATATGCTAAATAAGGAAGCATATTATTGACCAAAAATCATACAAAAGGAAAGAGGGTTTCCGAAAATTGAAATAAAGGAAACCAAATATTTCCAAACAAATCCGAAAAATATAATAAAGGAAAACAAATATTTCCGAAAATTATAATAAAAGGAAACAATTAAATTAACCCATTTATCTTTTAAGAAAAAAAATATTTCTATAAAAATGTCAATTATAGGATTTACAAAAACCAAATAAACCAAAATACAAAGCTAAAACAGAAATATGATCCTTAAATTGTAACTAGGACGAAGCTGCTGCATACATAAAATAGGGAAAAAATAATTAAGTATTTGTTGGGTTTAATTAAGTATATAACTCTACAGAAAAAGCAGTTCTACCGACAGTAATTGTTGGGTTTAATTAAGTATTTTTGTTGTAATGTTCTGATTTTGAAATTGGCAAAAAGATATATATATTTAAATCATTATTCATTTTTTTAAATTAACAAATGTTTTTTAAATAATTCATTTATTTATTTAAAATGTGGCTTAATAGAGTTGTCACGTGTATCCTAATTAATACTCAACAGGCACAGTTGCAACAAAACACCAATGAAAAATGTATTTTTCGTCAATTTTTTTAATTGGGATCATATATGTGTAACAATCACAAAAGAACAAAGGATTTTATATCCCCAATTTATATAATTTTATATCCAAATTAGTTTTTTTTCCTACCTTTGACATTAGAAAGGAAAGTGACCGGGCTAACTTTCTAAGAATTAGGAAATGAGGATAGAGACCTAAATGCAAAATGTGAGTTAAAATAGAACAAAAATAAACCTAAGGGCACTAGCTAGGCCCCGTTTTATATGTAAATTAAGTTAAATTAAAAATATATTAATATAGCTTAAAATTATGAACAAAAAAATGATAATAAAAGTCTCCTAATAAATTAAAATGATATTAGTCCCCGAATGATATATTCTGGCTAGGTCACTGTTTCCACACAATTATTTTATTTGTCGTATGATTTAGCTTAGCTGTCGTTAAATTAAGTCACAATTTCCTTCACTCTTTATTGTTCTACTTCGATATTGTGATGACTAGATCTACTCGTTCATTAAATCATGAATTACGTGTTTTTTTTTTCCAGTCTTTACTCGTGGAGTTAATTAGTCATATTGACTTAAGTTAGCTAATCTTGAGCTTTAAATAAAAAATGATTACTTGGTAATAGTTTTCTACAATGCACACTCTAATCCAAAAAACTGAATAAACCGTTCAAACCGACTGTCGAACATCGAAAAAACTGAAATTGACGGAACCGAAAACTGCTGAAACCGCCTTGGTGAAAATCGATATTAAGTCAGTCAGTTTATAAGTTGGTCGCAAACCGACCGTACAAACCGAAATCAATTGAATATACTTAGGTTCCAAATTTGTGGATGTAACATTGTAACTATGTGTTTAGGTTTTCAAATCTTACAGCTAACAAATTAAATGAACCATTTTCATATTAAAAAAAAGACTCAAAATTGGCTTATAATAATCTACATTTTTTTAACTTAAATTTCATAAAAAAAATATTTAAAAAAGAAGCAAGTTTGGTTTTGGACAGGTTTAACCGACCAAACTGTGGTCTAAATCGGTCGGTTCTTTTGGTGTTGTAAGTAGGTCGGTCGGTTTTTAGATCGCACCAATCCGAAAATTGAAATCTGAATTTTAGAATAGAAAAATACCATCCAAACCGACCGATGCTCAACCATAGTACCGACCTCTTCTATTTTTGGTACTAAATGATTTTTAGTGTAATTTTTTTTCAACTTTCCATAAATGGTTTTTGGTTTAAATATTTCTATAGGCATTGATTAAAATTACTATTAAATTATAAATATACTTATTTATATTAATTGTCATTTAAGAACTACAATCCATATTACAGTTCTTATGCAAGTTCCTTCTTCATATATATCGTCCTGAAGGGAAATTAGGTTTTAATTCTAAGACTTTAAACTTTCATTTTACATATAAATAAATCTCTTGTAGATAAATGAAATTCTTGATTTTAACATTTTGTTTTTGTTAACTTTAACGGAATATTTTAAATATTTAATGGAATATACTTTTAAAACTAATTAAAAATAGATATTTATTAATTATATTAATATAAATTCAAATATTATAAAATATTATTATTATAATAATATTTAATATAAGACTACATATAAAAAAAATTATATTAATATAAATTCAAATATTATAAAATATCACTATTATAATAATATAATACAATACTAGCTATTTAATGATTATATTAAAATAAATTTAAATGTTATAAAATATAAAATATCTTTTTTTTGAGATAAAAATTGTTATATTATATCATAGAAGTTATAATACAACATTCATTAGTGGAGAGGGAATCTCCCAAAACCACATATAATCAGTATCCACGGATAGAGCAAACTTAGCTAACAAATGAGCCTCATTGTTAACATATCTAAAGAGATGTGAGATCTGTGTTACAGGAATATTAGATACAAGATGTCTAATGTCAAATAATAATGAGTTATATTCAGAGCAAGGGGCCTGTAGAGACTGCAATCCTTGAACCACCGGAAAGGAATCAATTTCAATATAATGTACTTGCAATTGCATCTCAAGAAGCCATTTGAGGCTGTGTAATAATAAGGCCATGGCCTCCATAACGTCCACTTTGAAAGAACCAATGACAGGTCTTGACATGGCAGCAATAATAGTACCATTGGAGTCACTTAGGATAGCCACAAGACTAGTTCTCCTGTTGTGAAAGTCTGCTGCATCCGTATTGAGTTTCAGTCGTCCTGTGGGAGGTAACAACCAGTGCAGTCTTATGGTACTTGAATTTATATTAATATAATAAGTTGTAACTTAGGACGAAGCTGCTACATACATAAAGAGTGTACTTAACTCAATTATAAGACCCAAATTGTGAATGAATGGATTAAAGACTAGTTAAGACTTCTGAGAAGTTGTCTTTTTCTTTTTAAGATAGAAAACTATGCTTAACAGATTAATTATTAGTGATGAAAGAAAAGATGTGAGGTCGATCATCATTACTAAACTGTAGTTTATATACTTACATTTTCTTCTCACTTTCGAAAGCCCGTCAACTTGTTCATGGTTATGGACCTAAAAGGTTCAGAGAGGTAAGGCTGAATGCGAGCCGATAGCTCTTGTGCCACGAACCGCATGTTTGGCCGCTTGTCAGGGTTGGTTCTAGTGCATGACAAGGCTATAGTCACCATGAACACCACTGCCTCAGCCAATTCCCCATCTGGAGGAGGCAACCTCTGGTCCAAGACATCCTTGGGAAGCAATTCAGTACCATTTGACAATGCTCTTGTTGATGCTGATAGTGATTCCAGCATCTCCCCAGGGTGCCTTCCCATCATTACTTCTAATACCACAACTCCAAAGCTATACACATCAATCTTATCTCTTACACGCATTGTCTGAGCCAGCTCTGATTTTCATTACAAAAATGATCAAAAGTCAGTAAAGAAATTTTGTAAATGATCATGCTTGCTTAATATATAAAATTTATCAAACAAATTTACCTGGTGCCATGTAGCCATATGATCCTTGAACACTAGTCCAATTAGGATAGTCAGGGCTCAACAATCTGGCTGTGCCAAAATCAGACAGTTTCGGCTCAAAATCCCAGTCGAGTAGTATATTGTTCAAGGTGACATCTCGGTGGACAATGGGCGGAGAACAATCATGGTGTAAGTAAGCAAGCGCATGAGCCAGGCCTTGAACAATTCTCATTCTTATTTCCCAGACAAGATCTTCACTGTCTAAGCCATACAACACTTTTGCTAAGCTTCCTCTTTGTATGTATTCATACACCAAGTACATGCAGCCTTTCCTCGAACAAAACCCATGTAGCTTTATGATGTTTCGGTGCTTGACTTTAGTCAAAGTCTTTATCTCGTTAAGGAAACTCTGTTGGTAACTCTTCGGGACTTCGTTCGAGTCCGACGCGTACAAATGTTTGACAGCAACTATACTCGAATTCAGAACAGCCTTGTACACGCTGCCAAATCCTCCTTTTCCGATGCAGTATTTCTCAGAGAAGTCCTCTGTGGCTTTAAGAATTTCTTGGAAAGTGAATTCTTCTTCTTGTAGTTCTTCTTCTTCTTCTTCCCATATCAATGTTTCGGTGTTGTCGAACTTGTCAGAGCTTCGACTCTCATCGTCCAGGTGACTGCCTTTCCGAGTCAATAAGCAAATTATAAGAGTCAGACTAAGTATTATCAAAGCACAAACTGTTAGAATTAATATGAAAGTAGACATATGAACAATTCTATATACATGTAGGCGGAATTAATATATGAATGAACATATGCAAAAAAAAATCGAATATTGTATACCTCCAGCCATTGCTATTGATAACCTCGATCTAGCTTTAGATCTACAAAAGAAAAATAACAGAAGTTAGAACGAGTACACGGGCTTCCAAGCTCTCACTAACTCTTTTAGATGGAGTTACTGGAAGTCAGAATGAGTAGCGAGCTTGGGGACCGGTACTCTATATTTATAGAGTGAGACCTACCATCAGAGTCTCTGCCACAGATTGAGATATTTCCTCAATCAGTTGGGATATGAAAAATCGGGTAACAACAAATCAGGTAACAAACAATGTTGACCATTAATTAGAATATTTTGTCAATAAATTAAATATTGAATATATTAAATCAATTAGTTGATTTTATATACCAAATAAATAATATTCTAACATTCTCCCACTTGGTCAGCATTTAAATTAATGTATTACTTAAGCCCGACGATCATCCCTGTTAGATAATAAACACATGAATCATGGCGATAGGTCCTCTTTTTATGACGAGTATTATCTTCCATGTATTACAATATATTTATTACATAACAATGTAATTTATGTGGCTATGTACTTAAACGAATAAACCTTATGTTTATTCAGGTCCTATGAAAGTAAAATTTTCTCAAATAAAATTAAGATGCGCATAAATATGAGAAAATATCAAAAATAAGAGTTTCATTGATAATAACTTCAGTTTGTACAATAAATTTACATAAGGGAACCAAGTCCCATGTTCACTACATGATCCTTGAATTTATGAGGTGGCAAGCCTTTCGTCAAAGGATCAGCAATCATCAATTCAGTGCTAATGTGTTGAATGACCACTTTATTTTCTTTAACACGTTCTCTCACGGCTAAGTACTTGATGTCGATGTGCTTGCTTCGACTACCACTCTTGTTGTTCTTAGCCATGAATACAGCAGCTGAATTGTCGCAGAACATTCTCAATGGCCTAGATATTGAATCTACAACTCTAAGGCCTGAAATGAAACTCTTTAGCCATACACCATGCGATGTAGCCTCAAAACACGAAACGAACTCGGCTTCCATAGTAGAAGTAGCAGTCAAGGTCTGTTTGTTACTCCTCCATGATATAGCTCCACCGGCAAACATAAACACGTAACCAGAAGTTGATTTACGTGAATCAGTACAACCAGCAAAGTCTGAATCTGAGTAGCCAACTACTTCCAGGTTGTCGGTTCGTCTGAACATGAGTTTGTAATCCTTAGTACCCTGAAGATACCTCATAACTTTCTTTGCAGCTTTCCAGTGGTCTAATCCCGGGTTACTCTGAAATCTTCCTAGCATTCCGACAGCAAAGGCAATGTCGGGTCGTGTGCACACCTGAGCATACATCAAGCTTCCAACAGCAGAAGCATATGGGATGTTCTTCATTTCTTCCTTTTCAAAATCATTCTTTGGACACTGGCTCAAATTTAATTTATCACCCTTAACGATAGGAGCAACACTTGGTGAACAATCTTTCATCCGAAATCTCTCTAAAACTTTGTTAATGTAGGTTTCTTGAGATAGACCTAAGATACATTTGAATCTATCTCGATGGATCTTAATGCCAATGACATAAGACGCATCACCCATATCCTTCATCTCAAAGTTCTTTGAGAGAAATTGCTTCACCTCATGTAGCATGCCCTTATCATTGGTTGCAAGAAGAATATCGTCCACATATAAAACAAGAAAACAAATCTTACTCCCACTGACCTTCTGGTATATACATTGATCCATGACATTCTCTTCAAATCCAAAAGAAGAGATGACATCATGGAATTTTAAATACCATTGGCGGGACGCTTGTTTTAAACCATAGATGGACTTCTTAAGCTTGCACACCAAATGCTCACCATTACTAGAGGAGAATCCTTCTGGTTGTTTCATGTATACCTCCTCCTCTAGGTCACCATTTAGGAAGGCAGTTTTCACATCCATCTGCTGTAGCTCTAAATCGAAATGAGCAACTAATGCCAGGATAACTCTGAGGGAATCTTTCTTAGATACCGGAGAAAAGGTCTCCGTGTAGTCAATTCCTTCTTTTTGAGTGAATCCCTTAGCAACGAGTCTCGCTTTGTGTCTCTCAATGTTGCCTAATGAGTCTTTCTTTGTTTTGAAGACCCATTTACACCCAATAGCCCTCGCCCCATTAGGCAACTCAACAAGATCCCAGACTCCGTTGCTTTTCATAGAATTCATTTCTTCATTCATGGCATTGTACCACAGTTCCGATTCTTTGCTATTCATAGCTTGTGAAAACGTTTCTGGATCATTTTTGGCTCCAATATTGTAGTCAGATTCTTGCAAATACACAATGTAGTCACTAGGTATCGCCGATTTTATTATCCTAGTGGATCTTCTTAAGGCTACACCAGCAGGCTCTTGAGGAGCGGGTGGTTCAGCTTGTTGTTCAACAATTATAGGCAACTCTTGAACAACTTGATCCATTTGAACTTCATCATTGACTTGTGGATCTTCAACAATTGGCTGTGGTGGTTCAACATCCATTTGGACTGCAGGGGTGTTATCGACCACAATCAATCTTGCTCTTGAGGTGGAGGGTTCTAAAGGATCTTTCTCAGAACCTAAGTCCTTGGATTGATCACTCCCACTAATCAAGGCATTTTCAAGAAATTTTGCATTCCTTGATTCCACAATCCTAGTGCTATGAGATGGACAATAAAACTTGTAACCTTTAGACCTTTCAGCGTAACCAATAAAGTATCCACTTATGGTCCTTGGGTCCAGTTTCTTTTCTTGTGGATTGTATACCCTAACTTCAGATGGGCATCCCCAAATGCGTACATGTTGCAAACTCGGTTTCCAACCTTTCCATAATTCAAAAGGAGTTTTGGAGACTGCCTTGGTTGGAACTCGATTTAATATGTACACGGATGTCTTTAGAGCTTCAGTCCACAAGGATTTAGGAAGTTTAGGGTTGCTGCTAAGCATACTTCGCACCATGTCCATCAATGTTCGGTTTCTCCTTTCTGCAACACCATTTTGCTCGGGTGTACCGGGCATGGTATATTGGGCAACAATCCCATTTTCTTGAAGAAACTTTGCAAAAGGACCAGGTGCTTGTCCATCTTCAGTGTATCTACCATAATACTCTCCACCTCTATCTGATCTCACTATCTTAATTTGCTTGTTGCATTGTTTCTCTACTTCAGCTTTAAATATCTTAAAGACATCTAACGCTTCGCTTTTGTTATGAAGTAAGTAGATATACATGTAGCGTGAGTAATCATCTATGAAAGAGATGAAGTATTTCTGACCATATGAGTCCATGTCTGGACTACATATATCAGTATGTATGATTTCTAATAGGTCAGAACTCCTATGGACACCACTTTTCTTAGACTTGGAGGTATGCTTTCCCTTAATGCAATCCACACAAGTATCAAAATCAGTAAAATCTAAGGTATTGAGTACCCCATCATTTACTAACCTTCTAATTCTATCAATAGAGATATGTCCCAATCTCCGGTGCCATAATGTAGAGGAATTCTCATTCATAACACATCTTTTATTGCCAGCGTGAACGTGCATAGTATTATAAGCGGTATTGTTTTGTAAATTAAGGCAGTAAAGACCATCAGACAAAATACCATTTCCAACACATTCAGATTTATTATATAAATTAAAAGATTTGTCTGAAAATGTAAAGGAAAAACCAAAAGGTACAAGTCTTGAAACGGAAATCAAGTTTCTAGAGAAACTTGGTACATAAAATGTCTTTTCTAACTTTAAAACAAAACCGCTACTTAAAACTAAATGGCACGTTCCTATAGCCTCCACATGTGAGCCCATCTTGTTTCCAGATAAGATGCTTTGCTCACTTCCCACTGGCTTCCTTAGGTTTTGTAAACCCTGCAAGGAATTTGAAATGTGAATTGTTGATCCAGAATCAATCCACCATGTGTTAATATTAACATTAGCCATATTAGATTCATAACATACGAATGAAATTGGATTACCATTGTCGTCCATCCATTTCTTGAACTTGGCGCATTCCTTTTTCGCATGTCCCTTCTTTTTGCAGAAGAAACATTTGATGGAATCCTTCTTTATATCACCTTGGGGAGGCACTTTATTTTTCCCCTTGTCCTTCTTGGATGGTTTGCGTTTCTTGCCTTGGGTGGCCATGTGAGCACTTTCACCTTGTTCCTGCAGGAGCCTTGCTTCTTCTTGAGCACACATGGTTATCAGTTCATTGATACTCCATTTGTCCTTATGTGTGTTGTAGGAAATTTTGAAAGGCCCATATTGAGGTGGAAGATGGTTAAGGATGTAGTGGACCAGGAAGGTTTCGGGAATGACTACATCGAGTTTCTTCAGTTGAGCAGAAATGTCCCTCATCTTTGAAATATGTTCTCTAACTCCTTTGACACCAGTGAGTTTTGTGGATGAGAACTGGTGGATGAGGTTGTTGTAAAGTGGTTTGTCTGAAGTGTCGAACTGCTCATCGATCAGTTTGATCAAGTCTTTGACTTTCTCAGGTTGCTCCACCGATCCACGCATTCCCAGAGGGATCTTGGACATGATGAACATGATGCTGAGGCGATTGGACCGCTCCCATTTCTCATATAGTGCGATCTGAGCAGCAGTGCTAGTCACAGTGATTGCAGCAGGTTCGTCCTTCCTTATTGCGTAGTCCATGTCGGCGCAGCCTAAATGAAGAAGAACTCGTTCCTTCCAGATTTTGAAATTATCACCCCTAAGCTCAGGAATTTCGGTAAGGATTTCAGCAAAACTAGAGGATGATGAAGAAGCTGCATGAATAGGATTACAAACTTAGATTTAGAAGATTGAGGCTTAATGAAGTCATGTTTTACCAATGTATAACATGCTGAAGATTGAAATTTTATTAAACAAAAATTGCCTGTGGGCTAAATTTTTTATTTAATAAAATTGGATGTAAAGGATGATAGATTATTCAAACGAATTATTTGGGATAAAGTAAGGTTTGAAACTTCTATCTTTATTAAACTTTATGATAAAACTATTAAATTAATTATCATAACTCCTGTGGGTAAATTAAGAAAATTAATTTAATATATTATCCTAATTAATTATATAAATATAATAAAATCCCTGTGGGGTAAAATTGTTATATTTATATAATTAATCACAATTTTGTCCATTATGTGATCCTTTCAAATTAATATATAATTTTATATAATTAAAGATGCTGTGGCTACTCCCTAATTATGTAAAATTATATGGTTCACTAGACATTATGTTTTAGGCTCTAGGAAGACCTAAGAACAATTTCGTTATAACATAATAGGCAATCACAGAGAGTAGTGCTCCTAGTGTGGTCGTCCGAAGATCATTAAAAACCGTTCTAGATTGAGCATTTGTCTCAGTTTCATGCGTTCTTATGTCAACCACAAAATTGTTTATGAATTATTCATAATTTTATTCACCCTAAATGTTTTATGAATATTTTATGAATAATTTATGGAGATTAATGTGCTAAATATTATTCAACCTATCTTAATGTTTTGAATATAATCTAAATATATCTAGCACAATAATGAAATATATATAATGTATTTAAAATTATAAAGGCATACATATAAAATTAAAGATAATTATACTCAAAATAAATTTTGCATGAATAAGAACAAAATAATCATACAAATTAGTATAATTAATTATATGTACGAAAATACAATAATTCCATATATATACTTAATGGTAGAAAAAATCATGCTTAATAAGACAATAACATCATTTACTGATTTCGTGAATTAATAAAATAATTGCACAAACTTAATTGTAAAAATTTCTTACATTCTTAAAATAACACAATTATTTAATATTGCATGAATAAAAGAAATATACCATACACCAAAATCAAGTAAGTGCACATTTTAATTAATTTCCAAATATATAATTTACCAAAATTATATGTTTTAATTAAATTGGCAAGATAAAATTTATTGTCCAAATTGGTTCGAAATTCATGTCTAAAGAGATTCATGACGTTAGATTGATTAAACAACAACAAAAAATCGAAATTTAATATCAAAATTGTTTTTGGCCATAACCGGGTACATGAAGGTTGCAAAACTGATTTTGGATTCTCAAAACTTGATTTGGAAACATAGATCATTAGAAAAAATAATCTGAAGGATTTCTAATGGTACTTATGTGGAAAATTAGTTTTGAAACAAAAAATCAAAAAATATGAGACATTAAAACTCTCTATCAAAATAAAAATAAAAATAAAAATTATGAATATGGCCCTCAAACAATATATAAAACTATATACACGAATATATAATATATGTGTATAGATGAAGACATAGGCACATCTATAAATCATAAAAAAATATATGTGTATAATTTGTTTATATTGCCAAAATATGTTAGATATAACATATATGTAAACACAAAACAATACAAACACAATAAAATTACCAAAAGAAATTTTGTTAAATGTAGGCCAACCAAAACCGAAGATATATGTATATATATATATGAATATGAATATGAATGCATATATAAATCAAATAAATATACATGCAGATAAAATTAGCAAGGCAGAGATGTAGACTGGCGACTGATACCAAATGTTAGAATTAATATGAAAGTAGACATATGAACAATTCTATATACATGTAGGCGGAATTAATATATGAATGAACATATGCAAAAAAAAATCGAATATTGTATACCTCCAGCCATTGCTATTGATAACCTCGATCTAGCTTTAGATCTACAAAAGAAAAATAACAGAAGTTAGAACGAGTACACGGGCTTCCAAGCTCTCACTAACTCTTTTAGATGGAGTTACTGGAAGTCAGAATGAGTAGCGAGCTTGGGGACCGGTACTCTATATTTATAGAGTGAGACCTACCATCAGAGTCTCTGCCACAGATTGAGATATTTCCTCAATCAGTTGGGATATGAAAAATCGGGTAACAACAAATCAGGTAACAAACAATGTTGACCATTAATTAGAATATTTTGTCAATAAATTAAATATTGAATATATTAAATCAATTAGTTGATTTTATATACCAAATAAATAATATTCTAACACAAACGACAACAAGGGCCCCGATAACAATATGTGTCGTTCTCTTGCTTGATTTGTAGTTTGACGTTGAGCTACACGGATTGAGGTTGACCCCTTCTGTGTCTCCGCATAAGCCAGGGTTTCCCAAGAAAGCGTTCTTGTTTTGGAAAGCTTTTCCAGTTGGGATTGGACCCGTCAAGTTGTTGTAGGAGAAGTCGACCGAAACTAGACTAACCATGCTGGAAAACGACGATGGGATTTTTCCGGATAGTTGATTATTTGAGACGTCAAGGTTCTCCAGTGATGAAAGCTTGGCCAAGTTTGATGGGATTTCTCCAGTGAAAGAATTGCTGCTGAGATCCAACATGTACTTCAACGAGCCCAAGTTGCCAAGCTCTTGAGGTATTTCGCCAGAAAACTTGTTGTGACTAAGATTCAAGCTCGACAAAAATTTATAATCCTCGAGCCAAGTTGGAATGGTCCCAGAAACATTGTTCGCAGATACATCAAGAGTTTTCAGCTTAGTTAGATTGGACAGGCTTCGAGGGATGCTCCCTGTGAAATGGTTATTGCTGAGGTTGAGATGGAACAACTTGTTTAGGTTTCCAAGTTGAGTTGGAATTTCCTCACTTAACTCGTTAGACTCTAAGCTCAAAACGTGCAAATTTTTTGCATTCCCGAGTTCAGGTGGGATCTTACCAGAGATTTTGTTTCGACTCATCTGTAAATTGGTGAGATTCACACATTGCCCCCACGTACTTGAAATTTGACCAACGAATTGGCTGTCGCTTAGTCGAACGAAATCAAGAGCGGGGTGAACACCAAAAGCATCAGTAATATTTCCTGTGAAATTATTCTCGTCAAGCCTTACTCTCTTCAAGTTGGTGCATTTTCTTAGGCACTCGGGCAATGGTCCCGTGAAGCTGTTGTTGTTCACAGTCAAAGTCTCTAGCTTGAACCCATTACACAAATATGGTGGCAACTTTCCGGAAAATGAGTTGTTTGAAAAGCTAATGTATGTCAAATTAGGACTGTTCTTCCCAAAGTCTCTGGGGATTGTTCCTGTGAAGTTATTGGTGAAAACAGAGAACCCCACCAAGTTGCTGAGGCTGGAAATGTTAACCGGCAACTCTCCTGAGAGTCTGTTGGTGTTAACATCAAAAGTTGACAGTGATACTAGATTTCCAATCTCTGGTGGGATGGTTCCAACCAGATTGTTGTAGAAGAGTTGCACAGAGGAGAGGCTTTTGAGGTTCCATAAAGAAGATGGAATTAGACCGGTGAGATGGTTCCCAGAAAGATCTAAGTTTGCTAGTTCCTTCAAATTTCCAATCTCTGAGGGAATTGGACCACTGAAGTTATTTTGGTATAGGAAAATATAAGTGACATTCTTCAATAGCCCAATTTCTTTAGGAATTTGCCCACTGAAGCTGTTGTTTTGGAATTGTACTGAGGTGAGAGCAGTCCAATTGGAGATCAAGACAGAGGAGAGAGTGCCAGTGAAATAATTATCAGATAAGCCAAGATCTGTGAGACTATTCAGATTGGATAATGAGTATGGCAATTCTCCACCGAGTCTATTTTGAGCCAAAGCCAAGTAACCTAGCCTAGTACAAGAACCAAGCGCAGAAGGAATTGTTGAGTTTAACAAATTCATGCGAAGATCAAGACGTAAGAGATTCTTGAGTTGGCCAATAGAAGAAGGAATACTCCTACTAAAGGAGTTGTTATACAGTTCAATAACCTCAAGATTTTGTAGGAGACCAATTCCTTCAGGAATTTCACCACTGAGAAAGTTATTTGGCAAATGAAGGTGTGTGAGCTGAGAAAGCTTTGAAATGTTTGATGACAAAGGTCCCTTAAATTGATTATTAGTGAGATTGAAAGATTGGAGTTTGCCCAGATTGGAAAATACAGACTCTGGAATTGAACCATTCCAGCTGTTTTGAGACATGTCTAGGAAGGTCAAGTTCCTACACTTTGATATGAAATCTGGGAATGTTGAATTAAACTGATTCAAATAAATATCAAGGTAGGTTAACAAAGGCATGCTTGAAAATTTTGACCACTCAGAATTCTCCAAGTTGTTTGCTCCAAGGGATAAGTACCATACCTTTGGTAGATTGCTGATCTGGTAAGGGATTGGCCCTTCAAGAAAATTGTTGAACAGACTGAGATATTGAAGCTCTGTTAACCGGCTTATCTCCACTGGTATTTGTCCTTCAATATCATTGTCACTCAAGTCCAACACAGTGAGCTTGGTGAGATTACCAATGGCTGTTGGTATGGAACCAGAGAAAACATTGTTGTTGAGGTTGAAGACAGTGATGTTAAGGAATGGAGAGAAGTTGAACTGGTCTAGAGTTCCATTCAGGTCCATGCTGGAGAGGTCTATTTGTGAGATTTCACCGGTGGAGTTACTGCAGACAACATTACTCCACTTGCAGAGATTGTTGATGTTGTTATTGGACCATGAATTCAGAGTTGATGGTTTAATGGCCAAGCTGTTCTTCCATTTTATCAGAGCCTCTGCTTGTGTTCTTGGTGAGGAAGCAATCTTCAATGGAAGTAAAGAAAACACAAAAATGTGAAGCAGAAGGAGAACAAGAAGAGAGAAACGAGTTCTTGGAACTCTTTTCATGGTGATGGCTTCAGTTTGTAGAGCTTAATCCGAATAAAACTGGTTTTTTTTGTCACTCTCTCATAAAGCAAAAGAAAATCTAATGCCACGTTCTTGACTTTCAGAATCAAACCATTCGCATTTCAATCTTTTTTTTTTTGTACAATTCTAATTCTAATTCCAATTCTACAATTCCAAAACATATATTAAATTCAGCTAAGAAAATTCAGAGTGAAACTGAAAAGGACTCAAGCAGAAGAGAGGGTCCATTTTGATTTGAAGCTTTGAATAAGAGCAAAAGAAGAGAAAACGAAGAACAATTCAACTCCGACAGCAGTGCATTTTCTACTTTCTTGACTATTAATTTGCAGGAAATTATTTTGTTGACTTAGAAAGTAAGTTGACTTTGAGAACTGTTTTGTTCTTAATGTAGAAAATCATGCTTAACGGCTTAATTATGGGCTAAATATAATTTGTGTATATACTTAATTAAATGAAAAAAAGAAAAGAAATTATGCTAAACACAATTTATATTTGGTTATACATATAGGATATAATCATCTCTTATGCATACGATTACGAGATAATAAGATCCATAATTTTAAAAAAGAAATTATTTCATACATATTTGTAGTAGTTATTAAATGCTGCTATTGGTAGGGTACAGTTCCGATAATTCATGAAAATTAATTATTATGATCTTGGTTATTCAACATGTTCATACATTATTTTGAATGAGTGGTCAAGATAACGAGTGTACATTTTTTCAATACTTTGTTTTTAAGAATAAATAACATTTTTGTCCCCCGAACTATTAGCACTGTCTGACTGTGCCCCCCGAACTATTCCCGTTACTGAGTTGTGGGACTTCTGTTACTTTCTGTCCTATGTGGCTAACAGAGAATAGATTTGACATTTTTTGGCACTGACATGACAGAGCCACGTGTATAATTAAAATTTTAAAAATATTTAATTTAAAAAATTAAAAATCAATTTTACTAAAAAAATTAATTTAAATTAAATAATTAATTGAAAATCAATTTTCTTATTCATCATACTCACCTTCGATATTTCCCCCAAAATCAAATATAAATAACTAAATTATTTAATGTGTTTACTGTTATCTTCTTTAACCCAAACTCGGATTTCTTATTCGATTATGAATCCAAAGCACAAATTTATATATATAAATATATATAGATATTTGTATTTATATCATTAGACAGGAAGAAATTCAAACCAGGTTTCTTCCAAAATTATACAAACCCAAATTTTTCATTCAAAAATTACATCTCACCTATAAAAAAATTATACAAAGACATACAAAGAAAAAATAATCTCAGATTGAATATAAAGTTTTTGCTCATTAGATATGTTCATCGAGAAAGAGAGGGCAACCACTTTACAATTTACGGAAACAAATTTCACACTAAAATACAACTGAATTCAAGCCTTTTGCCTCAGTTTTACAGCCCTCAACAACTGATCCTCAATTAATATTCAGATCTTAATAAAAAACAACAAACCAATTTGGATTTGGTGATGGATTTATATCAAAGAAAATGCATCTCCAAACCAGATTTGAACAATACTTTTAAAATGATTCTCAAACATATCAAGATTTCAAAGATGGGTTAAATAATGAATAGATCTATCGCCCTAGTGCCCATCCCCAATTCGTCGTGCCTCTCGCTATTGCCTGCCTCCGTAGTCGAAGTGGTTGCCGTAGATTTGTTTCAGCCCAAGCTTCGTCCCTCTCAATCCCCCAGTCAATAGTCGTCGGTTGTCGTGAGTCCCTCAACCAATCGCTACAGATTCGTCTTTGGCCCAACCTTCTCCCGCTGCAATCCGGATCTCCAACCACGTGATCTGCTCCTGGATCCAACTACGAGCCATATCACCTTTCTCAACCCAGATGTCGCCTGACACTACAACAAATTTAATTATTAGCGGCGGGGGACTCCGCCGCTAATAAATGCCACGTCCGCCGCTAATAGACTTTAGCGGCGGGCCTCCGCCGCTAATACCCCGCGCCTAAAAAAGTGTCGCTAATAATGATTATTAGCGGCGGACTGACACACCCGCCGCTAATAAGCAATTATTAGCAGCGGACATTAGCGGCGGAACCCGCCGCTAATAACTATGTCCGAGGGATTAATATTAGCCGCGGGGTCCGCCGCTATTATTGTATTTATAATTTTTTTAAAATTAAATTTTAAATAAATTAATAAATTAATATTTATTAAATTTAATTATTTTTAAAAATAATTTATAATATAATTTAATAAAAATAAACATTAAATTAATTTAAACATAACTAACATTAAAATTAATATAAATAGTTTTAATATTTATCAACCTAGTAAATATCACTATAGTCATTAAAAATAAATAAAGTATTAATTCAGTCCAAATATATAAACTAGTAACTAAAGAAAGTCATTAAGATTAATATTGAAATTGTCCTCATCTTCAACATTTTGGTCTGGCTGTGACGATGGCGGTGGCGGTGGCTGTGGCGGCCGTGGCGGTGGCGGTGAAGGAATATATGGTGGTTGTGATGATCGTCCGAGCGTGAGGTCCCCAAACAGATCTCGAGGCTATGGCTGTGGTGGAGGCTGCATCGATCCTCCTGGAAAATCGGTAAAACTAAAATATTGTGGAGGAGACTGAGAATGGGGTCCAAAAATGTATTGGTTTTGATACTGAGGAGGTTGTTGCGACGACATATGTGGCGGATACATTGGATGAGGCTGGTACAACTGCTGCGGCGGATACTGTGAAGGAGGCTGGAACTGATGCTGTGAAGGAGGCTGGAACTGATGCTGTGAAGGAGGCTGATACTGCTGTGAAGGAGGCTGATACTGCTGTGACGGAGGCTGATACTGCTGTGACGGAGACTGAGAAGACGAAGCACCTTCGGATTGTGGTGGCAAATGCCTCTGCAGAAAACTGTCAAACATTGGGTTATACAGTTTACTGGGATGCACAGTTGTCGAAGTCTCAAATGTCTCACGAATTGCCTTCACCAGCAAAGCCATAACTCTCATATCTTCATTAGGCGAAGCAGCAGTATTTGCTTGGGACTGACTTTGATCTGTAGAGCTAGAGGATGTCCTTTTTGCCTTCCCTTTCGCCCTATAACCCACTCCTCATTGGTAGTCAGATCTCTCCCCGAGTACTTTACTTAGTATCTCATATTGATCGACCGGGGACGAATCAACACCAAATACATTTAGAGATGCCTCACTCTGCTGTTGACTTTGCCTCTCATTCTGTGACTTCTCAACCTCAGCCGCCATTTTTTCCTGTATAAAGATAACATTATAAACAAAAATTAGAAACATTATAAATATTAGAAACAAGAAAACAATACTATTCACTTACATAATCTTGTTGAGCTGCCTCATTGACAAAAGATTTTGTCGATTTTCTCATATGAGCATCCCTCCAAGTATCAACAACATGCGCATGCGGGTTCTCCTATACAAATGTAAACAAAATGTTTCAGAATGTGTTATTTTATAAAATTAAATTAACATCTTCACTTACATATTCGTGACGCTTAGCTGCCAACGACTTTGTGCCTTGTGTTGTTACATACTTCATTTGTCTTCTGTTTGCTTGATTTTTAGCGGAACGAGGCAAAAATCTTTCGCTCAAAAACATTTCACAAATAAGCTGCCAAGCCTCCTTAGTGCAATGGTTAGGTGGCTTAGAGAGGACATTCTCCAAATCTTCTGGTCCAGCATAATGATTTTTGAAGTGTCTATGTCTATAGTTCTTTCTCTCGCGATATCTTTCCCCCATCTCCTTGTTGAGAGTTGCCAGAACTGACTCACGTTGTGGATGACCGTCTATATTATAGTAATACTACATTAGGAAAAAAAAAATTAGATAACTTGTAAATAATGGAATTAAATAATGAAAAGTACAAGATTTGTAATTTTTTTACCCTCATACGATCAAGCACTTGATCCTTAAACTGTTGAGGTACATCAGCAAAATCCAAATAATGCCCCGGACACAACATGGAAACTAGAGTTCCCAACATGCGAATAAAAGCTTGATCCTCCTGCCCAACCACTTTGTTGGTCACAGGATCAAGCTCTAGATCCAATGGTTTCCCAGCTTTTTTCCTTCGTTCTTCAAGAACATTATTACTAGCAGGGCCACGACCTTTTCTTCTCGTCGACGGGGCTTTAAAATTTATTAACAATAATCAGTATTAGTATTGATGTTATATTTATCTAACAATATAATTTCTAAAAATAATTTTGATATGCAATATTTAACCTGACTCGCAAGATGTTGGTACCCTAGAAGGATCTGGCGGGTCTTGACCCCCACCATCTCCGCCATGATAAGTAGCTATATCAGCTGACATTATACTTCAGTTTAAAATTTATTAGTTAGTAATTAGCATTAAATAGAAGTATATCACATTGAATTCATAATAATAATAATTACAAAAAAAACTTCATTATATTTAAATATATAGTTCTGTTACACAAATAGAAAAAACTAAACAGAGTAATCACTATCATTTCCATCAGTAATCGGAGATACATTTTCATCTTCACAAAGCTCAAATATCTTATATTATAATTACAAAAAAACACTTCATTATATTTATAAATTATATTTTAAAGAAAACACTATATTTTACTTAATACTAAATCATCTATTATTATATTTTATAAATTAATTTAAATTATCACTTAAATTTTGTTTTTAACCAAAACAGTCCTATAATTATTTACATACCAAGATTAAAAAATAAAGTAAGAACAAACATATATCTTAACAATAGATGTCAAGATTTACATACCAAGGATACTAACTAAAGGACTCAAAACTCAAATATTATACACTAAACAAATACAAAATAAATTATTCAAAAAATACAAAAGATATTAATTACAAAAAATATTATATCAAACTTTTATTAATTACAAATTACAAAAGATATTAATTACAAATTAAATTAAATTATTTATTTAGATAATATTATATCAAACTTTTATTATTTAATTCATTAAATTATTAAAAATTAATCAAAAATTAAATTATTATTTATATAATTATTTATTCTTAATTTTTTATACTTTTATTAAATATTATTATCAATTTCTATATTCATGTAATTTATAACTATTTAATATTAGATAATATTATTCAATAAACAAGTTAAATTATATAATTTAATTAGATAATATTATATCAAACTTTTATTATTTAATTAATTAAATTAATAAAAAATAATTAAAAATAAATTATTATTTATTCTTAATTTTTTATACTTTTATTAAATATTATTATCAATTTCTATATTCATGTAATTTATATTAAACAATATTATTCAATAAACAAATTAAATTAAATTATTTATTTAGATAATATTATATTAAACTTTTATTATTTAATTCATTCAATTATTAAAAATTAGTCAAAAAATAAGTTATTATTTATATAATTATTTATTCATATTTTTTTATACTTTTACTAAATATAATTATCAATTTCTATATTCATGTAATTTATAACTATTTAATATTGGATAATGTTATTCAATAAATTAATAAAAAATAATTAAAAATAAATTATTATTTATTCATAATTTTTTAAAATTTTATTAAATATAGTTATCAATTTTTATATTCATGTAATTTATATTAAACAATATTATTCAATAAACAAATTAAATTAAATTATTTAATTAAATAATAATATATCAAACTTTTATAATTTAATATAATGTTAAGAAGACAATAATCAAGAACTATCCGTGATACCAAAATATAATGTTAAATAAGTACAACAAATTGAAAACAATAAGAATTTTCTATGCAAATATTCATTTCTTTTATCTATTCAATACTATCATTTATATATCTTGCCCCACAATTTTTTTAATCTATTTTCTGAGCTATAATTTTGATAGTTTTACTCTTTGTAACTCTGTTTTCCCATTCACATCATCAATCAATATGATGATTTTGTCTATAGTTTTCAATGCTATTTAGATAAAAACAAATGACTAATTAATCAAAACTAATTATGTCTTATATATGTTTTATATGGTCTCTTTATGATGCTGTACGTGCTTTTACAAAATGAAAATTTCAATGTCAAATGATTGAGCTAGTTTGAGAGATTAATTTATCTGGTTAACCAATTACCATATATTAATTACATGATGAAATCAACAATAATATATATAGATCGATACATATTGATATATATATCTTCATAAAGAAAGAGCTAGTTTTGCTTACCCAAGTAAACTGCAAAGGAGATCGAGTAGTGATGATGATAACAAAAGCCCCAACAAACCAAGAAGATCTTGCAGATATAAATCGAGGAGAATAAGACCCACAACAGAACAAAGCACAAATAGTTTATCTATAAAACATAAAATAAATGGTTTTGTTAATAAAAAATGTGATGAGTTTATATATACATGAATTAATATATATATATTTATTATATAGAACTCCACCTTGTCTTCCCTTGCGAGTTTTTCCTTCTCTTCTGCAACTATTATCCCATAGATGAGCCTCGTATCTACCTGATCATCTATGCCTGTAAAAATTTCAAAACCAAATATCTAAGAAATAATACAACAGAAAAAAAATGTGTGCATATATATATATACATATGTGTGTGTATATAGATGAGAAAATGACCTAGTTACACCACGGTATATAGATGTTCTTTGTCCGAAAGTGTCAATGGATTTTCTAGGAACGACCTCGATTGCGGTTGTCGGACTGGAGAGGCTCGGCGTTAGGGAGAGTCGCGAAGGGGAGGAGGAAAGAAATGAGCGAATAGTTTGAGAACAGACGCTAAGAGGAAATGGGCGGTTTCCAATAATATTATTAGCGGCGGGTCCCGCCGCTAATAGTTTCTCCCGCCGCCAAAACTATTATTAGCGGCGGGTAGCCCGCCTCTAATAAAAGGTAATTATCCGCCGCTGATATTATTAGCGGCGGGACCCGCCGCTTATAAATGGTGATTACCCGTCGCTGATAGTATTAGCGGCGGATAGTCCGCCTCTAATAAAGGTGATTATCCGCTGCTAATAAATTTTAAAAACTGTTCTCAGACGTTTATTTTGGGATATTTGCGGCTGAGCCTCTGCCGCTAATAGTCGTACAGTCCGCCGCTAATACATTTTTTTATATTTTTTTAAATAGTCACTTATTATTAGCGGCGGAACCCCAAGTCCGCCGCTAATATACTGGACATTACAGGCGGACTTAGTCCGCCGCTTATTAATCCGCCGCTAATAGACTTTATTGTTGTAGTGTGAGCTTCCTGGCACCCATCGACAGAGGCTTGCATCCATAGGGAGAATCAGCAGTGAGGAGAAGAAGAAGAAAGTAATAAAAAAAATAGGTTTTGATTGTTTTTTAAAATGTTTTTATTTTTGGTATGTTGATTATATTTTTAATGAATAAATAGCGTAAAATTGATTTTTAATTTTTTAAATTAAATATTTTTTAAATTTTAATTATACACGTGGCACTGTCATGTCAGTGCCAAAAATTGTCAAATCTGCTCTCTGTTAGCCACATAGGACAGAAAGTAACAGAAGTCCCACAACTCAGTAACGGGAATAGTTCGGGGGGAATTTCAAACATCGCGAATTATTCGGGGGGCACAATCAGACAGTGCTAATAGTTCAGGGGGAAAAATGCTATTTATTCTTTTTTTAATATGAATTTTTTTATACTTGTTTATGAAGTTAGTTATGATACTTAATTTATATGTTTATTATTTTTTAAATAATATAAATATTTTTTTGGGTCCCAAGTTTAAATCCTCTTTCCTTATTCTTCTAATATCAAAGAATGTGTTCATTATTATTATTATTATTATTATTATTATTATTATTTAGTGTGTTATTTATTTATTTTGCATAGATTTGTTTAAACAAAATAGTGAATCTTCGAATTGGTTGCTGAATATTTATGTGATATTTGGCTATTCACATTTGCTTTGGGCTGTCATATATATATACAATGCACGTTATATTTTATATTTTTTAAAATGATGTAATATTCAAAAAATTAATTGGATAATAAATAACATAATTATTAAAATAAACAATATTATTTAAGTAGAAAATTGTTGTCTACGTGAATAATTATTTTGAGACATATTTTCAAATAGTGATTGCTTCAATAACATATAATATATTAAACCTATAACTAGTTAAAACCAACTTAAATGAAATAATTGAGCTCGACAAATTGGGCAAGAAGGATTTCAACGAAGCCAATTAACAATACAGTCGACATGAAACAAATGTATACATTGTGGCATATGTGCATAGCTCGTTCCCACTTTAAATTCCTCCAAACACACAGAACATGTCTGCCCTATCTGTTCATCATCTTCTCCAACTATGAAAGTAATAAGAATCAAATCCACAATCTTCATATTATTCCAATATGGAAACCAATCATCAATTGCCATGTATGTCTCACAGTCTCAAAGTTCTATCTATCTTATCTATATTTAAACATTCTTTTTTAAATAGTCACGAGACTCTCGTTAATAGCCAAAACATAAAAGTTATGATATTAGTAATTTATAAAAATTATTTTTAAAAAATATTTATAAGTAACAAACTTTAAAAAGCACAACTAACAATATATCATATTTTTAATAATAAATGAATAAAAATATGATGCATCAGGCCGCACTTGTTAATAATAAATGAATATTTCAATATCATGAGCTTGAAATACAGAGTCAATTAAAATAAGTGAATTGTTTTACAGAAAAATGAATAAAATATATTATGCTCATAATACACCACTCGAGAATTCCAAGATACCAGTGAAAAAAAAACTTGATCTAATTATGGTTTAATAACACAGGTTATGGTTCTTCTGAAATGATGGAAAAAAAACTAATTAAGCAATTCTGCTAAGTAATCTCGAAAAAAAAGTTGAGGCAGTGAGTTTGAGGCTTTGAGTGATCTCGAAAAAAAGTTGAGGCAGTGATCAAGCTCAAAGACACGTTAAATACATACACGAAGAAGCTGTTTGGAAATCTCTATTTCTTTGGGATTGGCTAAAATCGTGTATTAAATCCCTATTTTTATGGGATCTTTATTTAAATAATGTCTTTTATTTGTATTATTATTATTATTCGGGTATTCATTTGAATTTAAATTTGAATACATGTTGTAACTTCCCTAAACTTATGGGTAGATATTCTTGTAATCAAGTCTATAAATAGCCTGGATCTGATCATCTGTATTCACGTACAATTCGGTACAGAGAAACGCTCTTTGAAAATTGCTTTTTTCTTGAAGCTTTAACACAGACTTTGATAAAAGTGACTTATGAATGTAGGTAGATTTTAACTGCATAAAAATCGTTTTCCTTTCTTTTCTTCCTGATTAATTGTTTAATTACTCTACATTATTAAGTTGACGAAAAATGACATCAACCAAAATCTAATATCATTATAGTTCTTAATGTACAGTAAAAAAGTACTAATATCATATATACATACTAATATTTTTGTGATAATTTTATACAAATACTTGCTCATTAAAAAAAATTACCAAAACTTAAATAAAAATAGTAATTTCAATAATTTATTTATTCATATATTTTGTTTTAATTTTTATGTACTACACAAATATTTTTTTTTTGTTGACAAAGTAATGTACAAATGTTTAATGCTTCTTTATTTTTTAATCCTATTTTAATAAATTATAACAAACCACCCGTCAAACCACAAAACGAAACATACTTTATCATATGTACATTTCCCTTTGTTTTAAAAATTAAATTAAGTTTATTAACATTTCCCTTTGTTTTATCTATTCTATTTATTAGTTAAGAGTTTGTTATTTATTCTGTTTTGGCTTACTTTAGCCTATATATATCCAAATGCTCTTCATTGTAAATTAATCAAGCTTCTTTTACATAATGAAATAAACCCTTTTTTCCTGTTAAAGTTTTCTACAAACAATTGATTACTCTTCGCAGAGTCAATCGAAAATGGAAGGTGTTATAATCTATTTATGTATGTATCACCCCTAAAAATAAAACGAATCCAAACCTTAATCGAATATTAACAAAATTTAGGTCTTTAGTATACAATATGGGGAATTGAAGATGAAGGGTTAAATTGAGAAATACCGAGAGCTTGGCTTTATCGTTTTGGTCCTGGGTATGAGACTGAGACTCCTTCGTTACATAGCGGTAATGTGTATCTATTTGAGACTCCTTCGTTTTGTTATTTTTTTGTTTATCTATTTGTAATGTGTTACTGAATGCGAAATGTTGTATACTCTTGAAAGGTTGTGTACTCCTGAAAGGTTACGAAATGTTATATACCATTACTATTAAACTATAACTTTTTTTTAGCATATTCCGTTAAAGTCATACCAAATTCTGTTACATCATACTAAACTCTGTTAAATACAAAATATCGTTTGATAGCCATTTACATAATAGGTAAGATATACAAATTATACGGAGTGTCCAGTTTTAGAGATGTAATTTAATTTTTAGCTACTTTTTAAAAAAATTAATTTTATACCCAATAGTTATTTGAATCTACCAATTATACCATTCAGTCATACTTAAGTTATATGTGTACAAGCAATGGTACTATGAGAAATGTTATTATAATAATGGGTCAAATTTAATTAAATTTATTTAATGGCTAATTTTAGTTAACTAATCCTAAAACTTGGTACTTATCAAATTTTATACTAGATAAAATCAATCTACATTTTGCTTAGTTTTATTTATATAATTTATTAATTATATTTATTAAATTTGTATCATTGTCATATAAATATTTCAAATAAATAAATAATATTATATATAAAAAAATAGTATAAACATATTAAATGAAAAATTAAACCAAAACACTGTTTACAATTTTTTTAAAAATATATATAATATGATAATTTTTTTAAACATTATTGATAATTTTTTAATAAAAATGAAGATTATGTATTATATATTATTATAATAATATTTAAATTTATATTGATATAATTATTAAATATCTAGTCTTGTATTAAATATTATTATAGTAATAATATTTTATAATATTTGAATTCATATTAATATAATTAGTAAAAAATAGGATTATATATTATTATGATAATAATATTTTATAACATTTAAATTTATAATAATATAGTTATTAAATATCTAGTCTTGTATTATATATTATTATAATAATGATATTTTATAATATTTGAATTTGAATTTGAATTTATAGTAATATAATTATTATATATGTAGTCTTATATTAAATATTATTGTTATGGATTTTCTACACGCAAGTATACGTGCTCGTTTAACTAGTAATATAATGTAAGAAATGTCGAACCCACAAGGACTGTTACCAAGTACCAATCATTAATCCTAATATTCTATTTGGTTAACAATAATTTGATTATAAGAATTAAGTAAAACTATTGAAATAAGAAAAGTAATTACAGGAATAAAAGAATATCAAAAGAAATAGAATTCAATAATTAAATAAACTAGGGAAATTAACTTCATCTACCATCCACTTTATATTTTAGTAACACAAATTATACTATTCAATTCTCTCTCGTGATAGCAGGACAACAAAAGTATAACTTATATTCTTACTAGGATATACAAGTCTTAACCTTATGTAAATTTTCTACATCTCTGTGATAAATGAACATAAGACAGACATTAAGCAAGACAACCTTAAAGCTACACAGACCAAATAGGTACTCTCGTCCTATAATGAAATCTATGTCTATTTAATTACAGCATAATCAATTCTCACTTCTCAGATTTCGAATGAAAACCATATAAATCATGTAATAGATCGCCAGTCAATCACAAGCAGTAAGCATAAATTCGAATAGATCACAAGATAAAATAAAAATTATAAAACTTGCATTAATTCAATATAAAGTTTCAGGAGAATCCATTAACACCCTAGAAAAAGAGTTTAGTTCATGACAAAATTCATAATAACCTTAGAATAATTAAAAAGCATCCAAAATACAGAAATTCAAAGTAGAAAAGAAGAAAACTGTGATGAATTCTTGATTCCACTTGCAATCCTCCACAATGTGCCTCCAGCCGTCTTCTATCGTTCCAATTACCCTTAAAAACGTCATTAAGAAAGCTTTTATAATCCCTAATTAATTCTGCAAAGGACAAAATTGCCCTTGAAAAATGCCCTAAATTTGGCTTCCGTACGGACTAGTGCCGCGGCTCTAGTGCATTTTGCGATCCAGATTTTGTCTCTGGATTTTGTAGCGCTGCTTGATAGAGCCGCAGCTCTAATTCTGGAAGATTCTTTTCTTCTTCTCTAAAACTCTTAGGAAGTCAATCTTTACTCGAGGGTGAAGAAAGGTTATGTTTGGGGGAGTTTGTTGAGTCTAGTTTTTGTCATGTTTAGGTGGTGTTTTAGGTAGTCTTTTATGTCATTTTTCTTTCATTTAGTGCGGGTTTATGCTTTTGTATGTTTGTTTTGCAGTTTTTGTGAATAACAGGAAGATTTGAGTACTTGGAGGAAAAATTCCCAAAAAGAGAAGAAATATCCAAGTTTTGATAATATTTTTGACAAAGGATGGATCTCAACATGATTTGGATGTGTTGGTGATTTTTCGGGCTTAAAAAGGCATGAGTTGAAAAATTGCTTAAGAGTCACGGCATGAGCACTTTAGAGCCGTGGCATGGCTAAGGAGGGTCGCGGCATATAGAAGGGCCAAAACCCAGAAATCAAAGACACGGGCCGTGACATGGCTTTGGGAGAGCCGTGACCCAGCATTTCAGATCCTTGTGAATTTGGGACACGGGTCGCGGCATGGTACAAGTAGAGCAGCAACCCGCCTCTTCAAAAATTGAAAAGATTAGGTTTTATGAAAAAGAGGAAACGAGAAAATGAGGAGAGGAATTTTGGAGAGTCTTGGAGGCTAAGAAGGCTGGGAGAATTCAAAAACTGCATGTTTTTCATCTATTTTCTTGTGTTATTTTTAAATTTCTTTGTGATTAGAATTACAATTATGAACTAAATTGTTGTTTAGGATTTTTAATTGAATCACTTGAATCCCTATTATGAATTAATGTAATTTCAATTTTCTTCTTCAATCTCATCTCAATTCCTTATAGCCTGTTCTCATTGATTGATTATTGATTGGCCATCTATAGTCATTATCTAGATGTTTTTGAATCAAAATCTGAGAAGTGCGATTTGAATTTGCTTTGGTTATATTGGACATAATTCTAATTTGGAACGAGAGTATCCAGATTAATTGTGTAACTATTTATTGAGTTGTTAAGATTAATGCTATCTTTGTGATTCAATTTACCATAGAAATATAGGAAATTATCAATTAGGTTGAGTTTATAATTCATAATATGATTATAAGCTGCTTTTGTCAGCTCGTTAATTGAAATAGGCAGAAAGAAGAAGAATTTAGCATTTTGTATTAGAGAGTGATAGGGAGGATAGTTGATGATATTAAAGATCCTAATTACTCTTTCATTGTTTAAATCCAAGGTTTTGCTATTATTCGTTGTTTTATTTAATCTTTAATTATTGTTTCTACGTTTTATATTTTCTTTTGCTTTGTCTACAAGAATCGAAATTCTAATTGACCAAATGGAAAAAAAAAAGATTAATTGACTGGTAATTGAGGATTCAGTCATTGAGGACAATACTTGGTTTTACCAAGATTATTAATAAATTATGATACGTGCACTTGCGTAGTATATAAAATCCGCAACACAATCCAAGGAAACTTCTAACCTCAGAAGCATTTTTTGGCCTTGGTCAATCTCTGACTGCCTCAATCTTCGCTGGATCTACCTTAATCCCCTCCTTACTGACAATGTGCCCAAGAAAAGATACCTGAGATAACCAGAACTCACCTTTCTTGAAGTTTGCAAACAATTTGTGTTCCCTCAGTCTCTGTAGAACCAACCTCAGATGCTGCTCATGCTCTGACTCTGACTGCGAATAAACTAGGATATCATCAATGAAGACAATCACAAACTGGTCCAGATAATCCTTGAACACTCTGTTCATCAGATCTATAAAAGCAGCAGGGGCATTAGTCAATCCAAAAGACATAACTAAGAACTCATAATGCCCATACCTGGTACGGAAAGCAGTCTTTGGTATATCTCTCTCCTTGACCCTCAACTGATGATAACTAGATGAAGGTCGATCATTGAGAAAACCTTATTACCTTGCAACTGATCGAACAGATCATCTATCCTTGGCAAAGGATACTTGTTCTTGATTGTTAACTTATTCAGTTCTCTGTAATCAATACACATCCTCAGGGAACCATCTTTCTTTTTCACAAACAGAACTGGCGCTCGCCAAGGTGAGAAACTAGGTTTGACAAAACCCAAATCCAACAGTTCTTGCATCTGTACCTTTAATTCTTTCAACTCATCTGGGGCCATTCTGTAAGGTGCTCTAGACACTGGCTCCGTCCCTGGTGCCAGTTCTATCACGAACTCAATTTCTCTGTGTGGTGGCAACCCTGACAAATCTTCTGGAAATACATCTAGGAATTCACAAACTAATCTGGTCTATTCTGGTCTCACTTGCATGACCTGAGTGATGTCAACCACACTGGCTAAGAATCCAATGAAACCTCCTTGCAATAGATCCCTAGCCCTCAAAACAGAAATCAAAGGTATGCGAGGTCCGTGTACAGTACCAACAAACACAAAATGATCCTCACCCTCAGGCCCAAAGGTGACCATCTTCTTTCTGCAATCAATGGTTGCCTCATACTTCACTAAGCAGTCCATACCCAAAATCATATAAAAGTCAGTCATAACTAACTCTATCAAATTCACTGACAACTCTCTGCCCTTCACTGTCACTAGCAAAGATCTAACACATCTCCTAGATAGCACTAATTCCCCAGTGGGTAACAAAATTCCAAACCCACAGTATAAAAATCACAGGGTCTACACAGTCTGTCAATAATACTACTAGCAACAAAAGAATGTGTAGCACCAGAATCAATCAAAACATTATAAGGGGTTCCAGCGCTAAGAATCTGACCTGTAACTACTGAGGGAGTATTATATTATTTCATATTGTTTACCGAGATTTTCGGAAACTACACTAATAGATATTAACTATGAACAAAGATATAGAGTATTGGAGATTAACACAGGATTTTTACGTGGTTGGGGCGTTAACGAGCCTTAGTCCATGAGTCAGTCGTATTAGAGCTTGAAAAGTCTTTTACAATGGAGTTTTTCTCTATATTTTGACAGAGTCATTGTTTTTCAGTTGAACATAGATCCTTTTTTCCAGTGTTCCACAGCCAGTATTTATAGGCTCATGGGAACACTGGGTTTGGGCCGGGTATGACCCGGGCCCATCAGAGGTATGGATACTCTTGGCCTCTCTGGCGGAAGCCCAATATACAAGATAAAACATGCATAAATTCAAGACCCATTAAGGCCCAATACGGTGGCCCAAGAACTATATTTCGCCCGACAAAACGGTGCTTTTGGCCTGGACACTTCGAGTTACGAGGCAGATTCAGGGGACAAGACCAGTCAGAGTACTTGGCAGTGCAAGTCTGAAACAGCGGCGTGCAATCCCTCGGTGGCCTTTTCCGCAGGTGAAAAGTAGGGACAACCTCCATGCAGAGTAGGGCGGCTTCAAGGTCCTAGACTCTTTTCCCACTAATCGGGGACGTCACAATCCGAGTTCGTTTACCTTTGTCCCTCTTCATTTACCACAGGCTCGGACCGTACCAGGCTCCGGGACCAGCTACGTATACTCCGACGGGAGGGAATTCGAGCTCTGTTCGTCTCCCGGATTATCGTCCCGGATACCATACCGGACCCCCGTCTGGGCCCAGCCTTGCAATGGGCCGCGCCTCCTTGGATACTCCCGTATCAAGAGGCCCTGGCCCGGGCCCACGTCTGAATGCCCGGACCAGGGGCCTGGACGTCGTCTCGGGCCCACGCAGGAAAAGGGGATAACACATATAATATAATATTATATTAAATAATGTGACAAAATGTGATTTGTCACACCTTGTAACATATTATTGAGAGTCACAAAATTGGACACATGTGTGTGCCTAAATGTGACATATTTTGGAGTTACAAAATCAGTTACAAATATGTAACTGCCAAATATTACCCAATAATGTGTACATTATATGTTACCCATTTGAGATTGGATTTCATAAAGCCATTATAAAATATGGCTGTTGGAGATATGATTTTAACCCCAATAATGTGTTTTTGGAGTTACAAAGTCATTTGGGAGGGTTTGGAACCGTTTGAAAAAATAACACATTTTCAAATGCTGAAAATGGGCTGCGGCCGCGACCACTGAATGATGGTGGCCGCGGCCGCGACCACTAATGTCCCTGGCCGCAGCCACAGGTGCATTTCAGGCCAAATTTTCAATTTTTTCCAAATGTGTTGAATAGTTCTAAAAACCCAAATAACTCCCAAATCTCAATTTTAATTCCATATTAATCCAATTACACATTGGTAACAGCCATGGGGGTTGGTGGAATTTGAAATCCAAATGATATCTCAAACTCTATAAATAGGAGCCTAATGCTCACATGTAAGACACACCATTTTCCATCCACAAAGCACTTGGCTAGAAAATATACCTTGAGGCTTGCTTATTCCATAAAGTTATTTCCTTGAGAGACCCCATAGTGCTTAGAGAATAGGGGAAATAAGCTTTTGGACAAAGGTTTTTAACCTTGTTCAAGTTGGTGATCCCCACTACTCTACACTTTGGTTGAGTGTGAGTTTGTGTTTTCCATTGATCTTTTCATTCAGTTGTTCTTCTTGTATTATTATTGTATTGAGTTTGTAATCCTCTTCTTCTATTTCTATTTACATATTTATTGGTATCTTTTGTTTTAGAGTTTTAGTTATAATAATTCTCTTCTTTCTCTCTTTTCTACATTTACTTGTATCGTTGGTCATTGAGTTGTAAATCTATTTATCTATCATCTTATCCATTGTATTTTTTGCATAGAGTTGTAATATTTCTTACCATTTCCATTGAAATAAAATATATTCTCTAACAATCAAAAGCTTAGTCCTCTTTGTTTCAATGGAAGGGGAGACCATCAAGATCATGAACCAAGACCTAGTGAGGTTGGATAGGTTTGATGGATCCAATTTTACTAGGTAGCAAGACAAGGTGAAATTCCTTTTGACAACACTCAAGATAGCCTACATCCTTGAGTCATCCTTGGCACCTCTAGTCAAGCCATCCGACAAAGACACTCCCGAGGAGGTGGAGAAAAGAAGGAAGAGAGAAGAGGACAACCTTCTTTGTAGGGGTCATATCCTTAATGCCCTACCCGATAGGCTATATGACCTCTATACCAATACCAAATTCGCAAAGGAGATTTGGGATGCCTTGGAGAGTAAGTACAAGGCTGAGGAAGAAGGTACAAGAAAGTTCTTAATTTCTCAATATTTTGAATTTTCTTTCATTGATGGGAAAACTCTTTTACCTCAAATTCATGAGTTACAAGTGATTGTGAACAAGTTGAAAGTTCTCAAGATTGAGCTTCTCGAGGCCTTCCAAGTTGGTGCAATAGTGGCAAAATTGCCACCAACTTGGAGGAGCTATAGGAAAAGAATCCTCCATAAGAATGAGGATTACACTTTGGAAGAGATTCAAAAACACATTAGAATTGAAGAGGAATTGAGAATAAGAGGCCATTTGCTGTGGCTGCGGCTGAAGCTGAGGCGGAGGCTGAGTTTGGGGCTGAGCCTGTTTTCGTTGTTGCTGCAAAAGTTCCTCGACTTGTTGTCGTAGTCTGGCGATCTCCGCAGTGTTGTCAGCTGGCGGTGCCGGTACGTTGCGGCTAGCAGTAGCACGCACTCCCCTTCTGCGAACTGGAGGGGCTTCATTGTTCGCTGGAACAGCGTTGGAGGCGTTTCTGTTGGTGCATGCAGATCTTCGAGGCGACATCATAGCAGAAATCTAACAGTTGAAAGAAACATGTTAGAACTTTACCTAATAGGCTCTAAGGCAAAAATTATTCTAAAACAAACATATCTCAGACCTATTGATTATGACTTCTTATGAAAATTTTATAAGTCTTCTTTATTATTTAGAGTGGGTTTCTATACTTAGAAAAACAAGACATCTTTATTTTTCTACGTTTGTTTCTAATCATCCTATATGACATAATTCTCAGGCTCGAAACTCATCTTTGTTCAAAAGTTAACCATATTGAGGGAGGGCTGGGATCAGTAAAATCGTTCCCACTACTATGGCCCCCTAACTCTCAACATAGAAACTTGGTTCATTGATTTGTATCCACCCTCACCGAACTTAGTCATTATTTATTTTATTTATTATTTATTATGATTGCGAAAAAATCAAACTCATACATGATAACAAAATAACATGATATTCATTTGGAAAAGAGTTTTTCACTTATTACAACCATAAAACAAACAATAAATAAAACAAACAATGAAAACTAACTAGTCTAAAAATCAGGATCTTCTACATCCGATCCTTCATCTAGCATATCATCATCTAGCTCTTCATAATCTTCATTATCATGTGCCTCAAAATGTCCTCTAGGAAGGTTCGTAAAAATCCTATGTTTTTGCTCATTTGTAAACTGAAATTCTGATTTTGCAGTGAACCTAACTAAGAGAAAGTAATATCACATTGCTACTGGCAGTTCGTCTTCATCATCCATTGTTTCCCATATTTCCTCTAAGGCTGCAATTACGGGATGAAAATCTCTAAATAGTCTAATTACTAAAATGTATTGTTCCGTTGCTTTCATCATGATTTGCTTAGACTCTTGAAGGCGACCTATTTCTTTGTGGAACAAAAGCAGTCTTCGAGTGATTCTCTCTAGTGCTCCTACGGTGTTTCTTGGTTCTCTTATTCTTTTTAAAGCCTTAATGGCTCGGATATCCTCATTGGTTAATGCTACGTTCATACTTAACTAAAAACATAAATGCTAAAATCGTTAGCTATACATATAAGCAAAATAACTATAACTTAAATACTTTCTTGGCGGTCAGATTCGGAGCTTTGAGTGTGTGTATCGAGGAGAACTTCATGCGAATGAACCATTGCCCTGATACCAACTGTAATGACCCAACTACTCTAGACCTTGGATCATTAGTAACTTCTATACAAAACTTACGAAAACATACATTTGAAATAACATATCTTTATTTCAGAACTATAAGGTAAAGGTTTAAAACTATATAAAATTCATAAGTATGACATTGGGATCCCATTGTTAGAAACAAAACATAACTTTGACATAATGAAAACTTAATTAAAACTTATTACAACTAATTGCGGAAAAAAATACATAGAAAACCATAATTAAAGAGACTTCATCCTCGAATCGAACTCTCGGTCCTTCAATTCCATTCCGCCTCAATATACATCCCCAAGCTTCCAAGAACCTTTCCCGCCACCAAAGCTAGTTTCCTGCACATATAAACATAAAGGAGTGAGCCTAATTCCCAGCAAGAAAAATCTAACACATAAATCATATACATAAATTTCATATCAACATATACTAACATATCATAACATATGTCACATATACTATAATGGCCATTATTACTTGGGGTCCCATAAACAAAACAAGTCATATGCCCATTAGATTTGTGGGGCTTGCTAGCTAAGCAAGTCATATGCCCATAAATTTATTGGGGCTTGTTAGTTGTACAGGTCATATGCCCAAGTCTACAAACATACATAACACAAATCATAAGTTATCATAACACATAAATCATAAGAAAACATATGGCATAACACATAATATCCTATCCTATTTTCCTTACCAAAAGTACTGGGATATGAGAACAGGTTTGGGACTTTGGAACACTCCTAAAAGCCATAAATGAAAGGGTGAGTATACTAAAGAAAGAGGAATGAAAAGAATGGACGAACTATACCATCAAGAACATACTTACCAAAAACCTTATGTTCAAGATCTTAGATTTCCTATCCAAGAATAAAGAATAAAGTTAGGGTGCTGAGTAGAAAACTATAAGAACTTAAGGAAATAATACCAAAATGAACTAGAGTTTGGAATACCTTGAATGCTTCTATGACTGATCTAAACCTCGAATCGAAATGTGCTATAAACCTTACTTCCCAAGTGTTTGGTAAGCTTATAATCCCCAACCCAAGTGTTTACACTCTCAAAAATAACCTAGCAGCTTGCAGCCTCTAAACTTAGCTTGATGAATGAATAAATGGCTGGGTACTAGGTCCTAATTATAGACTTCAAGAATGAAAAGATCTTCATTTAACTTGAATAAAATAATGGCTTTTTAAGTGAAAAATATTTGAATTATCGTTCAGCAGAGGCTGAAGACTCAGTCAGAAAGATGCTGTACTTATCATGAGGTTAAAGATTAAAATGAGAACGTTTTCAAAAACATTCAAAATTATAGCAAGGGAGCCGATATATCGCCCCTTGTAGGCGATATATCGCCTGGCCCAGCATGCCCGAGGCTCATCGAGGTGATCGTGCGAAGTTACGTGTTTTTCGTATCCCCGTACTGCGATATATCGCCCCCTATAGCTGCGATATATTGGTATACGTTGAATATTTAAACACGAAATTGCACAATTTCAACTTAATTTGAATTGAGTAAATAGCCTTGACTAAGTCCTCTAACGTTTTCAAAGCTGCTGACAGACCCTAGGATATTCAAATAGTACTCTTAATAAACTTATTCCTCAAAAATACTTAATTATCATTAAACATACACATGACAAGTGTTACTTTCTTATTGGGTCTATCTAAACTTTATAATATAATAACTATCACCATCAATATCAGTCATATTAATCAAACCTTAAGTTAAAATTAATATTCTTAAACTATAGGTTAAACTTAGAAAATCTACAAGTGTTACTATGAGTGTCCAATTAAATCCCGGTCTAAACCAAAGTCCACAGTCATAAAAATACTACTACTATTACTATTATACTACTATTTAACTAGCTAAGTAAAGTTCTTGGACTCTACACTCGAGTATTTTACTTATAATTTCCTTGCTCTTATTTTCTTTGATGTAGCAAATACATCTATTCATATTGTCTAACTGCTTGTGTGTTTTCTTACTTGTAGATATGTCATCTGAAGATATGTTCGACCTTTACCTCCTTCGAGCAAGAAGAAGGATAACAAGCGACACTGTGGAGAATGCAGCAAGGAGCCTTCGACAAAAAAGGCTCATACTCGAGACCCTCCAGTATCGGTTCCTTCAAAGGATACAACACCCCTTCTGTCTCCCCTCGACCAGCTGTCTCCTTCAGTACCAGTCGACCAGACCCTCCTCCACTAATGCCTGCCGACCAGACACCTCATGCTACTCCTGCAAAAACAGGAGACAACCTGTCGAGCAGCGTGCTTAACTCAGCCAAGGATCGGATGAAAAAATTCTTGAGGCACCGACGTAGCCGTGAACCCATGGCTGGCACCGAGTCCATGGACATCAACCAGATTATTAACCGTGCGCTGAATGAATTAGCCAGTGTAAGTTTCCTTTCCTTGCTGAGGTTCACTTGTTTATCTTTTCATTTTTCACCATCAATTTAATTTTTCCTCTGATCACAGGCAATGTTGACTATGACTATGACTGCCAGCAGGTGTCGCTCGGGGGTCGTGGGTGAGCAGCTCTAGGCGTCCAAGGAAAGGCACGCTGAGGAGATCAGGGCTGCTGAGGCAAAATATACCGAACAACTCGAGGCGGCCAAGGTGGGTTACTCTGGGCAGCTTGAGGCGGCTGAGAAGACAAATGCTGCCCCGCTCGAGGAGAAGACCAAACTGGTCGAGGAGCTGAAGCAGCACCAAGCTACCTTGCTAAAGCCCTTGAAGAAAAAGATAAGTACAAGGAGGCTAATAAGCTCAATTTCCAGGAGGCTAAAAGACTCGAGGAGGACCTAATCGTGAGCAGGAAGGAGGCTGATGGATTGGAGGAGCATGTCAAGGAGATTGAAGAGACTAATGCCAGTAACCTGGAGAGGTACAAGGGTGCCACCTTCAATTGCTTATACACATTTTGGCGGCACAACTGCGAGGTAGACTTCATCTATCTCTCTGAGCGCATGAGGAAAACCCAAATAAACCGGTGCCTTGCTCGCTTTGAGGAGGAGGAGAGAGCGAAAATCCTAGCCTCTCCCGAAATCTCCTTAGCTACGGGCATTGATGGCATGGGAGAAGAAGTTGATGCCTCCGTCGACCAGAAAACTCCTCAGGATCCTCCAGCTGCTTTATAATTTTAATTGTCTTTTCTTTTATTTTAACTTGTAGTTTAAGACACATGAACTACAGTTTGTGATGTCAAAACAATTTATATTTTTATTGCTGCACGGGCAGTTTTCCTTTTAATAGACAATTACATTCGAGCAATAACTGCTCGCGGTGTAAAAGATTTCCTTTTTGATATTATAATATTTTAATTTTATTATAACATGTGTTCGCATGACCAAACTTGGCATAGCACTTTGGTTTGATTTAACAAAATTTTAACAAAATTTTGAAAAATACTCTAAGTGTCGTCGTATGCTTTCACTTATTTTGCTTGTGTGCTTACATACCTGTTGATATGTTTTGCTTACTAGATACCTTATATGCCCCCCAAGTGATTGAGGAGCTTTAGGTCCTCGGTCACTTTCCTTGACCAGAACTTGTTCTAACATTTCTGCTCGTAATAGAGACTTTAGAAAGATAATATAGCAAAACAACACACGTAATGAACAAATACTTGTAATAAATACAATAGTTGGCAAGATTGACTGGCTGTGCACAGTCCCTTTTATTTCTCATAATAAATTGACAATCGAGTCTTTACGAGTGATCAAAAGTATGATCTTAAACTTATAAGCGATCAACCACAAGAATGACTAACCCTTGTTCATAAACTTGTAAAAAGTAAAATTAATACAAGCCAATTCTTTAAGAATTGTTTATTGACAGTATGTAGAGTCCAAGAACTTTACTTAGCTAGTTAGATAGTAGTATTATAGTATTTAAAGTATTATCTATATGACTGTGGATTTTTGGTTCAGACCGGGAATTATTTTGACACTCATAGTAGTACTTGTAGATTTTCTAAATTTAACCTATAGTTTAAGAATATTAATTTTAACCTAAGGTTTGATTAATATGACTGATATTAAGGATAATATTTATTATACTGTAAGGTTTAGATAAGAACCAATAGGATTTTAAGCACATGTTATGAATGGGTGATTAAGGATTAAGTATTTTGAGGATTAAATTTAATAAGGGGTAAAGTTTGAATACTATAAGGTCAGTCAGCAGCTTTGAATACGTTGAGGGCTTAGTCAAGGCTATTTACTCCATTCAAATTTAGCTAAAAATGTGTAATTTCGTGTTTAAATAATCAGCGTGTGCCGATATATCGCAGCTATAGGGGGCGACTGTAATGACCCAACTACTCTAGACTTTTGGACCATTAACGAAACTATACATACTAATCCTTAATAGAACTTACATTGTGAAAATACCATAACTTTATTAGGAAACTTGTAAAAATAAGAGTTACTTACATAAAATATCAAGTAGGATATGGGATCCCATTGTCTTAAAAACAAAACATAATTTAAAATAAAAAGGAGTTACATAGCAAGTGCGGAAAAATACATGTAAAACCATAAAAACAAGACTACATCCTCGAAAATCGAACTCTCGACTCCTTGAATCCATTCATCACCGATACACATTCCCCAAGCATCCACGAACCTTACTGCCACTATAGCTATTTTCCTGCACATATAAACAAAAAGGAATGAGCCTAATGCCCAGCAAGGAAAATCTAACACATAGTTCATATACATAAATTTCATAGAAACATAAAAAAAACATAACATAACATAACATAATATTACACTTATATCATACACATACTATAATGGCCATTATTACTTGGGGTCCCATAGACTAATCAAGTCATATGCCCATTAGATTAGTGGGGTCCTACTAGCTAAGTAGGTCATATGCCCATAATCTATTTGGGGCTTGTTAGTCAAATGGGTCATGTGCCCAAGCCTACAAACATACATATTTCATAACATATTTTATAACATATTTCATAGCATAAAACATAAGATAACATAAGCATATAACATATAGATTCTATCCTATTTTCCTTACCAAAATTACCGGGATGTGAGGACAGAGTTGGGACTTTTGGAACACTTCTAAAACCATATATAACAGGGTGAGTAGATTTGAAGAAAAAGAAATGAAAGGAATGGAAGGTTTAAACCTTGAGAAAAATACTTACCAAAACCTTTTTGCTCAAGAAATTAGATTTCCTAACCAAAATAAAGATTAAGGTTAGAGGCTGAGTAGAAGACTATGAGAACTTAAAAGAACAAGTACAGAAATGAACTAGAGTTTTTTGGGTTACCTTGAAGACTTGTAAGACCAATCTACACCTCAAACCAAAATACTATAAAACCTTTCTTCCCCAAGTGTTTGATAAGCTTATGATGATCAAGCTTATGATTCCCCAACCCAGGTGTTTACACTCTCACACTCACCTAGCACTTGCAGCCTCTGAACTTAGAGCAAAAGATGAATAATGGCTGGGTACTAGGTCCTATTTATAGAGTTTAGGAATGAAAGGGTCTTAATTTTACTTGAATAAAAATAATAGCTTTTTAGGTGAAAATAATTTGAATTATCGTTCAGCAGAGGCTGAAGACTCGTTCAAAAAGGTGCTGGACTTATCAAGAGGTTGAAGGGCTAAATGGAAAACGATTTCAAAATGTTTCAAAATAAGCTGAAGGAGGCGATATATCGCCCCCTGTAGGCGATATATCGCCTGGGCCAGTATGCCCGAGGCAGTCGTGCATCGTCTCGTGTTTTCCGTTTCTACGTGCTGCGATATATCGCCCCCTATAGCTGCGATATATCGGCACACGCTGATTATTTAAACACGAAATTACACATTTTTAGCTAAATTTGAATGGAGTAAACAGCCTTGACTAAGCCCTCAACGTATTCAACGCTGCTGACTGACCTTAAAGCATTCAAACTTTACCCTTATTAAATTTAATCCTCAAAATACTTAATCCTTAATCACCCATTCATAACATGTGCTTAAAATCCTATTGGTTCTTACCTAAACCTTATAGTATAATAAATATTATCCTTAATATCAGTCATATTAATCAAACCTTAGGTTAAAATTAATATTCTTAAACTATAGGTTAAACTTAGAAAATCTACAAGTACTACTATGAGTGTCCAAATAATTCCCGGTCTGAACCAAAAATCCACAGTTACAAAGATAATGCTATAAATACTATAATACTACTATCTATCTTAGCTAAGTAAAGTTCTTGGACTCTACAATTCTCCCCTACTAAAAAGAATTTCGTCCTCGAAATTTACTTACCGAATATTTCTGGATACCGGCCTTGCATGTCCTCCTCCAACTCCCACGTTGCCTCTCGTTCAGAACTATTACTCCATAGGACTTTGACTATAGGAAAGCTCTTGGACCGTAACTGTAATCGTTTTCAATTATTTTTATTCAAGTAAAATTAAGATCCTTTCATTCCTAAACTCTATAAATAGGACCTAGTACCGAGCCATTATTCATCTTTTGCTCTAAGTTCAGAGGCTGCAAGTGCTAAGTGAGTGTGAGAGTGTAAACACCTGGGTTGGGGAATCATAAGCTTGATCATCATAAGCTTATCAAACACTTTGGGAAGTAAGGTTTTATAGTATTTCGGTTTGAGGTGTAGATTGGTCTTACAAGTCTTCAAGGTAACCCAAAAACTCTAGTTCATTTCTGTACTTGTTCTTTTAAGTTCTCATAGTCTTCTACTCAGCCTCTAACCTTAATCTTTATTTTGGTTAGGAAATCTAAGTTCTTGAGCGAAAAGGTTTTGGTAAGTATTTTTCTCAAGGTTTAGTCCTTCCATTCCTTTCATTTCTTTTTCTTCAAATCTACTCACCCTGTTATATATGGTTTTAGGAGTGTTCCAAAAGTCCCAACTCTGTCCTCATATCCCGGTAACTTTGGTAAGGAAAATAGGATAGAAATGCATATGTTATATGTTTTATATGTTATCTTATGTTTCTTATGTTATGATAAGTGTTATGATATGTTTGTAGGCTTGGGCATATGACCCATTTGACTAACAAGCCCCAAATAGATTATGGGCATATGACCTACTTAGCTAGTAGGACCCCACTAATCTAATGGGCATATGACTTGATTAGTCTATGGGACCCCAAGTAATAATGGCCATTATAGTATGTGCATGATATAAGTGTTATGTTAAGTTTTTATGTGTCTTATGAAATTTATGTATATGAACTATGTGTTAGATTTTTCCTTGCTGGGCATTAGGCTCATTCCTTTTTGTTTTTATGTGCAGGAAAATAGCTATAGTGGCGGTAAGATTCGTGGATTCTTGGGAGAATGTGTATCGGTGATGAATGGATTCAAGGAGTCGAGAGTTCGATTTCGAGGATGTAGTCTTTTATTTATGGTTTATGTGTAATTTTTCCGCACTTATTATGTAATCCTTTTTTTTTTAAATTATGTTATGTTTTGTTTTTAAAACAATGAGATCCCATATCCTGCCTTGAGTAATGTAAGTTTTAACATTGGTTTTTACAAGTTTTTAATAAAGTTATGGTATTTTCGCAAATGTAAGTTTTACTAAGGATTTGTATGTATAGTTTCGTTAATGGTCCAAAAGTCTAGAGTAGTTAGGTCATTACACAGTACTTGCGCAAGTGTTCTCCATTCCCATTGCGAGGAATGAGATCTCCATTTAAGCAAGCAAGTTTATAAGTGCCTGGATGGAGGACTTCTTTGATTTGGTACGGTCCTTCCCAGTTAGGTTCGAGTACTCCAACAGCTTGATCGCGAGTGTTAAGGAAAACTCTTCTAAGTGCCAGATCTCCCACATTAAACTTATTTTCTCGTACTTTAGAGTTAAAATATCAGGCGACCTTTTGTTGGTAAGCTGCTACTCGGAGTTCGGCTTGCTCGCGCCTTTCATCAACCAAATCTAAAGATTCCATCAGTAACTGGCTATTAGCGTCTTGATCATATGCTATCCATCGATGCGATGGCGAATCTAATTCAACAGGCAACATAGCCTCATATCCATAAGCTAAGGAAAATGGAGTATGGCTCGTTGCTCTTCGATGAGATGTTTTGTATGACCAGAGAACTTCAGGCAACTGCTCTGGCCATTCCCCATTTTCTTCCTCAAGCCTTTTCTTCAGAGTATCCTTCAGTGTTTTATTGACAACCTCGACTTGTCCGCTTTCCCGTGGATGAGCAACTGAAGAAAAGCTTTTGATAATCCCATGTCGTTCGCAAAAATCTGTGAGCAGATCATTATCAAACTGCATGTCGTTGTCTGAGACAATTTTTCTTGGCAATCCATAGTGACATATAGTGTTTTTTACCACAAAATCCAGCACTTTTTTGGTCGTTATGGTTGCAAGTGGCTCAGCTTCGGTCCACTTCGTGAAGTAATCGACATCTACCACGACGTATTTGACGCCACCTTTCCCTGTGGGAAAAGACCCAATTAGGTCTATTCCCTATACTGCGAATGGCAACGGACTTTGCATCTGCTTTAGCTCATTAGGGGCTGCTCGTGGAATCTTGGAGAATCTCTGATACTTGTCACACTTTTGAACAAATTCTATCGAGTCTTCGTTCATTGTTGGCCAGAAGTACCCTTGCCTTAGGATCTTTTTTTTTATAAACTCTGTCCCCCAGCGTGGTCCCCACAGAAACCTTCATGGACTTATCACATTAACTCTTTGGATTTTTCTTTAGAAACATACCTTAAGAGTGGCATTGAATATCCTCTTCAGTACAGAATTCTGTTGACCAGGATAAACCGAGCAGCCTGCCTCTAGAGGGCCCTTGCTTTGTTTCTGTCCATTGGCAATACTCCATGCGTCAAGTACTCAATGAAAGGTACCATCCACGTATCTGCCGCCTGGATTACCAGAGAAGTTTCTTCCGCGCTGATGCTTGGTGTGGACAGTCATTCAACCGACACTATATTCAGCGTGTCTGCATCCTTTGCACTTGCTAATTTAGCCAAGGCATCAACGTTTGAGTTTTGGTCACGAGGTACTTGCTGTAGGGTATATCTTTCGAATTGTGCCAACAAATCCTTTGCTTTGTTCAAGTAAGAAACCATCTTCAACCCTCTTGATATTCTCCAATGATCTGATTAACCACCAACTGGAAGTCACTGTAGATTTCAAATGACTTTATGTTCATGTCCCTGGCTAATCGTAAACCTGCGAGCAGGGCTTCATATTCGGCCTCGTTGTTGGATGCTGTGAAGTTGAACTTGATAGTACAGTGGAACCGATGTCCTCAAGGCATTACCAAAATCACTCCGGTGTCAGCATGATATTCATTAAAAGAATCGTCTGTAAACAACTTCCAAGAGGGAGTTTGGCTTTGAGGCTTAGGCTCTTCTGCCTGTTCATTGTTTAGAAGCCCAGTGAACTCTGCGACAAAGTCGGCTAGAGCTTGCCCTTTCACTGCTATTCATGGTAAGTAAGAAATTTCAAACTACCCAAGTTCAACTACCCATTTCAATAATCGGCCAGCGACTTCTGGCTTCCGCAGAACTTGTCGTAGGGGCTAGTCGGGTGATGGGGTGAGCTTAGAATTACGACCGCAGCTTTCTGGAGGCTAAAATCAAGCAATAGGCTAATTTTTCAATGGGTGGATACCACAGTGTTGCTCCTATTAGCCTTTTGCTTACATAATATATGACCTTTTGCACATTTTCCTCCTGTCTTACCAGGACAGCACTAACAACATATTCTGTGACCGCCAAGTAAATAAATAGGGTTTCCTTTTTGACTGGCTTAGATAGAATTGGCGGCTGCGACATATGAGATTTCAAAGCTTGAAAGCCTACTTGCACTCCTCGGTCCACTCGAATTTCTTATTGCCCCTAAGTAGATTAAAAAATGGGACGCACCTGTCCGTCGATTTGGAGATAAATCTACTTAGAGTAGCAATTCTCCCAGTTAAAATTTGAACATCTTTTATCTTTGTTGGCGGTTTCATATCGACCAGGGCCTTGATATTTGGATTAGCTTCAATACCTCATGAGTTTACTATAAATCCCAAAAATTTCCTTGATCCAACTCCGAAGGAACACTCGAGGGGATTCTGCTTCATCTGATACTTATTCAAGACGTTGAAGCACTCTTGCAAGTCCCCTATGTGTTATTCTACCTTCTTCGACTTAACCAGCATGTCATTAACATATACTTCCATGTTTGTACCGATCAGCTCTTTAAACATGTGATTGACCAATCGCTGGTAAGTCGCACAAGCGTTTTTCAAACCGAAGGGCATTACTTTGTAACAGTAAAACCTTGTATCGGTCTGAAACCTAGTGTGATCCTCATCAGGTGGGTTCATACCGATCTGATTGTATCCAGAGTATGCATCCATAAATGATAGGATCTCGTGCCCCAAGGTGGCATCGACCAGCTGGTCGATCCTTGGGAGAGGGAAACAATCTTTCGGGCAGGCTTTATTAAGATCTGGGAAATCCACTCATGTTCTCCACTTGTCATTCGGCTTGGGTACTAATATGGTATTAGAGACCCATGATGGATAAAATGCTACCCTAATGAAAAATCTGTTCTCCTTTAGCTTCTCGACCTCTTCTTTCAAAGCCTTCGATCTGTCTTTGTTGAGGAACCTTCTTTTTGTTGCACTGGTGGAAAGCTTTTATCTATATTCAGGACATGGCTGATAACTGCTGGATCTATTCCAACCATATCTTTATGCGACTAGGTGAAGATGTCCTAGTTCTTCTTCAAAAATTCCTCCAACTTTTGTTTTATCGTTGTCTCTAAGTTTTTACCAACTTTCACAACCCTGGTCGGTTTTGCTTCATCGAGTTGGACCTCTTCAAGGTCCTCGATGGGTCCTACTTCTTCATCAAAATCCCCAAAGCGAGGATCCAAATCTCTATCCTCACTTTGGGCAACACCCTATTTGGTGTTGCAATCACCTGATTGGGCATGTGTTTCATTGGTCATCTGGAACTCTTTTCCTGCGACTTCCCTCGATCCATCTTTCTTCGCTTTAGATATCGATGAATTGTAACATTCCATCGCTTCTTGTTGGTTTCCCAATACACATCCTATCCCTGCATCAATTGAGAATTTCATGACAAGGTGCCAAACCGTCACAGCTCGCAGGACGACCAAAATAGGTATTCTGATAACAACATTATACGCAGATGGACAGTAAACTACTATAAAAGTAGTGAGTAATGTCCTGTTCGTGGGCGCAATTCTTGCTGTAACTGGGAGCCTAATCGATCCTGTTGGCGCGAGCCCTTCACCAGAAAAACCATATATGGTTTGGCTGCACGACTCCAGGTCCTTTATGGACAATTTCATCCTTTCCAGTGAAGATTTATACAAAATGTTGACTTAGCTCCCTGTGTCAACCAACACTCTCTTAACCATCATGTTGGCAATCTGGACGTCTACGACCACCAGATCTGAATGTGGGAATCAGACATGTTGAGCATTGTCCTCAGAGAAAGTTATTGACTCTTCCTCTATTCGAGCTTTTTTATTCGCTCGATCCTCCACACTCATCATCTCGATGTCCTGGTCGTGGCGTAAGGTCCGAGCGTATCACTCCCTTGCCTTCCCACTATCTCCTACCAGGTGTGGGCCGCCACATATGGTGAGTAACGTACCTGCTACAGGAGCTAGCTGTAAAGGTGGCGAGCATTGGCGTACAAGCGCCTGCTCGTTGCCTCCTTGAGCCTCTCGTTGCGAACCTCTTGTGGCTCGCATGTATCTCCTTAGGTGTCCTTGTCTGATAAGGAACTCAATCTCATCCTTCAACTTGTTACACTCATTAGTGTCATGGCCATAGTTGTTGTGGAAATGATAAAACTTTGTTGTATCTCTCTTGGAGGTATCCTTCCTTATAGGTGCTGGTCGTTTGTAAGGTACATTTGAGATGGTTGCCTGGTAGAACTCCGCTCTGCTCTCGACAAGGGCCGTGTAATTGGTGAATCTTGGCTCGTACTTATTGCCTCTGGGGCGCTTATTTTCGGACGTTGATGGCTCATTGTTCACCCTTTTTCCACCATTTTTACCGCTCCCGTTTCCTTTGCCGTTGCCATTGGGTTTATCCGACACATTGGCGGCTTTAGCGGGATCTTCCTTTGGTCCTTTGTATTTTGCAGGAAATTTCCCCTCGTTGGCAATCGCATCCTTGAGCTTAATGTATTGATCTGCTCGATCAAGAAACTCCTGAGTACTCTTCACCCCATTCTTTCTCAAGTTGTTCCAGAGGGGAGAATGGCGTCTTACTCCAGCAGTAAGAGCCATCATTTTCCCTTCATCTCTGATAGTTTTAGCCCCAGCAGCTGCTCGCATGAAATGCTGGACATATTCCTTCAAGGATTCTCCTTCCTTTTGTCGTATCTCGACCAGCTGGTTGGCTTCAGTGGGGTTTACACGACCAGCGTAAAATTGTCTGTAGAATTCCTTCACGAACATTTCCCATGATACTATGCTAGCATGAGGGAATTTAAAGAACCACTCCTGAGCAGTGTCAGATAGAGTAGCCGGAAAAATCCTGCAGCGAGCATCTTCCGACACCTTCTAGATGTCCATCTGAATTTCAAACTTGTTCACATAGGATACCGGGTCCCCATACCCATCGAAGTTTGGCAGTACTAACATCTTGAACTTGCTGGGGGTTTCTGCCACAACTATTCTATGTATGAATGGAGTACCTCTTCTCCGATCGTACTCGATGTGGGATGTCCGACTTCCCACCAGCTGTTGGACAACCTGGTTTAGTGCGTCAATTTGGGCCTGCACGACCTCTAGAATTGCTAAGGCAACTGGTGCCGAAGGAGCGTACTCATCGTGCCTCTCGCGCCTGTCGTTGAGCATGTCCCTCAGGTCATCATCTCTGCACCTTTACTCGCTAGTGCCTAACCGATCAAAGACGTTATGCTGTCTAGACTGCCCCCAGTGTTTTGGCTCATATGCCTATTTTCTCTTGGTGGGGATTTCCTATCTCCACCTCTTTCTCCATGCCCTCGACCAGCACTTCTCCTGCCGGAGTCAGCTTCAATATAATCATGGTCGTCCCTAAACTACGGCCGACTATAGCGCGACCAGCTGGTCATGCTACTTCTTCCTCTAGCCAGCATTTCTCGAGCATCAGAGGGAGGCCTATGTTGGTCGGTGGGTCCCCATGCATTGTTATGCCGTGGGGGTCCCCTGACCGCAGAGCCTGATTCGGCGTGCCTTCTATTAGCAGAAGGACGTTGCCTCATGCTCGGTAGATTTGGCTCATCATCCACTGGGCGTCTAGGGCTTCGAGAAGGATGCCTAGCCCTATTCTACCTCTGACGCTGGGGATTGCCTCGACCAGCTTGAGAAGGTTGTTTCTGCTCAGGATCCTGTTGAGCAACAGGCGGGTGCTTCGGCCTTTGAGGGCTCACTGGCTAAAGCGGAGGACTTGGATTTGGGGCCCTTTGCGGTGGCCAATCCGGTTGAGAATTAGGCGTAGCTTGTCCCTGAGCCAACTGAAAGGCTGCTTCTAAGGCGGTTGTGGCATCTCTCTGCCGACAGTCCATATCTTCCTGCCGCTCATTTAGGTCCTGATGTTAACGCTCGATTTCCCTCTGCGGTAGCACCAAGGTCTCCGCCGATTTCTCTTGATTGGCCCTCATATTGAACAACTCGTCCTGCAACACATTCAGCGTTGTCCTCAGCATTTCAGAATCCATTTCTTCCTCCTCAAAATCCAAGTGTGGTTCATTTTTAGCCATATTTGGAGGAGGAGGTTGAGTGGATGCAGCGCCAGAAGTCTGCCCAATTCTCTTAGATGTCTTAGCCATTTGATCTTCTTGAAGTTTTGAGTTTAGCTCTCAATGAAAGCACCAAAATGTTGACCCTCAATTTGGCCAACGACACGGAGTCCAATAAACGACAAAGAACAAAAGGAAAAGAAGAAGATAATCAAATGGAAAGCTGTGGACTTTTTAACATAAGTCACAATATGCCATGTGGCACTTTCGGATTTGTCACTCTCTTCAGAGTTGGTTAAGTTGGTTACTAAGGTCCTTTGCCAACTAATGATGCTAGCTATAAATAGTTGGTTCGGTTCCTACTCTTGACAACTAACACAACAGACACTACAACAATTTTGACCAAATATGACATCAAAAATATGGCATATTTGTAGGGGTGTTATTAATATACCTAATACAAAAAACACACGGATCCTATTTTTTAAGCTTTAGGTGGCAAATGAAAACTTAGGCGCCTAATGAAAAAGAAGAAGCAATACTTAGGTGCCAAATGAAATCGACTAAAGGAAAAAGGAAAAACAAAAGAGGGGTTTTCCCAATTATGAATCCCTAATACCTATCTGTAACGACCCAAATTCGCTATTAAGGCTTAAGGGCCTTGACTAGTGTGCTTGGAGGGCATAATGGGAATTATGTATGATTTTTATGATTAAGAGGCATGATTATGATTTTAAGCATGTTATATGACTATGTGAATTATGTTATGTGATAATTATGATGTGTGAATTGTACCACGTGGGTGCTGCGATACCAATGTGATGCACGTGCCGAGACGGTCCTAGAAAACTAGATAATGGTAACTGGTGATTTGGTAACCTGCGTGACTGTTAGTAACCATAGAGAGTAACATGTTTTATTGGGAAAATGGTAGAATTGTAAAGTTAGGAAAAGGACAAGTAAGCCCTTGAGGTCTAGTTAGTAAAGGATATAAATGGAGGGTTAAATTAGTCTTTTGGCAGGGAATAGATGAGTAAGAGCTGAAGGAAAATACAATACGTATACCACTTGGAGAAATGGGTTTTATGCTGAATATTGGATACCTAGAGGAAGAGCAAAACTAAGATGGAAGGGAGAAGCTGAATTTAGCTTTTGGAAGGAGAATTAAAGAGTGATTGAAGTTGTAAAATCAAGCTTAAGCTAAGAGTACTCAGAGGTAAGATTTTGGTTATGGTATATTTAAGTTTCAAGTCTGATTTTTGGTTGATAAGTGAGAATTGAAACAAATTGGTGGCTGGTTTTGTATGAACTCAGAATTGGGTAATCAAAGGGGGAAGGAGGTTTAGAGCCGGAGGTTGGACTCACCACTCAAGGTAAGGTTTCTGTGTAATTATTAGGCTTATTTTTGTTAAGGTTTAGGGAGTTTGGAGTGTGGTTTGTGTTTGGGTTCAAGTTGTTTTTAATTTTCTGGTTTGAGTTACTAAGCATGAAATTCAAGAGTGGATCTTGGGAATAATTGTGTGAATGAGCTTGAGCATGATGTTTTTAGGTTGCTGTGAGGTTTATTAAGGATTTAGAGTTGGTTTTGGGACTTAGGATGGAGTTTGGGGTGATTTGGAGTGAGCTAGGCTCGGGAAAAACGCAAAGGAAAACCCAGAATTCTGGGCCTGCGAAGGCGTGCCGCGGCACGGTTCTTGCGTGCCGCGGCGCGAGGCCCCTGACTTGCTGGGTGCCGCGGCACAATAAAGCTGTGCCGCGGCACAAGGCCAATTTCAGGACATCAATTTTGGCAATTTTAGGCCTTTGCTCCGGGGGTTCGGGGGATGTCTCCGGGGTATGGTTTTAAGGTTTTGGGGGTCCCGAGAGTGTGGGTTAGGTTCCGGGAAGGTAGCTTTGGATTGACTAGTGACAAAGGATGTTTCATTTGTGTTGTGATTAGGACTTTGGAGAGGCTCGGGGTAGAGGACCGTGCTCGCGGCTTCGTGGCATCGGAAACCAATGAATTGAAAGGTAAGAAAGCTGCACCTGAGTATGTGGTTAGGTTGGGACTAAGTGCTCCCTATGTATGTATGCACTGTTATGTGAATATGAATAATCATGTGGACACGATGGGACTAAGAGCTCCCTATATTTGTATATCATGTCGTGTGATGGTATTATTATGCCATAGGACATGCGATTACCGGCCTAAGAGTGTCGGAATCAATATTTGCGCATTGAGGCGCGGCTCGGCCACTGGGAGCTGAGGCAGCTTATTTATCACTGAGCTTGGTTAAGCTGGCCAGATTCAGTGAGTATTACACTGGGGGCGGCCCTAATGAGCCGAAGACAGTGTGTTAAATAGAGGGTGCGACTAAGGGCGCCAACCCTGAATGTTATTTGATGGATATGACAATCTATTGGTTATGAACGTGAATATTGTGCTATGAATATAATTGATTGACTGTCTGGATGACAAACTGTTATTACTGATTGGATAAATGTTATGAAATGTTGAATTCTTGGTTGAGCATTGTGAAATATTTGATAAGTGTTGCTGATCTTGCTATGTTATTATGCTTTCTTGCTGGGCCTTGGCTCACGGGTGCTACGTGGTGCAGGTAAAGGCAAGGGCAAGCTGGACCAAGCCCGAGGTGGAGAGCTCCAAGGTGGAATGTACATAGCTAGCTGTTCGATCACCACGATCGAGGAGTGGACCAGGACAGGGACTACCTAATTGCTTGTTTTGCCTTAGTATGGCTGGTTATTGTATCTGAGTCTTACAACTTCTATAAGCGATCTTTAAACTGGTTTTTATTTGGGATCCCGTGTAACCAGTTAATGTTTCTTAATGAAAAATGTGGCTTTTGATACCAAAACGCTTTTAACCCTAGTTCCTTTGTAGCTTCTGCAATACGATTTTAATTAAATGACTTGATTAGCAAGTCTGGCACTTTTTAAACACACAGTGTAACGGTTTTGGCTATCCAGGGCATTACACTATCTCACACTCATCAGCCTCTTGGTTCTCTCTCTCTCTCTCTCGACTCTCTCATCTTCACACCGGTGCTCTCTAGTCCCATCTGTTGAGCCGCTTAAACACAGCTCGACCACGCTACCCTATTTTTCTCTGTGTATCTCTCCCGGTCGCTGGCTAGAAGAAAGAACCCAGGTAAACGTGACCTTTGTTTGTCTCTCCCTCTCATTTTATTCCCTTTTGTTTATCTGGGTTTTGCTTCTTTTTCTGGGAGTGTCGATTGTCCCGCTGTTGATATGTCTGAGCTTGGCAGTTATTTGTTTGATTTTGTTTGGAAATTTTGGCTCTCTTTCCTTCGTTGTGACTCTCTCTCCATCAGTCAGGTTCTTCTCATTTCCTTCTCCAGATTTAGTTATTTCCCTCTCACCCACGATCTCATTCTCTCTCTTTCTTTCTCTGTTTTTGCAGATGTTAGCATGGAGGTGGGACTGTGGGGATGGTGTTGTAACGGCAGGGACTTCAATGGGACTAGGGTACCGTTACCGTGAAGAAAATGATTTATTTTGATTACATCCTTACTTATCTAAAAGAGTAATGACGATTTTTTATTCTTAGGAATCATCTTTGATTAATTTTTAAAAAAATTATTATATATTGTTTATGTTTTAGGGATTTATACAATTTTTAATATGAATTATTGATGATGTTTCTATTAACTTTAGGTTTGGTTTGTTTGAGGCTTGGATTACTAAATTTGGTGGCTTTGAGGTTTGTGGATATCCTGCTAGAGTTTGGGTATTCTGTTTTTTATATTGGTTTTAGATTTAGAGTTTTTGTGTTTTATGTTTCTGTATATAGTTTGTTTGTTTGTCCTAGTTGTGTTTACTGTTTACAACATGCTATACATGTTGATAGTTTCGAGGATTTTTTTTATGATAGTGGTGTGCTATGCAGCCTGGTTTTGTTTTCTGGTTTGTCTTCTCTTGCATCATTGGCTTAGTAATATAATCCATTTTGTATTCTTTGGTTTGAGACACTATAAGCATAAAAAATAAAGTAATCAGATTGAGTTTTTTTGTTCTTCGAATTGAGTGGTTTGCTGGATTGGAGAGTAATAGATGGCACATGCGGTAGAAAGCCCCTTTGTCTTGACTCAATTCTTATTTCAGATGGCCATTCCTCTTTTCTCGACACCGTTCGGTATTGAAAATTACCAAGTTTTAATATGTATATATATATTGTCTCTCTTTATAAACTCAGTATTTTTTGAATTTGTGTATGAGTTTTTTGAAGCTTGAATCTGTGTTTTCCTTTCTATTTGAATCGGAAAATAATTTTCAACATGGCAAGCAACTTTGTTTAAAACTGTACTACTACATGGCAATAAACATCTCAAATGAAAAGATTATTACTGCAATTTTACTTTGGCTGTGTTTTGGATGCTTCTAAATGGTATTATAAGAGTGTGATTTGGACATTAAATGAATCAATTGGTGTTTTATGGCTGGACACTATATAACTATCTGATTTATTGGTTTTTGCATGGACATACACAAACTTTACTAGGCTCAATGCTGAAGTTATTGAACACCTTAGTAGATTTAAATTTCTAATTCTATGTAAATCTTTAAAGACTCACATTACTTTTTCAAATTGTTGTATATTTTTCTAACATTGTGCTGCCATGTTTGCTATATTCAGATTTAGCTTGCTGTATATTTTTTTTGATATTGTGTTTCCATGATGTTGATATTGGTATTCTAATTGAGGATACAACTTGTCCTATGTTTACTGCATTAGTGAAGCATATTCTTTGTTGCTGTAGTGAGGTTTAGATGTTTGGTTGCTTGAGTTTCTTATAAATGTTTTATCTCATTTCTATATTTTGATTTGGTCTAAAGAAATTGTGGGTTCTATACCCGCTTTTACTATTTATCTTATTTGGAGACAATTATTCTGATCTAGATACAGTTGTATTGTATATATGTATTAAAAACCTTGTAACTTGTGTTCAAAACTGGGGTTTTAATATGTTACGACTTTGGAGTATGATTAATGATATATTTTGAAGATTTTTTTTTTAATTTGTGTGCCAGTTGGTATTTTGAGGATAAGTGTGAGATATTTATGTGTTTGAATCTATTTGAACTACGTTTTATGATCAATTCCCTCCAAATTTTTGTCAGGATCATAGATTGGTTTGTTTTAGTTCAGTTCATAGTGTGCCTTTTGCCTATTTTCTATTGTTTTGTTAGCACAGTTCATAGACTACCTTGTCTCCTTATTTCATTACCAATGCTATGTTAGTTCAATTCATAGACTACCTTTTGTCTGCTGCCTGTTTTCAGTTATTAGATAATCCAACTACGTTTTGAACTCATGGATGAAAATAGATACCTTTCGATTCCTGAGAAATTAGTGGAAGATAATGAGTTTTGTATCTTTTTTGATACACGATTACTCTAGCATTAGAAGAAATGACTTTCCTTATGTTTATTTATTATTTTCTCCTCTAAAATTATAGAAGAAGAACACATATAACATCTGTATTCTTTTAGGAGACTTTGAAGTCTAACCCTACTTTATTTACCCCTTGTGATAAGAAGTGGTTTCACTTATGCATATTTCTTATTTCCCCTTTGAAAAATAAGGAAAATTCTCTTCTTCTGTTTTGAAATAATTTATGTTGTACCATTTTCTTGGATGCTTTCTTTGTTGAAATGGGTTTAAAAGAATTATGTGTCTGAGGCCTTAGAATCCTTCCAAGTTCTCAATTTTTGATCTTAATACATGATGCCTTCTAGTTTCTTAGCCATGTGTAAAGATTCTATGCTTATTTGGATGAGCATCTTGTCAAGTCTCTTTCCTTTTCTTTTAAATACCATATTGTTAAATGCTTTTCATTTGTCTCATTCTTAGAAATACATTTATCTTTGACTTCTATCATTGTGCTTAGTTTATGCTTTGTACTCTTTGTGGCGTTTCATATATAATCTCAACTAAACAATACCTTCACTCAATTATTGACATTTTAATTTAGTTGATTAGCTTATGGAAACTAGGTCTGCAAGATTTTGAGAGACCTTTAATTTTCCAATAGTGAAATCTACAATAAAAATGGCAATTTCATTACTCTTGTTATTTGGAACTTTATATTTGATCTAATTCTAGTTCATGTGTCTATGCTATTGGGTTTTCTTTATAAATTAGCTGTTGTATTGTATATATATTTATATGTTTGGTTGGTGTATCATTTGCATTTTCATTTAATCATAAAGTGTTTGAGCTAACTTTTCTAATGAGTATTTTACCAAGCATAAATCTTCAATCTTTCATGCCTATGTGTTGTAGTTAGTGTAATTGCATGGCCAGCTTATAAAATCATAATGAGGTTATTAACTTTCTTTCTTTTTGTACTCTTTTAGTTTACTATTAACTCTAAGTTTAAGTATTAATTATTTAAACTCTTGTGTAGCTAAGAAAATCAACCTCACAACAAGACAAGTGCACAATGGAATGGATGATGAATTGGAGGGTGGGGCAAGCTTCATGGTTTACTTTTTGTGTATCTTGTTATGTTTCTGTTTTTTACTTTTGAAGCAAAAGATGTGCAAGACAATAGAATTTTATTATGTATGCTTTCAAACTCAAGTTAGAACTAAGAACTTTTGAAGTGGACAATGTCATGGTTTGAAGTAGTTTGTCTTCAAATGTAAAAATGCAAATGGTTTATCATATATATTGAATATTTTAGATTTTTTGATCTATTTAATATTACACTTGTGAATAATTGTGATTTTTTTAATCAAAATACAATAATAAAAACTTTTTACAACATTTAAAAACGCATACTACAAAATAACGAAATGTTATTACTGGGAGAATTTACAATAATTATGGTTGTTTTTTATAATATATTATAATTGGGACAAAAAGTTATGATTTATATAATAGAATGAACTAAAAATGTTATAAAATGATCAAATATAACAATTTTCATAACAGTTGGAAAGTGTTATGCATAAAGTATAAGATTAAACTTCAAATTTATAACCAAATACTCTAACTAAATGTAATTATTTGAATATTATAGCAACTAAAAATGTGTTATTGAATAGTTTAAGATAACATTGAACATAACATTCGAATACTGTTATAGAAAAGACAAGACTTTTAATAACAGGGGCTATGTTAGCGTTTTCAGAAGCGTTATTAATACTCCCATTTAGCAGTTTTTAAGTGTTATGAATACTGTTTATTCTTGTAGTGAGACCAAGAGAGAGTGAGATCAGATTAAGAGAGAATACAGGAGCAAGACTCCTTTTGTAATTGTATTTTCTCAGCTTTGAGTGATCATTTTGTAATCTCCATTGATTCATCAATAAAGAAGATTGAGTTGTTGTTTCCCAAGGATGTAGGCACAAGTCTCATTGACTTGTTGTTCGAACCTCGTACATAAGGTGTTCATTTAGTTTCCAGCACTGTTATGCAATTGTTTCTTGTTTATGATTGATTAATTTTTTATCTCTGCTAATTCCTGGTTTTCATTTTCAATTATTGGTTTGGTGTTCTTTGTTGTGGTTCTTGAATGAGGTGAAATGGAATTCACCACAAATGGTATCAGAGCCAGGTTTAGAAGAGCTTTAGTTTTCAAGAACAGTTTCAAGATTCAAATAATACAATCTGAAAAATGTCTTCAGCAAAGTTCGAAGTGGATAAGTTCATAGGGACAAATGACTTTAGTTTATGGCGCATCAAGATGAAGGCCTTGCTTGTTCATCAGGGTATTTCAGAGGCAATCAATCCAGAGAAATTGGTAGAAATCAAAGATGAAAAGGTCAAGAGAGAAACTGAATCAAAGGCTCATAGTGCAATCCTTTTGAGTCCTAGTGATGAAGTTCTGAGAGAAGTCACAAATGAGGAAACTGCATCAGGATTATGGATCAAATTGGCCTCGATTTATTTGAAGAAATCTTTGGAAAATAAGTTGTACCTGAAGAAGAAACTCTATGCTATGAAAATGGATGACAGCAAGGAATTGAGAAAACACCCGGATGAGTTTAACAGAATTGTTCTTGATTTGAACAACATTGGTGTCAAGATAGAGGAAGAAGATCAGGCTATCATTCTACTAAGTTCTCTGCCCAAAACTTATGAGCATTTTGTGGACACGATCCTGTATGGCAAAGATACATTGACAATGTCAGAGGTTAAAGCTGCACTAATTAATTCCAAGGAGATACAAAAGAAATCAAAGGACAAAGGGGAATCAAGTGGAGATGGTTTGTATATTATCAGGGGAAGAACAGACAAGAGAGACTTCAAGAACAAGCACAGAAGTGGTAGCCAGACCAAAACAAAATCCAAATTCAAGAGTGGAAAATTCGGTTATTACTGCAAGAAGGAAGGACATTTTCGAGATGAGTGTAATGCCCTGAAAGCCAAGAATGCCAGAAGCAAAAGTAGGGAACTAGGTGAATCAAATGTAGCTGAGGATGGATACGAATCTGCAGATTTGTTAGTTGTGTCTAGCAAGGAGTCTGGTGAGGAATGGATATTAGATTCTGGGTGTTCATTTCATAGGACACCACACAAGAATCTGTTTTGTGAATTCAAGGACATACAAGGAGGGAATGTTCTTCTAGGAAACAACAAAGCATGTCAGATCAAGGGAATAGGATATGTGTTGTTTGTCATGCATGATGGCATCAAAAGAGCAGTCAAGAATATCAGGTATGTCCCTGAACTTAAGAGAAACCTATTTTCTATTGGTGAATTAGCTGCGAATGGATGCTCCATTAAGATTGAGGAGTCCCTTAGAGTCACTAAGGGCTCACTGGTCGTTATGAGAGGAGATATCAGAAATGGTATCTATGTTCGTAATGGTAAGGCAGTTATGGGAATAGCCAATGCTGTTGTGAATGACAAAGGTGGTGACCAGACTAGAATATGGCATTTGAGATTAGTCCATGTGAGTGAAGAGGTCTAATTGAATTAGAAAAATAAGGCCTGTTAGGGGATAAATTGAATGGTAAATTGGAATTTTGTGAAGAATGTGTACTAGGCAAGAGCTGCAAGGTAAAATTTCCTACTGTTATACATGTTACCAAAGAGCCACTCAACTATGTCCACTCAGATCTATGGGGTCCATAAAAGACACAAACTCTTGGGGGGTGCCAACTACTTCATGAGTATCATTGATGATTTCAGCAGGAAGGTTTGGGTTTTCATTTTGAAGAACAAGAATCAAGTTTTGGAAACTTTCAACAACTGGAAGAAACTCATGGAAAACCAACCAGGAAGGAAGTTGAAGGTACTAAGGACAGAAAATGGACTTGAATACTGCTCAGATGAATTCAAAGAGTATTGTGCTAAAACTGGAATCAAAAGACACAAGTCAGTGGTCAAGACACCCCAACATAATGGATTAGCAGAAAGAATGAACATAACTATTCTTGAAAGGGTTAGATGTATGCTAAAGGGTGCAGGGTTACAAAAGCATTTCTGGGGTGAAGTTGTGAAAACAACATGCTACTTAATCAACAGATGTCCCTCTGTTGCATTAAATTTCAAAACACCACAAAAAATTTGGACAGGAACCAAGCCAAACTATGACCACTTGAAAGTTTTTGGGTGTCTTGCCTATGCACACATCAGACAAGATAAATTAGAACCAAGGGCTTTGAAATGCCTGTTCCTTGGTTATCCTGATGGTGTGAAAGGCTACAAATTGTAGTGTCTAGAAGAGGGCTACAAGAAATGTATTATCAGCAGGGATATGGTATTCAAGGAGGATGAGATGGCCATGAAACCTGTTCAGAAACCAATCATGAGTCAAGAGAGTAGCATGGTACAGATTCAGGTGGATCCTAGTGGAACTAGTGATTATCAAGCAACTGATACACAGGAAGCACCTTTACCAGAAACTGGAGAGGCACATGAATCTGATGATGAAACACATGCTACTCAAGAGAATTTAATAAGCTATCAACTTTCAAAGATAGAGAAAGAAGGCAAACAAAAGCACCAGACAGACTTGGCTATGCAGACTACTCTGTATCAGATTGCACAGCTTTTGCATTTGCTGCTGCTGAAGAGATTGAAAACTCAGATCCTACCAATTACACAGAAGTAATTCAAAGAAAAGCAAGAAAGAAATGGTTGATGGCAATCAATGATGAAATGGACTCACTGATCAAGAACAAAACTTGGATTGTGGTAAGAAGGCATCAAGGACAAAGAGTTATTGGCTGCAAGTGGATGTTCAGGGAGAAAGAAAGTGACAATGGCACAGGTCAGACCAAGTACAAGGCAAGGTTGGTTGCCAAGGGGTTCAGTCAAAAGGAAGGCATAGATTACAATGATATCTTCTCCCCTGTAGTGAAACAAACATCCATTAGAATTATGATGGCTTTGGCTGCAAAATTTGACTGTGAGGTGGATCAGATGGATGTCAAAACAACCTTTCAACATGGTATGTTGGATGAAGAGATCTATATGACTCTTCCAGAAGGATATGAAGTAGACAATCCAGATGACAAGGTTTGTTTACTCAAGAAGTCACTGTATGGCTTGAAACAAGCACCAAGACAGTGGAATCTAAGGTTTGATGTGTTTATGATTCGAATTGGTTTCATCAAGAGCAAGTATGACCCTTGTGTCTACTTCAATGATCATGTATATCTACTCTTGTATGTTGATGATATACTGATCATAGGAAAATTGAAAGCTGAAGTAGACAAGATAAAGATGAAACTTAGCAGTGAATTCGAAATGAAAGATTTGGGGAGAGCAAAGAAGATTTTGGGAATTGACATTATTAGAAAAAGGCCAGAATACATCATGGTGTCTCAGAAAGGTTATCTTCAGAAAGTTTTAGAAAAGTGCAATATGAACAAAGCTAAACAGGTAACCACTCCCATTGCTCCTCATTTTAAACTCACACAAACACAATCACCATAAAAGGTATATGAGCAGCATACGTATCATGTGTTGGTAGCCTCATGTATTCCATGGTGCGTACTAGGCCAGATTTGGCCTATGCTATGAGTGTGGTGAGTAGGTTCATTGCCAATCCTGGCACTGAATGCTTTAAAATGGATTCTCGAATATGTGAAAGGGACTTTAGATACTGGATTGAAATTTAGCAAAGACACCAGGCTATGTGAGGTGACAGGCTATGTGGATTCAAACTATGCTGGGAGCATAGACACCAGAAGGAGTCTCACAAGGTATTGCTTTACATTTCTAGGTGGATGTGTGTGCTGGAAATCGAACCTACAAAAGGTAGTTTCCTTGTCAACAATTGAGGCAGAATATATGGCAGCTACAGAGGCAATCAAGGAGGCAGTTTGGCTAAAAGGTTTTGCTCATGAACTGAAAGTAAATTCAGAAGACATAACAATCTTCTGTGACAATCAGAGTGCCCTTCATCTGATGAAGAATCCAATGTTCCATGAGAGGAGCAAACACATTGACATCAGACTTCACTACATTAGAGACATAATTGCAAGTGGTGAAGTGCAAGTGAAGAAAGTAAAGACTGATGACAGCCCTGCAGATGTGATGACTAAGTGTGTGACCCTAGCAAAGTTTAGACATTGTCTAAACTTGCTCAACATCACTTCACTGTAGAGATAGACCTCTTCGGAGGTACAGAAAAACAGCATGCTCAAGCAATTCTCAGATTGTGACTTAAATTAAAAAGGTGGATAATTGTGGAGTTTTTAACATAAGTCACAATATGCCATGTGGCACTTTCGAATTTGTCACTCTCTTCAGAGTTGGTTAAGTTGGTTACTAAGGTCCTTTGCCAACTAATGATGCTAGCTATAAATAGTTGGTTCGGTTCCTACTCTTGACAACTAACACAACAGATCAAGAGAGAGTGAGATTAGATTAAGAGAGAATACAGGAGCAAGACTCCTTTTGTAATTGTATTTTCTTAGCTTTGAGTGATCATTTAGTAATCTCCATTGATTCATCAATAAAGAAGAATGAGCTGTTGTTTCCCAAAGATGTAGGCACAAGTCTCATTGACTTGTTGTTCGACCCTCGTACATAAGGTGTTCATTTAGTTTCCAGCACTATTATGCAATTGTTTCTTGTTTATGATTGATTAATTTTTGATCTCTGCTGATTCCTGATTTTCATTTTCAATTACTGGTTTGGTGTTCTGTTGTTGTGGTTCTTGAATGAGGTGAAGTGGAATTCACCACAAAAGCAAATGACACAAACGATTTATAGTGATTCATCTTCGATGGATGGCAATGACCTACGTCCACTTAGTGTTCTTATTGATATTGAATTCCAATATTGTGATCAATGAACTAGGATTCACAGGTTTCACAAGCCTTGGGAGATTACAATCTCGATGAACAATCACACTATATGCTTCTTTCTGAGTACCAAGATTCAAAATTCAAAAGTCCTTTCCTTGAGCCCTTTGATTCTTATTTATAGGCTCAAGGGGGGTTACATGGGCCGATGGGCCTTAATTACAATTAAGATATGCGTATCAAGGTAATAAATGAACATAATAATTGATGCAGTTATTACAAGATTGTGCATCAAGGAAGTGAATGAAAGTACGTGACCAGATTGGTCGCACCTAATTGCGAGATCTGGTCAATGGTCAAACAGGATCTATCCACCTGAAACCACCACGTGCCAGTCACGTGGAAGAGAATAAATTTAAATTTTATTGTTATCCCAAAAATTTGAAAAGAATGACGTGGCAATAAAATTGACACATGGCATGAGTCAGTGGGGTGATCTGACTTAATAATGGCCCAATACATCAGTTAAGGAATTGGACAGATAGTCAAGCCAAATACGCCCGATCGAAGAGAATATTTGGACTGGGGGTTGCTTGGCTCAGACCTCAGTTTGAAGACCCTTATAACAAAATTGGAACCAAGTCCAAGAAGTTGAAGGGGAGGTGTGAATTTTGGTTCAAGATATAAAAGCAATAGGTCCGATCGGACCTAAGCTTAGGGGACCTCTTGTTAAGTTTGGCTCGAATGAGTTCAAAGAGAATGACCAAGACTCAAGTTTTACTCAAGGGGAAAGCCACATAATGGCCGATCGGGTATGATATGGAAGAGGTACACTTGGGCTTGGATGAGGTGAGGAGGAAAGGTATACCTCGGACCACTTTGGTCCGAGGAGAAGATGTTGAATTCCGATCGAGCTTTGGTTGAAAAGGAGAGGACTATGTCCGATCGGACATACTCATAGGAGGTACCTTGGGTCATTTGAGTCCAAGGTGATGGTATGTAAAAGAAGAGTCCAAGGTGATGGTATGTAAAAGAAAAGTCCAAGGTCCGATCGGACCTTGGTTGAACAAAGAAGGCTCGGACCATTTAGGTCCGAGGAGAGGGGCATTGTCCCCAATCGAACAAGACGCCTGAGGGAGTGCTTTGGACCATTTTGGTCCGAGGAGATGCTGAGAAGAGATGGCTCGGGCCACCTTGGTCGGAGGAGGAGAGTGCAAGGTCCGATCGGACCTTGACTGAAGGAGCCAAAGAGGGTGGTTTGAACCACCTTAAGCCAAGGAGAGAACCATTGTGTCCGATCGAGCACAATGGGAGGGATGCCTCGAATTTTCCCGAAGTAAGAAGCAAAGTAAGTACCCTCGGACGACCTTGGTCCGAGGAGAGCCATGCACATACCACCTTTGACCTACGTAAAGCTTGAGGAGTAGTCAACACGCATGAGAGACTACGTCAAACTGCCCGAAACTACTTCAGTGAGAATTGGTCCAAGCATTCGGGAATCTCTCAATCCTCATTTGAATTTAGGGATCAGTTGTATTTTGAATATTTATTTTGTAATATAAATATTAGGAAAATAATGAAATATCCCTATCTAAAGGGGATATCAGTTGAGAATCCCAGGTCTATAAATAAGAGTTGGGAGGATCGTAAAGGGACTTTTGGAAAAAATCAAGAGTGAACTTGTGTTCTAGAGAGAGAAAGTGTTTTCCCTGAGAGAACCCCTTTTTGTATTCTGGAATATTTCACACTGAAGAAACTCAGTTGACACGGTTCATCTGATCTTGAGTGTGAATACATAATAAAATCTCTAAGTGGATTAGGCTATTGCCGATCATCGGGGCTGAACCACTATAAAATCTCGTGTTACTTACTTTCATTGATAAAAACTGTCTGTTGTCGTTTATAATTCTCTTGAAGGTTTGTCGTAGTTGACGTTCTTACGTCGTTGGCTAAATTCACAGTCAACATTTTTGTGCTTTCATTGAGAGCCTGAAGAGAAGACAGACAGTCCCTGAAGCATTATGGCGCCTAAGAACACCACCGCGGCCTCCAAGAGGGTAAGCACCTCCAGGGAGCATGCTAGATCGGAGAATCCCAGCGCTCAAGATCGTGAGAATGAGCCTAGAGTTGTGCTCGAGGATGCAGTTCCAGAAGTAGAGGAGCTCCAGGAGACTATGAGCGCATTCCAGGAGGAGCTAGCTCAGTTTAATGCTAGGCAGGAGGCCTTTGCTGAAGAAATGGCCAAGCAGAGGCGAGAGATGGACGCTAGGAGCGAGGAGATCCGTCGAGAGCAGGAGGAGGCCGACAGGCGACATCGCGAAGCTGCGCTTGCTCTGGAGGCAGCTACACAATTGACCCGAGCCAATGCTCAAGCTGCGCCTGGGGTAATACCCACCCCAGAAACAAGGACCACAAAGGCTGGTCATAAGAAAGCTGATAGACCAGGCAGGGGTAGTGGTAACCCACCTGGTCATGAGGAGGAGGGAGTACGATCGCGCACTGCCTCTACCCAAAGGGGGAATTCTAAGACCCCCTCAAGGAGCCACAGATCAGAGACTTCCAGGTCAGGAAGTCATAAGTTTGGCGGTAAGAAAACACCTTCTGAGCAGGGGCACAACAAAGCTCCTCGTGGCTAGGAAACTTCACACTTCAAAGATGGACATGGGCGTGATGAAGGTGACAGTTACCACACCAACCAGTCGAAGAAGAAGAATAATAACCGACGAGGAGGAGATGATCAACCTGCTCAAACGGGGAAGCCACCACGGCATCCCAACCAGCGTAATGGCAAGGAGCACGCTCCACCTAGTAGGCCCTCCGAAAAGACTCGGAGTACGGTGTTCGACCGGTTGGGAAAGAACACTGCTCAGAAGGACCTAAGGGACGTCATTGATGACAGAAGGAGGACCGCTCCGGTCGAAGGGCAGGAGCCAATCCGTCCTACCAGTCGAGTAGAAATACTCGACGTGGACACGCCGGATAGGAGTGCCCGACCAAGCGGTCCCGAAGGTGCATCCCCAGCAGTAGCCCCAGCCATCCAAGCCCAGCTTGATGCTTTGACGGCGGCAGTACAAAGTTTGTCAAAACAACCAGTTATTGATCCGGTAGACCACAGGAGTGGTAGCCCTTTTTGCTAGAATAAGAGCAGCCCAACCACCAAGGAAATACAAAGCACCCGGTACTGCCAGTTTATACAGAAAAGGCAGACCCGGTGAGACACGTTGGAAAGTTTGAAGATCAGATGGAGCTGCTTGGGGTGAGTGATGACTACCGCTGCAGAGTCTTCCCCACCACCTTGTCAGACACTGCCCAGGAGTGGTACTGGAAGTTCAAACCCGACTCCATCACCTCTTGGGAGAGCTTTAGGAAGGAGTACTGCAGGCAGTTCAATACTGCCCGAACCCCTCCTGTTTATGCCAACCACTTGGTGGATATTAGGCAGGGTAAGGATGAGTCTCTCAAGAACTACATTCAAAGGTTTATGAGAGAAGCCAATCGGGCTACCGCGGTTGGAGATGAAGGGAAGATGGTTGCAATCTCCTCGGGTATTATTTATCGAAGTCCTTTGTGGGACAGCATTCACCGCCATCCGATTTCAACTTTACAACAGTTTTTGGACCGGGCAGATAAGTACATGAAGTTGGATGATGCCATTGAGAAAGGAGAGAACGGGTTGAACAACCCAAGCAGATCAGAGGATACTCCAAAGGATAGCAGAAATGATCAAGGCGGTAGTAAGAAACGTGGGAATAACGGGTCTGACCGCCGCAGTGAGAAAAAAGCTAAGTCTGGGTCGAATGACAAACCTACAAAGTATGAACCTCGATTCACCAACTACACCACTCTTTCGGCAACCCGAGCGGAGATCTATCTAGCCAGCCATCAGGAGGTCCCTTACCGAAGACCCCCTCCAATAAAAAAGGAAATGAGTAAGAGGGATAAGAACAAGTTCTGTCGTTTCCATGGAGACTATGGTCACGACACGAATGAGTGTAATCACCTTAAAGATGAGATAGAGTTTCTCCTCCGGTCGGGGAAACTAAAAAAGTATAAGGCAGAGAAGACCCAGGGAGAGGGAAGCAGCAATAATCCTGGGTTCAAGCGGCAACGGTCCCCACCTTTGCAACCTGAACCTGTGGACTTCACACTAGATACAATATGTGGAGGACCACATCTTGCTGGAGATAGCAACAAAGCAAGGGAAAGGTATGCTCGCACCCTTCGTCATGAGTTGGGGGCGACATCCACTTCCGAGGTTATGACGGTGGAGGAGAGACCATCAAAGAACCCAAGGTATGAAAGTGAATCCCTCACTTTCACTGAGGAGGATGCAAAACACGTGAGGTATCCTCACAATGACCCTCTTGTTGTGACAATTCAAATAGCTAATATGAAGGTAAAAAGATGTCTGGTTGATACGGGAAGCTCCGTAAACATTATTTATAAGTCCTCTTTTGAAAAAATGAAGCTATCCATCAATGACTTGAAGCCATGCTCTCACGTCATTTATGGGTTTACTGGAGAGGGACTGTCATCAGCTGGGACAATAAAGTTGCCAGTCACCACGGGGGAAGCCCCCAAGCATGAAACCGTGATGACTGAGTTTTTGATTGTTGACTGCCCGTCTGCCTACAATGTGGTTATTGGTCGACCGCTACTCACCAACTTGCATGCGGTAGTTTCAATTTGGCACCTCTCTATGAAGTTCCCGACCAGCGCTGGCATAGGCTGCGTCCAAGGAGACCAAAGGGAAGCTAGGGAGTGTTATAATGCCTCCATAGCTAAGGCAAAGAAAGGTGCCAAGGAGAACAACATGATTGTATGCGTTGAAAGAGAGGAGGTGGATGAGATGGATGTAGACCATAATCTTGTAGCAATGAACGATGAAGAAGTGTTGGAGGAGTGTAGCCAGGAGAGCACTCCTAGTTTAAAAGAGCAGAAGACCCCAACAGGTGATGAAGTCACCAAATAGGGCGTTGCCCAAAGCGAGGGAAGAGATATTGATCCTCGCTTTGGGGATTATGAGAGTGGTGTGGGACCGTCCAAGGAGTTAGAGGAGGTCCCTATAGATGAGAATGACCCGACAAGAGGGGTCAAGATTGGGAAAAAGTTGAAAGCTGAGGTGAGAGTACAACTGATAGAGTTCTTGCGAAGGAATCAAGATGTCTTCGCCTGGTCTCACAAGGATATGGTGGGTATCTCACCAACTGTGATCAGCCACGTGCTCAACGTGGATGAAAGGTATCCAGCGGTACAGCAGAAGAGGAGGTTGCTTGACAAGGATCGAGCAAAGGCTCTTAAGGAGGAGGTAGAGCGGTTGAAGGAGAACGGGTTTATTAGAGAGGCATACTACCCAGCTTGGGTTTCAAACCCAGTCTTGGTGCCTAAACCCAATGGAAAGTGGAGGACTTGTGTAGATTTTACTGATCTAAACAAAGCATGCCCGAAGGATTGTTTTCCTTTACCGAGAATAGACCAGTTGGTGGATGCAACCTCAGGTCACGAGACCTTGTCCTTCATGGACGCATATTCGGGATACAACCAAATCAGCATGCATCCTCCTGATGAAGAGCATACCAGCTTCCAAACGGATATAGGGCTATATTGCTATAGAGTGATGCCCTTCGGATTAAAGAATGCAGAAGCTACCTACCAGCGCTTGGTGAATGGTATGTTTCGTGACTTAATTGGCAAGAGCATGGAAGTATACGTAGATGATATGCTGGTGAAGTCGAAGGAAGCTGGGGGGCACGTGGGAGACTTAGAGGAGTGCTTTGCAATCTTAAGGAGGTATAGCATGAAGTTAAACCCCCTTAAGTGTTCGTTTGGAGTAGGTTCTGGGAAATTCCTTGGGTTTATTATTAACTCCCGAGGAATAGAAGCAAACCCTGAGAAGATCAAGGCTCTCATGGAGATGAAGTCTCCCACAAGAATAAAGGATGTGCAAAGCTTGACTGGGCGGATTGCGGCTCTAAGCAGGTTCGTCTCAAAATCAACGGACAAGTGCGTCCCGTTTTTTAACCTGCTTAAAGGAGGCAAGAAGTTCGAGTGGACCGCAGAGTATGAACAAGCTTTCCAGGCAATAAAGGAGCATTTGGCTCAACCTCCTGTTCTTTCTAAGCCAGTTGATGAAGAGGACCTATTTATGTATCTAGCAGTCACGGAACACGCTGTTAGTGCTGCCTTAGTACGTGAGGAGGATAAGGTGCAGCACCCTGTGTATTATGTTAGCAAGCGTTTGGTAGGAGCAGAGTCCCGATACCCCATGATTGAAAAGTTGGCTTACTACTTGGTACTTGCGTCACGAAAGTTGAGGCCATATTTCCAAGCACATCCCATCAAGGTCCTCACTGACGAACCTCTTCGCCAAGTTTTACAAAAGCCAGAGTCATCTGGTCGGCTACTTAAATGGGTGGTCGAGCTAGGCCAGTTTGAAATCAAGTACCAACCAAGGACTGCTATTAAAGGTCAAGCCTTGGCAGATTTCATCGCTGAGTGTACCGGAATCGTTGAGGTCCCTGACCAGCAAGAAAGTGTTACTGGGCTAAAAGAAGAACTTCCTGCTTGGAAACTTTTCGTTGATGGATCGTCGAACGAGCACCATTCAGGAGCTGGGATAATACTAGTCACACCAGAGAAGCACCGAATTCATTGTGCACTGAGGTTCAGATTTAATGCTTCTAATAACGAAGCGGAGTATGAGGCCCTCTTAGCAGGCTTGCGATTGGCTAGAGATGTACGTGCCCGGTCAGTGGAGATAAACAGTGATTCCCAATTGGTGGTTTATCAAGTATTAGGGGAGTACCAGGCAAGGGGCCTACGCATGGTGGCATACTTAAACAAAACCAAAGATTTGCTAGCCCAGTTCGAGGACTATGCCATCAAATTAGTACCAAGGGAGCAGAATTCCAATGCCGATGCTCTAGCAAAGCTTGCAAGTGCGAAAGATGCCGAAACACTGAATATAGTTCCAGTAGAGTACTTGGCGGAGCCAAGCATTGATAGACAAGAGGCCATGCCGATTACGATAGTCGACACCTGGATGACTCCCATCATTGCCTACCTTGAGCAAGGGACACTCCCAGATGGTCGTAATGAAGCAAGGAAAGTTATGAGGCAAGCTGCTAGATACACCATGGTGGATGGAGTGTTATATAGGAGAGGATACTCCTTACCTCTACTCAGGTGCATAACTCCCGACCAGTCAAAGAACCTATTAGCTGAGGTGCATGAGGGGTTTTGTGGAGATCATCCTGGGGGGCAGAGTCTATCTAAAAAGATCTTGAGGCAAGGATTTTTTTGGCCTACTATGAACGAGGACTCTATGGAATATGTGAAAAGGTGTGACAAATGCCAAAGATTTTCTAAAGTACCCAGAGCACCCCCAAATCTTTTGAAGCAAATGCAAAGTCCGTGGCCTTTTGCAGTGTGGGGCATTGATCTGATCGGGAAGTTACCTAAAGGAAAAGGAGGAGTGCAGTTCGCAGTGGTCGCGGTAGATTATTTTACTAAATGGACTGAGGCCGAGCCATTAGCCACGATCACATCGAAGAAAGTGTTGGATTTTGTTGTTAAAAACATAATATGTCGCTATGGTCTGCCTAAGAAGATAGTGTCTGACAATGGCACCCAGTTTGACAGCGACATATTTACCGATTTTTGCACTCGACATGGCATCACCAAAAGTTTCTCCTCGATTGCCCATCCTTAAGCCAATGGGCAGGTCGAAGCGGTGAACAAAACGTTGAAGGACACTTTAAAGAAACGCCTGGAGCAAGCTAAGGGTGCTTGGGCAGATGAGTTACCAGAGGTCCTTTGGTCATATAGGACTACCGCTCGGACGGCAACTGGCCATACCCCATTCTCTTTAGCATATGGGTATGAAGCCATGTTACCTGTGGAGATAGATCCATCCTCTCATAGAAGGACCGTTTATAACCAAGAGGAGAACCATCAGTTGTTGGCAGAATCATTGGACTTCCTCGAAGAGAGAAGAGAGGAGGCAAGCCTCAGAGTAGCAGCTCATCAGCAAAAAGTGGCACGCTACTTCAATTCCAGAGTGCGAGATCGAAAGTTCCAAGTCAGAGATTTAGTCCTAAGGAAGGTGTTTGTTAGAGACCCAGCAGCTGGTGTACTAGGACCGAACTGGGAAGGACCGTATCAAATTGAACAAGTCTTACCGCCCGGCACCTACAAGCTTGCTCGGTTGAATGGGGAGCTGATCAGAAACTACTGGAATGGCGAGCACTTGAGAAAATATTATCAATAAATACTGCTTGCAGAGTAGTAACTTTGTATCAAGTGCATAACTTGTTATTTAAGTTTTTGTTTGTGAACTGGTTATTTGCTACCCAGTCACACTATTTTGAACAATGTTATTTTGTTTGGAACTCGTTGTTAGACACGTTTTGTCGTTTTTTATTACGAGTAATAAAGGGACCACGCCCAGCGTGGTTGCATCTTGCTACTATTTTGCATATGTGTTGATTATTTTTGCTTGGCAGTGTTCAACTGTCATAATAATTTAAACAAAACAGGTCTTCTAAAAACTAAGTGTAAGTATATACCGGACAGTGTTCAACTGATCGGTATCATGATATGAAGGACCAACGTTTAAATAATATTTTTTGTAGTGGTCAACTACTGAGATATTTTCGTATATTTTGTGTGTTTCACGAGTAGTAACTACTCGAACAAATTCGATCAAGTAGCAAGTGATCAAGAATTTATCAACCCTCAATCACTTGGGGGGCACATAGGGTATACTGGTATGTATTTCAACACAGGCAATAAGAGCACGAGCAAATATATTTGTTTTTGGGCTGACTTGTAAGTTTGGAAGTCTAAAATAGCCATTAAGCTAACTTGTTTTACAAAGCTTAAGTAACTTAGAATTTTTCAAAATTTAAGTTAGAAATAGATATTCGTGTAATAAGAAATTTATGCTCATAAAAAGTTAGAGCAATAAGAGCATGAGGAAGTATATTTAGTATGAACTTATGGAATGGTAAAAAATTTCTAAGTTAAAAAACTAAATTCTCATGTGAAACTAAAGGCATCTAAAAACTTTGCTATGCACAATAAAAACTTAAAAGTTTAAAGTTGTCGACAAGGAAAAAGTAAAGTGCTAAATGTCAAAATAGCTCACTAGTTCGAGCAACAAAATACAAAGTAAAGTAAACTATGATGAACTACGAGAGGGAGTCACGGGCGAGCTCCTCTAGTGGGTTGATCGACTCCCTCCTCGACATCGGCTGCTCCTCTCGCTCGGAATGATAAAGCAGAGGAGGCGGGAGTGAGTGCAGGAGGATTGGCAGCTTCTTCAGCGGCCCTTGCTTCGCATCTGGCAAGCTTCTCTGCCTGAGCCTCCTTGGAGAAACAATCAAGATTAAGAGGCTTGTTCAGCTTCCAGACCTTGTAAAAGCAGTCGAAACTGGCCTCCTCAAAGCGAATCAAGTCAAGCTCCTTTTCTTGCTTCAGATCTTCGTTCTCGCCGATTAACCTCTCATTGTCTCGAACTAACTCTTTAATCTCGAGGGATTGCTTCTCCAACTGAGTTGTCAAGGAGGCATTGTTTTGAGCCTGCTTCTGGCTCTCATCAGAAAGCTTTTTGAGAGACTCGTCCCGTTCAGCTACAGTTCTCTCTGCTTGCTCCAGCTTGGATTTAGCCTCCACCAGTTGATCAATCTGCACCTTGAACAACTCTTTGTAGTCTACAGCCCGGAGCTGAGCATGACCAATGGTGACAAGTGACTGCATGGAAGACAAAAGGTTAGTACAAGTAAAAATACTAATAACAAAGTGTCTCAAGAAAAAATGCTTACCTTCATCAATTGGGCGAGTCCTCTCTTCAAGACAACTTCGACACTAAGTCGAGGGTAGGAGTCTAGGCTCTGAAGCGTCGATGCATCATGGCCAATATCCTCAAGAAGTCCCTTGCCCAGGTCACTAACAGCACGAAAAAGCTCGCTCGAACTACCCTGGTGAGTAGGAGTTAGGCTCGCAGAAGAAGGAAGGGAAGAGGGGGTCAATGGCGGAAGTGTAGTCGGTCCCTCAATTTTCCTCCCTTGACTGGATGGTGCTACCTTCTGAATCTTCTGTGGAGGCATAGAGCCACTTCCATCACCAGTTTTCCTCTTTGAAGCAACGCACTCTCTGAACATGTCTGAATCTGCAAAGGGTGAAAAAAACAAGGTTGTTAGAGAAATAAACATAATGAAACGTGTACAAGCGTATACTACAATTTTGTTACTCTCTAATTACCGATTACCAAAAATATTCCTATTTTCACTAGACATGTGTTACCTGTGTTGAGGATCTGATCAAGGAACTCATCCTCGTCGTCTGAGGATGAGCTAAGTTCCCCGTCAACCTGGATAGCTTTTCCTTTCCTAGGCTGAGCAGGAATAGTAGATCTGCGCTGAGGATCAGGTTCTCTAATGACTAGGTCGCCAGGTCTGCGAGAAAGCGGAGAAGGCCGAGGAGAAAGCCGATCAGTCATTTGCTCCGTGCCCTCATTAGACTGACCAGGCGTGTCGTTCTCCCCAGTGGTACTTTCCACCACCAAATCTTGCTCGCACGGCACCAGGCCCACCATTTGAAGGAAATCCAAGGTGACCAACTTTTTCACATCCTTCTCTTTAAGACTCATGTTAGCCAACTTCTTGGCCCACCTAAACATCTCTTCAGTAGGCAATGGTCGCTCAAATGGACCCGAGCGCGTAAAGGCCAAGTTTTCGGCCTCAATATCCAATGTGAGGAAGTATTCCTTATGATACTTCCCGGCGTTTGATTTGTGGGAGATGCCGTTGAGATATGTAATCCCCCTATGCCTGTGATAGAAATGGAAGAAGCCTAAGTTGTTGTGGGAAGGATTGGTCCGAAGATCAAACAGGTAATGCACCTCATGAGGGGTGGGCTCGTCCCAACCATTCAGGAAGTAAAGGATGTACAGCGCAGAGAGTGCCTGGATCCCATTCGGTGTGATCTGAAATGGGGAGACGTTGAAGTAGTCTGCTACAGACCGGAAATAGATGTGCAGCGGGAGTGTTGCTCCAGCATGCACATGGTGCATGGACCAGGCGCAGTACCTTCCCCCGGGCCTATTGGCTCTTTGATGCGAGCCCAGACACGTCACGTTTGCCTCACTCAAGCCTAAAGCTTCAATGTGTTTCTGGAATAGCGCAGGATTAAGTTTTGAAGCTTCGGCAACGAACCAGGAGGGTTCTTCTTCTCCCTCATCACGTGGCTTCTGGACAGCCAAATCCTGGATCGCGGTAGCAAATTTCAGAGAAGGCTTTTTTGAAGCTGTGGTAGTGCGGGTTTGATTGCACTTTACCACCTTCTGTACTGCTCTGCGGGCAACCTGCGGATCGTGTTCCTGAGGGAGCCTGTTAGATTGCTTCACCCTCATCGTCGACTGAGAAGCCTGTCGAAGGAATTGTTCCTCGTGGAGAAGATATAAGGCTGAGCGAGGGAGGATCTGCTTGAAGCGGCGAAGACGATCCTCTGGAGTGTAACCAGTAGACGAGCCTGGTGAGGAATCGCTATTCAAGGGAGTCTCGATTGTTTGCGGGGCGGATGATTCGGAGTCCGTATGATTGTCACCTCCCCTATAGTCAGAGCGATTCATCTACAAAAATGAATAAAAAATGGGGAGGTGAGTAACCATACAGAAAAAATTCATCAAAAATAAGAATTATTTTTATACTTGGAAAACCTTGTCTAAGTTATAAAAATATAACGCACATGGAAAAAATAATTTTAATGCTCAAAAGTGCCTAAAAGTACTTAAAGTATTTAATTTATTAAAGCTTATAGAAGGAGGCATTTTTGGGGTTTTGCTATAAGGCTAAGTTCCTTATGTGTGTAGTTAACATACAGAGGTTGGTTATACATTTGGAAGGAAAATAAGCCAAGGTCTAAGGAATTAGGTGTGGTCCGATCGGACCACATTTTAGGCTCAAAGGAATGGTTTTATACCTCCGATCGGATGCCTAGAGGCACTAAGTGGGCATGACCACAAAGGTGTATAAACCAAGGAAAATTGAAAACGGTCCGATCGGACCGTGTGCTTACTCTAGGGGATAACTTAGCACATTGCAGTCAATCGACTGCCAAAATGTGTTGGATACTCATTACCAACGGGGCGTTCAGAGCTGATGGGAGGAATCGTGTATCCACGCAAACCCAGAACAAAATAAAACTGGTCCGATCGGACACAGTCTGGTCAGGAGACGTCCTGCCTCGCCACCACACGAGCCTCACGCGAAGTCCCCAGGACGTCCGATCGGGCGTAGCGTGCCCGAGGAGAAGATGCGCACCCAGGGTCCGAGAATCCGCCTGGTGTGCCTCGTGCCTCCAAAACTCCTAGCCACCAGCAGCAACAAGTCAGGTTCGATCGGGCATGGGTGTCTAGGGAGGTTCGGAATTGGTTGTTAAAGACTTGGGCACTTAAAAACAAAGGGAGGAGCGTGTGGTCCGATCGGACCACACACTTGTCTGAAACTTTTCAAGGCCCGATCGGAAGTGGTTGTCTCACCTCGTTCAGAAGAGATACACGCCTCAAGCTTGAGCCATGGTTCGTCTTCCCCGATCGAACATGGGTTCACCATGAGGACAAAGTGTGGTCCGATCGGACCACACGCATATGCCCAGAATTTCTGGGCAAAACTATGTAAAAAATGGTCCCTAAATGGCATACTTTGCCTACCCCGAATCCGAACCAAATAGACAAAGCCCTAAAAATCTCTAGTCTCAAACACATTCCATCATTCACACAAACAAAAAACAAGATCAAAGTATAAAAATGAAAGGTTTTCCTTCATGATCTTAAAAACCCATTACACTATCAAAACCCTCAAAACCCATATTCACATTTATGTCAAAATAGCCAAAATGTCTTGAAATTCCCATGAAATTAAGGGAAAATTCGGGTTACCCATGCCACAAACCTCATCAAAGCAACAAGCAAACATATTGTACAAAACATTTTCAAGAACTTCAAGAACAATCAAGGCACACATGCATTTTCGACCATGGCATTGTTTTGAGAATTTCTGAAAAAAAAAATATAGCAATCTAAGAGGCATGGAGAAGAAGACTTACCCAAGGTTGGAGAACTTTGAGTTTGCTTGGAGGATGCTTGAAGATGAAGAGCTCCCCTTGAAGCTTGTGAAATCGGCAAGATGATGGGATCCTTGGGAGTTTCGGCCAAGAGAGAAGTTGAAGGGTTTTGAGAGTGATTTTTGTGTATGTGAAGAAGAGAGTGTAGAGTGGGGATATTTAAAGAAAAAAAAAAAGTGGGTTTTTCATTTACTTTTGGACCTTTGGTATTCTGGGACTATTTTTCTCTCCACGATCATGGGTGGATTTTTGCAGTGATCGTGGGTCTGCTGCATGAAGATGAATAGTTATTATTTCTTATGATGACGTCAGCTGGAGAAAAAGTTTATTACGTGAATGAATCATATAATAAACTTGGGGGGCAAATGTTATCCCAAAAATTTGAAAAGAATGACGTGGCAATAAAATTGACACATGGCATGTGTCAGTGGGGTGATCTGACTTAATAATGGCCCAATACATCAGTTAAGGAATTGGACAGATAGTCAAGCCAAATACGCCCAATCGAAGAGAATATTTGGACTGGGGTTGCTTGGCTCAGACCTCAGTTTGAAGACCCTTATAACAAAATTGGAACCAAGTCCAAGAAGTTGAAGGGGAGGTGTGAATTTTGGTTCAAGATATAAAAGCAATAGGTCCGATCGGACCTAAGCTTAGGGGACCTCTTGTTAAGTTTGGCTCGAATGAGTTCAAAGAGAATGACCAAGACTCAAGTTTTACTCAAGGGGAAAGCCACATAATGGCCGATCGGGTATGATATGGAAGAGGTACACTTGGGCTTGGATGAGGTGAGGAGGAAAGGTATACCTCGGACCACTTTGGTCCGAGGAGAAGATGTTGAAGTCCGATCGAGCTTTGGTTGAAAAGGAGAGGACTATGTCCGATCGGACATACTCATAGGAGGTACCTTGGGTCATTTGAGTCCAAGGTGATGGTATGTAAAAGAAGAGTCCAAGGTGATGGTATGTAAAAGAAGAGTCCAAGGTCCGATCGGACCTTGGTTGAACAAAGAAGGCTCGGACCATTTAGGTCCGAGGAGAGGGGCATTGTCCCCGATCGAACAAGACGCCTGAGGGAGTGCTTTGGACCATTTTGGTCCGAGGAGATGCTGAGAAGAGATGGCTCGGGCCACCTTGGTCGGAGGAGGAGAGTGCAAGGTCCGATCGGACCTTGACTGAAGGAGCCAAAGAGGGTGGTTTGAACCACCTTAAGCCAAGGAGAGAACCATTGTGTCCGATCGGGCACAATGGGAGGGATGCCTCGAATTTGCCCGAAGTAAGAAGCAAAGTAAGTACCCTCGGACGACCTTGGTCCGAGGAGAGCCATGCACATACCACCTTTAACCTATGTAAAGCTTGAAGAGTAGTCAACACGCATGAGAGACTACGTCAAACTGCTCGAAACTACTTCAGTGAGAATTGGTCCAAGCATCCGGGAATCTCTCAATCCTCATTTGAATTTAGGGATCAGTTGTATTTTGAATATTTATTTTGTAATATAAATATTAGGAAAATAATGAAATATCCCTATCTAAAGGGGATATCAGTTGAGAATCCCAGGTCTATAAATAAGAGTTGGGAGGATCGTAAAGGGACTTTTGGAAAAAATCAAGAGTGAACTTGTGTTCTAGAGAGAGAAAGTGTTTTCCCTGAGAGAACCCCTTTTTGTATTCTGGAATATTTCACACTGAAGAAACTCAGTTGACACGGTTCATCTGATCTTGAGTGTGAATACAAAATAAAATCTCTAAGTGGATTAGGCTATTGCCGATCATCGGGGCTGAACCACTATAAAATCTCGTGTTACTTACTTTCATTGATAAAAACTGTCTGTTGTCATTTATAATTCTCTTGAAGGTTTATCGTAGTTGACGTTCTTACGTCGTTGGCTAAATTCACAGTCAACAGTTATAAAATATAAAATATAAATTTTTTTGAGATAAAAATTGTTATATTATATCATAGAAGTTATAATACAACATTCATTAGTGGAGAGGGAATCTCCCAAAACCACATATAATCACTATCCACGGATAGAGCAAACTTAGCTAACAAAATGAGCCTCATTGTTAACATATCTAAAGAGATGTGAGATCTGTGTTACAGGAATATTAGATACAAGATGTCTAATGTCAAATAATAATGAGTTATATTCAGAGCAAGGGGCCTGTAGAGACTGCAATCCTTGAACCACCGGAAAGGAATCAATTTCAATATAATGTACTTGCAATTGCATCTCAAGAAGCCATTTGAGGCTGTGTAATAATAAGGCCATGGCCTCCATAACGTCCACTTTGAAAGAACCAATGACAGGTCTTGACATGGCAGCAATAATAGTACTATTGGAGTCACGTAGGATAGCCACAAAACTATTGAGTTTCAGTCGTCCTGTGAGAAGTAACAACCAGTGCAGTCTTATGGTACTTGAATTTATATTAATCTTAGGACGAAGCTGCTACATACATAAAGAGTGTACTTAACTCAATTATAAGACTATTAGGCCTTAGAAAGTAAGGACCCAAATTGTGAATGAATGGATTAAAGACTAATTAAGACTTCTGAGAAGTTGTCTTTTTCTTTTTAAGATAGAAAACTATGCTTACCAGATTAATTATTAGCGATGAAAGAAAGGATGTGAGGTCGATCATCATTACTACTGTAGTTTATATACTTACATTTTCTTCTCACTTTCGAAAGCCCGTCAACTTGTTCATGGTTATGGACCTAAAAGGTTAAGAAAGGTAAGGCGGAATGCGAGCCGATAGCTCTTGTGCCACGAACCGCTTGTTTGGCCGCTTGTCAGGGTTGGTTCTAGTGCATGACAAGGCTATAGTCACCATGAACACCACTGCCTCAGCCAATTCCCCATCTGGAGGAGGCAACCTCTGGTCCAAGACATCCTTGAGAAGCAATTCAGTACCATTTGACAATGTTCTTGTTGATGCTGAGAGTGATTCCAGCATCTCCCCAGGGTGCCTTCCCATCATTACTTCTAATGCCACAACTCCAAAGCTATACACATCAGTCTTATCTCTTACACGCATTGTCTGAGCCAGCTCTGATTTTCATTACAAAAATGATCAAAAGTCAGTAAAGAAATTTTGTAAATGATCATGCTTGCTTAATATATAAAATTTATCAAAGAAATTTACCTGGTGCCATGTAGCCATATGATCCTTGAACACTAGTCCAATTAGGATAGTCAGGGCTCAACAATCTGGCCGTGCCAAAACCAGACAGTTTAGGCTCAAAATCCCAGTCGAGTAGTATATTGTTCAAGGTGACATCTCGGTGGACAATGGGCGGAGAACAATCATGGTGTAAGTAAGCAAGCGCATGAGCCAGGCCTTGAACAATTCTCATTCTTATTTCCCAGACGAGATATTCACTTTCTAAGTCGTACAACACTTTTGCTAAGCTTCCTCTTTGTATGTATTCATACACCAAGTACATGCAACCTATCCTCGAACAAAACCCATGTAGCTTTATGATGTTTCGGTGCTTGACTTTAGTCAAAGTCTTTATCTCGTTAAGGAAACTCTGTTGGTATCTCTTCGGGACTTCGTTCGAGTCCGACGCGTACAAATGTTTGACAGCAACTATACTCGAATTCAGAACAGCCTTGTACACGCTGCCAAATCCTCCTTTTCCGATGCAGTATTTCTCAGAGAAGTCCTCTGTGGCTTTAAGAATTTCTTGGAAAGAGAATTCTTCTTCTTCTTCTTCTTCTTCTTCTTCTTCTTCTTCTTCCCATATCAATGTTTCGGTGTTGTCGAACTTGTCAGAGCTTCGACTCTCATCATCCAGGTGACTGCCTTTCCGAGTCAATAAGCAAATTATAAGAGTCAGACTAAGTATTATCAAAGCACAAACGACAACAAGGGCCCCGATAACAATATGTGTCGTTCTCTTGCTTGATTTGTAGTTTGACGTTGAGCTACACGGATTGAGGTTGACCCCTTCTATGTCTCCGCATAAGCCAGGGTTTCCCAAGAAAGCGTTCTTGTTTTGGAAAGCTTTTCCAGTTGGGATTGGACCCGTTAAGTTGTTGTACGAAAAATCGACCGAAACTAGACTAACCATGCTGGAAAACGACGATGGGATTTTGCCGGATAGTTGATTATTTGAGACGTTGAGGATCTCCAGTGATGAAAGCTTGGCCAAGTTTGATGGGATTTCTCCAGTGAAAGAATTGCTGCTGAGATCCAACATGTATTTCAACGAGCCCAAGTTGCCAAGCTCTTGAGGTATTTCGCCAGAAAACTTGTTGTGACTAAGATTCAAGCTCGACAAAAATATATAATCCTCGAGCCAAGTTGGAATGGTCCCAGAAACATTGTTCGCAGATACATCAAGAGTTTTCAGCTTAGTTAGATTGGACAGGCTTCGAGGAATGCTCCCTGTGAAATGGTTATTGCTGAGGTTGAGATGGAACAACTTGTTTAGGTTTCCAAGTTGAGTTGGAATTTCCCCACTTAACTCGTTAGACTCTAAGCTCAAAACGTTCAAATTTTTTGCATTCCCGAGTTCAGGTGGGATCTTACCAGAGATTTTGTTTCGACTCATCTGTAAATTGGTGAGATTCACACATTGCCCCCACGTACTTGAAATTTGACCAACGAATTGGTTGTCTCTTAGACGAACGAAATCAAGAGCGGGGTGAACACCAAAAGCATCAGTAATATTTCCTGTGAAATTATTCTCATCAAGCCTTACTCTCTTCAAATTGGTGCATTTTCTTAGGCACTCGGGCAATGGTCCTGTGAAGCTGTTGTTGTTCACAGTCAAAGTCTCTAGCTTGAACCCATTACACAAATATGGTGGCAACTTTCCGGAAAATGAGTTGTTTGAAAAGCTAATGTATGTCAAATTAGGACTGTTCTTCCCAAAGTCTCTAGGGATTGTTCCTGTGAAGTTATTGGTGAAAACAGAGAACCCCACCAAGTTGCTGAGGCTGGAAATGTTAACCGACAACTCTCCTGAGGGTCTGTTTGTGTTAACATCAAAAGTTGACAATGATACTAGATTTCCAATCTCAGGTGGGATGGTTCCAACCAGATTGTTGTAGAACAGTTGCACAGAGTCGAGGTTTTTGAGATTCCACAGAGAAGTTGGAATTGGACCATTAAGATGGTTCCCAGAAAGATCCAAGTTTGCTAGTTCCTTCAAGTTTCCAATCTCTAAGGGAATTGGACCAGTGAAGTTATTTTGGTATAGGAAAAGCAAGGTACGATTTGTCAATAGCCCAATTTCTTTTGGAATGTGCCCACTGAGGCTGTTGTCTTGCACTTGCAATGAGGTGAGAGCAGTCCAATTAGAGATCAAGGCTGAGGAGAGAGGGCCTGAAAGTTTGTTATTTGATAAGCTAATTTCTGTGATATTATTCAGATTGGATAATGACAAAGGCAATTCACCACGGAGACTATTTTCAGCCATAGACAAGAAGACGAGCTTAGTGCAAGAACCAAGCTCTGAAGGAATTGTTGAGTTTAATAAATTCTTGTGTAGATCAAGACGCAAGAGATTCTTGAGGTGGCCAATAGAAGAAGGAATTCTCCCACTGAAGGAATTCTCATACAATTCAAGAAACTCAAGATTATGTAGGAGACCGATTCCTTGAGGTATTTCACCATTGAGAAAGTTATGTGGTAAATGGAGGTGTGTGAGCTGAGAAATCTTTGAAATGTTTGGTGACAGAGGCCCCACAAATCGATTATTAGTAAGATTGAAAGATTGGAGTTTGCCCAGATTGAAAAATAAAGATTCTGGAATTGGACCAATCCAACTATTTTGGGACATGTCTAGGAAGGACAAGTTTCTACACTTTGTTATGAAATCTGGGAATGTTGAATTAAACAGATTCAAGTAAATATCAAGGTAGGTCAAAGAAGGCATGCTTGAAAATTTTGACCACTCAGAATTTTCCAAATTGTTTGCTCCAAGGGATAAGTACCATACCTTTGGTAGATTGCTGATCTGGTAAGGGATTGGCCCCTCAAGAAAATTGTTGTACAGACTGAGATATTGAAGCTCTGTTAACCGGCTTATCTCCACTGGTATCTGTCCTTTAATATCATTGTCACTCATGTCCAACAAAGTGAGCTTGGTGAGATTACCAATGGCTGGTGGTATCGAACCAGAGAGATTGCATTTGTTGAGGTTGAAGACGGTGATGTTAAGGAATGGAGAGAAGTTGAACTGGTCCAGTGTTCCAATCAGTTTCAAGTTTGAGAGGTCTATTTGTGAGATTTCACTAGTGGAGCCATCGCAGACAACATTAGTCCAGTTGCAGAGATTGTTGATATTGTTGTTGGACCATGAATCCAGAGTTGATGGTTCCATGGCCAAGCTGTTCTTCCATTTTATCAGAGCCTTTGCTTGTGTTCTTGGTGAGGAAGCAATCTTCAATGGAAGTAAAGAAAACACAAAAATGTGAAGCAGAAGGAGAACAAGAAGAGAGAAACGAGTTCTTGGAACTCTTTTCATGGTGATGGCTTTGATTTGTAGAGCTTAATCCGAATAAAACTGGTTTTTTTTTTGTCACTCTCTCATAAAGCAAAAGAAAAACTAAAGCCACTTTCTTGACTTTCAGAATAAAACCATTCGCATTTCAATCTTTTTTTTTGTAGTGATTGGTATCTCTGTTCTTTGTCATTGCAGAGGGAAGAAAAAAAATTATTCCAATTCTACAATTCCAAAACATATATTAAATTCAGCTAAGAAAATTCAGAGTGAAACTGAAAAGGACTCAAGCAGAAGAGAGGGTCCATTTTGATTTGAAGCTTTGAATAAGAGCAAAAGAAGAGAAAACGAAGAACAATTCAACTCCGACAGCAGTGCATTTTCTACTTTCTTGACTGTTAAATTCCAGGAAATTATTTTGTTGACTTAGAAAGTAAGTTGACTTTGAGAACTGTATTGTTCTTAATGTAGAAAATCATGCTTAACGGCTTAATTATGGGCTAAATATAATGTGTATATACTTAATTAAATGAAAAAAAAAAAGAAATTATGCTAAACACAATTTATATATTTTTTTTTTGTGGGGAATAAATTTATTTTATTCAGAATGCATAATATATGGATTATAAATTGGGAGAGGATTTCTTCTAACCAACAAAACTTATTGTCTAGCCAATGAGCATGCAAAGATACTCTTGAAAATTAGACAAAAGAATTTTCATATCAAAATGACTAATACCCAGATAATTTAATACGAAGAACTATTGTTTTAAACCAAAATCAATTGAAGAAAAATCAAAGAAACGACCACAAGAAGAATATCAAATGTTGAGCATAGAAAAGTCTTTTTTAGTTTCACTAGAACTTATGTTTGAAAAGTTGATAAGTAAACCTGCAACACAAACCAACAAATATAAGTAACTTCTTAAAAGTAAAATAAAAGAAAATCTTTTAAAATATAGGAAATCAAGCCAAAGTTCCATCCTTTGGTTTTCCCTCGATTCAAATTTTAGAAATAAAATTAGCTTTTAAGTTTAGGGGTCTAATACCCCATTAATTTTGTCTAGTGAGATTGAGAGTAATAAAGTAACAAAACAACCACATCCAATAATTAAAAATAATCAATTAAGATAGCTAAAATTCATTTTTACCCAAACTGAATTGAAGGAAGTCACTAGCAACTTGATTACAGTTTTATAATAGTCAATCTTGTGTGTTGACTACCAATTTATCCAGTCTATAATCAGGCACAACAAGCCTACAAATAAACACAAAAAACAAGCCTACAAACAGGCACAAGCAAGTCTAAAAAGAGGCACAAAAAACAAGCCTATAAACATGCACAAACAAGCTTACAAAGAGGCACAAGATATGTGAGAGATATCATATAATCAATTTAGGACTTAAGGAGATACATATCTTTTGGCTTTAACAATATCCAAGAGAAAAACAAAGATTCTTGTACAATGTACCTATATATGTGAAATAAAGAAACTACATAAAACACATATTATAAAATAATCACTCTTAATAATAAAAATGAAAAAACAATATTAGGTTAATTATAAAATACCATTTAACTTCCAAATATAAAAACAAAATATTGTAATAAAAATATTAATAGGTTAAAATAATTTTAATTACATATTACCATTTAATTAATATAAAGGAGCAATTAAAATTTTAATTAAAAATTCATTTACTTTCCATATTATACGATTTTCAACTAAAATTGGAAAAAATCTCTCAATTAATTAACTATATTAATCGTAATAAATAGAAAATTTCAACTATTGAATTAAAATTCCACGGTAGAAAAAACTTATTAATATTAAAAAGTAATAAATGTTATAGAATAAATGTCATTTACTATTAGAAAAAAATTATAAACAATTATACCAAACTGATTACAATCATTTCTATAAAAGATATGATATGCCATAATTGATTACATTGAACTCAAGTAACAAGAAAACAAAATAATATATCTAATCAAATGATAAATCGACATCAAACCCTACCAATTTACAGAATTTCACACATCTGCGATCTCCCACAGTTCGGATACCAAAAAGAAATCACCATAAATCTAGTCTACCAAGAAATCTTGGTTGAAGATGAATAACAATAGTCTACTTTAAAAAAAAGGTTTTGAGAAATCTACATGCTTATATAATATATATATATATATATACAATACAAAATGCACATAAATCATACAAACAATAATACATCAGATATTAGATATTGTAAATTCAAATATATGAGATTTGGAAGAAAAGAAAAAACGTGAGATATTAATAGGAAACTTATCTAATCCATATCGTATTTCTTCTTTGAACTAGATTTGCTTGCAATCATAGTGGCAGTGGTGTGCGATGCTTGTAGTGGTCACCTATGCGACAGAGACTTATCTGCTTTACTGGCTGACACCTTTTCGTGGACTCAGTGCCATCGAAGAACCACCATTATTTGATTCCCAACACAATTTATATTTGGTTATACATATAGGATATAATCCTCTTATGCATACGATTACGAGATAATAAGATCCATCATTTTTAAAAAAAAAATATATTTCATATTTGTAGTAGTTATTAAATGCTGCTATTGGTAGGGTACAATTCTGATAATTCATGAAAATTAATTATTATGATCTTGGTTATTCAACATGTTCTACCATTATTTTGAATGAGTGGTCAAGATAATGAGTGTAAATTTTTTCAATACTTTTTTTTAATATGAATTTTTTTATACTTATTTATGAAGTTAGTTATGATACTTAATTTATATGTTTATTATTTTTTAAATAATATAAATATTTTTTTAGGTCCCAAGTTTAAATCCTCTTTCCCTATTGTTCTAATATCAAAGAATGTGTTCATATTTATTATTATTATTATTATTATTTAGTGTGTTATTTATTTCTTTTGCATAGATTTGTTTAAACAAAACAGTGAATCTTCGAATTGGTTGCTGAATATTTATCTGATATTTGGCTATTCACATTTGCTTTGGGCTGTCATATATATAAATATATATATATATATATCTTCTATATAATAAGTGTGTAAATAATGGAAATTTTTTGTTTTAACGGTTTTTTATTTTTTTAATGTTAACTTTAACGGAATATTCTTATATTTAACAGAATATTCTTATATTTAACGGTAGTTTGTAAACACTTAAACTCAAATAAAATAAAATTAAAAATTAAAAAAATTAAAATAGAATATTTTTGAGATATTTTACAATGATAATTATTTAAAAATAATAAATAATTAAACAAATTAAAATAAGATATTTTACAATGATAATTATTTAAAAATAATAAAATCATACTTTTTATAACTTAAATAAAATTTAATTAAACTTAAACTCACTTATTAGAATAATATCATATTAAATATATAATATAATATACTGTGAATTAGCAACAAATTGCTTTTTAAAAAAATACTAGCAAGAAACTTAATTTAAAATCCACGTATAATATTTAATATTACATTAAACATATAATATATAATCTGTTGTTGTCACTCTCAAATTAAAAAACTAGGACAAACATAAACTTAAACAAAAATAAATAAATTATTTAATTAAAATAGGATATTTATTTCAAAATTTATATAATATTAATATAAATTTAATAAAAATAATTAATAAATTCTATAAATAAAACTAAGAAAACGTGCATATTGCACGTTACTTGTAACTAGTACATATATATATATATACAAATTATACGGAGTGTCTAGTTTTAGAGATGCAATTTAATTTTTAGCTACTTTTAAAAAAAATTAATTTTATACTCAATAGTTATTTGAATCTACCAATTATATCATTCAGTCATACTTAAGTTATACGTGTATACAAGCAATAGAACTATGGGAAATGTCATTATAATAATGGGTACAATTTAATTAAATTTATTTAATGGCTAATTTTAGTTAACTAATCCTAAAACTTGATAATACTTATCAAGTTTTATACTAGATAAAATCAATCTATATTTTGCTTAGTTTTATTTATATAATTTATTATTTATATTTATTAAATTTGTATCATTGTCATATAAATATTTCAAATAAATAAACAATATTGTATATAAAAAAATAGTATAAACATATTAAATGAAAAATTAAACCAAAACACTATTTACGATTTTTTTAAAATATATAATATGATAATTTTTTAATAAAAATGAAGATTATGTATTATATATTATTATAATAATATTTTATAATATTTAAATTTAAATTGATATAAGTATTAAATATCTAGTCTTGTATTAAATATTATTATAATAATAATATTTGAATTCATATTAATATAATTAGTAAAAAAATAGGATTATATATTATTATCATAATAATATTTTATAACATTTAAATTTATATTAATATAGTTATTAAATATCTAGTCTTGTATTATATATTATTATAATAATGATATTTTATAATATTTGAATTTAAATTTATACTAATATAATTATTATATATGTAGTCTTATATTATATATTATTATTACGGATTTTCTACACACAAGTATACGTGTTCGTTTAACAAGTAATATAATGTAAGAAATGTCGAACCCACAAGGACTGTTACCAAGTACCAATCATTAATCCTAATATTCTATTTGATTAACAATAATTTGATTATAAGAATTAAATAAAACTATTGAAATAAGAACATTACTGCGGGAATAAAAGAATAGCAAAAGAAATAGAATTCAATAATTAAATAAAGTAGGGAAATTAACTTCATCTACCATCCACTTTATATTTTAGTAACACAAATTATACTATTCAATTCTCTCTCGTGATAGCAGGTCAACAAAAGTAACTTATATTCTTACTAGGATATACAAGCCTTAACCTTATGTAAATTTTCTACATCTCTGTGATAAATGAACATAAGGACAGACATTAAGCAAGGCAACCCTAAAGCTACACAGACCAAATAGGTACTCTCGTCCTATAATGAAATCTATGTCTATTTAATGACAGCAGAATCAATTCTCACTTCTCAGATTTCGAATCAAAATCATATAAATCATGTAATAGATGGCCAGTCAATCACAAGCAGTAAGCATTAATTCGAATAGATCACAAGATAGAATAAAAATCATAAAACATGCATTAATTCAATATAAATTTTAAGGAGAATCCATTAACACCCTAGAAAAAGAGTTTAGTTCATGACAAAATTCATAATAACCTTAGAATAATTAAAAAGCATCCAAAATACAGAAATTCAAAGTAGCAAAAGAAGAAAACTGTGATGAATTCTTGATTCCACTTGCAATCCTCCACAATGTGCCTCCAGTCGTCTTCTATCGTTCCAATTACCCTAAAAAAACGTCATTAAGAAAGCTTTTATAATCCCTAATTAATTCTGCAAAGGACAAAATTGCCCTTGAAAAATGCCCTAAATTTGGCGAGTAAAGGTTATGTTTGGGGGAGTTTGTTGAGTCTAGTTTTTGTCATGTTTAGGTGGTGTTTTAGGTAGTCTTTTATGTCATTTTTCTTTCATTTAGTGTGGGTTTATGCTTTTGTTTGTTTGTTTTGCAGTTTTTGTGAATAACAGGAAGATTTGAGTACTTGGAGGAAAAATGCCCAAAAAGAGAAGAAATATCCAAGTTTTGATAATATTTTTGACAAAGGACGGATCTCAACATGATTTGGATGTGTTGGTGATTTTTCGGGCTTAAAAAGGCATGAGTTGAAAAATTGCTTAAGAGCCGCGGCATGAGCACTGTAGAGCCGCAGCTAGACCTTGAAACAGAACCTATGTTTCGGAGGAGAGACTTGAGTCGCGACATGGCTAAGGAGGGTCGTGGCATAGAAGGGCCAAAACCCAGAAATCAAAGACACGGGTCGTGACATGGCTTTGGGAGAGCCGCGGCCCAGCATTTCAGATCCTTGTGAATTTGGGACACGGGCCGCGGCATGGTACATGTAGAGCCACAACCCGCCTCTTCAAAAATTGAAAAGATTAGGTTTTATGAAAAAGAGGAAACGAGAAAATGAGGAGAGGAATTTTGGAGAGTCTTGGAGGCTAAGAAGGCTGGGAGAATTAAAAAAACTGCATGGTTTTCATCTATTTTCTTGTGTTATTTTTAAATTTCTTTGTGATTAGAATTACAATTATGAACTAAATTGTTGTTTATTAAGATTTTTAATTGAATCACTTGAATCCTTATTATGAATTATTGCAATTTCAATTTTCTTATTCAATCTCTTCTCAATTCCTTATAGCATGTTCTTATTGATTGGCAATCTATAGTCATTATCTAGATGTTTTTGAATCAAAATTTGAGAAGTGCGATTGGAATTTGCTTTGGTTATATTGGACATAATTCTAATTTGGAACGAGAGTATCCAGATTAATTGTGTAACTATTTATTGGGTTGTTAAGATTAATGCTATCTTTGTGATTCAATTTACCATAGAAATATAGGAAATTGTCACTTAGGTTGAGTTTATAATTCATAATATGATTATAAGCTGCTTTTGTCAGCTCGTTAATTGAAATAGGCAGAAAGAAGAAGAATTTAGCATTTTGTATTAGAGAGTGATAGGGAGGATAGTTGATGATATTAAAGATCCTAATTACTCTTTCATTGTTTAAATCCAAGGTTTTGCTATTATTCGTTGTTTTATTTAATCTTTAATTATTGTTTCTACATTTTATATTTTCTTTTGCTTTGTCTACAAGAATCGAAATTCTAATTGACCAAATAGAAAAAGAAAAAAAAAGATTAATTGACTGGTAATTGAGGATTCAGTCCTTGAGGACGATACTTGGTTTTACCAAGATTATTACTAAATTGCAATACGTGCACACTTGCGTAGTATATAAAATCCGCAACACAATCCAAGGAAACTTCTAACCTCAGAAGTATTCTTTGGCCTTGGTCAATCTCTGACTGCCTCAATCTTCGCTGGATCTACCTTAATCCCCTCCTTATTGACAATGTGCCCAAGAAAAGATACCTGAGATAACCAGAACTCACCTTTCTTGAAGTTTTCAAACAATCTATGTTCCCTCAGTCTCTGTAGAACCAACCTCAGATGCTGCTCATGCTCTAACTCTGACTGCGAATAAACCAAGATGTCATCGATGAAGACAATCACAAACTGGTCCAAATAATCCTTGAACACTCTGTTCATCAGATCCATAAAAGCAGCAGAGGCATTAGTCAATCCAAAAGACATAACTAAGAACTCATAATGCCCATACCTGATACGAAAAGCAGTCTTCGGTATATCTCTCTCCTTGACCCTCAACTGAAGATAACCAGATGAAGGTCGATCTTTGAGAAAACCTTCTTACCTTGCAACTGATCAAATAGATCATCTATCATTGGCAAAGGATACTTGTTCTTGATGGTTAACTTATTCAGTTCTCTGTAATCAATACACATCCTCAGAGAACCATATTTCTTTTTCACAAACAGAACTGGCGCTCCCCAAGGTGAGAAACTAGGTCTGACAAAACCCAAATCCAACAGTTCTTGCATCTGTACCTTTAATTCTTTCAACTCAGCTGGGGCCATTCTGTAAGGTGCTCTAGACACTGGCTTCGTCCCTGGTGCCAGTTCTATCACGAACTCAATTTCTCTGTATGGTGGCAACCCTGACAAATCTTCTGGAAACACATCTAGGAATTCACAAACTAATCTAGCCGATTCTGGTCTCACTGGCATGACCTGAGTGGTGTCAACCACACTAGCTAAGAATCCAATGAAACCTCCTTGCAATAGATCCTTAGCCCTCAAAACAGAAATCAGAGGCATGCGAGGTCTGTGTACAGTACCAACAAACACAACAGGATCCTCACCTTCAAGCTCAAAGGTGACCATCTTCTTTCTCCAATCAATGGTTGCCCCATACTTCACTAAGCAGTCCATACCCAAAATCATATCAAAGTCAGTCATAACTAACTCTATCAAATTCACTGACAACTCTCTGCCCTCCACTGTCACTGGAAAATATTTGACCCATCTCCTAGATACCACTAATTCCCCAGTGGGTAACAAAGTTCCAAACCCCCACAGCATAAAAATCACAGGGTCTACGCAGTCTATCAATAATACTACTAGCAACAAAAGAATGTGTAGCACCAGAATCAATCAAAACATTATAAGGGGTTCCAGCGCTAAGAATCTGACCTGTAACTACTGAGGGAGAAGCCTCAGCTTCTGCTTGTGTCAATGCGAACACTCAAGCTGGGGTCGAGTTGTCCGCTTTCCTGGGTTCTTCCTTTTTCGCCTTAGGGCAATCCTTCTTAAAATAACCTACGGTTCCACACAAATAGCGGGCCTTTGCCCTACACTCTCCCAAATGACGCCTCTTACATCTAGGGCATTCAGGACAAGTCTTCCAGGCTTCACTACCACCTTAACGATTCACTGAAATACCACGGGGCCGCCTATCAGGACCTGGAACTGGGAAGGTGTCAGGAGCCTTCCTCTTCTGATCACTGGGGCCTCCACCCCTACTTGAACCCACAAAAGGAGAACCTATTCTCCTAAACTCCTTTCTGGCTGCATTATCTCGCCAGATCTTGTTCTCTGCACTCTCAGCTGTGAGTGCCTTCTTGACCACCTGTGCATAGGTAGTAACCCCAGCCATAGTGGTAATACAAACATCACGGGCTAGCCTGGGCTGTAGCCCCTGGAGAAATGTCTCCCTCCTGGTCCCATCAGTGGGCACCAGCTCCATGGCAAACTTTGCCAATCGATCAAACTTCAGGGTGTACTTAGTCACTCACAAACTCCCCTGAAGCAATCTAATAAACTCCTCAACTTTTCGCGCCATGATGGCATCATTATAATATTTTTCATTGAACAGAGTCTGAAACTCTTCCCAACTCATGGCATTGATGTTTCTGGTCTGGGTTATAACTTTCCACCAAATTCGGGCATGCTCCCGAAACATGTATGTGACACAAGCCACCCTCTCATTACCAGTCACCCTCATGAAGTCTAGGATGGTGGTAATCATGCTCATCCACTGTTCGACCTTGGCAGGATCTGCACTGCCTTCAAACATTGGAGGTTGCTTGTAACGACCCAAATTCACTAATAGGGCTTAAGGGCCTTGATTAGTGTGCCGGGAGGGCATAATGGGAATTATGTGTGATTTTTGTGATTAAGATGCATGATTATGATTTTAAGCATGTTATATGACTATGTGTATTATGTTATGTGATAATTATGATATGTGAATAGTACCACGTGGGCGCGGTGATTTCAATGTGACGCACGTGCCGCGACGGTCCTAGGGAGCTAGATAATGGTAACTGGTGATTTGGTAACTTGTGTAACTGTTAGTAACCATAGAGAGTAACAGGTTTTGTTGGATAAGTGGTAAAACTGTAAAGTAGGTAAAAGACAAGTGTACCCTTGAGGTTTAGTCAGAAAAGGATATTTGAGGAAGGTTAAAAAGGTCTTTTGGCAGTGGTATAGATGTCTTTGGCTGAGGAAAAAGGATATGTACGATTCATTTATGCTAAGTATAACTGAAGTTAAGACTTGGAAGGCTAGAAAGATCAAGAAGGGAAGGGAGAATCAAGAACCTAGAAGGCAAAGTGGAGGAGGAGCTGAACTGAGTTCTTTGGGGCTAGTGTAGGGCTTAAGGGTGAGGAATCAAGCATATAGCAAGGTTTATACTGAGGTAAGGAATTGGTTCCTGTTTTGTTAAGTTCTGAATTTGGTTTTTGAAAGAATTGAGAGATAGCCATGGTTTGTCTTGCATGGAATTCAGCTGGCTTGTTAAGGTGGAATTCAGCTCAAGCTTGGATTGGAGGAAGCTCAAGTCGAATTTCTGATTAAGGTAAGGGTATTAAGTAGGTTTTCAATTTCGTAGCTGTTGTGGTTTAAGGATTTAGAGGACTGGTTTGTACTTTTCTCAAGTTTTAGCTTAAGTGTTAAAGTCTGAATTTAAGTGTGAATTTCTGTGGGTGATTGTGTGGTTGAGCTGGATTATAGTGTTTATAGGTTGTTGGTTGGTCTATGTGGGGTTTTAAATAGGTTTTGGGGGCTTGGGTGTGAAGTTGGGATGATTTGGAGTGATTTGGGTTCGGGGAAAACGCAGGAGAAAAACCCAGAATTCTGGGCTCGCGAAGGAGCGCCGCAGCGCTGTTCTAGCGCGTCGCGGCGCAAGGCTGTTTCTGGGCATGATGGGGTCTCTGACTTGCTGGGCGCCGCGTCCCTACAGGGCTGCGCCGCGGTGCTAGGCCAATTTCAGGATGTTGGAATTTGCAATTTTAAGCTTTTGCTCCGGGGGTTCGGGGAATGTCTTCGGTGCGTCGTTTTAGGGATTTGGGGGTTCCGAGAGTATGGGATTGGCTCTGGGGAGGTAGCTTTGGATTTATTAGTGACAAAAGATGTTTCATTTGTGTTGTGATTAGGACTTTGGAGAGGCTCGGGGTAGAGGGCCGTGCTCGTGGCTTCGTGGCAGCGGAAATCCGTAAATTGAAAGGTAAGAAAACTGCACCCGAATGTATGGTTGCGAATGGGACTAAGTGCTCCTGAGAGTTGTATTGTGTCATCGTTGGTATTATGCCAAGGGACACGTATAAGCGGTCTAAGAGTACCATTCATGACTTTAGCGCACGGGGCGCGAATTGGCCACTGGGTGCCAGAAACAATAGGATAACAGAGGGAGCAGCCTGTGAGCGCTAGCCCTGGTTATCATCTGTGCATTGTGTATTATGAGCTGAGATGCTTAGTATGTGGTATACTTGAATGATGATATACTTGAATTTATGAGATGCTATATGAGTAATTGACCTGATTGCTAGTTGTTCATGCCCTGTTATTGCTGTGTTTTCTTGCTGAGCCTTGGCTCATGGGTGCTTCGTGATGCAGGTAAGGGCAAGGGCAAGCTGGACCAGACCTGAGGTGGAGAGCTCCGAGGTGAAATGTACATAGCCAGCCGTTCGATCACCATGGTCGAGGAGTGTGTCAGGACGGAGATTACCTAACTGCTTGTTTTTGCCTTAGTATGGCCAGTTAATGTACTTAAACTTTGTAACTTTTGTAAATAGCTTTTAAACTGTCATTTTTGGGATCCCATTTACATAAACAATGTTTAGTAATGAGAACATAACTTTTGAGACCAAAACACTTTTAACCCTAGTTCCTCTACTGTTTCAGTAACACGCTTTTACTTTAATGACTTGATTAGCAAGTCTAGCACTTTATAAACACATAGTGTAACGGTCTTGGATATCCAGGGCGTTACATTGCTACTTTCTGAACCTTTCATAGAGAGGCTCCCATTTATTACCAACCTTAGGTAGCTGCTCAACTACTGGCACCGATACAAGAGGTGCCTCAGACACACTGGCTACTGTAGGAGCTTGTTGTTGTCTCAGGAGGCAGAGTTTTTCTCCCTGCCTTAATATTGTAGCCTGCAGGTCATTAAATAACTGCTGCCAGTTTGCAGGAGCTGGCTGTGGAATCTGTCCCTGGTCATTCTCTTGACCCTGATTATTATTATTCTGGCCAGTTGATGTATCTATCTATCCTGGATTCATTCTTATCAACTTATACCTTGCTAAAACAATAGTCAATACTGCCAGTCATGTAGTGATAACTAAACCTCTTGCCGCCTTACGATCCAAGAACAAGCAGATAACTCTCATATTCCACAGTCATAAAATTATATGCAAATAGATACATGATTATAGCATTTAGCACTTAACATGTATCAAATAATAGTTCAGAATCAACAATACTAATAAGTATGTTCCAACAATTTCAGTACTATTTAGCACACGGTTGCTGAAGATGCAGTATTCAGGGCACAGTCTTAGCATGGTGTCTCATGTAAACAGGTAAAGCATTTATACTATATTTAAGCAGTTATACATATAACTACATAAATAGTTACCAAACCATGAGTCGATCTTGTCTTCAGTGGTGAGTGTACGTGCCCAGCCAGTCTACAGGAGCCCCAAACCTTGGCATTCTCTAATACCAAGTAGTAACGCCCTGGTTACCCCAAGACCGTTACGGTGAACGTTGAACTGTGATTTTAACTCGCTAATCGAGGACTTCGACCGTTAAAATGTGCTTCTAGGTGTTATTAATAGGTTAAGGTGGAAAACCAATCAAAAGGACAGAATGTGTTTTATTTAAAACCTAAAACTGCTCATGGGCCCATAAAAATGTTTACCACTACAAGAAATTCGCCCTTTACCTACCAATTTTATTTGTGGGTAAAAATGGTGCATTGGTAGGTAAATCCCTTTACCTACCAATGTTGACCAATAACCTATTGGTAGGTAATAGTTAGTCGAGAAATGTATTATTACTTACGATTAGTATATTGGTAGGTAAAAATCGTGTGGGCCCCACAAAAAATGAGTCAGCGTCATTAACCTAGTGTTTGACGTGGGATTATACATGGCAAGTGATGTGGCACTCCACGTGGCAATTATGTATCAGGGAAGCTGACATGGAAAATGACGTGTCTTCCACCGTGGCAGGCGACGTGGCAGATGATGTGGCACATACCAGTAGCTTATTGGGCCACGTGGCAGTGTATCAGGGTCGGACATTTACCTACACTTAAATATGTGTAGGCAATAATTTAATTTATTGGTAGGTATTAAGGTCTCACATTTACCTACACTTAAATATGTGTAGGCAATAATTTAATTTATTGGTAGGTATTAAGGTCTCTCATTTACCTACACTTAAATATGTGTAGGCAATAGTATAATTTATTGGTAGGTAGTATTGAATTATTATTTTGGAAAATATTTAAAATTAATTATTTATAGATGATAAATTAATTTAATTAATTAAAAAACAAATAGCTTTTATAAAACTAAATAAACATATATTATAAAATGTTCAAACAAACAAACAAACATAAAAGATAAAATGTCTATAATAATTTATCTTTAAAGTTTTGAATTAAAAACATAAAAAAAAAACTAAGAATCATCTTGTTCCTCTAGCATTGAAGGGACGGGAGAATTTCCGACATTTGCATCAGAACATTGATCTGACGGAGGCGATGGCATCATATTGTTTTTCCTTAGTATTTCTACAACAATACTTAGTTGGTCATTTGTAGAATCAAGTCGGTTGTTTGCTTCATCAAGGCGTTGGGCTAGCTCATTATATATTGGCTTATTTGACTCAGTTGGATTGTGTTGGGAAGTAGAAGTTGTACTTGAAAAAGATCGACCCCAACCTTTCAAGTGTGCAGAAGAGCGTCCAAGAATACGCTCCATAATGTCTTTATCAGACATTTCTTCTGGAGTGTGTTGAGCCCTTAACGCCATCATTTTATCCTATATACTCATTTTATTTTCTAATTAGTAATGATAATTATAAAAAAGTTACAAAATTAAAAATTAAAATTTATACTTACATATATTTATGCTAAATCTGGTCCAGTCCATATTCCTTTTTTCTCATCATAATGTTTTAGACGCCAAGTCTCGATTTGGCCAGTGGAAGAAGCTAACACCATTCCCCTTCTAATGTGATGTCGCGGAGTTGAAACTAATCCATTTCTAGACTCCCACTTTCTCTTTGAACGATTAGCAGTATTCTTCAACGACCTTTCCTAAAAAAGAGAATAAGAAAAGTTATTAACACAAATAAAATTGTAATATTAAGAAAATAAGTAATTACCTTAAATTCGTTGGAAAACCAACGATCACACAACATCTCCCAATCTTGTTGGCGATCATCCTTCAAATCAGGATGTCGTTTCCTCTTTGCCATTTCAACATCTTCTTCTCCTCCAATTTCTTTGAAATATCCATGTAACTTGTACTTGAAATTCTTCCATGCTTTTCTCATGTGATCATCAATGCATTCTATAGTGGTCTCATCATGCAAGTTAATATCAAATGAATCCTACAATTATATAAACTAAAATTAATAATTTTTTTTATATTAGTTTAATTTATAACTGAAAAAAATTTAATATAAAACCTTCCACAAGAAAATGTCGTAATGGAGCTCTCACATCCTCGGGGACAAATCTCCAATCCTTGTAATGAAATGTGCCATGGTTGCGAACAACAAATCCAATCTCATTATTAAAATTTTCAGCATTTCCACAAATAGGCTGACGACACTCAGCTTCAAATACAACAGGTAACTTCCCACTTTTAGTTGCCTTAGCATCACTAGCAGTTTTGTATCCACGAGTAGGCCCACGTGTTTTGCTACTACTAGGAGCGGTTGATTCTATATAAAAAAAACTGTAAGTTTAAATTCATCCTGATTTTAAAACAATCAAATGTAAAATGTATGAGACATACCAGATGGTGTTTGAGATACATTATGTTTAGTGGCAGAGTCAGCAGCGGAGACAACTTGTTGACTCTGAACAATAGGGGGAATGCTAACTTCAGGTGGATCACCCTGAGTAGTAGAGCGGGTGGTGGGGGCATTTGGTCGAGGTGGTAGAACATGAATAGTAGAGCGAGTGATACGAACATCTGGTTGTTGACTAGGCTGCTGAGTATGAATGGTGGAATGAGTAGTGCGACCAGGTTGTTGCCTAGCAGTATTAGACTTATCAACTGGTCCATCTTGTTGAGCATGGGCAATGGAACGAGTTGTACGACATCCAGGTGCCATGATAACTAACAATTTTATAAAATAACAAAAAGATTAGAATACATATATAGAGACTACATGTATAGAACGCATAGAATACATGTAAAATAAAAAAAAATGATAACTAACAATTTTATAAAATAAAAAAAATTAGAATACATATATAAAGACTACATGTATAGAACGCAAAGAATACATGTAAAATAAAAAAAATGATAACTAACAATTTTTTTAAGATTCCGTGTCATCATCAAATTGTTCTTCTAAATCATTTTCTGTCTCACTATCACTAGAACATATCACTTCTCCATCAAAGAAGATATCTCCATCATCAAAATCATTGTTAAGTTCAATAAATTCATCTTCGTCTACTTCCCCGCCAATATTCATTTGAACAAACTCGCTTGAAAGAGTTAAAGGTGCAACATCTCCACGCACTAAAGAGGAACTTTCAATCAAATCCTCAATCGGTTGAAAATGTGGCAACTTGTAACGACCCAACTATTCTAGACTTTGGACCATTAATGACTACTATACTAATCTTAAGAAAACGTACATATGAAATAACCATAACTTTATTTAAAAACTGTAAAGTAAAGGTTAAATACATAAAAATTCATTTAGGATATGGGATCCCATTGTTTTGAAAATAAAACATAACTTAAATAAATTGGTTACAAAATTAAGTGCGGAAAAATAATACATAGAAATCATAACTAAAAGACTTAAAAACTTCATCCTCGAATCGAACACGCAATCCACCGATTCCATCCTGCCTCAATACACATCCTCAAACTGCCAAGAATCTTTCCGCCGCCATAACTATTTCATGCACATATAAACATAAAGAAATGAGCCTAATGCCCAGCAAGGAAAAACTACTAACCACATAAACATACACATAAAATCATATCATAACATATGCTAAAAACATATCATAACATATACTATATAAGACTATACTAATAATGGCCATTATGACATGTGATAAACCATCTACGTCCCCTGTCTAATATTTGAGGTAGGTTAGATCACATGTAGTGTATGATAACCCATCTACGTCCCCTGTATAATATTTGAGGTAGGGTAAATCATAACATAACATATAAAAACATAAACTTATCATAACATATTAAACATAACATAACATAAAAACATAACATATCATACAAACATACAAGATCTAGCCTATTTTCCTTACCAAAATACCGGGATGATGAGAACAAGGTTAGGATTTTGGAACACTCCTAAAAACCATTAATAGAGATGTGAGTTTCCTAAAAGAAAGAGATGAAGAGGAATGAACTAAACCATCGAGAAGATACTTACCAACAAGAAATCTCAGGTTCGAAGAACCTAGATGCCTAACCAAGAATAGAGAAGATTGGGTTAGGAATTGAGTATAGAAAAACTACAAGAACTAATGAAATAATACAGAAAAGGAACTAAGAATAGGAATACCTTTGAAATTGCTATGACCGAACTACACCTCGAAACCGAAATACACTCTATGAACCTTACTTCCCAAGTGTCTAATAAGCTTAGAATGACAAAGCTTATAACCCCAACCCAAGTGTTTATCACTCTATAGTCTCACTAGCACCTAGAAGGCTCTGATCAATGCTTAAAGAATGAATGAAAAGGCTTGGTGCTAGGTCCTATTTATAGAGTTCTAGGAATAAAAATCTTCTAATTATATTCCAAATTTAAATTCAAATTTAAAATAGAATCCTAAGGAATAAAAATCTTCTAATTATAATCCAAATTTAAATTTAAATTTAAAATAGAATCCTAAGGAATAAAAATCTTCTAATTATAATGCAAATTTAAAATTAAATTTAAAATAGAATCCTAACTTCTAACTTTCTAAATCTCGTAACTTTAAACTAACCTACAGTAAAATCAACATACCTGGAGCTATAGGACTCCGATTTAGAATATCTTTATACCGAAAGCTAATTAAATTATCTACAACTTTTTAGAAATATTATTTTTCTAAATTCATAATATAACTGGATCAAAAATAGGTCGGAAGTTACAGTACCCTAAAGTTACGAAAAAAACTCTATTTAATTATCTAAATAACAACATAATCCACAAATAAATAAAATTGTGAGTCTAAATATCTAAATAAATATTATGCTCCTAATAGATTCTGGTGAAGACTAAGTCTTGTATTTCCCTTATTAAAATAATGATTCCTTAATAATCATGCATATGACAAGTGTCATAATCCTATTGGCTCTATCTAAACCTTAGGTTATAATAATCATCATATTAATAACCAACAATATTAATCAAACCTTATGTTATAATTAATATTCTTAAACTATAGGTTAAACTTATAAAATCCATAACTATTGCTAGAAGTTTCCAACTAAATCCCGGCTTGAACCAAAATCCACAGTAATAAACATACTATAACTACTACTAGCTATTACTATTACTATTATTATCTAACTAGCTAAGTAAAATTTTTGGACTCTACACAACTGAAATGAATGGTCTTCTTGAAAAACATCATTATTCAAGAAGTCATCCTCGACATGGGATATTTCTGGAATGTCATAAATGGATCGATGATTTACTTTTTGAACAATTCTCCAATTTAAACCATGCTTCATGTCAAGCAAATAACAAACTTGTTGTGCTTGAGTTGCCAGAATGAATGGTTCGTCGGGAAACCAATTTGTGGACGTGTTAATGAATGTCAAGTTATGGTCCACAAAAATAGAGTTTCCTTTAGGATTTGAATTATACCACTTGCAACGAAATAAAAACACTTTCCGATAAAAAAGGAATGACAATTGTAAAATCTCGAGCAAAACCCCATAATACATAATAGTATTGTTGTCATGGTCCCCTTCAGTGCAAACTCTAGAACATTGTGTACGAAGATTATCATCACGATCCTTGCACCGAAAACGAACACCATTTACAATACAACTATGATAACTAATGTATCTTTCTAATGGACCTTGAGATGGAGAATATAAATCATCATTTGCAATAGAAGATTGTTGGACTCGCAGTTGTGCGAGTTGGAACTTGTTCAAGTTGTTTTAAAATTTCAGCACCAGTAAAAGTTCTAGGTGGGGGACGTAACTCAATAGACCCATCATAGTCTCTACTCTTTCGCCAAGAATGGTTGCTTTTCAAATAACATCGATGCCCCATGAAACATTGTTTGTCAGTTATTCTTTTATGTCTTGTATCTTCCAAACAAACGGGGCATGCTAATTTCCCAGCGGTGCTCCACCCTGATAAATAGGCATAAGCAGGAAAATCACTAATTGTCCATAAGAGAGCGGCTCGAAGTTTAAACGTAAACCGTTCATATGAATCATACGCCTCAATGCCCTCCCATAACTCCTTAAGTTCATCAATTAGTGGTCTCAAAAACACATCATAGTCTTTTCCAGGAGATTTGGGTCCTGGTATTAGCAATGACATGAGATATTTGTTCCATTCGGAGAAGCCTAAGGCGGCATGTTATATGGAATTAATATCACAGGCCATAAGCTGTACGTGGATGTCATGTTTGAGAAAGGGTTAAACCCATCTGACGCTAATCCCAATTGTACACTCCTCGAATCCACTGCAAATTCAGGGTATGTCTTGTCGAAATGCTTCCAAGCATCCCCATCAGCTGGATGACGTAGTATCCCAGGTTCATCTCTGCGCACCTCTTTATGCCATCGCATAACCTTAGAAGTATGCTTGGAGCTAAACAATCGTTTCAGTCGAGCCTTGATTGGAAACCATCTAAGTCGTTTATGTGGAATTTTATTCCGTACATAACGACTAGATTTGCATACAGGGCACATTGTAGCATTTGCATTCTCACCACAGAACAATGCACAATCATATTGGCACACGTCAATTTGCTCGTACCCCAAGCCAACTTCAGATAGAAGCTTTCGCGTTTGATAATAACTTATCGGGCAACGATTACCAACAGGTAACATTTCTTTAAGACACTTCAAAAGGTCGTCAAATCCTTTATCTGTCCATTTGTTAATCACCTTCAAATTCATTAACTTTACGATTGCACATAAGACAGAAAAGTTTGTACAATTCTCATACAAAGGATTATGAACCGAAGGCATCATACTTGTCACTTGAATTTCGAGGGAATTCATTGTCAATGAAATCACTAGTTGGACCGATATCAAAATATTGACAACCAAAAGCATCGTGTAAGCTTGCAGCCAAATCATCAGCTGGTTCACCATCCTCAACATCAACTAGCACTTCGTCTTGTATGTCCTCTACTTCCTCACCATGGTGGTACCATCTAGTATAAGTACTAAGAAAACCATGAGTGATCAAGTGCAACTTGATCACATTCATAGATTGTGATTGTTTATTCATGCATCGCCGCCACGGGCATAACACCATCCCATTAGAGTTAATGGACTCACTTGCAACACTTATAAATTCGTTTATACCAACAGCATATTCTGGTGATAACTTATCAAGTATGTTTATCCAACTTCGATCCATAACAAATCTAACTCTGCTGGTATTGTGACACCCTCCTAATAACAATAACTATAAAAAAGTTAACAAGTTTGAATTTTATGAAACATATTATGTAGTTGACACAAATTTATAATTTGCATTTTATGAAATAAATTATAAAATTTTATTACCAAATGCGATTTTCTTAATCTTATTAATTTAATTTTTATCATTAAATAAATCATTTTATTTAAATTTTACCATAAAGTTTCTTTAAATTACTTTATGATTTATATTTCATAAAACAAATTATAAAATTTTACTATTAAATGGGGAAACAATTTCTAAATTTTATTAATAAAATCTTTTTATTTAAAATTGACCCTTATACACACTATTTAATTAATTAAATTTACTAATAAAATCGCTTTATTTTATTTATTTGTTTTATTTGGAATTTTTAAAGATGAATGCTCTTAAAAAAATTTAAAAAATTATTTTTGGGTCATAAATTATTAATTTCAATAACATTTTAACGAATTATCGTTTTGAAGTAACATTTTAAAATCAAATAAGTTGATCATTGAGAAAAAATTAAAAATTATAAAACATTAATGATTACTTTATGAAGACTTTTTTTAATAGAAAAAAATATGAGTACATTAAGTTTATCAATTGTTGGAAAAAAATTTCATTGATAAGATAAACTTGAGGAACATGAGACAATTAAAGATAAACTTACTAAATATTCAATAATAAGCTTAAGATAATATACAAACTTTTGTACAATCTGAATATTTACACTTCTCATTCTTCAAAACTTAATACAATATTACATCATTATAGTAAGTTAATACAAATAACATATCCCCACTTTGATCATCACAAAGATTTCATAAATTTATATAATATGAATTATTAAGGGCATTTACATGACTTGGTATACCAACACACACATATATATATATATATGGGCACAAGAAGCCACATAATCACCAAACATAACAATCATAATCATTTTTAAACATCATTGGCCAAAAAATAAATAAATAAATAAAACAAGACAGATAAAAAATATATATATAAATCAAGACACATCCAAAAAAAGATGCAGATTTTGAACATAGCAAACAAGACCGATAGATTTCCAATTTAATCTCCAATTTTTTTATAAGAATAAAAAAAACTAGCAAAATGAATAACTAAGTAGCTAAAAAATTACTAACTAAATAGACAAAGATACAAAATTTATACAAGTATAAATAAATGTTCAAAATTTTATTCAGAAGCAAAAAACCTGATTTAAATACACAAAGTAAGGTAAAAAAACATTTCCGAAAAACAAATAAGTGTTGCAAGTGACGGTTCATAACTCTCTGAGCATAAACAAAATCCCAACACAAATAACAATTCAAAGACTAAGGACAATTAAAAAAAAAAGAACCAGAATATAACAATGAAAACATAAACCAAATTACAACAATGACACATAACTGAAAAACTCTAACTAAAATCACAGCTAAATATCAGTGAAATACCTCAGACCTGAAACACAGTATTCATCAAAACATAATTTTATCAAAGCATAACAATAAAAACATAAACCAGATTACAACAATGACACATAACTAAAAGACTCTAAACAAAATCACAATTGTGAAACAACTCAGACCCGAAACATACCCCAAACACAGTAATCATCAAAACACCTGAAACACAGTAATCATCAAAACATAATTTTCTCAAAGCATAACATTCACAAAGCCTCAGACAATAACAAAGCCTCACAAAAAAAATAACAAAGCCTCAGAAAAATGAATCATCATTAATCTTTCAGATCAGTGGGGATTTATACCTCAAAGCCACCAAGCCAATTTGTCCGAAACTCAAAGCCACCAACAACCAAACTTCCAAAAATTTTACAGCCACCAATCCAACGTAAAAGCCACCAGAAAAATCTCAAAGCCAGGCCAATCCACCCAATTCGAAATAATCAAAGCCGCTAAAGGAACCAAAATCAAACCTTACACAAATAATCAGAGACATTACCAACAGTAATTAGACAAATTTGAAAATAAAAAACTACCCAAAGAGAACTGACCAACAAAGATGGAGGCAGCTTAGAGAACTCAACAAAGATGGAGGCGACTCGGTGAACTCAACAACGATGGAGGCAACTCAGATAACTCAACAACAATGGTAGCGGCTCAGAGAAATGAACAACGATGGTGGCAGCTCAGGGGTTCGAAGGATGAGTGTGGCGGCTCGGAGATTCAAAGAAAAATGGCAGCGGCTCAGAGCAAGCGCCGATGACCATGGACAGAGGTCCAAAAATGCCAGTCGACCTCGGAGAGTGGTCCGAAAATGGGAGAGAGATGTTGAGAGGGAGTATGAAAATGGAGAAGAGGTCGTGAGTGAGGGAGGCGACAGATGAGAGATCTGGTGAGAGGGAGTCGAAAATGGAGAAGAACGCATAGAACAGAGGGAGGCGGCAGATGAGAGAGTGAGAGTTAGATAAATGTTAGGGTTAGATATGTTAGGGTTAGATAGATTTTAGGTTTTTATAAAAAATATATTAAATTAAAAATAATATTAATAAAATTTTAATTTATATAATTTTATAATTTATTTTTAAAAATATATATTTATTAGTGACACGTGCCACGTAGTGATACGGCCATATGTATTGGTCAGGTGACAAGTCACCATATGCATCACATGTCAGCAGCCACATCACCTTTTTTTATAATTAGGTAAAAATGGGAGGGAAAAATAGGCGGGAATCGTTAAAACATTTCCCTCCAAAAAAAATTGTAGGTAAGTCTAATACCTACCAATACTAATGGTAGGTAATAATAAATTTTATAGTCCCACACATTTTCTTAAGGAATCCCCTACCAATAGTCGCTACGAAAATATAATTGTAGGTAAAAGAATTCTTTAGCTACTAATAAATATATGTAGGTAAAAAATTGGTAGGTAAATGCCGAATTTCTTGTAGTGTACAAGTTATTTACAATGCAAAATGGTCATTACAGTTTGAAATTTACAACTCGCCGATCAAAGCGGAAAAAATGGGGTAAACCCTCTAGTTCCCCTGAGAACTCCTTGGCCATGGTGGTCAAGCGACCACATATGTACACATCACCACCTAAGCCCTCCACTCAAGGCTGGGTGAGCATTTCTTTCCCTTTACCTGCACCACATAGCACCTATGAGCCAAAGCCCAGCAAGAAAACACAATAATGCAAGTATATAATATCAAATGATGATCATGATAATTATACGGAGTGATTAGGGGTGAAAAATACACATTTATTGATTTTTACAGTCAAAATAAATTAAGTTTTAATTAATATTCTCATGGAATTAATATAATTTATTTTATAAATGAAAATATTTAATTATGATTTAATTTATTGTTATTTTGTAGAAATTAAAGTGTATTTTGGCACTTCGAAATGAAGAAGAAATAAACAAATTAATTCCGAAAAAGAAAAGAGAAAAATGGAATTTCTCTTAAAACAAAGGCCCAAATCTGAAGGCCCCTCCCAGGCCCGTTTCCTTTGTAACGCCCCACGTCACTGTGGCTGCTTTCTGGAATGACGACTGGCCCTACAAACCAACACGAGTCTTTTCAGCGTGCTTTGTCCTCACTCACATGCTTCCTAGGAAAACTTCCCAGGAAGTCACCCATCCCTAGATTACCCCAGGTCAAGCACGCTTAACTTTGGAGTTCTCAAGTGATGGGCTACCGAAAAGATGATGCATCTTGTTGATATAGGTAGTACCCATTAATCCATTTAAGCCCTCTTCAACTGTGTAGTCCCATACCTACACAGTCTTAGAATCATCACACTTGACCTTCCCCAGGCGGTGTGGGATTGCACAGCTTACCCGATCTTTCCCCTTATGGATCACGGGATTCTGACTGTCACAATCACCCCCCCTTACGGGCCCGACGTCCCCATCGGCCACACTTCCAGCTGGGTCAAGTCTCTGATACCATTTGTAACGCCCCACGTCCCTATGGCTGCTTTCTGGAATGACGATTGGCCCTACAAACCAACACGAGTCTTTTCAGCGTGCTTTGTCCTCACTCACATGCTTCCTAGGAAAACTTCCCAGGAGGTCACCCATCCCTAGATTACCCCAGGTCAAGCACACTTAACTTTGGAGTTCTCAAGTGATGGGCTACCGAAAAGATGATGCATCTTGTTGATATAGGTAGTACCCATCAATCCATTTAAGCCATCTTCAACTGTGTAGTCCCATACCTACATAGTCTTAGAATCATCACACTTGACCTTCCCCAGGCGGTGTGGGATTGCACAGCTTACCCGGTCTTTCCCCTTACGGATCACGGGATTCTGACTGTCACATCCTTCCCTACAGGCCGCTGATGCTTCGCTTTCACTTGTTGGCATATGAGACACTTAGATACATACTCCGCTATCTCCTTCTTCATCCCTAGCCACCAATAGACTGGCTTGATGTCATGACTCATCTTGGTAGACCCTGGATGAACTGAGTACGGGGTATTGTGCGCTTCTTCTAGGATCGTCTTCTTAATACTTTGATCGTCTAGCACGCATACCCGATCATTATATCTCAATAAACCTTGACTGGATATTGAGAAATCTGTAGTCTTGCCTTCTCTGACTGCATCCATGTGTGTTGCTAGCGATTCATCACGTCTCTGACAATTCCGTATGTCCTCTAGCAGATTCGATTGGATAGACAAGTTAGCCAGCTTGCCTACAACCACTTCTATTCTGGCACTGATAAGCTCCTGCTGTAGCGGCTTTTCTATTCCGGATAAGGCTGCCAAATTCCCATAGCTTTTCCTACTAAGCGCATTGGAAACTACGTTCGCCTTCCCTGGGTGGTATAGGATTTCACAGTCGTAATCCTTGACTAACTCCAGCCACCGGCGCTGCCTCATGTTAAGCTCCTTCTGAGTAAAGAGGTATTTTAAACTCTTGTGGTCCGTATAAATCTCGCACCGTTCTCCGTAAAGATAATGGCGCCAGATTTTTAACGCAAAGACCACCGCTGCCAACTCCATATCGTGAGTTGGATAGCGTTGCTCATACTCCTTTAACTGACGTGAGGCATAGGCTATCACCTTGTCGTTTTGCATCAGCACGTATCCCAATCCTAGCTTTGATGCATCACAGTAGACAACGAACTTGTCGTTGGGTGTTGGGACACTAAGTACTGGTGTTGAGCAAAGCTTATCCTTAAGTAACTGGAAGCTTTCCTCACACTTATCATTCCAGTTAAACTTTTGTTGCTTCCGGGTCAGGTTGGTAAGTGGAGTGGCTATCTTAGAAAAGCCCTCTACAAACTTTCTATAATAACCTGCTAGCCCTAAGAAGCTTCTTACTTCTGACGCGTTCTTTGGCCTAGGCCAATCCTTCACGGCCTCTACCTTCGATGGATCTACTGCAACTCCGTCTTTCGATATGATGTGCCCGAGGAACGCCACTTGTGAAAGCCAAAACTCGCATTTCTTGAATTTGGCGTAGAGTTGGTGCTCCTTCAATTGCGTCAAAATCAACCTCAAGTGTTCCTCGTGCTCTACTTCATCCTTGGAGTAGATTAAAATGTCGTCGATGAACACAACGACGAATTTATCCAAGTAGTCCTTGAAGACCCTATTCATTAAATCCATAAACGCGGTTGGTGCGTTAGTAAGACCAAAAGACATAACCAAGAACTCGTAATGTCCATAACGAGTCCTAAAGGCTGTCTTAGGAATATCTTCTCCCTTTACCTTGAGCTGATGATACCCGGACCGTAAATTGATCTTAGAAAATACAGTCGCGCCTCGGAGTTGATCAAACAAATCATCAATCCGAGGTAGCGGGTATTTGTTCTTAATTGTTACTTTATTCAGCTCACGGTAGTCTATGCACATTCGCATACTTCCATCCTTCTTCTTCACGAATAGTACCGGAGCTCCCCATGGTGAATGGCTTGGCCTAATGAAACCCAAGTCTAGGAGTTCTTGTAGCTGCGTCTTTAACTCCTTGAGTTCTGTAGGTGCCATCTGGTATGGTGCCTTAGAGATAGGCTCGGTGCCTGGTACTAATTCTATCGTGAAGTCTATTTCTCGATTTGGCGGCAATCCTGGCAAGTCATCGGGGAAAACTTCTGGAAAATCTTGTATAATCCGAACATCTCCAACCTTAAGCGGCGTCTCCCTTTCCACGTTCGTTATGCTGGCTAAGAATGCTTGGCATCCTTCCTCCATCATTCTCTGAGCTTTGAGAGATGACACTAACGGGGTGCGCAATCCTGAAGCTTGTCCCATGAAGCATCGTCTCTGGCCGTCAGGAGTCTCGAACATTACCTTCTTGCGTCTGCAGTCGATTGTTGCGCCATGCCGTGCTAGCCAATCCATGCCTAGGATTACGTCAAAGTCCTTGATCACCAGCTCTATCAGGTCTCCTTCTAGTTCTATGTCCTCAAACTTGATCGGTACGCCTCGTACTATTCGTGATGATAGAACTACTTTGCCCGAAGGCAACTCGGTTACAAACCTAGTTCTAAATCTTTCACTAGGTTTGTCTAGTTTTTCTATCATTCCTAACGAAATATACGAATGAGTGGCACCCGAATCAAATAATACATGACATAAGTTATTGAGGATAGAAACCTGACCTGTGACCACCTTGTTGCTAGCATCCGCCTCTCCTTGGGTTAAAGCAAAACCCCGAGCAGGAACCATCTTTTTGCCCTTCTTCCCTTCTGGCTTTTGCTGAGGACAATCTCTTTTACGATGCCCTTCTTGACCACAGTTGAAACACTCCTTAGTGTTGGTGCGGCATTCTCCAGGATGCTTCTTCTGACATTTGGCACATGGCGGGAATTCCACGTAGCTCGACCTATTTCCCCCATTATTCGGTCGTGCCCTTTTATTACTGTCGGCTTGCTTGTTGTCAGGATGCCTTTTCTTCTGTCCGTTACCGTTGTTGTTGAACTGGCTGTTGCTGGGCTGATTGTTGTTCCGACTGGCCTGAGGTTGGCTCTGCTGTCTGGGTTCTGGCTTACTGGCTTCTTCTTTGCTTACGTTGGCCTGCAACCTTTCTACTTCAATTGTCGTTTCAAGAACGTCGGCATATGAAGTGTTTCCCGGGTTCGCTAGTTTCACCCCCATCTCGATCTTCGGGCGAAGTCCTCTAACAAACTTGTTCACCCTCAGATAGTCGGTTGGAACCAACTCTGCCGCGAATTTGGCTAAGCGATCGAACTGACGAGCATATTCCGCCACTGTTAAATTCCCTTGCTTCAGATTGGTGAACTCCTCAACTCTCGTAGCAAGTACCGCTGAATTGTAGTACTTCTTGTGGAAGAGCTCCACAAATCGGGTCCACGTCATGGTGGCAGCATCATGGGATTGCTGGACCAAATCCCACCATATCCTGGCATCTTTCTTGAGCAAAGATGAGACGCGGGATATGCGGTCTGCATTACTTAGGTTCATGTGGGCCAGAATTGGCTCCACATTTCTTAACCACTCTTCTGCCTCAAAGGGGTCTGTAGTCCCTTCGAAGTTTGGAGCGTGCTGCTTGCGGAACTTTTCATATACTGGCTCCAGGTGCTGTACTAGATATGGAGCATAGTTCGTCATAGGCCATCCCCCATATGGACCAACTTGTTGGGGTGCTGGGGCCATTTGCTGTGGCTGCGGCTGTGGCTGTGGCGGAGGCTGAGGCTGAGATTGAGCCTGTTGGCGTTGCTGCAGAAGTTCTTCGACTTGCTGTCGCAGTCTGGCAATCTCTGCAGTGTTGTCAGCTGGCTGTGCCGGCGCGTTGCGGTGAGCAGTAGCACGCACTCCCCTTTGGCGAACGGTAGGGACCGCGTTGGTCGCTGGAACATCGTCGGAGGCGTTCCGTTGGTGCGTGCAAATCTTCGGAGAGACATCGTAGCAGAGTTCTAACAGTTGAAAGAAACATGTTAGAACTTTTCCTAATAGGCTCTAAGGCAAAAACTTATTCTAAAACAAACATATCTCGGACCTATTTATTATGACTTCTTATGAAAAATTATATAGGTCTTTATTTATTATTAGAGCGGGTTTCTATACTTAGAAAAACAAGTCATTTTTATTTTCTAAGTGTGTTTCTAATTATCCTATATGACTTAATTCTCAGGCTCGAAACTTATCTTTGTTCCAAAGTTAACCATATTGAGGGAGGGTTGGGATCAGTAAAATCGTTCCCACTACTATAGCCCCCTAACTCTCAATAAGGAAACTAGGTTCATTGATTTGTATCCACCCTCACCGAACTTAGTCATTATTCATTTTATTTAGTATTTATTATGATTGCGAAAATAAAATCAAACTCACACATGATATTCAAATAGCATGTTTATTCATTTGGAAAACAATTTCACTTATTACAATAAAAAATAAATAAAACAAACACTAAAAACTTCTAATCTAAAAATCGGGATCTTCTACATCTGATCCGTCATCTAACATATCATCATCTATTTGCTCATAATCATCATTATCATGAGCATCGAAACGTCCTATAGGAAGGTTTGTGAGAATCCTATTCTTTTGTTCATTGGTGAACTGAAACTCAAATTTTGCGGTGAACCTAACTAAGAGGAAATAGTATCTCATTGCTAATGGTAATTCATCCTCCTCACGCATTTCTTCCCATATTTCTTCTAAAGCTGCTATTACAGGATGGAAATCTTTAAACAACCTAATTACTAATACATATTGTTCCGTTGATCTTAGCATTATTTGTTTAGTCTCTTGAAGGCCACCTATCTCTTGGTGAAACAAAAGCAACCTTCGAGTGATCCTTTCTAGGGCTCCTATGGTGTTTCTTGGCTCCCTTATTCTTTTTAAGGCCTTAATGGCTCGGATATCTTGGTAGGTTAAAGCTCCGTTCATTCTTAACTGAAACATAAACACTAAAGTTGTTAGCTATACACATAGGCAAAGTAACTTGTAACTTAAATACTTACTTGGCGGTCAGATTCGGAGCTTTGAGCGTGTGTATCGAGGAGAACTTCATGCGAAGGAACCGTTTGCTCTGATACCAACTGTAATGACCCACTAATCTAGACTCTTGGACCATTATCGAACTATGCATACAAATTCTTACTAAAACATACATTTGCGAAAATACCATAATTTATTATAAACTTGTAGAAACAAAGGTTACTTTCATAAAAATAAGTAGGATATGGGTACCCATTGTCTTTAAAACAAAAATAACTTAAAGTAAAAAGAGTTACATAGAAAATGCGGAAAATACATTTAAAAAGACATAAAGCAGAAACTACATCCTCGAATCGAATAACGCTCGGCCCCTTGACTCCATTCACCATCGATACACATCCTCTAAGCGTCACGAATCTTACCGCCTCTAAAGCTTATTTTCCTGCACATAAAAAAAAAAAGGAATGAGCCTAATGCCCAGCAAGGAAAATCTAACACATAGTCATAAACATAACTTTATAAGAAACATAAAGACTTAACATAATACATATAACATACACTTATTATAATGGCCATTATTACTTGGGGTCCCATAGACTAAACAAGCATATGCCCATGGGATTAGTGGGGTCCTACTAGCTAAGTAGGTCATATGCCCATAACCCATTTGGGGTCTTGTTAGTCATATGGGTCATATGCCCAAGCCTACAAACATACATGCATACATATCATAACGCATTTAACAACATAAAACATAAGATAACATAAGCATATAACATATTGATTCTAGCCTATTTTCCTTACCAAAGTTACCGGGATATGTGGAATGAGTTAGGACTTTTGGAACACTCCTAATAACCATAATGAACAAGAGTGAGTTGAAAGAAGAAAAGAGATGAAAAGGAAAATGGGAAGACTAAACCATTTGAGAATCATGCTTACCGAAACTTACGTGCTCAAGAACTTAGATTCCCTAACCAAAATGAAGATTAAGGTTAGAGATTGGGTAGAAGACTATGAGAAAGAAAATAACATAATACAGAAATGAACTAGAGTTTTGGTTACCTCAAAGACTTGAAAGACTACTCCTCAACCGAAATACTATAGAACCTCACTTCCCAAAGTGTTTGATAAGCTTATGATGTTTAAGCTTATGATTTTCCCAAACCAGGTGTTTACACTCTCACACTCACTTAACACTAGCAGCTTCAGAACTTAGAGCAAAAGGTGAGTAATGGCTGGGTACTAGGTCCTATTTATAGAGTTTGGGAAAGAAAGTATCTTGATTTTACTTGAATAAAAATAATGGCTTTTTAGGTGAAAATCACTTGAATAATCGTTCAGCAGAGGCTGAAGACTCGTTCAAAAGATGCTGGACTTTTGAAGAAGTTTGAATGGCTGAAAGGAAAAGAATTCAAAAGAGTTTGAATTCATGCCGGAGGAGGCGATATATCGCCCCCTGTAGGCGATATATCGCCTGGGCCAGTATGCCCGAGGCGACCGTGCATCGTCTCGTGTTTTCCGTATCTACGTGCTGCGATATATCGCCCCCTATAGCTGCGATATATCGGCATACGCTGAATATTTAAACACGAAATTACACATTTTTGCTAAGTTTGAATGGAGTAAACAGCCTTGACTAAGCCTTCAACGTATTCAAAGCTGCTGACTGACCCTGTAACATTCAAACTTTACCCTTATTTAATTTAATCCAAAAAAATACTTAATCCTTAATTGCCCATTCATAACATGTGCTTAAAATCCTATTGGTTGATATCTAAACCTTATAGTATAATAAATATAATCCTTAATTATCAGTCATATAATTAAACCTTAGGTTATACTTAATATTCTTAAACTATAGGTTAAACTTAGAAAATCTATAAGTACTACTATGAGTGTCCAAATAATACCCGGTCTGAACCAAAAATCCACAGTAACAAAGATAATACTAAACATACAATAATACTACTAAACAATTATCTAAGTAAAGTTCTTGGATTCTACAATGAAATTTGGTAGTTCTTGAGGTTCATCTATAGAGAATGTTGATGTGTCTGAAATATCATTCACTATATTATTACTGCTTGAAGCAACAGTAGAACTCATCATTTGAAGTGCTCCACAGGTGATTTTTTGGTTGTTCTTTGTTACAGAAACTATCAAAGGGTATTTTGTGAGTGTTCTGTCATTTCTTTTGCACTCCAAGTAGAATTGTATAGAGCTATCACTATTGATCTTCAATGGAGGCAATGTTTCTGCAATCTAGTACTCAATTGTTGCATTTTCTGTTGACAGAATGGTAGACAACTTTGTAGCCAAGATATTCATTAGTGTTGTAAATGAGCAATCTAATGGTATTAACACTCCAAGCATTTTGAAATCCTCATACACATTATTTTCATTCCAATGACCATCATAATATATCAAAGATGTTATTGGATTCATGTCTGCAAATGAATAAAAAGAAAAAATTAGATTGATATGTAAAGATTCTTTATATTTTCATTACAAAACCAAATAGGAGTAGCAAAGATTTAGAAAAAACAAATACCTTGTTGCTATAAAGAAGAATGATCTCAAAGCAAACAAAAGCTATTCGTTAACACATCCACCAGTAAAATGAGAATTTAACATATAAACTCCTCACTTTATGGGTTATAAACTACCAAATTCTGCACAAGCAAGAGCAAATTACTTAAAGATTAATAAATGTTTACAATAAATTTGAGAAATTCTAACAAAGATCATTATAATATTGTAATTTTTTTTTTATAAAAGGTTTTCATGTTTTACAGTTGTTTCCATGGTAATATTTGTCTGTGATTCTGTGGCGAACTGTGTTAAAATATATGATTTTGCTCAATTGTCTTAGTGAGTTTCAAAAGTTCTAAACTCCAACTAATTATCTATTCTAGATGCAACATGTACCAAGAAAAAAATAGAAGAACAAGGTAACTTACCACATAATAGATGTCGTGTAGTTGTTTTTGTAGACACATCAATTCAAAAATTTCGCAGTGGATTACAGTAGAAAAATTCTGATTTTACTCAGACTTCTCGAATTTGTAAGCTCTTTAATCAGTTTTTGATTGGGAGATTGATTTGCTTATGGGTTTTCGGATGTTTTGGATGCTTTGGAGATCTCTGAAACTAGGATGAAGATAACATGTGTTACAAATATGGGTTGGGTTGTAATGGGTTAGGTTTGTGGGTTGGGGTTTATCGTATATGTGGTATTGGGTTTTGGGCTTGTGGGCTTAGATTTTACCGTAAATTTGTAAGAAATTGGGAATATTGTAAATACCAAATTTTTTTTGTTATGTTCCGTATATATAAAAATTTCCCAAAAAAAATCGCGCCAAAAATTGTTCACGGGTTGAGAACACTGAGAGCCCCACCAGTAAGGTTTAAAGTGAAGCCCTTATAGGATAATTCCCCTACATATTTATATATATAGTCGTACTATATAATTTCATATCCCTTTCATTCATGATCTTGAGTTTCTTTTACTCATATTGTAGAGTCCCAGAATTTTACTTAGCTAGTTAGATAGTAGTAGTAGTAGCAATATCTAGTAGTATGTTAGTTACCGTGGATTTTGGTTCAAACCAGGACTTAGTTGGAAACTCATAGCAATAGTTATGAATTTTATAAGTTTAACCTATAGTTTAAGAATATTAATTATAACATAAGGTTTGATTAATATTGTTGGTCCTAGGTGTTTTATTTATTATAACCTAAGGTTTAGATAGAATTAATAAGATCATGACACTTGACGTGTGCATGTTTATTTAAGGATTTAATTACAGTTTAAATAAAAGAAAGTTCAAGAAATCTCTAGAATCTTCCAAGACCATTAGGAGCATGACATTTGTCACAATCTTGTTTATTTGTGGATTAGATTGTTATTTAAATAATTAAATAGATTTTCCGTAACTTTAAGGTACTGTAACTTTCGACCTATTTTGACCCAGTTATGTTATGAATTTTGAAAAATAGTATTTCTAGAAAGTTGTAGATAATTGAATTAGCTTTCTAAGGGTATAAAGATGTTCTAAATCAGAGTACTACAACTTTAGTTATGTTAATTTTACTACAGGTGAGTTTAGAGTTACGAGATTTAGGAAGTTAGAAGTTAGGATTCTATTTTATTTAAATTTAAATTTGGATTATAGTTAGAATGAAATTAAGTATTTTTTTTTAAATAGAAGAAAGATCTAGAAACTCTAGAACCTTCCAGAACCACTAAGAGTATGACACTTGTCATAATCATGTTGTAACGACCCAACTATTCTAGACTTTGGACCATTAATGACTACTATACTAATCTTAAGAAAACGTACATGTGAAATAACCATAACTTTATTTAAAAAATGTAAAGTAAATGTTAAATACATAAAAATTCATTTAGGATATGGGATCCCATTGTTTTGAAAACAAAACATAACTTAAATACATTGGTTACAAAATTAAGTGCGGAAAAATAATACATAGAAATCATAACTAAAAGACTTAAAAACTTCATCCTCGAATCGAACGCGCAATCCACCGATTCCATCCTGCCTCAATACACATCCTTAAGCTGCCAAGAATCTTTCCGCCGCCATAACTATTTTCCTGCACATATAAACATAAAGGAATGAGCCTAATGCCCTGCAAGGAAAAACTACTAACCACATAAACATACACATAAAATCATATCATAACATATGCTAAAAACATATCATAACATATACTATATAAGACTATACTAATAATGGCCATTATGACATGTGATAAACCATCTACGTCCCCTGTCTAATATTTGAGGTAGGTTAGATCACATGTAGTGTATGATAACCCATCTACGTCCCCTGTCTAATATTTGAGGTAGGGTAAATCATAACATAACATATAAAAACATAAACTTATCATAACATATTAAACATAACATAACATATCATACAAACATACAAGAACTAGCCTATTTTCCTTACCAAAATACCGGGATATGAGAACAGTTTTGGGACTTTGGAACACTCCTAAAAACCATAAAATGGAAGGGTGAGTATACTAAAGAGAATGAGATGAAAATAATGGAAGAACTATACCATTAAGAATATACTTACCAAAAACCTTATGTTCAAGAACTTAGATTTCCTATCCAAGAATAAAGAATAAAGTTAGGGGCTGAGTAGAAAACTATAAGAACATGAAGAAAATAATACCAAATGAACTAGAGTTTTGGAATACCATGAATGCTTTATGACCAATCTAAACCTTGAACTGAAATGTGTTATAAACCTTACTTCCCAAGTGTTTGGTAAGCTTAAAAATGATTAAGCTTATAATCCCCAACCCAAGTGTTTATACTCTCACAATAACCTAGCAACTTGCAGCCTCTGAACTTAGCTTGATGAATGAATGAAAAATGCTTGGTGCTAGGTCCTACTTATAGAGTTCTAGGAATAAAAATCTTCTAATTATAATCAAAATTTAAATTTAAATTTAAAATAGAATCCTAAGGAATAAAAATCTTCTAATTATAATCCAAATTTAAATTTAAATTTAAAATAGAATCCTAAGGAATAAAAATCTTCTAACTTTCTAAATCCCCTAACTCTAAACTAACCTACAGTAAAATCAACATATCTGGAGTTGTAGGACTCCGATTTAGAATATCTTTATACCGTTCAAAAGCTAATTAAACTATCTAAAACTTTTTGGAAATACTATTTTTCTAAATTCATAACATAACTAGGTCAAAAATAGGTTGGAAGTTACAGTACCCTAAAGTTACGAAAAATCTATTTAATTATCTAAATCACAAATAAATAAAATATCTAAATCACAAATAAATAAAATTGTGAGTCTAAATATCTAAATATCTAAATAAATATCATGCTCCTAACAGATTATGGTGAAGACTAAGTCTTATATTTCCCTTATTAAAATAATGACTCCTTAATAATCAAGCATATCACAAGTGTCATAATCCTATTAGCTCTATCTAAACCTTAGGTTATAATAATCATCATATTAATAACCAGCAATATTAATCAAACCTTATGTTATAATTAATATTCTTAAACTATAGGTTAAACTTATAAAATCCATAACTATTGCTAGGAGTTTCCAACTAAGTCCCGGCTTGAACCAAAATCCACAGTAATGAACATACTATAACTAATACTAGCTATTACTACTACTACTACTATCTAACTAGCTAAGTAAATTCTAGGACTCTGCACATGTTTATTTAAGGATTTAAGTGTTTTTTTAATAGGATAATTTCACTCCTCAAACTCTATAAATAGGACCTAGTACCCAGCCCTTTCACTTACTCTTCAACTGTGATCATACTCCAAGGTGCTTGTGAGAACATAAGAGTGATACACTTGGGTTGTGAAAGAAAAGGCTTTATTATTCTTAAGCTTTATAAAATACTTGGGAAGTGAGGTTTAGTGTATTTCGGTATTGGAGTTAGACCAATCCATAAGGTCAACTAAGGTACTCTTATTCTTTAAGTTCAATCCTTTAAATTATTTAGTTCCTTTTATTCAGATCCTAACTTTCGTTATTGGTTCTTGATTAGGTTCTTGAAACTTAAGTTCTTTCTTAGTAAGTTTCTTCTTGATGGTTTAGTTTCTACATTTATTCTTTATTCGTTAGAAATACTCACCATTCTATTGTTGGTTTTAGGAGTGTTCTAAGTCCCGCATTTGTTCTCAAATATCCCGGTGTTGGTAAGGAAAATAGGATAGAATTTTGTATGCTTATATGATATGATATGATATGTTATGCTTATGTTATTTGTTATGTTATCTTATGTTGTGTTATGATATGTTAACATTATGTATAGTATGATATTAGACCTTGGGCATATGACTTGTCTAGCTAGCAAGCCCCAATAATTTATGGGCATATGACTTGCTTGGCTAGCAAGCCCCACAAATCTATTGGGCATATGACTTGCTTAGTTAAACAAGCCCCAAGTAGTATGATGGTCATTGTAGTAGTATATGACATATGTTTATGGTATGCTTATAGTATATGTTTATGATATGTTTTTTTTTCATATGTTATGATATGATTTTATGTGTATGTTTATGGTGTTAGTAGGTTTTCCTTTCTAGGCATTAGGCTCATTCCTTTATTTTTTTTAGTGTGATGCAGGAAACTGGATACGGAGGCGGAAAGATTCTTGGAAGCTTGGCATGTGTGTTGCAAATGAACGGATTGAGTGGACTGCGTGTCGATCGAGGATGACGTTTATTTTAGTTTTTTAAATTATGTTCTTGATGTAATTCCACGACTAGTATTTAAAGTTTATGTTTTATGTTTTATCAAACAATGTTTTATGTTTTAAACAATGGGAACCCATACCCCATTTTACATTTATTTTGGAGTTTTAATAAAGATATGATTATTTCTTATGAATGTTTCTTCAAAGTAGTAGCTATGTTTAGTAGTTTTAATGGTCCAAGGTCTTAGAAATAGTTTGGTCATTACACATATTGACTGCAGTAAATCTTGACCTCTGAATGAAACATGTTTATTTGGTAAACATTCTTTATCATCGTTTGAATGATAACTTTTTTCTTCAGACTAATTTATGTCTGTAGACTTCTAGTGATATTATTTTCCATGCATTAATCTCATTCATATTATATTCATTAACATGTTCAATGAATCATATCCAATGAATTTAAGCCCATCCGATCCAATCCAATTATTCATTGGATGTTGAATTTTTACAACCGATCTAATCCGATTGAATTGAGTCAACCGATCCGATCCGATCCAATGAATAATTAGATTGGATCGGTTCCATCCATTGGATGCATCCCCTGGTTATTTATTGAATCAGATCAGATTCATCCAATCATTTAGAGTCTTTTTAAATCTAATTTTCATATATATTTCAATTATAAAATACACAAATTACTCATCCAAATGAAAAAAACTATTTAGTTCTAATAATTTAGAAGCATACAATACAAATTCATCTAAATTAGAAGCATATATGTAATTGGATGATTATTGGATCGGTTCGGTCAGTTTTTATTGGATGTTGGACCCCCCCCCCCCCCCCCCCCATCCAAAGCTTTTAAATTTATTAACACTTAATTATAATTGATACTTGACAAACACATATATATAAATATAAGGAGTTTCTTGGGTAGGAACATTATTTTTTCCCTAACCGTAGGAGTGTATTATGTTTTCGATACTTGGAGAAACTATAACTTTTTTTTTTTATGACAGCTGTTTACAAAGTTTTTCAAAAACTATAATTATAAAAGATAAGAGAACTTAAAAAGAAAGGATTTAGAATGCAAGCAAGGTTTTTACGTGGTTGGGGCATTAATGAGCTTTAGTCCACAAGTCAGTTGTATTAGAGCTTAGAGAGCTTTTGACAATGGAGTTTTCTGCAAGTTTGAGCAGAGTAATTGCTTACAAGAGAAAATCTAGGATCCCCACTACAGTGCACAACTTGCCCTATTTATAGGTAGTTAGGTGCAATGGGCTTGGGCCAGACTAATCCTGGCCCAATAAGGATGTAATCATAGTTTGCTCGCTAATGGAGCCATAATACAAAGAATGTTGCTTAATAAATCATATTAGTTAGGGCCCATTGGGCCGACTTGGGCATAGCGAAACCTTATAGCTGCCAATAGTACATATCCTCAGATTGGTCTGCGTGGGCTTCTAAGGGGATCCTAGGGACAAGATCTGTCATAATAGTGACAGTACTGCTTCCTAGGAACAGTGTACGTTCTGTGCGTAACCTACTCTGCAGGTCAGTTGAGGAGACCAACTTCTATTTTTCTCGGGGACCTGTCACCGTGAGGGAAGATCAAACTTGCCCTATCTGGACGTCTGGTCTGGGTTCCTTTACTAATGTCCCGGTTCATTTACTGGAATCCTGGTTTGCTTACTAGGACGGGTTCATTCTCGACAAGGTCTATTCCCAGACTAGTGAGCTTGTTACCTCTATTGGCATCCCAGAGGATACGGGTAGGTCGGGACCAAGAAGATGAGTTGGGCCTGCACCTTGGTCTCGGTTCCCTTGTTATGGTCACGCCCATCGAACGTTGTTGGGTTCATTGACGATTGGGCTATCAGGACTTTCTTCTTCCTTGTTCATCAGGTTGAGGATGGGCCCAGATCTCTTTGAGGGAGTCCATGGACCCATCGTGTCATACCACGTGTCTCGTGGGAAAACAAGGATAACAACATCGTACATGATAATTATATTAGCCATTGTGACAGTCAGAATCCTGTGATCCATAAGGGGAAAGACGGGATAAAGCTGTGCAATCCCACACCGCCTAGGGAAGGTCAAGTGTGATGATTCTAAGACTGTGTAGGTATGGGACTACACAGTTGAAGATGGCTTAAATAGATTGATGGGTACTACCTATATCAACAAGATGCATCTTCTTTTTGGTAGCCCATCACTTGAGAACTCCAAAGTTAAGCGTGCTTGACCTAGAATAATCTTGAGATGGGTGACCTCCTGGGAAGTTTTCCCAGGAAGCGTGCGAGTGAGGACAAAGCACGCTGGAAAGACTTGTGCCGCTTTGTAGGGCCAGTCATCATTCCAGAAAGCAGCCATAGTGATGTGGGGCGTCACAAATGGTATCAGAGCCTTGACCCAGCCGGAAGTGTGGCCGACGGGGACGTCGGGCCCGCAAGGGGGGGTGATTATGCCAGTCAGAATCCTGTGATCCGTAAGGGGAAATACCGGGTAAAGTTGTGCAATCCCACACTGCCTGGGGAAGTTCAAGTGTGATGATTCTAAGACTGTGTAGGTATGGGACTACACAGTTGAAGATGGCTTAAATAGATTGATGGGTACTACCTATATCAACAAGATGCATCTTCTTTTCGGTAGCCCATCACTTGAAAACTCCAAAGTTAAGCGTGCTTGACCTGGAGTAATCTTGAGATGGGTGACCTCCAGGGAAGTTTTCCCAGGAAGCGTGCGAGTGAGGACAAAGCACGCTGGAAAGACTCATGTTGCTTTGTAGGGATAGTCGTCATTCCAGGTGTAATATCTAACATTTTCATAATACCTTTTTTTATTATAAATTAGAGTTTCAATACAAAAAAATGTACAAGTTTAAAAATTTAAGATATAGTAATGGAAAAATAGTGTTTAAAATATGATTTTCTGTTTTTAATGAGATTAAAGAGTGAGAAACTTGAGTAGTCAAGTATTGGACCCAAATGTCATATAATTTTAATTAGGGATTTTTATAAAATTAAGAAAGTTTTTCTAAAGGGCTTATTTGAAAAGAATTTTAATATTTTGGGTCCAAGTGTAATTTAAAAAAAAAGGCTTCAGTCTTTTAACCGAGCCTCTCTCTCTCTCTCTCTCTCTCTCTCTCTCTCTCTCTCTCTCTTTCTCTCTCGCGTGCGTGTGTCTGCCCGACCACCGAACATCCACCGGCGGTCACCAATTATAGCCACGCGCCGGACCGTTGGATTCAGAGGCCTCCGAACTACCGACCACGCGGGAATCTAGAGCTCACTCGCCGATTAAACACCTCAACTGGTCGATTTAAGTTCGGCCACCCCGCGACTTCAAAGTTGCGATTCGGCCACCTCGGACATCCGTTTGCCGATCCGTCACCACCATCGTGTTCCTCGTGTTGTGGGCTTCAAAACCCAATAACTTGTTCCTACATCTACCATAGTTGGGTGGTGGGCCCACCACGAGCCACCGCGATCCACCGTAGACCAACGATCAAAACTTAGTGTTCGAGGTTTCGAAGTACGTTTTGAGTCTCAGAAAATCATCATTTGACTTGTTGTGGAACCTGATCATTGTGGTATAAATTCTTTGACCTATATTGTTATTGATTAGAGTAATTGTTATTACGTGTATTTATAGTATATAATTATATATTCTTGATATATGGAATATTTTTCTGTAATTATACTGGCTGTCTGGGATTATATGTATTTCTGATACATATTTTGATTTTGGGAACTTTATAGCCGTTGTGCTGTCCAATTTTCTAGAAAATATTAAATATTAAATAAATTATAAAAAATACATATTTAATTGATTTTCTATTAATATGGAAATTATTACGATTAAGTAATTTTAATTATTATTGTTATTATATATATATATGAAAAGTGTGATTTATAGTAAACCTATTATTCAATAATTAATCTTATATATTAATATTTTGTTAATATTTGAATATTAAAATAATATCAAATATTAGTTTCTTACAGTTATTGATATTTGTAAGACCAGTGAATTTTGAAGAAAGTATATTTATTATATCACTGAAATTGGTGTTATGACTAATTAATAATAATATAAATATTTATAATTATATTATTATCACAATATCGATTATTATAATTTTATGTTAAAAATGTAATTTCTTTTATAAAATGACTATTTGAATATATACATTCATATACGTATTGCTATTGGAGTATTTTTTTTATTAATATTGAAATAAGTTTTTTTATAGACGATAATTATTATTATTGTTGTTGTGATTATTATTATTATTATTATTATTATTGTTGTTGTTGTTGTTGTTGTTGTTGTTGTCGTTATTATTATTATCATAAGAGTACATTATCTTATGAGCAATGTTTAAAGCATGATTTTATATGAAGAGTTATTTGCATTACATTGATAATAATTATTATTATTATCATTTATATAGTTTCTGGTATTGTTAATATACACTATCAATAGTGTATATTTACGATTTTGATAGAATTTAATATATGATGTGCCTTGAATAGGATTTGTATGGATTTGATTGATTGACTCTTGGTAAGCAGTTTTAAAATAAGCTAAGGACCTAAGGTAAGTAAATCTCACCTTTTGTGCTTAAGTGTAAGATGCATGACTACATTGATTGTGTATATCTGATGAGTTAAGTATGGGATGATGATGGTGCATATGATAAGTATGTGAAGAATGATTATATGAATATCATAATGGTGTTGTGTGATATGTAATTGATGAATTTCGTGATATGTGAAAGATGTCTTACTTGGTTAAGATTGATATGAATTATGTGCAAGTATGTGTTCTTATGTTGATGAATATGTGGATTACTTCTATGTTCATGATTTTGTTATATGTTATGATATATGAAGCATTTAAGTTTTTCGGCTGGAAACCTTAGACTTGAGCCATAGCTCTACGTTAAGGTATAACAACGCCACAAACCCAAAGCTACATGTATTATGACTAAAGATGTTTTGAGCTATATGAGATGTGTTGTGAAACAACAAACAAACAAACAAGAACTAAACAAAAGAATCAGTAATAAGCAAGATAATAAAAACAAGATAACAGCAAGAGTTTACTTGGTTCGGTTCATTCTCATGAACCTACTCCAAGGGTCTGAACAGCCAAGAAATGGCTGATATACTTTATTCAATCTGAGTGTTACAAAAGAGAGAGATTGCACCAGAGACAAGCTCACAAACACCTGAGTTACAAACCCTGTTTTCTTCTCTCAAAACAGAACAAAAATTCTCACCAAACTCTCTCACTAAACTCAGCTCTCCAAGAACTCCTTTTCTCAGCTTTACAAAGTTGTTATTAATAAACAAAACCTTACAGTATATATATATATACAAATAAAAGGCTGTAACTAAAACATAACAGTCTTGGAGAGAGCACACGTGTACCAGCTTACTTAAGTGGCTGAATCATTTTTCCAACAAGATGTGATAGAATGCCTTGATTGAATACCATCAAACATGAATCATGAACATGAACATTGGCATTTCAACATCTACATGTATGCATGGCATGTATAGTTATGTGATACATTATTATGTGATATAAGACCATGCATATGAATATGAGAAAAGTTATGAAATGCCTTGAAAAGTCTTATGTAAAGTTAAACATTTTAATGACACAAGGCTTAAGAAAAGTGATAATAAGATGTTTAAAAAAGGGTGCCACTGTTTTGATGAAGCAATTAAGTAAGTTCAGTAAAGAAGACGGAGGTCTATAAGGCTTATAGTGGCTGCCCACTAGTGGGAGCTAGGTCAGAGTTGACCATTCAGATATGTTTGCCATGTTCCCATCTTTCTCCTCCAAATGTGTAATAAGTATGGCAGCTGTGGCAACGATGAAATGAGTGTTATGATGAGCCTAGCTGTGATGATGGCTAGCCGGAGGAGAACCCATGTGATTCTATGTGATATGTGTAACAAGCCCTGCAGGCATTGGCCGAATCAAACAATGTGCACAAGTGATATTGGGCCCATAAAAATGCGAAACTAAAAGAAAGAGCATAAAAGTAAAGTTTGAAAGCGCATGAGCAATAAATGAAATGCACAAGTACATAAGTCAGCATATTAGTTTATGTGCACTATAAACTCACGACATTCATGTGTATGTGTATGCATGAGATTTGCTTACTGAGCGTTAGCTCATTATGTTATTTTCCAACATCTTTCCAGGTGTGGCTTTAGGTGTTGAGCAACTTGTAGAGCACGGACTCAGCAGCAATGTAATAGTGGTTTAGAGATTTTCATATGGATACATTAAATTTAAAGTATTCATACGTGTAATAATTTCTATTAATAAGTTTATATAAATGTTTTAAAATTTTCAGTACTTCTTAGTATCTTTTTATTTAATTCATTTGGTCAAGTGTCTAACATACTCGTAAACCCTAGAATTACGAGTATGTGGCGGACGTACCCTACCTTAGGGTCGTCACACCAGGAAGTAGCCATAGTGACGTGGGGCATTACAAAGTTTCCCAGGAAGCGTGCGAATGAGGATAAAGCACGCAGGAAAGACTCGTGTTGGTTTGTAGGGCTAGTCGTCATTCCAGGAAGTAGCCATAGTGACGTGGGGGCGTTACAGCCATTCTACCAAAATTTTAGGAAATTGAATTTAAAGTACCGAAATCAGAATTCAAATAGTATGTTTTCCACATATATAAAAAAAGTCAGACACTGTTTGAACTCTAATTTTGGTATTATAAATTATTCGAAATTTCTCAAAATTGGTAGGATGCCTATTATAACCATAATGTATATCATCATGCAAAAAAAATTATAATTTATCTAAGTGCCAAAAATAGAATACTCTTACAGTAAAAGAAAAAGAAAAAGTGAGCTCCCACTAATTTTTTTTTTTTTTATATAAAAACATATACTCAAGAAAAGAATTAAAGATCAAGTTAAGTACAACAACTTTCCAATAAATCAAAATTACAAATCATTATTCTAAAGGGTGAGCAAATGATAAAAATACTACTACACCTATATAATACAATATAATCATGGTCTTTAAACAGACCCAAACTATCCAAGATAGTTGATAATGAGATACACCAAGAATATACATTGCCAAATCTTACACAAGTGAACAATCCAAAATCGAAAAAAATGCAAAGCTAAAACAGAAATATGATCCCTAAATTGTAACTAGGACGAAGCTGCTACATACATAAAGAGGGAAAAATAATTAAGTATTTGTTGGGTTAAATTAAGTATTTTTGTTGTAATGTTATGATTTTGAAATTGGCAATAAAGAGATATATATATATATATTTAAATCATTATTCATTCTTTTAAAAGTTAATTATTTTTTTATAAATAATTCATTTACTTATTTGAAATGTGACATGATAGAGTTGTCACATGTATCCTAATTAACACGCATAGTTGCAACAAAACACCAACGGAAAATATATTCGTCGTCAAGATTTTTGATTGCGAGAATATATATGTATAACAATGACAAAAAAAAATAAAGGAGATTTACTATATAGGGTTTATACATTTTTGGACTCCGTATTTTGTCTCATTAACTATTTGAACCATGTATTTTGATAAATTATTTTTTGTACCCTATATTTTGTAAAATTGTTCAAATAGAACCCTAAACTCGATTTTAGTCAAAGTTTTCTCAACTGAAATTACAAATAATTAACAAATTTAACAATGCAGCACAAAAATAAAATCATTTTGCTTAAAAACTGTGTTGTTATATTTAATTTTTTTCTTCATCAAAATTAAGTTTAGGGGTCTATTTGAACAATTTTACAAAATATATATAAGGTCCAAAAATATTTTTTTTAAAATACAGAGTCCAAATAAGTAATCCGAAAAAACACAAGATTACAAAAGATATAAACCCTACTATATAATATATATCCCTAATTTATATAATTTATATATATTTATAATTTTTATTTATTTTATTGTCATATGATTTAGCTTAGTTGTCGTTTAAGTTTTAAGTCACAATTTCCTTCACTTTATTATTCTACATCGATATTGTGATGACTAGATCTACTCGTTCATTAACTCATGAATTACGGTATTTTGTTTTCCAGTCTTTGACTCGTTCATTTACTCATGGAGTTAATTAGTTATATTGACTTAAGCTAGCTAATCTTGAGCTTTAAATAAAAAATGATTACTTGGTTAACGCTCATTATCATCTTTGAAGGGCTTTTTCATTTTCTTTGGAGTAGTTTAGGTTCCATATTTCAAACATTATATTTTAGTAATAGTGTTTCTACCATGCACACTCTAATTTTAGTGTATTTTTTTTAACTTTCCATAAATGATTTTTTAGTTTAAACATTTCTATAGGCAGCGATTAAAATTACTATTAAATTATAAATATATTTATTTATATTAATTGTAGTTTAAGAACCACTCATCATATTAGGTTCTTAAGAAAGTTCCTTCTTCATATATGGTCCAGAAGGTAAATTAATTAGGTTTTAAGTTTATATCTCTTTTATATAAAAAATATGTAGATAAATAAATTTTTTAGTTTTGACGATTTGTTTTTGTTAATTTTAATAGAATATTTTAAATATTTAACAGAATATAACTTTAAAACTAATTAAAAAAATATATATTTATTTATTATATTAATATAAATTCAAATATTATAATATTTAATATAAAACTACATATATAATAATTATATTAAAATAAATTAAAATATTATAAAATATCACTATAATACAATACTAAATATTTAATAATTATATTAATATACATTTAAATGTTATAAAATATAAAATATATATTTTTTGAGATAAAAACAATTATATTATTAATGAGAGAAGTTATAATACAACATTCATTAATGGAGAATGAGTAACCGTTTGAGTAAACTTAGCTAACAAATGAGTCTCACTATTAGCATATCTAAAGACATGTGAGATCTACTTGCAATTGCATCTCAAGAAGCCATATGAGGCTGTGTAATAAGGCCATGGCCTCCATAACGTACCAATGACAGGTCTTGACATGGCAGCAATAATAGTACCATTGGAGTCACTTAGGATAGCCACAAAACTAGTTCTCCTGTTGTGAAGGTCTACCGCTGTATACGTATTGAGTTTCAGGTGTCCTGTGGGAGGTAACAACCAGTGCAGCCTTATGGTATTGTGCAATAATGATATTTTATATTTAAATTTATATTAAAATAATAAGTTGTAACTTGGAGGAAGCTGCTATATACATAAAGAGGAAAAAAAATATGTGCTTGACTCAATTATAAGACTATTAGGCCTTAGAAAGTAACGGATCCAAATTGTGAATGAATGGGTTAAAGACTAATTAAGATAGAAAACTATGCTTAGCAATTTAATTATTAGTGATGAAAGAAAAGATGTGAGGTCGATCATCATTACTAAACTCTAGTTTATATACTTACATTTTCTTCTCACTTTCGAAAGCCCGTCAACTTGTTCATGGTTATAGAGCCAAAAGGTTCAGAGAGGTAAGGCTGAATGCGAGCCGATAGCCCTTGTGCCACGAATCGCATGTTTGGCCGCTTCTCAGGGTTGGTTCTAGCGCATGACAAGGCTACAGTTACCATGAACACCACTGCCTCAGCCAATTCTCCATCTGGAGGAGGCAACCTCTGGTCTAAGACATCCTTGAGAAGCAATTCAGAACCATTTGACAATGCTCTTGTTGATGCTGATAGTGATTCTAGCATCTCCCCAGGGTGCCTTCCCATCATTACTTCTAAAGCCACAATTCCAAAACTATACACATCACTCTTATCTGTTACACGCATTGTCTGTGCCAGCTCTGATTTTCGTTGCAAAAATGATCAAATATTAGTGAAAAGGGTATTGTAAATATTAGTGTATAAAAAAAGTACTTTTATACGGATTTGTCAAACAAATTAACCTGGTGCCATGTAGCCATATGACCCCTGAACGTTAGTCCAATTAGAAGAGTCAGGGTTCAACATTCTGGCTGTGCCAAAATCAGACAGTTTAGGCTCAAAGTCCCACTCGAGAAGTATATTGTTCAAGGTGACATCTCGGTGGACAATGGGCGGAGAACAGTCATGGTGTAGGTAAGCAAGCGCATGAGCCAGGCCTTGAACGATTTTCATCCTTATTTCCCAGACAAGATCTTCACTGTCTAAGCCATACAACACTTTTGCCAAGCTTCCTCTCTGTATGTATTCATACACCAAGTACATGCAGCCCCTCCTTGAACAAAATCCATATAGCTTTATGATGTTTCGGTGCCTGACCTCAGTCAAAGTCTTTATCTCGTTAAGGAAACTCTGGCGGTAGCTCTTCGGGACTTCGTTCGAGTCGGACACGTTCAAACGTTTGACAGCAACAGCACCCGAAGATAGAACAGCCTTGTACACACTACCAAATCCTCCTTTTCCAATGCAGTATTTCTCGGAGAAGTCCTCAGTGGCCTTAACAATTTCCCGGAAAGTGAACTTTGATTCTTTTTCCCATATCAACAACTCTGGGTTGTCGAACTTGTCATTGCTTCGATTCTTGTGGTTGAGGAGTCTGCTTTTCTGACACAACAAGCAAGCGATAACAGTCACACTCGCAAATATTATCAAAGCACAGATGGGAACAAGGACCCTTATAAGAATCTTGTTGCCAGATTTGTCTTTTGACATTGAGCTACACGGATTGAGGTTGACCCCTTCAGTGTCTCTGCATAAGCCAGGATTTCCCAAGAAGGCGTTCTCGTTTTGGAAACGTTTCCCAATTGGGATTGGACCCGTCAAGTTGTTGTAGGAAAAATCGACCGAAACTAGACTAACCATGCTGGAAAACGACGATGGGATTTTGCCGGATAGTTGATTATTTGAGACGTTGAGGATCTCCAGTGATGAAAGCTTGGCCAAGTTTGATGGGATTTCTCCAGTGAAAGAATTGCTGCTGAGATCCAACATGTACTTCAACGAGCCCAAGTTTCCAATCTCTTGAGGTATTTCGCCAGAAAACTTGTTGTGACTAAGATTCAAGCTCGACAAAAATTTATAATCCTCGAGCCAAGTTGGAATGGTCCCAGAAATATTGTTCGCAGACAGATCAAGAGTTTCCAGCTTAGTTAGCTTAGAAAGGCTTCGAGGGATGATCCCAGTGAAATGATTATTGCTAAGCTTGAGTTGGAACAACAGGCTAAGACTCCCCAGTTGACTTGGAATTTCCCCAATTAACTCGTTAGACTCTAAGCTCAAAACTTGCAAATTCTTCACATTCCCGAGTTCAGGTGGGATCTTACCAGAGATTTTGTTTCGACTCATCTGTAAATTGGTGAGATTCACACATTGCCCCCACGTACTTGAAATTTGACCAACGAATTGGTTGTCGCTTAGTCGAACGAAATCAAGAGCGGGGTGAACACCAAAAGCATCAGTAATATTTCCTGTGAAATTATTCTCGTCAAGCCTTACTCTCTTCAAATTGGTGCATTTTCTTAGGCACTCGGGCAATGGTCCCGTGAAGCTGTTGTTGTTCACAGTCAAAGTCTCTAACTTGAACCCATTACACAAATATGGTGGCAACTTTCCGGAAAATGAGTTGTTTGAAAAGCTAATGTATGTCAAATTAGGACTGTTCTTCCCAAAGTCTCTGGGGATTGTTCCATTGAAGTTATTGGTGAAAACAGAGAACCCCACCAAGTTACTGAGGCTGGAAATGTTAACCGGCAACTCTCCTGAGAGTCTGTTTGTGTTAACATCAAAAGTTGACAATGATACTAGATTTCCAATCTCTGGTGGGATGGTTCCAACCAGATTGTTGTAGAACAGTTGCACAGAGTCGAGGTTTTTGAGATTCCACAGAGAAGTTGGAATTGGACCATTAAGATGGTTCCCAGAAAGATCCAAGTTTGCTAGTTCCTTCAAGTTTCCAATCTCTGAGGGAATTGGACCAGTGAAGTTATTTTGGTATAGGAAAAGCAAGGTAAGATTTGTCAATAGCCCAATTTCTTTTGGAATGTGCCCACTGAGGCTGTTGTGTTGCACTTGCAATGAGGTGAGAGCAGTCCAATTAGCGATCAAGGCTGAGGAGAGAGGGCCTGAAAGTTTGTTATTTGATAAGCCAATTTCTGTGATACTATTCAGATTGGATAATGACAAAGGCAATTCACCACGGAGACTATTTTCAGCCAATGCCAAGTAAACGAGCTTAGTACAAGAACCAAGCTCTGAAGGAATTGTTGAGTTTAATAAATTCTTGTGTAGATCAAGACGCAAGAGATTCTTGAGTTGGCCAATAGAAGAAGGAATTCTCCCACTGAAGGAGTTGTTATACAGTTCAAGAACCTCAAGACCATGTAGGAGACCAATTCCTTCAGGAATTTCACCACTGAGAAAGTTATTTGGCAAATGAAGGTGTGTGAGCTGAGAAAGCTTTGAAATGTTTGGTGACAAAGGTCCCTTAAATTGATTATTAGTGAGATTGAAAGATTGGAGTTTGCCCAGATTGGAAAATACAGACTCTGGAATTGAACCATTCCAGCTGTTTTGAGACATGTCTAGGAAGGTCAAGTTCCTACACTTTGATATGAAATCTGGGAATGTTGAATTAAACAGATTCAAATAAATATCAAGGTAGGTCAAAGAAGGCATGCTTGAAAATTTAGACCACTCAGAATTCTCCAAGTTGTTTGCTCCAAGGGATAAGTACCATACCTTTGGTAGATTGCTGAGCTGGTAAGGGATTGCCCCCTCAAGGAAATTGTCGTACAGGCTGAGATATTGAAGCTCTGTTAACCGGCTTATCTCCACTGGTATCTGTCCTTCAATATCATTGTCACTCAAGTCCAACACAGTGAGCTTGGTGAGATTACCAATGGCTGTTGGTATGAAACCAGAGAAACCATTGTTGTTGAGGTTGAAGACAGTGATGTTAAGGAATGGAGAGAAGTTGAACTGGTCCAGTGTTCCATTCAGTTTCAAGTTTGAGAGGTCTATTTGTGAGATTTCTCTAGTGGAGCCATCGCAGACAACATTAGTCCAGTTGCAGAGATTGTTGATATTGTTGTTGGACCATGAATCCAGAGTTGATGGTTCCATGGCCAAGCTGTTCTTCCATTTTATCAGAGCCTTTGCTTGTGTTCTTGGTGAGGAAGTAATCTTCAATGGAAGCAAAGAAATCACAAAAATGTGAAGCAGAAGAAAAACAAGAAGAGAGAAACGAGTTCTTGGAACTCTTTTCATGGTGATGGCTTCAGTTTGTAGAGCTTAATCCGAACAAAACTGGTTTTTTTTTTCGCTCTCTCATAAAGCAAAAGAAAAACTAATGCCACTTTCTTGACTTTCAGAATCAAACCATTCACATTTCAATCATTTTTTTTTTGTGGTGATTGGTATCTCTGTTCCACTTCTACAATTCCAAAACATATATTAAATTCGGCTAAGAAAATTCAGAGTGGAACTGAAAAGGACAAGCAGAAGCGAGGGTCCATTTTGATTTGAAGCTTTGAATAAGTGCAAAAGAAGAGAAAACAAAGAACAAATCAACTCCGACAGCAGTGCTTGTGTCCATGATATTCCCAGGAAATTATTTTGTTGACATAGAAAGTGAATCATGTATAACTTATTGGATCAAAATCAAATTATACATATAGGATATGATCATCTCTTGTGCATACGAAAAAATAAGATCCACGATATTTAAAAAAAAATATTATTTCATGAAAATTAATTATTATGATATTGGTTATTCAACATGTTCATACATTATTTTGAATGAATGGTCATAAATTATCCTACTGGTAATCATAAATTTTTTAAATACTTTTCTTTCATATGAATCTCTTTATACTTATTTTTTGAAGTTAGTTATGATACTTAATTTATGTTTGTTACTTTTAAAATAATATAAATATTTTTTTAGGTCCCCAAGTTTAAATCCTCTTTCCCTGTTCTTCTAATATCAAAGAATGTCTTCCTATTTATTATTATTATTATTTAGTGTGTTATTTATTTATTTATTTATCCAAGCAAACAAAATAGGGAATTATCGAATTGGTTGCTGAATATTCATGTGATATTTGGCTATTCACATTTGCTTTGGGCTGTCATATCTCTTATGTATAAAATTTTTGGTTTTAAGGGTATTTTTATTTTTTTCAGTTAATTTTAACATAATATTTTTATATTTAACTGTAGATTATAAAAATAACTTAAAATTAAATAAACAAATTAAAATAATATATTTTTGATATATTTTACAATGATAATTATTTAAAAATAATAAAACCATACATTTTTTAACTTAAATAAAATTTAATTAAACTTAATATTTAATTAAACTCCTTCATCATCATCAGTGTGCATGGATCTCATCGTATGACATTTCAGATCAAAGTGGTAAGATTTTTTTCTTTTTTATTTTCATTTTAAAATTTAATTAAAGAAAAAGTGAAAATTGATAGTGTTACCTTAGATTATTGAGTATATTTTTGTTTTTAGAGATTCTTTTTAAATGGTTTCTTATATTTTTTTTAATTTGTTGTAAGATTTAATAAGAGAATTTGGTATAACTTGTTTAAGAACCAGTAGACATATGGAGGGCTTTGTTGTGATTTTTATTTTGTTTTCGATTTATATTGTGAGTTTGAGTTGAAGTGTCAATCTTTGGTTGTTGAAATGGTATGTCATCATATATATAAGTTTCAATTACTTATGTGTGTATACTTGTTTTGTGCCATTTTCTGGCTCTGTCATATAAATTGTGGAGGGTTGGTATAATTTGTGTACATATAAAGTGTTTGATTTAATTCCTCAATGATTTGTCTTAGTTGTGTATTTAAAAGTGTTTGAGTTTGTATCTAGAGAGTAGTGCTTAGAGAATCTAGAAAAAGGAAGGGAGAGTACTTTTATTACTTGATCATTCTTTCATGTTATCTGTTTTTGGTCAGATTGCTTCCATTGATGTAGGAAGAACTTGGTGTTGGTGTTGGTGTTGGTATAAGCTGATAAGGAGTTGACACAACCCAATATAGATTAGTTCCTGTACTTTTCACCGAGAACACCATTGCTACAACTTTCAACTATTCAACATGATTGTGAAAAAAATTCTCAACTTAACTAGTTATACATTTTTTGGTCTGTACATTAATGTTTGTGCCATTGAAAGAAGTGGAGCGATTTTTTTATAGTGTTCGAAAATTGTTTGATTGTCTATCATCAATTTAGCCATATATTTAGTAATGAATTCTAATGGTACAAATGTTCAAGAATAAAGCCTAATTATAAAACAAACCTCTAAGTTAATTAGAATGAATGTAACTCTAGCCAAAAAAATAATAATAATTTATTTTTAATAACCATTATTATGAATTTTTAATGTATTGATTTTAAATTTTATTCAACTAAATTTGTTGGTAAATTGAAATTTGATATCATATATCATTTGCTAAAGAAAATATTACATAAAAATAGTTTTCAAATTTTGTTTCACAAATCATGTATTCTCTTTTATTATGCTCTGTCAATAAATAAAAGCAATAATCAAGTTTTAAGAAACATATTATCTGACATCAAATTTAGATTTTTATCTCATAAGAACATTTTTTAAAATATAGTTTTCTAATTGTAATCCAATATGACTTAAATAACATTAATTTCTCTGCCATTTTTTATGCATATATTCAAACAAAATTTGATTTAAAATTTATATAGCTCTAAACTACTCAATTAATAATAATTCAGTCTAAAATAATTTTCAAACTTTTCCTAAGACAACTTATTTCTTATACACAAAACAATAAAAATATAATCAATTTTGTTACATTCAACTCTAACAATGTTACTGAAAAGTTCATTTACAATTACTTAGCAACAACCAAAACATTACATAGCCACTATCGTAAATAAGTCTTAACTTCATACGAATTTTACCATAATATCTTCAATAGTACATTTTATATATATTAAATTACATTAATGCCCTTACTTTTCACAGCCAGATCAGTTCTAGTTTTTCAACAGATTGAGATAACCGGTTGCATCAAGTCAAAAGCTAAAAAAAATACAAAATACAAAAAATGCTGATAATTTGACACTTGACAAATGAATGGGACCCAGCAAAAGGACTAAGTCGTGTGAGAGACTTTAGAATTGGCCGAAAATATAAACTATGAAGGCTAATTCTTAAGTCTCCTCACACGACTTAGACTAAATTTAGTAGAGGGGATAGAAATTAGGAAGGAGAGAAAAAATAGGAAATAAAGAAAAAGAAAAAGAAAGAAAATAAATACATTTTATCTTCTTTATGTTTGGTATAAAGAGAGGAAAGAAAATGATAAAAAAAAGTCATTATATTTTCTTCATTTATTATTTTAATTAAAATTGAAAAAAAGACATTTTTATCCTAACAAATGTTTATATATTCATTCAACTTTTTAAGGGTATTATAGTTATGTACTTATCAAATGTTTAGTCACTTTTTTTTTCCTCCACTTTGTCTCCAAATTGGGGAGAAAATATTTGGCATGGATCCTACCTATTTTTTTATTTCCACTCTATGTTCCCTCGTACCAAACTAGATTTTTTTTTCTTCTCTCTCTAACATTTTCTTTCATTGCATTTTTCTTCTCTAACAAACAAAGGGTTAGTCCTTCTGCTCTACTTTCTTGACTGCTAATTTCCCGGAAATTATTTTGTTGACTTAGAAAGTAAGTTGACTTTGAGAACTGTATTGTTCTTAATGTAGAAAATCATGCGAAACAATTATGGGCTATAAAATACAAGGTGGTGTTAATTTTGGGTTAAATATAATTTGTGTATATACTTAATTATATCATTATTTCAATCTTTTTAATGAAAAAAAGAAATGAGGGTAGAAATGTATATAAATTGTATGTTGATAAGTTTCATTTCAGGTAGAGTAGTAGATAATCTTTTATGGACCTTTTAAAATAACTTTGTAATTTCACATTAAAATAAATGTTTAAAATATTAGAAAGTGAATGAGTTTATATTATATCAATGAAATTTGTAATAATGTGAATTTTTTATTATAATCGCGTAATTTTGTTTGAAGGAGGTTAATTAATAATTCTGCATCATCAATGTGTACCAGTTATATATAAAAAGTATGTCAATATGTTGTTGAAAAGAAAGAAAGATAGAAGGAAAGAAAAATAATGAAATATTTAAAAAAAAATTATTTCTTAAATAAAATAATGATAAAAGTGAAATTACAATTTTATATCAATTACTTTAAATTAAATACAAAAAAAAAAAAATTTTTACTTAAATGCATATTGTAAAAACATTTTTCTTTACCCTTTTTATTTTCCAAAATTAAAAATTAAAAAATTAGTGGGACCCACTTATTTTTTTCCTCACATTTTTTCTTTCACTCACTTTTCTTTTTCAACCAAACAACAAATATATTTTTTTCTTCTCTGCACTTTTCTCAACAAAAATTTCTATCCTCCCACCTTTATTTTACTAAATCACCAAAATAAATAGAAAAACAAAAAGTCCTGAAATTGAAATAATTAAAAGCCTTGACTTTGTCAAATGTCTATACTACTATGTACTCTTTGCGCATGTAGAAATAAATTTGATAAGGAATCAAACACCTCAGTCCCTTGAGAGACATAAAATTATAATTTTTAAAAATAATTTGTTTGATTGTTATATGATGTAAATGAGATGATTTTAATTAATTAATGATAAAAATGTGACTGTGTTATAGTCATATTTAAAAGTGAGTCCAAAATTATTATTAGTCAATACATATTTATATATATAGTCATAGTATATAATTTCATATCCCTTTCATGATCATGAGTTTCTTTTACTCATATTGACTGTAGGAAATCTTGACCTCTGAATAAAACATGTTTATTTGGTAAACACTCTTTCTGATCGCTTGAATGATAACTTTTTTCTTCAGACTAATTTATGTCCGTGGACTTCTAGTGATATTATTTTCCATGCATTAATCTCATTCATATTATATTGATTAGCGTGTTCAATGGATCACATCCAAGGAATTTAAACCCATCCGATCCAATCTAATTATTCATTAGATGTTGAATTTTTACAACCAATACAATCCAATTGAATTGAGTCAACCGATCTGATCCAATGAATAATTAAATTGGATTGGTTCCATCCATTGAATGAATCACATGGTTATTTATTGAATCAAAACAGATTCATCCAATCATTAATAGTCTTTTTAAATCTAATTTTCATGTACACTTTAATTATAAAAACACACAAATTACTCATCCAAATGAAAACACTATTTAGTTCTAATTATTTAGAAGCATACAATACAAATTCATCTAAATTAGAAGCATATATGTAATTGGATGATTATTGGATCAGTTCGGTCAATTTTTATTGGATATTGGACCCTCATCCAACAACCAACCAATCCAATTTGAATTTGTAAAAATTACATCCGATCTGATCCGATCCAATAGTAATTGGATATCCAATTTTTGACAAGTGGTTGGAATTAGATCGATCGATTGTAATTGGATTGGATATATTCTACACACCCCTATTATTCATATATATATATATATATATAAATGAGTAATACTATATATGCAGTAAGATATCTCTTCAAGCTTCTAAATTTATTAACACTTAATTATAATTGATACATGACAAACACACACACACATATATATATATATAAATATAGGGAGTTTCTTGGGTAGGAACATTACTTTTGCCCTAATCGTAGGGGTGTGTTATGTTTTCGGCACTTGGAAAACTATAACTTTTTTTTTATGATAGTTGTTTACCAAGTTTTTCGAAAACTAGAATTATAAAAGATAAGAGAGCTTAAAAACAAAAGGATTTAGAATATGCAAGTCAGGTTTTTACGTGGTTGGGGCGTTAATGAGCCTTAGTCCACGAGTCAGTTGTATTAGAGCTTAGAAAGCTCTTGACAAATGAGTTTTCTGCAAGTTTGAGCGAAGAAATTGCTTGCAAGAGAAAATTTGGGATCCCCACTACAGTGCACAATTTTCCCTATTTATAGGCAGTTAGGTGCAATGGAGTTGGGCTGGACTAATCCTGGCCCAATAGGGATATAATCATAGTTTTCTCGCTAATGGAGTCATAATACAAAGAATGTTGCTTAATAAATCATATTAGTAGGGTCCATTTGGTCGGCTTGGGCATAGCCAAGCCTTACAGCTGCCAATAGTACATATCCTCAAACTGGTCCGCGTGGGCTTCTAAGGGGATCTTGGGGACAAGATCTGTCAGAGTAGTGGCAGTACTGATTCCCAGGAACAGTGTACGTTCTGTGCATAACCTCCTCTGCAGGTCAGTTGAGGAGACCAACTTCCGTGTTTCTCGGGGACCTGTCACCGTCAGGGAAGATCAAACTTGCCCTATCTGGACGTCTGGTCCGGGTTCCTTTACTAATGTTCCGGTTCAGTTACCGGAGTCTTGGTTTGCTCACTAGGACTGGTTCATTCTCGACAAGGTCTATTCCTAGACTAGTGAGTTTGCTACCTCTATTGGCATCCCAGAGGATACGGGTAGGTCAGGACCGGGAAGATGAGTTGAGCCTGCACTTTGGTCCTGGTTCCCGGAGGATACAGGTAGGTCAGGACTGGGAAGATGAGTTGGGCCTGCACCTTGGTCCTGGTTCCCTTGTTATGGTCACGCCCATCGAATGTTGTTGGGTTCATTGACAATTGGGCTATCGTGACTTTCTTCTTCCTTGTTCATCACGCTCAGGATGGGCCTGGATCTCTTTGAGGGAGCCCATGGACCCATCGTGTTATGCTACATGTCCCGGGGGAAAACAGGGATAACAACAGCGTACATGATAGTTATATTAGGCATCCTGCAAAAATTTCAGGAAATTGAATTTACAGTACCGAAATCAAAATTCAAATAGTATGTTTTCCACATGTATAAAAAAAAGTCAGACACTGTTTGAACTCTAATTTTTGTATTGTAAATTATTCGAAATTTCTCAAAATTGGTAGGATGCCTATTATAACCATAATTTACATCATCATTCAAAAAAAATTATAATTTATCTAAGTGCCAAAAATAGAATACACTTCTACAATAAAAAAAAAAAAATAGTGAGCTCCCACTAATTTTTTTTATATAAATACATATACTCAAGAATTTCACTCAAGAAAAGAATTAAAGATCAAGTTTAGTACAACAACTTTCCAATAAATCATTATTATAAAGGGTGAGCAAATGATAAAAAGACTACTACACCTACATAATACAATATAATCATGGTCTTTAAAGAGACCCAAACTATCCAAGATAGTTGATAATGAGATACACCAAGAATATACATTGCCAAATCTTACACAAGTGAACAATCCAAAATCGAAAAAATACAAATCAAAACCAAATAAACCAAAATACAAAGCTCAAACAGAAATATGATCCCTAAGTTGTAACTAGGACGAAGCTGCTATATACATAAAGAGAGAAAATAATTAAGTATTTGTTGGGTTTAATTAAGTATATTACTCTAAGTTATATACTTAATTAAACCAAATATGTGACAACATCAATAAAATGATAATCAAGGGTTCCCAAACCAAGATCTAGCCTCCGGGACATCAATCCCCACTAATCCGGGTAGTAAGAACGATCCCGAGGCCTAAAACCATGTTCCCGGGGCCAAAACACTCAAACTGGCTCAACCCTGCTCAAGGGCTACGGCCCTGGCACCTTGGGCCGTGGCCCCCAGCCACCACTGAAGCAAGGCTGCGGCACCCAACATCAAGGGCCGCGGCGCCCAGCAAGCACAAATCCTCCCACCTGCTTCTTCGAGCTAGGGCCACGTCATTCCAAGAACAAGGTCACGGCGCCCAACCCAGAACATGCCCAAACTCGTTCTCCAACATCCCAAAGCCTCCAAAATCATGCCTAAACATTACCAAATCATCAAATCAAAGTTCCCAAGCTTCCCAATGCTCCAAAACAATCAAAACCCAAGGTTCAATCAAACCAAAAACTCAACAATTCACAAAAGCCAATCCAAAGCTTAGAAACTCTAAAAACTCAAAACTTTAAACTTAGATTACCTTCGATTGGGTTGTTTCTCATCAAATCCTTCGGTCAAGAAGCTTCTAATCTTTCCTAGGATCGCTATGCCTTGATCCTCGCTTGATTCCGACTCCTAGAACTCAAGATATCTCCGAAAACGCTTGGAACGGTGAAAATGAGCTAACGGGGAAAAACGAGAGGTTTTCTAACGTACGTTCTATCTGACAAGCTACTTCAAGCTTAAGTAACCTCAAATAAAACCTAGTGCTCGGGGTCCCAAAAACACCCCCGGGGACATTGTAGTCAAAACTTCCAGAATTTCATCCTGATCTCAAATACTCCCAATTTATCATCAAATAAACTGTAACGACCCAAAATTACTAATGAGGCTTAAGGGCCTTGATTAGTGTGCCAGGAGGGCATAATTGGAGGTTAAGAGTATTAATGAAAAGAAAGCATAAATTTGGGTGTTGAATAATCATATGAGCTCTGTTTGGCTGGTAAGGGCATAATGGTAATTTTGGCCCGTTAGGGCATAAACGTGATTGTGTGTGATGAGATTTTGAGACCACATTATTATGTGGATAGAAAGATATATATGTATATATGTGTGTATTTGTAGCTTTTGGCACGAGGCGATCCTAAGGAGCAGGTAGCGGGAAAAGTCACACTGGGACCCGATACTCGACTTTGGAAAAAGCCAGGGGTACTTTAGGTATCGGGTGATTATTTAGACTATCGGGTTATGGAAATAATTATATGGAGATATATTTGAGGTTAGGAAGTCTAGGTGGGAATGCTGGGGGATTTTACTATTTTTGCCCTCGGGGACATTTTGGTACCTCGAGCCTTGAGGTAACCTTAAAGCTTAAGTTAATAAAACAAAACAAAGGAACTATTTGGAAACTTAGAGAAACCGACTTAGTCTCTGCCTTCCCTCTTGTATTCTTCCTTTTCTCTTTCTCTCAAGAAGAACTATAGTAGATTAAGGGGAATTTGATTGAAATTCAAAGAATTTGAAGTTGTGATCTAGGAGCTTAACTCAGGGATTAGCTGAGGATTCTAGCAATAGTAAAGGTAATCTATAAGTTTGTTTATGATAGTTAAATCCTGTGATTATGCTGGGTTTTGAAGTGTTTATGGTTTTTGGCATTTAAGGATTGAATTGAGGCTTGGAGCTTGGGTGTTAGCTCAATTTTTCTTGGGGGATTGATTCTGCAGTAAAGGTAAGCTTGAAATTAAATTTTAATGTTTGAATTTCTGGGATTTCTCTGACTGGTTTTGAAGTTCTTGAGTGTGAGAGTTTCATAAATTAAAATGATGAGTTAAGGAGTTTTTAGCTTAGATTTCTACTAGGTTTTACTGTTGGAAGCATGCTAGAGTGTTGGGATAATTGAGTTGTGTTATTGGGATTGTTTAAAATGGATTTGGATGAGTTTTGAATGTTAGAAATGGGGGAAATTCTGGGTTCGAAGGGAAGGGTCGCGGCTCTGTTCTAGAGCGCTGCGACCCTAGGTTGAAGATGAGCCAGGGAGGCTCGGCCAGGGGCAAGCGCCGCGGCGCCCAAAGCAAGGGCCGCGGCACGTGTCTTCTTTCAGGGAGGTCCTTGGTTTTGTTTTGAGGGCAGGGCCACAGCTAAGCTTCTAGGGCCGCAGCCCTTAGATGCATTCTTGAGCGTTTAGGGTTTTTAAGCATGGGAATCGAGCCTAGAATGCTCGGAATCAATTTCACCACCGTGCTTGGTGGGATTCGATTTTCTGGAAGTTAGTTTTGTACCCGAAAACCTATATTTGAATACTAATGGAAACCATTGCCTTGGTTGTGACTAGGTGATAAGCTAGGGCTCGGGAAACGGATCGTGCTCGGGGGTCGTCCTTTCCAGTCAAAGCACTTGGAATTAAGGTAAGAAAACTGCACCTGTGTAGGTGGATAGGATGGGACTAAGTGTTCCCTATATTCGTATGTGTTATTATGTGATTATGAATATGTTGGGACTAAGAGTTCCCTGTAACTGTATGAATGTCATGGGGTGGTATTACGCCACTGGGACATGTAATAAACGGCCTAAGGGTGCCGAAATCAACACTTGCGCACATGGCGCGGCTCGGACACTGGTATCCGAGGACAGCTTATTAATCACTGAGCTCGGTTAAGCTAGCCGGAGTCAGTGGGTATGTCACTAGGCTTGGCCTAAGCGAGCCAAAGGCAGTGAATTAAATAGAGGGTGCGGCCTGCGGGCATTAACCCTAGTTATTGCTTGACATATGTTCTATTGTTGATTATTGTGTATGACTTGATGAGTATCTGGAGCTGAATTATTAGTTATTGATCAGTCTGCTGCCTTGAATGTATTCTATGGTTTGATGGTAACTGATTAATGCCTTGTAATTATTGGATTATACTCTGCAAACTGTTTAGCTGCTAACACTGTTATGTTACGATATTATGTTTTCTTGCTGAGCCTCGGCTCATGGGTGCTACATGGTGCAGGTAAGGCAAGTTGACCATGGGTTGGAGAGCTCTGGGGGCGAGGTGTACATTGTCAGCTGCTCGGCCACCACGGTCGAGGAATTGTTCAGGGACGATAAAACGTACATTTTTCCATTAGAGTGGCTTAGTTATTTATCTGTAATTGAGAATTTTGTATTTATGTTATCTAAACCTTGATTTGGGATCCCATGTATCAAACATGTATTTTAATAAAATTTAATCGTTTATAACCAAAATTCTTTTTAACCTAATTTGTTTGTGTCATTAGATACACATTTTGATTTAAACGACTTGATTAGCAAGTCTTGCACTACTTCAAACACACAGTATAACGGTCTTGGTTATCCAGGGCATTACATAAACATTCTTACTACCCAATACTCGATCCTGTTATGACAAAACCGCTAATCCATTATATAGGACCGTCTCATACCGAATAGCTCGAATATATCTTAATAATAATGGAATCTCATTCATAAATCACAATATGCACCAAAATACACAAATTTACCATCAATGGGCCAAATTATCAAAACATCATAATATGCAAATGTGGACCCACATGCATGCATATAACATCATATTATAATATAATTCACATAAACATGCATATATTCATTTAATGGCATAATTAAACAGTTATGGCCCTCCCGACCTACTAATCCAGCCACTAAACTGCATTAGGGAATCGGGGCATTACAACTATCTCCTCCTTACTGAAATTTCGTCCTTGAAATTTACCTAAACAGCTCGGGATACTGACTCTGCATATCTGACTCCAGCTCCTAGGTCGCTTCCTCGACCTTGTTGTTCCTCCACAACACCTTAACCAAAGGTATCGTCTTATTCCTAAGGACCTTGTCTTTTCTCGAGTATCTGAACTGGCTGCTCCTCAAAGGAGAGATCTGGCTCAAGTTCTAGATCTTCATAACTCAAAATATGATTCGCATCATATACATACCTCCGAAGAGCTGAAACATGAAACATATTATGCACAACCGACAACACCGGAGGCAAGGCCAATCTGTAAGCCACCTGACCAATCCTCTCCAGGAACTCAAATGGACCTACAAACCTGGGGCTCAGTTTCCCTTTCTTCCCAAACCTTCTCACCCCTTTCCATGGGGAGACTCTAAGGAAGACATAGTCTCCCACTTGGAACTCCACGTTCCTGCGCTTGGGATCTGCATAGCTCTTCTGTCTACTCTAAGAAGCGAGCATCTGAGCTCTAATCTTCTCAATGGCATCACTGGTCCTCTGAACTGTCTCAGGACCTAAGTATCTTATTTCACCTGTCTTATTCCAATGAATGGGAGATATGCACTTCCTACCATACAACATCTCATAAGGTGCAACCCCAATGATAGACTGATAACTGTTGTTGTAGGAGAACTCTATCAAAGGTAGATACTTGCTCTAAGATCCACTAAAGTCCAGTACACATGCCCGTAGCATGTCTTCCAATATTTGGATCGTCCTCTCAAATTGCCCATCTGTCTGGGGATGATAAGTAGTACTGAACTTCAACTGTGTCCCCATGGCCTTCTGCAAACTCCCCCAAAACTTGGAAGTAAAAGTAGGGTCCCGATCTGACACAATCGACCTAGGTGCTCCATGGAGGCGCACGATCTTTCTCACATAGAGATCTGCATACTGGTCAACTGTATAAGTAGTTCTCACTGGCAGAAAGTGAGCTGATTTTGTGTAGCGATCCACTATCACCCAAATAGAATCATGCTGACCAACAGTCCTAGGTAAGCCCACCACAAAATCCATTGTGATGTCTTCCCACTTCCACTCTAGGATATCTAGAGGCTGCAATAACCCGGTCGGCCTCTGATGCTCAACCTTGACCTGTTGACATGTCAAGCACTTAGCCACATATTCTACTACATCTATCTTCATCCTTGGCCACCAATACAACAATCTCACACCCTGATACATCTTCGTGGTGCCTGGATGCAAAGAGTAAGGTGTAGTATGAGATTCATCCAGAATCTCTCGTCTCAAGGCAGTGTCTAACGGAACACATATCTGCCCTTTATACCTCAATAAGCTTATCTCAGACACTGTATAATCTATGGATGCTCCAGCCAGAACATCCTCTCTGGTCTTGATCAGCTGTGGATCACTCAGCTGACCTTCCTTGATTATATCCAACAGCATAGACTGTAGCGTAATATTAGCCAACTGGCCCACCAGCAACTCTATACCAGCTCTGGTCATATCATCTGCTAACTCCCTGGCTATCAGCCTCATACCATAAATCTGTCCCGGACCCTTCCTGCTTAAAGCATCAGCTACCACGTTGGCTTTTCCTGGATGATACATAATCTCACAGTCATACTCTTTTACTAACTCTAGCCAACGACTTTGCCTCATATTCAAGTCTTTCTAGGTGAAGCAGTACTTCAGGCTCTTGTGGTCTGTATAGATCTCACACTTCTCTCCATAGAGATAATGCCTCCATATCTTTAAAGAAAAAAAACCACAGTCATACAATTATACAGGCAGATACATGTTTATAGCATTTAGCACTCAGCATGTATCACATAATAATTCATAATCAACAATACTGATGGGTATGTTCCAGCAATTTCAGTACTAATTAGCACACATTTGCTGAGGATATAATATTTCAGGGCACAGGTCAACATGGTGTCTCATGCATACAGGTAAAGCATATATACTATATTTAAGCAGTTACACATATAACTACATAAATAGTTACCAAACCATGAGTCGAGCTTGACTTCAGTGATGTGTGTACATGCCCAGCCAGTCTACAGGAACCTTAACCTTGGTACGTTCTGATACCAAGTTATAACGCCCTAGTTACCCCAGAACCGTTACGGTGAACGGTGAAACTGAGCTAACGGGGAAAACGAGAGGTTTTCTAACGTACGTTCTATATGACAAGCTACTTCAAGCTTATGTAACCTCAAATAAAACCTAGTGCTCGGGGTCCCAAAAACACCCCCGGGGACATTATAGTCAAAACTTCCAGAATTTCATCCTGATCTCAAATACTCCCAATTTATCATCAAATAAACATTCTTACTACCCAATAATCGACCCCATTATGACAAAACCGCTAATCCATTATATAGGACCGTCTCATGCCGAATAGCTCGAATATATCTCCATAATAATAGAATCTCATTCATAAATCACAATATGCACCCAAATACACAAATTTACCATCAATAGCCCAAATTATCAAAACATCATAATATTCAATGTGGACCCACATGCATGCATATAACATCATATTATAATATAATTCACATAAACATGCATATATTCATTTAATGACATAATTAAACAGTTATGGCCCTCCCGGCCTACTAATCCAGCCACTAAACGACATTAGGGAATCGGGGCATTATAATCTCTGTCACATGTTGGTCGTAAGTTTAATCATGCGGTTCATGGATTGGCAAATCATGCTCTTAGGCTAGACGATGAGTTTCACTAGTTGGAGGAAATCCCCCTCCAATTTGTACTATTTTTCCGTTACAATCTTAATAGTAATATACTCTATTCCCGACAAAAAAAATTATATATGCATAATCAAATTTTCAATCTAACTCACATTTTGCATTTAAGTCTTCAATTTTAATTTTGATTTTTTTTAATTTAAATTCCCAATTTCTTAATAAAAATTTATAGCATCATTATTTACTTTTCCGATGTGAAGGGAGGAAAAAAAATACCAACTTGGACCTAAAGTTATATAATTTATATTTTCTTACTTTAATTTTCGAAAGGAAGAGAACAAGAAAAGTCCAAGTCAATAGACTTGTATGACTGGATTTATTTCTTATTCCTGATAAGCATAATAATGCAAACACAATAAAGATTTATTGACTTCTATCTAGCTATATCAATTTTTTTTTTTTTAAAAATACATATTTTTACTAAAAACAATTTTTCATTCTATAAAAATTTGGCTAATCTTGTAGATAAACTGAAAACAACTATTTCATAAATTTTAAACAGAAAAAACATCTGGTAAACATATAAGCAAAAACTTACTAAAGAACTTGATCATAATCATTATCATGGTTAACAAATAGATAAAAATTTAGCTACACAAAATATGGTGGCATTTTTCACGCAAATACTATATTAGTTTCGTAAAAAAAATATGTAATTAGAAAAAATTAAATATTTAATTATTATTTAATTGGGTGTAAAAAATTAGATTCCAATTGAATTAAATTGTTTGTTGGCAGATGACACTCTCAAAAATATCTAATTAAGACTTATTCAATTCAATTTATATATTACTAAATACAAATAACGTTGAATACACATTTTCTTAATTTTATTTATTTTTATTAAAAAATTTAAAAAGATTGTTCTTTTGTAGGATTTAGCAGTATGTATTATTGTTGTACTTCATTACCAATCTATCCTAGAATAGTTTAAGTCTATTTAACAAGCGTTTAGCAAATAAACATTTTTCATTCAAAGGTCAAGGTCAAGATTAATTAAAGTGAATATGAGTAATAAAAGAAAGTCATGAATGAAAATGAAAAGGATATGGACTTATATGCTTTTTCTTTTTTTAAATTATATATACCACTGTATATATCTCTTTTATATAAAAATATGTACATAACCGAAATTTTTTGTTTTAACGATTTTTTATTTTTTTTCGTTAACTTTAACCGAATATTTTTATATTTAACTGTAGATTATAAACATGACTTGAACTTAAATAAATAAATAATTAAACAAATTAAAGTAGGATATTTTTGAGATATTTTATAATGATAATTATTTAAAAATTAGAAAATTGTAAATTTTATAACTTAAATAAAATTTAATTAAACTTAATATTATATTAAACATATAATATATAATTTTCTTTTCTCAATGTCAAATTCAAAAACTAGAACAAACATGAACTTAAACAAAAATAAATTAATTAATTTATTAAAATGTGATATATTTTAAGATATTTATGATAATTTAAATGATTAAATCATATTTATTTAGAAATAATAAAGACATTCATATCATTTTTTTATCTTATAAATTTGTGTGATAGTTTATTTTTTATTAAGTGATTTGAGATTTTTTTTTCATCAAATTTACCAAAGGACATTAGGAGATACATTAAAAACTAAAAATAGTTGATACTTGTATACTATTGTCTACACTATGACTTTTTCTATTCTTATTTCATTTCTATTATTAATTTCTTTTTAAATATTATTATATTTTAAATATATGTCATGTATCCATGTTAATATATATTTATGTCAACAGTATGTTTAGATATCATATATATATAGATATTATTGATCTAAATATTTATATATACTATAGAACTATAATTCATTCTATTATATATATATATTTTTTTTAAAAATAGTGAACCACTTTTTATTATAATTATAGACAGTGTTTACAACTTTAAAACTAAGAAATGTGAATTGCACGTTGCTTCTACCTCGTATATATATAAACTAGAAAACATAACCGCGCTTTGCGCAGTCTTTTGTAATTATTACAAAATATACATATTTTAAAATACTTTTAGGAGATTGCTACGATATGGATTTTTTTCACCATACTCGTACAACATGTTCTTTATATGGACACGTGAGGGCGTATTGACCACAATTTTTTTTCTTCATAATAGTGTCCATTGTATATCAAACCTCTTGCAAGTTTTTGAAAAATTCTGAATAATTAAAATACCGAAAACAAAGTTCAAAAAATTTGTTGTACATGTGCTTTTATTTTTTATCATATTATCATTATTATATGCTTTACGTAATTTTTTTTATAAACAATCTAAATTATTTATATGGAAATTTATGTTTTGTGTAAGGCTTATTTTGGACGATTACCTGTTTGAACCATTTAGTTTTAAAAATTAACTTTTAGAACTCGTGTTTTGTCAAAAGGTTAAATATAGGATTGAATATATAGATTATTTGAATATTGTATTTTGGCCGATTACCTATTTTGACCATTTATTTTTATAATTTAACATTTGGACCATATATTTATTCAAAAGGTTAAAAATTATTTATAAAAATTAAATTATATATAATTTATGTTTTTTGTAAGGGTTCACATCATTTTGAACCTTGTATTTTAGCCGATTACCCGTTAGGACTTTTATTTTTAAAAATTAACTTGTGGACCACAAGTTTTGTCAAAATGTTAAAAATAGGAATAGATAGATCGGTTATCTGTAACGCCCTACTTCCTTAGAGCTGTTACTAAGTGATTTTTTAAAAGAAACTTTGTGCAGTGAACTCGCTAACCGAGGATTTTAAAACAAAAGTGTGACTAAGCAAAAGTTAAGGCTGTAATCTTTGAAAAATGCGTTGCTTCATTGAAAACTTCTAGTATTAAACAATTGGGATCCCAAAATAAGGTTTGAAAACTGTTTACAACCTAAAATAAGTTCACAATTGCTTAATTAATAAAATCTCGGATTATTACAGCCATTTCTCAAATAAACCCCCAACCAAAGCAGTCGGGCATGCCAAACATGTACGCGTCGCTTCATGCTCTCCGTACTCATGGCTGGTTGACTCTAACATTGCCCTTACCTGCAACGCAGAGCACCCGTGAGCCGAAGCCCAGCAAGAAAACTCATACAGTATATAACATATGCATAGAATATAGCTGACATATAATCCGCTGATAAATAGGAAAACCATCAAACTGGACAAGCACGGCCATGCCGCCCCAGAGGCCTTACCAAAGCCTGGGGTCTCGGTCCTTACCGTAAGGATAACTCATGTATCCCTTGGGTCCCACCCTGGCTATTAGCATCCCATGTGCTAAGTGCTACTTCCGGCCCCAAGGCCGTTCTCGGCTCCTTGCCGTTTCATTCAACTATAATCACTGATAGTCTACTCAAATAACATTTGAACATATATCAATTCAATCAAGTTTTCACCCTAACATGTAAAGCAATATAGGGTCGTGCCCTGCAATCATCTCAGCATGCAATATAGGGGCGAGCCCTGCAATCACATCATGGGCCCATGCCCTGTCTTACGGGTGCTATAGTTTTCTTAACTGTCAATTTGATAGCTTTCAACACTTGACTCCTTGAGCACGATCCCACTCGAGCCTTAGCGCACACCTAAACACAGCCATAGGTCAAAGTCAACACCGAACCCCAAGTTCGAAAACCTAGCCTCGGGACCAATCCCGAGCCCCCGGGAAGTCCTAGATCCCCAAAACAAAGTGATGGAATCGAGCCCCGAACCCTAGGTCAAAATCCCTCAACAAAAGCCCAAAAATCCCTTTCTGTGAACAGTGCAGCGCTACAGCGCTCTAAAGAGGGCGCTATAGCGCTACAAGTAGAACCACACGCCCCAGAAACAGGGCCTAGCGCTACAGCGCCCAAAGACTAGCGCTGTAGCGCTAGTTGCAGGCAGGCAACACCAGATTTCATTTTCAGCGATTTCTTTGAGCCAATCTCAACCCAAACTTCCCCAAATCTTTACCAAACTCAAAATCAAGCTTATAAACACTCTCCACTCATCCCAAGCATCCCAAATCCTCAAAACCCAAGCACATTCATCCCAAATCTCAAAATTTACCATGGTTAACCCTAAACCCAGAAATTCAGTCAAACAACAAAGTTAAAGGCTTAGAATTCATACCATGGATGGAATTTCGACCTTGAGTTAAACCCTAGACCTCCTTAGCTTGCTCCTTCTCAATCTTGGCCAGAAATTCCCTAAAATTCCCATCATCTCAGCTCAAATCACAGCTCAAACCAGCCAAACCCTTAAAACTGAAAACTCTTAGAACTTACCTCAAAAGTTGATGTGTTCTTGCTAATCTTTGCCAAATCTTCAAGTATAACCTTAAGATCCTTGATGCTCAGCCTATCCTAGCTTTCCACTGAGCTTTGCCCCAAGAAATTTGAGGAGAAATGGTGCTAGAATCCTCAAACCGCCCATTGGAAAACCCTCTGTTTTTCTCTCTTTCTTTTCTTCCTTTTTCTTTCTTTTCCACAGCCATTCCCTCTCTCTACCAATCCCACTAAGCATATAAAGCCTCATAAATCAATCTCTAAAAGCCAATTGACCAAAATGCCCTCCCTATTAATTTTAAACCCTTTTTGTCCAAGTAGGGCCATTTTAGTCATTTTACCCAATTCCCGCTAATCCTCAAGTGTCTCTAATATTTTCTCGTTGCTTTCCAACACCTGATAAATCACCAAATAAGTATTCCCCATCATCAAAATTAATCTCAATCTATTCTCTAAATTCCTGCTTATACCCCCAGGCTCGCCCCGAGCCAGGTATAAATTCCCGCCATGACTTTTTCGCTAACCTGCCCTCTGGGATCGTCTCGAGTCACAAATCACGGATACACCCACATACCACTGTGGTCTCAACAATCATCACATATCAATAAAGTTATGCCCAAAATGGCCAAAATTACAATTATGCCCTTCTAACACAATCAGGGCCTACATGCATACTAATACACATAGTCATGCATGTCAAATAGTCAAATAGTCATAAAACACGCTTTAAATCATAACCATGCATTTAACTCATAAAAATCACACATAAATCCCAACATGCCCTCCTGGCACACTAATCAAGGCCCTTAAGCCTTATTAGCGATTTTTGGTCGTTACATTATCTGAGCACAATACTTTGGCCGATTACTCGTTTTAACTCTTTATTTTTAAAATTAACCTTTGGACTATGTATTTATTCAAAGTGTTAAAAATTCTTTATAGAAAGTAAATTATATAAATATATATAATTTATGTTTTACTTAAGGGTTCACACCATTTTGAACTTTGTATTTTAGCCGATTACCCGTTTTGACCCTTTATTTTTTTAAAATTAACTCGTGGACCTTATGTTTACTCGTTTAGATAATTTATTATTAAAAATTGACATTTGGATCTAGTATTTTGTCAACAGATTATAAATAAAAATAGATAGATTATTTGTTTATTTATTATTATATATAGATTACTCATAATATATAGATATAGATTAACATAATAGAGTGTCTATGTTTTTTCCAAACTAACTATATATCACACACTATGATCTTTTATATACTGCTTCAAATTTTTTATTTTATTAGTATATATTTGTAGTTTTTTTATTATTTTATTTTTTGTTAGTTTATTAGGTATTTAATTCAAAAAATATCTAAAAAAAACGTTTAATGTTGTTTTTGTTTTTTTTTTGTTTTTTTTAGTTTATTAGGTATTTAATTAAAAAATATCTTATTTAAATATTTAAAAAAATAAAGTTTAAATAATTAATAATAAAAATGAATAAAAAAATTAGATTAAATGAGAAAATAGAAAAAATAGTTTGGAGTAATTTTAGAGTGACACATCATCTCCTTGAAGCTCTTATTTATATATATATTAAAAAAATATCTTATTTAAATATTTAAAAAAATAACGTTTAATGTAGTTTTTGTTTTAAAAAAATAATAAAAATGAATAAAAAAAATTAGATTAAAGGAGAAAATAGAAAAAATAGTTTGGAGTAATTTTAGAGTGCCACATCATCTCCTTGAAGCTCTCATTTATATATATACTAGAAAATATAACCGCGCTCCGCACAGTCTTTTGTAATTATTAAAACATATATATTTTAAAATATTTTTTGGGAGACTGTGGGGTGGTGATTTATTTTGACCATACTCGTACAACATGTTCTTTATATAGACACGTGAAGACATCTTGACCATAATTTTTTATTTCATGATGGTGTTCACTGTTATTGTATAGCGAACCTCCTGTAGATTTTTGAAAAATTCTGGCAAATTTTAAAGTACTCAAAACAAAGATCAAAAAGCTTGTTGTACATTTACTTTTATTTATTATTATTATACGCTTTGCGTAGTTCTTTTTATAAAAAGTCTAAATTATGTATAAGAAAATTTATATTTTGTGTAAGATTTATTTTGGCCAATTACCTTTTTGAAGTCTTTATTTTTAAAAATTAACTTTTAGATCTCGTGTTTTGTCAAAATAATAAAAATTGGAATTGATAGATTGATTATTTGAACACTGTATTTTTGCTCATTACCCGTTTTGACCCTATGTTTTTTAAAATGAACCTTTGGACCATGTATTTATTTAAAATGTTCAAACTTCTTATGAAAATTAAATTATATATTTATATAATTTTTGTTTTCTGTAAGGGTTCACACTATTTTGAACCTTGTATTTAGTCGATCACCCATTAGAACTTTTATTTTTACAAATTAACTTGTAGACCTCAAGTTTTGTCAAAATATTAAAATAGAAATAGATAAATCTATTATTTGAACACTATATTTTGGCCGATTACTCATTTTGATTGTTTATTTTTAAAAATTAACCTGTGGATTCAAAAGGTTAAAAATTATTTATAAAAAGTAAATTATATAAATATATATAATTTATGTTTTCTATAAGGGTTCACACCATTTTGAACCTTGTATTTTAGCTGTTTACCAATTTTGACCATTAATTTTTTTTAAATTAACTTGTGGACCTTGTGTTTTGTCAAAAATTAAAAAATAGGAATGTAAAGATAGATTATTTGAACCACGTATAATTTGGTGGATTACCCGTTTGAATATTTTATTGTTAAAAGTTAACATTTGGATCCTGTATTTTGTCAAAAAGTTAAAATATAAATAAATAGATTTTATTATTATTATTAATATTAATATTATTATTATTATATGTAGATATTTTTATCTATTATCATTTTTATTAAAATAAAAATGAGAAAAAAGAGAACAGACAAAATAGATAAAAAAAATTCCTTAATAAATTAATAGCTATAAATTAAAAAAGTAATATAAAAAATGAGAAAAAAATATTTTTTACTTATATTTATAATTTAATTAAATAGTTGTTGTAATGAAATATCTAATCAAATTTAAATTCAAAATATACATTGTTGAAATAAATCAAATTTAAATTAAATTATCCATGTTGTTAATATACATTTTTGTAAAACTATTACATTTAAATTTAAAAAAACATAAATAATTTAAATAAACATTTATTATTTTTGTTGATGTGCATTATTTTATTTTTAGTAATATTATTTTTCATTCATAATGTGTTCCTTTTTCTAAAAAGAATTTTTCGTGTTTCACATCAACCTCCGCATCTTTTGTTGCTGTGGGAATGTCCACTAAAATTACAATCTATAAAATATTTATTTATTATAGTGAAAACAAATCACAAATCCAAAAAATGCCATTAGTAATATCTTATTTTCACAAGCTTAGTAAAATATCAAATAAGAGAAAAATACAATTATAAATATTGATGATTGATGATAATAATTATAATATTTTGTAAAACTATTCACTTTTGAATAAAAAACATAATTATAATATAATCAGAAAAATAGATATATAGAGAACCAAAAACTATTATGTAATTTTTAATTAATTTGTTTTAGTATTTTTCAATGATTAAGTAGTTAAGATATTTAAGCAAATTAAATTTTTAATTAAATTAATATGTATATATATATTAATATTTTTAATTGTTAAGATATTTTAGAAAATAGAAAATGAATAAAATTAGATTAAATGAGAAAATAGAAAGAGTGCTTTGAATAAATTTTAGAGTCTCACATAATCTCATCGAAACTCTCATTTATATATATATAGATATAGATATAAAGATATAGATTTAATATTTACTGAATTACATAGCGAAAAGAAAAATTGAAAATTTGGTACGTGGGTTCTTTAAAATTCATATATACAGTGTAAATCAATATACTCAGAGTTTACTTTCTTTAGTGAAAATAATAATAATTAGAATTTTAAATAAAAATGACAGCATCAAGCGATTCAACACCTGATAATAAATTTTAATTCTCATTAATATTCAGGTATTATATGTTCTTACCAATATCAAGGTAGTTCTCTTTCTAAGGAAGAGAACTGCCTGCAAAAGCAACATATTATTTTGTAACGGTATACTTTTATGGGTTAAAACTGAAAAAATTAATAAAATATTAAAGAAAATAAAAAATTAGATACTTTAGATTGTAAAATGTTAATTATAAAATGATATAATAATATAATAAAATCTAATTGTGACAACTGTTTAGTTAAACCATATGTGACCATTCTCATTGATATCTCTTTCATGCTATTATTATTGGATAACTACTGTTACGTATGACTATATTAGAATTAATGTATTTATAAGTATGTGTATTAATTTGGTTAATTCTGTTACATTTGTTGAAGGGTTGATGTACGTATATATGTATGTATATTTTTTTTTTTGGACATAATATAAAATTCTCACAAAATAGTAAAAATAGATTGTAAAAAATATAGGATGCCACATTCTCATTTATATATAGATATATATATATATAAATATTTTGTAAAACTATTCACTTTGGAATAAAAAAACATAATTATAATATAATAAGAAAAATAGATATATAGATAATCGAAAATTATTACGTAATTTTTAATTAATTTTTTTAGTATTTTTCAATAAATAAGTAGTTAAGATATTTAAACTAAATAAATTTTTAATCAAATTAATATGTATATATATTGATATTTTCAATTGTTAAGATATTTTAGAAAATAGAAAATGAATAAAAAAATTAGATTAAATAAGAAAATAGAAAAAGTAATTTAAAGATATTTTAGAGTGCCACATAATATTCTTAAATTTTTTTTTTTTATATATATATATATATATAGATAGATAGATTGACAATAGTTTTGGACCCACTTTGAAATACGACAATAGTCTAACACGTCACATTTTGATCATTAATAAAATCATCTCGTAAACATTATTTTATAAACCAATCACACAAATTAATTTTCAAAGTTATTGCTACGGAATAATTTTGCTCATTTATTTTTTAAGTCAGATTTTTTTTATTATTATTATTTTAGCCAAAAATGTATATAAGAGTGAAATGTACCGTTTCACTTAAACACTCACAGAGAGACTGAGTAACCAAAGCAATCGTCACAAATTCATAATCTCTCTCTAACAAGTTATAAAAGTGTTAATTAAACTAAAGAGCTGAAAATGGATTTTAAAAAAATTACATGATTAAATTTCTTTTCATATTATTATTTTTAATATTTTAGTCTAGAAGGGAAAATGTTTCAAATAAACTCACTCATTGTCAATTGTGAATTTGATGACCAAATCTTGCTTATGTGACATGTTTCAAATTACAGGGATATTTTGTGTTCATGCAGTGGCTGCAGCCATCGACCATGGTATCGACATTTACTCGCTGTGTTCCCCACTCTACACTATTAAGATGTGGATGGAGTCGTATAAAAAAACAATTTACTCAACTGGCAATGAGGATGAGTGGACAGTTCCTGAGGACATAAATAATATGCAAGTTATGGTACTTGTTGAGATACAACCAATTGGTCGGCCGAAGAAGAAAAATATAAGAAGAACGAAGACAAAACGTTATCCATCGACCGGTGAAGTGTTGTGCAAAGAGCACAAGTGTAGTATGTGTGGTGGTCTTGGCTACAACGGGCTTCATGCAAAGCTGGACAATAAACTATTTGTATCAATTTGGAGTGTTTTTATTATTAACTTTTCTTGGTTTCCCTTGTTTTTCTTTTTTTCCCCAAACTCTAAGTAGCTCAATATAAAGTCGATATGTTCAATAATAGCTTGATATGGGCTCGATGGCTGCTCGATATGAGATTAATGATAGACTTGTTAAAATGAATTTTAAACCTGACTATTTTCTTAGCTTGATAGCTACTTGATATGAGCAAATTCCAATTGAATTAAATTGTTTGATGGCAGATGACTCTGTCAAAAATATCTAACTAAGACTAATTCAATTTAATTTATATATTACTAAATATAAACAATGTTCAATATACATTTGCTTAGTTTTATTAAAAAAAATTAAAAAGATTGTTCTTTTGTAGGATTTAGCAATAAGTATTATTGTTGTACTTCATTACCAATCTATCCTAGAATAGTTTGAGTCTGTTTAACAAGCGTTACCAAATAAACATTTTTCATTCAAAGGTCAAGGTCAAGATTAACTAAAGTCAATATGAGTAATAAAAGAAAGTCATGAATGAAAATGAAAGGGATATGGACTTATATGTTTTTTCTTTTTTTAAATTATATATAGAGGACCTTCGTTTTAAATTTTACCGGTGGGGCTCTCAGTGTTCTCGACCCAATTTGTTTTTATGACCGTGTATATTGTAGCTATTTAGAGCATCCTGGAAATTTTCAAAAAATTCTGAATAGTTTACAGTATCGAAAACTAAGTTCAAACATGTTGTTGTATGCGTGACTAATTTTTTTTATGCTAGTGGAAAACAACATGTTTGATCCTAGTTTTCGGTACTGTAAACTATTCGGAATTAAAATGTTATAAAATATCACTATTATAATAATATAATACAATACTAAATATTTAATAATTATACTAATATACATTTAAATGTGATAAAATATAAAATATAATTTTTTTTTGAGATAAAAACAATTATATTATTAATGAGAGAATTTATAATACAACATTCAGTAGTAGAGAAATGAGCCACCGTTAGAGTAAACTTAGCTAACAAATGAGCCTCAGTGTTAGCATATCTAAAGACATGTGAGATCTGTGCTTCAAGGAAATTGGATACAAGATGTCTAATGTCAAATAATAATGAGTGATATTCAGAGCGAGGACCTGTACAGACTGCAATTCTTGAACCACCGGTAAGGAATCAATTAGACTGCAATCTACTTGCAATTGCATCTCAAGAAGCCATTCAAGGCTGTATAATAAGGCCATGGCCTCCATAACGCCCACTTTGAAAGAACCAATGTCAGGTCTTGACATGGCAGCAATAATAGCACCATTGGAGTCACTTAGGATAGCCACAAAACTAATTAAGATAGAAAACTATGTTTAACAAATTAATTATTAGTGATGAAGGAAAAGATGTGAGGTCGATCATCATTACTAAACTGTAGTTTATATACTTACAGTTTCTTCTCACTTTCGAAAGCCCGTCAACTTGTTCATGGTTATGGACCCAAAAGGTTCAGAGAGGTAAGGCTGTGTGCGAGCCGATAGCCCTTGTGCCACGAACCGCATGCTTGGCCTCCTGTCCGGATTGGTTCTAGCACACGACAAGGCTACAGTCACCATGAACACCACTGCCTCAGCCAATTCTCCATCAGGAGGTGGCAACCTCTGGTCTAAGACATCCTTGAGAAGCAATTCAGTATCATTTGGCAATCCTCTTGTTGATGCTGATAGTGATTCCAGCATCTCCCCAGGGTGCCTTCCCATCATTACTTCTAAAGCCACAATTCCAAAACTATACACATCACTCCTATCTGTTACACGCATTGTCTGTGCCAGCTCTGATTTTCGTTGCATAAATGATCAAATATTAGTGAAAAGGGTATTGTAAATGCTTGTGCTTGGTGTATAAAAAAAAGTACTTTTATACGGATTTGTCAAACAAATTTACCTGGTGCCATGTAGCCATATGACCCCTGAACGTTAGTCCAATTAGAAGAGTCAGGGTTCAACATTCTGGCTGTGCCAAAATCAGACAGTTTTGGCTCAAAGTCCCACTCGAGAAGTATATTGTTCAAGGTGACATCTCGGTGGACAATGGGCGGAGAACAGTCGTGGTGTAGGTAAGCAAGCGCATGAGCCAGGCCTTGAACGATTTTCATCCTTATTTCCCAGACAAGATCTTCACTGTCTAAGCCATACAACACTTTTGCCAAGCTTCCTCTCTGTATGTATTCATACACCAAGTACATGCAGCCCCTCCTTGAACAAAATCCATATAGCTTTATGATGTTTCGGTGCCTGACTTCAGTCAAAGTCTTTATCTCGTTAAGGAAACTCTTCGGGTCTTCGTTCGAGTCGGACACGTTCAAACGTTTGACAGCAACAGTACCCGAAGATAGAACAGCCTTATACACACTACCAAATCCTCCTTTTCCAATGAAGTATTTCTCGGAGAAGTCCTCGGTGGCATTAACAATTTCCCTGAAAGTGAACTTTGATTCTTTTTCCCATATCAACAACTCTGGGTTGTCGAACTTGTCATTGCTTCGGTTCTCATTGTCGAGGAGTCTGCCTTTCTGATGCAATAAGCAAATTATAACAGGCACACTAACAAGTATTATCAAAGCACAGACTGGAACAAGGACCCCTATAAGAATCTTGTTGCTGGATTTGTTGTTTAACGTTGGGCTACACAGATTGAGGTTGAACCCTTCATTGTCTCTGCATAAGCCAGGATTTCCCAAGAAGGCGTTCTCGTTTTGGAAAGGTTTCCCAATTAGGATTGGACCCGTCAAGTTGTTGTAGGAGAAGTCGACCGAAACTAGACTAACCATGCTGGAAAACGACGATGGGATTTTGCCGGATAGTTGATTATTTGAGACTGTTGTGATTTCTTACAACACAGACTCAGTTTTGCTACAGCAATATCACAGCAATTCAAACAATCAATATGATTAAACGAGAAATGAAATCAATTATAAAACAGAGAAAAAAATTAAAGAGACAAGACAAAGAAATTTATCCTGGTTCGGATCTCAATGTGAGTCCTAATCCAGCTCTCCCTCAAGGAGTTTCTCCACTATCAAAAGGTTGATTACAAACACCAATTCAAGCTATGCAATGTTACAACTGAACACCACTAATCTGACTTTCTTCAAGCTTGTCAATCCACCATGAATGCCATGGTTAAGTATCACCTTTCTTCTTGAATCTTGGTCAGCTTCTCTCTCTATCTTTCTATCAATCTCGTCTCAGATATTTCTCTATCTCACATTCTATTTATAATGACTTAATAGTACAGCTTATATAGCTTTACAAAACTTAGCCAACCGACTTATGACTTCAACTAACAACTAACATATAACAACCTTTTTAACTAACTATTAAAACATAGTAACAGTAGTTCTATTTCAGATTTTCATATGGATTACACTTCACAAATTCCACCTTAATCCATGAAAATTAGAAGTATCTTCGTCCTTGAGGGAGTGAACCTGATTGCTCAAACAGGTCCAAGGTTGAGCAAGTCCAAACAGTGATTGAACTTGCTCACAGGCAGCACTTTGGTTCCTGCATCAGTAGGGTTCTCTTCAGTAGGCACCTTTTCCAAATTGATTTCACCAGCTTCTATCTTGTCTCTAATCCAAAATATCCTTATGTCAATGTGTTTGGATCTTTCATGGTAGACAGGATTTTTACTCAAATGAATTGATGACTGACTATCTGAGAAAACACAAACACTTCCTTTCAGCATGCATATTTCTTGTAAGATTCCCTTGATCCATGTTGCTTCTTTGAAAGCTTCAGTAATAGCCATGAATTCTGCTTCAGTAGTGGATAAAGCAACAACATGTTGCTGCTGGGATTTCCAGTTTATGCAACATGAATTTAACATAAAACAGTAACTGGTCATTGACTTTCTGGTGTCTCTGTTGGAGGCATAGTCAGCATCTACATATCCTTCTAAGTTTAGATCATTTCCTCCCTTTTCGAATTTCAAACCATAATCTGAAGTTGTCTTCAGATATCTCAATAGCCATTTTAAACCTGTCCAGTGGTCTTCACCAGGGTTTGACATAAACCTGCTCAGAATGCTTACTGAATATGCAATGTCTGGCCTGGTGCTTATCATAGCATACATAACACTGCCAATTGCTTTGGCATAAGGGATTTCTTCCATTTTCTTCTTTGACTGATCATCCTTTGGTGATTGTTCTGTAGACAGAATAAAATGGCCAGCTAAGGGAATCTGAGTTTCCTTTCCACCTTGCATGTTGAATTTCTTTATTACCTTTTCAATGTATGATCTCTGAGTTAGCATCAGGCTTCTTTCTTTTCTGTTTCTTAAAATTTCGATGCCAAGTATTTTCCTTGCTGCCCCCATGTCTTTCATTTCAAATTCACTGTTCAGAACATGCTTGAGCTTGTTTATCTGATTTTGATCCTTTCCCATGATTAACAAATCATCGACATAGATTAGTAAGAAAGTAGCAGCTTGTGACTTCAAATTTGTGAAGTATAGACAAGTGTCAAAGTTGGATCTGACATAACCAAACTTAGTGATTACTGAATCGATTTTCTTATACCATTGCCTTGGGGACTGTTTAAGTCCATATAGAGATCTCTTCAATAGGCATACCAGCTCTCCTTCCTTTGATTTCACCTTGAATCCATCAGGCTGATCCATGTAGACTGTTTCTTCAAGTTTACCATTCAAAAATGCTGTTTTCACATCCATTTGTTGTATGTCCCAATCCAATTGAACAGCTATTGCAATCATCATTCTGATGGTCTTCATTTTAACAACTGGTGAGAATATTTCTTGGTAGTCCGCCCCTTCAACTTGGTTGAATCCCTTTGCAACTAGTCTGGCCTTGTAAATTTTTGGTTCAGCTTCTGTTATACCATCTTTAACTCTGAAAAGCCATCTGCATCCAATAATCTTTTGCCTTTCTAGTTTCAAGACTAATGACCATGTTTCATTCTTCTTTAATGAGGCAATTTCTTCATTCATAGCTGATTTCCACTTCATTGAGTGTCTGCATTTTAAAGCTTCCTGATAGTTGTTTGGCACAACTTCTTTTGATTCCTTTGCTATAGCAAAAGCATAAGCAATAATGTCAGCTTCACCATATCTGGCAGGAGGTCTTATTTCCCTTCTTGTTCTGTCTCTTGCTAACTGGTAGCCTTCTAAGTCCTCAGATTGACCTTCTTCTTCAATTTCTTGATCTACATCAGTGTGATCATTTGAATCTAAATTTGCATGCTGCAGTGGTTCCACCTCAATCTGAACTCCACTTTGAGAATTTGTACCTGAAACATCAGACAAGATACCTTTCTCATTTCTTTTAAAAGGGAAATCATTTTCATTAAACACAACATCTCTACTGACTATTACTTTGTAATTTTCAGTTGATAACAGTCTATATCCCTTGACACCAATTTGGTATCCTAGTAAGACACACTTAACAGATCTTTTGTCTAATTTATCTCCTACAACATGAGCATATGCAGCACAACCAAATGTCCTTAGATGCATTAATGAAGGAGGTTTATTATTCCATAATTCTTCTGGTGTTTTAAGATCAATTACTCTACTTGGGCTTCTGTTTATTAGATAACAGGAAGTATACAGAGCTTCACCCCAATATCTTTTTGGCAAACCAGAATTTAGTAAAATGCATCTAACCTTGTTAAGCAGTGTTCGATTCATTCTTTCTGCAACTCCATTCTGTTGTGGATTCTTTGCAACAGTTCTATGTCTCCTGATACCTGTTTCTATACACAGCTTATCGAATTCTTCATTAACAAACTCAAACCCATTATCAGTTCTTAAAGTTTTAACTTTTCTGTCAGTTTGGTTTTCAACAAATATTTTCCAGTTTCTAAACTTTTCAAGGCATTCATTTTTGTGTCTCAATAAGAAAACCCATACCTTTCTGCTATAGTCATCTATAACAGATAAAAAATATTGATTTCCACCTGGAGTTTTGACCCTGCTAGCTCCCCAAAGGTCAGCATGTAGGTATTCCAGAATTTGCTTAGCTCTATAGTTGCTCCTGGAAAATTTAATCTTGTGTTGCTTGCCCTGCACACAGATCTCACAGAAAGGTAAGTTAGCATGTGTATAGTTTAGAAGCAGACCTTGTTTTGATAGCTCTACCAGTCCTTGCTCACTTATGTGGCCTAATCTTGCATGCCACATTTTCGAGTCTGTTTGGCATTTAGTAACAACTGCAGCTTGTGCTGGAGTTATGGTTTTTCCATCTAGAAAATATAACCCATTTCTTTTGATGCCCCTCATTACCAGTAGTGATCCCTTAGTGATTCTCATTGTGCCTTTTCCTGTTCTGTATTCTAAGCCTTCATCATCTAATGTACCAAGTGATATTAAGTTTCTTTTCAACTCTAGAATGTGTCTAACATTGCTAAGAGTTTTAATGGTGCCATCATAGCTTCTGATGGATATCGAACCAATACCAATGACCTGACATTTATGGTCATTTCCCATCATGACCTTTCCACCATTAATCTTGGTATAATCACTAAACCAGTCTTTGTTTGGACTCATGTGGTAAGTACAACCACTATCCAGAATCCATTCCTCATTGTCTTTGTAATCTGAACTGGTACAAGCCTCTCCAAGATCTGAAGATTCTTTCTGATCTTTTATGGCTACAAAGACATCACCATCTGAGCTGTAGTTGTCATCAACTGCAGCATTAGAATCACTTCCTTTTTCTTCCTCATCTTTATTCTGCTTTCTTTTGTCTCTAAGTTCCCAACAGTATCGAATTAGGTGACCTGTTTTGCCACAGTGATGGCATTTTCGAGTTTCTCTTGGTCTAGACTTTGATCTGCTATTCCCTCTTGTTCTTGAATTGTATCTTGGTTTAGATTTGTCTCTGAATCTTGAATTTCCTCTTCTTGGTTGTCTTCCTCGAATTGTTAGTGCCTCCTCAGTTCTGGCTTCTTGTCTTGCTGCCTTTTGCCAATTCAATTCTGCATCCCTTGATCTCAGTGTGCTCATGATATCTTCGAGGGTGAGGGTGTCTCTGCTGTACATTATCACAGTTCTCATTTCTTTGAACTGATCTGGTAGAGCATTCAGTATGATCATAGCTTGGTCTTCTTCTTTAATTGTCTCTCCCATGTTGGTTAGAGATAACACAATTTTATTAAGGTCATCCAAATTCTGCTCCAATGAGATAGTGGCATTCATCTTAAATCCATAGAATTTTCCTTTTAGGAAAATCTTGGTGGCTGTCGACTTGGCCATGTACAACTGCTGCAGCTTGTTCCAAATTCCCAAGGCTGTTTTTTCTCCTATCACTTGCCTTAATACATTATCTGCAAGATTCATTATGATGGCTGATCTTGCTTGTTTCATGACAAGTTCTGCTTCACCTTTCTTTGCTGCATCAAGATCTTTTTCAGACTTTTCAGGCTTTTCCTTTAATGCATAATCCAATTTCTGGTAGATTAGGATTGCCATCATTTTCTCTCTCCAAAGACTGAAGTCCCCCAATCCATCAAACCTCTCTAAATCAAATCTTGCTGATGATGAGGCCATTGATCAACCTTTCTTGATTCTTGATTATGTAGCAACTTGAGTCTCGAATCCCTGCAACCTGGCTCTGGTACCACTGTTGTGATTTCTTACAACACAGACTCAGTTTTGCTACAGCAATATCACAGCAATTCAAACAATCAATATGATTAAACGAGAAATGAAATCAATTATAAAACAGAGAAAAAAATTAAAGAGACAAGACAAAGAAATTTATCCTGGTTCGGATCTCAATGTGAGTCCTAATCCAGCTCTCCCTCAAGGAGTTTCTCCACTATCAAAAGGTTGATTACAAACACCAATTCAAGCTATGCAATGTTACAACTGAACACCACTAATCTGACTTTCTTCAAGCTTGTCAATCCACCATGAATGCCATGGTTAAGTAGCACCTTTCTTCTTGAATCTTGGTCAGCTTCTCTCTCTATCTTTCTATCAATCTCTTGTCTCAGATATTTCTCTATCTCACATTCTATTTATAATGACTTAATAGCACAGCTTATATAGCTTTACAAAACTAACAACTAACATATAACAACCTTTTTAACTAACTATTAAAACATAGTAACAGTAGTTCTATTTCAGATTTTCATATGGATTACACTTCACAGAGACGTTGAGGATCTCCAGTGATGAAAGCTTGGCCAAGTTTGATGGGATTTCTCCAGTGAAAGAATTGCTGCTGAGATCCAACATGTACTTCAACGAGCCCAAGTTGCCAAGCTCTTGAGGTATTTCGCCAGAAAACTTGTTGTGACTAAGATTCAAGCTCGACAAAAATTTATAATCCTCGAACCAAGTTGGAATGATCCCAGAAACATTGTTCGCAGATACATCAAGAGTTTCCAGCGTAGTTAGATTGGACAGGCTTCGAGGGATGCTCCCTGTGAAATGGTTATTGCTGAGGTTGAGAAGGAACAACTTGTTAAGGTTTCCAATTTGAGTAGGAATTTCCCCACTTAACTCGTTAGACTCTAAGCTCAAAACGTGCAAATTTTTTGCATTCCCGAGTTCAGGTGGGATCTTACCAGAGATTTTGTTTCGACTCATCTGTAAATTGGTGAGATTCACACATTGCCCCCACGTACTTGAAATTTGACCAACGAATTGGTTGTCGCTTAGTCGAACGAAATCAAGAGCAGGGTGAACACCAAAAGCATCAGTAATATTTCCTGTGAAATTATTCTCGTCAAGCCTTACTCTCTTCAAATTGGTGCATTTTCTTAGGCACTCGGGCAATGGTCCCGTGAAGTTGTTGTTGATTACATTCAAAATCTCTAGCTTGAACCCATTACACAAATATGGTGGCAACTTTCCGGAAAATGAGTTGTTTGAAAAGCTAATGTATGCCAAATTAGGACTGTTCTTCCCAAAGTCTCTGGGGATTGTTCCTGTGAAGTTATTGGTGAAAATAGAGAACCCCTCCAAGTTGCTGAGGCTAGAAATGTTATGCGGCAACTCTTCTGAGAGTCGGTTGGTGTTAACATCAAAAGTTGACAGTGATACTAGATTTCCAATCTCTGGTGGGATGGTTCCAACAAGATTATTGTTGAAAAGTTGCACAGAGAAGAGGTTTTTGAGACTCCATAGAGAAGTTGGAATTGGACCATTAAGATGGTTCCCAGAAAGATCCAAGTTTGCTAGTGCCTTCAAATTTCCAATCTCTGAGGGAATTGGACCAGTGAAGTTATTTTGGTATAGGAAAATATAAGTGACATTCTTCAATAGCCCAATTTCTTTAGGAATTTGCCCACTGAGGCTGTTGTTTTGAAATTGTAGTGTGGTGAGAGCAGTCCAATTGGAGATCAAGGCAGAGGAGAGAGGGCCAGAAAGTTTATTATCTGATAAGCCAAGTTCTGTGACACTATTAAGATTGGATAATGACAAAGGCAAATTCCCAACGAGTCCATTTGCAGCCAAAGCCAAGTAAACGAGCTTAGTGCAAGAACCAAGCGCAGAAGGAATTGTTGAGTTTAACAAATTCATGCGAAGATCAAGATGTAAGAGATTCTTGAGTTGGCCAATAGAAGAAGGAATACTCCCACTAAAGGAGTTGTTATACAGTTCAAGAACCTCAAGATTTTGTAGGAGACCAATTCCTTCAGGAATTTCACCACTGAGAAAGTTATTTGGCAAATGAAGGTGTGTGAGCTGAGAAAGCTTTGAAATGTTTGATGACAAAGGTCCCTTAAATTGATTATTAGTGAGATTGAAAGATTGGAGTTTGCCCAGATTGGAAAATACAGACTCTGGAATTGAACCATTCCAGCTGTTTAGAGACATGTCTAGGAAGGTCAAGTTCCTACACTTTGATATGAAATCTGGGAATGTTGAATTAAACATATTCAAATAAATATCAAGGTAGGTCAAAGAAGGCATGCTTGAAAATTTAGACCACTCAGAATTCTCCAAATTGTTTGCTCCAAGGGATAAGTACCATACCTTTGGTAGTTTGCTGAGCTGGTAAGGGATTGCCCCCTCAAGGAAGTTGTCGTACAGGCTGAGATATTGAAGCTCTGTTAACCGGCTGATCTCCACTGGTATCTGTCCTTGAATATCATTGTCACTCAAGTCCAACACAGTGAGCTTGGTGAGATTACCAATGGCTGTTGGTATGAAACCAGAGAAACCATTGTTGTTGAGGTTGAAGACAGTGATGTTAAGGAATGGAGAGAAGTTGAACTGGTCCAGTGTTCCATTCAGTTTCAAGTTTGAGAGGTCTATTTGTGAGATTTCTCTAGTGGAGCCATCGCAGACAACATTAGTCCAGTTGCAGAGATTGTTGATATTGTTGTTGGACCATGAATCCAGAGTTGATGGTTCCATGGCCAAGCTGTTCTTCCATTTTATAAGAGCCTCTGCTTGTGTTCTTGGTGAGGAAGCAATCTACAATGGAAGTAAAGAAAACACAAAAATGTGAAGAACAAGAAGAGAGAAACGAGTTCTTGGAACTCTTTTCATGGTGATGGCTTCAGTTTGTAGAGCTTAATCCGAACAAAACTGGTTTTTTTTTCTCTCTCATAAAGCAAAAGAAAAACTAATGCCACTTTCTTGACTTTCAGAATCAAACCATTCACATTTCAATCAATTTTTTTTTTTGTGGTGATTGGTATCTCTGTTCCAATTCTACAATTCCAAAACATATATTAAATTCAGAGTGAAACTGAAAAGGACAAGCAGAAGCGAGGGTCCATTTTGATTTGAAGCTTTGAATAAGTGCAAAAGAAGAGAAAACAAAGAACAAATCAACTCCGACAGCAGTGCTTGTGTCCATGATATTTCCAGGAAATTATTTTGTTGACGTAGAAAGTGAATCATGTATAACTTATTGGATCAAAATCAAATTATACATATAGGATATGATCATCTCTTGTGCATACGAAAAAATAAGATCCATGATATTTAAAAAAAATATTATTTCATGAAAATTAATTATTATGATATTGGTTATTCAACATGTTCATACATTATTTTGAATGAATGGTCATAAATTATCCTCCTGGTAATCATAAATTTTTTAAATACTTTTCTTTCATATGAATCTCTTTATACTTATTTTATGAAGTTAGTTATGATACTTAATTTATGTTTGTTACTTTTAAAATAATATAAATATTTTTTTAGGTCCCCAAGTTTAAATCCTCTTTCCCTGTTCTTCTAATATCAAAGAATGTCTTCATATTTATTATTATTATTATTATTTAGTGTGTTATTTATTTATTTATCCAAACAAACAAAATAGGGAATTATCGAATTGGTTGCTGAATATTTATGTGATATTTGGCTATTCACATTTGCTTTGGGCTGTCATATCTCTTATGTATAAAAAATTTTGTTTTAAGGGTATTTTTATTTTTTTCCGTTAATTTTAGCAGAATATTCTTATATTTAACTGTAGATTGTAAAAATAACTTAAAATTAAATAAACAAATTAAAATAAGATATTTTTGAGATATTTTACAATGATAATTATTTAAAAATAATAAAACCATACATTTTTTTAACTTAAATGAAATTTAATTAAACTCCTTCATCATTATTAGTGTGCATGGATCTCATCGTATGACATTTCAGATCGTGGTAAGATTTTTTTCTTTTTTATTTTCATTTTAAAATTTAATTAAAGAAAAAGTGAAAATTGATAGTGTTACATTTGATTATTGAGTATATTTTTGTTTTTAGAGATTCTTTTTAAATGGTTTCTTTTTTTTTTTTAATTTGTTGTAAGATTTAATAAGAGGATTTGGTATAACTTGTTTAAGAACCAGTAGACATATGGAGGGCTTTGTTGTGATTTTTATTTTGTTTTCGATTTATATTGTGACTTTGAGTTGAAATGTCAATCCTTGGTTGTTGAAATGGTATGTCATCATATATATATATAAGTTTCAATTACTTATGTGTGTATACTTGTTTTGTGCCATTTTCTGGCTCTGTCATATAAATTGTTGAGGGTTGGTATAATTTGTGTACATATAAAGTGTTTGATTTAATTCCTCAATGACTTGTCTTAGTTGTGTATTTAAAAGTGTTTGAGTTTGTATCTAGAGAGTAGTGCTTATAGAATCTAGAAAAAGGAAGGAAGAGTACTTTTATTACTTGATCATTCTTTCATGTTATCTGTTTTTGGTCAGATTGCTTCCATTGATGTAGGAGGAGTTGACACAACCCAATATAGATTAGTTCATGTACTTTTCACCAAGAACACCATTGCTACAACTTTCAACTATTCAACATGATTGTGAAAAAAATTCTCAACTTAACTAGTTATACATTTTTTGGTCTGTACATTAATGTTTGTGCCATTGAAAGAAGTGGAGCGATTTTTTTATAGTGTTCGAAAATTGTTTGATTGTCTATCATCAATTTAGCCATATATTTAGTAATGAATTCTAATGGTACAAATGTTCAAGAACAAAGCCTAATTATAAAACAAAAATAAAAACAAACCTCTAAGTTAATTAGAATGAATGTAACTCTAGCTAAAAAAAAAATAATAATTTATTTTTAATAACCATTATTATGAATTTTAGCTGAAAAGGTAAAACAGAGTGAACAGAGTATGGAAAATTCTTTTCTTTACTGATGTATTGATTTGCTCACAGCTCAACGTATTACAGAAGGGTACTATTATATTTATATATACAGAGTCAGGTATACAAGGAGCCATTCTATTGGCTGAATCATAATAGAAAATATTCCCAATCATTTGGGGACCATTGAGTTGGTTAAAGGTGAATATTCTCCAATATTGCTGCAACGGTAATGAGCTGATCGTGGCTGAGTCAGCAAGGTTCATTTTCCTCTGGTTTTGTTGAATTCAATCCTTTCATTTCAACATGCCCCCTCAAGCTGAGCTGAGGTGAGTACTTAACAGTCAGCTTGTCTTTGAGATAATGAAAGATTGAAATTGACAATGACTTAGTCAATATGTCTGCTATCTGTTCTTCTGTAGGGATATATCTAACCTCCACTGATTTGTTCAACACTTTGTCTCGGATGAAATGTACATCTATTTCAATGTGTTTAGTTCTAGAATGAAAGACTGGATTTGAGGCTAATTGGCGTGCTCCAGAATTGTCACACCAAATGATGGCAGGCATGTCATGTTTTATTCCAATCTCAGTGAACAATGACTGTAACCAGGTGACTTCAGTACATGCTTGGGCTAAGGATCGGTATTCTGCTTCGATACTCGATCTAGCAACTGATTTTTGTTTTCTTGAACTCCAACTTATTAGATTTCCACCAAAGTAAACACAAATACCAGACGTGGACTTTCGATCATCAAGAGAGCTAGCCCAATCAGAGTCACAAAAGCTTTCAATTGTATGGTTGACAGCCTTAGTGAACTGGATTCCTTCTCCTATTGTCCCTGCGATGTATCTCAGAATTCTTTTGCAGGCCAGCCAGTGATTTTGAGTTGGAGCCTGAAGGAATTGGCTTAATTTGTTTACAGAGAATGCAATGTCAGGCCTGCTGAGAGTAAGGTATTGCAGTGCTCCGATCACACTTCGGTATTGAGTGACGTCTTCAAACGGTGGACTGTCTTTGAGATGAAGTTTGTTGCTTTGTATCATTGGTGTAGGACATGGCTTGGCGTCCAGCATGTGGGTTCTCTTTAAGAGATCAAGAGAATACTTGGATTGAGACAAGTGAATGCCATCTTGCCCCCTAGTTGTCTCAAAACCAAGAAAGTAATTGACGGTACCGAGCCTCTTGAGAGCAAACTTGGTGTGAAGTTGCGAAATAATATGAAGAACACGGCTGGAATTGTTTCCTGTTAAGAGGATATCGTCGACATAAACGAGAACATAGAGGCGAGCATCACCATCAGCAAGATAAAAAAGAGAATTGTCCGAGACAGAGTTGTGGAGGCCAAGCTGCAACAGAGCAGTACGAAGTGTATCAAACCAGGCACGGGGTGCCTGTTTAAGCCCGTAAATAGCTTTATTAAGCTTGCAAACAGCAGTGGGATAGTGCGGGTCAACATAGCCAATAGGTTGAGACATATAGACATCTTCTTGCAAGGTCCCGTTGAGAAAAGCATTATCAATATCGATCTGTTGGATATCCCAATGATATGTAGCAGCAAGAGAAAGGATGACACGAATAGTGGATGGTTTGACAACTGGGCTGAAAGTTTCAGAGAAGTCAACTCCGGGTTGTTGTTGAAATCCCTTAGCTACAAGGCGCGCTTTGAAACGCTGAACAGATCCATCGGAATGGAACTTAATGCGATAGACCCATTTGTTGTCCACAATATGCATGTGAGGCTGCCAAGGAACCAAAGTCCAGGTGCGGTTTGTAACAAGTGCAGCGTGCTCAGAATCCATTGCATTCTTCCAAACGGGAATGGTTAAGGCGAGTTCAGCAGACTCAGGAATGGTGAGGGAAAAGGCAGGGAGTTGCGGGTCTTTCAGCAAGGAAGCTATAAAGGTTCTGGGTTTAAAAATACCAGATTTGGAGCGAGTAATCATGGGATGAGAGGGAACAGGAAGTGGTTCAGGGGCAGGGACAGTATTGGGTGAAGGAGAGGAAGTAAATGGAGATAAGGGCTCAATGGGGAGATGGACGGCAAGAGGAATGGCAGGGTAAGGATCAGCAGAAGCTTGTTGTGTATGCTGATTACTGGTGGATGCAGAACCCAAGGACGAATGCTGAGAGGATGCCACGGGGCTTGGAGAGCAAGGAGTTGTATCAACAGCAGCTGCATTGAGAGGAGAAATATTAGGAGTGGACAAGAAGGGAAGCCAATGATGATATGAGATGGATGACAAGGAACTGTTGGACTGAGAAGGAGTAGTATCAGTGAAACCTGTAGAAAAAGGGAATTCAAGCTCATTGAAGGAGACACTAGAGGCTATGTATAATCGACCACTGGAATGTAAGCATTTATAGCCTTTGTGGTTATGACTGTAACCAAGAAATACGCATTTGGAAGATCGAAAATCAAGTTTGTGATTATTGTAGGCACGCAAGTGAGGGAAGCATGCACATCCGAAAACCTTGAGAAATTTAAGATTAGGAGTGACACGAAATAATTTCTCAATGGGTGACTTGTGAGCTAAAGTTGGCGTAGACAGATGGTTGATGAGAAAAGTGGATGTGCTGAAGGCATCCCACCAAAATTTTAAGGGCAAGGAGGCTTGAGTGAGTAAGGTTAGCCCCATTTCAATGATGTGTTGGTGCTTTCTTTCTGATTTTCCATTTTGTGCATGTGTGTGAGGACAAGGGTGTTGAAAGTGAACACCAATGGAAGTTAAAAATGGAGCTAAAGTCCTGTATTCGCCTCCCCAATCGGACTGGAGAGTTTTGATCTTTGCATCAAATTTTCTTTCTACAAACTGTTGAAAATTAATGAAGATGGACTTAACATCAGATTTCAATTTAAGAGGGAAGATCCAAGTGAAATTACTAAAGTCATCTATGAAATACACATAATACCTATACCCTTCTTTGGAAAGAATTGGGGATGGCCCCCATACATCAGAATGGACAAGTTCAAGTGGAGAGTTTGTTTTGGTATGTGAGGTGCTGTAATGTTTATGCTTGGATTTCCCAATGTGACATGCATTGCAAAAAGGGAGAGCAGATTTGAAAGAAATTTTTTCATGTACTAACATATGTTTCATTACATTGACATTGGGGTGGCCAAGTCGCATGTGCCACACATTGATATTAGAATTAAAAACAGATTCAGCAGATAAAGATTGACAAGTTGAAGAGGACACAGACGAACTCGGAGACTTTGGACTGACAGAAGCTTTAGAAAATTTGGCAGTATCTCTGCTCTTGGAGGAATTGGAAAAACAAAGAGAGCTGGACACAGATGGTTTGACAAGTGAAGATGATGCTGCAGCTAGATGAAGTTGATACAAGCCATTGCTAAGCACTCCCCGAAGCAGCTCCGCTTTCGTTATTAGGTCCTTCACAACACAGTGATTAGCATAAAATTCAACAAACACCTGATTATCTTTGGTTAGTTGAGAAATAGATAAAAGGTTCTTAGAAATTTCAGGTACACAAAGAATATTATCAAGTATCAAAGAACCAGAAGAGTTGGAAATCGTACTGAAACCAGAATGAGTTACAGAAAGAGGATAGCCATTACCAACAAGCAAATGGGTAATACCTTTTGGGTCAGTTTTGTGCTGCAAATTCGATGCTTCAGAGGTAATATGGTTTGTGGCTCCACTATCTATATACCAGGAATGATCATTGGGATTCTCAGTGGTGGAAAAATAGGCTTGTTGATTGTTTGAGGGTTGGTTAGGATTGGTGTTTGGAAGATGCTGTGATTGGCTTGGTCCAGGTGTTTGAAAAGATATGTCAAAGCGATGATAGCATTTGGAGGCTATATGTCCAGATCTGTTACAGAGTTGGCACACAGGCCGATTGTTGGTCGATCTACCCCTGCCACGACCACGACCACGAGGAGTGTAGAAGCGGCCAGAGGAAGGATACTAAGCATGGGAAGGTCCTCCAAGAGTGAGAGTTTTGCACATCTGAGTTGCAAGATTGGCTGCAGAGATGGTTGAATCACCCAAGGTGGAGTTGAGCTGGTCTAGACGAATTTCTTGGCTTTGCAGCATGTACTGCACTTCTTGCAGTGTGACTTGGTCATGCCTGGAGGTTAAATTGACAACAACGGCTTCATATTCATGGCCGAGACCTCCTAGGATGTAGAGAATGAGATCATCATCTGAGAGAAGTTGTCCTGCAGCAGACAAACCATCAGCAATATTTTTCATTTTGAGGATATAATCATGAATAGAGAGATTTCCCTTTTTGAGAGATTGCAGCTGAAAACGCAGCTGAAGTATTCTGGCCTTAGAGCTGGTTGTGTACAACTGTTCTAGAGTAATCCACAGATCAAGTGAAGTGAGACAATTGACCACATGGCCAAACATTGTTTCGGAGATGGAATTGAGAAGCCAACTTAAGATGGACTGATCTGTGCGACGCCACAGGGTGTATCCCAAATTTAATTGTCGAGGTTCTCCTGGAACGGGACCACCTACTGTGTTATCCAAAAACTGAGGTGGACAGACTGTAGTGCCAAGTATATAACCTTCAAGGTCATAGGCACGAAGAGCTGGAAGAACTTGAGATTTCTAGAAAGGATAGTTGGTTCTGTCAAGTTTGATAGTGAGGGGAGCTAGACTGTGAAAAGGAGAGGAGGGAACTATTGGAGCTGGAGCTGGTGCGGAAATAGAGGAAGGGGCTGTATCAGAAGGAGTGGTGGGGTTGTCAGGTGGATTCGCGGAGGTGGATCTGTCGACTGAGGTGGGAGAATCCATTGATACAGGTCACAAGAAGGGACGGCTTTGATACCAAGCTGAAAAGGTAAAACAGAGTGAACAGAGTATGGAAAATTATTTTCTTTACTGATATATTGATTTGCTCACAGCTCAACGTATTACAGAAGGGTACTATTATATTTATATACAGAGTCAGGTATACAAGGAGCCATTCTATTGGCTGAATCATAACAGAAAATATTCCCAATCATTTGGGGACCACTGAGTTGGTTAAAGGTGAATATTCTCCAATATTGCTGCAACGGTAATGAGCTGATCGTGGCTGAGTCAGCAAGGTTCATTTTCCTCTGGTTTTGTTGAATTCAATCCTTTCATTTCAACAATTTTTAATGTATTGATTTTAAATTTTATTCAACTAAATTTGTTGGTAAATTAAAATTTGATATCATATATCATTTGCTAAAGAAAATATTACATAAAAATAGTTTTCAAATTTTGTTTCACAAATCATGTATTCTCTTTTATTATGCTCTGTTAATAAATGAAAGCAATAATCAAGTTTTAAGAAACATATTATTTGACATCAAATTTAGATTTTTATCTCATAAGAACATTTTTTAAAATATAGTTTTCTAATTGTAATCCAATAGGACTTAAATAATATTAATTTCTCTGCCATTTTTTATGCATATATTCAAACAAAATTTGATTTAAAATTTATATTGCTCTAAACTACTCAATTAATAATAATTCAGTCATTCTAATCCAACATTATAGAGATAAAATAATTTTCAAACTTTTACTAAGATAACTTATTTCTTATACACAAAACAATAAAAATATAGTCAGTTTTTGTTACATTCGACTCTAACAATGTTACTGAACAATATTTACAATTATTTAGCAACAACCAAAATATTACATAGTCACTATCGTAAATAAGTCTTAACTTCATACGAATTTTACCATAATGCCCTCAATAGTACATTTTTTATACATTAATGCCCTTACTTTTCACAGCCAGATCAATTCTAGTTTTTCAAGAGGTTGAGATAAACGGTTGCATCAAGTCAAAAGCTAAAAAAATAAAAAATACAAAAAATGTTGATAATTTGACACTTGACAAATGAATGGGACCCAGCAGAAAGACTAAGTCGTGTGAGAGACTTAAGAATTGACTGAAAATATAAATTATAAAGGTCAATTCTTAAGTCTCCTCACACGACTTAGACTATGTTTGATAGAGGGGATAGAAATTAGGAAGGAGAGAAAAATTAGAAAAGAAAGAAAATAAATACATTCTAGTTATACATTTTTTGGTCTGTACATTAATGTTTGTGCCATTGAAAGAAGTGGAGCGATTTTTTTATAGTGTTCGAAAATTGTTTGATTGTCTATCATCAATTTAGCCATATATTTAGTAATGAATTCTAATGGTACAAATGTTCACGAACAAAGCATAATTATAAAACAAAAATAAAAACAAACCTCTAAGTTAATTAGAATGAATGTAACTCTAGCTAAAAAAATAATAATAATTTATTTTTAATAACCATTATTATGAATTTTTAATGTATTAATTTTAAATTTTATTCAACTAAATTTGTTGGTAATTAAATTGAAATTTGATATCATATATCATTTGCTAAAGAAAATATTACATAAAAATAGTTTTCAAATTTTGTTTCACAAATCATGTATTCTCTTCTATTATGCTATGTCAATAAGTGAAAGCAATAATCAAGTTTTAAGAAACATATTATCTGACATCAAATTTATATTTCTATCTCACTACACCAAACACCCATTACCATAACACATGATTATAATAGATTTTAAAAAGAGTTATGGTAAATGAAAAAATTTTCAGGCGGCAACTTAAAATAAGGTACCGCCAAAATAACTTAGCTTTTTTTACTTAACTTTTTTTGACTGAACTTTTTTCAACCCGTGTACCCATTTCCTCAACCTTTCTTCGGTCTTCCCCTTCCTCTCAGTCCCTTCAATCTTCAATGTTCTCTTCACGAAGGCTAGTAGCTCTCTCGGTCTCTCTCGGTCTATCTCTCTCGGTCATTCCCATAGGCTAGTAGCTCTCTCGGTCTCTCCCTTGAGCCGCTGGATCACACCACGACTTGTACGAGTCGCGCTGCTCTTTCTCCCTCACGCGATTCTTGCTGCTCTATGTCCTCTATGCCGACATCTCTTCTGCTGGAAGCAATGTAGAGTCCAAGAACTTTACTTAGCTAAGATAGATAATAGTATGATAGTATTTATAGCATTATCTTTGTTATTGTGGATTTTTGGTTCAGACCGGGAATTATTTGGACACTCATAGTAGTACTTATAGATTTTCTAAGTTTAATCTATAGTTTAAGAATATTAAGTTAACCTAAGGTTTGATTAATGTGACTGATATTAAGGATTATATATTTTATACTATAACGTTTAGATATCAACCAATAGGATTTTAAGCACATGTTTTGAATGGTAATTAAGGATTAAGATTTTTGAGGATTAAATATAATAAGGAGTAAAGTTTGAATGTTATAGGGTCAGTCAGCAGCTTTGAGTACGTTGAGGGCTTAGTCAAGGCTGTTTACTCCATTCAAACTTAGCTAAAAATGTGTAATTTCGTGTTTAAATATTCAGCGAGTGCCGATATATCGCAGCTATAGGGGGCGATATGTCGCAGCACGTAGATACGGAAAACACGAAACGATGCACGGTCGCCTCGGGCATACTGGCCCAGGCGATATATCGCCTACAGGGGGCGATATATCGCCTCCTTCAGCATATGTTCAATTGTTTTTGAATTCTTTTCCTTTCAGCCATTCAAACTTCTTCATAAGTCCAGCATCTTTTGAACGAGTCTTCAGCCTCTGCTGAACGATTATTCAAATGATTTTCACTTAAAAAGCCATTATTTTTATTCAAGTAAAATCAAGATACTTTCATTCCAAAACTCTATAAATAGGACCTAGTACCCAGCCATTATTCACCATTTGCTCTAAGTTCAGAAGCTGCTAGTGTTAAGTGAGTGTGAGAGTGTAAACACTTGGTTTGGGGAAAAACTATAAGCTTAAACATCATAAGCTTATCAAACACTTTGGGAAGTGAGTTCTATAGTATTTCGGTGAATGTTAGATTGATCTTGCAATCTTTGAGGTAAACCCAAAACTCTAGTCCTTTCTGTGTTCTATGTTAATTCTTTCTCAAAACCTTCTACTCAGTCCCCTAACCTTATTCTTATTTTTGGTTAGGGAATCCAAGTTCTTAAGCACTTAGTGGTGGTAAGCATATTTTCGTTTAATGGTTTAGTCTTCCTATTCTCTTTCATTTCATCTCCTTTCTTTAGACTCACTCTTTCTTATGGTTTTAGGAGTGTTCCAAAAGTCCCAACTCAGTCCATAATCCCGGTAACTTTGGTAAGGAAAATAGGCTAGAATTAATATGTTATGTGCTTATGTTATCTATATGTTTATGTTATTAAAGGTGTTATGATATGTATATGTGTATGTAGGCTTGGGCATATGACCCATATGACTAACAAGACCCCAAATGGGTTATGGGCATATGACCTACTTAGCTAGTAGGACCCCATTAACCCCATGGGCATATGCTTGTTTAGTCTATGGGACCCCAAGTATAATGGCCATTATAATAAGTGTATTATGTGTTATGATATGTCTTTACGTTATTATGACATTATGTTTATGTTTATGACTATGTGTTAGATTTTCCTTGCTGGGCATTAGGCTCATTCCTTTCTGTTTATGTGCAGGAAATAAGCTTTAGAGGCGGAAAGATTCGTGACGCTTAGAGGATGTGTATCGATGGTGAATGGAGTCAAGGGGCCGAGCGTTATTCGATTCGAGGATGTAGTCTTGTTTATGTTTTTTATGGTTTTAAATGTACTTTCCGCATTTTCTATGTAAATCTTTTTAGTTTTTAAGTTATTTTTGTTTTAAAGACAATGGGTACCCATATCCTACTTATTTTATGAAAGTAACCTTTGTTTCCATAAGTTTTCAATAAAAGTATGGTATTTCCGCAAAAAAAAAATGTAAGTTTTATGTATAGATTCGTTAATGGTCCAAATAGTCTAGATTAGTGGGTCGTTACAAGCAAGAACCCAGGCAAGAGTACTCTGACCTCCATTTGTCTATGTGAGGTATTTTATTAATTCAGATTTCAATTTAATATCAGATAATCAATGTGTATATATATATGTATATTTGTTTTACATCGTATGAGAGTTATTCTGCTTGCTAGCTATACATATCATAGGGTCTCATTCAACACAGTTTCAGTAGAGGGATTTTTTGAGAAATACCTTTCGGATACTGAGAAAGAGCAGAGGGTTTTCTGTTCTTTAGTTTCATTTTATTTATTTTACTTTTTTTTTTGCATATAGTACACGTGTGTGTTTATTCATTTTGTTATATTTATTTGTTGTCACAACAAAGTAGCAATTATGAGAAATCAAAATGGTTGGATTTGTTTTCTCTATACTCTTTTCTCTATATAAATTAAATAATTCAAGGCTTGGTTGTATAAATAAATAAATCAGATTGAGCATGATAATAATTATCTGGCATACCACATGTTCGATAAAAGTCCAAAGTAAAACACATATGTTAATCCCTGAAACTCATGAATTCTTCTTCTTTAGAATCTGAATTGCAATCACGGAGTAGTGTTCCTTCTTCCAGGTTTGCTTCTCATCTTTCATTTTCTCATATCTTAAATAAATTTAGTAATTTTTAATTTTTCTTCTGAGATTTTAATATATTTCCAAACACTAAATCATGTTTATGTATTCTCATGTTGATATTTAGATGATATAAATCTATACTAAAAATTCTTTGGTTGTGTTTCCACTTGATTATGATTTGGGTTTTGAATTTTTTTAATATATGTATAGACCGAATATATGCCCTTTCAGCTTGTTGACTTTGCATTTGATATAAACTGTGATATGGTGTTTTGTTCTTCCTTTGGATGCCGTGTTTGCTTTGGTTTTTTTTTTTTTTTTTGTGATATTTCAGAGTTTTGCTTTGTATGTTAGATTTTACTATCAGGGACCGAATATGGCTATTGTCTTTTTAAACTTTAATTTTTATCTTTCTTTTGTTTTGTAGTTTCCAAAGACTCTGTAGATTGTAGTGACTTTGTTATCTGATTCAGTTTCTTTAATAGAGTATGAGTTCCCCTGTGTTTTATCTTTTTTTTGTTTGTTTGCTGGAAGAGTTCCTCTGTATTTGCCTGGGCTCATTTCAGCGTTAAATGGATATTGATTCAGTGTTAGCTGTTTCACTCATTCTCAGGTACACAAATTAGGCACCTTTACTGTATTTTTTAACATTCTGTTTTCATGAAGCTTGATACTAGTGCTTCAGCAACAAACAATTTTTATTAGCTTGTTACTAGGGTGCTCTTTATCCATTCGATAAAACATATATAGTTTTGTTTTTGAAAAAGTTGATTGTTGGTGTTTAAAGAACACAAAACATAATAACCTAGCTGATGAGTACTTGTAAATAACAGTATACTATTGAGGAAAAATATAGTGTGAATGAAAAAATTGAAGTGTGTTACTTTTATTTCCTTGTTACGATTTTAATTTATTTCTCTTCTCTCCAATGAAGACATTATTTATATTTGTTTACTGACTTTATATATATGTAGCTGAAGCAAAAGATACATCTAAGCCTACGGATTAGTCTCAATTCTTACAATTAATGACCTTATTTGTTTTATGTTTCCGCTTAATGTAAAATCTATCTTTTTTTTTCTTATAGATTTATATTACTTATATATTGGAGTGTTTTTGGTAAATGGTCAAGAATGATTTGTGAGCATCCCCTGAGCAAAAGGCCTATGATAGTGTTTAAACCTTCAATCGTTTATCTCAATTTTTTCATCTTTATTTCTATTCATGTTGACTTGGAGAAATTTTTAGGTGGGTCTTGCTTCTGTATATTTCTTCAGAAAGTAGTAGCAACGTGTTGATATTTTTTTTTTCGTTGTCTCTCTTTCACTTTCAATTTTATACCCATTTGATTTTGGTATATTACCTATTGCAGTTTCTGGAATCAGTTGAATGTTCAGAACGTAAGAATAAAATAAAAGGAAAAGACACTTTGAAGGAGTAGTAAGTTTACTATCCATATAGCAAGAAATATACATATATTTATTTTAATATATGTACCTATACAAATCATTTTTGGGTGTTTTAAGGGCTTTTTCAATTAATAACATTGAAACTTGAAAGAGCTCGGTTACATATAGTAATTAGAATATTAATTAGTTATACCATTAAGATAAAATAGAAAAACATAAATTTTGGTTGAGCATGATCCTATACATACATTCTAATCTAATTCAAACAAATGAGTTGCACACCACCCATTTGATAGAACGCCCCTTGAGACTTAGTTAGTTTCTTTTGTATTAATTGTGTTTTGGATGCAATAAGTTAAAATGGTTGGTCTTGCCATTTTATTTGGCAGGCTATAGTTGTGACATAAAACTTAAATTAGTTATTAGTTTCGTTAGTGCTGAATTTATTATTCAATGTATTTGTGAGCTTATATATCTGAAGTTGTGCATTATGGAGGCTGCTCATTCTCAGTTTTTTTGGACAATGTGTATTATTTTCTTCACGTCCTAACAAAATTTATGCTATTGGGTTAATGCCTTGTTATAATTATTATTGTTGAGGTGAATTGGGAGAGTCAATAACATCACAGTAAAGTCGATTTATTTTATTGACAACGATAGTGTGGTTCAGAAGACTTTTTTTTGGCCTTCGCACACATAAATCAATATAAGAGCGGGGGAGAATTATATTTAAAAGTTGATTTTACAAGTATCGTCCTTTTTTTTTGTTGGCTAGTAAAATTGTTGATAGTTGGTTTATTAATTTGATGTATGATTTGTAGTTGACAATGAAAATGGTTTTTCAGTGGTAATTTGTTTTCTAAATTAGTTAATCATGTCAAAAGATAGAAATGAACTTATTAAATAGTGTAAATACTTGTCAAACCTCTTACTCTGATTATGGATTATATGCTTACTTTTTTGTTCGTTTCATTTTCATCATATATGATTATTAATCTGTTACATTGCTCTTCCTCAGACATAGGTGAATAACTTTGAAAATTGCTACCCTTGGGCATGAAGAGATCTATATGCATTGATAGTAATAAGGAATATATGACTTAAGAGTAGCAACTATTTTAATGTTTTATCTATGTTTGTTTTAATGTAGAAGCTTCTAATAGTAATTGTGTCATTTATTCTTTTACTTAATCATTCTTATTCCACGCCAAAAGCTTATCCTCAAATAGTAAGGGCTTTCAACACTAGTTCTTACAAAAATGTCACGAATGGGGTACTCAAAGTTATTTGTGCTATCCATATATTGAGTTACTTTGTGTTGTATGGATATGTTTATAATGTCTTTGATTTAAATTATATAAATATTTTTTTTTTCATAGAACGACTTTTACTGAAACTATTTATGTTGTAGAGTTTAAATTTCACAACTTTGTTACACTTTCACTTGCATAGTTATACTTGAATCTGTTGCTCCTTATGCCCTTTTCATTGAAATTTTATTAGCAAACAATTACAGTAGGAAACCTCTGCATCTGCATTTAGTATACTGTTTTACTTTTATGTTCTACAACAGCTATTAAAGAGCATTTTTTCTGTTAATGAAATGATAGGAGTGCAAGACATTTAGACATAAAAAATGATAAATTTAATGCATGTTTCCTTAGAGATTTCTATCCCTAATTTTTCTAATAAGTATTACCAATCATCATGTACTTTGCTGTTGTGATACCTAATACATTATTTTGTACAATTTTCTCTTGGGGAGGGGGTTCTCTAGGTAATAATAATAATGACTTCTATGAAACTTCCTGAGCAATATTCTTTGCAAGAGCTCCTGCTTTTTCAAAGTAACTGTTTTATAACTCTACCAAACATATTCCATGGCTCTAGCAGAACAATTGTTCACACAGAGGGCCTCCTAAAACCAGCAATCTTACCAAATAGAGTTGATAGGCTGAGGAAGTGGTAAAGGTCATGAAAAGTTAATACAAAATAATATGTACCTTTAATCTTAATTTATAGGAATGCTGATCTAGACTAAATCCAACTTTGGGTTTTTCTTTTATCTTTTTCTTTTTTTTAAGGGGAACCCAACTTTAGGTCTGCTTTACACTAAACACGTATAGAAAGCATCCACTGAACAGTTTAAACAGTAAGAAAAATCTCTTCAGATTCTGAAAACAGTAAGAAAAATAGAAAGCCCAATATTTCAATGCAATATCACTCTTGTAAAGTTTAAACCCATCCACTGAACAGTTAAGCCTTATTCTGATTGGTCATATTCCAACTTTTATTTTTGGTTGTTTGAGCTTGCTTGCCATGTTGTTTAGTTTGTTAGTTTATCATACATGCTTGTTTAATATCTATTGACAAATTTTAATTTTGTATTAATCTTTTAAGTATTGATTATATTCTTTAGGTTGGGGATCGAATTGGCAAGGAGCATTGCAAAGGTAATTTGCAAGAGGTACGGAATTTGTTCTTTTAACTCTTATTATTAATATATTTAAAATGTTAGAGGAGTTTGAATATCTTAAATATTCATCCATAGAGAAGTAGGTTCTGAGATTAAAATTGTGTGCTGCGGTGATAACGGAAGGTTGAAAACTTGTGTGTATTAGAGAAGTAGGTTCTGGAAAATTTGTTTGTGTGCTGCGATGATATAAGGAAGAAAACTTATTGTGTGTTGTTTGAATTTTTTGACTTGGTATTGATAGATGGTTAGGTAAGCTTTTATATGTATAGATTAGATTTTTCATTATATGTATAGATTAAATTTTTCATTTAGTCATATTGTTTTCATTATTTCCATATGTATAGATTAGATTTAATTGCCACAACCCAAGCTAAAATCTTGTCTTTGATCCAAACCCAATTAGTTAGTGGCTACCATTTTAGAATCTGATTATTAAATTAAAAACAACACTAGAATCTCTTGAAAGCTTAATGAAACTAAAGTACTAGAAATTAGTAATAGATTTAAATAGTGTCATCACCAATTGACATAGCAAGAATATATGTCAAACACACTAGATTGCCTTGTTTTTTTGTTTGGAATGGCATGCAACGGTTAAGGTCTGAAGCTTGATTAGTGTAACGACCCAACTATCTATGAAACTTAGATCATTAAACCTACTAAACATAAACTCAACTTTGAAATGAACATACATAAGAAAATTCATAACTTTATTGAAAACCTTAAAGAAACAATATTTGTAACACATAAATGAGCTCATTGTTTTAAAATGAAACATAACTTTAAATAAAATTGTTTATAAAGCTACATGCGGAAAAAAAAACATAAAAACATAATTTTAAAGAAACTAAAAAAAAAACGTTGTCCTCGAATCGACACGCAGCCCATCCACTCCATTCACCTCCATACACACACCAAGCTTCCAAGAATCCTTCCGCCTCTTCATCTATTTTCCTGCATCATACTAAAAGAAAAGGAGTGAGCCTAATGCCCAGCAAGGAAAAACTACTAATCAACATAAACATACACATAAAATCATATCACAACATATCATAACATATACTAAAAACATATCATAACATATACTATATAAGACTATACTAATAATGGCCATTATGACATGTGATAAACCATCTACGTCCCCTGTCTAATATTTGAGGTAGGTTAGATCACATGTAGTGTATGATAACCCATCTACGTCCCCTGTCTAATATTTGAGGTAGGGTAAATCATAACATAACATATAAAAACATAACATAACATAAAAACATACAAGATCTAGCCTATTTTCCTTACCAAAAATACCGGGATTTGAGAACAGTTTTGGGACTTTGGAACACTCCTAAAATCCATAAATGGAAGGGTGAGTATACTAAAGAGAATGAGATGAAAAGAATGGAAGAACTATACCATTAAGAATATACTTACCAAAAACCTTATGTTCAAGAACTTAGATTTCCTATCCAAGAATAAAGAATAAAGTTATAAACCTATAAGACTTTGAAGAAAATAATACCAAAAGAACTAGAGTTTTGGAATACCTTGAATGCTTTATGACCAATCTAAACCTCGAACCGAAATGTGTTATAAACCTTACTTCCCAAGTGTTTGGTAAGCTTAAAAAAAATGATTAAGCTTATAATCCCCAACCCAAGTGTTTACACTCTCACAATAACCTAGCAACTTGCAGCCTCTGAACTTAGCTTGATGAATGAATGAAAAAAAATGCTTGGTGCTAGGTCCTATTTATAGAGTTCTAGGAATAAAAATCTTCTAATCATAATTCAAATTTAAATTTAAATTTAAAATAGAATCTTAAGGAATAAAAATCTTCTGATTATAATCCAAATTTAAATTTAAAATAGAATCATAAGGAATAAAAATCTTCTAATCTCGTAACTTGAAACTAACCTACAGTAAAATCAACATATCTGGAGCTGTAGAACTTCGATTTAAAATATCTTTATACCGATAGAACGCTAATTAAATTATCTACAACTTTTTAGAAATACTATTTTTCGAAATTCATAACCTAACTGGGTCAAAAATAGGTTGGAAGTTACAGTACCCTAAAGTTACGAAAAAATAAAGATCTATTTAATTATCTAAATAACCTAATCCACAAATAAATAAAATTGTGAGTCTAAATATCTGAATATCTAAATAAATATCATGCTCTTAATAGATTTTGATGAAGACTAAGTCTTATATTTCCCTTATTTTATCATTTAAATAATAATTCATTAATAACAATGCATATGACAAGTGTCATATTCTTATTGGCTCTGTCTAAACCTTAGGTTATAATAATCATCATATTAATAACCAACAATATTAACCAAACCTTATGTTAAAATTAATATTCTTAAACTATAGGTTAAACTTATAAAATCCATAACTATTGCTAGGAGTTTCCAACTAAATCCCGGCTTGAACCAAAATCCACAGTAATAACAATACTATAACTACTACTAGCTATTACTATTACTACTACTATCTAACTAGCTAAGTAAAGTTCTTGGACTCTACAATTAGACAAGTGGAATACAATACCATAGACATTTCTTCACAAATAATTTGATTCAACCAGCAATTTAGCCTACAAAAACTCTGTATTGTTACTCAAACTGAAACCTTTTACATGCTTAAAAGATCATTAAAGGGTCCATAAGATCCATAAAAAAATCGTTAGAAACAAATCAATCATCTTAAGTTAATAACTGAAGCTAACAAATATACCAATGGCAACCATTCTTCATGAAAATAACTGAAGCTAAAAAAATAACCTACTATTATTATTCTTCATGAAAGTGAACCTTTTAAACAGTAGGGGGCGCTAAAATGTATTCGATAAACAACCAGCCAAGAAGAAACAAAGAGAGAGACTATGAACCATACTTGAAACTCGTTTAATCATAACTTGCAAGCTAGCTTCTCAAGTCCCATCCTTAATTTTCTGAAATTAGAAAGATTATACAGAAATAATTAGAAGAAAATAACTATACTTAACTTTCTTTGATAATATTTTCTCTAATTAATCCACTAGACAACTACATACAACTATATTAAACCATTAGATCATATATAAATCTTTATGATTACAGTTATTATATTAAAACTACATAATCATGCTATTTTAGATCAACATTTCTTCAGTAACATTAAGACCTTCCATGATTCTGTCATGCCTGAAAAATCTCTGCATAAGAATAGAAGCATAGACTGTATTATATTCCAAAGAAAACAAATTTTAGAACAACCAACTCCTGTTTATTTCCCAAAAAAATAATAGAAAGAAAGAGAATATATGACGTCCTGCCAAAACAGCAGTGCCTTACCAACCATAACAAATATGCAAATAATTATGTTGTTCATTATCAAAAATCATATAAACTGTAATAAATAATAATCGCAGTACAGTCAATCAAACACACACCAGCCAATGTATTCTTGTTGATTATATTTTAATACACGCAAGTGCACGTATCATACAAGTAGTACTCACACAGGTGAGGTCGAACCCAAGGGAATTGTAGCTAAGTACTAAAAAAATTGGATCTATATTTCTATTTGGCAACAATAAAATTTGGTGTTTAAATAATAATGCAGAAAACAAAATAAGTGAAATCAACAAATAAGAAATTAAGGGTTTAACAATGGATGCGAAGATAGGGATATGATTTCAATTGCTTCAATTACCCAATTGTTAACGCTAGTTGACTATTCTTCTTCTTTCACTGAAATGACAGATTATAAAATTACCTAAACTCTTTTCAGATCATTTAGGTTCTAAATTGCATTGTCAACTATTGCATTTCTGAGATAGCACAACAATCAATTCGCTTTAAGTAATAATCTATAAGTCACATAAGCTATGCGAATACTTTCGTTTCGCATCAAAACCTATGTTCATTCACTTAGAGCATTCCTAATATTCACTTTTCAGATTTCACATTAGGATCATGAATCATGCTCGAGGTGATCAATCTCAAACATACATTAAGCATAAAGATGAACAAATTTCATAGACAAGCGAGAAGAAATAATCAAATAGCATTAACCATGGGATGATTTCAGTCAATATCCATCAAATCCCTAATAAGAGTTTAGTTCATCATCTCAAAATTCAAATCCATAATCAAACTAAACAATAACATAGGAAAAATCAAAGAAAAAGAGGATGAAACTAGATGGGGAGTTGTCGGCGATCGCCCACGCTTGCTCCAAAACCCGTCTTCTCTTGTCTTTCTCCCTTTTTTTCTGTCTTTTCGTCAAAAATCGCGATCCCCTTTTCAGAATGAAAACCTCATTCTATATTCTCCCAATAATGACGAAATTGCCCTTAAAATTCTGAAGTGTACGGACGATAGCGCCGCGGCGCCAATTCCTGCGTCGCGGCCCTACTAGGCAAAGGCAAAATCTCGAGTTTCTAGAAAGGAGCTCGCCGCGGCGCCAATTCCTGCGCCGCGGCCCTACTAGGAAAAGGCTAAATCTTGAGTTTCTGGAAAGGAGCTCACCGCGGCTCTAATACGCACGAGCGCCGCAGCGCCAATTCCTGCGCCGCGGCCCTAATTAAGAATTCAGCACAATCCACTCCAAATGCTTGATTTCTTCACAATTCACTCCAAAAGCCCAAAACATAAGCTGAACCTGAAATCAAGCAAAAACAAGCATAATTCCGCTCCAAAAACACAAGAACCATTGAAAAGACACTGATAAAGACACTTAAAAAGATAGGCTAAAATTAGCCTAACAATTCTCAAATAAGTTTAAAGGGAATATTTAATTAAATAATTATTTTATCATTTTAGTTCATTAATTACAAATTTTGTAGTTGATTTAGCGTGGGGAGCTAGGGGGTGGAATAGAGCTTGTATTTTTTGTTAGGATTTTTGTATAAATTGCAATCAAAATTAAAATAAATCAGCACAAAAATATAATTAGGATAGGGGTATTACATCAATCCTTATTATGACTTTCCCTTTGTTTTTTTAAAAAAATGTTTTTAGCTATGTTTAATAATGTTATGTTAAATTAGGAATACAATAATAATAATAAAAAATTCTAAATATTGAAGGCTCCCCACAATTGACTGGTTGAAAGTTAAGAAATAGGAATAGCTAAAATTTAAGGGAATGTTTATTAATGGGTTTAAATTTGGTGGGAATGAAAATTTTAAAATTAAATGTAAGATAAATTTATTTTTAATAATTTGAGATTTGTGTTTCCAAATAAGTTTTATTTTTAATTTAACTTTATATAATCTTAATTCTTATAAATATTTGAGTTTAACATTCTCTTAATCTAAATTTTTTACTACCATAATACACAACTCCTATACCAAACACCTCTTTTAACTATTTTTGAACACTTGCACTTGTGGCAAAGGAGTTGCCATCAGCTCGTTGGATTGGTTATTACGATAGCTCATATGGTCACAGCACAGGTCACTACTCTACTCAGTACAGTAGCATACAAATTAAGTTGCTTTATTCGAAAGATGTTATTTTAGGAGAGCTTGATGTGATGGGAACACATGCACTATGAATGGACTACATTCATAGCAGTAGCAGTAGCCCTCAGTGTCATCTCAAATTTTGAGACTTTATAAAATCTATTTGGTTTATTAATTTGGTCCAAAAATTTTTAGGACCATAATAGGCTGTGTAAAAAACACTCACACCAAATATAAAATCATTTTAGGCATTTTTACTTGGTAAAACGGATACTCAAAGTTGGCTATCCAGAAACTATGGTAAATTCTCATAAATTTTTATCAAATTTTGAAAATTCATAACGCACAGCTCTTTTAAAATTCTCCTATTGTTTGATATCAATTTGAGCCTATCATACTTATTGCTAAAATTAAAATCAGTCTCCAGAAAAATTGAACACATCTATTGAATATGAATCTAATAATTTGGATACAAGCTAGAGTAGAATGAAATGAAGCCTAGTCTAAAAATGCTTAGGACAGTACCAAACAATAGTTTTTTTCCTGTGTAATCATACACACATCAAAGATCTATTTCTTTTTCCAGTAGTAAAGCAAACCTAGTCAAGTGCATCAAATTTGAAGTTGTCCACTTCACATGCACCCTAGATAAGAATTAGATAACAAATATTCACTTGAAACCATCAAATTAATGGAAAAAAATTCAGTGTTTTTATCTGTACCGAAAAAGAAATAAATTATAAGTTAATCATTTTGGTTCCAATATCCTCCAACCTCCTAACAGAAACTTTGGAGAGCTAAGTAAACATTAGTGATAAAAATATTTCTCATCACATTTTTGTTAAAAAAAAATTAGTAATTAGCAGAGCTTACCTGAGAAAAGTCAAAACGACTAGACCTGCTGGGCTTTGTTAAAATAGTATCCACAGTCTTCTTGACACTGTTTTTGACACTAGTAAGAAATGAATGAGTTGCTGAATTCTTCCTCTCTTGATTCTCTTTAAATGTTCACCTTCTCTGTTATTATTCTATTTCTCTCTAAAGTTCTATTTTATTTTCTGTCTTAATTCTCTCTCTAAATCTAAAATAACCCTGTTCTTCTAGAAATGTTTACCACTTATTCTGAACACAACTCACCATACACGGTTATATAATCAAACTGAGAACTAATAATGATCTATAAACCACAAATCTGGAATCAATTATAATATTAAGCTCAAAATGACTGAAATGATGAATCTACTTAAAGAACACTTGGTGGTATTTCTATCTTGCACTTATAAATCTTAGTTTTCTTTTCTTCCAATAAAACTTATCTTGGTTTTATATTTAGGTTGGTGGTAAAGTGACACCAAGTGAAGGACAGTCTCGCAATGTACCGCAGTCAAACAATGTTCAGTCCCCTAAGGTAAATTATAAAAGTTGTTATTGTTTTAAATTTTCATTTTAGAAGAACAATTACAGAAACTAATATATTGTCTTTAAAATAAATTTGGTAGAGTGTTGCACTAGAAAAAAGACATAACTTTACACAAGGGAAAAATTCTTGCTACTTGCTTGACTGGGCAGATGCAATTGTTGCTGAAGGTCATTGGGATTCTAGTGATCCAAATATAACTGTACATGGAAAGCCTCTTGGACCAGACTTTATGCGAGTATGGGTTGATGTTGCTATTGTACCATAGTCTTACTTATTTCGTCCTTATCATGCAATGCTTACAATACAAGAAGCAGTTGGTTCCACAGTTGCATGGCCTTCTAAAAAAGTTGTTCCAAGAGGTACATTTTTATACTCAAAAAATAACTAATGTCTTATAATTTAGTTTTTGGTTTCTTTGTTTGCTTTGGTGTAGTTTTGAATCTATTATTTTGTATGTGGTGTCCTTTCTTGGATATAATTTCCATAGCATTTTTCTAGAAGTAATTTGTGATGCTAGATAATAACAAAAAAATATTTCTTTGTTTATTTTGCAGATATGACAAGCGAAGTATAAAAGGATACTTAAGACTCCTTGAAAGTAGTAACTTTTAGACTCTTTGAATACTTAAAGAATATTTTGTTGTTAATGACAGTGTTGTATGTTTTAAACTAAATTGTGGATTGTTAATTCAATGTGGAATGTTCTTACTTTTTGTTATTTGAAAGTCAAGTTCATTTGATGATGCTAGTATATATTAGAAAGTTAATTTTAATTATATAAAAAAAATTAAAATATAATAGAATAAATTAGTGTAATATAAATAAAATATATAATGAGAATTTAAATATATCTAAATATAACAATAATACGAAAATTGAGTTATAATATATCTTACAATAACACTTTTTATGCAAAGAATTATGTTATGGAAACTTCATTATATAACACAAATAATGTGTTATACTAAAGTGTAGTATAACACAAAAAAAGTGTTATAGTAAAGTGTAGTATAACACAAAAAAAGTGTTATACTAAAGTGTAGTATAACACAAAAAAAGTGTTATAGTATCGACTATAAATAACATAATTCAACACTTATCTATATATTAAAATAACACAGAAATTGTGTTATCGTTGACAGTACAATAACACACCTGTATAACACTGATAAAGTGTTATGGTAAGTACCCTGACCTACGATAACACAGTCTGTCTAAACACATCAGAAAGTGTTATCGTAGGTTTTGATAACACATTTTTGGTGTTATTAAAAGCATTTTTTCTTGTAGTGTCTCATAAGAACATTTTTTAAAATATAGTTTTCTAATTGTAATCCAATAGGACTTAAATAACATTAATTTCTCTGCCATTTTTTATGCATATATTCAAACAAAATTTGATTTAAAATTTATATAGCTCTAAACTACTCAATTAATAATAATTCAGTCATTCCAACATTATAGGGAAAAAATAATTTTCAAACTTTTCCTAAGACAACTTATTTCTTATACACAAAACAATAAAAATATAGTCAGATTTTGTTACATTCGACTCTAACAATGTTACAGAACAGTTCATTTACAATTACTTAGCAACAACCAAAATATTACATAGCCACTATCATAAATAAGTCTTAACTTCATACGAATTTTACCATAATGCCCTCAATAGTACAATTTTTATACATTAAATTACATTAATGCCCTTACTTTTCACAGCCGGATTAGTTCTAGTTTTTCAACAAGTTGAGATAACCGGTTGCATCAAGTCAAAAGCTAAAAAAAAAATAAAAAATACAAAAAATGTTGATAATTTGACACTTGACAAATGAATGAGACCCAGCAAAAGGACTAAGTCGTGTGAGAGACTTTAGAATTGGCCAAAAAAATAAACTATAAAGGCCAATTCTTAAGTCTCCTCACACACGACTTAGACTATGTTTGGTAGAAGGGATAGAATATTAGGAATTTCAGAAAAATTAGAAAAGAAAGAAAAAGAAAGAAAATAAATACATTTTATCTTTTTTATGTTTGGTATAAAGAGAGGAAAGAAAATGATAAAAAAGTCATTATATTTTCTTCATTTATTATTTTAATTAAAATTGAAAAAAATACATTTTTATCCTAACAAATGTTTATATAGTCATTCAACTTTTTAAGGGCATTATAGTTATGTACTTATCAAATGTTTAGTCACATTTTTTTTCCTCCACTTTGTCTCCAAATTGGGGGGAAAATATTTGGCATGGATCCTACCTATTTTTTTCTTTCCACTATCTTTCTTCTTACCAAACTAGATTTTTTTTTTCTTCTCTTTACTTTTCGCTCTAAAATTTTCATTCATTCCATTTTTCTTCTCTAACAAACAAAGGGTTAGTCCTTCTGCTCTACTTTCTTGACTGTTAATTTCTAGGAAATTATTTTGTTGACTTAGAAAGTAAGTTGACTTTGCGAACTGTATTGTTCTTAATGTAGAAAATCATGTGTAACGGCTTAATTATGGGCTATAAAATACAAGGTGGCGTTAATTATGGGCTAAATATAATTTGTGTATATACTTAATTATATCATTATTTCAATCTTTTTAATGAAAAAAAGAAATGAGGGTAGAAATGTATATAAATTGTACGTTGATAAGTTTCATTTCATGTAGAGTAGAGCCATTCTTTTAGATAACCTTTTAAAATAACTTTGTAATTTCACATTAAAATAAATGTTTAAAATATTAGAAAGTGAATGAATTTATATTATATCAATGATATTTGTAATAATGTGAATTTTTTTTTATAATCGCGTAATTTTTTTTGAAGGAGGTTAATTAATAATTCTGCATCATCAATGTGTACCAGTTATATATAAAAAGTACGTCAATATGTCTACACTATGTTTGGTTGAAAAGAAAGAAAGATAGAAGGAAAGAAAAATAATGAAATATTTAAAAAATATATTTTTCTTAAATAAAATAATGATAAAAGTGAAATTACAATTTTATATCAATTACTTTAAATTAAATACAAAAATAAATAAGTAATTTTACTTAAATGCATATTGTAAAAACATTTTTCTTTACCCTTTTTATTTTCCAAAATTAAAAATTAAAAAATTAGTGGGACCCACTTTTTTTTTCCTCACATTTTTTCTTTCACTCACTTTTCTTTTTCAACCAAATAACAAATATTTTTTTTTCTTCTCTCCACTTTTCTCAACAAAATTTTCTATCCTCCCACCTTTATTTTACTAAATCACCAAAATAAATAGAAAAATAAAAAGTCCTGAAATTGAAATAATTAGAAGCCTTGACTTTGTCAAATGTCTATACTACTATGTACTCCTTGCGCATGTAGTAATAAATTGGATAAGGAATCAATCACCTCAGTCCCTTGAGAGACATAAAATTATAATTTTTAAAAATAATTTGTTTGATTGTTATATGATGTAAATAAGATGTTTTTAATTAATTAATGATAAAAATGTGACTGTGTTATAGTCATATTTAAAAGTGGGTCCAAAATTATTATTAGTCAATACATATTTATATATATAGTCATAGTATATAATTTCATATCCCTTTCATTCGTGATCATGAGTTTCTTTTACTCATATTGACTGTAGTAAATCTTGACCTCTGAATAAAACATGTTTATTTGGTAAACACTCTTTATCATCGCTTGAATGATAACTTTTTTCTTCGGACTAATTTATGTCCGTGGACTTCTAGTGATATTATTTTCCATGCATTAATCTCATTCATATTATATTGATTAGCGTGTTTAATGGATCACATCTAATGAATTTAAACTCATCCGATCCAATTTAATTATTCATTAGATGTTGAATTTTTACAACCGATACAATCTAATTGAATTGAGTCAACCGATCTGATCCAATGAATAATTAGATTGGATCGGTTCCATCCATTGAATGCATCACCTGGTTATTTATTGAATCAGAGCAAATTCATCCAATCATTAATAGTCTTTTTAAATCTAATTTTCATGTATATTTTAATTATAAAACACACAAATTACTCATCCAAATGAAAACACTATTTAGTTCTAATTATTTAGAAGTATACAATACAAATTCATCTAAATTAGAAGCATATATGTAATTGGATGATTATTGGATCAGTTCGGTCAATTTTTATTGGATATTGGACCCTCATCCAACAACCAACCAATCCAATTTGAATTTGTAAAAATTACATCCGATCCGATCCAATAGTAATTGGATATCCAATTTTTGGCAATTGGTTGGAATTAGATCGATCGATTGTAATTGGATTGGATATATTCTATACACCCCTAATATTCATATATATATAAATGAGTAATACTATATATGCATTAAGATATCTCTTCATGCTTCTATATTTATTAGCACTTAATTATAATTGATACTTGACAAACACACACACACACACATGTATATATATATATAAATATATGGAGTTTCTTGGGTAGGAACATTACTTTTGCCCCAACCGTAGTGGTGTGTTATGTTTTCGGCACTTGGAAAACTATACCTTTTTTTTTTATGATAGTTGTTTACCAAGTTTTTCAAAAACTAGAATTATAAAATATAAGAGAGCTTAAAATCAAAAGGATTTAGAATATGCAAGCAAGGTTTTTACGTGGTTGGGGCGTTAATGAGCCTTAGTCCACGAGTCAGTTGTATTAGAGCTTAGAGAGCTCTTGACAAATGAGTTTTCTGCAAGTTTGAGCGGAGCAATTGCTTACAAGAGAAAATTTGGGATCCCCACTACAGTGCACAATTTGCCCTATTTATAGGCAGTTATGTGCAATGGGGTTGGGCTGGACTAATCCTGGCCCAATAGGGATATAATCATAGTTTTATCGCTAATGGAGCCATAATACAAAGAATGTTGCTTAATAAATCATATTAGTAGGGTCAATTTGGCCGGCTTGGGCATAGCCAAGCCTTACAGCTGCCAATAGTACATATCCTCAAACTGGTCCGCGTGGGCTTCTAAGAGGATCCTAGGGACAAGATCTGTCAGAGTAGTGGCAGTACTGATTCCCAGGAACAGTGTACGTTCTGTGCATAACCTCCTCTGCAGGTCAGTTGAGGAGACCAACTTCCGTGTTTCTCGGGGACCTGTCACCGTCAGGGAAGATCAAACTTGCCCTATCTAGACGTCTGGTTCGGGTTCCTTTACTAATGTCCCGGTTCAGTTACCGGAGTCTTGGTTTGCTCACTAGGACTAGTTCATTCTCGACAAGGTCTATTCCTAGACTAGGACTAGTTCATTCTCGACAAGGTCTATTCCTAGACAAGTGCAGGAAAACGGTCTTCGAAGAAGTTTAAAGCTCTGGTTTTTAGGGTTTTCTGCAAAGACAATGGCGTGCGTAAAAAGAAAAATGAGGCTTCGACGATCTTATATAAGTTTGTTTCTGATATTAAAAAAGTGTAATCATTAGATTTCCCTTTTCAAAGTATGGGGAAACGGGATGGCCGTCGAAATCATTTCTGGGGAACTGAAAAGGCATGATTAGACAGAAGTGGGTTGCTTTTTTCAAGAACGCACGAAGGGTTCTGACACGTCAGGTGGGGTTACCGAAGAGTCGTTCGTTCAAAAGTTTATTTACTGTTCGTAGTAAATAAACTTTGGGGGGCAAATGTTATCCAATAAATTAGCATTGGTGACATGGCAAGTAATCTCTGGACACGTGGCTGACACCTGGAAGCGTTTGCTAGAGTATCGACCAGAGGGCACATTAGAAGCAGTGTAAGCTTGTCTTACCCGCGACCAGTATGGTCGATGGTTCCGTGTACAAGGCAACATTTATGGGAATATCTTTATGAATCCTGAATTTATCTCATACAATCTTCTGGGTATCCGATTATTCAGGAAAGAATATCTGTAACAATCTTTTGTAACCCTCCTTGAGCCTATAAATAGGAAGAGATAGCTCAAGGGAGGGGACTTTTGGCTTTTAAATCATTCGAAACTATAATAATTCTCTTAGTAAACTTGTATTGTTCTTGAGAGGTGAGTGAAACTCATTGAACCCTAGTTCTTTGATCACTCTTCTGATTCTTATATCAATATCAGTCTAAGTGGACGTAGGTCATTACCAGATCCTGGGGCCAAACCACTATAAATTACTGTGTTTTGTTTACTTTTGTCATTACGTTTGTTATACCCAGATTTCGAGCCATAGTAAATATGACCTCGAAAGCTGAGTTCGCAACAAATGGTCTCGTGAGGATTAGAGTGATCTAGGATTGTAAGTCGAGCCTGCAAAGTATGATGTATGATCTCGAGTGCGGTGATCTCGAAATGACCTCGATCTCGAAAGGTAGCTCCGAGAACACCTTCATCTTCAGGAACTTCGGAGCATGGTTCTTGAGCTCGATATCCCATCTCGAAAGAAACGTTAGCTCGGGAGATGACAGTGGCTCGCACAATGACATGAGACCAGAAATGCTGGAGGCTTGAAGATACGCTATAACCACCTTGAGTATCTACAAGTATAATAACTATGAGATGTAGCCCTCATTAATTGATGTAAATCCCCAAGAATTGTGGGATATTATTTAATACAGTTATGCGCCCCCTGATCTTTGGGGGACGTTTCCTTTAATATCTGATTATTGGCATTTAAAGCCATTTATTTTTATTCACAAAAGAGTAACTACCCAAAATATGTGGGATAGTATTCTGCACCCTTCTCTATAAATAGAGAAGGCATGCACCATTGTAAAGGACCGAAGTTCTGATCCTTGAGAGAAAACTCTGGAGAATTCTTGCTAAAGAATTGTTCAGAGATAATCTTGAGGTTAATAACAGTGACTCGTGGACTAGGCAGATTTAACTGCTGAACCACGTAAAAAACCGTGTGTTTGATTCGTTTGTTTCTTTTGGCCATTGTCTTTAATTGTTTACGTGCTCTCTTCTTTTATCTGTTGACGAAAAACGGCGTCAACAGTTTGGTGCTTTCATTGAGAGCCTTAAGCATTCATCCCTGAGAGATTCATGGCTGCAAACAATCAGAACACTCCTGAAGAAAATTACCCAAGGCGTCCTGGAAAACAGCCAATGGAGAACCCGGACGCTGATGAAAGGAGTGGGTCCTCCGATTCCCGGGGGCCACCTCCACAACCAAGGGATGAGGACATGTACTATAACCCTGAACGTTATGTCCCTATTGTAGAATTGGAGAATCGGCAGCTGAAACAGTTGTTGGCAGAAGCCAACAAACGTAACGAGGAGTTGACTAGGATAGCCGCAGAGGCGCAGGTGGCTTAGCCCCCGCCTCCGCGCGAAGACCAAGTCCCTCCTCCAAGGGACGTGCACGTTCCTCCCCAGAGGCCCCGTGGACGTCCACGAAAAAATGCTGCCACAAGGAGGCCGGCACAACCTCCAACACCAGCAGAGCCATCCGCCCCTTCTAGGCCTCAGAGGAGTACCCGGGCTCGGGTCCCGCCTAATACACCTGCGGAAGCACCTGCAGGAACTGAAAATAACCGAGCTCCTACCGAGGCTCGGACTCAGGTTCCTGGTAGTGCACCGAACGCAACTGGCCCATCTCGGGCAAATTCTGGGCCCTCTAGGCCGAAGCAAGGACGACAACCACCGTCACCTATACGGTTCCCTCCGTCTCCCATAAGATATCCTTCACCTCCCCGTAGAAACGCTCAACCAGTTCAAAATCAGGGTCAAGGGCGTACGGGGGATAGGCAAGGACACAAGGAGACTTTCCAGGAGCGGAGAGGCGCACAATCTGAGAGAAGTCAGACGTCCCGGTCTCGCACTGCGGAGACAAGGCGACATAGAAAGGATTCACCACGAAATGACCGATCAGTAAGTTTCACCAGTGACGAGTCCGGAGAAACCAGGTCCGTCAGTAAACGCGACCGAGGTCGTAAAAATACTGGAGGCCGCAAGACCCATCCCGACCTGCGGAATCATTTGAATCAGAGCAGGGGGAAGGGAGATCAGACGAATCCGGACCTAAGGAATCACCTAAATGGGCGTAGAGATCCCTCACGGAGACGCGAGCCTGGGATCATAATCAATGACCGGCAATTCCAGACACCGCCTAAGGACCCAGTCCAAGAAAGGATTGATCAGCTCGAAAAAGCCTTTAGGCTTTTGAAGAATGAACGAGGGAACGGTCGATATGAGGACTCTGATGAGGAGCTCGAGCCGTTTGCTCCCAATATTTCTAACACTCAGTTTCCCCAAGGGTTCCGGATTCCTCACGTCCCAGCATTTGAGGGAAAAACTGACCCATGTAGCCACCTGAGTACATTCAACACTATCATGAGAGCTAGTAACGTGGGCTACGAGCTCAGATGCATGTTGTTTCCAACGTCGTTAGCCGGACCTGCCAAGAGTTGGTTCGAGAAGTACAAGAGACACTCGATAACCTCATGGGATTAGTTGTCTAGGAACTTCAAGAAGCAGTTCCGGGCTATGATGGGAGTCAGACCAGAGGCATCCACTTTGACCAACGTCCGACAACAGCCGGGCGAAACACTGAAAAGCTATCTAACAAGATTTAATCTTGAGGTCGCCCGAGCTCGAGATGTGGATGAAAGTGGGCACCCAATGGCTATCCGAGCTGGTGTTTTACCCGGGAGTGCCCTTTGGGATGACATGCAAGGGAAACCGGTGAGGTCGATAACCGAGTTTAACAGACGGGCGCAGAGATTTGTCAATGTAGAGGAGGCGAGGTCAACGCTCAAGGCGACCTCGCAGACCGAAACTACAACGATAAACATTAACTCCGCCTCAACCTTGGCTGACCCAGCAGCTCCACAGCCTACCTCGGAGAATCCCTCCAAGAGGAAAAAGAGCGAGGGAAATAACCCCGAGGCTGACGGAGGAAAGAAGAAAAAAGGAGAAAGGTATTTCTCCGTATATAAAGTGCACACCGAGCTCAACGAGTCTCGGGAAAACATATACCTGGCTAATGAAAACCAGGTCCCCTTCAGGCGTCCGGACCCTATGAGGAATCAAAAGTCCAAGAGGGATTCCAGCAAGTATTGTCGGTTTCATAGGGACACTGGACACACAACTGATGAGTGCCGACAGCTGAAGGACGAGATCGAAGGGTTGATCTCGAGAGGTTATTTCCGGCAGTATGTCAAAAACCAGAATACTGGACAGGCTACTGCCAGCCAGAGAGTAGCCGCGCTTCCGGCAGCACAGAATAATAACTCCCAATCTCGGGATGAAGACAGGCCTCCGCCGATAGATGGAGAGGACGTAATAACCATCTCGGGAGGTCCTCATCTCGCAGGAGGGGGTAGAAATGCTCAAAAGCGATATGTGAATGAGCTGAAGACAGGGGACGGGTCTCCTTATGAACCCGAACCAAGGGCACCAAAAAGCCAAAGGGTTGAAACTCAGCCTATAACCTTCACCGAGGAGGATGCCTCCCATGTCCAGTTCCCTCATCATGATCCACTTGTCATCACCCTACAGCTTGCCAACAAAAGAGTGCGCCGAGTTCTCATAGACAATGGGAGCTCAGTTAACATTCTTTATAAAGCAACACTAGAAAAAATGGGACTCTCCCTTCGCGACCTGAAGGCTTGTGCAACCACGTTGTACGGCTTTTCTGGAGAAGGAACCGCCTGTATGGGGTCCATCGAACTCCCTGTGACCTTGGGAGACTATCCAGTCTCGGTGACCAAGATGATGGAGTTCGTGGTAGTAGAGTTACCATCTGCCTACAATGTATTGCTCGGGAGACCCGCCCTGGTCGGGCTGGGGGCAGTTTCATCTGTAAGGCATCTAGCCCTTAAGTTCCCAACTCCAAGCGGAGTCGGAACATTGAAAGGAGATCAATTGGCAGGAAGGGAGTGCTACAACATTTCCTTAAGGGGAAAGAAACAAACGAGCGCGCAAGCACTCATTGTCATACGGAATAAAGATGGGACAGTTTTAGAAATTGATGAGGAGATCGATCCGAGGATTGAGGAGAAGGTTGACCTCCAACCTTTGGAAGAGCTCGAAGAGGTTCAGCTCGAGGAAGCTGACCCCTCAAAGAAAGTGAAGGTCGGGAAACACCTCCAAGACGAATCAAAATAGCAATTAATTTGCTTTCTGAAGAAAAACCAGGATGTCTTCGCGTGGTCACACTCTGACATGGTGGGAATAAGCACTAATGTAGCGAGCCACGCATTGAATATAGACAAAAGCTTTCCCCCGAAGCAGCAAAAGCGAAGGCAGCTGGATGAAGACAGAAAGAAAGCACTAAAGGAGGAGGTGGACAGGCTGAAAGCAAATAATTTCATAAGGGACGCTTTTTACCCGGACTGGGTGGCCAATCCAGTGTTGGTCCTGAAACCCAATGGGACGTGGAGAACGTGCATTGACTACTCAGACCTCAACAAGGCCTGCCCGAAAGACTGTTTTCCCCTGCCGAGAATTGACCAGCTCGTAGACGCCACGGCGGGGCATGGTCTGATGTCGTTCATGGATGCCTATTCTGGATATAACCAGATTCCCATGCATGCCCCCGACCAAGAGCATACGAGCTTCATCACCGATAAAGGGCTCTACTGCTACAATGTCATGCCATTCGGACTCAAGAATGCCGGAGCCACGTACCAGCGGCTCGTAAACATGATGTTCTCAGAGCAAATAGGGAACAACATGGAAGTTTATGTTGACGACATGCTTGTAAAGTCTCAACTTAACAAGAACCATGTTGATGACCTCGAAGAGTGCTTTGGTGTGCTCAGAAAGTACAACATGAAGTTGAATCCTCAGAAGTGCACTTTTGGGGTGTCTTCAGGAAAATTTCTGGGTTTCATTGCCAATTCTCGTGGGATCGAGGCTAATCCCGACAAAATAAAGGCCCTGATCGATATGCCTTCGCCTCGGAAACATAAAGATGTTCAAAGCTTGACTGGCAGGATGGCAGCTTTGAGCAGGTTCATCTCGAAGTCAACGGACCGCGGTCTCCCATTCTTCAACTTATTAAAAGGAAGTAAGAAGTTCGAATGGACAGGTGAGTGCGAGCTAGCCTTTCAGGAGCTCAAAAAGCACTTAGCCGAACCACCCATCCTATCGAAACCGGAGACGGGGGAAGTACTGTTCCTATACCTCTCAACTACCGAACACGCGATAAGCGCGGTGCTCGTACGAGAAGAAGAGAAATTACAGAAACCCGTCTACTATATCAGTAAAAGATTACTGGGGGCAGAGTCAAGATATCCACTGATGGAGAAGCTCGCCCTCAGTCTAATCCACTCATCTCGCAAGCTCCGCCCTTACTTTCAGGCACATCCTATCCATGTACTAACAGATCAACCATTAAGGCAAGTCTTGTCTAAACCAGAGGCGTTTGGTCGACTCCTAAAGTGGGCTGTTGAGCTCGGACAGTTCGAGATCACCTACCATCCGAGAACAACCATTAAGGCACAAGCGTTGGCGGATTTTATAGTGGAGTGCACCGGTACAGCCGACGACGAGGTAACAACCACGGCCCACGAGCTGTGGAAAATTTACGTCGACGGGTCGTCAAATGAAAATGGAGCAGGGGCAGGAGTTATTCTGATCACTCCTACAGGGAGCAAATTTTGCTTTAAGGTTCGGCTTTAAAGCATCTAATAATGAAGCTGAGTATGAGGCTTTACTTGCGGGACTGCGAATAGCAAAAGAGCTCAAGGCCAAAGCTATACATTGTTACAGCGACTCCGAGCTCGTGGTAAATCAAATCTTGGGAGAATACCAGGCTCGTGGCACAAAAATGGCAGCTTATCTGGAGAAGGCAAAATCCGCATTGGAGTTTTTCGAGTTTTATGCGATCGAACAGGTTCCCCGAGAACAAAACTCAAATGCAGATGCCTTAGCTCGGCTCGCCACTTCCGCCGAAAATGAGGAGCTGAATGTTGTACCCGTAGAACACCTGTCAGCACCCAGCATTACTGAGCCAGACGAGGAAGATGTGTGTATGATCGAGACAGAACCGACCTGGATGAGCCCGATCGTTGAGTACCTCGAAAATGGAATTCTTCCAAAAGATCGAAATCAGGCTCGGAAACTAATGTATCAACTTCCTCGTTACACCATCCTGGACGGAAGGCTATACAGAAGAGGGTATTCCATGCCATTGCTCAGATGTGTGACTCCCCCCGAGGCAAAGAAGATTATTGAAGAAATTCATGAAGGGTTCTGCGGAGATCATACCGGGGGGCATAGCCTATCCAAGAAGATTATACGCCAAGGATATTTCTGGCCAACCATTAAAACGGACTCTTTCGAGTACGTGAAAAAGTGCGAAAAATGCCAGAGATTCGCCACGATACCCCGAGCTCCACCTTCCGAACTGACCATGCTGACATCTCCATGGCCTTTTGCGGTGTGGGGCATCGACCTCATAGGCTCGCTCCCAACTGGCAAAGGAGGAGTAAAGTATGATGTGGTCGCGGTTGATTACTTCACAAAATGGACGGAGGCTGAACCATTGGCGACCATAACTTCGAAGAATATCCTAGATTTCGTGATAAAGAACATCATATGCCGATATGGAGTGCCAAGAAAGATTGTGTCTGACAACGGAACCCAGTTTGATTGCGACTTATTTACGAACTTTTGTAACAAGAACGGTATAATAAAGAGTTTTTCGTCAGTAGCTCACCCTCAGGCGAATGGTCAGGTCGAAGCCGTTAATAAAACTCTCAAAAGTTCTTTGAAGAAAAAGTTGGAAGAAGCAAAGGGACGATGGCCTGAGGAATTACCTCAAGTCCTTTGGGGATATAGAACTACAGCTCGGACATCAACTGGACATACTCCATTTTCTCTAGCATACGGCTGCGAGGCAATGTTGCCCATTGAGGTCGAAATTCCAACGATTCAAACTCAGATTTACGACCAGAGCTCCAATCATACTCAGCTCGAAGAAACCCTAGACTTGATCGAAGAAAAAAGGGAGGAGGCTCAGCTGAGAAATGCTGCTTACCAGCAACGAACCACAAGATATTTCAATAAAAGGGTTCGAGATCGAAAGTTCGGAATAGGAGATCTGGTATTGAGACGCGTATTCTTAGCAACTCGAGATCCAGCAGCAGGAGTACTCGGGCCAAACTCGGAAGGACCATACCAGATAAAATCAGTCATCCGCCCTGGCGTATACAAACTTGCGAGATTAGATGGGAGCCTCCTACCACGAGCATGGAATGGCGAACACCTTAGACCTTATTATCAATAGTATAGGAAAAGTGTTTCCTGTAACCATGATTTTCTATCTATGTTTCTTTGTTTTTGAATAACGTCTACTTTGTTCCGCATGTAATTTATTTTTTATTTTTGCAATCTCTCTTAAGTTAATAACCTATGGTCACATTCATAGGATATTAAGGGGGCATCATTGGTATACATACCACCAGCTTAAAAAATAAAAAGTAATAAATAAAACATGAAGTACCTGGATATAACCAAGTACGCGATCTTAGATAGTTCGAACATAACCGAATTATCAAAAATATAAAGTATTTGGACATAACCAAGTACGCGATCTTAGATAGTTCGGACATAACCGAATTATCAAAAATATAAAGTATTTGGACATAACCAAGTACGCGATCTTAGATAGTTCGGACATAACCGAATTATCAAAAATATAAAGTATTTGGATATAACCTGGATATAACCAAGTACGCGATCTTAGATAGTTCGGACATAACCGAACCATCAAAAAACATAAAGTATTTGGACATGACCAAATACGCGAACTTAGATAGTTCGGACATAACCGAACCATCAAAAAACCTAAATATTTGGAGTTAACCAGATGTGCAAACAACAGATTTGGAACAAACCAGCCAAATTATCGATCAATGATAAATGGGAGCCTAGACCTATTGCGAAATATGTCGAAATCGAGGCTGGAATATCTTAGAAAAATAGTTTCGAACTCATAACCTCGGAGCCAAGATACTGAGGATGAGGAAAAGTGACAGAGATATAACCAAATCATTCATATTACATGCCATATAAGTACTTTTCAGTTCATGGTTAAAGTAATGTCCGACCTTGATAAATAACGAGGTTGGAAGCGGATAATTCGAATAAACTATGCATGAATGCATCGAATTTCGAGCCTAAATCTAAACTATGTTTGTATGAATTAAATAAACATAACTCATCAATGCAAGAAAAATGCAAAATATTTCGAGCCAAGATATGTAAAGCATATAAAAGGAAGAATGCAAAATATTTCGAGCCAAGAAATGTAAAGCATATAAAAGGAAAAGTTAAAGAAATTGTGTCAGCCCCGTGGGCACAAATTTAAACAGTTACAAGAATGAGGGGACGCAGCCCCGATAACTGATCTCTCCGAGATCGGATTTAAGGAAGAAGAGTATCCTTGGCCTTCTCAGCATCAATATCACCAGACCCTCCAGGACGAATAGCATGACTATCCTCCTGGGCCGCCTCTCGAGCAGCTGTACTTGCCAAAAGACGGGCATTCCACCGCTCAACATATGTGGCTTCGAGAGGACCCAGGAAGCTGGTGTCAAGATCGGCATTGTCGGCCCAAAGTTTGTACATGGCCTGGTTGACTGCTTTCTCCCTCTGCTCCTTAGACTCATTCAGGAGGCGGGTCTTCTCGCTCTCCATGAAATCGAGGGTGGCAGACTTCTCCTCTTCGAGCTTGGCTTTGGCCTTCTCGAGCTCAGCGTTTGACTTTTCAAGCTCCTCGAGACGGGTCTTCAATTTTTCAATTTCTGTAGAGTCCAAGAACTTTACTTAGCTAAGATAGATAGTAGTATGATAGTATTTATAGCATTATCTTTGTTACTATGGATTTTTGGTTCAGACCGGGAATTATTTGGACACTCATAGTAGTACTTATAGATTTTCTAAGTTTAATCTATAGTTTAAGAATATTAAGTATAACCTAAGGTTTGATTAAAGTGACTGATATTAAGGATCATATTTATTATATTATAAGGTTTAGACATCAACCAATAGGATTTGAAGCACATGTTATGAATGGTAATTAAGGATTAAGTATTTTGGAGGATTAAATCTAATAAGGAGTAAAGTTTGAATGTTATAGGGTCAGTCAGCAGCTTTGAGTACGTTGAGGGCTTAGTCAAGGCTGTTTACTCCATTCAAACTTAGCTAAAAATGTGTAATTTCGTGTTTAAATATTCAGCGAGTGCCGATATATCGCAGCTATAGGGGGCGATATATCGCAGCACGTAGATACGGAAAACACGAAACGATGCACGGTCGCCTCGGGCATACTGGCCCAGGCGATATATCGCCTACAGGAGGCGATATATCGCCTCCTTCAGCATATGTTCAATTGTTTTTGAATTCTTTTCCTTTCAGCCATTCAAACTTCTTCATAAGTCCAGCATCTTTTGAACGAGTCTTCAGCCTCTGCTGAACGATTATTCAAATGATTTTCACCTAAAAAGCCATTATTTTTATTCAAGTAAAATCAAGATCTTTTCATCTCCAAACTCTATAAATAGGACCTAGTACCCAGCCATTATTCACCATTTTCTCTAAGTTCAGAAGCTGCTAGTGTTAAGTGAGTGTGAGAGAGTAAACACTTGGTTTGGGGAAAAACTATAAGCTTAAACATCATAAGCTTATCAAACACTTTGGGAAGTGAGTTCTATAGTATTTCGGTGGAGGTTAGATTGATCTTGCAACCTTTGAGGTAAACCCAAAACTCTAGTTCCTTTCTGTATTTTATGTTGTTTCCTTTCTCTTAGTCTTCTACTCAATTTCCTAACCTCATTCTTATTTTGGTTAGGGAATCCAAGTTCTTAAGCACTTAAGTTGTGGTAAGCATATTTTCTTTTAATGGTTTAGTCTTCCTATTCTCTTTCATTTCATCTCCTTTCTTTAAGACTCACTCTTGTTCATTATGGTTTTAGGAGTGTTCCAAAAAGTCCAAACTCAGTCCATTTTTATCCCGGTAACTTTGGTAAGGAAAATAGGCTAGAATTAATATGTTATGTGCATATGTTATCTATATGTTTTATGTTATTAATGTGTTATGATATGTATATGTGTATGTTTGTAGGCTTGGGCATATGACCCATATGGCTAACAAGACCCCAAATGGGTTATGGGCATATGACCTACTTAGCTAGTAGGACCCCACTAATTCCATGGGCATATGCTTGTTCAGTCTATGGGACCCCAAGTAATAATGGCCATTATAATAAGTGTATGTTATATGTATTATGTTAAGTCTTTATGTTTTCTTATGAAATTATGTATATGACTTTGTGTTAGATTTTCCTTGCTGGGCATTAGGCTCATTCCTTTCTGTTTTATGTGCAGGAAAATAAGCTTTAGAGGCGGTAAGATTCGTGACGCTTGGAGGATGTGTATCGATGATGAATGGAGTCAAGGGGCCGAGCGTTAATCGATTCGAGGATGTAGTTTCGGTTTTATGTCTTTTTATATGTATTTTCCGCACTAATTATGTAATGTTTTATTATTTTAAATTATGTTTTTGTTTTAAAGACAATGGGATCCCATATCCGTTTTGGTATTTACTTTGTAAATAACTCTTATTTTGCAAGTTATTCAATAAATTATGGTATTTTCGTAAAAATGTAAGTTTTATGTATAGTTTTGTTAATGGTCCAAATAGTCTAGATTAGTGGGTCATTACAATTTCAGACTTCGAGTCTTTGAGCTCGTCAATCATCTTCAGCTCGAGATCCTTCGACTTTTGAGCCAGAGATAAGCTCGTTTGCACCTCGTTGGTCAGCTTATAGTTGAGTTGCGCTGAAACAACAAGGGCCTGAAACACAAAGAATGAATCAGAATTATAATCAGAGACATAAATACTCTAAGACATAAATACTCTAAACAGAATTGAGAAGGCTACCGCGGCGGAGAGTTCGATACTCTTCTCATAAAGAGTGTTGCAGTCCGAGGCCTTGCGCACGAGGTCCCAATGGTCGGCACCAAAGCCATAAAAGCTCTGACCCACCCGAGAAAGGACGTCCGAGCTGAGAAGCGCCCCTTCTGCCCCAGCGGCGCCATCAAGTACATATTCCTCAGTATGAGTTCGGGCCGTTGGCAGCTGAACCGTTGAGGTATAAGGTTTCTTCGGAGGCCGAGCAACTATTAACCGGGTCTCGATGGGAAGCTGCGAGATGGATGCAGTAGAGCCTGACCCATCAACCTGAGCAGTCGGCTCCTTGGAGGTGTTCGCAGTGATCTGGGCCGTGGGAGTCGTCTCGTGACGTTTAGATACCTTGGACTGTCGGTCGGGCCTCTTTGGTATCCTCGGGCGTTTGCTCTTCTGGGCGCCAGCTCCCCCATCACTAAAGAGCACGGCGTCGAGGTCGGGATTCATGGCACCTGCATAATGACAGTGAGTTAAACAATGATAATAACTTTGGGAAAAGATGTAAACCAGTTGAAGAAAAAACCTAACTGGGACTCTTCCCCGAGCTCGAGCTTGGGGACCATGAAATTCCCCCGTCTTCAGAAGAGGCGGGGGGAATGCCTTCCCTATAAGTTGGTGACAACCTCGAGAGGTCCCTATAGTCATTGGTCCCATATTTCACCGCTATCCCATTCCACACCTCGTCCGTGGTGTACATGGTATCATATTTCCCGAGCCCACTATCAAACCTATGGACACAGTCATCTACCCAACTCCATATGTAGAAGTGGTATCTATCCTGTGGGCACGAGACTAGTCTATTGGGCCTGTGTTTTAACAGAGTGGGGGACCACATTCGCGAAGTAGGAAGGGTTTTACCTCCTCCGGAGTCCGAACTCGAGGCTTCGTCATTGGCCTCATTTCCCGACCGCGGACTTCTCGAGCGAATTGGGAGAGATGTTTTCCTCTCTCTCCTCGGAGGAAGGGGGCCTGTGGGCAGTGGCACTTCCTCCCAGTGTTCATATTTATTACTGGACCAGTCAGAGGTTGACTGGCCCTGTCCCAATAACACACAAGCTCGTAGCTTGTCCTCATGTAGCAGAAATGAGAGAGATCTCCTGTCGTAAGGGAGTCGGAGCAGGCTCTCTCTGTGCCCCTTCATTGTCTCGTCAGGGGTGGGACGCTGAAAGTTAGCTGAAATGCGAGATACACTTCAACTAAACATGGATTCAAGGGCTAAAAATTCGAGCTCAAAAATAGAAAGTAACGAGAATACTTACGAATCCGCCTAAACGAACGATGTCGAGACGGGAACAGACCGTCTGTCCAGAAAAAAGCCTTCTTGAAGTCAGGGGGGTGGTTCGGAAGATCTTCAAAGATCTTCGTCTCTTTGGGGTAGCTCGAAAGATAGTAGAAACCATCTCCTCCCCGAGCTTGGGAGGGATTACTCTTCAAACAAAAGAGATATAAAATCTCTTGGGGTGAAGGCCCTGTCCACCCCAGCTCGTGGAATAAGGACCTCAGGGCAGACAGCACCCTGTATGAGTTGGTGTTGAGTTGGAATGGAGCCAACCCAACGAAATCAATGAAGTCTCTGAAAAAGGACTTCAGGGGCAGCAAAGCTCCTGCCCTTATATGTTCCTGGCTCCAGGCCGCGTATTTCACATTGGAATCACGGCCCCCAGGAGCGAAGCATTTCCGTTCATGCCTTGTCGGAGCTCGACACTTCAGTGTGTCCAACGAGCTAAGGCCATGGAGGGCCAAGATATCAGTTATTTGGTCGGTGGTGGTAACCGAGCTCTGGTAGAATTCGGCTTCAAACATCTCCCTCCTAGGCTGCGAAGACGAAGGCTCCGCCATTAAGGAAAACTGGAGTTCCCCCGGGTGGTATGCTACCGTGACTTTTAACGCAGGGTCGAGGGGAACTGGCCTAGGTCCTGGGTTAGGCTCCGGATAGATGGCTTCCCGAAGAACCCTTCTCCTCTTTTCAATGACCTCGTCTATCTGGCGACGATAGTGGGCTCGAATGTCTTCTTGCTCGCGTGCGATCTCGTATTCTTTAATCCGACGCTGGTTCCGGGCAAAGATCGATTCCGGGCTCGGAGATTTGGGCTCGTAAGGAATTGCTCGTAATGACCCCCACCGTCTTTCCGGATTCTGTGACATCTAACGAGAAAGAAAAAATGGTGAGGGCCATGCATGCAAGAATCACGAGCTCGACAGGATGAGCTCGGAGATTTAAGGACAAGAAACTAAGAATTAAGACCCTTACTAAAGAGTCAGAGGGTGTGTTCCACAGGAAAGGAAAAGGAGCGTGGATGATTTTTTTTTTTAAAGTCCCGAAATTCAAGGGAAAGGAGAGTGGCGGTTAGCCAGGAAAAGCGTTTTTGGGTTTCGTGTATTTGTCAAAACCCATGTTTTTATCCGAAAGCTTAATGTACAAGAAACGCTGCCTAAGAATTTCAAAACCCAGAAAATAGGAACCACATTCAAACGTCGAAACTGGGTATAAACCAGAGACGAACATCCAGAGTGAAAATCCAGAAAGCCTAAAAACCTATCGGTTCAAAACCTCATATCGCATCATGCTAAGAACGTAAACTAACATACACAGCAAACACAGTATAAAAAGAACAACAAAAATGGCGTTCTTACACAGTGATGGTGATTGCAGCGAAATCGTCGAGTGGAGAAGAGGTTGCAAGAAAGAACTCACTGACTCGTACAAACCAGGATTCTTTTGTTTCTTCGGCCTAGAAAACATGCAATGAGTATAAACTGTGATAAGAAGTTTAGGGAGTGTTTTTCTTTTTTCTGGCTTGTGATGAACAAATGTGAAGAAGACGAAGAGGGGGTCTTGTATATATAGGTGGGAAAACTGAATTAATCAGGAGCGTTGATTAAATTCCTCAACAGATCGAATGGATGAGAATCGGTGACAAGATGGCGCCGAAAAGTTGTCAGACAAACGATCGTGGGCGTGTTCCCAAGGTACTCAAGTACCTAAAGTGAGCAATACCCATCTGGCACGTGTCCATTTTCAAGAGTGTGACGGTATGGTTCCCGGAAAGAGTAGTTCAAAAGTTTCCTTCTCTTAGGATTCGAACAAATACTTTTGAGGGGGCAAAATGTTATACCCAGATTTCGAGCCATAGTAAATATGACCTCGAAATCTGAGTTCGCAACAAATGGTCTCGTGAGGATTAGAGTGATCTAGGATTGTAAGTCGAGCCTGCAAAGTATGATGTATGATCTCGAGTGCGGTGATCTTGAAATGACCTCGATCTCGAAAGGTAGCTCCGAGAACACCTTCATCTTCAAGAACTTCGGAGCATGGTTCTTGAGCTCAATATCCCATCTCGAAAGAAACGTTAGCTCGGGAGATGTCAGTGGCTCGCACAATGACATGAGACCAGAAATGCTGGAGGCTTGAAGATACGCTATAACCACCTTGAGTATCTACAAGTATAATAACTATGAGATGTAGCCCTCATTAATTGATGTAAATCCCCAAGAATTGTGGGATATTATTTAATACAGTTATGCGCCTCCTGATCTTTGGGGGACGTTTCCTTTAATATCTGATTATTGGCATTTAAAGCCATTTATTTTTATTCACAAAAGAGTAACTACCCAAAATATGTGGGATAGTATTCTGCACCCTTCTCTATAAATAGAGAAGGCATGCACCATTGTAAAGGACCGAAGTTCTGATCCTTGAGAGAAAACTCTGGAGAATTCTTGCTAAAGAATTGTTCAGAGATAATCTTGAGGTTAATAACAGTGACTCGTGGACTAGGCAGATTTAACTGCTGAACCACGTAAAAAACCGTGTGTTTGATTCGTTTGTTTCTTTTGGCCATTGTCTTTAATTGTTTACGTGCTCTCTTCTTTTATCTGTTGACGAAAAACGGCGTCAACAACGTTCTTCTCTATACATTCATTCACATCAATCACATTTTGACTCCGTGTCAGTTGGCCAAATCTTGGGTCAACAATTATAAAGGGTGAGCAAATGATAAAAAGACTACTACACCTACATAATACAATATAATCATGGTCTTTAAAGAGACCCAAACTATCCAAGATAGTTGATAATGAGATACACCAAGAATATACATTGCCAAATCTTACACAAGTGAACAATCCAAAATTGAAAAAATACAAAGCTCAAACAGAAATATGATCCCTAAGTTGTAACTAGGATGAAGCTGCTATATACATAAAGAGGGAAAATAATTAAGTATTTGTTGGGTTTAATTAAGTATATAACTCTAAGTTATATACTTAATTAAACCAAATATGTGACACCATCAATAAAATGATAATCAAGGGTTCCCAAACCAAGATCTAGCCTCCGGGACATCAATCCCCACTAATCCAGGTAGTAGGAACGATCCCGAGGCCTAAAACCATGTTCCCGGGGCCAAAAAATTCAAACGGGCTCAACCCTGCTCAAGGGCTGCGGCCCTGGCACCTTGGGCTGTGGCCCCCAGCCACCACTGAAGCAAGGCTGCGGCGCCCAACATCAAGGGCCGCGGCGCCCAGCAAGCACAAATCCTCCCACCTGCTTCTTCGAGCTAGGGCCGCGACACTCCAAGAACAGGGTCGCGGCGCCCAACCCAGAACAGGCCCAAACTCGTTCTCCAACATCCCAAAGCCTCCAAAATCATGCCTAAACATTACCAAATCATCAAATCAAAGTTCCCAAGCTTCCCAATGCTCTAAAACAATCAAAACCCAAGGTTAAATCAAACCAAAAATTCAACAATTCACAAAAGCCAATCCAAAGCTTAGAAACTCTAAAAACTCAAAACTTTAAACTTAGATTACCTTCGATTGGGTTGTTTCTCATCAAATCCTTCGGTCAAGAAGATTCTAATCTTTCCTAGGATCGCTATGCCTTGATCCTCTCTTGATTCTAACTCCTAGAACTCAAGATATCTCCGAAAACGCTTCGAACGGTGAAAATGAGCTAACGGGGAAAAACGAGAGGTTTTCTAACGTACGTTCTATCTGACAAGCTACTTCAAGCTTAAGTAACCTCAAATAAAACCTAGTGCTCGGGGTCCCAAAAACACCCCCAGGGACATTATAGTCAAAACTTCCAGAATTTCATCCTGATCTCAAATACTCCCAATTTATCATCAAATAAACTATAACGACCCAAAATTACTAATGAGGCTTAAGGGCCTTGATTAGTGTGCCGGGAGGGCATAATTGGAGGTTAAGATTATTAATGATAAGAAAGCATAAATTTGGGTATTGGATAAGCATGTGGGCCCTGTTTGGTTGGTAAGGGCATAATGGTAATTTTGGCCCGTTAGGGCATAAACGTGATTGTGTGTGGTGAGTTGTTGAGACCACATTATTCTGTGGATAGATAGATATATATTTATATATGTGTGTATTTGTAGCTTTTGGCACGAGGCGATCCTAAGGAGCAGGTAGCGGGAAAAGTCACACTGGGACTCGATACTCGACTTTGGAAAAAGTCAGGGGTACTTTAGGTATCGGGTGATTATTTAGACTATCGGGTTATGGAAATAAATATATGGAGATATATTTGAGGTTAGGAAGTCTAGGTGTGAATGCTGGGGGAATTTACCATTTTTGCCCTCGGGGACATTTTGGTACCCCGAGCCTTGAGGTAACCTTAAAGCTTAAGTTAATAAAACAAAACAAAGGAACTATTTGGAAACTTAGAGAAACCGACTTAGTCTCTGCCTTCCCTCTTGTCTTCTTCCTTTTATCTTTCTCTCAAGAAGAACTATAGTAGATTAAGGGAAATTTGATTGAAATTCAGAGAATTTGAAGCTATGATCTAGGAGCTTAACTCAGGGATTAGCTGAGGATTCTAGCAAGAGTAAAGGTAATCTATAAGTTTATTTATGATAGTTAAATCCTGTGATTATGCTGGGTTTTGAAGTGTTTATGGGTTTTGGCATTTAAGGATTGAATTGAGGCTTGGAGCTTGGGTGTTAGCTCAGTTTTTCTTGGGGGATTGATTCTACAGTAAAGGTAAGCTTGAAATTAAATTTTAATGTTTGAATTTCTGGGATTTCTCTGACTGGTTTTGAAGTTCTTGAGTGTGAGAGTTTCATAAATTAAAATGATGAGTTGAGGAGTTTTTAGCTTAGATTTCTACTAGGTTTTACTGTTGGAAGCATGCTAGAGTGTTGGGATAATTGAGTTGTGTTATTGGGATTGTTTAAAATGGATTTGGATGATTTTTGAATGTTAGAAATGGGGGAAATTCTGGGTTCGAAGGGAAGGGCCGCGGCTCTGTTCTAGAGCACTGCGACCCTAGGTTGAAGATGAGCCAGGGAGGCTCGGCCAGGGATAAGCGCCGCGGCGCCCAAAGCAAGGGCCGCGACGCGTGTCTTCTTTCAGGGAGGTCCTTGGTTCTGTTTTGAGGGCAGGGCCAAGGCTAAGCTTCTAGGGCCGCAACCCTTAGATGCATTCTTGAGCATTTAGGGTTTTTAAGCATGGGAATCGAGCCTAGAATCCTCGGAATCAATTTCACCACCGTGCTTGGTGGGATTGGATTTTCCGGAAGTTAGTTTTGTACCCGAAAACCTATATTTGAATACTAATGGAAACCATTGCCTTGGTTGTGACTAGGTGATAAGCTAGGGCTCGGGAAACGAATCGTGCTCGGGGGTCGTCCTTTCTAGTCAAAGCACTTGGAATTAAGGTAAGAAAACTGCACCTGTGTAGGTGGATAGGATGGGACTAAGTGTTCCCTATATTCGTATGTGTTATTATGTGATTGTGAATATGTTGGGACTAGGAGTTCCCTATAACTGTATGAATGTCATGGGGTGGTATTACGCCACTGGGACATGTAATAAACGGCCTAAGGGTGCCGAAATCAACACTTGCGCACATGGTGCGGCTCGGACACTGGTATCCGAGGACAGCTTATTAATCACTGAGCTCGGTTAAGCTGGCCGGAGTCAGTGGTTATGTCACTGGGCTTGGCCTAAGCGAGCCAAAGACAGTGAATTAAATAGAGGGTGCGGCCTGCGGGCATTAACCCTAGTTATTGCTTGACATATGTTCTATTGTTGATTATTGTGTATGACTTGATGAGTATCTGGAGCTGAATTATTAGTTATTGACCAGTGTGCTGCCTTGAATGTATTCTATGGTTTGATGGTAATTGATTAATGCCTTGTAATTATTGGATTATACTCTGCGAACTGTTTAGCTGCTAACACTGTTATGTTACGATATTATGTTTTCTTGCTGAGCCTCGGCTCACGGGTGCTACATGGTGCAGGTAAGGCAAGTTGACCATGGGTTGGAGAGATCTGGGGGTGAGGTGTACATTGTCAGCTGCTCGGCCACCACGGTCGAGGAATTGTTCAAGGACAATAAAACGTACATTTTTCCATTGAGTGGCTTAGTTATTTATCTGTAATTGAGAATTTTGTATTTATGTTATCTAAACCTTGATTTGGGATCCCATGTATCAATCATGTATTTTAATAAAATTTAATCGTTTATAACCAAAATTCTTTTTAACCTAATTCGTTTGTGTCATTAGATACACATTTTGATTTAAACGACTTGATTAGCAAGTCTTGCACTACTTCAAACACACAGTATAACGGTCTTGGTTATCCAGGGCATTACATAAACATTCTTACTACCCAATACTCGACCCTGTTATGACAAAACCGCTAATCCATTATATAGGACCGTCTCATGCCGAATAGCTCGAATATATCTTAATAATAATGGAATCTCATTCATAAATCACAATATGCACCCAAATACACAAATTTACCCTTAATGGGCCAAATTATCAAAACATCATAATATGAAAATGTGGACCCACATGCATGCATATAACATCATATTATAATATAATTCACATAAACATGCATATATTCATTTAATGGCATAATTAAACAGTTATGGCCCTCCCGACCTACTAATCCAGCCACTAAACTGCATTAGGGAATCGGGGCATTACAACTATCCCCTCCTTACTGAAATTTTGTCCTCGAAATTTACCTGAACAGCTCGGGATACTGACTCTGCATATCTAACTCCAGCTCCTAGGTCGCTTCCTCGACCTTGCTGTTCCTCCACAACACCTTAACCAAAGGTATCGTCTTATTCCTGAGGACCTTGTCTTTTCTCGAGTATCTGAACTGGCTGCTCCTCAAAGGAGAGATCTGGCTCAAGTTCTAGATCTTCATAACTCAAAATATGATTCGCATCAGATACATACCTCTGAAGAGCTGGAACATGAAACACATTATGCACGGCCGACAACACCGGAGGCAAGGCCAATCTGTAAGCCACCTGACCAATCCTCTCCAGGATCTCAGATGGACCTACAAACCTGGGGCTCAGTTTGCCTTTCTTCTCAAACCTTCTCACCCCTTTCCATGGCGAGACTCTAAGGAAGACATAGTCTCCCACTTGGAACTCCACGTTCCTGCGCTTGGGATCTGCATAGCTCTTCTGTCTACTCTAAGAAGCGAGCATCCGAGCTCTAATCTTCTCAATGGCCTCACTGGTCCTCTGAACTGCCTCAGGACCTAAGTATCTCATTTCACCTGTCTCATTCCAATGAATGGGAGATCTGCACTTCCTACCATACAACAACTCATAAGGTGCAACCCCAATGATAGACTGATAACTGTTGTTGTAGGAGAACTCTATCAAAGGTAGATACTTGCTCCAAGATCCACTAAAGTCCAGTACACATGCCCGTAGCATGTCTTCCAATATCTAGATCGTCCTCTCAGATTGCCCATCTGTCTGAGGATGATAAGCAGTACTGAACTTCAACTGTGTCCCCATGGCCTTCTGCAAACTCCCCCAAAACTTGGAAGTAAAAGTAGGGTCCCGATCTGACACAATCGACCTAGGTGCTCCATGGAGGCGCACGATCTCTCTCACATAGAGATCTGCATACTGGTCAACTGTATAAGTAGTCCTCACTGGCAGAAAGTGAGCTGATTTGGTGTAGCGATCCACTATCACCCAAATAGAATCATGCTGACCAACAGTCCTAGGTAAGCCCACCACAAAATCCATTGTGATGTCTTCCCACTTCCACTCTGGGATATCTAGAGGCTGCAATAACCCTGTCGGGCTCTGATGCTCAGCCTTGACCTGTTGACATGTCAAGCACTTAGCCACATATTCTACTACATCTCTCTTCATCCCTGGCCACCAATACAACAATCTCACACCCTGATACATCTTCGTGGTGCCTGGATGCAAAGAGTAAGGTGTAGTATGAGATTCATCCAGAATCTCTCGTCTCAAGGCAGTGTCTAACGGAACACATATCTGCCCTTTATACCTCAACAAGCTTATCTCAGACACTGTATAATCTTTGGATGCTCCAGCCAGAACATCCTCTCTGATCTTGATCAGCTGTGGATCACTCAGCTGACCTACCTTGATTCTATCCAACAGCATAGACTGTAGTGTAATATTAGCCAACTAGCCCACCAGCAACTCTATACCAGCTCCGGTCATATCATCTGCTAACTCCCTGGCTATCAGCCTCATACCATAAATCTGTCCCGGACCCTTCCTGCTTAAGGCATCAGCTACCACGTTGGCTTTTCCTGGATGATACATAATCTCACAGTCATAATCTTTTACTAACTCTAGCCAACGACTTTGCCTCATATTCAAGTCTTTCTGGGTGAACAAGTACTTCAGGCTCTTGTGGTCTGTATAGATCTCACACTTCTCTCCATAGAGATAATGCCTCCATATCTTTAAAGCAAAAAACCACAGTCATACAATTATACAGGCAAATACATGTTTATAGCATTTAGCACTCAGCATGTATCACATAATAATTCATAATCAACAATACTGATGGGTATGTTCCAGCAATTTCAGTACTAATTAGCACACATTTGCTGAGGATATAATATTTCAGGGCACAGGTCAACATGGTGTCTCATGCATACAGGTAAAGCATATATATTATATTTAAGCAGTTATACATATTAGTACATAAATAGTTACCAAACCATGAGTCGAGCTTGACTTCAGTGATGTGTGTACATGCCCAGCCAGTCTACAAGAACCTTAACCTTGGTACGTTCTGATACCAAGTTATAACGCCCTAGTTACCCCAGAACCGTTACGGTGAACGGTGAAACTGAGCTAACGGGGAAAAACGAGAGGTTTTCTAATGTATGTTCTATATAACAAGCTACTTCAAGCTTATGTAACCTCAAATAAAACATAGTGCTCAGGGTCCCAAAAACACCCCCGGGGACATTATAGTCAAAACTTCCTGAATTTCATCCTGATCTCAAATACTCCTAATTTATCATCAAATAAACATTCTTACTACCCAATAATCGACCCCATTATGACAAAACCGCTAATCTATTATATAAGACCGTCTCATGCCGAATAGTTCGAATATATCTCCATAATAATGGAATCTCATTCATAAATCACAATATGCACCCAAATACACAAATTTACCCTCAATGGGCCAAATTATCAAAACATCATAATATTCAATGTGGACCCACATGCATGCATATAACATCATATTATAATATAATTCACATAAACATGCATATATTCATTTAATGACATAATTAAACAGTTATGGCCCTCCCGGCCTACTAATCCAGCCACTAAACGACATTAGGGAATCGGGGAATTACAATCTCTGTCACATGTTGGTCGTAAGTTTAATCATGCGACCCATGGATTGGCAAATCATACTCTTAGGCTAGACGATGAGTTTCACTGGTTGGAGGAAATCCCCCTCCAATTTGTACTATTTTGCCATTACAATCTGAATAGTAATAAACTCTATTCCCGACAAAAAAAATTATATATGCATAATCAAATTTTCAATCTAACTCACATTTTGCATTTAAGTCTTCAATTTAAATTTTGATTTTTTTTAATTTAAATTCCCAATTTCTTAATAAAAATTTATAGCATCATTATTTACTTTTCCGATGTGAAGGGAGGAAAAAAAATACCAACTTGGACCTAAAGTTATATAATTTATATTTTCTTACTTTAATTTTCAAAAGGAAGAGAATAAGAAAAGTCCAAGTCAATAGACTTGTATGACTGGATTTATTTCTTATTCCTGATAAGCATAATAATGCAAACACAATAAAGATTTATTGACTTCTATCTAGCTATATCAATTTTTTTTTTTAAAAAATACATATTTTTACTAAAAACAATTTTTCATTCTATAAAAATTTGGCTAATCTTGTAGATAAACTGAAAACAACTATTTCATAAATTTTAAACAGAAAAAACATCTGGTAAACATATAAGCAAAAACTTACTAAAGAACTTGATCATAATCATTATCATGGTTAACAAATAGATAAAAATTTAGCTACACAAAATATGGTGGCATTTTTCACGCAAATACTATATTAGTTTCGTAAAAAAATATATGTAATTAGAAAAAATTAAATATTTAATTATTATTTAATTGGGTGTAAAAAATTAGATTCCAATTGAATTAAATTGACACTCTCAAAAATATCTAATTAAGACTTATTCAATTCAATTTATATATTACTAAATACAAACAAAGTTGAATACACATTTCCTTAATTTTATTTATTTTTATTAAAAAAATTAAGAAGATTGTTCTTTTGTAGGATTTAGCAGTATGTATTATTGTTGTACTTCATTACCAATCTATCCTAGAATAGTTTAAGTCTGTTTAACAAGCGTTTACCAAATAAACATTTTTCATTCAAAGGTCAAGGTCAAGATTAACTAAAGTGAATATGAGTAATAAAAGAAAGTCATGAAAGAAAATGAAAGGGATATGGACTTATATGCTTTTTCTTTTTTTAAATTATATATACCACTATATATATATCTCTTTTATATAAAAATATGTAGATAACCGAAATTTTTAGTTTTAAGGGTTTTTTATTTTTTTCCGTTAACTTTAACCGAATATTTTTATATTTAACTGTAGATTATAAACATGACTTGAACTTAAATAAATAATTAATTAAACAAATTAAAATAGAATATTTTTGAGATATTTTACAATGATAATTATTTAAAAATTAGAAAATTGTAAATTTTATAACTTAAATAAAATTTAATTAAACTTAATATTATATTAAACATATAATATATAATTTTCTTTTCTCAATGTCAAATTCAAAAACTAGAACAAACATGAACTTAAACAAAAATAAATAAATTAATTTATTAAAATGTGATATTTTAAAGATATTTATAATAATTTAAATAATTAAATCATATTTATTTAGAAATAATAAAGACATTCATATCATTTTTTTATCTTATAAATTTGTGTGATAGTTTATTTTTTATTAAGTGATTTGAGATTTTTTTTTCATCAAATTTACCAAAGGACATTAGGAGATACATTAGAAACTAAAAATAGTTGATGCTTGTATAATATTGTCTACACTATGACTTTTTCTATTCTTATTTCATTTCTATTATTAATTTCTTTTTAAATATTATTATATTTTAAATATATGTCATGTATCCATGTTAATATATATCTATGTCAACGGTGTGTTTAGATATCTCATATATATATTATTGATCTAAATATTTATATATACTATAGAACTATAATTCATTCTATTATATATATATATATTTAAAAAAAATAGTGAACCACTTTTTATTATAATTATAGACAATGTTTACAACTTTAAAACTAAGCAAATGTGACGTTACTTCTACCTCGTATATATAAAAACTATAAAATATAACCGCCATCCGCGCAGTCTTTTATAATTATTAAAACATATATATTTTAAAATATTTTTTGGGAGATTGTGGGGTGGTGATTCATTTTTACCATACTCGTACAACATGTTCTTTATATAGACATGTGAAAACATCTTGACCATAATTTTTTATTTGATGATGGTGTTCACTGTTATTGTATAGCGAACCTCCTGTAGGATTTTGAAAATTTCTGACAAATTAGAGTACTGAAAACAAAGTTAAAAAAGCTTGTTGTACATTTACTTTTATTTATTATTATTATACGCTTTGCGTAGTTCTTTTTATAAAAAGTCTAAATTATATAAATATATATAATTTATGATTTCTATAAGGGTTCACACCATTTTGAACCTTGTATTTTAGTTGATTACCCATTTTGACCATTAATTTTTTTTTAAAATTAACTTGTGGACCTTGTGTTTTGTCAAAAATTCAAAAATAGGAATGTAAAGATAGATTATTTGAACCATGTATAATTTGGTTGATTATGCGTTTGAATATTTTATTGTTAAAAGTTAACATTTGGATCCCGTGTTTTGTCAAAAAGTTAAAATATAAATAGATAGATTTTATTATTATTATTATTATTATATGTAGATATTTTTATCTATTATAATTTTTATTAAAATATTTTTTTTTCAATGATTAAGTAGTTAAGATATTTAAGCAAATTAAATTTTTAATTAAATTAATATGTATATATATTAATATTTTTAATTGTTAAGATATTTTAGAAAATAGAAAATAAATAAAAAAAATTAAATTAAATGAGAAAATAAAAAGAGTGCTTTGAATAAATTTTAGAGTCTGACATACTCTCCTCGAAACTCTCCTATATATATAGATATAGATATAAATATAAAGATATAGATTTAATATTTACTGAATTACATAGCGAAAAGAAAAATTAAAAATTTGGTACATGGGTTCTTTAAAATTCATATATACAGTATAAATCGATATACTCAGAGTTTACTTTCTTTAGTGAAAATATTAATAATTAGAATTTTAAATAAAAATGACATCATCAAGCGATTCAACACCCGATAATAAATTTTAATTCTCATTAATATTAAGGTATTATATGTTTTTACGAATATCAATGTAGTTCTCTTTCTAAGGAAATGAACTGCCTGCAAAAGCAACATATTATTTTGTAACGACATACTTTTATGGGTTAAAACTGAAAAAATGAATAAAATATTAAAGAAAATAAAAAATTAGATACTTTAGATTGTAAAATGTTAATTATAAAATGATATAATAATATAATAAAATCTTATTGTGATAACTGTTTAGTTAAACCATATGACCATTCTCATTGATATCTCTTTCATGTTATTATTAATGGATAACTACTGTTACGTATGACTGTATTAGAATCAATGTATTTATAAGTATGTGTATTAATTTGGTTATTTCTGTTACATTTGTTGAAGGGTTGATGTACGTATATATGTATGTATATTTTTTTTTGGACACAATATAAAATTCTCACAAAATAGTAAAAATAGATTGTAAAAAATATAGGATGCCACTCATCACTCTTAAACTCTCATCTATATATAGATATAGATATAAATATTTTGTAAAACTATTCACTTTGGAATAAAAAAATATAATTATAATATAATAAGAAAAATAAATATATAGATAATCGAAAATTATTACGTAATTTTTAATTTTAATTAATTTTTTTTTAGTATTTTTCAATAAATAAGTAATTAAGATATTGATATTTTCAATTGTTAAGATATTTTAGATAATAGATAATGAATAAAAAAATTAGATTAAATGAGAAAATAGAAAAAGTGATTAGAAGAGATTTTAGAGTGCCACATAATCTCCTTGAAACTCTCATTAATATATATATATATTTATAAATTGACAATAGTTTTGGACCCACTTTTAAATACGACAATAGTCTAACACGTCACATTTTGATCATTAATAAAATCATCTCGTAAACATTATTTTATAAACCAATCACACAAATTAATTTTCAAAGTTATTGTTAGGGAATAATTTTACTCATTTATTTTTTAAGTCAGATTTTTTATTATTATTATTTTAGCCAAAAATGTATATAAGAGTGAAATGTACCGTTTCACTTAATCACTCACAGAGAGACTGAGTAACCAAAGCAATCGTCACAAATTCATAATCTCTCTCTAACAAGTTATAAAAGTGTTAATTAAACTAAAGAGCTGAAAATGGAATTAAAAAAAATTACATGATTAAATTTCTTTTCATATTATTATTTTTAATATTAAAGTCTAGAAGGGAAAATGTTTAAAATAAACTCACTCATTGTCAATTGTGAATTTGATGACCAAATCTTGCTTATGTGACATGTTTCAAATTACAGGGATCTTTTGTGTTCATGCAGTGGCTGCAGCCATCGACTGTGGTATCGACATTTACTCACTGTGTTCCCCACTCTACACTATTAAGATGGAGTCGTATAAAGAAACAATTTATCCAACTGACAATGAGGATAAGTGGACAGTTCCTGAGGACATAAATAATATGCAAGTTATGGTACCTGTTGAGAAACAACCAATTGGTCGGCCGAAGAAGAAAAATATAAGAAGAACGAAGACAAAACGTTATCCATCGACCGGTGAAGTGTTGTGCAAAGAGCACAAGTGTAGTATGTGTGGTGGTCTTGGCTACAACAGGGCTTCATGCAAAGCTGGACAATAAACTATTTGTATCAATTTGGAGTGTTTTTATTATTAACTTTTCTTGGTTTCCCTTGTTTTTTCTTTTTTTTTCCCCAAACTTTTAGTAGCTTAATATAAAGTTGATATGTTCGATAATAGCTTGATATGGGCTCGATGACTGCTCGATATGAGATCAATGATAGACTTGTTAAAATGAATTTTAAACCGGACTATTTTCTTAGCTTGATAGCTACTTGATATGAGCAAATTCCAATTGAATTAAATTGTTTGATGGCAGATGATTCTGTCAAAAATATCTAATTAAGACTAATTCAATTTAATTTATATATTACTAGATATAAACAATGTTCAATACATATTTGCTTAGTTTTATTAAAAAATATTAAAAAGATTGTTCTTTTGTAGGATTTAGCAATATGTATTATTGTTGTACATCATTACCAATCTATCCTAGAATAGTTTGAGTCTGTTTAACAAGGGTTTACCAAATAAACATTTTTCATTCAAAGGTCAAAGTCATGATTAACTAAAGTCAATATGAGTAATAAAATAAAGTCATGATTGAAATGAAAGGGATATGGACTTGTATGCTTTTTCTTTTTTTAAATTATATATACAGGACCTTCGCTTTAAATTTTATCGGTGGAGCTCTCAGTGTTCTCGATCTGTGAACAATTTTTGTCACAATTTGTTTTTATGACTGTGTATATTGTAGCTATTTAGAGCATCCTGCAAATTTTCATAAAATTCTGAATAGTTTACAGTATTGAAAACTAAGTTCAAACATGTTGTTGTATGTGTGACTAATTTTTTTTTATGCTAGTGAAAAATAACATGTTTGAACCTAGTTTTCGGTACTATAAACTATTCGGAATTAAAATGTTATAAAATATCACTATTATAATAATATAATACAATACTAAATATTTAATAATTATATTAATATACATTTAAATGTTATAAAATATAAAATATAATTTTTTTTTAGATAAAAACAATTATATTATTAATGAGAGAATTTATAATACAACATTCAGTACAGTAGTAGAGAATGAGCCACCGTTAGAGTAAACTTAGCTAACAAATGAGCCTCAGTGTTAGCATATCTAAAGACATGTGAGATCTGTGCTTCAAGGAAATTGGATACAAGATGTCTAATGTCAAATAATAATGAGTGATATTCAGAGCGAGGACCTGTACAGACTGCAATTCTTGAACCACCGGTAAGGAATCAATTAGACTGCAATCTACTTGCAATTGCATCTCAAGAAGCCATTCAAGGCTGTATAATAAGGCCATGGCCTCCATAACGCCCACTTTGAAAGAACCAATGTCAGGTCTTGACATGGCAGCAATAATAGCACCATTGGAGTCACTTAGGATAGCCACAAAACTAATTAAGATAGAAAACTATGTTTAACAAATTAATTATTAGTGATGAAGGAAAAGATGTGAGGTCGATCATCATTACTAAACTGTAGTTTATATACTTACAGTTTCTTCTCACTTTCGAAAGCCCGTCAACTTGTTCATGGTTATGAACCCAAAAGGTTCAGAGAGGCAAGGCTGTGTGCGAGCCGATAGTTCTTGTGCCACGAACCGCATGTTTGGCCTCCTGTCCGGATTGGTTCTAGCGCACGACAAGGCTACAGTCACCATGAACACCACTGCCTCAGCCAATTCTCCATCAGGAGGTGGCAACCTCTGGTCTAAGACATCCTTGAGAAGCAATTCAGTATCATTTGACAATCCTCTTGTTGATGCTGATAGTGATTCTAGCATCTCCCCAGGGTGCCTTCCCATCATTACTTCTAAAGCCACAATTCCAAAACTATACACATCACTCTTATCTGTTACACGCATTGTCTGTGCCAGCTCTGATTTTCGTTGCAAAAATGATCAAATATTAGTGAAAAGGGTATTGTAAATGCTTGGTGTATAAAAAAAAAGTACTTTTATACGGATTTGTCAAACAAATTTACCTGGTGCCATGTAGCCATATGACCCCTGAACGTTAGTCCAATTAGAAGAGTCAGGGTTCAACATTCTGGCTGTGCCAAAATCCGACAGTTTAGGCTCAAAGTCCCACTCGAGAAGTATATTGTTCAAGGTGACATCTCGGTGGACAATGGGCGGAGAACAGTCATGGTGTAGGTAAGCAAGCGCATGAGCCAGGCCTTGAACGATTTTCATCCTTATTTCCCAGACAAGATCTTCACTGTCTAAGCCATACAACACTTTTGCCAAGCTTCCTCTCTGTATGTATTCATACACCAAGTACATGCAGCCCCTCCTTGAACAAAATCCATATAGCTTTATGATGTTTCGGTGCCTGACTTCAGTCAAAGTCTTTATCTCGTTAAGGAAACTCTTCGGGACTTCGTTCGAGTCGGACACGTTCAAACGTTTGACAGCAACAGTACCCGAAGATAGAACAGCCTTATACACACTACCAAATCCTCCTTTTCCAATGAAGTATTTCTCGGAGAAGTCCTCAGTGGCATTGACAATTTCCCGGAAAGTGAACTTTGATTCTTTTTCCCATATCAACAACTCTGGGTTGTCGAACTTGTCATTGCTTCGGTTCTCATTGTCGAGGAGTCTGCCTTTCTGATGCAATAAGCAAATTATAATAGTCACACTGGCAAGTATTATCAAAGCACAGACGGGAACAAGGACCCCTATAAGAATCTTGTTGCTTGATTTGTAGTTTGACGTTGAGCTACACGGATTGAGGTTGACCCCTTCTGTGTCTCCGCATAAGCCAGGGTTTCCCAAGAAAGCGTTCTTGTTTTGGAAAGCTTTTCCAGTTGGGATTGGACCCGTCAAGTTGTTGTACGAAAAATCGACCGATACTAGACTAACCATGCTGGAAAACGACGATGGGATTTTGCCGGATAGTTGATTATTTGAGACGTTGAGGATCTCCAGTGATGAAAGCTTGGCCAAGTTTGATGGGATTTCTCCAGTGAAAGAATTGCCGCTGAGATCAAGCATGTACTTCAACGAGCCCAAGTTGCCAAGCTCTTGAGGTATTTCGCCAGAAAACTTGTTGTGACTAAGATTCAAGCTCGACAAAAATTTATAATCCTCGAGCCAAGTTGGAATGGTCCCAGAAACATTGTTCACAGATACATCAAGAGTTTCCAGCTTAGTTAGATTGGACAGGCTTCGAGGGATGCTCCCTGTGAAATGGTTATTGCTGAGGTTGAGAAGGAACAACTTATTAAGGTTTCCAAGTTGAGTTGGAATTTCCCCACTTAACTCGTTAGACTCTAAGCTCAAAACGTGCAAATTTTTTGCATTCCCGAGTTCAGGGGGGATCTTACCAGAAGATTTTGTTTCGACTCATCTGTAAATTGGTGAGAGTCACACATTGCCCCCACGTACTTGAAATTTGACCAACAAATTTGTCGCTTAGTCGAACGAAATCAAGAGCGGGGTGAACACCAAAAGCATCAGTAATATTTCCTGAGAAATTATTCTCGTCAAGCCTTACTCTCTTCAAATTGGTGCATTTTCTTAGGCACTCGGGCAATGGTCCCGTGAAGCTGTTGTTGTTTACATTCAAAGTCTCTAGCTTGAACCCACTACACAAATATGGTGGCAACTCTCCGAAGAACGAGTTGTTTGAAAAGCTAATGTATGTCAAATTAGGACTGTTCTTCCCAAAGTCTCTGGGGATTGTTCCTGTGAAGTTATTGGTGAAAACAGACAACCCCTCCAAGTTACTGAGGCTGGAAATGTTAACCGGCAACTCTCCCGAGAGTCCATTGGTGTTAACATCAAAAGTTGACAGTGATACTAGATTTCCAATCTCTGGTGGGATGATTCCAACCAGATTATTGTTGAAAAGTTTCACAGAGACGAGGTTTTTGAGATTCCATAGAGAAGTTGGAATTGGCCCATTAAGATGGTTCCCAGAAAGATCCAACTTTGCTAGTTCCTTCAAGTTTCCAATCTCTTTGGGAATTGGACCAGTGAAGCTATTTTGGTATAGGAAAATATAAGTGACATTCTTCAATAGCCCAATTTCTTTAGGAATTTGCCCACTGAGGCTGTTGTTTTGAAATTGTAGTGAGGTGAGAGCAGTCCAATTGGAGATCAAGGCAGAGGAGAGAGGGCCAGAAAGTTTATTATCTGATAAGCCAAGATCTGTGACACTTTTAAGATTGGATAATGACAAAGGCAAATTCCCAATGAGTCCATTTGCACACAAAGCCAAGTAAACGAGCTTAGTGCAAGAACCAAGCGCAGAAGGAATTGTTGAGTTTAACAAATTCATGCGAAGATCAAGGCGTAAGAGATTCTTGAGTTGGCCAATAGAAGAAGGAATACTCCCACTAAAGGAGTTGTTATACAGTTCAAGAACCTCAAGATTTTGTAGGAGACCAATTCCTTCAGGAATTTCACCGCTGAGAAAGTTATTACTAAGATTGAAAGATTGGAGTTTGCCCAGATTGGAAAATACAGACTCTGGAATTGAACCATTCCAGCTGTTTTGAGACATGTCTAGGAAGGTCAAGTTCCTACACTTTGATATGAAATCTGGGAATGTTGAATTAAACTGATTCAAATAAATATCAAGGTAGGTCAAAGAAGGCATGCTTGAAAATTTTGACCACTCAGAATTCTCCAAATTGTTTGCTCCAAGGGATAAGTACCATACCTTTGGTAGATTGCTGATCTGGTAAGGGATTGGCCCCTCAAGAAAATTGTTGTACAGACTGAGATATTGAAGCTCTGTTAACCGGCTTATCTCCACTGGTATCTGTCCTTTAATATCATTGTCACTCAAGTCCAACAAAGTGAGCTTGGTGAGATTACCAATGGCTGGTGGTATCGAACCAGAGAGATTGCATTTGTTGAGGTTGAAGACGGTGATGTTAAGGAATGGAGAGAAGTTGAACTGGTCCAGTGTTCCATTCAGTTTCAAGTTTGAGAGGTCTATTTGTGAGATTACACCGGTGGAGTTACTGCAGACAACATTGCTCCACTTGCAGAGATTGTTGATGTTGTTGTTGGACCATGAATCCAGAGTTGATGGTTCCATGGCCAAGCTGTTCTTCCATTTTATCAGAGCCTCTGCTTGTGTTCTTGGTGAGGAAGCAATCTTCAATGGAAGCAAAGAAATCACAAAAATGTGAAGCAGAAGAAGAACAAGAAGTGAGAAACGAGTTCTTGGAACTCTTTTCATGGTGATGGCTTCAGTTTGTCGAGCTTAATCCCAATAAAACTGGTTTTTTTTTTGTCACTCTCTCATAAAGCAAAAGAAAAACTAATGCCACTTTCTTGACTTTCAGAATAAAACCATTCGCATTTCAATCTTTTTTATTTATTATTATTTATTATATTTTTGTAGTGCTTGGTATCTCTGTTCTTTGTCATTGCAGAGGGAAGAAAGAAAAAAAATTATTCCAATTCTACAATTCCAAAACATATATTAAATTCAGAGTGAAACTGAAAAGGACACAAGCAGAAGCGAGGGTCCATTTTGATTTGAAGCTTTGAATAAGAGCAAAAGAAGAGAAAACAAAGAACAATTCAACTCCGACAGGACAGCAGTGCATTTTCTACTTCTTGACTATTAATTTCCAGGAAATTATTTTTGTTGACTTAGAAAGTGAATCATGTATTACTTATTGGATCAAAATCAAATTGTACATATAGGATATGATCATCTCTTATGCATACAGGAAAATAAGATCCATGATTTTTTTAAAAAAAATTATTTCATGAAAATTAATTATTATGATCTTGATTATTCAACATGTTCATACATTATTTTGAATGAATGGTCAATATAATATCCTATCCTGCTGGTAATCATACACTAGTGTAAATTTTTTCAATACTTTTCTTTAATATGAAATTTTTTATACTTATTTTATGAAGTTAGTTTATGATACTTAATTTATGTTTGTTATTTTTAAAATAATATAAATATATTTTTAGGTCCCCAAGTTTAAATCCTCTTTCCCTGTTCTTCTAATATCAAAGAATGTCTTCATATTTATTATTATTATTATTTAGTGTGTTATTTATTTATTTATTTATCCAAACAAACAAAATAGTGAATTATCGAATTCGTTGCTGAATATTTATGTGATATTTGGCTATTCACATTTGCTTTGGGCTGTCATATCTCCTCTGTATACAAAATGTGTAGATAGTGAAAATATTTTATTTTATCGGTTTTTTTTATTTTTCTTTGTTAACTTTAACATAATATTCTTATATTTAATATAATATTTTTATATTTAATAGTAGATTGTAAAAATGACTTAAAATTAAATAAACAGATTAAAATAATATATTTTTGAGATATTTTACAACAATAATAATTATTTAAAAATAATAAAGCCATATATTTTTTAACTTAAATAAAATTTAATTAAACTTAATATTTTATTAAACATATAATATATAATTTTTTATTGTTACTGCCAAATTAAAAAACTAGAACAAATATAAACTTAAACAAAAATTAATTAATTAATTAAAATATGATATTTTAAAGATATTTTATGATAATATAAATAATTAAATCATATATTTATTTAAAAATAATAAATGCATACATATTATTTTTTTTATCTTATAAATTTGTATGATAGTTTGTATTTTATCAAGTGATTGAAGCTCTTTTTCTTCATCAAATTCAATAAAGGACATTGTGAGATAGATTATAAACTAAAAATTGTTTATGCATATATACTATTGTTTACACTATGATTTTTTATATTCTTATTTAATTTCTATTTGATAAACGAGTTTTAGGCTCGTTTATGGTCTAAGTTTTTAGGCTATTTTTCATTAGTTAGGATTATTTTATTTTGGAATTATGCTCGTTTGTTCATGTTTCAGGGTGATTAATGCTAAAGTGATACAAATAATGAAAAAGAGCGAAAGTGGAACAAAATCGGGACGAATTATGAATTTTCTTCGTTTTGTAAGTAGCGCTACAGCGCCACTAAGGGAGCGTCGTAGCGCTAGGAAGAAGTTCTGAAGAAGCTCGGCTCTGACTTTAGCGCTACAACGCTACAACATCAGCGCTTGGACGCAGTTTTCAGGAAGTTCGTTCCTGACTTTAGCGCTACCATAAGAGCGCTACAGCGCTGGTGCCCAGATTTCCCCCATTTCGTTCCTGACTTTAGCGCTACAGCGCTACCATAAGAGCGCTACAGCGCTGGTGTCGCGATTTTGACATATCTGATCACTTTTTGAGGGGCAATTGAGTCTTTTCACAGGGGAATTTTAGTAGGGATTCTTGGGAAACATATATGCGACTGAGACAGGGCTGTAAAGGGGTTCGACGGCTGGGAGTAGGAATACCATCTTGGAGGATTGATTGATGTGTTCTTCATCTTTTTCTTAAATTTTTTATGTTTGTAATTGAATTATCTTATTGCTAGAATGAATATCATGGGCTAATTTCTTCTTTAGGGCTATTATGTGAATCTTTTGGAAACCTTTTTTATGGTTTAATGCAAAATTGATGTTCTTCTTCATCTCTTTCAATTCCTTACAATCTGTGTTATTTGTGCGATTATTGATTGATCACCTCTAATTGCTATTTCATGAATCAAATTGAAATCTGAAAAGTGAAATTTGATATGCTTTGATTGTTTGGATGCAAATTTAATTTAGAACGAAAGTATCTAGATTGTTTGCCTATTTTTCTTAGTTGCGTGGTTAATGCCTTCTACATGATTCAACTTACTATAGAAATATAGGAAGTTGTCATTTAGATTGAATTTTATAAATCTTGACCAGATTATGAATTGTTTTTGCAACTTATTCTTGAATAGGGAGAAGGGGATATAAATTCTTGCATTAGGAAATAAAAGGGTGGAAAATAGAGGATCATAATTGTCCTAATTTCATTTTATCTGTCATTTTGTTTAAATTCTCATTGTACTTTGTTAGTATTTTTTTTCTTTGTTTGAAATCTCTTAAATTATTTAATCAAATAGAATTAAAAAGATTGGTTGATTGGTAATTGATAAATCAGTCCTTGAGGACGATACTTGGTTTTTACCATTTTATTACGAATTGCGACTGTGTGCACTTGCATAGCAAAAATATCGCAACACTATTATTAATTCCCTTTTAAATATTATTTTGTTTTATATATATGTCATGTAGCTATGTAAATATATATATGTCAACATTGTATTTAGATGTCATATATCTAGAGATTATTGATATAAATATTTATATATATTATAGAACTATAATTAATTCTATTATATATATTATAAAAAAAATAGTAAACCAATTTTTATTAAAATTATAGGCAATGTTTACAATTTTAAAACTAAGCAAACGTGCATTGCGTACGTTACTTATACCTAGTATATATATATATATATACAAACAACGTGCAATATGTACGTTTGCTTAGTTTTATTTATAGAATTTATTAATTATTTTTATTAAAGTTATATTAATGTCATATAAATTTCAAATAAATATCCTATTTTAATTAAATAATTTATTTATTTTTGTTTAAGATTATGTTTGTTCTAGTTTTTGAATTTAGGAGTGACAACAAGAGATTACATATTATATGTTTAATGTAATATTAAATATTATACATGGATTTTAAATTTAAGTTTCTTGCATTTAAAAAAAAAAAGTAATTTGTTGCTAATTGGCAGCAGATTATATTATATGTTTAATATGATATTATTCTAATAAGTGAGTTTAAGTTTAATTAAATTTTATTTAAATTATAAAACTTATTATTTTATTATTTTTAAATAATTATCATTGTAAAATATCTAAAAAATATTATATTTTAATTTGTTTAATTATTTATTATTATAAAATAATTATCATTGTAAAATATTTCAAAAATATCATATTTTAATTTGTTTAATTATTTATTATCACTACTACAAAAAAAGACAATTGTGTCAGTCAAACGCGTCAGTCAACGCAATTGACTGGCGCTGTTAGCCAAGAATTAGCATTTGTGGCAGTTGGGCGCTGCCACAAATGAGGGTCCAATTGCGTCATAACGTACACTGACGCTGTTTAATGGGACTGTTTGCGTCAGTGCCCTACTGACGCAAACGCTTGTTACCGTCAGTGGGCCACTGACGCAAATGGCCCACATATTAAGCAAAACCCTCCATCGTCCCCAACAGACCCCGTTTCACCCAAAAAATTTAAGAAACGCATCCTTCAAAAACCAGCGGCGCCCCAATCGACTTTTACTCATTTAGGTACTTTTTTATCCTTTTTTTTAATTTTAATGTAAAAATAATGATTTATATATGTTTATGAAACTTATATATAGTTTTTTTTTTATTGTTTGTATAGATTTTGTTTTTTTTGAAGATTATAATTTAAAAACCCATAAACTTTCTTGGTTTTTTGCGGTTTTCTACTTCAAGAACCCACATTGCTCAATTACCACAAGTAAGTATAATTTTATTAATATGCTATGAAAATGTAACAGGGTATGAAAGCTTCATAGTGGTGGCCTGAGATGGAGAGGGATGTAATGGAATGCGTGATAAAGTTCTAAACCTGTTAGCAGATCCAAACAAGGTATCAGGAATTAGTAAGGTCATTGCAGCCTTTGAGTATTGTATAATGGACATAAGAAAGCATCGTGATGGGTTTCGCGGTGGGGCTGCCCAGGAAAGTGGGTTAGCATGATTGATTTGGGGCCATTGTGGACCAGTGTTGTGAGTGAGTTTATTTTTGTCTATAAGAATAAGTAACACAGCGGACCAGTATTCAGATCTCTATGTGAAAGAGATAGTGTGCCTTCTTGAGAATTCAAGGTCTATCTCATCAGATGAAGACTCTATTGTCACTTCCAGGTTATGAAAGGGTGAGGGAAGGCGATGAATATATAGATGGAATTCAGTATAGTTGAATGTTCTCAGGCTGATCATAATCAGAGGGAGAATTGCCCAGAGTTAAAAAGGTACCTTATGAGATAAGGTATGGTAGAACATGTTTGTCACCCATTCATTGGAATGAGATGGGTGAGATGTTATATCTGGATCATGAGATGGTTCAGGGGACCATTGAGATTATTAGAGGATAGAGCTTGGATGCTCACTTCTCAGAGTAAAGGGAAAAGTTTTACTGAATTGAAAAGTAGGAGCATGGAGTTCCAGGTAAAAATTTGTGTCTTCTTAAAAGAATCACCATGGAAATGAGTGATGAGAAAGGCAAGTTGAGCCTAGATTAGTATGACAGTTTGAGTCCTGGATAAGACTGGTCAGATTACCTTTTGTTGGGCCATAGTTTTGGCTCTGACAGCTGTACATAGTATGCTATGTATTTTTCATGCAGTGGACATGGGTTAAAAGAACTCATGAGTTGAGTTATGAGAATCTGGGAACTAAAGTTAAGTTATCCTATAAGGAATAGCCAGTTTAGATGGTAACAGAAAGAATAAGGTTATGAGGAACAAAGTATACCTTGAGTGAAGGTATCTTGCAGAAACAGTGAGGTCGAGGAAACGACCTAGGAAACTGGAATCAGTTGTGCGGAATTCATATTCCGGGCGGTTTAGATAAATTTCGAGGACAAAATTTCTATAAGGAGGGGATAGTTGTAATTCCCCAAATTTCCTAATAAGGTTTATGACCTTGATTAGGAGGTCGGCAGGGCCATAATTGATTTATTATGTTATTTAATGATAATATGCATTTTTAGGTGTATTAAATATGCATGTGAACCCATTTGTGATTAATTTGGTGATTTCCATATTTTGGCCATTTCGGGCATTTTTGGCATATATGTGAAATGTGTGTGGTGCTTTATTATTGTTTGATTATGCCAGGGTTACCCAGCACAAGACGACCTAGGAGGTAAGCTAGTGGGAAAGTCACAACGGGATTTATGCTTGACTCAGAGTGAGTCAAGGGGTATTTAGTGCATTACCGGGTTATTGGGTAATTGGAATTAATATTTGGTGATAAATTGGGAGTTAGTAAGATCAGGGGGAAATTCTGGAAGTTTTGACTATAATATCCCCAGGGGTGTTTTCGGGACCCCGAGCACTAGGTTTTATTGGAAGCTACTTAAGCTTGAAGTAACCTTTTAAGAAATAAAAAGAATGTTCTGTACATTCTCTCTCCCTAAAAGTTCCATTTTCGTCTCCCGATCGCATTTTCGAAGGTAACTTGAGTTCTAGGACTCGGATTCAAGCGAGGATCGAGGCATAGAAATCCTAGGGAAGATTAGAAGCTTATTAGCAGGAGGATTTAGTTGAAAACAACTCAATCGGAGGTAATTCAAGTTTAAGTTTTAAGTTTTTAAAAGATTTTAAGCTTGAATTGGATTTTGTAAATTGTTGAGTTTTTAGTTCGTTTTAACCTCAGGTTTTGATGGTTTTGGACCATTAGGAAGTTTGGGAACTTTGATTTGATGATTTGGGAATGTTTAGACATGTTTTTGGGAGGTTTTAAAAGGTTAAAAACGAAGAAAAATGGCTGCCCCGAAGTTGGGTCGCGGCCCTATTCTTGGGTGTCGCGGCCTTGGTTCGATGAAGTTGGTGCAGGAATTTGTTCCTGCTGGGCGCCGCGACCCTATGCATTGGGCACTGCGGCCCTTGCTTCAGATTTGGTTGGGGGCCGCGGCTCAAGGTTCCAGGGCCGTGGCTTGGGCAGGTTTTTGAGCCCGTTTGCGTGTTTTGACCCCGGGAACATGGTTTTAGGCCTTGGGATCATTCCTACTACCGGGATTAGTGAGGATTGATGTCTTGGAGGCTAAGTTTTGGTTCAAGGATTGGTTTTAGAACTTGAACTCATTGGATCACCATTTGTGGTTGTGACTAGGTTGTCACTAGAGGCTTGGAATCGGGATCGTTATAGTGGCTCGTTTGTCGGTAACCTGTGCTTGGACCGAAGGTAAGAAAACGGCACCCCATGTGTGACATGCATGGATATTTTTAATGCATGTTGGATGTTAAAATGTAAACAGTGATAGCATATTGAATGCTTGGTAATCTTGCTCATTTGCATATGTTTATTACTGAGGCATGCTGGATGATTAAGTGTGATGCATGTGATGCACGAGAAACATGTGATTAGGGCATGACATGAGTGATGAATATGAGATTAATCAAAGCTTGAGTCTCTGTGTTTGTGTATGATCATTATTATGCTAGCAATTGTTAAGTAAGCATGCTGAATGCCCCATCTTTGGATGTTTGATATATGATATATGCCTGATATCATTGCTTACTTGTGAATGGCACTGACTCATTAGTCAGGGCATTGACTCATAAGTCAAGGATGGTTTTAGCATGTTTAATGCAAGCCAACAAAGATTAGATCTAATCGACATCTGCATTGAATGACTCACATGAGCATTAATGCCGGACTGACCTCAAGTTCGAATAATATTGATAAGCGCTTGTCTAGCCCAAGGTTAGAAATTTAGAGCCAGAGCCAGAAAAGGCTAAGGTGACCCATAGGTCACATGGCTAGGAGGGTATGGGACCTCTAGAGCGTGGCTCATTAGTCACCTATCCAGAGCGTGGCTCATTAGTCACCTATCCTGAGCGTGGCTCATTAGTCACATAACGAAGCGTGACTCATCAGTCACCTGTCCAGATTGTGACTCATTAGTCACCTGACCAGATTGTGACTCATTAGTCACCTCTTCACATGATGGCTAGTGACTTAATCATCAGTCACTCATCTTTTTAGAGCTATAAGCTCTGTGTGATGTAATGACATCATCTGATATTATTTCCATGAGCATATTCATGTTTTCTTGCTGGGCTTCGGCTCACGGGTGTTTTGTGGTGCAGGTAAAGGCAAAAGGAAGTTGGACCATCCTTGAGTTGGAGAGCTTAGGTGATGACGTGTACATATGCAACTGCTCAACCAATACCTGGCCGATGTTTGAAAGAGGAACTAGGGTTAAACCCTGTTTTGCCGCTTAGATCGACCTGTTGTAAATATTTTCTTGTAATAGACTTTTAAATTATATTTTTGGGATCCCAATATATATAGTAAACGTTCTAATGAAACGTTATATCTTAACCAAAATTTTTATTCCCTAAACCGCTAATCATACTTAGATACACGTTTATGACCAAATGACTCGATCAGCGAGTTTAGCACTGTTTGCAATATGCATTGTAACGGTCCCTGGAGTTGGGGCGTTACATTAATGTATAATTAAGATATTGAACTTAGTGGAATGTACAAATTATAAAATAGTGCAGATAGGTTCTGGGAGTGTGTGCTGCGGTGATATAATGGTGTAATTGTGTATGTTTGATTGATTAATTGGTTTGTTGTATTTATGTGATGAATATAGGTTTATTTAAATTTTGGAAAATATGATAGAAATAGGGGATATGCTACCCAATTTTTTTTAAGATTTAGTAATTTAAGAATTATGCATGTGTTGATTGATTAATTGGTTTGTTGTATTTATGTGATGAATATATGTGTATTTAAATTTTGGGAAATATGATAGAAATAGGGGAAATGCTGCCGAATTTTTTTTTTAAGATTTAGTAATTTGATAATTATGCATGTTTGATTGATTAGTTGGATATCTTTGTGTATAGCATGTGTTGTATAAATGCACATTTTAAATTTGAGAAATGTGATAGAAATAGAGGAAATGCTGCCTAATTTTTTTTTGACATATTGTTTCCTTTATTTACTTGTCAATTAAGTAATCCACGAACTTAATTGTTAATTTTTGCTTTGTTTGTTTATTTTTTTTGTTGTGTGAAGTTTGACAATGGATAGAGATTGGATGTCAGCGGATAGGTTATCCGTGAAATATAGGAATGGAGTTGAGTTTTTCTTGGAATTTTGTGCAAGAAATACTCAATCTCCTAATAGTATTCCTTGTCCATGTGTTAAGTGTGGTAACGTTTTGAGGATGCCAATTTTTAAAATAAAAGACCACTTATTTAGGAGTGGAATAGACAAAAGTTATAAAGTATGGTTTTCGCACGGAGAAAGAATGAAAGTCATTGATGAGGGACCATCTAAGAATAGTAAGTATTTTGATGTGGATTACGAAGTTAATGATATTGAATAAATGATTGATGATGCACAATATGAATCACATGTGGATCCAATTAAATTTCAGTCAATCTTAGAAGATGCCGAGAAACCTATTTTCCCTAATTGTACAAGGTTCACTAAATTATCAGCACTGCTTAGGTTGTATAACTTAAAAGCCAAACATGGGTTGAGTGATAAGGGAATGACATAGTTGTTAACATTTTTAGGAGAATTATTACCCGAAGGTAATGAAATGTCGTCTTCATTTTATGAAGCAAAGAATTCATTGCGTTCGTTAGGCATGCAATATGAAAAAATACATGCTTGTCCAAACGATTGCATCTTATATCGAAAGAGATTTGTTGATGCAATTGCATGTCCAACATGTGGCGAGTCTAGATGGAAAAAGAAAAAAAATTCAGATGCAGTTAGAAAAGGTGTCCCTGCAAAGGTTTTATGATATCTACTACCGATACCTCGTTTGGTTAGGTTGTACCGAAATGATGATCATGCTAAAAATTTAACTTGGCATGCCAAAGATATAGTAAAGGATGGCAAGCTAAGACATCCAGTTGACTTGCCAGCTTGGAAAAAAGTAGATGTTAAATGGCCAGAATTTGGGAATGAACCGAGGAATATTCGTTTGAGTCTTTCTGCTGACAGAATTAATCCACACAATTCCCTTAGTGGTAAATATAGTTGTTGGCCTGTAATGCTAGTCATCTATAATCTACCCTCATGGTTGTGTATGAAGAGGAAGTTTACCATGTTGACCTTGTTGATATCTGGTCCTAAGCAACCTGGAAATGATATTGATGTATACCTAGCTCATTTAATTGATGATTTGAGCACATTGTGGTATGAGATGGTTAATGCTTACGATGCTCATAAGAAAGAAAATTTTAATCTTAAAGCAGTGTTGTTGTGGACTATTAATGATTTTCCAGCCTTAGCTAATCTTTCTGGATTTAGTGTGGAAGAGTACAAGGCATGTCCCATTTGTGAAGAAGGGACTCATTCTGAATATTTAAAACATTCTAAAAAGATTTGTTATATGGGACTTTGAAAGTTCTTATCTGAAAAACATAAATTTCAAAGTTTGACAGATGCCTTTAATGGTAAACCTGAATTTGGAAAGGCTCCACCACCTTTAATCGGAGGACAATTGTTAACAAAGTTGAACAAAGTCCAATGCATGTTCGGTAAGCCTAAAAAATATACAAATAAGAGAAAAAATGTTAGACGTGAAAAAACAGAGGTTGTAGATGGTGCGACAGGTTGTTGGAAGAAGAAATCTATTTTTTTTAGCTTGAGTATTGGGAGCATTTGGTTTTGCGGCATAACTTGGATGTAATGCACATTGAGAAAAACGTGTCGAATAACTTAATTGGTACATTGTTGAATATTCCTGGTCAGAGTAAGGATGGAATTAAAGCTCGGTTGGATTTAAAAGTAATGGGCATACACAGTAAGTTACAACCAGAGGTTGGTGAGAGACGAACCTATTTGCCACTTGCGTGTTATACCCTTTCTAAAGAAGAAAAACGAATTGTATGTCAGTCTTTGTCGAATGTGAAAGTACCGGAAAGTTATTCTTCAAATATTTCTTCTCTGGTAGATATGAAAATTTTGAATTTAGTTGGAATGAAGTCTCATGACCATCATACGCTACTTGAACATCTTCTACCGATAGCTATCCGTTCTGTGTTACCCAAAAAAGTTTGATATGCAATTACCAAACTATGCTTTTTCTTTAAATCTATTTGTTGTAAAGTGGTAGATGTGTCAAAGTTGGACAATCTTCAAACAAATATCGTGATAACTATGTGTGAGTTGGAACAATATTTTCCACCTTCATTTTTTGACATAATGGTTCATTTGGTGAGAGAAGTAAAATTGTGTGGACCAGTGTACTTGAGATGGATGTACCCATTTGAACGGTATATGAAGGTTTTAAAAGGTTATGTTAGAAATAGAAGTAGACCTGAGGGTTGCATAGTTGAATCATACATCGTTGAAGAAGCAATGGAGTTTTGCTCAGAATACTTATCAGGTGTTGCAAGCATTGGACTATTTTTTTCTAAAATTGAGTTTGAAATAAGTAAAGGTGGTAGAGGTGGTGTTGTTTCTGAAGAAAATAAATCTGGTAGAGATGAAGCATATCGTCTAGTCTTACAAAATATTGATGATGTTCAACCATACATCGAGTAAGTTCACATACATATGCATGGTCAATCTTATTTTTCTCTTTCATTATATTGGCAATGAATTTAGTTTGTTGATATAAATGATTTTTCTTGAAGAGAACATTTCAATTGGATCAAGACTACTTATCCCAATAAATCTCGGAATAAAAAATGGGTACAAGATGAACATTATCAAAATTTCAGCACTTGGTTCGAGAATGAGGTAAAATACTTGTGTTGTTATTGTTTGAGTGTTATTGTATTTTAGCTTGTTAGAATTTAATATACTTTGTTTAATTTTATTGTATTCTAGGTTCTGAATAACACCACAAACAAAGTGTCTGAAACACTAAAATGGATAGCACGAGGTTCTTCAATGAGTGTAATTAAGTATCAATCCTATTATATTCACGGTATTCAATTCAACACCATGGAACGTGATAATATTATAAATACACAAAATAGTGGTGTTACTATTATCGCCCAGACTTTTCAAATATCTAGTTCCAAAGATAAAAATCTCATAAATTGTGATATGAAATTTTATGGGGTGATTAAAGAAATTTGGGAACTAGATTATATGACTATTCGAATTCCTATCTTCTTGTGTGATTGGGTGAAAAGTGATAATGGGGTCAAAACAGATGACTTAGGATTCACACTGGTGGACTTAAACCGAATAGGACATAAATCTGACCGCTTTATAATGGCGTCACAAGCCAAGCAAGTGTTTTATGTGAGTGATCTAGTAGATGCTCGATGGTCAGTTGTCCTAACAAGTCAATCGAAAGATTATCTGGTCAAAGAGTCTGGGAGCGATGACATTATACTTGAACAAGAAACATTTACCATTACTTCACCGCCTATTGATGTCACCATTGATAATGATGATGACTATATACGCGAGAATGGTGAAGGGTTGTGGATAGATAATTCAAGGTATATATATATTAATTTTGTGATTTTGTTTTTATGTATTTTTTGAAGTTTATACTAGATAATATTTTTGTTTACTTAATTGCAGATTTATTGATTATGGATCAACCACATGCTGATGAGGGCGATCCGTTTGTTGATGATGATGGTAATGGTTTGGAGGGGATTAATCCTACCGCACCAACAAATACACAAGATAAGAAGTATAGGGGAAAATCGACTTGCAGTGATGTATTCAAAGCAAGAAGTGAGGGGCGCAATTATGAGGTCGAGTGCAATCGTTTTGGTCGAGCGATGGGAAAAGGGGGGATCAAGATGAACAGCACCATCGGTCTTCTATCACGCACAACCCTTCCTTTAGATATCGACAATTGGAAACAAATGCCGAAGGATAAAAAGGAGACTTTACGGGGTCAAATACAGGTAAGTTATGGTATTAACTATTAAATTTATCATAACAAATTAATATATTGAAAAAAAGTTTAATATTTTAGGGTTCGTTTATGCAGACTACGTTCAAACTTCCAAATTCTGCTAAAACAGACATACTTAAAGAGGCAGGAAAAACATGGAGAAATTGGAAAACAAGACTAACAAAAGATCTTATTTACGTATATAAGAATGTAGCTCCTGAGCTTCTTGCCAATCCGCCACTAGAGTACATCAAATATTACGACCTTGAAGATTGGAAAAAATTTGTTGCAAAAAGACTAACTCCAGATTGGGAAGATATGAGAAAACAAAAACAAGATGCTTGGTCTCAGAACAAGTATCCACATCACTCAGGGCGTGGCGGTTATGCACTGGTAGAGCAACAAATGGAAGATGAATTAGGTCATGAGTTGACCAAATGTGACAGAGCTGAGATGTGGACACGGGCACGGATGAACAAGAAAGGAGAAGTTATTGGTGAAGAAGCTCGAGAGGTGGTGAAGAAGATTGTAAGTGTTCTTCGATTTTTTGAAATAATTTTAATGATTAATGTGTGTGTTAAATTGTAATTGATTTATTTACTATGTATATAGGCGGAATACAGACAAAAAGTAGTAGAAGGCGAGTTGGTGGAGGAAGGTTCAAACGATATACTAACAATGACATTAGGCACTCCAGAGCATGGGGCACGTGTTGGGGGGTCGGTGCACATGTCGCTCCCCATCAAATTTTTCATGTCCCACTGCCAAGAAGAAAAATTCACAAACAAAAAGATGTGGAAGATGCTCGTTACAAAAACCTTGAAGAGAAATGGCATCAATCTGAAGAAAGGTCACATCAACAAGAGGAAAAGTTAAACCAGTTGATGGCGTATATTGCATCTCAACAGAGCGGTGTGTTTGGATCATCAAATGCATCTGGTTCGGGTGTAGGAGGAGCCTCAAACACGCCACACGCACCATATGCCCCTCCACCACCAACGACGCGGGCACAATATGCTCCTCCACCACCGACATGGACATCATATGCTCATCGACCACCCTCACAGCCACCATATACTCATCCACCACCGACACAGGCACCATGTGCTCCCTCACCACCGCAGTCAAATTTTCTTGATGAGGTAATAGTTTCTTATTAATTCATTATTGCATATATTTGACCCAGTAAAAATAAAATAGTTTATCGAAAATTCTAATAGATTAATTGGAATGTAACAGATTAATTGTAAGTTGTGTCTTGGTTCGACACAAAATATAGTTGCAGAGGGGAAACTTTTAAGTATCTGTTGCACAGAAATACATAGCGTTCAACTGCCTCCTGGAAATTATCGTGTGAGAGTTGAGGTAGCCATTCAAGAGAACGCTAGTTTACCATATCCGCTTACAATGGAAGGTTATACATTGGTTGGACAAGCAGTCGGGTACGATGTTGGATTGCTACAACATTGGGTCTTTACTAATCAACAAACGAAAGAGTCACTTGCGCCCTCTACTCAACAGCCAAGACAATCAAAGAAAAGAATAGAGGCATTGACATAGGAGCCTACAGAAGTACCTATGCCAAGAATTGTTAAGTGTTTGGTGCAGTTTACTGATAAATGGAAAGCTGACCACGTGGTAGAAATTCCAATTGTAGAAAGGGTATTTGGATTCCAAACTACTGCTATGTTAGTGAAAGATGAGATCCTCCACTTTTGCAACTATTAGATGATCGGGCAGACTGAACTAGCATTATATATGAGGTACAATGGTGTTTATAAACTTTTATTTTTTTAGTGTAACTTGAAATTTAATAGTTTATTGACTTTTTTAATTATATGTAGCGTGCTCGATGATTTAGTGCAAACGAAGGGGTTGAATCACATGTACACTTTCATGCATCCTGCTTTAGTGTCCACTAATGCAGGAACCAATGAAATATGTGCTAAAAATCTCTTCGATCAGTTTCTATAGATAGAGCTAAAGACAGTTTCTAATTTGTCCTTGGAACAACAAGTAAGTCAATTTAATTTTATATTTATACATTTTGTTTATTGATAAATATCTTACACAAGTTTTTTTATTGTAGCTATCATTGGATGTTAATATTAATTCAGCCACACAATCATTCAGTAGCTTTTTTGGATCCTGTAAACTCACATTTTCGCCCAGAAATCAAGGAGATAATTATCATGTAAGTTATATGTTGACGCGGTTCTTCGCCAACAGGTAATTAAGAAAATAAGAGGAAGGGATTAGTGCTTTATAATGAACCGAAATAGATGAATGATCTTTTAATGGACTGATGACACAAATACGTTTTTTAGGTGGTTCAAAGGTTAAAATCCTTCTACTCCACCAGTCAATATTATTGGTATATGCCTGATATTCTTTTACAGGGTATTTCCTTACACAATAGAATCCAACCCTTTGCAACTCCTAGGGTCTCCATATTTATAGGAGAGGGCACCTAGGGGTTGGTAAGGGGGGTCATCCTGTGACCTTCTTACCTATCATATCACTTCTGTGACATTCATGATTAATTCCTAAAACCTGACACATGAAGTGTGGTCTAATCAATAGGTAAGGGGGATAATGGGCCGCACGGCCCAACCCAGTCGTGGGTGCCTGAATACGCACGTTCATGCTGCGTGTCCGAGAAGTCAGTGATATATAAGACACGTGATGTCTGATATATGCACGTTTACCTTGCATGGTTGACTTTACAAAAGGTCATAACTTCCAACTCCAGCTCGTGGCACGAGCTGGATGCCTCCTCAACCTGTGGCCTTCACAGTCCTGACTCGGTCCTTGAGTAATCTTGGTGAACCTTTTGGACACCCGAGCTAACGAGGTAGGACCTGACGACATTAGCTCTGGTCATGGGGGATCCACGTGGCTGAGATATAATTAGGCCATATCTCAGCTCGCTAATAGCCCGTTGGAAAATTAGGGCGTACATTTGCCCCCCAATCCCCTGCTCGTGGTATACGACGTCGCGTAGGGCCACAGTAGGGGTTTTTAGGCTTCTCCATGAACTCTCCATATTCAACCTTTTACGCAGGCGCCGAATACGTGGAACATCGTGGTTGGTGACAATACGTCTTCCGAGAACCGCATTAAATGGCCTAGCCTATACTCAGCCGTCGTTTCGCCTTTCGAGTGGAGAGTCTTGGATCCCACATCAGAGCAATCCAACGGCCCTCCTCACGTGGCCTTTCACGTATATAAAAGGGGTGGCCACCTTACGCATGGGCCACCCGGTCATTCAAAAATTTTCTGAAATTTCCCCTTTCATGATCTTTGATTATCATGCCTTGCTCTGTTTTTCCTCTCCTTTTTTTCTAAGGCAGTTGCCTCTCTGTTTTTGTAGAGTGTCTTGGCCCTTCACCGGAGCATAGCCAGGTCTAGGGCCCAGCTCGAGGATATGAGGGGCGAGCATCAGGCGGTTTTGGACGCCCATCAAACTTCCTTGCAAACGACCCAACAGAAGGAAAAAGAAGCCAAGGATGCTCTGGCGGCCGTACAGGCCGAGCTGGAAGAAGCCCGTCCTAAGCTTCAAGAGGCCAAGGCCACCAAAGTTGCCCTTGCTGCCACGCTGGTCGAGATAGACTCTGCGAAGACTGGGGCCGAGGAGGCTAAGGCCGCCTTGGAAATGGAGAAGGCAGCTTCCAGCACCGCCATGGAGGACATGCTCTACCACTGCTGGGCCTATAACCCGGACGGTGACTTCTCCTTCTTAAGAGCGGACTGGGAGGTCTTCCTGGAAGGGTTCAAAGCTCGCCTCCAGCAGGAGGCACCTTTTGAGACCAGGGAGGCATCTGTCGTGGCCGAGCAGGAGGGCGAGACAGCGACCTCCTCGGGGCAGCCTGGTGGAGCCTAGGGCCTTTCTTTTTCGCACCCATTCCTTTAATATTATAATTTTTTTTTGTGTAACTTTGCATGAGGTTTTTCCACCTCGAGACAATTGGTTTTATCAATTTTTACTTTTAATTGGTTTATATCCTTTTGCCTCTATGCATTTATGTTACTGCTTTGAAAAAACTTAGTTCGTGTTAATTTTTATCAATATCTCGTGCTCTTTAAGAAAAACAACGATCAATCGATTTAAATTAACTTCTAAGTTTTATGACCTGGTTATGTCCAGGAACTTAGTTTGAAAACTTAGTTCGCGTTAATTTTTATCAATATCTCGTGCTCTTTAAGAAAAACAACGATTAATCGATTTAAATTAACTTCTAAGTTTTATGACCTAGTTATGTCCAGGAACTTAGTTTGAAAACTTAGTTCGCGTTAATTTTTATCAATATCTCATGCTCTTTCAGAAAAACAACGATCAATCGATTTAAATTAACTTCTACGTTTTATGACCTGGTTATGTCCAGGAACTTAGTTTGAAAACTTAGTTCGCTTTAATTTTTATCAATATCTCGTGCTCTTTAAGAAAAACAACGATCAATCGATTTAAATTAACTTCTAAGTTTTATGACCTGGTTATGTCAAGGAACTTAGTTTGAAAACTTAGTTCGCGTTAATTTTTATCAATATCTCGTGCTCTTTAAGAAAAACAACGATCAATTGATTTAAATTAACTTCTAAGTTTTATGACCTGGTTATGTCCAGGAACTTAGTTTGAAAACTTAGTTCACGTTAATTTTTATCAAGATCTCGTGCTCTTTAAGAAAAACAATGATCAATCGATTTAAATTAACTTCTAAGCTTTTTGACCTGGTTACATCTAGGGTACAGCTTAGTTCGCATTAATTCTTTATCAATATCTCGTGTTTTTTAAGAAAAACAACGATCAATCAATTTGAATTAACTTCTAAGCCTTTAAGGCGACCTGGTTATATCCAGGCACCATATGCCCCCCAAGTAACTGGGAAAGGGTCTTTCGTGGTTACTTTAGATTACACTTACAAATATGTACAATCATGAACGAAAAGTTAATTCTCATTGCTTAATACATAAAAAATGGCCTTTAGGCCTTACAAGGGTGTCATTGATAATATCTCTTCAAATGGATGGCATTCCAAGCTCGTGGGATTGCCCCTCCATTGAGCCGAGCTAATTTGTAAGTTCCTTCTTTAATGACCTCGATGATTTGATATGGCCCTTCCCAGTTCGATCCCAATACTCCATCTTTGGGGTCCTTACCGGCCAAGAAGACTCTTCTGAGGACCAGGTCACCGATGCTAAAGGTGCGTTTTTTGACTTTTGAGTTGAAATAACGAGTGATTTTTTGCTGGTAATGCGCGAGCTGAAGTTGCGAATCTTCTCGTCTTTCATCAACCAAGTCAAGGGAAGCATAAAGTAGCTCGTGGTTGCGGTCCTGGTCATATGCCTGGACTCTATGCGAAGGTACCTTAATCTCCACAGGGAGGACTGCCTCACTCCCAAAATTCAGGGAGAAAGGAGTATGACCCGTAGGAGTCCGGTGCGAGGTACGGTATGCCCACAAAACTTGGGGGAGCTGTTCTGGCCAGACCCCCTTGGCTTTGTCTAGTCTCTTCTTAAGGCTCGCCTTTAGGGTCTTATTGACAGCCTCGACCTGGCCATTTGCCTGAGGATAGGCCACGGACGAGAAGCTTTTCACAATCCTGTACCTTTCACAAAATTCGGTGAATAGGTCGCTGTCGAACTGCGTCCCATTGTCGGATATGATTTTCTTGGGCAGCCCGAATCGGCAGATAATGCTCTTAACCACGAAGTCGATGACTTTTTTGGAAGTTATTGTTGCCAAAGGCTCGGCCTCAGCCCACTTTGTGAAGTAGTCGATAGCCACCACGGTGTAGCGGACCCCTCCTTTTCCCGTGGGGAGGGCGCCAACTAAGTCGATCCCCCAAACTACAAATGGCCATGGGGAGGAGATCATCTTCAGCTCGACGGGGGGAGCTCGGGAAACTATGGCGAATCGCTGGCACTTGTCGCATTTCTTGACATACGAGATCGAGTCCTTTGACAGAGTGGGCCAGTAATATCCTTGCCTTAAAACCTTTAGGGCCAAGCTTTGCCCCCCAGTGTGATCCCCGCAAAAACCTTCGTGCACTTCCTGTAGGATGGCCTTTGCTTCACCTGGCAGAACACATCGCAGGAGAGGAAGGGAGTGCCCATGCCGGTACAGCACCCCATCTACCATTGTATACCTTGGAGCCTGGTACAGTACCCATCGTGCATCATTACGCCCCTCAGGTAGCTTCCCTTCGGTGAGATACTCAAGGATGGGGGTCATCCAGGTCGGCTTGGCGTCGATCATCTCGACCTCCGCCCTGACTTCTTCTATACTTGGTTTCTCCAAGAAATCTACCGGTACTAACTCCAAAGCCTCCGTATCCCCGAAGGTGGCGAGCTTGGCAAGAGCGTCTGCGTTAGCGTTCTGCTCCCGAGGTATCTGCTCGATTGAGCCTCGCCCAAACGCGGACAGCTCGACTTTTACCTTTGCCAGGTAAGCAGCCATCTTGGGTCCTCGTGCTTGATATTTGCCTAGAACCTGGTTTACCACGAGCTGGGAGTCACTGAATCACTGGACGGAGCTCGCCTTCAGCTCCTGGGCTATTCTTAGCCCGGCCAACAAAGCTTCGTACTCGGCCTCATTGTTGGAGGCCTTGAATCTGAATCTCAGCGCCGAGTGGAATCTATGTCCCTCAGGGGATATCAAAATGATTCCAACCCCGGAGCCGTTCTCATTGGATGAGCCATCCACGAAGATCTTCCACGACGTCTGGGTCGAGGTGACCTGGGGTGAGTCTTCTACAGGATCCTCCCGGAATCATGTGCACTCTGCCACAAAATCGGCCATGGCCTGACTTTTTATAGCAGTTCGTGGGGTGTACAAAATCTCGAACTGACTGAGTTCGATAGCCCACTTTAACAAGCGTCCCGATGCTTCAGGTTTTTGCAAAACCTGCCTTAAAGGCTGATCGGTCATGACGTGTACAGAGTGGAACTGGAAGCACGACCTGAGCTTTCGGGAGGCCGTGATAAGGCAGAATGCCAATTTTTCCATCAACGGGTATCGGGATTTAACCCCGAGAAGTCTTTTACTGATGTAATAGACCGGTTTCTGAACCCAGTCTTCTTCTCGAACCAATACGGCACTAGCTGCGTCCTCTGTGACAGCTAGGTAGAGAAAAAGGGGCTCTCCTGCCTTTGGTTTGGACAATACGGGTGGCTCGGCCAGATGTGCCTTCAGGTCGAGGAAAGCACTTTCGAACTCCTCTGTCCATTCGAACTTCTTATTTCCTCGGAGCAGGTTGTAGAATGGCAGGCACTTGTCGGTGGATTTTGAAATAAACCGATTGAGGGCTGCCACCCTTCCTGTCAGGCCTTGGACGTCTTTGCGTGACCTGGGTGAGGGAAGCTCGAGCAATGACCTGATCTTGTCGGGGTTTGCCTCGATTCCTCGGGTATTGACGATGAAACCCAGGAATTTTCCAGATGCGACTCCAAAAGTGCACTTCTATGGATTAAGCCTCATGCCATACTCCCGTAGTATCTTGAAGGATTCCCCCAGGTCGGAAACATGGTTATCGGCAGTCTTTGACTTGACCAGCATGTCATCAACGTACACTTCCATGTTCTTCCTGATCTGGTTGGCGAACATTTTATTTACTAACCTCTGGTCCGTAGCACCGGCATTCTTTAGCCCGAATGGCATGATCTTGTAACAATAGACGTTAGTCGGGGTCATGAAGCTGGTGTGCTCCTGGTCCACCGGATTCATGGCGATCTGGTTATAGCCTGAGTACACGTCCATAAAGGGCATGAGCTCGTGCCCCGCTGTGGCATCCACCAATTGGTCAATCCTTGGCAAGGGAAAACAATCATTGGGGCAGGCTTTATTCAGGTCGGAGAAGTCGATGCAGGTCCACCACTTCCCGTTGGGCTTCGGGACCAGCACGGGGTTGGCGACCCAAATCGGAAACTTGGCTTCATGGATAAAGCCGTATTTCTTGAGTTGGGCTACTTCTTCCTCTAAGGCCTCAGCCTGGGTTGTTCCCAGGCGCCTCTGCTTCTGGGACTTCGCAGGAACGCTCTTGTCCAGATGAAGGGTGTGCATGATGACATTTGGACTAATTCCCACCATGTCCTCATGTGACCACGCGAACACATCCAGGTTATCCTGCAGAAACTTGATCAACTCCGCTTTCCTCTTGCTACAGAGGTTTTTCCTGAGCTTGACTATCCGTGAAGGATCTTGTGGATCGATGTTTACTTCCTCGAGCTCTTCAATAGCTTGGAGCTCGGACTTATCCTCGCCTATTCGGGGGTCAATATCCTCACTTAAGACGATATTTTCCCCTTCGGCGCTCTGAGGTTTTTCAATCTCAGGATAAGTTAAAGGTTCCTGAGATTCCTCTCCTCCACCTTGGATGGCCATTGCTAGCTGCCCGGGTTTCGATTTTCCCTTCATGGAAATGTTGTAGCATTCCCTGGCAGCAAGCTGATCACCACGGACCATGCATATCCCCGTGGAAGAAGGGAATTTCAGCGCGAGGTGGCGAACGAAGGTGATGGCCTCAAAAGCTATGAGTGTGGGTCGGCCCAAAATAGCATTGTATGCAGTGGGGCAGTCGATGACCATAAACTCGAGGAGTTTGGAGACTGTCTGAGGTCCTTCTCCTAGGGTGATCACCAGCTCGATCGTCCCTATAGCCGCTGTTCCTTCTCCCGAAAAACCATACAGCATTATGGAGGTCGCCTTCATCTCGGCAACAGTTAAACCCATCTTCTCCAGCGTGGTCCGGAATAGAAGGTTTACCGAGCTCCCATTATCGATCACCACCCTCCTAACCCGCCGATTGGCGAGCTGCACTGCTACGACCAGGGGGTCTTTATAAGGGAACTGAACGTGGCCAGCATCTTCTTCAGTAAAAGTGATTGGCTGTCTCTCCAATCGCTGCTACTTTGGCAGACGTTGCTCCGGGACGAACTCTATTCCGTTATGCGCCTTGAGTTCGTTCACGTACCTCTTTTAGGCACCCCGGCTCGTGCCAGCCAAATGTGGACCTCCTGAGATTGTGGATATCTCTCCTCCTATCACTGGAGGAGGGACGTCTTGATCTACCCGAGACCCGGGCTGACTGACCGGGACTTCCAGAGTAGATCGACCTGTCGGAGCCCTGTTCCGCGCGTATTGAGGTAACGGGCCGGCTCTGATGAGAGTTTCGATCTCATCTTTCAAATTCCTACAATCATCGGTATTGTGGCCAACGTCGTTGTGGAAACGGAAAAACTTGGAGGTGTCTCTCTTCCCCTTCTGGTGCTTTAACGGCTCCGGCTTCTTCCAGGGGAGGCGAGCAGAGTTCGCTAGGAAAATGTTCTCCATAGAGTGGGTGAGCTATGTATAAGTCGCGTAGGCTAGCTTAAATTTTTATACGGACTTATTCTTCTTTGGGTCGTGCTGGTTACCATCGCCGTTCCCCTTTCTCTTGCCCCCACCGAATTGGTTATTCTGTGTACGTTCTAGGTCACTGTCGCGACCTCCGTTCCCACTCCAGCGGGCTGCTCAGGGACCTGGCTGGTTCCTACAGCTGAGGCTTGGGCCTCCTCCAAGTTGATCCATTCCTGGGCCCTATTTAGGAACTCATTCACTGAGCTAACTCCCTTCCTTTGTATTTCGTTCCAGAGTCCCCCTCCGACGAGGATTCCAGTCCTCAAGGCCATGAGCTTGGAGCTGTCATCTGCGTCTTTGGCCCAAGCAGCGACGTTCGCGAACCTGCTCAGGTAAGCCTTCAAAGGCTCGTCGGGTTGCTGCCTCACGTTAGCCAGAGAGTCGGCCTTGACGCGGGAAGCCTGGGAGGCTCGAAATGCCCTCTTGAAGTCAGCAGAGAAAGTTTTCCAAGTGCTGATTGATTGTTTCTTGCTTTGTTTGAACCACTGCCTGGCTGGCCTAGTCAGTGTGGAGGGAAATATTAGACACCTCAGCTCAGGGCCAATGTTGTGGGCCATCATCAGGGTGTTGAACATCCCCAGATGATCTGACGGATCTCCATCTCCGTTGAATTTGGACAAGTGCGGCATACGGAAACTGGGTGGGTATGCCGTTGCCGCTATGCTGGGGGCGAAGAGCTCAAGCTTGTCCCCCGAATCATATTCGTCTTTCTCTTTCTCCGACAGGAGCTTCCTCATTAGCTCCTCCATCTGAGCCAGGCGCTGAAGGGTTTTGTCCTGATTTCCTTGGTTATTCCGGGGCTATTCGATAGCTCCGGATCCATTGTATACGTTTGGTGGGTTATTTCCCCTCCTATCTTGAGATAGGTTATTTGGGGCATTCCCGCCGTTACGTACCTCGGACAGGTCTCCCCCTGAGCGAGCATGGCTGCCACCTCCTACTGGTTCCCCCTATGAGAGTTGAGGCGATCTCGTAGGTCGGCCCCCTGGGTGGCTTGAGGACTTTGCGCCGAGCTTAAACGTTGACGCAGGTCTCCGCCAGAAAGGTCGCTCCGGTGACTGCCGGTCCAGTAGCTCCCGTTAGAGAAGCTCGGAGTCCACCTTTGGGGGAGAGGATTCGGACTTCCTCTTGGCGCCCTGCTATGTCGGGAAGGTCCTGCGGACGGCAGGTTTCTCCTGCTGCCCCCATAAGCTGGGACATCTTGGATGGGCCGAGCAGGAGACGGATATCTTATTGGTGACGGAGGATGCCTGACCGGAGATGCGATCCTGGTTCCGTCAGGGCGGATCAAGTTAGGTGGGGGCCTTTCGGCCCTGCCAGCCTGCGGGCCCCGCGCCTGGCGATCTGGACGAGGTGCAGGACGACTGGTGGGGACGGGCTGATGCTGTGAGCCTCCCTGGATCTCCTTCTAGAATTCCCTCGAGTTCTCCTGGGCGCGCTCGAGGCTGGCTGGGAACTGGGAGTTGAAGTTCGGACCGAGCGGCTATACTGTTGTTCGGCTCTAGGCATTTCTTTGAAGTTTGCCTCTCGATGGTGCGATGAGGGAATAGAGTTGGATACCGGCGGTCTGTCCGAGCGGCTAGACCTGGACCGATTACCCTGGCGGGACTTATGAGTCTCGCCTTGCCTCTTTCCGACATTAGCGTCGATTGTAAGAGGGGGTAGTCGGGCCAACACCTCCTTAATCTGCTGACTAGCTTTCGCTAGTTGGCTCCTCAGCTGAGCGTTCTCCATTTCTACCGCAGTGTAAAAATCTGGGTTTGGATTAGGTGGCTGGGTCACCGAACTTCCAGTGTCATCTTGGCCCACCGGGTGTTTGCCCGGCCGCTGCTGGACCTCAGGAATTTGTTCACCGGAGATGGCGGCATGATGAGCCTTCTGCCCATCATGTTGTTCCGCCTCGTTACCGTGTCTTGATCGAGTGGTCGCCATAGTTGGATGTTTGCGATAGCACCAATCCAGCTCTCTCTCAACGAAAGCACCAATCTATTGACGCGGTTTTTCGCCAACAGGTAATTAAGAAAATAAGAGGAAGGGATTAGTGCTTTATAATGAACCGAAATAGATGAATGATCTTTTAATGGAATGATGACACAAATACGTTTTTTAGGTGGTTCAAAGGTTAAAATCCTTCTACTCCACCAGTCAATATTATTGGTATATGCCTGATATTCTTTTACAGAGTATTTCCTTACACAATAGAATCCAACCCTTTGCAACTCCCAGGGTCTCCATATTTATAGGAGAGGGCACCTAGGGGTTGGTAAGGGGGGTCATCCCGTGACCTTTTTACCTATTATATCACTTCTGTGACATTCATGATTAATTCCTAAACCCTGACACATGAAGTGTGGTCTAATCAATAGGTAAAGGGGATAATGGGCCGCACGGCCCAACCTAGTCGTGGGTGCCTGAATACGCACGTTCATGCTGCGTGTCCAAGAAGTTAGAGATATATCAGACACGTGATGTCTGATATATGCACGTTTACCTTGCGTGATTGACTTTACAAAAGGTCATAGCTTCCAACTCCAGCTCGTGGCACGAGCTGGATGCCTCCTCGACCTGCGGGCTTCAAGTCCTGACTCGGTCTTTGAGTAATCTTGGTGAACCTTTTGGACACCCGAGCTAACGAGGTAGGACCTGACGACAACAGCTCTGGTCATGCGGGATCCACGTGGCTGAGATATAATTAAGCCATATCTCAGCTCACTAATAGCCCGTTGGAAAATTAGGGCGCACATTATACATATTACTTAACTAATTTATAATTTCATTTCAAACTCATAACTGGGTAAATATTAATATTTTGGGTAAGGCATTGGATCAATATGATACTCACCGAAGACAAAAAGAGTCAATCAATCTTAAAGTTTGTGTTCCTAAGATAAGTAAATTATATTACTTATCATATTAAAGTTTTTGACATATTTTTATTATAATCACTTGCTAAATATAATACTTAAATTTGTATAACTATGTTGTAATAGTGTCGAAACTAAACTGGGCCAACCGAGTGTGGCTTTTACATTATGAAGTTTGCTAGAGAGTTGATTTCACAGCCTAGACCAAAGGCCAACTTGAAAAATGAGGTATTGTTTTACCTTTTAATTTTAATTAAACTATCGTTCATGATTTTATTTGGATGATTTCTAACTTATTATTTTAAATATTTTCTAATTAGTTTATGAATACGGCACCATATTCAGCTGACAAAATCAACGAGGTACGGGATGAGTGGATTGAATCAGTTTTGGCATGTCTCGCTTAGCAAATGAGCAAGTTGGTGAGGAAATTTTAGTTTAAGTAGGTTTAATACTTAGAATTTTAGAACACAAGACTACCTATATACATAGATTAACATTGAAATCTAAATTACTTTTGTAGATTTGATCATAAAAGTTAACTTTAGATAAATGTTTAAAAAATTTATATAGTTGTTTTTCTGTTTATACTGTTATTTTTCTTTTTCTGCTGCTGCTTTTTTTAATCAAAATAGGCCAGGGAAATTGGCATAAACATTTGCAATTTCCCTGGTTAATACTTTATGTAACAGTTCCCAACTGATGCAAAAAATGCTTGTTTTTAACATTTGTGGCAGTGGCACACTAACACAAATGCCAAGCGTTTGCGTTAGTTGGGCACTGTCACAAATCTGGCTTTTGTGGCAGTGCCCCACTGACGCAAATGCCAGTCGTTTGCGTCAGTGGGGCATTGCCACAAATGCCAGATTTGTGACAGTGCCCCACTGACGCAAATGTTACTCTGGTTTGCGTCATGGGCAGTTGCGTCACATATTAAACTGACGCAAAAACTCAATTGTGGCAGTTCTAAACTGACGCAAATTGCCTTTTTTGTTGTAGTATATTTTTAAATAATTACCATTGTAAAATATCTCAAAAATATCCTTTTTTTTAATTATTTATTTTATTTTATTTAAGTTTAAGTGTTTACAAACTACCGTAAAATATAAGAATATTATGTTAAATATAATAATATTCCATTAAAGTTAACATTAAAAAAATAAAAAATCGTCAAAACCAAGAATTTCCGTTAACTACCGTAATGCACGTTTGCTTAGTAGATTTATTAATTATTTTTAAAAAATTTATCATTGTCATATAAATTTCAAATAAATAAACAATATTATATGTAAAAGAATGATATAAACATATTAAATGAAAAGTTAAACCAAAACATTGTTTATAATTTAAATATATATAATATGATAACTTTTTAAAATATAAATGATAATTTTTTTGATAAAATTAAGATGATGTATTATAATGATATTTTATAATATTTAAATTTATATTAATATAAATATTAAATATCTAGTCTTGTATTAAATATTATTATAATAATAATATTTGAATTCATATTAATATAATTAGTAAAAAATTAGTATTATATATTATTATTATAACATTTAAATTTATAATTAATATAATTATTAAATATCTAATCTTGTATTATATGTTAATATAATAATGATATTTTATAACATTTGAATTTAAATTTATATTAATATAATTATTATATATGTAGTTTTATATTAAATATTATTATAATAATGATATTTTATAATATTTGAATTTATATTAATATAATTAATAAAAATATATTTTTAATTATTTTTGACCGTATATTCGGTTAAATATTTAGAATACGTTAAAGTTAACAAAACAAACCGTTAAAATTAATAATTTTTGTTATCTACACATTTTTTATATAGAAGATAAATAAATTGGATAAGAGTTGTTTCAGTGTTGGAGAGTGATTCGCTAATTGTGTTTCCTTTTTTTTATTTGGGGAATTAATTTTGTTTCCTTTTGATTGCTATTGTATTTATTTTTTCTAAGTTTTTATGTTTAGAATTTTAGAAACTCATTATTTTTTATTTCAAATGTATCTTCAGTACAGAAAGTCATTATTTTTTATTTCAAATGTATCTTTTTACTAAGTAGGGCATTTCTTTAGTCCATCAGTTGCTATAGAAGGATTAAGTCCCTCGTCGAATTTCAAGCGTTAGATTAAATTGTGAGGATTGTGAACCTTTTATTCAATTTATTTTGTAAGAATTTGTTAAAATACCATCCTATCCTTGAAAACATGCAACCGGTTAGATTTGTTAATCTTTTTTTTCCTCGTGGGTCTATTGCCTGAAAAAGAAATTCTAACTCCAAAAAATAATATTCCCTCTGTCTCAGTTACTGGACAATCAAAGCTCTATTGCCAGCCATGCTACCACTAATGTGCATGGATCTCATCGTATGACATTTTCAGATCAAAGTGGTAAGATTTTTTTCTTTTTTATTCATTTTAAAATTTAATTAAAGAAAAAGGGAAAATTGATAGTGTTACCTTTGATTATTGAGTATATTTTTGTTTTCAGAGATTCTTTTTAAATGGTTTCTTTTTTTTTTTTAATTTGTTGTAAGATTTAATATGAGGATTTGGTATAACTTGTTTAAGAACCAGTAGACATATGGAGGGCTTTGTTGTGATTTTTATTTTGTTTTCGATTTATATTGTGACTTTGAGTTGAAGTGTCAATCCTTGGTTGTTGAAATGGTGTTACAAAACTATAATTGGTTTAGATAGTTTTGTTTTAGCTTATGAAAAAAGGCTCTAAGGCTTCTCTATGAAAACAACTAGCAGCCTTTCATCTACTCTGTATACCTTATAAACATAAAACCATATATTTACACTAAAGCAATATAATTATGCGAGTTTGTTTGTATTGCTTCATGGATATGTCATGTTGTGTACAGTTTCTTTTTTAAATTTTGCATCATATATATAAGTTTCAATTACTTATGTGTGTATACTTGTTTTGTGCTATTTTCTGGCTCTGTCATATAAATTGTGGAGGGTTGGTATAATTTGTGTACATATAAAGTGTTTTATTTAATTCCTCAATGACTTGTCTTAGTTGTATATTTAAAAGTGTTTGAGTTTGTATCTAGAGAGTAGTGCTGTTTGAGTTTGTATCTAGAGAGTAGTGCTTAGAGAATCTAGAAAAAGGAAGGGAGAGTACTTTTATTACTTGATCATTCTTTCATGTTATCTGTTTTTGGTCAGATTGCTTCCATTGATGTAGGAAGAACTTGGTGTTGGTGTTGGTATAAGCTGATAAGGAGGAGTTGACACAACCCAATATAGATTAGTTCCTGTACTTTTCACAAGAACACCATTGCTACAGCTTTCAACTATTCAACATGATTGTGAAAAAAATTCTCAACTTAACTAGTTATACATTTTTTGGTCTGTACATTAATGTTTGTGCCACTGCAAGAAGTGGAGCGATTTTTTTATAGTGTTTGAAAATTGTTTGATTGATGTTGAGAATTCTATCATAAATTTAGCCATATATTTAATAATGAATTCTAATGGTACAAATGTTCAAGAACAAAGCATAATTATAAAACAAAAATAAAAACAAACCTCTAAGTTAATTAGAATAAATGTAACTTTAGCTAAAAAATAATAATAATAATTTATTTTTAATAACCATTATTATTAATTTTTAATGTATTAATTTTTAATTTTATTCAACTAAATTTGTTAGTAAATTGAAATTTGATATCATATATCATTTGCTAAAGAAAATATTACATTAAAATATATAGTTTTCAAATTTTGTTTCACAAATCATGTATTATCTTTCTATTATGTTCTGTCAATAAGTGAAAGCACTAATCAAGTTTTAAGAAACATATTATCTGACATCATATTTAGATTTTTATCTCATAAGAATATTTTAAAAAATATAGTTTTCTAATTGTAATCCAATAGGACTTAAATAACATTAATTTCTCTACCATTTTTTATGCATATATTCAAACAAAATTTGATTTAAAATTTATATAGCCCTAAACTACTTAATTAATAATAATTCAGTCATTCCAACATTATAGAGATAAAATAATTTTCAAACTTTTTCTAAGACAACTTATTTCTTGTACACAAAACAATAAAATTATAGTCAGTTTTTGTTACATTCGACTCTAACAATGTTACTGAATAGTTCATTAACAATTCTTAGCAACAACCAAAATATTACATAGTCACTATCGTAAAAAAGTCTTAACTTCATAGGAATTTTACCATAATGTCCTCAATTGTACATTTTGTATACATTAAATTATATTAATGCCCTTACTTTTCACAATCACATTAGTTCTAGTTTTTCAACAGGTTGAGATAACCAGTTGCATCAAGTCAAAAACTAAAAAAATAAAAAATACAAAAAATGCTGATAATTTGACACTTGACAAATGAATGGGACCCAACAAAAGGACTAAGTCGTGTGAGGGACTTAAGAATTTGCCAAAAATATAAACTATAAAACCAGCTCTTAAGTCCCTCATATGATTTAATCCCTCTGCTCTACTTTCTTGATTGTTAATTTCCTAGAAGTTATTTTGTTGACTTAAAAAGTAAGTTGACTTTCAAAATTGTATTGTTCTTAATGTAGAAAATCATGCGTAACGGCTTAATTATGGGCTATAAAATACAAGGTGGTGTTAATTATGGGTTAAATATAATTTGTGTATATACTTAATTATATCATTAGTTCAATCTTTTTAATGAAAAAAAAATGAGGGTAGAAATGTATATAAATTGTATGTTGATAAGTTTCATTTCATGTAGAGTAGAGCCATTCTTTTAGATAATCTTTTATGGACCTTTTAAAATAACTTTGTAATTTCACATTAAAATAAATGTTTAAAATATTAGAAAGTGAATGAGTTTATATTATATCAATGATATTCGTAATAATGTGAATTTTGTTTTATAATCACGTAATTTTTTTTTGAAGGAGGTTAATTAATAATTCTGCATCATCAATGTGTACCAGTAATATATAAAAAGTATGTCAATATGTCTACACTATGTTTGGTTGAAACGAAAGAAAGATAGAAGGAAAGAAAAATAATAAAATATTTAAAAAATATATATTTCTCAAATAAAATAATGATAAAAGTGAAATTACAATTTTATATCAATTACTTTAAATTAAATACAAAAATAAATAAATAATTTTACTTAAATACATATTGTAAAAACATTTTATTCTTTACCCTTTTTATTTTCCAAAATTAAAAATAAAAAAATTGGTAGGACCCATTTATTTTTTTCCTCTCATTTTTTCTTTCACCTACTTTTTTTTTTCAACCAAATAACAAATATATTTTTTTCTTCTCTCCACTTTTCTCAACAAAATTTTCTATCCTCCAACCTTTATTTTACTAAATCATCAAAATAAATAGAAAAACAGAAAGTCCTGAAATTGAAATAATTAGAAGTCTTGACTTTGTCAAATGTCTGTACTACTATGTACTCTTTGCACATGTAGATATAAATTGGATAAGGTGACCTTGAGAGACATAACATTGTAATTTTTAAAAATAATTTGTGTGATTGTTTTATGATGTAAATGAGATGATTTTAATTAATTAATGATAAAAATGTGACTGTGTTATAGTCATATTTAAAAGTAGGTCCAAAATTATTAATAGTCAATACATATTTATATATATAGTCGTAGTATATAATTTCTTATCCCTTTCATTCATGATCATGAGTTTCTTTTACTCATATCGACTGCAATAAATCTTGACCTAATGAAACATGTTTATTTGGTAAACACTCTTTATCATTGTTTGAATGATGACTTTTTTCTTTGGACTAATTTATGTCCGTGGACTTCAAGTGATTATTTTTCATGCATTTATCTCATTCATATTATATTGATTAGCATGTTTAATGGATCACATTCAATGAATTTAAACTCATTCGATCCAATCCAATTATTCATTGGATGTTGAATTTTTACAACCCATCCAATCCAATTGAATTGAGTCAACTGATCCGATCCAATGAATAATTAGATTAGATCGGTTTTATCCATTGAATGCATCCATTGGTTATTTATTGAATTAGAACAGGTTCATCCCAATCATTTAGAGTCTTTTTAAATCCCACTTTCATGTATATTTCAATTATAAAACACAAAAATTACTCATCCAAATGAAAATACTATTTAGTTCTAATTATTTAGAAGCTACAATATAAATTCATTTAAATTAGAAGCATATATGTAATTGGATGATTATTGGATCGGTTGGTCAATTTTTATTGGATGTTGGACCCACATCCAACAACCGACCAATCCGATTTGAATTTGTAAAAATTACATCCAATCCGATCTGATCCAATAGTAATTGGATATCTAATTTTTGGCAATTGGTTGTAATTGGATCAATCGGTTGTAATTGAATCGATCGGTTGTAATTGTATTGAATATATTCTACACACCCCTAATATTCATATATATATATAAATAAGTAATATTATATATGCAATAAGATATCTCTTCAAGCTTTTAAATATATTAACACTTAATTATAATTGATACTTGACAAACACACACACACACACATATATATATATAAATATAAGGAGTTTCTTGGATAGGAACATTATTTTTGCCCTAACCTAGGGGTGTATTATGTTTTCGGCACTTGGAGAAACTATAACCTTTTTTTTTATGACAGTTGTTTACCAAGTTTTTTGGAAACTAGAATTATAAAAGATAAAAGAGCTTAAAAGAAAAGGATTTAGAATATGCAAGCAAGGTTTTTACGTGGTTGGAGCGTTAATGAGCCTTAGTCCATGATTAAGTTGTATTAGAGCTTAGAGAGCTTTTGATAATGGAGTTTTTTGCAAGTTTGAGCAGAGTAATTGCTTACAAAAGAAAATCTGGGATCCCCACTATAGTGCACAACTTGCCCTATTTATAGGCAGTTAGGTGCAATGGTCTTGGGACAGACTAATCATGTCCCAATAAGGATGTAATCATAGTTTGCTCGCTAATGGAGCCATAATACAAAGAATGTTGCTTAATAAATCATATTAGTCATGGCCCATTGGGCCGGCTTGGACATAGCCAAGCCTTACAGCTGCCAATAGTACATATCCTCATACTGGTCCGCGTGAGCTTCTAAAGGGATCCTGGGGACAAGATTTGTCAGAGTAGTGTCAGTACTATTTCCCAGGAATAGTGTATGTTCTGTGCGTAACCTCCTCTGCAAGTCAGTAGAGGAGACCAACTTCTGTGTTTCTCGGGGACCTGTCACGGTCAGGGAAGATCAAACTTGCCCTATCTGGACGTCTGGTCCGGGTTTCTTTACTAATTTCCCGGTTCATTTACTAGAGTCTTGGTTTGCTCACTAGGACGAGTTCATTCTCGACAAGGTCTATTCCCAGACTAGTGAGCTTGCTACCTCTATTGGCATCCCGGAGGATACGGGTAGGTTGGGACCGGGAAGATGAGTTGGGCCTGCACCTTGGTCCCGGTTCCCGGAGGATACGGGTAGGTCAGGACCGGGAAGATGAGTTAGGCCTGCCCCTTGGTCCCGATTCCCTTGTTATGATCACGCCCATCGAAAGTTGTTGGGTTCATTGACGATTGGGCTATCAGGATGTAACGACCCAACTATTCTAGACTTTGGACCATTAATGACTACTATATACTAATCTTAAGAAAACGTACATATGAAATAACCATAACTTTATTTAAAAACTGTAAAGTAAAGGTTAAATACATAAAAATTCCTTTAGGATATGGGATCCCATTGTTTTGAAAACAAAACATAACTTAAATAAATTGGTTACAAAATTAAGTGCAGAAAAATAATACATAGAAATCATAACTAAAAGACTTAAAAACTTCATCGTCGAATCGAACGCGCAATCCACCGATTCCATCCTGCCTCAATACACATCCTCAAGCTGCCAAGAATCTTTCCGCCGCCATAACTATTTTCCTGCACATATAAACATAAAGGAATGAGCCTAATGCCCAGCAAGGAAAAACTACTAACCATATAAACATACACATAAAATCATATCATAACATATACTAAAAACATATCAGAACATATACTATATAAGACTATACTAATAATGGCCATTATGACATGTGATAAACCATATACGTCCCCTGTCTAATATTTGAGGTAGGTTAGATCACATGTAGTGTATGATAACCCATCTACATCCCCTGTCTAATATTTGAGGTAGGGTAAATCATAACATAACATATAAAAACATAAACTTATCATAACATATTAAACATAACATAACATACAAACATACTAGATCTAGCCTATTTTCCTTACCAAAATACCGGGATGATGAGAACAAGGTCAGGATTTTGGAACACTCCTAAAAACCATTAATAGAGATGTGAGTTTTCTAAAAGAAAGAGATGAAGAGGAATGAACTAAACCATCAAGAAGATACTTACCAACAAGAAATCGCAAGTTCGAAGAACTTAGATGCCTAACCAAGAATAGAGAAGATTGGGTTAGGAATTGAGTAGAGAAAAACTATAAGAACTAATGAAACAATACAGAAAAGGAACTAAGAATAGGAATACCTTTGAAATTGCTATGACCGAACTACACCTCGAAACCGAAATACACTCTATGAACCTTACTTCCCAAGTGTCTAATAAGCTTAGAATGACAAAGCTTATAACCCCAACCCAAGTGTTTATCACTCTATAGTCTCACTAGCACCTAGAAGGCTCTGATCAATGCTTGAAGAATGAATGAAAAGGCTTGGTGCTAGATCCTATTTATAGAGTTCTAGGAATAAAATCTTCTAATTATATTCCGAATTTAAATTTAAATTTAAAATAGAATCCTAAGGAATAAAAATCTTCTAATTATAATCCAAATTTAAATTTAAATTTAAAATAGAATCCTAAGGAATAAAAATCTTCTAATTATAATCCAAATTTAAATTTAAATTTAAAATAGAATCCTAAGGAAGAAAAATCTTCTAACTTTCTAAATCTCGTAACTCTAAACTAACCTACAGTAAAATCAATATATCTGGAGATATAGGACTCTGATTTAGAATATCTTTATACCGTTAGAAAGCTAATTAAATTATCTACAAATTTGTAGAAATAATATTTTTCAAAATTCATAACATAACTGAGTCAAAAATAGGTTGGAAGTTACAGTACCCTAAAGTTACGAAAAATCTATTTAATTATCTAAATCACAAATAAATAAAATATCTAAATCACAAATAAATAAAATTGTGAGTCTAAATATCTAAATAAATATCATGCTCCTAACAGATTCTGGTGAAGACTAAGTCTTATATTTCCCTTATTAAAATAATGATTCCTTAATAATCATGCATATGACAAGTGTCATAATCCTATTGGCTCTATCTAAACCTTAGGTTATAATAATCATCATATTAATAACCAGCAATATTAATCAAACCTTATGTTATAATTAATATTCTTAAACTATAGGTTAAACTTATAAAATCCATAACTATTGCTAGGAGTTTCCAACTAAATCCCGGCTTGAACCAAAATCCACAGTAATAAACATACTATAACTACTACTAGCTATTACTATTACTACTATTATCTAACTAGCTAAGTAAAGTTCTTGGACTCTACACAGGACTTTCTTCTTCCTTGTTCATCAAGCTTAAGATGGGCCTGGATCTCTTTGAGAGAGCCCATGGACCCATCGTGACATGCTACGTGTCCCAGGGGAAAACAGGGATAACAACAGTGTACATGATAGTTATATTAGCCTTCCTGCCAAAATTTCATGAAATTGAATTTACAGTACTTGTTGACGCCGTTTTTCGTCAAACAGTGAAAGAAGAGCACATAAACAAGAATTGATAATGGCCAAATACAATAAAACAAATCAAATACACGATTTTTACGTGGTTCAGCACTTAAATCTGCCTAGTCCACGAGTCTTTGTTATTAAACTCAAGATTATCTCTGAAAATTCTTAAGCATGAATTCTTCAGAGTTTTCTCTCAAGGATCAGAATTTCGGTCCTTTACAATGGTGCATGGCCTCTCTATTTGTAGAGAAGGCTGCATAATACTATCCCACATATTTTGGGTAGTTACTCTTTTTGTGAATAAAATAAATGGCTTTAAATGCCTATAATCAGATATAAAAGGAAACGTCCCTGAAGCCCAGGAAACGCAGAACTGATCAAATAATATCCCACGATTCCAGAGGATTTACATTAATAAATGAGGATTACATCTCATATTTATAATACTTGTAGATATTCAAGATGGTTATCGCGTATCTCTAAGGCTTTAGCCTCCCAAGTTTCCCGTCATCTGTCGAGCTGAAGATATCTCTCGAGGCTAAACTCTTCTCGAGATCGTACGCGTATCGAGCTCGGGCCCCTGATCCGTAGTCGTCCCCGAAGATGAATGTATTCCCGGAGCTATCTTTCGAGATCGCGATCGTTTCGAGGTCACCATATTCGAGGTCATATATCGTACTTTGCAGGCTCGATATACAATCCTGGAGCATACTCTAATCCTTACGAGACCATTTGTTGCGAATCCAACTTTCGAGGTCACATTTACCATGGCTCGAAATCTGGGTATAACATCTTGCCCCCTCAAAAGTATTTGTTCGAATCCTAAGAGAAGGAAACTTGTGAACTACTTTCTTTGAGAACTGTACCGTCATACACTCTTGAAAATGGACACGCGTCAGCTGGGTATTGCTCACTTTAGGTACTTGAGTATCTGGGAAACATGCCCACGATCGTCCGTCTGACAACTTTTCAGCGCCTTTTTGTCATTGATCCCCATCCGTTCGATCTAGTGAGGATCTTATTCGACGCTCCTGATTAGTTCCTTTTGCCCACCTATATATACAAGACCCCACTCTTCATCTTCTTCTTCATTTTTACCTTCATTCGCCATAAGCAAGAAAAGAAGAAAAAACAAACCCAGAGTCCTCTTTGCAAAGTTCCTATTCTGTGCATGTTTTCTCGTCCAAAGAAACAAAGGAATCTTGGTCTGTTCGAGTCAGTGAGTTCTTTCCTGCAACCTCTTCTTCAATCGACAATCTCTCTGCAATCGCCATTACTGTGTAAGTATGCCATTTTTGTTTTCCATTTTGCCAGTTTTTATTTAAACTGTTCTTGCTGTGTATCTGTATATACTGGTTTGCATCCACGATAGGAAGTTTTAACCCGATAGGTTTTCATGCTTTTTAGACTTTCATTCTGGATTTTCGTCTCTGGTTTATACCCAGTTTTGACGTTTGAGTGTGGTTCCCATTTTCTGGGTTTTGAAATTTTTAGGCAACGTTTCTTGTACACTAAGTTTTCGGATAAAAACATGGGCCTTGACAAATGCACGAAACCCAAAGACGCCTTTCCTGGTTAACCGCCACTCTTCTTTCCCTTGAATTTCGGGATTTTCAAAAAATTATCCACGCTCCTTTTCTTTTTCATGGAATACACGCCCCTGACTCTTCAATAAGGATCTTAGTATTTAGTGTCTCGTTCCTAAATTTCTGAGCTCATTCCATCGAGCTCGTGATTCTTGCATGCATGGCCCTCACCATATTTTCTTTCTCGTTAGATGTCACAGAATCTGGAAAGACGGTGGGGGTCATTGCTGGCAATCCCTTACGAGCCAAAATCTCCGAGCCCCGAATCGCTGTTCGCCCGAAACCAACGTCGGATAAGAGAATATGAGCTTGCACGTGAACAAGAAGACATTCGAGCCCACTATCGCCGCCAGATAGACGAGGTCATTGAAAAGAAGAGAAGAGTTCTTCGGGAGGCCCTCTATCCGGAGCCCAATTCAGGACCTAGGCCAATTCCCCTCGACCCTGCGCTAAAAGTCACTGTTGCATATCATCCAGGGGAACTCCAGTTTTCATTAATGGGGGAACCTACCTCCTCACAGCCGAGGAGAGAGATGTTCGAGGCCGAGCTCTACTGGAGCACGGTTACCACAACCAGTCAAATATCTGAAATCCTGGCTTTTCATGGCCTTAGTTTGTCAGGCACCTTGAAGTGTCGACCTCCGACTGGTCAAGAACGGAGCTGCTTCGCCCCTGGCGGTCGTGACGCCACAGTGAAATATGCGGCATGGAGCCAAGAACATATGAGGGCATGAGCACTGCTGCCATTGAAGTCTTTTTTCAAAGACTTTACTGATTTCGTTGGGTTGGCTACGTTCCAACTCAACACCAATTCGTACAGGGTGCTGTCTGCCCTGAGGTCCTTGTACCACGAGCTGGGGTGGGAAGGACCTTCACCTCAAGAGATTTTATATCTCTTTTGTTTAAAAAGTAACCCCTCCTGAGCTCGGGGAGGGGATGGCTTTTACTACCACTCGAGCTACCCCAAGGAGACGAAGGTTTTTGGGGATCTTCCCAACCACCCGCCTGATTTCAAGAGGGCCTTCTTCTGGACAGATGGCCTGTCCCCGTCTCGACATTATTCGTTCAGACGGATTCGTAAGTATTCTCGTTACTTTTATTCCTGAGCTCGAGACTTTAGTTCTTAAATCCATATTTAGTTGAAATGTGTTTCGTTTTCCAGCTAATTTTCAGCGTCCCACCCCTAATGAAGCAATGAAGAGGCACAGAGAGGCCTTGCTCCAACTCCCTTATGGCAGGAGGTCTCTCTCGTACCTATTACATGAGGGCAAGCTCTGAGCTTGTGGGTTGTTGGGAGAGGGCCAGTCAACCTCTGACTGGTCCAGTAAAGAATATGAACACTGGGAGGAGGTGCCACTGCCCACAGGCGCCCTTCCTCCGAGGAGAGAAAGGAGGCCATCACTCCCAGTTCGCTCAAGGAGTCCGCGGTCTGGGAATGAGGCCAATGATGAAGCCTCGAGCTCGGGTTCAGATGAAGGTAAAGTCCTCCCTACTTCGAGAATGTGGTCCCCCACATTACTAAAACACAGGCCCAATAGGTTAGTCTCGTGCCCACAGGATAGATACCACTTCTACATATGGAGTTGGGTAGATGACTGTGTTCATAGGTTCGATAGTGGGCTCGGGAAATACGATACCATGTACACCACGGACGAGGTGTGGAATGGGATAGCTGTGCAGTACGGGACCAATGATTATAGGGACCTTTCGAGGTTATCACCTACTTATAGGGAAGGCACTCCCCCCGCCTCCTCTGAAGACGGGGGAATTTCATGGTCCCCAAGCTCGAGCTCGGGGGAGAGTTCCAGTTAGGTTTCTTCTATCATCACTCTATATGTCTGATACTGAAATGACTTGTATGCTTCTCTTTTATTTATTCGCGTTGTGTTATGACTTGTGCAGGCAAGATGGTCTCCGACCTCGACAGCATCATTGACGGCGCCGGCGCCAAGAGGAGAAAACGCCCCAGAGCGAGGGCACAGAAGGCTGACCAGCTGGGCAAAGGCCCCAAGAGGTCCAAGAAAACACCTCCCCTTGCTCTGCCGGTTTCGAGCTCCGTTGCTGCGTCGATTGCTCAAGCCAGCGCTTCCACGATGGCGCCGTCTTCACAGGTCGTCGCCTCGACAGTGGCGCCAACCTCGCTGATCGACCCCTCCGCTATGGCTGAGGCCCAACATCCTGTGGTGGGTCAATCATCCTCTGCTCCGCTTTCCAAAAGGCCTTCCGCTTCCCGACTCCAGAAGCTGTCAATCTCCACCCATATGGACGCATATGCGGTGGACAATGCTGCTGGATCCCACAGATCCACGCTGATCTCGGATGTCATGTCCCGGATCGGCCAGAGCTATGGGAGTTTCGAAGCTCCCCAGTGGCAGTGCTTAACTGGTACCCGAGATTGCACTGCTCTTTATGAGAAGAGTATCGAGCACACTGCCGCGGTAAGTATTCTTCTATACTCCTTCCTTTTCTACTTGTAATCATACTGACTTGGAGCTAATGGTGGTTTATTTCTTTTTCAGGCTCTTGCCTTCACTGCTTAGCTCAATTACCAGTTAAACCACGAGATCCATTCGAGCAAGATTCATGCTCAAGAAGCGAAAGATCTTCACCTCAAGGCGAGCGATGATCTGAAGGCGGCGAACGTGAAGCTTGAGACGGGAGTTAAAGAGCGTGAGGGGATGGCCACTGAGCTCGGAAAGCTGAGAGCTGAGCTTGAGGAGCAAAAGAAAGAGAATACCCAGCTTCGGGAGACCAATAAGAAGCTTGAAGAGGACAAGGCCTCCACTTTTGAGATCATGGAGGATGAAAAAACTCGCCTCCTTGCTGAATACAAAGAGAAGAAAGAACAAGCAGTTGACTCTGCTATGTACCGGATGTGGGCCTACAATGAGCATCTGGACACCAGCTTCTTAGGTCCTCACGAGGCGCCGCTTCTCGAACGGTGGAATGCTCGACTCGAGAAGGAAGAGGATGAACAGCTCGAGAAGGAGAAGGCTGCTCCGGACACCGTTTCGGAGGGAGCTCAGGAGGATAGTCATGCTATTTGTCCTGAGGGGTCCGGAGCTACTGATGCTGAGAAGGCCAAGGAGACTCCTCTTCCTTGAATCTGATCTCGGGGAGATCATTTATTGGGGCTGCGTCCCCCTATTTTGTAATTATTTTAACTTACACCCACGGGGCTGATACAATTTCTTTAACTATTCTTTTACATGCTTTACATTTCTTGGCTCGAAATATTTTGCACATTTTATGTTGATGAATCAGTTATGTTTATTTATTCATACAAACATAGTTTGGATTTTAGACTCGAAACTCGATGCATTCATGCATAGTTTGTTCGAATTATCCGTTTCCGACCTCGTTGTTTATCGAGGTCGGATATTACTTTAACCATGAACCCTAAAGTACTTATATGGTATGTAATGTGAGTGATTTGGTTATATCTTTTTGCTTAGTCACTTTTCCTCATCCTCAGTTTTTGCTCCGAGGTTGAGGGTTCGAAACTATTTTCTTTAAGATATTCCAGCCTCGATGTCGACTCATCTCGAAGTAGGTTTAGGTTCCAACTTATCATCGATTAATTTTTTGGCTGGTTTGTTCCAAACCTGTTAAGTTTGCACATCTGGTTAACTCCAAACGTTTTAAGTTTTTGATAGTCCGGTTATGTCCGAACTATCTAAGCTCGCGTATTTGGTTATATCCAGATACTTTATATGTTTTTGATAATTTGGTTTATGTCCGAACTATCTATGCTCGCGTACTTGGTTACATCCAAATACTTTATATATATATTTTTATTTTTTAAGCTGATGGTATGTATACCAATGATGCCCCCTTAATATCCTATGAGTGTGACCATAGGTTATTAAATTAAGAGAGATTGCAAAAATAAAAAGAAATTACATAGTGAACAAAATAGACCTTTTATTTGATGGAATTCAAAAACAGAGAAGCTAATACAGATAAGGTGTTCGCCATTCCATGCTCGGGGTACTAGGCTTCCGTTCAATCTCGCAAGTTTGTATACGCCAGGTCGGATGACCGACGCTATTTGGTATGGTCCTTCCCAGTTCGGCCCGAGCACTCCAACTGCTGGATCTCGGGTTGCTATGAATACGCGTCTCAACACCAGATCTCCCATTCCGAACTTTCGATCTCGAACCCTCTTATTGAAATATCTTGTAGTTCGTTGCTGGTAAGCAGCATTTCTCAGCTGAGCCTCTTCTCTTTTTTCTTCAATCAAATCTAGGGTTTCTTCGAGCTGAGTGTGATTGGAACTTTGGTCGTAAATCTGAGTTTGAATCATTGGGATTTCGACCTCGATGGGCAACATTGCCTCGCAGCCGTATGCGAGAGAGAACGGGGTATGCCCTGTTGAGGTCCGAGCTGTGGTCCTATACCCCCAAAGGACTTGAGGTAATTCCTCGGGCCATCGTCCCTTTGCTTCTTCCAATTTTTTCTTCAGGGAACTCTTGAGAGTTTTGTTAACGGCCTCGACCTGACCATTCGCCTGAGGGTGAGCCACAGATGAAAAACTCTTTATAATGCCGTTCTTTTCACAAAAGCTGGTGAACAAGTCGCAATCGAACTGGGTTCCGTTATCGGATACGATCTTTCTCGGCACTCCGTATCGGCATACGATGTTCTTTATCACGAAATCAAGGATCTTCTTCGAAGTTATGGTCGCCAATGGTTCAGCCTCCGTCCATTTTGTGAAGTAATCAACGGCAACTACAACATATTTCACTCCGCCTTTTCCAGTTGGGAGAGAGCCTATGAGGTCGATGCCCCATACTGCGAAAGGCCATGGGGATGTCAACATGGTCAGTTCGGATGGTGGAGCTCGGGGTATCGTGGCGAATCTCTGGCATTTGTCGCACTTCTTCACATACTCGAAAGAATCTGTTTTAACGGTTGGCCAGAAATATCCTTGGCATATGATCTTCTTGGACAGGCTATGCCCCCCGGTGTGGTCTCCGCAGAACCCTTCATGAATTTCTTCAATGATCTTCTTTGCTTCGGGAGGGGTTACACATCTGAGCAGCGGCATGGAATATCCCCTCCTGTATAGCTTTCCGTCCAAAATGGTGTAACGAGGAAGTTGATACATCAACTTTCGAGCCTGATTTCGATCTTTTGGAAGAATTCCATTTTCGAGATAGTCAACTATTGGACTCATCCAGGTCGGCTCCGTCTCGATCATACACACATCTTCCTCGTCTGGTTCAGTAATGCTGGGTGTTGACAGGTGTTCTATGGGTACAACATTCAGCTCTTCATTTTCGACGGAGGTGGCGAGTCGAGCTAAGGCATCTGCATTTGAGTTTCGCTCTCGGGGAACCTGTTCGATTGCATAAAATTCGAAATGCTCCAATGCAGATTTTGCCTTCTCCAGATAAGCTGCCATTCTTGTGCCGCGAGCCTGGTATTCTCCCAAGATTTGATTAACCACGAGCTGGGAGTCACTGTAGCAATGTATGGCTTTAGCCTTGAGCTCCTTTGCTATTCGTAGTCCCGCGAGTAGAGCCTCGTACTCGGCCTCATTATTCGATGCTTTAAAGCCGAATCTCAAAGCGGAGTGAATTTGCTCCCTGCGGGGGTGATCAGAATAACCCCTGCCCTCGCTCCATTTTCATTTGACGAGCCATCGACGTAAAGTTTCCACAGCTCGTGGGTTGTGGTTATTACCTCGTCATCGGCTATACCAGTACATTCCACTATAAAGTCTGCCAATGCCTGTGCCTTAATGGTCGTTCTTGGATGGTAGGTGATCTCGAACTGTCCGAGCTCAACAACCCATTTAAGAAGTCGACCTGAAGCCTCTGGTTTAGACAGGACCTGCCTAAGTGGTTGATATGTCAGTACATGGATGGGATGTGCCTGAAGATAGGGGCGGAGCTTACGAGATGAATGAATTAGACTGAGGGCGAGTTTCTCCATCAATGGATACCTTGACTCTGCCCCCAGTAATCTCTTACTAATGTAGTAGACGAGTTTTTGCACTTTTTCTTCTTCTCGAACGAGCACCGCGCTTATCGCGTGTTCGGTGGTTGAGAGGTATAGGTACAATACTTCTCCCGTCTCAGGTTTTGACAGGATGGGTGGTTCAGCTAGGTGCTTTTTGAGCTCCTGAAAGGCCAGCTCGCACTCCTCTGTCCATTCAAACTTCTTACTTCCTCTCAATAAGTTGAAAAATGGAAGGCCACGATTCGTTGACTTCGAGATGAATCTGCTTAGGGCTGCCATCCTGCCGGTTAAGCTTTGAACATCTTTGTGCTTCCGAGGTGAAGGCATGTCAATCAGGGCCTTGATCTTGTCGGGGTTAGCCTCGATTCCACGAGAGTTTACAATAAAGCCCAGAAAATTTCCCGAAGATACCCCAAATGAGCACTTCTGAGGATTTAGCTTCATGTTGTATTTCCTGAGCACGCCAAAGCACTCTTCGAGGTCATCAACATGGTTCTTATTAAGTTGAGACTTGACAAGCATGTCATCAACATAAACCTCCATGTTGTTCCCTATCTGCTCTGAAAACATCATGTTTACGAGCCGCTGGTATGTGGCTCCAGCATTCTTAAGTCCGAATGGCATGACATTATAGCAGTAGAGCCCTTTATCTGTGATGAAGCTCGTATGTTCTTGGTCGGGGGCATGCATGGGAATCTGGTTATATCCAGAATAGGCATCGATGAATGACATCAGGCCATGCCCTGCCGTGGCGTCCACGAGCTGGTCAATCCTTGGCAGCGGAAAACAATCTTTTGGGCAAGCTTTGTTGAGATCTGAGTAGTCAATACAGGTTCTCCACGTCCCATTGGGCTTTGGGACCAACACTGGATTGGCTACCCAGTCAGGGTAAAAGGCATCCCTAATGAAATGGTTTGCTTTTAACTTGTCAACTTCCTCCTTTAATGCTTTCTTTCTGTCTTCGTCCAGCTGTCTTCGCTTTTTTCACTTCGGGGGAAAGCTTTTGTCTATGTTCAATGCGTGGCTTGCTACATTCGGGCTTATCCCCACCATGTCTGAGTGTGACCATGCGAAGACATCCTGGTTTTTCTTCAGAAAGCAAATTAATTGCTATTTTGCCTCGTCTTGGAGGTGTTTTCCGACCTTCACCTTCTTCAAGGGATCAGCTTCCTCGAGCTGAATTTCTTCGAGCTCCTCTAAAGGTTCGAGGTCAACTTTCTCCTCAATCCTCGGATCGATCTCCTCGTCAATTTCTAAGACTGTTCCGTCTTTATTTTGTATGATAACGAGTGTTTGAGCGCTCGTTTGTTTCTTTCCCCTCAAAGAAATGCTATAGCACTCCCTTCCTGCCAATTGATATCCTTTTAATGTCCCGACCCCGCTTGGGGTTGGGAACTTAAGGGCTAGATGCCTCATAGATGAAACTGCCCCCAGCCCGACCAGGGCGGGTCTCCCGAGCAGTACATTGTAGGCAGATGGTAAATCTACTACCACGAACTCCATTATCTTGGTCACCGAGACTGGATAATCTCCCAAGGTCACAGGGAGTTCAATGGATCCCATACAGGCAGTTCCTTCTCCTGAAAAGCCGTACAAAGTAGTTGCACATGCCTTCAGGTCGCGAAGAGAGAGTCCCATTTTCTCGAGGGTCGCTTTATAAAGAATGTTGACTAAGCTCCCATTATCTATGAGAACTCGGCGCACTCTTTTGTTGGCAAGCTGAAGAGTAATAACCAACGGATCATGATGAGGGAACTGAACATGGGATGCGTCCTCCTCAGTGAAGGTTATTGGTTGTGCTTCAATCCTCTGGCTTTTCGGTGCCCTAGGTTCGGGTTCATAAGGGGACCTGTCCCCTGTCTTCAGCTCGTTAACATATCTCTTTTGAGCATTTCTGCCCCCTCCTGCGGGATGAGGCCCTCCCGAGATGGTTATCACACCCTCTCCATCTATCGGCGGGGGCCTGTCTTCTTCCCGAGATCGGGAGTTATTATTTTGTGCCGTCGAAGGCGCGGCTACTCTCTGGCTCGCAGTAGTCTGTCCAGTACTCTGGTTTTTGACGTACTGCCGGAAGTAACCTCTCGAGATCAACCCTTCGATCTTGTCCTTCAGCTGTCGACATTCATCAGTTGTGTGTCCGGTGTCTCTGTGGAACCGGCAATACTTACTGGAATCCCTCTTGGATTTTTGATTTCTCATTGGGTCCGGACGCCTGAAGGGGACCTGGTTTTCATTAGCCAGGTATATGTTTTCCCGAGACTCGTTGAGCTCGGTGTGTACTTTATACACGGAGAAATACCTCTCTCCTTTCTTTTTCTTTCCCCCCTCAGCCTCGGGGTTATTTCCCTCGCTCTTTTTCCTCTTTGAGGGATTTTCCGAGGTAGGCTGTGGAGCTGCTGGGTCAACCGAGGTTGAGGCGGAGTTAATGTTTATCGTTGTAGTTTCGGTCTGCGAGGTCGCCTTGAGCGTTGACCTCGCCTCCTCTACATTGACAAACCTCTGCGCTCGTCTGTTAAACTCGGTTATTGAACTCACCGGTTTCCCTTGCATGTCATCCCAAAGGGCACTTCCGGGTAAAACACCAGCTCGGATAGCCATAAGGTGCCCACTGTCATCCACATCTCGAGCTCGAGCGACCTCCAGATTAAATCTTGTCAGGTAGCTTTTCAGTGTTTCGCCCAGCTGTTGTCGGACGTTAGTCAAAGTGGATGCCTCTGGTCTGACTCCCATCATAGCTCGGAACTGCTTCTTGAAGTCTCTAGACAACTGTTCCCATGAAGTTATTGAGTGTCTCTTGTACTTTTCGAACCAACTTTTGGCAGGTCCTGCCAATGATGTTGGAAACAACATGCACCTGAGCTCGTAACCCACGTTACTAGCTCTCATAATAGTGTTGAATGTACTCAGGTGACTACATGGGTCAGTTTTTCCTTCAAACGCTGGGACGTGAGGAATCCGGAACCCTTGAGGAAATTGAGTGTTGGAAATATGTGGAGCGAATGGCTCGAGCTCCTCATCAGAGTCCTCATATCGACCATTTCCTTGTTCATTCTTTAAAAGACTAAAGGCTTTTTCGAGCTGATCGATCCTTGCTTGGACTGGGTCAGTAGGAGGTGTTGCCTGGAATTGACTGTCATTGATCATGATTCCAGGCTCGCGTCTCCGTGAGGGATCTCTTCGCCTATTCAAGCGATCCCTCAGGTCCGGATTTGTCTGATCTCCCTTCCCCCTACTCTGATTCAGATGACTTCGCAGGTCAGGACGATTCTTGCGACTTCCAGTATTTTTACGACCTCGGTTGTGTTTACTGACGGACCTGGTCTCTCCGGACTCGTCACTGGTGAAACTCATTGATCGGTCATTTTGTGATGGATTCTTCCCATGTCGCCTCGTCTCCGCAGTGCGAGACCGAGACGTCTGACTTTTCTCAGATGGTGCGCCTCTCCGCTCCTGGAATGTTTCCCTGTTTCCTTGTCTTTCCCCTGTACGCCCTTGATCCTGATCTCGAACAGGTTGAGCGTTTATGCGGGGAGGTGAAGGATATCTTATGGGAGACGGAGGGAACCGTATAGGCGACGGTGGCTGTCGCCCTTGTTGCGGCCTAGAGGGGCCTGAATTTGCCCGAGATGGGTCAGTTGCATTCGGTGCACTCCCAGGTACCTGAGTCCGAGCCTCTCTAGGGGTTCGGTACTTCCACAGGCGGGTTAGGTGGGACCCGAGCTCGGGTACTCCTCTGGGGCCTAGGAGGAGCAGATGGCTCTGCTGGTGCCGAAGGTTGATTCGGCCTCCTTGTGGCAGCATCCTTTCGTGGACGCCCACGGGGCCTCCGGGGAGGAACATGCACGTCCCTTGGAGGAGGGACTTGGTTTTCGCGCGGAGGCGGGGGCTGAGCCACCTGCGCCTCTGCGGCTATCCTAGTCAACTCCTCATTCCGTTTGTTGGCCTCTGCCAACACATGTCCTCATCCCTTGGTGGAGGCGGTGGTCCACGGGAATAAGAAGACCCACTCCTCTCCTCAACATCCTGGTTCTCCATTGGTTGTTTTCCAGGACGCCTTGGGTAATTTTCTTCAGGCGTGTTCTGATTGTTCGTGGCCATGAATCTCTCAGGGATGAATGCTTAAGGCTCTCAATGAAAGCACCAAACTGTTGACGTCGTTTTTCGTCAAACAGTGAAAGAAGAGCACATAAACAAGAATTGATAATGGCCAAATACAATAAAACAAATCAAACACACGATTTTTACGTGGTTCAGCACTTAAATTGCCTAGTCCACGAGTCTTTGTTATTAAACTCAAGATTATCTCTGAAAATTCTTAAGCATGAATTCTTCAGAGTTTTCTCTCAAGGATCAGAATTTCGGTCCTTTACAATGGTGCATGGCCTCTCTATTTATAGAGAAGGCTGCAGAATACTATCCCACATATTTTGGGTAGTTACTCTTTTTGTGAATAAAATAAATGGCTTTAAATGCCTATAATCAGATATAAAAGGAAATGTCCCTGAAGACCAGAAAACGCATAACTGACCAAATAATATCCCACGATTCCAGGGGATTTACATTAATAAATGAGGATTACATCTCATATTTATAATACTTGTAGATATTCAAGATGGTTATCGCGTATCTCTAAGGCTTTAGCCTCCCAGGTTTCCCGTCATCTGTCGAGCTGAAGATATCTCTCGAGGCTAAACTCTTCTCGAGATCGTACGCGTATCGAGCTTGGGCCCTTGATCCGTAGTCTTCCCCGAAGATGAATGTATTCCCGGAGCTATCTTTCGAGATCGCGATCGTTTCGAGGTCACCATATTCGAGGTCATATATCGTACTTTGCAGGCTCTATATACAATCCTGGAGCATACTCTAATCCTTACGAGACCATTTGTTGCGAATCCAACTTTCGAGGTCACATTTACCATGGCTCGAAATCTGGGTATAACAGTACTGAAATCAGAATTCAAATAGTATGTTTTCCACACATATAAAAAATGTCAGATACTGTTTGAACTCTAATTTTTGTATTGTAAATTATTTGAAATTTCTCGAAATTGGCAGGATGCCTATTGTTATCCCCAAAAATTGGAGTTCAATGACGTGGAAATCAGAAGTGACAAGTGGCAATGCATGGTCCGTAGACGACACATTAATGGTCAATAAATGTATTGGCTCTTTGGAGTTGGGATAAAATGATCTGACTGACTTGGTAGAGTTTCTGTCTAAGGATTTTTGACTGACTAGTCAAGTGTCATACTAGACCGGAGATGTGCCATTTTAGACCAGAGATGTGCAATGTTAGACCAGAGAAGTGTCATGACCGACCAGTCAGGTCCTTGTCCAACCAGTCATATGATTGTCTGCCCAGGCATGACCTTGTTCGACCTGTCATATGTTTGTCTGCCCAGGCATGACCATGGTCGACCAGTCATGACCATGTCCGATCAGTCATGACTATGTCTGCCTAGCCAAGTGCATGTTTGCCCAGTGAAGGTTTGGCCGACCAGCTTGAATGAGATATGGATCGACTAAACAGAGCAGGGCTACGTAAAAAATCCCAGAAACGGCTTCAACAAGAATCAGTCATACCTGCGCGGGAATCTCTTAGATATCCCAGAATAATAGCCACATTGCTGTAATATTAGATTTATTTGTATTTTATTAATTAAAGTCTGTTGAAATAGCAAATGACCCGGTAAAAGGGAGATATTTATGTACGATCCATGAGCCTTATGAATAAATGGCTCATGACATCATTTGGCGGATTTGATCTTTTTGGGCTGAGAAAACTCTCTCGTTTTGAGATTTTGGGGACTGTTACTTGGGGCATTCTTGGGGCATTTTCTGAGAGGTTAGAGAGATAAAGTTTGTATTCTCTAGAGAGAAACTCTATTACCAACAAATTGGGGTTGAACCACTATAAAAATTACGTGTGTTATTTACTTTCTTTTCAAGGCTTACTGTAGTTTTGACGTCTACTCGCAGTTGGCCAAAATCGTGGTCAACATTTTGGTGCTTTCATTGAGAGCCTGAAGAGAAGAAGCACACGACTATCATATCGAAATGGCGCCCAAGAATACCAATATGGCATCCAAAAAGTCAGGCACGTCAAAGGAGTCTGCTAGATCAAAAGAGCCTGGACCGCAGAACCCAGAGACTAAGCCCAGGGTGTTTCTCGAGGAGACCACTCCAGAAGTTGAACAACTCCAGGAAGCAATAGGCACTTTCCAAGAGGAGATGATGCAATTCAATGATCGACAGGAGTCATTCGCTGAAGAAATGGCCAAGCAGAGAGCTGTGTTAAAGCAAAAAAGGCGCGATATGGAGGCCAGAAGCGAAGAGCTCAGACAACGATAGGAGGAAGTCGATCGGAGACATCATGAAGCAGCACTTACTCTAGAAGCGGCTACCCAATTCGCCCAAGCCAATGCTCAAGCCGCAGCACAAGCAGCCACCCAGGGAGCAAGAAATAATAATGTTGGTCGGCGGACCACTAACAGAGCCAATTCTCGTGAACCGGACAGAAGCAGGAGTAACCCATCTGGTCGGGAAGATGATGGGGACCGATCCAGAACTGCCTCGACGCAAAGGGAGCACTCTAGAACCCCCTCCAGGAGCCAACGATCAGAAACTTCAAGGTCAGGAAGTCACCGATCTGGCACTAAAAGGACTCCACCCAGGCAGGATCAGACCAGGACTCCTCGAGATAAGAAGACTTCACAATTCAAAGATGGGCATGGTCGTGATGTGGCTGATAGTCATCACACCGATCAGTCAAAGGAAAAGGAGGGCAACAACCAACAAGGAAGAAAAGACTGCCCAGGACATACCGAAAGGCCTCCACTGCACCCCGGCCAGCATCGTAGTAGGAGAGAGCAAGTCCCGCGTAGTAAGCCCTCCAGGAAATCGAAGAGTACGGTGTTCGATCGGGCAGGAGAGCATGCTTCCTGAAAGGATCTAAGGGATGTTATCACCAACAAGAGGAGGACCGTCCCGGTCGAAGGGCAAAATCTAGACCGCCCTGCCAGTCAAGTAGAAATACTTGACAACAGTGCACCAGATGATAATGCCCGACCAGGCGGTCAAGACCTTGGAACTTTTTCAGTTGCAGCAGCCATCCAAGCCCAGCTTGACGCACTACAGCTGCAGTGCAAGGTTTGTCAAAACGACCTTCCGGGATGGATGCGATAAACCACCAGAGTGGTAGCTCATTTTGTGCCCGGATTAGAGCAGCCGAGCCTCCGGCAAAATATAAAGCACCGGTTCTGCCAGTATATGCAGAAAAGGTAGATCCCATCAGACATGTTGGGAAATTTAAGGATCAGATGGAATTGCTAGAGTTAGTGATGATTATCGGTGTAGAGTTTTCCCGACTACATTATCGGATACTGCCCAAGAATGGTATTGGAAGTTTAAGCCGAACTCCATTACCTCTTGGGAAGCATTCAGGAAGGAGTTTTATAGACAATTCAACACTGCCCCGGACTCCACCAGTTTATGCCAACCACTTGGCAGATATAAAACAAGGAAAAGATGAATCTTTAAAGAACTATATACAGAGATTCATGAGAGAAGCCAATAGAGCAACTGCTGTAGGAGACGAGAGGAAGATGGTTTCCATATCCGCTGGGATAACTTATCAGAGTCCTTTGTGGGATAGCATACATAGAAATCCAATTTCAACACTTCAACAATTTCTTGACCGAGCAGACAAGTATATGAAGTTGGATGATGCAATCGAGAAAGAGGATAATATAAACAATCCGGGCGAATCAACTGACCCTCCTAAGGATGGTGGAAAGAAACGTGGAAATAATGGGTCTGACCACCATGAGGAAAAGAAAGCAAAGTTGAGTTCAAATGAAAAGCCAACCAAGTATGAGCCTTAATTCACTAACTACACCACTCTCTCGGCTATCCGAGCGGAAATATATCTTGCTAGTCATGAAGAGGTTCCCTACAAGAAACCTCCACCCATCAGGAAAGAGATGAGGAAGAGAGATATGAATAAGTTTTGTCGTTTCCATGGAGATTATGGTCACGACACGAATGAATGCAATCACTTTAAGGACGAGATAGAATTTCTTCTCCGGTCGGGCAAGTTGAGAAAGTACCGGGCAGAGACACCCCAAGGAGAAGGAGGCAGCAACAATCCTGGGTTCAAACGACAAAGATCTCCACCCTTGCAACCCGGACCTGTGGACTTTACCTTAGACACTATATGTGGAGGTCCACACTTAGCTAAGGATAGCAACGAAGCAAGGGAGAGGTATGCTGAGCGAGAGTGCTAGGATCAGAAACCACTGGAGTGGCGAGCATCGAAGGATATATTGTTTCTAAATACCGCTTTCACAGTGGTAGCTTGATTTCGAGTTGTTTGACTTATTATTTAGGTTTGGTTTATGAGCTGGTTATTTGCTAACCAGTCATTTTATTTTGAACAATTTTGGTTGTTTAAGACTCGTTATTAGACATGTTTTGTCCTTTTTAATTTACGAGTAATAAAAGAGACTACACGCAGCGTGGTCGATTCTTGCTACAAATATGCATGTGTGTTAGTTATCCGAGCAGTGTTCAACTGGTCGGTAAAATCGTACAATGTTCAACTGATCGATACGTTCAAGCAGTGTTCAACTGCTCGAATATTTTCCATATATTCCGTGTTTCACGAGTAATTAACTGCTCGAACAGATTCGGTCAAGTAGCAAGTGACTAAGGATCTTTCAACCCTCGATCACTTGGGGGGCACATGGGATATAATTTAACACAGGCAATAAGAGCACGAGTTAATATATCTGTTTTTAGGCTGACTTGTAAATTTTCGAAGTCCAAAAAGGCCATTAAGCTAACTTGTTTGACAAAGCTTAAGTAACTTGGAATTTTTTAAAATTTCAAGTTAGGAGCAGATATTCGTGTGACAATAAACATTATGCTCATAAAATATTAGAGCAATAAGAGTGTGAGAAAGTATACTTAGTATGGACTTATGAAATGTCTAGAATTTCAAAGTTAGAAAACTAAGTACTCATGCGAAAATATAAGGCATACATCAAAGTGACTTTACTATTCACAAAAAACTTATAACTTTTTAAGTCTAAAAAGACTTAGAATGTTTCAAGTTAACAGAGAAAAGTAAAGTATAATTTCCAACAGCTCGGCTATACGAGAAAAATATTTATTACTTAGATAAATATTCATCTAAGTGGTAAAAGTATAATGTGCATAAGGAAAAAAGAACTTTTGTGCTAAAAAATGCTTAAGGTGTCGATCGGATGGTGTGTGCGTGCGTCTGAGTAGAGGGTGCTGAGGTTGTCGATGGCACGCGTCCGAGGAAATAGGCCCATTGGCCAAGAGGTTGTTCATGCACCCGAGGAGTCGCATCAAGCAGGCATCCGAGGGGCAGTCACGGGAGGTTCGATCGGAGGCATGCGTGTCCGACCAGCCAGTGTGCGTGTCCAAGGCAGGGGTGCATTCGAGCGTCCGAAGGCTGGTGTCCGATCGAGTGTGGGCTGTGTCTGAGCAGCCAAGGATTCGTCCAAGCGTCCGAAGGCTGGTGTCTGATCGGGGTGTGGCTATGTCCGACTAGCTGGGGCTGCGTCTGAGCGGGGTAGGCTGTGTCCGAACAGCTGGAGCCACGTCCGAGCGGGTGTGGCTGCATCTGAGCCACTGAAGGTTGGTGTCCGAGTGGCTCGAGGAGGACACCTAGGGGATACGTGTCCGAAGAGTTGGCCATCCGAGGAAATGTGCACCTGAAGGGTTGCGTGTCCCAGTAGCTGGGCATCCAAGGAGCAATGGAACCTATTTTATTGATTTTGAATTATTCAAATAAGCTCAAAGAATGGAATTTGAAGAAATCAAAAGGAAAGTTTGATCGTGGGTTTATTACAAAAGTGAAAGTTACCGACTGGATGGAAGTTTTTTGGATGACCTCAAAAACATTTTGCTAGAAGAAAAGTTTATCATACAAATAAATCGTATAATAAACTTGGGGGGCAAATGTTATCCCCAAAAATTGGAGTTCGATGACGTGGCAATCAGAAGTGACAAGTGGCAATACATGGTCCGTAGACGACACATTAATGGTCAATAAATGTATTGGCTCTTTGGAGTTGTGATAAAGTGATATGACTGACCTGGTAGAGTATTTGTCTAAGGATTTTTGACTGACTAGTCAAGTGTCATACTAGACCGGAGATGTGCCATTTTAGACCAGAGAAGTGTCATGACAGACCAGTCAGGTCCTTGTCCGACCAGTCATATGATTGTCTGCCCAGGCATGACCTTGTTCGACCAGTCATATGTTTGTCTGCCCAAGCATGACCTTGGCCGACCAGTCATGACCATGTTCGACCAGTCATGACCATGTCCGACCTGTCATGACCATGTCTGCCCAGCCAAGTGCATGTCTGCCTAGCCAAGTGCATGTCTGCCCAGTGAAGGTTTGGCCGACCAGCTTGAATGTGATATGGATCGACTAAACAGAGCAGGGCTACGTAAAAAATCCCAAAAACGGCTTCAACAAGAATCGGTCATACTTGCGCGGGAATCTCTTAGATATCCCAGAATAATAGCCATATTGCTGTAATATTAGATTTATTTGTATTTTATTAATTAAAGTGTGTTGAAAGGGCAAATGACCCGGTAAAAGGGAGATATTTATGTACAATCCTTGAGCCTATAAATAAATGGCTCATGACATCATTTGGCGGATCTGATCTTTTTGGGCTGAGAAAACTCGCTCGTTTTGAGATTTTGGGGACTGTTACTTGGGGCATTCTTGGGGCATTTTCTGAGAGGTTAGAGAGATAAAGTTTGTATTCTCTAGAGAGAAACTCTATATTTTATAACTTGCACTTAAGAAACTCAGTTGGCTCAAGTCCATCTGATCTTAAGTGTAGGTTATATATCACAACTCCAAGTGGATTAGGCTATTACCAACAAATTAGGGCTAAACCACTATAAAAATTACGTGTATTATTTACTTTCTTTTCAAGACTTACTGTAGTTTTGACGTCTACTCGTCGTTGGCCAAAATCGTGGTCAACACCTATTATAACCATAATGTACATCATCATGCAAAAAAAATTATAATTTATCTAAGTGCCAAAAATAAAATACACTCCTACAGTAAAGGAAAAAAAAAAGTGAGCTCCCACTAATTTTTTTTTTTTATAAATACATTTACTCAAAAATTTCACCGAAGAAAAGAAATAAAGATCAAGTTCAGTACAACAACTTTCCAATAAATCAAAATTACAAATCATTATTCTAAAGGGAGAGCAAATTATAAAAAGACTACTACACCTACATAATACAATATAATTATGTTCTTTAAACAGACCCAAACTATCCAAGAAAGTTGATAATGAGATACACCAAGAATATACATTGCCAATTCTAACACAAGTGAACAATCCAAAATCGAAAAAAATGCAAATCCGTAACAAACTACAATAAGGATAACAAAACCAAATAAACCAAAATACAAAGCTAAAACAGAAATATGATCCCTAAGTTGTAACTAGGACGAAGCTGCTACATACATAAAGAGGGGAAAAATAATTAAGTATTTGTTGGGATTAATTAAGTATATAACTCTAAGTTACAAAATGGTATCTAACTCTACAGAAAAAGGAGTTCTACCGACAATATTTGTTGGATTTAATTAAGTATTTTTGTTGTAATATTCTGATTTTGAAATTAGCAAAAAGATATATATTTTTAAATCATTATTCATTTTTTAAAATTAATTAATGTTTTTTAAATAGTTCATTTATTTATTTGAAATGTGACTTAATAGAGTTGTCACGTGTATCCTAATTAACACCCAACAGGCACAATTGCAACAAAACACCAATGAAAAATATATTCGTCGTCAAGATTTTTAATTGGGAGCATATATGTGTAACAATGACAAAAGAACAAAGGATTTTTACCATTTATATCCCTAATTTATATAATTTTAGATCCAAATTGGTTTTCTTTTTTCTACCCTTGACGTTAGAAAGGAAAGTGACAGGGCTAACTTTCTAAGAATTAGGAAATGAGGATAGAGACCTAAATGCAAAATGTGAGTTAAAATAGAACAAATAAACCTAAGGGCACTAGCTAGGCCCCGTATTATATGCAAATTAAGTTAAATTAAAAATATATTAATATAACTTAAAATTATGAACAAAAAATGATAATAAAAGTCTCCTAACAAATTAAAATGATATTAGTCCCTGAATGATATATGCTGGTTAGGTCACTGTTTCCACACAATTTATTTTATTTGTCGTATGATTTAGCTTAGATGTCGTTAAGTTTTAAGTCACAATTTCATTCACTCTTTATTGTGATGACTAGACCTACTAGTTCATTAAATCATGACTTACCTGTTTTTTTCCAATCTTTACTCGTGGAGTTAATTAGTCATATTGACTTAAACTAGCTAATTTTGAGCTTTAAATAAAAAATGATTACTTGGTAATAGTGTTTCTACAATGCACACTCTAATCCAAAAAATTGAATAAATCGTTCAAACCGACTACCGAACATCGAAAAAACCAAAACTAAAGGAACCGAAAACTGCGGAAACTGCCTTGGTGAAAACCGATATTAAGTTAGTCAGTTTATAAGTTGGTCGCAAATCGACCGTATAAACCAAAATCAACTGAATATGCTTAGGTTCCAAATTTGTGGATGTAACATTGTAACTATGTGTTTAGGTTTTCAAATCTTAAAGTTAAAATCTTTAAATTAACAAATTAAATGAATCATTTTCATATTAAAAAAAGGCTCAAAATTAGATTCTAATACTCTACATTTTTTTAACTTAAATTTCATAAAAAATTATTTTAAAAAAAAATCAAGTTTGGTTTTGGATGGGTTTAACTGACCAAACTACAGTCTAAATCGGTCGGTTTTTTTTTTGGTGTTGTAAGTAGGTCGGTCAATTTTTAGATCGCACCAATCCGAAAACCGAAATCTAGATTTTAGAATAGAAAAAAACCATCCAAACTGACCGATGCTCAACCCTAGTACCGATACAACATCTTCTATTTTTGATACAACCAAAATTTTGACCCTCGATTTGGCCAATGACACGGAGTCAAATAAACGATAAAGTATAAAAGGAAAACAAGAAGAGAATCAAATGGAAAGCAAATGACACAAATGATTTATAGTGATTCGGCCTCGATGGATGGTAATGATCTACTCCACTTAGTGTTCTTATTGATATTGAATCTCAATATTGTGATCAATGAACTAGGTTCACGAGTTTCACAAGCCTTGGGAGATTACAATCTCGATGAACAATCACACTATATGCTTCTCTCTGAGTACCAAGATTCAAAATTCAAAAGTCCTTTCCTTGAGTCCTTTGATTCTTATTTATAGGCTCAATGGGGTTACATGGGCCGATGGACCTTAATTACAATTAAGATCTGCGTATCAAGGGTAATAAAGGAACATAATAATTAATGCAATTATTACAAGATTGTGTATCCCAAAAGAAGTGAATGAAAGTACGCGACCAGATTGGTCGCACCTAATCGCGAGATTTGACGAATCAATAATTATGTGGTCGATGGTCGAACAGGATCCATCCACCTGAAACCATCACGTGTCAACCACGTGGAAGAAAATCCTGTCATGTCATCGGGAGTCATTTTTGGGTAAACAATTATATTAATATAAATTCAAATATTATAAAATATCACTATTATAATAATATAATACAATACTCGTTATTTAATAATTATATTAAAATAAATTTAAATGTTTTAAAATATAAAATATAATTTTTTTTTTGAGATAAAAAATGTTATATTATATCAGAGAAGTTATAATACAACATTCATTAAAGTCTACAGCTGCATCCGTATTGAGTTTTAGTCGTCCTGCGGGAGGTAACAACCAGTGCAGTCTTATGGTACTTGAATTTATACATAAAGAGTGTACTTAAACTCAATTATAAGACTATTAGGCCTTAGAAAGTAAGGACCCAAATTGTGAATTAATGGATTAAAGACTAATTAATTAAGACTTCTGAGAAGAAGATAGAAAACTATGCTTAACAGATTAATTATTAGTGATGAAAGAAAAGATGTGAGGTCGATCATCATTACTAAACTGTAGTTTATACACTTACATTTTCTTCTCACGTTCGAAAGCCCGTTAACTTGTTCATGGTAATGGAGCCAAAGGGTTCAGAGAGGTAAGGCTGAATGCGAGCCGATAGCTCTTGTGCCACGAACCGCATGCTTGGCCGCTTGTCAGGGTTGGTTCTAGTGCATGACAAGGCTATAGTCACCATGAACACCACTGCCTTAGCCAATTCCCCATCTGGAGGAGGCAACCTCTGGTCTAAGACATCCTTGAGAAGCAATTCAGTACCATTTGACAATCCTCTTGTTGATGCTGATAGTGATTCCAGCATCTCCCCAGGGTGCCTTCCCATCATTAATTCTAATACCACAATTCCAAAACTATACACATCACTCTTATCTGTTACACGCATTGTCTGCGCCAGCTCTGATTTTCGTTGCAAAAATGATCAAATATTAGTGAAAAGGGTATTGTAAATGCTTGTGCTTGGTGTATAAAAAAAAAGTACTTTTATACGGATTTGTCAAACAAATTTACCTGGTGCCATGTAGCCATATGACCCCTGAACGTTAGTCCAATTAGAAGAGTCAGGGTTCAACATTCTGGCTGTGCCAAAATCCGACAGTTTAGGCTCAAAGTCCCACTCGAGAAGTGTATTGTTCAAGGTGACATCTCGGTGGACAATGGGCGGAGAACAGTCATGGTGTAGGTAAGCAAGCGCATGAGCCAGGCCTTGAACGATTTTCATCCTTGTTTCCCAGATAAGATCTTCACTGTCTAAGCCATACAAAACTTTTGCCAAGCTTCCTCTCTGTATGTATTCATACACCAAGTACATGCAGCCCCTCCTTGAACAAAATCCATATAGCTTTATGATGTTTCGGTGCCTGACTTCAGTCAAAGTCTTTATCTCGTTAAGGAAACTCTTCGGGACTTCGTTCGAGTCGGACACGTTCAAACGTTTGACAGCAACAGTACCCGAAGATAGAACAGCCTTATACACACTACCAAATCCTCCTTTTCCAATGAAGTATTTCTCGGAGAAGTCCTCAGTGGCATTAACAATTTCCCGGAAAGTGAACTTTAATTCTTTTTCGAACTTGTCATTGCTTCGGTTCTCATCGTCGAGGAGTCTGCCTTTCTGATGCAATAAGCAAATTATAACAGTCACACTGGCAAGTATTATCAAAGCACAGACGGGAACAAGAACCCCTATAAGAATCTTGTTGCTTGATTTGTTGTTTAACGTTGGGCTACACAGATTGAGGTTGAACCCTTCAGTGTCTCTGCATAAGCCAGGATTTCCCAAGAAGGCGTTCTCGTTTTCGAAAGGTTTCCCAATTGGGATTGGACCCGTCAAGTTGTTGTAGGAAAAATCGACCGAAACTAGACTAACCATGCTGGAAAACGACGATGGGATATTGCCGGAGAGTTTATTATGTGAGACGTCAAGGATCTCCAGTGATGAAAGCTTGGCCAAGTTTGATGGGATTTCTCCAGTGAAAGAATTGCTGCTGAGATCCAACATGTACTTCAACGAGCCCAAGTTGCCAAGCTCTTGAGGTATTTCGCCAGAAAACTTGTTGTGACTTAGATTCAAGCTCGACAAAAATTTATAATCCTCGAGCCAAGTTGGAATGGTCCCAGAAACATTGTTCGCAGATACATCAAGAGTTTCCAGCTTAGTTAGATTGGACAGGCTTCGAGGGATGCTCCCTGTGAAATGGTTATTGCTGAGGGTGAGAAGGAACAACTTGTTGAGGTTTCCCAGTTGAGTTGGAATTTCCCCAATTAACTCGTTAGACTCTAAGCTCAAAACTTGCAAATTTTTTGCATTCCCGAGTTCAGGTGGGATCTTACCAGAGATTTTGTTTCGACTCATCTGTAAATTGGTGAGAGTCACACATTTCCCCCACGTACTTGAAATTTGACCAACAAATTGGTTGTCGCTTAGTCGAACGAAATCAAGAGCGGGGTGAACACCAAAAGCATCAGTAATATTTCCTGTGAAATTATTCTCGTCAAGCCTTACTCTCTTCAAATTGGTGCATTTTCTTAGGCACTCGGGCAATGGTCCCGTGAAGCTGTTGTTGTTTACAGTCAAATTCACTAGCTTGAACCCATTACACAAATATGGTGGCAACTTTCCGGAAAATGAGTTGTTTGAAAAGCTAATGTATGTCAACTTAGGACTGTTCTTCCCAAAGTCTCTGGGGATTGTTCCTGTGAAGTTATTGGTGAAAACAGAGAACCTCTCCAAGTTGCTGAGGCTGGAAATGTTAACCGGCAACTCTCCTGAGAGTCTGTTGGTGTTAACATCAAAAGTTGACAGTGATACTAGATTTCCAATCTCTGGTGGGATGGTTCCAACCAGATTATTGTGGAAAAGTTTCACAGAGACGAGGTTTTTGAGATTCCATAGAGAAGTTGGAATTGGACCATTAAGATGGTTCCAAGAAAGATCCAACTTTGCTAGTTTTTTCAAGTTTCCAATCTCTGGTGGAATGGTTCCGTTAAGATTGTTGTAGAAAAGTTGCACAGAAAAGAGATTTCTTAAGTTACACAGAGAAGTTGGAATTGGACCCGTGAGATGGTTTGAAGAAAGATCCAAGTCACTAAGTTCCTTCAAGTTTCCAATCTCTGTGGGAATTTGACCACTCAAGTAATTTCGGAACAGGTAAATCAAGGTGATGTTCTTCAATAGCCCAATTTCTTTTGGAATGTGCCCACTGAGGCTGTTGTGTTGCACTTGCAATGAGGTGAGAGCAGTCCAATTAGAGATCAAGGCTGAGGAGAGAGGGCCTGAAAGTTTGTTATTTGATAAGCCAATTTCTGTGATACTATTCAGATTGGATAATGACAAAGGCAATTCACCACGGAGACTATTTGCACTCAAAGCCAAGTAAACGAGCTTAGTACAAGAACCAAGCTCTGAAGGAATTGTTGAGTTTAATAAATTCTTGTGTAGATCAAGACGCAAGAGATTCTTGAGTTGGCCAATAGAAGAAGGAATTCTCCCACTGAAGGAATTTTCATACAATTCAAGAACCTCAAGATTATGTAGGAGACCGATTCCTTGAGGTATTTCACCACTGAGAAGGTTATTTGGCAAATGAAGGTGTGTGAGCTGAGAAAGCTTTGAAATGTTTGATGACAAAGGTCCCTTAAATTGATTATTAGTGAGATTGAAAGATTGGAGTTTGCCCAGATTGGAAAATATAAATTCTGGAATTGGGCCAGTCCAACTATTTCGGGACACGTCTAGGAAGGACAAGTTTCCACACTTTGTTATGAAATCTGGGAATGTTGAATTAAAGTTGTTCAAATTTAGATCAAGGTAGGTTAACAAAGGCATTCTTGGAAATTTAGACCACTCAGAATTCTCCAACTTGTTTACTCCAAGAGATAAGTACCATACCTTTGGTAGATTGGTGAGCTGGTAAGGGATTGGCCCCTCAAGAAAATTGTTGAACAGACTGAGATACTGAAGCTCTGTTAACCGGCTTATCTCCACTGGTATCTGTCCTTTAATATAATTGTCACTCAAGTCCAACACAGTGAGCTTGGTGAGATTACCAATGGCTGTTGGTATGGAACCAGAGAAACCGTTGTTGTTGAGGTTGAAGACAGTGATGTTAAGGAATGGAGAGAAGTTGAACTGGTCCAGTGTTCCATTCAGTTTCAAGTTTGAGAGGTCTATTTGTGAGATTTCTCTAGTGGAGCCATCGCAGACAACATTAGTCCAGTTGCAGAGATTGTTGATATTGTTGTTGGACCATGAATCCAGAGTTGATGGTTCCATGGCCAAGCTGTTCTTCCATTTGATCAGAGCCTCTGCTTGTGTTCTTGGCGAGGAAGCAATCTTCAATGGAAGTAAAGAAAACACAAAAATGTGAAGCAGAAGGAGAACAAGAAGAGAGAAACGAGTTCTTGGAACTATTTTCATGGTGATGGCTTCAGTTTGTAGAGCTTAATCCGAATAAAACTGGTTTCTTGACTTTCAGAATCAAATCATTCGCATTTCAATCTTTTTTATTTATTATTATTTTTTATTTTTGTGTAGTGATTGGTTTCTCTGTTCTTTGTCATTGCAGAGGGAAGAAAGAAAAAAAAATTATTCCAATTCTACAATTCCAAAACATATATTAAATTCAGAGTGAAACTGAAAAGGACACAAGCAGAAGCGAGGGTCCATTTTCATTTGAAGCTTTTAATAAGAGCAAAAGAAGAGGAAACAAAGAACAATTCAACTCCGACAGCAGTGCTATTAATTTCCAGGAAATTATTTTCGTTGACTTAGAAAGTGAATCTTGTATAACTTATTGGATCAAAATCAAATTATACATATAGGATATGATCATCTCCTTATGCATACGAGAAAATAAGATCCATGATATTTTAAAAAAAAAAATTTCATGAAAATTAATTATTATGATCAATATAATATCATATCCTACTGGTACTCATACACTAGTGTAAATTTTTTCAATACTTTTTTTTTCATATGAAATTTTTATACTTATTTTATGAAGTTAGTTATGATACTTAATTTATGTTTGTTTGTAAACTTTAACATAATATTTTTATATTTAACTGTATATTGTAAACATGACTTAAAGTTAAATAAAATTAAATAAAGATATTTTTTAGATATTTTATAATAATAATTATTTAAAAATAATAAAACCATACATTTTTTAACTTAAATAAAATTTAATTAAACTTAATATATTATTAAACATATAATATATAATCTTTTGTTGTTATTGTCAAATTCAAAAACTAGAAAAAATATAAACTTAAACAAAACTTAATTAATTAATTAAAATAAGGTATTGTAAAGATATTTTATGATAATTTAAATAATTAAATCATATTTATTTAAAAATAATAAATGCATACATATCATTTTTTTATCTTATAAATTTGTATAATAGTTTGTTTTTTATCAAGTGATTGGAACTCTTTTTCTTCATCAAATTCAACAAAAGACATTGTGAGATATATTAGAAACTAAAAATAGTTAATGCATATATACTATTGTTTACACTATGATTTTTTCTATTCTTATTTTATTTATATTATTAATTCATTTTTAAATATTATTTTGTTATATATATATGTCATGTAGCTATTTAAATAGATATATATGTCAACGTTGTGTTTAGATGTCATATATCTAGAGATTATTGATATAAATATTTATATATATATTATAGAACTATAATTCATTCTTTATATATATTAAAAAAAATAGTAAACCAATTTTTATTAAAATTATAGACAATGTTTACAATTTTAAAACTAAGCAAACGTGCATTGCGCACGTTACTTATACCTAGTGTGTGTATATATATATACTAGATACAAATAACGTGCAATATGTACGTTTGCTTAGTTTTATTTATAAAATTTATTAATTACTTTTATTAAATTTATATTAATGTCATATAAATTTCAAATAAATATCCTATTTTAATTAAATAATTTATTTATTTTTGTTTAAGATTATGTTTGTTCTAGTTTTTGAATTTAGGAGTGACAACAAGAGATTATATATTATATGTTTAATGTAATATTAAATATTATACTTGGATTTTAAATTTAAGTTTCTTGCTAGTTTTTTTTTTAAAAAAAAGTAATTTGTTACTACTTGGCAGCATATTATATTATATGTTTAATATGGTAGTATTCTAATAAGTGAGTTTAAGTTTAATTAAATTTTATTTAAATTATAAAACGTATGATTTTATTATTTTTAAATAATTATCATTGTAAAATATCTCAAAAATATCATAGTTTAATTTGTTTAATTATTCATTATTTTTAAATAATTATCATTGTAAAATATCTCAAAAATATCTTATTTTAATTTTTTTAATTATTTATTATTTTTAAATAATTACCATTGTAAAATATCTAAAAAAATATCTTATTTTAATTATTTATTTTATTTTATTTAAGTTTAAGTATTTACAAACTACTGTTAAATATAAGAATATTCCATTAAAGTTAATATTAAAAAAATAAATAACCGTTAAAACAAAAAAAATTCGTTATCTACACACTTATTATATAGAAGAGATATACTAGATACAAGCAACATGTAATGCTCGTTTGCTTAGTAGAATTTATTAATTATTTTTTAAAAATTTTATCATTGTCATATAAATTTCAAATAAATAAACAATATTATATTTAAAAGAATGACATAAATATATTAAATGAAAAATTAAACAAAAACATTATTTATAATTTAAATATATATGTGTAATATGATAACTTTTTAAAACATATATGATAAACTTTTTGATAAAATTAAGATGATGTATTATATATTATTATTATAATGATATTTTATAATATTTAAATTTATATTAATATAAGTATTAAATATCTAGTCTTGTATTAAATATTATTATAATAATAATATTTGAATTCATATTAATATAATTAGTAAAAAATTAGGATTATATATTATTATCATGACATTTAAAATTATAATTAATATAATTATTAAATATCTAGTCTTGTATTATATGTTATTATAATAATGATATTTTATAACATTTGAATTTGAATTTATATTAATATAATTATTATATATGTAGTCTTATATTAAATATTATTATAATAATGATATTTTATAATATTTGAATTTATATTAATATGATTAATAAATATATATGTTGACGCCGTTTTTCGTCAACAGTGAAATAAGAGCACGAAGACAATGATTGATTATGGCCAAGAAAAATATGATAACACAAATGGGATTTTTTACGTGGTTCAGCAGTTAACTCTGCTTAGTCCACGAGTCTTTGTTATTAAGACTTAAGATGATTTCTGGAAATCCTTTAAGAATGAATTCTCCAGAACTTCTCTCAAGATCACAAAAGTTCGGTCTTTTACAATGGTACATGACCTCTCTATTTATAGAGGAGGTTTCAGAATATTATCCCACATATTTCGGGAAGTTATTCTTTATATGCAAATAAATTTAATGGCGTTAAAAGCCTGTGATTCTATATACAAGAAAACGTCCCCTGAAGATCAAGGGGCGTATAACTGCATAATAAATATCCATTTATTATAGGGGATTTACAACAATCAATGCAAACCACATCTCTCCAAAATGACTCACTGGAATATCCCAAGTTATCAATCTACATTATCAGTGTTGTTCCCACCTGGATCTCTTACTGACTTTCGAGCTGTGACATCTCCCGGAGATCACGATACTTTGAGCTCATACTTATGTCAGGCTCGGAGCCCCTGATCCGAGGTCATCTGAGAACAGACGTGCTTTGATATCTTTATTTCGAGCTTATAATGGTTTCGAGGCTACCATCTTCGAAGTTGTCTCTGCTTTGCAAGCTCGGTGCCTAGGTTGCGGACACGTTCCAGACAATATGAGTCCATTCCTTACGAATCCAGCTTTCGAGATCACAAATCTTATGGCTCGAAATCTGGGTGTAACAATATATTTTTAATTAGTTTTAACGGTATATTCGGTTAAATATTTAGAATACGTTAAAATTAACAAAACAAACTGTTAATACCAATAGTTTTTGTTATCTACACATTTTTTAAATAAAAGAGATATAAATTGGATAAGAGTTGTTTCAGTGTTGGAGAGTGATTCTCTAATTGTGTTTCCTTTTTGCCAAGTGCAAATTATCAGCATTTTTTGTATTTTTTATTTTGTTAGCTTTTGACTTGATGCAATCGGTTATCTCAAACCTGTTGAAAGACTAGAACTGATGTGGCTGTGAAAAGTAAGGGCATTAATGTAATTCAATGTATAAAAAATGTACAATTGAGGACATTATGGTAAAATTTGTATGAAGTTAAGACTTTTTCATGATAGTGGCTATGTAATATTTTGGTTGTTGCTAAGTAATTGTTAATGAATTGTTCAGTAACATTGTTAGAGTCGAATTTAACAAAAACTGACTATATTTTTATTGTTTTGTGTATAAGAAATAAGTTGTCTTAGGAAAAGTTTGAAAATTATTTTATCTCTATAATGTTGGAATGACTGAATTATTATTAATTGAGTAGTTTAGGGCTATATAAATTTTAAATCAAATTTTGTTTGAATATATGCATAAAAAATGGTAAATAAATTAATGTTATTTAAGTCTTATTGGATTACAATTAGAAAACTATATTTTAAAAAATATTCTTATGAGATAAAAATGTAAATTTGATGTCTGATAATATGTTTCTTAAAACTTGATTATTGCTTTCACTTATTGACAGAACATAATAGAACGATAATACATGATTTGTGAAACAAAATTTGAAAACTATTTTAATGTAATATTTTCTTTAGCAAATGATATATAATATCAAATTTCAATTTACTAACAAATTTAGTTGAATAAAATTAAAAATTAATACATTAAAAATTCATAATAATGGTTATTAAAAATAAATTATTATTATTTTTTTAGCTAAAGTTACATTTATTCTAATTAACTTAGAGGTTTGTTTTTATTTTTGTTTTATAATTATGCTTTGTTCTTGAACATTTGTACCATTAGAATTCATTATTAAATATATGGCTAAGTTTATGATAGAATTCTCAACATCAATCAAACAATTTTCAAACACTATAAAAAAAAATCGCTCCTTATCAGACAAAAAAATGTATAACTAGTTAAGTTGAGAATTTTTTTTCACAATCATGTTGAATAGTTGAAAGTTGTAGCAATGGTGTTCTTGGTGAAAAGTACAGGAACACCAACACCACACCAACACCAAGTTCTTCCTACATCAATGGAAGCAATCTGACCAAAAACAGATAACATGAAAGAATGATCAAGTAATAAAAGTACTCTCCCTTCCTTTTTTTAGATTCTCTAAGCACTACTCTCTAGATACAAACTCAAACAGCACTACTCTCTAGATACAAACTCAAACACTTTTAAATATACAACTAAGACAAGTCATTGAGGAATTAAATCAAACACTTTATATGTACACAAATTATACCAACCCTCCACAATTTATATGACAGAGCCCAGAAAATGGCACAAAACAAGTATACACACATAAGTAATTGAAACTTATATATATGATGACATATTTAAAAAAGAAACCGTACGCAACATGACATATCCATGAAGCAATACAAACAAACTCGCATAATTATATTGCTTTAGTGTAAATATATGGTTTTATGTTTATAAGGTATACAGAGTATATGAAAGGCTGCTAGTTGTTTTCATAGAGAAGCCTTAGAGCCTTTTCATAAGCTAAAACAAAACTATCTAAACCAATTACGGTTTTGTAACACCATTTCAACAACCAAGGATTGACACTTCAACTCAAAGTCACAATATAAATCGAAAACAAAATAAAAATCACAACAAAGCCCTCCATATATGTCTACTGGTTCTTAAACAAGTTATACCAAATCCTCATATTAAATCTTACAACAAATTAAAAAAAATAAGAAACCATTTAAAAAGAATCTCTAAAAACAAAAATATACTCAATAATCAAAGGTAACACTATCAATTTTCCCTTTTTCTTTAATTAAATTTTATAATGAAAATAAAAAAGAAAAAAATCTTACCACTTTGATATGAAATGTCATACGATGAGATCTGTTGACACCATTTTTCGTCAACAGAAACAGTAGAGCAATTAAGCAAATAAAAAATGGAGTGAATGAATTTAAAGAGGAAGATAAGAAGATTTTTACGTGGTTCAGCAGTTAATTCTGCCTAGTCCACGAGTCTATATTATTAAGATTTTGAGTTTTCTGGAAATTCTTTAAAGATGAATTACCCAGAGCTCTCTCTCTCTAGAAACTAGAAATTAGAAATTTCCCCTTACAAGTGGTGATTCCTTCTCTATTTATAGGGAAGGTTATAGAGCTCATTCCCACATATTGCGGGAAGATATTATTTATATCAATTGAAATAATGATATTAAATACAATATCTCCTATATACATGGAAACGTCCCATGAAAATCGGGAACTGATAACAGATTAAATGGTATCTCTTAAAAATTGAGATTACACAACAATAAATATGTTCACACGTAATAGGCTATCCCAGGTGACTCATCAGGTCTTCGAGATCAGCAATCGGCATTGTGACTGTCAAGACTTACGAAACCGTTACGAACCTGTCACCCTACTTCAGGCCATGCTCGGAGTAGATAGATATTGTCGAAGTTGTTACACCCGAGTTTGCGCTTCCAAAGCTCGGACTGTCTTATCTGAATTCAATCAGTAATAGAACTATCCCAGTGTCATGCCATTTCGAACTCAGAAAATATCCCGAGGTTACACATATTCAAGGTTGTTGTTTTACTTTAGAGATTTTACGGCTAGACCATACAATGTTTTCATATATTTTGAGCTCACACTTGACGAGCCCAATTTTCGAGGTAATAACCTCTTATCTCGAAATCTGGGTGTAACAAGATCCATGCACACTAATGATGATGAAGGAGTTGAAGGTGACTGTTGAAGTAGCAATGGTTGCGTGGCTGGCAGTAGAGCTTAGATTGTCCAGTAACTGAGAGAGAGGGAACATGATTTTTTGAAGTTGGAATTTCTTTTTCAGGCAATAGGTCCATGAGAAAAAAAAAAAAAGATTAACAAATCTATCCAGTTGCATGTTTTCAAGGATAGGATGGTATTTTAACAAATTCTTACAAAATAAATTGAATAAAAGGCTCACAATCCTCACAATTTAATCTAACGCTTGAAATTCGACGAGGGACTTAATCCTTCAAAAGCAACTGATGGACTAAAGAAATGCCCTATATTTTCTACTTTCTTGACAGCTAATTTCCAGGAAATTATTTTGTTGACTTTGAGAATTGTATTGTTCTTGATGGACCAAAAACGGGTATGTTTTAAAAATTTATACTCGTAAGCGCACGAATCGTATATAGAATATAATGTTCGTGTAAGTAAGGATGTCGAACCCAAAGGAGTTGTCTAAAATAGAAAAGAAAATTATTTTAAACTAAAATTAACAAATTCTAACCTAGCTCCAAAGATTGAAGAGGTTTTTTAATAATGAAAATAAAAATAAAAGTCAATAATATAGAAATTAAAGACAATATATATTACTAAATTAATAATTGTAAACAAGATGGTAAAATAAGATTATTAAGGATTAGAATACACAAAATATAAGTTCAATAATATTTATAAGTACATTGATTTCCAAGTTTTAATAATAGTAGAAATTAATCAAACCATCACTTATTCAAACTAGATATTCTATTTAAGCTCAAGTTTTCATAAAAATATAGGATTTATCTTCACTTTTAAAATTATAATTTCAAAGCATTTAGTATAAATCAACCTAATGAATAAATAGGAAAATTTGGAGGATGAACTGTAGCACCCACATTATTTTGATATAATATAGCCAATAATCACATGATTGCATTGCATTACATATCATACAATATGTATAATTTAAGCATATGCATATTCTTACAAGTGTTTTCATGTATAAGTATAAAAGTTGTGTATGTGATGTCCAAGGCCGTCTTAAATATTTTGGAGGCCCTGTTCTAATCTAAAAATTTGGGCCCCTAACAAATAAAAAAAAATTAACTAAAAACTAATAATATTTTCAAATATTATTGTTACGATTTTATATTTTATAAAATTAAGCACTAAAAATTCAAACTATTTTATTAAAATTGTTATTTTTCCATTACAAACTTTAAGCTAATATCAACATTCTCCTTAAAAAGAGCCATCCTTCGCACACTTTTTGAAGAAAATTCATCAACCAACTCTTCATATTTTACAGTCTCCAAAATATCATTTTCAATCGCGATCAATGCTAATCCATTAAGCCTTTCTTGTAACATGGTAGACCGCAAGTAGGACTTCAATAACTTCAATTTTGAAAAACTTCTTTCTGCAGAAGCAACTGTCACTGGAATAGTCAACAAAATTCTATACGCAATAACTGTATTAGGAAAACAATCTAAGCCTTTCAAAAACTTTAATATATCAATAGCTCTCATTTTTTTCCTAGGCAAGACTTTTGTTAATAACTTTAACTCCACATATAATTCATTCCCATCAATATCATAATGTTCATTATGTTTCAATGCCTTTTCAAAATGACTACAACAAGACTTCAAACTTGCATTGTCTAACGATTGGAGCTTGTCAGAAGTAAACAAGAAACCAAAAATATTTTCATATTCTTGATATTGTTCAAATCGCTTAGTAAGAGAAACAATGGCTTGATCAACAAGGTAAAGAAAATAATTAACTCTAAAAGATTCCTCTCCAGATAACTCAACAGATGTATTCAAATTCTCATCAAATTGTCTTTTTCTTCGAATTGTGCGCCTTTGAGGAAAAACTGGATCAATATTCATTTCAATAGCAATTTCCTTAGCATTATTCAAGGCGTTATAAAAACATGTTTCTCTATATCCCACGAAAAAAGAAATTAACCCTTTTATTTTTTCCATAGCAACATCAATAAGCATATCCTTTGATTGTAAAAGCTTGCTAACTAAATTAATAGCAAATAATATTTCAAACCAAATAATAATTGCTATTAAAAACTCAAAATCACCAAGCTCATTTGTTGCTAAGGATTTTGCTTCACTTCTTATTTTAGAATCAAGTTCATCCTTTTCTGACACTTCAAGTGAAGCTTCTCTAAAATCTGACATTTGAGATCTTATAGCTTTAACACTATCTACACGACTCTCCCAACGAGTGGATGACAATGATTTTGGAGTCAATCCTTTCACATTATCTTTCAAAATTTTCCATCTCTTAGTAGAATTGGCAAAAATCGTATAAATACGCTGAATAACTCCAAAAAAATCTCTAGCTTTACTACATGATTCAGCCATGTCACATAATGTCAAATTAAGACTATGACAACCACAAGGAGTATAAAAGGCTCTTGGATTTATGTCTAAAAATTTCTTTTGTACACCTTGATGTTTTCCTTTCATATTTGACCCATTATCATAGCCTTGTCCCCGCACATCAAATATATCAAGATTAAGTTTTTTCAACTCATTTTGTAGAACATCAAAAATTCTGTGACCAGTTGTATTATTCACATTTAAAAATCCTAAAAATGATTCTTCAATGCTAACAGAATGTGAAGAAACATCCACATATCTCAATTTCAAGGACATCTGCTCTTGATGACTAACATCAGGAGTACAATCAAGTATCACAGAAAAATATTTTGCTTGTTTAACTTTTTTAATGATTTCAGTTTTAATTGCAGAAGCAAGCACAAGTATTAACTCGTTTTGGATGTTATGTCCAAGATAATGACTATGAATATCATCATTTGTAATGCGTTTAACATGTTCTTGGATAATTGGGTCAAACTCTGCCAACATTTCAATTAAGCCCAAAAAATTTCCATTACTATTTTGATACAATTTCTCATTAGAACCACGAAATGTCAAGTTATGTTTAGCAAGAAATTTCACTATTAAAATAATTCTTAGTAAAACTTTTTTCCAATGATCTTTTTCTTTTTCAATTAGTCTTTGAGTAGCTTTATCAATCGTTTGATTCTTTTCGAGCCTTAGACGCAATTCATACCAAGTGGTCATATTTTTAACATGTTCCATACTGATTTCATGCTCTTTAAGTCTTTCACCAATATGTGCCCAATCACTAAAGCCTTCATTTGTTAACATGCCTCTACCAATCCCACTTTTAAAAACTTTGCAACAAAAACAAAATACTCTATCTAACTCTTTTGAATAAACAAGCCAATCTCGATCACACTTCTCTCCATTTGATAAAACTCTAGTATACAAATTAGCAGTGAATCGTCTAGAAAATTTAGCTTTAGAACCACTCATAATAGAACAATCTCTTTTTGGACCCTTCATCACTAATAAATCAATCATTTTTGAATCAAGAGCATCCCAATTTCTTGGATCAAATATATCAAGCAAATGTTCAAATTGGTTTGATTGCTCTTCATTGTTATTATCATTATCCTCTAAAACATCTTCATTTTCAAGTGAATTATTCAAATGATCATCATCACTATTTTTTGTATTAGAATTTTGATTTTCCATATTATCATTTTCAATGGGCACGTCACTATTATTTTTCACATTATCATTTTTAATGGGCACGTCACCTCTATTTTCCACATCAACACTTTCAGTTTGATCCTCAATACTAACATTCTCATTAGGAACCATGTTTTCAGGAAATTCAACATCAACAATGTCATAATTATGATTTTCTAAAGAAACTTGTGGTTCTTTTATAATAAATTTATCAAGAGCTCCTCTTTGAGATTGAGTTAACTCCTCAATTTTTTTCTTTTTCTTACGTTTTTCATACCCAGACTCATGTTTTCTAATCTTAGGAGGCATAGTGAAAAAAAAAACCACAAGAACTAATATAATGTTTCAAAGAACAATCAATATATTAATAATTTATTAAATTAGAAGTGAAAAAAGGAACAAAAGAACCTGGTATTCGCTGCTAATTCCATCTTCAAAGTTTAAAAGCTTCAAATTGAAAAAATTCACTGTCACAAATTTAGAGTCGCCAATTGCCCAATACCCTTTTCAATTAATTTTCTGATCTATGCAGTGATATTTCTACAACAATAAAAAAAAGTAGTACTAATAAGTAGTGATTAATTAATAATTAAATAAAAATTAGTGATTAATCTCAATTAAAAATAGCAAATAAAAATAAAATATAATAGAACGGATTAACGGTATTAAAGGAGAATGAACATTGAACACTAAACAAAACAACATATTACATATTTTTTTTCTCTAGTAATTTTAGCATTATATATAATATATAAAAAAAATAACGGCAAAAAAACAAATCAAGAAATAAGAAAGAATAAAATACTATATGACAAAAAAAATTAAATTCATATTTCACTTCTTTGTTCTTCATATATATTAAAATATATATAGATAGCTTACTTTAATCTTGACGCCTTGATGGAGAGGTTGATGCATTTGAGACCAAATTGATGTTGATGCCTTGATGGTGAGCCAACCAAAAATAAATAAAAATGAATCAACCTTTCACTTACTGCTATTTTTTCTTTTTTGTCTGCAAAAGCCTACCTATCCCTTTCTATTCATGAATTTTACTCTTGATTTTTAATATATAATATAATATTATATATATATGATGAAAGCAACTGACCGTTTGAGGGTTTGACTAAATATTTATGAATTAACAATTTAACATTAAAAGTGGGATTGAGAATAGAAACAGTCTTTATAAATGGAATCTTTCCTTTAAAAGTGGGATCACGTTTGATTTCATTTATTTTAATAACAAAAAAAACTGAAAAAGGCAGGTAAATAAGTTAGGCCATTTAATTTATTGGGCCCTGGGCAATAGCCCAGCTTGCACAGCCACATAGCCGGCTGTGGTGATGTCTATATGTATGCTCAATATTATTAACCTTGTGGCATTTGAGTTGTCTTTTATGGGTGTTTGATGTCTCAAGATATAAGAAAGTATGAAAAATATGGACAAGGCATGGAATTAAGTGATGAAAGTTAGATATAGAAGGCAAAATAGGTTAAGTAGTGAAAAATAGTACAATGTCGATTACTAGTATTTCGGTGTAAAATTGAGTATTTATGGATTTACCAAATGTAATTGAGGTATGATTAAGGTCTCATTGATGAAGTAAAAATGGTTTTAGAACCATTAGGTCAATTCTTGATGGGAGGTATACATAATCAGTGGTATTGATGCAAAGTGAAAACGAGCTTAGCATAAGTGCGCTACGCTCGATCGGGTAAGCATAACTATTGGGTATGAAGTCATATGGACCTAAGGTTTGGTGTGAGTGTTTTATACATAAGTATAGTAGGCCTAGCAGAGGATTAATTCGAAATTATTGAAGTGATAAGGTTTTCATAAGTCAAAAGGTGAAATGATGAGATGAAAGGTGTCAAATTTTGATACAATAAGGCTAAATCATTGAAAATAAAGAATTTTCATCCACCATATCACTTTATGTGACGCCCCACGTCACTATGGCTGCTTTCTGGAATGGCGACTGGCCCTACAAACCAACACGAGTCTTTTCAGCGTGCTTTGTCCTCACTCACATGCTTCCTAGGAAAACTTCCCAGGAGGTCACCCATCCCTAGATTACCCCAGGTCAAGCACGCTTAACTTTGGAGTTCTCAAGTGATGGGCTCCCGAAAAGAAGATGCATCTTGTTGATATAGGTAGTACCCATCAATCCATTTAAGCCCTCTTCAACTGTGTAGTCCCATACCTACGCAGTCTTAGAATCATCACACTTGACCTTCCCCAAGCGGTGTGGGATTGCACAGCTTACCCGGTCTTTCCCCTTACGGATCACGGGATTCTGACTGTCACACTTTACACGACCATTATTCTGAAAAACAGAGAGAAAAGAAAACCAAAAACCATTTCTTGGCTGGTTTGAAGAAATTCTAAGGAGATCCAAGTGAAATCAAAGCTAAAGAAGTGGATTAAGCTTAGTTCTAGCCTTTTTATGGTAAGTTCTTGTACTTGGAAGTTAAACCATGTTTTTTTTTAATTTTGCTGAGTGCTTATATATAGTGTTTTATCCTTTTTAAGATATTTCTTGGTGGTTTCCAAGTGGTTTGAGGTTTATAAAAGCTTGAAGAGATTGTTTTCGCCGAAAAGTTGCTCGGTAAGTGAAATTTTGTGTTTTGTGAGGTTTTTGGGGTTCTTGGAGTACAAGCTGATTTTTGGTTATTTTATTGAGTTTATAAGAGGGTAGATATGTTTATAAATATTTGAATAGACATGGAGACTCATTTAATTTGGGTGATGATCTAGGAAATTAGAATTTTATCAAAATCGGTATATGATAACTTTATGATGAATCATGTTGGTATTTGAGATATATGGTTATGGCAGGTTATTTGATGTTGATTATTGGATGATTTTGATATTTGAGGATAGCTAAAATTAAGGGGAAACTCTGTCAAAATTTCTCTAAGTGTTTAAGATAAATCTATCGCTCGATCTAGGTGGTTTAAGGCATTTTAGGCATGATTTGGATATGAAAGTTGATATGATGTTTTATGGGTATTTTTAAATGATAGTCCAATGTCTTACTGCCTTCATTGTGATGAGAAATACATGCCATTGTCAGGATAAGCATATCAACACCTAAGACATCACTTGTTACACGGTGAAATATATTTTGGACAAAAGGTAAGTAAAGTACTCAACTGCAACACAAAAATTACATGTTATGTGAAAGTATGCATTATATGAATATTTTGTGAGTAAGTGGTATTAACATACATTGACACTTCATCATAAATTTGTATGCATGGCATAATAGTGATATGGAAAATTATTATATGATATAAGACCATGCATGATATTATGATGATTAATTATATGATGCCTTTGCAAGTTTTGTGCAACATAAAAGAAAGTTGTAATAAGAAGTTTAAGTTCAATGCCACTGTTTTGAAAAGGCAAATGAAAGTGTTAATAAGTGTAAACGGAGGCCTATAGTAGGCTTATAGTGGCTCCCCAATAATTTGGGCTAGGTTTTAGTGAACCAATTATATTGTTTGCCATGTTTCCATTTTTATTTCTCCTCCATATGAGTTATTGTTATATGTATTGACACCACAGTGTGTGGCTGCCTTAACTCTTGAGCCCGACGGGGCAACGATAGAATAAGGTTTTTAATGTGCCCTACTGTGGTGATGGCTAGTCGGAGGAGAACCCATGGGATTTTGTATTATATGTTTAACAAGCCCTGCAGGCATTGACCAATTCAAACAGTGTGCACAATATTAAAGGGCCCAAAAATTTTAAAAAAAGAAGTTGTGTATGTCCATTGATATTGGGTAATCCTTAGCATTGCATGCATTACTTTGCTTACTGAGCTTTAGGCTCACAGTTGTCTTGTGTTGCAGGTAGAGAAAGAAATGTGTGAATGACATGAGGAGAACTGAAGCATGGTCCTGACCCTGATTTGTACATATGAACATATCGACCTTTGTGGGTTATTTCAGTTTATCAATGTGATATTTGTAATAAAGTGTGAAGTTATGTTTTGAAAACAAATTGGGTTATTTAATACTTATGTATAATATGTTTGAGACACACTTTATGTTTAATATAAATAAGGTGAAATAAGTTTTCAAGTTTAAAAAAAAAAAATGTCCAGACTTCCGCGGTAAGAAATTATGATATAGTTTTAAAACGTAACACCTCAGATATGGTTTTAACTAAAATAAGTGAGGGTGTTACATGAACCCTCAAATTTTTTCTCTAAAAACACATAGAAAATTTACAACAAAGAAGAAGAAGAAAATTGAGAGGTCTTGAAAGTGTAGAATGTGTAGTGTGGTAACCTCCTCCCCAAAATTAGCACTAAACTCTCTTATTTATAGCCAAAAAAAGTGTATTAAAATAATCAATTTAAATTGATTAAATTAATAATAATATGGAAAATATGGGTAAATTATATGGTGTAATGATGATGTTTTGGGGTAAAATGTGTAGAAAAATTGGGTAAAAAGTTGATATTTTTGGACAAAGGGGATAATGTGACAATTTGTGGGCTCAAGAATTTGAGGCATGCATGGGGTGGCTGCTGTGCTGGCAGGGTGGGTTCAGCTGGGCATTTGGGCCTAGGGGCTGCTTGCTGGGCCAAATTGAAGGCTGACTGGAGGAGGCCGTGGGGCTTGGCAAGGAGGTGGAGTGGGCTGGCTGGCAGAGTCACTAGGCTTGGTCTTATTGATGGTTCGGTTGGTACGTGGAACTGCTGGGAAGAGCTACTTGGTGATGCAGCTGGTGGAGGCTTGTGGAGTGCTGGGGAGGTTGGAAGATGCTCCGTAGGTGGCAGAAAAGAGTTGGGCTTGCAGGTGGGGTTTGGCTCTCAGCTGGGCCGAATGGAGGATGTTGACGGGCCTCGGGGAGTTGGAGCTAGGCTGGGCTGAGGCAGCTTCGGGTTGGACTGTGCGTGGGCCGAAGGCAAGTGGCGTGGGCCAGGAGCTTGGCTGAAGCAATGAAGCATTTGGGCTTGGGCTGGTGAGGGGCCTGTTGGCTTCTTTCCAATCCAAAAAATGTCATTCTTTTCTTCCTTTCTTTTCTTAAAAATGTCACCCTTCTTTTATTTTTCTTTCTTTTCAAGAGAAAAATGCCATAAATTCTCTATAAAATAAATCATAATAAAATATTTTCAACTATAAAATAAATCAATTTAATTCTTTGAAAATATCAATTATAACATAATTTATATTTAACATTTAATTTCACTAATACAACATTTTTTACCTTAAACTAAACAACAATAATTCAAATAATTAACTATAATATTTTACAACAAAATAACTATAAAAACACATAAAAATCAAAATAAACTCAATAAATTCAAAATTACTTAAAAACTTAACAAATCAATAAAAAAACTCAAGAATTAAACAACAGTTAACATATAAAAAATAGTAAAATAATTCTATTTTGTAGAGTTATTAATTCTTAATATAGAAAATCATGCGTAACGGCTTAATTATGGGCTATAAAATACAAGGTGGCGTTTATTATGGGCTAAATATAATTTGTGTATATACTTAATTATATCATTATTTCAATCTTTTTATTGAAAAAAAGAAATGAGGGTAGAAATGTATATAAATTGTATGTTGATAAGTTTCATTTCATGTAGAGTAGAGCCATTCTTTTAGATAATCTTTTATGGACCTTTTAAAATAACTTTGTAATTTCACATTAAAATAAATGTTTAAAATATTAGAAAGTGAATGAGTTTATATTATATCAATGATATTTGTAATAATGTGAATTTTGTTTATAATCGCGTAATTGTTTTTGAAGGAGGTTAATTAATAACTCTGCATCATCAATGTGTATCAATTATATATAAAAAGTATGTCAATATGTCCACTATATTTGGTTGAAAAGAAAGAAAGATAGAAGAAAAGAAAAATAATGAAATATTTTTTAAAAAATTATTTCTCAAATAAAATAATGATAAAAGTGAAATTACAATTTTATATCAATTACTTTAAATCAAATACAAAAATAAATAAATAATTTTACTTAAATGCATATTGCAAAAACATTTTTCTTTACCCTTTTTATTTTCCAAAATTAAAATTTTATAAATTGGTGGGACCTACTTTTTTTTTTCCTCACAATTTTTCCTTCACTCACTTTTCTTTTTCAACCAAATAACAAATATATTTTTTTCTTCTCCCCACTTTTCTCAACAAAAGTTTCTATCCTCCCACTTTTATTCTACTAAATCACCAAAATAAATAGAAAAACAAGAAGTCTTGAAATTGAAATAAGTAGAAGCATTGACTTTGTCAAATGTCTGTACTACTATGTACTCTTCGCACATGTAGAAATAAATTGCATAAAGAATCGATCACCTTAGTCTCGTGAGATTCATAAAATTATAATTTTTAAAAATAATTTGTGTGATTGTTTTATGACGTAAATGAGATAATTTAATTAATTAATGATAAAAATTTGATTATGTTATAATCGTATTCAAAAGTGGGTCCAAAATTATTAATAATCAATACATATTTATATATATATATATAGTTGTAGTATATAATTTCTTATCCCTTTCATTCATGATCATGAATATCTTTTACTTATATTGATTGCAGTAAATCTTGACCTCTGAATGAAACATGTTTATTTGGTAAACACTATTTATCATCGTTTGAATCACTACAACAAAATAGATGTTTTATGACTTTAATTGGAAGACATTGGAAGTCTACAATGTCTCCCACTTAGTGAGACGTTGTTGCTAGGGTCATTGTAGGTATATATCCCACGTCTCCCATTGGGAGACGTGGAAAGTCCCTAGGAGACATCCCACGTCTCCCATTGGGAGAGGTGAGTCACTTCCCACGTCTCTCAATGGGAGACATTGAAAGTCTCCCACATTAAAAAAAATAAATTAAATAAATTTATAATTAATATTATTTTAATTTGATTTAATAATTAATTAAATTGAAATAATATTAATTTAAATTGAAATCATTTTAATCTAAATTTAAATTAATTTAATAATCAATTAAATTGAAATAATATTAATTTAAATTGAAATTATTTTAATCTAAATTTAAATTAATTTAATAATCAATTAAATTGAAATAATATTAATTTAAATTGAAATTATTTTAATCTAAATTTAAATTAATTTAATAATCAATTAAATTGAAAGAAAAAAATAATTACGAATATTACGAGATTCATTTCCAAAAGAAGGCCACTTTAAATCAACTCTCTTCCAAGCAAGGGTGTCAGCTGGATGTCTTAATTTACCATCATTTATTCTTTCATTAGCATGCCACGACAAACTTTTAGCATGTTCGGCATTTCTAAACAATCAGATGAAACGAGGAATTGGCGGAAGGTACCACAAAACTTTGGCAGGTACTCCTTCCTTGACATCGTCACCATTTCTTTTCTTTTGCCATCGTGACTCACCACAAGTAGGACACGATTTTGCGTCTGCAAAACTATTTCGATATAATATGCAATCATTAGGACATGCATGGATTTTTTCGTACTGCATGCCTAATGAGCATAACGTCTTCTAAATGAAATTGGAATTTCATTATCTTCAGGCAATAACTCCTTCAAAAAACCAAATAATTCAGTAATGCTTTTATCACTCCAGCCATGTTTAGCTTTTAGATTGTACAACCTAAGAAGCGCAGATAATTTTGTAAATCTTGTACAACCAGGGTAAATTGGTTTCTCGGCATCATTAAGGAGTGTCTCAAACTTATTTGGGTCTACTCCTGATCCATAATGTGCGTCGTCAATCATTTCATCTAATGGATCCCAGTTCTCCTCCACTATATTCCTCCTCACTCCTTTTGGTCTACTTGGCAGAGTTGGAGCAATCAGAGCTATCTCCCCATGGTAATACCAAATTGTGTAACTCTTGTCGATCCCATTGAAATATAAGTGTTCTTTAATCTTTTTAAGATCCATCTTTTTAACATTTCCACACTTAAGACATGGACAATAAGTAAAATTTGGGTCTTTCACATTTTCCGAACAAAACCTTAAGAACAAATCGACCCCGTTCCTATATTCCGCAGATAACCTATTCGCTGACATCCACTGTTTATCCATATATTCTCCTATGTCTATGAAAAAGAAAAGAAACAACACTAAATAAGCACGTGATAAAGTTGTATGCCTATATAAAACTAATATTTTATTATCCTAGATAAAATCGGGCAGTATTTCCCCTATAATAGTGACCTAACCATCTGCATGTGAATATCAAAACAAACAATTCAAACAACATACAATAAGTTTCTTCCTTATAGAATGTCTATATAAAACTAATTGTTTATTATCCTAGATAAAATCGGGCAGCATTTCCCCTATAATAGTGACCTAACCATCTGCATGTGAATAGCAAAACAAACAATTCAAACAACATACAATAAGTTTCTTCCTTATAGCTCCGCAGCACACAGTCAAATTTCTCAGAACCTACTTCACTAATACACACAAGTTCTCAACCTTCCGTTATCACCGCAGCACACAATTTTAATCTCAGAACCTACTTCACTGTGGATGAATATTTAAGATATTCAAACTCCTCTAACATTTGTTTAATGATATTAAAAGTAGAAGTAAGAGAATATATATGTACCTCTTGCAATCTTTAATCCTAAAGCTAGCAAAATTACTTCACTTAGTAATCAAATTCGCTATTAAATCCACAAACCAATAAAATTAAATTAATAAATAATAAATAAAACATCACTAAATATCTAGCAATATATAATGTATTATTGTAATTTTAGAAACTTAATTACCTCAAATATGTGATTGATATAGGAATTTTGATGCAAAATACTCTCTAAAATCTCACCACAAAAATCACAACCTATATGAAATCAAATTAATTAATATGTTAAACATTACTAAACAAATATCACTAAATATCTAATAATAGTAAATGATATTGGTAAACAAATAAAAAAAATCTCAATGTGCCACTAATTATAACCTCAACAAAAAATCAATATAAAATTTCATAACCTAAAAACTTAATAATAAACAAAAACATAAAAATTTTCATATATTTATATTTTATAAATTATTTAATAAATTTATTTTAACATAACTATATATATAACAAAATAGTTACAATTTAAAAAAAAATTCAAATATACAAAAATATATCTAAATTTTGAAATAAAAAATGATAAAAAATTAAAAAAATCATGAACATATATACTCTAATGAAATCTATACAATGTGATAGGTTAAATTAAAAAAAAAACTAAAAAATCATAAATCCCTAAAAACTTCAATGGAAAAACCACAAAATCCTACAATGTATATAAAAAAATGCATAAAAATGTAAAACTAACACAAAATCATGTATATTACTCATCCTAATGCAAAACCTATGATTTATTTGCAAAATAATTAACTAAAAATTAATAAAATAAAATAAAAACTTACCTTAGAACCCTAAAAAATGCAGCCCCAATTTCTCTCCTCTGGTTTGCATGCTCTCGGGTTGGTGATGATATGAGGAAGACAAAGATTATTTGGTATATATGAAGGAGCACATCCAACGTCTCCCACTGGGAGACGTGGGACACGTGGCACGTCTCCCAGTGGGAGACGTTGGATGTAGTCCCATGCACATCCAACGTCTCCCACTAGGAGACGTGCCACGTGTCCCACGTCTCTCAGTGGGAGACGTTGGATGTACCCATAATCACTACCCCAACCTATTTCCAACGTCTTCCACCATTTTTAATGTCTTCTAATTGTAGCTATTAATATACACTTTCAATGTCTTACACCATTAGACATTTAAAACCCCTGATAAGTTTTAATGTCTTACACCATTGGTGTAAGACATTGTAGGGAGTCATTGTATATCAAATTTGTTGTAGTGAATGATAACTTTTTTCTTCGGACTAATTTATGTCTGTGGACTTCTAGTGATATTATTTTCCATGCATTAATCTCATTCATATTATATTGATTAGCATGTTCAATGGATCACATCCAATAAATTTAAGCTCATCCGATCCAATCTAATTGAATTGAGTCAACCAATCCGATTCAATGAATAATTAGATTGGATCGGTTCAATCCATTGAATGCATCTCCTGGTTATTTATTGAATTAGAACAGATTCATCCAATCATTTAGAGTCTTTTTAAATCTCATTTTCATGTATATTTCAATTATAAAACACAAAAATTACTCATCCAAATGAAACACACTATTTAGTTCTAATTATTTAGAAGCATACAATACAAATTTATCTAAATTAGAAGTGTGGTATATTAGTTCCTATAAGTCTCTGTTATGCATTAACAGTTAAGTTAGTTAATGGTTAACTAACTTAACGGTATATCTTTTCCTCTACTATTACCATGCATATATATAAAGGGTCCTAATGTCTTTTGTGAGGTATCGAGAAAAATAGAAACAAGTGAAAAGGCTTCCAAAAGTCAGAGAACTTGAGAGAGCTGTTCGAAAGAAAGAGAGAGCTAAGGAAAGAGTAGGCTTAGAGGGGTTTCGGGTTGATGTAAGAGGCTGCATATGTAGATGAATATGCAGGCCTGGTTTGAGTGATTAGAAAAGAGAGTTCTTCTTTGTTGTTGCCTAAAGCTACTCAACTGTGTTGGCTTCTCATTTCCTTTCGATCAATAAAGGATTGCAAGAGTGTTTCCAAGACTGGATTAGAGTCAATAAATCATCTTGATTTATTGGCTTGAACCAGTATAACTATCTGTGTTCATTTTTTGTTCTTGTTTCATTGTTTTGATTTTTGGTTTACTTGTCTCATATTTGTTGTTCTGTTGCAATCTGTAGTTTCTTGTTGTTTCAAGTTTTTGGTGCAGGTACTGGATCAAGTTTTTTGGGGCGTGCGAAATTACTACAATTGGTACCAGAGCCAGGTTCCATAATTCAAGAATTCTAGCACAAAGAACTTCAAGATTCCGCTGCAAGATCTGTCAAGAAGATCTTTATCTCTCTTGAAGAAGTCATGGCAAAATTCGAGCTAGAGAAATTTGATGGAATCGAAGACTTTGCACTGTGGAGAGAAAGCCTCAAAGGGATCTTGGTACATCAGAAGGTTTCCAAAGTTCTAGGAGATGAGAAACTTCTAGCCAAGAAGAAACGAGAGGAAATTGCTGAAATGGAGGAGATGGCATATTATACTATCATCATGCATCTCTCTAACAATGTCAGAAGGAAATTGACTGCAGAGAAGACTGCTAAGGATCTTTGGAAAAAATTGGAAGATTTGTACATGAAGCCTTCAATATCAAACAAGATCAATCTTCTTGAAAGATTGTGTGGATTCAGGATGACACCCTCTCTGTCATTAGATGAAAACATCGACAGGTTTAATGAGATCATTGTTGGTCTCTCAAACATAAGTCACAAAGTTGATGCAGAAAGTCAAGCAATCATCCTATTGAGGTCTCTACCGATTGCATACCAAGAAATTAAAGCTGCCATTAAGTATGGCCGAGATGTAATTACTCTTGAAGATGTTCTTGGAGCTTTAAAGTCTAAGGATTTTGAACTCCAACTTGAAAAAGAGTCAAGAAAAGATGAGGCATATCTTATAGCCAGAGGCAGGTCACCAAGAAGGAATAACTCAAGGAATGATAACTCAAGGAATGCTCATCACCACTCTCACTCAAGATCAAAATCTCGAGGAAGGGAAACCAGAAAATGTTACTTCTGTGGTAGACCAGGCCATTTACAAAGATATTGTCATAAGTACAAGGAACAACAAGGCTCGTTTAAAAACCAAAATGAGAACAAGACAGATAGCAAAAGCCACTATAACAGCAGGAAAAAGGAAACAGTAGCAGTAGCTGAGGATCAAGACAATTACTCCACTGATGGAGAATTGTTTTCAATATCTGAAATTGAATCCAGCAAAGAATGGATTCTTGACTCGGGCTGCACATATCATATGTGTCCTAGCCGAGAGTCATTTTTTGAGTATAAGTCTATTGATGGTGGCAAAGTTCTAATGGGTAACAATTTTTCTTGCAGGGTTGTCGGCATTGGAAGGGTGGCAATAAAGAACTTTGATGGTGAAATTATGATCCTCAACAATGTTCGACATATACCAGACTTGAGGAGGAATTTAGTTTCCTTAGGTGCACTTGAAGATGAAGGATATGGATACAAATCCATAAGGGGAAATCTCAGAGTTACTAAAGGTTCATTAGTAGTAATGAAAGGAGAAAAAACTAATGGTCTTTATATTTTGCAGGGAGAAACTGTTCTAGCTGCTGAAACTAGCTTTGTCAAGGCCAAGAACAAGATATGAGTTTGTGGCATCAAAGGCTCGGACACATTAGTGAGCAAGGACTAAAAGAGTTGCATAAACAAGGTATAATCGAAGATCTAAAAACTTGTACTTTACCATTTTTTGAAGCCTGTGTCTTAGGTAAACAACATAAGATTAAATTCTCTGTAGCTAAGCATACCACTAAAAGAATATTAGAGTATGTGCATGCTGATTTGTGGGGGCCTTACAAAGTGCCAACACACTCGGGCAAACACTATTTTTTGTCTATTATTGATGACTTCAGTAGGTGTGTATGGACATATCTTTTAGCTACTAAAGATGAGTGTTTAAAAATGTTTAAAGAATGGAAAACACAGGTTGAGAATCAAACTGATTTGAAAATCAAAACTCTAAGGACTGACAATGGCTTAGAGTTCATTAATACAGAATTTGATGATTTATGCAAAATAAATGGAATCACTAGACATAGAACAGTAGTAAGAACTCCTGAGCAAAATGGGATAGCTGAAAGGATGAATAGAACCCTTTTGAATAAAGTTAGATGCATGTTGTTTAGCTCGGGTTTAAGCAAATATTTTTGGGGGGAAGCTCTTGCTACAGCAACTTACTTAGTGAATAGAAGTCCAAATAGATCAATAAATCTCAAAAAACCATATGAGATGTGGTATGGCAGACCACCAAATCTTAGTCATTTGAGGATATTTGGATGTAGTGCATATGTGCATCAATCCATGGATAAACTAGAACCTAGATCTATAAGAGGTACATTTCTTGGCTACCCAATTGGAACTAAAGGATACAGAATTTGCATTTCTAGTCATAATAAACCAAAAATAGTAATTGCTAGAAATGTAATTTTCAATGAAAAAGAAATGTCTAAACTAACAGCCGAAAAAGGTAGTGTTTCATGTGATGATGCAGGGAAAACAGGTAATAAAAGTGTGACTGAAATTGAGCCTGAACAAGTTGATCAAGTCACCAATACCAACAGTGATGTGGTTCATGAAGATCAGGAGGAACCCGATACTCAAAATGACCAAGGAGATTTATCAACATACCAGTTAGAAAGAGATAGAGTAAGGAGAGAAATTCACCCTCCAACCAGATTTGCAGAAGCAGATATTATAGCTTATGCATTGGCAGCTATACAACCTTTTGACATACCCGAGCCTAACTCCTATGAAGAAGCAGTTTCAAGTCCCTACAAGGAACAATGGAAACAAGCAATGAAGGAAGAGATAGACTCCTTAATGAAAAATAACACTTGGGAGCTTGTTGATAAACCTGCCAGCAAGAAGATAACTAAGTGCAGATGGATTTTTAAGATTAAAGAAGGCCTGAATGAGGATGATCCAGTGAGATTTAAGGCAAGATTGGTGGCCAAAGGGTTCACTCAAGTGGAAGGGGTTGACTACACAGAGATATTTTCCCCAGTTGTCAAATACAAAACCATTCATTTGATGTTATCTCTTGCTGCACAACTAGACCTTGAAATAGAGCAACTAGATGTGAAGACAACATTTCTAAATGGATTTCTGGATGAAGAGATTTACATGAGTCAGCCACCAGGATTCGAAATTGAACATGGGGACAAGGAACTGGTTTGCAAGCTTAAGAGATCATTGTATGGACTTAAACAGTCCCCAAGGCAATGGAACAAGAGGTTTGACACTTTCATGCACATAATAGGCTTTCATAGATCATTATTTGATCATTGCCTATATTACAAGAATCTGGAATTGTCCACAGTAGCTTTCTTGTTGCTATATGTGGACGATATGTTGATTATGGGGAAAGACAATGCAGTGATAAGTGGTATAAAAGACAAACTGAAACAAGAGTTTGAAATGAAGGAGCTTGGACCAGTTCAAAAGATTTTAGGTATTGAAATTTGGAGAAACAAGACAGAAGGAAAAATGAGTCTGAAACAATCAAGTTACATCAAAAAGATTGTTCATAAATTCAATATGGATGATTCCAAGACCACCTCCATCCCTTTAGGAGGACAGTTCTCACTCACCAAAAAACAATGTCCAAGCTCTACAGAATTGATGGAAGAAATGAAGACAATACCATATGCTATGGCTCTCGGATGCTTGATGTATATCATGGTTAGTACTAGACCAGATTTGGCTCACTCCCTTAGCATATTGAGTAGATTCATGGCAAATCCGGGCATGGAACATTGGAAGGCCCTTAAGTGGTTGCTGAGATATTTAAAAGGAACCTGGAACTATGGTTTGGTCTATGAGAAGACAAGGTAAGAAGTGCATCTAATAGGATTTGTTGATGCAGATTATGCCTCAAATAAAGACAATAGAAGATCAACTACAGCTTATATGTTCATGTTAAACAATAGCTGTATATGTTGGAAAGCTCAGTTACAATCTGTAGTGGCACTGTCCACAACAGAAGTAGAGTTTATGGCCACTACAGAAGCTTTCAAAGAAGCAGTTTGGCTGCAAGGAATTTTACAAGAACTCAAGCAGGTCAAAGATAAGACAACTATATATTCAGATAGTCAATCCTCTATTCACCTATGCAAGAATTCGATGTATCATGAAAAGAGCAAGCATATTGACATTAGGTTGTACTGGATCCGAGAGAAAATCGAAGAAGGTACCATTAAATTGGAGAAGATCAGTACAGAAGACAATCCAGCAGATATGGGAACTAAAGTGTTATCAGTAAGCAAGTTTAGGCACTGCCTTAACTTGCTCAACCTGATATCTTGACCTGTCAATGAGAACTTTGGAAACACTGCCTACCATGGACGACTTAAAGGAACTAGGAGGAATTTGTGGTATATTAGTTCCTATAAGTCTTTGTTATGCATTAACAGTTAAGTTAGTTAATGGTTAACTAACTTAACGGTATATCTTTTCCTCTACTATTACCATGCATATATATAAAGGGTCCTAATGTCTTTTGTGAGGTATCGAGAAAAACAGAAACAAGTGAAAAGACTTCCAAAAGTCAGAGAACTTGAGAGAGCTGTTCGAAAGAAAGAGAGAGCTAAGGAAAGAGTAGGCTTAGAGGGGTTTCAGGTTGATGTAAGAGGCTGCATATGTAGATGAATATGCAGGCCTGGTTTGAGTGATTAGAAGAGAGAGTTCTTCTTTGTTGTTGCCTAAAGCTACTCGACTTTGTTGGCTTCTCATTTCCTTTCGATCAATAAAGGATTGCAAGAGTGTTTCCAAGACTGGATTAGAGTCAATAAATCATCTTGATTTATTGGCTTGAACCAGTATAACTATCTGTGTTCATTTTTTTGTTCTTGTTTCATTGTTTTGATTTTTGGTTTACTTGTCTCATATTTGTTGTTCTGTTGCAATCTGTAGTTTCTTGTTGTTTCAAGTTTTTGGTGCAGGTACTGGATCAAGTTTTTTGGGGCGTGCGAAATTACTACAAGAAGCATATATGTAATTGGATGATTATTAGATCGATTTGGTCAGTTTTTATTGGATGTTGGACCCACATCCAACAACTGACCAATCCAATTTGAATTTGTAAAAATTACATCTAATCCGATCCGATCCAATAGTAATTGGATATCCAATTTTTGGCAGTTGGTTGTAATTGGATCAATCGGTTATAATTGAATCGATCGGTTGTAATTGGATTGAATATATTCTACACACCCCTAATATTCATATATATATATATGTGTAAATGAGTAATACTATATATGCAGTAAGATATATCTTCAAGCTTTTAAATTTATTAACACTTAATTATAATTGATACTTGACAAACACATATATATATATAAATATAAGGAATTTCTTGGGTAGGAACATTATTTTTGCCCCAACCGTAGGGGTGAATTCTGTTTTCAGCACTTGGAAAAGCTATAACATTTTTTTTATGACAATTGTTTACCAAGTTTTTCGGAAACTAGAATTATAAAAGATAAAATAGCTTAAAAGAAAATGATTTAGAATATGCAAGCAAGGTTTTTACGTGGTTGTGCCGTTAATGAGCCTTAGTCCATGAGTCAGTTGTATTAGAGCTTAGAGAGCTTTTGACAATGGAGTTTTCTGCAAGTTTGAGTAGAGTAATTGCTTACAAGAGAAAATCTGGGATCCCCACTACAGTGCATAACTTGCCCTATTTATAGGTAGTTAGGTGCAATGGTCTTGGGCCGGACTAATCCTGTCCCAATAGGGATGTAATCATAGTTTGCTCGCTAATGGAACCATAATAGAAAGAATGTTGCTTAATAAATCATATTAGTCATGGCCCATTGGGCCGGCTTGGGCATAGCCAAGCCTTACAGCTGCCAATAGTACATATCCTCAGACTGGTCCGTGTGGGCTTCTAAGGGGATCCTGGGGACAAGATCTGTTAGAGTAGTGTCAGTACTGTTTCCCAGGAAAAGTGTACGTTCTGTGCGTAACCTCCTCTGTAGGTCAGTTGAGGAGACCAACTTCCGTGTTTCTCGGGGACCTGTCACCGTCAAGGAAGATCAAACTTGCCCTATCTGGACGTCTGGTCCGGGTTTCTTTACTAATGTCCTGGTTCATTTATTGGAGTCCTGGTTTGCTCACCAGGACAGGTTCATTCTCGACAAGGTCTATTCCCAGACTAGTGAGCTTGCTACCTCTATTGGCATCCCGGAGGATACGGGTAGGTCGGGATCGGGAAGATGAGTTAGGCCTGCACCTTGGTCCCGGTTCCCTTGTTATGGTCACGCCCATCGAACGACGTTGGGTTCATTGACGATTGGGCTATCAGGACTTTCTTCTTCCCTGTTCATCAGGCTTAGGATGGGCCTGGATCTCTTTGAGAGAGCCCATGGACCCATCGTGTCATGCTACGTGTCCTGGGGGAAAACAAGGATAACAACAGCGTACATGATAGTTCTATTAGTCATCCTACCAAAATTTCAGGAAATTGAATTTACAGTACCGAAATCAGAATTCAAATAGTATGTTTTCCACACGTATAAAAAAAGTCAGATACTGTTTAAACTCTAATTTTTGTATTGTAAATTATTTGAAATTTATCAAAATTGGTAGGATGTCTATTATAATCATAATGTACATCATCATGCAAAAAAAATTATAATTTATCTAAGTGCCAAAAATAGAATACACTCCTATAATAAAAGAAAAAAATTACCCACTAATTTTTTTTTTATAAATACATATACTCAAGAATTTCACTCAAGAAAAGAATTAAAGATCAAGTTCAGTACAACAACGTTCCAATAAAAAGACTACTACACCTACATAATACAATATAATCATGGTCTTTAAAGAGACCCAAATTATCCAAGATAGTTGATAATAATGAGATACACCAAGAATATACATTGCCAAATCTTACACAAGTGAACAATCCAAAATCGAAAAAAATGAAAATCAAAACCAAATAAACCAAAATACAATGTAACTAGGACGAAGCTGCTACATATATAAAGAGGGAAAAATAATTAAGTATTTGTTGGGTTTAGTTAAGTATATAACTCTAAGTTACATAATGGTATATAACTCTACAGAAAAATGAGTTCTACCGACAGTATTTGTTGGGTTTAATTAAGTATTTTTGTTGTAATGTTCTGATTTTGAAATTGGCAAAAAAGATATATATATATTTTTAAATTATTATTCTTTTTTTAAAATTAATTAATGTTTTTTAAATAATTCATTTATTTATTTATTTAAAACGTGACTTAATAAAGTTGTCACGTGTATCCTAATTAACACTCAACAGGCATAGTTGCAACAAAACACCAATGAAAAATATATTCTTCGTCAAAATTTTTAATTGGGAGCATATATGTGTAACAGTGACAAAAGAACAAAGAATTTTTCCCATTTATATCCTTAATTTATATAATTTTAGATCCAAATTGTTTTTTTTTTCTACCCTTGACATTAGAAAGGAAAGTGACAGGGCTAACTTTCTAAGAATTAGGAAATGAGGATAGAGACCTAAAAGCAAAATGTGAGTTAAAAACAAATAAACCTAAAGGCACTAGCTGCCCCGTTTTATATGTAAATTAAGTTAAATTAAAAATATATTAATATAGCTTAAAATTATGAACAAAAAAATGATAATAAAAGTCTCCTAACAAATTAAAATGATATTAGTCCCCGAATGATATATGCAGGCTAGTTCACTGTTTCCACACAATTTATTTTATTTGTCGTATGATTTAGCTTAGCTGTCGTTAAGTTTTAAGTCACAATTTCCTTCACTCGTTATAATTGTATTTCGATATTGTGATGACTAGATCTACTCGTTCATTAAATCATGAATTACATGGTTTTTTCCCGTCTTTACTCATGGAGTTAATTAGTCATATTGACTTAAGCTAGCTAATCTTGAGCTTTAAATAAAAAATGATTACTTGGTAATAGTGTTTCTACAATGCACACTCTAATCCAAAGCATTGAATAAATCGTTCAAACCGACTGCTGAACATCGAAAAAACAGAAACTGACGGAACCAGAAATTACAGAAACTGCCTTGGCGAAAACCGATATTAAGTCAGTCAGTTTATAAGTTGGCCGCAAACCGACCATACAAACCGAAATCGACTGAATATGCTTAGGTTCCAAAATTGTGGATGTAACATTGTAACTATGTGTTAAGTTTTCAAATCTTCAAGTTAACAAATTAAATAAATAATTTTCATATTTAAAAAAAATCTCAAAATTGGATTATAATAATCTACATTTTTTTAACTTAAATTTCATAAAATTTTTTTTTTTTTTAAAAATCACGTTTGGTTTGGAGGGGTTTAACCAACCAAACTACGATATAAATCGGTCGGTTCTTTTGGTGTTGTAAGTAGGTCGGTCGGTTGGTTTTTAGATCGCACAAATCCGAAAACCGAAATCTTGATTTTAGAATAGAAAAAAACCATCCAAATCGACCGATGCTCAACCCTAGTATTGATACAACTCTTCTATTTTTTGTACTGAATGATTTTTAGTGTAATTTTTTTTAACTTTCCATAAATGGTTTTTGGTTTAAACATTTCTATAGGCAGCGATTAAAATTACTATTAAATTATAAATATATTTATTTATATTAATTTTCATTTAAGAACTACTCACCATATTATAGTTCTTACGCAAGTTCCTTCTTCATATAGGTCAATTAGGTTTTAATTCTAGGACTTTAAACTTTTATTTTATATGTTGACGCCGTTTTTCGTCAACAGTGAAAGGAGAGCACGTAAACAATAACTGATAATTGCCAATTAAAATATGACAACACAAACACACGATTTTTACGTGGTTCAGCAGTTAAATCTGCCTAATCCACGAGTCTCTGTTATTAAACTCAAGATTATCTCTGAAAATTCTTCAACATGAATTCTTCAGAGTTTTCTCTCCAGGTTCAGCCTTTCGGTCCATTACAATGGTGCATACTATCCCACATATTTTGGGTAGTTGCTCTTTTTGTATAATAAAATAAATGGCTTTCAATGCCTATAATCAGATATAAAAGGAAACGTTGTAACGGCCCAACTATCTATGAAACTTAGATCATTAAACCTACTAAACATAAACTCAACTTGAAATGAACATACATAAGAAAATTCATAACTTAATTGAAAACCTTAAAGAAACAATATTTGTAACACATAAATGAGCTCATTGTTTTAAAATAAAACATAACTTTAAATAAAATTGTTTACAAAGCTACATGCGGAAAAAAAAACATAAAAACATAATTTTAAAGAAACAAAAAAAAAACGTTGTCCTCGAATCGACACGCAGCCCATCCACTCCATTCACCTCCATACACACACCAAGCTTCCAAGAATCCTTCCGCCTCTGCATCTATTTTCCTGCATCATACTAAAAGAAAAGGAGTGAGCCTAATGCCCAGCAAGGAAAAACTACTAATCAACATAAACATACACATAAAATCATATCACAACATATCATAACATATACTAAAAACATATCATAACATATACTATATAAGACTATACTAATAATGGCCATTATGACATGTGATAAACCATCTACGTCCCCTGTCTAATATTTGAGGTAGGTTAGATCACATGTAGTGTATGATAACCCATCTACGTCCCCTGTCTAATATTTGAGGTAGGGTAAATCATAACATAACATATAAAAACATAACATAACATAAAAACATACAAGATCTAGCCTATGTTCCTTACCAAAAATACCGGGATTTGAGAACAGTTTTGGGACTTTGGAACACTCCTAAAATCCATAAATGGAAGGGTGAGTATACTAAAGAGAATGAGATGAAAAGAATGGAAGAACTATACCATTAAGAATATACTTACCAAAAACCTTATATTCAAGAACTTAGATTTCCTATCCAAGAATAAAGAATAAAGTTAGGGGCTGAGTAGAAAGGGCTGAGTAGAAAACTATAAGAACTTGAAGAAAATAATACCAAAAGAACTAGAGTTTTGGAATACCTTGAATGCTTTATGACCAATCTAAACCTTGAACCGAAATATGTTATAAACCTTACTTCCCAAGTGTTTGGTAAGCTTAAAAAAAATGATTAAGCTTATAATCCTCAACCCTAGTGTTTACACTCTCACAATAACCTAGCAACTTGCAGCCTCTGAACTTAGCTTGATGAATGAATGAAAAAAATGCTTGGTACTAGATCCTATTTATAGAGTTATAGGAATAAAAATCTTCTAATCATAATTCAAATTTAAATTTGAATTTAAATTTAAAATAGAATCCTAAGGAATAAAAATCTTCTGATTATAATCCAAATTTAAATTTAAATTTAAATTTAAAATAGAATCCTAAGGAATAAAAATCTTCTAATCCCGTAACTTTAAACTAACCTACAGTAAAATCAACATATACGGAGCTGTAGAACTCCGATTTAAAATATCTTTATACCGTTAGAAAGCTAATTAAATTATCTACAACTTTTTAGAAATAATATTTTTCGAAATTCTTACCTTAACTGGGTCAAAAATAGGTTGGAAGTTACAGTACCCTAAAGTTACGAAAAAATAAAGATCTATTTAATTATCTAAATAACCTAATCCACAAATAAATAAAATTGTGAGTCTAAATATCTGAATATCTAAATAAATATCATGCTCTTAATAGATTTTGATGAAGACTAAGTCTTATATTTCCCTTATTTGATCATTTAAAAAAAATAATTCCTTAATAATAATGCATATGACAAGTGTCATATTCTTATTGGCTCTGTCTAAACCTTAGGTTATAATAATCATCATATTAATAACCAGCAATATTAACCAAACCTTATGTTAAAATTAATATTCTTAAACTATAGGCTAAACTTATAAAATCCATAACTATTGTTAGGAGTTTCCAACTAAATCCCGGCTTGAACCAAAATCCACAGTAATAACAATACTATAACTACTACTAGCTATTACTATTACTACTACTATCTAACTAGCTAAGTAAAGTTCTTGGACTCTACAAACGTCCCCTGAAGATCAGGGGGCGTATAACTAATCAAATAATATCCCACGATTCTAGGGGATTTACAATAATAAATGAAGATTACGTCTCTTATGAATAACACTTATAGATATTCACGGTTTTTATCATATATCTCCAAGGTCTTAATCTCCCAGGTTTCTTATCAGCTTTTGAGCTAATAACATCTCCCGAGGTAATATGGCTTCGAGATCATAAGTACTTCAGGCTCGGAGCCCCTGATCCGAGATTATTCCAGAGGATAGATGCGTCTCAGGAGCTACCTTTCGAGATCGTGAACGTTTCGAGGCCACCACGTTCGAGGTCGTCTCGAGTCTTGCAGGCTCGATACTTAATCTTGGGGCATACCTCGAACTTTACGGGTTCATTCGCTGCGAATCCAGCTTTCGAGGTCACATTTAACATGGCTCGAAATCTGGGTATAACATTACATATAAATAAATCTCTTCTATATAATTTTGTTTGGGTTAACTTTAACGGAATATTCTAAATATTTAACAAAATATATTTTTAAAACTAATTAAAAATAGATATTTATTAATTATATTAATATAAATTCAAATATTATAAAATATTATTATTATTATAATATTTAATATAAAACTTCATATATAATAATTATATTAATATAAATTCAAATATTATAAAATATCACTATTATAATAATATAATACAATACTAGCTATTTAATAATTATATTAAAATAAATTTAAATGTTATAAAATATCAAATATAATTTTTTTTGAGATAAAAAATGTTATATTATATCAGAGAAGTTATAATACAACATTCATTAGTGGAGAGGGAATCTCCCAAAACCACATATAATCAATATCCGTGGATAGAGCAAACTTAGCTAACAAATGAGCCACAGTGTTAACATATCTAAAGACATGTGAGGTCTGTGTTACAGGAAAATTAGATACAAGATGTCTAATGTCAAATAATAATGGGATCTGCATTCCTTAAACCGCCGGAAAGGAATCAATTTCAATATAATAATGTACTTGCAATTGCATCTCAAGAAGCCATTTGAGGCTGTGTAATAATAAGGCCATGGCCTCCATAACGTCCACTTTGAAAAAACCAATGACAGGTCTTGACATGGCAGCAATAATAGTACCATTGGAGTCACTTAGGATAGCCACAAAACTAGATCATGAAAGAAAAGATGTGAGGTCGATCGTCATTACTAAACTGTAGTTTATATACTTACATTTTCTTCTCACTTTCGAAAGCCCGTCAACTTGTTATGGAGCCAAAAGGTTCAGACAGGTAAGGCTGAATGCGAGCCGATAGCCCTTGTGCCACGAACCGCATGTTTGGCCGCTTCTCGGGGTTGGTTCTAGCGCATGACAAGGCTACAGTCACCATGAACACCACTGCCTCAGCCAATTCTCCATCTGGAGGAGGCAACCTCTGGTCCAAGACATCCTTGAGAAGCAATTCAGTACCATTTGACAATGCTCTTGTTGATGCTGATAGTGATTCCAGCATCTCCCCAGGGTGCCTTCCCATCATTACTTCTAAAGCCACAATTCCAAAACTATACACATCACTCTTATCTGTTACACGCATTGTCTGCGCCAGTTCTGATTTTCATTACAAAAACGATCAAAAGTCAGTAAATGATCATGCTTGCTTAATATATAAAATTTATCAAACAAATTTACCTGGTGCCATGTAGCCATATGACCCTTGAACACTAGTCCAATTAGGGGAGTCAGGGCTCAACAATCTGGCTGTACCAAAATCAGACAGTTTAGGCTCAAAATCCCAGTCGAGTAGTATATTGTTCAAGGTGACATCTCGGTGGACAATGGGCGGAGAACAATCATGGTGTAAGTAAGCAAGCGCATGAGCCAGGCCTTGAACAATTCTCATTCTTATTTCCCAGACAAGACATTCACTTTCTAAGTCGTACAACACTTTTGCTAAGCTTCCTCTTTGTACGTATTCATACACCAAGTACATACAGCCTTTCCTCGAACAAAACCCGTATAGCTTTATGATGTTTCGGTGCTTGACTTTAGTCAAAGTCTTTATCTCGTTAAGGAAACTCTGTTGGTAACTCTTCGGGACTTCGTTCGAGTCCGACGCGTACAAATGTTTGACAGCAACTATACTCGAATTCAGAACAGCCTTGTACACGCTGCCAAATCCTCCTTTTCCGATGCAGTATTTCTCAGAGAAGTCCTCTGTGGCTATAAGAATTTCTTGGGAAGTGAATTTTTCTTCTTCTTCTTCCCCTTCTTCCCATATCAATGTTTCGGTGTTGTCGAACTTGTCAGAGCTTTGACTCTCATCGTCCAGGTGTCTGCCTTTCCGAGTCAATAAGTAAATTATAAGAGTCACACTAAGTATTATCAAAGCACAAACGACAACAAGGGCCCCGATAAAAATATGAGTCGTTTTCTTGCTTGATTTGTCGTTTGACATTGAGCTACACGGATTGAGGTTCACCCCTTCAGTGTCTCTGCATAAGCCAGGATTTCCCAAGAAGGCGTTCTCGTTTAGGAAAGGTTTCCCAATTGGGATTGGACCCGTCAAGTTGTTGTAGGAAAAATCGACCGAAACTAGACTAACCATGCTGGAAAACGACGATGGGATTTTGCCGGATAGTTGATTATTTGAGACGTTGAGGATTTCCAGTGATGAAAGCTTGACCAAGTTTGATGGGATTTCTCCAGTGAAAGAATTGCTGCTGAGATCCAACATGTACTTCAACGAGCCCAAGTTGCCAAGCTCTTGAGGTATTTCGCCAGAAAACTTGTTGTGACTAAGATTCAAGCTCGACAAAAATTTATAATCCTCGAGCCAAGTTGGAATGGTCCCAGAAACATTGTTCGCAGATACATCAAGAGTTTCCAGCTTAGTTGGATTGGACAGGCTTCGAGGGATGCTCCCTGTGAAATGGTTATTGCTGAGGTTGAGATGGAACAACTTGTTAAGGTTTCCAATTTGAGTAGGAATTTCCCCACTTAACTCGTTAGACTCTAAGCTCAAAACGTGCAAATTTTTTGCATTCCCGAGTTCAGGTGGGATCTTACCAGAGATTTTGTTTCGACTCATCTGTAAATTTGTGAGAGTCACACATTGCCCCCACGTACTTGAAATTTGACCAACAAATTGGTTGTCGCTTAGTCGAACGAAATCAAGAGCAGGGTGAACACCAAAAGCATCAGTAATATTTCCTGTGAAATTATTCTCGTCAAGCCTTACTCTCTTCAAATTGGTGCATTTTCTTAGGCACTCGGGCAATGGTCCCGTGAAGCTGTTGTTGTTTACAGTCAAAGTCACTAGCTTGAACCCATTACACAAATATGGTGGCAACTTTCCGGAAAATGAGTTGTTTGAAAAGCTAATGTATGTCAACTTAGGACTGTTCTTCCCAAAGTCTCTGGGGATTGTTCCTGTGAAGTTATTGCTGAAAACAGAGAACCCCACCAAGTTGCTGAGGCTGGAAATGTTAACCGGCAACTCTCCTGAGAGTCTGTTGGTGTTAACATCAAAAGTTGACAGTGATACTAGATTTCCAATCTCTGGTGGGATGGTTCCAACCAGATTATTGTGGAAAAGTTTCACAGAGACGAGGTTTTTGAGATTCCATAGAGAAGTTGGAATTGGACCGTTAAGATGGTTCCCAGAAAGATCCAAGTTTGCTAGTTTTTTCAAGTTTCCAATCTCTGGTGGGATGGTTCCAACCAGACTATTGTAGAAAAGTTTCACAGAGTGGAGGTTTTTGAGATTCCGTAGAGAAGTTGGAATTGGACCCGTGAGATGGTTTGAAGAAAGATCCAAGTCACCAAGTTCCTTCAAGTTTCCAATCTCTGTGGGAATTTGACCACTGAAGTAATTTCGGAACAGGTAAATCAAGGTGATGTTCTTCAATAGTCCAATTTCTTTTGGAATGTGCCCACTGAGGCTGTTGTGTTGCACTTGCAATGAGGTGAGAGCAGTCCAATTAGAGATCAAGGCTGGGGAGAGAGGGCCTGAAAGTTTGTTATTTGATAAGCCAATTTCTGTGATACTATTCAGATTGGATAATGACAAAGGCAATTCACCACGGAGACTATTCTCAGCCATAGACAAGAAGACGATCTTAGTGCAAGAACCAAGCTCTGAAGGAATTGTTGAGTTTAATAAATTCTTGTGTAGATCAAGACGCAAGAGATTCTTGAGTTGGCCAATAGAAGAAGGAATACTCCCACTAAAGGAGTTGTTATACAGTTCAAGAACCTCAAGATTTTGTAGGAGACCAATTCCTTCAGGAATTTCACCACTGAGAAGGTTATTTGGCAAATGAAGGTGTGTGAGCTGAGAAAGCTTTGAAATGTTTGATGACAAAGCTCCCTTAAATTGATTATTAGTGAGATTGAAAGATTGGAGTTTGCCCAGATTGGAAAATATAAATTCTGGAATTGGGCCAGTCCAACTATTTCGGGACACGTCTAGGAAGGACAAGTTTCTACACTTTGTTATGAAATCTGGGAATGTTGAATTAAAGTCATTCAAATTTAGATCAAGGTAGGTCAACAAAGGCATTCTTGAAAATTTAGACCACTCAGAATTCTCCAACTTGTTTACTCCAAGGGATAAGTACCATACCTTTGGTAGATTGCTGAGCTGGTAAGGGATTGGCCCCTCAAGAAAATTGTTGTACAGACAGAGATATTGAAGCTCTGTTAACCGGCTTATCTCCACTGGTATCTGTCCTTTAATATCATTGTCACTCAAGTCCAACACAGTGAGTTTGGTGAGATTACCAATGGCTGGTGGTATCGAACCAGAGAGATTGCATTTGTTGAGGTTGAAGACGGTGATGTTAAGGAATGGAGAGAAGTTGAACTGGTCCAGTGTTCCAAACAGTTTCAAGTTTGAGAGGTCTATTTGTGAGATTTCACTAGTGGAGCCATCGCAGACAACATTAGTCCAGTTGCAGAGATTGTTGATACTGTTAATGGACCATGATTCCAGAGTTGATGGTTCCATGGCCAAGCTGTTCTTCCATTTTATAAGAGCCTCTGCTTGTGTTCTTGGTGAGGAAGCAATCTTCAATGGAAGCAAAGAAAACACAAAAATGTTAAGCAGAAGAAGAACAGGAAGAGAGAAACGAGTTCTTGGAACTCTTTTCATGGTGATGGCTTCAGTTTGTAGAGCTTAATCCGAATAAAACTGGTTTTTTTTCTCACTCTCTCATAAAGCAAAAGAAAAATTAATGCCACTTTCTTGAATTTCAGAATCAAACCATTCACATTTCAATTTTTTTTTTTTTTTTTTTGTGGTGATTGGTATCTCTGATCTTTGTCATTGCAGAGGGAAGAAAAAAATTATTCCAATTCTACAATTCCAAAAGATATATTAAATTCAGCTAAGAAAATTCAGAGTGAAAAGGACACAAGCAGAAGCGAGGGTCCATTTTGATTTGAAGCTTTGAATAAGAGCAAAAGAAGAGGAAACAAAGAACTATTCAACTCCGACGCAGTGCATTTTCTACGTTTTAGGTCCCCTAGTTTAAATCCTCTTTCCCTATTCTTCTAATATCAAAGAATGTCTTCATATTTATTATTATTATTATTATTATTTAGTGTGTTATTTATTTATTTTGTATAGGTTTGTTTATCCAAACAAACAAAAATATATATTTATGTGATATTTGGCTATTCATATTTGCTTTGGGCTGTCATATATCTCTTCTATATAATAAATGTGTAGATAATGAATTTTTTTTGTTTTAATAGTTTTTTATTTTTTTAATATTAACTTTAACAGATATTCTTATATTTAACAGAATATTATTATATTTAATAGTAGTTTGTAAACAGTTAAATATAAGAATATTCTGTTAAAATTAACATTAAAAAATTGTTAAAACTAAGAATTACCGTTATTTACATACTTATTATATAGAAGAGATATAATATTGTAAATTTTTCATTTTTTAAATGCATATCAATTTCTAAATATATCTAGTGTTTTGGAAACAACATTAATTATGACAAAAAAAATAATGTAGAAAAAAAAATATTTACCGATTGGTGACTACCTAAGTCACTATGTTATTACATCATCATAATTGTTAGTACCCATTGAGAAGTCTTCCATATATAAATATAAGGAGTTTCTTGTTAAGGAACATTAAACATTTTTTTTATATGATAGCGTACATAAATAGTATGTTTCCCACGCATATAAAAAAGTCAGACATGCATGCAACTAGTTGTTTGAATTCTAATTTTAATACTGTAAATTATTCAAAAAAATTTAAAAATTAGTAGGATGCCTATTATAATCATAATGTATGTTATCATGCAAAAAAAATATATATAATTTATCAAAGTGTTGTAAAATAGAAAACGTTCTTACCATAAAAACAAAAGTGATGCTCCCACTAATGAAAATTTCTATAAATACATATATTGAATGTAAGACTTAAGAATTTCACTCAAGAAAAGAATTAAAGATCAAGTTGAGCACAACATTTTTCCAATAAATCAAAATTACAAATCATTATTCTAAAGGGTGAGCAAATGATAAAAAAACTACTACACCTACATAATACAATATAATCATGGTCTTTAAACAGACCCAAACTATCCAAGATAGTTGATAATGAGATACACTAAGAATATACATTGGCAAATCTTACACAAGTGAACAATCCAAAATCGAAAAAATGCAAATCAAATAAACCAAATGAACCAAAATACAAAGCTAAAACAGAATGTACTTGACTCATCTAAGTTACATATTGGTACTGTTGAATGAAGTTGTTAATACTTAGAATGTTCTTATCAAACTAAAGTCTTGTCTCTTATAAATTTTTTTATATGTATAATCAAATTTTCAATCTAACTCACATTTTGCATTTAAGTCTTCAATTTTAATTTTGATTTTCTTTAATTTAAATTCCTAATTTCTTAATAAAAAGTTATAGCATCATTATTTACTTTTCTGATGTGAAGGGAGGAAAAAAAAAAGAATACTAACTTGGACCTAAAATTATATAATTTATATTTTCTTACAAGAAAAGTCCAAGTCAATAGACTTGTATGACGGTGGATTTATTTCTTATTCCTGATAAGCATAATAATGCAAACACAATAAAGATTTATTGACTTCTATCTAGCTACATCAATTTTTTTTTATTTTTAAAAAATACATATTTTTACTAAAAACAATTTTGCATTCTATAAAATTTGGCTAATCTTGTAGATAAACTGAAAACAACTATTTCATAAATTTTGGACACAAAAACATCTGGTAAACATATAAGCTAAAACTTACTAAAGAACTTGATCATAGTCATTATCATGGTTAACAAATAGATAAAAATTTAGCTAGACAAAATATATTTCAAGCTTTATTTTTGTAAAGGAAAAAAAATTAACAAATTAAGAGTTAAATTTCGGCACTACGTGATGGCATTTTTCACACAAATACTATATTAGTTTTGTAAAAAATTATGTAATTAGAAAAAAATTAAATATTTAATTATAATTTAATTGGGTGTAAAAATTTAGATTCCATTTGAATTAAATTGTTTGTTGGCAGATGACACTCTTAAAAATATCTAATTAAGACTAATTCAATTCAATTTATATATTACTAAATACAAACAATATTCATTACACGTTTTCTTAATTTTATAAAAAATACTTAAAAAGATTGCTCTTTTGTGTAGAATTTAGCCATATGTATTATTGTTGTACTTCATTACCAATCTATCCTAGAATAGTTTCAGTCTGTTTAAACAAGCATTTACCAAATAAACATTTTTTATTCAAGGGTCAAGGTCAAGATTAACTAAAGTTATATGAGTAATAAAAGAAAGTCATGAATGAAAATGAAAGGTATATGGACTTATATGCTTTTTCTTCTATATACGACTTTATATATTTAGAATAATTCTCATGGAGAGGCTTCATTTAGGTCTTATTGGTGGGTTCAGTCTTCTCGATTCGTGAATAATTTTCGGTACAATTTTTTTTTATGACTGTATATATTGTAACTATTTAGAGCATCTTGTAAATTTTCAGAAAATTCCGAATGATTTAGAGTACCAGAAACTAAATTTAAACATATTGTTGTACGCGTGACTAATTTTTTTTTATGCGAGTAGAAAACAACCATAAAATATATAAGTGTAATAATTTTTATTACATTATTATGAATAGTATGTAAAAAAATCTTGAAGAAATTTACAAGTGTATAAATATGATCATTACATATATGTATGATTATCCAAAATATATATATTGCATCATTTGATTTGATCCAATAAGTTGTACATGATTCACTAATTAATATTTTAAACTTATTGTAATGATTAATTACTAATTATCTGTGTATGTACACAGTTATTTTTAAAAGGACCATAAAAGATTGCTCTACTATACATGATATGAAACTTATCCACATATAATTTATAGACATTTCCACCCTCATTTCTTTTCTTTTTTAATTAAAAAGATTGAAATAATGAGCTTATTATATACACAAATTATAGTTTAGTACTAACCCCACCTTGTATTTCCAGCCCATAATTAAGCTGCTAAGCATGATTTTCTACAATAAGAAAAATACAGTTATCAAAGTCAACTTACTATCTAAGTCAACAAAATAGTTTCCCGGAAATGAGTAGTCAAGAAAGTAGAAAATGAATAGTCCAGCTTTGAATCAATTTGTATGTTCTGAATTTTTTCTTTTGTCCTTTTCACTCTGAATTTTCTTCGCTGAATTTAATGTATGTTTTGGAAATGTAGAATTGGACTAATTTTTTTCTTCCCTCTGCAATGACAAAGAACAAAGATACCAATCACTACAAAGAAGATTAAAATGTGAATGATGTGATTCTTAGAGTAAAGAATGTGACATTTTTTTTTTCTTTTCCTTTATAAGAGATTGAAAAAACAATCCAGTTTTATTCAGATCATCCTTAACAAACTGAAGTCATCACAATGAAAAGAGTTTCAGGAACTCGTTTCTCTCTTCTTGTTCTACTTCACATTTCTGTGTTTTCTTTTCTTCCATTGAAGATTGCTTCCTCACCAAGAACACAAGCAGAGGCTCTTATCAAATGGAAGAAAAGTTTGGTGTTGGAACCATCTTCTCTGGATTCATGGTCCAGAAGCAACATCAACGATCTTTGCAAGTGGACTAATGTTGTTTGTGATGGTTCCACCGGAGAAATCTCACAAATAGACCTCTCCAACTTGGACCTGAATGGAACTCTAGACCAGTTCGACTTCTCTCCATTCCTTAACATCACTGTCTTCAACCTCAACAACAATAGTTTCTCTGGTTTCATACCACCAGCCATCGGTAATCTCACCAAGCTCACTGTGTTGGACTTGAGTGACAATGATATCGAAGGAGAAATACCAGTGGAGATAAGCCAATTGTCAGAGCTTCAATATCTTAGTATGTTCGACAATTCTCTTGAGGGTACAATCCCATACCAGCTCAGTAATCTAAAAAAGGTACGGCACTTATCTCTTGGATCAAACTATTTGGAGAATTCGGACTGGTCTAAATTTTCAAGCATGCCTTTGTTAACCTACCTTGATCTAAATTTGAATTACTTTAATTCAACATTCCCAGATTTCATAACAAAGTGTAGAAACTTGTCCTTCCTAGACATGTCCCAAAATAGTTGGACTGGTCCAATTCCAGAGTCTGTATTTTCCAATCTGGGCAAACTCCAATCTCTCAATCTCACTAATAATCGATTTGTGGGGCCTCTGTCACCAAACATTTCAAAACTTTCTCAGCTCACACACCTCCATTTACCAATTAACTCTCTCAATGGTGAAATTCCAGAAGAAATTGGTCTCCTACATAATCTTGAGGTTCTTGAACTGTATAACAATTCCTTTAGTGGGAGTATTCCTTCTTCTATTGGCCAACTCAAGAATCTCTTGCGTCTTGATCTACACAAGAATCTATTAAAGTCAACAATTCCTTCAGAGCTTGGTTCTTGCACTAAGCTGGTCTTCTTGTCTATGGCTGAAAATAGTCTCCGTGGTGAATTGCCTTTGTCATTATCCAATCTGAATAGTATCACAGAAATTGGCTTATCAAATAACAAACTTTCAGGCCCTCTCTCCCCAGCCTTGATCTCTAATTGGACTGCTCTCACCTCATTGCAAGTGCAACACAACAACCTCAGTGGGCACATTCCAAAAGAAATTGGACTATTGAAGAACATCACCTTGATTTACCTGTTCCGAAATTACTTCAGTGGTCAAATTCCCACAGAGATTGGAAACTTGAAGGAACTTGGTGACTTGGATCTTTCTTCAAACAATCTCACGGGTCCAATTCCAACTTCTCTGTGTAACTTAAGAAATCTCTTTTCTGTGCAACTTTTCTACAACAATCTTAACGGGACCATTCCACCAGAGATTGAAAATCTAGAATCACTAAGAAATTTTGATGTTGACACCAACCAACTTTCTGGAGAGTTGCCAGTTAACATTTCCAACCTCAAGAACTTGGAGGCGTTCTCTGTTTTCACTAATAAATTCACAGGAACAATCCCTAAAGACTTTGGGAAGAATTGTCCTAATTTGAAAACCGTTCGCTTTTCAAACAACACCTTCTCTGGAGAGCTACCACCATATTTGTGTAGCGGGTTCAAGCTAGAGACTTTGACTATAGACCACAACGGCTTCACAGGATCACTGCCCAAGTGCTTGAGAAAATGCACCAACTTAAAGAGAGTTAAGCTAGAAATGAACCAATTCACAAGCAACATCACCAATGCTTTTGGTGTTCACCCCGCTCTTGATTTCGTTCGACTAAGCGACAACCAATTCGTTGGTCAAATTTCAAGTACGTGGGGGCAATGTGTGAATCTCACCAATTTGGAGATGGGTCGAAACAAAATCTCCGGTGAGATCCCACCTGAGCTTGGGAATGCGAAAAGTTTACGAGTTTTGAGCTTAGAGTCTAACGAGTTAAGTGGAGAAATTCCAAGTCAACTGGGGAGTCTTAGCCTGTTGTTCCAACTCAAGCTTAGCAATAATCATTTCTCTGGGAGCATCCCTCGAAGCCTTTCTAAGCTAACTAAGCTGGAAACTCTTGATCTGTCTGCGAACAATGTTTCTGGGATCATACCAACATGGCTCCAGGATTGCAGTTTTAACGAGCTTGAAACTCAGTTACAACAAGTTTTCTGATAAAATACCTCAAGAACTTGGCAACTTGGTGTCATTGAAGTACATGTTGGATCTCAGCAGCAATTCTTTATCAGGAGAAATCCCATCAAACTTGGTGAAGCTTACATCACTGGAAATCCTCAACGTCTCAAACAATCAACTATCCGGCAAAATCCCATCGTCGTTTTTCAGCATGGTTAGTCTAGTTTCGGTCGATTTTTCCAACAACAACTTGACGGGTCCAATTCCAATTGGGAAACCTTTCCAAAACGAGAACGCCTTCTTGGGAAATCCTGGCATATGCAGAGACACTGAAGGAATCAACCTCAATCCGTGTAGCTCAATGTCAAAAGACAAATCTAGCAACAAGATTCTTATAAGGGTCCTTGTTCCCATCTGTGCTTTGATAATATTGGCGAGTGTGACTGTTATCGCTTGCTTGTTGTGTCAGAAAAGCAGACTCCTCAACCACAAGAATCGAAGCAATGACAAGTTCGACAACCCAGAGTTGTTGATATGGGAAAAAGAATCAAAGTTCACTTTCCGGGAAATTGTTAAGGCCACTGAGGACTTCTCCGAGAAATACTGCATTGGAAAAGGAGGATTTGGTAGTGTGTACAAGGCTGTTCTATCTTCGGGTACTGTTGCTGTCAAACGTCTGAACGTGTCCGACTCGAACGAAGTCCCGAAGAGCTACCGCCAGAGTTTCCTTAACGAGATAAAGACTTTGGCTGAAGTCAGGCACCGAAACATCATAAAGCTATATGGATTTTGTTCAAGGAGGGGCTGCATGTACTTGGTGTATGAATACATACAGAGAGGAAGCTTGGCAACAGTGTTGTATGGCTTAGACAGTGAAGATCTTGTCTGGGAAATAAGGATGAAAATCGTTCAAGGCCTGGCTCATGCGCTTGCATACCTACACCATGACTGTTCTCCGCCCATTGTCCACCGAGATGTCACCTTGAACAATATACTTCTCGAATGGGACTTTGAGCCTAAACTGTCGGATTTTGGCACAGCCAGGATGTTGAACCCTGACTCTGCTAATTGGACTAACGCTCAGGGGTCATATGGCTACATGGCACCAGGTAAATTTGTTTGACAAATCCTTATTTAAGCACATTGTGTTTACAATATACCCTTTTACTGATTTTTGATCATATTTTATCATGAAAATCAGAACTGGCGCAGACAATGCGTGTAACAGATAAGAGCGATGTGTTTAGCTTTGGAGTTGTTGCATTAGAAGTAATGATGGGAAGGCACCCTGGGGAGATACTGGAATCACTATCGGCATCAACAAGAGCATTGTCAAATGATAATGAATTGCTTCTCAAGGATGTCTTAGACCAGAGGTTGCCAGCTCCTGATGGAGAATTGGCTGAGGCAGTGGTTTTCATGGTGACTGTAGCCTTGTCGTGCGCTAGAACCAATCCGGACAGGAGGCCAAACATGCGGTTCGTGGCACAAGAACTATCGGCTCGCACACAACCTTACCTGTCTGAACCCTTTGACTCCATTACCATGAACAAGTTGACGGGCTTTCGAAAGTGATAAGAAAATGTAATAGTATATAAACTACAGTTTAGTAATGATGATCGACCTCACATCTTTTCTTTCTTCACTAATAATTAATCTGTAATAATTAATCTGTTAAGCATAGTTTTCTATCTTAAAAAGAAAAAGACAACTTCTCATAGCACTCCCTAAGGTGCTCACTCTACTCTATATTACAAAATACACCACCAAAACATACTTACTTCAAACTTCTTTTTACATTATATCATATATCAACTTCTCTATTTTTTCTCTATATCATTTAGATATTATATTTTAAAAAAATATTTTATTCATTTTAAGAAATAAAATAATTAAATATAATAATATCACACTCATTTTTATATATATACAAAAATTTATAAAAAAAAATTAAAATATTTATAGCTTGATGAATAGTGTTTCACTACATATAAAGAAATACTATTCATTTAGTTAAAAAAAATATATGTTTACATCACTCATTAAAAGACTATTTAACTATTTTTCTCTATATTATAAAAAATAAGATATTTTACCTCCTTCGTTAAGAGTACGTAATCTCATAAGTCTTAATTAGTCTTTAACCCATTCATTCACAATTGGGGTCCGTTACTTTCTAAGGCCTAATAGTCTTATAATCGAGTCAAGTACATATTTTTTTTCCCAGTTTATGTATTTTATGTATGTAGCATCTTCCTTCTAATTACAACTTATTATATTAATATAAATTCAAATATTATAACATATCATTATTGCACAATACCATAAGGTTGCACAGTGTTACCTCCCACAGGACGCCTGAAACTCAATTCGGATGCAGCGGTAGACCTTCACAACATGAGAACTCGTTTTGTGGCTATCCTACTTGTCATTGGTTCTTTCAAAGTGGACGTTATGGAGAGGCCATGGCCTTATTACACAGCCTCAAATGCTTCTTCAGATGCAATTTTAAGTATATTAAAAACAAGGAGCTTGCAGTCTCTACAAGCTCCTTGCTCTTAATATCACTCATTTTTATTTGACATTAGACATCTTGTATCTAATTTCTCTGGAGCACAAATCTCACATGTCTTTAGATATGCTAACACTGAGGCTCATTTGTTAGCTAAACTTGCTCTAACAGTGGACAGTAATTGTATCAGGTTGGGAGAGATTTCTTCTCCACACTAATGATTGTTGTATAATAACTTCTATGATTAATAATATAACTGTTTTTATCTCAAAAATATTATATTTTATAACATTTAAATTTATATTAATATAATTATTAAATATTTATAGTGATATTTTATAACATTTGAATTTGAATTTAAAATAATATAATTATCATATATGTAGTTTTATATTAAATATCATGATAATAATGATATTTTATAATATTTAAATTTATATTAATACAATTAATAAATATTTATTTTTTATTAGTTTTAAAAGATATATTTCATTAAATATTTTGAATATTCTATTAAAGTTAAGAAAAACAAATTGTGAAAACTAAAATTTTTTATAATATAAACACTTTTTATATTGAAGGGATTTATTTATATATAAAATAAAAGTTTAAAGTCTTAGACTTAAAACCTAATTTACATCCTGGATGATATATGAAGAAGGAACTTGCCTAAGAACTGTGTAATATAGTGAATAGTTCTTAAACAACAATTAATATAAATAAATATATTTATGATTTAATAGTAATTTTAATCGCTGCCTATAGAAATGTTTAAACTAAAAAAATAATTTATGGAAAGTTAAAAAAATACACTAAAATTAGAGTGTGCATTGTAGAAACACTATTAATATTAAAATATAATGTTTGAAATACGGAACATAAACTAGTCTAAAGAAAAAGAAAAAGCCATTCAAAGATGATAATGACCGTTTACCAAGTAATAATTTTTTATTTAAAGCCGAAGATTAGCTTGCTTAAGTCAATATGACTAATTAACTCCATGAGTAAAGACTGGAAAACAAAAACACGTAATTCATGATTTAATGAACGAGTAGATCTAGTCATCAAAATATCGAAGTAGAACAATAAAGAGTTAAGGAAATTGTGACTTAAAACTTAAATGACAGTTAAGCTAAATCATACGAAAAATAAAATAAATTGTGTCAAAACAGTGACCTAGCCGAATATATCGTTCAGGGACTAATATCATTTTAATTTTTTCATTTTTTGAAAAAAAAGTGAGGTGGCATGCTAAATGAGCTATTTCTCATTTTCTTTATCTTCTTAATTTTTTCACTATTATATATTTTTCTTTATTATTATTTTATTTTATATAGATTTTAATAACAATCTATAATATAGATCTTATTTTAGATTTACATATAAAACGGGGCTTAGCTAGTGCCCTTAATTAGGTTTATTTGTTCTATTTTAACTCACATTTTGTATTTAGGTCTCTATCCTCATTTCCTAATTCTTAGAAAGTTAGCCCGGTCACTTTCCTCTCTAAGTAAAAAAACCAAATTGGATCTAAAATTATATAAATTAGGGATATATATGGTAAATATCCTTTGTTCTTTTGTCATTGTTAGTTTAATTAACTCTACAGAAAAAGGAGTTCTACCGACAGTATTTGATGGGTTTAATTAATTATTTTTGTTGTAATATTATTTTAATTATTATTCATTTTTTTAAAATTAATCAATTTTTTTTTAAATAATTCATTATATTTTCATAATAAATACACGTTTTTCATCCGTTAATTCTTCAAAAAATTTGAAAAAAAATTAAAATTTAATTTTAGAAATATTAATTAACAACTATAAATATAATTCATTGATCTTAATTCAATAGTTAATATTAAAGTAACCATCAATGGGTACTAACCATTAAGAGTGCACCCATATATATTAATATATATATATATCTTCTTTATAATAAATGTGTAGATAACGAATATTCTTTATTTTAACAGTTTTTTATTTTTTTTTCTGTTAACTTTAACGGAATATTCATTTAATAGTAGATTGCAAACATGACTTAAACTTAAATAAAATAAATAAATAATTAAACAAATTAAAATATGATATTTTTAAGATATTTTACAGTAATAATGATTTAAAAATAATAAAACAATATATTTTATAACTTAAATAAAATTTAATTAAACTTAAACTTAATATTATATTAAACATATAATATATAATTTTTTGTTGTCACCCTCAAATTCAAAAACTAGAAAAATATAAACTTAAACAAAAATTAATTAATTAATTAAAAAATGATATTTTTAAGATATTTTATGATAATTTAAATAATTAAATCATATTTATTTAAAAATAATAAATGCATACATCATTTTTTTTATCTTATAAATTTGTGTGATAGTTTATTTTTTATCAAGTGATTGGAGCTTTTTTTCTTCATCAAATTCACTAAAGGATATTGTGAGATACATTAGAAACTAAAAATAATTGATGCATGTATATTACTGTCTACGTATACTATGCCTTTTTAATTCTTACTTTATTTCTATTATTAATTTCTTTTTAAATATTATTGTATTATATATACATCATATAGCCATGTAAATATATATCTATGTTAACATTGTGTTTAGATGTCATATATGTAAAGATTATTGATATAAATATTTATATATACTCTAGAGTTATAATTCATTCTATTATATATATATTTTTTTTTAAATTATAAAATAATTTTTATTAAAATTATAAACAATATTTACAACTTAACAACTAAACAACTATATATATATATATATATATATATATATAAAGTTCTATTGACTTGGACTTTTCTTATTGTTCTCTTCCTTTTTAAAATTAAAGTAAGAATATATAAATTATATAATTTTAGGTCCATGTTGGTATTTTTTTTCCCTCCCTTCACATCATCGGAAAAGTAAATAATGATGCTATAACTTTTTATATGTTGATATAAGTTTCATATAATTTAGAGAGTGGGGCAATTGCATTTTTTTAAACAATAACTGTGTATATACACAAATTATTAATTAGTAATTTAAAATAATTAAAAACAATAATAAAAAAAAGTTTGAAATATGAGAAAGTGATAACTTGTATCTTATGTGTGGAGCAGAAATGGTGCGAAAATTCTATTGTGACCAATGATAGTTGGAGTGACTATCAATGCATTATTGTTTCACTATAAACCAAAAAATTAATGGATTGAGACTAAGATGAGAAGTCGATTTTGACTTTGAAAATATGAAAAGTTTATAAAAAGATCTATATAACTTGTGGAAAAATGCCCAGGAAGAATGAATAATAATTAGGAAAGAAAAATCGACCAGTCCAACGACTTCGATGAAATAAACTATTTTTATTGGAAAAATGTTTTTTTTTTAATTCTTAATTTGTGTGATTAATTGGTTTAAATTTCTATGATAATATATATGACCAAAATGTGACGTGTTTGTATAGTCATATTTATTATGTCATGTGTTCTTTGCTCGAGTCTTTACTCATGGATTAAATTATTCTTCAGATTTTTACACAATTCATTACAATATTCACTTTAACTAATCTTAAGCTTTGAATAAAAAATGATTACTCAGTAAATGCTCATAATTATCATCTTTGAATAATACCTGTTCTTCTCTTTCAAAAAAAAAAAACAAAAGAAGAAAAAAGAATAATACCTTTTCTTATTTATTTGGAGTAATTTAGGTTCCGTATTTTGGAACAGTATATTTTAGTATTAGTAGTGTTTTACATACATGCATTAATATCCTATGAATATCTTTTCTATATAAAAAATGTGTGGATAACAGAAATTCTTGATTTTAACGATTTTTTATTTTTTTCGTTAACTTTAACTGAATATTATTATATTTAACAGAATAGTCTTATATTTAACAATAGATTGTAAACATAACTTAAACTTAAATAAATAAACAATTAAACAAATTAAAATAAAATATTTTTGAGATATTTTACAATGATAATTATTTAAAAATAATAAAACCATACATCTTATAACTTAAATAAAATTTAATTAAATTTAATATCATATTAAACATATAATATATAATATTTTGTTGTCACTGCCAAATTCAAAAGCTAGAACAAATATTAATTTAAGCAAAAATAAATAAATAAATTAATTATTAAAATATGATATTTTTAAGATATTTTATGATAATTTAAATAATTAAATCATATTTATTTAAAAATAATAATGACATACATATCATTTTTTTATCTTATAAATTTGTGTGATAGTTCATTTTTTATCAAGTGATTTGAGCTCTTTTTCTTCATAAAATTCATCAAAGGACATTGCGAGATATATTAGAAACTAAAAAAAGTTGATGCATATATACTACTGTCTACACTATGACTTTTTCTATTCTTATTTTATTTCTATTATTAATTTCTTTTTAAATATTATTGTATTTTATATATATGTCATGTAGCCATATAAATATATATATCTATGTCAACGTTGTGTTTAGATTTCATATATATAGAGATTATTGATATAAATATTTATATGGAAGACTTCTCAATGGTTATTATACATGGATGGTTACCATAAATCACTAAACAAGTTTTTGATGAGAAATGATTATAATAGTTAACCAGTTTTTATTAAAATTATAGACAATATTTACAATTTTAAAATTAAGCAAACGTGCATCGCACATTATTTCTACCTAGTATATATATATATATCAAAAATATTTTCTAGATAAATATATTATTGTATCAATGCACAAATTGATGTATCAATGCACAAATTGATGTATCAATGGGCATAAATGATATTTCATATGGATATAGATATGTATTTTATAGAATTTTAATATTATTATATTCCTTGATACATCATTTTGTACATTTTATATAAGTAATTGCATGTATTACATATGCACACAAACACTATTAAGGCATATATTAAAATCAATTAGGATATTCGCGGCGATAATGAGTGAATAAATTAAAATGTTGCACTAAAGTCATTAAGTAGTTTTTTTTTTTTTGTGGCAAAAATTATTAAGTAATCTAATATGTTGCCCTTGAGTTACTTAGTTTTTTTTTACAGTAAAATTTAGTAATTAGCCTAACATATTGCACTTAAATCACTAAGTAGTTTTTAGTTGTAAAAGTTGTATTTTACACAAAGTTTACCTTAATTTAATTTGTTGACTAGCTTTTTTGGCTACATGATGCTGTGTCCTGTTCAGAATAGAGTAAAATGGAGCCAAGAGGTGTGGGGTAGACTTAACCTGCCAAGACATAGTTTGGTGTTCTGGATAGCTGTTCAGAATCGGTTGAGAACAAGGGAAAAGTTGCAGAAATATAAAATAATTGATGAATCTCACTGCTTGTTCTGTCGGCGTCACACAGAAACAGAGGAGCACTTATTTTTTGATTGCTCTTTAGCTTGGCTTTGCCTTCAGCAAGTGAAGAACTGGCTTCGATGGGGAGTTGAATCAAGGCATCTGGGTAGTCTTCTAAGGTGGATAGAAAGAGCCAAAATAAGTAAGTTCAAAAAACAATGTTATTCTGCTGCACTTGCAGCTTTAGTTTACCAAGTCTGGCATGCCAGAAATGAACTTCTCTGGCATTCGAAGGTGATGACAGCAGATATGATTGTAAGGAAGATTAAGGAAGATGTTAAACATAGAGTTAGCTGTGTTCGGCCTAAACGTGTCAATACAATAGAAATAGAATGGTTCTTGGCATTATAAAACTAATGGTGTAAAGAGGGATATATTCTAACAGTTCACATATTTGTATAGAATTTGCTATTATTAGATCTTCCATTGAAGATGCTATTAGATTGTATAGTTGTTTTTGGAGTAATGAAAATCTTGCTGATTCATCAAAAATATATATATATATATTGAGAAGATTTGTGAGAGATAAATCAAGTATATGAGACGTATCTAGTACCCTGAAACAATAGATCGAGAAAGAGATTTATAGTGGTTCAGTTCCAAAAAAATAACATACGCCCACTTAGTCACTATAATTGATCTTGCAAGCCATGAATTACGTTTCTGTTTTAGCCTTTAGCTATTTTTCTCTCTTGAATAAGATGGAGAGCTTTCTCTATTCAAGGATGGCGCCTCTCCCTTTTTCTCTCCCCAACTCCTCTTAATTATATTGAGCAGTCATGGTTACATTTGATTGTGAGTTTAAGGTATTGGGCTGGACCCAAAATTATACAAAGTTAAAAGGACATTTATTACTTACATACAACAAAAACAAAAGTAAATAATTTACTATAATAATATCACATATATATTATTTACAAAAATATATACAATATATGTCAGTTTATTAAACATAATTAGATAAACACAATCACCGGTTAAGCCACTTTCTAATACATATAATTCCCCGTATTTAATCTTATAGGAATTCAAATAATAAATCAAATAGTAATTATATAATATATAAATTATTAACTCAATTAAATGAGATACCACAATTAACTAGTGCCAATTCTATGGAATATTTGAATAATCATCTTCAGAAAAATAAAAGAAGTTGTCTAAATAAAATTGTTTAATGTGGTAAACTAATATAGTGAAAAAATAAACAATTCAATTAATAAAAAATAAACATAAAAATATTAAGTATAAAAGTACACATTGAATAATAAATTAACAAAAACATTTATATAACTATAACTTGCTATTCTAATGTATTATTTTATTTTTATTTTATTGATAAATGTTTAAAAAAAAAGGCAACTATGTATAATTATAACATACCCGTCTAACTAAAATATATTTGTTTATTTTATTATACCATGTTAAAAATAAATGAAAACGGTGTTTAACAATAGTGTTATTGTCGATAAACCTTTTGAAAAGAGTCATTCAAACAATGAAGAATAAAAAAAAAAAAAACATGTAAAGGCTGGCCAGTTGCAAAGGGATAATTAGGGACATATTTGTATTTTGACACCAATACGCTCACCAAATAAGTTTAACCGTCAATTTTGGAAATAACTAGATCTAATAGCTCAAAACCAACACAGAACTAAGTCCTTCGAAATCAACTAAAAGATGAAAGAATTTCCCTATATATATAAAATCATTGTCCATTATAGTAACACAATTTGTTTTCTTTATATATATAAAATTAATCATATGATAAATTGCTAAAAAGTAATATCAAGATTCAACATGCTTAACAAATATAAAAGCAAAACAAAACAAAACAAAACTTCATTAAAAAAATAAATATATTAAACACTTACCAAAATAAGATCTTTCAGCATGAAAAATCCACATTATGCAACAGATCCTTGTTTTGTTTATCAGCATATCCAAAACTAGTTAACCATAAACTTTTATTTCCCTCCAATTCTCGTATTGTGAAATTCCTTGAGTACCCCTTCTAAAATTGACACTGTGAGAGAGTTAATGTCCGATAAAGTTTAAGGACTGCATTGATATGAAATTAGAAGTCTAAGTTCGACATTGCTAAAATTGCAACTTCAGGGACTAAATCGTAACAACAAGTATAGTTCAGGGACCGAATGTGTATAAACCAAAATAATGGAAGTCAGCCTATGATGAGAAGCCCATCTTGACTTTGAAAATAAGAAAAGTTAATAGAAAGATCTATAACGTGTGGAAAAAATGCCTACTTTACTCACCATTCTCTACCAAGGTAGAATTAATTAGGAAACCAATGAGTCAGTCCACCAATGACTTTGATGAAATAAAACTATTTTTTTTCTAAAGTACAATTATTATCAATTGGAAAAATGCTTTTTTAGTATTAGTTTATGTGTTTGGTTTAAGTTTTCATGATGATATGATTAAAATGTGCGTGTTTGACTGTAATCTTATTTAAAACTGGGGCCTGAACTATTATATAATTGTAGTAATAATATAATATGACACCTAAAGACTACACTTTCTTCACTTACCTTTTTTCTTTTAGGAAATATGGGATTTGTGGAATAACTTACCACTGTCGTCTATACCCCCATACAAACGTTTTGAGATATTCGGTCAATATTTTGTTTAGTATAGTTGGTGATGTGATGTTATATTTTAATATTTTTATTTTTTTTAAAATAAGAATAAGTTAGGATACATTAATTTGGCATAGAAAATACATATTTTTTTAATTATAAAATTGTTAATAATTAATAAGAAATTTTAATACATACTTTTAATTATGATAATGTTATTAATTATTTTTAAATATTATTTTATTGATTATTAATGAGAGATTTTTTTATTTATTTTTATTTATTTAATTAAATGATTATTCATAAAATTTTACGTTTTTTTTATGAGTTTGAATCTTATATTGTTATATGTGTCTGGCACAATTGTGCGAAATATAATATTTATTATTTTTGTACTAAATTTGACACTATCTTTAAACTATGAGGAAATTATATTTTATATAGCTTTTCTAATCAAGTTTACAAAAATATAGATTTTAAAAAAAAAATGTTATTGTATGGCTTTTTTTTTAGAGAATTTTTAATTTTATAGATTAAGTTTCCATAATTTTGTATAAAAGTTGGTTTATGCTATAGTTTTACTCTTGATCAAGTTTTCATTTAATTATTATTTTTTTAGCTTTAATTGATTTTTTTATATGAATATTATATAACAATTTTTATGTTAAATCTTACTTTAGTTGTTTTGCAAATTTTTTTTTTAATATGAATTGTATTTATTAGTTTTTTTTATTATTGTAAACACTTTTTTTTTTTTTTTTAGATTGTATTTTTTTTTAAAGTAACAAATTACTTAATTGATTACTCTTTCATGGTTCTAAATATGTACAAAAAAATTTAAACACTAAATGCAAGTAAAAGTTGGTTAAATAATATGTTATCACGAGGGTAATCAGTTACTCTGAGAAGAGTAATTTTCTGTCATAAGAAATGCAACTAATTAATATAAGAGGGGTGACAGATTACTTGTATTAAATATGAAAAGAAACATTAAATTTGATCCTATAAAAAATTATAATTTTTTTTGGGTGTCTTTTACTTGCATTTAGTTTAAAATTTTTGCTTGTTCTTACTTGTTCTTGTGTTTTCTAATTTTTGCTTGACGTTTTCTGTGATTGTTTTAGTTTTGGTTGACAACATAATTCTCATTTTTGTTTATGAATAGCCATGTATTAGCCTGTGAAAAGGATTTTTGGATTGATTTACATTTTATGCATTCAGTTAATTTATTGATAAAATCTTTATTAACTATTGAGTAGAAAGACTATATCCACAAGAGTTTTCATTCCACTCACTTTATGATCATTATTATCAAAGAGTTGTACTTTAATAACTAAGTGCCATATAGATGCATTTGTGTGGCAACCTATATATAATTGCTCCAAGTTGATAATTTTTATTTCTTATTTAAAAAAATCAATACATTATTTTAAATTAAATAATAATATTTAAAATCCAATAAAAAAATAAAAAGTTACTTAACATTCATTAAATATATTAAGATTAAAATATTAATTAATAATATGTTAACAAAATCATTTGTTGCAATTCAAATGATTTTAAAATAAGTGTTTAAATTCTGCTCTCAGTTTGTTCCTCCTCTAAATCATGATACATAGTTACCAAAGAAGCTTGTCCATATGGTTTAAGCTCAACAACATCAAAGAAATCAACAACCGTTACAAGCCATTCTACACGTTCATCTGGTTCACATATATCATTAAATAAGTCATACTTTTCCAAATTTGCACGATGCTATACTAGATAAAATAATAATGATAAAGTGTGGTTATATTTATTTTGTGTTGACTTTGACTACTTTTCTTGTTTTATAACTTTTGAAAATTAAGGTGGAAAAAAATACAGAAATTGTATATTTTAAGGCCAAGTTGATGGATTCATTGTTTTTTCTAATCTTTCCTTTCGAGTCTATTTCCCATTTACCAAACATGAGAATAACCTTATATTGCAGAGTTATATAGCAGATTACATATACAACATCAAACACCACGAGAATCATATAAATCAACAAATTTTAAGAACAGAAAAACAAACTCCCCTGTTTTATTTATCTTTTTTCTCGATGAGAAATACTGCACTTTGTATACAAATCATGAGTAAAATAAAAACTAAAATTACTTCATCACTATGATCTTTATTGAACAAGTAGTAAAAACATTAACTAATCTGTAGAACGAGATAAACCTCTTACATAAGTACCAGTTCTAATTAATTAAATATTTTTTCTACTACTGATATTGAAGTGCAGCAAGCTTCTCAATAGTAATCATCCTCAATGGCTCAGAGATCATGGAAGCTCTACTGCTGGTCGACAATTCTTGCGCCACAAAATGCATGCTGGGTCTTGACTCTGGTCTACTTCTCGTACATGAAAATGCCAAGCTCACCACTAACACCACAACCATTGATAATCTCCCAGAAGGAGGTAACAGCCGTTGATCTAACACATCTTTTAATAACATATTTGCAAATAATGTCTTCGACCGGGCTGATGATAAAGATTCCAACAGTTCTCCTGGGTGCTTTCCCATCATAATTTCCAAAGCTACGACTCCAAAGCTATAGACATCACACTTTTCTGTCACGCGCATGGTTAAAGCTAACTCTGCACAACAAAACCAATTTGAAAACAAACACTTGAAAAATTAAATTTGAGCATATTGGCAATCTAAAAGTTCATGCATGTGTTAATTAATATTGAGTAAAATTGTAACCTGGGGCCATGTAGCCGTAAGACCCAGCTACATTTGTCCAAATGGACAAGTCAGGGATCAACAATCGAGCCGTGCCAAAGTCTGAAAGTATTGGAACGAAATCGGAGCCGAGTAGTACATTGTTCAAAGACACATCGCGGTGGACTATTGGTGGAGAACAGTCGTGGTGCAAGTATGAGATTGCATGAGCTAGTCCTTGAACTATCTTCACCCTAGAATCCCAATCAAGATCGGTTGAGCCATATAATACTTTAGCAAGGCTGCCCCTATTTGCATATTGATACACCAAGTACAAACCACCCTTTCTTGAACAGAACCCATAAAGCTTTATGATGTTCCGATGTCGGACTTCGGTCAGAGTTCGAATCTCATTCTCGAAACTTATGCGACTAACTTCGGGAATGTCACTCGAATCTGACATATGCAACCGCTTAACCGCAAGAACCAACTCATGTGATCTCAATATAGCCTTGTAAACAGTACCGAAGCCTCCTTTTCCAATGCAATACTTGTCGTCGAAGTCTTCGGTTGCCTCCACGATTTCTCCGAATGTAAACTTTGCGTCTTTCTCCCATATCAATGACTGATGAGTGTCCTTTTGGTTAGAACTTTTCCTTTGCTTATCTAACACTTTGAATTTATGGCACAATATGAGAGTCATGACAATGGCAGTAACAAGAACTACAAGGCCACAAACAACGCCCATGACTATAATAAGAACAGTGTTACTTTTGCTTTTTTGCCTTCTACAAGGCTTAAGTCCTGTACTGTTTCCACACAATCCAGGATTTCCATCATAAACAATTTTTGGAGCATTTTGGAAAGTTGGGATCGAACCACTCAAGTTGTTGAAAGAAAAATCGATGCAACTTACACTCATTAGGTGGGAAAATGATTGTGGAATACTACCTGAGAGGTTGTTATGAGAGATGTTGAGGATTTCCAACATTGTAAGCTTGGAGAGGCTTGAGGGTATTTCTCCAAATATTAAATTGCTACTCAGATCCAATACATAATGCAAAGAGGCCAAATTACCAAGCTCTGGTGGTATTTCACTTGATATAATATTGTGACTGAGGTTTAAGCTCAGCAGTCCTTCACAATTACCAAGCCACTCTGGTATCTTACCAGCTAAATTGTTTGTCGACAAATCAAGATGCTGTAGCTCACTCAAATCTGATAGACTCGTAGGGATTTCCCCTGTCAAATGATTATTGCTGAGATTAAGATGGTACAAAAGTTTAAGATCTCCCAATTGAGTTGGAATTTCGCCACTTAACTCATTGGACTCTAGGCTCAAAAGTTCCAACTTTGTCAAACTCCCGAGTTCCGGAGGGATCTTACCGGAGATTTTATTTTGGCCCATCTGCAATCTGGTGAGATTCTGGCATTTTCCCCAGGTAATTGAAATTTCACCAATGAATAGGTTGTTGTTGAAGAAGATGGAATCAAGATGTGGGTGAACGCCAAAAGCATTGGTGATGTTGCTTGTGAATCGGTTCCCATCGAGCCTTACTCTTTTTAATTTGGTGCATTTTCTCAGGCACTCAGGCAATGCCCCTGTAAAGTTGTTGTTGTCTACCGTCAACTCCTCTAGATTGAGCCCTCTACACAATTCTTGAGGCAACTCTCCAAAGAAGTTGTTGTCTGATAAGCTAACCAAATTCAATCTAGGAATGTTCTTCCCAAAGTGTTTGGGAATTGTTCCAGTGAAATTATTGGAAAAAACAGATAACGTCTCCAAGTTACTCAGATTTTCGATCTCTGGTGGTATGGTTCCAACCAGATTGTTGTAGAAAAGTTGCAGCAAGGTAAGGTTTTTTAAGGTCCATAGAGAAGATGGAATTGGACCCATGAGATGGTTTTGGGAAAGATCCAACATTTTAAGTTTCTTCAAGTTTCCAATCTCTGAAGGAATTGAGCCAGTGAAATTATTGGAATAAACAAATAACTTCTCCAAGTTACTCAGCCTAGAAATGTTAACTGGCAACTCTCCTGATAGTTGGTTAATGGCTACAACAAAAGTTGTGAGGAATTCTAGATTTTCGATCTCTGGTGGTATGGTTCCGACCAGATTGTTGTTGAAAAGTTGCAGCCAAGTAAGGTTTTTTAAGTTCCATAGAGAAGATGGAATTGGACCCATGAGATGGTTCTCGGAAAGATCCAACATTTTAAGTTTCTTCAAGTTTCCAATCTCTGAAGGAATTGAACCAGTGAAATTATTGGCGTGAAGAATTAATTCCTCCAAGTTACTAAGACTGAAAATGTTAACTGGCAACTCTCCTGATAGCTGGTTGTTGTTTACATAGAAAAAGATGAGGTATTTGAGGTTCCACATAGAAGTTGGAATTGGACCGGTTAGATTGTTCCGAGAAAGAGCCAACATTTTAAGTAACGGTAGATTGGAGAATACAGATTTTGGAATTGAGCCATTCCATTTGTTTTGGGACATGTCTAGGAAGGTCAAGTTCCTACACTTTAATATGAAATCTGGGAATGTTGAATTAAAGTTATTCAAAGAAAGATCAAGGTAGGTTAACAAAGGCATGCTTGAAAATTTAGACCAATCAGAAGTCTCCAAATAGTTTGCTCCAAGTGACAAGTGTCGTACCTTTTCTAGAGTGCTGAGCTGGTAAGGAATTGTACCCTCAAGAGAATTGTTGAACAGACTAAGATATTGAAGCTCTGACAATTGGCTCATCTCCACTGGTATTTCTCCTTCAATATGATTGTCACTCAAGTCCAACAAAGTGAGCTTGGTGAGATTACCAATGGCGGGTGGTATAAAACCAGCGATATTATTGTTGTTGAGGTTGAATACAGTGATGTTATGGAATGGAGAAAAGTTGAACTCGTCTAATGAACCTTTCAGGTACAAGTTGGAGAGGTCTATTTGTGAGATTTCCCCGGTGGAGCCATCGCAGACAACACTAGTCCAGTTGCAAAGATTGTTGATGTTGTTGCTGGACCATGAATTCAGAGAAGATGGTTTCAACACCAAGCTGTTCTTCCATCCTATCAGAGCCTCTGCTTGTGGTTTTGATGAGGAAGTAATCTTCAATGGAAGCAAAACAAAAATATGATGAACAAGAACAAGAAGAGAGAAAGGAGTTCGTGGAACTATTTTCATGGTGTAGACTTCAGATTGTAAAGCTTGATTTGAATAAATTGGATTATTGTTTTTCACTCTCTTATATAGAGGGAAAAAACGTTCTTGACTCTCGGAAATCCAAAACTTTCCCTTTCAACATTTTTCAATAAAGCAAATTTTATATAATTTTTAGGACAGTGTAAAGGACAAAAGCAATATAAAGGTCTATACTGATGTGAAGTTCTATAGTGCATCTAATAATTTCATAAAATTTTAAATGATACTGTGTATACTACGTTATTACTAAACTGTAATTTGTGTACATAAATATGATCAGTATTTCTATTAACTTTTTTATTTTTTGAAAGAGAGGAATGTATGATTAAAATGGATCCCATATGCATCTCATCTCATGTGTATAGAACATGAGAAATGGTGCAATTATTACCTATGAATAGGGGTGAATCGACATTGAAAAGTTAAGATAATTGTGGAAAAATGTCTTATCACAAACATTATCATCTAATGAGGTATACATTAGCAAAAATGAATCGTGATTTTTCATCTAATGAGTTTATATATATATTAATTAAAATATTATATATTAGTTTAAAAAAATTAATCACACATGTTAAAATAATAAACTTATATGGTTTTAAAAAATAATATTCACATATGTTTAATGTATATTAATTTATATTTTTCTTCTATAAACATATATTACATTTTAATTTAGAAGAAAAAATACAAACTAATATACTTATACATATTGGTGTGGAATATAATATATGCTTATAGAAGAAAAATATAAATTGATATACATATATATGTGTGAGTAATTTTTTTAAACGAGAAAAATGTGTATGGTGTGGAACAGAATCATAATTAAATATTTTTTTTATTTATTAAAATAAACAAAGTAGAATCTTTTTTTAAAAAAAAAAAAACATTTTTGTATAAAAGTTGGCAAATGAACAAAATGGGAACTCTCAACAAAAGTGGGAGCTAAAAAGATTATTTTTTGATGTTGGTGGAGAGATTCAAATTTGGCACCTCGAGAAAATATTGCATGATGGGTACAAAGGAATTTCGGGGAAATTTCAAATTGAAGGACAATTACGCACACTTCGTGATATGCGTGGGTTAACGGACCTGACCAATTAAGTAAATTTAGGCCCAAAGAATCTGCAAAAGAAGAAAAGCCAAAATATATATTCTTACATGAGTGATAAAAGAAGATATTACAGATTGGTAGCTTTGAAGATGGAGAAGGAAACTCCAATGAGAAAGAAGCTGGGATTTGTGGGCAGTGTTAGTTTTGGAAAATAGGTGCCGAAGCTGGGTCGTGACTCTGGCCTACTTCTAGTACATGACAATGCCAAGCTGACCACTAACACCACAACCATTGATCTAACACATCTTTTAAGAACATATTCTCTAATAAAAAGATTTCAACATTTCACCCTATTAGAGTATAGTGTCTCACATAAAATAAATATAAGAATATTTAGTCATTAATAAGAATATGAGTAACTCTACTAATCACCAATCGGTTTTTAGATAGAGTCTCATGATTTTTGTCATCGTATCATGAGCCAATTCCTTTGCGGGCATTCGATCCACACCGATTCAAAGAGTTAGCCAAGTCACACGAGATCCACATAGTGTAAAAAAAACACTTGAGATCAAAATAATGAGATAAGTCGCACGAGATCTGCATAGTGCAAAAAGATTCTTGAGATCGATCTAAAAACATAAGCAAGCTGAAGAAGAGTCACTAGATGATTCAAGATTGGTGAGCGAAAAATCGCCTACCATCTTGAGGGGATATTGGAGTATGATGTCTCACATATAATATTGAATCATTAATAAGAACATGAGTAACTCTACCAATCACCAATTGGATTTTATATGGAGAGAATGATATCCCCCATAGAATAAGTGTAAAAATATTGAGTCATTAATAAAAATATGGGTAACTCCACTAATCATCAATTAATTTTTAATATAACCAACACCATCTTGAGAGGATATTGGAGTATGATGTCTCACATAGAATATTAAATCATTAATAAGAACATGAGTAACTCCACTAATCACCAATTAAATTTTAGATTGAGAGAATATTATCATACATAGAATAAGTGAAGATTTTTAAATATAACCAAATAATTCTTGTCACACCTGGATGCTTTCCCATCATAATTTCTAAAGCTACCACTCCAAAACCATATAGACATCACACTTCTGTGTGACACGCATGGTCAAAGCCAGCTCTAAAAAAAATATGTATCCATATTTATATGCATTAGTTAGAATATCTCAATTAAAAAGCGTTCATGCATGTAATTATTCATTTTGAGCAAAATTATTATAACCAGGGGCCACATAGTCGTAGGACCATCTGACATATGCAACCACTAATTAACAGCAAGAACTAGCTCATGTGAACTACCAAAGAATGCAATACTTGTTGTCGAAGTCTTCAGTTGCCTCCACTATTTCTCTGAACGTGAATTTTGCTTCCTTCCCCATATCAATTATTAATTATAATAATGTTATTAATTATTTTTAAATATTATTTTATTGATTATTAATGAGAGATTTTTTATTTATTTAATTAAATGATTATTCATGAAATTTTACTTTTTTTTTATGAGTTTGAATCTTATATTGTTATATGTGTCCGGCACAATTATAAATATTGTGCTAAATATAATATTTATTATTTTTGTACTAAATTTGACACTATTTTTAAACTGTGAGGAAATTATATTTTATATAGCTTTTTCAATCAAGTTTACAAAAATATAGATTTAAAAAAAATGTTATTGTATGGCTTTTTTTAGAGAATTTTCAATTTTATACATTAAGTTTTTCATAATTTTGTATAAAAGTTAGTTTATGCTATAGTTTTACTCTTGATCAAGTTTATTTAATTTAATTAATATATATATTTAATTATATTTTTGTTGTATTTTGATGCTATGTTACCACTTCTTTGGAGATGCTTTTGTTGTTGTTTTCATGTTATGTTACTATCTAAGCACTTTATTTATTGTATTATTGGTTTTGGGACATTAGTTTTAAATTTGAACAATTTTGTTGTAAACTTAATATTTTAAAGATTTAATGTGGTAATTGTAAGAACTTAATTTAGTATTACTACTAAATTGTGTTTAGTTTTTTTTTTTTTTTTTTTGTATGATTTCTTTTGCATGTTTTTTTATTGTTAATTTCTTTCATATTAAAATTTATATTCAAAGATAAAATAACTAATCCAATCCAATTACAAATCCAATTACAATTAATTTGTCTGGAAAAAAAAATTACAGTTGGATTTGATTGGATTTTGAGGCCAAATTGGATTGGATTGGATAATGATTTTCAACATCCAACCTTTAATTTGATTGGATTAGTTAGTGACAAAAATGTTGGATCAGACTGGATGAGCACCCCTACATATACTTTTGCATATAATTTATAATTTACAATTCAAATTATTAGTACTCAAATTCAACTAAAATCGAATTAGTGAATCTACAATAGGTTGTATTTGAGATTTCCAACTGACACAATTTCCTGAAATCAGAAATACATAGGCTGTTGTTGATTTCCTTGAGTCTTTATCTCCTACAAAGTCAGAATCTACAAAGCCTTCCACCTGAATTGTGTCCTGGTTTCTTTTGAATTTCAATCCTAATTCAGTAGTCATGTTGATGTACCTCAGCAACCATTTCAAAGCAGCCCAATGGAGCTTACCTGGATTTCCCATATATTTGCTTAGTACACTTGCAGCATATGCAAGATCAGGCCGAGTACAAACCATAGAGTACATGAGTGATCCTATTGCATTTGAATATGGTGTGTCCTTCATATCATTCTTCTCCTTTTCAGTCTTTGGACAGTTTTTGTTGCTTAATTGAAATTGACTAGACAGAGGTAGTGTAGCAGGCTTTGAGCCATTCATTTGGAATTTGCTAACTACCTTTTCTAGGTAGTCTTTCTGACTTAGAAACAAGCTGTTCTGTTTCCTATTCCTCTGAATATTCATCCCAAGTATCTTGCTTGCAGCCCCCAAATCTTTCATTTCAAACTCAGATTTCAAAATCTCTTTGATCCTTTCTACCTTTGATCTTTCTTTGCTGATCAGTAGCATGTCATCTACATATAGTAGAAGATACTCAGCTTGAAGAATACTTGACCCTTTATAGTATAGGCAGGTGTCAAACATACTTCTCACAAAACCATGCTGAGTAATAAAGGAATCAAATCTTTTATTCCATTGTCTTGGTGCCTGCTTTAGCCCATACAAGGACTTCTTCAAGTGACAAACATAGTCCTTTGCATTTCCTTTTTCATAGCCTTCTGGCTGTTCCATGAAGATTTCCTCCTCTAGATCTCCATTCAAGAAGGCTGTGGTGACATCCATTTGCTCAAGTTCCAAATCATACTGAGCAACCAATGCAAGCATAATTCTTATTGTCTTGTATTTTACAACTGGTGAAAATATCTCATTAAAATCTATGCCTTCTTTTTGACTAAATCCCTTTGCAACTAACCTTGCTTTGTACCTTGGTTGTTCTCCTTCCCTCATTCCTGGTTTTACCTTGAAAAGCCATTTACAGCTTATTACCCTTCTGCCATGAGGTCTTCTAATTACAACCCAAGTCTTATTCTTGATCAGTGATCCCATTTCCTCATCCATAGCTTTGTTCCAAAGCTTGGCTTCTTTACTTGTTATTGCCTCTGAATAACTCTTTGGTTCAATCTTGATCAGATCTGTAGCAGTTATAAAGGCATAGGCAAGCATGTCTGCAAGAGCATTAAATCCATATCTCTGAGTTGCCTTTGACACCCTTCTTTCCCTATCTCGAACTAATTAATAGTCCTGGATGTTGGTAACATTCTCATGGTCAGGTTCCATATCCTCTTCATCATATCCAGCTGGTGCATCATATGGTTCCACCTGATTTGGGTCAGGTACATGTTGCATTTGTTCATGTTCCACCTGATTTGGATCAGGTACATGTTGCATTTGTTCAAGTTCCACTTGATTTGTATCAGGTGCATGCTGTGCTGGTTCCAAGTGTTCCACTTGATTTGGATCAGGTGCATGCATCTGGCTTGAGATACCTGCAGGGTTAGTACTAAAGATATCTGCAGCATCAATAGTTTTGTTAGTAGATTTCAGACAAGGGAATTCATCTTCCCTAAAGATAACATCTCTACTATTGATTGTTTTGAAACCTTGTTCATCTTTTAGCCAAATTCTATAACCTTTAACACCTTGAGGATATCCCAAAAACACACCTTTCACAGATCTAGGTTGTAGTTTACCTTCACTTTGATGAGCATAGGCTGTACAGCCAAATACTCTCAAATTTGACAGATCTGGTGGCTTGTTTGACCATCTTTGTTCTGGTGTCAAGAATTCTATTGCTGTTGAGGGACTTCTATTCACCAAGTAGGCTGCTGTCATTACAGCTTCTCCCCAAAATTTCTTTGGTAATCCTGAACTGAACATCATGCACCTTGTCTTGTTGAGCAATGTTCTGTTCATCCTTTCAGCCACTCCATTTTGCTGTGGAGTTATCCTCACTGTTCTATGCCTTTGTATCCCATGATTTCTACAAAACTCATCAAATTCATCACTGCAAAACTCCAGTCCATTGTCAGTTCTCAAGTTTTTAACCTTTCTTTCTGTTAAATTTTCAACCAATAATTTCCATTGTTTGAATTTATTAAGTGCTTGATTTTTAGTTTTCAACAGAAATATCCAAACTTTCCTAGAGTAATCATCTACAATGGACATGAAATAAGAGTTACCTCCATGAGTTGGGATTCTTTCTGGACCCCATAAGTCAGAATGCACATAATCTAAAATACCTTTAGATGTGTGTTTACCTGTTTTGAAGCTCAATCTATGGTGCTTACCCAAAATGCAGCTTTCACAGAATTCCACCTTGCTGATTTTGTCTTTGCCTAACAGTCCTTGATCATAGATGACTTTCAAACCCTTCTCACTTATGTGTCCTAATCTCCTATGCCACAGAACAGTCTTTGCATCTTCATTGTTTGTTGCTACAGCAGCCTCTCCATGTACATTGCTTCCAATCAAATAGTACAGGCCATTAATCTTTTCTCCTTTGATGACAACCATAGAGCCTTTACTGATCTTCATGATTCCATACTCAATTTTGTTTGTATACCCTGCATCATCTAAAGTTCCAACAGATATTAGATTTTTAGTGAGTTGTGGAACATACCTCACATCCTTGAGTGTTCTGATAACACCATCAAACATTTTGATACTAATATCTCCAATTCCTTCTATGCTGCAAGTATTACTGTCTCCAAGAACCACTTTCCCTCCAGTTGTAGTTCTGAAGCCCTTTAGCCATGATTTCTGGTATGTCATGTGGAAAGTGCAGCCTGAGTCCAGTATCCATCTCTCATTAGAACTCTTGGAAGCCACCATCAGAACCTCTCCTGAGTCATAGCCATCTGTAAAGTTGGCTGAGTCCTGATCTTCATGCTTGTTTCCACCTCTTCCAACTTTCTTGTTTCTGCTATTATTTCTGTATTTGTTGAAATAGCAGTCTCTTTTGTAATGGCCAGTCTTACCACATACATAGCACTTATTGTCATCTTTAGAGCCATCTCTACTTGAATCTTTGGAAGATGATCTTCCTTTCTTCTTGTACCCTGAGCTGCTGTGATTTCTGTTTTGATTGCTGGATCTTTGTATGTTCCTTCCTCTTGTGAAGTGAACTTCCCCATTGGTTCTTGAAAGCTTCCCACTATTCTTTAATGACATTTCCTTTGAATAGATTGCCCCAATGATTTCCTCCAGCACCAAGCTGTCTTTTGCATACAGAATTGTGTCCCTAAATTGATCATACTGTTGTGGCAGAGAGTTGAGGAGATATATGGCTTGATCCTCTTCCTCAATTTTCACATTCAAGCTGCAAAGATCAGACAAGAGTTTAGTAAATTCATTTAGATTTTCATCAATTGATTTACCTTCATCCATTCTAAAACCATAGAATTTCTGTTTTAAATAAACCCTGCTAGGCAGCGACTTTGTCATGAAGGTTTGTTCCAGCTTGTCCCACATTGCAGCTGCTGTCTCCTCTCGAACCACCTTTCTCAAGATCTCATCTTCAAGGCTCAACACTATGGTGTTTCTTGCCTTTTTCAGAATCTCCTCCTTCTTGGATTTCTCCAATGTTGCAGACATTTTATCTTCCCCTTTCAATGCTTCATCCAATCCCATGTTTCCAAGATGAGCCTTCATCTTTTCCCTCCATAGGAAGAAGTCATTCTTCCCACTGAACTTCTCTATATCCATCTTTGCAGTGGACATATTTTCTTGATCTTCTTAAGTCTGATTCTTGATTTTCTTGAAGCTTCAGTTCAGACCAAGATTCAAACACCTTCTCTACTATTTTCTCTGGTTTAATGTAAATGTCACCAAACTGAAACTATGAATCAAACAAACCTGGCTCTGATACCATTTGTTACAATCTAACAACCTCAGTTTGTATATTACTAAAACCAACAAATCATATAAACCAGAAATTAAACATGCAGAGAAGATAATTTGCAATACAGAGAAAGAAATAAACCAGAAAAACAGTAAAGTACACAAGTAATTTAGAGGGGTTCGAACTTTCCTCTACAATGTGTAGAGAGCCTATTCCCCTTGAACTCCTTCCAAGGAATCCTCTTTCACTATGATTAATGGCAGATTACAAGACTTTGTTCAAGGTAACTTGAACTGTTACAATGGTGATCTTCTCCCTTGAGCAATATTCACAATGAAGCTTAGAACACTTAGGAAACTCCCTTGAAGATCTCTGCTTCCCGTTGGTTTCTCAGTTCTGTTCTTCTGTCTTCATCTTCAACCTTCTTGCTTCAAGATACAATAAAACCTCACCATACATACTATTCTCTCGGTTCTCTCTCTGTTTTAATTTCTGTACACCTTTTAAAACATAAGACAAGGCATCCTTTTATATAGACCAAGGATCCTAGTTACAAACTGATACAAAACAGAATTTAACAAATAACAGAAAGAATAACTAATCTTCTTGAGTGTCCAAACCGAGCTGGCTTGATCTATGCCATGTCATCATAGTCTTTAAGTGATTGGTTTATTTAGGACTGATATAACAACAGTTATCACGAGGGGTAACCAATTACTCTGAGATGAGTAATTTTCTGTCAAAAGAGATGTAACCAATTAATATAAGAGGGGTGACAGATTACTTGTATTAAATATGAAAAGAAATATTAAATTTGATCCTATAAGAAATTATAATTTTTTTTGGGTGTCTTTTACTTGCATTTAGTTTTTAAAATTTTGCTTGTTCTTACTTGTTCTTGTGTTTTTTCTAATTTTTGCTTGACGTTTTCTGTGATTGTTTTAGTTTGGTTGACAACATAATTTTCATTTTTGTTTATGAATAGCCATGTATTAGCCTGTGAAAAGGATTTTTGGATTGATTTACATTTTATGCATTCAGTTAATTTATTGATAAAATCTTTATTAACTTGTGAGTAGAAAGACTATATCCACAAGAGTTTTCATTCCACTCACTTTATGATCATTATTATCAAAGAGTTGTACTTTAATAACTAAGTGGCATATAGATGCATTTGTGTGGCAACCTATATATAATTGGTCCAAGTTGATCATTTTTATTTCTTATTTAAAAGATTAATACATTTTTTTAAAAATAAATAAAAAATATTTAAAATCCAATAAAAAAATAAAAAGTTATTTAACATTCATTAAATATATTAAGTTTAAAATATTAATTAATAATATGTTAACAAAATCATTTGTTGCAATTCAAATGATTTTAAAATAAGTGTTAAAATTCTGCTCTAAATCATGATAATTACCAAAGAAGCTTGTCCATATGGTTTAAGCTCAACAATATCAAAGAAATCAACAACCGTTGCAAGCCATTCTACACGTTCATTTGGTTCACATATACCAACTTTTGCAATAAAACTAAAGAATAAGTGATGCTTTTCCAAATTTGCACGATGCTATACTTGATAAAATAATAATGATAAAGTGTAGTTATATTTATTTGACTTTGACTACTTTTCTTGTTTTATAACTTTTGAAAATTAAGGTGGAAAAAAAAGTACAGAAATTGTTTAACTTTAAGGCCAAGTTGATGGATTCATGTGTTGACTTTGACTACTTTTCTTGTTTTTCCTAATCTTTTCTTTCGAGTCTATTTCCCATTTACCAAACATGAGAATAACAGATTTAAACAATTAAAACTTTACATATCACAGACGTCTAACTAACTTAACAACTACTGTCTTAACACAAATCAAGTCTTCAGATAATAAATGAAAATAGGATAACAATAATTCAAAATCAATGATTGCATATACAACATCAAACACCACGAGATATATAGAACATTTTTAATATTAATTAACTAATATTATAGAACAATAATATATATTTTTCATAATAAATAAATTATTTAATTGAAATAGAATTTTTTTAAAATATTTATGATAATTTAAATAATTAAATCGTATTTATTTAAAAATAATAATGTCATACATATTATTTTTTTATCTTATAAACTGATGTGATAGTTTATTTTCTATCAAGTGATTGAAGTTCTTTTTCTTTATCAAATTCACCAAAGGACATTGTGAGATATATTAAAAGCTAAAAATAGTTGATGCATGTATACTACGCTACACTATGACTTTTTTCTATTCTTATTTTATTATATTATTAATTTATTTTTAAATATTATTATAATTTATATATATGTCATATAGTCGTGTAAATATATATCTATGTCAGTGTTGTGTTTAGATGTCATATATGTAGAGATTATTGATATATATATTTATATATACTATAAAATTGTAATTCATTATATTATATATGAAATAAAAAAAGTGAACCGGTTTTTATTAAAATTATAAATAATGTTTTGCTCTAATTTTTTAATACATTTATGTCATACATTATATTAAATATATTTTATTTATTTTTATGAAATTATTTATTTATTTAAAATTTATATGATAATTAAAAATAATAAAAATAAATACATATTTGAATAAGTATGTTTATAATTTTGAAACTAAAAAAAACGTACATTGTATATTATTTTTACCAAATATAACTAATAATATATATACCTACTATAATTATAGGAAGATAGATAATTGAAATTTGTTATTTTGTGCATACAAATGTGAATAATTAGTTAGATAACATTCTTGTGGACACAGATGCCAATAAGTGCACCTTTCCTATCCTTATTTTCTTTTTAACTTGTCTATTCTGATTGTTAATTAACAATTTATTTTTTGTCTTTTCTTGTGTACTTATAAATTTTAATTTTGAAATCATAAATTAAACATCTTTCTTTCTCAATATCACGTGTACTCATTATATGAATACACCTAATGCATCATTATATAAATACACCTAATGTATAGTACAATAACAAATAGATCATCTATAAGAGCAATAATTATATGTATTAATATTTTTCCTTTATGTGTTAGACAAAAAAAAATTATTCTTACAAATATAATTTACATATAAAAATATCAATTTTATAATTTTGTAAATGTGTATTTTGCACTAAACATTATATACATAGGGCATCACTTCAGTGCATCTAATTTTTTGGCTGCACCGGTGCAGCTAGGGTATAGTTCGAGCACTTAAATAATTTTTTTTTCAAATTTTTTTTATGGCAGTGTACATTGTTGTCATTTAAGACATACATTATTATTATTAATCCAATAATTAATATTAAAATAATTATTCATAAGTAGTAACCATTAAAAATATTGCCATTTATATAAATGTATGTATGTTTTATAACTCGTCAAACTAAGCTTGTGTTTGGGGCTAATTAGTTGTCTATATATAGTAAATTTGTTCTTCTCACAAACTACAACTTCTTGATGAGTTGATATTGACATTTCAAGAAGGAAAAAGTGCCAAATATATATCGTATTCATTTAACACTAGACGATAATATGTTACAATATAAAGATTATTCAACAATGAATATAATTGGTGGATAGAGTTGTCAAATAACGATACCTAAAGACTGCACTTTCTTCTCTTATTTTTTTCTTAGGAAATATGGGATTTGTGGAATAACTTACCACTGTCGTCTACATGTGTCTCTCACTAGGATTAACTATACACCCCATACAAACGTTTTGAGATTCGGTCAATAATTTGTTATTTTTATTTTGGTTATTAATTTAAGTATAGTTGGTGATGTGATTAGAGCTCTAAATACGGGCCGGGCTTTTTAGCACGGCACAAAACTGGCACGAGCATGACACGACACGACACGAAAAAATATAGGCTTAGGCCAGGCACGATACGAATTGAAAATTGGGACTGCACAGCACGACATGAGCCTGAGCACGGCACGACACAACAAGCCTGAAGGCACGACACGAAAGCACGAACAAACTAACCCGAAAGCACGACATGATAAAAAGCCTGATATTTTGACATTAATAATAATAATAAATTTTTATTTGTCAATTATATATAAATTAAAATGATAATAAAAGTCTATTAATTTTCTCAATTTTATATTTTTATAATTATATTAATTTATTTTAAGATTTGTGAGTTAAAAATTTTAGTATTTATTATTAGATATTCAAATTCTAATAATTATCTTTGATATAATTTTGTGCAAATTATTGTTAAAAAATATATAAAAATATCTAAAACTATAATTTAAATAAAGAAATGTATTTAGATTGGTGGTGAGTGCATTGATTCTTAAAGAGGAGGTGGATGGTTCAATTTTCCATCCCCACATTTTTTGGCAATAATAAAATAGGCCCAAATAAGGAAAGTGGGACGGGCCCATGGGCCGTGCTGGGCTTACTATTTCAAATATGGGCCGGCCCGGCACGAATTAAAATACGGGCCTAGCTCGACCCGTCCCGAATTATTCGGAGGCACGAAAAATGTGGGCCGGGCCGCCCACATTTATAGCTCTAGATGTGATGTTATATTTTAGTATTTTTATTTTTTATAATTAAGAATAAGTTAGGATACATTAATTTGCCATAGAAAATACATACTTTTTTTAATTATAATATTGTTAATAATTAATAAGAAATTTTAATACACATTTTTAATTATAATAATGTTATTAGTTATTTTTAAATATTATTTTATTAATTATTAATTATAGATTTTTTTATTTATTTAATTAAAGGATTATTCATGAAATTTTACGTTTTTTTTTTATTAGTTTGAATTTTATATTGTTATAGTGTGTCTAGCACAATTTTAAAAATTGTGCTAAGTATAATATTTATTATTTTTGTACTAAATTTGGCATTATCTTTAAACCATGAGAAAATTACATTTTATATAGCTTTTTTAATAAAGTTTACAAAAATATGGCTTTTTTCAAAACAAAAAAAAAAGTTATTATATAGCTGTTTTTAAGAATTTTTAATTTTATGGATTTAGTTTCTCATATTTTTGTATAAAAATTGGTTTATGTCATAGATTTACTCTTGGTCAAGTTTTATTAAATTGGAAAAGTATTTTTGTAATTTAATTTTTTTTTGCTTAATTGACTTTTTTATATGAATATTATACAACTATTTTTATATTAAATCTTACTTTGGTTGTTTTACAAAGTTTTTTTTTAAAATATGAATTGTATTTATTAGTTTTTTATTATTGTAAACATTTTTTTTTTTTTTAGATTTTGGGTAAGGTGACTAATTACTTGATTGATTACTCCATCATATGCTAAAACAACATTTTCTATAAGCGTTTTATCAGTTAATGTAACGTACTGACTAATCATATTATACGAGAATTTATATAAAAGACTAGTATTAGGAAAGAATTGTTCTAATAAGGCGGAATATTTATCTAAAGTCATAGATGTTATTATATAGCTGTTTTTAAGAATTTTTAATTTTATGGATTTAGTTTCCCATATTTTTGTATAAAAATTGGTTTATGTCATAGATTTACTCTTGGTCAAGTTTTATTAAATTGGAAAAGTATTTTTGTAATTTAATTTTTTTTTGCTTAATTGACTTTTTTATATGAATATTATACAACTATTTTTATATTAAATCTTACTTTGGTTGTTTTACAAAGTTTTTTTTTAAAATATGAATTGTATTTATTAGTTTTTTATTATTGTAAACATTTTTTTTTTTTTTAGATTTTGGGTAAGGTGACTAATTACTTGATTGATTACTCCATCATATGCTAAAACAACATTTTCTATAAGCGTTTTATCAGTTAATGTAACGTACTGACTAATCATATTATACGAGAATTTATATAAAAGACTAGTATTAGGAAAGAATTGTTCTAATAAGGCGGAATATTTATCTAAAGTCATATATGTTACAGGAATCTGATATTTTAAATCAATACAATACAATACATCAACATTATCCCAAGATTGATTAGAATTAAGAAAATCCTTTTTACCATTATAAAGTAAGAAAGAGTTAGGATGAAGCATATTTTTTCGTTTTAATATTGAATGCATTACAGGTCCTAGTGCTATAACATATAATAGATTAACTTCATCTAATTTGAGAGATACGGTCAAATCCTTAACAATAACCTTTGAAAACCTTTTTCATGGTTCCAAATATTTAAAAAAAAAAATTCCTACAACTAGGTGAAAAATAATCACCTGTCTCTAATTTCCTGTCCCCTCCATGTCTCACAAATTATTTTAAGACACCACATTTATTTATAGTTGGAAAAAGAGAAAGTTGTAAATAATTTAAATATATATTAAATAAATAAATGATGTGTCTTTAAATAATTGGTGGGACATAGAGGAGACAGGAAATTTGGGGACATCAGATTTTTTTTCCAACTAGGTTAAATAACATGTTATTATGAGGGGTAACGAGTTACCCTGACATGAGTAACCTTCTGTCATAAGAGGGGTAACTAATTACCATAAGACGAGTGACGAATTACTTGTATTAAATATGAAAAGAAACATCAAATTTGAAGGAAAAAAAAAGACCTGGTCTGATTTTATAAGAAATTATAAATTATTTTTTAAAAAAATATTGAATAAAATGAAGAAGAAATAACTATAATTTTAGTAACATGGGTAACCAGTTACCAAGGGAAAAAATTGATATGATCTTATAAGCAACTAAAAATTATTTTTTTAAAAAAGTATTGAAGAAAAAGAAGAATAACACTTCATTAAAAAAAGAGGAAGAATAAATAACTATAATTTTAGTAACTGGTAACCAGTTACTATAAAAAAAAAACTCATAAATATACACACATATCAGAATGTGAAAGCAAACGGTTAACATAAAGAACTCAGAAATATACACACATATCAAAACGTGAAGATAACCGGTTACCATAAAGAACCCAGAAATATACACACATGTCAGAATGTGAAGGTAACCAGTTACCTATTGCAGATCTGGTGATAGAAAAAAAACAGATCCAAAGAAAATAAACGAGATTTGTCTTTGATTAATTAATGAGGCTATTAAAACCGAAATAGTTTTTTTTTTTTGGTGTCTTTTACTTGCATTTAGTTTTTAATTTTTTGGTTGTTCTTACTTGTTCTTGTGTTTTTTCTAATTTTTGCTTGACGTTTTCTGTGATTGTTTTAGTTTTGGTTGACAACAAAATTCTAATTTTTGTTTATAAATAGCCATGTATTAGCCTGTGAAAAGGATTTTTGGATTGATTTACATTTTATGCATTCTGTTAATTTATTGATAAAATCTTTTTTAACTTGTGAGTAGAAAGACTATATATATCCACAAGAGTTTTCATTCTACTCACTTTGTGATCATTCAACCCTTAAGTATTTAAACAACCATATTAATGATTAGGGTTAGAAGCTGCAAAAATAACTAAGCTTATCAAAGAGAGTTGTACTTTAATAACTAAGTGCCATATAGATGCATTTGTGTGGCAACCTATATATAATTGGTCCAAGTTGATAATTTTTATTTCTTATTTAAAAAATTAATACATTTTTTTTAAATAAATAAAAATATTTAAAATCCAATAAAAAATAAAAAGTTATTTAACATTCATTAAATATATTAAGATTAAAATATTAATTAATAATATGTTAACAAAATCATTTTGTTGACGCCGCTTTTCGTCAACAGTGAAAGAAGAGCACGTAAACAATAAATAGTAATGGCCAATAAAAATACGATAACACAAAACACGATTTTTTACGTGATTCAACAGTTAAATCTGCCTAGTCCACGAGTCTTTGTTATTAAACTCAAGGTGATCTCTGAAAATTCTTCAAGGATGAATTCTTCAGAGTTTTATCTCAAGATCACAAAAATTCGGTCATTTACAATGGTGCATGACCTCTCTATTTATAGAGAAGATTGCATAATACTATCCCACATATTTTGGGTAGTTACTCTTTTTGTGCAAATAAATTAAATGGCTCTAAATGCCTGTAATCCGATATAAAAGGAAACGTCCCCTGAAGACCAGGGGGCGTATAACTGATCAAATAATATCCCATGATTTTAGGGGATTTACAGTAATAAACATAGACTGCGTCTTGTTGTTGGTGGTTCATTAGGATATCCAAGGTTATCATCCTACATTGTCAAAGTCCTATTCTCTCCAGGTATCCTACCGACTTTCGAGCTAATGACATCTCCCGAGGCCACATGACTTCGAGATCGTACGCGCGTCAGGCTCGGAACCCATGATCCGAGGTCATCCCTGAGAACAGATGTACCTCGGGGCCTATCTTTCGAGCTCGTGGGGATTTCGAGGCCACCATCTTCGAAGTCGTCTCAGCTTTGCAGGCTCGATGTTTAGGTCCGGAACATATTCCGGACTTTTACGAGTTCATTCACTGTGAATCCAGCTTTCGAGGTCACACTTCTCATGGCTCGAAATCTGGGTATAACATCTTGCCCCCTCAAAAGTATTTGTTCGAATCCTAAGAGAAGGAAACTTTTGAACTACTTTCTTCGGGAACCGTACCGTCACACACTTGAGAATGGACACGCGTCAGTTGGGTATTGCTCATTCATGGTACTTGAGTACCTTGGAAATCTGCCCACGATCATTCATCTGCCACCTTTTCGGTACCATCATGTCATCGATCCCTGACCGTTGGATTTTATGAGGATTCTGGGCCAATGGCTCAGATTAATCCTTTTTATCACTTTTCTCCCTCTATATATTCGAGGCCTTTCATGGCCTCAGGTTGTCAAGCTCCTTGCAGTGTTGAGCTCCGACCGCTAGCGAACGGAGCTGCTATGCCCCTGGGAACCCTGACAACAGACTGAGGTACGCGGCATGGAGTCAAGAACACATGAAGGCAGGAGCGCTATTGCCTTTGAAGTATTTTTTCAAGGACTTCACGGATTTTGTTGGGTTGGCTCCGTTCCAGCTCAACACCAATTCTTACAGGGTTCTGTCTACCCTGAGGTCGCTATACCACGAGCTGAAGTGGGAAGGACCTTCGCCGCAAGAGATTTTGTATCTCTTCTGTCTGAAAAGTAATCCCTCCCGAGCTCGGGGAGGAGATGGCTTTTACTACCTTTCGAGCTATCCCAAAGAGAAAAAGGTGTTTGAGGATCTCCCTAATCATCCACCTGATTTCAAAAAAGCCTTCTTCTGGACAGATGGCCTGTCCCCGTCTCGATGCTACTCATTCAGGCGGATTTGAAAGTATTCCAACCCTTTTTTTTATCTCTGTGCTCCGGTTCTTATTTGTAGGTTCGTACTTAGTTGCAATGTGTTATTTTCCAGCCAATTTTCTCCGCCCTATACCCGACGACGCCATGAAGGAGTATAGAGAGACTCTGCTCCAACTCCCTTACGGTCGGAGGTCTCTCTCGTACCTTTTGCACGAGAGCAAGCTCCGAGCTTGCGGGCTTTTGGGAGATGGCCAGTCCACCTCAGACTGGTCCAACAACAAGTATGATCATTGGGAGCAGGTGCCTTTGCCCACAGGCATCCTCCCTCCGAGGAGAGAGGTGAGGCCTCCACCTCCAGCTTGCCGAAGAAGTCCGCCATCGGGGAATGAGGCTAATGATGAAGCCTCGAGCTCAGACTCGGATGAAGAAGGTAAAGTCATCCTTAGCTTGAGAATGTGGTCCCCCACCTTATTAAAACATAAACCCGATAGGTTAGTTTTAGGCCCGGATGATAGATACCACTTCTACATATGGACTCGGGTAGACGATCAAGTTCATAGGTTTGATAGTTGGCTCGGGAAGTATGACACCATGTACAGTCTAAACGAGGTGTGGAACGGGATAGCCGTCCAATATGGGACCAATGATTATAGGGACCTTTTGAGGTTGACGCCCACCTATAGGGAAGGTACTCCCCCCACCTCTTCTGAAGATGGGGGAATTTTGTGGTCCCCGAGCTCTAGTTCGGGGAAGAGTTCCAGTTAGGTCTTTCTTTACTTGGTTTTTTTCTTTTTTCAAGTTTATTGCCATGATGTCTAACCTCGATTGGAACTGTGCAGGTGCCATGGATCTCAACCTTGACGCAGTGCTCTTTAGTGATGAGGGAGCCGGAGCTCAGAAGAGTAAGCGCCCGAGAGCTTCGCGGAGGTCCGACCGACCATCCAAGGTCCCCAAACGCTCCGAGAAGACCCCAACGGCTGAGGCTACTGCGAGCACAACCGAGGAGCAGACCGTCCAGGTTGATGCACCCGGTTCAACCGCGCCCATCTTGCCTCCTCCAACCGATACTCAAATAGCCGTCGGTCGGCCTCCGAAGAAGCCTTCCGTATCCAAGGTCCTACTGCTGACGGCCCAACCTCATGTTGAGGAGTTCGTGCTCGATGGTGCTGCTGGGACCCAAGGGGCTGTACTTAGCTCGGACGTCCTTTCTCGAGTGGGTCAGAGTTTTTCAGGCTTCGGTGCCGACCATTGGGACCTTGTGCACAAGGCTCCAGACTGTAATACTCTTTATGACAAGAGTATTGAACTTACTGCCGCGGTAACCTTCGCAACTCTCCTGTAATTGTTTGTGTCCCAGCTCGTGATCTAATTCATTTTTTGTGTTTCAGGCCCTTATCGTTTCAGCACAGCTTAATTATAAGATGACCGACAAGGTGCACGCGAGTATGTCTCTGGCCCAAGAGTCGAGGGATCTCTAGCTTAAGATGGCTGATGAACTCAAGGACTCAAAGACCGAACTCGAGAATGTGAAGATCTGTCTCGCGGAGCTGGAGAAGACGAAAGCCGAGCTTGAACAGGCGAAGACTCGTCTTGCCGAGTTGGAGAAGGCTAACACTAAGCTCGAGGAGGAGAAAGCTGCTACTTTTGACATCATGGAAAGCGAGAAGGCCCGCCTCCTGGACGAGTTCAAAGAGCAGAAGGAGAAGGCGGTCGACCAGGCCATGTACAAGATTTGGGCTGACAATGCCGACCTCGATACCAACTTCCTGGGTCCTCTCGAGGCCAAGTATGTAGAGCGGTGGAATGCCCGTCTTAAGGCTAGTGAAGCTGCTCGAGAGGCTGCTCAGAAGGATAGTCATGCTATTCGTTCTGGGGGGTCTAGTGTCGTTGACGCTGGAAAAGCCAAGGGAACTGCTCCTTCCTGATTCTTACCTCGGGGCTGCGTCCCTCTATTGTTTGTAACTATTTTGATTTATACCTGTAGGGCTGATACAATTTATTATTATTTTTTATAAACTTACATATGCTTTACATTTCTTGGATCGAAATATTTTGCATATTTTATATGAATGAATTTTTTATGTTTATTTCTTCATACAAACATAGTTGGGATTTAGGCTCGAAACTCGATGCATCCATGCATTGTTTGTTCGAATTATCCATTTTCGATCTCGTTATTCATCAAGGTCGGATATTACTTTAACCATGAACTCGAAAGTACTTGTATGGTATGTAATGTGAATGGTTTAGTTATATCTTATTGCTTAGTTACTTTTCCTCGTCCTCGGTTATTTCTCCGAAGTTATGAGTTCGAAACTATTTTCCCATAAGATATTCCAGCCTCGATCTCGACTTATCTCGAAGTAGGTTTAAATTCCAACTCGTCGATTAGTTTTAGCTGGTTTGTTCCAAACCTATTAAGTTTGCACATCTGGTTAAATCTAAACATTATTATCTTTTGATAATTTGGTTGTCCAGACTATCTAAGCTCGCGTATCTGGTTACATCCAAATACTTTTATGTTTTTGATAATTCAGTTATGTCCAAACTATCTAAGCTCGCGTATCTGGTTACATCCAAATACTTTTATGTTTTTGATAATTCGATTATGTCCAAACTGTCTAAGCTCGCGTATCTGGTTGCATCCAAATACTTTTATGTTTTTGATAATTCGGTTATGTCCAAACTGTCTAAGCTCGCGTATCTGGTTGCATCCAAATACTTTGTGCATGTTATTTTATTTTTTAAGCTGTGGGTATATATACCCATGATGCCCCCTTAATATCCTATGAGTGTGACCATAGGTTATTAAATTAAGAGAGATTGCAAAAATAAAAAAAGATAACATATTGAACGAAACAGATCTTTATTTGATGAAATTCAAAAGCAGACAAACTAATACAGATAGAAATTCATGGTTACAGACAACACTTTTCCTATACTATTGGTAGTAAGGTCTTAGGTGCTCGCCATTCCATGCTCGCGGTACCAGGCTCCCATCCAATCTTGCTAGCTTGTAAACACCGGGCCGGATGACTGACTCTATTTGGTATGGTCCTTCCCAATTCGGCTCGAGCACACCAGCTGCCGGATCTCGTGTTGCTAAAAATACGCGTCTCAACACCAAATCTCCCATTCCAAACTTTCGATCTCGAACCCTCTTGTTGAAATACCTGGTGGCTCGTTGCTGGTAGGCAGCGTTTCTCAGCTGAGCCTCTTCTCTCTTTTCTTCAATCAAGTCTAAGGTTTCCTCGATCTGAGTGTGGTTTGAATTTTGGTGGTAAATCTGAGTTCGGATCGTTGGGATTTTGACCTCGATGGGCAACATTGCCTCGCAGCCGTATGCTAGAGAGAACGGGGTATGCCCTGTTGATGTTCGAGCTGTGGTCCTATATCCCCATAGGACTTGGGGCAATTCTTCGGGCCATCGTCCCTTCGCCTCCTCCAACTTTTTCTTCAGAGAACTCTTGAGAGTTTTGTTCACAGCTTCGAACTGGCCATTCGCTTGAGGATGAGCTACTGATAAAAAAACTCTTCATTATGCCGTTCTTTTCACAAAATTTGGTGAACAAGTCGCAATCGAACTGGGTTCCGTTGTCGGATACAATCTTCCTCGGCACCCCATATCGGCACACGATGTTTTTTACCACGAAATCAAGGATCTTTTTTGAAGTTATTGTTGCCAATGGTTCAGCCTCCGTCCACTTCGTGAAGTAATCCACGACGACTACAGCATATTTTACTCCGCCTTTGCCAGTTGGGAGGGAGCCTATGAGGTCGATGCCCCATACCGCGAAAGGCCATGGGGAAGTCAACATGGTCAGCTCGGATGGTGGAGCTCGGGGAATCGTGGCGAATCTCTGGCATTTGTCGCATCTCTTCACGTATTCGAAAGAATCCGTTTTAATAGTAGGCCAGAAATATCCTTGGCGTATGATCTTCTTGGAAAGGCTATGCCCCCCGGTGTGATCTCCGCAGAATCCTTCATGAATTTCTTCAATGATCTTCTTAGCTTCGGGTGGGGTTACGCACTGAAGTAACGACATGAAATATCCCCTTCTGTATAGCTTTCCGTCCAAAATGGTGTAACGGGGAAGTTGATACATCAACTTTCGAGCCTGGTTCCGATCTCTTGGAAGGACTCCGTTCTCGAGATATTCAACTATTGGGGTCATCCAGGTAGGCTCTGTTTCGATCATACACACATCTTCCTCCTCTGGCTCATTAATGCTAGGTGCCGATAGGTGTTCTATGGGCCCAACGTTCAGTTCTTCATTTTCAGTGGATGTGGTGAGCCGAGCTAAGGCATCTGCATTTGAGTTCTGTTCTCGGGGAACCTGTTCGATTGTATAAAATTCGAAACAATCCAATGCGGATTTCGCCTTCTCCAAATAAGCTGCCATTCTTGTGCCGCAAGCCTGGTATTCTCCTAGAATTTGGTTAACCACGAGCTGGGAGTCGCTGTGGCAATGTATCGCTTTAGCTTTGAGCTCCTTGGCTATGTGAAGCCCTGCCAGTAAAGCCTCGTACTCGGCTTCATTATTCGACGCCTTGAAGTCGAATCTCAAGGATGAATGAAATCTGCTTCCTGCGGGGGTAATCAAAATGATTCCTGCCCCCGATCCATATTAATTGGATGAACCGTCGACGTAAAGTTTCCACAGCTCGTGGGCCGGGGTTATGACTTCGTCGTTGGTCATACCAGTGCATTCCACTATAAAGTCCGCCAACGCCTGTGCCCTAATGGTCGTCCTCGGGTGGTAGGTGATCTCGAACTGTCCGAGCTCAACAGCCCATTTAAGAAGTCGACCTGAAGCTTCTGGTTTAGACAAGACTTTCCTGAGTGGTTGATCAGTCAGCACATGGATGGGATGCGCCTGAAAATAGGGGCGGAGTTTACGAGACGAATAAATTAGACTAAGCGCGAGCTTCTCCATCAAAGGTTATCTTGACTCTGCCCCCAGTAATCTTTTACTGACGTAGTAAACGGGCCTTTGCACCTTCTCTTCTTCTCGAATGAGTACTGCGCTTATTGCGTGTTCGATGGTTGAAAGGTATAGGTACAGTATTTCTCCCGTTTCAGGTTTTGACAGGATGGGTGGTTCTGCAAGGTGCTTTTTGAGCTCCTGAAAGGCCAGCTCGCACTCCTCCGTCCATTCAAATTTCTTACCTCCTCTCAATACGTTGAAAAATGGAAGACCACGGTCCGTAGATTTCGAGATGAATCTGCTTAGAGCTGCCATCCTACCAGTCAAACTTTGGACATTTTTGTGTCTTCGAGGTGAGGGCATGTCAATCAGGGCCTTGATCTTGTCAGGGTTAGCCTCGATTCCATGAGAGTTCACGATAAAGCCCAGAAATTTTCCTGAAGATACCCCAAAAGTGAACTTCTGAGGATTTAGCTTCATGTTATACTTTCGAAGAACGTCGAAGCACTCTTCGAGGTCATCAACATGGTTCTTGTTGAGTTGAGACTTGACAAGCATGTCATCAACATAAACCTCCATGTTGTTCCCTATTTGTTATGAAAACATCATGTTCACGAGCCGCTGGTATGTGGCCCCGACATTCTTGAGCCCGAATGGCATGACATTATAGCAGTATAGCCCTTTATCCATTATGAAGCTCGTATGTTCTTGGTCGGGGGCATGCATAGGAATCTGGTTATATCCAAAATAGGCATCCATGAACGACATCAGGCCATGCCCCGCCATGGCATCCACGAGCTGGTCAATCCTTGGTAACGGAAAACAGTCTTTCGGGCAAGCTTTGTTGAGATCTGAGTAGTCAATACAAGTTCGCCACGTCCCATTGGGCTTTGGGACCAACACCGGATTGGCTACCCAGTCAGGGTAAAAGGCATCCCTAATGAATCAGTTTGCCTTTAACCTGTCAACCTCCTCCTTTAGTGCCTTCTTTCTGTCTTCGTCCAGCTGTCTTCGCTTTTGTTGCTTCGGGGGGAAGCTTCTGTCTATATTCAGTGTGTGGCTTGCTATATTTGGACTTATTCCCACCATGTCCGAGTGCGACCACGCGAAGACATCCTGGTTTTTCTTCAAAAAGCAAATTAATTGCTATTTTGTCTCATCTTGGAGGTGTTTTCCAACCTTCACCTTTTTCGAGGGATCGGCTTCCTCAAGCTGAATTTCTTCGAGCTCCTCTAAGGGTTCGAGGTCAATTCTTTCCTCAATCCTTGGATCGATCTCTTCGTCAATTTCTAATATTGTCCCGTCTTTATTTTGAACAATGACGAGTGCTTGTGCGTTCGTCTGTTTCTTTCCTCTCAAGGAAATATTGTAGCATTCCCTCCCTGCTAATTGATCTCCCTTTAGTGTTCCGACTCCGCTAGGGGTCGGGAACTTAAGGGCTAGATGCCTTACTGATGAAACTGCCCCCAGCCCGACCAGGGCGGGTCTCCCGAGCAACACATTGTAGGCTGATGGTAGGTCTACTACCACGAACTCCATCATCTTGGTTGCCGAGACTGGGTAGTCTCCCAAGGTCACGAGGAGCTCGATGGATCCTATGCAAGCGGTCCCTTCTCCTGAAAAGCCGTACAAAGTAGTTGCACACGCTTTCAGTTCGCGAAGGGAGAGTCCCATCTTCTCAAGGGTTGCTTTATAAAGAATGTTGACTGAGCTCCCATTGTCTACGAGAACTCGGTGGACCCTTTTATTGGCCAGCTGGAGAGTGATGACCAGTGGATCATGGTGAGGAAACTGGACATGGGACGCGTCTTCCTCAGTGAAGGTTATTGGTTGTGTTTCAATTCTCTGGCTTTTTGGAGCCCTAGGTTCGGGTTCATAAGGAGACCCATCCCCAGTCTTCAGCTCGTTAACGTATCTCTTTTGGGCATTCCTGCCCAGTCCTGCGGGATGAGGCCCTCTCGAGATGGTTATTACATCCTCTCCATCTATCGGCAGGGGCCTATCTTCTTCCCGAGCTCGAGACTTATTATTTTGTGCGGTCGGTGGTGCGGCTACTCTCTGGTTTTCGACTGCCTGACTAGTACCCTGGTTTTTGACATATTGCCTGAAGTAACCTCTCGAGATCAATCCTTCGATCTCGTCCTTCAGTTGTCGACACTCATCGGTTGTATGCCCGGTGTCTCTGTGAAATCGGCAATACTTACTGGAGTCCCTCTTGGACTTTTGATTTCTCATCGGGTCCGGACGCCTAAAGGGGACCTGGTTTTCATTAGCTAGGTATATGTTCTTCCGAGACTCATTGAGCTCGGTGTATACTCTATACACGGAGAAATATCTCTCCCCTTTCTTTTTCTTTCCTCCCTCGGCCTCGGGGTTACTCCCTTCGTTCTTTTTCCTCTTGGACGGGTTTTCCGCAACAGGCTTTGCAGCTGCTGGGTCCGCAACAGGCAGAGTTGACGTTTATCATTGTAGTTTCGGGCGGGGAAGTCACATTAAGTGTTGACCTCGCTTCCTCTACATTGACAAACCTCTGCGCTCATTTGTTAAACTCGGTTATGGACCTCACCAGTTTTCTTTGCATGTCGTCCCAGAGGGCACTTCCTGGCATTACGCTGGCTTGGACAGCCATTAGGCATCCACTGTCATCTACGTTCCGAGCTCGGGCGACTTCCAGATTAAACCTTGTTAGGTAACTTTTCAACGTTTCGCCCGGTTGCTGTCAAACGTTAGTTAGGGTTGACGCCTCTGGTCTGACTCCCATCATGGCTCTGAACTGCTTCTTAAAGTCTTTAGATAGCTGCTCCCAAGAGGTTATCGAGTGTCTCTTATATTTTTCGAACCAGCTTTTGGCTGGTCCTGTCAATGATGCTGGAAACAACATGCATCTGAGCTCGTAACCCACGTTACTGGCTCTCATTATGGTGTTGAACGTGCTCAGATGACTATAAGGGTTGGTCTTTCCTTTGAACATTGGGACGTGAGGGATCCGAAACCCTTGAGGAAATTGAGTATTGGAAATATGGGGAGCAAATGGTTCGAGCTCCTCATCAAAGTCTTCATATCGATCATTCTCTTGCTCGTTTTTCAAAAGCCTAAAGGCCTTTTCAAGCTGATCGATTCTTTCTTGGACTGGGTCCGCAAGAGGTACTGTCTAGAATCGGTTGTCATCGATCATAATTCCAGGCTCGCGTCTCTGCAAGGGATCTCTACGCCTATTCAAGTGATCCCTCAAGTCCGGATTTATTGGGTCAACATTACCCCGACTTTGATTCAGGTGTTCTCGCAGGTCGTGGAGATTTCTGCGGCTTCCAGTATTCTTACGACCTCGGTCATGCTTGCTGACCGACTTGGTATCTCCAGATTCGTTACTGGTAAAACTCGTCGCGTAGTTATTTCGAGATGGATTCTTTCCATGCCGCCTCGTCTCCGTCATGCGAGACCGAGACGTTTGACTTCTTTCAGATGGGGCGCCTCTCCGCTCCTGGAAAGCTTCCCTGTTTCCTTGTCTCCCTCCCGTACGCCTTTCTCCCTGATCTCGAACTGGTTGAGCATTCCTGCGGGGGGGGGGGGGGGGGGGGGCGAATGATATCTTATATGTGATGGAGGGAACCGTATGGGTGACGGTGGCTGCCATCCATTTCGCGGCCTAGATGGTCCGGAGTTTTCCCGAGATGGGTTGGTCGCATTTGGTGCGCTCCCAGGGATTTGAGTCCGAGCCTCTGCAGGGGCTCGGTTGTTCTCAGTTCCTGCAGGTACTTCCACAGGTGGATTAACCGGGGCCCTAGCCCGAGTATTTCTCTGGGGCCTAGGGGGAGCGGATGGCTCTGCTGGTGCCGGAGGTTGAGCTGGTCTTCTTGTGGCAGCATCTTTCCGTGGGCGCCCACGGGGCCTACGGGGAGGAACGTGAACGTCCCTTGGAGGCGGGACTTGGTTTTCACACGGAGGCGGGGGCTGAGCCACCTGCGCCTCTGCGGCTATCCTTGCCAACTCCTCATTCCGTTTGTTGGCCTCTGCCAACTGCTGTTTCAATTGCCGGTTCTCAAGTTCCACAATGGGAACATACCGCTCAGGATTGTAATACATATCCTCATCCCTTGGTGGAGCAGGTGGTCCCCGGAAATCGGAAGATCCACTTCTTTCTTTGACATATGGGTTTTCCATTGGTTGTTTCCCAGGACGTCTTGGGTAATTTTCTTCAGAAGCGTTCTGATTATTAGTAGCCATGACTTACTCAGGGACTGAATGCTTAAGGCTCTCAATGAAAGCACCAAACTGTTGACACCGCTTTTCGTCAACAGTGAAAGAAGAGCACGAAAACAACAAATAGTAATGGCCAATAAAAATACGATAACACAAAACACGATTTTTTACGTGGTTCAGCAGTTAAATCTGCCTAGTCCACGAGTCTTTGTTATTAAACTCAAGGTGATCTCTGAAAATTCTTCAAGGATGAATTCTTCAGAGTTTTCTCTCAAGATCACAAAAATTCGGTCCTTTACAATGGTGCATGACCTCTCTATTTATAGAGAAGATTGCATAATACTATCCCACATATTTTGGGTAGTTACTCTTTTTGTGCAAATAAATTAAATGGCTCTAAATGCCTGTAATCCGATATAAAAGGAAACGTCCCCTGAAGACCAGGGGGCGTATAACTGATCAAATAATATCCCATGATTTTAAGGGATTTACAGTAATAAACATAGACCGCGTCTTGTTGTTGGTGGTTCATTAGGATATCCAAGGTTATCATCCTACATCGCCAAAGTCCTATTCTCTCCAGGTCTCCTACCGACTTTCGAGCTAATGACATCTCCCGAGGCCACATGACTTCGAGATCGTACGCGCGTCAGGCTCGGAACCCATGATCCGAGGTCATCCCTGAGAACAGATGTACCTCGAGGCCTATCTTTCGAGCTCGTGGGGATTTCGAGGCCACCATCTTCGAAGTCGTCTCAGCTTTGCAGGCTCGATGTTTAGGTCCGGAACATATTCTGGACTTTTACAAGTTCATTTATTGTGAATCCAGCTTTTAAGGTCACACTTCTCACGGCTCGAAATCTGGGTATAACACATTTGTTGCAATTCAAATGATTTTAAAATAAGTGTTAAAATTCTGCTATCAGTTTGTTCCTCCTCTAAATCATGATAATTACCAAAGAAGCTTGTCCATATGGTTTAAGCTCAACAACATCAAAGAAATCAACAATCGTTGCAAGCCATTCTACACGTTCATCTGGTTCACATATATCATTAAATAAGTGATGCTTTTCCAAATTTGCACGATGCTATACTTGATAAATTAATAATGATAAGTGTAGTTATATTTATTTTGTGTTGACTTTGACTACTTTTCTTGTTTTATAACTTTTGAAAATTAAGGAGGAAAAAAAAATACAGAAATTGTATAATTTTAAGGCCAAGTTGATGGATTCATGTGTTGACTTTGACTACTTTTCTTGTTTTTCCTAATCTTTTCTTTCGAGTCTATTTCCCATTTACCAAACATGAGAATAACCTTATATTGCAGAGTTATATAGCTTGCTTAAGCTTCAATAACAGACTTAAACAATTAAAACTTTACATATGACAGACCTCTAACTAACTTAACAGCTACTGTCTTAACACAAATCAAGTCTATTGGGAAAATGACAACGAAACCCAATCTATCATCTTAAGATAATAAGATAATAAATGAAAATAGGATAACAATAATTCAAAATCAATGATTGCATATACAACATCAAACACCACGAGAATGATATAAATCAACAAACTTTAAGAACAGAAAAATAAACTCCCCTGTTTTATTTATCTTTTTTCTCGATGAGAAATACTGCACTTTGTATACAAATCATGAGTAAAATAAAAACTGAAATTACTACATCACTATGATCTTTATTAAACAAGTAATAAAATTTATTAAACAAGTAGTAAAAACATTAACTAATCTGTAGAACGAGATAAACCTCTTACATAAGTACCAGTTCTAATTAATTAAATATTTTTTCTGCTACTGATATTGAAGTTCAGCAAGCTTCTCAATCGTAATCGTCCTCAATGGCTCAGAGATCATGGAAGCTCTACTCCTGGTTGACAATTCTTGCGCCACAAAATGCATGCTGGGTCTTGACTCTGGTCTACTTCTTGTACATGAAAATGCCAAGCTCACCACTAACACCACAACCATTGATAATCTCTCAGAAGGAGGTAACAGCCGTTGATCTAACACATCTTTTAATAACATAGTTGCAAATAATGTCTTCGACCGGGCTGATGATAAAGATTCCAATAGTTCTCTTGGGTGCTTTCCCATCATAATTTCCAAAGCTACGACTCCAAAGCTATAGACATCACACTTTTCTGTCACGCGCATGGTTAAAGCTAACTCTGCACAACAAAACCAATTTGAAAACAAACACTTGAAAAATCAAATATGAGCATATTGGCAATCTAAAAGTTCATGCATGTGCTAATTAATATTGAGTAAAATTGTAACCTGGGGCCATGTAGCCGTAAGACCCAGCTACATTTGTCCAAATGGACAAGTCAGGGATCAACAATCGAGCCGTGCCAAAGTTTGAAAGTAACGGAACGAAATCGAAGCCGAGTAGTACATTATTCAAAGACACATCGCGGTGGACTATTGGTGGAGAACAGTCATGGTGCAAGTATGAGATTGCACGAGCTAGTCCTTGAACTATCTTCACCCTTGAATCCCAATCAAGATCGGTTGAGCCATATAATACTTTAGCAAGGCTGCCCCTATTTGCATATTGATACACCAAGTACAAACCACCCTTTCTTGAGCAGAACCCATAAAGCTTTATGATATTCCGATGTCGGACTTCGGTCAGAGTTCGAATCTCATTCTCGAAACTTATGCGACTAACTTCGGGAATGTCACTCGAATCTGACATATGCAACCGCTTAACTGCAAGAACCAATTCATGTGATCTCAATATAGCCTTGTAAACAGTACCGAAGCCTCCTTTTCCAATGCAATACTTGTCGTCGAAGTCTTCGGTTGCCTCCACAATTTCTCCGAATGTAAACTTTGCATCTTTCTCCCATATCAATGACTGATGAGTGTCCTTTTGGTTAGAACTTTTCCTTTGCTTAGCTAACACTTTGAATTTATGGCACAATATGAGAGTCGTGACAATGGCAGTAACAAGAACTACAAGGCCACAAACGACGCCCATGACTATAATTAGAACAGTGTTACTTTTGTTTGTTTGCCTTCTACAGGGCTTAAGTCCTGTACTGTTTCCACACAATCCAGGATTTCCATCATAAACACTTTTCGGAGTATTTCGGAAAGTTGGGATCGAACCACTCAAGTTGTTGAAAGAAAAATCGATGCAACTTACACTTATTAGGTGGGAAAATGATTGTGGAATACTACCTGAGAGGTTGTTATGAGAGATGTTGAGAATTTTCAACATTGTAAGCTTGGAGAGGCTTGAGGGTATTTCTCCAAATATCAAATTGCTACTGAGATCCAATACATAACGCAAAGAGGCCAAATTTCCAAGCTCTGGTGGTATTTCACTTGATATAATATTGTGACTGAGGTTTAAGCTCAGTAGTCCTTCACAATTACCAAGCCACTCTGGTATCTTACCTGCTAAATTGTTTGTCGACAAATCAAGATATTGTAGCTCACTCAAATCTGATAGACTCCTAGGGATTTCCCCTATCAAATGATTATTGCTGAGATTAAGATGGTACAAAAGTTTAAGATCTCCCAATTGAGTTGGAATTTCCCCACTTAACTCATTGGACTCTAGGCTCAAAAGTTCCAACTTTGTCAAACTCCCGAGTTCCGGAGGGATCTTACCGGAGATTTTATTTTGGCCCATCTGCAATCTGGTGAGATTCTGGCATTTTCCCCAGGTAATTGAAATTTCTCCAACGAATAGGTTGTTGTTTAAGAAGATGGAATCTAGATGTGGGTGAAATCCAAAAGCATTTGTGACGTTGTCTGTGAATTGGTTCCCATCAAGCCTTACTCTTTTTAATTTGGTGCAGTTTCTCAAGCACTCAGGCAATGACCCTATAAATTTGTTGTTGTATATACTCAAAATCTCTAGATTAAACCCTCTACACAATTCTTGAGGCAACTCTCCAAAGAAGTTGTTGTATGATAAGCTAACAAAATTCAATCTAGGAATGTTCTTCCCAAAGTCTTTGGGAATTGTTCCAGTGAAATTATTGCTCACAACATTGATGGCCTCCAAGTTATAAAGGCTAGAAATACTTTTCGGCAACTCTCCTGAGAGTTGATTGATGCTGACATCCAACACTTTAAGTTTCTTCAAGTTTCCAATCTTTGAAGGAATTGAACCAGTGAAATTATTGGGGGAAACAAATAACTCCTCCAAGTTACTCAGTCTAGAAATGTTAACGGGCAACTCTCCTGATAGTTGGTTGGTGTCTACAGCAAAATAGGTGAGGTCTTTGAGGTTCAATAGAGAATTTGGAATTGGACCAGTGAGATGGTTTTCAGAAAGTTCCAATATTTTAAGTTTTTTCAAGTTTCCAATCTCTGAAGGAATTGTACCAGTGAAAGTATTGATGTCAACATATAACTTCTCCAAGTTACTGAGTCTAGAAATGTTAACCGGCAACACCCCTGATAGTTGGTTGGTGCTTACATCAAAAGTTGTGAGGAGTTTTAGATTTTCGATCTCAGGTGGTATGGTTCCAACCAGATTGTTGTCGAAAAGTTGCAACAAGGTAAGCTTTTTTAAGGTCCATAGAGAAGATGGAATTGGACCCATGAGATGGTTCTAGGAAAGATCCAAACTTTTAAGTTTCTTCAAGATTCCAATCTCCGAAGGAATTGAGCCAGTGAAATTATTGGCAAAAACAAATAACTTCTCCAAGTTACTCATCCTAGAAATGTTAACGGGCAACTCTCCTGATAGTTGGTTGGTGCTTACAGCAAAAGTTGTGAGGAGTTTTAGATTTTCGATCTCAGGTGGTATGGTTCCAGCCAGATTGTTGTCGACAAGTTGCAACAAGGTAAGCTTTTTTTAAGGTCCATAGAGAAGATGGAATTGGACCCATGAGATGGTTCTCGGAAAGATCCACACTTTTAAGTTTCTTCAAGTTTCCAATCTCTGAAGGAATTGAGCTAGTGAAATTATTGGCAAAAACAAATAACTTCTCCAAGTTACTCAGCCTAGAAATGTTAACGGGCAACTCTCCTGATAGTTGGTTGGTGCTTACAGCAAAAGTTGTGAGGAGTTTTAGATTTTCGATCTCTGGTGGTATGGTTCCAACCAGATTATTGTCGACAAGTTGCAACAAGGTAAGATTTTTTAAGGTCCACAGAGAAGATGGAATTGGACCCATGAGATGGTTCTCGGAAAGATCCAACCTTTTAAGTTTCTTCAAGTTTCCAATCTCCGAAGGAATTGAGCCAGTGAAATTATTGGCAAAAACAAATAACTTCTCCAAGTTACTCAGCCTAGAAATGTTAACGGGCAACTCTCCTGATAGTTGGTTGGTGCTTACAGCAAAAGTTGTGAGGAGTTTTAGATTTTCGATCTCTGGTGGTATGGTTCCAACCAGATTGTTGTCGAAAAGTTGCAACAAGGTAAGCTTTTTTAAGGTCCATAGAGAAGATGGAATTGGACCCATGAGATGGTTCTCGGAAAGATCCAACCTTTTAAGTTTTTTCAAGTTTCCAATCTCTGAAGGAATTGAACCAGTGAAATTATTGGCGTAAAGAAATAATTTCTCCAAGTTACCGAGACTATAAATGTTAAATGGAAACTCTCCTGATAGTTGGTTGGTGTTTACATAGAAAAAGATGAGGTTTTTGAGGTTCCACATAGAAGTTGGAATTGGACCCGTCAGATGGTTCTCAGAAAGATCCAACATTTTAAGTAACGGTAGATTGGAGAATACAGATTTTGGAATTGAGCCATTCCAATTGTTTTGGGACATGTCTAGGAAGGTCAAGTTCCTACACTTTAATATGAAATCTGGGAATGTTGAATTAAAGTTATTCAAAGAAAGATCAAGGTAGGTCAACAAAGGCATGCTTGAAAATTTAGACCAGTCAGAAGTCTCCAAAGAGTTTGCTCCAAGGGATAAGTATCGTACCTTTCTTAGATTGCTAAGCTCGTAAGGGATCGTACCCTTGAGAGAATTTTTTAACAAACTAAGATATTGAAGCTCTGACAATTGGCTCATCTCCACTGGTATTTCTCCTTCAATATGATTGTCACTCAAGTCCAACAAAGTGAGCTTAGTGAGATTACCAATGGCTGGTGGTATAAAACCAACCATATTGTTGTTGTTGAGGTTGAATACGGTGATGTTGTGGAACAACGAGAAGTTGAACTGGTCTAATGAACCATTCAGGTACAAGTTGGAGAGGTCTATTTGTGAGATTTCCCTGGTGGAGCCATCACAGACAACACTAGTCCAGTTGCAAAGATTGTTGATGTTGTTGCTGGACCATGAATTCAGAGAAGATGGTTTCAACACCAAGCTGTTCTTCCATCTTATCAGAGCCTCTGCTTGTGGTTTTGATGAGGAAGTAATCTTCAATGGATGCAAAACAAAAATATGAAGAACAAGAACAAGAAGAGAGAAACGAGTTTGTGGGACTAATTTCATGGTGTTGACTTCAGTTTGTAAAGCTTGATCTGAATGAAGTGGATTATTTTTTTTTCACTCTCTTATAAAGAGGAAAAAAAACGTTCTTGACTCTTGGAAATCCAAAACATTCCCTTTCAATATTTTACAATAAATCGCATTTTACATAAATTTTGGGTCTAACACTGAAAACGTCAAAAGCAAAAGAAAGGTTAAGGTTTGAGTACAAGCAACTTGGGTTTAAATCAGTGTGAAGTTTAAGTCTCTTGTTTAGGTTACGGTACTGCATCTGTATCTAATAATTTCATTAAATTTTAAATGATACTGTGTGAAGTTTAAGTCTCTTGTTTAGCCTCCATATCCAGCTCGTACTTAGAGCTTCTCACCCGACCTGACCTTCGGCCTTCTGCCTCCTGGCTCCAGTCTTGGACAGTCCCGGCGAGTCCTTGGGGATTGCCCGAGCTAAGGAGGTACGACCTCAAGACAGGAGCTCCGGTCTGGGGGAGGTTCATGGACTAACCATGATTAGTCCGAAGCTCGGTCCGCTACTCAGCCCGTGGGAAAACCAGGGCGTACATCTGCCCCCCAATCTCCTGCTCGTGGTATATGACGTCGTATATAAGACCACAGTAGGGGCTTTTAGACTTCCCCACAAACTCTTTGTATTCCACTCTTTATGCAGGCGCCTGATACGTGGAACATCGTGGGTGGTGACGGTACGTCTTACGAGAACCGCATTTAATGGCCTAGCCTATGCCCAGCCGTCGTTTCGCATTTCGAGTGGAAGGCCTCGGATCCCCCATCAGGGCCATCCAAGAGTCTTCTACACGTGATCCTTCACGCATATAAGAAAGGGGGTGGCCACCCTACGCAGGGGCCACCCTTTCATTCGAAATTTTCCAATCCTCTTTTCTTCTTTTGTCTCCAAATTCCAGAAGAACGAAACCCTCGACTCTGCTGCTGCCATTTTCACCATTCAAGAAGCTTAGGCGCACAGCTTTCTCCGAAGCTTTGGAAGCTACTACACCGACGGAGCTCCTACCAACGCAACACTCTCGTCCACTTCCTAGCCATATACTGTAAGTTTCCTGACCCTGTGTGCTTTGAAAACATGCTACTGTATCTTAGGTAAAAAATTTCACTGTAGCCGCATGCAAGGGTTTTCTGGGTTTTGTGGATATGGAGGGTGACAGCCTTTTTAGGTTAGGATATATTTGTTGTAGGAAATCGTTTTTAGAGTATGGGTTTCAGGATGCTTTTCCTGGGAAAATTTCTGGGTAGGAGTTTTGGGAATTTTTGGGTGCAAAACCGGGTAGCTTAGGGAACACACCTCACAAGTGGTTTTACAATTTTCTACCTACTGAAACTTTCCCCCCAAGGAAAATTCTATTCTGAACCTCCTGACACGCGAATTCCGAGTAATCGGGTATCTGTTGGGAGTATAAGCGCGTGTCCATTGAACCGCGTGGTTTCACTCTCCACGGGCTGGGCTTACCTCAGCTCGTGCAAATAAGAATTGCTTCTTCCTCCTGCTTGGGTCGCCTTTTCTAAAGTGTTTTCTTTTGTTCGTTAGACGACCAGATGGCTCCGAAAAGGAATCTCCCCCAGAAGAACGTTGGAAGCTCGGCCCCCCAGCAGGAGAAAGGAAAGACGGTGATGCCTAGCTCCCCGATCCCCCATTTTCGGACCGGCAGTGGAGAAGGAGGTCGAGGTGGCTCCCGACGCATTCTTTGAGGCGGAGAGAATCGTCTCAAAGATAACCGACCAGACGAAGATTAACAAACTCTTCCTCGCTCACAACATCGCACTGGGGAAGGCCTCCGTTATTGCACGACCTGCCTTGGAGGGCGAGCGGAGCTGCGCGCCGCTCGAGGAATCATTCGCGGCCTGGAGCGGTGAACACTTCAAGGCAGGGGCCTTCCTTCCCTTGGATCAGTACTTTGCTGATTTCTTGAACTGCGTGGGGTTGGCCCCATTTCAGCTCCCCTCAACTCCTACCGTCTGCTGGCAGGGTTGAGGTACTTATTCCAGAAGCAAGAGTGGGAGGTCCCCACTCCTGCAGATATTTTGTATTTCTTTTGCCTCAAAGCCAGCCCGGACCAGCGGGGGCGAGGTGACGGGTTCTACTATTTAACCCGTTTTCCCAATACGGCAGCGGTCATCGAGCTGCCCAGCCACCCCAATGATTTTAAGGACCAGTTCTTCATGTCAACTGGGTTCCGGAACTGCGAGCACCACTACTTCAATCGTCCTCGTAAGTACTCTCTGACCCTAGCTTGTGTGTCGAAATATCACTTTAGCCCCTTCTGTACTCCCTTTCGGACTTAAACTCATTACGCAGCCATCTTCGCGAGGACAGAGAAATCTGTGACCCTCGGAGCACAGTATGAAACACTGGCCAGCTTGCCCCACAGTGAGAAGGATTATCGCGTGCTCGTGACGGACGAGACGATGGTGGCTTGCAAGTTGATTTTTCCGAATCAAACCCTGAACCTAAAGAGGCCCAGGGGGCTGCCCCCAGCTCGCGACATCAGACCTATCAACGTGGAGGAGGTCGCGGAAGATGAAGGTGAGGAGGACGAGGGCGACGAAGCTCCGCTCGTGAGGAATAGGAAGAGGACCTTGGAGGTCGCCCATATAATGGGCGAGGAGAGGATTCAATCCGGAGCAGCCGCGGGTCCTTCTGGCCAAGGTAACCTTTATCTGTTTAGGGATCTAGATAGGGCCACTGCCGACCCCCGGCTGGCTAGGTTCAATCCTAGGCAGCTCGTCCATCGTCACCGAAGCGATCCAGATCTGAACACAACCCTGCTCCATTGTGTCGACCGGCTCGTGCTGGATCACCAAGATAGCCGACCTAGGGGTACCATAGTAGTAGACAATACCTTAGCCTTTAGGTCGATCCTTTTTCAGGAGTATGGGACAAACCTACGCACATGGCCATCACTCCAGAGGGGGATCTATGCTCCGGGGCTTAGGCAGTATGTAGGAGAATCTAGCCCTGAACCAGACCCGGAGCCAGAACTTGCGCCAATTTGGGAAATAATCGTCTTAGGTTCTTCCAGCTCGGGGGGTAGGGCTCCCTTAGTATTCGCATACTTTTTAGCTTTAATCTTCTGTCTTTATCTCTGCATGATTGCTAACTTGTAATAACCATGTTTTTTGCTTGACAGAAGAGATGTCTCAAACCGAGGGGAACTTGCGAGGCGCCGTCTTCGGGGGAAAGCGCTTAGCCGGGCCAAGACTGAAAAGGCTCCGGGGGCCCAGGAGCACTGCTGGGACCTCCAGCCAGTCCCCGGCAAAGGAAAAGGAGAAAACCCCGGCAGCCCAAGACGCAGGAGCGATTCTTCCTGCTGCCGAAGCAGGCCAAGTGCCTCCACCACCTCAGCGGGCTCCAGCCGTCACCCAGGACGCAGGAACGGAGCTCGGGGCCCCGGCTGCGGTGGCCTCCGACGTGCGCATCCCAGTCAACCCTCAAAACCTTGAGAAGATCCCCGAAGCTTTCCGAGGAACGGTGTACGAATCGGCGAACTACGCCATCGACCATATCTATAAGTTCACCGAGAAGGAGCTCCGGGCTATTGAGACAATGAGCCCGGTTGACGTAATGGAGTCTTCAATAGGCATGACTCTAACGGTAAGCTGCCCCCTTCTTTTTTCTTTGTCTTAGGCTTTTACCATCATACTTTGCCCTATTTTTCCTCTAAGGCCATTTTTCTTTCATTTATCGCAGGGCGTCGTCGCTCTTCACCGGAGCATCACCAGGGCCAGAACTCAGCTCGATGATATGAGGACCGAGCACCAGGCTGCTCTTCAGGAGGCTCAGCTAAAGGCGAAGACCGAGCTGGAGAAGACCCGCCTGCAGGTCCAAGAGTTCGAAGCCTCCCTTGCTACCTCGCGGAAAGACCTCGAGGCCGCGAAGACTGAGATCCAAGCCGCCCAGGTCGCCCTGGAGGCCGAACGAACCACATCGGAGCAGTCCATGCAGGATCTGTTCTATCACTGCTGGGCTTTCAACCCAGAGGCTGACTTCTCCTTCATGTCACCGAGCCTTTGGGCGAGCTTGCTGGTGAAGTTCCAAGCTCGGCTTGAGAAAGAGGCGCCGCCTTCGGAGACTGGGGAAGCCTCTGGCGCGGCGGAGCAGGGTGAGACAGCGACTTCCAAAGGGCCGACCGACGGAGCTTAGGGCGCTTTTTCTTTTTTGCCTTCGAATATTTTTAAGATTTTGTATGTAACCTTTGCATGAGGTGTTTTCACCTCGAGAAAATTTGTTCTGACGCCTTTTAACTTGCGTTTTTTTTTATGCTTTTGGCTACAATATATATATATATTGTTGATAAACTTAGTTCATGTCGACCGTTATCCATATTTCGAGCTCTTTAAAAAGAACAACGAAAAATAGATTTTAAATCAACTTCTAAGTTTTACAACCCAGTTAAAACCAGGAACTTATTTAGAAAACTTAGTTCGTGTTAACTTTTATCCATATCTCGAGCTCTTTAAGAAGAACAACGAAAAATAGATTTAAATCAACTTCTAAGTTTTACGACCCGGTTAAAACCAGGAACTTATTTGGAAAACTTAGTTCGTGTTAACTTTTATCCATATCTCGAGCTCTTTAAGAAGAACAACGAAAAATAGATTTAAATTAACTTCTAAGTTTTACGACCCAGTTAAAACCAGGAACTTATTTAGAAAACTTAGTTCGTGTTAACTTTTATCCATATCTCGAGCTCTTTAAGAAGAACAACGAAAAATAGATTTAAATCAACTTCTAAGTTTTACGACCCGGTTAAAACCAGGAACTTATTTGGAAAACTTAGTTCGTGTTAACTTTTATCCATATCTCGAGCTCTTTAAGAAGAACAACGAAAAATAGATTTTAATTAACTTCTAAGTTTTACGACCCGGTTAAATCCAGGAACTTATTTAGAAAACTTAGTTCGTGTTAACTTTTATCCATATCTCGAGCTCTTTAAGAAGAACAACGAAAAATAGATTTAAATCAACTTCTAAGTTTTACGACCCGGTTAAAACCAGGAACTTATTTAGAAAACTTAGTTCATGTTAACTTTTATCCATATCTCGAGCTCTTTAAGAAGAACAACGAAAAATAGATTTTAATTAACTTCTAAGTTTTACGACCCGGTTAAAACCAGGAACTTATTTAGAAAACTTAGTTCGTGTTAACTTTTATCCATATCTCGAGCTCTTTAAGAAGAACAACGAAAAATAGATTTAAATCAACTTCTAAGTTTTACGACTCGGTTAAAACCAGGATAGGACTTAGTTAATGTTAACCCTTATCCATATCTCGAGTTCTTTAAGAAGAGCAACGATCCATAGATAAGGATCGACATCTAAGTCATTAAGGAGACTTGGTTATATCCAGGTACCATATGCCCCCCAAGTAACTGGGAAAGGGTCTTTCGTGGTTACTTTAAGATTACACTTGCAAATATGCGTAAAAAGTTGATTTTTATTAATACATAAAAAGTGGCTTTCCAGGCCTTACAAGTGGATCACTGATAATATCTCTTTAAGTGGATGGCGTTCCAAGTTCGCGGGACCGCCGCTCCATCAAGTCGAGCCAATTTATAAGCTCCCTCCTTGATGACCTCGATGACCTGGTATGGTCCTTCTCAGTTCGGTCCCAAGACTCCATCTTTGGGATCTTTCCCGGCCAGGAAAACTCTCCTTAGGACCAAGTCGCCCAAACCAAAGGCGCGTTTTTTTACTTTAGTGTTGAAGTAGCGAGTGATCTTCTGCTGATAATGGGCGAGCTGGAGTTGCGAATCCTCTCGCCTTTCATCAACTTGGTCAAGGGAATGGCATAGGAGCTCATGGTTCCGATCTTGGTCGTAGGACTGTACTCTATGCGACAGAACCTTAACTTCCACGGGGAGGACTGCTTCACTCCCGAAGGTTAGGGAGAAAGGAGTATGACCCGTAGGAGTCCGATGCGAGGTTCAGTATGCCCATAGGACTTGGGGGAGCTGTTCTGGGCAGACCCCCTTTGCTTCATCTAATCTTTTCTTGAGGCTCGCCTTTAGAGTCTTGTTGACAGCCTCGACCTGGCCGTTCGCCTGAGGATAGGCCACGGAGGATAAGCTTTTCACAATTTCGTGCCTTTCACAAAACTTGGTGAACAGGTCGCTGTCGAACTGAGTGCCGTTATCGGAGACGATCTTTTTGGGCAGGCCGAATCGACAGATGATGCTTTTAATCACGAAGTCAAGCACCTTTTTAGACGTGATCGTTGCCAATGGCTCTGCCTCGGCCCACTTAGTGAAGTAGTCGATGGCCACCACGGCGTAACGGACCCCGCCTTTTTCGGTAGGCAGGGCGCCTACTAAATCTATCCCCCAAACGGCGAATGGCCAAGGGGCCGAGATCATTTTCAGCTCGACTGGAGGAGCTCGGGCAACTGCAGCGAATCGCTGGCACTTGTCGCACCTCTTCACGTACGAGATCGAGTCCTTGGACAGAGTCGGCCAGTAATAACCTTGCCTGAGAACCTTTAAGGCCAAGCTTTGCCCCCCAGTGTGGTCTCCGCAGAATCCTTCGTGAATTTCCTGCAGGACGGCCTTTGCTTCACTTGGAAGAACGCACCGGAGGAGAGGTAGGGAGTGCCCACGTCGGTACAACACTCCATTGACTATCGTATATCTCGGAGCTTGATACAAGATTCGCCGTGCGTCATTGCGTCTTTCAGGCAGCTTGCCCTCGACGAGATATTCAAGAATCGGGGTCATCCAGGTCGGCCTGGCGTCGATCATCTTGACCTCTGCCCGATATCCTTCTATACTTGGTTTTTCTAAGAATTCTATTGGTACCAACCCCAGGGTCTCTGTCTCTCCCGAGGTGGAGAGCTTGGCAAGAGCGTCTGCATTGGCATTCTGTTCTCGGGGTATCTGTTCGATCGAACCTCACTCAAATGCAGATAGCTCGGCTTTTACCTTCGCCAAATATGCGGCCATCTTAGGTCCCCGCGCCTGATATTCGCCCAGAACCTGGTTTACCACGAGCTGGGAGTCACTGAAGCACTGGACGGAGCTCGCCTTTAACTCACTGGCTATCCTCAATCCGGCCAACAAAGCTTCGTATTCCGCCTCGTTGTTGGAGGCCTTGAACCCGAACCTTAGCGCCGAGTGGAATCTATGTCCCTCGGGGGATATCAGAATGATTCTGCCCCAGAGCCGTTCTCATTGGATGAACCATCTACAAAGATCTTCCACAACGATTGGGGCGAGGTGATCTGAGGCGAACCCTCTGCTGGATTCTCCTGGAATCCCGTGCACTCTGCCACGAAATCGGCCAAGGCCTGACTTTTTATGGTAGTTCGTGGAGTATAGAAAATCTCGAACTGACTGAGTTCGACCGCCCACTTTAACAAACGTCCCGATGCTTCAGGCTTTTGCAAAACCTGCCTTAGAGGCTGATCGGTCATGACGTGTACTGAGTGAGATTGGAAGTATGGCCTGAGCTTTCGCGAGGCCGTGATCAGGCAGAACGCCAGTTTTTCCATCAGTGGGTATCGTGATTCTGCCCCGAGGAGTCTCTTGCTGATGTAGTAGACTGGCTTCTGAACTTGGTCCTCTTCTCGTACTAGTACGGCACTAGCTGCGTCCTAAGTGACGGCCAGGTAGAGGAAAAGAGGCTCTCCTGCCCTGGGCTTACATAGCACAGGCGGTTCAGCCAGATGTGCCTTCAGGTCGAGGAATGTGCTTTTGCACTCTACTGTCTATTCAAACTTCTTGTTTCCTCGGATCAGGTTGTAGAAGGGCAAACACTTATCGGTTGACTTGGAAATGAACCAGTTGAGTGCTGCCACTCTTCCTGTGAGGCCTTGGACATCTTTCCGCGACCTGGGGGAAGGAAGCTCGAGCAGTGACCTGATCTTGTCTGGATTTGCCTCGATCCCTCGGGTATTGACTATGAACCCCAGGAATTTCCCCGATGCGACGCCGAAAGTGCATTTCTGGGGATTGAGCCTCATGCCATATTCTCGTAGTATTTTAAAACACTCTTCCAGGTCGGAAACATGGTTGTCGGCAGTCTTTGACTTGACAAGCATGTCATCAACGTACACTTCCATGTTTTTTCCGATCTGGTCCGCGAACATTCTATTTACTAGCCTTTGGTAGGTAGCTCCGGCGTTCTTCAGGCCAAACGGCATGACCTTGTAGCAATAGACATTAGTCGGGGTCATGAAGCTGGTGTGTTCCTGGTCCGCCGGATTCATCGCGATCTGATTGTAGCCTGAGTACGCGTCCATGAAGGACATGAGCTCGTGCCCCGCCGTGGCATCCACCAGCTGATCGATCCTTGGCAGTGGAAAACAATCCTTGGGGCAGGCTTTATTCAGGTCGGAGAAGTTAATGCAGGTCCGCCATTTCCCGTTGGGCTTTGGAACTAGCACGGGGTTGGCGACCCAAATTGGAAATTTGGCTTCATGGATGAAGCCACATTTTTTGAGCCGGGCCACTTCTTCTTCAAGGGCTTCAGCTCGGGTTGTTCCTAAACGTCTTTGCTTCTGAGACTTGGCAGGAACGCTTTTATCCAGATGTAGCGTGTGCATAATGACACTCGGGATAATTCCCACCATGTCCTCGTGGGACCAGGCAAATACGTCTAAGTTAGCCCGCAGGAACGTTGTTAGCTCCGCCTTCCTACCGCCGCAGAGGTTTTTCCCGAGCATGACCGTCCGTGATGGATTTTGCGGGTCAAGGTTCACCTCCTCGAGCTCCTCAATGGCCTGGAGCTCGGATCTGTCTTCGCCTACTCGGGGGTCAATGTCCTCATTCAAGGCGACCTCTTCCTCTTCGGCGCTTCGAGGTTTTTCAATCTCGGGATTCGCCAAGGGTCCCTGAGATTCCTCTTCGCCCTGGATGGCCATTGCCAGTTGCCCGGGTTTAGACTTTCCCTTCATGGAAATGCTGTAGCATTCCCTGGCAGCGAGCTGATCGCCCTTGATCGTGCAGATTCCCGTCGAGGTGGGGAACTTCATGGCGAGGTGTCGGATGGAGGTGACAGCCTCGAAAGCTATGAGCGTAGGCCTCCCCAAAATGGCATTGTAGGCAGCGGAGCAGTCAATGACCACGAACTCCAGTAGTTTAGAGACTGTCCGAGACTCTTCTCCTAGGGTGATTACCAGCTCGATCGTCCCTATCGCTGTCGATCCTTCTCCCGAAAAACCGTACAGCATCATGGAGGTCGCCTTCAGCACGGCGACGGTCAAACCCATCTTTTCTAAGGTGGATCGGAATAGGAGGTTCACCGAGCTTCCATTGTCTACCAACACTCTCCTTACTTTCCGATTGGCGAGCTGGGCTGCTACAACCAAGGGATCATTATGAGGGAATTGGACGTGGCCTGCGTCTTCCTCCGTAAAGATGATTGGTTGTCTCTCTAATCGCTGTTGTTTTGATTGACGCTGCTCCGGGACGAACTCCACCCCGTTGTGAGCCTTTAGTTCATTCACGTATCTTTTCTAGGCGCCTCTGCTCGTGCCAGCCACGTACGGACCTCCAGAGATGGTGGATATTTCTCCTCCGATCACGGGAGGAGGGACATCCTGATCTACCCGAGGCTCGGGCTGACTGGCTGGGACTTCTGGAGCAGGCCGACTCGTTGGGACCCTGTTCCGTGAGTATTGGGCCAAGGGGCCTGCTCGGATGAGAGTCTCGATTTCATCCTTGAGATGCCTGCAATCGTCGGTATTGTGGTCGACGTCGTTATGAAAACAGCAAAATTTGGAAGTGTCTCTCTTTCCCTTGTGGTGTTTCAATGGCTCCGGCCTCTTCCAGGGGACCCGAGCAGAGTTGGCCAAGAAGATACTTTCTCTGGACTGAGTGAGCTTGGTATACGTCGTGAAAACGGGTTTAAACTTGTCTACAGACTTATTCTTCTTTTGACCGTGCTGGCTGTTTTCACCGTTCCCCTTTCTTTTGCCTCCACTGGGCTGGTTGTTCTGTGGGACGTCCGGGGTCGCTGCCACGACGTCCGTCCCCACTCCAGTGGGCTGCTCGGGAACCTGGCTGGTCCCCGCGACTGAGGCTTCTGCTTCTTCCAAGTTTATCCATTCTTGGGCTCTGTTAAGGAATTCGTTAACTGAGCTGACTCCCTTCCTCTGTATATCCTTCCACAGGTCTCCTCCGACAAGGATTCTGGTTCTCATGGCCATGAGCTTAGAGCTATCATCCGCGTCTCTAGCCCGAGCAGCTACATTTGCGAATCTGCTCAGGTAGGCCTTCAGCGTCTCACCGGGCTGCTATCTCACGTTGGCCAGGGAGTCGGCCTGAACACGGGCGGCCTGGGAGGCGCGGAATGCCCTTTTGAAATCAACTGAGAAGGTCTTCCAGGAGCTGATTGACTGTCTTTTACTCTGCTTGAACCACTGCCTGGCAGGTCCAGTCAGCGTGGAAGGGAAGATCAGGCACCGCAGCTCTGGGCCAATGTTATGGGCCATCATTAGGGTGTTGAACATCCCTAAATGGTCCGACGGGTCTCCGTCGCCGTTGAACTTTGACAAATGAGGCATACGGAAACCAGATGGGTATGCCGTAGCTGCTATGTTGGGGGCGAAGAGTTCCATTTCGTCTCCTGAATCATATTCGTCTTTTTCCTTTTCTGATAGGAGCTTCCTCATTAGTTCCTCCATCTGAGTCAGGTGCTCGAGGGTTTGGTCTTGAGATCCTTGGTTATTCCGGGGCTGCTCAACAGCTCCGGATCCATTGTACATATTAGGTGGGTTATTGCCCCTCCTATCTTGAGATAGGTTATTTGGGACATTCCCTCCGTTACGTACTTCGGACCGGACCCCCCCTAAACGAGCCTGACCACCATCTCCAGCTCGGTCCTCTCTATGAGAGCTGAGGCGATCTCGAAGGTCACCTCCCTGAGTGGTCTGGTGACTTTGTGCCGAACTTAAACGCTGACGAAGGTCTCCTCCAGAGAGATCACTCCGGCGACTGCCGGTCCAATGGCTCCTGCTGGATAGGCTTGGAGTCCGTCTTTGGTGGTGAGGACCTGAGCTTTCTTCCGGCGCTCTGCTACGCCGGGAAGGTCCCACTGAAGGTGGGTTTCTCCTACTACTCCCGTAAGCTGGGATGTCTCGGACAGGCCGAGGAGGAGACGGATATCTGATTGGAGAAGGAGGATGCCTGACTGGGGAGGCAATCCTAGTTCCGTCTGGACGGATCAAATTTGGTGGGGGCCTTTCAGCCCTGCCAACTTGCTGGTCCCGCACCGGGCGATCTGGACGAGGCGCAGGACAGTCTTCGGGGATGGGCTGACGTCGTGGGCCCTCCCCAGATCTCCTTCGGGAATTTCCTCGAGCTCTCCTAGGCGTCCTCGAGGAGGGTTCAGAGCTAGGAGTTGACGTCCTAACCGAACGACTGTATTGTTGTTGTCCGGTCCCAGGCATTTTTACGAAGTTGGCCTCTCGATGGTGTGATGAAGGGGTGGAGTTGGCTGCCGGAAGCCTATCCGAACGGCTATGCCTGGACCAGTTACCCCGGCGAGACTTAGGAGCCTCACCTTGCCTCTCTCCAACGTTAACGTCGGTTGTGAGAGGGGGTAGTCGGGCCAGGATATCCTTGATTTGCTGGCCAGCCGCTGCTAACTGGCTCCTCAATTGAGCGTTCTCCACCTCCACCGTAGTATAATAACACGGGTTCGGATTAGGTGGCCGGGGCGCCGAACTACCAGTATCGTCTTGGCCCGCCGGCTGCTTTTCTGGCCGTTGCTGGACTTCAGGAATTTGTTCATCAGGGATGGCGGTATGATGAGCCTCCTGCCCATCATGTTGTTCTGTCTCGTTACCATGCCTGGACCGAGTAGTCACCATAGTTGGATATTTGCAGCAGCACTAATCGAACTTGCTCTCGATGAAAGCACCAAACTGTTGACGCGGTTCTTCGGCAACAGGTAATTAAGAGAAGAAGATGAAGGGATTAGTGCCAAATGTAGAACCGTAACAGATATAAGATCTTAGAGAATGAAATAGGTGACTCAAGACACGTTTTTGAGTGGTTCAAAGGTTAAAATCCTTCTACTCCACTAGTCAATATTATTGATTAATACTGAGTATTCGGTTACAAAGTATTTCTTACAAGAGATTATTTTTCCAACCCCTATCAACTCCCAGGGTCTCCATATTTATAGGAGAGGGCACCTGGAAGTTGGTAAGGAGGTCATCCCGTGACCTTCTTATTTGTCATATCAACTCTGTGACATTCATGATTAATTCCTAAACCTGACACATAAGTATGGTCAAATCGATAGGTAAGGAGATAATGGGTCGCATGGCCCAACCCAGCCGTGGGTGTCTGAACATGCATGTTCCTGCTGCGTGTCCGAGAAGTCAGGGGGATATCGGACACGTGATGTCAAATATATGCACGTTTATCTTGCGTGTGTTGACTTTACAAAGGGGTCATAGCCTCCATATCTAGCTCGTACTTAGAGCTTCTCACCCGACTTGACCTTCGGCCTTCAGCCTCCTGGCTCCAGTCTTGGACAGTCTCGGCGAGTCCTTGGGAATTGCCCGAGCTAAGGAGGTACGACCTCAAGACAGGAGCTCCGGTCTGGGGGAGGTTCATGGACTAACCATGATTAGTTCGAAGCTCGGTCCGCTAATCAGCCCGTGGGAAAACCAGGGCGTACAGAGCCTATAGCTCACTTGTAAGACACAACATTTCTATCCATTAGAGCACTTGGCTAGAAACACCTTAAGGCTTGATAATTCCAGAGAGCTTTTCCTATAATCTGTGAGAGATCCCTTAGTGCTTGAGTTAGGGGGAAATAAGCTTTTGGACAAAGATTTCAAACTTTGTTCAAGTTGGTGATCCCCAACACTCTTCACTTTGGTTGTGTGAGTGAGAGTTTATTGGTTTTGTTCTTGTTCTTATTTTCTTCCATTTGCTTTTCTACTATTTCTTCTTGTTCTATTTACTTGTTCTTTTTGTTTAAGAGTTGTAATCCTTTTATTTCCTTTTGTTCAAACACTTATAATTTATTTGTATCTTTTGTAATAGAGTTGTATTTTCTATTTCTATCATCTTACATCTCATTCTCCTTTTATTTGTAATTTTCAGTTATAGAGTTGTAACTCTTTTTAAATCAATAATTATTATTTATAATATATTGCATAGAGTTGTAATATTATTATCAATTTCCATTGAGGTAATTTATATTTTCCTAACATTATAATCCCGAGCGATATGTCCCCATTGTGGAACTCGAAAATCGACAGTTAAGAAAACAGTTGGCTGAGGCCAAAAAGCCGAACGAGAAGCTGGCCAGGTTAGCTGCGGAGGCACAGGCTGCTCAGCCTCAACCTCCACCTGACAATCAAGCCCCACCTCTGCGGGACGTTCATGTTCCTCCCCGCAGGCTTCGTGGGCGACCTCGCAAAAACGCTGCCATAAGAAGAACGGAGCAACCTCCACCATCGGCAGAGCAACCTGCTCCCTTGAGGCCCCGAAGAAACACCCGGGCTAGAGCTCCGGTTAACTTAACTGCTGAGTTACCAGCTGAAATTGGGAATAACCGAGCCCCTGCAGAGGCTCGGACTCAGAATCCTGGTAACAGGCAGAATGTTACCGAGCCGGCACAGGCGAACTCGGGACCATCCAAACCTCAAAATGGGTGGCAGCCACTGTCACCCATATGGTTCCTTCCATAAGGTCAATAACGAAGCATGGGCAAGCACAAAGCAAGCCTTCCAAAGACAACATCCCACACAACAACTAGAACATACAACATAGGCAAGTGGCACGCGATGGCCCATCGAAGGCAACAAACAAGCAACACATAGATCATAATTTCAAGCTCCCATCATGCTTTTTTTTAAAATAGCACGAGTGCACAAAACAACACCTTTGATGCTCTAATGAAGCCTGCCTCTAGTAACTCCTTCAACTGCTTCCTCAGTTCTTCTAGTTCAAGGGGCGACATCCTTCGCAGATGGCGCCTTCGCTGGTGGTTTGGCTCCTGGCACCAATTCGATATAGTGATCATTCCCCCTTCTAGGTGGCAAGGCATTGGGGAATTGATTCGGCATAACATCCACATACTTCTTCAAGACCATTCGAATCTCTGGTGGAATGACTTCATCCACAGTATCCTCGTATACTGTGGGCAGGGCAACATACGTGGGCTCTTGTCTCTTTACGCCCTTCTTCAACTACAAGGTTGACAATAACTTGATCTCTAGGGACTGCTCCACTTTCGCAGGCACCACTGCAGGTGTCTCCCCCATTATGAGTAAACTTCCTGTAGCTGGGATGGGAATGGATCCCTTCTCCGCAAGAAAGCCCATACCCAATATAACATCAAAGTTGTCCATTCTTACAACCACCAAGTCAGTTTTCCCCTCCCATGAATCGATCTTCATGTTCACCTTCCTAGCCAGGCCGGTTGTGGCTAGGGCTTCTGAGTTAACCACTTTCATGCAGCCATATTATTTCTCCCATTTAAGTATTAATCGTTTAGCTTCGATCTCCGAAATGAAGTTGTGAGTGGCGCCCGTATCGATCATCACGCTCCTGACCATCTTATCGTTTAGAGTGGTGTCCACATACACAAGCCCTTTTCCAAGGGTTTTCTTCACTTTTGCACCATGCCTTTTGAGAGCATTTAGCATCCGGGGGGCACTCATGTGTGTATATTCTAGTTTCCGAAAAACTCTGTAAACAAGATCTTTTCAATTTATGCTTAATGCATGTGATTTGCTAGCCATTTATTACATGATATATATGAATTTGTTTCAAAATCTGAAATGTGAGATTCAAACATGCTATAATTGACTAGACATAGATTTCGATATTGAACGAAAGTATCAATATGGTTTATGTAGCTTATAAGTTCTCATGCATGTTGCTTCCTAAATGTTGAGTTAATCATAGAAATATAGAAAATTGACACATAGGTTGAGTTTTATATATCTTAACACGAATGTAGAATACTTTTGTAACTTGCTATCTTAATTAGGATAAATTCTTTATGAGAATATTGCATTAAGGAAATAGATAGTGGAAAGATGACAAGATTAAATTCCCTAATTTTCATCCATTAATTAATAGTCTTCATCGTTATTTTTTTTTATAATTTTATTGCTTTTGTTTCATAGTTTTTATGTTTATGTTTATGTTTTAGTTTTCTCTTATTGACAATATTTCGTTAGCCAAATAGAGACTATGAATTAAATATTGGTACAAAGTAATTTAGTCTTCGTGGGACGATACTCCTGAGTTAATGTTCGAGGGGTAGCCGAGGTCGAGGCTGAGTTAATGTTCATCGTTGTAGTTATAACAGGTTAAGGGGTCAGTTTTAATGCTGACATCGCCTCTTCTACATTGACAAATCTCTGAGCCCTGTTGTTGAACTCGGCTATTGTCCTTATAGGTTTCCTTTGCATAATGTCCCAAAGGGGACTCCTTGGAAATACCCCACCTCGTACTGCCATAAGATGATCTCTGTCATCGACATTCCGAGCTCGTGCCACCTCTATGTTAAACCTTGCTAGGTAGCTTTTCAATGGCTCTCCTGGCTGTTGTCTAACATTAGTCAAGGTTGAGGCATCGGGCCTGATACCTACCATGGCCTTGAAATGCTTCTTGAATTCTTTTGCCAATTGTTCCCAAGACGAGATTGAATGCCTTTGGAACTTGTCGAACAAGTTTTTTGCTGGTCCCGTCAGCATGGTTGGAAAAGGCATGCACCTAAGCTCGTATCTTATGTTGCTGGCACGCATTATTGAGACCGACCCAGACTTCGAGCTTGCCATTTTGATTATACCATCCTCCTCATCTAGTGATTTTTCCAAACTTATACCTCGGAGAAGGCTGGTGCCTTTGAGCCTACAAGTTAGGCTCAAACAATGCAACTCATGCTCGAGTGCTAATAACTGATAGCAGATTTGTAGTTATATCAGTTTATACAAGTGTACATCCAACACTTGTTATTTTCAAGCTTTTACTCTTTTCGAACCTACATTTCGAGGCTATTTATTTATTTTCAAACTTTGAGTGTAACATATATTATATTGTTTATTTATTTGAAATTTATATGACAATGATACAAATTTAATAAATATAATTAAAAAATTCTCTAAATAAAACTAAGTACACGTGCATTGCATGATGCTTGTATCTAGTTATCCTTAAAACATGTCTTTTAGAATTTATAAAATATATTTCAATATTGTGTATATATATATATATTTCATATGGTCTGTTAATTTGTGTAATTGATAATCAAATAACAAAATTAAAACAAAATAAATATATATAATTAATAATATATTAAAAATAAAATAATAATTTTATTATTAAATTACTCTCCATCCTTCCAAATTTCATTCTAATACCAAACAAAAGAATTGAATATTAATTTCCATCCTTCCTAACTTGCCGAACACATATAAACGAATACCCATTTCCTTTCCACTCCTCTATTCTCTCCATCATTCCTCCTCTCCATCTTTCCTACCCTTTCCATCCTTCCTCCTCTCCATCTTTCCTACCCTTTCCATCCTTCCTCCTCTCCATCTCTCCTGCCAAACATACCCTAATTGTTACAGTAAAGTATACTGATTAATAATCCGTACAAGAAAAAGGAAATATAATAGTAAACAGTTGTATGATCATGGCGGTTCAAACGGTCTCTATTTGAACATGTAATGGAAGCAGAGATCATAGTGGTACAATAAACTAGATTTTTATACTATCTACTTTTAAATCAAATTATGGATATATTTATTTCACTGAAAGGCTAAGACTGCAACCATAGCACACAAGCTAACTCACATACACGAGAATGATATACACATACACAATTCACGAGTAAAAAAGGAAAAAGTAAAATTACTACAGATACTGAAGTGCAGCAAGCTTCTCAATTGTAATGGTTCTCAATGGCTCAGAGATCATGGAAGCTTGGCTCAGAGATCATGGAAGCTCGACTCCTGGCCGATAATTCTTGAGCCACAAAATGCATGGTGGGTCGTGACTCTGGTTTACTTTCAGTACATGACAATGCCAAGCTCACCACTAACACCACAGCCGCTAATAACGTCCCAGTAGGACGTAATAGCCGTTGATCTAACACATCATTTAATAACATATTCTCAGATAATGTTTTCGACCGAAGCGACGATAAAGATTCCAGCAGTTCTCCTGGGTGCTTTCCCATCATAATTTCCAAAACTGCCACTCCAAAACTGTAGACATCACACTTTTTTGTCACACGCATCGTTAAAGCCAGCTCTGCATACAATAAAATCAATTTACTTTGATCGTGTCAATCAAAAAGTTCATGCACGTGTTAATTGATTTAGAGTAAAATTATAACCTGGGGCCATGTAGCCGTAAGACCCAGCTACATTTGTCCAAATGGATAAGTCAGGGATCAACAACCGAGCCGTACCAAAGTCTGACAGTATCGGAACTAAATCTGAGCTGAGTAGAACATTGTTCAAAGACACATCGCGGTGGACTATTGGTGGAGAACAGTCATGGTGCAAGTATGAGATTGCATGAGCTAGTCCTTGAACTATCTTCACCCTTGAATCCCAATCAAGATCTGTTGAGCCATATAATACTTTAGCAAGGCTGCCCCTATTTGCATATTGATACACCAAGTACAAACCACCCTTTCTTGAGCAGAACCCATAAAGCTTTATGATATTCCGATGTCGGACTTCGGTCAAAGTTCGAATCTCATTCTCGAAACTTATGCGACTAACTTCGGGAATGTCACTCGAATCTGACATATGCAACCGCTTAACTGCAAGAACCAATTCATGTGATCTCAATATAGCCTTGTAAACAGTTCCGAAGCCTCCTTTTCCAATGCAATACTTGTCGTCGAAGTCTTCGGTTGCCTCCACAATTTCTCCAAATGTAAACTTTGCATCTTTCTCCCATATCAATGACTGATGAGTGTCCTTTTGGTTAGAACTTTTCCTTTGCTTAGCTAACACTTTGAATTTATGGCACAATATGAGAGTCATGACAATGGCAGTAACAAGAACTACAAGGCCACATACGACGCCCATGACTATAATAAGAACAGTGTTACTTCTGTTTGTTTGCCTTCTACAGGGCTTAAGTCCTGTACTGTTTCCACACAATCCAGGATTTCCATCATAAACACTTTTCGGAGTATTTCGGAAAGTTGGGATCGAACCACTCAAGTTGTTGAAAGAAAAATCGATGCAACTTACACTTATTAGGTGGGAAAATGATTGTGGAATACTACCTGAGAGGTTGTTATGAGAGATGTTGAGAATTTCCAACATTGTAAGCTTGGAGAGGCTTGAGGGTATTTCTCCAAATATCAAATTGCTACTGAGATCCAATACATAACGCAAAGAGGCCAAATTTCCAAGCTCTGGTGGTATTTCACTTGATATAATATTGTGACTGAGGTTTAAGCTCAGTAGTCCTTCACAATTACCAAGCCACTCTGGTATCTTACCTGCTAAATTGTTTGTCGACAAATCAAGATACTGTAGCTCACTCAAATCTGATAGACTCCTAGGGATTTCCCCTATCAAATGATTATTGCTGAGATTAAGATGGTACAAAAGTTTAAGATCTCCCAATTGAGTTGGAATTTCCCCACTTAACTCATTGGACTCTAGGCTCAAAAGTTCCAACTTTGTCAAACTCCCGAGTTCCGGAGGGATCTTACCGGAGATTTTATTTTGGCCCATCTGCAATCTGGTGAGATTCTGGCATTTTCCCCAGGTAATTGAAATTTCTCCAACGAATAGGTTGTTGTTTAAGAAGATGGAATCTAGATGTGGGTGAAATCCAAAAGCATTTGTGACGTTGTCTGTGAATTGGTTCCCATCAAGCCTTACTCTTTTTAATTTGGTGCAGTTTCTCAAGCACTCAGGCAATGACCCTATAAATTTGTTGTTGTATATACTCAAAATCTCTAGATTAAACCCTCTACACAATTCTTGAGGCAACTCTCCAAAGAAGTTGTTGTATGATAAGCTAACAAAATTCAATCTAGGAATGTTCTTCCCAAAGTCTTTGGGAATTGTTCCAGTGAAATTATTGCTCACAACATTGATGGCCTCCAAGTTATAAAGGCTAGAAATACTTTTCGGCAACTCTCCTGAGAGTTGATTGATGCTGACATCCAACACTTTAAGTTTCTTCAAGTTTCCAATCTTTGAAGGAATTGATCCAGTGAAATTATTGGCGTAAACATATAACTCCTCCAAGTTACTCAGTCTAGAAATGTTAACGGGCAACTCTCCTGATAGTTGGTTGGTGTCTACAGCAAAATAGGTGAGGTCTTTGAGGTTCAGCAGAGCATTTGGAATTGGACCTGTGAGATGGTTTTCAGAAAGTTCCAATATTTTAAGTTTCTTCCAGTTTCCAATCTCTGAAGGAATTGAGCCAGTGAAATTATTGATGTTAACATATAACTCCTCCAAGCTACTAAGTTTAGACATGTTAACCGGAAACACCCCTGATAGTTGGTTGGTGTCTACAGCAAAATAGGTGAGGTCTTTGACGTTCAATAGAGAATTTGGAATTGGACCCGTGAGATGGTTTTCAGAAAGTTCCAATATTTGAAGTTTCTTCAAGTTTCCAATCTTTGAAGGAATTGATCCAGTGAAATTATTGGCGTAAACATATAACTTCTCCAAGCTACTGAGCTTAGAAATGTTAACGGGCAACTCTCCTGATAGTTGGTTGGTGTCTACAGCAAAATAGGTGAGGTCTTTGAGGTTCAGCAGAGCATTTGGAATTGGACCTGTGAGATGGTTTTCAGAAAGTTCCAATATTTTAAGTTTCTTCAAGTTTCCACTCTCTGAAGGAATTGAGCCAGTGAAATTATTGATGTTAACATATAACTCCTCCAAGTTATTGAGTTTAGACATGTTAACCGGCAACACCCCTGATAGTTGGTTGGTGTCTACAGCAAAATAGGTGAGGTCTTTGAGGTTCAATAGAGAATTTGGAATTGGACCCGTGAGATGGTTTTCAGAAAGTTCCAATATTTGAAGTTTCTTCAAGTTTCCAATCTCTGAAGGAATTGAGCCAGTGAAATTATTGACGTTAACATATAACTTCTCCAAGTTACTCAGCCTAGAAATGTTAACGGGCAACTCTCCTAATAGTTGGTTGGTGCTTACATCAAAAGTTATGAGGAGTTCTAGATTTTCGATCTCTGGTGGTATGGTTCCAACCAAATTGTTTTGGAAAAGTTGCACCAAGATGAGGTTTTTTAGGGTCCATAAAGAAGTTGGAATTGGACCCTTGAGATGGTTCCTGGAAAGAACCAAAATTTTAAGTTTCTTCAAATTTCCAATCTCTGAAGGAATTGAACTAGTGAAATTATTGGCGAAAAGAGATAATTTCTCCAAGTTACTGAGACTAGAAATGTTAATTGGCAACTTTCCTGATAGTTGGTTGGTGTTTACAGAAAAAAATATGAGATTTTTGAGGTTACACAGAGAAGTTGGAATTGGACCCGTTAGATGGTTCTTAGAAAGATCCAACGTTTTAAGTAACGGTAGATTGGAGAATAAAGATTTTGGAATTGAGCCATTCCAATTGTTTTGGGACATGTCTAGGAAGGTCAAGTTCCTACACTTTAATATGAAATCTGGGAATAATGAATTAAAGTTATTCAAAGAAAGATCAAGGTAGGTCAACAAAGGCATGCTTGAAAATTTAGACCACTCAAAAGTCTCCAAAGAGTTTGCTCCAAGGGATAAGTGTCGTACCTTTTTTAGATTGCTAAGCTGGTAAGGGATCGTACCCTTGAGAGAATTGTTGAACAGACTAAGATATTGAAGCTCTGACAATTGGCTCATCTCCACTGGTATTTCTCCTTCAATATGATTGTCACTCAAATCCAACAATGTGAGCTTGGTGAGATTACCAATGGAGGGTGGTATAAAACCAGCGATATTGTTGTTGTTGAGGTTGAATACGGTGATGTTGTGGAACAGAGAGAAGTTGAACTGGTCTAGTGAACCATTAAGGTACAAGTTGGAGAGGTTTATTTGTGAGATTTCTCTGGTGGAGCCATCGCAAACAACACTAGTCCAGTTGCAAAGATTGTTGATGTTGTTGCTGGACCATGAATTCAGAGAAGATGGTTTCAACACCAAGCTGTTCTTCCATCTTATCAGAGCCTCTGCTTGTGGTTTTGATGAGGAAGTAATCTTCAATGGAAGCAAAACAAAAATATGAAGAAGAAGAACAAGAAGAGAGAAACGAGTTTGTGGGACTAATTTCATGGTGCTGACTTCAGTTTGTAAAGCTTGATCTGAATGAAGTGGATTATTTTTTTTTCACTCTCTTATAAAGAGGAAAAAAAAACGTTCTTGACTCTTGGAAATCCAAAACATTCCCTTTCAATATTTTACAATAAATCACATTTTACATAATTTTTGGGTCTAACACTGAAAACGACAAAAGCAAAAGAAAGGTCTATGCTGATGTGAAGGTTTGAGTACGAACAACTTGGGTTTAAATCAGTGTGAAGTTTAAGTCTCTTGTTTAGGTTACGGTGCTGCATCTGCATCTAATAATTTCATAAAATTTTAAATGATGCTGTGTATTGGAAAACTGCATTCTTACTAAACTGTAATTTGTGTATATATAAGTATGATCATTATTTTAATTATTTATTTTATAAATAAATTAGGGGAATGTATGATTAATAATGGAAGTGGATATATGTGAATACACCCAAATAGTTCAAATATTAGAAAGTGAATCCCATATGTATGATTATAATGAATAAAATTAGACTATTTTGTAAACGCTGCTCATCATCATTTAATGATATTGGACCCCTTTAATTAGACACATCCAATTCATACATACAAGTTGTTTTACAAGGCACTATTCAACTCACGCACACCACACATTTCTACTTCGGACTTGGTCATGCCACTTTTCTAATTTGTGTGGTTGATTCAAATTTTCATGATAATGTTTATGAGAAGAATTTAATTCCATATTGAAAAACCTAAGTTTTAGCCTATCTTTTCAGATTTACTATCTTTATCTTGATTTAAGCTTGTATATTAACTGAACAATTATAAGAGTTGACACACAAGAATTACAAGCTTCATCTGCACTGAAAACACATTTCAGCCGACTAGTGCTTGGGTTCCCTGAACCAGGGTAAGAACTTTCACTATATTCAGAAGTAATTTTACATAAACCAGTTCAAGACTCAATATGTAAAATCAATACAAACTATCTCAATATACAATGAAGCTATTACCCTAATCAACCAAATCCCTTGGTTATTAATGCAAGATCCCCTTGCTTCAATGTTGAACTCCCTTCAACAATTTCTCAAACCCAAAAACCTTCGGATCTACACCTTCAAGACCCAGCTGAACTCCTTCAGCAACTACGGCTTGAACCAGGAGCTTCCACAGAAACCTCCAGCTATCTTCAATGGAGTTTCTTGAAAACACCTGCAAAAATCAATGAAAGAAGAAGAAACAAAACAGAGCAAAAACCCCAATCAAAGCTTTCAAACAAAGAGCGTTAGTTATAACTAATTTCCCAGCCCATTATATAACCTTAGCTGCAATTAGGTATAATCCCGAACTAACTAACAGCTGTAACTCACTAACAGACTTGCTTTACACACATGCTGACGTGGACTCTAACTAAAAACAAATATACTCCAGACATAACAAAAGTCCATTCCAGACGCAACTGAACCTAATTTGTCATACACAAAATATTGGTCCTTACATTCTCCCCCTTGACAAATTATGGTCAATGACAAAACAAAAGATTAAGTATGCAGCCGACAATAGTTTGATCAAACAGTAAAGAGAGTCTTAAACAACCAAACTACAAACCAAATATAAAGGAGTGTGTAAAAGCAGTAAACAGAGTTTTAGACAATCAAAATAACATAGAGTAGGACTTGATCAAAACAACAATATAAAAAACCGAAGATCATCTCCCCCTTCATTGATCATAATCTCCCAGCAAATGCAAGTGAAAGCAGCAGCTTATGGCTCCCCCTGGATAGGTGCTGTCGAAGCAGGAGCCTGATCAGAGGCATCAGGAATCGTTGGTGCAACAGATTGGGGTAACACTTCATCAACCGGAGGCACTAGAGAGGAAACTGGAGGCACAGGAGATGTAACTGGAGGCACAGGAGATGTAACTGGAGTAGTGAACTCCCCCTGAACAGGTGCCGAAGGCACTGAAGACTCACCAAAGGAAGCCCGATGAAATGGTGGAGAAGAGACATCTATTGATGGCGATAACTGAGAGCCATATTCAGTCTGAACTACGAGATCCTTGACCACATGAAGTAGCTTATACATCGACGCTTCAAAGGCCTTTTGCCTCTTTTGATCTTTCTTGTACTGTGCAGTAAATGCCTTGAACTCAGTATACATCTGAACTTTCCAACTGGAGTCTGACAGACCTCGAAACATTGGAGCTGGAGCCTTAGACTGCTGTGAAGAAGAAGGAGCAGTAGTGGAAACTTTCCTTTTAAGAGTGGCCAGAAATCCTTTACTCAAAATGGGATTGGGAACCTGAAAGTCATGAATGGTCAGCGGGGGTTTGGCAGACTGAATAATCTGCTGAATTAGGCTCGGAAATGGTAACTTGTAGCGAGTACCAGTGGAAGAGGCAACATCAACAATCCTATCAAAAATTAGAGTGGCCAAATCAATTGAGACGCCTGTACCCACAACATATAAAAATTTTCCAATCTCAACAGTAATAGAGGAAAGATGAGAATTGGGAAACCAATTATAAAGAGCTACCCGATGCAGAATCCGATAGAATGGAGTCAATTGAGTTACTGGAATCTCATGGTTCCCCCACATATAATCAGGCCGGCCAGTTAGAACATGACCCATTGTAGATTGATCATGACGATATGACTTATTATATACAGGTTTCAGAACTTTAGGAATCTTAAGTACACGAGATATAGTGGATGGAGCGAATTTTATACGACAACCCCTAACAAAAGCAGTAAGACAATTTTCATTTTTCCCATCTACAACTGACTTATCTAAATTTGCATAAAATTCCCTCACGAGAATGGGATGAGGGGACATCAATTTAGACACTGTATGAACCCACTGCCTATTCTGTAAAAGAGCAACCAATTCAGGGAAATCGTCTAAAACAACAAGATATTCAGGCCACACTTCGCGCACAACAAACCACCGCTGATAGTGCGAAGCTTTGGTTGCATCAACAAAATATTGAATGGAAGATGGATCAACAAACTCAGAAGCCTTAGAACTAGTGCTAAGCTTAGACTTTTTAGGAGATGGGGCAACAGGGGTTTGCTTAGGTTTACGCTTGGGAGCAGATGGCTTAGGGAGAGACAAAGACTTAGGCATTTGAGCTGATCCTTTGGACCTCACAGGAGAATGGGACTTAGGAAGAGGCGGTGGGTGAGTTTTTGGAGGGGGTGTTGGTGACTGAGGGGTGGATTGGGGTGAGGGTGCTGGTTGAGGTGGAGGTGCGGATTTATGGAAAGTGGCAGGTATGGAGACAGACCGAGCCTTGGGTGTTTTGGATGAAGACTTCTTAACAGGTGACTTAAGAGAAGGACTAGATGGTGTGGTTGAGGCCGGCAATGGTGAGGATGGAACAGGGGAGGACGCAGACTCAGCAGAGGAACGAGTAATGCGTTTAGGAGACTTACCAAAGGAAGAAGGCGGACGGGCATGGATGACTTTGTCGGAGGAACTGACGGTAGGAACAGACCTAGACACCTCCTCGGGAATGGATGGCGACGGAGAAGACTCAGGGATGGTAGGCAGAACCGGAACAATAGCCAAATCCACACTAGAATCAAGAACAGGCGACACAACATGACTGTGTGATGTGGCGACTGCAGATGTCACAGACGCATCCACAGAGGATGAGACAGCCACCTCCGGAGGAGGAGAAACCGGCACATCGGCGACAGGGGTAGACCGGAGACGGGAACGGCGGCGATTAGCTCTTTGCTTCATAATGCCGAATGGTTTAGGGTTTCAGCAAATGGACCACTGTAAACACAACTCACACAAGCTCAAGGGATGATGTATTTATAGAAAAATGTTAGAAAATCCCTTAAAAGAAATTGACCATGCATAAAGAATGACAAAGCCCATTTAGAAAAATAACCCACACTTATATGAAGGACCAAAAATGACACATTTTTTTTGTTTAAAAATAGGAATAAAATCCAAACAACCAACAACAAAAATATGCACACTGAAATGACAGAACAGATTTATGAACAACAACTCTGATAAGCTCAACATGAATTAAAATATCTGATCAAAAAAATGTACATCATGCTTACCAAAAAAAAAATGGGAAAAGTGTGTGATATATGTATGCTGAAGAAACACTGCCTAAACACACAAAGTTTTTCTTAACAAGAGATTTGAGCCAGTATTTTCATATGTGTGTGCAAAAAGACCTCATGTGGACCAAAATCATTTAGTGGCCACTCACTCAACATGAAAGGAAAACATTACCCCTTTTTTTTTGTTATTCTCTTTTGACAACAAACACTCTGAGTTTTTCGAATACCCAGCACTGGCTTTCACTCATCATCAGAGATGTAGCCGTCTCCTTTTATTTTTATTTTTCTCATCAAACACCAAGAGAAGGAGCAAACTCCTCAGGGCATAAGATGGTTCAAAGGAAGCTCTTCCCATTGCATCCAATAATGGTAGCCTTTTGAGCTGGAGAAAATAAGGGCTCAATTCTAAATCTTGGAAAAAACAATTGTGTGAGTAAAAAGCAGTGACCAAGACACAAGTACGACACACAGACTTAAAAAAAAATTTGGTAAGGCATGAAAGAAAAAAATGTGACCAGACAAAACACCGAACCTCTCAGATGATACAGAGACCAATGCTGGTTCAGAGATGTGCATAGGTTTGAGCATCAAGAGCTTTTGTAAACAAATCTGCTAACTGGGCATTAGTGGAAACATGAGAAATTGTTAGCAATTTAGACTCAACCATATTTCTAATGAAATGATAACGTATGTCAATGTGTTTGGTCCTTGAATGTTGAACTAGGTTTTTGGAAATGTTAATGGCACTTGTGCTATCACAAAAGAGGGTCAATGACTTTTGGGGATAGCCATAATCAGTGAGCATCTTATTGAACCAGATGAGCTGAGTACAACAGCTGCCAGCCGCAATGTACTCTGCTTCAGCAGTAGAGAGTGAGATAGAATGTTGTTTCTTGCTGAACCAAGACACCAAATTGTTCCCAATATAGAAACAACCCCCAGAAGTACTTTTCCTATCATCTAGAGATCCTGCCCAATCAGAGTCACTATACCCTACCAGGGACAGAGTTGTATCACATGAATACCATAAACCAAAATCGACAGTCCCTGCGAGATATTTAAAAATACGTTTGACAGCTGTAAGATGAGACTGTTTAGGATTGGCTTGATAACGGGCACATAGACCAACACTAAAGGAAATTTCAGGGCGACTAGCTGTGAGATACAACAGGCTTCCTATCATGCTACGGTACAGGGTTGGATCTACCGAGTCTCCAGATTCATCTTTGTTGAGTTTTGAGGTAGTGCCTATAGGAGTGCGTGCATGTTTGACCTGAGTGAAACCAAATTTTTCTAACATGGACTTGGTATACTTAGACTGAGAAATAAACATTCCCTGATCTGATTGCTTAATCTGAAGTCCTAGAAAATAAGATAGATCTCCAATTAGACTCATTTCAAACTCCTTTCCATGGTCACTACGAAGTCGATACACTTTCTCAATTTTAGATTCCTTCTCATTTTGGAGTCTGAGAACCAAGGCTGAAAAAAGACCAAAAGTGTCTGACTTTTCTTTGAGGAAATCTACCCAAGTGTACCTAGAGTAATCATCAACAAGAACCATGACAAATCGTTTACCACTGAGACTTTCATTCTGCATAGGTCCCATTAAATCCACATGAATCAACTCCAGCACACGAGAAGTGAGAAGCATGTTTATAGGAGGATGTGATGCTTTTATCTGTTTTCCCAGTTGGCAAGGACCACATAGTCTATCTCTGGTGACTTTCATCTCTGGGATCCCTCGAACAGCTTGTAATTTCACAACATGCTTCAAGTCTCTAAAATTCAAATGCCCCAGTCTATAGTGCCACAGGTCTGGCTTATCAAGAAAAGATCTGTTGCATACGACTTGATTGCTGAGTGCATAGCAGTTGTCACTGGTTCTATTGCCTGTCAAAACTGAGCACCCATTAGTGACAACAAAACAGTGAGTTTTAGAGAAACTTACAGTGAAGTCCATGTCACAGAGTTGGCTGATGCTAATAAGATTTGCCTTCAGCCCTTTGACATACAACACCTCAGTCAATGGAGTGACTCCGTTTAGCACCAGATCACCTTTTCCAAATATCTGACCCTTGTTCCCATCACCAAAATTCACAGCTCCCTCCTTTCCTTCTTTATAGTTTACCAACACATTTCTGTTGCCGGTCATATGGCGAGAACATCCACTGTCGAAGTACCATTGATCCTCTTGAAACGCTGAAAGAGAGGTGTGGGCAACTAATGCAACACTCTTGTTAGGATTAGACTTGGGTCTCCACTCACTAGATGACAACCTTCTTGGAAATCGATTCAATTGCGGAAAGCTATTCAGACAATCGATCATAGCTTGCAAATATGCCTGCAACTTGTAGCATCTGGGTCTAATATGTCCTCTTTTGTTACAAAAATGACAAACAGGAACAAATCTTTCTTGTTGAATCTGACCATTCAGGATAGGCTTCCTTCCTTCGAAATTCAACTTGGTGGGTCCAGATGAGACACTGATCCGATTAGTGGAATCTGGGAAACCAGGACAGAAAGTATTGTGCACAGAGTCATCAGGAGTCTTATCTTCCTTGTTCTTGGACGAAGAGGGATCTTTAATTCCTAAATTCTCCCCTTTCTTGTAAAGCATTTTGTAACCAATGGATGTTCGATCTCCATAAGGTTTTTGTAACTGCAGGGTGTGGTTAATTGCAGCAGTTCTTGGAGGGATAAACTCAAGAGATTGTTTAGCCCTTATTAATTCTGCAGTCAGTTTGTAGATCTCACTGTCCTTCCCATCAAGCTGTTTTGTGAGCTTCTTAACAGTGTCCTCCAACTCCTCCTTCTCAGATTCAAGTTGTTGTTTTGCACTAGTGAGACCTTTGATTTGTTTAGCCATATACTCCCATTGAGCGAACATTTCCTCATATGCATGCTGTCTCCCATCGCTGTCCTCATCTGTTGAGCTTGAGTTTTCGTCTTCATCTGAACACATTGATTGATGACTCTTTGCCACAAAAGCCACCACCTGTTTCTCTTCATCAGACTTGTCACTTGAGGTGGAGCTCTTCTCTTCATCACTATCACTCCATGTAGCTGCTAAGGCTTTCTTTTTCTTAAGAGTGTTGGCACACTCAACTTGAATATGTCCAAATCCGTCACATTCTCGACACCGTATTCCCATGTTTTTCTTGTCGCCAAATTGCTGAGTTTGCTTATTGTTTCCACCAAAGTTTCTTCGGAGACCATTCTCTTTTCCTCCTGGAAAGTTTTTCTTGTAATTCTTCTTCAAGAACTTAGCATAGTTCTGGGTCAGCAGTGCTAAAGTTTCATCAGTGAACCCCTCAGATGCACCTGAGATCAACTTCTTTTCCTCTTTATGCACAAATGCAAGACTATTATCAGCTTTTTCTTTTTCAGGATCTTTCTGCTTTTTGCCTTTCTTCCATCGTGTGAGACTCAGTTCATAGTTCTGCAAGGACCCAATTAACTCATCAAGATCAAGTTCCTCAACATTTCTCATTTCTTCAATAGATGTAACCTTTGACATGAACTTCCGAGGCAGAACACCAAGAACCTTGCGAACCAGTTTTGCATTCGAATAAGTCTTTCCAAGTGCATATGATTCATTTGAGATATCACACAATTTGGCATGGAACTCCGCTACAGTTTCTTCTTCTTCCATAGACAGATTTTCAAATGATTTTGCCAAAGCCCTTACTTTGGATTTCTTTACAGCATCAGTTCCTTCATTCTTTATTCTCAGTTTCTCCCAAGCTTCTTTGGCAATTTCGCAATTTGCTATGACTTTCAGCTGATTTGTAGAAACTGCATTGAAGAGAGCATGCATAGCCTTTGAATTAAAATTGGCCCTTTCTATCTCTTCTGCAGTCCACAGACTCATTTGTTTAGGCTTAGCAACCTCATTTTCAACAACCGTTGGACACTTCCATCCATCTTCAACAGCCATCCACACTCGTTCATCTACAGCTCTCAAGAATGCACGCATTTTGGTCTTCCAGTAAGGATAATTTTCCCCTTCAAGCATTGGGGGTCGAGATGTAGAACCTCTTTCTCTGAACATCTCCATTCTGTACACACAATTTAACAAAAACAAGATACAATATGTTCCCAGAGTCGGAACTCAGAGGGGGTCAGTGTCAACTGGAGAATCCAGAAAAAAAACAAAATTGCGAGTTACACGAAAACAAATCAAAACTCAATCTCAGTACAGAAAAGATAGGAGGATCGAAAGAAATTAAAGCAACCTGGCTCTGATACCAATTGAAAAACCTAAGTTTTAGCCTATCTTTTCAGATTTACTATCTTTATCTTGATTTAAGCTTGTATATTAACTGAACAATTATAAGAGTTGACACACAAGAATTACAAGCTTCATCTGCATTGAAAACACATTTCAGCCGACTAGTGCTTGGGTTCCCTGAACCAGGGTAAGAACTTTCACTATATTCAGAAGTAATTTTACATAAACCAGTTCAAGACTCAATATGTAAAATCAATACAAACTATCTCAATATACAATGAAGCTATTACCCTAATCAACCAAATCCCTTGGTTATTAATGCAAGATCCCCTTGCTTCAATGTTGAACTCCCTTCAACAATTTCTCAAACCCGAAAACCTTCGGATCTACACCTTCAAGACCCAGCTGAACTCCTTCAACAACTACGGCTTGAACCAGGAGCTTACACAGAAACCTCCAGCTATCTTCAATGGAGTTTCTTGAAAACACCTGCAAAAATCAATGAAAGAAGAAGAAAGAAAACAGAGCAAAAACCCCAATCAAAGCTTTCGAACAAAGAGCGTTAGTTATAACTAATTGCCCAGCTCATTATATAACCTTAGCTGCAATTAGGTATAATCCCGAACTAACTAACAGCTGTAACTCACTAACAGACTTGCTTTACACACATGCTGACGTGGACTCTAACTAAAAACAAATATACTCCAGACATAACAAAAGTCCATTCCAGACGCAACTGAACCTAATTTGTCATACACAAAATATTGGTCCTTACACATATCAAAATTTATTGTTCAGTCCCAATCTCTTGTACATCTCCTTCAATGTCCATTTAATGTAATAAATTATAATTACACCTAATTGAATATTAAAATTGTACTTATCTCATTAGTTGACCTAGCTAAGAATTAGGATAGCTACACCTTGATTTTTTTATATATATATTTTCATTTTAGTCTATTTTCAATAATTTTTTGTAAGGAATAAATTATTTACACCTTCTGTTTTTACTAAATACATAACTATTTGACTATTTGTTTAGAGAAAAAAAATTCTTAGACCCATATTTTATAAATTGGTTTAAAATAAATAGTATCCTGAACTTAATTTTAGTCATAATGTTTTTTTAATCTAACATGAAAATTATTAATTTTAATGATTTTTTATTTTTTTTTTCCGTTAACTTTAATGAAATATTCTTATATTATTTAACAGTAGATTGTAAACATTATTTAATTTTAAATCAAAATAAATAAACAATTTAAAATAAGATATTTTTAAATATTTTATAACTTAAATAAAATTTAATTAAATTTAAACTTCACTTATTAGAATAATATCATAATAAATATATAACATAATATAATATATTATCAACTAGAAGCAAACTTCTTTAAAAAAAACTAGTAATAAATTTTAATTTAAAATTCATATATAATATTAATATTATATTAAACATATAATATATAACATCTTGTTTTCACTGTCAAATTTAAAAACTAGAACAAACATAAACTTAAATAAAATAGAATATTTTTAATATTAATTAATTAATATTATAAAACAATAATGTATATTTTTCATAACAAATAAATAAATTAAATGAAATAGAATATTTTGAAGATATTTTATGATAATTTAAATAATTAAATTGTACTTATTTATAAATAATAAAGTCATATGTATCATTTTTTTTATCTTATAAATTTGTATGATAGTTTATTTTCTATTAAGTGATTGAAACTCTTTTTCTTCATCAAACTCACTAAAGGGCATTGCGAGATACATTAGAAACTAAAAATAGTTGATGCATATATGCTATTCTACATTATGAATTTTTTTTATTATTATTTTATTCTATTATTAATTTCTTTTTAAATATTATTTTAATTTATATATATGTTATGTAGCCATATAAATATATATCTATATCAGTGTTGTGTTTAGATGTCATATATGTAGAGATTATTGATATAAATATTTATATATATTATAGAACTATAATTCATTTTATTATATATTGAAGAAGAAAAAAATGTACTAGTTTTTATTAAAATTATAGACAATGTTTTGCCATAATTTTTTAATATATTTATGTCATACATTATATTAAACATATTTTATTTATTTTTATGAAATTATTTATTTATTTAAAATTTATATGATAATTAAAAATAATAAAAATAAATACATATTTAAATAAACATGTTTATAATTTTGAAACTAAGACCTAATATAATTAATAATATATATACCTACTATAATTATAGGAAGATAGATAATTGAAATTTGTTATTTTGTGCATACAAATGTGAATAATTAGTTAACATTCTTGTGGACACAGATGCCAATAAGAGTACCTTTCCTAACCTTATTTTCTTTTTAATTTGTCTTTTCTGATTGTTAATTAACAATTTATTTTTTGTCTTTTCTTGTGTACTTATAAATTTTAATTTTGAAATCATAAATTAAACATCTTTCTTTCTCAATATCACGTGTACTAATATTTTTGTCAATATGAATACACCATGCATCATTATATAAATACACCTAATATGTATTAATATTTTTCCTTTATGTGTTACACAAAAAAAATTATTCTTACAAATAAAATTTACATATAAAAATATCGATTTTATAATTTTGTAAGCATGTATTTTACACTAAACATTATGTATATAGGGCAGCACTTTGGTGCAGCCAAAAACTTTTTGGCTGCACTAGGACATAGTTCAAGCACTTAAATAATTTTTTTTATGACAGTGTACATTGTTGTCATTTAAGACATCCTGCAAATTTTCAAAAAATTATGAATAGTTTACGGTGTCGAAAACAAGATTGTTGCATTCATATCTGTTTTTTGTATGTGCGTGTAAAATTCAACTATTTGAACCTTGTTTTCGGCACTGTAAACTATTCGGAATTTTTTAAAATTTGTAAGATATCTTAAATGACAATAATGTTCACTCTCATAAAAAAAATTTAAAAAAATTTATTTAAGTGCCAAACTATGCCCTAGCTGCATCGAAATTTTACCTTATATATATATATATTACATATAACATATTAATAACTAAACTAAAAGCTCATTTCCTTAATATTTTTTATACACAATTGACTTAACTACAGGAATTAAGTGTAAAAAAATATACTATTTAATTAGTTTTGCTGTTAAAACTTTCATATAAGTATTTAACTGCAAAATTTGTAACTAGTGAAGTAGTTTTGCGGCCATTATTACTTGTATGTTTACATATCTTCAAACAAATACATCACGTAACATTTTTCAACGTGGAAAAATGGCCAAATATCTTTCATTTGACACTATACTATAATATATTATAAATATAAGATTAGACAACGTTGAATATAATTGGTGACTTGAAAGGAATAAAAATAAAATTAATGAAAATACGTACTTTTCTAATTTGTGTGGTTGGTTCAAATTTTCATGATGATGTTTATGAGAATGATTTAATTCCATACCAAAATTTATTGTTCAGTCCCAATCTCTTGTATGTCTCCTTCAATGTCCCTTTAATGTTATAAATTATAATGACACCTACCTAATTGAATATTAAATTGTACTTATCTTATTAGTTGACCTAGTTAAGACTTAGGATAGCTACACCTTGATTTTTATATAAATATATATATATTCATTTTAGTAAATTTTCAATAATTTTTTGTATGGTATAAATTATTTTACACCTTCTGTTTTTACTAAATATATAACTATTTGTTTAGAAAAAAAATTGTTGCACCCATATTTTATAAATTGGTTTAAAATGGTCTCCTAAACCTAATTTTAATCATAATATTTTTTTAAGTAGAGATTGATGCATGACCCCATAAATAAAATGTGATGACAAAAGTATTTTCATTAAAATAAGGTTTATGAAACGATTTTCACTATTACAATATATATTATCTTAATTACTTTTTTTACGTCCTACACAAATGGTGTAGGACATGAAAAGTTTTAAAATAATTTTCATGTCCTACATTGAGAGTGATGAAAAGTTTTATATTTATGTCAAAAAAAAAAAAGTGTGGGACATGAAATTCCCAGTAACAAAAAAGAGGTTGGGGGACGTGAAAAGTAAAAAAAGAAAAAAAAAACATAGTATTCACAAGGTAAGACATGAAATATCTATTTGATACAAATATATATGTATTACATTCTTTAGAAGCAACACTCTTCCCTCTCTATAAATTCAACACTATATTTCAACACACTCATTATTATTAATATTAATAATTAATTAATTTAATATTTAAATAGAATTTATTATAATAAAAAACATTTTATCAAATATGTAAATAAGGAGAATTTTTCAATGTCTAGCAAAGAAAATTGATTAACTAATTTTTGTTTGGTATTTAACTAATTTGTAATCTAAATTAAATCCCCGCAAGAAAATTATGATATAAGTAATTATATAACTAATAAATATATATCTACTTAGAAAGATATGGTATAAGTAATTATATAACTAATATAACATATATATATACTATAATTATAGGAAGATAGATAATTGAAATTTGTTATTTTGTGCATACAAATGTGACTAATTAGTTAGATAACATTCTTGTGGACACAGATGCCAATAAGAGTACCTTTCCTATCCTTATTTTCTTTTTAATTTGTCTTTTCTGATTGTTAATTAACAATTTATTTTTTGTCTTTTCTTGTGTACTTATAAATTTTAATTTTGAAATCATAAATTAAACATCTTTCTTCCTCAATATCACGAGTTATATGAATACACCCTAATGCATCACATTATATAAATACACATAATGTATAGCACAATAACAAATAAATCATCTATAAGAGCAATAATTATATGTATTAATATTTTTCCTTTATGTGTTAGACAAAAAAAATTATTCTTACAAATAAAATTTACATATAAAAATATCAATTTTATAATTTTGTAAACATGTATTTTGCACTAAACATTATGTATATAGGGCAGCACTTCGGTGCAGCCAACTTTTTGGTTGCATTAGGGCATAGTTCGGGCATTTAAATAATTTTTTTTTTCTAATTTTTTTTATGACAGCGTACATTATTGTTATTTAAGATATCCTGTAAATTTTCAAAAAATTCTGAATAGTTTACGGTGCTGAAAACAAGGTTGTTGCACTGGTATCTGTTTTTTTGTATGCGCGTGTAAAATTCAACTGTTTGAACCTTGTTCTCGGCACTGTAAACTATTCGGAATTTTTTAAAATTTGCAGTTTGTCTTAAATGACAATAATATTCACTGCCATAAAAAAAATTTAAAAAAAATTATTTAAGTGCCCGAACTATGCCCTAGCTGCACCGAAGTCTTACCCTATTTATATATATAAATATATATATATTGCATATAGCATATTAATAACTAAATTAAAAGCTCATTTCCTTAATATTTTTTATACACAATTGACTTAACTACAGGAGTTAAGTGTAAGAAAATTTATTATTTAAGTAGTTTTGTCGTCAAATTTTTTACATAGTTATTTAATTGTAAGATTTGTAACTACTTAAGTAATTTTATGGTCATTATTCATTTAATGTTTACATATCGTCAAACAAATACATCAACGTAACATTTCAACGTGGAAAAATGGCCAAATATCTTTCATTTGACACAAGACTATAATATGTTATAAATATAAGATTAGACAACGTTGAATATAATTGGTGGATATATATACACTACAAAAAAAAGGTTATATACCGAGAACACTATACCGACAACATGTCCTCGGTATAGACATTTCATATGCGCGGGACATTTTCGCGGTTTTGAATAGGTTTAGTTGCTATACCGAGAACCTATACCGAGAACATGTTCTCGGTATAGGGTTTATAAATATACCCCACAGCCGCGAAGCCCCTTCTCCTTCCTTTCTGGTTTCTCTCGGTTTTCTCCGAGCCGTCCGCCTCCCTCCGCCATTTTCCTCCGTTTTCCTCCCAAAAAGCTCGGTTTTAAGCCTCAAAATTGCCAAGGGTGAAGGGATTTCTGTGTATTTGTTGAAGGTATGGTTTATTTATTCATTTTATATATATATTTATGAAATTGTATAATGATATTTTGTAGTTTTTGTTTGAAGGTTGGGTATTCGGTTTTTGTTGGACTAAAGAGATTGCTAGCAAGATATTGAAGGCATTGGTAAGTTTTTTTTAATTTTTCTGTATTTTTTTAATTTTTTTTCAATTTTTGAATAATTTATGTTTTTTTATATAAATAATATAATATTAATTTTAATAAAAATTTGAAATTATTATATTAGATAGAATGTATTTATTTTTAGGTTTTCAAAATAAGTATTAGTAAAAATGATATTAGGAATTAGAAAATTGTTATATGAGTAATTAGTATTTTTTTTAAACAAATTCTATGTTGTTTTGGTGAATTTTATGTGTATTAAACATATTAGTAAATATATTAAATATTTGAGTGTTAATTTGAAAATTTTGGTGGTAATGTTAGTATGTTGTTGTTGTCAATTTTAATTTTTTTTGGTTATGTTAGTAGTAAAAATTCAAATTTTATGAATATTGATGATTAATTTGTTGTTGTTAATTTTTAGTAGAATTTTAATATTTTGGTTAGAAAATTGAATAATTAATAAAATTTAGACTAATAATTATAAATTATATAGTCGTTTAAAATGTATTTGTAATGCTCTCTGCATGATCTGGGTCTGGATATTTTTTATGTCTTATTTGCAGGATTTTAAATTTTGGGATAGATGAAAATATAGTCGTTATGCTGCCGAATTTTTTATAGAATTGTAAAATTTAGAGATATTGTGAATATTAGTAGAAGTACTCAATAAAATTTCTAATTTAATAAATAGTGAATTGATAAGTAAAATAATATATTTTAAAATTAAGATTAAAAAAAATTAACATTAACATTATGCAACTAAATTTTAATAAAAATAAACATTAATTAAATAATTTAAGTAATAATTAAATCCTAAAGTAAATAAATAAATTTTAAACAAATCTTAGAAATTTTGTTTAAATTAATAAAACTATTCAATAAAGCATAAGTAAAATATGTAATTTAATAAATACTAAATTAATATGTAAAAAAATAATATTTGTTAGTTCTGATTAAATAAAATTAACAAATATATTATTAGAAAACCATTATTAAAATTAAAAAAATTAAATTTAATATTTGTTAGTTTTAATCATTATTAAAATTAAAATTAAAAAAATATGTTTTTAATAATATTTGTTAGTTTTTTTTAATTTTTCTGTATTTTTTTTAATTTTTTTTCAATTTTTGAGTAATTTATGTTTTTTTATATAAATAATATATTTTAAAATTAAGATTAAAAAAAATTAACATTAACATTATGCAACTAAATTTTAATAAAAATAAATATTAATTAAATAATTTAAGTAATAATTAAATCCTAAAGTAAATAAATAAATTTTAAACAAATCTTAGAAATTTTGTTTTAATTAATAAAACAATTCAATAAAGCATAAGTAAAATATGTAATTTAATAAATACCAAATTAATATGTCAAATTTAAATAATTTTAATAATATTTACACTGAAATATATTATAGTTAGATATCATAAAACAACATAATTAACTTCAAAGAGCATAAGACATTAAAAAAAACATATTTAATTTTATTTGTTTTTTTCTTTGGTAATAAGAAATTATTACCAAATTTCTCAAGAGAGCTCGGATTACTTGTTTGACAGTACACAGATCCGGACTGTCCTCAATGGTCAAAAGTACCAAATGCCTCGAAAGAAAGAATACTTGCACATTTGGAAGTAAGTAGTTTATGTATTTTCCGATGCCCAGAAATTACGGTATTAATTTCTTGCTAAAATTAACTATCTTAATTAAATATATTACTAACGATAACTTTTTGCAGAAACGTTCTGTGATCAACAAGGAAAATAGAAGGAAACTGAAAGAGCTTAGCTATGGAGGTTCTCAGTCAATCCCAGCCCTACGCTATAAAAAGGTTAGTTAATTAATTATTTTTTAGTTTATTTTTCTTATTTACGTTTAATTATTAATTTTATAAAAATATATGTACGTGACAGCGCAATTTAGAGACTGGGCAACTTGAGTCCATCCCGGATAGCTGGATGGATACTCACCATAAATCAGGCACAGGGTGGGTGACAGAGACAGCCAAAAATACTTGGGTACGTTAAGTTTTTTTAAACATTTTTCAAATTTTTAATTGTTTCAAAATTTTAATTACATTATACATTGTATCACAGGAGGAATTGCGTGCATACCGCGACACACAGCAGACACAGGCAACTGATACTAAGAGTTCCACACCAGTTTCGAGTGCGCCTGAAGATGAAGACATATCTTTGGTACAAACTGTCTTCGGAAAACGACGGGGCCACCAGAAAGGATATGGACGTATCCTTAACATAAGGGGCCGAACTCCATTTGATTTTCGTCCTTCACAAACTAGAGATGAAGAGTTGTCTGAGATGAGAGAGCGTCTTCGACAGTTAGAGGAGCATGTCCGGACTCATTGTATCACCCCGGGATCTCAATGTGCCCCACCACCACCCGACGACTCAGTAGGACTTATGTATGAATTTTATTACAATTGACTATTACATTATCATGTTTAAGACAATTCTTTATTTTGATTCAGCGAACATACTCTTATGTTTTTATTTATATGTTTAATATAAGTGTTTTAATTTTATTTTATTTTTTTCTATTTAATTCAAAATAAATAAATAAGGGAATAACAAATATAAAAAAAAATTGGGGAAAAGTCTATACCGAGGACATTGTCCTCGGTATATACCACTAAGATGTCGGTATATACCAGCACGATGACAAATTGGGGATGGTTGTACCGAGGACTTTTGTCACTTTATACCGAGGACAATGTCCTCGGTAAAACCTATACCGAGAACATTTTTAATGTCGTCGGTAGAAGTTTTGTTTTACCGACGCGGATGTACCGATAACTTTCTACCGACGATATTGTCTCGGTAGAGGTTATACCGAGGATATTTGGGCTTATACCGAGGACATTTGTTCTCGGTATAGGCCCTGTTTTTTGTAGTGATAGTTGTCAAATGACACCTAAAGGTGGTCATATACTTAGCTTTCTCTTTTCTTGCCTCTCTTTCACCAATTTTGGGGTTTGTGGAATAATTGATCACTCTCGTCCCACCTTCATTTAATTGTTTTGAGACTCGGTTAACAACTCTCTTCTTTTTATCATTAATTTTAAGTATATGTAATACCAAACAACTGCCAAATTTGTGTTGTAATATTATATCTTGATATTAAAAAAATACATATTTATTAACTTGCAAAATACATATTTAAAAAAATACATATATATATATACTATATACAATTAACTTGCAAGGCAAGTTTACTTAGTTTTATTTATAGAATTTATTAATTACTTTTATTAAATTTATATTAATGTCATATAAATTTTAAATAAATATTTTATTTTAATTAAATTATTTATTTATTTATTTTTGTTTAAATTTATATTTGTTCTAGTTTTTAAATTTGGGAGTAACAACAAGAGATTATATATTATATGTTTGATGTAATATTAAATATTATACGTGGATTTTAAATTTAAGTTTTTGCTATTTTTTTTAAAAGTAATTTGTTGCTAATTGACAGCAGATTATATTATATGTTTAATATGATATTATTCTATTAAGCGAGTTTAAGTTTAATTAAATTTTATTTAAGTTATAAAACATATGATTTTATTATTTTAAAATAATTATTATTGTAAAATATCTCAAAAATATCTTATTTTAATTTGTTTAATTATTTATTATTTTTAAATAATTATCATTGTAAAATATCTAAAAAATATCTTATTTTAATTTTTCTAATTATTTATTTTATTTTATTTAAGTTTAAGTGTTTACAAACTACTGTTAAGAATAAGAATATTATGTTAAATATAAGAATATTCCGTTAAAGTTAACATTAAAAAAATAAAAAATCGTTAAAACCAAAAAATTTTGTTATCTACACACTTATTATATAGAAGATATATATATATATATATATAATTGTTCTTCTCACAAACTACAACTTCTTGAGCTAATATTAACGTGACATTCAAGAAGGAAAAAGTGCCAAATATATATCTTATTCATTTAACACTAGACGATAATATGTTACAAAATATAAGATTATTCAATAATAATGAATATAATTGGTGGATAGAGTTGTCAAATAATGCCACCTAAAGACTACACTTTCTTCTCATACCTTTTTCTCAAGAAATATGAGATTTGTGGAATAACTTACCATTGTCGTCTACACCCCATACAAACAAACATTTTGAGATATTCGGTCAATAATTTTTTTTAGTATAGTTGGTGATATGATATTATATTTTATTATTTTTATTTTTTAAAAAATAAGAATAAGTTAGGATACATTAATTTGACATAGAAAATACATGTTTTTTTAATTAATATTGTTAATAATTAATAATAAATTTGAATACACCTTTTTAATTATAATAATTTTATTAGTTATTTTTAATATTATTTTATTAATTATTAATTATAGATATTTTATTTATTTAATTAAATAATTATTCATGAAATTTTATGTTTTTTTATCAGTTTGAATCTTATATTGTTGTTACACCTCAATTTCGAGACCTGAGATTGTGACCTCGAAAGCTGGACTCGTCAAGTATGAGCTCGAGATATCCAAAACGCATGTTTGTGGCCCAGATGTCAAACCCTCGGATCAAGATGGAAACCTCGAATACATTTAACCTCGAAGTTCTTTATGAGCTCGAAAGAATTTAGCTCGGGGTATATCCGTTGTCAGATGTCTTCGGATCAAGTAGGCCGAGCTTAGCAGAAGTACAAGCTCGGAATGTAACAGCCTCGCTGGTATCTACCTGCTCCGAGCTGGTCTTGGAGTAAGGCGGCTAGTTCGTAACTTATCTATAGACCTAGACCGACATGATGCTGATTGCCGACCTCGAAAGATTTAATGGGTCATCTGATGTAACGCGTTCCATGCATTTAAAGATATTTATTGTTGTAACATCCCAACATTAAAGGGATATTAACAAGTCTGTTATTCGGCCTCTGGTCTTTAGGGGACGTTTCCTTGTATATATGAGTTACAATATTTAATATCATTATTTTAATTAATAAGCAGAAGTATCTTCCCGAAATATGTGGGAATGAACTCTGATATACTGAGAGAAATTTTGGAGAATTCATCCCTGAAGGATTTCCAGAAAACTCCAAGTCTTAATAAAATAGACTCGTGGACTAGGCAGAGTTAACTGCTGAACCACGTAAAATTCTTGTTGTTCTACCATATTGTTCATATGCGCCATAGTTCTTATTGTTTAATTGCTCTACATTTTAAGTTGACGAAAAACAGCGTCAACAGTTTGGTGCTTTCATTGAGAGCCTTAAGCAGTACAATCCTCGATTAGCTATGGTCGCAAATGATAAGAATAATCCTGTGAAGAAAACTATTCACGACGCCCTAGGAAGCAGCCAATGATGAATCTAGAACCAGAAGAAATAAGTGAATCCTCTGATTCTCGAGGACCTCCGGCACCTCTGGCTCCTAGGAACGATGAGGACATGTATTATATGTTATATTATTTTATAATATAATGTAATATTATATTATATTATAATATAATATTTTAGATTAAATAAATGTGACAAAGTGTGTCACATATTGTAACATATAATAGAGAGTTACAATATTTAGAGATATATCCAAATAATGTAACATATTTGGTGTTACAAATTTGTAACTTCCAAATATTACCTTTTATTGTGTAAATTTGTTGTTACACAATATTGAGATGAATTTCATAAAGTCATATGTGATATGGCTGTTAGAGATATGATTTTAACCCCAATAATGTGTTTTGGGAGTTACAAAATCATTTGGGAGGGTTTGAAACCGTTTGGAAAAATAGCACATTTTTGTGCTGAAATTGGTCAGTGGCCGCAGCCACCAACATTCAATGGCCACGACCTGTGGGACAGAGACTAGTGGCCGCGGCCACTAATGTCTCTGGCTGCGGCCATAGGCCAAAAACTGACCAATTTTTCAGTTTTTTCAATTTTTGTTGAACGGCTCAAAAAACCCAAATAACTCACAAATCTCATTTTTAATTCTATATTAATCCAATTAAACATTGGTAACAACCATGAGGGTTGGTGGAATTTGAAATTCAAAGGGTGTCTCTAAACTCTATAAATAGGAGCCTATAGTTCACTTGTAAGACACAACATTTCTATCCATTAGAGCACTTGGCTAGAAACACCTTGAGGCTTGATAATTCCAGAGAGCTTTTCCTATAATCTGTGAGAGATCCCTTAGTGCTTGAGTTAGGGGAAATAAGCTTTTGGACAAAGGTTTCAAACCTTGTTCAAGCTGGTGATCCCCAACACTCTTCACTTTGGTTGTGTGAGTGAGAGTTTATTGGTTTTGTTCTTGTTCTTATTTTCTTCCATTTGCTTTTCTACTATTTCTTCTTGTTCTATTTACTTGTACTTTTTGTTTAAGAGTTGTAATCCTTTTATTTCCTTTTGTTCAAACACTTATAGTTTATTTGTATCCTTTGTAATAGAATTGTATTTTCTATTTCTATCATCTTACATCTCCTTCTCTTTTTATTTGTAATTTTCAGTTATAGAGTTGTAACTCTTTTTAAATCAATCATTATTATTTGTAATATATTGCATAGAGTTGTAATATTATTATCAATTTCCATTGAGGCAATTTATATTTTCCTAACATTATAATCCTGAGCGATATGTCCCCATTGTGGAACTCGAAAATCGACAGTTAAGAAAACAGTTGGCTGAGGCCAAAAAGCTGAACGAGGAGTTGGCCAGGTTAGCTGTGGAGGCGCAGGCTGCTCAGCCTCAACCTCCACCTGAGAATCAAGCCCCACCTCCGCGGGACGTTCATGTTCCTCCCCGCAGGCTTCGTGGGCGACCTCGCAAAAACACTGCCATAAGAAGAACGGAGCAACCTCCACCACCTGCAGAGCAACCTGCTCCCTCAAGGCCTTGAAGAAACACCTGGGCTAGAGCTCCGATTAACTTAACTGCTGAGTTACCAGCTGAAACTGGGAATAACTGAGCCCCTGCAGAGGCTCGGACTCAAAATCCTGGTAACAGGCAGAATGTTACCGAGCCGGCACAGGCGAACTCGGGATCATCCAGACCCTGAAATGGGTGGCAGCCACCGTCACCCATACAGTTCCCTCCATCACCAATAAGATATCCCTCACCGCCTCGGAGGAACGCACAACCGACTCAGGGTGATAGGGAAAGGCGGGCTGGACGGAAATGCGGGAATGGAGAAGCGACTAGAGAACGGAGAGGCGCCCAGCCTATGAGAAGCCAGATGTCTTGGTCTCGCACTGCAGAGACGAGGCAGCCTGAAAGGAATCCATCTCGAAACAATCATGCGACGAGCCTCGCCAGTGACGACTCAGAGGACACCAGATTAGTCAGTATGTACGATCAAGGACGTAGAAATACTGGGAGCCAAAGGAACCATCCTGACTTGCAGGAACACCTGAATCAGAATCGGGGTAGTGGTAATCCCTCGAACCCAGATCTGAGAGATCGCCTAAATGGGCGCAAGGATCCCCTGCGAAGGTGCGAGCCTGGAATTGTGATCAATGATAACCAATTTCAAGCGAGACCCCCTGTGGACCCAGTTCAGGATAAAATTGACCAACTGGAAAGAGCATTTAGGCTCTTATAGAATGAGCAAGGTCGGAATCAGGATGAAGATTCTGATGAGGAGCTCGAACCATTCGCTCCCCACATTTTCAACACTCCGTTTCCTCAAGGGTTTCAGATTCCTCATGTCCCACCTTTTGAAGGAAAATTCGACCTGTATAGTCATTTGAGTACATTTAACACTATAATGAGAGCAAGTAATGTGGGTTACGAGCTCAGATGCATGTTATTTCCAGCATCTCTTACAGGACCAGCGAAAAACTGGTTCGAAAAATATAAAAGACATTCAATCACTTCTTGGGATCAATTGTCGAAAGATTTCAAGAAGCTGTTTAGAGCCATGATCGGGGTAAGACCTGAGGCATCGACCCTGACCAACGTCCGGCAACAACCAAATGATAATGTTATTCACTCACGCACACCACACATTTCTACTTTGGACTTGGTCATGCCACTTTTCTAATTTGTGTGGTTGGTTCAAATTTTCACGATAATGTTTATGAGAAGGATTTAATTCCATATCAAAATTTATTGTTCAGTCCCAATCTCTTCTGCGTCTGCGTCTCCTTCAATGTCCCTTTTAATGTTATAAATTGTAATGACAGCCCAACTGAATATTAAATTGTAGTTAGCTTGTTAGTTGACCTAGCTAAGACTTAGGACAGCTACACCTTGATTTTTTTATACATAAAATATTATGTTCTTTTCATTTTAGTCTATTTTGAACAATTTTTTTTGTAAGGGATAAATTATTTCATACACTATATTTACTAAATACTTATTTATTATTTATTTTGAGAAATATTTTTTTGAACCTCATATTTTATAAATTGGTTTAAAATAATTTTCTGAACCTAAATTTGGTCATAATATTTTTTAATAAAATCTTGTAAATATTGATATCCTTAAGACATCCACACATTTTTTAAGTTTATGACCTCGTAAATAAAGTGTGATGGCAAAAATATTTTGATCAAAATCATGTTTATATAATTATTTTCAACAAAAAATTATCAACACAAAATAAAAAAAAATCAAATTAGAAGCTCCAAACAGGAATTTAGAAAAAACATATCAAAGTCCAAATACTATTGTTATATGCTAATTTTTTTTATTTAATTTTTAAATATAATATTTGTATTTTATCCATTGTCTTTATATTTATAGTGTTATGTTCTTAATAATTTTTAACTAATATATAGATTGTATATATTCAATAAAATTATTTTAATTTTTATCTTCACTACAAAAAAAAATTATTTCGTATGTATATTGTACATGAATATAAAATTATTAGAAGTGCTTTACATAAGTAATTTTTTATAAAATAAATTATATAATTGGACCACAAAATGATTTCAACATATATATATATATACTTTTTAAAATCTATATGAACTTGATCTTTATTTATTTAAAGGAATGGCTCATGGGTAGAGCTGTAAATGGTGCCGGACCGGGCTGGCCCATTTTTGAAAGAGTAGGCCCAGCACGGCCCATGGGCCCGGCCCATGTCGTGCCGTGCTCGTGCTGTGTCGGGCCGGCCCACTTTCCTTATTCGGGCCAGCCCACTTTTTTTTTGCTAAAAAATGTGAGGATGGAGAATTGAACCCTACACCTACTCTTTAACCATCAATGGACTTACCACCAAACCAAATACATTTCTTTATTTAAATTATAATTTTAGATATTTTTATATACTTTTTAACAATATTTTACACAAAATTATATTAAATATAAATATTAGAATTTTAATACCTACTAATAAATGCTAAAAATTTAACTAACAAATCTTAAAATAAATTAATATAATTATAAAAATATAAACATTGAGAAAAATAAGACATATATTATCATTTTAATTTATTAATTATTGACATATAAAAATTTATTATGATTACTAATGTCAAAATATCGGGTTTTTTATCGTGTCGTGCTTTCGGGCTAGTTTGTTCGTGCTTTCGTGTCGTGCCTTCGGGCTTGTCGTATCGTGCCGTGCGTGGCCCAAGCCTATATTTTTTCGTGCCGTGTCGTGCTCGTGCCTCCCGGGCTCGTGTCGTGCTCAAAAGCCTGGCCCGTATTTACAGCTCTACTCATGGGTAACCTTTTTCATTTCTTGCCATCCAAATAATACTTGTCAAAGCATGAAAGGGGGAAATAGACAATAATTGAGACAGATCACGTTCCAAGCTCAAAGCTCTCTCACTGAGTCAATTATTTATTGACTTTTGTTTAATCTTAAACTCTAAATGAAAATCCTTGAAAAAAAACTATAATATATATAATGATTCCATTCATTTAATGATATTGGACCCCTTTTTAATGAAATCATGAAATGTTTTCTTCATTTCTTATATCTTATGTTATATTTGATTATTATGTTGTTTTTAATTTATGTATGTTTTGATGTGGTGTCATGCTTTTTTGTACGCGCATAATAAAAATTAGTCATGAGTGTAACAATCTATTTGAACCTAGTTTCTGGCACTGTAAATTATTCAGAATTTTCTAAAAATTTGTAAGATGATTTAAATAACTACAATATACACAATTATAAAAAGAATTCCACCAAAAACTATTCACAGACGGACACACAAAATAACACTACCGGCAGAGCTCTTTTTCTAGCCCCTACCATAGAAATTAATTTAAGTATTTTTTTATTCTCTCATCCTTTTATTTTTGGAGGGATTAAATTTAGAAAATAAGGAGGGGAGAACTTGTATTCATCCATCTCTCCTCTCTCAACTTTCCATTTTTCTCTTGTTAAATATATTTGATCTTTTTCCACTTGTTTGCCTTTCTATTCTCTTTATGTTTCTAAAAATTTCTCTTGGCAAACATAATGTTATTGGTTCAAATTTCCATGGTAATATTTATGAAAAGGATTTAATTCATTATCAAAATGTAGTGTCCTGTTATAATTATATTTACAAGTGGTCAAAATCTATGTAAAATGAATAATACACTTTTGACTTCATGTACACCAAAAGACACCTGTGTTTGCCCAGAAGTTACCATAAGAGTTTGATAAAAATGATTCATCTCTCTTCAGACCAGATATGTATGAAAGTTGATCAACTTAATCTAAATATGTGACCCTTCTCTAGGTTAATCTTCAACATTCATTTCATTGATAAAATTTCACAAAGATATAAGATTCATACCAAGTCACACAGTATTATTATTACTACATGCTTTAGAGAAACAATGAAAAGTGAAACTGGGAAAGCCTTCAAAATGGTATATGTTCAAAAGTCTCTTAACTCTAATAATCCTTTACAACGACAAATAAACACAAAATAACAATAAAAATCACAAATCTTTAAAATAAAAATATATAAATAAAAAATTCAACCATTTCTATTGATAGAATTCCTATAAGTCTTACTTGATTAAGCCAGAATACATGCTAGCATTACATACCTGAGTAGTCAGTTTCACTAGATCCCAACATAACCTATAAAATTACAATAATAAAATTAAGGAATTAAAAAATGAATTAAGATTGTAATGGAATAAAAATTAATATGAATAAAAAAAATTATTAAATTTTTTTTCAAGCTTACATTGGAAGCACTATCCCACAACCAAACGTAGTACATTAGCCAATAAATACTTGATTTATAAGTATATCTAAACATATATAATATACACACACGAGAATGATATAAATAAAAAATCTAAGAGCAAAACAACAAAGTCCTCTGTTTTTTTTCTTCGATCAGAAATAAATATTGCAGTTTGTATACAAGTGATGAGTAAAAAGAAAACTAAAATTACTACAGAACTATATGATCTTGTGAAACAAGTAGTAGAAACATTAACTAATTAGTAGAATAACATCATACTTAAATAAATATTTATTGTTTCCACTACTGATATTGAAGTGCAGCAAGCTTCTCAATCGTAATCGTCCTCAATGGCTCAGAGATCATGGAAGCTCTACTCTTGGTCGACAATTCTTGGGCCACAAAATGCATGCTGGGTCTTGACTCTGGTCTACTTCTAGTACATGACAGCGCCAAGCTCACCACTAACACCACAACCATTGATAATCTCCCAGTGGGAGGTAACAGCCGTTGATCTAACACATCTTTTAAAAGCATATTCTCAAACAATGCTTTAGACCGAGTTGATGATAAAGATTCCAACAGTTCTCCTGGGTGCTTTCCCATCATAATTTCCAAAGCCACCACTCCAAAACTGTAGACATCACACTTTTCTGTCACACGCATGGTTAAAGCTAGCTCTGCACAATAAATTCAATTTTGAAAACATAAATATTTACTTTGAACATGTCAATCAAAGAGCTCATGCGTGTATTAAGTAATATTGAGTAGAATTAAAACCTGGAGCCATGTAGCCATAAGACCCTGCTACATTTGTCCAGATAGACAAGTCAGGGATCAGCAACCGAGCCGTGCCAAAGTCTGACAGTATTGGAACAAAATCTGAGCAGAGTAGTACGTTGCTTAAGGACACATCGCGGTGGACTATTGGTGGAGAACAGTCGTGGTGCAAGTATGAGATTGCATGGGCCAATCCTTGAACTATCTTCACCCTTGAATCCCAATCAAGATTTGTTGAGCCATTTAATACTTTAGCAAGGCTGCCCCTGTTTGCATATTGATACACCAAGTACAAGCCACCCTTTCTTGAACAAAACCCGTAAAGCTTTACGATGTTCCGATGTCGGACTTCGGTTAGAGTTCGGATCTCATTCTGAAAACTTATGCGACTAACTTCTGGAATATCACTCGAGTCTTGCATATGCAACCGCTTAACCGCAAGAACTAGCTCATGTGATCTCAATATAGCCTTGTAAACGGTGCCGAAGCCTCCTTTCCCAATGCAATACTTGTCGTCAAAGTCTTCGGTTGCCTCCATGATTTCTCTGAACGTGAATTTTGCTTCCTTCTTCCATATCAGTGTCTCATGCGTGTCATTTTGGTTGGCACTTTTTCTGTGCTTATCCAACACTTTGAATTTATGACACAATAAGAGAGTGATAACAATGGCAGTAACAAACACTACCAGCCCACAAGAGAGACCAATGACTAAAAGAAGAACATCGTTACTTTTCTTGGTATGTCGTTTGCAGGGCTCAAGTCCCGTAACGTTTCCACACAAACCAAGATTTCCATCATAAACACTTTTTATTGCATTCTGGAAAATGCCTCCAGTCGGGATCGGACCCGTCAGGTTGTTGTAAGAAAAATCTATGCAACGTATACTTACTAGGTTGGAAAGTGATTGTGGAATACCACCTGACAAATAGTTATGAGAGATGTTGAGAATTTCCAACATTGTAAGCTTGAAGAGGCTCGAGGGTATCTCTTCAGAAAGTAAATTGCTGCTGAGATCCAATACATAGTGCAAAGAGACCAAGTTGCCAAGCTCTGATGGTATCTTACCTGAGAGTATGTTGTGGCTAAGGTTCAAAGAGGACAAGCTTTTACAACTACTAAGCCACTCTGGTATCTCCCCTGTCAAATTGTTTGCCGATAAATCAAGAGTGTCCAGATTACCAGTTATATTGGCTAGACTTTGAGGTATTTTCCCTATCAAGTGATTGTTACTGAGATTGAGTATGTACAGTTGGCTTAGATTTCCCAATTCAGCAGGAATTTCTCCACTCAAGCCATTTGATTCCAAACTCAAGCCATGCAACTTGGTTAACTTTCCAATTTCAGGTGGTATCTTACCTGAAATTTTATTTCTTCCCACTTGTAAATTAGTGAGATTTCTACAGTCTCCCCATTGTGGTGATAATTGACCAACGAATGAATTGTCGCTAAGAAAGATCGCATCAAGATCGGGATGCACACCAAAAGCATTTGTTATGTTCCCATTGAATTTGTTTTGATCAAGCCTTACTCTCTTCAAATTGGTGCATTTTCTCAAGCATTGGGGCAATGGTCCTGTGAAGCTGTTGTTGTTTACAGTCAAAGTCACTAGCTTGAACCCATTACACAAATATGGTGGCAACTTTCCGGAAAATGAGTTGTTTGAAAAGCTAATGTCTGTCAACTTAGGACTGTTCTTCCCAAAGTCTCTAGGGATTGTTCCTGTGAAGTTATTGCTGAAAACAGATGTTGTAATTCTTTCTTACAACACAGAACTCAGCAATGCACAAACACTCCAATACGATAACTAATAAAACTGTTAAAAATAATGCAAGAAATAATCGAACAATAAAATTGCTAAAGTAATGCTAAAGCAATTAAAGTCAGCAAAACATAACAATGAACAATAATGCAGTAAAGTAATCAAAGACACAAGAATTATACAGGTTCGGCCAAACCAATGGCCTACTTCCTGTTCACTCCCCTGAGTAGTCTCTTTTATTGATTTAAGAGATGAAATTACAAAGCTAACAATGTTAGGTGCATCACTAGTCTCAAAACTTCTCCAAGAACTCAATTCGAGTTCTTTCTTGATCTTCTTGAAGTCAATCGGCTGAACTCTTCTTCACAGCTTCACAACCTCTCTATCTAGGCTCTCAACTCACTAATTCAATATGAATTACAGTATATTACAATGTGTATCCCGAGCCCCTTTTATAACTAAGACATAGAGAACGAAATGACTAAAATAACCTTGATGCACACTAACTAATTTTAACAACTAACTGTATAAACTAACAGTATGTTAGTTTATCCTTTTTACTGTGGATTACAATTCCACAAATTCCACCTTAATCCATAGTAAAAAGATCAATAGCTTCAAACTCAGGGAAGTGATCCAGCTTTCTTAAAGAGAGGTTATATTCAGTAGTTCCAAGCAATGTTGGAACTTACTGACTGAGAGAACTTTAGTACCTGCATCTGCAGGATTTTCTTCACTAGGTACCTTTCCAAGTTCTACTTCTCCTTCCTCTATCTTATCTCTGATCCAAAACAATCTGATGTCAATGTGTTTTGACCTCTCATGATAAACTGGATTTCTACAAAGATGAATAGCTGATTGGCTGTCCGAGAACACATTCACCTTGCCTGTTAACAATTGAATCTCATTCAATAATCCTTTGATCCAAACAGCCTCCTTGAAAGCCTCAGTGGTGGCCATGAATTCTGCTTCAGTTGTTGAGAGTGCCACCACTTGTTGCAACTGAACTTTCCAACTGACACAACATCCATTCAGTAAGAAACAGTAGCTAGTTATGGATTTCCTAGTATCTCTATTTGATGCATAATCTGCATCAACATATCCTTCAAGATATACCTTTGTTTCTGACTTGACAAACTGTAAACCAACTTTGGTTGTAGCCTTCAAGTATCTCAGCAGCCATTTCAACCCTTTCCAATGTTCTACTCCTGGATTGGACATGTATCTACTCAACACACTCACTGCATAGGCAATATCTGGCCTGGTGCTAATCATGGAGTACATTACACTCCCAATGGCTTCTGCATAGGGTACTTCCTTCATATCCTTTATTTCTTGATCAGTTTTAGGTGACTGATCTGTTGACAAATTAAAGTGCCCTACTAGAGGTACATTTACCTCTTTTGAATCTGACATTTTGAACTTCTGAATCACCTTCTTCAGATAACCTTCTTGTGTTAGCATAATCCTCTTTGCATTTCTGTCTCTAATGATATCAATTCCCAGAATTTTCCTTGCAGCCCCAAGATCCTTCATTTCAAATTCACTCTTCAACACATTCTTTAGTCGAGTTATTTGTTGCATATCCTTGCTCATTATGAGCATGTCATCCACATAGATCAACAAGAAAACAACTGAGCTTGAATCCAAATCTGAGAAGTATAGGCAGGTGTCATACTTGGATCTTGTGTACCCCACTTTAGTCACTACTGTATTGAACTTCTTGTACCACTGCCTCGGGGACTGTTTCAGTCCATATAAAGACTTCTTGAGCAAACACACTAGTTCACCCCTCTTTGATTCCACCTTGAAGCCTTCTGGTTGAGACATAAATATGTTCTCTTCTAATTGACCATTTAGAAATGCTGTTTTTACATCCATTTGCTCAATACTCCATTCAAACTGAATAGCCAAAGCCAGCATTATTCTGATTGTCTTCATCTTGACAACTGGTGAGAATATCTCAGAGTAGTCCACTCCCTCGACCTGTGTGAACCCTTTTGCTACAAGCCTTGCCTTGTAAACCTTTGGCTCCTTCTCAGTTATCCCTTCTTTTACTTTAAATACCCATTTGCAGTCAATAATCTTCTGTCTTTCAGGTTTGAATACCAACTTCCAGGTGTTGTTTTCTTTAAGTGAGTTCAGTTCTTCCATCATGGCCTGTTTCCATTTCTGAGAATCTCTGCTGTTTATTGCCTCTGAGTAGCTTCTTGGTTCTGGTTCTGTTGACTGGTTTGCAATAGAAAGAGCATATGCTATGATGTCTGCCTCTATGTATCTTTCAGGTGCCTTGACATCTCTTCTAATCCTGTCTCGAGCTAGCTGGTAATTACTTAAGTCTTCTTCTTGAGTTTCAGTCTCAATCTCAGGTTCAAAACTCTCCTGTTCATTCAGTTCTATGTTGGGAGGTTCCACCTCAATCTGAACACCAGCTTTGCTTGGTAACTTGTTACCTGAAACATCAGAAACAGAACCTTTCTCATTTCTTTTAAAGGGAAAATCTAACTCATTAAAAATCACATCTCTACTTATTAAAATCTTGTTAGTTTCAGTAGAAAGTAACCTGTAACCTTTGACCCCAACTTGGTATCCCATTAAAACACATTTAATCGATCTCTTACCAAGTTTGTCTTCAACACTATGTGCATATGCTGCACAACCAAAGGTTCTGAGATGTGCAAGAGATGGTGGTCTTTTACTCCACAGTTCCTCAGGAGTCTTCAGATTAATTGCTCTACTTGGACTCCTGTTTATTAGATAACAAGCAGTATACAAAGCCTCTCCCCAATATTTCTTGGGTAAACCAGATTCAAGTAAAAGACATCTCACTTTATTTAAAAGTGTTCTATTCATTCTCTCAGCAATGCCATTTTGCTGAGGAGTTTTGATTACTGTCCTATGTCTTTGCATACCATTTTTAACACATAAATCAGAGAATTCCTCATTTATAAACTCTAGTCCATTATCAGTCCTAAGTGTTTTTATTTTTAACTCAGTTTGAGTTTCAACATAAACTTTCCAGTTTTTAAACTTGTTTAAACACTCACTCTTATGTTTCAATAGTAGTACCCACACCTTTCTACTATAGTCATCAATAATGGACAAGAAATACTGGTTACCTCCTGGAGTTTTAATCCTGCTTGCACCCCATAAATCTGCATGTATGTATTCCAGCACCTTGTTTGCTCTATAATTGCTGTGAGAGAACTTTAGTCTATGTTGTTTACCCTGCACACAAATCTCACAGAAAGGTAGGTTAGCATGATTATAATTCTGTAACAAACCTTGTTTAGACAACTCAACTAAACCTTGTTCACTTATGTGCCCCAATCGAGCATGCCATAATTTTGAATCTGTTTTGCATTTGCTAACAGCAGCTGCCTGTGCAGGAGGTATGGTCTTTCCATCTAGGAAATATAATCCAAGCCTCTTAATGCCTTTCATGACCAATAATGACCCTTTTGTAATCGTCATAGTCCCTTTACCAGTTCTATACTCATATCCTTCATCATCCAAGGTGCCTAAAGAAATCAAGTTTCTTTTCAAATCTGGAATATGCCTGACTTTGTTTAAAACCTTTATTGTGCCATCTGCATTTCGAATAGCAATATTTCCAATGCCAACAACTTGACATTTATGATCATTGCCCATCATAACACTCCCACCATCTATCTCTGAGTAGTCCATAAACCAGCTTCTATTTGGACTCATGTGGTAAGTACAACCACTATCTAGAATCCACTCTTCATGGTCTCTAAGACCTGAACCTGTGCATGCATCTCCATTGCTCAATTCTGTATTCTTTCTTTGTATGTTGATTACAGCAAATACATCTCCATCTGAGCTGTAAATATCATTAACTACTTCATTCGAATCATTGCTCTTGTTTTCTTCTTCCTTGTCCCTTTTCTTTTTGTTTCTTAATTCCCAGCAGCTTTTGATCAGGTGTCCTACTTTGCCACAATGGTGACATCTTCTGGTCTCTTTTGATCTTGATTTTGATCTTGAATTCCTTCTGTTTCTTGAGTTGTTTCTCCATGGTTGTCTGCCTCGAGTGATCAAAGCCTCATCTATCTTTGACTCCTGTTTTGCAGCCTTCTGCCAGTTTAATTCAGCATCTCTCGATCTGAGAGTGCTCATCACATCTTCAAGGGTCAAGGTATCCCTGCTATACATTATAACAGTCTTCATCTCCTTGAATTGTTCGGGTAAACCATTCAGAACAATCACTGCTTGATCTTCCTCTTTTATGACCTCTCCCATGTTAGTCAATGATAGAACAATCTTGTTCAAATCATCTAAATTCTGCTCAAGTGAAACAGTAGCATTCATCTTGAAACCATAAAATTTACCTTTCAAGAAGATCTTTGTTGCAGTGGACTTTGCCATGTACAATTGATTCAATTTGTTCCAGATTCCTAGAGCCGTTTTCTCTCCAATAACTTGCCTCAGTACATTGTCTGCCAAATTCATGATGATTGCTGATCGAGCTTGTTTCATCACAGTGTCAGTCTCCTTCTTCTTTACTGCATCAGTTTCTTTCTCAGATTTCTCAGTGACCTCTTCCAATGCTGAATCGAGTTTTTGGTAGATCAATATGGCCATCATCTTTTCTTTCCACAAACTAAAGTCCCCTGATCCATCAAATTTCTCTAGATCGAATCTTGTTGAAGATGAAGCCATCTTTATGCAATTCTTGAATCTTCACAGCTGAGTTCTTGTTCTTTTCTTTGAATCTTCAACCTGGCTCTGATACCACTGTTGTAATTATTTCTTACAACACAGAACTCAGCAATGCACAAACACTCCAATACAATAACTAATAAAACTGTTAAAAATAATGCAAGAAATAATCGAACAATAAAATTGCTAAAGTAATGCTAAAGCAATTAAAGTCAGCAAAACATAACAATGAACAATAATACAGTAAAGTAATCAAAGACACAAGAATTATACAGGTTCGGCCAAACCAAGGGCCTACTTCCTGTTCACTCCCCTGAGTAGTCTCTTTTATTGATTTAAGAGATGAAATTACAAAGCTAACAATGTTAGGTGCATCACTAGTCTCAAAACTTCTCCAAGAACTCAATTCGAGTTCTTTCTTGATCTTCTTGAAGTCAATCGGCTGAACTCTTCTTCACAGCTTCACAACCTCTCTATCTAGGCTCTCAACTCACTAATTCAATATGAATTACAGTATATTACAATGTGTATCCCGAGCCCCTTTTATAACTAAGACATAGAGAACGAAATGACTAAAATAACCTTGATGCACACTAACTAATTTTAACAACTAACTGTATAAACTAACAGTATGTTAGTTTATCCTTTTTACTGTGGATTACAATTCCACAACAGAGAACCTCTCCAAGTTGCTGAGGCTGGAAATGTTAACCGGCAACTCTCCTGAGAGTCTGTTGGTGTTAACATCAAAAGTTGACAGTGATTCTAGATTTCCAATCTCTGGTGGGATGGTTCCAACCAGATTGTTGTAGAAGAGTTGCACAGTGAAGAGGTTTCTGAGGTTCCATAAAGAAGATGGAATTGGACCGGTGAGATGGTTCTCAGAAAGATCCAACTTTGCTAGTGCCTTCAAGTTTCCAATCTCTGAGGGAATTGGACCACCGAAGTTATTTTGGTATAGGAAAAGCAAGGTAAGATTTGTCAATAGCCCAATTTCTTTAGGCATTTGCCCACTGAGGCTGTTGTTTTGAAATTGTAGTGTGGTGAGAGCAGTCCAATTGGAGATCAAGGCAGAGGAGAGAGGGCCAGAAAGTTTATTATCTGCTAAGCCAAGTTCTGTGACACTATTAAGATTGGATAATGACAAAGGCAAATTCCCAACGAGTCTATTTGCATCCAAAGCCAAGTAAACGAGCTTAGTGCAAGAACCAAGCGCAGAAGGAATTGTTGAGTTTAACAAATTCATGCGAAGATCAAGACGTAAGAGATTCTTGAGTTGGCCAATAGAAGAAGGAATACTCCCACTAAAGGAGTTGTTATACAGTTCAATAACCTCAACATTTTGTAGGAGACCAATTCCTTCAGGAATTTCACCACTGAGAAAGTTATTTGGCAAATGAAGGTGTGTGAGCTGAGAAAGCTTTGAAATGTTTGATGACAAAGGTCCCTTAAATTGATTATAAGTGAGATTGAAAGATTGGAGTTTGCCCAGATTGGAAAATACAGACTCTGGAATTGAACCATTCCAGCTGTTATGAGACATGTCTAGGAAGGTCAAGTTCCTACACTTTGATATGAAATCTGGGAATGTTGAATTAAACAGATTCAAATAAATATCAAGGTAGGTCAAAGAAGGCATGCTTGAAAATTTTGACCACTCAGAATTCTCCAAATTGTTTGCTCCAAGGGATAAGTACCATACCTTTGGTAGATTGCTGATCTGGTAAGGGATTAGCCCCTCAAGAAAATTGTTGAACAGACTGAGATATTGAAGCTCTGTTAACCGGCTTATCTCCACTGGTATTTGTCCTTTAATATGATTGTCACTCAAGTCCAACAAAGTGAGCTTGGTGAGATTACCAATGGCTGGTGGTATCGAACCAGAGAGATTGCATTTGTTGAGGTTGAAGACGGTGATGTTAAGGAATGGAGAGAAGTTGAACTGCTCCAGTGTTCCAATCAGTTTCAAGTTTGAGAGGTCTATTTGTGAGATTTCACTAGTGGAGCCATCGCAGACAACATTAGTCCAGTTGCAGAGATTGTTGATATTGTTGTTGGACCATGAATCCAGAGTTGATCTTTCCATGGCCAAGCTGTTCTTCCATTTTATCAGAGCCTCTGCTTGTGTTCTTGGAACTCTTTTCATGGTGATGGCTTCAGTTTGTAAAGCTTAATCCGAATAAAACTGTTTTTTTTTTTTTTTTGTCACTCTCTCATAAAGCAAAAGAAAAACTAATGCCACTTTCAGAATCAAACCATTCGCATTTCAATCTTATTTTTTTTTTTTTTTGTAGTGATTGGTATCTCTGTTCTTTGTCATTGCAGAGGGAAGAAAAAAATTATTCCAACTCTACAATTCCAATACATATGTTAAATTCAGCGAAGAAAATTCAGAGTGAAAAAGACACAAGCAGAAGCGAGGGTCCATTTTGATTTGAAGCTTTGAAGAACAATTTAACTCCGACAGCAGTGCATTTTCTACTTTCTTGACTATTAATTTCCACGAAATTATTTTGTTTACTTAGAAAGTAAGTTGACTTTGAGAACTGTATTTTTCTTAATGTAAAAAATCATGCTTGACGGCTTAATTATGGGCTATAAAATGCAAGTTGGAGTCAGTATAAATATGGCATTTTTCTTTCCCTTAAGTTTTGTATGGTATATTTTATTTATTTACATTTTTATGAGATATTTTCCCATATTTTTGTAATTTTATTAAAATATAATATAATTTCAATATTAATTTTTTTAATTACGGGATATTTTTATTACTATATTTTTTTAATCATATTTAAGTTAATAATATATGTACACATATATATACAATTAATGGCATACATAAAACCATATAATTTTTTCCATTATATATATACATGTATTAATGCTATTATTATTTTTATACGTATATACATATATATAAGATTATAAAACAGTACACATTTATATATATACTAGATACAAACAACGTGTAATATACATGTTTGTTTAGTTTTACTTATAGAATTTATTAATTATTTTTATTAAATTTATATTAATGTTATATAAATTTCAAATAAATATTATATTTTAATTAGATAATTAATTTATTTTTGTTTAAGTTTATGTTTGTTCTAATTTTTGAATTTATGAGTGACAATTATATATTATATGTTTAATATAATATTAAATATTATACATGTATTTTAAATTTAAGTTTCTTACTAATTTTTTTAAAAAAATTCAATTTGTTACTAATTGACAGTAAATTATATTATATATTTAATATAATATAATTCTAATAAATATTTTTTTTAGGTCCCCACGTTTAAATCCTCTTTCCCTATTCTTCTAATATCAAAGAATATCTTCATATTTATTATTATTATTATTATTATTATTATTATTTAGTGTGCTATTTATTTATTTTGTATAGGTTTGTTTAAACAAAATAGTGATTCTTCGAATTGATAGCTGAATATTTATGTGATATTTGGCTATTCACATTTGCTTTCGCTGTCACATATCTCTTCTATATAATCTATCTATATAATAAGTGTGTAGATAACAGAAATTTTTGGTTTTAACAGTTTTTTATTTTTTTAAGGTTAACTTTAACGGAATATTCTTATATTTAACATAATATTCTTATATTTAACAGTAGTTTCTAAACACTTAAACTTAAATAAAATAAATAATTAAAAAATTAAAATAAGATATTTTTGAGATATTTTGTAATGATAATTATTTAAAAATAATTAATAATTAAACAAATTAAAAATAAGATATTTTACAATGATAATTATTTTTAAATAATAAATAATTAAACAAATTAAAATATAATATTTTTGAGATGTTTTACAATGATAATTATTTAAAAATAATAAAATCATATGTTTTATAACTATAATAAATATTTAATTAAACTTAAACTCACTTATTAGAATAATATCATATTAAACATATAATATTATCTACTTTAAATTAGCAACAAATTATTTTTTTTATATAAAAAAACTTGAAAGAAACTTAAATTTAAAATCCACGTATAATATTTAATATTACATTAAACATATAATATATAATCTCTTGTTGCCACTCCCAAATTCATAAACTAGAACAAACATAAACTTAAACAAAATAAATAAATAAATTATTTAATTAAAATATGATATTTATTTCAAAATTTATATAGCATTAATATAAATTTAATAAAAATAATTAATAAATTCTATAAATAAAACTAAGAAAACGTGCATATTGCACGTTTCTTGTATCTAGTATATCTCTTCTATATAATAAGTGTGTAGATAACGGAAATTATTAGTTTTAACGGTTTTTTATTTTTTTTAATGTTAAATTTAACGGAATATTCTTACATTTAACAGAATATTCTTATATTTAATGGTAGTTTGTAACACTTAAACTTAAATAAAATAAAAAATAATTAAAAAAATTAAAATAGGATATTTTTGAGATATTTTACAATGATAATTATTTAAAAATAATAAATAATTAAACAAATTAAAATATGATATTTTTGAGATACTTTACAATGATAATTATTTAAAAATAATAAATAATTAAACAAATTAAAATATGATATTTTTGAGATATTTTACAATAATAATTATTGAAAAATAACAAAATCATACGTTTTATAACTTCAATAAAATTTAATTAAACTTAAACTTACTCATTATAATAATATCATATTAAACATATAATATAATCTACTATCAATTAGCAACAAATTATTATTTTTTTAGATCTAGCAAGAAACTTAAATTTAAAATCAACGTATAATATTTAATGTTACATTAAATATATAATATATAATATTTTGTTGTCACTCTCAAATTCAAAATCTAGAACAAACATAAACTTAAATAAAAATAAATAAATTATTTAGTTAAAATAAGATATTTATTTGAAATTTATATAACATTAATATAAATTTAATAAGAATAATTAATAAATTTTATAAATAAAACTAAGCAAACATGCATATTGCATGTTGCTTGTATCTAGTATATATAATAAGTGTGTAGATAACGGAAATTTTTAGTTTTAACAGTTTTTTATTTTTTAGTGTTAACTTTAACGGAATATTCTTATATTTAACAGAATATTCTTATATTTAACGGTAGTTTGTAAACATTTAAATTTAAATAAAATAAAATAAATAACTAAAAAAAATAAAAATATGATATTTTTGAGATGTTTTATAATAATAATTATTTAAAAATAATAAATACTTAAATAAATTAAACTAAAATATTTTTAAAATATTTTACAACAATAATTATTTTACGTAGTGCTATATAAACTCACGCACACCACACATTTCTACTTTGGACTTGGTCATGCCACTTTTCTAATTTGTGTGGTTGATTCAAATTTTCATGATAATGTTTATGAGAAGGATTTAATGTGTGGTTGATTCAAATTTTCATGATAATGTTTTACAATGATTTATTGTACGTCTCCTTCAATGTCCATTTAATGTTATTAGTTGACCTAGCTAAGACTTAGGACAGCTACACCTTGAATTTTTTATACATAAAATATTATGTTCTTTTCATTTTAGTCTATTTTGAACAAATTTTTTTGTTTGGGATAAATTATTTCAGACACTCTATTTTTACTAGATACTTATTTATTATTTATTTTGAGAAATATTTTTTTGAATCTCATATTTTATAAATTGGTTTAAAATAATTTTCTGAACCAATTTGTCATACTATTTTTTAATAAAATCATGTAAATATTGATATCTTTTAGAGATCCACACATTTTCTAGGTTTATGACCTCGTAAATAAAGTGTGATGACAAAAATATTTTAATCAAAATTATGTTTATAAAATTATTTTCAACAAAAAATTATCAACACAGAATCCAAAAAAAAAATCAAATTAGAAGCTCCAAACAGGAATTTAGAAAAAACATATCAAAGTCCAAATACTATTGTTATATGCTAATTTTTTTTATTTAATTTTTAAATATAATATTTGTATTTTATCCATTGTCTTTATTTTATAGTGTTATGTTCTTAATAATTTTTAACTAATATATAGATTGTATATATTCAATAAAATTATTTTAATTTTTATCTTCACTACAAAAAAAAAAAAAAAAATTCGTATGTATATTGTACATGAATATAAAATTATTAGAAGTGCTTTACATAAGTAATTTTTTATAAAATAAATTATATAATTGGACCACAAAACGATTTCAACATTTATATATACTTTTTTAAATCTATATGAACTTGATCTTTATTTATTTGGAGGAATGGCTCATGGATAACCTTATTCATTTCTTGCCATCCAAATAATACTTGTCAAAGCGTTAAAGAGGGAAATAGACGGTAATTGAGACAGATCACGTTCCAAGCTTAAAGCTCTCTCACTGAGTAATTTATTTATTGACTTTTGTTTAATCTTAAACTCAAAATGAAAATCCTTAAAAATATATATATAATATATATATAATGAATAAAATTAGACTATTTGGTAAACACTGGTCATCATCATTTAATGATATTGGACCCCTTTTTAATGAAATCATGAAATGTTTTCTTCATTTCTTATATCTTATGTTATATTTGATTATTATGTTGTTTTTAATTTATGTATGTTTTGATGTGGTTTGATTGAAAGTTCTGATAATTTTCAATGTCGAAAACAATGTTCAAACATGCTCTTTTCTTCGCGCATAACAAAAATTAGTCATGCATGCAATAATCTATTTGAACCTAATTTCTGACACTGTAAATTATTAAAAAATTTCTAAAAATTTACAGGATGTTTTAAATAACTAAAATATACACAGTTATAAAAAGAATGGCACCGAAAACTATTCACGAGTCGGGAATACAAAAAAACTCCACCGGCAGAGCTCTTTTTCTAGTCCCTACCATAGAATTGATTTAAGTTTTTTTTTTTTTTAATTTTATCATCCTTTTATTTTTGGAGGAATTAAATTTGGAAAATAAGGAGGGGGAACTTGTATTCATCCATCTCTCCTCTCTCAACTTTCCATTTTTCTTATGTTAAATAATGAATATTTGATCTTCTTCCACTGGTTTCCCTTTCTATTCTCTTTATGTTTCTAAAAATTTCTCTTGGCAAACATAATGTTATAGGTTCAAATTTTCATGGTAATGTTTATGAAAATGATTTAATTCATTATCAAAATGTAGTGTCCTGTTATAATTATATTTACAAGTGGTCAAAATCTTTGTAAAAGGAATAACACACTTTGACTTCATGTACACCAAAAGACACCTGTGCTTGCCCAGAAGTTACCATAAGAGTTTGATAAAAATGATTATCTCTCTTCATATGTATGAAAGTTGATCAACTTAATCTAAATAAATAATAAAAGAAAAAAATCGGTTGGGAGAGTAATGGGGAAAAGGTAAAAATAAATATTTCCAATATTCTCTCCACCTTCCCACTTCCCATTCTGACTACTCTCCACTTTTTTTTTACTTTAACGTAAAATTAAGTCTACAAAAGAAAGAAACAAAATCCAGACAAAGGAAAAAGAGAGGAGACAGAAAAAAAAAGATAGATATTTTCCATCAAGAAAGAAAAAAAAAAATCAAATCACAGTATTTTTTTAAATTGCTCTAGGTTTGACAGGTAAATATCTATCCCTAAATTTCTTTTCTTTCTTGGCTTTCTCTTGCTCTATGATGGAATGCACTAATTTCTCCTCATCTACCAAGGAATACACTCATTCCGCCAAAAAAAAAATTAATGGATGCACTCATTCTTAAATCTAAGGAATGCACTCATTCTACCATGAACCTACGGAATGCACTCATTCCGCCCAAAAAAAAAATCAATGGATGCACTCATCCTTAAATTTAAGGGATGCACTCATTCCACTACAAATTTATGGAATACACTCATTACATTCCAAATCTATAGAATGCACTCATTTTGTTCTTAATTTTATTTTATTTTTCTAAAAAAATAAAGTTGGACTATTATGCTGTCAAAATTATTACAAAATCTTAATTTTGATTAAAAAGCAATAAAGCAAGATTGTTGACCAAATTTAATACCTTATGGCAAAGCACCAAATTAAAAAGCCCCTAAAGATTTCTCAGGAAGATTCAAAACCAAAAAAATCATAATATATAAAACCCCATCAATATTATGTCTGCAATAAAAAAAATCAATTCATATATAATGGGACAAATAAAATAGATGAGGTATATATATATATTAAGTATTTGAAATTTATGATATATATATATATGTTTATATGCATATATATATATATATAATATCAATAGTTCTTTGACCTTCTACACACCCAAATATCAATATACATATATATAATTAAATATATATGTGTGAGTATATAAAGTGGCGTGAAGGTTAATTAAATCATGATTGTATATATGTGTGTTACTTATACATATATGGAGGTATGATTTTGATTATCAATGCCATAAGTCAAAACAAAAGAATATATACCCAGTCAAGAGAAAAGAAATGGAATATACTTATACATGTTGGACTGCTACGTTGGGTTCCTAAATTAATTCGCAAATACATTATATGCAGAAAGAAATTACAAAGTTGTCGTATACATATACATATAAATATATATAGACAGAAAGATAATATATAAATAAAAAGTATAAATAAAAAGAAAAGAGAGGGTCTTACGATGAGCTGAAAAATTTGTATGTGCTCTGTAAAAAAAAATAGCAGTAGTAGCTTCGTCCTCACTTTATGTTTATGAAGTCATTAAATGGACTCAAATATATAATTAATAATCAAATAATATATAATAAAAATATATTGAATTCGAAACTAAATTTAAATTCAAACTTTAAAATATTTATATTATTTGACAAATTCAAAACATAAAACAGTCAGATTTTATCTCAAAATTTTAAATTCAAATTTTAAAAAAAAATTAAATTTTAAAATAATGATATTACCTGATATAAAATTTTATATTATTCCCCACAAATTTTAGAATAATCAATTAAAATTTTGATTTTTAATAATCTTTCTATATATAAAATAAATTATTGATAAATATATATATAAAGAGATTTCAAGACATAAAATTATCGCCAAAATGATAAAATTCTAAAATCATGTGAAATGGTATGAAATTTCCAACTCTCAAATGAGCTCATCAAAATCAATTCAAATGATGACATATCATTCCAAAATTTCAAAGAGGTCATAAACCTCACAAAATCTCAAAAATGGTAATTTTACTTCAAAATTAAAAGTGCACTAAGATTCAAAGCTATAGTAAATGGTATTCCAAAAAGAAGTCATTCACTTCTTAACTTTCAAAGCATCACAATCGTACTCTTGAACTACGTTTGACTTGATTCCTATAAAATGATACGTAAGCAACTTAGTTACTGAAGCTAAGTGCAGTCACAAAATACCACAAAACGGTATAAGATACAAAATCTCAAAATTCCATAAATGGTCATTCACCTCGGAATTTTTTCCAAATTTTCGAAATGACAAGGAATTCCTGAAAATGGTCATATACCGAAATTCTTCTATTCAAATCCTAAATTAACTTATTCTGAACTACAAGTGGCTTGATCCTTCATAAAGAAGGTATGTAGGCAGCTCAGTTAACCAAAATTACCGAGTTAAGCTGCGATTCCAAATTCCTCAAAATTTTCCCAAAATTACACAAGTACTTAATATCATCCTAATTGGAATCAAAAGGTTTTCCTTTAAATAAAAAAGGTAGTAATTAAGAGGTTATTCTTATAATCTTGAATGGGTCGAACTCAAATTAATAAACTCTTATGCCATAAAATTTGCATAGGTGAAATTGTGTTTGGCATTAATTTAATATATTAAATTTTAAATTTTTGTTCAACATGATTTTTGGCACGCCCGGTGGGACCCATTCTCCTTTTCATCTCCAACTATGATGACTATTCTTGAACTTTAAAATTTTGGTGCTAATTGTGTTTACTGTTTTCAGGAAAAATGGCATCACAAGTGACAATTTACTTCCACAAGTTGCCAACGACCTCTTCTAACCAAGGGGAGAAAAAGAATCGCTTCCTGGTGGCATTCTCTATTGATCGGGTACTCATTTCATATAGCGTACCCAAACCTGTAGAGGATGTGAAGAAAGCTACACCAGCTAGAAAGGCTGGAAAAGGAAAAGTTGTGAAGGATGTCTCTAAGACTCAGCAAGCCTTGAGAGCCAAAGCTGCGAAAGGTTTCAAAAAGAGGCAAACCCGGTCAATGAAGAAATCAATTTCAAAGGTTGGTAAGGCGGAAGAGAAGCCAACAACCAAAGGTTGTTCCATAACCACACAGAAGGAATGGGGCCAGGAGTGTATCATGATCGATTCCATCCCGATTTTCTTCCCACTGTTGCTTCAGTGATGGTTATTGCTACAAAGGAAACTGAAGCAAAGCCGGTTTCTCGAACACTAGGAGGCAGGAAGGCGACAAGAGGCGGGAAAGGAACAAGAGACAAGAAGGCAACAACAATATCACCCTCGCCAAATCCTCTTGAAACACGGGAATTGGTATGGGATGGGCTGATCAAGCCTGCGATCGTGATACATGCCAAACATCAAGGCCAACAGAGGGTATCCGTTGAGGACAGTGAACACCCATTATTACGTCTAAGACTAGATGAAGGGTGTACAGTGTCTCCTACCCTCTCAAAGAAGGCTATAAGTGACAATGTAAGATCTCCCAAAGAAAACCCTAATCTGTTCCTAAGACAACATGGTGACTGGGTGTTCCTTCAGGGATATCGACCAATAAGAGTCACTTCAAATATCGAGCCTACACCCTATACAGGACCCGTAACTCGATCGAGAGCCCGTGTCATGCGTTCAACTCCCATTCAGGAATCTGTGAACCCCTTGCTCAGGAAGAGAGGCATGGCATATCTGAACATTCTCTAAAAGACAGTCTTTGTGCCAAACAAAGTAAGGAGGTGTCAGATGATCTCATTACTCAATTCGAAGCACTAACAATTGGCAATGACAAAAATATGTCAGTGTTAGTAACTGGGGCAATCAGTAGTGAAGAGAAAGTCCTAGAACTTCAAAGACTATTGGCTGAGAGGGATGAATAAGTAGCCCGACTCTCAACACAAATAGCTCAGCAAGTTAACATGAGACAAAAAGAGAGTGATATCGGCAAAATTCCTCATCTTCAGCACCGCCCGAAGGCAATACACAACCGTCACCGTATGGTGTGCAACCACAACTAGCCGGTGTTCAACCACAACAAGACTTAGAGGCTTTTATCATGGAGAGTATTCGAGAATACCAAGCTGCGACAAGCATGCCTATTCTGGGATATCATAAGCCATACCTGGCTTACTATGACCAAATCCCGTTTCCACCAAACTACGCCAGACAAAAGTTTGATGGAATTAACGGTTCTCCTCATGAGCATTTGGCATATTTCACTTCGGCATGTGGTGAATCTGCCCAATCAGACGCACTGTTGATTAGACAATTTGTGCAGTCGCTAAAAGAGGCAGCGTTTACCTGGTACACTCAACTACTCCCAGGATCCATAAATACTTGGGATGACATGCAAAAAGCCTTTCTGGCACAGTTTGTGAGTTCAAAAAAGACCATAAGCATCCATGATCTGGCGGAAACGAAGCAACAAGCCAGTGAAAATTCCAATGAATTCATAACGAGATGGAGAAATCTTAATCTTCAATGTCCAAAAAGGTTATCGGAACAAGTTGCGGTTTCGATGTGTGCTAGAAACCTTAACCCTGAGGTGGCTACCTTCGTGGGCACAGTAGAGCCCAAAACTTTCAACAAGCTTGTCTCAAAGGCGTGCAATGTCGAAATACAAATTGCTCGACAGAAGGCTGGCAGACCCTGCCCAACATTTGACAATAAAAAGCCATTGAAGAAGGGTGAATCAATGGCCACTTTTGTCAATACTGGCAATAACAAGGACCAAGGGAAGGCACGAGAGCCACAAAAGAAATTGACTCTAAAAAGAGAGAAAGGAGGTCAAATACTCATTTGATGATGATGATGTTGACCAAATTTTTGACGAGCTGTTAAAAGCTAAGGCAATAAGACTGCCCGAGCCTAAACGACCCAATGAAGTAAATATGACAAATGACCCAAATTATTGTCGGTATCATCGAATTGTGAGCCATCCACTGACGGATTGCTACATCCTCAAAAATATTATCGAAGGCATGATCAAGAGAAAGGAAATCGAAATTGACTCTTCTCTTGGAAAAGCGGCAACAAATACGACTTCCTTAGCGGAAAATGACCAATTACCATCCTACACAAAAGGACGTAATTTCTATGGCATTTGAAGTTGATAAGGAAGTTACAATAGTTCAAGCTCACTCAGACATGCCAAAGCCAGGAAATCCAAATGTTCCTACTTTGTATGAGCTCATGACAGAGCCCAATCTAGAAATTTCGGATGATTGGTATGACAATGAAGAGGATTCGGAAAGTACATGGCAAACGTGTACTCGGAAAAAGTCCACAAAAATTAAAAGTCCATCTCGGAATTCATCTAGAAATTCCAGAGTCAAATTTTGGAGTAGACCACAGACAAAGAATCACAATAATAAGAGAAGGACTGGAAAGCAAAAAGCTGTTTTAAAAGGAAATGAGCTTGAACAACCAAAACGAAATCTAGTAACTCTGGAGGAGTTTTTACCAGAAGAGTTACGGAAAAAGATGGTTGTTGGTGACGACAGTGTGTCAGGTTGCTGCATGGCTTTACTGGCAGAAGAAGGTCATGAATCTACCTCGTCAGAAAATGAAAATGAGGTAGATGAAATTACCTTGCAAGATATGCGGCGTAAAATTGTCACAAAGAAGGAAAAAGAAGCAAAAGAGCTTGAAAAAGCTAAACAAGATCTTCAAAAGCCTTCATCTTCGACTAATAAAGAATTCGTTAATGACGGTCGAAGAGACAAAAGCACTAGTGAAAATGAAATGACGCGAGAAAAATATGACATATTGGCTCATCTAAAGCGCATCCCTACTCTCTTGAGTGTTTACGATGCATTGCAAATGTCTCCCGAGCATAGAAATGCGCTTTTGTTGCATTAACAAGTCCTGAATTTTATACGGAGAAGATAGAGCCAATAAAACCTACATCACTTGAGACACATACCTCTTGTATGGCATGCATTACCTTTGATGATAAGGATCGTCAGTTGGGAGCCGCCTTGCATAATAGGCCTCTTTACGCGACAGGTGTGGTTGCCAAGGTTCGCGTGAGCCGCATCATGTTGGATTGTGGATCAGCTGTGGATGTACTTCCCTTAAAAACCTTGAGAGACGTTGGTTTGCATCCATGCCAATTGTCTCCGTCATCATTGACAATTCAAGGTTTTAATCAAGTCGGAGAAAAAGTAAGGGGAAGTATTACATTAAAAGTTGAAATAGGCGAACTAAATTCTGAAGCTTTATTTCATGTTATTGATTCAGACACATCCTACAATATGTTGTTAGGGCGACCTTGGCTTCATGAATACGGAGTCATTCCTTCAACACTTCACCAATGCTTTAAGTTTTGCAAGGAAGGAAAAGTCAAAAGTGTTAACGCAGACCCGAATCCTTTTTATGGGGAACAAGTGAATTACGCTGATGCAAAATTTTACAAGTCAGCTAATGCCACAATTTTGAAAGGGAAATTTGAGGAGGCCAAATGTCCTGAAAGCTCAACTTCACAAAAATCCCTTCAAGTTAAGCAACTACCCCCTGTGAAACCTTGTCAACCAAAAGAGGAGGATTTGAAGGTATCTAGTAAAATAAAAACCTTTAAATACATTCCTAAAAGTCAACGAGGAGTGGGGCAAAAAGCTTTGACACCGATTGAAGATTCGATGACAACCCTTATGACAAGCTTTACTTTACCACTAAGGAAAATCGATCAATCACTACCCAAGGGTAAAATGCAAATTTCAATTACTTTCGGTGAGAATAGCAAGAAAAATAAAAGGGTTGTTACTCTTAATAAAAAATCTTTAACTTCTGTAACTCTGAAATCCTTCAAAGTGGATAAGACAAAGTTCCATGTTAAGAAGTGTTGCGTAATTTTAAGCAAATAAAATGTGCAAGTGTACACAGTCGGCAACACGTAATATAGTAGTAAGTTAAGTATTGTCTCCACAGGGATTGCAAAATCAAGCAAATGTAAAACCAACTAATCAACAATTTAAAATTAAAGAAAGAAATTATGAGAATGATTGTACTCTCAATCTGAAATTAAATGACTGCAATTAAATCTATTTAAAAATATAACTAAAATGACAGCAAAATTGAATTCAAGAAAAAGTGTCTATGGATTAATAGATCTGAATAGCTATTTCCCCCTATGTTAATCTGCCCAGTTGTTACAGCATTCGTTCAGCAAAGTTGCACAGAGTTAACAGAATTCTAAGATAAGCACGTGAGATTTTCCCAAAACTCAGCGAATTAATTCTACAACTTGATTTAATACATTCCTGTATTTAATCAGGTTGCATAACAACAATTACACACCAATTCTCAAGTTATACAAGGTAGCAAAATATTCCTATTTTACTCACCAAGAACAACCTAAACATGGTAATTCTCTTGTATCATCCAAGTTATTTCCACTAGATATAACCTTTCCAGAATCAGATCTAGCTAAGCAAATTGTTAGTCATGGCCAGTAATTAACAATCATTTAACATTCATCTCACTTGAATGAACAAAGGCAAGTTGCTAAACTCATGCAATTTTCATCATTAAATCATAACATCGGGTTCCATAGCCATTCAAATCTAAAAAGGATTAGCTCATGTTCAAACTGAAAATTACAACCCAAAATAGAAATTGTTCATCCATGGTAAATATCAGTTTACAAATTATAAAATCAAGAGTATATACTACAAAAAGGAAATGTAGAAGAAAGAGAGTAGTAGAATCGTGTGCTAAATCCCTCCTCCTTCCTTGGCCGTGAGTCTCTTGGGTTTTTCCTTTTTCGTGTATATCTCTGCTTCCACTTTTTTCTCTCAATAAATTCTTGCTGAAATAAAAAATTATGTACTGTGTTTTTTCTACCCTTCTCCCTCTATTGCGGCTATACTCTCCTTAGGGTACTTTTCTCTTCTCCTTCCTTAATTAGAAAGCCCATTTTCCTTTCTTGGTCCATTAGTCCACGCCACCTCAGCCAGCTGACCTAATTTTTAAGTGGGTGCCACATAGGCGCTGAGATAAGTGAAGAAAGGTCAGCTGGCTCTTGTCCACGTCAGTCCCCAATTTCCAGATTTGCTAACACTTCGGCCTCCAACATTTGAGCAGCATTTCCAGCTTTTTGTCCCCTTTTTCCTTGGATTCCTTAGTTTCCCTTGGCGAGTCAAAAGTTCCTTTCCTAAACAACAAAACACACACAATTACTTAATTAATTACAATTACTACCAACAATTTACAAGACTCTTGAATTAACACACTAACTAGAAAAGAAAGGTAAAAACTAAACAAACTTACAAATAACATCACACTCATTACTCTTTTCACCCAAATTTCAAGTTCAAAGTTAAGAAGCAAAAAGGAATCACAATCCATCAAAATAGTGATTCTTTAAAAGCTTCTTTTGAGCCCGATGAGTTAACAGAAGAGGAACAAAAAATGTTTCGCAATGATGATGTACACACACCCATCCCGCGGGTGTCGGTGTTTGACAGACTTGAAGCAAGCACATCCACCCCACGAGTGTCAGAATTCTAGAGGCTTGTTTCCCAAGCGCTCCACAGCCAAAGGAAACTAAAAAACAAAAGCAATGGGTGCCAAAACAAAAGAAACCCTTGAGAATTACTATTTGTCAAGGGCATGAAACACAAGAAGATGAAGAAAATATTGCTCAAGTCAATTACCTCTCGTTTGAAGAAAGTCTGGCCGTAGAATATGAAGGCTCAAGCTCAAAACCTTTAGAGGATTTTATAGACATTGTTCAACCGGAACCCCAAGAACTCGAAGATGGAGGACAAGCAACAGTGGATGATTTAATAGAGATCAACCTTGGAATTGAAGATGATCCAAAGCCTGTATTTGTCAGTGCTCTATTAACCGAAGAAGAATTACCACAGTACAAACAAGTCCTTCATGAATACAAGGATGTATTTCCTTGGGGGTATCATGACATGCCAGGTTTGGATCCAAATGTCGCTGTACACAGGTTAGCAGTATCAAAAGACGCTACCCCTGTAAAACAATCTCAAAGAAGAATTCGACCAGAGCTAATTCCCAAAATTGAGGCGGAAATTGACAAGTTAAGAAATTGCTGGTTTATTAGGGAAGTTAAGTATCCCATTTGGCTCGCAAACATTGTCATTGTGATAAAGAAAAATGGGCAACTCCGCATATGTGTGGACTACCGAGACCTTAATCAGGCTTGCCCAAAGGATGAATTCCCACTCCCCATCACTGAATTATTGGTAGACACTACTACTGGTTTCGATGCTTTATCATTCATGGATGGGTTCTCTAGGTATAACCAAATCAAGATGGCACCTGAAGATGAAGAGCTCACCGCTTTTCGAACACCAAATTGCATATTTTGCTATAAAGTTATGCCATTTGGACTCAAGAATGTAGGGGCAACTTATCAAAGAGCAATGGCCACAATTTTTGAAGACATGCTTCACAATACTATTGAATGATATGTTGATGATTTAGTGGTCAAAACAAAAGAAAGGAAAGATCATCTTGATGAGTTAAAACGAGTCTTTGATAGACTTAGAAAACATCAACTCAAGATGAACCCTTTAAAATGTGCATTTGGGGTAGCATCAGGAAAATTTCTCGGGTTTATCCTTAGACATCGAGGAATTGAAATTGACCCTGCAAAAATAAAAGCGATTTTGGAAATGCCTCCCCCACGTAACTTACGTCAATTACGTGGCCTACAAGGAAGACTTGCATATATTCGAAGATTCATTTCAAATCTTTCCGGCAGATGTCAACCTTTTTCAAGATTGATGCAGAAAACTGTCCCATTCATATGGGATGAGGCATGCCAAAATGCTTTTGAAAGTATTAAGAAATACTTGTTACACCCACCAGTGTTGAGAGCTCCAATTTTAGGAAAGCCATTGATATTATATATCACATCACTTGACCACTCTTTAGGGGGCTTGCTGGCGTAGAACAATGAGGAGGGAAAATAAGTTGCTCTTTACTACCTAAGTAGAACTTTAGTAGGGGCAGAACAAAACTACCCTCCAATCGAGAAAGTGTGTTTGGCTTTAATTTTTGCCGTCACAAAATTACGGCATTATTTACTCTCACACCCTGTGACTTTAGTGTCAAAAGCTGATCCCTTAAGATATATCTTATCAAAGCCCGTATTGTCTGGACGACTGGCTAAATGGTCCATGATTTTATCAGAATTTGAAATTAATGTTGTCCCGCAAAAAGCAATAAAAGGACAAGCGTTGGCTGATTTTCTGGAAGCACACCCAATTCCGGACAATATGGAGTTGCGAGAAGATCTTCCAGACGAAGAAGCTTTCACAATCGAGACTTCACCATGGCAAATATTTTTTGATGGGGCAGCAAGAAACAGTGGGGCAGGTGCAGGCGTTGTCTTTGTGACGTCGTCGGGAGGCCTGATACTTTACTCTCTTCATATTCTAACTATATGCACCCATAATGTAGCTGAATACGAAGCATTAATTATCGGCCTCAAAATTGCACTCGAAATAAAAATACAGTCATTGGAAGTATTTGGTGATTCGCTTTTGGTTATTAAACAAATGAGTGGCGAATTTGCAGTCAGGCATGAGAATTTAATCCCTTACCATGAAAAGGCTAAATACTTGCTTGCTCAATTTCAAGAGATCACCCTAAATCATATCCCTAGATCAAAAAATGGTAAATCTGATGCTCTAGCTAACTTAGCTGCATCGTTGACACTTCCTGAAGAAAGGGATATCCAAATTACAATAGGAGAATGCCATGTGCTACCTCAATCCATGGGAAGAATTAAAGAGGAAAATACAGTTAACTTGATAGATTTTTTGGACAATTCAAACGAAACTGACTGGCGCCAACCAATCAAAGACTACATCCAAAAGGGAGTCTTGCCAGAAGACTTGAAAAAAAGAATGGATGTAAGAAGAAGAGCGCCTCAATTTGTGATCTTTAATGGCACATTATACAAACTCTTATTTGATGGGATATTGTTGAGATGTCTCTCAAAAGAAGAGACGATACAGGCACTTCAAGAAACTCATGCTGGTACATGTGGCGCTCATCAAGCTGGCCCAAAACTGTCAGCTCAATTAAAGCAGTTGGGTTATTATTAGCCTGTTATGGTTCAAGATGCGATTAATTTCGCCAAATACTGTAAGTTATGCCAATTACATGGAGACTTCATCCACCAACCCCCTCAACCACTCCATCCTTCTATATTGTCATGGCCTTTCGAAACATGAGGAATGGACGTTATGGGTCCTTTTACACCACCTTCTTCCAAAGCCCACAAATACATCCTGGCCATTACAGATTACTTCTCCAAATGGACCGAAGCTGTACCGTTAAAAGAAGTACGAGCAGAGGATGTCACAGATTTTATAAGGACTCGCGTAATTTATCGATACGGGGTTCCTTAAAAAATTATCTCTGACAATGCCCTTTATTTCAAATGTAAGGCAATGGTCAAATCGATGGACAAGTACAAATTCAAGCACAGTTTTTCAGCTAGTTATAACCCGTCTGCAAATGGTCAAGCAAAGGAATTTAATAAGGTGTTGTGCAAAATCATGAAGAAGACAGTGACAAAGAATAAAAGGGACTGGCATGAACACCTCCCAGAAGCTTTGTGGGCTTATAGAACCATTGTAAGAACTGCGACTAGTTGTACACCTTATAACTTGGTGTTTGGGTCTGAAGCAGTTTTACCTTTGGAGGTTCAAATACCTACATTAAGAATTGTTACTCAACTAACGACCCCAGATGAAAATGTGCAAGTCCGTCTAGCTGAGCTTGAGGCATTAGATGAAAAACGACTTGTTGTTCAACAAAAGCTCGAAATTTACCAAGCCCAGGTAGCTGGGGCATTCAACAAGAAAGTTAAATTCCGATCTTTTTCAGTTGGAGACCTAGTGCTTACCGTATAAAGACCTGTTGTCTTAACTAGAAGGATGAAAGGAAAAATGGGAAGGACCGTATGTTGTCACTAAGATCTTCCTAAGAGGGGCATATGAACTTTTTGATTCAGAAGGCCGACGCATCTACCCATGTGTAAACGGGAAGTTCATCAAGAAGTTCTACACACAAACAAAAGGTTCTCACCTAATGTGTAGACCGCACACTTAAACAAAAAAGGGTCTGCAATGAACTACGAAAGGCTTGATCCTACTTTGGGTACGTAGGCAATCTAGTTTATAACAAGGCCCAGCCACAAAAATAAAACAACTCATATTCCCCTTAAAAAAAAAAAGAACTACGGAAGTCTTGATCCTACTTTGGGTATGTAGGCAATCTAAAAAATTATACAAAGATGCAGCCACCAAATCAAAATAACAAAAACATCTCTTTCCAAATGAAAATGATAATGTTCTCATCGAAATAACAAAGCTACTATCGGTCTCTAATATTGATAAAAAAAACCAAAAACAAAAAAACAAAACAAGATTCTAAACAAAAAATGATGATGACTAAGGTCTTTAATCTGACTTGAGGAATAAAGTCATAGCATTGTGGACTTTATGGAACTCTTCTTGTAGAATCTTGATTGTGTCGTTCGCTCTTTCAATTTCATAGAATCGTTCCATGTCAACATCGAGTTTGGATCGCTTAATGTCTTCTTCAATCTGCTGATGAGCCTTCAAGGAGGTTTTAAGACTAGAAAGGTCTTTTTCAATGGAAGCCTTTTTAGTCTCGTAATCAGTCCTTCTTCATTGTAACTCTAATTCAGCAGCGATAATATCTGCTTTCTTGGCCTTAAGATCCTCCAAAGCTTTTTGCTTGTTTGATACAGACATAGACAAGCTGTCCATGGTAGCCAAATTTTCTTCATTGCGACGAATTATATCACGGATGAGAGAGGAGATGATATCTTTGCCATCTTTAATTACTTTGGTAGCTGCTAAACATTTTTCATTTAAGCCAAATGAATTATGGACAGAACTGATAAACCAAGCAATCTCTGGTGGCTCAAAATCCATGGACTTACAAACATAACTTAATACATCAAGCTCCTTAATCACGTTAGCACTATGCTTCAAAATGTCTTGTGTCGACTGAGAAGGAGATAACAAGTGAAGTATGGTCCTCATGATACCAATTATAAAGACTTTGGTATGTTCTTCTAAGTTCGAGTTGGTGATTGTCGAAATACACATAGATGAGATAGAATTGGGTGGAGCATCATTCTCATCAGGTACTACTTCTTCAGAAAATTCAACATTGACATGATCAGCGGATTCGTTAAAATCAACAGGAGGTGCATCAATGTCAAATTCAACATTATGAGGTCCGGTCTGAGAATTATGAGAGATCAAAAAAGTTACATCTTCGTAATGACTAGTTTCATCATGTCTGGCACATTTTTTCTTTCTTTTAAAATGAACCTCTGAAGTATTGTCGCTATCTGACTCTACATCAGTGTAATTAGTGCCGACAAAATCATCAACCTGAGGAATACTCTTCACAAAAATTGCTTCCAAGGAAGAATAAACTTCACGGATGTCTTTGATCACATATTTTGATTCATCTTCCCTATAAGGTTGATTTGACAACATTGTATGGATATCTTTCACAGATTTTCCTAAATACGGAAGACAACTTCTCACCCACCAACGACAATACCACCACGTACATTGACCCATACGAGTAATCTTGGGGATATGAAAACGAATGCCAGTATTTCTCCTTAAAATCAAAACCCAATCTTTGGCAATATTGCCTATCTCACATGGTGCCTCCCTGCGGATGCTTAAACAAAAGTTATCTGATGGAACACCTTGGTCAAACCAAATTGGCGAGCAAATCTATTTGGATAGTATGGTTCCATATACATGTCATTTCCTACTCTCACATGTAATAAGAAGAGCGCATTGATATCAATAGCTCAAACCTTTCATCAGACAAGTCTGCATCATCCAAATAGTCTTGGTCTTCTTCTGCCGGAAAAGAGTATGGTCGATGGATAACATAGTCTTCCTCTCTCAAAATACGCCTAGCTCCATTCAATGTTCGATGTTCAGCAGGAATGCCAGCGTACTTGCTTAAATGAGGAAAATCCGAAATGAGCCCCCAACCACTGTAAAGATCACGAAAATGCTCAGCCAACCAACCTATCACATAATGCATAGGTAGAAAACTTTGACCCTCTTCTCGACAATGTACGACTGAATTGTGAAAAGCACGGTAAATATAACCAAGAACTGAAGGCGCAAGTGAAACTTTATTTCCATGTGCCATTAATGAAGCCATATAAAAAGTTGCGGGTCTAATTTTATAACCTGGGGTAGGAAAAACAAAACGACTCAACCATAAAGATAAAAATGTTGCAAGGCCACACTCTTTTGATACATTCAGAGGAAGAGAACGAAGGTCGAACCCTTTGTCATTTTTCTGTTGGCCAAATTTTTTAGGGGGTTTAGAATTCAAGCTCTCTTTAACGCCGTCAAAAATCTTCGGCCCTCGATAAAAATATTCAATCCATTGACCCCAGGATACATCCAAAGTCTCTGGACGGTCATACGCACCCTTACCCTTCAAATAGTCACAAATTCGGGCGTGGGTCCTCAAAAGTTCAGAAATGGTAGAACAATATGAATCACCCTTCATTAACTTCTCATTGAGAGGGATAAACTCCTCATAAGGTATACCTAAAATGGGCAAGCCACCAATAACTTTCAAATCATACAAAGAAATTCCCATTTCATCGCTACTATGATGGAAAGTATTAGATAAGGGACCCCAAAGCTCAGAGAAAGCTCGCCAAACAGAGAAAGATACATTGAAGGGTTATCTTGATATATAAACAGCTCCATAAATCTCTGCTTTCTTTAAAACACTTTGATTCTGACGCAGAATGAGTTCTGTCCACTCGAGGAGATATTACATGAATTGAACTTGCCCTCGAAAACAAAATTTATTACAAGCCTTTTTATCTTTCAAGACACGATGAAGGCTTGTAAAGAAATTACTACTTACTTAGTGAGCTAAATCCCCGTCATCTTTATTGTCAACATCTCCCAGAACTTTTGCGTGAAAATTGGAGCCATAGCCTCGAACATGTTTAACAACATGGTCGTTAGATGAAGAATAATATCGTAAATCACCTGAACAAACATCCTCAATCTTAAATAGAGAAACAAGATCCTGGTGATCATTTGATCTCGAAACGCAGTCAATGATAAGGAGCGACAGTAAGAGGGCCCGATCGTTATTTCTTTGCCAAATTCATCAGGAGCCTTTTGGGAGCCAATACTTCCAAGGTTAGACATATTGCAAAAATCTTTCATTTTCCTAAAAAAAAAAGGAAAAGGGGGAAATAAGTCAGTATGTTTTTCCTTTGGGTAAGTAGGCAATCTAAAATGAAATATATTATTAATTTAGATGCAGCCACCAAATTAAAAGCTCAAAATGCTCTTCTTAAACTTAAAAACAAATATCCTAAGTATTTGTTATTTCGAAATTAAGGGGGGTAAAGATAGAAGGGGCATCTACAAAGAGAGACAGAGAGTTCAAAGATCAAATTCTCAAGATCACTCGAGCATCACACGTGTCCATAAATTACCACGCACATGCTCGAGGGGGCATCTGTTGAACCATTTATTTATTTATTATTATTATTAATAAATAAATAATAAAAGAAAAAAATCGGTTTGGAGTAAAGAAGAAAAAGTAAAAATAAATATCCCCACTATTCTCTCCACCTTCCCACTTCCCATTCTGACCACTCTCCACTTTCTTTTTACTTTAAAGTAAAATTAAGTCTACAAAAGAGGGGAACAAAAATCAGACAAAGGAAAAAGAGAGGAGACAGAAAAGAAAAGAAAAAGATAGACATTTTCCATCACGAAAGAAACAGAGAGAAAAAAAAATCAATTCGTAGTATTTCTTTGAATTGCTCAAGGTTTGACAGGTAAATATCTATCCCTAAATTTCTTTTCTTTCTTGGCTTTCTCTTGCTCTATGATGGGATGCACTCATTTCTCCTCATCTACCAAGGAATGCACTCATTCCGCCAAAAAAAATTAATGGATGCACTCATCCTTAAATCTAAGGAATGCACTCATTCTACCATGAACCTACGGAATGCACTCATTCTGCCAAAAAAAAAAAAAATCAATGGATGCACTCATCCTTAAATCTAAGGAATGCACTCATTCCCCCACAAATCTATGGAATACACTCATTACATTCCAAATCTATAGAATGCACTCATTCTGCTCTTAATTTAATTTGTTTTTCTACAAAAATAAAGTTGGACTATTATGTTGTCAAAATTATTACAAAATCTTAATTTTAATTAAGAAGCAATAAAGCAAGATTAGTGACCAAATTTAATACCTCATGGCAAAGCACCAAATTGAAAAGCCCCTAAAGATTTCTCAGAAGATTCAAAACCAAAGAATCATAATATATAAAACCCCCCCGTCAATATCATGTCTGCAATAAAAAAAAATCAATTCATATATAACGGGACAAATAAAATATATATATATTAAGTATTTGAAATCTATGAAATATATATATGTATATGTTTATGTGCATATATATATATATATATATAAAAGTTTGTAAAAATGACCACGGAAAAGTCTGTATACAAATTTATATATAATATCAATAGTTCTTTGACTTTCTACACACCCAAATATCAATATACATATATATATTGTGTGAGTATATAAAGTGGCGTGGAGGTAGTTAATTAAATCATGATTGTATATGTGTGTTACTTGTACATACATGGCGGTGTGATTTTGATTATCAGTTCCCAACGCCATAAGTCAAAACAAAAGAATAGATACTCAAGTCAAGAGAAAAAAAATGGAATGTACTTATGCATATTGGACTGCTATGTTGGGTTCCTAAATCAATACGCAAATACATATATTCATATATATATATGCAGAAAGAAATTACAGAATTATCGTGTATATATATATAGACAGAAAGATAATATATATATATATATGTGTCTTGTTATATATAGATAAAAAAAGAAGAAAGAGAGGGTGTTACGAAGAGCTGAAAAAATCGTATGTGCTTTTTCAAAAAAATGGCAGTAGTAGCTTTGTCCTCACTTTATTTTTATGAAGTCGAACTCAAATATATAATTAATAATCAAATAATATATAATAAAAATATCTTGAATTCGAAACCAAATTTAAATTCAAACTTTAAGATATTTATATTATTTGACAAATTCAAAACATAATAAAATTTGAATTTTAAAATAATAATATTACCTGATATAAAATTTTAGATTATTCCCCACAAATTTTGGAATAATCAATTAAAATTTTGATTTTTAATAATCTCTTTATATATAAAATAAATTATTGATAAAAAATATATATATAAAGAGATTTCAAGACATAAAATTATCGCCAAAATGATAAAATTCTAAAACCATGTGAAATTGTATGAAATTTCCAAATCCTAAATGAGCTCATCAAAACCAATTCAAATGATGAAATATCATTCCAAAATTTCAAAGAGATCATAAACCTCACAAAATTTCAAAAATGGTAATTTTACTTTAAAATTAAAAGTGCACTAATAAGATTCAAAGCTATAGTAAGTGGTATTCCAAAAAGAGGTCATTCACTTCTTAACTTTCAAAGCATCACAAACGTACTCTTGAATTACGTTTGACTTCATTCCTATAAAATGATACGTAAGCAATTTAGTTGTTGAAGCTAAGTGCAGTCACAAAATACCACAAAACGGTATAAGACACAAAATCTCAAAATTCCATAAATGGTCATTCACCTCGGAATTTTTTCCAAATTTTCGAAATGACAAGGAATTCCTGAAAATGGTCATATATCGGAATTCTTCTATTCAAATCCTAAATTAACTTATTCTGAACTACAAGTAGCTTGATCATTCATAAAGAAGGTATGTAGGCAGCTCAGTTAACCAAAATTACTGAGTTCAGCTGCGATTCCAAATTCCTCAAAATTTTCCTAAAATTACACAAGTACTTAATATCATCCTAATTTGAATCAAAAGGTTTTCCTTTAAATAAAAATGGTAGTAATTAAGAAATTATTCTTATAATCTTGAATGGGTCGAACTCAAATTAATAAATTATTATGCCATAAAATTGGAATAGGTGGAAATTGTGTTTGGCATTAATTTAATATATTAAATTTTAAATTTTTGTTCAACAAAAGGTATTTAAGATTTCTCAACATGCCAATCTCTGGTGGGATTGTTCCTGTGAAGTGATTGGAGAACACAGAGAATCCTACCAAGTTACTAAGGTTGGAAATGTTAACAGGCAACTCTCCCGAAAGTTGGTTGGTGTTAACATCAAAAGTTGACAGTGATTCTAGATTTCCAATCTCTGGTGGGATGGTTCCCAGAATGATCCAAGTATGCTAGTTCCTTCAAGTTTCCAATCTCTGAGGGAATTGGACCACTGAAGTTATTTTGGTATAGGAAAAGCAAGGTAAGATTTGTCAATAGCCTAATTTCTTTTGGAATTTGGCCATTGAGGTTGTTGTTTTGAAATTGTAGTGAGGTGAGAGCAGTCCAATTAGAGATCAAGATAGAGGGGAGAGATCCAGTGAAATAATTATCAGACAAGCCAAGACCTGTGAGACTATTCAGATTGGATAACGTCAATGGCAATTCTCCACCGAGTCTATTTTCATTCATGGACAAGAAGATGAGCTTAGTGCATGAACCAAGCTCAGAAGGAATAGTTGTAACGCCCTGACTAACCCAGAACAGTTAAGGTGAACAGTGAACCGGAAATTTGACTCGTTACCCGAGTCCTTTGGTTAAAAATGTGATCTAGGTGTTATTATCAGGTTAAGGTGAAAAACCAGTAAAAAGGAAAGGGTACATTTCATTAAGAAAAATAAACTGCTCATGAGTCTTTCAAAATGTTTACAACTAGTTCGTAATACAAAAGAGTTGCTATTGTTTCAGATTTACAGTCCCCGCCGGCCTAAGCGGCAAAAATAGGGTAAACCCCTAGTCCCTCTGAGAACGCCTTGATCGTGGCGGTCAAGCGGCCCTGTATGTACATCACATCGCCCAAGTTCTCCACTCAGGGTTGGTTAAGTTTTTTCCTTCCCTTTACCTGCACCACATAGCACCCATGAGCCAAGGCCCAGCAAGAAGACACAATACAGCATGATATAATATCAACAACGATCATAATAACCATTCAGGACTATCAGTCCTAACAAATAGGTGACAATAGCCAAAAGTCACAATAATGAGCATCGCTCCCTCTAGCCATGTGACGATAGGGTCACCAGGTCTTAACTGATAAGTAGTTTCCTTCATAAGTTTGTTCAGGACAGGTGCAAGGTGATTAGTCACCAACATAACCTTCCTCACGACTCTAGAGTCGAAGCTATGGACAACGTCCCTTAGCCATGTGACAACCGGTCACCGGGGTCATATACCTTGGCTATAGACATCTGGTCGTAGACCAGGCAAGTGCTTATAAGTTCTTCGACCTTAGGGTCGGTCTAGCATTAATGCCATAGAGCCATTCAATGCGTGATTCTCGACTTTAGAGTCGGTCCCTGACTAGTCAGTGTCTTAAACAGGTAATCAGCGTACATCAGCATTTAATATGCAGTCCACGTCCACAATATCAACCAACATGCCTCAATATCAAACCATGCATGTCATATACCTATACAGGGTGCAACTGTATTCATACACTGTTTTCTTACCTCTGGTTCGAGTGAGAATTATTATATGAACGACCCTTGAGAACGATCAACCTTTAAATTCCTTGACGGTCACCTGGTCATAACCAAATTATAGGATTCATTAATAAAAATGATAACTGAGAGTTCCCAAACCAAATCCCAGCCCCCGAGACATCAAATACTACCCAACCGGGTACTAGGTCCAACCCCGAGGCCTATGGTTTGAATCCCTAAGCTAAAAACCACATTCTAGCAAAATTGGCCTTAAGGGCCGCGACCCTCCCCTGCTGCGCCGCGGCGCGCCCTCAAACAGAGAGGGCTCCCTATCTGCCAGACGCCAAGGGCCGCGGCACACCCCTGCTGCACCGCGGCGCCCAGCCCAGTTCAGCAACAAGCCCACGCACGAACCAGTTTTTTCCCCTGTGCGATTTCCTCTCAAACCAGCCCTTCAAACCTTCATAAAACCTCTTCCGAACATACAATTAAACCCCCAAATAACACCCTTAGCTCACCCTCATCAAATTCCAATCAAACCAACACTAAAACCCCATTTGATTCTCACTTCCCACATCAAAAATCATGAATTGAAATCTAAAAATAAAACAGAGTACCAGCTGTGATAAATAACCAAAACTCACCTTGAAACTTGTTTTGAACCTCCCACACAAGCTAAAACAGGTGTTCCAACCCAGCCTTAAGTTTTCCTAGCTTGAATTACCACCAAGAACTCAAAACCCTCAAAGGAGAAGTGAAGGAGATGATGTACGGGAAAAAAAGAAGCAAACCCCTGCTTTTGTTCTGTTTATTCTACCACCTTCTACAATCACATAAGTCTCATATATCCACCCCTAAAATGACCAAATTGCCCTTGTGTCATCTAATGCCTTTCAAGCTACTCTAGGGGTAAAATTGGTACTTCTCGCTTAACCCGTTAATCATAATTAACGCTTCCTAATTCCCGCTAATCTCAATATCCTCAAACACCAATAATTTCATATCTCATTACCCTAAAATTCCCGGTAACGCTATAGTCATTAATATCACCCCGAGACTCACCCCGAGCCCCGAGCTCAAACCTGTTATGACCAAATCGATAAATCTCGTTCAACGATCGTCTCATGTCGGAATACTCGAACCAATCCACATTATAATGTGGTCTCACAATATATCATTCACGCACATACAAATATATACAATTATACCTTCAACGAGCCAAATTACCAAAACACCCCTGTAAACAAATGTGGACTCACATGCGTGCATTTAGCATCATATTATAATATAATTCTCATAAACATGCATAAACACATTTAATGGCATAATTAAACAGTTATGGCCCTCCCGACCTATTAATCCAGCCATTAACCATAATAGGGAATCCGGGGCATTACAATAGTTGAGTTTAAGAAATTCATGCGAAGATCGAGACGTAATAAATTCTTGAGTTGGCCAATAGAAGAAGGAATGCTCCCACTGAAAGAATTATTATAAAGTTCAAGAACCTCAAGATTATGTAGGACACCAATTCCTTGAGGAATTTCACCAATGAGAAAGTTATTTGATAAATGAAGGTGTGTGAGCTGAGAAAGTTTTGAGATGTTAGATGACAAGTGTCCCACAAATCCGTTATTTGTCAAATTCAAAGATTCAAGTTTGCCCAGATTGGAAAACAATGATTCCGGAATCTTGCCGGTCAAACTGTTTTGGGACAAATCGAGGAAAGTTAAGTTCCAACACTCTGATATGAAATTTGGGAATGTTGAATTAAAGTTATTCAAATAAAGATCTTGGTAGGTTAACAAAGGCATGCTTGAAAATTTAGACCAGTCATAATTCTCCAAATAGTTTGCTCCAAGGGATAAGTACCATACCTTTTGTAGATTGCTAAGCTGGTAAGGAATTGTACTGTTGAGAAAATTGTTGTACAGAATAAGATACCGAAGCTCTGTTAACTGGCTTATGTCCACTGGTATTTTTCCATAAATATAGTTGTCACCCAAGTCCAGCCAAGTGAGCTTGATAAGATTGCCAATGGTTGGTGGTATCCAACTAGTGAGGTTGTTGTTGTTGAGGTTGAAGACTGTGATGTTAAGGAATGGAGAGAAGTTGAACTGGTCTAATGTTCCATTCAGGTCCATGTTGGAGAGGTCTATTTGTGAGATTTCTCCTGTGGAGTCATCACAGACAACATTAGCCCAGTTGCAGAGATTGAAGATGTTGTTGCTGGACCATGAATTCAGAGAAGATGGTTTCACTACCAAGTTGTTCTTCCATCTCACCAGAGCCTCTGCTTGTGTTCTTGGTGAGCAAGTAATTCTCAATGGAAGCGTGGTAAGCAAGAGAATACAAAGGAAGAAACAAAAATCTTCAACAACTGTTTTCATGGTGGTCTCAGTTGGATTTGTAGTTGATATGCTATGTTTTTATAGAACTTACGAGTGATAACTCTACAAAATATAGAGTTATTTTACCACTTTTTATGTGCTAATTGTTGTTTAATTCTTGAGTTTTTAATTGATTTATTAAGTTTTTAAGTAATTTTGAATTTATTAGATTTATTTTGATTTTATATATTTTTGTGTGTTTTTATAGTTATTTTGTTGTAAAATGTTATAGTTAATTATTTGAATTAGTGTTGTTAGTTAAATGCTAAAAATATGATTTTATTGAAATTAAATGTTATATAAATTAAATTTTAATTAATATTTTCATGGAAGTTATATGATATATTTTATTAGTGAAAATATTTAATTTTAATTTAGTTTATGATTTTTTTTTTGTAGGAAACAATGTTGTATTTTGGTACTTTGAAAATAAGAAAAAAAAAAGAGTTAAAGCTGAAAAAAGAAAAGCAAAATATGGCATTTTTGAGAGGAAAAATACCCAGCCCGGCCTTTGGGCCCGCTCCTCACCAGCCTAGGCCCATTCCGAAACCTGCCTCTTTCAGCAAACCGACAGCCAACGCCAAGCAACCTTTAGCATCACCACACGTCCAAACTGCCCTAGCCTTCACGCCTTGCCCCTGCCTCCTGAAGCTCTCCAAGCCGAGCATCACATGATGCATCTCAACAGCTCTCTTAGCTGCCTGCTCCTTCACCAATCAAGGCTCGCCTGGCCTCCTTCTTGGGCCGCACCAGCTGCTAGCTCTCCAGGCCCAACAGCCTGGCCCATTTCCTCCAAACCGCAACCACATCTGCTCATTCCAGCTGCCACTTGATGCACCCACGCCCAAGACTGCCATGAGCCTCCAACAGCCACCCATATGCATGCTATTTTCTCCTTGAGCCCAACAAATGCTCACTTTTGTACCCTTGTCTCCTTTGCCAAAAATACCGCATTTTTACCCCATTTTCTATACATTTTACCCAAACTCATCATCACCCTTACAAATTTACCCCTATATGTCATATTATTCATCATTTCAAATTTAATTTAATCAATTTAATTAATTTAAATTGATTATTTTAAACACATTTTTTTGGCTATAAATAAGGGAATTAGGGTGTCAATTTAGGGAGAGGTTACCATACCAAAAATTCTACACATTTCAAAACATCTTTATTCTCTTCATCTTCTTCTTCTTTTTAGTTATTTTTTATGAATTTTTAGAGGAAAAATTTGGAGGTTCATCCTCTAAATTTTCCTATTTATGTTTGTAATTTTTAGTTTGTATTTGCTATTCTAGTTATGTGTTTCTAATCTTTTTAAGATTATTAAGGTGATGATGAAACAATATGTAACTAGATAATATTTATTTTGTATATTGATTTCCCATTTTGTGCAACAAAGTTTATGGAATTTTCTTCTTCAAATATCTTCTTTCATCTTAAATATCATGTATTTTGGATTGTTAGCACATATTTACACTTTGTTCTTCATTAGTGCAAAAGCATAATATTCTTTGTGTAAGATGTGTAATAAATTGTACACATCCATGCTTAGAACAAAAATATTATGTTTTGCCTTATAAATAATGTTAATTGATTTATTTGTTATTTCATTAGATTGATTTACACTAAATGTTTTGAAATTATAATTTTGAAAAGTGAAGAAAAATCTTATCTTTTTAGAAGTAATTTGTGCTTAAAATTATAAATCTATTTGGAAAATGATAGTTTGATTTATTTTAACTATCACTAAAATTTGGGAATCAATGTACTTATAAATATTATTGAACTTATATTTTGTGGATTCTAATCCTTAATAATCTTATTTTACCATCTTGTTTATAATTATTAATTGAGTAATATATATTGTCTTTAATTTCTATATTATTATATTTTATTTTATTTTTATTATACGAAAATCCCATCAATTTTTGGAACTAGGTTAGAATTTATTAATTTTGATTTAAAATAGTTTCCTTTTTGATTTTAGACAACTCCTTTGGATTCGACATCTTTGCTTACACGTTCACTATTCTATATGAACGATTCGTGCGCTTGCGATTTATAAATATTTAAAACATACTCATTTTGGGTCTATCAACGAGCAACAGTTTCAAGTCCAGCTTGGCGGCCATTATTTCAATTAAATAGCTAGATAAATTATTTACAAATATATATAAGTGCAGTTTTAATGATTACTACTTATGGATGTTTACTTTTAATATTAACCATTAGATTAAGATCAATGATCCATATTTATAGTTGTTAATTAATATTTCTAAAAATAAATTTTGATTTTTTCATATTTTTTGAAGGGTTACCTGATGAAAAAACGTGTATTTATTATGAAAATATAATATCGTAAACTTTTCATTTTCAAATGCATATCAATTTCTAAATATAGTTAGTGCCTCTCATTGGTTGGAAACAACATTAATTATGACAAAAAAATAACTAAATTCAAAATTAATGTAAAAATATTTATCTGTTGGTGACTTGCTATACTAAGTTACTATGTTACCACATCATCATAATTGTTAGTACTCATTTATGGATAATAACTTTCACTTCAAGCCCTACTGTGCTCTTGGTGTTCTCCTATCTATCTATCTATCTATCTATATATATATATATGTATATATATCTTTATATTTGTAAAGTTTGCTAAAGTTTCAATCAACTCTGCCCTGTGTGTCCTACATTTTATTTCCATTTTCTATTGGTATTATAGTTTCCAAGAAATTTGTAGTTTTGAGTGACCAACAAGAAGTGATGATACATTTTTTATTAAAAAGGAGAACCGTGATATCACTGATAAGCAATGGTGAGGAAAGTCAAACCTGTTTCATTTTCAATTCCTTATTAAATAATTATGATATTCTATTTTTAGTAATTACCAAATTAATTAAACCATGAATTAATTAAAACGCGGAATGGTAATTAACTGTTTACACAGATAGTAATTTTGTCGGGACAGAATCCTAACTTGTCACGACAGAAACTGAACACAATAAATAGACAGTGCAAAAATAAAGAACACACCGAATTTTTACAAGGTTTAGAAACTCTTTCGGATAACCTACTCCTTGGGGCCACGCCCAGAGAATAAACTAATTAGTAAAGAAACAATGTGTACAAAAGCATTGACTTAAACAATGTAAGACTCTCTCTTAAACTATTGCCGCAATCTTGTTGTACTTTTCTCTACGAATCTGATTTGATGAAACGCTGATTCTCTTGAACTTCCTTAAAAGAATAGCGAGTGCACACTTCCTCCCAAAGTGAGACTTAAATATAATCATCTCCCGAAGATTCTTATGAACACGATCACAATAAACACTATCTGTTTACAATGGACTAGATAGATATCCACAAATACACTCTGCACTCTCACAAAGATTAAGGTGAACAAACTTAATCTCTACAAATAAACACACTCTTCAAAATAACGTAATGTTTACAAATATTCAAAATGGAAGAGTGAAAATTCCAAAGGCCTTGGCAAGATATTTATAGGCAAGGAAATCGTCCAAGGCTATCATTTTCTGGTATCTTTGAAATCAATTTGCGAATTCCTTTGATCAAGGAAATCAGCCAACCAAATGAATTCTATGTCGACAGAAAAGGAAACTGATGAGTCAGCAATTAAATCAGTTTTATCTGGCAGAACGAACATGGTCATTTCTTTTGACCATGTTCATTTTCGATACTTTCTTTATTCCAGAATAATCTTCTTTATTCCAGAATAATCATAATTCCTGAAAATAATCTCAAGATAATTGCAAAATATATTATTACCAAATATTGATTATTTGTAATAAATAAGGTAAAAATATTTTCACACTTAAATATATTTTCACATTACAAAATCAGCTGAAAATATTGCTAATTAATCCAAAAATCAATATGGAGATATGCTACTAATTTTCTTTAAACATTTAAAATATTTTGTCTAATTTAAAGGTTAGCCAAAAAAAGAATTTTACAAATTATATTAATATAAATTTAAATGTTATAAATTATTATTATGATAATAATATATAGTCTTAATTTTTATACGAATTCAAATATTATAAAATATTATTATTATAATAATATTTAATACAAAAGTAAATATCTAATACTTATATTAATATAAATTTAAATATTATAATAATAATATATAACACATAATCTTAATTTTTATTAAAAAATTATCATTTATGCTTAAAAAATATTATCATATTACATATATATTTTTAAATTATAAACAATATTTAGCTTTAATTTTTCATTTAATATGCTTATGTCATTTTTTTTATATATAATTTTGTTTATTTATTTGAAATTTATATGTAATGATACAAATTTAATAAAAATAATTAATAAATTTTATAAATAAAACTAAGCAAATACACAATATTTGTATCGAGTATATATAAATATATATATAAAAAAGAGAAATTGGTGAAAATAGTCTATTTTTTTTTTAAGTGGTTTTGCACTCTGGCTTACTTTTAATAATTTTTTGCAAAATGGTTTCGATTATAATCCATATATTTTACTCTTCTTTTTTAACAATGATCAGATCACTAATTTTAACATTCAAAGTAAACCGATTATACGATCATGACAGTTCAATGAAGTAGACTGTTATATTTTATAAGTATTGAGTAGGCAATTAAAACTAAGTATTGTATTTTAATTGATGAGACACACAACAAGCATGGAAATTGGAAATGACGATTTGTATCAATAATTATGTACTTTAAACTGAGTCATAATTATGAAATTTAAGTCCATAATTTGAGGATAAAGTACTTAGTTAAATTTTTCACTGAAACGCAAACACTGCAGCAATACAAAAGGAGAACAAAATGATATGCACTTCTTCTTGCACCAAGATCTAAGCATATATATGCATACATATATACATACCTACAATTATTATGAGCCCAGTTATTTACTGATACTACTCTTCTAAACTATTGAGCTATGAGCTCTAACTCTTGAGCTAGTGGTACCAGGGCAGTTAATAACTCGTATCTTTCTCAAGTTTCTCATATTCTGCAAGTTTATCAATGCTTGCAGTCCATAACGGCTGCAAGAGGGAAGTCCCGCCCTTGGTCGATAGTTCCTGCGCCACATAACGCATAGTGGGTCGTGACTCTGGACCAGTTCTGGTGCAAGCCAACGCTAAGCTCACCACTAACACCACCACAGCCGAAAGTTTACCAGTTGGAGGTAGCAGACGCTGGTCTAACACATCCTTCAAAAGCAATTCTCTCTTGTTCGGCAAAGATTCTAATAGTTCCCTTGGATGCCTTCCCATCATGACTTCCAAAGCCACCACTCCAAAACTATACACATCACATTTTTCAGTCACCTTCATTGTGAACGCTAGCTCTGTCCCCACAACCAAACATAATACATTAGCCAATAAATACTAGATTTATAAGTATATAAACATACACACATGTAAGGTTTGTTCATCAGTATTTGCTGCTGCTGATGAATCAGGACCCTCCATCATAGTGGAGAACCATGATGATTCATCACTAGCAAAATTCTTATAATACATAATTAGTACTCAATTGTTGGGTTATTATTTACCTGGTGCCATGTAGCCGTAGGACCCAGCAAGATTTGTCCAGTTTGATGAGTCAGGACTCAACAGCTTAGCAGTGCCAAAGTCCGAGAGTTTTGGAACAAAATCCCAATTGAGCAACACATTGTTCAAGGACACATCGCGGTGTAGGATTGGTGGAGAGCAGTCATGGTGCAAGTAGGAGGTTGCAGCTGCTAGTCCTTCCACAATTCTCACCCTTACATCCCAGTCAAGTTCTTCAGCTCCCTTGTTTGAACCATATAGTACACTGGCTAGACTGCCTCTCTTTGCATACTGATATACCAAGTACATGGAGCCTTTCCTTGAGCAGTACCCATAAAGCTTGATGATGTTCCGGTGTCGGACTTCAGTCAAAGTTCGTATTTCATTTAGGAAACTCATTATCTGGCTTAGTTCTGTTAGTTGATCACCTGTGTCTGAGGTTTCTAGCCGCTTTACTGCAAGAACACGACCAGAAGACAAAGCCGCCTTGTAAACTGTACCATAACCGCCTTTTCCAATCCAATACTTGTCGTTAAAGTCTTCCGTGGCCTCCACGATTTCTGAAAATTTGAATTTTCCTTCCTTTTCCCATATCAAAGACTCGAGAGCAATGTCAATGTTCTTTCGAGAATGGTTACTTTCCCTGTCCACCACTTTTTTTTTACGATGATACAACAGAAGAATTAAAAATATGGCAGCTGCAAGAACTACAAGGCTGCAAACGAGACCAACAACGAGAAAGAGAACTGTGTTACTTTTCTTGCTAGAAGTTTCACAGGGAATGAGGCCTAAAGCGTCACCACACAATCCAGGATTTCCAAAAAAGGCACTTGTATTTTGGAAAGTTGCTCCTGTTGGGATTGGACCTTCAAAATTATTGTGAGAAAAATCACTGGAAAGTAGACTTATTAGGCTGGAAAAGGATGTTGGGATTCTACCAGAGAGATGATTATGAGAGACATTGAGGCTTTGAAGCATTATAAACTTAGAGAAGCTTGAGGGGATTTCTCCAGAGAGAATATTGCTGCTGAGATCCAACACATATTGTAATGAAACCAAGTTGCCAAGCTCTGAAGGTATTTCACCGGATAGGTTATTGCGGCCAAGGTTCAAGCTGAGTAATCTTTCACAACTACCAAGCCATTCTGGTATGTTTCCTCTCAAATTGTTAGCTGAGAGATCAAGATCTGCAATCTCACTGCTTATCTTGACTAGACTTGGGGGGATTTTTCCAGTCAAACGATTGTTGCTGAGATTAAGCCTGTACAATTTGTTTAGATTCCCCAGTTCAGCCGGAATTTCTCCACTCAAGTCATTTGAATTGAGACTCAAAACTTGCAACTTGGTCAACTTTCCAAGCTCAAGTGGGATTTTTCCAGAAATTTTGTTTCTCTCCACTTGCAAAGTAGTGAGATTTCTACAGTCTCCCCACTCCACTGGCACTTGTCCCACAAATAAATTGCCACTGAAAGAGATTATTTCAAGATAAGAAGGAACACACAGAGCAGTTGGGAGGAATGAATTGTCAAAATGTTTTACTGTAGAGAATTCTGAACAACTTCTACTCTCTGATGGTGGCTTTTCCAAAATGTTGTTGTTGTTTTTGTTGTTCACTAAAGGGAGGGCACTGCATATTTCTTTTGGCAATTCTCCCGAGAAGTTGTTGTCGTTGAAGATGACATAGTTCAGTTTAGAATCGCTCCTCCCAAAATCTCTAGGAATTGTGCCAGAGAAACTATTAGACTGCACAGACAAACTCGTCAAGTTACCAAGATTAAAAATTGTATGTGGGATCTCTCCAGAAAATTTGTTAGAATCGATGTGAAAGTAAACCAAGGATGTCATGTTTCCAATCTCCGGGGGGATTGTACCATTGAGTTTGTTCTGGAAAAGGTGCAAAGACACAAGGCTATTTAGGCTGCACAATGTTGAGGGAATTGGACCTGAGAGAGAGTTTTCAGAGAGGTCCAACACTACGAGGTTGTTCAAGTTTCCAATCTCCTGAGGAATCAGGCCAGACAAGTTATTATTGTATAAAGACAGTAGCTTGAGATTCGAAAGCTCACTTAGTTTTGCAGGGATACTTCCTGATAGCTGGTTTTTAGAAAAATCCAAGCCTTTTAGATCCTTCAAGTAGCCTATTTCTGAGGGAATTGTACCAGAGAAGTTGTTTTGGTTTAGGAAAAGGTAGTTGAGATTTGTCAAATGTCCAATTGTCGATGGAATTTCCCCACTAAATCTATTGGACTGCAGTTGCAATGAGGTTAATGATGTCCAATTTGATATCAGAAATGATGAAAGTTGACCAGAAAGCAGATTACTGGATAAGCCCAATTCACTGATATTGTTCAAATTGGACAGTGACAAAGGCAGTTCGCCATAGATTTTATTTTCAGCGAGGGCCAAGAAGTTGAGTTTATTACAAAGTCCAAGCTCAGAGGGAATAGAAGAGTCCAATAAATTTTTGTGAAGATCAAGGTGGGTGAGCTCCTTGAGTTGGCCTAGAGACGAAGGAATTTCTCCTCTAAAGGAATTATCAGACAGAATAAGAATTTCAAGACCAGGTATGAAACCAATTTGATAAGGGATTGGACCATTTAAGGGATTCGATCCCAAATGAAGGTGTTTGAGATTGAAAAGCTTTGAAATGTTTGATGACAAAGGTCCTAAGAATTGGTTATTATTGAGTTTCAGAGTTTCAAGCTTTCCCAGATTAGTATATACCCATTCTGGGATTTGGCCAGTCAAAGTGTTAGATGACAAGTCGAGAAAAGTCAAGTTTCTGCAGTTTGATATGAAACTTGGAAATTCTGAAGTGAGGTTATTATAATAAAGATCAATATAGGTTAATGAAGACATGCCTGAAAATTTGGACCAGTCAGGAGATTCGAAGTAGTTTGCTCCAAGGTCAAAGTACCATAAGTTTTGGAGATTACCCAGTTGATAAGGAATTATTCCACCAAGGCTGTTGTTGTGAAAATTGAGATATTGAAGCTCTGTTAATTGGCCTATCTCCATTGGTATTGAACCAGTAAGACTGTTGTTGGTAAGGTTGAAACTGGTGATATTGAGAAAAGGAGTGACATCAAACTGGGCTAATGTTCCATTCAGATTCAAGTTGGAGAGATTTATTTCAGAGACTGTAACAATGACATTATTGCAGACAATCCCAGTCCATGTGCACAACTTGTTGAGATTAGTGAGGGACCATGAATTCAAAGAAGGTGAAGAAGTTAAGCTTTCTTTCCACTTGACAAGAGCTTCAGCTTGTGTTCTAGGCGAAGATGTGATCTTAAAGGGAAGCAAGAGAATAATAAGGAGAAGACACAACGGAGTATTGATGATTTTCATGGTGTTTTTGGCTTCTGTGGGTTTAAGGTTCAGTTACAATGGTTGGTTTACTCTCATATAGGAGACAGAATGAGCTACTACAAGGTACTTCTTTGCCAAGAAACAGTTATTGTAATATAAAGAGTATCAACCACTTTACATTTGTTTTTTGTGTTGGAATCAAAATTTTGATATTCATAATCAAAAGAAGCTTCTGATGATTGAACACATTTGAATTCAAAGAACAACAGAGGAAAATAGGTTAATGAATAGGACAAGTAGATAAAAAAAACGATGGCTATCAATGTCAGTATATTGAAATGCAGACCATTTCACGTTGTCTCAGAAGCAATAAATAAATTTACACATTTATAAGGTAAATAAAAAAAGATCCAGTAATTTGATTATGATTTTTGGTTGACCAAAATTGAAACAGGTCTACCATCTATTATACTTTATTCGAATGTTGATTCCACTAAAATATGGTGCGGGGATTTGTCTAAAAGTTTTCTTCTTATTGGTTGATAACATCAACATCTTAGTCTTGTAACCACCTACCTAACTACTACACTAAATAATTCTTCTTTTTATGCTATAGTTTAAAGGTGAAGATTTTTGACTCTCATATCAATTACACTTAAAAATGTACAAAAGGACATTTTTTTCTTATGTATGCAGTATGCGTGTACCAAAAGAGACACCTATACTTGCCCAAATTTTACCAAAAGAGTTTGATAAAAATGACTCATCTCTCTTTTGACCAGCTAAGTATGAAAGTTGATCAACTTAATCTAGATGTGTTCCCCTTCTTTAGGCTAACCCTCAATATTCATTATATTATTATAGTAGTTATTATCATACCAGAACATCAATCAAATTCAAACACAAATTCACAAAGATATAAAATCCATACCAAGTCATACATTATTATTATTACATGCTTCATTGAAACAGAGTAGTGAGTCTTCAGAGATGCATTCAAATTAAACAGACACCAAACCAAGAAAAGGGAAGCTGGGAAAGTCTTCAAAATGGTGTATCTTCAAAAATCCCTAACTCTAATATTCATTTGCAGTGACCAAAAAACACAAAATAATAAGGAAAAAAAAAAAAAAGTACAAATCTTTAAAATAAAAATCTCAACCACTTCCATTGATAAGATTCCTATAAACCTTACTTGATTAAAAACCTCTGATAATATTCATTGAGCCAGAATTCATGCCATCACTACCTGAGTAGTCAGCTCCAGTAGGTCCCAACAGTACCTATAATAATGGGAATCGCATCAGGGTTCAGGCTCGATGGGCTTCCTGGGTAAAACTTACCATTATTTATGTCGTTTTGTACCCAAAAAGAGAGAGAGTCCATTGCAATCAATCTGAATTTGGCCATGATGAAGGTACGAGAGAAATAACTTGTTCTAGGCCACTTTTCTAGGATCAAAGAAGCTTTTTTTCTACTGAAACGAATTTGAAAATCCCACATCGGCAGCACAATAAGACACAGCAGACAGAACAATGTACTTTTTGGTAAAACGACAATATAATTAGAAAAACGACATAAAAACATTAATAAGAAATTGCAGGGTTTTTAATTGTAGAGCCTCAATATTTAACCCTCTAATTTTCAAGTTTGATAATATAGTACTCCAAACTTAGTTATTATTGCATTGTAACTAACCCCTTCAATTCATAGAATTTTAAAGACATCGATTTTTGAGTAATGAAATATATTCATAAATGCAAAAGACAAGCTGAATAAAAAAGAAAATGTGAAATTTGAAGGCTAATACAACATTAAGAATACATATAGAAAATAATAAATTAAGTCCTCATTCATTGCTGGAAAGATTATGTTTAGTATGTAATTTGGTATTGGAAAGATTAATAACTCTCTTCTAAGTGTCTTTTTTACATTATTTGGTTAGTGGAAAGATGGTGGATGTATATTCAAATACGTAATTTACTTTCTATATTTTTTTTCTCATCTTCCTATTTTTTTGATAAATTAATTTTGATGGATTAGGAGGGAGGCCACCCACTTCCCCTTTTGGCCATACCTTATGAAAATCATTTTTTTTTTCCAAACTTATTAAGAATATTCAATCTTTATATGTCGAGATTCAAGACCAACATTTTTTATTCCTCAAGATCCGACATTTCTCTGCTGTCTAAAAGGTATTAAATTATCACTTAAGAGTGCCCACAACAAGATTCAAGTACTAAAACAATACATGGGATCTAAAGATACTGTTATAGAAAGGTGTTACAAGAAACAAAATTAGTGGACAAAACAGTGTTATTTGAGTTATGTTACATCAGTTTAGTTGTACTTGGTACATTTACAAAGCCTGCAAAAAATGTCCCATTCTCAACATTTGTAAAAAGTGTTATATAATGTCCCTTTCAAAAGAGAAAAAGTGATGCACTCAAAGCAATATATATCATCCTCTAGTTTTGCTTGTCATATAGGGGAAAATGTAACTCAAACACTTATATATTTAGGACTGAAGGAAAAGAGACAAGAAGTGAACACTTATAATACATAATTTAATTTCAGAAAAGTTACAATGCAAGGCATTATCACACACAGCCCATTCACAAAAGAATAAAAAAATTATAAATGTCATCATCACACAACAACAAAAAAGCACCAGCAACCAATCACAAATGAACATTTTCACAAGTTGTATCTAAAGTGAGCTAGGAGGAGTGTGTGTGTGTGTGTAAGTCTATGCTTCAGCAGCCCCTCTGTTCAAAGCTCTCTCTAACCTTGTCTCAAATGGAGTAGTGTGCCAATTCACTCTTCTATCCTGCAATCCCATAAAACTCAATCAGAAACTATCAATCTCACTGACTTGTTGTTCCCACAAATCTTAGTCTTACTTCATATATACCTCACTGTACTTGCTAGTTGTGTTTGGTATTCCTTTGAACGAAGTGGCTGAGCCAGAATCCTTGCTAGTCCCTGAGTGGCTCCAGTAGGTTCCAACAGTACCTATAATGGGCATCTCATCAGGGCTCCGGCAAGGGGATTTCCTTGGTGAATTTGTAGCTGAGAACTGCCTTATCTCCTCAACAGTCAAAGCACCCAATATTGGCCTGTCATCTTGGCTTTTCACTGAGTTTGATCCTTGAGATGTGCTTCTGTCAGGAGTAGGCGTACTAAAACCAAATGAGCTAGTCTTATTAACAGGTGTGGTGGTTCCTGGGGTAGCCAACCAGTTTGAAAGGCTAGCATCAACTGCCATGTCTTGTTTTGACTTAATGGATTGGTCGTTTTTGGACTTGAAGCTAAGAGATAACTCCTTATAAGTTGGCTCTGAACTGAACGAAAACCTTGGTTCTTGATCTAATGTGAAGTTCTCTTTCTGAGTTATCATTTTTGGTGTACCTCCTTTTACTTTAACAGCTTTCCATTGGGAAAGATTTTCAACTGGGTTTAGGACAGAGTGGACATATCCACTTCTATCTCGAGCATTACGGCTCAACCCAATTGATTGTATCTCATTCTCAGCCAAACTAGACACTGTCATAGGACTATTAACCTCCTCCATGAAAGCTGCCCTTCTTGGTTCAATGATTTCATCTTCATAATCTAACTCCCCATCAACATCATCCTCTTCCTCTTCCTCGTCCTCTTCCTCTTCATCATCAAGATCACTGTCCCCAAAATCTAACTCTTCTTCATCATCACTGTCCCTGCAATTTTGATACCTATGGTTTGGAGGATAAGACACCAAGCTCGAAGTAATCGAACTCTCTTCAGAAGAAGAATTAGTAAGGCTTAGTTTTGCATAATCTCTCTCTTTCTCTTTCTCTTTCTCCTTCTCCTTCTCCTTCTCCTTTTGCTCAAAATCTTCTGTATCTTCATGGGTTGAAACATGCTCATAAGTTTTAACATTCGAATCAAAAGTCACCTTCTTCCTAGAACTGGTACTCAAGCTCGGTTGCTCCTCTGGCTGCTTCTGCCTGCACCAAAAAATATAATGAGAAAAGCTTAAACTTTCCTGAATTCCCACAAAAACAACCGAGGTTGAACAGAAGCTTTCCACTGTTAAACCTTAATTACTTACGAGAGTTCTGCAACCACGCTAATGGGATTTTCAGACTCTTCTCGTACGGAAGAGACAGCAGATTGTACGGCATTGCAACTTGCATTCCTCTGCAATAATTTTCAATAAATAAGTTCCACTCGAGCTAAAAGAAAATAAAACCCATATTCACAAACTAAACATAAAATCCAAAAAGGGAAAGTTTTTTTGTTATTTTGTTTTCTCAAAACTAAAGGGTTGTTCTTGTTTCCTTTATTTTCTAGAATTTTCTCAGTACCCAAACAAACTGAAAACAGAATTTAAAAAAAAAAAACTACGAATTTGTGAATGGATTAAAAACAAAAGACATACTTGTTGATGGACTCCCCGGGGCAGAACCTGGTTCCTATGTCTTCTAGGCTTACGATCCTTTTTAGAAGTACCAAAACAAGCAAGAAAGCAACCCATTACAGAGACCTGTTCTTGCTCTTGATCTTTCACAAAGACAAATTTTTTTGGGGGGTCTTTCCTTCTTTCTTTCTGTAAAAGAAAGATCTTTAGTAGATTTTCATGGTTTCAAATATCATATCTTTCGGAGAAAGAAATTGTGAAGAAAACAGGGGAGCGTAGGCAAAAGGAGAAGGGTAGGGACAAAACGGTCATCAAATTTTGAAAAAATTTCCCTTTTTTTTTTGTTTATAATATTTTTTGTTTAAAGGAAGTGACCGTTAGAAAGTTCGTAGTTGCGTGTGGATCACAGCCTGTAAATATTGCCGTTTTTTCTTTAAGCTCAACTTTTCATCCACGCCGTCCATCGGATCCTCATTGGTGGGCCCCACTACTCTCATAAACCGATGATAATATTTTTACTAAATTCTATTTTTATTCATATATTACTAAATATTATATATTTTTGTGTGTGGATAAGTATTAAGCAAAGACTAAAATAATTAAAGGATAAGACTTGTTCAAAATAATAATGACGATCAAACAAGCTTAATGGAATTTGATAAAAAAAAAAACAAGCTTAATGGAATAAACGACAATGGAAATGAAAACGACATCATAATTTGAAAGGGACAATTTGAAAACGACACTAGGAATGTGGAAAAAAAAATAGGTTGACTTGCTCAAAGTTTCACTAGAACTAACAACCTCGTCAAATTAAGAAAAGGAAATATTTGACAAACAAAAAAATCCCAATTTAAATTACTTTCATCGAGTGATATTGACTAGATTAAAAAAGTAAAGTAAATTTCATTGTGATGAGCTATAGTTTAAAAATGCCAATACAAACATGATTTAAATGTAATTTTTTTAGGAAGGTAATTGAATTATTATAGATTGAAATATAGAAAATAGAAAAATAAAGGATAATTTTCATCTAAATAGTTTGTTGTTTTGAAAAAAAATTGTAAATTTGGGTGGTAAAAAATGAGTTTTTAAAATAACTTTTTTTTTTGTGATAGGGTAATCATCAATCATATTGAGTTATAATTATTTTCTATCAACTTTTAATTGATAATGTCCTAGGGCTAAATGCCTAAATGTGAGACATTAGTAATTTTTTATAGTAAAATGTATAGAATTAAAATAAAGTGACAATTTCGACGTTAAATTAAATCTCCCTCATAAATGAAATTAAATCTAAATGGAAACATGCCCAAAATCAACATTTATGGTTACAATAACTTCATTATGAGAAAAAGAGATTAATTGATGTACTTTTTTTAGATCGAATCTATTCTATAAATAACTCGAAATCGAAACAGCCGTAAAATATCTATTTATTTATTACTAAACTCTCCCTATATTTATTAACTATTACTCTATTTTGAAAAAATTATATAAAAAAATGAAACAAACCCACTATAAAAAATTATTTCCACTCACTATTAAACTATTGGGAATGTGAAGAGTAGATAGTACGTTTTACCTTTTTACCTTTTTTACCTTTTTAACCTACCGACATAGCACATCCCTTTGAAGGAGCATACAAGGCCAACTCCAACCATAAATTTATATTTGGTGTTGAACTAACACAAAAATCTTAAACTTTTAAGGCTATATTTTTTTTTCATTCCAATCTAACACCAAAATTTACACTAAAAATATATATTCTCTAATAAAATATAATATATTTATTACTATATTATTTTTTAAAACATATAATTATATTATATATATATTTAATAAGTTTTATTATTATTATATTCAAAAAGTAAACAAATATATTAAACAAATTTTTGCCATTATTTACAGTGCCACCTCAAATTTGAGGGGTTATTGTAAATGACGGGATACATGCTGCAGATTATAGTATTGGGTTGGAATATGATTTGGTGTCAAATCTCCATAAATTTGAGGTTTTAATGTCACGTTGGAGTTGCCCTAAGGGTGTTCAAATAATTACTTTTGCACGCATATAAAAACATACATGATAAATATTTTGTTTAAGCTTTGTTTTCGAAATTATAAATTACTCAAAAAATTTGAAAATTTGCAAGATCTTCGTTACAATAAATATTATTATGAAAAAAATTAGGATAAAAATACCTTACATGCCGATTTAAGAAGTGTGTTGTACCGATATGGTAAAAATTATTAGAAATTTATGATTTTACACTTTCTAAATCAACAATGAATAATAAGATACCTCATCAAACTTATTAAATTAAAATGTGTGAGACCCGACATTAAATTAGATTAATAACGATATGAACTTAATTATGTATAAATTGCATCAATAACGAAATTATATCGGGCACTGATCCTCTTACCATTTCTCATTGAATAAGTATTTCCCTAAATCATAGAAAAATCTAATGTAATTGGTGAAATATGTAAGCCAATTTTGAGTACGTTAATAGTTAATACGCTGCCAAAATTACATCATAGAATTAATAAGATATGTTAATGAACGCAAGTCAGTTTTGATGGCCAAACCACCCTAAATTGAGTATTGATTGTCCTTTTCGTATCTTCTTCTTCTTCATAAATCACAAACTATTTATTTTATTTTATAATATTGACTCAAAATTTTGTCAATATTAAATAATTTTTTGATTTGAAAAAGAAGATCAAAGAAAATATGATGACACTCGTTTGATGATGACCATTAAAACTTACTTATGTCCCACATAATTTATTTAGCTTAGTTATAGAATCATATATATTTAGCTTGGTGTATATTTATATATTTACTAGATACAAATAATGTGTATTGCACGTTTGCTTAATTTTATTTATAGAATTTATTAATTATTTTTATTAAATTTATAATAATGTCATATAAGTTTAAAATTAATATCTTATTTTAATTAAATAATTTATTTATTTTTGTTTAAGTTTATGTTTGTTCTAGATTTTGAATTTGGGAGTTACAACAAGATATTATATATTATATATTTAATGTAATATTAAATATTATACATGAATTTTAAATTTAAGTTTATTGTTAATTTTTTTTTAAAAATAATTTGTTGCTAATTGACAATAAATTATATTATATGTTTAATATGATATTATTCTAATAAGTGAGTTTAAGTTTAATTAAATTTTATTTAAGTTATAAAATATATGATTTTATTATGTTCAAATAATTATCATGGTAAAATATCTCAAAAATATTATATTTTAATTTATTTAATTATTTATTAATTTTAAATAATTATTATTGTGAAATATCTCAAAAATATCATTTTTTTAATTTGTTTAATTATTTATTATTTATAAATAATAATTATTATAAAATATATCAAAAATATCATATTTTAATTTTTTTAATTATTTATTTTATTTAAGTTTAAGTGTTTACAAATTACCATTAAATATAAGAATATTTAATTAAAGTTAAGATTAAAAAATAAAAAAAATTTAAAACTAAAAATTTTCGTTATCCACACATTTATTATGCATGAGAGATATTATATAAATATAGTTTTTAATGCATGTTTATGTTGTATTGAGAGCAAAATATTCTTAGATTCATTTTTATTTTATTTTAATAACATAATATTATACGTAAATCTGTTTTATATTTTTTTTAAAAATTCTACAAAAATCTTGAAAAAAAATAGATTTGTATTTAAATAAACACTAAATATTTTGAAAGACATTATTTCACTTTTTTTTTAAAATATTTATTTAAATAAAACATAAAATAGTTTTAATTACATTATTTCACCTTTTCAAATATATTTTTTTTCTAAAATTAATAGAATTATTTATTTCTTATTCAAATTACTTTTGATATCAAGGTCAATTAATTTTAGAAGGTTTTAAGAGTTGAGTTCCCTTACTCTCATCGACTATTTTATTTTTTTATTTTTTAAATAAAAATTAAAAATTAAAAAGAAATCAACTGACAAGTCTATCCGATAGTTACTACTAGTTCCAACCAATATCTCCCAGCTTAAACTAAATCGCAAAACGACGCCGTTTTGGGTCTTCGAAGCTACTGAGGTCGGACATATGTTGCAAAGAGGGGTTTCATTCGATGTCGTTTAACAAACCCTAAGTCCTTTCCCTCCTCCTCCATCGGTCTCCTTCTCCTTTCTCAAATCGTCCCTCTCTTTCTCTCTCCTCTCGCTCTCTACACAGTCCTAGAGAGAGAAACCGATACGGGAGTGGAGGAGTACATTTTGGTGTGGTCGGAAGAGAAGACATGGACTCAGACGAGGGGAAGCTATTCATAGGTGGAATAGCATGGGACACGACGGAGGAGAAGCTCAGCGACTACTTCGGCCAGTACGGCGAGGTCACTCAAACTGTAATAATGCGTGACAAGACCACCGGTCGGCCTCGGGGTTTCGCTTTTGTCGTCTTCTCCGACCCTTCTGTTCTTGATACTGTTCTCAGCGAAAAGCACACAATTGATGGTCGAGCGGTCAGTCTCAAAACCTCTTCTTTTTTCTTTTCTTTTCTTTTTTTCTTTCCCTCTTTCAAGAATTCAATTCTACCACTTGCATTGACCCATTATATATTGAACTCAAGCTAAAGGTTTTGCTTTTTCTATCAGTCATTGCCATTAATTCGGGACTTTTGCTCTACTTTCTTAATGGTCCTTATGGGGTGTTTGTCCTAGTTTGTGGGATTTTTGGTTCACCTGTTTGCCAAGAATTGGTAATCTTTCTCGTTTTGTGGTATTGCCAATTGGGTTTTTCTATTCCTTTTTTGACCCCAAAAAATCAATATTTTATTACTCTGGGAGTTGTTCAATTAGGACAGGGTTCGTCCACTGTGTAGGTGATCAAGACTTTTTTTGTTTCAACTAATACACAGTGGCTCTTGGTTTATTAAATTTCTTTTGATTCTGCTTTTCAAGGTTCTGTAATTTGTTGCTGGTTATGATTTATGAACATTTTGTCTTGGTCTTCCCGGCTAATATCGTATATATGGGACTTATAATCAATACTTATGTTTGTTGTTTTCTTCTTTTGCAAATCACTAAGACAGCCATTGTTTTAGGGAAAATTTATACGCTTCTGATTTTAACTATGACCTATATATATATGACTTATTATAACACCCACCTTCCCCTGTTTGACTGGTTGTTAAATTTTTTTTTTTTTTTCCTTTTGGGGGTTTTTCGTATGCAAGTTTAGAAGGGATTGCCCCTTTTGTTGTATTTTTTATTCTATTTATAATCTTTTATAATGGGAATTAGCATTCCCATGGATTGTCGGGCTGCAATTTTCAAGTCCCTTTGTGTCTTGGCTGAATTAGTTGATGAGATAATAATTACCTATAGAATTCATCAGGGGATCACAGTGAGTTTACTCCAGAACTGAGTTTGGGTTCTCACATTTGGGATATAGAAAGCAGAGTTTCAAGCTCTCCTGGACATAATAAGCAATTTTATCTAAGAGGGGAAAGTTGAGAAGCATGAATGATTTGATTTCCGATCTGCAATTTCTCTGATTTATATTTTTTGTCTTATCACATTATATTCTTGATATAGGTAGACCTACAAAGTCACTTTTATCAGTGTAGTGTAGGTTAATGATAAAGATATTGTTGTTATGTATACATAGTTTTTTTTTTTTTGTCTTTTTCTTTCCCGTGTATTATTCCTCTCCATGTGAGTGATTGTTATTAAATTTTCCTTTTCGCATGGGAATAATATTTCAGATATGTTATTACACTTTTTATTCATTTGTTTTTGATTAGTTATGAGTGCCCTTTTATGAAACATATTAAAGTTGCCAACTTGGTATTACAGGTGGATGCAAAAAGGGCTTTGTCAAGAGAAGAGCAGACCTCCTCAAAAAGTGGAAACTTTTCTTCTAGTAGAAGCTCTGGAGGGGGAGGAAACTTTAAGACCAAAAAAATATTTGTTGGAGGGCTGCCTTCCACGCTTACTGAAGATGGATTTCGTCAATTTTTTGAAACTTTTGGCCATGTAACTGATGTAGTAATAATGTATGATCAGAATACTCAACGACCCCGCGGTTTTGGTTTTATAACTTTTGATACTGAAGATGCTGTTGATAGAGTATTATTTAAGAACTTCCACGAGATAAATGGCAAGCTAGTAGAGGTGAAACGAGCCCTTCCTAAAGATGCAAACCCTGGTGGAGGTGGCCGTGGTGGAGGCTACCAAGGTTATTCTGGTGGTGGCACAAATACATTCGACAGTAGAATGGATGGCAATAGATATATGCAGCCTCAAACAACTGCAGGTGGATTCCCTCCATATTCAGGCTATGGTGCACCTGGTTATGGTTACGGAGCGGCTAACAGTGCACTTGGTTATGGGGGATATGGAGCATATGGCGTTGGTGGTTATGGAGGTTCTGCTGCTGGATTTGGTGGTCCTGCAGGGTCCTACGGAAACCCAAATGCCCCTAATGCTGGTTATGTTGGCGGGGCGCCTGGTGCAATGAAAAATAACTGGGGCAGTCAAACACCCACCGGCTATGGTGCCTCTGGCTACGGTACAGCTCCTTGGGGCGCTCCAGGAGGCGGCGGCGGTGCAGCTGCTTCTGCTCCTAGAGGTCAATCCCCCAGCGGGGCATCTGGGTATGGAAATCAAGGTTATGGGTATCCTAACTACAGTGGAAGCTATGGTCCTTACCCTGCCGCATACCCTTCTAGTGGACGTGCCCCAAATAGCAATGCTGCTGGTGGTGGTGGCGGTGGTGGTACTGGTGTAGATCAACAAGGAAGTGGGGGTGGTTATATGGGAAGTGGCTACAGTGACAACAATGGTAGTTCAGGGTATTCTAATGCAGGATGGAGATCTGACCCCTCACAAGCTGCTGGTGGCTATGGTGGCGCCCAGCCCCGGCAGGGTTAGTAGCAGCAAACCCCAAAGGTTTTGGTTTCTACTGGAGTAATACTAGTGCAGACGATCTTTACCCCCTTTGTGAGCCATGGCAACAAACTGTTTGATTGCTTGATTCTGAGTGGTAGGATTTCACTTGTAGGTTCGCTAGTTTATTTTATAATTAGTGTTAGAAATATTTGGAAAAAATTGTTTCGAAGTAGTAGTACCATTTATCTTCAGATTCTTGTTGCGTGCTTGTTACTAATTTTGCATTCTCATCCACCCTTCGCTATTTTTGTATGACTAAAATTGGACTTCTTTATTTAGTTAGTTAGTTGTGCTTGACGCAATTTAAATTTTTTTTTTTTTTTGAATACGTGGTTATATATATAATGAGGACTGTCTCATTTGGGAGGGCTTAAATTTTGAGGGCCTTCCTAAAGTTAGAGCAAAAATACAATAATTTAATTAAAATTTCTATTATACTAAAATAACATCTACAAATTCAAAAGAAGAAAAATATATATTTATATCAAAAGTGAAACTATAAAATGGCAAAAGTGCATCTCTAGTGAAATGTCAAATTAGAGATCTATTGGTAAAATATAGGTCATTTTACAAGAGTTGTTAATTTAGTAATATAGCATAGTACATTTGCATCACTATAAATATTATATTTTTTTATTTACTTTTATACTATTTTTATTATTTTATTATTATCTTTCTTTATCAACATAAAATGCTATATTTTTTACTTTATTATTGTATTATTATATTTATCCATCAATAATAAAATATAAAGAAAAATTATTATTTTTTGTATATTTTCAATAAATATCAAATAAATATTAATGAAATATTGATTTTTGTATCACTTTTTACAATTGTGCATTGAGTATTATGCTAAAAATTGTACAAATATATCACATATTAATTTTTTGTGATAAATATAGTACAATATTTACATGGGAAATTTCATTATTTATGTCTAATAATGCCTAATATTACCAAAAAATCTCAACACTAATAAGATTTTCAAATTAATGCTAAACATTCCTCCCATACCCAAAATATCCCTCCCATTATATCAAAAAATCACAAAACCTTCTCTTCCACTCTCCTCCCTCTCTCTCTCTCTCTCATTCTCACGAAATCATCCACACAAACCTATAATTTTGTATAATTTTCTTGTCAAAATCATTGTTAGCCATCTTCATTGTCTCTGTGAAGTCGTTAATATCAAATGCAATATCTATTTTGAGAGTTTTTTGAGGAGAAAAACCATGGGTAATAAGATTTTATATTTTATGTATTGGGTATTATTTGTTTACATTTTTTTGGCTATTTTGAGCAGATCTGAGCCTATATTGGTGTATTTTTTGGGATTTTTTGAGAGATTCCGCGATCTGTGTTTTTCTGGGTTTTCTGCAAATTTTTTGCTCGATATCAGCTCGATAACAGTTCGATATGAGCTCGATGGTATGTATAAGAAGGTCTTGTAAGAGCTCGATGTGAGCTCGATTATAGCTCGATAGGGGTTGGGTATTAGTGCTCGATTGTGCTCGATGTAAACTCGACAATGGTTCGATAAGGGTTCGATTAGACCCTACAATATTTGAGCTCGATAGGTTTAGGTTTCTCGATATGTGCTCGATATGAGCTCGATAGGAGCTCGATAGGGTTCGATGGAGGGTTTGGTTAGGTTTATGTTCGGTTTTGAGAAATTGTAGCTCGATAGGGTTCGATAAGAGCTCGATTCTAACTCGATAAAGCTCGATGTTAGCTCGATAAAGCTCGATAATGTTCCTTTTTAATGTATTTCTGAATAAATGACAGTTTTCCTGACAATTTTAATGTTTTTTTTTCCAACACAGGCTCTATTGTCTACATTTTTGTATCCTACAATGGTGTTTGGGAATTACAAGGGAATAAGTGGATTTTCAAGGACCCTCAATGCATGGTGATACGAATGGAGGATACTGTAACGTACTTGCAACTTCTTGACATATTGCACAAGGAACTTAAAGCTGATAAACAGATTTATGAGTTGAAATTGGAGGCTCCTTACACTTGTGGCGACCAACCGTTTACACCAGTTCATGTTGAAAGTGATCTTGGTGTCTGTGCATTCTTAGGAGTAACATCTAAAGAAAGGTTGGGCTTGTGTGTCACTCCTGTTAAAAAGATTGTCATTGCAGACCCATATTCCACTCCCGGACCTGAGGGAGCAGCCAGTACTTTAGGATTTCCTATTGCTGACCTGAGGGACAATCAGTATGAGTACAACCCCTATGTGAATGACGATCCGGTAGCTGAACACAATGAGGACTTAGGAGACAATTCAGTGGATGATGATCTATTAGCTGAACATTTGCAAGTAGAAGAAGCACAAGAACAACCAATACGTCATATTGCACGGACGAACCCACCAAGTCAAGGACGTCGAACACCTGGCACCAGCTCTAGTCGTCCTGATGGAACAGAATATAACTATACAGGGAACATTTCAATAAATTCAATAGAAGATCACAGAAAATGGAGTGCTCCCATGTTTACAAAAGAAGATATCATAGCTTGTAGTCATTCTGAATCACCCTCATCCGGTGTAGCATTGGGGGAATTACATCTTGGGAAGACATTTGAGAACAAGATGGAATTGAAAGCCAAAGCGGCTCTCTTTGCAATGAAGAATAATTTGAGTTTATGGTAAAGAAGTCTGGTACTGATGTGTTGTATATCACCTGCAAGGATCCTGATTGTGGTTGGAGAATAAGAGGGAAAAAAGTAGCGCGATCGGAGATGTTTGAGATCACTGTTTATAATAATGTACATACTTGCTCACTAGAATTGCGACAAAAAGACCACCGTCAAGCAGCACCTTCTGTCATTGGGCACCTTATCAAGAACAAATATGCTACTAATGGCACTAGCTATCCACCAAACAGCATAAAGGAGGATATGAAGAATAATTTTGGGATCGATATGAGTTATATGAAGGCTTGGAGATGTAGAGAGAAGGCACTCGGTTATGTCAGGGGGACACCTGAAGAATCGTACTCCAAGTTACCTTCTTACCTGTACATGCTGCAGCAAAAGAATCCAGGTACAATTACTGATTTTGTCACAGATGACGGTCGCTTTCTTTACTGTTTCTTCTCACTCGGAGTTTGTAGAAGGGGATTTACATCATGTCGTCCTGTTATATGTGTGGACGACACTTTCTTGAAGTCAAGGTACGGTGGGCATATGTTGTGTGCTGTCGCATTGGATGCGAATAACCACATTTATCCAATTGCATTCGCGATTGTTGACAGTGAGAATCATGCTTCTTGGAAGTATTTCATGATGAAATTGAAGGAAGCCATTGGAGTTGTTAATAATCTGTCTTTTGTATCAGATAGGCATGCTAGCATTATTCATGCTCTTGAGTTGGTCTTCCCTGATGCCTACCACGGCGCATGCTACCATCACATAAGTATGAATGTAATCGCTAAGTTCAAAACCGATCACTGTCACCAGGAGATGTGGAATGCGGCATATGCATTTCGGAAGTCTAAATTTCACAGGTTCTTCAATAATATAAAGCAAATGGATCCTGCCATAGCTCAATATCTCGAGGGTATTGGCTTCAATAAGTGGACTCGTGCGTACTTTCCTGGGAATCGATACAATGTAATGACAAGCTACTACGCTGAAAGTTTCAACAACAAAACCAAAGACGCAAGAACCTTCCCAGTCACTACTTTTGTGGAATTCATTTGTTTCACAATTCAGTCATGGTTTGCCGCGCGTCGTGAGGAGGTAGAGAAGTGCACATCCAAATTAGCAACAATATATGAGAAAGATGTCTCAGGCATTGTGGATCATGCAAGGTACTTGAAAGTCCATCCTCTTGGACAGTTTGAATTTCATGTGGTAGACCCAGAAGGTGATGGTGAGGTGAATTTGATGACCAAATCATGCTCTTGTGGTCAGTTTCAAATAATGGGTTACCATTGTGTTCATGGTGTGGCTGCGGCCATGTTGCGCAGTGTCAACATTTACTCATTGTGTTCACCATATTACACTACTGAGATGTGGAAGGAGTCTTACAAAGAAACAATTTACCCAACTGGCAACGAGGATGATTGGGAAGTTCCCGAGAACATAGAGAAAATGCAAGTTGGGGTTCCCGTTGAAAAACAACCAGTTGGTCGACCGAAGAAGAATAAGGTAGGAAGAAGGAAGACAAACCGCACTCCATCGAATGGAGAAATCATTCGCAAAGAGCGCAAGTGTAGCATGTGTGGTGGTCTTGGCCACAACAGGGCTACATGCAAAGCTAGGCTTTAAACTCTTTTTTCCCATTGGAACTTGTTGTATTAATAAACTCTTTTTATTTGATTTTTCTTAAAAGTTATGTTAATGGTTCGATATAAAAATTATATTGCTTGATATTAGCTCGATAACAGCCCATGAAAGTTATAAAAAAATGATAACAGTTCGAAAATGTACATGTAAAGACCCCGTATACAAGATTATCATGAAGGTAACAAATTTCTCATATATTGAATAACAGTCCGATATAGCTTGATATTAGCTCGATAACAGCCCATGAAAGTTATAAAAAAATGATAACAGTTCGAAACTGTACATGTAAAGACCCCGTATACAAGATTATCATGAAGGTAAAAAATTTCTCATATATTGAATAACAGTCCGATATAGCTTGATATTAGCTCGATAACAGCCCATGAAAGTTATAAAAAAATGATAACAGTTCGAAACTGTACATGTAAAGACCCCGTATACAAGATTACCATGAAAGTTATAAAAACATGTGAACAACAAACTGTACATGTAAAGACCCTGTATATATACAATCATCAAGGTAACAAATTTTGATACCACAAGTCTGTGGTCCACTTGTTCCTGAACACCTCCATATTTTCATCGAAGATAGTTTTCAATGGAAGACCGATCATTAGATGCTCAATATACTTGATAGCATACACACCACAATCCCCACTATAAAAAAAAAGTAAATATTAAGTGCACATTACTATAAATTTAGTTAGAAACAAAATTAGTATGAATATGATGTTTGTTACCTTCTCTTTGACTGAGGGAGTTCGTGTTTCTGTTTGCGACGCCATGTGAACTGATGCGGCCTCTTTCCTGCTGATGGAATCTTCAGCATCAAGCTATCAGTAAACAGTTTACTCTGCATTAACAGAGAAGGAAGCATAAAGCACCATGGACTCATAATATCCTCAAGCTTTGCATCACTAATCACCGAGTTGTCCGAATTGTAAACAGTCAGAGTCCAACTAGAAATGGAAGCCTCAATGGCAAACCAATGTTTTTGTCCATAGTTCTGGCACTAATATACATCCTCAACTCCTCCCCAAGATGCCAGAAACTGCTGCTCGATGCCGGTCAACATGGACATAATGTCAGCATCCCAAGAATACTTTGTTTTGTCGGCTGTTTTCTTATACTGATCATATCGGGCAGGTATCACTTGTGAGAAATAATTGTTCATCACAACTGCATTCTGTCGATATATATTGGGAAAATATTTGCGACGCCTACGAAGCATGTGTTCTGCCGCATCAATATGCTGCAAAAAGAGTACGATAAAAAAATTAGCAAAGACCATCATAAATTGCTGCTGTCGAGCTCATATCGAACTCCTATCGAGCTCATATCGAACTCCTATCGAACTACTATCGAGCTCACGTCGAGCCAGTCTGAAACAGTAAAGAACAACCCTATTTAACATCCCTATCGAACTCATATCGAGCTCCATCGAGCTCACATCGAGCCAGTCTGAAACAGTAAAGAACAACCCTAATCCATATCGAATTCGTATTGAACTACTATCGTGCTCATGTCGAGCCAGTCTGAAACAGTAAAGAACAACCCTATTTAACATCCCCTATCGAACTCATATCGAGCTCCATCGAGCTCACATCGAGCCAGTCTGAAACAGTAAAGAACAACCCTAATCCATATCGAACTCTTATCGAACTATTATCGAGCTCACGTCGAGCTAGTCTGAAACAGTAAAGAACAATCCTATTTTAACATCCCTATCGAACTCATATCGAGCTCCATCGAGCTCACATCGAGCCAGTATGAAACAATTTTAACATCCCTATCGAACTTATATCGAGCTCCATCGAGCTCACATCGAGCCAGTATGAAACAGTTTTAACATCCCTATCGAACTCATATCGAGCTCCATCGAGCTCATATCGATCCTGTAAACTCCTATCGAACTCATATCGAGCTATCATCGAGCTCATATCGAGTCAGTAAAAACAAAACATGTAAAATTGAAAACAGTCCATAATTAGGTATAAATGGCTTACCCCATCATTGAGCCACGACTGAGGTGTCTTCAACGTCAGAAACCACACTGGACCGTGACTCCCAGTCTTTACATCCCGCGGGTTCTTGTTGGGCATGTCTCCAAGTAGCCACTTGCACATTGTCCTATACTGTTTGGGATCTGGCTTCTTGAGAGGGTCCAGCACATGTGTAGCCTCCTCTGCTGGTGCAGCTGCATCAGTGAGAGGTCTTTTCCTCGTGGGATCGGTATAGTCCTCAAACCAATTTGGCTTGCGTCTTTGGTGTCTAGCCCTCTGAAACTGAACCCCAGCAACATCCTCAGGGTTGACAATAACAACTCCCGGCGTCTTAGCATCAGGTGTCACAATGATGGTAGGAGGCGTCGTTGGATCATCAACATAGTCTAGCGGAATATCCAATGACTCTGAGTCTGAATCTTCATTGGAGCCCCTTGGTTTCTCCTTAATAAATGTCAGGATCTGACTGACTACGTCCAAGATCACTGACTGGTTCTTCAGGAGGGCTCCTGTCGACCCTCGACTCTGTCCAACCGCTCAATCAAGTCGGCGAGCTCAGGGGCTGAGGCTGAGGCTGGTGTTGGGGTTCCCGCTGAGGATGGGGCTGTTGTTGGGGCAAAGGTTGAGGCTGGGGATAAGGCTGGAGCAATAGGAGGGGTGGGACCTGGAACCTCCTCCCCCGGGCCAGCATCAACAAATATCTTGGCTTTCTCGGCTGCCTGAGAAACTATCTCTGCGATTTTCTCAAAAGTCGCATCCTCCTCCTCATCAATCTCCGAGGGATCCTGGCCAAGCCCAGGATAAAGGGGAAGATCTCCCGCAGTCAAAGACAAGTAATAGTCTTTTTCTGCTGGCCGAGGCTTCAACATCGGAAGAACAATTAACTGCAAACAACATAAAACATTTGGTTAACTCAAATAATGATAAAAGATAAGCATATAGATAAAAAAAAAAACATAACTTACATTCTTCTTCAATAATATCGGTGCGATGACGGAATTGGTGAAATCCTTGTTCCTCTGATGCGACCAACTAAGCCTCCTCGGGAACATGTTTCCCGAGCTCATAACAAGCTCCACCGCAAGCTGTTGGATAGTCTCATATGCCCAGTACTGTAAGGTCGGGGCATAACCATACATATTGTACTTGGACTCTTGCTGCACCTTAGCATCCTTCTTGGCATCATAGTTGGCATTTTGCTTCACCATGTCCTTCTTACAAGAATGCAATAGCCTCCTATAAGAGTACTTCCCCCATGGATAGCTGAAGAAGTACTCTACATTCTCAACAATTTTTAGAATATCTCGCCAAATGTGCAACTTGCCCTCAATGGCATTCAGAACCCCCTCAACAAACAGACATAGACCAAGCTTGTACACATCTTCCACAACCGTACAAGTCTTGAAAGCATGGTCCACCTGTGAGAACTTTACTTTCTCAGCATCATTGAAATACTCCTTTATCAACCGATTGTTGAGATTACGCCCTTCCAACTCTTCTGGTGACGGGAAGGTATTAAAATCCAACCCCGTCACCAGGGCAAATTCTCCCATGCCGAATCTACAAGACTTCGACCCAAAAAAAAAAATGCACCTCATCTTCGTTGTTGCTGGCGATTTTCCTGAGCAACAGTTGATGCACCAAGACTCTGGAGAAATTAAACTCCGAAGCCAAAAAGAACTGCTTGAAAGGGGATTCCTTAGCCCTTTCAAGCAGCCCGAGCTCCAAAAACCTGGTCTTAATGTGATTTAAAGTACTACTACCCCGATATGTCACTCGACCAGGAAAGTGATCACTGAACGGAACAAGCAAATTAGGCATCTGTAACAACACATGAAAAAAAATGGGTAAGAAAATAGAATAAATTTTTTTTCATAAAAACACTGAAATAAGTTGTCATCGAGCTATAATCGAGCTGCAACATACCTTATCGATCAACTATCGAGAAACTATCGAGTTCCATCGAGCAATATCAATAACCTAAATCTATCGAGCTAGTGTCGAGCCTATCGAGCTAAGCAAAATCTGCCTACATAAATAACCATCGAGCTACAGTCTAGTCTAATATCGAACCATTATCGAACCTATCGAGCCCTTGTAATATAATACCATATATCCATCAAGCTTCTATCGAGCTCCTGTCGAGCCTACTATCGAACCATAATCGATCCTATCGAGCCCTTGTAATATAATACCACATACCCATCGAGAAACTATCGAGTTCATATCGAGCTCCTATCGAGCCTACTATCGAACCATAATCGATCCTATCGAGTTAGTTTCATATATTGCCATAGATCTATCGAGCTCCTATCGATCCACCATTGAACTGTTCAAACTACCCTATCGAGCCTACTATCGAACCATAATCGAACCTATCGAGCCACTGGTTCAAACCCAGAAAAAATTTCCCACAAAATCGGACAACCCATTCCACAAATCACAGATTCAACAACAATATAAAGCAAATATGGACTTGGGTTCAAGATTTTACCTTTGTTTTTTAAACTTTGAAGGAAATATGCTCCGTGGGTCTCGGGTTTGACAGAAAAATGGGAGTTTGTAGTGGATCTCGAGATCGACGGAGAAATGGGAGAAGGTGGGGGTTCGACGGAGAAGGTGGGGGCTCGACGGAGATGCGGGCTCGACGGCTCGACGGAGGTGGGGGTTCGATGGTTTTTGGGGGATTTTTGTGAGACTGAGAGAGAGAAGGCTGAGGTTGAATGGGAAGGGTATTTTGGGTATGAGGGAAAATTTTAGCATTAATTTGAAAATATTATTAGTGTTGGGATTTTTTGGTAATATTAGGCATTATTAGACATAAAAAGTGAAATTTTCCCATTTACATTTACATCTTCTATTGAAGATGATCTAATAGTATAAATAAGCATACAATTATATATTTTGAGATGTAAAATTACTTGTTAAAATCTAATTGTGTTGGAATGACTTAGTGTGAGACAAAAAAATAGATTTATTTAGGTGATAGCCTAGCCCCATAGCACTCAGAAATTTAGAAAAATATCATTTTATATATATATATACAAAAGAGCTACCAATTTTTTTGAAAATTATCATTTTATATATTAAAATTAGAAAAATGGCACATTATGCATTGGCTCTCACATAACTCAAGGTCGACCTCGACCGATGATGGGCATGGCAAGCTGCATAATGGATTTAAGCGTTGATGAACAATTCATCTAATAATTTAGGTGAAATATTTTTTGAAGAGATAACAAAATTGAAATTAAAAAATATATATAAATGTAGGAGAATTCTCCTATAGGGGCTTCACTTTAAGTCCTACTGGTAGGGCTTTCACTGTTCTCGATCTGTGAACAATTTTCGGCGCGATTTTTTTTTTTATGACCGTATATGTTATAGCTATTTAGAGCATCATTTCTGAAAATTTGCAGGATGCTCTAAATCACTACAATATACATGGTCATAAAAAAAATTGCATCAAAAACTGTTCACGGGTCGAGAAACACTGAGAGCCCCACCGGACCGGTAGAGCTTAAAGTGAAGTTCCTATAAAAAAATTGTCCTATAAATGTATACACTAAATAAAAAATTACACATCATAAAAACAATGTTTTTTTAATTAAAATACAGTGTTAGATGTAACAAAATTTATTTAAATAACACATCCCATAACTTTTGGAGTTGAATCCCCCAAAAATGAGCATATGCCCACTTTATTGTGCATAAAGAGGGAGAAATTTTGAAATTACGATATTTTATATATTTATATTTTTTTAAATAAAACGATATTTTATATCTTAAGTTATCTTTTGGTTGTCTTTTTAATAGTTTAAGATATAATATTGATTGTCTTTTAAAACATAACTTATTGTTGTGGTACTATTTGATAGCTTATTATTGTAGTTAATCTTTGGTAACGTATGGATGTAGTTTCTTTTTAGTAACTTATTTAATTATGGTAGTTTTTTATTTGGCTATTTACTTCTAAAGTGATTTATTTTTAAAAGTGGCTTGTTTAGGATACTATCTATTAACTTTTAAATAGAAAATAACAACATATTTTTCAGTAATTTGTGAGATTAGTTACTTTTAAATTGTATTTACGTTTAAATTTTAAGTTACCATTTTGTTACCTTAAGAGTTACTTTATAAAAATATCTTATTTTGGATACTATATGATAAATTTTACATGAAAAATAATAATATGTTTTTTAGTAACTCATTAAGTTAGTTGCTTTTACATTGTATTTATGTTTAAATTTTAGTAAATATTTTGTTAATCAAAGTAACTAAAGGTTACATTTAAATCGTAATAATTCGAGTAACAATTTCGAGCCTTCAAATCATCATGAGTGAAATATACATAATCTAATACATTTAGTATATTAACCTTGCTGCAAAAAAAATATATATTAACCTTATTTATTCGAATTTTCTAAATGACTACAATTGGAACGTTATGCTAAGGCTTCAATTTTTTTTTTCTTTTTCATCTTCAATGTGCAATACGTGCATTTCATGAAAATTACTCTTTAGAAGAGTTCAAAGGCATGTAGATTTTTTTGGCATCATAAATGCGGATTTTGATTATCAATTTTTTTTCATCTTCAATATCCACCATAGTTTGATTTGAACAATTAAACAAAAACCATAATAACTAATAAATTATTAATTATATATATATAAAAAATATCAAACTAGATTTGTGTTGGTGTACTTATAAATACTAGATACAAACAACGTGCATAATACACGTCTTGCTTAGTTTTATTTATATAATTTATTAATTGTCTTTATTAAATTTATATTAATATCATATAAATTTTAAATAAATTTATATTAGTTTTATTTTTGTTTAACATTATGTTTGTTCTAGTTTTTGAATTTGAGAGTGACAACAAGATATTATATATTATATGTTTAATGTAATATTAAATATTATACTTGGATTTTCAATTTAAGTTTATTTCTAGGTTTTTTGAAAAAAAATAATTTGTTGCTAATTCATAATAAATTATATTATATGTTTAATATAATATTATTCTAATAAATGAGTTTAAGTTTAATTAAATTTTATTTAAGTTATAAAACGTATGATTTTATTATTTTTAAATAATTATCATTGTAAAATATCTCAAAAATATCATATTTTACTTTGTTTAATTATTTATTATTTTAAAATGATTATCATTGTAAAATAATATCTCAAAAATATCATATTTTAGTTTGTTTAATTATTTATTATTTTAAAATGATTATCATTGTAAAATATCCAAAAATATCATATTTTATTTTGTTTAATTATTTATTATTTTAAAATGATTATCATTGTAAAATATCTCAAAAATATTATATTTTAATTTGTTTAATTATTTATTATTTTTAAATAATTATTACTGTAAAATATCTCAAAAATATCATATTTTAATTTTTTTAATTATTTATATTATTTTATTTGAGTTTAAGTATTTACAAACTACCGTTAAATATAAGAATATTCTGTTAAATATAAGAATATTCTGTTAAAGTGAACACTAAAAAAATAAAAAACCGTTAAAATCAAGAATTTCCATTATCTACACATTTATTATATAGAAGAATATTATGTTAAAGTTAACATTAAAAAAATAAAAAACTGTTAAAATAAAAAATTTATGTTATCTACACACTTATTATATAGAAGAGAATATCAAATAGTACTATATATTGTTGAATCCAAAAAAAATCTAACAATAACTTCTTTCATTCTTCGACTCATGATCGACTTTGAATTCAGATTAATACTGCGAAGAACTATTGTGGGTACTTACACAAAAGCACCCTAATACTTAAGTCACACAAAATTTTCTCATAAGTCTAATAATCAATAATCCTCTTAATCCTATCAAAATGACTATTTATAACAAATCAAAGAATTAGTGAATAATATTTATTCACTCCAAAATAACGCTTTTGCTTCTTAGATTCCTTGTAGTAGATCTAATCTACAAATTCTTCTCTTTTGAGTTTGTCATGAAGGCAGTCTCAATTATTAGGATTTGCATCTGTTAAAATATTTGATCATTTGTTTCGTTTGTGAAACTCAATCCTTACTTCATTTGGGTGTGTCATCATCTTATGAAACGATGTGCCTTTGAATATTTTTCTATTTATAATTTTGACTCTCATAATTGTCCCTCATTCCTTATTTGACTAAAGGCACGTGTTATTCAAAGAATGAATTTTGAGCCAAATGACTTGATTATGCTTTTGCTTACAGAACCTCAAGAAAATAGATCGAAGGTTTTGTCCAAAATGATGTCAATAAAACCTCGAGAAGATTCTATCCAAAATGATGTTGATAAAATATCAAAAAAAAAAGGTTCTGTCTAAAATGATATTGATAAAATCTCGATAAGATAGTGATAAATCATAGTTATTTTGTGTACATATTTATATTCTTGTACTTATCTTCATTTGGGAATAACAGAATACACGTATATGCCACTTTGCATATTCTCTCCCAAATTCCTCTCCTCTCTCTTCATGGCATCAGAACCACTAATGGCCTCTTCCCCTGTTCTTTCTTCTTCCTCCTCACCAGCGGTGACCAACACGGCTCCAGCTCCCTTCACTCCAAATACCTTCCCCACTTCTTCTTCCTCTACTCATTCTTCCTTCCCCTCTTTCACTCAAGCTCTTACTGTGAAATTAGATGATACCAATTTTCTTGTATGGAAAATCAGCTTCTGAACATTGTGGTTGCTAATGGTCTCGAGGAGTTCTTGGATGGCTCTCGACCTTGCCCAGCAAAGTACTCCACCGATGACCCTCCTCAGCTCAATCCGGAATACACCCAGTGGCAGAGATACAATCGTCTTCTTATGAGCTGGTTATATGCCTCCTTGAGTGAGACTATGCTTGTTCAAATCGTCACCTATACTACGGCACAGCAGATTTGGTAAGCACTGGAGGAGATCTATATTTCAGGGTCCATGTCTCAGATCTCAGAGCTTCGTACTTCTCTGCAAACACTCAAAAAGGGAGGCCTCTCCGTCCGTGAGTTTCTTCTGAAACTCAAATCTCTTTGTAATACACTTGCTGCACTCAGTGAACCAGTCTCCCGAGCAGATCATCAAATTTATCTACTCAATGGTTTGGACCAAGCCTCTGATTCCTTTGTTTCATCTGTTCTTATGCGTCCACAGAAACCCAGCATTGAAGAACTCCATAGCCTTCTCCTTCAGATCGATTCCCATCTTGAACGTCAAAACTCCGCCTCCCACCTCACCAATCTCCAAGCCAATTTTGCTAGAGTCCACACAAATACACCACACTCAATTCGCTCCCATCCCCGATATCCTAAACACAATCCCCAGCCTTCTCATCCTTCTCCATACTCTGCTTCTCCGTTCTCCTCTCAACCACGACCTTTCTCCCACCATTCTGGCATTCTTTGTAGACCACCTGCTCGACCTAATGCCTCACAGTGGCTACCACCTCTCTCCTACGTTCCCTCGGGTTCCAAACCTCAGTGCCAGATCCGTAATAAACACGGACATACAGCTGCTCTTTGTTACCATCGCTTGAACCTTCAATATCAACCCCAAACACAGCCTCGTAATTTCAACATGTCCCTTACTTCTACTCCAGACTTTCCCACCTCTTCTACTACGGCTGGTCTTCATGCTACTGCATCTATTGTGGGTGATCCAACTTGGTTTATGGACTTAGGGGCCACCCATCATTTCACTCCCGATGTTGGCCAATTGGAGGTTGCCTCGCCATATACTGGCTCGGATCAGGTTATGGTAGGGGATGGTAAGAATCTTCCAATATCTCATGTTGGTCATTTAAATCTATTTTCTAACTCTTCCCTGCCTTCTACTGTTTCTCTTAAACATGTTCTGCATTCTCCTGCCATTACTCATAATCTTATCAATGTCACTAAGCTTTGTCGAGATAACAATGCCTTTGTTGAATTTTACCCTTCTCATTTTCTTGTTAAACACCAGGTCTCAAAGCATACTCTCCTTCAGGGTCTTCTTGAAAATGGCATTTATCGTGTCACACTTCCAGCCTCTCGGCCACATTCCAGTAACACACCTCCTCAGCTTTTCTTGGCTCGCACCACAGACACCACTGTTTGGCACCATCGCCTTGGTCATCCTACTCCTCCCATTGTTCGCCAAGTTCTTCGTTCTTGCCATATCTCTTCAAACAATAGTTTTTCCTTTTGTAATTCTTGTCATTTGGCCAAGAGCCATCATCTTCCTTTTTCGTTGTCAAACTCAAGAGCTGTAAAACCTTTTGGCTTAATACATATGGACCTTTGGGGTGCTACCCCTATTACATCAGTGAATGGCTTTCCTCCTTCTCATTGATGATTATTCTCGTTTCTCTTGGATTTATTTTCTCTCTTCTAAAGATCAAACTTACTCTACTTTTATTCAATTTCAAACCATGGTTGAACGTCAATTTAATACAAAAATAAAAACAGTACAAATATATGTGGTGGTGAATTCCGCCCCTTACTCCCTTATCTCACCAACCTTGGTGTTCATCACCGGTTTTCTTGCCCTCATACCGCTGCTCAAAATGGCCGTGTGGAACGCAAAAATTGTCATGTTGTGGAAACGGGGCTTACCTTACTTGCTCACTCTCATATGCCCCTTTCCTATTGGTCCTATGCTTTTCAAACAGTCATCTACTTGATCAACCGTATGCCTAAGCCTGTCCTTAATACCAGGTCCTCTATGATAAACCCCCTTCATATTCGCACCTTCGGGTGTTTGGCTGTTTGTGTTTCCCTTTTCTGCGCCCTTACACAGATCATAAATTGCAATTACGGTCCAAATCGTGTGTGTTTCTTGGGTATAGCACTCACCATAAGGGCTACCTTTGTCTTGATAAAGACATTAGTCGTGTCTATGTTTCCCGCCATGTAGTCTTTAATGAACATGCCTATCCATTTCACTCTCCTTCCTTCTCTCCTCCCTCTTCTGCCTCTACTTCCGTTGTCCCTCTCATATCCTCCTTCCTACCTTCTAGCTCTTATTCCCCCTCCGTTCCTTATTCCTCTTCTTTTTCCTCTCCTTCTCTTATGTCTTCTTATTCTCCTCTTTCTCCTCCATTAGTGGTAGATTTAAATGGCCTTGATATTGTCTTATCTTCTTCTACTACTAACCACCATCCTATGATTACTCGCTCTAAGGCGAGCATTCACAAACCTAAGTTATATTTGAGTGTATACACAGGTGTTGCTGTTGAACCCTCCACTTATGCGCAAGCTTCTAAATCCAAAGATTGGCAGGTTTCTATGGCACAAGAATTTTCTGCCCTTCAGCACAACTTTACTTGGGTTTTAGTACCTCCTCCGCTATCCGCTAAGATTGTGGGCTATAAATGGGTTTATCGACTAAAGTTAAAGGCTGATGGTTCCATTGACAGGTATAAGGCTCGCCTTGTGGCCAAGGGTTATCATCAAAAGGAGGGTTTGGACTACTTTGAGACATTTAGCCCGGTTGTAAAGGCAGCTACAATTCGAGTTGTGCTTCACTTTGCCCTCAACATGGATTGGCCCATTCGTTAACTTGATTTCTCTAATGCCTTTCTTCATGGCGATCTCATTGAGGATGTGTACATGCAACAACCCCCTGGTTTTGTTGACCCCACCAAACCTCATCATGTCTGTAAGTTGCTTAAGTCAATCTATGGCCTCAAACAGTCTCCTAGTGCTTGGTTCTCCAAATTGACTTCGGCTCTTCTTACTTTGGGGTATGCGGCTTCCAAGAGTGACTCTAGCATGTTCATTTATCGCTCTCATGATTGTATTATTGTGCTACTGATTTATGTAGATGATATATTGGTTACTAGCAACAAATTCAGTCATCTTCAAACTTTGCTCTCTCGGCTTCAGTCTCACTTTGCCATCAAAGACCTTGGGGACTTTCATTATTTTCTTGGGCTTGAGATTACCAGGTCTTCCACGGGTCTTCATTTGTGCCAGACTAAGTATATTTCTGATCTCCTCCGCCGTACAGATCTCTTGGATACTAAACCAGTAGCCACTCTTATGGTTTCAGGCTCCACTTTGTATATTCATGATGGTTCTCCATTACCTGATGGCTCGGAATATCACAGTGTCGTTGGGGCTTTGTAATATTGTACTTTAACTTGCTCGGATATTGCTTATGCTGTGAACAAGCCTTGTCAATTCATGCATACTCCTACTGATGTTCATTGGTTGGCTGTGAAATATTTTTTACGGTATCTCAAAGGCACTCCTCACTTTGGTCTCCACTTTCATCGCACTTCTGATTATTCACTGCAATGTTATACAGATGCCGATTGGGCTTCTTGCCCGGACGATCGTCGTAGCACAAGTGGGTATTACATCTTTCTTGGGGGTAATCTTGTTTCTTGGTCTTCATCGAAGCAAAAGGTCGTTTCTCGCTCCAGCACTGAGGCTGAATATCACATCATTGCCAATGGTACTGCTGAACTCACTTGGCTGGAAACAGTCCTTGTTGATTTAGGAGTCGTCTCCTCATCTACCCCGACATTGTTTTGTGATAACTTAAGTGCTACCTATCTCACTGCCAACCCGATTCTCCATGCTCGCGCCAAGCATGTGGAAATTGATTTTCACTTCGTCCGTGAACATGTAATTGCTAAGTCGCTGATTGTTCAATTTGTTTCCTCTGACGAGCAACTCGCTGACTGCCTCACGAAGCCTCTGCCTACGAGCTCTTTTTCCTCTCTACGCACTAAGCTCAACGTTCTCACCAGCCCCTTGAACTTGAGGGGGATGATAAACCATAGTTATTTTGTGTATATTTTGTATACTGTTATATTTTTGTTATACCAGCCACATGTATAGTTTTCATTTTCTTGGATGTACATATTTATATTCTTGTACTTATCTTCATTTGGGAATAACAGAATACACGTATATACCACTTTGCATATTCTCTCCCAAATTCCTCTCCTCTCTCTTCAGATAAATAGAAGCATCTGTCCAAATTGATGTTGACAGAACTTCAAAAAATAGATTGAAAGTTCAACTTGATAAGATAGATCGGAAAATAACAATAATAAAATATTTTAATGGTAATATTATACAACAACAAAAAAAAAAAATTAATTTTAGTTTACCAATTTGATTATATGTAACATGATCTTTATGATCAAGCAATTATTGTCTGTATGAGTATATGAATTTACTTTTACTGTTTACCATTGAAATTGGTATCATTTATCATCTTATAAACATATAAACTGAAAAGCATTGGGAAATTTGAGTTTTAATGCAATAAATGACACTACATTTAAAAAATACCCTATCCCTATATAACTCTTATTTTGGTGCTACTAATTACGTTACTACCCAAAATACCCCTGGCATAATTTTCTCAAACTCTCTGTATTCTCTCCCAAATTCCCGAACCAAGAAAAACTTTGAAATTGATAAGCCTCGATTGAATCCATAGAACCCAACCTTCATTGTCTTCCACGACCACGAACAAGGGCTCCCAAAGGTTCGGAGTTGACGATCGGAGAAGGGGAAGGAGAAAACGTCGAGCAAGCCGACCAAACTTTTAGGAAACAACCCCAAAGAAAGCGAAGGTGAGGGATTTTGTTTTTAATCTGCAATATGTGTATGTGCCTGGTTTTTTTTGTTGATTTTTGTTCATAAGATAGATCGAGGCTGGGGAATGAAGAAATTTGGGTTTTTTTCGAGATTTTTTATGCACCTTGATAGAAATCGATAGGCCTCGATAGTAACCAGATGCTATCTTGCTTTGGGATTTTTAGGACCTACCTCGATAGTCCTCGATAGGACTCGATGATACGGGGCTTTGGGATTTTAAGGACCTACCTTGATAGGACTCGATGATACGGGGTGTAATGCCCCGGATTCCCTATTATGGTTTAATGGCTGGATTAGTAGGCCGGGAGGGCCATAACTGTTTAATTATGCCATTAAATGTGTTTATGCATGTTTATGAGAATTATATTATAATATGATGTTAAATGCATGCATGTGAGTCCACATTTATTTACAGGGGTGTTTTGGTAATTTGGCCCGTTGAGGGTATAATTGAATATTTGTTTGCATGTTAATGATATATTGTGGGACCACTTTATAATGTGGATTGGTTCGAGTATTTCGACATGAGACGATCTTTAAATATGATTTATCGGTTTGGTCATAACAGGTTTGAGCTCGGGGCTCGGGGTGAGTCTCGGGGTGATATTAATGGTTATAGCGTTACCGGGGATTTTAGGGTAACGAGATTTGAATTATTGGTGTTTGAGGATATTGAGGTTAGCGGGAATTAGGAAGCGTTAATTATGATTAACGGGATAAGTGGAATGTGCCAAAATTACCCTTGAAGTGGTTTTAGAAGCTTTAAAAGACCTAGGGGTATTTTAGTCTTTTGGCTTGGATATATATGATGTTTGAAGGCTGTAGAATAAACAGAGTAAAACAGAGGCATTTCCTTCTTCTTCCCGTACCTTCTCTTTCCTTCATCTTTCTTGTGAGATTTTGTGATCTTGTTGAGGATTTGAGCTTGGGAGCTAGGCCTTGGTACTTTGGGAGAGTGTTCCACTGTTGAAGAGCACCATAACCTGAACTTGAGGTAAGCTTTTAGCCACTAGTTTCCATGTATGCTCTGTTTTCCCTTTTAGTTTTCAGTTCATGGTTTTGATGTGGGAAGTGAGAATCAAAGGAAGTTTTTGTGTTGTTTTGATTGGGATTTGATGAGGGTGAGCTATGGGTGTTATTTGAGGGTTTAATTGTATGTTTGGAGGAGGATTAGAGATGGTTTGAGGGGCTGGTTTGAGAGGAAAGAGCACAGGGAAAAAATCGGTTTGTTAAGGGCGTTTTTGTTGGTCTGGGTTGGGCACCGCGGCGCAGCAGGGGTGCGCCGCGGCCCTGGGCGTCTATCAGGAGGGAGCCCTCTCTGTTTGAGGGCGCGCCGCGGCGCAGCAGGGGAGGGCCGCGGCCCTTAAGGCCAATTTTTCCAAAATGTGGCTTTTAGCTTGGGGATTCAAACCTTAGGCCTCGGGGTTGGACCTAGTACCCGGTTGGGTAGTATTTGATGTCGCGGGGGCTGGGATTTGGTTTGGGAACCCTTAGTTATCATTTTTATTGATGAATCCTATAATTTGGTTATGATCAGGTGACCGTCAAGGAATTTAAGGGTTGATCGTTCTCAGGGGTCGTTCATATAATAATTCTCACTTGAACCAGAGGTAAGAAAACGGTGTATGAATACAGTTGCACCCTGTATAAGTATATGACATGCATGGCTTGATATTGGAGCATGTTGGTTGATATATGTGGATGTGGATTACATATTAAATGTTGATGTACGCTGATTACCTGTTTAAGACACTGACTAGTCAGGGACCGACTCTAAAGTTGAGAATCATGCATTGAATGGCTCTATGGCATTAATGCTAGACCGACCCTAGAGTCGAAAAACTTATAAGCGCTTGCCTGGTCTACGACCAGATGTCTATAGCCAAGGTATATGACCCCGGTGACTGTTAGTCACGTGGCTAAGGGACGTTGTCCATAGCTTCGACTCTAGAGTCGTGAGGAAGGTTATGTTGGTGACTAATCACCTTGCACCTGTCCTGAACAAACTTATGAAAGAATCACTTATCAGTTAAGCCCTGGTAACCCTATCGTCACATGGCTAGAGGGAGCGATGCTCATTATTGTGACTTTTGGCTATTGTCACCTATTTGTTGGACTGTTAGTCCTGTATGGTTATTATGATCGTTGTTGATATTATATCATGCTTTATTGTGTTTTCTTGCTGGGCCTTGGCTCATGGGTGCTATGTGGTGCAGGTAAAGGGAAGGAAAAACTTAACCAACCCTGAGTGGAGAGTTTGGGCGATGTGGTGTACATACTGGGCCGCTTGACCGCCACGGTCAAGGAGTTCTCAGAGGGACTAGGGGTTTACCCTACTTTTGCCGCTTAGGCCGGCGGGGATTGTAAATTTGAAACTGTAGCGACTCTTTTGTATTATGGACATCTTGTAAACATTTTAAAAGGCTCATGAGTAGTTTATTTACTTAATGAAATGTATCCTTTCCTTTTTATTGGTTTTTCACCTTAACCTGATAATAGTACCTAGATCACATTTTTAACCGAAGGACTCGGGTAGCGAGTCAAATTTTCGGTTCACCGTAACTGTTCTGGGGTAACCAGGGCGTTACACGGGGCTTTGGGATTTTTAGGAATTACCTCGATAGGAATCGATAGGCCTCGATAGGACTCGATGATACGGGGCTTTGGGATTTTTAGCACCTACCTCAATAGGCCTCGATAGTAACCAGATGATATATTGCTTTGGGATTTTTAGGACCTACCTCGATATGCCTCGATGGGACTCGATAGGCCTCGATAGTTTCTGCCTCGATGGGCCTCGATAGTTACCAGATTTTTTTACATTTTTAACATTTTTTTTGTATTTTTTTTTCAGATGCCTGACCTTATTGTGCCATTGGAGAAGCACTTTCTTGACCGTGTCACTTATAGGGGTAGTGCCTACTTGGATACCCTTATACAACAGTTTAAGAGGCATGGTCTTATGGAAAGGGCAAAGGCATGCCCGTTGGGACAGTTCTTTAAGGTGAAGCCGTTTAGTTTTTCTGGGGTTCTGCTGCATCAGCTAATGTTGCGTAAGGTAGAAAGCAAGAATCCTGAAGAGGGTCAGTTCTACATGGGCAACACTCTGTGTAGATTTGGTATTGCAGAGTTTGCCCTAGTTACCGGGCTAAATTTTGGGAAATCACCGTCCCCAGATGAGTTGAAAGAGCGTCTTTCAAGTGATCGAATCATTCAGGAATATTTTATTGGTGATTCGAAGGTTAGTTTTGGTCAGTTGGAAGATGCTTTGAAGGCCTCGACAAACCCAAAAGATGCATTTAAGCTGGGTTTGTGCTATTTGATAACTGAATGCCCTACAGAAGACAACGACGATATGGGGGGATTCCCTGAGTATGGTTGAGGATCTTGATTACGTTTTCAAGTATCCATGGGGGAAGTTGTCATTTAAGAAGGTTAGCAAAGGAGTTCAGAAGGACATGAAGAAGCAATTGAAACACTATGAGGAGAAGAAGAAGAGGGGTCAAGCAAAAAACAGAAAGAGGCGAAGTATAGTTTCTATGGCTATGCACCCGCGCTTCTTTACTGGGCTTTTGAGGCCATGACATCTCTCGGGAGTAAGTTTGGTGAGAACAGTGGGAACCAGATACCGAGGATGCTTAGCTGGGCTACGAAGACTGATATCACTATTTCGACAGCTCAGTTGGTTCCTATATTCGCCAACCGCCGAGTAAGTTCCATTTTGTCTTGTTAAATGTCACAAATTAATTGATTAACGATTTATTTTATTAAAGTTTTCCTGACACATGTTATTCAACCATGCAGTTAGTGGTATTTTCCATGCTGAAGCCACGTCCCGGTGAGGTAGTTTACTACAATAGCCTCCCAGAAGTTGATTCCAGGTTATTCCCTGAGTTGGAATCAACTGTGGGGGAGGCTGGGATTGCAGCGGAGGAAGTAGTAGTACCTGAGAAGGAGGCAGAGAAGCTGGCAAAAGTTGCAAAGGAGGCCTCCATTTTTTATGAGGATGTCCCGAGGGTTGAGGAGGGCACTTCACAGGCCTGTGCAGCTTCCTCTAGTCAGGTTGCCCAGCCTGAGTATGAGCAATTGATGCAGAGGCTCAAGAGGGTTGAGGAGGGCTAGGCAACCTTACTTCAGAATCAGGCTACGATCATGGCTCAGTTGGCACAGTTGCTTTCGCTGGTCTCAGGTCGATCCACTGACGTAAAATCAGATACAGAGTCTGATATCTTGCCTGCAGACTACGAGACCGGTGATCAACCCTCCACTCCACAGGCCCAGACATCTGTAGTTGCCAGTGATGCTGATAGTTCCAGTGTACGAGCACTGCAGCCTGAGGAGGCAGCTGGCCTTGAAGTTGTCAGGAAGAAACGCAAGCCCAATCATTTTGATGACTTCACTGACCCAACGAAGAGGATGAGACAAGATAAATAGGGGCTAGTTGCAGAACCTTTAAGGAAGTGCAACCTGCAGCAGGAGAAGAGCTTCCATAAATGGATAATCGGGAAGATCGACAATAAGAGAGATCAGAATGTCCATACTGGGACGCACGGTGTCGCATGGTTCTTGCAGTTGCACACAGTCCAGACTTGGCGTTGGGATTCGGTATGTTAATTACATTTATGTTTTCAATTCAATCTTAAAATATATTGATGGTATTAACGAATTTTAATGTTTTTTCAGCATATTGATGTCGCTTTGCACATGCTACGCCGCCGACGCCACTTTTATCGTGCTGCATTTCGGCAGGATGCTGCAATCATGAACACCATATTCCCCCAAGTGTGCCTAGGTCGTTGGAATCATTTCAGAGAGACTGGCACTAAGTATACATGGGACGACGATGTGCTGAAAATGTTGAAGGGCGATGATAATCAATTCTTCTTATCATGGCAAAATATGAGTGAAGTATATTTTGCCTTGCACGTCGAGAAAGTCGCACATTGGATCTCCATCGAAGTCTCCATTCCAACTTGGTGCATCAACATTTATGATTCCAACCATAGCGTGCTTAGTCTGATTCTGTTTGAGGAAGTGATCAAGCCTTGGTGCTTATTGTTGCCCTCTTTGTTATGGTGTTCAGGCATGTTTGATGACCATGAGGACCTCCAGGTATCTCCTGAGCAGAACGCAAAACCTTTTTCATATGCTCGTATTCCTCCAGAGGAGTGTCCTCAGACTAAAACAAGGTATTCCCCTATTTAATTAGTGTATTTTGAAAACTGAATAACAAAGTTATTTTTATCTTATATTGACATAAAATCGATTATATGCAGTGGGGATTGTGGTATGTTTGTCATCAAACATATTGAGCATTTGGTTGCCAGGCTACCACTTGATACCATTATCGATGAGAACATACAACATTTCAGGACCAAGTGGTGTGTGGACCTATTCTATCAGAATTTGTCCCCCTGATGCTCCTTACAATTTCCTGATACACATTTTGTATAAGCATTTGAACGTGAATGAATTTCTTCTGTTAACATATTTGTAAAATACTAATTTTAAGATGTTGCACACTTTTTTACTTAGTTTTTAAATTTGAAGAAAAGTATATCAATTTCTTCATATATGTTAATTAAAAATTTATAAATTAGGGACCCTTAGGCTATGGAGTCCTATGTTTGGGTCTGACCTGCCTTAGCTAGGACCAACACTAATTAAAAATCACAAACTATAATCTGTAACATAATATATATATTTGAATAATTAGATATATTAAAGAACTTTCATTTATTTAAGTCATATTGTATGGAGATTTATTTATTACAAGTAAATGCATAGCTCAAACCGTTTGATTAATCATGTTAGAAAATAAAATCCAAACTCGACCTATTTTTAAAGGGATTGATATGACACAATATAGTTAGTTTTGTATATTATTTTTTATGAAACAATATTTTTTGAAAAAGTTATTAAATAAAAAACTACTAAATTCACATAATGTATCTGCCTCGACAAAACGCAATGGATCAAACCAAATCAACCTCGATAGCTAAATAATAATAAATGCATATATTTAAATCAAAACTAACAAAGTATCAAAATCAATTGAATAATTACATAACACAAATTTTTAAATCCTAGCCTTACATGACTTCCTATTGTGCCCACTACCACCATATCTGCTACACTTACGTTTCTTGACGATCTTTTCCTCACGTGAAGCATAGCGGTTTGTCTTTCTCCTACCCACTTTTTGCTTCCTGGGCCTTCCTATAGGGGTTTTCTCAATGAGGACGCCGACAATCGTATCTCTGATGTGATCAGGGATTACCTATTCATCCTCGTTCCTAACAGGGTAAATAGTATCTTTATAAGTGTCCCTCAATGCCTCGATTCTATAGTAAGGGGAACACAATGAGTAAATGTTTATGCTTCTTTTTTTGGCTGCAGCAAAAGCATGTACACAGGGTATCCCAATGGTTTGGAACATGCCACAAGAGCATGATTTTGTTGCCAAGTTCACCTCACCATCACCATTACCATCGACCACAAGAAATTCGTGATGACCAAGGACTTAGACATCCAAGAAAATTTCTTTATCACCTATTTGCTTCAAATCATTTTCCATCTCAGGTGATAACACAGTTGTTGCTTTTGCAGCTCTTTCACGTCTATCTGCAAACCAAGAATGAAGAGTGAATCTTATGAATTCAAGAAAAGTGGCGATTGGAAAGCTCCTTGCCTCCTTGGTTTTATTGTTAAAGCTTTCTGCATAGTTACTCGTCATGATATTGTATCAGTTACCAGGAAAATAAGCGCTACTCCACCTTTCAAAGACAATTCCCTCTAGATATTGAGCAATGGGCGGATCAATTACCTTAATCTTTTCAAAGAACTTGTGAAATTCCGTTCTTCGAAATGCGTATGCTGCACACCCCATGATGTCTTACACGTGGTCAGTTTTGAATTTTGCCACCACATTCATACAGATGTGATGGTAACATGCACCGTGATAGGCATCTGGGAAAACAAGCTCCAAAGCATGATTAATGCTTTTATGCCTGTCCGATACAAGAGCAAGGTTCTCAACGTCCCCTATGGCTTCCTTCAATTTTCTCATGAAATAAGTCCAAGAGTTATGGTTCTCACTGTCCACCAATACAAACGCAATTGGAAACAACTGGTTGTTTGCATCCAACGCAACAGCATAGAGCATGTGGCCACCATACTTATTCTTCAAGAATGTGCCATCCACACAAATTACAGGACGACAGTACTGGAAACCACGCCTAGAAACACCGAGGGAAAAGAAGCAATATAAGAAACGACCATCTTTGCTACAAAATCAGTAATTGTACCTGGGTTCTTATGCTCCAACTGACACAGGTATCCAGGTAACTTGGAGTATGATTCCTCAGGTGTCCCTCTGACATACATAAGAGCCTTTTCTCTGCATCTCCACGCCTTCCCATAGCTCATTTCGACCCCAAAATGATGATTCATGTCCTCCCTTATGTTGTTTTCCATGTACCGAGTACCATCGGTAGCAAATTTCCTCTTGATTAGGTGCTCAACAACCCACGGTGATGCTTGACGATGGTCCTTATCTCAAATTTCTTGTGAGCAAGTGTGTACTTCGTTGTATACAGTAATCTCGAACATTTCAGATCGCATTTTTGTCTTACCCCTCAATCTCCAACCACAATCAGGATCCTTGCAGGTAATGTACCACACATCAGTCCCAGATTTCTTCACCATAAACTCAAAATTATTCTTCATCGCAAATATGGATGCTTTGGTTTTCAATTCAAGCTTGTTCTGAAAGAACTTCCCAAGGTGCAATTCTCTTGAAGCTTTGCTGGTTGAGGAATGATGTTGATGTGAGGCCTCTATATCCTCTTTGGTGAACATGGGAGCACTCCATGTTCTACGATCTTCACCTAAGTCCAATGGAGAACTCCATCTAAAACTATCATCGGTTCTACTTGGACCTGGACGACTACTGCTGGTCCCAGGTGTTTGCCAATCTTCTATTCTGCGCTCCTCATCTACCATAACATCTTAACTCTGTGTTGGAAAATCTGCCCTAACATCTGGCCCACCAAGATCTGTTGCATCAGCAACAAGATCATCATTGATATAAGAATCGTAGCCATAGGGATCGTACTCCGCCGTGTCATGCACATATGACGGATCTCTAACCGGGATATCATCATGGACTATCACATTTGGATTTGTCTCGGGAACACATGTTCCAACGTCACCTACCGGGATATCATCATGGACTATGACATCTGGATTTGTCTCGGGAACACATGTTCCAACGTCACCTTGAGTTCCTTTGAAACCATGACATGGAGGAGAAATGTTCTCTTCAAATCGAACTTCTTTATTAACGCTGGCAGAAGCCGATGCATTTCTTACACCTCCCTTCTTAATCAATGTGACACATAGAGGAATGAGCTTCTCTACAGATTTCGATGCTAACCCAATGAATGCACGCACATGCCTATCATTTTTTATAACGGTAGGTTTGACGGATTGTGATAGGCATGTGTACGGGACCTCAATTTTCAAGTCATGCACACATTTATCCACTTCAAGCTCATCGTACAGAATGCCAAGCAGTTGCTCATACGTCACACCCTTCTCCACAGGCAGAACTTGATTTTCAGCATCTCTGAAAATCCAATCCCTATTTTTGAGTTCCCAAACACCATTGAATGCAACAAATACGGAAACAGTAGAATCTGCAACAACAAAAAAAAGTCAAAAAGTTAAACTACAACATAAAACAACAAAATATCGATTTCTATTGATATATGTCGAGTCCTATCGAGGTCACACCTATCGAGTTTTATCGAGTACAGTCGAGGACTATCGAGGCAAACAATCCAATTAAACTCTTATACACCTATCAAGTTTTATCGAGTACAATCGAGGACCATCGAGGTATTAAATCCAATTAAACTCTTATACACCTATCGAGTTTTATCGAGGACCAACGAGGTATTAAATCCAATTAAACTCTTATACACCTATCGAGTTTTATCGAGGACCATCGAGGTATTAACATCCTAACACTATCGAGGCACGTCAAGGTCCATCGAGGACCATCGCGCCAGCATGCATGCAACACATCGAGACCTATCGAGTTTCATCGAAACTCATCGAGGCAGGAAAAAAATCCAGAAAAAAAACGCACGAAGTATCCAAAATTCATTCCGACAATGAAAAATTGCAATAAAACATGAAGGCATACACATATCTGTTCGAAATAAGACAAGTAATGTAACCAGACAAGTTTCCTCACTACATATAACAAATATATACTTACCCATACAATTTTTTTCCCTAGATCTGAAATCCAAAATGAAATTTCTTGACTTGAAATGACTCACAACTTGCCCCTAGATCCAAAATGCAAATTAATGGTGGTTGGCTTTTTTTTTTTTTGTGTACGAGAGTTTGAGAGATAGAGAGGGAAAACATAAGAGATAGAGAGTGAAGACTATGAGAAAAAGAGAGGGAAAATTATGCCAGGGGTATTTTGGGTAGTAACGTCATTAGTAGCACCAAAATGAGAGTTACATAGGGATATGGTATTTTTTAAATATAGTGTCACTTATTGCATTAAAACTCAAATTTCCCAAAGCATTTTGCACTAATTGAAAGCATTTGCAGGAAAAAGAGTGGTTGTCGTTTAAGAAAGAGAAGGAAGAGAAGAAAAAGAAAAAGGAAAAGAAAAAGAAAAAGAAAGAGAGATGGAAAAAAAAGGTGGAAAAGTAGATAAAAACAAAATGAAAAAAAAAACAGCTTACTTTTTCTGATAGAGATTATTTAAAATTTGGTATTTCAACATCGATATTTGTGTATTTAAATTTTTCTATGTTAGATTTGTTTTTTTATTTGATTTGTAAATAAAATGTAAATTTTTTTCGGTGCGATTAAATATATATTTTTAATTTTTTAATATATTTTCTACGTTATATATTTTTTTATCAGCACAAAAGAAATAGTATATCAAATAAATCGCGCAAAAAATTATTCACGGATCAGAAATACAAAAGATGCCCACCGAAAGTCCATACCATAGAATCCTCCTTAGTCATATTTGTTTCCAACCATAGAATCCTCCTTAGTCATATCTATCTAGCTATAGCTGATTTCAGTTTCGAAGAAGAAAATTACTATGGTGCTGGTTGAAGAAAACGGCCATAAAAATGGAGAAGAAGAGTATGCACAAGATGGGGCAGTGGATCTCAAAGGCAGACCTGTTTTAAGGTCAAAATCTGGAAGGTGGAAGGCTTGTTCCTTCATTTTAGGTAAGTTATTAACTTCCTCATTATATATATATGTGTTGTTATATGTATATATATGCTATATATGATAAATGGGATTTTTATATATTTTGTACTTGTGTTGTAGTGTATGAGATATTTGAGAGATTAGAATACCAGGGAATTGCGGCAAATCTAGTGATCTACTTGACAAGAGAGCTCCATCAAGGCACTGTAAAAGCTTCAAACAATGTCACCAATTGGAGTGGTACCGTTTGGATGACCCCAATATTAGGTGCTTATGTTGCAGATGCATATTTAGGCCAATTCTGGACATTTCTCATTGGAACATCAATTTATCTCATGGCAATTATATCTATATATAGTTCTTCTCATCTCAAGTTTTGGGTCAATGACAAGGTGGAATTTTTTAAGCATCTAAACTTCAGTGTTGCATATGCACATACAGGGAATGATCCTGCTAACACTAGTAGTTTCATTACGAGCTCTAAGGGCATCACCTTGTACTAATAATGGAGAAGACTGCTCAGATGCCTCATCTATGAAAGTGGGCATGTTTTATTTGGCACTTTATGTAATTGCAGTGGGAAATGGGGGCACCAAACCTAATATCTCAACCCTTGGTGCCGGACAATTTGATGAGTTTGAACCAAAGGAAAAGGCCCAAAAACTCTCTTTCTTCAACTGGTGGGTGTTCGGCACTTTCATCGGTTATCTCATCTCAGAAACTGTTGTGGTTTACATTCAAGACAACGTGGGATGGTCCCTCGGCTATGGCCTTCTCACTGTGGGGCTTGGGATCTCGATCTTGGTGTTCTTATTGGGTGTCCCATTTTATAGGCACAAGTTGCCTTCAGGGAGTCCTTTTACCAAGATGGCTAAGGTTATTTTGGCAGCTTTTACTAAGTGGAAGGTGCCTTTGCCTGATGACCCAAATGACCTTTATGAGTTGAGCTTGGAAGAGTACACTAAAAAGGGCATCCATAAAATCGACCACACCTCTTCATTAAGGTAAATTACATCTATATGGCAGGGTCCCACTTTGGTATAACTAGCTTTATATTACGAATATTGGCATGTGCTTGACATCACATCCCATGAAATATTACTTTATGATTAGAGAGTGATACACATTATTTAATTGTACCAAAAACAATAACAATATGCCACAATTGTTTCCCTTAGTAATACTTGGGCATTAGGTCTTAGGCCTGATCCGCCTGTGGCGAGGGACCGGGCTTGTTGAGCATGAATGGTGCCCAATACTATTTGATGCAGCACATGATATTAGGCATCCTATAATGTATCAAGTAATGTTAGCAATACTTTGATCTTACTAGCTAATTAACACACTCTATAGGTGCCTGGACAAAGCTGCTGTGAAGAGTGGAATAACAAAGAGACCATGGACTTTATGTCGAGTAACTCAAGTAGAAGAAACCAAGCAAATAGTGAAACTACTCCCTCTTTTACTAGTCACCTTCATACCAAGCATAATATCATCTCAAATACACACACTTTTCATCAAACAAGGCACAACCCTAGACAGAAGCATGGGGCCTCACTTCAGTATCCCACCAGCATGTCTCACAGTCTTCACAACAATCTTCATGCTCATAAGCATCGTCCTCTACGACCGTTGCTTCGTCCCGGCCATCCGGCGGTACACGAAAAACCCTAGAGGGATCACCATGCTTCAAAGATTCGGAGTTGGGCTTGTTCTCCACGTTGTGATCACAATCACAGCTTGCTTAGCTGAAAGAAAGAGACTCAGCGTTGCAAGAGAGAATGGTATCGTTGGAAAGAAAGAGATAGTTCCTCTTTCGGTTTTTATTCTTCTTCCTCAGTTTGGTTTGATGGGATTAGCTGATGTTTTTGTAGGAATTTCAAAGCAAGAGTTCTTCTATGATCAAACGCCGGAGGGCATGAAAAGTTTGGGGGCTTCGTTCTTTACAACAAGCATGGGAGTTGGGAATTTTCTTAGTAGTATTCTTCTTACAACGGTTTCTAATATCACTAAGGAACATGGCCAAGGGTGGATTTTGGATAATTTGAATGTGTCTCATTTGGATTATTACTATGGCTTCTTGGCTGTCTTGGCGTTCCTTAATCTCATCTTCTTTTGGTTTGTTGCCAAGTTCTATGTTTACAATGTTGAGGTCAACCAGAAATCCCAGGATAATAATGTAAATTCATAGTACCCAGAAAAAAAAACTAAAAGTAATTGGTACAATGCATATATATGATCATGTGCTTATATTCTTCGAAAGAAACATCCTTTTATTATATAAACTAGAAAACATAACCGCGCTTCGCGCAGTTTTTATAATTATTAAAAAATTATATGTATTTTAAAATATTTTTTGGGAGATTGTTGAGTAGGGATTCATTTTCACCGTACTCGTACAATATGTTTTTTATATGAACACGTGAGAGCGTCTTGACCACAATTTTTTCACAATGGTGTTCCTTGTATAGCAAACCTCTTGCAGGTTTTTAAAAAATTCTAAATAATTAAAGTGTCGAAAATAAAGTTAAAAAAGCTTGTTATACGTGTGCTTTTATTTATTATTATTATTATCATCATTATACACTTTGCGTGATTTTCTTTTATAAAATGTCAAAATTATGTATAAGAAAATTAATGTTTTGTGTAAGACTTATCTTGGCCGATTACCCATTTGAACCATTTATTTTTAAAAATTAACTTTTAGATCTCCTGTTTTGTCAAAATGTTAAATATAGGAATGGATAAATCGATTATTTGAACATTGTATTTTGACCGATTACCCGTTTTGACTCTTTATTTTTAAAAATTAACCTTTGGGCCATGTATTTATTGAAAAGGTGCAAAATTCTTTATAAAAATTAAATTATATATATAATTTATATTTTCTGTAAAGGTTCACACTATTTTGAACCTTGTATTTTAGCCGATTACCCGTTGGGACCTTTATTTTCAAAAATGAACTTGTGGACTTCAAGTTTTATCAAAAGGTTAAAAATAGGAATATATAGATTGGTTATTTGAACACTATATTTTGGCCGATTACTCGTTTCGACTCTTTATTTTAAAAAAAAAACCTTTGGACCATGTATTTATTCAAAGTGTTAAAATTCTTTATAAAAAGTAAATTATATAAATATATATATAATTATCTATATAATTTATGCTTTCTATAAGGGTTCACACCATTTTTAACTTTGTATTTTAGCCAATTACCCGTTTGGACTCTTTATTTTTTAAAATTAACTTGCGGACCTTGTGTTTTGTCAAAATATTGATTATCTATTTGAATAATTTATTGTTAAAAATTAACATTTTGATCTCTTGTTTTGTCAAAAGGTTAAAATACAAATAGGTAGATTATTTATTTATTTGTTTATTATTATTATATATAGATATTTTTAATTGACATCTATTATTATTAAAATAAAAATGATAAAAAAGAGAAAATAGATAGAGTTTTTCCTTAATTAATTAATAGCTATAAATTAGAAAAGTAAAATAAAAAATCAGAAAAATTCACGGTTATTTATATTTATAATTTAATTAAACAGTTGTCGTAATTAAATATCTAATCAAATTTGAATTCAAATTAAAAAATGTGAAAAAAGAAGAAAATAAAAAGGGTGCTTTTGAGCAATTTTAGAATGTCACATCATATAAATATATTAGAAAATATACCCGCTTTCGCATAATTTTTTTATAATAATTTTAAATATATATTTAAGGTAATTTTATATTTGTTTGATAAATATTATAATTTGAATTTATAAATTTTGTAATTCAACTATATATATTTAACGTAATTCTATATTTGTTTGATTAATTTTATAATTTGTATAATGTAAGTGAAAAATTTATACCTTTTGTAATTCCTCTAATTTTTTTTTAAGTTATGCTCTAATAGTAAAATTGTATAAAAAAGTATTTAATTAATCAATTATTTGTTTCTATCTCCTTTCAAGAAATTAATAGAATGTAAAATAGAATTTAAAAAGCAAGAGATGTGAAAAAATTAAGCTAACAAACAATATTAACATCAATTGTTATAATTATATACTTTTTAATTCATAATATGTTCCTTGTTTCTAAAAAATATTTTTTGTGCTTCACATCAACCTCCGCATCTTTTGTTGTTGCTGGAATGTCCACTAAATTACAATTTATAAAATATTTATTTACTATAGTGAAAACAAATCACAAATCCAAACAATAGCAGTAGTAATATCGTTTTGTCACAAGCTTGAGAAAATATCAAATGAGAGAAAAATACAATTATTAATATCATTTTTATTATTACTACATTTTTTTAAGCGTGTAAAATAGATAGAGTAAATAATAATATCTTGTAAATATCTTATTTAAATTTAAAAAAATATGTAACTACATATATTTTTTATAACGTGTATGGTACATTTTTTTTTAAATTACTACATTATTATAATATATATAAAATGAATAAAAAATTAGATTAAAGGAGAAAATAAATAAAGTGCTTTGAAGCAATTTTAATTTTTTAAACATGTAAAATAGATAGAGTAAATAATAATATCTATTTTAAATTTTAAAAATATGTAACTACTTACTTTTTTTTAAATTACTATATTATTATAATCTATAAAATGAATAAAAAATTAGATTAAATGAGAAAATAGAAAGAGTGTTTTAGAACAATTTTAAAGTACCACATCATCTCATTGAAGCTCTCATTTATATAATATATATAGATTAAAAAAATATCTTATTTAAATATTTAAAAAAAATAAAGTTTAAATAATTAATAATAAAAATGAATAAAAAAATTAGATTTAAGGAGAAAATAGAAAAAATAGTTTGAAGTAATTTTAGAGTGTCACATCATCTCCTTGAAGCTCTCCTTTATATATATTAAAAAAATATCTTAATTAAATATTTAAAAAAATAAAGTTTAAATAATTAATAATAAAAATGAATAAAAAAATTAGATTAAAGGAGAAAATAGAAAAAATAGTTTTGAGTAATTTTAGAGTGCCACATCATCTCCTCGAAGTAAAGTTTAAATAATTAATAATTAAAAAAATTAGATTAAAGGAGAAAATAGAAAAAATAGTTATTAATAATAAAAATGAATAAAAAAATTAGATTAAAGGAGAAAATAGAAAAAATAGTTTGGAGTAATTTTAGAGTGCCACATCATCTCCTTGAAGCTCTCATTTATATATATACTAGAAAACATAACCGCGTTTCGCGCAGTCTTTTGTAATTATTAAAAAATATACATATTTTAAAATACTTTTAGGAGAATGCTACAACATGGATTCTTTTTCACCCTACTCATACAACATGTTCCTTATATGGACACGTGAGGGCGTATTGAATACAATTTCTTTTTCTTCATAATGGTGTCCATTGTATATAAAATCTCTTGCAAGTTTTTGAAAAATTATGAATAACTAAAGTACCGAAAACAAAGTTAAAAAAATTTGTTGTACGTGTGCATTTATTTTTTATTATTATTATCATTATTATACGCTTTGCGTGATTTTTTTTATAAAAAATCTAAATTATGTATATGGAAATTTATGTTTTGTGTAAGACTTATTTTGGGCGATTACCCGTTTGAACATTTTATTTTTAAAAATTAACTTTTAGAACTCGTGTTTTGTCAAAATGTTAAATATAGAATTGGATAGATCGATTATTTGAACATTGTATTTTGGCCGATTACCCGTTTTGACCCTTTATTTTTATAAATTAACATTTGGACCATATATTTATTCAAAAAGTTAAAAATTCTTTATAAAAATTAAATTATATATAATTTATGTTTTTTTGTAAGGGTTCACATCATTTTGAACATTGTATTTTAGCCGATTACACGTTGGGGTCTTTATTTTTAAAAATTAACTTGTTGACCTCAAGTTTTGTCAAGATGTTAAAAATAGGAATAGATAGATTGGTTATCTGAACACTATACTTTGGCCGATTACTTGTTTTGACTCTTTATTTTTAAAAATGAACCTTTGGACTATGTATTTATTCAAAGTGTTAAAAATTCTTTATAGAAAGTAAATTATATATACACACCATTTTGAACTTTGTATTTTAGCCGATTACCCGTTTGGACCCTTTATTTTTTAAAATTAACTCGTGGACCTTATGTTTTATCAAAATGTTGATTACTCGTTTGGATAATCTTTTATATACCGCTTCAAATATGTTATTTTATTAGTATATATTTGTAGTTTTTTTATTATTTTATTTTTTGTTAGTTCATTAGGTATTTAATTCAAAAAATATCTTATTTAAATATCTAAAAAAATAACGTTTAATGTAGTTTTTGTTTTATTTTATTTTTTGTTAGTTTATTAGGTATTTAATTAAAAAAAATATCTTATTTAAATGCCTAAAAAAATAAAGTTTAAATAATTATTAATAAAAAAAATTAGATTAAAGGAAAAAATAGTTTGGAGTAATTTTAGAATGACACATCATCTCCTTATTAATAAAAATGAATAAAAAAATTAGATTAAAGGAGAAAATAGAAAAATAGTTTGGAGTAATTTTAGAGTGCCACATCATCTCCTTGAAGCTCTCCTTATATATATATATATATATATATATATATATATCTATAGATATTAGGGGAGGAAAAATATTTGCAAGCTGTAATCATGCTAAAGGCACCCAATTATTGATATGATTGATTCGGTTAGTTTTTTTTTCTTTCTTTTATTTCTACTGCTGTCATGATTCATTAACCAATTCCTTACCTAATTTAAGCTAACCAATTTTGAAGTTTTCTCTTTATATAAAAAAAAAAAAGGGAAATTTGACTTTTTATGCTTAATATGGGGTTGTAATTCAAAAAAATGCTAGGCATTTTTATCATTACAAAATAATGCCAATTCATTTTAGGATACCCAAAATACCCCTCTCACAACTATCTCCTCTCTTCCCTCCTCCTCTCTTCCTTCTTCTTGTTTCTTCCTCACTCTCTTTCACTCACCTCACCTCACCTCACACCACCACTATAAGAGCACCACGGTAGAACCCCATCGAGCAAGGGACTGCCACTAAGAAAGTCATTTGTAGAGGGGATCAAGACCAAAGTAAGGGTTGAGAAATCTTGGAGAAAAATTTAATGGGTAAGCAATTTTTTCTTAAATACTTGGATTAGTGATATTTCCTTTAAACTTTTTGGGCATTTCGAATAGATCTGAGCAATATTTGCACATTTTTTTGGGTTTTTTCTGGTTTTTTGTCGATCTGCGTTTTCTGGGAATTTTCTGGGTTTGGGTTGTGCTCGATGCCTGCTCGATGCAGGCTCGATGGCACATCAATTTTTAGAGTTGCATGTTCTGCTCGATCGTTACTTGATACCTACTCGATGGGTGCTCGATGGTAATGTGCATTATCACTATTTCATGCATGCTTGATGGTTGCTCGATGCCTGCTCGATGCAAGCTCGATGGCACATCAATTTTAGGGTTGCATGTTCTGCTCGATGGTTACTCGATACCTACTCGATGGTAATGTGCATTATCAATATTTCATGCATGCTATAGAGGTTGCTCGATGCCTGCTCGATGCAAGCTAGATGGAACATCAATATTTACAGTTGAATGTTGTGCTCGATGGTTACTCGATACCTAGTCGATGGGTACTCGATGGTAATGTGCATTCTCACTATTTCATACATGCTCGATGGATGCTCGATGTCTGTTCGATGCAAGCTCTATTGCACATCATTTTTTACGTTGCATGTTGTGCTCGATGGTTACTAAGGGGGCATCAGTGGTACATATACCATCAGCTTGAAAAAATAAAATAGCATATACGAAACACATACAAGTGTTTGGATATAACCAAATGCGCGAAATAAGATAAGTTTGGATATAACCAAACTGTCAAAAACATACAAGTGTTTGGATATAACCAAATGCGCGAAATGAGATAAGTTTGGATATAACCAAACTGTCAAAAACATACAAGTGTTTGGATATAACCAAATGTGCGAAATGAGATAAGTTTGGATATAACCAAACTGTCAAAAACATTCAAGTGTTTGGACGTAACCAAATAGGCGAGCCAACATAGTTTGAATATAACCAAATTATCAAAAGAAAAAATGTTTGGATGTAACCAAATATGCAAACTAGATGAAAAATATAAGTGTATGGATTACAAACCTAACACGACCTTAATAGGTTTGGAACAAACCAGATAAAACTAATCGGCAGTAAGTTGGAACATAACCCACTTCGTGCTAAGTCGAGATCGAGGCTGGAGTATCTTGCAAAAAAATAGTTTCGACCTCATAACCTCAGAGAGCTAACCGAGGACGAGAAAAAGTAACTAAAAAGTAAGATACAACTAAACCATCTGCATTACACGACATATAAGTAATTTTGGGTGCATGGTAAAAGTAATATCCGACCTTGACAAATAACGAGATCGGAAGCGGATAATTCGAGCAAATGGTGTATGAATGCATTGAACCTCGAGCTTAAATCCAAATTATGTTTGTATGAATAAACAGGCATATATGACACTTTAATTTAAATTGCGCAAAATATTTCGGCTCAAGAAATGTAAAGCAAATGTATTAAAGTTAAAAAAAAACAATACCAGCTCCTTCACGAGCTATAAAATTGTCTTGGCTCTATGGGCATAAAAAAAAATACATAAAAGGCTATTACAAAAGATTCTAAGGGACGCAGCCCCGAGGCAAGAATTAAGAAGGAGGAACATTATCCTTAGCCTTCTCAGCATCTTCCTTAGCCTTCTCAGCATCAGCGTCTCACCCGACTCTCTCCGCCTTATCTCGAGCAGTCTCCACATCATCCAGCCGAGCCTGCCATTGGGCCACGAGCTTCGCTTCAAGAGGGCCTAGGAAGCTGGTGTCGAGGTCGACGTTGTTGGCCCAGATTATGTACATGGCCATGTCGACTGCCCGGTCCTTCTTCTCCTTAAACTTCTTGAGAAGACGAGCCTTTTCACCCTCCATGATCTCGAACGTGACGGCCTTCTCTTCTTCAAGCTTGGCATTGGTCTCCTTGACCCGAGCATTCTCCATTTCAAGCTCCGCGAGCCGGGCATTCAGCTTTTCAAGCTCGGAAGACTTGGCCTTTAGCTCCTCAGCTCCTGCCTCCACCTTGGCTTTTGTTGCCTTGAGCTCGTCATTCAGTTTGAGCTGAAGATCCTTCGCCTCCTGAGCAAAAGACATTCTCGAGTGGATCTCGTTGTTCAGCTTATAATTGAGCTGGGCAGAGACAGCAAGAGCCTGGCATACAAAGAAATCAACATTAGCATATGAACCAAGTGTAAATATAGTTGATAGCGAGAAAAGAAAGGTTACCGCAGCAGTAAGCTCGACACTCTTCTCATAAAGCATATTGCAGTCTCGGGTGTTGTTCAAAAACTGCCAATGAGGAGCGCCAAAGCCACTAAAGCTCTGACCCACTCGAGACAGGATGTCCGAGCCAAGCATAGCCCCATGTGTTCCAGCAGCATTGTCAACTACATACTCATAGATGTGAGTAGAAACTAACAACTTGCGTGTTGTGGAAGCCGAGGGTTTTTTCGGAGGTGGGCCGAGTGTTGAGTGGACCATGATTGGAGGGGGTTGAAGCTCGACTGTAGTGGACGCTTCGATCTGAGAAGTCGGCTCCACAGCCAGGCTCATAGCAGCTGGAGCTGGTGGAGGGGGTGTCTTCTCATTCCTCTTGAGGACCTTGGTGGGGCGGTCAGACTTTCGTGAGCCTCTCGGGCGCTTACTTCTCTTGGCCCCGCCACTCTCAAGGTTGTTGTCAAGGTCAGAGTCCATCTCGCCTGCACAGTTACACCACATTATGAGTTATCAAAAAATAAAGTGACAGCATAATACAGACATACAAGGGATAAAAAGACAAGTGGAGAGAAACCTAACTGGAACTCTCCCCCGAGCTTGTGCTCGGCGACCACGAAATTCCCCCATCTTCAGAAGAGGCGGGGGGAGTGCCTTCCCTATAGATGGATGTCAACCTTGAAAGGTCCCTATAGTTGTTAGTCCCGTATTGGACGGCTATTCCGTTCCATACCTCGTTCAAGCTATACATGGTGTCGTATTTCCCGAGCCAGCTATCGAACCTATGTACCTTATCATCTACCCAAGACCATACATAGAATTGGTTCCTATCATCCTTACATAATATTAACCTATCGGGTTTATGCTTTAGTAGGGAAGGGGACCACATATTCAAGCTAAGGATGATTGTACCTTGCTCATCCGAGCTCGAGCTTGAAGCCTCATCATTGGCCTCATTCCCCGAGTGTGGACTCTTATGGCGAGCTGGAGAAAAAGGCCTCGCATCTCTCCTCGGGGGGAGGTTGCCGGTTGGAAAAGGCACGAGCTCCCACCGGTCGTATTTTTTATTTGACCAGTCCGATGTAGACTGATCCTCTCCTAAGAGCCCACACGCCCGGAGCTTGTCTTCATGCAGGAGATAGGAAAGGGATTTCCTGCCATATGAAAGTTGGAGCAGAGCCTCTCTATGCTCCGTCATCTCCTTGGTAGGGGTAGGGCGATGGTAGTTGGCTGGAAAATCAAACGCATTTCGACTAAGTACGGGCCTAAAAACAAAGTTCGAGCACAAAAAAGAATTAGGTTGAGATACTTACGAATCCGTCTGAAAGAGTAGAATCGAGACGGGGCTAGGCCATCTGTCCAGAAGAAGGCCTTCTTGAAATCAGGAGGGTGGTTGAGAAGATCTTCAAACATCTTCTTTTCCTTGGGATAGCTCAAGAGATAGTAGAAGCCATCTCCTCCCTGAACTCGAGAGGGATTACTTTTCAAGCAGAAGAGATATAATCTCTTCTGGCGAAGGTCCCTTCCATTTCAGCTCGTGGTACAATGACCTCAGGGCAGAAAGAACCCTGTAAGAATTAGTGTTGAGCTGGAAGGGAGCCAACCCAACAAAGTCTATGAAGTCCTTGAAAAAATAATTCAAGGGCAGTATCGCTCTTGCCTTCATATGCTCCTAGCTCCAAGCCGCGTATCTTAGCTTGTTGTCATGATTTCCATCTCCTGGAGCACGGCAACTTTGCTCTTGGGAGGTCAGGCCTCGACACCTTAGCGAGCCTGATAGTCCTATACCGTGAAGGGCCAGAATATCAGTTATCTGGCCTAGTGATGTAACCGAGCTCCAGTAATGCTCAACCTTGAAATATTCCCTCCTCGGTTGCGAAGTAGAAGGTTCCCCCATCAGTGAAAACTGAAGATCACCTGGCTTGAAAGCGATTGTCACTTTAAGCGTGGGATCGAGAGGAATCAGTCTAGGCTCGAGATCCAGATCTGGATGAAGGGCAACCCTTAGTCTTTTCCTTTTCCCTTCTTTGACCTCGTCTATCTGACGTCGAAAGTGGTCTCGAGTGTCCTTTTGCTCGCGTCTCAATTCGTGCTCCCCAATTAAGCGTCGGTTTCGAGTGAAAGGAGATTCCGCGCTTGAAGCTACTGGCGAGTAAGGAATTGCGAGCTTTGACCCCCACCACTTTCCTGAATTCTGCGGCATCTAACAAGAAAGCAAAAGGGTGAGAGCCAGTGAACAAGAATATAGAGATAATTAGTACCTAAGCTCGAATGATCGAGGCTGCAAGGCAAGCTCTATCCAAAGGGTGAGACTAATCTCAGAGCGTGTGTTCCACCAAAGGAAGGAAGGTGGATATGTTATGGGAAATCCCAAGGTATTAGGGAAAAAAGGTGGCGGTTGCCTAAAAGGTGATATTTTTGGGAATCGTGCATTCTTTAAAAAACCCTGATTTTGTACCCGATATCTTGGTGTGCAAGATATGGTTTCTAAAATTTGAAAACCCAGAAAAGGAACCATTTTTGGACCTTATTTCGCAGAAACTGGGTTTGAGCCTAATGCCTATCAGTCAAAGCACCCTAATCCTAGTGCAATAAACTTGTATAAATCCTAGCACTCACGGTGTAACAGAGGCAAAAGCATACAAAAAAAACGTACATATATAATGTAAAGAAGCCTTTAACTGAAAACTTACACAATGTGATCGGTGGAAACAGAGAAATAGATGATTGAATGAGCGGTTACAAGTGCGATCTCATTGAATCAAAAAGTCCAACTGTGCTTTGTCTTCTCAGCTTGGAGAACATGCAAGAACTAGGCAAAGAAGTGTCTGATTTTTTCTCTCTGAGAAGTTGAACGTGAAGAAAAAATGGAGAAGATGAAAGGGGGTGTATTTATAGACCCTCAGAGATTGTAAAAATTGAATTAATCTGAGCCATTGGCCAGATTCCGTATCAGATCCGACGGCCAGGGACAAATGACATGATGGTACCATAAAGCTGGCAGGCGAACGATCATGGGCAGAGTTTCAAAGCACTCGAGTACCTTGAGTAAGCAATACCCAGATGACGCGTGTCCATACTCGAGTGTGTGACAGAACGGTTCCCGAAGGAAGTAGTTCAAAAGTTTCCTTCTCATAGGATTCAAACTAATACTTTTGAGGGGGAAAAATGTTACACCCAGATTTTGAGACCCCGAGATTGTGATCTCGAAAGCTGGACTCATCAACTGTGAGCTCGAAATATCTGAAATGCATATGCATGACCCAGGAGCCGAACCCTCAAATCAAGATGGCAACCTCAAAGACATTTTTTAACCTCGAAGTTCTTTCTGAGCTCAAAAGAACTTAGCATCGGGATATACCCCTCGATGTCGGGTGTCTGTGAATCGAGTAGCCCGAGCTTAGCAGGGAGTACAAGCTCGGAATGTAACAGCCTCGATCTCGGAGTGTAACAGCCTCGATGGTATTTTCTTGCTCCGAGCTGGTCTTGGGGTAAGGCGGCTAGCTCATAACTCATCTATAGACCCGGACCAACGTGATGCTGATTGCCGACCTCGAAAGATTTAATGGGTCATCTGATGAGACGCGTTCCATGCATTTAAAGATATTTATTGTTGTAATATCCCAACATTAAAGGGATATTAACAAGTCTGTTACGCGCCCCTAGTCTTCAGGGGACGTTTCCTTGTATATAGGAGTTACTGAATTTAATATCATTATTTTCATTAATAAATAAGAGTATCTTCCCAAAATATGTGGGAACGAACTCTGAGAACCCTCTATAAATAGAGAGGTCATGAACATTTGTAAAGGAGGAATCTTTGGAGATACAGAGAGAAATTATGGAGAATTCATCCCTGAAGGATTTCCAGAAAACTCCAAGTCTTAATAAAATAGACTCGTGGACTAGGCAGAGTTAACTGCTGAACCACGTAAAATTCTCATTGTTCTACTGTATTATTCATCTGCGCCATAGTTCTTGTTGTTTAATTGCTCTACATTTTAAGTTGACGAAAAACGGTGTCAACAGTTTTCATTTCAAATTGTCACGAAAAATGAGTTTTTTAATTACTTTTAAAATATAACTTTTTAAATGATCTATATCAAAATATATCAAACATACACATATATTAACTATATTAGATACAAACAACTTACAATACACATTTGTTTAGTTCTATTTATATAATTTATTAATTATATTTATTAAATTTGTATCATTGTCATATAAACTTTAAATAAATAAAAATGTTGTATATAAAAGAATAACATAAACATATTAAATGAAAAATTAAACCAAAACATTGTTTATGATTTTTTTAAATATATATATATATAATATGATAACTTTTTAAAACACAAATGATAATTTTTTTAATAAACTTTATTGCACAAAATGGGAAATACAAAATAAACACTATACAGTTACATATTGTTTCATCATCACCTTAATAATCTTAAAAAGATTAGAAACTCATAACTAGAATAGAAATTACAAACAAAAAAATTACAAACATAAATAGGAAAATTTGGAGGAGGAACTCCCAAATTTTTCCTCTAAAAACTCATAGAAAAAATGACCAAAAAAGAAGAAAAAGATGAAGAGAATGGAGTGGTTTGAAAGTATAGAACTTGTGTACTGTAACCTTATTGCGATATTTTGCTATGCAAGTGCACATAGTCGCAATTTGTAATAAAATCGTAAAGAAACCTAGTATCGTCCTCAAGGACTGAATTATTAATTACCAGTTAATTAATTTCTCTTTCTATTTGATAAATTAAAATTCTTGATTTTTTGTAAACACAGCAAAAGAAACTATAAAGTTCAGAAACAATAATTGAAAATTAAATGGAATAACAACTAATAATAAAACTTTTGATTTAACCACTAAAGAAACAATTAGGATGTTTAATCTCATCAACTATCCTCCCTATTATTCCCTAATGCAAAGTACTGAGTTCTTCTTCTCTTTGCCTAATTCAATTAACAAGTTGATACAACAGCCTATAATCATACTATGAATTATAAACTCAACCAAAGTGACAATTTCCTATATTTCTATGGTAAATTGAACCACAAAGGTAGCATTAATCTTGACAACTTAATAAACAGTTACACAATTAATTTGGATACTTTCGTTCCAAATTAGAATTATGTCCAATATAACCACAGCAGATTCAAATCTCACTTCTCAGATTTTGACTTAAAAACATATATATAGGACTATAGATGGCCAATCAATAATCAGTCTATAAGAACAGGTTATATGGAATTGAAGAAGATTGAAGAAGAAGAGAATTGCAATTGCATTAGTTCATAATAGGGATTCAAGTGATTCAATTAAACATCCTAAATAGAAAATTAGTTCATAATCATAATACTAATCACAACAAAAATTAAAGATAACATCAGAAAGTAGAAGAAAAACATGTAGATAGAATACTCCAAGCCTTCAGCCTTCAAGCAAGAACTTCTCCCCCAGTCCGTACGTCCCCTTTTCTTCTCTCTTTTTTCGCCTTATAAAAAACCTAGGATTCAATTTTTTAAAAGAGGCGGGCTGCGACATTACATGCACCATGCCGCGGCCCGTGTCTAAATTCCTGGGCGAATTGTTCTCTCCATGCCGCAGCCCTAGTCAGCCATGCCACGGTCCGTGTCGACGATTTTTGGGTTGATTCCCATCTATGCCGCGGCCCATGGATCTCCTTCAAAACAGTGGTTCTGTTTCACCACCTAGCCGCGTCTCTACTTTGCTCATGCCGTGACTCTTAAGGGATTTCTCAATTTTTCAAATTTTCATCCCAAAAATTCACCAACACTCTCAAATCATTTTGAGATCCATTCTTTCTCAAAATATGTAGAAAAAATTGGTTATTTCTTCCCTTTCTTTGACATTTTCCTCCAAGTACTCAATTCTTCCTGATATTCACAAAGACAAAAAAACAAAGCATAAACCCGCACTAAATGAAAGAAAAACGAAATAAAAGACTACTTAAAACATCACCCAAACATGACAAAAACTAGACTCAACAAATTCCCCTAAACTTAACCTTTACTCGCCCTCGAGTAAAGACCAAGTTAAACTAACAAAAAGAAACAAACACAAAACGAACAAGCTAAACCATCATTACCATCTACACTGCTTTGCCAAAACTCATGAAATCTTAATTGCAATAATAATAACCAGAATTTCAGCTCAATTGCCTTAAAGTTCAATTAGGGAAATCAATAATATATCACGAAAATGACTACAACACTTGGACTCTATCATATATGCTCAACTCATTCCAGACAATTCCACAAACCAATTTTTCAATATGCTTGCATTACTTAACCTTCTCCACTAATGTAAATAACACGTGTTTTGAAATCAAAAGAACTTTCACGGGTTATAGCGTTAGGCTTAGGCAAGGGTAGATGAAATTGTCATTTAGGCTCAAGGTTACCATAAGCATATAAACTTTACACCCAATCTTGATATTCACAACACAATTTAACACAACCCAAAGATCCTCTTTATTTCCAAAGACTGAGAAATTTAAACACTAGATTTTTTTTTTATACTACATTTCCCCCAAACTTGTGCATTTTAATGGGAACATCAAAAGAAAAGTAGTTTCTCTTAAATCTCTCTCTTTTTTTTTCTTTCTTTCTTTTTTCTCTTCTTCTTTCTCAATCTTTTCTTGAATTTTTCTATTGCCAACACCAATACACAAGAGTAACACCCATTATAAATCAATCCCCTTTTATATTTTATAAGCTCATGGTACAAATCTAGGAACTGAAAAATAATAAAGTATTCGGTTAAGCTCAAAACAAGTGTTTAACAATAAAAGGTAGACTTTTAGGCTCAAAGAGGGTATCTAGGGAAAATTAAATCAAGGTTGGCTTGAAAAGCACAATCGATCCAATAAAATTGCCTAAATCACTTTTCAAAACACATGTCATCGAGGATTTCGCCTCAAAGGCCAAATAATGCAAGTTCTATCAAATTCAAATTGTCATACCACCAACCCTAGTCAAACATATATAATAAAATCCAAAATGTTGCATTTTCAAAACATATTAAAAATTTCCCACAAAACCTTTAAATTAAACTCTAAAACAATTGAACCAAGCACACAGTTGAATTCAATTTCCTTTTCACGAGCAAAGACAAAGCAACAACAGACAAGAATGATGGCTTAATAGTTACACTAAACAAACAACAGAAAATAACACAAGAGACTAAAAGCTAAACTAAACAACGTAAAAAATAAAAATAACACAAAATAAGCTCCCCCCCAAACTTAAGATGCACATTGTCCCCAATGTGATAAAGAAAAGAACAAAGGAAGAGAACTTACCTGACGCCACATCAGTATGACGGAGGAGGTGGCGGTGGTGGCCACTGGTATGGAGAGTACTGCGGCGGAGGAGTGAAGTAATTCTCACGCTTTCCACGGTTTAACTTACAAAAATAATCCAAAATAATAAAAACCAAAACAACACTTAAAAATTGTTCAAAACTAAAGCAAAACAACTAAAAGAATGGGATGCCTCCCAAAAGCGCTGTCGTTAACATCATTTAGCCGGACGTTGAACTCTCTACACCTTTAACTTGGGTCAAGTCCACCCCTTGCATCCTTGAGAGCCATCGTGTCATACGAGGGGAATTCCCTTCTACTGTTGAGAATATTGAAACTATCCCCAATGTCATCGAAACCTTCAAACTTGCCACATAATAATCTTTTCATACGACGTCAAACTGTTTGAAATCATTCTTTGGTCTTCTTCTTCTTTTTACCAATTGAATCTTGACAATCATTCACCACGTCAACTCTACAACAGGTAGGAATTTCAGTTGCTGTAAAAACATTAAAACTTATTTCCTCATTTTGGACTCGCAACCTTAACTCCCCCTTTTGTACGTCGATTAAAGCTCGGCCTGTGGCTAAGAATGGTCTTCCAATAATGATTGGGACGTTGGAATCCTCCTCCATATCAAGTAAAATAAAGTCTGCTGGGAAGATGAACTTGTCCACTTTTACCAAAACATCTTCAATAATACCCCGAGGATGTGCTATTGATTTGTCTGCCAACTGAAGAGTCACTGTTGTAGGTCTTGCTTCCCCAAGCTTCAATCTTTTGAACACAGAAAGCGACATTAGATTAATGCTCGCCCCCAAATCACATAGAGCATTCATGCTCTCAAAATTCCCAATAGTGCAGGGTATTGTGAAACTCCCAGGATCTCTCAGTTTCTGAGGAAGCTTCCTTTGCAGAATGGCGCTGCACTCTTCAGTGAGTGCCACCGTCTCATAATCCTCCATCTTCCTCTTCTTGGACAGTATCTCCTTCATAAACTTCACATAACTTGGCATTTGTTCAAGTGCCTCGGCAAAAGGTATGTTAATGTGAAGTTTTCGAAAAATATCTAGAAACTTCGAAAATTGTTTGTCAAGTGTCTTCTTTTGAAGTCGCTGAGGATATGGAATCTTGATGTGGTGCTCCTAACTCACTGGTGACTGATTCTTCTCAAGGTCTTCAATAACCTCTTCTTCTACCTTACCCTCATTCTCAACTTCAACTTTTGGTGCAGGTATAGACTTCTTGACTGGCTCTTCCAACTTCTTCCCACTCCTCAAAGAGATTGCATTGCACTGCTCTTTAGGATTCACCTCTGTATTACTTGGAAAATTTCCTTGAGGCCTACTTTGTAACATATTTGCCAATTGACCAACTTGCATCTCAAGATTCCTGATGGATGAGCGAGTTTCTGTCATAAACTGAGTTTGAGTGTTGGTGAGGGTCAATAATGCAGCTTGCAACTCATTAGGCCTTTCAGGTGGAGCTTGATTCATTGATTGTTGAGGCCTAGGCTATTGTGATGAAGAGGTTTGATGCATTGGTGGCTGAGGCATATTATTCTGAAATTGACCCTGAAACTGATGTTGCTGGCCTTGATTATTCCTCCAAGAAAAATTAGGATGATTTCGCTACCCAGGATTGTAAGTATTGGCGAATAGGTTATTTACTGGCCTCTGAAAGTTTCCCACCGCTTGAACCTGAGCTTGATCCATCGGAATGTTATTATTAATACTGGTAGGACATTGATCAAAAGAGTGAGAACCACCACAGATTTCACACCTAGTTGCCATTTGAACTGCATTAGCAGATTTAGTGCTCTGTTGTAATTGTTTAGTGAGTGTAGCTACCTGAGTTGTTAAAGCAGTAATGGCATCCAGCTCATGCACCCCAGCTACCTTTCTAACCCCCGATGATCTTTCCTCAGACCACTGATGATTATTTGTGGCCATGTCCTCCAGCAGCTCATAAGCACCAGTTGCACTCTTGCTCATAAAAGTACCACCCGCTGCAGCATCAATAATGGTTCTAGTAGTAGGACATAAACCGTTATAAAAATGCTGCACTAACATCCACTGTTCAATGCCATGATGAGGACATCTTCTCAATAGTTCCTTGAACCGTTCCCAAGCTTCATACAATGATTCTCCATCATTCTGGCAAAAATTATTGATTTCTCCCCTCAATTTAGCAGCTTTGGAAGGAGGGAAGAATTTTGATAAAAACTTCTGAGCCAAATCTTGCTAGGTAAATATAGAGTTCGGTTGCAAAGAATTCAGCCAACTTTTAGCTCTATCCCTCAGAGAAAATGGGAAAAGCCTAAGTTTAATAGCGTCATCACTCACCCCATTGTATCTGAAAGTTCCACACAGCTCCAGAAAATTAGACAAATGGGTGTGAGGATCTTCAGAAGGCAACCCATTAAATTGAACAGAGGATTGCACCATTTGTAGAATAACTGGCTTGATTTCAAAATTGTTAGCCTCTACAGCTGGTGGGCGTATACTATTTTGTACTCCCGTCAGAGTGGGCAGTACATAATCTCTCAGGCTCCTCTCAGCATTGTTCTGAGCCTGACCCCCTTGTACAATTCTAGGAATTAAAACATTCCTGCCATCCCCATCATTCTGTGCCATCTTCATAGATTTCTGGGCCTCCCTCTTGTTCTTTCTGTTTTGCTTGCAAGACTTTTCAATCTCAGGATTCAAAGGAACAAGTTTATCTGCTCCTCTTCCGATACGCATATAACACAGTTCACCTGAGATAGATAAATTAAGCAACTAAACAGATTAGAAACAAGAGAAATTAAAATCAAATTAGAATAAAAATTAATTAGACTGATATTGATAATTATTTTCAGTCCCCGGCAACGGCGCCAAAAACTTATTGCGATATTTTTGCAATGCAAGTGTACACAGTCGCAATTTGTAATAAAATGGTAAAGAAACCAAGTATCATCCTCAAGGACTGAATTATCAATTACCAGTTAATTAATTTCTCTTTCTATTTGATAAATTAAAATTCTTGATTTTTTGTAGACACAGCAAAAGAAACTATAAAGTTCAGAAACAATAATTGAAAATTAAATGGAATAACAACTAATAATAAATTTTTGATTTAACCATTGAAGAAACAATTAGGATGTTTAATCTCATCAACTATCCTCCCTATTATTCCCTAATGCAAAGTACTGAGTTCTTCTTCTTTTTGCCTGATTCAATTAACAAGTTGATACAGCAGCCTATAATCATACTATGAATTATAAACTCAACCTAAGTGACAATTTCCTATATTTCTATGGTAAATTGAACCACAAAGGTAGCATTAATCTTGACAACTTAATAAACAGTTACACACTTAATTTGGATACTTTCGTTCCAAATTAGAATTATGTCCAATATAACCACAGCAGATTCAAATCTCACTTCTCAGATTTTGACTTAAAAACATAAATATACGACTATAGATGGCCAATCAATAATCAGTCTATAAGAACAGGTTATATAGAATTGAAGAAGATTGAAGAAGAAGAGAATTGCAATTGCATTAGTTCATAATAGGGATTCAAGTGATTCAATTAAACATCCTAAATAGAAAATTAGTTCATAATCATAATACTAATCACAACAAAAATTAAAGATAACATCAGAAAGTAGAAGAAAAACATGTAGATAGAATACTCCAAGCCTTCAGCCTTCAAGCAAGAACTTCTCCCCCAGTCCGTACGTCCCCTTTTCTTCTCTCTTTTTTCGCCTTATAAAAAACCTAGGATTCAATTTTTTAAAAGAGGCGGGTCGCGGCATTACATGCACCATGCCGCGGTCCGTGTCTAAATTCCTGGGCGAATTGTTCTCTCCATGCCGCGACCCTAGTCAGCCATGCCGCGGCCCGTGTCGACGATTTCTGGGTTGATGCCCATCTATGCCGCGGCCTTCTCTAGCCATGCCGCGGCCCGTGGATCTCCTTCAAAACAGTGGTTCTGTTTCACCACCTAGCCGCGACTCTACTTTGCTCATGCCGTGGCTCTTAAGGGATTTCTCAATTTTTCAAGTTTTCATCCCAAAAATTCACCAACACTCCCAAATCATGTTGAGATCCATTCTTTCTCAAAATATGTATAAAAACTTGGTTATTTCTTCCCTTTCTTTGACATTTTCCTCCAAGTACTCAATTCTTCCTGATATTCACAAAGACAAACAAACAAAGCATAAACCCGCACTAAATGAAAGAAAAATGAAATAAAAGAGTACTTAAAACATCAACAAACCTCCCTTCAAATAAGCACACAAAATCCCTTATTTATAGCCAATTTTTTTTTAAAATAATCAATTTAAATTAATTAAATTGATTAAATTAAATTTGAAATGAGGAATAATATGACATATATGGGTAAATATTAGGTGTGATGATGATTTTGGGGTAAAATGTGTAGAAAAGTTTGGGTAAAAAAAATGACATTTTTAGACATAAGGACAAAGAGACATTGTTGGGCTCAAGAAAATTGGACATGCATGGGTTTGGCAACTATTGGCAGGCCTAGGAGCTACTGGGCTCATGCCTGTGAGCTTGGCTGGGTTGTTTGGGCTGGAGGAGGCGTTGGGTGAAAAGGAACCAGGCGGGTTGGGTGCTGTTGCTGGAAGTGTTTCGGATTGGGCCTACGCCCGTGTGGCTGGAGAAGCTGCTGGGAGGAGCAGGGAGGAGGGCCCGTGGGGTGCAGCTAGCTTGGGCCGAGGCTGGTCGTACGGCTGGGTGAACTCGTGTAACGCCCTACTGCCTTAGAGCCGTTACTAAGTGAGTTTAAAAACGTGCATTCAACTCACTAATCGAGGTTTTAGGTCAAATAGTGTAATTAAGCCATAAACAGAAGAAAACTTTAGAAACAATTTCATTTCATTGAAAATCATAAAAGTTTAACACCTAGGATCCCAAAATACAGTTTAGAAACATTTACAACATATAGATTAAACCAAGTCGACTAAACGACAAAATCTAAGTTTATTTACAAACCTCTCCCGAAATCCACTGGCTGTGGCAGCCAGGCTGGCCAAACATGTACACGCCGCCTCATGCCTGCTACACTCACGGTTGGTTGCACTACAAGAAATCTGATCTTTACCTACCAACATTTTACCTACCAATATATATTGGTAGGGAAAGTAATGTTTTTCCTACCAATATTTATTGGTAGATAATATTAGTAGGTAAATGCTAGTCCATTATATTATATTTCGGAACATAGCTTTACCTACCAATAATATCAGTAGGTAATGATCTTTACCTACGTATATTATGGAGGGAAATTTTTTAACCATTCCCGTTCAATTTTCCCCCCATTTTTTTTCATTATATTATTTTATTATTATAAATGCTTATTTGGAAGCTTATGTGGAGTAAATAATATGATGTGTACACATTGTATAACATGTGGCATGCCACGTGTGTACATAGTTGAAACAAAAAGGGATAAGCTTTTGAATGTTATGAAAATATTGTTTTGCCTCAATGGAAATGATTATAATATTACAACTATATGCAATAATATTACAAGAAAATATAGACTGATTAAATAAGGTTACAACTCTATAACTGAAAATACAAATAAACTAAAGAAAGGAAGAAGATGATGATGAAGAAGAGAATAGTGAGAATACAACTCTAAGCAAAAGATTACAAGTAAAATAAAGTGTTTAGACCAAATGAAAAGATTACAACTCTTAAACAAAATATACAAGTAAATAGAACAAGAGAATAAGAAGAAAAACAATAGAATAAAAAGAAGAACAGAAACACAATCAAACTCTCACTTACACAACCTAAGTGAAGAGAATTGGGGATCACCAACTTGAACAAGGTTTAAAACCTTTGTCTGAAAGCTTATTTCCCCCTAACTCAAGCACTAAGGGATCTCTCTCAGATATTGGAAAAGCTTTATGGAATTATCAAGCCTCAAGGTGTTTCTAGCCAAGTGCTCTAGTGGATAGAAAAGTTGTGTCTTACAAGTGAGCTATAGGCTCCTATTTATAGAGTTTAGAGACACCCTTTGAATTTCAAATTCCACCAACCCCCATGGCTGTTACCAATGTTTAATTGGATTAATATGGAATTAAAAAAGAGATTTGGGAGTTATTTGGGTTTTTTGAGTCGTTCAGCAAACATTGAAAAAAACAGAAAATTTGGTCAGTTTTGGCCTATGGCCACGGCCAGAGACATTAGTGGCTGCGGCCACTGGTCTCTGACCCACAGGCCACGGCCACTGACCAAATTCAGCACAAAAATTGTGCTGTTTTTCCAAACGGTTCCAAACCCTCCCAAATGATTTTGTAACTCCCAAAACACATTATTGGGGTTAACATCATATCTCTAACAGCCATATCACATATGGCTTTTATGAAATTCATCTCAATATTGTGTAACAACAATTTACACAATAAAGGGTAATATTTGGAGGTTACAAATTTGTAACACCAAATATGTTACATTATTTGGATATATCTCATATATCTAAATATTGTAACTCTCTATTATATGTTACAATATGTGACACACTTTGTCACATTTATTTAATCTAAAACATTATATTATAATATAATATAATTTTACATTATATTATAAAATAATATAACATTCCCCCACAAGATTAAATAGTTATCTTATTGTAACACTTATTTAATCAATCATTATATTTTGAAATATAACATATACCCCACTTGATTAAATAAGAACTCTCTTTTATAGGATTCATTGCATTAGCGCATAAAGTAAAGTGTTTTTCAACTTGAACTTTACTATAGTGTAATTATCACAAAATTTGTCGAAAATTAGGTTGCACTAGGCATTGAACCATCTTTTCATGATGGCCAATCGGTGATAACACACACGCCTTTGCGATGTTCACTTGAGACCTCTATGTCTTGCTTTGCACCGTTAATGGCCATGTGCACTTTCCATTCATGAACGTTCTTGAGAATACTCCCAATTCTCATGAGAGGCGGCACCACCCCTAGGTCCATATAGGTAGAATTCTTACAGTATTTTGTTACCAAAAATACTTGTCTTTACAAGACTGAACTCTATTAAAAAACCTTTCGGTTTTAACCCTCCACTTGGTAACACACAAGTTCTCAATATCTCATATGGGACTTGTTTTGAGTACAACTAATATTCACTTGATTGACTTGTTATTACCTATTGAACCTAACACTAGTTGAATAACTAGTGTTAAGATAGGTTACCATCAATTGTGAATCTCTTTAGGGAGTTTAAGTCCCATCCCTTGAGATGATGCAGCCACTAAATCCCTCGTTAGTGGCTTAGTGAAAGGATCCGCCAGATTTTCACTTGTTCTCACATAGGATATTGAGATGACTCATCTTTGAATCAATTCTCTTACATATCCATGTCTTAGACTAATGTGTCTAGACTTCCCATTATACACTCCGCTGTATGCTCTAGCCAATGTCGCTTGGCTATCACAATGTATCGATATAGTAGATACATTATCTTTGATTAGGGGAATATCTATCAACAGAACCCTTAACCATTCGGCCTCTTTGCCGGTAGCAGCTAGAGCTATGTGTAGAGTCCAAGAACTTTACTTAGCTAAGATAGATAGTAGTATGATAGTATTTATAGCATTATCTTTGTTACTTTGGATTTTTGGTTCAGACCGGGAGTTATTTGGACACTCATAGTAGTACTTATAGATTTTCTAAGTTTAACCTATAGTTTAAGAATATTAAGTATAACCTAAGGTTTGATTAATGTGATTGATATTAAGGATTATATTATTATATTATAAGGTTTAGACATCAACCAATAGGATTTTAAGCACATGTTTTGAATGATAATTAAGGATTAAGTATTTTTTAGGATTAAATTAAATAAGGGTAAAGTTTGAATGTTATAGGGTCAGTCAGCAGCTTTGAGTACGTTGAGGGCTTAGTCAAGGCTGTTTACTCCATTCAAACTTAGCTAAAAATGTGTAAATTCGTGTTTAAATATTCAGCGTATGCCGATATATCGCAGCTATAGGGGGCGATATATCGCAGCACGTAGATACGGAAAACACGAATCGATGCACGGTCGCCTCGGGAACAAAGGTCCAGGCGATATATCGCCTATAGGGGGCGATATATCGCCTCCACCAGCATGTTTTCAAATACTTTTGAATTCTTTTCCTTTCAGCCATTCAAACTCCTTCAACAGTCCAGCGTCTTGTGAACGAGTCTTCAGCCTCTGCTGAACGATTATTCAAATGATTTTCACCTAAAAAGCCATTATTTTTATTCAAGTAAAATCAAGATATTTTCATTCCCAAACTCTATAAATAGGACCTAGTACCCAGCCATTATTCACCATTTGCTCTAAGTTCAGAAGCTGCTAGTGTTAAGTGAGTGTGAGAGTGTAAACACTTGGTTGGGGAAAAACTATAAGCTTAAACATCATAAGCTTATCAAACACTTTGGGAAGTGAGTTCTATAGTATTTCGGTGAAGGTTAGAGTGATCTTGCAATCTTTGAGGTAAACCCAAAACTCTAGTTCCTTTCTGTATTTTATGTTATTTCTTTTCTCAAAACCTTCTACTCAGTCCCCTAACCTTATTCTTATTTTGGTTAGGGAATCCAAGCTCTTAAGCATATAAGTTGGTAAGTATGTTATTATGGTTTAGTCTTTCCATCTCTTTCATTTCATCTCCTTTCTTTAGACTCACTCTTTCTTATGGTTTTAGGAGTGTTCCAAAAGTCCCAACTCAGTCCATAATCCCGGTAACTTTGGTAAGGAAAATAGGCTAGAATCTATATGTTTATGTTTATGTTATCTTATGTGTTATGATATGATATGGGTATGTTATGAATATGTTGTGCATGTGTATGTTGTAGGCTTGGGCATATGCCCTATTTGACTAACAAGACCCCAAAAAGATTGTGGGCATAAGCCTATTTAGCTGGAAGGACCCCACTAATCTCATGGGCATAAGCTTGTTTAGTCTATGGGACCCCAAGTAATAATGGCCATTATAATAAGTGAATTATGTGTTATGATATGTCTTTACGTTATTATGAAATTATGTTTATGTTTATGACTATGTGTTAGATTTTTCCTTGCTGGGCATTAGGCTCATTCCTTTCTGTTTATGTGCAGGAAATAAGCTTTAGAGGTGGAAAGATTCGTGACGCTTAGAGGATGTGTATCGATGGTGAATGGAGTCAAGGAGCCGAGTGTTATTCGATTCGAGGATGTAGTCTTATTTATGTTTTTTATGGTTTTAGATGTATTTTCCGCATTTTCTATGTAACTCTTTTTAGTTTTTAAGTTATTTTTTGTTTTAAAGACAATGGGTACCCATATCCTACTTATTTTTATGAAAGTAACCTTTGTTTCTACAAGTTTATAATAAATTATGGTATTTTCGCAAAATGTATGTTTTAGTAAGAATTTGTATGTATAGTTCGATAATGGTCCAAGAGTCTAGAGTAGTGGGTCGTTACAGTTGGTATCAGAGCAAACGGTTTCTTCGCATGAAGTTCTCCTCGATACACATGCTCAAAGCTCCGAATCGGACCGCCAAGTAAGTGTTTAAGTTACAAGTTACAAGTTACTTTACTTATGTGTATAGCTAACGACTTTAGTGTTTATGTTTCAGTTAAGAATGAATGGAGCTTTAAGCAATGAGGATATCCGAGCCATTAAGGTTTTAAAAAGAATAAGGGAGCCAAGAAACACCGTAGGAGCACTAGAAAAGATCACTCGAAGATTGATCTTGTTCCACAAAGAGATAGGTCACCTTCAAGAGTCTAAGCAAATCATGATGAGAGCTGCAGAACAATATGTCCTAGTAATTAGGCTTTTAAAAGATTTTCCTTCAGCAATTTTAACTTTAGAAGAAATATGGGAGAATATAAATAATGATGATGACTTACAAGCAGCCCTAAGATATTATTCTCTCATACTTAAGTTCACCTATGATTTAGAGTTTCAATTCACTAATGAGCAACAACATAGGATCTTCTTGAATCTTCCCCGAGGAAATTTTGAGGCTCAAGACAATGATGATTATAAGGAGATAGATAATGATATGCTAGATGAAGGATCGGATGTAGAAGATCCCGATTTTTAGAATAGCTAGTTTTTCATTGTTTGTTTTGTTTATTTGTTTATTTTATGATTGTAATAAGTGAAAATCTTTTTCCAAATTGATTTCATGTTATTTTATTTTCATGTATGAGTTTAATTTTATTTTCGCAATCATAATAAGTAATAAATAAAATGAATAATGACTAAGTTCAGTGAGGGTGGATACAAATCAATGAACCAAGTTTCCTTATTGAGAGTTAGGGGGCCTTAGTAGTGGGAACGATTTTACTGATCCCAGCCCTCCCTCAATATGGTTAACTTTGGAACAAAGATAAGTTTCGAGCCTGAGAATTAAGTCATATAGGATGATTAGAAACACACCTAGAAAATAAAGATGACTTGTTTTTCTAAGTATAGAAACCCACTCTAATAATAAATAAAGACCTATATAATTTTTCATAAGAAGTCATAATAAATAGGTCCGAGATATGTTTGTTTTAGAATAAGTTTTTGCCTTAGAGCCTATTAGGGTAAGTTCTAACAAGTTCTCGACTGTTAGAACTTTTGGTGAAGATGTCGCTCCGAAGATCTGCACGCACCAGCGGAAACGCCTCCAACGTTGTTCCAACGACCAATGATGCCCTCCAGTTCGCAGAAGAGGAGTGCTTGCTACTACTAGCCGCAACGCGCCGACACCGTCAGCTGACAACACCGCGGAAATCGCTAGACGGTGACAAAAAGTCGAGGAACTCTTGCAGCAACAACGTCAACAGGCGCAGACTCAGCCTCAGCCTCCGCCGCAACCGCAGCCGCAGCTACAACAAATGGCCCTAGCACCCCAACAAGTTGGTCCATATGGGGGATGGCCAGTGACGAACTACGCGCCACATCCAGTACCGAATATGGAGTCAGTGTATGAGAAGGTTCCGCAAGCAGCACACTCCAAACTTCGAAGGGACTATAGACCCCTTTGAGGCAGAAGAGTGGCTAAGGAATGTGAAGCCAATTATTACGCGCATGAACCTCAGTAATACGGACCGCATATCCTGCGTCTCGTCATTACTCAGGAAGGATGCCAGAATATGGTGGGACTTAGTTCAGCAGACTAACGATGCCACCACCATGATATGGACAAGATTTGTGGAGCCGTTCCACAAGAAGTATTACACCTCGGCATTCATCGCTAACGGTAGAAGAATATGCTCGTCAGTTCAACAGATTAGTCAAGTTTGCACCAGAGTTGGTCTCAACCGACTTTACGAGGTTGACCAAGTTCGTCAGAGGACTTAGACCAAAGATGGAATTAGGGGTTAAGTTAGCAAACCTGGGAACCACTACCCATGCCAATGTTCTAGAAACGGCAATAGGAGTAGAAAGGATTCAGAGGAATGTTAGTGAGGAGAAGAGGAATTAAACGATGGTTCCAGACCAAGGTCTTTGCCTTGACCCAAGGAGAAACCCATGCTAGTAACAAGGATTTATAGGTCAGATCCTATCCTCGATAGTATATGTTCTAGTATCGCTTGATTGGTAACAGTATACTCGTATATCTCGTTAGGAATGATAGAAAAACTAGACAAACCTAGTGAAAGATTTAGAACTAGGTTTGTAACCGAGTTGCCTTCGGGCAAAGTAGTTCTGTCATCACGAATAGTACGAGGCGTACCGATCAAGATTGAGGACATAAAACTAGAAGGAGACCTGATAGAGCTAGTGATCAAGGACTTCGACGTAATACTAGGCATGGATTGGCTAGCACGGCATGGCGCAACGATCGACTGCAAACGCAAGAAGGTGATGTTCGAGACCCCTGACGGCCAGAGACGATGCTTCATGGGACAAGCTTCAGGATTACGCACCCCGTTAGTGTCATCTCTCAAAGCTCAACAAAGGATAGAGAAAGGATGGCAAGCGTTCTTAGCCAGCAGCACGAACGTGGAAAGGGAGACGCCACTTAAGGATGGAGATGTTCGAGTTATACCAGAATTTCCAGAGGTATTTTCCCGATGACTTGCCAGGATTGCCGCCAAAGCGAGAAATAGACTTCACGATAGAATTAGTACCGGGCACCGAGCCTATCTCTAAGGCACCATACCGGATGGCACCTACAAAACTCAAGAAGTTAAAGACGCAGCTACAAGAACTCCTAGACTTAGGCCAAGCCATTAACCATGGGGAGCTCCGGTACTATTCGTGAAGAAGAAGGACGGAAGTATGCGGATGTGCATAGACTACCGTGAGCTGAACAAAGTAATGATTAAGAACAAGTACTCGCTACCTCGGATTGACGATTTATTCGATCAACTCCGAGGCGTGACTGTATTCTCTAAGATCGATTTAAGGTCCGGGTATCATCAGCTCAAGGTAAAAGGAGAAGATATTCCTAAGACAGCCTTTAGGACTCGTTATGGACACTACGAGTTCTTGGTTATGTCTTTTGGTCCTACTAACGCGCCAGCCGCGTTTATGGACTTAATGAATAGAGTCTTCAAGGATTACTTAGATAAATTCGTTGTTGTACTCATCGACGATATCTTAGCATACTCCAAGGATGAAGTAGAGCACGAGGAACATTTAAGGATTATTTTGACGCAATTGAAGGAGCATAAACTTTACGCCAAGTTCAAGAAATGCGAATTTTGGCTTTCGCAAGTGGCGTTCCTCGGGCACATCATATCGAAAGATGGAGCTGCAGTAGATCCACCAAAAGTAGAGGCCGTGAAGGATTGACCTAGACCAAAGAACGCATCGGAAGTAAGAAGCTTCTTAGGGCTAGCAGGATATTATAGAAAGTTTGTAGAGGGCTTTCTAAGATAGCCACTCCGCTCACCAACCTGACCCGGAAGCAACAAAAGTTTAACTGGAACGATAAGTGTGAAGAAAGCTTCCAATTGCTTAAGGATGAGCTTTGCTCAACACCAGTACTTAGTGTACCAACACCCGACGATAAGTTCGTTGTCTAATGCGATGCATCAAAGCTAGGATTGGGAAGCGTGTTGATGCAAAAACGACAAAGTGATAGCCTACGCCTCACGTCAGTTGAAGGAGTATGAACAACGCTATCCAACTCACGATATGGAGTTGGCAGCGGTGGTCGTTGCAAATCTGGCACCATTATCTTTACGGAAAACGGTGCGAGATTTATACGGACCACAAGAGTTTAAAATACTTCTTTACACAGAACGAGCTCAACATGAGGCAGCGCAGGTGGATAGAATTAGTCAAGGAGTACGACTACGAAATCCTATACCACCCAGGGAAGGCGAACGTAGTTGCTGATGCGCTTAGTAAGGAAAAGCTATGGGAACTTAGCAGCCTCATCCGGAATTGAAAAGCCTCTATAGCAGGAGCTTATCAGCGCCGGAATAGATGTGATTATAGGCAAGCTGGCTAACCTGTCTATCCAATCAAACCTGCTAGAGGACATACGGATTGGTCAGAGGCATGAGGACACACTAGCAGCACACATGGATGTAGTCAGAGAAGGCAAGACTACAGATTTCTCAATATCCAGTCAGAGAAGGCAAGACTACAGATTTCACATTTACCATAGTTTTTAATATTGCATGCAATCATACCACATTTTACTACTCTTTTCATGGTAGAAAAACCTATATGCGATAGTCTAAGATGCCACAAAAATAATGAATCATACTCAACAATATAGGCGGAATTAGCAATTTTATTGATAACATTGAAAGTTACATCATTGGTGCACAATTTAACCATACCCTCACAAGAGTACCCCTTTCCCAAAAATACATTTGATTTGGTAAGTATAAGTTTACTGGACTCAAAAACGGCTTTAATGCCAGGCTTGCCAAGCAAATCACCACTTACCAAGTTTCTACTCATTTCGGGAACATAAAGTACATTCACTAATGTGACTTTCTTGCCGGAGGTGATGTAGACATCAATAGTACCTGTAACGCCCCAACTCCTGGGACCGTTACGGTGTGCCTTGTAAATAGTGCTAAACTCGCTAATCGAGTCATTTGGCCAAAATCGTGATCTAAGTATGATTAGCGGTTTAGGGATTAAACATTTTGGTTAAGATATAACGTTTCACTAGAACGTTTAACATATACATTGGGATCCCAAAAATATAAATTTCAGAGTTTATTATAGAAAATATTTACTACAAGCCGTTCTAAGCGGCAAAACAGGGTTCGACCCTAGTTCCACTTTAAACCTCGGCCATGGCGGTCGAGCAGCTGCATATGTACACGTCATCACCTAAGCTCTCCAACTCAAGGATGGTCTAGCTTCCTCTTGCCTTTACCTGCACCACATAGCACCCGTGAGCCGAAGCCCAGCAAGAAAACATAACACTATACATAAACATTTATTAAATGATTATCGTTATAATCAAACAGAGCATAAAGCTTCCAAACCAATGAGTAAACATCACATAATTCAAGAGGGAGAGTGGCTGTTAAGTAAGCCACTAGCCTCCAAGCTCTCTTTTCAGCAGGAGAGTGGCTGTTAAGTAAGCCACTAGCCTCCATGCTCTGTTTTCTAGCAAGAGAGTGGCTGATAGGTAAGCCACTAGCCTTCAAGCTCTGTTTGTTCATCGACCCTCAGGGTCGGTCAGGCATAAATGCTCCTTGAGTCATTCAATGCTAGTAATCGATTAGATCTAATCTCCGTTGGCTTGCGTGAACCACGCTAAGACCATTCTGACTAATCAGTCAGCGCTATGTGACCAGTGTCCAGTATCACTGCCGAACTTGACTAATCAGTCACAGCTTCACAGCTGGTACTAACACCTTTGCCAATTCTGGGTGACCAGTGTCCAGTATCACTGCCGAACTTGACTATTCAGTCACAGCTTCACAGCTGATGCTAACACCGTTGCCAATTCTGTCTGACGATTCTGTGCAACGTGACCAGTGCCCAGTACCACTGCCGAACCTGACTAGTGAGTCACGACTTCACAGTTGATACTAGCACCTTTGCCAAATCTGACTAATTAGTCAGTGCCATGCACAAGTAAGCAATGCTATCAATATGTATCATATGCCAATTATCCAAGAATAGGGCATTTAGCATGCTTACTAAACAGTTACTAGCATAATCATGATCATGCACAAACTCAGAGACTCAAGCTCTGGCCAATTTCATATTCATCATTCATGGCATGCCCTAATCACATGTTTCTCGTGCATCACATGCATCACACTTAATCACTCAGCATGCTTCATTAATAATCATATGCAAGTGGGCAAGATTTGCCAAGCATTCATTGTGCTAACAATGTTTACATTTAAACATCCAACATGCATCAATCATAGCCATGCATGTCATACTCAATAGCCAATCAACATGCATTATAATAGCCATGCATGTCATGCTCAATAATCAATCAACATGCATCCATAATAGCCATGCATGTCACATATCCACAGGGTGCAGTTTTCTTACCTTGGGTCCGAGCGAGAATTAATAAAAGAAACGACCTTTGAGAACGATCAGCTTTTAGTCCTTTAGCGGTCACCTAGTCATAACCAAACATATGGGATACCATTAATAATATGAATAATAAAATGTCCCCAAACCAATACCTAACCTCCGGGACCTCAAATACTACTCAACCGGGTAGTAGGTTCAACCCCGAGGCCTAAAGCTTAAATCCCCAAGCTAAAAACCCCATTATGGCAAAAATGACCTTAAGGGTCGCGACCCTCCTTGGCCATGCCGCGGCCCGCCCCTCAGACAGAGGCGCCCAAACCCAGTTTACTCCAAGGGCCACGGCTCTCCTTGCCCATGCCGCGGCACAACCCCAGTTCAGCCAAAATGACAACTCGCACACCAGAATTCTCCCCTGCACTTTCCCTTAGAACCAGTCCCTTAAACCATCTCTAAACCCCCTCCAAACATATAATTAAACCCCCAAATAACACCCTTAACTCACCCTCATCAAACCCCAATCAAAACAACACAAAACCCCCCTTTGATTCACACTTCCCACATCAAAAACCATGAATTACAAACTAAAACAAAAACAGAGCAACACCTGAAACCGAAAGCTAAAACTCACCTTGAAACTGGTCTTGAACCTCCCTTACAAGCTAAACCCAGTCTCCAACCCAGCCTTTAAGTTTCCCTAGCTTGAAACTCCACCAAGAACTCAAAACCCTCAAAGGAGAAGTGAAGAAGGTGATGCACGGGAAAGGAAGAAGAAAACCTCTGTTTTTGCTCTGTCCTTCTATAGCCCTCCTATGTTATATATATCCAAAACCCAAAATGACCAAAATACCCTTAAGCCAACAAAAGCCTCTAAGCCATTTCAAGGGTAAAATTGTCCTTTCCCGCCTATCTCGTTAATTATAATTAACGCTCTAAAATTCCCGTTATTCTCAATATTCCCAAATACCAATAAATCATATCCCATTACCCTTTAATTCCCGGTAATGCTCTAATCATTAATATCACCCCGAGACTCACCCCGAGCCCCGAACTTAAGCCCGTTATGACTAGACCGAACACTTACATCTCATGATCGTCTCATGTCGAAAAGCTCGAACCAATCCACATACAATGTGGTAAAATTATATTCAATCTCAACCATGCACCCAAAATATACAATTACGCCCACTGTGGCCAAATTACCAAAATTCCCTTGCATTTAAAATATAAGCCCATAAGCATGCATTCATCATCATATAATAATATAATTCATATAAGCATGCGTATACTCATTAAATATCATAATAAATCAATTATGGCCCTCCTGGCCTCCTAATCAAGGTCCTGAATCTTATTAGGAAATTTGCGGCATTACAGTACCTTTGCCAAGTACCTTGGATTTGCCCTCATTGCCCATTTGTATCTCATGGTTGCCCTTTGACTCTTCAAAGGTCTTGAACAATGATTTGTCATAGGTGACATGGATGGTGGCACATGTATCATACCACCACCCTTTCACCTTGCCTTGGACCGCATTCACCTCACTAAGGGTAGCAACTATGTTTTCCTCTTGAGTTGCGTTCACCTTAGGTCTTTGTTGGTCTTTTCTATGTCTACACTCTCTAGCATAGTGACCCTTTTTCCCACACACGAAGCAAGGACCTTTCTCGCCCTTAAACTTGTTTGGGTTGGTTTTTGGACCTAAAGGTTTCTCATTACCCTTTTTCCCTTTGTTTTTGGGATGTTTTGGTTGTGACACCGCATTTGCTTTGGAAGTCTCTCCATTAGACCCCTCCACAAGTTTATCTCTACATATCAATTCCTCTTCGATTCGAATATGTTTTTAGATTTCCTCCAAAGAATAATCCTCATTTTTATGAAGGATTCTTTTCCTATAGCACTTCCAAGTTGGTGGTAATTTAGCCACAATAGCACCAACTTGAAAGGCCTCAGGAAGCTCTATCTTTAACACTTTTAATTTATTAACAATAATTTGTAATTCATGTATTTGAGGAAGAATAGGTTTATCACCAAAAAATTTGAAATCAAAGTATTGAGATATCAAAAACTTTTTGGTACCTTCCTCTTCCGCCTTGAACTTTTTCTCAAGTGCATCCCAAATCTCCTTGGCTGATTTGGTCTTGGTGTAGAGGTCATAGAGCCTATCGGATAAGGCATTGAGGATATGACCCCTGTAAAGAAGATTGTCCTCCTCCCTCTTCCTTCTCTTCTCCACCTCCTCGGGAGTGTCTTTGTCGGATGGCTCAGCAAGAGGAGCCAAGGAAGACTCAAGGATGTAGGCGATTTTGAGAGTGGTTAATAGAAACCTCACATTGTCTTGCCACCTAGTAAAATTGGATCCATCAAACCTATACAATCTCACTAGGTCTTGGTTCATGATCTTGATTGTCTCCCCTTCCATTGAAACAAAAAGGGATAAGCTTTTGAATGTTATGAAAATATTGTTTTGCCTCAATGGAAATGATTATAATATTACAACTTTATGCAATAATATTACAAGTAAATATAGATTGATTAAATACGGTTACAACTCTATAACTAAAAATACAAATAAACTAAAGAAATGAAGAAGATGATGATGAAGAAGAGAATAGTGAGAATACAACTCTAAGCAAAAGATTACAAGTAAAATAAAGTGTTTAGACCAAATGAAAAGATTACAACTCTTAAACAAAATATACAAGTAAATAGAACAAGAGAATAAGAAGAAAAACAATAGAATAAAAAGAAGAACAGAAACACAATCAAACTCTCACTTACACAACCTAAGTGAAGAGGATTGGGGATCACCAACTTGAACAAGGTTTAAAACCTTTGTCCGAAAGCTTATTTCCCCCTAACTCAAGCACTAAGGGATCTCTCTCAGATATTGGAAAAGCTTTATGGAATTATCAAGCCTCAAGGTGTTTCTAGCCAAGTGCTCTAGTGGATAGAAAAGTTGTGTCTTACAAGTGAGCTATAAGCTCCTATTTATAGAGTTTAGAGACACCCTTTGAATTTCAAATTCCACCAACCTCCATGGCTGTTACCAATGTTTAATTGGATTAATATGGAATTAAAAAAGAGATTTGGGAGTTATTTGGGTTTTTTGAGCCGTTCAACAAAGATTGAAAAAACAGAAAATTTGGTCAGTTTTGGCCTATGGCCGCAGCCAGAGACATTAGTGGCCGCGGCCACTGGTCTCTGATCCACAGGCCGCGGCCACTGAATGTTGGTGGCTGCGGCCACTGACCAAATTCAGCACAAAAATTGTGTTGTTTTTCCAAACAGTTCCAAACCCTCCCAAATGATTTTGTAACTCCCAAAACACATTATTGGGGTTAAAATCATATCTCTAACAGCCATATCACATATGGCTTTTATGAAATTCATCTCAATATTGTGTAACAACAATTTACACAATAAAGGGTAATATTTGGAGGTTACAAATTTGCAACACCAAATATGTTACATTATTTGGATATATCTCATATATCTAAATATTGTAACTCTCTATTATATGTTACAATATGTGATACACTTTGTCACATTTATTTAATCTAAAACATTATATTATAAAATAATATAACATACGATAAGGGCTCGGGGGTCTTGGGTGGTTCGGTCTCATGGAGGGGTCGTGGGTGGCTCAGTCTCGCAGAGGGGTCGTGGGTGGCGGTGTAGGTAGCGGTGCGACAATGTGGCTGGGCTCGGCATCGTGGATGCAGGCGCAAGCGAGGGACTCAACATCATTGGCTCAATCGACTATAAGGCGTGGGGCGTCCATGAGTGTTGGGTAAGTTTTTTTCTCTCTTTCAGTAGTTCAATGCATATTTTAATTTGATTTGTTAGCTCTTAATGTTTAGAGGCAAGCCTTCACTCCTTTTGTTCTGAACATTTTTCTTTTTCTACTATAGGTTGTTCGTTGGGGACGCTCCGTCTATGCAAATATTCATAAATTTATTCAATTCCAGCTCACTGTTAATGTTGCTGCACTTGTAATAAATGTTGTGGCTGCTGTGTCCTCTGGTGATGTCCCTCTAAATGCAGTGCAGGTTGATCCTCTTTTCTCATATATTACTATACAGTAATTGCTTTGTATTTTGATTGATTACACAATTGCTCAGATTTGTACATGTTGAAATATTTTGAAATTTGAAGTCAACAAAACCATTGAAAAATATGAGATTAAATATCTTATCAGGCCTACGTGTGATGCCTTCTTAAATTATATGTTCCGATAGTGCAGGTGTATTACATAATTTTCTCTTATAAGAAACATTATTCTGTTGTATGAAATCTAACATCATATTTTTACCATGCTTATAATATACAAGATTTAGTATTATGCTTGTTCTTCAAATTAGCAACTTACAAAATCAATGTATTGCCTTGATGATTTTCATAGCTTTTATGGGTTAACCTGATAATGGATACTCTTGGAGCACTTGCTTTGGCTACTGAACCTCCTACAGACCACCTCATGCATAGAATGCATGTTGGCCGGAGGTTTGAATCATTGTGCTTGGTCAAATTCAGTTTTTTTCAAGTTGTAATTGTTGTAGTTTTGTGCTGTTTTGATATTATATTGTTACAGCTTTGTCTTGTATGTATTTGCATCCGATTGGTTATATCTAAATTATGTTGAATAATGGTGTTTTCTCTAATAGGTTTCATCAATCATGTTTTCGTTCAACCAAAAACATTTTCTCTTTTTTCTCTATGATGTTTCTCAACAGTTTTTTTTTCAATCAAAATAGATGTTTGATAAATGTGTACAAGTTCGATATTTAGGAATTTTGAATCATCTTGTGTTGAAAAAAAAAACATTTTTACCTTGCTTGTGCATCTGATTCTGTCTGTGAGCTGTTGATCTCATTTCTCCAAAAATAATATTTCATGTAAAATTAGATTTATGGCATTCTCTCTAAATTTAAATGCCAACATTTTTACCTTGGAGTGTGAATGTGCATTTCCTTTGAAAGTAGGGAAAGTAAATAAAGTCTTGTCCATTTTAAATGTGTTAAACTCCTGATTCTGAAATGGGGATTTTCCCCTTAAAATAAGAAGGAATCTACATACTTTTGTGTGCATCATCTATTTCTAAGGTACCTATTCTTCCTTTTATGTATCTTTAACTTACTCATAAAGGTACCTATTCTTCCTTTTATGTATCTTTAACTTCATCATGGATCATTAACTCTGTTGAATGCTATATTTGTAATGTTGTATCCCAAGTCTGCTTACTGCTTACATCTTTTTAAAATTATACATACATGCATATATATAAACTTGTCATAAGTTTGCACACTACATTTTCAATGTATCAGAACAATTATTACAAGTTATTTAATGGGTACAAACATTATCCACATTCAATATACATGTTGGAGTAATGCACCTTATCAATTCTATGTCCTGATTTGATTGGTGTTTCCTTGTGAAAAGGGAAAGAAAACAAAAATTCTCTAGTGGCTGAACGTTTTGTAGTTTATTCTCTAGTGGGTGTTCTTTTATTTATTATTGTCAATGGTAGCATAAAACTTGACACTATTTTGTTACTCATGACCTACAATGTACATGTCTGTGCTATTACAATTTGAAGCAAAACGTTAGGCATAAGAAACTAAATACGGGGTTGGAAGCTGGTGAAAGAGCTGCATGGTTAGTTAAGCATGAATTTAGGATGGTCTACATTATACGGCCAGTTAAAGGCTATTTCATGTTTAGGCATGCAAGGTCAAGAAAAAGTGTATTATGAAAGGCCGATTATCTTTTGGCTACATAGAAAACTGTTTGCTTTGTTTATTATGATCTTAAAAGAAACTTTAGAAATGTTATATGTTTCTTCATGAATGATAAATAGCATTGGACATATTTGTGTAATCTTCCAGGGAATATTTGGTTGATTTGCTTGAGATGCCAGGAGTATTTAGCCTGCCAGACTCTTCACTTAATAGTGCATTGTCCATTTCAGTTTCTTCACCACTTTTCCATCCTAAACTGTCAAGTAATTACTTTTCTTTGAAACAGAGTTTAGCAATTGTCCATTGATTATATACATATATCTGTTTTTCTTTTTAAAAAGGAGGAGAGACATCTACTTTTTATTTTGAGTTTTTTTTATGTTAAACTTTGAATCTAGTTTGTATTGTCTTCATCATTGTTTACATGTTCATATATACTGCATGTGAAATTCTTTGTTTTATCACATGAATTCTAGTTTTCAATGCATATTTCCTATTAAAAGCAGTTTTGAATGTTGACTTATATTTTCTTTTTCTGATTTGGATCATTATGCTACTTTGATTTTTTTCTTTTTGCCTGTGATGTTGATAAATGATTTTATTCTATGTTGGTGATTATGGGACTTGATGTTCTCATATATTTGTTTTTAATATATGCTGGTATATTAAGTGTCATAAATGCCCATAATAATAAGTCATATTTTCTGAAATCCTTATGATGATTAAATTAGGGATAATTATTGTGTTAAGATTAATTATATTTTCCCATTGTTGCCAACCCGAACCCCACCTCCAACCATCATCGTTTTCCACCTCACAAAGCCATCATCAACAGTCACACGTTCAAGAAAAATGATGCTCTCGTGTAATAATCTCAAAGTGAAGAATAGACTTGTAATAGACTTGTTGATATTTTTTATGAAATGTAATTACTTTAACACTCATCTTTAATAAGCAATGAATATTTTATAATATGCTTATGTTTATTTTATTATTAATGTTAAATAATTTATTTGAATTCGGTTCAGTAGTCACAAGATGATTGTATGGTTTTTTTCTAGTTTATTTTTAATATAGAATATTTATAAATAGCTGTTATTATCTTTTACTTACACAACCATTAAATTTGACCAAAATATAAATTATATAACAAACCAATAAAATCATGCTATGTGAGCTAATAAAATGACCCCATGTGGTCCAATAATATTGTGCCATGTAGACCAATAAAAATGATGCCACATGGACTAATAAAATGATCCCACGTGGTCTATATCAAATGATGACATATGTACTAATTATCAAACGACACGTGGACAAATTATTGTTTGACACATGGAGTAACCACAAGATGCCAAGTGGCGGTATTGACGTATGCCACGTGTATGCTACTATGGAAGCCATGTCAGCAGACACGTAGGATGACAAGTTATCAAACACGTCATATGATGACTCATCAAATAACTTAGTGGGGTCCACTGATTCTTTTACCTACCAGTATCAATAAGTGTAGGTAAAGACTATTTCCCTAGTAACATTTACCTAGCAGTCTCTACCAATTCAATATTGGTAGGTAAACCATATTACCCACCATTAGGTTAGTTTTGCCTACACTTACAATTGGTAGGTAAAGACCCCATTTTCTTGTAGTGTTGGCCTTCTCCTTACCCTTACCTGCACCACAAAGCATCTGTGAGCCGAAGCCCAGCAAGAAAACCCATAACAGATAACATATGCAAAAGTCAACACATATCATATAAACAGGCCATCAATAGGCTAAACACATACGGCCAAGCCGTCCCAGGCTCTTACCAGGCCCTGGGTTTGCGGTCTACACTGTGAGGATATCCCAGGTATCCTTTTAGGGACTTGCCCTGGCAACTCGCACTCCACATGCTCAACGCTGCTCCCGGCCCCTTGGCGTACTCGGCCTTGCACTCAACGTGACTAACGCCGTTCCCGACCCTTTGCCGTTCCCGACCCTTTGCCGTTCCTGGCCCCTTGTCGTTTCCAACCCCTGCCGACCTCGGCCTATACCGTTCCCGGCTCTTGCCGATCATTCACATAATTACATTCATAGCATAATAAACAACTACAGAATACTAACAAATTCAATCAAAGGGCTACGCCCTGCAATTCAAACACATTGGGCTCAGCCCTGTATACAAGCTCTATGGAGACAAGGGTTTTCTTACCTGAGTCCCGAGCTCTTTGAGCACCGATGTCCTGAGCACAGTCCTCTAACTTGAGCCTCGCCGAAACCCTAGTCACAACACATTAACAATATCCATCCATCAAGTTCTAATCCAATAAATAACTTTAAGCCATAACCCTAACCTCCGAGACCTTGAATTCTATCAATCCGGATGATAAAATCCATCCCGAGCCTTAACCATTGAGTTCCCAAGCCTAAACACCCTTAAAAACACAACCTGACACTAAGAGACGTGGCCCTACCCACAAGCGTCGCGGCTAGCCTCGAAACAGAGGCTAGCACCCCACTGACACCCACACGGGCCGCGGCGTGCATGAAACTTCTCGGCCTCCCATGGCCGCGCGCGCACGGGCCGCAGCGTGCCCATCCTAGGGTCGCGGCCCTCACCTCCAAACCCAGATTTCTCACCCTTTTTCCTGCGTTTTATTCAAACCAATCCTCCCCAAAACCAAACTAACAATCCCAGTTTATCACCATAATAATTTCTAACACAGAATCAGCTTCAAAACCCAACAGAGACTAACTCCAAATTCAGCCAAACCATCAAGAACAAACTACAACCTCAGCCAACATGAAAACTCAGATATTCAACCTTAAACCAGCTAATAAATTGATACAATTCAACATGATAAAAACTTACCTTTGCTGGATAATACTTCTGAGCCAATCCCCTAGATTCCAAGCTACAATTCTCCAATTTTTCCCATCTTGAAACTCTGAATTTCCCTAGCTTTTCCTCAAGAGTTTTTCCCCTTAGTGCAGCTTGGAGAGTAAAGAGAGAATATGGTAGAGTCTAAGGTCGGTTTCTCCAAGTTTCCCAACAATTCTTCTATTTTGTTTTATCTAACTTAATCTATGTGGTTACCTCAAGGCTTGAGGTACCAAAACGTCCCCGAGGGAAAAATGGTAGATTTCTCCAATATTCCCTCCTAGACATTCTATCCTAAAATATATCTCCAAATATTTATTTCTTAACTCGTTAACCCCGTATAATAACTAATGCCCAAGTTACCCCTCGACTCGCCTTGAGTCAGATTCTCAACCCCGTTGTGACTTTCTGGCTAACCGCTCCCCAGGACTGTCTCGGATCGTGCTGCACAAACATATCACACATATATAGCATTTATCACATTTATACCCCTAATATCCAATCGGGGCCCACATGCACATTTAACTCAACTAAACATGCATCATTATCACATATTCACGTTAGTTCATATACTAACATAATAATTCATTTATTGCCCTCTCGGCACACTAATCAAGGCCCTAAGCCCTATTAGCAAATTCGGGTCGTTACAACTATCCCATCCTTACAGAAATTTCATCCTCGAAATTACCTGAACATCTCGGGATACCGCTCCCTCATCTCTGACTCAAGTTCCCACGTCGCCTCCTCAACCTTGCTGTTTCTCTACAACACTTTCACCAAGGCGATGGTCTTGCTCCGCAAGACTTTATCTTTTCGGTCAAGAATCTGAACCGGCTTCTCCTCTGTAGAGTCCAAGAACTTTACTTAGCTAAGATAGATAGTAGTATTATAGTATTTATAGTATTATATTTTTTAACTGTGGATTTTTGGTTCAGACCGGGAATTATTTGGACACTCATAGTAGTACTTGTAGATTTTCTAAGTTTAACATATAGTTTAAGAATATTAATTTTAACCTGAGGTTTGATTAATATGACTGATATTAAGGATAATATTTTTTATACTATAAGGTTTAGATAAGAACCAATAGGATTTTAAGCACATGTTATGAATGGGTGATTAAGGATTAAGTACTTTGAGGGTTAAATTTAATAAGGGGTAAAGTTTGAATGCTATAAGGTCAGTCAGCAGCTTTGAATATGTTGAGGGCTTAGTAAAGGCTGTTTACTCCATTCAAACTTAGCTAAAAATGTGTAATTTCGTGTTTAATTAATCAGTGTGTGCCGATATATCGCAGCTATAGGGGGCGATATATCGCAGCACGTAGATACGGAAAACACGAGATGATGCACGACAGCCTCGGGCATACTGGCCCAGGCGATATATCGCCTCCTTCAGCATATTTTGAAACATTTTGAATTTTTTTTCCATTCAGCCATTCAACCTCTTGATAAGTCCATCACCTTTTTGAACGAGTCTTCAGCCTCTGCTGAACGATTATTCAAATTATTTTCACCTAAAAAGCTATTATTTTTATTCAAGTTAAATTAAGATCCTTTCATTCCTAAACTCTATAAATAGGACCTAGTACCCAGCCATTATTCATCTTTTGCTCTAAGTTCAGAGGCTGCAAGTGCTAAGTGAGTGTGAGAGTGTAAACACCTGGGTTGGGGAATCATAAGCTTGATCATCATAAGCTTATCAAACACTTTGGGAAGTAAGGTTTTATAGTATTTCAGTTTGAGGTGTAGATTGGTCTTACAAGTCTTCAAGGTAACCCAAAACTCTAGTTCAATTCTGTACTTTTCTTTTAAGTTCTCATAGTCTTCTACTCAACCTCTAACCTTAATTTTTATTTTGGTTAGGGAATCTAAGTTCTTAAGCAAAAAGGTTTTGGTAAGTATGTTTCTCAAAGGTTTAGTCCTTCCATTCCTTTCATTTCTTTTTCTTCAAATCTACTCACCCTGTTATATATGGTTTTAGGAGTGTTCCAAAAGTCCCAACTCTGTCATCATATCCCGGTAACTTTAGTAAGGAAAATAGGATAGAATTTATATGTTATATGCTTATGTTATCTTATGTTATGATAAGTGTTATGATATGTATGTTTGTAGGCTTGGGCATATGACCCATATGACTAACAAGACCCCAAATAGATTATGGGCATATGACCTACTTAGCTAGTAGAACCCCACTAATCTTATGGGCATATGACTTGTTTAGTCTATGGGACCCCAAGTAATAATGGCCATTATAGTATGTGTATGATAAAGTGTTATGTTATGTCTTTATGTTTCTTATGAAATTTATGTATATGAAGTATGTGTTAGATTTTCCTTGCTGGGCATTAGGCTCATTCCTTTTTGTTTATATGTGCAGGAAAATAGCTAGTAGTGGCGGTAAGAATCGTGGATGCTTGGGAGAATGTGTATCGGTGGTGAATGGATTCAAGGAGTCGAGAGTTCGATTTTCGAGGATATAGTCTTGTTTTTATGGTCTTTATATGTATTTTCCGCATTTTCTATGTAACTTCTTTTTATTTTAAATTATGTTTTGTTTTTAAGACAATGGGATCCCATATCCTACTTATTTTATGTAAGTAACTCTTGTTTCCACAAGTTTTCCAATAAAGTTATGGTATTCTCGCAAATGTAAGTTTTATTAAGGATTAGTGTGTTTAGTTTCGTTAATGGTCCAAAAGTCTAGAGTAGTTGGGTCATTACATCCTCGTAGGAAAAATCCAGATCGAGCTCCAGATTCTCAAAACTTAGAACATGCGTTGAATCTGACTTATACTTCCGGAGCATGGATACATGGAAAACATCACAAACCCCTGATAAAGCTAGAGGCATCGCTAGTCTGTAAGCTACCTCTCCAACTTGTTCCAGAATCTCGAAGGGGCCAACAAACCTAGGGCTCAACTTTCCCCAAACACCAAAACGTTTGACACCCCTCATGGGTGAAACCTTAAGGAACACATGATCACCAACCTGAAATTCCACGCTGCTGCGTTTCAGGTCTTAATAACTTTTCTGTCGACTCTAGGAGGCGAGCATACGCGCTCTAATCTTCTCAATCACCTCATTGGTCCTCTGAACCATCTCTGGACCTAGATATCTTCTCTCACCTGTCTCATCCCAATGAACAGGTGATCTACACTTTCTTCCATAAAGCATCTCGTACGGAGCCACTCCAATGGTCGCCTGATAGCTGTTGTTGTACGAGAACTCAATCAAAGGAAGATACTTACTCCACGATCCCCCAAAATCTAGCACACAAGCTCACAACATATCCTCCAGTATCTGAATCGTCCTCTCAGACTGTCCATCCGTCTGAGGATGATAAGCGGTACAAAACCGTAACTGCGTGCCCATAGCCTTCTGCAGACTCTCCCAAAACTTGGAAGTAAAGGTGGGGTCTCTGTCGGATACTATCGACCTCGGAGCCCCATGAAGTCGAACAATCTCCTTCACGTACAACTCAGCATACTGCTCCATAGTATAAGTTGTCTGAATGGGTAAAAAGTGGGAGGACTTGGTATACCTATCCACAATCACCCACACTGAGTCATGTTGTCCCACAGTTCTCGGTAAACCAACCACAAAGTCCATAGTGATATCTTCCCACTTCCATTCTGGGATCCCCAGAGGCTGGAGCAACCCCGCTGGCCTCTGATGCTCAGCCTTAACTTGCTGGCACGTTAAGCACTTGGCCACATAATCCACCACATCCTTCTTCATGCCCGACCACCAATACAGAGCTCTCAAGTCCTAGTACATCTTAGTCATACTCGGGTGCAAAGAATAGGGAGTGGTATGCGATTCATCTAAGATCTCTCGCCGGATATCAGAATCCATCGGAACGCAAATCCGACCCTTGTACTTTAGTAACCCCATCTCTGAAATGGAAAAGTCCTTAGTCGCTCCGACTAAGGCACAATCCCTATAACCCCTCAACTAGGAATCTTTCCCCTGCGCTTCCTTGATCCTCTCAAGGAGTGTAGACTGGAGAGTGATGTTGACCAACTGACCAACCACCAACTCTATACCTGCTCTGGTCATCTCCTCAGCTAACTTGTCAGATATCTGCCTCGAACTAAACAACTGTCCTGGGCCTTTCCGACTCAATGCATCAGCCACTACATTAGCCTTCCCAGGATGGTATAGGATATCACAATCATAATCCTTAACCAACTACAACCACCACCTCTGGCGCATATTCAGATCCTTCTGAGTAAAGAAGTACTTTAGGCTCTTATGGTCAGTGTATATCTCGCACTTCTCACCATAAAGATAATGCCTCCAAATCTTAAGTGCAAACACCACCGCTGCCAACTCCATATCATGTGTAGGATATCTCTGTTCATACTCCTTTAACTGTCTCGATGCATAGGATATCACCTTACCAGCTTGCATCAACATGTACCCTAAACCCTGTCTGGATGCATCATAGTAGACCACAAACTTTTCATTCACTGTCGGCAAGCTCAACACTGGCGCAGTGACCAATCGCCTCTTCAACTCCTTAAAACTGTTCTCACATCTGTCCGCCCAGACATACCTTGTCTTCTTCATTGTCAGCTCTGTCAATGGCATAGCGATTCTGGAGAACCCCTCAACAAACTGCAGATAATACCCTGCTAAACCCAGAAAGCTTCTCACTTCAGGAACATTGCTCGGTCTAGGCCAATCTCTGACCGCCTCAATCTTACTTGGGTCAATCAGAATCCCCTCCTTACTGAAAATATGGCCCAGAAATGTAACTTATGGCAACCAGAACTCACACTTACTGAATTTAGCATATAACTTATGCTCTCTCAACCGCTGTAGAACCAATCGTAGATGTTGCTCGTGCTCTATCTCTGACTGAGAGTACACTAGGATGTCGTCGATGAATACAATCACAAACTTTTCCAGATAATCCTTGAAAACCCTATTCATCATGTCCATGAAGGCTGCTGGGGCATTGGTTAATCCAAAGAACATAACTAGGAATTCGTAGTGTCCATACCTCGTTCGGAAAGCAGTCTTTGGTATGTCCTCCTCTTTAATCCTTAACTGATGATAACCTGATCGGAGATCTATCTTGGAAAACACTGTTCTTCCCTGTAGCTTATCAAATAAATCGTCGATCCTTGGCAGTGGATACTTGTTCTTAATGGTTAACTTATTTAGCTCCCTGTAATCAATACACATCCTAAGGGATCCATCCTTCTTCTTAACAAACAACACTGGAGCACCCCATGGCGAGAAACTCGGTCTGATGAACCCCAAATCAAGTAACTCCAGCAACTGAATCTTCAACTCCTTTATCTCCGCTGGAGCCATTCTATAAGGTGTCCTAGATACTCGCTCCGCTCCTGGTACCAATTCTATAACAAAGTCAATCTCCCGCTGCGGCAGCAACCCTGGCAGATCCGCTGGAAACAAATCCGGAAACTCACACACCAATCTAGTCTCACCCGGTCCAACCGACACCACCCTAGAGGTATCCACAACGCTCGCTAGGAATCCTATGCAACCTTCCTGCATCAGGTCTCTAGCCCTCAATGCTAAAATCATTGGTACTCGCAGTCCACCAACTGTCCCCACAAACACAAAGGGTACCTCCCCTTCTGGTTCAAAAGTCACCATTCTGCGCTTGCAGTCAATCGTTGCCCCATACTTTGATAACCAATCCATTCCTAAAATCATATCGAAATCATCCATCTCTAACTCAATCAAATCAACAGACAGTTCCCTACCATCCACCTCTACTGGTAATGCTCTAATCCACTTCCTAGAGACTACCAATTCTCCTGTTGGCAACAAAGTCTGAAATCCCCTAGCATACACACCACTAGGTCTACAAAGATGATCTATCACTCTAGCAGATACAAATGAATGGGTAGCCCCTGAATCAAACAATGCAGTATACAAAGAACCAACACTAGAGATCTGACCTGTCACAACTGAGGGGCTAGCCTCCGCCTCAGTCTGTGTCAAAGTGAATACCCTGGCAGGAGCAAGACTGTCACTCTGCTTCTGCTCCTCCTTCTTAACTTGAGGGCAATCCCTCTTCAGATGACTAGCACTCCCACAAACAAAGCAAGCCCTGATCCTGCACTCACCCTGGTGTCGTCGCCTGCACCGCAGACACACTGGAAAACTCCTCCAGTTGTCACTGCCACCATGACGGCCAGTGGAAGCACCCCGTGCCCTCCTATCTGAACTGGGAGGAACAAAGGAATCTGGGGCCTTCCTCTTCTGCTCACTAGAACCACCACGACTGGACCCAACGAAAGGAGGCACTGTCCTCCTGGCATCGCGCCTAACAGCGCTTTCCTTCCAAATCTGATCTTCAGCCCTCTCAGCAGGAAGGGCCTTGTCCACTACCTGTGTAACGACCCAAATTCACTAATAAGGTTTAAGAGCCTTGATTAGTGTGCCAGGAGGGCATTACTGGAATAACTGTGATTTAATGAGTTATTATATGCTTAATGATGCTTATATGATAATTGATTATATTATGTGGTAATATGATATGTGATATATGCGATAACCACATTATGATGTGGATAAATCTGCAGCCGGCGACTCGAGGCGATCCTAGGGCTAGATAGCAGGAAAAGTCACAATGGGGCATTATAATTGACTTTGGACAAGTCAGGGGTATTTTAGGTATCGGGTAGTGGTTTAGATTATCGGGTGATGAAAATAAATAATTGGAGATATATTTGAGGTTAGGATGTCTAGGCGGGATTATTGGGGGATTTTACCGTTTTGGCCTCGGGGACGCTTCTGGCACCCCGAGCTTTGGGATTAGTTTAATAACATAAGGGTGTACTTGGAAGACTTAGGAAAATATTAGACAGAAAATTATAAACCGACCCTAACCCTCTTTTTCTCTCTCTTTTCTCTTGGCTAAGGAAGAACTTCTGAATTTGAGAGGAAATAGCTGGAATTGAGCTGTGTTTTAGGGAATTGAAGGGAATAAATAGGAGGATTAACTCAGGAACTGATCAAGGTCTGAGCTAGTGCTAAGGTAAGTATTGAATTTTCGTTTCTAAGGTTAGGAATTCAAAGAAAATGGCTGAATCTTAAATATCTGTGGTTTTTGGAATTTAAGGTGGGATTGAGGCTTGAAACTTTGAAGATAGGTCAGGGGACTCTTGGAGAATCGATTCTACAGCTGAGGTAAGGTTTAATTCAAAGTTCGATGGTTGAATTTGAGAGTTTTCATGGCTGGTTTTGGGTTCTATGGGTTTGAAATTTCAGAAATTAGAATTGGGATTTTAGTGAGTCTTAGGCTGGATTTCTGGTTGGACTACGTTGTTTTAATCATTCTAATGTTGTTAATATTAATTGGTTTTTGGTTTGGGGGCTTTGGGATAGCTTTAGGTGAGGTTTGGAGATTGAAAATGGTGGTATTTTCTGGGTTCGAAGGGTCGGGCCGCGACATGGTTCTTGGTGAGCCGCAGCCCTTCAAGGGTGTTGCATGCTGAGGAAGAAGGGCGGGCCGCGGCATGGCCCAAGCAATGCCGCGGCCCTTACCTGTTTTTGAGCCTTTGGGGGTTCTGTTTGGGGGCCATGCCGCGGCATGGGTGGCCTATGCCGCGGCGCTTAAGGGATTTTGGGATTTTAAGATTTTAGGCTTGGAAATTTAACCTAAGGTGCTCGGGGTTGAGTCTTTTACTATATTTGGTGAAGTTCAATGTTCCGAGTACTAGAACTTGGCTTAGAAACTCATTTAAGGTTGTAATTGTGTCTTTCCTTATGGTTGTGACTAGGTGTCTAGCTAGGACTCGAGGATCGGATCGCGCTCAAGGAGTGTCGCCCGTAGCTAATTCATCTGAAAGCTAAAGGTAAGAAAACTGCATCCGGTTGTATGTTTGTGATGGGACTAAGTGCTCCCGAGAATTGTATCGTGTCAATGATGGTATTACGCCATGGGACATGTAAAAGCGGCCTAAGAGTGCCGTACATGATATTAGCGCACAGGGCGCAGATTGGCCACTAGTAGCCAAAGACAACGGGATAACAGAGGGGGCAGCCTGAGGGCGCCAGCCCTAGTTATCATTTGTAAACTGTAAATGATGTGAATTGATATGCTTATTATTTGAAATACCTGATTATACCGATTGATGACATGGTTGAGATTATGTAATGCGATGTGAGATATTGACTTGTTGTTAATTGCTTATGCTTTGTTGTTATTGTGTTTTCTTGCTGGGCCTTGGCTCACGGGTGCTACGTGGTGCAGGTAAAGGCAAGGGCAAGCTTGACCAAGCCTGAGGTGGAGAACCCCGAGATGGAATGTACTTAGCCAGCTGTTCGATCACCATGGTCGAGGAGTGAGTCAGGACAGGGGTTACCTAACTGCTCGTTTTGCCTTAATATGGCTGGTTAATGTATTTGAACTTTGTAACTGTTGTAGATGGCCTTTAAACAAATAATATTTTGGCGATCCCGTGGAAATAAACAATGTTTTCCTTTGATGTAAATGTGGCTTTTGAGACCAAAACTCTTTTAACCCTAGTTCCTCAATAGTTTCAATTACACGATTTTATCTAAATGACTTGATTAGCAAGTCTGGCACTTAATAAACACACAGTGTAACGATCTTGGCTATCCAGGGCGTTACAACCTGGCCATAAGTAATAGTCTCTGGATCCAAGGTAATATTCACATCGCGGGAAATCATAACATTCAACCCCCGCACAAACCTGTCCCTTCTTGCCGCATTAGTCGGCACTAAATCTGGCGCAAACTTCGCCAATCTGTCAAACTTTATAGCATACTCTATCACTGTCGATCGATTCTGAGTCAGGTTGATAAACTCATCAACCTTCGCAGCTCGAACTGCCACACTGTAATACTTCTCATTAAACAAGTTTCTGAACTCCTCCCAGGTCATGACTGACACATCCCTTCTCTGAACCACCACGTCCCACCAGATGTGGGCATCCTCTCTAAACATGTAGCTAGCACAAGCTACCCTTTCATTCCCCTGAACTCTCATAAAATCCAGAATTGAGGAAACCATATTCATCCACTGCTCTGCCTGCATTGGGTCTGATCCACCCTCGAAGGTGGTAGGATGCTACTTCCGGAACCTCTCATACAAAGGTTCCCACTTATTCTCCGTAGCAAACTGTACTGGCACTGGCGCTGCAACCTGCTGCACTGGTAGCCCAGTAATCTGAGGTGGGGCCTGCTGCCTCAACTGTCACAACTCTTCCTCTATTCGCTGCAGTCTTGCTTCCATCTTGGCAAACATCTCTTGCCAATTACGTGGGGCAGGTGGAGGGTCCTGACCCTGGTTGTCATCCTCGGCCCTACTGCCGCGGAGTCTAGCTGATTGTCGAGGCATCTCAACAAATATGCCTGCAACCAATGACGCCGCTCATCAGACATTATAACAACATCCAATAACCACCTCCCAAACACATTAGCCATCCACAAGCAATAACTCATATAACATATAACACACAGCGGGCCATGCCCTAGCATCATGCATATGTTAACTCATTCATCATGCTCTATATAAGATAAGCAGGCAAACAGGGTATTCAACCACATATTCAAACATATTAGTCAATCTTACCAACCAACCCTGAGTTGAGCCTGTCACTGACAGCGAGTGTACATGTTCGGTCGATCTCCAGAATCAATAACCTTGGCTCGCTCTGATACCAAGTTGTAACGCCCTATTGCCTTAGAGTCGTTACTAAGTGAGTTTAAAAATGTGCATTCAACTCGCTAATCGAGGTTTTAGGTCAAATAGTGTAATTAATCCATAAACTAAAGAAAACTTTAGAAACAATTCTGTTTCATTGAAAATCATAAAAGTTTAACACCTAGGATCCCAAAATACAGTTTAGAAACATTTACAACATATAGATTAAACCAAGTCGACTAAACGACAAAATCTAAGTTTATTTACAAACATCTCCCAAAATCCACTCGCTATGGCAGCTAGGCTGGCCAAACATGTACACGCCACCTCATGCCTGCTACACTCACGGTTGGTTGGCCTTCTCCTTACCCTTACCTGCACCACAAAGCATCTATGAGCCGAAGCCCAGCAAGAAAACCCATAACAGATAACATATGCAAAAGTCAACACATATCATATAAACAGGCCATCAATAGGCTAAACACATACAGCCAAGTCGTCCCAGGCTCTTACCAGGCCCTGGGTTCGCGGTCTACACCATGAGGATATCCCAGGTATCCTTTTAGGGACTCGCCCTGGCAACTCGCACTCCACGTGCTCAACACTGCTCCCGGCCCCTTGGCGTACTCGGCCTTGCACTCAACGTGACTAATGCCGTTCCTGGCCCTATACCATTCCCGGCCCCTTGCCGTTTCCAACCCCTGCCGACCTCGGCCTATACCGTTCCCGGCTCTTACCGATCATTCACATAATTACATTCATAGCATAATAAACAACTACAGAATACTAACAAATTCAATCAAAGGGCAATGCCCTGCAATTCAAACACATTGGGCTCAGCCCTGCATACAAGCTCTATTCAAACACATTGGGCTCAGCCCTGCATACAAGCTCTATGGAGACAAGGGTTTTCTTACCTGAGTCTCGAGCTCTCCGAGCACCGATGTCCCGAGCACAGTCCTCTAACTTGAGCCTCGCCGAAACCCTAGTCACAACACATTAACAATATCCATCCATCAAGTTCTAATCCACTAAATAACTTTAAGCCATAACCCTAACCTCCGAGACCTTGAATTCTATCAATCCGGGTGATCAAATCCATCTCGAGCCTTAACCTTTGAGTTCCCAAGCCTAAACACCCTTAAAAACACAACCTGGCACTAAGCGTCGCGGCTAGCCTCAAAACAGAGGCTAGAACCCCACTGACACCCACACGGGCCGCGACGCGCATGAAATTTTTTGGCCTCCCATGGCCGCGCGCGCACGGGCCGCGGCCCTCACCTCCAAACCCAGATTTCTCACCCTTTTTCCTGCGTTTTATTCAAACCAGTCCTCCCCAAAACCAAACTAACAATCCCAGTTTATCACCATAATAATTTCTAACACAGAATCAGCTTCAAAACCCAACAGAGACTAGCTCGAAATTCAACCAAACCATCAAGAACAAACTACAACCTCAGCCAACATGCAAACTCAGATATTCATCCTTAAACCAACTAATAAATTGATACAATTCAACATGATAAAAACTTACCTTTGCTGGATAATACTTCTGAGCCAATCCCCTAGATTCCAAGCTACAATTCTCCAATTTTTCCCAGCTTGAAACTCTGAATTTCCCTAGCTTTTCCTCAAGAGTTTTCCCCCTTAGTGCAGCTTGGAGAGTAAAGAGAGAATACGTTAGAGTCTAAGGTCGGTTTATCCAAGTTTCCCAACAATTCCTCTATTTTTTTTTATCTAACTTAATCTATGTGGTTACCTCAAGGCTCGGGGTACCAAAACGTCCCCAAGGGCAAAATGGTAAATTTCCCCAATATTCCCTCCTAGACATTCTATCCTCAAATATATCTCCAAATATTTATTTCCTTAACCCGTTAACCCTGTATAATAACTAATGCCCAAGTTACCCCTCGACTCGCCCCGAGTCAGATTCTCAACCTCGTTGTGACTTTCTGGCTAACCGCTCCCCAGGACTGTCTCGGATCGTGCTACACAAACATATCACACATTTATAGCATTTATCACATTTATACCCCTAATATCCAATCGGGGCCCACATGCACATTTAACTCAACTAAACATGCATCATTATCACATATTCACATTAGTTCATATATTAACATAATAATTCATTTATCCCAGCTCACTAATCAAGGCCTTAAGCCCTATTAGCAAATTTGGGTCGTTACAGCTCGGCTGTGGCAGCTGAGAGTTGGGCCAGGTGGACCGAAGGAGTGGAGCAGGCCTGGCGTGGACCGAGTGGGCTGGGTGTGTGGTGGGCCGAGTTGGGTGAAGGCAACCAGGCTTTGGGCTTTTGTTTTAAGTTTTTCCATATTTTTCTTTCTTTCTTTTTCTTGGCTTTTCAAGCACCAACAATTCGACAATTTCCTACAAAATAAATATAAAATAAATCATAATAAAATATTTCAACTATAAAATAAGTCAAGTTAATTCCTTGAAAATATTAATTATAACTTAATTTATATTTAACATTTAAGTTCAATAATACAACATTTTATTCCTCAAATTAAACAACAATAATTTAAATAATTAACTACACCATTTTACAACAAAATAACTATAAAAATACACAAAATATATAAAATTAAAATAAACCTAATAAATTTAAAATTACTTAAAATCTCAAAGACTAAGCAACAATTAGCATAAAAAATGTGGTAAAATAACTCTATTTTGTAGAGTTATCAGAGTTGTCCTACTCGAACAAGACAAGACAGGGAAAAGAAAAATATGTGGATACAAGAGTGGTCACTTCAAAGACTCTCAGCTCCACTATCATTCTACCCTAAAAGAATTATTGGCGATAAAGATGGGTATTACAAAATTTGAATTCCATCTGATAGGTCATCATTTCTTGTTAGAAACAGACTTTGCCGCGTCAAAAGGAATGATTGGTCTAAAAAAGAGCAAAACAACAAATGCCCAACTTTTAAGATTGGCAGTCTGGTTTGACAACTACTCTTTTGACATTAAACACATCCAAGGCAAAGACAATATTGTGGCTGAGTTCTTATCCAGATCACCTATTGCCATAAATCTAGACTTAAGATACTCACCAAGAACCATCCCCATCGTCGTCCAAAACCCATCACATACCATTCCATTCAAACTCATGATGGCTTCTTCCTCTTCTGTCAAACGTAATCAATATTTTCCCTAGGATGCAAAAAATATTCTTTCGATGACGTCCAACAAATCAGCCAGAGAAAGAGCAACTCACAGAATTTCATGATTTCCAAACTTGGACCTTCTATAAAAAATGACTTTGGAATCCATCCAAAGTATTCATTTGCCCAAATCCTACCTCTTCGAGATGCTATATTCACACCAAAACCAATAGCTCACCTTTTCTGGTATTTGGCCAGTGTTTTTACTATAGCTATCGAGGTACAAACTATGGCCTTACACACATCCATAAAATCATTCTTGGACCAAGAAAGGTTCAAACCAGCTTACTGAGTCCAAATGGACATTCTGTCCTGGTTCGCTCCATTAAAAAAATGGAAAAATGTCCAGAATAAAAGATCCACTTTAATCTACCCACCAGGCCCAAATGTTGCTAGCCTAATGAACTGTTATACTGTTCTCTTTCTTAGCCTTAATGCCAAACTTGATGTAGAACAGAATATAGTTATCAATCTGGCATTCGAAGTCTACAGGTCAAAAGAAGAGCCATTATGTGGTATTGGAGGCCAAGAATACATGGACATCCAAAAAAGTCTGTTTAAGAAAAATCAGACTATACCTCCTGAATTATGGCCCAAGCCAAAAGAAGACGCTCCTTGGGAGACGTTCCCTCCTGACTATACTTGCAAAATAACGAGGGCCCTTGAAGCCTTCCATATTTCAAATAAAGAAACGAAATCTCTTCCATTACACAGGAAAAGAATGGGATATGGGATATACAGACTATGACGTTTGCCCTCCAGCTGGCAACGATCAGGATGAAGAAGAACCGACAAGATGGAAACCACTCCATGAGGACCCAACATTTGACTCTGACTATGGGACCAGCCATGAAACAGTCTTTAAATAAATATTTTGTCTTTTAGCCTTTGGTCAAGGAATCTTATCCCTTATCTTGTATGCTTTACTTTATGCTTTTGTCGTTTAGCCTTTATGATTTTGTCGGAGAATCTTATCCCTTATCCTGTCTACTTTACTTTATGCTTTGGTCAAAAAATCTTATCCCTTATCTTGTCTCAACTATGGTTGGTTTTGACTATGGTGGGTTAAGTTTGTATGCTGGCTATATAAGGCCATCATCTCTCTTTGTGTTAGGCAGATAATTACAAAGTAATAAAATATCAGAGTGTTTATTATCAAAAATGTTCTTCTAAATTCTTCCTTCAGAGATTTCTGAAGTAGAGTATATCAAATAGTACTATATATTGTTGAATCCAAAAAAAAAATCCAACAATAACTTCTTTCATTCTTCGACTCATGATCGACTTTGAATTCAGATTAATACAATGAAGAACTATTATGGGTACTTATACAAAGGTGCTCTGATACTTAAGTCACACAAAGTTTTCTCATAAGTCTAATAATCAGTAATCTTCTTAATTATGTCAAAATAATTATTTATAACAAATCAAAGAATTAGCGAATAGTCTTTATTCACTCCAAAATAACGCATTTACTTCTTAGATCTGCCTTGTAGTAGATCTAATCTACAAATTCTTCTCTTTTGAGTTTATCATGAAGGCAGTCTCAATTATTATGATTTGCCTCTGTTAAAATATTTGATCATTTGTTTCGTTTTGTGAAACTCACTCCTTACTAGAGCTGTAAATGTGGGCAGCCCGGCCCACTTTTTTCGTGCCTCCGAATAATTCAAGTTGGGCCGGGCCCGTATTTCAATTCGTGTCGGGCCGGACCGGCCCATATTTGAAAGAGTAAACCCAGCACGGCCCATGAGCCCGGCCCATGTCGTGCCATTTCGGGCCGGCCCACTTTCCTTATTTGGGCCCACTTTATTATTGCCAAAAAATGTGAGGATGGGGAATTGAACCCTCCACCTCCTCTTTAACAATCAATGTACTCAACACCAATCCAAATACATTTCTTTGTTTAAATTATAGTTTTAGATATTTTTATATACTTTTTAACAATACTTTGCACAAAATTATATCAAAGGTAATTATTAGACTTTGAATACCTAATAAATAAATACTAAAAAATTTAACTCACAAATCTTAAAATAAATTAATATAATTATAAAAAATATAAAATTGAGAAAAATAATAGACTTTTATTATCATTTTAATTTATAGATAATTGACAAATAAAAATTTATTATCATTATTAATGTCAAAATATCGGGCTTTTTATCGTGTTGTGCTTTCGGGCTAGTTTGTTCGTGCTTTCATGTCGTGCCTTCGGGTTTGTCGTGCCGTGCTGTGCTCAGGCTCATGTTGTATCCTGTTGTGCCGTGCCAATTTTCAATTCGTGTCGTGCCTGGCCCAAGGCCATATTTTTTCGTGCCGCGTCGTGTTCGTGCCTCCCAGGCTCGTACCGGTTTCGTGCCATGCTAGAAAGTCCGGCCCGTATTTACAGCTCTACTCCTTACTTCATTTGGGTGTGTCATCATCTTATGAAACGATGTGCCTTTGGATTATTTCTATTTATAATTTTGACTCTCATAATTGTCTCGGATTCCTTATTTGACTAAAGGCACGTGTTATTCAAAGAATGAATTTGTAACGCCCTAAACTCCAGGGACCGTTACGGTGTGCCTTGTAGACAGTGCTAAACTCGCTAATCGAGTCATTTGGCCAAAATCATGTAACTAAGTATGATTAGCGGTTTAGGGATTAATTTTTTTGGATAAGATATAATGTTTCATTAGAACGTTTAATATATATGTTGGGATCCCAAAATTATAATTTCAGAGTCTACTACAAGAAAATATTTACAACAAGCCATTCTATGCGGCAAAACAGGGTTTAACCCTAGTTCCTCTTCAAACCTCGGTCGTGGTGGACGAGCAGCTGCATATGTACACATCATCACCTAAGCTCTCCAACTCAAGGATGGTCCAATTTTCTTTTGCCTTTACCTGCACCACATAGCACCCGTGAGCCGAAGCCCAGCAAGAAAACTTAATATGCTCATGAACAGTTATAACATGTCATCGAATCATAAGGCACACGCCTAGGAGATATAGCCATATTCCAACAGGCAACAGATCCACATAATGTTGAGTATAACACATCAACCAATGATCATAATAATCATCCAGGACTCTTAGCCCCAATATAGAAACGCAATGTTGAGTATAATACATCAACCAACGATCATAATAATCATCCAGGACTTTCAGTCCAAACAAATAGGTGACAGTCGCAAAAGTGGGTACACCCCCCTTTAGCCATGTGACGATAGGGTCACCAGGGCTTAACAGATAAGTGAACCTTCCACGGCTTAAACAGGATAGGTGCATGGTGATTAGTCACCAACATAACCTTCCTCATGACCATAGAGTCGTTCCCTAGCCGTGTGACAAGCAGTCACCTGGGCCCTAGGCCCCGGCTCTAGTAACTAGTCTTAGACTAGACAAGCTCTTATAAGTTCATCGACCTTAGAGTCGGTCCAGCGTTAATTCCTTAGAGCCATTCAACGCTGAGATCAATTAGATCTAATCTTCATTTGGCTCGGCGTTCATGACGCTATGCCATTTCTGACTCTTAGGTCAGTGTCCCTGACTAGTCAGTGCCATAAACAAGTAAGCAATGCCACCAAACATATATCCCATATCCAATATCCTTATACAAGGCATTCAACATGCTTACTTAACAAGTACTAGTACAATTAGGACCATGCATAAAGACAGAGGCTCAAGCTCTGAACAATATCATACTCAGTATACAAAGCATGTCCTAATCACATGTTTCTCGTTCATCATATGCATCATATTTAACCACCTAACATGCCTCAACAATAATCATGCATGCCACATTTAATAATCCAACATGCACCAATAATAACCATGCATGTCACATGTAATCAACCAACATGCATCAAGAATAACCATGCATGTCACATATACACAGGGTGCAGTTTTCTTACCTCAGATTCGGGCTAAAATCAATATAAGAACGACCCTTGAGAACGATCAACCTTTAAGCCCTTAGCGGTCACCTAGTCATAACCAAATATGGGACACCATCAATAAAAATGATCAACATAGGTTTCCAAACCAAAATCTAGCCTCCAGGACATCAATCCAAGTTAATCCAAGTAGTAAGAACCATCCCGAGGCCTAAAACTATGTTCCCGGGGTCAAAACACACAAACGGGCTCAACCCTGCCCAAGAGCCGCGGCCCTGGCACCTTGTGCCGCGGCCCCCAGCAGAACCTGAAGCAAGCGTCGCGGCGCTCAACACCAAGGGTCGCGGCGCCCAGCAAGAACAAAACTGGGGCACCTGCTTCATCAAGCTAGGGCCGTGGCCCCCAACCCTGGGCCATCCCCCAACACTATTTTCAACTTCCCAAATCCTCCAAAAACATGCCTAAACATTCCCAAATCATCAAATTAAAGTTCCCAAGCTTCCCAATGGTCTAAAACCATCAAAACCCAATGCTCAAACTAACCAAAAACTCAATGATTCACAAAGTCCAATTCTAAGCTTAAAAACTTTGAAAACTTAAAACTTAAACTTAGATTACCTTCGATTTGGTTGTTTTCCGTCAAATCCTTCGGTTAAGAAGCTTCTAATCTTTCCTAGGATCGCTATGCCTCGACCCTTGCTTGATTCCGACTCCTAAAACTCGAGATTCCTTCAATAAGGCTTTGAACGGTAAAATAAGCTATCGGGAAGGGAGAGAGAGATTTTCTAACGTACATTCTTATCTAACAAACTACTTCAAGCTTAAGTAACATCAAATAAAACTTAGTGCTTGGGGTCCCGAAAACACCCCCGGGGACATTGTAGTCAAAACTTCCAGAATTTCCTCCTGACCTCAAATACTCCCAATTTATCACCAAATAAACATTCTTATTACCCAATAATTGACCCCGTTATGACAAAACCGATAATCAATAATCTAAGATCGTCTCATGTCGAATAGCTCGAATATATCTCCATAATAATAAAATCTCATTCACAAATTACAATATGTACCCAATTTACAAATATGCCTTCAACAGACCAATTTACCATAATGCCCTTATGATTATAAATACACTCATATGTATGCATTTATCATCATATAATAATATAATTCACCTTAACATGCATATAATCATTTAATACCATGATAAATCAATTATGGTCCTCCCGGCCTCCTAATCAAGATCCTAAACCCTATTAGAAAATTCGGAGCATTACAGAATTTTGAGCCAAATTACTTGATTATGCTTTTGCTTATCATCTACTGACAGAACCTCAAGAAGATATATCGAAGGTTTTGTCCAAAATGATGTCAACAATACCTCGAGAAGATTCTATCCAAAATGATGTTGACAAAACATCAAAAAAAATATCAAAGGTTTTGTCTAAAATGATATTGATAAAATCTCGATAAGATAGATGAAAGCATATGCACAGATGTTGACAGAATTTCAAGAAAATAGATTGAAAGTGTAATCAAATATTTTAATGGTAATATTATACAACAACAAAAAATATTTAAATTTTAGTTTACCAATTTGATTATATGTAACATGATCTTTATGATAAAGCAATTATTGTTTGTATGAGTATATGAATTTACTTTTACTGTTTACCATTGAAATTGGTATCATTTATCATCTCATAAAGATATAAACTGAAAAGCATTTTGTACTAATCAAAAGCATTTACAGGGAAAAGAGTGGTTGCCGTTTAAGAAAGAGAAGGAAGAGAAGAAGAAAAAAAAAAGTGGAAAAGTAGATACAAATAAAATGGAATGATGTTCAAGTGCATAAAATTCATCCATTAGAAGTGGTGTGAGAAGAAACTAAGACCAATAAAGTTGATTTTATTCTGCATTATAAATATTCTTCTAATCTACTTTCGTTTTTTTTTATTTAATAGGAACAAATATCATTTTCCATAATCATATTAATTTTATTTAGTGTTGATTTTTTCTAACTAACAAAGTGAGACTATTGATAATCCAAATTTTTTCCTCTTCTCAACTCTCATAGTTATTTAATTATTATTTAATATATAATTTCGATAAATTAAAATAAATATTGTATCTTCATTAAAATTTAAAAAAAAATATTATTTGGCACCTCCAAATTATATAATATATCACTTATATATTGGATAATTTATTATTTTTTTAACATTATAACTTTTACAAATATAAAAATTCAATATTGTGATTTTACAAATGATTTTTATTCTAAGATAACTTTTTTTTTTAAATCATTTATATTTATGTTTTAAATTATAATCAAATTAAAATTTGTGATTGGTTTTATAGAGAGTTTGCTCCCATAAATCTTGCAAAAGTTTTGTTGTTAGAAAATGCTAGCTCCCATAATTAGTTTTTATTTTGTTTTTTGTTCTGTATGGACTTTTTGGCTTGATTAGCCTTTCTGAATGAAGTTTCATTTTTCACTCAAATATATGTATGCGATTTTTTTTTAATTTACTAATAAGATTATTTTTGAACTAAAGAAAAAAAAAACTAAAATTTGATGAGACATTTATTTAGAAAAAGGTGGGATGAGAAAAAAAAATGAATTTTTCAAAAATATGGTTTTTATATTATTAATGTGCAAAAATGTGGGAGTTATACTTTTCTTAATTTGTATGGGAAATTTATTAAAGAAAAAGTTAAAGTATGGGAAACACAATTAGTAGCTAACTAAAATATAAAAATGTCACTTTTTTTTTTATCATAATTATGTTTTTTTTTTTTTTTTAAAGTAATTTTATTTTATTTTTTTCATCATTTTTTTATTCTTTTTTCTTTTCTTTTTTCCTTGTTTTTTCTTCCACTTTTTCCTTTTTCTTTTATTTTTCTACTAATTTTTCCCTTTATCTTTTTTTCTTTCTATTTTTTCATTCTTCTTCTTTTTTTTTTATTCATTTATCTTTTTTTTTTCCTTTCATTTGTATTGTATTGTTTTTTCATATTTTTTCAGTTTTTTTTTTCCATTTTATTTTTTCTTTATTTGTGTATTTATTATTTTCTCCTTTCATTTTTTTTTTTCTTTTTTCACACATACGAGTTTTTTTTTCTTCCATTTTTTTTCTACCAATTTTTTCATTCATATTTTTTTTCTTTTCATTTTTCCATTATTTTTCTTTTTCTACTTCTTTTCATTCTTATTTATTCATCTTTTTTTTTTCATTCATTTTCTTTTGTTTTTTTTTCTTCATTTTTGTACTTATTCTTTTCTCATTCTATTTATTTTTTTTTCATTTTTTTACACATATATTTTAACATTGCATAACTATTCTACTATTTTTTTATTTACTATCTTTTATTATTGTAATTTTTTTGTATAGTTTTTTCCACCATATATAAAAAAAATTCAAATCAATTTTTTCAACATTTTCTTTTTACTGTAACACTTATAGGAATACCAAAATTTGGAAAGAAAACTAATAAAAATATGAAAACGTGAATGGGTAACTGGTTACCTTCACATTCTTTGTGTATATATTTCTGAGGGTAACTGGTTACTTTCACGTTCTGGTGTGTGTATATTTATAGTTTTTTATGGTAATTAGTTACTTATGTTACTAAAATCATAGTTACTTCTTCTTCCTTTTTTAATGAAGTGTTCTTCCATTTTTTCCTTCAAATTTGATGTTTCTTTTCATATTTAATATGATTAACTCGTCACCCCTCTTAGATAACTGGTTACCCCTCTTATGGCAAAAAGTTACTCATCTCAGGATAACTAGTTACCCCTCCTGGTGCATGTTATTTAACATAACTGAAGGATTTTTTTTAAGATTAATCAAGTAACTGGTTACCCTACCCAGGATTTGAAAAAAAAAAACTTACAATCTTAAAAAAAAACATGTTTATAATAGATAAATAATAATTTTAAAAACAATTCATATTACAAAAAAAAAAATTGCAAAACAACCAAAGAAAAATTTAATATAAAATTAGTAATATAAAAACAATATAAAAAAATAAATAACCTAAAAAAAATAATCAAATTGCAAACATACCCTTCCAAATTTGATTAAGAGTAAAACTATGGCATAAACCAACTTTTATACAAAAATATGGGAAAATAAACCCATAAAAGTGAAAATTCTTAAAAAAATCCATAGATTAACTTTTTTTTGAAAAAAAAAAAGCCATATTTTTGCACACTATTAAAAATCCCATATAAAATGTAATTTCCTCAACAAAAAAAAAAGAGATAAAGACAAGAATAAATAGAAGCATAATTAGCTTTAAAAAAAAAAAAAAAAAAAACTTGCCCTCCTTAAAAAATCATGATGTCATAAAACAAGGTTAACATGGTAGGAAATTTTAAAAAAATTTAAATTATATTTACAAATTTATTCAAAAAATTACAACTTTCAACCCATAAAAATTCAAAATTATGAGCACCTAAAAAAATTAAAATCATAAATAAGCCCTCCTCAAGTCTTCTTTTCATTTTCAAAATATTTAACACATGACCACTATTGAAGAAACACCTCCAAGCAATAGTATAAATTTTTTTTTTTAAATTACTTAAAAATTGTATATGTTAACTTAACTACATAAAAAAAATATTATACATACCAAAATAAATTAAAAATTGTCAAAACAATATAAATATGTACACTTAGAGCACTCACGGTGGAAGAGATAAAATGTCTTATTTTTTATAATGTAGAGAAAAAATGGTTAAATAATCTTCCAATGAGTGATATAAATTTATATTTTTTTACCTAAATGAATAGTATTTCTCTATATGTAGTGAAATACTATTCATCAAGCTATAAATATTTTATTGTTTTTTATAAACTTTTTGTATATATATAAGTGTGATGCTATTATATTTAATTATTTTATTTCTTAACATGAATAAAATATTTTTTAAAAATATAATATTTAAATGATATAGAGAAAAAATAAAGAAACTGATGTATGGTATAATGTAAAAGTTTGAGGTAAGTTATAAAAAAATTATGTTTTGGTGATGTATTTTGTAATACACTTTCTCTATAATATTTAGTTAAAACTCACAAAGACATCTTCTATCAGCTTCTTTATACATATATTTATAATAGTTATGCACAAACTCCAATTAATCCATATCTACATTTACATATCATTTATATAATATTTTAATATTATTATTTTTCTTTATAAGCTTTCTCTCTCCCATTTAGTATATATTTATTTTTTATTTTTTTCTTTTTCAATTATTTTATTTTACTTTAATTAATAAATTATGTTTAAAGATATACGATGTAGAGAAATATATAAAAAAACTGATGTATGGTATAATGTAAAATTTAGTGGTAAAATAGAAAAATGTATGCTTTGAGGATGTATTTTAAAGAATGGAGTAGAGCACCCATTGAGAGTACTCTTACATATACCAAACTATAATTAAAATAATATTGTTTCCTCAAAATATCAAAAGTGGATATTTTAGACCAAAATTTAAGCGAGTTCAACGTAGATTTTATTGTGAATCCTACACTACACTAAATTAAATTAAATTTGGTTGTAGCAACTCTATATTTATTATATTATAATTATTTTTAAAAGATTTATTGTGGCATAAAACTAAGATCGGATCACAATTGTATTAGGGCTAATTTATATTATTATAGTCTCTCTCACTGTCTCTCCATGTATACTAATTTGTTAGCATTGACTTTTCTTTCCTTCTTAAAAAAAAAATCAACATAAAATATTTAGATTTGATTTATGGAAACCTTAATCAATAATGCCTTTATTATATATTGCTAGTGGTTATTTCTGAAATTTCTAAGTCACAATAATTGAAATGCCGTACTAAAACTACACATATAAAATACCTTAGTCAAATTAAATGGTGTCATTATTTATTAAATAAATACAGAGCTGCCATTGTTATTATTATTTGGTTTGACTCTCATTGTTCTAACTCTACTGTGTAAGGAGTAATGAAAATTATCATGGAAAGTGTGTAAGGATATTTAATTTTTTATATAATAGGTTATTTTATTTAAATTTAATTAGTTATAAGATTTCTTATTAGGCTATTAATAGCGTTGGAATCTTAGCGGACGATATAAAAGGATCGAAAGAAAAAAATTAAAGATTTATATAGTGTAAAAGATACTTGAGATCTAAATAATGAGTTACAGATAAAATATATTGGTTGTTTTTTGTAAAATTTTTGTTTTTAAATTTTTTAAACACAAAAATAAAAATATTATTTTATTTTTGTTTCTTTATTTTTAAAAAATTAAAATATGTGTGGTAACTATTTTTGTTTTTTGTTTTTAAGAACAAAAAATAATAAACTTGTTTGATAACTTTTATTTTTATTTTTTGTTTAACAATATAAGGTGTTGATTTGAAGAAGAGAAGAAAAAAATAGAAAACGGTTTAAAAAAATTTTGAAAGTAAAAAAATTCTATTTTCAAAATTTAATAAATTTTAATTAAAATTTTAAAAAATAATAAATAAAAATAGAGTTACCAAACACATTTTATGTTTGATTGTCAAATTTTTAATTAATTAAATAAAAAATTATTTTTTTAAGTGTTACCAAACAGCACCATTATATTTTAATAATTTTTAAAAATAATATTTATTTATTTTAAATATACATCTTACTTTATTAAAAAATTTATATATTTTTCCCATTTAATTTAAATTTCTACCTTTGCCTCTTAAGCTCAAGTTTTTGTAATAGAATAAGATAGTTTTAGGTGAAATGTTAGGTTGGGAGGAATTAAATATTCATCTTATTTGGTTGCAATTTAATGCATTAAAATATCATTATAATAGAATGACTTTTTTATTTAAAAAAAAAAAAAAAAAAAAACGCATTCCTTTGTTTTCATGACAACCAACAAAAAGTCACATTTTCTTTTGTAGTGAATGCTTTGAATTGGACACAAAGGCTTTGAATTGGACACAAAGGTTAGGCAGTCTTGGCATTGATATATCTTAAAAAATATGTCCACTCACAATAAACTTTATTTTTAAGGTTTGATATATCTACCATTAATATGGAACTAATATCTTAATACTTAATTTCTACATTATCTATATCTTCACAACATATTTATTATCTTTATATTTATATTACTGTTGTTCTTTCTAATGGAGTACATTATATAGTTGTTTAGATGCTTTTTATTGTCTTTTATAACAATATTCTTGTTGCAGGGTTGAGAGGGATACAAGTAAAATAAAATTATTAAATCTTGTTTAAATTGAAACTTCTTTTAGTTTATTTTTCAGCTTCTTAAATTTTCTATGGGTTCTTTTTTATACAAATCCCAATCTATATATATACTATCAACTTTACTTATTAACATAATCTCATTTTGTGTTTTATGTGAATTTGTTTAGTCTTGGAGCAGTTATGTTTTAGTTTTAATATTATTGTTAGGTGAATGGGTCTTTATAATAATAAAGTGTCTATATTGACTTCTGTTTTGCTTTTGTTTTTTTCTTTCAACAACTGTTTAAAGAAAATGAATCATTTATATAGTCAAAAAGTAAGTATATATTTTTATTAGGAATGATATTATTATTTGGCAGTTTAACGATTGGTTAGCGATATTTTATAATATTTAATAAATTCAAATAAATATAACTTGAATTGTATCTATATCAGTATATCACCTGCTTATGATTTTAAGTGCTCCTAAGTAATTCTCTTTTATTATATATTTCACGAGGAAAAAAAATAAGCCTCAAATTGATTGAGGTTGATGTGTGTGACTGAAATTTTATAGCTACAAAATACTAGATGAGAAAAAAAATTAATAGTACAACACTAAAGTTTCTTATATACAAGTCAGCATCTACAGAACATACACGTCTATATAGAGAAAATATGTCTATAAATAGAAATGAGCATGAGAATGCGAAGACGCCGCCAGATCCACATGTTGTTCAGAAATTTAATATAGCAGAGCTATATCTATATCTATATATACTTACAAGAAAATATCTATCTAGCTATAGCTGATTTCAATTTCGAAGAAGAAAATTACTATGTTGCTGGTTGAAGAAAACGGCCATAGAAATGGAGAAGAAGAATATGCACAAGATGGGGCAGTGGATCTCAAAGGCAGACCTGTTTTAAGGTCAAAGACTGGAAGGTGGAAGGCTTGTTCCTTCATTTTAGGTAAGTTATCAACTTCCTCATTATATATATATATATATATATATATATATATATCTGTGTGTGTGTTGTTATATGTATATATGCTATATCTGATAAATGGGATTTTGATATATTTTTTACTTGTGTTGTAGTGTATGAGATATTTGAGAGATTAGCATACCAGGGAATTGCGGCAAATCTAGTGATCTACTTGACAAGAGAGCTCCATCAAGGCACTGTGAAAGCTTCAAACAATGTCACCAATTGGAGTGGTACCGTTTGGATGACCCCAATATTAGGTGCTTATGTTGCAGATGCATATTTAGGTCGATTCTGGACATTTCTCATTGGAACATCAATTTATCTCATGGTAAGTATATCTATATACAGTTCTTCTCATCTCAAGTTTTGGGTCTTAAATTAGTTTCTCATCTCTGTTTCTTGGAAAAATGACAAGGTGGAATTTTCTAAGTATCTAAACTTCAGTGTTGCATATGCACATACAGGGAATGATCCTGCTAACACTAGTAGTTTCATTACGAGCTCTAAGGGCATCACCTTGTACTAATAATGGAGAAGACTGCTCAGAAGCCTCATCTATGAAAGTGGGCATGTTTTATTTGGCACTTTATATAATTGCAGTGGGAAATGGGGGCACCAAGCCTAATATCTCAACCCTTGGTGCCGGACAATTTGATGAGTTTGAACCAAAGGAAAAGGCCCAAAAACTCTCTTTCTTCAACTGGTGGGTGTTCGGCACTTTCATCGGTTTTCTCATCTCAGAAACTGTTGTGGTTTACATTCAAGACAACGTGGGATGGTCCCTCGGCTATGGCCTTCCCACTGTGGGGCTTGGGATCTCGATCTTGGTGTTCTTATTGGGTGTCCCATTTTATAGGCACAAGTTGCCTTCAGGGAGTCCTTTTACCAAGATGGCTAAGGTTATTTTGGCAGCTTTTACCAAGTGGAAGGTGCCTTTGCCTGATGACCCAAATGACCTTTATGAGTTGAGCTGGGAAGAGTACACTAAAAAGGGCATCCATAAAATCGACCACACCTCTTCATTAAGGTAAATTACATCTATATGGCAGGGCCCCACTTTGGTATAACTAGCTATATATTACGAATATTGGCATCTTAAGATGCTTCACATCACTTCCCATCAAATATATTACGTTATGATTGGATAATGATCCACAATATTATTTATTAAATTAAAATATAAGGACTCTATATTTGATTGTACCAAAAACAGTATGACGCAACTGTTTCCCAAAGTAATACTTGGGCATTAGGGTCGAACCTTAGTGTTATGAAGTCTTATACAAAATATGTTATTTTTAAAAAATTTATATATAAAATAATATTTTTCAAATTTTTGGAAGCCTTTGTGTATGTTAAAAAAATAGTATTTTTAAAAAATTTGGAATGTCATTAGGTGAAGGCCCTGCCTGGTCCGCCTGTGTCGAGGGGCCAGGTCGGTTGGGCATCAATGGTGCCCAACGGCACATGGTATTAGGCATCGTATAATAATGTATCAAGTAATGTTAGCAATACTTTTATCTTTTTCTAGCTAATGAACACGCTCCATAGGTGCCTGGACAAAGCTGCTGTGAAGAGTGGAATAACAAAGAGACCATGGACTTTATGTCGAGTAACTCAAGTAGAAGAAACCAAGCAAATAGTGAAACTACTCCCTCTTTTACTAGTCACCTTCATACCAAGCATAATATCATCTCAAATACACACACTTTTCATCAAACAAGGCACAACCCTAGACAGAAGCATGGGGCCTCACTTCAGTATCCCACCAGCATGTCTCACAGTCTTCACAACAATCTTCATGCTCATAAGCATCGTCCTCTACGACCGTTGCTTCGTCCCGGCCATCCGGCTATACACGAAAAACCCTAGAGGGATCACCATGCTCCAAAGATTCGGAGTTGGGCTTGTTCTCCACGTTGTGATCACAATCACAGCTTGCTTAGCTGAAAGAAAGAGACTCAGCGTTGCAAGAGAGAATGGTATCGTTGGAAAGAAAGAGATAGTTCCTCTTTCGGTTTTTATTCTTCTTCCTCAGTTTGGTTTGATGGGATTAGCTGATGTTTTTTTAGGAATTTCAAAGCAAGAGTTCTTCTATGATCAAGCGCCGGAGGGCATGAAAAGCTTGGGGGCTTCGTTCTTTACAACAAGCATGGGAGTTGGGAATTTTCTTAGTAGTATTCTTCTTACAATGGTTTCTAATATCACTAAGGAACATGGCCAAGGGTGGATTTTGGATAATTTGAATGTGTCTCATTTGGATTATTACTATGGCTTCTTGGCTGTCTTGGCGTTCCTTAATCTCATCTTCTTTTGGTTTCTTGCAAAGTTCTATGTTTACAATGTTGAGGTCAACCAGAAATCCCAGGATAATAATGTAAATTCTTAGTACCAAGAAAGAAAAAAAAAACTAAAACTAATTGGTACAATGCATATATATGATCATGTGCTTATATTCTTAGAAAGAACCAAACTTCCTTTTATTATATAAATATTAGGGGAGCAAACATATTTGCAAGCTGTAATCATGCTAAAGGCACCCAATTATTGATGTGATTGATTCGGTTAGTTTTTTTTCATTCTTTTAATTCTACTGCTGTCATGATCCATTAACCCATTCCTTACCTAATTTAAGCTAATCAATTTTTAAGTTTTCTCTTTATATAAAAAAAATATGTAAGCTTTTTGAAACGAATCTCTTTTTGTTTTAAATGGCATTTTAATGAATGACATATTTTATATATGGGAAGTATTTTTATGTAGGGTTTAAACATAGAGAAATTTTAACCTAATTTTATTTTGTAATAATGGTGTACGTTGTAGCTTGAGCAGGCAACCCGCCACTTTTTGAGAAATTTGAATATTTTACGGTGCTGAAAATAGAGTTCAAACAATGAGTTACACGTGTGACTATTTTTTTATACTCGTATAAAACAAACTATTTGAACTCTGTTTTCGGTAGCGTAAATTATTCGGAATTTCCAAAAAGTTGGTGGATACCTGCTATAATTACATTGTACACCATCATATAAAAAAATTCTATTATAGTTTCTCTACGTACTAAAGACAGAAATGTCTCTATCGGTAGAGGCAAAAGTAGTGACCCTGCTTAAGAAATCTCCTATATATATAATGAAATTCTCATATAGCGGCCTCACTTTTGTCCCTACTGGTAGAGACGTCTCTGTCATACTAGATTTGCAACCTCGACCATGTTTTCGTCGCCCACCTTTCCTTTCTGTTCCCACATCAGTCATCCACATCTTCTCCAACCACGTTTTTGTTGCCCAAGATTAAGGGTGAAAGAATCATAAAAGGGAGAGAGAGATAGAGGTGAGGGGTGAGGAGTGAGAGAGAGAGTGGTTTTGGAGACAGAGATGAGGTGTTATTGAGAGAGAGATAGATAATGTTACATATGACGACGGAGAGGGAGAAAACACAAAGACGAGTTATTTAAATTTTTTACTAAATAACGTGTATGGAGCTTAACTAAGTCATACTTTTGCATTACTTTATAACTATTTTTTCACAAAGAACGACCAAAAGAAAAGAAAAAGAAATAAATTTTCATGATGTTCAATGAGCGTCAAAATAACTTGGAGTTATTTGGTGGTGCTAAATTGGGCATAATAACTCTAAACAAAGCTTTTATGCACAATGTCACAAAAAAATAAAGTCACATAATAAGGATAGGGATATTTGCAGCAAAAATACCCAATGTTTACAGAATGTAACATTTAAATATCATGTAGGATTCTTTTACTGAAATACCCTACACCAGTTCACTTAAGCACTAAACACACAAAGGGTTAGTATAGTCCTTTTAACTCAAAGAAAAATAAATGGCTCTTAAAGTGCAACGATACTCCTTTATTTTCAATCAATAATAAAACCTGTCAAACCAAAAGTCAGTTCACTTATTCAAAAGAAAAACCAAGTTGTCTTCTTCGGATACACTCTTCTCTCAAAAACCAGAGAAACTCTAGGGCAAAGGTTCATAAACCAAGAAAATGAAACAACCCAGAAAATGGAAGCAACCCAGAAAAATTCAAGTGAGAATAAGAGAAAACAAAAGAGAAGAAAACCAAACACAGTAGGTTATCGAGGTTCGCCCCAAAAATGGCTACTTCCTCGTCGAGCTCGCCTCAGGGGTGCGACTCAGTCATTAGCACTATTCACAAAGTTTCTGGTACAACAATGAGGATCCAAGCCACACAATTGACTGGTAACCTCAGAACTCTGATCTCCTTTACTTTCTCTCTGTTTTTCTTATTTTTTACACTTCTCTAACTATCACTCTTTTTCTTTCTTTGCATGAAACCCTCACGAGATCAAACTCTCTTTCTCTCTGGAACTTCTTGGAGATTGCTCACGGATCTTGGAGAACTTTTACTGATGTGATGATCTCTTTCCTTCTCTGCCTTTACATATATATATAGTGATTTTTGTTCTGATAGAGGCTAAGGGGTAGTTGTAACTGTAAACGGTTTGGGTTAATTTTCTGTTGTAAGTTTGTTGAGATTGTAAAATATATAAGATGTGTAGCTTATAAGGGGATTTAAAACAACAAATTCCACCTAAATCCCCTTATGAGTCTACCTGACCATAGTGCTAAGTTTCCTTGAGGGTCCTAACTCGAATAGAGATGTTGTTATCCTCCATTACTGATCCCTAATAAGTTCAAGCAGTGTTTGGACTTAGTTAGGTTTACTATCTTATTGCCCATATCTGTTGGATTGTCTTCTATAGGAACTTTTTCGATTTTGACTGTCTCTTGTGTTACCTGATCTCGTATAAAGTGATATTTGATAGCTACATGTTTAGCTATGTCATGAAACACTGGGATCTTGCATAGGTATATACAACTTTGACTGTCTGAGTATACAATAGGTTTCTCCTTTAGTAGCTTTAACTCCTCCATAAGACCTTTTAGATAGCCTCTTTTATAGCTTCAGTTACTGCAACATACTCTGATTTTGTAGTGGATAGGGCCACTACTGGCTGTAATTGTACTCTCCAACTTACACAGTTTCCTCCAACTAGGAAGAAATAGGCAGAAGTAGATTTCATGTTATCTCTGTCACCTGCATAGTCTGCATCACTGTATCCTTCAACTAGTGTACAATTTTGTTGCTTAGAAAACTTAAGACCAATCTCAGTAGTCCCAAGTAAGTACCTGAATACCCACTTCATAGCCTCCCAGTGTTCCCCTCCTGGATTTGACATGTATTTACTCAGTATACTTATAGCATAGGCTAGATCTGGTCGAGTACATACCATTAGATACATAATTGACCCTACTGCATTAGAATAAGGCACCTTACTCATTGCTTCTATTTCAGCTTGTGTTTTAGGGCATTGTTCCTTACTTAGGTAGAATTGATTAGTCATAGGTTGTTTAGTAGTCTTTGCTTCCTTCATTGAGAACTTGCTGAGAATTTTCCTTTTGTAGTCATCTTGAGACAGAATTAGAACCCCTTTGTCTCTATCTCTCTGTATACCAATTCCTAGGATCTTAGTTGCAACTCCTAAATCCTTCATCTCAAACTCTGACTTAAGCCAACTCTTCATAAGATCTATCTTCCCTCTTTCTTTGCTTATTAAAAGTGTTAACCGAGATTTTCGGAAACTATACTAATGAATATTAGCTAAGACTAATGATATGGAATTTAAAGAATTAACACAGGATTTTTACGTGGTTGGGGCGTTGATTAGCCTTAGTCCACGAGTCAGTTGTATTAGAGCTTGGAAAGTCTTTTACAATGGAGTTTCTCTCTATATTTTGACAGAGTAACTGTATACGAGTCGAAGAGAGATCCTTTTTCCAGTGTTCTATTGCCTGTATTTATAGGCTCATGGGAACACTGTGTAACGCCCTGGTTACCCCAGAACAGTTACGGTGGACCGGAAATTTGACTCATTACCTGAGTCATTTGGTCAAAAACGTGCTCTAAGTGCAATTAACGGGTTAAGGTATAAAACCATTAAAAAGGAAATGGAGATTTTATTACAAACTGCTCTGCAGAGCTAAACAAAACATTTACAAGTGGTTCTCAGTACAAAATGGTCACTAGTGTTTGAAATTTACAATCCCGCCGACCTAAGCGGCAAAAATAAGGTAACCCCCTAGTTCCCCTGAGAACTCCTTGGCCGTGGTGGCCAAGCGGCCACATATGTACACATCACCACCTCAGCTCTCCAATCAAGGCTAGGTGAGCTTTTCTTTCCCTTTACCTGCACCACATAGCACCCATGAGCCAAAGCCCAGCAAGAAAACATAACACTTCTCATAAACATTATCAAATGATTATCATTATAATCATACTGAACATAAAGCTTTCAAACAAGCGAATGAACATCACATGATTCTAGCGGGAGAGTGGCTGCTAGGAAAGCCACTAGCCTCCAAGCTCTGTTTATTCATCGACCCTCAGGGTCGGTCAGACATTAATGCTCCTTGAGTCATTCAATGCTAATAGTCGATTAGATCTAATCTCTGTTGGCTTGCGTGAACCACGCTAAGTCCATCCTTGACTAATAAGTCAGCGCTAAGTGACCAGTGTCCAGTATCACCGCCGAACTTGACTAATAAGTCACAGCTTCAAAGCTGACACTAACACCTTTGCCAATTTTGACTGACAAGTCAGTCCAACGTGACTAGTGCCCAGTACCACTGCCGAACCTGACTAATCAGTCACAGTTTCACAGTTGATACTAGCACCTTTGCCAAACCTGACTAATTAGTCAGTGCTATGCACAAGCGAACAACATATGCTAAGCATTCCATGTTCAATCCATGTCCATATTACACAATCAACATGCCTTACAAATATCCATGCATGTCACACTTGGGGTGCAGTTTTCTTACCTTTGATTCGAGCTAGAATGAACAAAAGAATGACCTTTGAGAACGGTTTAGCTTTTAGTCCTTTAGCGGTTACCTAATCACAACACATTTGGGATACCATTAATAATCAAGATAATCAAGGGTTCTCAAACCATTATCTAACCTCCAAGAGATCAATCCAAACTAATCCAAGTAGCAAGGACACTCCCGAGGCCTAAAACTAGGTTTCCGGCGTCAAAACGAGCAAACGGGGCAAGGGCTGCGGCCCTAGCACCTTGGGTCGCGGCCCCCAGGGTTCCCAAAGGCTAGGGCCGCGGCACCCTTCATCAAGGGCCACGGCGCCCAGCGAGCACAAGCTCCCCACCTGCTTCTTCAAAGAAGGGCCGCGGCGCCTCAAGAACAGGGTCGCGACACTCCACTCTGGGCCATTCCCAACCGCATTTCTAACACTCCAAAGCCTCCAAAATCATCCCTAAACATTCCCCAATCATCAAAACAAAGTTCCCAAGCTTCCCCATGCATCAAAACCCTCAAAACCCAAGGCTCGAACGAACCGAAAACTCAACAATTCACAAAATCAATTCAAAGCTTAGAAACTCAGAAAAACTCAAAACTTAAACTTTGATTACCTTCAATTGGGTTGTTTTCCGTCGAATCCTTCGGTTAAGAAGCTTCTAATCTTCCCTAGGATCGTTATGCCTCGATCCTCGCTCGATTCCGACTCCTAGAACTCAAGATTTCGTCGAAAAGGCTTAAACGGTAAAACGGACTTTGAAAAGGGAGAACGAAAGGTTTTCTATCGTATGTTCTATCTGATAAGCTACTTCAACCTTAAGTAACCTCAAATAAAACCTAATGCTCGGGGTCCCGAAAACACCCCCGGGGACATTATAGTCAAAACCTCCAAAATTTCACCCTGATCTTAAATATTCCCAATTTATCATCAAATGAACATTTCTATTACCCCAAAATTGACCCCGTTATGGTAAAACCGCTAATCCACTAAAAAATAACCGTCTCATGACAAATAGCTCGAATATATCTCCATAATAATGGAATTTCATTCACAATTCAAGTTATGCACCCAAATACACAAGTTACCCTCAACGGGCCAAATTATCATCACACCCCTATAACAAGAGATATGGACTCACATGCATGCATTTCACATCATATCATAATATAATCAACATATACATGCATTTATCAATTAACAACATAATTAAGCAAGTATGGCCCTCCCGGCCTACTATTCATGCCGTTAAACTCATCGGGGAATTCGGGGCATTACAACTATCCCCTCCTTACTGAAATTTCGTCCCCGAAATTTACCTGAACAGCTCGGGATACTGACTCCGCATATCCGACTCCAGTTCCCAGGTCGCCTCCTCGACCTTGCTGTTTCTCCACAATACCTTAACCAAAGGTATTGTCTTATTCCTGAGGACCTTGTCCTTTCTATCAAGTATCTGAACTGGCTGTTCCTCAAAGGAGAGATCTGGCTCAGGCTCCAGATCTTCATAACTCAGAATATGACCCACATCAGATACATACCTCCGAAGAGCTGATACATGGAATACATTATGCACGGCAGACAACGCCGGAGGCAAGGCCAATCTGTAAGCCACTTGACCAATCCTCTCCAGGATCTCAAATGGACCTACAAATCTAGGACTCAGCTTGCCTTTCTTCCCAAACCTTCTCACCCCTTTCCATGGTGAGACTATGAGGAAAACATAGTCTCCTACCTGGAACTCCACGTTCCTGCGCTTAGGATCAGCATAGCTCTTTTGTCTACTCTGAGAAGCAAGCATTCTAGCTCTAATCTTCTCTATAGCCTCACTGGTCCTCTGAACTGCATCAGGACCTAAGTATCTCCTTTCTCCTGTCTCATCCCAATGGATGGGAGATCTGCACTTCCTACCATATAGCATCTCATAAGGTGCTACTCCAATGGTAGATTGGTAACTATTGTTGTAGGAGAACTCTATCAAAGGCAGATACTTACTCCAAGATCTTCCGAAATCCAGTACACATGCTCTTAGCATGTCCTCCAGAATCTGGATCTTCCTCTCAGATTGCCCATCTGTCTGAGGATGATAAGCTGTACTGAACTTCAACTGTGTCCCCATGGCTGTCTGTAAACTCTTCCAAAACTTGGAAGTAAAAGTGGGGTCCCGATCTGACACGATCGACCTAGGTGCACCATGGAGCCGCATGATCTCTCTCACATAGAGATCTGCATACTGATCAACTGTATATGTAGTCCTCACTGGCAGAAAGTGAGCCGACTTGGTGTAGCGATCCACTATCACCCAAATGGAATCATGCTGACCAGTAGTCCTAGGTAAGCCCACCACAAAATCCATTGTGATGTCTTCCCACTTCCACTCTGGAATATCCAGAGGCTGTAGTGACCCTGCCGGCCTCTGATGCTCAGCCTTGACCTGTTGACATGTTAAGCATTTAGCCACATATTCTACTACATCTCTCTTCATCCCCGGCCACCAGTATAACGATCTCACATCCTGGTACATCTTCGTGGTGCCTGGATGCAAAGAGTAAGGTGTAGTATGAGATTCATCCAGAATCTCTCGCCTCAATGCAGTGTCTAACGGAACACATATCCGCCCCTTGTATCTCAACAAGCCTACCTCAGACACTCTATAATCTCTGGATGCTCCAGCCAGAACATCCTCTCTAATCCTAATCAGTTGTGGATCACTTAACTGACCTTCTTTGATCCTCTCTAACAATGTAGACTGTAGCGCAATGTTAGCCAACTAGCCCACCAGTAACTCTATACCAGCTCTGGTCATATCATCTGCTATCTCTCTGGCTATCAGCCTCATACCATGAATCTGCCCCGGACCTTTCCGGCTCAAAGCATCAGCTACCACGTTGGCTTTCCCTGGATGATACAAAATCTCACAATCATAATCTTTTACCAACTCTAGCCAACGCCTTTGCCTCATGTTCAGGTCTTTCTGGGTGAAGAAGTACTTCAGGCTCTTGTGGTTTCTATAGATCTCACACTTCTCTCCATAGAGATAATGCCTCCATATCTTTAAGGCAAAAACCACAGCCGCCAACTCTAGATCATGAGTAGGATACCTCTTTTCATACTCCTTCAACTGACGAGAAGCATAGGCAATAACTCTCTCTGATTGCATCAAAACACAGCCCAAACCCTGATGAGAGGCATCACAGTAAATTACAAACTTCTCCTGATCCGTCGGAAGACTCAGAATCGGAGCTATAATCAGTCTCTGCTTCAGTTCCTGGAAACTATTCTCACACTTATCTAACCACACAAACTTCTGGCTTTTGCGTGTCAGCTCAGTCAAAGCACTAGCAATCTTCGAGAACCCTTCCACGAACTGCCTGTAGTAACCTGCCAATCCAAGGAAACTTCTAACCTCAGAAGCATTCTTTGGCCTTGGCCAATCTCTGACCGCTTCGATCTTTGCTGGATCTACCTTAATCCCCTCCTTACCAACAATGTGTCCAAGAAAGGATACCTGAGACAACCAAAATTCACACTTCTTGAATTTTGCAGACAATCTGTGTTCTCTCAGCCTCTGTAGAACCAACCTCAAATGATGCTCATGTTCTAACTCAGTCTGAGAATATACCAGAATATCAACGATGAAGACGATCACAAACTGGTCTAAGTAATCCTTGAACACTCTGTTCATCATATCCATGAAAGCAGCAGGGGCATTAGTCAATCCAAATGACATAACTAGAAACTCATATTTCCAACGCCCCCAGCATCAGTCCATCCGCCTGAGAGCACGCCTGGGGAGTGCCCTATCAACGAGCTGTTGAACCGGCTTCACCACTTCAAAAACGAAGTTCTGCCGTCCTTATCGTCGGACAACCACCATCCTCTCAAGCCAACAACTCACTGTAAGTCCTTCTGACCTTCTTGATGAATATATGGGCTTGGGTTGTTCTTTTAATTCACTTTTTTAGGCTACTAGAATATGAATACATTTAGGAGTTGTTAGGAAGGCCACCTGGTTCGGGCAGCTCCATATCCGGAGGCTTCCCGGACAGATGGCGGGGCCTTAGTTCTTCCGTTCCCGATCGGGGTCTCGAGGTTCCTTGGTGATCCCGGACCCGATCCTCAGGGGCTCCAAGCAGTCCTTAGGAGACCCCCCGTACCTCAACCAACTTTCTTGGGTTCAGGTACTGACTGCTTGGCTTTCTTTCTGTGTTCCCAGATCAACTATGACAACGGGCGTCACACTCCACTCCGAGGAAGAAGTCAACGGGCGTCACACTCCACTCCAAGGGTAACAGGTGGGAAATGGACGTGGTGCCCAACCTGTTCCGGAACTACCGGATGATGTACCTCCTGAAGCAGCGTCTGGGCATAGAATCCACTCCCAGACTCTTCTACAACCGCATGGTCAGGATCGAGGAATGGGCGACGTTCGTAGAGGGGTTCGGGGCCTGGAGCGCCGGCCACATCAGCACGGGAGCCACGCTCCCGCTTCACGAGTATTTTGTGCGTTTCTTGTCGTTCGTGGGGATCGCGCCATTCCAACTCCTGCCACAAGCGTACCAGCTACTCGTAGGATGGCGGGTGTTTTGTATCGCAGAGCCAACTCCCACGGAGGTATTGTATTTCTACAAGCTGGAGCCGCAAGTCAACGTCAAGGACAAAACCTTGGACGGCTTCTATAGACTGAAACCGCGGAGTAGCTACCCCGCCCCTACCAGCTCCTGGAAGCACCCCCCGGACGTCCATCACTACTGGTTCATGACGTCCGGGTTCCTCGTGGAGAAGAACCCCACACTGCTGCTAGACTTCCAGCGAGTGGGTAAGTACCTTCCCGGTCCTCTTCCTTTTTCCTGGTTTCACTCTTCGTCGTTTCTCATCGTGTCTTCCGGTGGCAGGGCCTTTCGCTCAAACTCCCCTCACCAAGTTCATTATGGAGAGGAGGAAGCTTTACTTCGAGTTGAGCGTGGATGAATTGGACGTAGGTGGCTACGTCAACACGGACAACCTCCGATTGGTCGGGATGCTCACGGCCACTCAAACCATCATCATCTCGAACCTTCGAGGCATCGCCTGCGAGAAGAACGTCGTCATCCGGGAATAGCTTGCCCTGGATCACATCGTGGAGGTGGAGAAGAAGGCGCGGGCCGACGCGGCCAGGCGAAGAAAGGACCAGGCCCAGGCGGAGGCAGTCACCTCGGAGGAGCTGGAGGAGCTCTTCGAGGATGCCCTACCAAACACGGGGACTCCCGGGGCTAGCGTATTAGGGCGAGGTAACTCCCCTCTAATCTTAACTTATGCTCCCCACTTCAAGGACTTAGCTAGGGACAGGCTAGTACTCCGAGGCCCTGCGTTTGGGGCTGACGGGGAGACGAGACCCTCATCTCCCGTCCCCATAGGCTCGGAGGCCCTCATGTTCCTATTCGGGTTCCTTCAGTACGGGAATTTCTTGAACCCGAACGATATGGGGGATCGGATCCATTCCTTCGCTTTAGAGGAGTTGAGTCGCGCCCGGGGAATAGATGAAGGTTCGTCTTGGGCCATTATTAGTCTTGAAGTAGTTTCTTTTGGTTTGCCGTACTAATTCCCTTTATTGTGCTTTTGCAGGAGACTCTAGCATGTCTACTCCCGCCAGTGAGATGAGGCAGTGCCTCAAGGATAAAGCGGCCAGGAAGGCAAACGAGGCAACGAGCCCGGAGCCCAGCCTCAACAAGGAGGTGTCCGGGACGGAGCTTCGTCCCGGTGGGGGAGCCCTTGCCGCAGTCCCCGTTCAAGTGGTGGAGCAGGCTGTAGTCTCTGCCCCGGCCCAACACCCGGTAAATGACTTGGAGGCAGGTGCAGCGGCCAGCCAAAGCTCTGGGAAAATGGGCCTGGACGCTAGTGCCGAAGAAGCCGACATCAGGAAGAGGCCCCGGATGAGGCATGGTGGTTCGGCTGACGAGTCGTACGGTGAGAGTCGGTTCACCGCGAAGGAGGTCCCCACCTTGCCCATTCTTCCCATTCGTCCGACTCTTCTCGAGGAAGGGGAGTCGGCTTTGCGGGACGAGCAGGCCCGGCTGATCAACCAGACCTGGGAAAATGGCCGAGGCTGGAGGGACGAAACATACAGGGCCCTGTCGATCTGCCATCAAGCAGAGTTTTTGGATCGCCCGGCCGAGTTCAGTGCTCCTCGGCCGATCGTGGATCGGCCAGCCGCCGAAACGGGTTTCCGCCCTAAACTCAGACAGGACACGGCCCCCCTGGCGGCTGACCTGCTGAAGCAGGTGGGGAACACCATGTCGAACCTCCAGCTCAAGAGGTACGCCACGATAGCCAACCCGGACGTGCTGTTCATCTCCCAGGCACTCCGCCATCAGGCCACTGCGATAAGTTCTCATCTTTTATTTTCCCCTTCTTACTTGATGAGGATTTTTACTAACTTTTCCTTTCTCCAAGTTGATCTACTGTCCCACCAGAGTGCGGACCTGGTGGCCGAATTGGCCGTGAAGATGGAGACGGCCCAGCTGGAGCTAGAGGCGGTCGTGAATCAGAGGGAGGACATCAAGGGGGCCCCTGGCCGGGAGATGGCCCGTGCCCAGGCGAAGCGTGAGGAGTTCGGCTACGCCAAGGCCGGACTGGAGGAGGCTCTGTCCCGGAAAACGATGGAGGCCGATGAGCGGGCAACACTTTTGGAAGCAACCGCGGCTCAGTCCGTCCTGGACAAGGAGGAGATCCAGACCCTGAAGGAGCGGGTCTGCGAACTGGGCGATTCTCTTCTTGAGGAGAAGGCGGTGCACGAAGCGTCCCGCCGCAACAAGGAGGAGGCAGAGGGCATGCTGGAGGTCACCTTCGAGGAGGCCATTTACATGGCCTGGTGCAAGGACAAGAGTATGAACCTCCTTGTCTTCCCCGATCTAGAGTCAAAGAGGGCCAAGTTTGAGGCCAAGGAGAAGGAGGACGTGGATCTCCGGGCGGATGGAGTCTAGGCCCGAATCCTGGCCCTCTTTTTTTTTTCTTTGTAATTTTTTGTTCGGACGCATACGCGTTCAAAACACTTGTTTTCTCCGGTTTTGTTTTTTCTATATATATAAGTTTCTTATTGTTATTCTGGGTAGAAATTTCACCTTATTGCCGCGCCTAACTTATTCTGAGGGTTTGGTCCCGGTTCCAACGGCCTGGGCTAGACCCACTGACTTATCTTGCCAAGTTTTTAGATCTAACCGCCAAGTTTTTAATCCTGGCTCCCAAGGCCAGGGCCAATGGGGCTAAGTTTAACTTGGAACCTTGTTCTCTTTTTATCAGCTTTAGGCCATGGCTTTGCCCTGGGGCAAACCGAATGCTTCTATCTCTCGGACATCACTCGTCCGGAGCGGGACGAGCCTTGGGCTCGGTCCTCTTTATATTTATACCCTCGGACATCGTTCATCCGGGGTGGGACCGGCCTTGGGCTCGGTCCTCTTTATATTTTTACCCCCGGACATCGTTCATCCGGGGTGGGACCGGCCTTGGGCTCAGTCCTCTTTATATTTTTATCCCCGGACATCGTTCGTCCGGGGTAGGACTCGGTCCTCTTTATTTTATACCCCTGGACATCGCTCGTCCGGGGTGAGACCAGCCTTGGGCTTGGTCCTCTTTATATTTATACCCCCAGACATCGTTCATCCGGGGTGGGACCGGCCTTGGGCTCAGTCCTCTTTATATTTATACCCCCGGACATCGTTCGTCCGGGGTGGGACCGTCCTTGGGCTCGGTCCTCTTTATATTTATACCCTCGGACATCGTTCGTCCGGGGTGGGACTGGCCTTGGGCTCGGTCCTCTTTATATTTATACCCCCAGACATCGTCTGTCCGGGGTGGGACCGGCCTTGGGCTCGGTCCTCTTACGAACCGGGGCTAGCCTGAGCTTGTGCCCCGCCGGGTAATCGCTTATACCCGGGATACCCCCCGCAAGTGAGCGGAGACTGGTCTGAGGTCACTTGAGAAAGATTAACATTGTTTTACAATATTCCTTTATGATGTTTTGTACACGCCATTTTCATTGTTTGAAAAAGGGTCGCCCTGAGGCGTACATTGTTTACAACGAAAATATTAAACTGGGAACCGCTCTCCTGACTACTGATAGTATTTTGCAGAGATGCTCTGCATTCCAGGCTCGCAGGACTTCCGAGCCATCGAGTCACTTTAAGCGGTATGCCCCGGGGCACACCTCGTCCTGGATCTCGTACGGCCCCTCCCAATTTGGGCCCAGAACCCCCACTCCCGGGTCTTGAGTAGCAGGGAAGACTCTTCGCAAGACCAAGTCACCGATTCCAAACTTTCGGCCTTTGACTTTGGAGTTAAAGTGTCGTGCGATCTTGCCTTGGTACATCTTTAGCTGCACCTGCGATTCCTCCCGAATCTCCTCGATGAGATCTAGCGATTCTTGGAGTAAGGCGTGGTTCTGGGTGGGGTCATACGTGTCTCGCCAGTGAGATGGGATGGTCATTTCGATGGGGATGATGGCTTCGCATCCATAGACCATGGAGTAGGGGGTGTGGCCGGTTGATGTCCTCTTGGTTGTCCGGTAAGCCCATAGTACGCGGGGCAGTTCCTCGGGCCATTTGTTCTTGCAGGCCTGGAGTTTTTTCTTCAGCGTCCCCTTTAGGATTTTGTTCACGCCTTCTGCCTGCCCGTTTGCTTGGGGCCTGGAGACTGTGGAGAAGCTCTTGACGATACCGTGCCTTTCGCAAAAATCCGTGAAGTGGGCGTTGTCGAACTGCTTCCCGTTGTCGGACACTATTTTGTAGGGGAGGCCGTACCGACACACTATGTTATTGATGATGAAATCTAAGGCCTTTTTGGAAGTGATTGTGTTCATGGGCTTCGCCTCAACCCACTTCGTGTAATAGTCCACGGCCACGATGGCATACTTTACCCCTCCCTTCCCGATCGGGAGGGATCCGACGAAATCGATTCTCCACACTACGAAGGGCCAGGGGCTAGTCATCAAGGTTATTTCTGTCAGGGGGGCCCGTGGGACCTTCGCGTACCTCTGGCACTATTCGCATTTGCAGACGTAGTCAATACAGTCTTTCTTCATGGTTGGCCAGAAGTATCCTTGGCGCAGGATCTTCTTGAACAGGCTGGGCCCGGCTGTGTGATCTCTGCAAAAACCTTCGTGCAATTCATGCATGATGGCACTTAGCTCCATCCCGGACACACACCTGAGGTAAGGCATGGATAAACCCCGGCGATAGAGTTTTCCGTCCATCATGACATATTGGTGGACTTGGTATTGGAGTTTCCTGGCTGCGGCCCTGTCTGCTAGAACCTCCCCGGATATCAGGTAGCGGATAAGCGATCCCATCCAAGATGTGGAGTGATCGATGGTGTGGACTATGAGGGCCCTGATCCTTGGGACGAGGAGATGGTTGACGGGGACCAGTCCGGCCAGCTCTGCCTCGACGTCAGTGGCCAGTTTCGCTAGTGTATCCGCGAAGACATTTTGCTCTCGGGGGATCTAGCGAATGGAGTGCTTGGTGAATGCCTGTAGCATTTCTCTCGTCTGGGTCACATAGGCCGCCATTCTCTCTCCTTTAGTTTGATATTCCCCCCAGATTTGTCTGACAACTAGCTGGGAATCGCTGTAGATTTCTAGGTTCGCTGCCCCTACCTCCCGGGCCAAACGCAGCCCGGCTAGGACAGCTTCATGCTCCGCTTTGTTATTCGACGCCTTGAACTGGAAACAGAGAGCATTTTGTAACTGGTGTCCCTGTGGTGATACTAAAATGATCCCAGCCCCGGCCCCGTTCTCATTCGAGGCTCCGTCCACGAAGACCTTCCATACGGGTGCCGCGGGGGCCCTGGGAACACTGTCTTCCTGAGATACCCCGGAACATTCAACAATGAAATCGGCCAGGGCTTGCCCCTTTATAGACACCCTAGGGACGTAGGATATATCGAACGGGCTTAGCTCCATGGCCCACTTCAGGAGTCTTCCCGAAGACTCGAGCTTCTGTAACACTTGCCGCAGGGGATGGTTGGTCAGGACCTTTATGGCGTGGGCCTGAAAATAAGGCCGAAGCTTTCGGGATGCCATCAGCAGACAGAATGTCAGCTTTTCGATTAATGGGTACCGAGACTCAGCGTCCAGCAATCGCTTGCTTACATAGTATACCGGGAGCTATGCCCTTTCTTCCTCTCGTACCAACGTGGCGCTAATCGCATGCTCGGTCACGGCCAGGTATAGATACAGAGGCTCCCCTTCTACCGGTTTCGCCAGGATTAGGGCTTGGGCCAAGTGTTCTTTCAGCTTACGAAAGGCCTCTTCGCATTCAGCTGACCATTCAAAACGCTGGCTTCCCCGAAGGACGTTGAAGAATGGGATGCACTTGTCTGTGGCTTTGGAAACGAAGCGTCTCAAAGCGGCTATTCGCCCCGTCAGGCTTTGTACGTCCTTATGCTTCCAGGGAGAGGCCATATCAATCAGTGCCTTGATCTTATCTAGATTGGCTTCTATTCCCTGGAAACTCACTATGAAGCCCAGGAACTTCCCGGAGGCCACGCCAAAAGTGCACTTTTTGGGATTCAGCTTCATCCTGTACTTCCAGATGACTGCGAAGGCCTCCGCCAGGTCATCCGAATGGTTCTGGGACGTCTTGGACTTGACGAGAATGTCATCGATGTATACCTCCATGTTTTGCCCTAACTGGGCCCGGAACATTCGATTGACGAGCCTTTGGTAAGTTGCTCCGGCATTCTTCCGTCCGAAGGGCATGACTATGTAGTAGTAAATTCCCTTGTCAGTTTGGAAGCTAGTGTGCTCCTGATCTGCCACGTGCATAGAGATCTGATTGTAGCCGGAGTAAGCATCCATGAAGCTCAAGATCTCGTATCCAGACGTAGCATCCACCATTTGGTCAATCCAGGGCAGCGGGACAGGCTTTGTTGAGGTCTGTGCATGTTCTCCACGTCCCGTTCAGTTTCGGCACCAAGACGGGATTGGCCAGCCACACGGGGTACACAGCCTCGCGTATGAAGTTGATGGAAGATAGCTTCTCAACCTCCAGCTTAAGGGCCTCGGCCCTCTCCGTCCCCAAAGGCCTGCGTTTCTGGCGGACCAGGGTCGCGTTTGGGTCAATACTTAATGTGTGGCAAATGATATTGCGGTCGATCCCAGTCATGTCTGAGTGAGACTAGGCCAGGATATCCTGGTTTCCCTTAACTTGGGTGATGATGGTGGCCCGAACGTCTACCGGCAGAATTTTTCCAACTTGGATGATCCGGGTCGGATCGGTGTCGCTGATGCACACCTCTTCTATCTCGTCCATTGGTTCCAGGACGCGGTCGTCCCCTATCCGCAAGTCCAGGTCATCTTCTTCCCGGACCATCCTCTCAACAGGTGGGGGGGGGGGGGGGGGAATTGGTTCGATGAAGTCCTCAACGGGTTCTTCCTTGATCGTGTATATGGGCTGGGCTGACACATGGTAGCACTTTCGGGCGCTCTTCTGGTCTCCCCAGACAGTTCCTACCCCTCCGTTGTCGCATGGGAACTTCATGCAAAGATGACGGATGGAGGTGATGGCTCCGAACTCGACCAATGCGGGCCGGCCAAAGATGACGTTGTAAGCGGTGAGGCAGTCCACCACTACAAAGGTGCAGAACTTGAACGAGTGCTGCAATTCACTCCCCAGCGTAACGGGCAGCTGGATCTTTCCCATGGGGAGAAGTGCATCTCCGTTGAAGCCGTAAATCTGGGTTGGGCACGATGCCAGATTCGCTTCAGTCAAGCCAATGGCGGTGAAAGCGGGCTTGAACAACAGGTTGAGGGAGCTCCCGTCATCCACCAACACGCGGGACACCAACTTGTTGGTGATTTGAGCATCTATGACCAGCGGGTCGTGGTGCGGAAAATGGACACTGCGGGTGTCGTCCTCCGTGAAGGTGATGGGAAGGTTCATCAATCTAGGGCGCTGAGCCGGGGCCTGGACGAGGGCGCATACCTCCTGATCGTGGTCTAGCTCGCTTAGGTAGCATTTTTGGTCATTCCTGGACGGTCCTCCCAGGTGAGGTCCACCCAAGATGGTGGCCACATGTCCGTCAACTCGAGGGGGTACCGCCCCAGAGGGGTAAGGCATTCCGGGGCCGGGAACCTGCGCGACGGGGGCCCCCTGAGGGGCCTGCGCTGTGGGTTCCTGTGCATACCCTCCCTGAGGGGGGTATGCCTGGGGCGTTCCCAGGACCGTGGGTTGTCTGGGGCTTGCTGATAGGCCTGGGACTTCCACGGGCATCCTAACCCACTAGTGGAGGTGCCCCAGCTTAATGAGATTTTCGATCTCATCCTTGAGCTGCCGACATTCTTCGATGGTGTGGCCCACATCCTTATGATAGGCGCACCTTTTGCTGGTGTCCCTCGGATTCCTTCCCCCTTTGAACATGGGGCTAGGCTTCCGGTAGTGAACCGCCCTTTCTGTGGCCAGGTAGATGTTCTCTCTGGTGTCCATCAGATTGGTATATTCTGAATATTGGGGCTCGTAGCCCCTCTTTCCCTTCTTGACCGGCTCGGGCCGGTTCTGGCCTCTGCCAAATCGCTTCCCCCGGGAAGGGTGCACGCTCGCCTCAGTCACTCCTGCCTGTGACTATTGGGCCCCAACGGGGGCGATGCTGTGTCCTGCCGGCACGACGCCATAACCGGAGAAGTGGGTGGATTGGGCTGGGGCATACCCTGAAGTGGCAGGGCCATACACCGTAGGAGTGTAGCTGACCCCAGGTGCGACGGCCGGTCCCGGGGCAATGGGGGGCGCGGCATAGGACTGTGCCGAGAACTGTCCCCCATATCCCGAGAACGCCTGGGGGACGGGCTGCAGAGCCGGAGGCCACCCGAAAGCCTGGATCTGAGCTTCCTCCCAGTTGATGAACTCTTCCAGGGTAGCGGCCTTGCTACTCTGCATGTCATCCCAAAGGGAGGACCCGGCCCGGATTCCGGACTGCAGCGCCACCAGGCGTTGTCCGTTGTCCACTTTCATCTTGGAGGCTTCTTCAGTGAAGCGCTGGATGTAGGCCCTCAGTGTCTCCGTGGGGAGTTGCTTGATATTTGCGAGGGTGCTGATCTGCATATCCATCCTCATGGCAGCCACGAACTGCTTGCAAAACACTGACTGCAGCCCGGACCAAGATTGGATGGATCCCGACTTAAGTCTCTTCCACCACTCTTCGGCGGGATCGCCCAAAGTGATCGAGAAGCAGAGGCACTTGCCGTCGTCACTGAAATGGGCCACTGTCACGAGCCGGTTGTATAGGGACAGATGGTCCCTGGGGTCGGTGTTTCCAGTATAGGCGGTGAGGCTTGGCATCTTGAACCCCTTGGGGAGTATGGCGTACAGGATATGCCTTGCTCAGGGCTCTTTATCCTCTTCATCGGAGTCAGTGTCCACGCCTTCTTTCTTGCGAACCAAACGATCCGTGACCCTTTTCAAAGCGGCCAGCTGCTCCATGAGCTGCCTGGTCGTGCCATCTTCTAGGGGGATTCTTTCGTTCCTCCTGTCGTTGATGTTGTTTCAGAGGTCTCCACCTCGGGGGAGGATCTTTTCCTTGCGGGCCCGCTCTTTCTGAGCGTTCAGTCTGTCGCGTAAGTCTATCCGGGACGTATCATCCCCTGAACTGAGGGCATGACATTCCTCGCTGTGAGGCCACTCTCGACGGTTCTTGTTAACCGAGGCACTTGGGTGCAAAGGTCTTTCCCGCCCGTCTCGCCCTAAGGCGTGCCGAGGCTGTGCGTTTTGCGGCCGCGTCCCCTGTGGATCGATCAGGTGGCCTCGTCTTGGGACGGGGCGCACTCTTTCTTTCCTAGGGAGCGGCCGGGAAAGGGTCCCAGCCTTTGCGACGGGGGTGGTCTTTTCTTGGGTCTTTCCACTGGCCTTCTTTTTCTCCCTGTCCGGGTTTCCTGGAGCTGGCTCAGGAAACGTCTCCGGGGGAGGGCTTGGGCTTGCTCCTTCGGGGACCCCAGCTCGCGCTTGTGGAGCGGGCTGCTGCACTCCTGGAAGTGGGCCAGTCGTGGGCTTGGCTGTCGGACTCTGCACGGCTATGAATGCTTGTAGGGCTTGGAGGGACTCGTGCATCCGTCGATGCGCCTCCGCTTGCTCAGCGATCCTGGCCTCCTGGTCCAGGACCTGCTGCCTCAGTCTAGTCACTTCCAGATCCTCCTGGTTGGGCTCTCCTTCGGGGACCTCGGGATCCGCAGCCTCGTCGTGGTACTCCCCCTCATTTTCCTTTTCGTAATACTCCTCATTCTCCTCTTCGTACTCTGTCCCATCTTCGTAGTTTTGTGACTCCTCATGGTGAGACATTTGAGGAGGCGCGTTCTCGGGCGGATCCTGAGGGGGATGCTGCGAAGGTCACGGGTCCCCGTTGCCCTGTTCGGGATTGCTAGGGTCGAATGTGGTGTGTCGTGTGTTCACCATTGTAGTAAAGGCTTGACTTCAGCACTAGATTTTTTCTGCTCTCAATGAAAGCACCAAACTGTTAACCGAGATTTTCGAAAACTATACTAATGAATATTAGCTAAGACTAATGATATGGAATTTAAAGGATTAACACAGGATTTTTACGTGGTTGGGGCGTTAATTAGCCTTAGTCCACGAGTCAGTTGTATTAGAGCTTGGAAAGTCTTTTACAATGGAGTTTCTCTCTATATTTTGACAGAGTAATTGTATACGAGTCGAAGATAGATCCTTTTTCCAATGTTCTATTGCCCGTATTTATAGGCTCATGGGAACACTAGGTCTGGGCCGGGTATGGCCCGGGCCCATCAAAGATATGGATACTCTTGGCCTCTCTGGTGGAAGCCCAATATAAAAGATAAAACATACACAAAATCCAGACCAGTTAAGGCCCAATAAGGTGGCCCAAGAACTATATTTCGCCCGACAAAACGGTGCTCTTGGTCTGGACATTTCGAGTTACGAGGCAGATTCAAGGGACAAGACCAGTCAGAGTACTTGGCAATGAAGATCTGAAAAAACGGCGTGCAATCCCAAGGTGGCCTTTTCTACAGGTGAAAAGTAGGGACAAAATCCATGCGGAGTGGGGCGGCTTCAGGGTCCTGGACGCTTTTTCCACCAACCGAGGACGACGTGATCCGGGTTCGTTTACCTTTGTCCCTCTTCATTTACCACAAGCCCGGACCGTTACCAGGCTCCGGGACCAGGCACATATACCAGCGGGGGTCCGAGCTGTCTGCATGTCTCCCGGATAACTGTCCCGGATAACCATACCGGACCCCCGTCTGGCCGAGAATTGCACTAGGCCCGTGCCCCCTTGGATATTCCCATACCAAGAGGCCTTGGGCCGGGCCCACGTTTTGAATTCCCTGACCATGGGCCTGGACGGTCGTTTCGGAGCCACGCAAGAAATGGGGATAACAATAAGCATGTCCTCTACATATAGCAATAGGTAGATGACTTCTTTAATTTTGGACCCCTTAAAGTATAGACATGTATCATAGTAGCTTCTTACAAAACCCCTTTTGTTCATGAATGCATTGAATCTCTTATTCCACTGTCTTGGGGACTGCTTTAGTCCATATAGTGTGTTATACCCAGATTTCGAGCCATGTTAAATGTGACCTCGAAAGCTGGATTCGCAGCGAATGAACTCGTAAAGTCTGAAGTATGTTTCAAGACTAGACATCGAGCCTACAAAGCTGAGACGACTTCGAATATGATGGCCTCGAAATTCACACGATCTCGAAGGGTAGCACCCAAGATGCATCTATCCTCAGGGATGACCACGGATAGGGGGTTCCGAGCCTGACGCGTGTATGATCTCGAAAGCCATATGACCTCGGGAGATGTCATTAGCTCGAAAATTGATGAGAGACCTGGGAGAATAAGGTCTTGTAGATATTTGATAATAACCTTGAACATCCACAAGTGTTATCCACAAGAGACGTGGTCTACATTTATTACTGTAAATCCCCTAAAATCATGGGATATTATTTGATTAGTTATACGCCCCCTGGTCTTCAGGGGACGTTTCCTTTTATATTGGATTACAAGTATTTAAAGCCATTTTATTTATTTGCACAAAAAGGGTAACTACCCAAAATATGCGGGATAGTATTCTGCATTCTTCTCTATAAATAGAGAGGTCATGCACCATTGTAAAGGACCGAATTCCTGATGCTGGAAAGAAAACTCTGAAGAATTCATACTTGAAGAATTTTCAGAGATCATCTTGAGCTTAATAAAAAAGACTCGTGGACTAGGCAGATTTAAATGTTGAACCACGTAAAAATCGTGTTTTGTATTATCATATTTTTATTGGCCATTACTAGTTATTGTTTACGTGCTCTTCTTTCACTGTTGACGAAAAACGGCGTCAACATAGTGATTTGATCAGTTTGCACACCATGTTTTCTTTTTCTGCAACTTTGAACCCTTTAGGTTGTTCCATGTAAATATCTTCTTCTAGTTCACCATGTAGAAAGGTTGTAGTAACATCCATCTGGTCCACTTCTAAGTCGAACTGTGTAGCAATGGCTAGCATGATCCTGATAGTTTTGCACTTAACAACTGGTGAAAAAAATTCAGTGAAATCAATACCTTCCTTTTGTGTGAAGCCCTTAGCAACTAGCCTAGCTTTGTACTTTACTGTTTCCTGTTTGTTTCTTCCTTCCTTTAACTTGTATAACCATTTACATGTAACCACATTCTTGCCTTTAGGTCTGTCTACTAGTCTCCAGGTTCTGTTCTTCATCAGAGAGTCCATTTCCTCCTTCATAGCTTTAATCCAGTGTTTTGAGTCTTTGTCTTTTATAGCATCTTCATATGTATCCGGTTCTATTCTGTCTAGACCCATAGCACTCACAAAGGCATAAGCTAGTACCTCTTCCCATGCATTGAAGCTGAACTTCTGGTTGGGTTTAGGAATCCTTTTAGTTCTGTCTCTAGTTAGCTAATAGTCTGATAGGGTTCCTAGCTCTTATTGTACTTCTGCAGTATGTTCCACCTGATTTGTATGTTCCTCTAAATTCTGGTCTAGTTGGGCAGGTTCCTCTTACACATTTTCTTCTTGTTCTTGTTCCACCTGAACCAAGTCGGGTTCAGATTGTGTTGTCCTTGAGTGACCAGCTTCTGTTTGGTAGTTTATGGTAGTTCCTGCTTGGTTAGTGTTCATAGAAACATCTGCACTAGAATCATAGTTAGTAACACATGGAAAAATGTCTTCTTTGAAAATAACATCTCTACTAATAATAGTTTTAAAACCAGAATTCTCTTTAACCCATAACCGATACCCTTTAGTGCCCTCAGGATACCCTAGGAAGACACACTTTAAAGCCCTAGGCTCTAACTTGCCCACACTTTGGTGTGCATAGGCTGCACAACCAAATACTCTAAGATTAGACAGATTAGGTGGCTTTCCCAACCACATTTCCTCTGGGGTTTTACATTCTATTGCACTTGATGGACACCTGTTTACTAAATATGCAGCAGTTATAACAGCTTCCCCCCAAAAACTTTTGGCTAACCCTGATTGTTGTAATAAACATCTTACTTTGTTCATTAAGGTTCTGTTCATCCTCTCAGCAACACCATTTTACTGAGGGGTTAACCTAACAGTTTTGTGCCTTTGGATACCTACTTCTCTACAATATGAATCAAATTGGTCATTGCAGTATTCTAGGCCATTATATGTTCTTAGGGTTTTAACTTTGTGATTTGTGAGGTTTTCTATGAGTGTTTTCCACTGAATAAACTTTTGAAAAGCTTCACTCTTATGTTTGAGTAGAAAACCCACACTTTCCTAGAATAGTCATCTATTATAGCCATAAAGTAGGAACAACCCCCATGTGTAGAAAACTTTTCTGGACCCCATAAATCTGAATGCACATATTCTAAAATTTCTTTTGTTTTGTGTGTGCCAATGCTAAATTTTAGCCTATGATGCTTACCAAGAATACATGATTCATAGAAGTCAACACTACTCACTTTATGCTTACCAAATAGGTTTTGCTTACTCAGAATTTGTAGCCCTTTTTCACTGATATGCCCAAGTCGCCTATGCCACAGTATAGCTTTTTGATCTTCATTTGCTTGAGTTGTTGTGTTATTGCACTGAGTTACTGGTTCCCCTTGTAAGTAGTACAAACCTTCATGTTTGTGTCCCTTTATGATGGTCATGGCTCCTTTACTTAGCCTCATGGTACCTGCCTCAATTTTGCTTACAATACCCATATCATCTAGAACACTTATTGAAATTAGGTTTCTAGCAAGGTTAGGAACGTACCTTACACCTATTAGTGATCTAGTGACCCCATCAAACATCCTAAAACTTACTGTCCCAGATCCTTCAATTTGACATGTTTGATTGTTGCCTAGAATGACTTTTCCACCTGATGAGTCCCTATAATCAGTTAAAAATTGTTTAGAATTAGTCATATGGAAAGTACAACCTGAGTCTAGGATCCAATCATCTGTGAATGTTGTAGCAACTACATAGACTTCACCACTATCATATCTCTCACTTAAATTTGCAGATTGGTGTTCTGTCTTGTGTTTAGATGAGTGGTAATCTGACTTGTTTGATTCAGAATCTTGTCCATCTAATCTGAACTTGTTCTTTCTTTGCCAAATGTAGCAGTCCCTTTTCATATGTCCTAGCTTTCCACAATGGAAACACCCTTTAGGATCAGATGGCCCTTTTGAACTAGATCTGCTTCCGTTATTGCTTAGCCCTTTAGAGTGTCCTCTGTGTTGACTTATGCCTCGATTGTGATTATGATATGACTTCTTGTGCTGAGGCTTTCCTTGACTAAAATTTAATTCCCCATGTGATGAACCCATCTTTTCATTCTTCATTTCTAGGTCTTTAGATTTAAGGGCTGAGATGACTTCTTCAAGTGTAATTTCTGGCCTCCCATATTTGATTTCAGTTTTTACTTCCCTGTAAGAATCTGGCAAAGAATTAAGTATGATAATAGCTTGATTTTCATCACTTAAGGATTCATTCTCTCCTGAGTTAGCCAACTCAATGTGCATTCTTAGAAACTCATCTAGGTTCTGTTCTAAGTCTTTGTGTGACTCTTTTTGTAACCAAAAATCATTTCCTTCAAAAATATCTTGTTAGTAAGTGACTTCTGTTGAAACTGCTCTTCAAGCTTCTTCCAAATCTTGGCAGGGGTTTATTCTTTATCTACTAATCTAATAATTTCATTTGATAGATTAAAAATAATAATCCCAGTAGTTGTTTCCAAGAGTTCCTCTTGTTGAATCTTGGAGGTATTTTCAGGCCACTCTATTGGATCTTCAAGAACTCTCAATAGTTTCTGTTGTGCCAACAGAGATCTTATTTTTCTCCTCCAAATCCTGTAATCACCAGAACCATCAAACTTATCAATGTCAATCTTTATATTGCTTATGATATTAAAATCTGAATCAAAGATAGGTAGAGTAATAGGATTTTCAGCTAGATCATTCAAAGGAACATCCACAAAATCTTTTGTATCGAGTATCTCCCCTGGAGGGTTAACTTCCTCCAGTCTTGCTTGCTTTCTTGATTACTCCAGTGAACTGAAACTCCTTGCCAAACCTAGCTCTGATACCACTGTAGGATTCTTTTACTGAAATACCCTACACCAATTCACTTAAGCACTAAACACACAAAGGGTTAGTATAGTCCTTTTAACTCAAAGAAAAATAAATGGCTCTTAAAGTGCCACGATACTCCTTTATTTTCAATCAATAATAAAACCTGTCAAACCAAAAGTCAGTTCACTTATTCAAAAGAAAAACCAAGTTGTCTTCTTCGGATACACTCTTCTCTCAAAAACCAGAGAAACTCTAGGGCAAAGGTTCATAAACCCAAAAAATGAAACAACCCAGAAAATGGAAGCAACCCAGAAAAATTCAAGTGAGAATAAGAGAAAACAAAAGAGAAGAAAACCAAACAATGTAGGTTATCGAGGTTCGCCCCAAAAATGGCTACTTCCTCGTCGAGCTCGCCTCAGGGGTGCGACTCAGTCAATAGCACTATTCACAAAGTTTCTGGTACAACAATGAGGATCCAAGCCACACAATCGACTGGTAACCTCAGAACTCTGATCTCCTTTACTTTCTCTCTGTTTTTCTTATTTTCTACACTTCTCTAACTATCACTCTTTTTCTTTCTTTGCATGAAACCCTCACGAGATCAAACTCTCTTTCTCTCTGGAACTTCTTGGAGATTTCTCACGAATCTTGGAGAACTTTTACTGATGTGATGATCTCTTTCCTTCTCTGCCTTTACATATATATAGTGACTTTTGTTCTGATAGAGGCTAAGGGGTAGTTGTAACTGTAAACGGTTTGGGTTAATTTTTTGTTGTAAGTTTGTTAAGATTGTAAAATATATAAGATGTGTAGCTTATAACGGTTTGGGTTAATTTTCTGTTGTACTAAAATGTTGCACATTTACTACTAAAACGTTAAAAAAATATTAATACAAATGTATTTTAAGTTATGAAAATATATAAAAATGTACAGAAACAACTTAAATTAATTCTAAAATTAAAAATAGTTTATTTAACGAAAAAATATATTTTTGATTGAAAATAGTTAAAAGAAAAACCAATAACTAAAAAACTATTAAAAGAGAAACAAATTTATTATAAAAAAGTAATGTTATCCCTATTTCCTACATGGGCTCGGGGCCTTCGTCTTGGCCCACTGCCAGGGGGCCAGCTCAGCACGCGAGCCCAGCCCAAGGTCTCTTGCTATGGAGAATGCCCAAGGGGAAGGGTATGAACCATGGACTCAAGACTGGGCCCATTGGAGGTGTCCATAATGTCCCTCCGAGTCCATCCTCAGCGAGGATAGTCCGGGAGGCGTGTAGAGCATTCCAACCGCTACGTCCTACGGATCCCTATCCCGGACCACTGGCGCGGTCTGGGCCAATGGTAAACGAAGCGGGACAAAGGTAAATGGACTCGGATCGTCTCACCTCTGGTTGAAGGGCCAGGCGTCCAGGACCCTGACGCCACCTCGCTCCACGTGGGCGTTGTCCCCCACTTTTCACCTGCAGAAAAGGTCATCTCGGGATTGCACGCCAATATGTCAGGACTGCGCAGCCAAGTACTATGACTGGTCTTGTCTCCTGAATCTGTCTCGTGACTCGAAGTGGCCAGGCCAAAAGTGTCATTTTTTCGGGCGAGATATAGCTCTAAAGGTCAACCTGTTGGGCCTTAACTGGTTTTGGATTTACGTACTTTGTACCTTTTTGTATTGGGCCTCCACTAGAAAGGCCCCTTATATCCATTTCTCTGATGGACCCAGATCGGATCCGGTCCAGACCCGATATTCCCCTCAGCCTAAAAATATAAGCTACAGAGCACTGTAAAGGGGGTCTCCTTTCAGAAAAAAGGGAGGAACTCTGTCAAAATATAAAGAAAAAACTCCATTGTAAAAGCTTCTTCAAGATCTAATAACATAGACTCGTGGACTAAGGCTAGTTAACGCCCCAACCACGTAAAAATCCCGTGTTGATTTTCTGCTTTCATTATTATTATCAGTAAATATCACTTATTAATAGAGTTGCCGAAAATCTCGGTTAACAGTTTGGTGCTTTCATTGAGAGGTTGAAGGAAGCTAGCGCCAACGTCAGGCCTTTACTACGATGGTGAACACACGACACACCACTTTCGACCTTACCAATCCTGAGCAAGGCAACGGAGACCCGCTGCCTTCTCAGAATATTCCTCAGGACCTGCCCGAAGACGTGCCTCCTCAGACATCTCACCAAGATGAGTCGCAAGACTACGAGGGTGGGACAGAGTACGAAGTGGAAAACGAGGAAGAGTATTATGAGGAGGAAAATGAGGGGGAGTACCATGACGAAGCTGCGGATCCCAGGACCCCCCACGACGATCAGCAAGACTTGGAGGTGACTAGACTAAGGCAGCAAGTCCTGGATCAGGAAGCCAGGATCGCTGAGCAGGCGGAGGCGTATCGCCGGATGCAAGAGTCTCTCCAAGCCCTGCAGGCGCTCATGGCCGCGCAGGGTCCGGCAGCCAACCCTACAGCTGGCCCGCTTCCAGAAACGCAGCAACCCACTCCCCAAGAGCGAGCTGGGGCCCCCAGGGGTGCCAGCCCAGTCCGTCCCCCGGAGCCTTTTTCTGAACCGGCTCCGGGACTCCTGGACAAGGAACGACGAAAGACCCGGGAAAAGACCACCCCCATCGAAAAAGTCGAGGCACGTCCACGGTCGTTACCTAGGAAAGAGAAGGTGCACCCCATCCCAGGACGGGGCCACCCGATCGATCCGCAGGGGACGCGGCCACGGAATGGACATCCCCGACACGCCCCAGGGCCAAACGGGCGGGAAAGGTCTTTGCACCCAAGTGCCTCGGTCAACAAGAACCATCGAGAACGGCCTCGCCGCGAGGATCGTCATGCTCTCAGTTCAGGGGACGACACTTCCCGAATAGATTTACGCAATGGACTGAACGCTCGGAAAGAGCGAGCCCGCAAGGAAGAAATCCTCCCTCAAGACGGCGACCTCAGGAACGACATCAACGACAGGAGGAACGAGAGAATCCCCCTGGAGGATAGCACGGCCAAGCTGCTCATGGAGCAGATGGCCGCATTAAAAAAGGTCACTGATCGCCTGGTCCGCAAGCAGGAAGGCGCGGACACTGACTCCGACGAAGAGGATAAAGAGCCTTGCGCGAGGCACATCCTGGACGCCGTATTGCCCAAGGGGTTCAAGATGCCGAGCCTCACCGCCTATACTGGAAATATCGATCCTAGGGATCATCTGTCCCAATACAACCGACTCATTACAGTGGCTCACATCAGCGACGACGACAAATGCCTCTACTTCTCCATCACTTTGGGCGGTCCCGCCGAAGAGTGGTGGAAGAGGCTTAAACCGGGGTCCATCCAATCCTGGTCCGGGCTACAGTCAGCGTTTCGGAAGCAGTTCCTGGTCGCCATGAGGATGGACATGCAAATCAGCGCCCTCGCCAATATTAAGCAACTACCCACGGAGACATTGAGAGCCTACATCCAGCGCTTTACTGAGGAAGCCTCCAAGAGAAAATTCGATGACGGACAGCGCCTGGTGGCACTGCAGTCCGGGATCCGGGCCGGGTCCCCCCTTTGGGATGACATGCAGCGCAGCAAAGCCACCACTATGGAAGAATTCATAAGGAGGGCCCAAGGATTCATCAACTGGGAGGAAGCTCAGATCCAGGCTTTCGGATGGCCCCCAGCTCCTCACCCCATCTCTCAGAAGATTCCAGAGTGTGCGGGACAGTTCCCGGCGCAGTCCTACGCCACGCCCCCCATTGCCCCGGGATCGGCCGTCACGCCCGGCATCAGTTACACCCCTACGGTATACGGCCCTGCCACTTCGGGGTACGCCCTGGCCCAGTCAACCCACTTCTCTGGTTATGGCGTCGCGCCGGCAGGACACAGCATTGCCCCCGTCATGGCCCAGCAGTCACAAACGGGAGTGACTGAGGCAAGCGTGAATCCCTCCCGGGGGAAGCGGTCAGGCAAGGGCCAGAACCAGCCTGAGTTGGCCAAAAAGGGGAAGAGGGGCTATGAGCCCCAATATTCAGAATATACCAACTTAGTGGACACCCGGGAAAACATATATTTGGCGACAGAAAGGGCGGTCCACTACCGGAAGCCTAGCCCCATGTTTAAGGGGGGAAGGAATCTGAGAGACACCAGCAAAAGGTGTGCCTATCACAAAGATGTGGGCCACACCACCGACGAGTGTCGGCAGCTCAAAGATGAGATTGAAAATCTCATCAAGCTGGGGCACCTCCACCAGTGGGTAAGAATGCCTGTGGGAGTCCCGGGCGTGTCAGCAAGCCCCGGGCAATCCACAACCCCGATAACGACTCGGGCATTCCCACCCCAGGGAGGGTATGCACAGGGAGCCCTCGCGTCGCAGGTTCCCGGCCCCAGAATGCCCTATCCCTCCGGAGCAGCACCCCCTCGAGTGGACGAACATGTGGCGACCATCTCGGGCGGACCTCACCTAGGAGGACCTTCGAGGAATGACCAAAAGCGCTATCTGAGCGAGCTGGACCACGACCAGGAAATTTGCGACCTTGTCCAGGCTCCGGCTCAGCGCCCTAAACTGATGAGCCTCCCCATCACCTTCATGGAGGACGATGCCCGCAACGTCCATTTTCCGCACCATGACCCGCTGGTCATCGATGCTCAAATTTCCAACAAATTGGTGTCCCACGTGTTGGTGGATGACGGAAGCTCCGCCAACTTGTTGTTCAAACCCGCTTTCGCCGCCATTGGCGTGACGGAAGCAGATCTGGCGTCCTGCCCGACCCAAATCTACGGCTTCAACGGAGATGCGCTTCTCCCCATGGGAAAGATCCAGCTGCCGGTGGATTGCCCCACCGCTTACAACGTCATCTTTGGCCGGCCCGCACTGGTCGAGTTTGGGGCCATCACCTCCATCCGCCATCTTTGCATGAAGTTCCCATGCGACAACGGAGGGGTAGGGACTGTCTGGGGAGACCAAAAGAGTGCCCGAAAGTGTTACCATGTCTCAGCCCGGCCCATATACATGGTCCGGGAGGAGCACGTCGAACCAGCCCTCCTTCCTGTTGAGCAAGTGGCCCGGGAAGAGGATGATCTGGACCCGCGGATAGGAGACGATCGCGTCTTGGAGCCTATGGACGAAATAGAAGAGGTGTGCATCAGCGAAACCGACCCGGCCAGGATCATCCAAGTAGGAAAGAGCTTGTCGGCAGACATTCGGGCCGCCATCGTCATCCAAGTACAGGAAAACCAGGACCTTCTGGCCTGGTCCCACTCCGACATGACCAGGATCGACCACAATATCATCTGCCACTCGTTAAGTATCAACCGAAACGCGACCCCGGTCCACCAGAAGCGCAGGCCTTTGGGGACAGAGAGGGCCAAGGCCCTCAAGCTGGAGGTGGAGAAGTTGTCCTCCATCAACTTCATACGTGAAGTTGTATATCCCGTGTGGCTGGCCAATCCCGTCTTGGTGCCGAAACCTAACGGAACCTGGAGGACTTGCATTGACTTCACGGACCTCAACAAAGCGTGTCCGAAGGACTGTTTCCCGCTCCCCCGAATCGACCAAATGGTGGATTCCACGTCTGGTTATGAGATCTTGAGTTTCATGGATGCTTACTCCGGCTACAACCAGATCTCCATGCACGTGGCGGATCAGGAGCATACCAGTTTCCAAACCGACAAGGGCATCTATTGCTATATAGTCATGCCTTTCGGACTCAAAAATGTCGGAGCAATGTACCAAAGGCTCGTCAATCGAATGTTTCAGGCCCAGCTAGAGCGAAACATGGAGGTATACATCGACGATATGCTGGTCAAGCCCAAGACGTCCTGGAACCATTCGGACGACTTGGCGGAGGCTTTCGTAGTTATCCGGAAGTACGGGATAAAGCTGAACCCTAAGAATTGCACCTTCGGCGTGGCTTCCGGGAAGTTCCTGGGCTTCATAGTGAGCTTCCGGGGAATAGAAGCCAACCCAGACAAAATCAAGACACTGATGGACATGGCCTCTCCCCGGAAGCATAAGGACATGCAAAGCCTGACAGGGCGAGTGGTTGCCCTGGGCCGTTTCGTTTCTAAAGCCATGGATAAGTGCGTCCCTTTCTTCAACGTCCTTCGAGGAAGCCAGCGTTTCGAGTGGTCGCCCGAATGCGAAGAGGCCTTTCGGAAGCTAAAAGAACACCTGGCCAAAGCCCCCATCCTGGCGAAACCAGTAGAAGGAGAGCCTTTGTATCTATACCTGGCCGTGACCGAGCACGCTATCAGCGCCGCGTTGGTGCGAGAGGAAGAAAGGACACAACTCCCGGTATACTATGTGAGCAAGCGGTTACTAGACGCCGAATCTCGATACCCGTTGATCGAAAAGATGACTTTCTGCCTGTTTATGGCATCCCAGAAGCTTCGACCTTACTTCCAGGCTCACGCCATAAAGGTCTTAACCAACCATCCCCTGCGACAGGTGTTGCAGAAACCCGAGTCGTCGGGGAGACTCCTGAAGTGGGCAATGGAGCTGAGCCAGTTTGATATATCTTACGTGCCCCGGGTGTCCATCAAGGGACAAGCCCTGGCCGATTTCATCGTCGAATGTTCCGGGATTCCCCCAGAAGAGAATAGCCACGAAGCCCCCGCGGCGCCCGTTTGGAGAATCTTCGTGTATGGAGCCTCGAAAGAGAATGGGGCTGGCGCTGGGATCATCTTGGTGTCACTGCAGGGGCACCAGCTACAAAATGCCCTCCGTTTCCAGTTCAAAGCATCGAACAATGAGGCGGAGCATGAAGCTGTCCTAACCGGTTTGCGCCTGGCCTGGGAGGTAGGGGCGGCGAACCTCGAAATTTACAGCGATTCCCAGCTAGTAGTCAGACAAATCTCAGGGGAGTATCAGACCAAGGGGGAAAGAATGGCGGCATACTTGACTCAAACGAGGGAAATGCTCCAAACGTTCGCAGCGCATTCCATCCACCAGATCCCCCAGGAGCAAAATGTCTTCGCGGATACACTAGCGAAGCTGGCGACCGACGCAGAGGCAGAGCTGGCCGGACTGGTTCCCGTCAACCATCTCCTCGTCCCGAGCATCAGGGCCCCCACCGTCCACACCATCGACCACTCCGCTTCCTGGATGGGGTCACTGATCCGGTACCTATCCACCGAGGAAGTTCCCAACGACTGGGCCGCGGCCAGGAAACTCATGTACCAAGCACACCGGTACGTCATGATGGACGGAAAACTCTACCACCAGGGGCTATCCATGCCTTACCTCAGGTGCGTGTCCAAGACTGAGCTGAGTGCCATCATGCATGAGGTGCATGAGGGTTTTTGCGGAGATCACACGGCAGGGCCCAGTCTGTCCAGAAAGATCTTGCGCCAAGGATACTTCTGGCCCACCATGAAGAAGAACTGTATAGACTATGTCTGCAAGTGCGAAAGTGCCAGAGGTATGTGAAGGTCCCACGCCCCCCCCCCCCCCCCCCCCCCCGACAGAGATAACCTTGATGAATAGTCCCTGGCCCTTGGCAGTGTGGGGGATCGACCTTGTGGGATCCCTCCCGATCGGGAAGGGAGGGGTTAAGTACGCCATTGTGGCTGTGGAATATTACACAAAATGGGTTGAGGCAGAGCCCATGAACACGATCACTTCCAAAAAGGCCTTAGATTTCATCATCAACAACATAGTGTGTCGGTGTAACGCCCTGGCTACCCCAGAACAGTTACGGTGAATGGTGGACCGGAAATTTAACTCATTACCTGAGTCCTTTGGTCTAAAACGTGCTCTAAGTGTAACTATCAGGTTAAGGTATAAAACCAATAAAAAGGAAATGAAGATTTTATTACAAACTGCTCTGCAGAGCTAAACAAAACGTTTACAAGCTGTTCTCAGTACAAAATGGTCACTACTGTTGAAAAGTTACAATCCCGCCGACCTAAGCGGCAAAAATAGGGTAAACCCCCTAGTTCCTCTGAGAACACCTTGACCGTGGTGGTCAAGCGGCTGCATATGTACACACCACCACATCAGCTCTCCACTCAAGGCTAAGTGAGCTTCTCTTTCCCTTTACCTGCACCACATAGCACCCGTGAGCCAAGGCCCAGCAAGAAAACATAACACTTTATATAAACATTATCAAATGATTATCATTATAATCACACTGAGCATAAAGCTTTCTAACAAATGAGCAAACACCACATGAGGTCCTGATAAACCACACTGAGTGACTGACAAGCAAGTCACTAATTCAAATGGAAGAGTGGCTAATAGGTAAGCCACTAGCCTTCAACAGGTTCTGGTAACCGTACTGAGTGACTGCCATGCATGTCACTGATGCAGGTGGGAGAGTGGCTGCTGAGTAAGCCACCAGCCTCCAAGCGCTTAATTCATTCATCGACCCTCGGGGTCGGTCTGGCATTAATGCTCTCTGAGCCATTCAATGTTGATAATTGATTTGATCAAATCTTGTTGGCTTGCGTGACACACGCTAAGGCCGCCCTGACTAATAAGTCAGCTCAACATGATCAGTGCCCAGTACCACCGCCAAACCTGACTAATAAGTCACAGCTTCACAGTTGATACTAGCACCCTTGCCAAACCTGACTAATAAGTCAGTACCATGCACAAATGAGCAACATATGCTAAGCATTCTACATTCAGTCCATGTCCATATTCTCACAATCAACATGCTTCATGAATGTCCACGCATGTCATATCTGGGGTGCAGTTTTCTTACCTCCGGTTCGAGCTAGAATGAATTACAAACTAAACCACACTCCCGGGACCAATCCCCCACTCTCGAGACTCTCAAACTACTCAAAAAGAGCAAAGAAATCAACCCCCGAGCCTTAAAAACCATCCCGAACCTTAAAATCAACACTTCCTGAAATTGCCCTAGAGCCTAGGCGCCACCCACCAGCGCTGGGGCGCTGTCCCAGAAACAGAGAGGGCTGCTCTCTGCCCTGAGTAGCGCTGGGGCGCTAGGGCTGGCGCTGGGGCGCCAGCTTCAGACCAGCAGCTGCACTGAAACTCCACTCCTGCGATTCCTCTTGAAACCAACCTTCCAAACACATCCCAAACCTCACCAAAACATCTAATTCAACCCCTAAACCTCACCTACATCACCTCCTCACCAAAACCCAATCACACACACACCAAAACTCCCCTTGATTCCAACTTTCCACATCAAATTCTAGAGCTGAAAACAAAAAGGAAAAACAGAGTACACCTGAAATTCATGGACAATTCCTTACCTCCAACTGGTTTTGAACCCTCTTAAGATGATGAACTAAGTCCACAACCTCCAAGCTTTGATTCCTAGCTTGCTACCTCAACTTGGGACCAAAAACCTCAAAGAAAGATAGAGAGAAAATGGATGTACGGGAAGGTGATGAAGTTGCTCTGTTTTTGCTCTACAACTTTCTACAGCCACTTGAAACATATATAACCCAAGCAAAAAGACCTTAATACCCCTAGGTCATCAAAAGCTTCTAATGTCTCCCCAAGGGAAAAATCGTCATCTTTCACCTATTTCGTTAATCTTAATTAACGCTCCCCAATTCCCATTATTCTCAAAATTCCCAAACACCAATAATTCATATCCCGTTACCCTTTTTACTCCCGGCAACGTTCTAATCATTAAAACATCCCGAGACTCACCCCGAGCCTCGAACTTAATCCCACTATGACTAAACCGCTACTTTACTACTTAAAGATCGTCTCATGCTGAATAGCTCGAACGAATCCACATCATAATGTGGTCTCAGGATATATCACCAACATGTGTACAAATAATCAATTTACCCTCAATGGGCCAAATTACCATCACACCCCTGTAGTTAAAAACATGGACTCACATGCATGCATTTCACATCATATCTTAATATAATCAACATATACATGCATTTTATCAATTAATAACATAATTAAGCAAGTATGGCCCTCCCGGCCTACTATTCACGCCGTTAAACATATCGGAGAATTCGGGGCATTACAGTCGGTATGGCCTCCCCTACAAAATCGTGTCTGACAACAGGAAGCAGTTCGACAGCGCCCACTTCACGGATTTTTGCAAGAGACACGGTATAGTGAAGAGCTTCTTCGCGGTTGCCAGGCCTCAGGCAAACGGGCAGGCAGAAGCTGTGAACAAAATCCTAAAAGAGACGCTGAAGAAAAAGCTCCAGGCCTGTAAGAGCAAATGCCCCGAGGAACTCCCCCAAGTGCTATGGGCCTACCGGACGACTGAGAGGACGTCAACAGGACACACCCCCTACTCTATGGTCTATGGATGTGAAGCCGTCATCCCAATCGAAACGACCGTCCCGTCCCACCGACGCAACACGTATGATCCCACCCAAAACCACGCCTTACTCCAGGAATCGCTGGATCTCATCGAAGAGATCTGGGAGGAATCGCAAGAGCAGCTGAAGATGTACCAGGGCAAGATCGCGCGGCATTTCAACTCCAGAGTCAAGAGCCGTAAGTTTGGAGCCGGCGATCTAGTCCTGCGAAGAGTTTTCCCTGCTACTCAAGATCCGGGAGTGGGGGTTCTGGGCCCTAATTGGGAGGGGCCATATGAGATCCAACACGAGGTATGTCCCGGAACGTACCGCCTGAAGCGGCTCGACGGTTCAGAAGTCCCGTGAGCCTGGAACACGGAGCATCTCCGCAAATACTATCAATAGTCCTAGAACTTTTCCCTGTTTAATATTTTCGTTGTAAACAATGTACGCCTCAGGGCGAATTTCTTTCGAACAATGAAAATGACGTGTGCAAAACGTTATAAAGGGCTATTGTCACAACAATGCCAAATCTTTCTCAAGTGACCCCAGACCTGTCTCCGCTCACTTGCGGGGGGTACCATCCCAGGTATAAGCAAACACCTGGCGGGGCGCAAGCTCATGCTAGTCCCGGCGGAATACAGTCTGGGAAATCCGAAGACCGGGCCCAAGGCTGGTCCCGCCCCGGACGAACGATGTCCGGGGGTATTAAATAAAGAGGACCGAGCCCAAGGCCGGTCCCACCCCAGGCGAGCACCGTCCGGGGGTATAAAAAAGGGGCCACGCCTTAGGCTGGTCCCGCCCCAGACGAACGATGTCTGCGGGTATAAATTAAAGAGGACCGAGCCCAAGGCCGGTCCCACAGTGGGCGAGCACCGTCCGGGGGTATAAAAAAAGGGGCCACGCCTTAGGCTGATCCCGCCCCGGACGAACGATGTCCGGGGGTATAAAATAAAGAGGACCGAGCCAAGGGCCGGTCCCACCCCGGAAGAGCACCGTCCGGGATTATAAAAAAGGGGCCACGCCTTAGGCTGGTCCCGCCCCGGACGAACGACGTCCGAGGGTATAAAATAAAGAGGACCGAGCCCAAGGCCGGTCCCACCCCGGACGAGCGACGTCCGGGGGTATAAAATAAAGAGGACCGAGCCCAAGGCCAGTCCCACCCCGGGCGAGCACCGTCCGGGGGTATAAAAAATGGGCCACGCCTTAGGCTGGTCCCGCCCCGGACGAACGATGTCCGAGGGTATAAAATAAAGAGGACCGAGCCCAAGGCCGGTCCCACCCCGGGCGACCACCGTCCGGGGGTACAAAAAAAGGGGCCACGCCTTAGGCTGGTCCCGCCCCGGACAAACGACGTCCGAGGGTATAAAATAAAGAGGACCGAGCCCAAGGCCGGTCCCACCCCGGACGAGCGACGTCCGGGGGTATAAAATAAAGAGGACCGAGCCCAAGGCCGGTCCCACCCCAGGCGAGCACCGTCCGGGGGTATAAAAAAGGGGCCACGCCTTAGGCTGGTCCTGCCCCGGACGAACGATGTCCGGGGGTATAAAATAAAGAGGACCGAACCCAAGGCCGGTCCCACCCCGGGCGAGCATCGTCCGGGGGTATAAAAAAAGGGGCCACGCCTTAGGCTGGTCCTGCCCCGGACGAACGATGTCCGGGGGTATAAAATAAAGAGGACCGAGCCCAGAGCCGGTCCCACCCCGGACGAGCACCGTCAATATAAAAAAGGGGCCACGCCTTAGGCTGGTCCCACCCCGGACGAACGACGTCCGAGGGTATAAAATAAAGAGGACCGAGCCCAAGGCCGGTCCCACCCCGGACGAGCGATGCCCGGGGGTATAAAAAAGGGGCCACGCCTTAGGCAGATCCCGCCCCGGACGAACGATGTCCGGGGGTATAAAATAAAGAGGACCGAGCCCAAGGCCGGTCCCACCCCGGACGAGCACCGTCCGGGGGTATAAAAAAGTGGCCACGCCTTAGGCTTGTCCCGCCCCGGACGAACGATGTCCGGGGGTATAAAATAAAGAGGACCACCCCCAAGACCGGTCCCACCCCGGACGAGCACCGTCCGGGGGTATAAAAAAGGGGTAACGCCTTAGGCTGGTCCCACCCCGGACGAACGATGTCCGGGGGTATAAAATAAAGAGGACCGAGCCCAAGGCCGGTCCCACCCCGGACGTGCAACGCCCGGGGGTATAAAAAAGGGGTCGCGCCTAATGCATGTCCCACCCCGGACGAACGATGTCCGGGGGTATAAAAACGTTCGGTTTGCCCTAGGGTAAAGCCAGGGCCTAAAACTGATAAAAGGAGGACAAAACACCAAGTTAAGCCAAGCTCCGAGGGCCCTGGACTGGGTGCCAGGATTAGTGACTCAGAAAGTTAAGCCGCTTGGTCTAGTCCAGGCCGTTGGAACCGGAACTAAACCTCTGCAATGAGTTAGTCGCGACATTAAAATGAAATTTCTACTGAACATTGGAAGGAAGCCTTCGTAAAAACCAAAGAAAGTAGCAGTGTTTTAAATTTAATTACAAGCCAAAAACACTAATAAAAGAACAAGGCCGGGGGTAGGGCCTACAGCGCATCCGCCCGGAGGTCCGCATCCTCCCTCTCCTTGGCCTCGTACTCGGCCCGCTTTGACTCAGGATCGGGGAAGACAAGGAGGTTCATATTCTTATCCTTGCACTAGGCCATGTGGATGGCCTCATCAAAGGTGACATCCAGTAGGCCCTCAGCCTCCTCATTTTCCTGACGGGTCGTTTCATGCGCCGCCTTCTCCTGAAGCAGAGAGTCGCCCAGTTCGCAAACTCGGGCTTTCAAGGCCAGGATCTCCTCCTTGTCCAGGACGGATTGCGCCGCGGCCGTCTCCAAGAGCGTCGCCCATTCATCGGCATCCTTTGTCTTCTGGGAAAACTCCTCTTCCAACCCGGCCTTGGCGCGGTCGAGCTCCTCACGCTCCGCCTTCACACGGGCCACCTCTTCCTGGAGGTGGGCCGTCTCCCGGCCAAGGGTCTCCTTGACGGCTTCCCTCTGATTCACTGCCGCCTCCAGCTCCAGCTTGGCCGTCTCCATCTTTATGGCAAGCTCGGCCACCAGATCGGCACTCCTCTGGGACAGCAGATCAACCTGTAGCAAAGAAAAGTTAGAAAATAAAACCACCATCAACAAGTGACGGAAGGAGTATAAGAGAAGTAAAAATTACCGCGATGGCCTGGTGGCGGAGAGCTTCAGAGATGAACAGCACGTCCGGGTTGGCTATCGTGGCGTACCTCTTCAGCTGAAGGTTGGACATAGTGCTCCCAACCTGATCCAGCAGATCAGCCGCCATGGGGGCTGTGTCCTGACCGAGCTTAGGGCGGAAGCCCGCTTCGGCGACTAGCCGGTCCACGATCGGCTGGGGAGTGCTGAACTTGGCAGGACGATCCGAGAACTCGACCTGACGACGGATCGTCAGGGCCTTATAAGTGTCGTCCCTCCAGCACCGGCCGTTTTCCCAGGTCCGGTTGACCAGCCGGGACTGCTCGTCCCGCAAGGCGGACTCCCCCTCCTCGAGAAGAGTTGGGTGAAGGGGACGGACTGGCGGCGTAGGGATTTCCTTCGCGGTCAGCCGACTCTCCCCGTGTGACTCCTCATTTGTGACTCTGGGGCCTCTTCCCGAGGTTGCCTTCCCCGACGTCGACTTCTGGGCCCCTCTTCCCAGAGCTCCGACTGACAGCTTCGCCCGCCTCCAAATCAATCACGGGGGGCTGGTCAGAAGCGATGTTTGCAGCAGGCTCCACGGCCTGGAAGGGAACCACGGCCAGAGCTTCACCTGGACAGAGCTCAGTCCCGGGTGTTTCACTGGTAAGGGGGGCTCCGTGCCCGTCACCTCATTTGCTTTCCTGGCCGCCTTCTTGGCTGCCCGTTCCTTGATGAGTCTCCTCATTTCACTGGTCGGGTTTGACATGTCGAAGTCCTCTACAAAAGTACAGAAAAAGGAGTTAGGACAGTAAGCCAAATAGATGAAAATACACAAAGCAGTTAAAAACGGCCCGGGACAAACCCTCATCCAGGCCCCGGGCGAGACTAAATTCCCTTAAAGCGAATGAATGGACCCGATCTCCTACGTCGTCCGGGTTCAGAAAGCCCCCGTACTGGAGGAAACCGGGTAAGAACATTAGGACTTCTGAGCCTACGGGGACGGGAACTTAAGGCCTCGTCTCCCCATCGGCCCCAAACGCGGGGCCCGGGGGTACTAGCCTATCCCTAGCTAAGTCCCCGACTCTGGGAGCATAAGTTAAGATTAAAGGGGAGTTACCTCACCCCGATACGCTAGCCCCGGGAGTCCCAACGTTTGGTAGGGCATCTACGAAGAGCTCCTCCAGCTCCTCTGAGGTGGCCGCTTCTGTCGGGAGCTTGTTCTTCTTACGCTGGGCCGCGTCAGCCCGCGCCGCTCTCACCACCGTGGCAATATGGTCGAGGGCCAACTGCTCCCGGACGTCGGCGTTCTTCTCACAGGGGATGCCCCGGAGGTTCGGGATAACAATGGTCTGGGTGGCCGCGAGCATCCCAACCAGCCGGAGGTTGTCGTCCCTGACGTAGCCCCCTACATCCAGCTCCTCCGCGGTCAACTTAGTATAAAACCTCCTCCTTTCTAGGATGAACTCAGTAAGGGGGGTTTGAGCGAAAAGCCCTGCCACCCGGAAGACATGATAAGAGACGAGTAGAAAAGATGAATAAAAGAGAGAGGTCTGGAGGAATACTTACCCACTCACTGGAAGTCCAGCAGCAGTGTGGGGTTCTTGTCCACGAGGAACCCGGACGTCATGAACCAATAATGCCTGACATCCGGGGGGTGCCTCCATAAGCTGGTAGGAGCAGGATAGCTGCTCCGCGGCTGCAGCCTGTAAAAGCCGTCCAGGGTCTTGTTTTTGACGTTGACCTGCGGCGCCAGCTTGTAGAAGTACAAGACTTCCGTAGGGGTAGGCTCCGCGATCTCCTTCGCGACACAAAACACCCTCCACCCCGCAAGCAGGCGGTATGCTTGCGGCAACAGCTGGAACGGTGCGATCCCCACGTACGTCAAGAACCGCACGAAATAATCATGAAGCGGGAGCGTAGCTCCCGCGCTGATATGACCGGCGCTCCAGGCTCCCAATCCTTCCACGGACATATGCACCCACCTCGAGCTTAGCCAGGTGGTTGTGAAAGAGGCCCGGAGTTGATTCGATGCCCAGTTGCTTCTCCAGGAGCAGCATCATCCGGTAGTTTCGAAACGAGTTGGCCGTTACGTCCATTTCCCACCTGTTGCCCTTGGGCGTCCGGGATCCGGGAACGACGACAGGGGCCCTATTGACCTCTTCTTCAGAGTGGAGCGTAACACCCGTTGCCATAACTGATGATCTGGGAACAAAGAAAGAAAGACCAAGCAGTCAGTACCTAAACCCAAGAAAGTCGGTCAAGGTACAGGGAATCTCCTAAGGACTGCTTGGAGTTCCGTCGGATCAGGTCCGGGACCCCGAAAACCCCGGAACCCTGATCGGGGGAGGAGACTACCAAGGCCCGCCGCCCTCTGTCCGGGAGGCGTTCGGATACGGAGCCACCCGAACCAGGCAGCCTTCCTAGCAATTTCTAAAGCACAGAGCCTAAACGCACACATCTAGAGAACATAAGTTCACAAAGTTGGCAAGGGAGTTAATAAAGACTTACTATATGGTGTCGACCGTTGAAGATGATGGTTGTCCGACTGTAAGGATGGCAGAACCTCGTTCTTGAAGTGGCGCAGCCGGTGCAGTAGTTCGTTGACGGTACAAACCCGAGAAGCGTCGTCAGGTAGAAGAACAGGGGTTGGGGTTCGGGGAAACAGGCGGCGACGCAGAACTAGCAGGTGGCGGTGTATGTCGTCGGCGATGTCGGACATGCAAAGCTCGGATAGTGTTTGCATTTTCTTAAGCTGGTTCGAAGAGGTAAAAGTGCCAAATGTGGTTTTCTTGGGGTATTTATACTGGCCCCGATTTCTGGCCCACGATCCAACGGACAGGTGTCTCTTCATCAGACGGTCAGGAGTCGCGCAGGGGCATTTATGAGTCCTTTCAGGTAGGATCCTCGCCGTCTCGGATCCGACGGTCCAGGAAGGGCGGATGCCAAAGGTCGCCCCATCCTACGGTCCACCTCGTTCCAGGGGCATTAATGATGACCCCCCCCCCCCGCATGTGGATGGGACGCCTCGAGACGTGCACTGACACCCTAGTCTAGGCCTAGCGACCCTTGGGAGGTCTAGGCGACCCTTCAAGACCCGTGCAGCAATCACCTGGCGACACGTGTATCCTTGCCATAAAGTGGGCCGAAGGTAAACGTCCCCGGATCGTGGTAAACGATCCGGGCTAAGCATCCAACCAATGCCACTGCATTCCGCCCGGACCCACGAATTCGGGCAAGAACTGGGAAGGCGACCTGGCGTGCGCCGTGGGGACGATGCAACCCTCCTCCCGGCGAACCCGGGCGAAGGCTTGGGGGGTAAATGTTATCCCCATTTCCTACATGGGCTCGGGGCCTTCGTCTTGGCCCACTGTCAGGGGGCCAGCTCAGCACGCGGGCCCGGCCCAAGGTCTCTTGCTATGGAGAATGCCCAAGGGGAAGGGTATGAACCATGGACTCAAGATTGGGCCCATTGGAGGGGTCCATGATGTCCCTCCGGGTCCATCCTCAGCGAGGATAGTCCGGGAGGCGTGTAGAGCATTCCAACCGCTGCGTCCTACGGATCCCTATCCCGGACCACTGGCGCGGTCTGGGCCAATGGTAAACGAAGCGGGACAAAGGTAAATGGACCTGGATCGTCTCACCCCTGGTTGAAGGGCCAGGCGTCCAGGACCCTGACGCCACCTCGCTCCACATGGGCGTTGTCCCCCACTTTTCACCTGCAGAAAAGGTCATCTCGGGATTGCACGCCAATGTGTCAGGACTGCGGAGCCAAGTACTCTGACTGGTCTTGTCTCCTGAATCTGTCTCGTGACTCAAAGTGGCCAGGCCAAAAGCGCCGTTTTGTCGGGCGAGATATAGCTCTAAAGGTCAACCTGTTGGGCCTTAACTGGTTTTGGATTTACGTACTTTGTACCTTTTTGTATTGGGCCTCCACTAGAAAGGCCCCTTATATCCATTTCTCTGATGGACCCGGATCGGATCCGGTCCAGACCCGATATTCCCCTCAGCCTATAAATATAAGCTACAGAGCACTGTAAAGGGGGTCTCCTTTCAGAAAAAAGGGAGGAACTCTGTCAAAATATAAAGAAAAAACTTCATTGTAAAAGCTTCTTCAAACTCTAATAACATAGACTCGTGGACTAAGGCTAGTTAACGCCCCAACCACGTAAAAATCCGGTGTTGATTTTCTGCTTTCATTATTATTATCAGTAAATATCACTTATTAATAGAGTTGCCGAAAATCTCGGTTAACAAGTAATATAATAAAAAAATATTTATTTATTATTTTCATTAAATAAAATTATTCTTTAATTTTAGAATTAATTTAGACTATTTTTTTATAATTTTATTGATTTTATACAACTTTAAATACATTTTTATAATTTATTTTTTAACTATTTGGGTAGTAAATGTGCAATGATTTAAGCAACTTTAAGTATTTTTGCCGCAAAAAAAAATTGGGTATTTAAATACTACATTTTAGTAACTTTGTGTACTTTTCCCATAAAAAAAAGTTTATATAAATGTTACATTCAATAAATAATTGGTATTTTTGCCGCAAATATCTATAAGAAAATTTTGTTGTAGTAACAAACGATCACAAGTTCAAAGGTGCATCTATTAAAAATAGGGTAGGTAACTATTTCATATCCTGAGTTTTTGTAACATATCATTTTGGTATCATGTGTTCACAATAATACTCATTTGATATCTTGTATTTTAAAATAATGCATATTTAGTATCTCGTATTTTAAAATCGTACATATTTGATACTCAAAATCTAAATTTAATTGATAAAAAATTTTCAATTTAATCAAATTATATGAGGTGCAGATTCAAATGTAATTATTTAATTACATATAACTAATGACAATTTAATCATATTAATAAAATTTATTTATCAAATTTGAGTCTAGAATACTAAAATATGATTTTAAAATATAAAGTTGGATTAAAAAAAAAATACATATTTATAAAAACTCAGTCTCAAATGAGTAAATTCCGGTCCAAAAAAAATATCATAATTGGTCAAAGTAGCTAGTACTCTCATAAAGCATATATGACAAACCGAAAATGCTTAATATATATTAGTAGTTCAAACATACACGTCTTCGTCATTTTATATAAATATAATTAGCTTCACTTTTAACGTGTTTTGACTTTAGAAAAAAAAAATTAATAAGCTTCTCATTGCCATTATTGCCACGTCTGGCGGGATTCCTACAAATAATGACAACTAATAAACAATAGAGACATATCAATAGAAGGGGTTGATCCAATCCAATGAAAACGATATTCAAAATATAACTTTTAAAAAAAAAAATTGTCATCTATTTTGTATCATTTTGGCGAGAATTTTTAAAAAATATGACTTTTGTTCAAATGCAAAAATATGGGAATTATATATTTTTTTTAATTTATATAAAAAAATTTATTAAAGAAAAAATTAAAATATTAGAAATATAATTAGTAGCTAATTAAAATATAGAAATGCCACATTTTTTATCATAGTTATGTTTTCTTTGATTTTGAAAGTAATTTTATTTTATTTTTTTCTTCATTTTTTAATTATTTTTTCAGTTGTTTTTTCTTTCTTTTTTCCTTACTTATTTTTTCATTTTTTTCCTTATTCATTTTTTCTTTTTTTTCCTTCATCTATTTTTTTTCTTTCTATTTTTCCATTCTCTTATTCTTCTCATTTTTATTCATTTATCTATCTTTTTCTTTCATTTGTATTTGTTATACCCAGATTTCGAACCATGTTAAATGTGACCTCAAAAGCTGGATTCGCAACGAATGAACCCGTAAAGTTCGAAGTATGCTCCAGGATTAAATATCGAGTCTGCAAGACTCGAGACGACCTCGAATGTGGTGGCCTCGAAACGTTCACGATCTCGAAAGGTAGTTCCCGAGGCGCATCTATCCTCAAGAATGACCTCGGATCAGGGGGTCCGAGCCTGACGTACGTACGATCTCGAAGCCATGTGACCTCGGGAGATGTCATTAGCTCGAAAGCTGATAAGAAACCTGGGAGACTAAGGCCTTAGAGATATATGATAATGACTTTGAATATCTATAAGTGTTGTTTATAAGGGGCGTGTTCTGCATTTATTATTGTAAATCCCATAAAATCATGGGATATTATTCGATTAGTTATACGCCCCCTGGTCTTCAGGGGATGTTTCCATTTATATCGGATTGCAGGCATTTAAGGCCATTTATTTTATTTATACAAAAAGAGTAACTAGCCAAAATGTGTGGGATAGTATTCTGCAACCTTCTCTATAAATAGAGAGGTCATGCACCATTGTAATGGACCGAAATTCTGAGTCTTGAGAGAAAACTCTGAAGAATTCATGCTTAAGAATTTTCAGAGATAATCTTGAGTTTAATAACAGAGACTCGTGGACTAGGCAGATTTAACTGCTGAACCACGTAAAAATCGTGTTTTGTGTTGTTATATTTTAATTGGTCATTACTGTTTGTTGTTTACGTGCTCTTCTTTCACTGTTGACGAAAAACAGCGTCAACAGTTTGGTGCTTTCATTGAGAGCCTTAAGCATTCATCCCTGAAAAAGTCATGGCCACTAACAATCAGAACACACCTGAAGGAAATTACCCAAGATGTCGTGGAAAACAGCCAATGGAGAACCCGAATGTTGAAGAGAGAAGTGGGTCTTCTGATTCCCGGGGACCACCTCCTCCACCAAGAGATGAGGATATGTACTACAATCCTGAGTGGTATGTTCCTATTGTGGAACTTGAAAACCGGCAATTGAAGCAGCAGTTGGCAGAGGCCAACAGACGGAATGAGGAGTTGACAAGGATAGCCGCAGAGGCGCAGGCAGCTCAGCCCCCGCCTCCACGCGAAAACCAAGTCCATCCTCCAAGGGACGGGCATGTTCCTCCATGTAGACCCCGTGGGCATCCACGAAAAGATGCTGCCACAAGGAGGCCGACTCAACCTCCGGCACCAGCAGAGCCATCCGCTCCACCTAAGCCCCAGAGGAGTACTCGGGCTCGGGCCCCGGCTAACCCGCCTGTGGAAGTGCCTGCAGGAACTGAGAATAATCGAACCCCTACAGAGGCTCCGACTCAGGTACCTGGGAGCGCACCAAATGCGACCGACCCATCTCGGGCAAATTCTGGACCCTCTAGGCCGCGACAAGGGTGGCAGCCACCGTCGCCTATACGGTTCCCTCCATCACCCATAAGATATCCTTCGCCCCCCCGCAGGAACGCTCAACCCGTTCGAGATCAGGATGAAGGGCGTGCCGGGGGAAGACAAGGAAACGGGGAGGCTTTCCAGGAGCGGAGAGGCGCCCCATCTGAGAAAACTCAAACGTCTCAGTCTCGCACGGCAGAGACGAGGCGACATGGGAAGAATCCATCACGAAATAACCAAGCAATGAGTTTTACCAGTGATGAGTCCGGAGATACCAGGTCGGTCAGTAAGCATGACCGAGGTCGTAAGAACACCGGAAGCCGTAAAAATGGTCACGACCTGCGAGATCACCTGAATCAAAGTCGGGGTAATGGTGACCAAACGAATCCGGACTTGAGGAATCGCTTGAATAGGTGTAGAGATCCCTTGCGGAGACGCGAGCCTGGGATTGTGATCGATGACAGCCGATTCTAGACAGTGCCTCTTACGGACCCAGTCCAAGAAAGAATTGACCAGCTTGAAAAGGCTTTTAAGCTTTTGAAAAATGAGCAAAGGAATGATTGGTATGAAGACTTTGACGAGGAGCTCGAACCATTTGCTCCTCATATTTCCAATACTCCGTTTCCTCAAGGGTTCCGGATCCCTCACGTCCCAACGTTTGAAGGAAAGACCGACCCGTGTAGTCACCTGAGCACGTTCAACACTATCATGAGAGCCAGTAACGTGGGTTACGAGCTCAGGTGCATGTTGTTTCCAGCATCATTGACAGGACCTGCCAAAAGTTGGTTCGAAAAATATAAGAGACACTCAATAACTTCTTGGGAGCAGTTGTCTAAAGACTTTAAGAAGCAGTTCAGAGCAATGATGGGGGTCAGACCAGAGGCATCCACCTTAACTAACGTCCAACAACAGCCGAGCGAAACACTAAAAAGTTACTTAACAAGATTTAACCTGGAAGACGCTCGAGCTCGGGACGTGGATGACAGTGGGCACCTAATGGCTGTCCGAGCTGGCGTAATGCCGGGAAATGCCCTTTGGGATGACATGCAAAGGAAACCGGTAAGGTCCATAACCGAGTTTAACAGACGAGCGCAGAGGTTTGTCAATGTAGAGGGAGCGAGGTCGACGCTCAATGCGACTTCCCAGCCCGAAACTACAACGATAAACATCAACTCTGCCTCAACCTCGGCGAACCCAGCAGTGCCAAAGCCTGCCACGGAGAACCCCTCCAAGAGGAAAAAGAACGAAGGAAGTAACCCCTAAGCCGAGGGAGCAAAGAAAAAGAAAGGGGAGAGATATTTCTCCGTGTATAGAGTATACACCGAGCTCAATGAGTCTCGGGAGAACATATACCTGGCTAATGAAAACCAGGTCCCCTTTAGGCGTCCGAACCCTATGAGAAATCAAAAGTCCAAGAGGGACTCCAGTAAGTATTGCCGATTTCACAGAGACACCGGCCACACAACCAATGAATGTCGACAACTGAAGGACGAGATCGAAGGATTGATCTCGAGAGGATACTTCCGGCAATATGTCAAAAACCATAATACTAGTCAGGCGGCCGCGAGCCAGAGAGTAACCGCGCCTTCGACGACACAAAACAATAGTTCCCGAGCTCGGGAAGAAGACAGGCCCCCGCCGATAGATGGAGAGGATGTAATAACTATCTCGGGAGGGCCTCATCTCGCAGGAGTGGGCAGGAATGCCCAAAAGAGATATGTTAACAAGCTGAAGACTGGGGACGGGTCTCCTTATGAACCCGAACCTAGGGCTCCAAAAAGCCAGAGGATTGAGACAGAACCAATAACCTACACCGAGGAAGACGCCTCCCATGTCCAGTTTCCTCACCATGATCCGCTGGTCATTACTCTTCAGCTGGCCAACAAGAGGGTCCACCGAGTTATCATAGATAATGGGAGCTCAATCAACATACTTTACAAAGCAACCCTCGAGAATATGGGACTCTCCCTTCGCGACCTGAAAGCGTGTGCAACTACGTTGTACGGCTTTTTAGGAGAAGGAACCGCCTGCATGGGATCCATCGAGCTCCCCGTGACCTTGGGAGACTACCCAGTCTCGGCAACCAAGATGATGGAGTTCGTGGTAGTAGACATACCATCAGCCTACAATGTGTTGCTCGGGAGACCAGCCTACAAGGCATCTGGCCCTTAAGTTCCCAACCCCTAGCGGAGTCGGGACATTGAAAGGAGACCAATTAGCAGGGAGGGAATGCTACAGCATCTCCTTGAGAGGAAAGAAACAGACGAGCGCACAAGCACTCGTCATCGTACAAAACAAAGACGGAACGGTCTTAGAGATTGACGAAGAGATTGATCCAAGGATTGAGGAGAAATTTTACCTTGAACCTTTAGAAGAGCTCGAAGAAATTCAGCTCGAGGAAGCTGATCCCTCGAAGAAGGTGAAGGTCGGAAAATACCTCCAAGATGAGGTAAAATAGCAATTAATTTGCTTTTTGAAGAAAAACCAGGATGTCTTCGCGTGGTCACACTCAGACATGGTGGGGATAAGCCCGAATGTAGCAAGCCACGCACTGAAGATAGACAAAAGCTTTCCCCCGAAGCAACAAAAGCGAAGACAGCTGGACGAAGACAGAAAGAAAGCACTGAAGGAGGAGGTTGACAGGTTAAAGGCAAACTGATTCATTAGGGATGCCTTTTACCCTGACTGGGTAGCCAATCCGGTGTTGGTCCCAAAGCCCAATGGGACGTGGCGAACCTGTATTGACTACTCAGATCTCAACAAAGCCTGCCCAAAAGATTGTTTTCCGTTACCAAGGATTGATCAGCTTGTGGATGCCACGGCAGGGCACGGCCTGATGTCGTTCATGGATGCCTATTCTGGATATAACCAGATTTCCATGCATGCTCCCGACCAAGAACATACGAGCTTCATCACGAATAAAGGGCTATACTGCTATAATGTCATGCCATTCGAGCTCAAGAATGTTGGGGCCACATACCAGCGGCTCGTAAACATGATGTTTTCGGAGCAAATAGGGAACAACATGGAGGTTTATGTTGATGACATGCTTGTTAAGTCTCAACTCAACAAGAACCATGTTGATGACCTCGAAGAGTGCTTCGGCGTGCTTCGAAAGTATAACATGAAGCTAAATCCTCATAAGTGCACTTTTGGGTTATCTTCAGGAAAATTTCTGGGCTTTATTGTAAACTCTCGTGGAATCAAGGCTAACCCCAACAAGATCAAGGCCCTGATTGACATGCCCTCACCTCGGAGGCACAAATATGTCCAAACTTTGACTGGCAGGATGGCAGCCCTAAGCAGATTCATCTCGAAATCTACGGACCGTGGTCTTCGATTTTTAACTTATTAAGGGGAGGTAAGAAATTTGAATGGACGGAGGAATGCGAGATGGCTTTTCAGGAGCTCAAAAAGCACCTTGCAGAACCACCCATTCTGTCGAAACCTGAAATGGGAGAAATACTATACCTATACCTTTCAACCACCGAACACGCGATAAGCGCGGTGCTCGTTCGAGAAGAAGAGAAGGTGCAAAGGCCCGTTTACTACATCAGTAAAAGATTACTGGGGGCAGAATCAAGATACCCATTGATGGAGAAACTCGCACTCAGTTTAATTCATTCATCTCGTAAACTCCGCCCCTACTTTCAGGCGCATCCCATCCATGTGTTGACTGATCAACCGCTTAGGCAAGTCTTGTCTAAACCAGAAGCTTCAGGTCAACTCCTTAAATGGGCTGTTGAGCTCGGACAGTTCGAGATCACCTACCACCCAAGAACAACCATTAAGGCACAGGCATTGGCGGACTTTATAGTGGAATGTACTGGAATAGCCGACGACGAGGTAATAACCACAGCCCACGAGCTGTGGAAACTTTACGTCGACGGCTCATCAAATGAAAATGGAGCGGGGGCAGGGGTCATTCTGGTTACCCCCGCAGGGAGTAGATTTCATTCTTCCTTAAGATTTGGCTTTAAAGCGTCGAATAATGAGGCCGAACACGAGGCTTTACTCGCGGGACTTCGTATAGCAAAGGAGCTCAAAGCTAAAGCTATACATTGCTACAGTGACTCCCAGCTCGTGGTTAATCAAATCCTAGGAGATTACCAGGCTCGTGGCACAAGAATGGCAGCTTATCTGGAGAAGGCAAAATCCGCATTGGAGTATTTTGAGTTTTACGCAATCGAACAGGTTCCCCGAGAACGGAACTCAAATGCAGATGCCTTAGCTCGACTCGCCACATCCACTGAAAATGAAGAGCTGAATGTTGTACCCATAGAACACCTATCAGCACCTAGCATTAACGAGCCAGAAGAGGAGGATGTGTGTATGATCGAAACAGAGCCGACCTGGATGACCCCAATAGTTGATTATCTCGAAAATGAAGTCCTTCCAAAAGATCGGAACCAGGCTCGAAAGTTGATGTATCAACTTCCCCGTTACACCATTTTGGACGGAAAGTTATACAGAAGGGGATATTCCATGCCGTTACTTAGGTGCGTAACCCCTCCCGAAGCTAAGAAAATCATTGAAGAAATTCATGAAGGGTTCTGCGGAGATCACACCGGGGGGCATAGCCTGTCCAAGAAGATCATACGCCAAGGATATTTCTGGCCAACCATTAAAACGGATTCTTTCGAGTACGTGAAAAAATGCGACAAATGCCAGAGATTCGCCACGATACCCCGAGCTCCACCATCCGAGCTGACCATGTTGACTTCCCCATGGCCTTTCGCGGTATGGGGCATCGACCTCATAGGCTCTCTCCCGACTGGTAAGGGCAGAGTAAAATATGTTGTGGTCGCCGTGGATTACTTCACAAAGTGGACAGAGGCTGAACCACTGGCAACCATAACTTCGAAAAAGATCCTTGATTTCATAGTAAAAAGCATCGTGTGCCGGTATGGGGTGCCGAGGAAGATCGTATCCGACAACGGAACCCAGTTCGATTGCGACTTGTTCACCAACTTTTGTGAAAAGAACGGCATAATAAAGAGTTTTTCATCAGTAGCTCACCCTCAAGCGAATGGCCAGGTCGAAGCTGTGAACAAAACTCTCAAAAGTTCTTTAAAGAAAAAGTTGGAGGAAGCAAAGGGACAGTGGCCCGAAGAATTGCCCCAAGTCCTTTGGGGATACAGGACCACAGCTCGAACATCAACAGGGCATACCCCGTTCTCTCTAGCATACGGCTACGAGGCAATGTTGCCCATCGAGGTGGAAATCCCAACGATCCGAACTCAGATTTACGATCAAAGTTCAAACCACACTTAGCTTGAGGAAACCTTAGACTTGATTGAAGAAAAGAGAGAAGAGGCTCAGCTGAGAAACGCTGCTTACCAGTAACGAACTACCAGGTATTTCAACAAAAGGGTTCGAGATCGAAAGTTCGGAATGGGAGATCTGGTGTTGAGACGCGTATTCTTGGCAACGCGAGATCCAGCAGCTGGGGTGCTCGGGCCGAATTGGGAAGGACCATACTAGATAGAGTCAATCATCCGTCCCGGTGTGTACAAACTTGCGAGATTGGACGGGAGCCTGGTACCACGAGCATGGAATGGCGAACACCTTAGACCTTACTATCAGTAGTGTAGGAAAAGTGTTGCCTATAACCATGAGTTTCTATTTGTATTAGTTTGTTTTCTTTTTGATTTCCATCAAATAAAGATTTATTTCATTCAGTATATTATCTCTTTTTATTTTTTATTTTTGCAATCTCTCTTAATTTACTAACCTATGGTCACACTCATAGGATATTAAGGGGGCATCATTGGTATATATACCATCAGCTTAAAAAATAAAAAATATATAAAGTATTTGGATATAACCAGATACGCGAGCTTAGATAGTTCGGACGTAACCGAATTATCAAAAACAAAGTATTTGGATATAACCAGATGCGCGAGCTTAGATAGTTCGGACATAACCGAGTTATCAAAAACATGAAGTATTTGGATATAACCAAATATGCGAGCTTGGATAGTTCGGACATAACTGAATTATCAAAAACAGAAAACGTTTAGAGTTAACCTGATGTGCAAACTTAACAGGTTTGGAACAAACCAGCCAAAAAACTAATCGACGATAAGTAGGAACCTAAACCTACTTCGGGATAAGTCGAGATCGAGGCTGGAATATCTTAAAGAAAAATAGTTTCAAACTCTTAACCTTGGAATAAAAACCGAGGACGAGGAAAAGTAACTAAGCAAAAAAAAGATATAACCAAACCATTCACGTTACATACCATATAAGTACTTTCGAGTTCATGGTTAAAGTAACATCCGACTTTGATGAATAACGAGGTCGGGAGCGGATAATTTGAACAAACTATGCATGAATGCATCGAGTTTCGAGCCTAAATCCACAATATGTTTGTATGAATAAATAAACATAAATGATTCATCCATATAAAATGTGCAAAATATTTCGAGCCAAGAAATGTAAAGCATATAAAAGTCAATGTTAAAAGAAATTGTATCAGCCCCATGGGCATAAATTAAAATAGTTACAAAAATAAGGGGACGCAGCCCCAATAAGTGATTTCCCCGAGATCAGATTTAAGAAGGAGGAGTCTCCTTGGCCTTCTCAGCATCAGTAGCACCGGACCCCCCAGGACGAATAGCATGACTATCCTTCTGAGCAACCTCTCGAGCAGCTACACTTGCCTCAAGACGGGCATTCCACCGCTCAACATACTTGGCCTCGAGAGGACCCAGGAAGCTGGTATCGAGGTCGGCATTATCAGCCCAAATTTTGTACATGGCTTGGTCGACCGCTTTCTCCTTCTGCTCCTTAAACTCGTCCAGGAGGCAGGCCTTCTTGCTCTCCATGATGTCGAAGGTAGCAGATTTCTCCTCTTCGAGCTTAGCATTAGCCTTCTCAAGACGAGTCTTCGCCTGTTCAAGCTCGGCATTCGTCTTCTCCAGCTCCTCGAGACGGGTCTTCATTTTTTCAAGTTCAGATTTTGAGTCCTTGAGTTCGTCAGCCATCTTAAGCTGGAGATCCTTCGAATTTTGGGCCAGAGACATGCTCGTGTGCACCTCGTTGGTCAACTTATAGTTAAGCTGTGCTGAAACGACAAGGGCCTGAAATACAAAGAACGAATTAGATCGCGAGCTGAGACACAAACATTTAAAGGAGAGTTGCGAAGGCTACCACGGCAGTGAGTTCGATACTCTTATCATAAAGAGTATTGCAGTCCGAGGCCTTGTGCACAAGGTCCCAATGGTCGGCGTCGAAGCCTGAAAAGCTCTGACCCACTCGAGAGAGGACATCCGAGCTGAGCACAGCCCCTTGGGTCCCAGCGGCGCCATCAAGCACGAACTCCTCAATATGAGGTTGGGCCGTCGGCAGCTGAACCTTGGAGACAGAAGGTTTCTTCGAGGGCCGACCGACTGTTATTTGAGTATCGGTCGGAGGAAGCGAGATGGGCGCGATTGAGCCAGACGCATCAACCTGGACAATCGGTTCCTCGGTTGTGCTCGCAATAGTCTGGGCCGTCGGGGTCTTCTCGTGACGTCTGGGGATCTTGGATGGTCGGTCGGACCTCCGCGAGATTCTCAGACGTTTACTCTTCTGAGCTCCGGCTCCCTCATCGCTAAAAAGCACAGCGTCGAGATCGGGATCCATGGCACCTGCGTAGTTCCAATCTAAATTAGACATAATGATAATAAGCTTGGAATAAAAAAAAAAACCAAGTGAAGAAAAGACCTAACTGGAACTCTTCCCCGAACTAGAGCTCGGGGACCATGAAATTCTCCCATCTTCAGAAGAAGCAGGGGGAGTACCTTCCCTATAGGTGGGTGATAACCTCGAAAGGTCCCTATAATCGTTGGTCCCGTATTGGACAGCTATCCCGTTCCACACCTCGTCCGAAGTATACATGGTGTCATAATTCCCGAGCCCACTATCAAACCTATGAACACAGTCGTCTACCCAACTCCATATGTAGAAGTGGTATCTATCATGTGGGCATGAGACTAACCTATTGGGCTTATGCTTTAGTAAAGTGGGGGACCACATTCTCGAGGTATGGAGGGCTTTACCTTCATCCGAATCTGGGCTCGAGGCTTCGTCATTGGCCTCGTTCCTCGATGGCGGACTCCTCCTACGGACTAGAAGTAGGGGCCTTGCCTCTCTCCTCGGAGGGAGGACGCCTGTGGGCAGAGGCACCTGCTCCCAAAGTTCATACTTTTTATTGGACAAGTCAGAGGTGATCTGGCCCTCCCCCAAAAGTCCGCATTTTCAGAGCCTATCCTCGTGTAAAAGGTATAAGAGAGACCTCCTGCCATGGGGGAGTTGGAGCAGGGTCTCTCTATGCTCCTTCATTGTCTCGTCAGGAATGGGACGTGTTGATCCCAAAAGAGGGCGTTTTAATAATTAAACTCGCAAGTGCACAAATCGTTTCAGAATATAATGTTCATGTAAGTACGAGGTCGAACCCATGGGAGTTGACTAACATCAAAAGAAACTATTTCAAACAAAGTAAGAATATTCTAACCTAGTTCCAAATATTTGATGAGATTTTGTTTTAGAAAAATAAAAGACAAGTAATAAAAAGATTTAAGATTAAATAGAAAAATAGTTTTCAAATGATATATGTAAAATAAGATTATTAAGATATTAGAATCCACAAAATGCAAGTTCAATAGTATTTATAAGTATATTGATTCCCAAGTTTTGATATAGTTGAAATAAATCACACTATATATTTTTTCAAAATATATTTTCTATTCAAGCACAAGTTACTCTTTCAAAAATGTAGGATTTTTCTTCACTTATATAAGATAAAATTTCTAAGAATTAGTTGTGTTACAACCTAATGAAACTACAAAAAATCAAAGAAATTATGTTTAGGCAAAATATGATACTTATGCTCTAAGAATTAGATGTGAACAATTTAATGAAAAACATTTAATCAAAGAATATCATATTTTTGCATAATGAAGAACTAAGTGTAATATGCTTTAACAATCAACACTGGATGAAAAATGCATATCTTTGATAGAAAAATCCATAAACAATGTTGTACAAATGGGAAATCAACATACAACAAAAAATACTATCTAGTTACATTTTGCTTCATCATCATCTTAATAACCTTTGAAAAAGATTAGAAGCTCATAACTAGATTGAAATAAAAATTACAAAATAACATACTTGACATGCTCTTCAAAAGATGAAAATGGTAGAGAAAAGAGAGAAAAATATGTGTAGAAGATGTTGAAAAAAGATGAAGAAGAAGAGCCCCCCAAATGGTCTTACAAGACTCTATTTATAGGAAAAATATGGATATTAAATTAATCAAATTAAAATAAATAAATTGATTAATTTAATTGTGTTGGGAAGTGGTAGGATAAATAGAGTAAGTGTAAGAGTTTTGAAAATATGAAATGTTTGGTTGGGTAAAAGATTAGTGAAAAGCTAGGGTAAAAAATAAATTATGAATGTTTATTTAGGTAAGAAAAATAGGGAAAAGTGAATTGATATTTGAGTGAAAAATATTGGGAATGAAAATGTGATTTTTGGGTCTTTTTGGTGGTTATTTGGTGCTTGGTCTAGGCTGGGCCGAAATGGGTGAGTTGGTGGAATTGGGCCAGCAACTTGGGCCTTGGATGTGTTGAATTGGAGCTGGGCCGAATGGCTGCTGAAGGGTGGCAGGGAGGTGATGTTGGCGGGCTGGGCTTGGGCTTCGGTGGAGGTGTTATGTGCTGGCAAGTTGGAGAAATCAAGCTGAAATGGATGGTTGCTGGTGGAGTTTGGCTCTCAGCTAGACCGAAGGGAGAAGTGGCATGCGTGAAGGAGTTGAACGCTGGAATTGATGCATGGTTGGGTCTGGCGGAAGTAGCTTGGACGGCAGCTGGCGAGGCAAGGAGTAGCTGATGGCTGGGCCTGGGCAGGTGGCGTGGGCCTGGGGTGAGATTGGGCCATTGAGTGTTGCTGAAATGAGATAACTTTGTGCCAAAATTTGTTATTTCTTCTTCACAAATGCCACTTTTTCATCATTTTTCTTGCATTTCAAGCACCTAAAAATAACATTATTTCCTACAAAATAATTCTAAACTAAATTAGAATTAAATATTTTCACTAATACAATATACAATATAGCTTCCATGAAAATATTAATTAAAATTTAATTTACAAAACATTTAAGCTCAAAATTACACATTTTTACTCCTAACTTAACAATATTAATTTTAACTAATTAAGCCATAACATTTTACAATAATATAACAATAAAAATACACAAAAATCTATAAAATTAAAATAAACCTAATAAATTCAAAATTACTTAAAAACTTAATAAATCAATTAAAAACTCAAGAACTAAGCAACAATTAGCATATAAAAAGTGGTAAAATAACTCTATTTTGTAGAGTTATCAGGACGCTGAAAATTGGTTGAAAGACAAGACATATTTCAACTAAGTACGGATCTAAGAGCTAAAATCTCGAGCACAGAAATAAAGATAACGGGAATACTTACGAATCCGCCTGAACGAGTAGTGTCGAGACGGGGACAGATCGTCTGTCCAGAAGAAGGCCTTTTTGAAATCAGGCGGATGATTGGGAAGATCTTCAAAGACCTTCTTCTCTTTGGGATAGCTCGAAAGATAATAAAATCCATCTCCTCCCCGAGCTCGGGAGGGGTTGCTTTTCAGACAAAAGAGATATAAAATCTCTTGAGGCGAAGGCCCTTCCCACGTCAGCTCGTGGTATAGCGACCTCAGGGCAGACAGCACCCTGTAAGAATTGGTGTTGAGTTGGAACGGAGCCAACCCAACGAAATCCGTGAAGTCCTTGAAAAAAGACTTCAAAGGCAACAGTGCCCCCGCCCTCATGTGTTCCTGGCTCCATGCCGCGTATTTCAGCTTGGCGTCGCGGCCCCCAGGGGCGAAACAGCTTCGTTCGTGGTCGGCCGGAGCTCGACACTTCAAAGAACCTGACAAGCTGAGGCCATGGTGGGCCAAGATGTCAGTTATCTGACTAGTCGAGGTAACCGAGCTCCAATAGTGCTCGGCCTCGAACATTTCTTTCCTCGACTGTGAGGAAGAAGGTTCCCCCATTAGTGAAAATTGAAGTACTCCTGGATTATATGCGACAGTGACCTTTAGTGCAGGGTCGAGGGGAATCGGCCTAGGCCCTGAATTGGATTCTGGATAAAGGGCCTCCCGAAGAATTCTCCTCTTCTTCTCTATAACCTCGTCTATCTGACGGCGATAATGAGCTCGAATATCCTCCTGCTCGCGCCCAAGCTCGTACTCCCGAATCCGGCGTTGATTCCGAGCGAACAGCGATTCTGGGCTCGGGGTTCTTGGCTCGTAAGGGATTGCCAGCAACGACCCCCACCGTCTTTCCAGATTCTGTGACATCTAGCAAGAAAGAAAAAATGGTGAGGGCCATGCATGCAAGAATTACGAGCTCGATAGGACGAGCTCGGAGTTTGGGAACAAAGCAAGCTATATATTAAGACCCTTATTAAAGAGTCAGGACGTGCGTTCCACGAGGAAGGAAGGAGAGTGGATAATTTTTTGAAAATCCCGAAAATCAGGGGAAAAAGAGTGGCGAATAACCAGAAAAGGCAGCCTTGGGTTTCGTGCATTTGTCAAAGCCAAGGTTTTTTACCCGAAATCTTGGTGTACAAGAAACGTCTCTTAAAATTTTAAAACCCAGAAAACAGGAATCTTGCTCAAACATCAAAACTGGGTATGAACCAGTGATGTAAATTCAGTATGGAAATCTAAAAAAACATAAGATCCTATAGGATAAAAATTCCCTAACGTATTATGCTAAGAAAATAAACTAGTACATTCAAAGACACAGCAAGAACAGTACGAACAAAAACTGGCAAAAGGGAAAACAAAGATTGCACACTTACACAATAATGGCGATTGCAGAGAAATTGCTGACTGAAGGAGTGGCTGCAAATATGAACTCACGGACTCAAGCAAACCGGAGGTTCTTTGCTTTTTTGGCTGAGAGAACATGCACGAGATAGAAGTTTTCTAGGATGGCCTTTGGTTTCGTCCTTTTCTTTTCTTGCTCCTGATGAACAAAAATAAAAAAGAAGATGATGAATGGGGTCTCATATATATAGATGGAAAAAGGGGATTAATCCGGGGCGTTGAATGAAATCCTTGCAAGATCCAACGGATAAGGATTACTGATAAGATGGTACCGAAAAGGTGGCAGACGAATGATCATGGGCATGTTTCCAAGGTACTCAAGTATCATAAGTGAGCAATACCCAACTGACGCATGTCCATTTTCAGGAGTATGACGGTACGGTTCCCGAAGAAAGTAGTTCAAAAGTTTCTTTCTCTTAGGATTCGAACAAATACTTTTGAGGGGGCAAGATGTTATACCCAGATTTCGAGCCATGTTAAATGTGACGTCGAAAGCTGGATTCGCAGCGAATGAACCCGTAAAGTTCGAAGTATGCTCCAGGATTAAATATCGAGCCTGCAAGACTCGAGACGACCTCGAATGTGGTGGCCTCGAAACGTTCACGATCTCGAAAGGTAGTTCCCGAGACGCATCTATCCTCAGGAATGACCTCGGATCAGGGGGTCCGAGCCTGACGTACATACGATCTCGAAGCCATGTGACCCCGGGAGATGTCATTAGCTCGAAAGCTGATAAGAAACCTGGGAGACTAAGGCCTTAGAGATATATGATAATGACTTTGAATATCTATAAGTGTTGTTTATAAGGGGCATGTTCTGCATTTATTATTGTAAATCCCATAAAATCATGGGATATTATTCGATTAGTTATACGCCCCCTGGTCTTCAGGGGACGTTTCCTTTTATATCGGATTGCAGGCATTTAAAGCCATTTATTTTATTTATACAAAAAGAGTAACTACCCAAAATGTGTGGGATAGTATTCTGCAACTACCATTGTAATGGACCGAAATTCTGAGTCTTGAGAGAAAACTCTAAAGAATTCATGCTTAAGAATTTTCAGAGATAATCTTGAGTTTAATAACAGAGACTCGTGGACTAGGCAGATTTAACTGCTGAACCACGTAAAAATCGTGTTTTGTGTTGTTATATTTTAATTGGTCATCACTGTTTGTTGTTTACGTGCTCTTCTTTCACTGTTCACGAAAAACGGCGTCAACAGTATTGTTTTATTTTTTTTCATATTTTTTCAGTTCTCTTTCTATTTTTTTCCTTTTTGTATTTATTATTTTCTCCTTCCATTTTTTTTTCTTTTTTCACAAATATGAGATTTTTTTCTTCTTCCATTTTTTCTTTTTTTTTTTCTACCAATTTTTTCTTTCCATTTTTCCATTATTTTTTTTCTTCTCCTTTTCATTTTTATTCATTCATCTATTTTTTTTCCTCATCATTTCTTTTATTTTGTTTTTATTTTCATATTTTTTCAGTTTTCTTTCCTAAGTTTTTTTCCTTTTTTTTTCTTTATTTTGTGTACTTATTCTTTTCTCATTCCATTTTCTTTTTTTCCCTTTTTTACACATATTTTAACATTACATAATTATTTTACTATTTTTTTATTTTTTATTATTGTAATTTTTTTATAGTTTTTTCCACTATATGTAAAAAAATTCAAATCAATTTTTTCAACATTTTCTTTTTACTATAACCCTTATAGGAACACCAAAATTTGGAAAGAAAACTAATAAAAATATGAAAACGTGAATGGGTATATGTTACACCCAGATTTCGAGCTATGCAAAATATGACCTCGAAAGTTGGAATTCACAAGTAAGTAGACTCATAAGATTGGAAACATGCTCCAGGATTGCATGTCGAGCCTGCAGGACATAGACAACCTCGAGTATGGTGACCTCGAAGTATTCATGATCTCAAAAGATAGCTCCGGGGAAGCATTCATCTCCAGGGATGACCTCGGGTCAGGGGTCATACGATCTCGAAAGCCATGTGACCTCGGAAGATGTCTCCAGCTCGAAAGGTGACGAGAAACCTGGGAGGCTAAAGCCTCAGAGATACGTAATAACCACCTTGAATATCTACAAGTGTTATAAATACGAGATGTAATCCTCATTTATTATTGTAAATCCCCTAGAATCATGGGATATTATTTGGTCAGTTATACGTCCCCTGGTCTTCAGGGGACGTTTCCTTTTAAATCTGATTATAGGCATTTAAAGCCATTAATTTTATTTATACAAAAAGAGTAACTACCCAAAATATGTGGGATAGTGTTCTTTAGCCTTCTCTATAAATAGAGAGGCCATGCATCATTGTAAAGGACCGAAATTCTGATCCTTGAGAGAAAAATCTGGAGAATTCATTCTTGAAGAATTCCTAGAGATAATCTTGAGTTTAATAACAAAGACTCGTGGACTAGGCAGATTTAACTGCTGAACCACGTAAAAATCGTGTGTTTACATTGTCTCATTTCAATTGGCCATTTTCAGTTATTGTTTACGTGCTCTTCTTTCACTGTTTGACGAAAAACGGCGTCAACAGTATAAAAATATGAAAATATGAAAACCAGTTACCCTAACATTCAAATCTAGAAAAAAAAAAATTCTATGAAGAAGATGGGAGAAGAGAAAGGGGGTGGATCTGATTTTTTTTTTTTTATCTTCAGATCTATGGTAACTAGTTACCTTCCTGTTCTTTGTGTGTATATTTCTGGGGGTAACTGGTTACCTTCACGTTCTTTGTGTGTATATTTCTGGAGGTAACTAGTTACCTTCACGTTTTGATATGTGTGTATATTTCTGGGTTCTTTATGGTAACTAGTTACCTATGTTATTAAAATCATAATTACTTCTTCTTACTTTTTTGATGAAGTGTTATTCCTCTTTTTCCTACAAATTTGATGTTTATTTTCATATTTAATATAAGTAACCTGTCACCCCTCTTATGGTAACTGGTTACCCCTCTTATGGCAGAAAGTTACTCTTATCAGGATAATTGGTTATCCCTCCTGGTACATGTTATTTAACCTAGATCTAGGATTTTATATATATATATATATATAATTGTCAAATATCAATCAAATAACTGGTTACCTTACCCAGTATTTGAAAAAAATATACGTAAAATCTAAAAAAATAGAAAAAAAATGTTTATAATAAATAAAAAATAATTTTAATCACAATTCATATTACAAACAAAATTGCAAACAACCAAAGAAAAATTTAATATAAAAAAACAAATGAATTATACCATTTTCTTCACAAAATATATTGAATTCATTAGAGAAGTACTCTCCTCCTCTATCACTTCTTAGCACCTTAATCTTTTTATTTAGTTGATTTTCAACTTCTAATTTATACAATTTAAAAGCATCAAAAGTTTCATATTTATGCTTTAAAAGAAATACATAGGTATATCTGCTAAAATGATCTATAAAAGTAAGACAATACATTTTACCACCTCTAGTTAAAACACCATTTAATTCACAAAGATCACTATAGATTAAATCTAGTAAATTAGATGATCTTTCTACACTAGGAAATGGTTTCTTAATCATTTTTTCCTTAACACATGTTTCACATTTACCATAGTTTTTAATATTGCATGCAATCATACCGCATTTAACTACTCCTTTCATGGTTGAAAAACTTATATGCAATAGTCTAAGATGCCACAAAAATAAAGAATCATATTCAACAATATAGGCGGAATTAGCATTTGTATTGATAACATTGAAAGGTACATCATTGGTGCACAATTTAACCATACCCTCACAAGAGTGCCATTTTCCCAAAAATACATTTGATTTGGTAAGTATAAGTTTACTGGACTCAAAAACGGCTTTAATGTCGGGCTTGCTAAGAAAATCACCACTTACCAAGTTTCTACTCATTTTGGGAATATAAAGTACATTCACTAATGTAACTTTCTTGCCGGAGGTGAAAAAGACTTCAATGGTACTTTGCCAAGCACCTTAGATTTGCCCTCATTGCCCATTTGAATCTCATGGTTGCCCTTTGACTCTTCAAAGGTCTTGAACAAGGATTTGTCATAGGTGACATGGACGATGGCACATGTATCATACCACCACCATTTCACCTTGCCTTGGACCGCATTCACCTCACTAAGGGTAGCAACTATGTTTTCCTCTTGAGTTGCGTTCACCTTAGGTCCTTGTTGGTCTTTTCTATGCCTACACTCTCTAGCATGGTGACCATTTTTCCCACACACAAAGCAAGGACCTTTCTCTCTCGTAAACTTGTTTGGGTTGGTTTTTGGACCCAAAGGTTTCTCGTTACCCTTTTTCCCTTTGTTTTTGGGATGTTTTGGTTGTGACACTGCATTTGCTTTGGAAGTCTCTTCATTAGACCCCTCCACAAGTTTATCTCTACATATCGATTCTTCTTTGATTCGAATATGTTTTGGATTTCCTCCAAAGAATAATCCTCATTTTTATGAAGGATTCTTTTCCTATAGCTCTTCCAAGTTGGTGGTAATTTAGCCACTATAGCACCAACTTGAAAGGCCTCGGGAAGCTCAATCTTTAAAACTTTCAGTTTGTTAACAATTATTTTCTATTCATGAATTTGGGGAAGAATAGGTTTATCACCAAAAAATTTGAAATCAAAGTATTGAGATATCAAAAAAATTTTGGTACCTTCCTCTTCCGCCTTGAACTTTTTCTCAAGTGCATCCCATATCTCCTTGGCCGATTTGGTCTCGGTGTAGAGGTCATAGAGCCTATCGGAAAGGGCATTGAGGATATGACCCCTACAAAGGAGATTTTCCTCCTCCCTCTTCCTTCTTTTCTCCACCTCATCGGGGGTGTCATTGTCAGATGGCGTTGGGAGAGGTTCTAGAGTGGATTCTAGAATGTAGGCGATTTTGAGAGTGGTCAAAAGGAATCTCACCTTGTCTTGCCACCTAGTGAAATTGGACCCATCAAACCTATCCAACCTCACTAGGTCTTGATTCATGATTTGATGGTCTCACCTTCCATTGAAACAAACAAGGGTAAGCTTTTGAATGTTAGAGAATATATTTTATTGCCTCAGTGGAAATAGGTAAGAATATTACAACACTATGCAATAATATTACAAATAAATAATAATTGATTAAAAAGAGTGTTACAACTCTATAACTGAAAATACAAATAAATATAGAGAAAGAAGAAGAAAAGGATTGAAATAGAAAATACAACTTTTGACAAAAAGATACAAATAAACTTGAGGTGGTAAAAAGAAAGATGTAGATGAGATTACAACTCTTAAGCAAGAATACAAGTAAATATAACAAGAATGATAAGAACAAAAACAGTAGAACAAAATAATAAGATACTCACTCACACAACCAAAGTGAAGAGTGTTGGGGATCACCAACTTGAACAAAGTTTGAAACCTTTCTCCAAAAGCTTATTTCCCCCTAACCCAAGCACTAAGGGATCTCTCTCAGATTTTGGAAATACTTTTTGGAATTATCAAGCCTCAAGGTGTTTGTAGCCAAGTGCTCTAATGGATAGAAATGTTGTGTCTTTCAAGTGAGCTATAGGCTCCTATTTATAGAGTTTAGAGACACCCTTTGAATTTCAAATTCCACCAACCTCCATGGCTGTTACCAATGTTTAATTAGATAAATATGGAATTAAAAATGAGATTTGGGAGTTATTTGGGTTTTTTGAGCCGTTCAACAAAGATTGAAAAAACTGAAGAAGAAAAAATGGTCAGTTTTGACCTGTGGTCGCGGCCACTACTCTCTGTCCCACTGGCCGCGGCCACCAACATTCAGTGGCCGCGACCACTGACCATTTTCAGCACTTAAAAATGTGTTGTTTTTCCAAACGGTTCCAAACCCTCCCAAATGATTTTGTAACTCCCAAAACACATTATTGGGATTAAAATCATATCTCTAACAGCTATTTCACATATGGCTTTATGAAATTCATCTCAATATTGTGTAACACCAAATTTACACAATAAAGGGTAATATTTGAAAGTTACAAATTTGTAACACCAAATATGTTACATTATTTGGATATATCTCATATATCAAAATATTGTAACTCTCTATTATATGTTACAATATGTGACACTCTTTGTCAAACTTATTTAATCTAAAACATTATATTATAATATAATATAATATAATATTACATTATATTATAAAATAATATAACAGATATTGCATCAGCTCGCGTGTTAGGACCCCTGGCTTTTGCTATTTCTCTTGTTCAAAAAATTATATGTCGCCCACTAAAAACTTCGTCGTTCTTATAGGACAGGCGAGCTGATGGCACCCAAGAAAGGCGCATCCAAGAAAAACGTAGCTGGCTCGTTGTCCCAGCAATCTCGCAAGGGAAAAGAGGTCGTCCCTGATTCCCCCTACCTGAGTTCAGCCCTGTGGTGGAGAAAGAGGTTGCGGTCGCTCCTGACGCCTTTTTCGAGGCCGAAAGGATTGTCTCCAAGATAACGACCAAAGGAAGGGTCAACAAGATCCTGTTGTCCCATAACATCGAGGCTGGGACAGGGGCTCTCATCGCTCGACCTCCCTACGAGGGGAAGCGGAGCTGTGCACCACTCCAGAATGATTTCATGGCCTGGAGTGATGAACACTTAAAGGCCGGGGCCTTTCTCCCCCTCGACCAGTACTTCGCGGACTTCCTCAATTATGTGAGGTTGGCGCCATTTCAACTTCCCCTGAAATCCTATCGTCTACTGGTCAGGCTGAGGTATCTCTTCCTGAAGCAGATGTGGGAGGTCCCCACCCCTGTGGATATCCTTTATTTCTTCAGCCTCAAGGCCAGCCCGAATTAACGGGGATGAGGCGACGGGTTCTACTATCTGACCCGTTTCCCGAATTCACCCGCAGTCATCGAACTGCCCAACCATCCCAACGACTTCAAAGATCAGTTCTTTATGTCGAATGGGTTTCGCAATTGCGAATACCATTACTTCAACCATCCTCGTAAGTTTCCTTTCTATTCTCAACTCGCGAAATTATTATTATTTTTTATTCTTAGATTTTTTGCGTGTACGCATCCATGAAGGACATAAGCTTGTGCCCTGCAGTGGCATCCACCAACTGTTCAATCCTTGGCAAAGGGAAGCAATCCTATGGACAGGCTTTATTTAGATCGGAGAAATCGATGCAGGTCCGCCATTTTCCATTTGGCTTTGGGACCAGGACAGGATTGGCGACCCAGATCGGATACTTAGCCTTGCGGATAAAGCCGCACTTCAAAAGCCTAGCTACTTCTTCCTCCAGTGCCTCAGCTCGAGTCGTACCCAGACGCCTCTGTTTCTGGGATTTCACAGGCACGCTTTTGTCCAAATTTTAGCGTATGCATGATGACACTCGGGCTTATTCCTATCATGTCTTCATGGGACCAAGCAAAAATGTCTAGATTTTCTTGTAAAAAAGTTACCAGCTCCGCCTTTCTTTCAGTGTCAAGATTTTTCCCGAGCTCAACGACCCTCGAAGCATCTTTGGGATCAATGTTTACTTCTTCGAGGTCTTCAATAGCCTGGAGCTCGGATCTGTCTTCACCCATTCGGGGATCAATATCCTCACTCAAGGTGGCTCCCCTGCAACTGACTGGCTAGGGTTCTTCCATCCCAGGATTATCTTTGACTTCCTGGGATTCCTCTCCTCGATCCTGCACAGCCATTGTCTGCTGCCCGGGTTGCGATTTTCCCTTCATGGAAATGCTAAAGCATTCCCTAGCAGCGAGTTGATCGCCTCGGGCAGTACATATTCCCGTGGACGAAGGGAATTTTATCGCGAGGTGGCGGACGAAAGTTATAGCTTCGAATGCCATCAGCGTGGGCCTACCCAAAATTGTGTTGTATGCGGTCGGACAATCCACGACCACAAATTCAAGCAACTTAGAAATAGTACGTGGTCCTTCACCTAGGGTTATCACCAACTCGATCGTTCCGATAGCTGTCGCACCTTCTCTAGAAAACTCGTACAACATCATGGAGGTTGCCTTTAGTTCGGCCATAAACAATCCCATTTTCTCCAATGTGGACCTAAATAGTAGGTTCACAGAGATCCCGTTGTCGACCAAGGTCCGCCTAACTCTTCGATTGGCGAGCTGGACGGTTATGACTAGAGGTTCGTTATGCGGGAGCTGGACATGACTAGCGTCTTCTTCAGTAAAACTGATTGGTTGTTTCTCCAATCGTTATTGTTTAGACAAACGCTGCTCCTGGACGAACTCAACTCCATTGTGAGACCTCAGCTCATTGACATACCTCTTCTGGGCATTTCTTTTCGTGCCTGGCAGATAAGGGCCTCTAGAGATGGTGGTTATTTCTCCCCCTATTATTGGAGGAGGGGTGTCCTGACTCACCTGGGCTTCGGTCTGATTTACGGGGGGCTTCCGGAGCTGATTGAATGTTTTGCCCAGCGGGCTGATTAGGAGTGACTCAATTCTGGGCATATTGAGCCAAGGGCCTGGCCCTGATGAGCATCTCGATCTCATCTTTCAAATGCCTGCAGTCATCAGTGTTGTGACCGATGTCATTGTGGAATCGACAAAATTTTGAAGGGTCTATCTTCGCCCTTTGATTTTTTAGAGGCTCAGGCTTCTTCCACGGAAGGCGAGCAGAGTTCGCCAAGAAGATGCGCTCCCTGGTATCCGTGAGGTCAGCGTAAGTCGCGTAGATTGGTTTGAATTTATCCACGGGCTTATTTTTCTTTGAACCATTCTGGCCGCTTTCGCCATTTCCCTTCCTCTTGCTTCCTCCCCCGTGATTATTCGGGGTAACGGTTTGAGTCGTAGCTGCCACGTCCATTACCTCTCCAACGAGCTGGGCAGGGGACTTGGCTGGTTCCTGCGACCGAAGCCCGCGCCTCTTCCAATTTGATCCATCTCTGAGCCTTGTTTAGGAACTCGTCCACTGTGTTGACGCCTTTTCTCTAGATCTCTTTCCACAGGTCGCCTTCGACAAGGATTCCTGCTCTCATCGCCATAAGCCTAGAGCTTTCATCCGCGTCTCTAGCTCGCGCAGCGATGTTGGCAAACCTACTCAAGTAAGCTTTCAGAGGCTCTCTGGGCTGCTGCTTTACGTTTTCCAGGGAGTCTGCCTTTATCCGAGCTGCTTGAGAAGGCTGAAATGCCCTTTTGAAGTCAACGGAGAAGCTCTTCCACGAGCTGATAGAATGCTTCTTGTATTGCTTGAACCATTGCCTGGCCGGTCCGACCAGAGTCGAAGGGAATACTAAGCATCTTAATCCGGGTCCGATGTTATGGGCCATCATTAGGGTATTGAACACCCCCAAGTGGTCGGATGAATCTCTATCTCCGTTGAACTTTGACAAATGGGGCATCCTGAAACCTAGTGGGAATGGTGTTCTACGATGTTGGGGGCGAAAAGCTCGAGCTCGTCCCCTGAGTCGTACTCATCTTTTTCCTTTTCTGATAGGAATCTTTTCATCAGTTCCTCCATCTGGGCCAGCCTCTCGAGGGTTGGGTCCTTGGTTCCCTGTGGCTGTTCAACAACTCCCATTCGACCGTACGCATTTGACGAGTTATTATCCCTCCTAGTTCGAGCTTGGTTTGGTGGGGCATTCCCGTTGTCGCGTACTTCAGAAGGACTTCCCTCGTGGTGAGTGTCGCTGAATCCATCGCGAGCCGGATTGGTCCTTTGTGAATTTAGGCGATCTCGCAGATCGATATGTGGATCAACCTAAGGGTTTTGAGCTGAGCTCAGCTGATTCCTGAAATCTGTGTTGGTCTTACCACTTCGACAATCCTCCATCCAATAACTTCCATTATAGAAGCTCAGAGCTTGCGGCCGAGGATGAGGATCTGAAGCGTTCCCGCGTGCTCGTGGGACATGAGCAGGGGCAGCGGGAGGAGGATTCCTCCTGCTGTTTCTGTAGGCAGGGATGTCCAGAGCAGAAAGAGGTGGGGACGGATGCCTGATCGGTGACAGAGGGTGTCTGACTGGTGAAGCAATTCTCGTTCCATCAGATCGGATCAAACTAGCCCGCGGTTGCTCTGCTCCACTATTTTTGGTTCCCTGTGCATGGCGATCTAATCACGGTATAGGGAAGTCGATCGGGACTGCCGTCTTTACGAGTTCGTCCTTGACCGTCTGCGTGGGTTTCCATGGGCATTCGACGGTGACGTTGAACTCGGAGTCGAGATTCTGACCGACCGGCTGACTCGTTGGTGATCCCTAGGAAAGCCACCAAACGGGGTTTCTTGGTGATTGGGCGACACAGGAGTAGAACTTGGAGTTGAGGTTCTAACCGATCGACTTGGCCTGGGTCGACTATTCCGGCAAGACTTACGAGTCCCGCCTTGCCTTTCCGACGTTAACGTCAGTTGTAAAAGGGGGCAGTCGAGCCAAGACTTCATCGATTTGCTTATTTTCCTTGGCTAGATGGCTCATCAACTGCATGTTCTCCATCTCTAGCGCTGTCAAGTAATCTGGGTTCAGATTCGTCGGTAGAGGTGCTGAACTTTCAGTGTCTTCGTGGCCCATCGGTTGTTTTCCCAATCGCTGCTGGATCTCCGGGCCTTGTTCGTCAGAAACAGTGGTATGGTGAGCCTCCTTCCCACCATGCTGATCTATTTTGTTACCGTGCCTTGAACGAGTGACCACCATGATGAACTTTTTCCTGAATCTTTTTCAATGGCACTAATTCACAGCTCTCAATGAAAGCACCAAACTGTTGACGCGGTTTTTCTCCAACAGTGTATTACGAAAATTAGCTAGAATAAACTAGTGTTTAAGGGTAAACCATAAGGAGAATAATCATTCTTCAAGCTACTTAGAATGATATAGTAAGAACACTCGTTCCTTTTTACGTGGTTCGGAGGTTAAAATCCCCCTAGTCCACGAGTCAATATTATTACTGTATGTCTCTATTTATTATGACAGAATATTTGCATTACACAGAGAAAACCCAACCCTTTTTCTATCCAAGGTCTTGGTATTTGTAGGAGAATGATCCCTGGGTAGGTGTTGGGGTCATCCCGTGATCACTCGATCCCTCACATCATTTCTATGACACTGATGATTAACATTTACATTTTATATTGAAGTGTGGTCTAATCATTAGGTAAAATGGATCATGGATCACATGGTCTAAATCAGGCGTGTGATTTCTAATCATGCACATTTATATTGTGTATCCAGTAATTCAAGAATAAACAGGCATGTGATGTCTGTTTATGCATGTTTATATTGTGTGGTCAACTTTATAAAGATCTTGGGGTACATCAGACCCCTGGCGTACCACGAGCTAGCGCAACGCCAGCTCGTGCATTTTGATGCTATACTCCATAAATGGTTTCAGGCAGTATGTTGCTTTGAACTCATCAGCTCGAGCTATTTGTCTAGGGAATCGTGCTAAATTCTCCCGGATGAAAAGTGAACACGTGGAACATCATTTATGGCCTTTTGCTAGCCAGCTGTACCCGAGCTGCCTAAAAAGATACGTTCTGATTTTCAGGGCGTACAATATTAATATAATTATTACATATGTAGTCTTATATTAAATATTATTATAATAATGATATTTTATAATATTTGAATTTATATTAATATAATTGATACATATTTATTTTTAAGTTAGTTTTAAAGGTATATTCAGTTAAATATTTATAATATTCCGTTAAAGTTAACAAAACAAATCGTTAAAACCAAAAAATTTGTAATCCGCATATTTTTTATATAAAAGAGATATAAAAAAAAATATATCAAAAATATATACAGTATATATTAAATACTGTAAAAAAAATCATAACAAAGAAAAAAAAATTTAAATAAAATTAATTATATTTTAGTCTGCATCGTCAAGTAACTTTAATATAAATAAAAAAATAAAATACTAAATTCAAGATATAATATGACTTAAGTATAGTTTAAGTATGTAATAATATCATCACATAATGGGTTGATCTTTTCTACTAAAAAAAAGATATATTTAAAAAAAAAAATAGAAATCGTACAATATATAAATTTTTCAAAAAAAATATTCTAACCCCATATTAAACTACACAAAATTTTGCTTATATCACATTAGATATCCGACAAATACTTTAATTTATATTAGGGTTGTGCAGAAATTTTTACAACCCACCCAACCTAATCCGCCCAAACCAACCCGAAAAAGCCGCAAAAAAACGCAACCCGAATAAACCGACAAAAATTTAACCCGCCCAATATAACTCGACTCGTCCAATTAAGAGCTTACTATTTTTTAATACATTTAAATATATTAATATATTATCTACATAATTAAATTTATATTTTTTTAATTGTATTTAGACTTTGGTTTATAATTGGACTTTAAACTATATTAATTTTCTTTTTCATTTTAAGGATATATGTTTGTTACTTTGTTTAATACTTTTAATATTGATGCAATTATTAATATATAAAAAATTCAAATAAATATATAAATTAATTAAGTTTTGTTTTATTTTTTTTACTATAAATTTAAAATATTGTTTTAAACTTAAAAAGATAAATTTCACACTATTGGTACTAGTATTTAAAGGAAAAAAACTACAAAAATGTAATCTAAAAAAAAAAAAATTCCTTCTCACTTCGGTTTGGGCAGGTTGACCCGACCAACCCGCCCAAACTATTGGACGAGTTAAAATTATTTTTTTCTTATCTGGGGAAGTTACGGGTTCATTTTTCCTAACCCAATTATGATATTGAGCGGGTAAAAATCCAATATAACTCAACCAACCCGTCCACAAGTGTTGGGCTCAAAGAAGCCACTCACTATCCCTCTCTTTACGTGCTTATCCACTAAGCCACTATACTAGCAGCTATATAGCTAGATAGATAGTGCAGAGAATAAAATTCCATATGTGTCAGAAAATTAAAGTAAATAAATATGCAATATCAATAGTGACAACCATTATTATACCAATCCAAACCTGATTACGTCCCTACCGACCTCTTCTAGTTCTATGCTTTTCTATACTTACATCCCAAAGTCACACACATGTTATTGCTAGCTACCATTAATAAATGTCCTCTCCAAAGGGGCATACAATTATAGAAACTAGAATATAAGCTTTATTAAAATCATTAATTACCACTATTTTCTAACACACTATTTCATTTTCAAACACATAACAGAGCAAATAAGAAAAAAACTATAGACCATATTACCATATATGTACATATATATATATATCTATGCTATGAAACTTTATAAGAATTAAAGCTTATTAATATAGATATAAAAGATCTAGACTTATCATATATTATGGGGCAGGTAGTTGAAGAGAAAGTTGGTCATCATTCATATGGAGAAGATCATCATGATCATCAAGCCGATTATACACAAGATGGATCTGTTGATATCAAAGGAAGACCTGTTTTAAGATCAAAAACTGGAAGATGGAGAGCTTGTTTCTTCATTCTAGGTATGTTACATTAACAATTTGTAGTATTTATAGCCTTGTTCTTATGCAAATTTTCTTTCTTTTTTTTAATGTGAATTTGGTGGTACGTTTAGGATATGAGATGTTTGAGAGATTTGCAATTGTGGGGGTTCAAGCTAATCTAGTGTTGTACTTAACAAGAGAGCTTCATCAAGGCACTGTAACAGCTTCAAACAGTGTGACGAACTGGATTGGTACCATGTGGCTCACACCCTTATTAGGAGCTTACATTGCTGATTCATATCTAGGCCGATATTGGACAAGTGTCATAGCTTCATCAATTTATCTCTTGGTATATTTTTCTTTTCTTTTTTTAATAATATTCTTGTGTAGTTTCAAAATACAAGATAATTATTGATTTTTTTACTTGGTTAAACAGGGAATGATACTCTTAACTCTGGCAGTATCAGTACCAGCTCTAAGGCCACCATCATGTAGTAGCCAAAGACTCAAAGAAGAAAATTGCCCAAAAGCCTCATTCTTCCAAGTGGGTGTGTTCTATTTGGCACTATACATAATAGCAGTGGGAAATGGAGGTACCAGATCGAACATGTCCACCATGGGAGCCGATCAATTCGATGTTTTTGAGCCAAAGGAGAAGACCCAAAAGCTCTCATTCTTCAACTGGTGGATGTCTAGTATCTTAGTAGGTGTCTTATTCTCGAGCACTTTCTTGGTTTACATACAAGACAATGTGGGGTGGTCCCTTGGCTATGGCATTCCAACCGTAGGACTTGGAATCTCAGTCCTTGTGTTGCTGTTGGGTACCCCATTTTATAGGCTTAAGTTGCCTGTTGGGAGTCCTTTAACCAAGATGGCTATGGTACTTGTGGCAACTTTTAGGAAGTGGAGAGTGGCTTTACCTGTTGACCCAAAGGACCTTTATGAGTTGAGCTTGGAAGAGTATGCAAACAGTGATGTGAAAATGATTAGACTTGATCATACTTCTTCGTTAAGGTATGTATAATTACACTTCTTCTTCTGACCATGCATTTATATATGTGTGTTTTTCATAATAAATTCAATTCTGTTCTAAGAATATTCTCTAATTAAAGATTTAACCATTTTAAAAAAGTACAATTGTCAATATATTTGTAATCAATCATATAATTTTATATGCGATTCTTTTTAATAAAAGGGACTAATTCCCTTCATTAATTAGTTTATTCCTTGATACCTCCAAATCGCATTGAAGAAATCATGCTCGTGTGATACGATCTTAAGTTGGCAATATTGTATATAAATAATTGCAACAAGAATAGGAATAATAAAATGCCAAAGAGACTCTTAGAATATAGGAATATATATATATAGAATATATCATGAATTAATAGGATCAGAACAATAATGGAACTATATACACTTTAAATATTATTTCAGCAAAAGTAGGCTTCATTATTTTCTTTTTGTTTTTATTGATTTTACAAATCCCATCTATAATGATCAATATATATGTTTTCTGTCGCTTAGTGATGCCATCACACAACACAACACATGATACACATTAATTATTACAATTATAATTATAAAGTGTGACTGTGAGCTCAGTGGATGATAACATATACATAATAAGAATATATTAGATATTGCAACTCACTTCAAGAAAAATATTTTTTTTAGTGGCAACAATATTAGTGACAAAGTATGTTCGCCACGTAATTTTTTTTAATTAAAATTATTAGTAGTAGTGATATTTCTAATATTAGGTGCGACATCTATTGCTCCTAAAAATTCTTTTTGTTATAGTGACTTGATCACTACGTACTCTTTATGACAACATTTCACACTACAGATTCCTTGACAAAGCAGCAGTGAAGACTGGACCAACCTCACCATGGATGCTAACTCCAGTGACCCAAGTCGAAGAAACCAAACAAATGATCAAAATGATCCCAATTTTGGTTGTCTCATTCATACCAAACACAATACTAGCTCAACTCGTAACCCTATTCATCAAACAAGGCACCACCCTAGACAGAAGGCTAGGCTCTCACTTCCAAATCCCACCAGCCTGCCTCATAGTATTCGTGACCATCTCCTTCCTCCTAAGCCTCGTGGCCTACGACCGTCTCTTCGTCCCAACCGTTCGACGATACACCAAAAACCCTAGAGGCATCACCATGCTTCAAAGAATGGGCATCGGCCTAGTCATCCATGTCATAGTCATGATCACAGCTAGCCTGGCCGAGAGAAAGAGACTCAACGCGGCAATGTCAAACGGCACCTTAGGCAAAAACGACACCGTTCCTCTGTCGATACTCATACTGCTACCTCAGTTCGCTTTCATGGGCGTTGGTGACACGTTTATGGAACCTTCACAGATGGAGTTTTACTACGACCAAGCACCAGAGAGCATGAAAAGCCTGGGGTCTTCGTTGTTTTGTTTGAGCAAAGGGGTTGGGTTTTTTCTGAGTAGTTTTTTGTTGTCGACGGTGGCTGAGATAACGAAGAAGAAGAATAATGGGCATGGTGGGTGGGTTTTGGATAACCTTAATGTGTCTCGAATGGACTATTACTATGCGTTTTTGGCAGTGTTGGCTTTCCTCAACTTGATTTTGTTTGTGGTCTTTGCTAAGTTGTTTGTTTACAACGCTGATCGATCATCAAGTCAAAAAATAAGCCGATGAGTCATCACTTAATTTTAATTAAAGCTTGTTATTATTAGTTCAATTCAATGTGTCTTGTTGGTTAATAACCTAGTCTTGTAATAAGTGTTTGTTGTCTTAAGAAATCATGTAATCTAATGTAATGCAATTCCAATAAAAATGTTGAAAATAATAAAGAGATAGAGATTTAATTTTGCCGGTAACCTAGCTACAAATATTGACCTAACAAATATAATGAAATTATATATATATAATACCTAGTTAATTTTAGAATATATAAGAGCATTGTCTCCAAAATTGCCAAAAACATTATAATATTAATATTTTTATATTTTCTTACATCCATCTAAACAAAAATAAATTTATAAAAATATCAAATAAGAAGCAACGTTGTCAAAATTTGGCAATCTCTTTTGACCACATTCTAATTTGGGGACCACATATTCTGACATGGAGACCCACATTTGGCTATAGCAACACATCTAGCATCATTGGAGGTGCTCTAATAGGTAAATAAGAGCGACCATTAGTTTTATAATATCACTCACTACAGAAAAAAGGTTCTATACCGAGAACATGTTCTCGGTATAGACATTTCAGATACGCGGGACATTTGTTCTCGGAATAGGCCTTGTTTTTTGTAGTGACTTTGCAAAATAGTTTTTTTTAACATTTTTTTGTAAAATAGTCCTCAAGACAAAATATTAAAAAAACATTAATGTCAAAAATTGTTACACCCAGATTTCAAGACTTGAGGTTGTAACCTCGAAAGTTGGATCCGTCAGGAGTGAGTTCGCGAACTGATACATGCTCGTAACCTAGATACCGAACCTTCAAAGCAGATGGCAACCTCGAAGATGGGTAGCCTCGAAGTTCTTACAAGCTCGAAAGACAGAACATCGGAGTACGTCCATTGTCAGATGACCTCGGACCAAGTGGCCCGAGCTTGGCATAAGTGAGAGCTCGGGGTAAGGCGGCCTCGGTGATACTTACCCTTTCCAAACTGATTTCAGGAAAACAAGACAATTTGTACTTCACTCAGAGACTTAGACGGGCATGATGTTGATTGCTGATCTCGAACGGCTCAATAGGTAGCTTGAAGAGACACAGTCCATGCATTCAAGAGATATTATTGTTGTAACTTCCCTACAATAAAAGGATATTTATTAGTCGGTTACACGTCCCCTAGTCTTCAGGGGACGTTTCCTTGTATATAGAAGTTACAGGCTTTAAAGCCATTAAATTCATTAATATACAGGAGAACTTCCCAAAACGCGTGGGATAGTATTCTGAGACTTCCTCTATAAATAGAGAAGTCATGTACCTTTGTAAATGACCGAAATTTTGTGATCTTGAGATAAACTCTGGAGAATTCATCCCTGAAAGATTTCCATAAATTTCCTAAGTTCTAATAACAAAGACTCGTGGACTAGGCAGAGTTAACTGCTGAACCACGTAAAAAACTCTCCTTGTTTTATTGTGTTATTCTGGCCATAATTCTTTACTGTTTATGTGCTCTACATTTTAAGTTGACGAAAAACGGCGTCAACAAAAATATATTCAGAAAATCATTTTACAAAAAATTATTAAAACAAAATTGTATTGTGCAAAATAAATATAAAAATATATAGTAGTTATTTTGCCAAAAAATAAATAAAGAAACCCCTCATTTTAAGTACTCATTTTTTATTTATGCTATATTCATTACTATACAACTAATTAAATATTTTTGCTACACCCTTTTACAAGATATAATTATGGAACGAAAAATGTTATGATTTTTATTACATTGAATTGTCTTAACTACTAGATTAAGAATTGAAAAGGTATATATATTTAATATTAATTAGAATTTTGTTATAAAGTTTCTACGTCCAATAGTGCCCTTTAATTATTTTAGTGAGAAATTCAAATTATACTAAAGGCTATATGTTATATATATATATATATAGTCTCACCAAAAAAGCAGCATTTGTCACACACATAATTAGCACCCACACTAAAATATACATATATATAATTAGTCACATATCTATATATATATATATATATATATATTTGTCACACTTAGCTTGCTTGTACTAGTTTGGATGATATGCTCAACACGTTCTGATCATATCAATACACTTTTATAATAACTAAGTTAAGATTTGTTTCTTATTATATATTGACCATCAAAGTGAGATAATATATAATTTATTAGGTTATAGACTTCATAATTTTGTTTACCTTATTAGGGAATATTATATATGTATATATATGGTTCATATTGTAGCCTACTACTCCTCATGTCTTTATTCTGATGAGCATCTTTGAAGAACAGTTCTTGTGGGAAGCCACAATTATTGCTATGAAATCTCTTTTATATAATAAGTGTGTAGATAACAAAAATTATTTGTTTTAACAGTTTTTTTATTTTTTTAATATTAACTTTAATAGAATATTTTTATATTTAACAGAATATTTTTATATTTAATGGTAGTTTGTTTTTAAACTTAAATAAAATAAAATAAATAATTAAAAAATTAAAATATAATATTTTTTAGATATTTTACAATAATAATTATTTAAAAATAATTAAAATATAATATTTTTGAGATAATTTACAATAATAATTATATAAAAATAATAAATAATTAAACAAATTAAAATATGATATTTTTTTAGATATTTTATAATAATTAAAATAATAAAATCATACATTTTATAACTTAAATAAAATTTAAACTTAAACTTACTTATTAGAATAATATCATATTTATAAATGTATAATATAATCTACTGTGAATTAGCAACAAATTATTTATTTTTTTTAAAACTAGCAAGAAACTTAAATTTAAAATTCACGTATAATATTTAATATTACATTAAACATATAATAAGATAATTATTTAATTAAAATAAAATATTTATTTAAAATCTATATGATATTAATAAAAATAATTAATAAATTCCATAAATAAAACTCACAACAATATTACTTGTATCTAGTATATATATATATATATATATAAATATATATATATATATACTTGTATCACAATACTCCAAAAAAAAAAAAGGAATCTAACTCTATATAAAATGAGCAATGTATACCGTTAACTTAGACTTAACCAATTAGGATATTATTAAAATCGGAATATAACATTTTGTCTCTTGTATAAATTAATTAAAGAGCTACATATGATGTTTTTGTCTCTCGTTAATTTGTTTTAATTTTTTTATTTAATTTATTTTAAATATGATTTTGATCAATTTAATAAATTATTTTTAAAAATTAAATATACTAATCCTTTTTTTTCGGGAAATATATTAATTATTTTAAGTAAGGATATCTTTGTCTTTTAAAAATCTGTTTGGACTAAAAAGGGAATTGGGGACATTTTTAAAATAATAGATGATTATTGTTGTTGTATTTTTTTTAATTTAAAATTAAACTAGTTTATAATAGCTAGACTATGGTACTTTTCATTTATTTCATGGGGCATTGTGAAAAATAGTCATTAATGGTGTGTGAAAGTTAGTAAATGTAACGCCCTGGTTAGCCAAAATTGTCACACTGTGTACTTTAAATAGTGCTTAACTCGATCAAATGGGTCAGGTTTAAAATCTCGATCAAAATGAATGGTTATATTTTAAAAATGTTAAACTGTACATGGGATCCCATATAAGTGTTTACAAAATTATTTACAATCTAAAATGGTCATTACAATTCAAAAGTTACAATGTGTCGACCTAAGCGACAAAAATAGGGGTAAACCCTAGTTTTTTTAGAAACACATTGGCCATGGTGGTCAAGCGGTCGCATATGTATACGTCGCCACCTAAGCTCTCCACTCAAGGCTGGGTAAGCTTCTCTTTCCCTTTACTTGCACCACATAGCACCCATTAGCCAAGGCTTAGCAAGAAATACTTATTACTGCATGTATACAAGTAATCATGAAATTATTCTGGGGCTCACAGCCCTAATCAAATGATGACTATTAAGTCAATTTGGGGTCCTGCGCCCTGGATAGATGACTAATAAGACATCTCGGGGTCCTGTGCCCTGAATAGATGACCAATAAGACATCCTGGGGTCCTGCACCCTAAGTCATGTGACTATCAAATCACTTGAGACTTTTAGCCCTGGCTCTAAGTAACTAGTCATAGACTTGTCAAGCGCTTTAGTTTTCTTCGACCAATAGGTCGGACGAGCATATAATGCTCTTGTTGATTAGATCTAATCATATCAACCAGTGTTCAATGCGTTATTGCCGCTCTTGACTCATAAGTCAATTACATACGACTAGTGCTCAACACTATTTTTGTTTCTGACTGATAAGTCAGTACCATTCACAAGTAAGCAATGAAATCAGGCATTCACAATGTAACAAATGTCCATATATAGAGCATTCAACATGCCTCATCAATAATCATGTATGTCACATACTAGGTGCAATTTTCTTACCTTAGACTTGAGCGTAAAATAAGTTAAGAACGACCCTTGAGAACGATCCTAGCCTTAGGCCCTTAGTGGTCACCTAATCATAACCAAATATAAAATCTCATCAATAAAATGAGCAATAAAAGATTCCTGGACTAAAACCCAACCACCAGGTCCTCGAATCCTACTAAAACAGTTAGTAGATTCGATCCCGAGCCTTAAGGTTTGAAAACCCGCGCTTAAAACCAAATAAAACCCAGTTTAGCTCAAAAAGAACAGGCAGGCTGTGACTTGTCCCCAAGGGCTGCGGCGCGCCTCCCAGACAGACAGGCCCCCTGTCAGGGTGCCAGGGGCGAGCCGCGACTTGCCCTTGAGGGTCGCGGCGTGCCTACCAGACAAAGCCCAGTGAAGGCTCTAGGGTTCACTCAAGTCACAGCTCCCATGAACTCAATCGCGACTTGACCTCGCGAACCCAGCTCCCCTGCATTTCCTCCAATCCAAACTCAGCCAAAACACAATCAAACAAATCACAATATCACAACCAAATATCAACACAACATTATCACCAATCTAACAGCAAAACCCAAGCTTAGAAACACTCAAAACACCATCAAACACCCAATTCTAAGATCAAACTCTCAAGCTTATAAACAACCTTAAAAACAAAGTAAAACCAGTCACAAACAAAATTGAAAACTCACTTCAGCTAGGAATTGAATCCTTCCAACTCAATCTTAAATTCCAAGCCTCAAAACCTCAAGCTTGAATTCTCTACTTTTGCCTCAAAATCCCAACCGAGTAGGAGAGAAAAAAAATAATCGAGAGAGAGAAGAGAAAAGCCTTTGTTTTACCCTGTGTAATTCTACAACCTTCCTCAAGTCAAAGCTATCTATTATAGCCTAAAATGACTAAAATGCCCCTAGGGCCATTCTATTTCCTTAAAGCCACCCAAGGGCATAGTTATCATTTCCACCTACCCCATTAATCATAATTAACGTCCTCTAATTCCCGCTACGCCCAATATCCTCAAATAATTACTAAATCATTTCTCATTACCCGCTCATTCCCGGTAATGTACTAAGCACCAAAATACCCCTAGGCTCACCCCGAGCCCGCTAATTAACCCCGTTATGACAAAACTGCTAACTTACTTCCTAGGATTGTCTCATGCCGAATAACTCAAACACATTCACATAATAATGTGGTCTCACCCATATATCACATATATGCACATAAATATACAAATATAGCCATATAATAATATAATGCACATAATCATGCATGTAATTACATAATAACGTATTAAATCAATTATGGTCCTCCTGGTCCCCTAATCCAGGCACTAAGCCACATTAGAGAATTTGGGACATTACAATAAATGTCCATATTTTTAATTTTGTAGTAAAATAGTGTAACCATCTTTTTATTATTACATATTACCAAATATGTCATTTAGCAGATTACTATTTTATTCTAAATATTTTAATATTATGGTATATATTAGTTTTGTTTAATTAGTTTTTATTTTAAAGTTATTTTGATTTTTTTTTCATTTTTTATGAGTTGTTTAATGATATACCATGCCACAAAATACATATACTAAGTTGAAAAATAATATACGTACCAACAAAACTTACAAAATTATTACTCAAAAATATATATATCATGCTAGCAAAATTATATACTACCATCAAAATGTATATACCATGATACAACATTATATACTACTGTTATCTCCATTTCCTGCCTTGGGCCCGAAACCGCGATCCAGGCCCACTAGCCGGGCGATTGAGGTTGGGCCTGGCCCAGGCCCGTTTGGCAGGAAGTATGATTGACTTCGACAGCCCAAGTGTGGGCCCAGGCCCGGAAGGTGTCCGGGAAGAATGATCTGGGACCTTCATCCGGGAGAGGTACACCTGTTTGGGGTTACAGTCGGGATGTATGCAAACGGTCTCGAAGCCTGGTAAACGATCCGGGCTCCTGGTGGATGATTCAGGCTTGCAGTAAATGAAGAGGGACAGAGATAAACGAACCCAGGTCAAGCCCTCAGGGTTGGCAGAACAAAGCATCCGTGACCCTGACTCCGCCCCATGAAGCGTGGGAGTTGTCCCCACGTTTCACCTACGGAAAAAGCCACCTCGGGATTGTACGCCGCTGGTTCAGACCTATGTTGCCACTACTTTGACTGATCTTGTCCCCTGAATCTACCTCGTAACTCGAAATGCCCAGACCAAAAGCCCCAATTTTTCGGGTGATAAATAGGCTTTAGGTTGCCCCAATGGGCTCTGGTTAATGTTTGTCTTTTATGTTTTTATCCTTTGTATTGGGCTTCCGAAAGAGAAGTCAGTAATATTTATACATTTATTGGGCCCGGGTCAGCCCGGCCCAAACCCAGTGCTCTTGTGAACCTATAAATACATGTGACAGAGCACTGGGAAAGGAATCTCTTTTTTGGCGTGTATACAGTTACTCTGCTAAAACAAAGAGAAAACTCCATTGTTATAGACTTTCCAAGCTCTAATACAACTGTCTCGTGGACTAAGGCTCATTAACGCCCCAACCACGTAAAAATCTTGTTTACATCTCCTAAACCCCTTATCATTAATCTCCCTTAACTTTTATTAATATAGTTTCCGAAAATCTCGGTAAACAACTACCATTATGTATAATAAGATAGAAACTAAATATCATAAAAAAAAACTATATATACCATACCACAAAAATCATATACACAAGTTTGGAAAATAATATACCAACAACTCATAAAAAACTTTAAAAAATGAATATAACTTTAAAATAAAAATTAATTAAACAAAACTAATATACATATACCACTATATTAAAGTCATGCGCTCTTAAATAAATAAGAAAATGACAATTCAGGTAATCAACAATATAAAAATATCATTTCTCTACAATTTAAAAAATAAAGACATTAACTTTTTGATGTCATTATTTTAAATCATTTACTATAAATTCTCTTTATTTCATTGCAGTTACTGAGTTTCTTTTTTGAAATGAGCCAAAGAAACATACCCAAATAAAGATGCCACCAAACCTTAGATATGTCTCCATAGTCAGGGCCAATTGAGCAAGAGAGTGTGCCATTTTATATTATTATTGACACAATTACAATGATAAATAGTAAAAGACTTAACCTTGCTGATTAATATTTTATATAAATTTATATCAAAATTAAAAATTAAACAATTCCAGGTTTAATTATGCTGATAATTTGATTGGCCTAATTTAGTTAATTTTGGGAGAAAGAGATTGTGCATACAAAATAAACACTAAAAAACAAAATATTTCATGTGACGTATTAAAATGAGATCATTTAGGAGAGACATGCATGATAGGAACATTAACTTTTTTAGAATTTAACTAAATTTTAATTTGTTCGGAAAGGTATTTCCTTTTATTTTGTAGTTTATGACTTATTGTGTACTTATCAATATCTCATTACATTTTTGCTTTTTGCTAAAAATGCTGACACCCCCATATTTTATGTATATAAATATATATATATAAATATTTATACAAAGCTTCAAAAATTTCTAGGTCCACAAAAACAAGAGAAAAAGACGTGTACAGCATCGACTCAATTATAACTATCTACAAATAAGCATCAAATTAAATAAATAATTATATGATGGAAACACATATATATATATATATATTTTAAGATATAACTTACGTGTAATGTACTTTACTTTAGTTTTATTTATAGAATTTATTAATTATTTTTATTAAATTTATATTAATATCATATAAATTTCAAATAAATAATTTATTTATTTTTGTTTAAGTTTATGTTTGTTCTAATTTTTTAATTTGCAAGTTATGTATTATATGTTTAATGTAATATTAAATATTAAACGTGTATTTTAAATTTAAATTTTTTGCTAATTTTTTCATATGTTTAATGTAATATTAAATATTATATGTAGATTTTAAATTTAAGTTTCTTATTAATTTTTAAAAAAAATAATAAGTGAGTTTAAGTTTAATTAAATTTTATTTCAGTTACAAAACGTATGATTTTATTATTTTTAAATAATTATCATTGTAAAATATCTCAAAAATATCATTTTTTAATTTTTTTAATTATTTATTATTTTTAAATAATTATTATTGTAAAATAGCTTTAAAATATCATATTTTATTTTTTTAATTATTTTTTTTATTTTATTTAAATTTAAGTATTTATAAACTACCATTAAAAAATTAGAATATTCTATTAAAATTAACATTAAAAATATAAAAGACATTTAAAACCAAAAATACCCCTTATCTACACCCTTAATATATAGAAGAGATATATTGAAAGAATTAACCAAAGAGAGAAAATATGTCTTGCTGCCCTAACACACACACATGTATATATATATATAAAGCTAATTGATTAAAGAGCTCATCATGATTTATTAGCTTAATTTGGTGGCACCCACGATGGCCATGAATGTAGAAGAAAAGGGCCCTATGGAAGGAAGAGAGAATTATACAGAAGATGGAACAGTGGATCTCAAAGGTAGACCTGTTCTAAGATCAAACACTGGAAGATGGAGAGCTTGTTCCTTCATTGTAGGTAATAATAATTTTACTCAAAACATTCATTTATAATTACTTTGATCAATATTTTTACCATATACATATATATATATACACACACATTTCATCATCAGGTTCTTAGTTTTTCCATTTCAGTTGTAGAAAACAATATATAATGCTGAAAATGTTGTTGTGTCGTTCTCAATGAGTTTTTCTTATTGAGAATATTAAAAACTTATCATCAATCGCTCAAAGTTCTCTAAATTATGAGCTTAGAACTTAGTTGAAAGATTTTTCACTTATTGCTATTTGACATCTAAGATCACATAAGATGATCGGCATCTCATAGTACTGTTAGCCATACTTTTTTATCTATTGTACAATAAACACTTTAAAGTATGTCATTTTCTTGTGTTGTTAGACAGTAAACACTACTATCGGTGTGTTGCTCCTTAGGCGGCCTTATCAAATAGTCTTATATTTTGTCTATTATTGTACTTCAAAATTAAGATTTGTCTTTGATAAATGTACAAATATGTATATGTATATGTATATATATATAGGGTACGAAGTGTTTGAGAGGATGGCATATTATGGGATCGCAACAAATCTAGTGGTTTACTTGACAAGTAAGCTGCATGAAGGCACTGTTACATCTTCAAACAACGTCACGAACTGGGCTGGTACGGTTTGGATGACACCCATTTTAGGGGCTTACATCGCCGATGCTTATCTTGGCCGATACTGGACTTTTGTCTTTGCTTCAGCTATTTATGTCCTGGTATATATAATTAACCTTTAGCTCAATATATATACATATATAACATTTGAAAACAGTACATCTTAGGACACATCGGTTTGAACCGATGATGTTTCATTCGATGCTATAACGTGATTATTATTACATTAATATATTCAATAAGTTAATTCTTTTGTTCTATGCACACATAAATGTATATATCTATGACTATGCGGCTCTGCCTCCAAAATAGATTCTACAAACTATATATATACAGTGGTATTATATGGTAGGCGAGCCCTAACGGTGGGGCTATTTTGTGTTCCCGACACATATTAGTTTTCGGTACGTTTTTTTATGACTGTGTATATTGTAATTATTTAGAACATCTTGCAAATTTTCATAAAATTCTGAATAATTTACAGTGCCGAAAACTAAGTTCAAATATGTTGTTTTCCACGCGAATAAAAAAATTAATCACGCGTACAACAACTTGTTTTGAATATAATTTTTGGCATTGTAAATTATTCAGAATTTTCTAAAAATTTACAAAATGCTCTAATAACAGTAATATATAGACGGTCATCAAAAAATCGCATTAAAAAATTTTCACTGGTCCGGAATACACCAAAACCCCACTGATGAGGCTCTTTTTGAAAAACCAGGAGCAAATTTTCCCTATATATTCTTGCACCTATATTTTATCGCAAGGAAAATATTCCTAATTTTGGACTGTATATCATGATAAAAACGATTTTAGGCATGTTTAATTAATACACCATATGCTGAAGGAAAAAAAAACTAATGCAGCATATATATATATATATTAATTAGATTGGATATTGTAGTGTAGTATATCAATATATATAATATATATTGTATCACTTACTACACCGCACTTTAAAATAACATGCTAAAATCATGAATATATATATACATAATTAGCTAGCTTCTAAAGAAAGTGGGGTATATACTATATTATTGTTATATGCTCAGCTCATTATGAATCTCAATTCTCTATTGTATGTAGTGAACATTACCTTAGTTGATTGAAATTGAAGATGCTAATTTAAGTCAATGAAAATAGAATATTTTATAAAATGATTTTTTTTAATATAATTGTTTGTAAAATAACTTTTATTTAGAATTTAGACAAAGTGTCTGAAATTTTCTACATAGTGACAAGAATTTCCTATTATTTTTTAATGATGTTATTATTCTCATGTTTAATCACTAATGGGATCATATTATTTGAAATTGTGTAGTCAGTGTATAATTTTTACATATAAATTTGGTGTTACACTGTTACTTACAGTTAAAGGTTTGATAGCAAAATAGTAGTAGTTATGCACCATATAGTGCTAACACTACACGATGATCCTATATAAAATAATTGATACAATTCAATACCGAATCATTATATTATGTTTAAATTTAATATTAAATTGCATCAATTACATCTTCATCACTAACTATATAACTATTGTTGAAACTATATATAGGGAATGTCCCTAGTAACACTAGCAGTTTCAGTTCCAGGCCTAAGACCACCATCATGTGGGCATGGTATCAAACCAGAGGACTGTCCGAAACGAGCCTCAGATTTTCAAGTGGGCATATTTTACTGTGCCTTGTACATCATTGCCATTGGAACAGGTGGAACCAAGCCCAACATCTCAACCATGGGTGCTGATCAATTTGATGATTATGAACCTAAAGAAAGGATGCAAAAGCTATCCTTTTTCAATTGGTGGATGTTTAGTATTTTCTTTGGTACACTCTTCTCGAACACATTCTTGATCTACATACAAGACAATGTGGGCTGGGCCATCGGATATGGGCTTCCCACTATTGGGCTTGCATTTTCCATCATGGTGTTCTTGGTGGGCACCAAATATTATAGGCACAAATGGCCCACAGGTAGTCCTCTCACTAAGATAGTTATGGTGCTTGTGGCTGCTATAAGGAACTGGAAGGTACCTCTCCCAAATGACCCTAAAGAACTGTATGAGCTCAGTTTGGAAGACTATGCAAAATCAAGCAGATTCAGAATCGACCATACTCCGTCACTAAAGTAATAACAGTGTTATTTTTGATTAAAAAAGCCATGAAAATGGATGCTTTGAACTTGTTTTTAATATCAAAGGTTTGGACTTTGGTTTCAGGTTTCTGGACAAAGCAGCAGTGAAGACTAGCTCGTTAAGCTCGCCATGGACACTAACTCCAGTGACCCAAGTCGAAGAAACGAAGCAAATCCTCAAAATGATTCCGATCTTAGTGGCAACATTCATACCGAGCACCATGGTAGCTCAGACTGGTACACTTTTCATCAAACAGGGGACGACCCTCGACAGAGCCATGGGACCAAACTTCGAAATCCCACCAGCTTGCCTTGCAGCCTTCGTCACCATCTTCATGCTCATAAGCATCGTCCTCTACGACCGCTACTTCGTCCCCGCCGTTCGCCGCTACACCCACAACCCAAGAGGAATCACTCTGTTACAGAGACTGGGCATTGGCCTAGTCCTTCATACCATCATCATGGTCACGGCTTGTTTGGCCGAAAGGAAAAGACTTAGTGTCGTCAGAGAAAAAGGCATCACCGGCAAAAAGGACATCGTCCCACTCACCATCTTCATTCTCCTCCCCCAGTTTGCTCTCATGGGGGTCGCTGATTCCTTTGTCGAAACGGCAAAGATAGAGTTTTTCTACGACCAAGCACCACAGGGCATGAAGAGCTTGGGAACTTCGTACTTCACTAGTAGTTTGGGGATTGGGAGTTTCCTAAGTAGTTTTGTTCTGACGACGGTTTCGGACTACACTAAACGACATGGACGAAAAGGTTGGATTTTGGATAATCTGAACGCTTCCCATTTGGATTACTACTACGCTTTCTTGGCTGTGTTGAGCTTTCTCAACTTCTTCTTCTTTCTTTTTGTGGCTAAGTCGTTTGTTTATAATGCTGATGTTACCGAATCCAAGAGAGACTTCGCCTTGGAACCTTACAAGGTGAAACCTTCAATTCCGGAGAGTGAAGGGTCTCATACTGGACTTGTTATCTAATCAAAACTGTTAAGCTTGTGTTTGTTCTTGCTTAGCATAATCAAATACAATATTGAAAATCTCAATCTTGAATGGGCAGAGTAAGACAGGAACTGATCAGCAAAAAAATATTTCCAGCAAGTACTATTTGGCAACACGTAGGCCATTATATTACAAAGCTCATCACCTTTTCCTACAAATGATTATTTGTTTAAAAAAAGAAGCTAAACTACACATCAAAATGAGTTTATTGGGGTGTTAGATTTAACTAGCTGTAAGTGGGGTTGTGGGGTCCGGAGGTCCAAACCTAATTGAATCTCTCTTTTCTGATAGTAGTCAAGTCATATTAACTATTACTAGCAGAAGAGTTCATCATTCCAAACCCTTCGTTAGCTGAATGAACAAAAAATTGCAACTTGGGATGTGTCCCTTGTTAGCTGACAACAGGCTGCAACTTGTACCCTGCAATGGACTCCAGCAGCCATGTGTGACCAATCACTTGAGCTCCAGTTCGCGAAGCTATATCTTCTGCCTCACTTAACCTTTGCCATAGGATTGAAACTTCATCCCCCAGTTTGCATCCTTCTGGGGGATCAATATTGTAAACAACAAATGCCTTGGGAGTTCGAACTGCCTGTTGATCAGTACGTTGTGTTGCCAGTTCTTCCCGGCTTTCCAATACAGTCCCTCCGGCAGCTATGACCAAATCTTGCAGATCGTCCTTGTAAGAAGGTAGAAAATCACCCAGGAAATAAAAATTCAAGCCACTAAAGAGCTTCGGTGCCTGCAAAGGAAATGATAAACCAAGGCATAAAATCAAAAACAAAAGTCCGGGAGCAACAAATAGTGATGAAGAATACACTACTATATAAATTATCCTATTTGTGCAGCTCAGAATGTAGTCTACCCTACCAGTTTCTTTTCTACACTAAGCATTAAAGCTACTTCAATAACAACCATATTAAATTTAGGAGTGACAAGCCACTTTGTAGCTTAACAATCTCATTGGTAATTAGGGTTCGCATGGAGGGACTTACATTACTCGATGCCCTAAGCCTGCCATTCTTAGGACCATCATAACACCCATAGTTGTCGAGTATAACTTCATAAGGTTCTTCATCTACATGATACTTTGATTCCATGCATGCCTTAACCCCTGCAAAGAGTCATTTTCTGATTGTGTCATGATCATTTAACATTAAACAAGTTACAAATAAAGAACTCTACAGTTGTACAATAGAAATGATATCAGTTAATCAGAAATAATCAAAGAAATTCAGGAAAACTAAGCTTTCATCAGATAAACCTAGAAAGTTGCCTCAACAAATGAAGAAAACAAAAGACCAACGTAACAAAATCAATTAATAACTAAAATAAATTGTAAGTCAAGGCAACAACGTACAATCAACATTAACAATCCATCTTCCATTTGAAATTGCCATAAGAACTTTAAGAGTCCGAGTGCAAGCACCCTTCTCATCTGTGGCAGCAATCACATGGGACACATTTGGGCTCCAAAACTTAGACACAGCAGCACCTTTCATTTTACCAAAAGTGACCAAGAGAATCTGTAATAAGAGTAAAAGAGATACAAAAACAGGAGAAAATAATGAGTTACTTGTATGGCAGAACAGGGTAGCTGATCATACAGCAGCAATTGTACTGGTATTGAAGAAAAAAAACATTCAAAGCATGCAATGGTATTTTTTGTCACTAGTCTTCCACTGAACCATACAAACTTTGAGACAGGAAAATAACTAAAAACTTCTTTTTTGAAAAAAAAAAAAACAGAAATTATAAAGCAGAAGCTTCAGTATACCAGCTAAAAAGTTATCACATGTTTACTTGGGATTAATAGAAATCATTTGTATGGTAATGATTAATAAAATCAGGAATTGGAAAACTTGGTGGAGTCCGCATAAAGTAAAGTGGATATGAAAATGAATACTTCTCCCCCAAATCACCTAAGGAATGACATTGCCCTTGACAACTTATTTCTCTTTTCATTTTATTTTTTATAGTTAAAATTCAAATGACAATTTTGTACTTTAAAAATCTATCTCACCAAAATACTACTTTACATTATTTTCTTTAAAAAAAGGAATTTAGCCAATTTAAAGTATTCCAAATACATTTATTGCGTAAATATTACAAAGTGATTCTATTTCTCTATCTAGTTAGTTTAAGTAAAAAGCATAATTTATATTATGACTCTCACTCCTCCCTACTTTATTTCGATTCTTTTCTCTGCTGAATTATTCTGATTCCAATTATAGTTTAGTAAACATGCTATTACCTAAATTGAAAAGACAAAACAAACAAAAAACTCAAAACTACAATATGTCAATACAATACATATTGAAAATTTTGCACCCTTATATTTAACTTTATAGATATGTAAACAAAAAGGGGATGAGTTAACCTTCTCCTCAGAAGACAAAGCAGATCCACATAAAACCAATATATTCTCCCTATTGATATCACCTCCTGGTAAAGCAACTTTATTTGATAGCTGACAGCTCCTGGAAAGATTATGTCACAAAATTAACAAAACATCTAATAATACTGAATGATTACAGTATACGGAACTTTAACTACTAGAAAAGTTTAGAAAGAATATTTTGTAGTCATTATTCACACCACTAGAACAGACTTTAATATCTATACTAAGGCATAGAATACCACTTTAGCTAAAAACTAGAGTATCATAGGTATATGAGGATGAAATTTTACACTATGGTAGGCAGGGGTCGATCTGAGAGAGCTTTCTTAGGTTTAGCCTTTGACTTTTCATTAGGGAACTTGACATAAGAGTGAGCTGGACAGAGTACTAGGTATTGTTCCTGCAAGAAATAAAAAAATAAATCGTTACCCAATTTAGAGAAAAATGCACTACTTTGAAATAGAGGTAGTAAATATTAGATACAGGGACAGTCTATACATGATTCCAACGACATTTTGAGATTCGCATTGCACAAGGTACATGGTAGCTCTTGCGACAGGTTCTCACATAGCATCCCAAAGCTGCCCCTTTTAGCCCACATGCACTGCACTTGAGTTTTGCACCCCTTGCCACTTCTTCATTCAAATTCTTAGCTATATCATCTTCATAGAAAACTTGAGGAGCCCTGCATTGCCAAACTCTATAATATAAATCTCTATGGTCAAGAAAACTGAACCACCAGATATTATCAAATTCCTCCCAAGTAATTTGTCTCAACAATATAACACTCAATCATAATAGAGACACAAAAACAACATACCAGTCAATGCACACTTTGTGAACATGTATTACATTAGGAAATGAGGCCTCGTGACCTATTACCAACTTTTCATTGGAATAATGCAACATTGACCCTGTATCCTGGTAGATTTATTTTATCATAAAGGAAAAATCATGAGAAAAGCACACAGTAGATGCAAGTTTATATGTCTTAGCAATTTATATTATTTTACAGCAGAGGGAATAATTAACATTAACACAACTAAGTAGAAATATACCTCTGTAATTTTAGAAGAATGGCAAAACACACAATCATATTTATTAACATCAAGAATATTTGGTTCCTGCAGACCAGCTTTTAATACTGTCTGTTCAAGCTTTGAATGAAAAACTGGTTGGATGTGAGCATCACGGCCCGGGTCTAATGGTACTAGCCCACAATTTAACTGCTTGTGTCTCTTAACATCCCTGACATCATTGTCGTTTTCAAAGGATGAACTGTAATTCTTGAGCTTGCCTACAACAGCACCATCATTTTCCTGAGTTGGTCTTTTCAACATAGAATTCTCTGAGCTCTGAAATAGCAAAACATATAACACAAATTTCAATAAAAGTATCAATGACACCAATTGTAACTCCATTAAATAATGTTTAAACAACCCAACGTACTAAAAAATAAATTAAACAAAGTTTTAACATTATCCATATAGACAGAACAATTTAGACTCCAACAATAAAAACTAAAGAGCTAACAATAAAATTGATTAGAGTGACAATGATGCATTGATAGTAAAAATGAAAATTCTTGTATTTTATTCTTCATTTCTTCTTTTTTAAAACTGGACTCCTTGCCTAGCCTACAGTAAATGAGGAGCAAGAACCATAGCAATTGATAGGCAAGCACTAAAAAGAGATTTGAATTCTGAAAGCTATTGAACATACACTTCAAAATGCAAAAAATGCTGAGTTCTTACATGCTCACTCCAGGGATAATAGCTATCATTATCTGAACATTTGGCATCGCCAAATGAAGGAGGGCTGTCTGGTGCTGGTTGCAACACTGCCTTTGCATCTACATCCATAGTCATAAACTGAGATCTAGGTGATGAGTTGGGAATCACAGCACCACGAAATTCAATCCCTAGCCTTGTAGCATCTACTGCAGTGCAGCTGTTTACAATTTTGTCATTCTTTTCCACTCCTACTCGAGTGTTAATAGACTGTCCACTGTGTGAATTATTCTCTTTACCATTCTCAGCTAACTCTGTACTCATTTTATCATCAAACCTGACCATAGTTGAAGTAGGGTTTTGCAACAAAACTCCCCCACCTTCTGTAGTACCAATACAATATATACAAATTAGCTTGAAATGAAAAGAAGTAGGCAACATAAAGAGAAACAATCAGCAATACATTTTAAGAGAAATTAATCTAACCAGATTTAACAGGCAGAAACAAATTGGTAGAACATGTGGCGTCCAAACATCTATAGATTGTTGCCATGTTTTCTAGGAATGGCAAATGCCTCGGATCTGCAAGAGCACATAGCCGGAAAGCATTAAAAGAAAAAAAAAACAGCGTCACCACCCACACCATCGGACATTTTACGAGCGACCTCGTAAAAGATCTATAAACATATACCACTCAGAGTCAGGATTACACCAGGGACTATGTACTGCGCTAGCAATGTCAACCAACACCGCTAAAGAAACTTTTTTTATTTAAAAATTGAGTGAAAGCTTTAATTTTTCATCAAAACAAGCAAAACCCTAATACCCCACAGTAAGAGTTTGAACCCAAAGTTCAATTTCTAATGCCATAATAGATGCAGACCACTTTTACACCCCAAAAAAGAAAACTAAGCACACCCAAAAAGGTAAACTCTTAGAAGTAAAAAAAACATACCTTGATCGACAAAATGGGCCTGGCAGACAGGGCACTCTGCGCCAAACTGAGTCGAACCAGGTATGCACGAGCTACAGAAAATCCGAAACCAAAATTAACCAGAGAAATTAAATTGTACCAAGTGGAAAAACACACACACAAAAGAGAGTGGAACGCACTAGCAGAAAACGTGGTTGCATGGAAGCAACATGGGTCGATTGAGCAAGTTCAAACTGCAACAAGAAAGCCAGAATTAACATCATAAACTCAAAGAAAGCGTCCAATTAACTATTAAATTCTTCTCAAGAAGAGAGAGAGAGAGAGACGAACCAGAGAGGGCATTTGAGCTCCAGACCCAACTTTTGAAAATTGAGAACCCATGGATTAAACCTACCACTACCACTACCACTACCACTTCTGCTGTCGCAGATTAAAGATTGAGATCCCGCCATTACTTTCCTTTTTTTACAGATTTTGCAGAGGGTTTTGGGGTGAGGGGAGGAAGAAGAAGAAGAAGAAGAGAAGAAGAAATTTGGGGAATTTAATGAGATCGTTTCAAACACAGTGATGAACACGTGTACGGCTGAGATTCTTTCCCCCAAAAATGTTGGTGGGGACACATGGCGCTTTCATATCTTTTTCGGTTGCAATCACGAATTACGACGTCGTTTTTTATTTAAATACGCGCGCTTTTCTTTTATAAACTCCCGCCTCTGTTTCACCGAATTAACTCCCGCCTAGGCTAGGCGAAGTCCAGATTCCGCTTAACAAAGCTTTGGCACAATCTGAACCCTTCATCTTACTTGATCTAAAGATCAAAATGTGGCCACATCACTCTCTCCACTAAAATTGAATTTAATAATTCATAGTTTAAATAAAATTATATAATTTTGAGTTTTTTAGCCATTTGTAACCTAGAAGATAAGTAACCAAAAAACGCATGAAGATTCCCCTAACTTTCTATATATAGTTGCAAATTGCTTAGAAAATTTGGAAGTATTTTGTCAAAATTAGTTTAAAATTTTATATACAATTAAATTAAAATTCAAAATATATGAAAGAATTGCAAGAATATTGCTATGATAATCAGCATGGGTTCAAGAATATTGCTATAATAATCCTAACTCCAAACCAAAACAAAATCTAAATAGTAATTAAGGTAAAAATATAAGAACATGATTGAAGAAATTATCACTCCAAAATTCAACCAACATCTCCTTTACAACACATGAGAGCAACTCTCAGAATATAAATCTTTTTTTATTTTTTATGGGGAATAAATTTATTTTATTCAAAATGCATAATATAGGAAGTACAAATTAGGGGAGGGATTTACTCTAGCCAACAAAACTCATTGTTTAGCCAAAGAGTATACAAAGATACTCTTGAAAATTAGACAAAAGAATTTTCATATTAAAATGATTAATACTCAGATAATTTAATAGGTTGAACTATTGTTTTAAACTAAAAATAATTGAAGAAAAATCAAAGAAACTGCCACAAGAAGAATATCAAATCTTGAGCAAAGAAAAGTCTCTTTTAGTGTCACCAGAACTTATGCTTGAAAAGTTGATAAGTAAACATGTAACACAAACTACAGATATAAGTAACTTCTTAAAAGTAAAATAAAAGAAAATATTTTAAAATATATGAAATCAAGCCAAAGTTTCATCCTTTGGTTTTCCCTCGATTCAAATTTTAGAAATAAAATTAATTTTTAAGTTTAGGGGTCTAATCAAAGGCTACTCTTTTGTTAGACCCCAATAATTTTGTCTAGTGAGATTAAGAGTAATAAAGTAACAAAACAACCACATCCAATAATTAAAAATAATCTGTTGACCACGTTTTTGGCCAACGACGTAAGAACGTTAAAAACGATAAAGCATTCAAGAGAAAATAAACAACACAAACGATTTTATAGTGGTTCAGCCCCAATGTGATGGTAATAACCTAATCCACTTAGAGTTGTGATTATAGATCTACACTCAAGATCAGATGAACCTGAGTCAACTGAGTTTTTTCAGTGCAGATTAAAAGAATACAAGAATTTCTCTCAAATACAAGTACTCTCTCTCTCTCTAGAAAATTCGGATCAAAAGCTCAAAAATCCCCCAAAGTCTAAAAAGAAGAAGAATCCTCTTTATGATGCCATAAGCCTTGTATTTATAGGCTCAGGATCGTACAGATGATATCCCCCCATAGTCAGGATATTTTATTATTCTCATTATATTTAAATTACAACAATATTCAAAATGTAACGGTACACCAAATTTGTGGGATAAATGATAGATTCCCGTGTATGCCAAGACCGATTCTTGTTGAAGCTGTTTTTGGGAATCTTGACGTAGTCCTGCTCTATCTAGTTGATCCATATCACCTTCATTCTGGTCGGCCACACCTCTACTGGGCAGTCATGCACTTAGCTGGGCAGACATGACTGGTTGGACATGGTCATGACCGATCGGCCAAGTTCATGCCTGGTCGGACAAAGTCATGCCTAGGCAGGCAAGGTCATTCCTGGGCAGGCAAGGTCATTCCTGGGCAGGCAAGGTCATGCCTGGGCAGACAAGGTCATTCCTGGGCAGACAACCATATGACTGGTCGGACAAGGTCATGCCTGGCGGTCATGACACTTGACTGGCCAGTCAAAATTCTTCATTGGTCTACCGGGCCACTCCTAAGCCAGATCACTTTATCACAACTCTTAGGAGCCAATATATTTATTGACTATTAATGTGTCGTTTACGGATCATGTACTGCCACTTGTCACCTCTATCACCACGTCATCGATCTCCAATTTTTGGGGATAACATTTGCCCCCCAAGTTTATTATACGATTTTCTCGTATGATAAACTTTTCTTCTAACCAAATGTTCTCGAGGTCATCCAAAAGCTCCTATTCGGTTGATAACTTTCACGTAGACCCCCACGACTGAACTTGTCTTGTGATTTCTTCAAACTCTATTTTTTGATCTTGTGGTAGTATCCCATGAGTAAGAAAACATGCTTGTGCCCCATGTCCTTGAGATTTATTGTCCTTTTGGACCTTATAGTTAATTGGTCATTATTTTTTAAAATTACCAAGGGCACCATAAATATATTTTCCCATGTGCCACTGTCTGCTCGGATGTAAGGCATCATCATTCGGACATCAGGGCTCCATCACTCGGACATCACACATCCGCTCGAACCACGCCATCCGCTCGGACACTCGGGTTGCTGTTCGGACACACGAAGCCACCTGTCCGATCGACTCAACACGTGACTGCCCCTTGGATGCTTGCTGGATGCGGCTCCTCGGACGCACGCCATTACCAACTCAACCGCTCAGCCAATAGGCCTAACTCCTCGGACGCGTGCGGCAGCTCCCTGAAGGTGCACCCCAGCCGCTCGGATGAATGCCATGGTTCGCTCGGACACGGGCTTGGCTGCTCGGATGCCAGCCTTCGGATGCGTGCGCGGATGCAGTCCAGCTGCTTGGATGCCGCTCGGATGCAGCACCCAGCGGCTCGGACGCACGAATTGATGCTCCTCGGACGTACGCACCATCTCCCAGCCAGCAACGCACAGATTGCACCCTTCATGCTGTTCGGACATGCTGCCTGTAACGCCCTGGCTACCCCAGAACAGTTATGGTGAACGGTGGACCGGAAATTTGACTCATTGCCTGAGTCCTTTGGTCAAAAACGTGCTCTAAGTATGATTAACAGGTTAAGGTACAAAACCAATAAAAAGGAAATGGAGATTTTATTACAAACTGCTCTGCAGAGCTAAACAAAACATTTACAAGAGGTTCTCAGTACAAAATGGTCACTAGTGTTTGAAATTTACAATCCCGCCGACCTAAGCGGCAAAAATAGGGTAAACCCCCTAGTTCCTCTGAGAACGCCTTGGCCGTGGTGGTCAAGCGGCCGCATATGTACACAACACCACATCAGCTCTCCACTCAAGGCTAGGTGAGCTTTTCTTTCCCTTTACCTGCACCACATAGCACCCATGAGCCAAAGCCCAGCAAGAAAACATAACATTTCTCATAAACATTTTCAAATGATTATCATTATAATCATACTGAACATAAAGCTTCCAAACAAGCAAATGAACATCACATGATTTTAGCGGGAGAGTGGCTGTTGAGTAAGCCACTAGCCTCCAAGCTCTCTTTTCTAGCGGGAGAGTGGCTGCTAGGTAAGCCACCAGCCTCCAAGCTCTGTTTTGTAGCAGAAGAGTGGCTGGTGGGTAAGCCACTAGCCTTCAAGCTCTGTTTTCTAGCAAGAGAGTGGCCGATAGGTAAGCCACTAGCCTTCAAGCTCTGTTTTGTAGCGGGAGAGTGGCTGATGGGTAAGCCACTAGCCTCCAGGCTCTGTTTGTTCATCGACCCTCAGGGTCGGTCAGGCATTAATGCTCCTTGAGTCATTCAACGCTAAAGGTCGATTAGATCTAATCTCTGTTGTCTTGCGTGATTCACACTAAGGCCGTTCTGACAAGTAAGTCAGCGCTTCCTGACCTGTGTCCAGTAACACTGCCGAGCCTGACAAATAAGTCACAGCCTCACAGCTGATACTAACACTTTTGTCGATTCTGTATTCAATCCATGTCTATATTTATACAATCAACATGCCTCACAAATATCCATGCATGTCACACTTTGGGTGCAGTTTTCTTACCTTTGAGTCGAGCTAGAATGAACAAAAGAACAACCTCTGAGAACAGTTTAGCTTTTAGTCATTTAGCGGTTACCTAATCACAACACATTTGGGATACCATTAATAATCAAGATAATCAAGGGTCTCAAACCATTATCTAACCTCCAAGAGATCAATCCAAGCTAATCCAAGTAGCAAGGACACTCCCGAGGCCTAAAACTAGGTTTCCGAGGTCAAAACGAGCAAACGGGGCGAAAACAGGGCAAGGGCTGCGGCCCTAGCACCTTGGGCCGCGGCCCCCAGGGTTCCCAGAGGCTAGGGCCGCGGCGCCCTTCATCAAGGGCCGCGGCACCCAGCAGGCACAAGGCCTCCACCTGCTTCTTCAAAGAAGGGCCGCGGCGCCTCAAGAACAGGGCCGCGGCACTCCACCCTGGGCCATTCCCAACCGCGTTTCTAACACTCCAAAGCCTCCAAAATCATCCCTAAACATTCCCCAATCATCAAGACAAAGTTCCCAAGCTTCCCCATGCATCAAAACCCTCAAAACCCAAGACTCGAACGAACCGAAAACTCAACAATTCACAAAATCAATTCAAAGCTTAGAAACTCGGAAAAACTCAAAACTTAAACTTCGATTACCTTCAATTGGGTTGTTTTCCGTCGAATCCTTCGGTTAAGAAGCTTCTAATCTTCCCTAGGATCGCTATGCCTCGATCCTCACTCGATTCCGACTCCTAGAACTCAAGATTTCGTCAAAAAGGCTCAAACGGTAAAACGACCTTTGAAAAGGAAGAACGGAAGGTTTTCTATCGTATGTTCTATCTGATAAGCTACTTCAACCTTAAGTAACCTCAAATAAAACCTAATGCTCGGGGTCCCGAAAACACCCCCGGGGACATTATAGTCAAAACCTCCAAAATTTCACCCTGATCTCAAATATTCTCAATTTATCATCAAATGAACATTTCTATTACCCCAAAATTGACCCCATTATGGTAAAACCGCTAATCCACTAAAAATAACCGTCTCATGTTGCTTAGCTCGAATATATCTCCATAATAATAGAATCTCATTCACAAATCAAGTTATGCACCCAAATACACAAATTACCCTCAACGGGCCAAATTATCATCATACCCCTGTAATTGTAAATATGGACTCATATGCATGCATTTCACTTCATATCATAATATAATCAACATATACATGCATTTAATCGATTAATAACATAATTAAGCAAGTATGGCCCTCCCGGCCTACTATTCATGCCGCTAAACTCATCGGAGAATTCGGGGCATTACACTGCCCATCCGATCGGACACAGCACCATCATGATCGGACATAGCCCCAGATATGCCAACTCCTTGGATGCATGCCTTGGCTCGGATGCTTCGGTACAGGATCCTCGGATGCGCACCTGACTCCGCTCGGACACCAAGGGCAGCTGCTCGGATACCGTGTTGTAGGCAAAAAAAAAAAAATTTTGCCTTATGCACATTATAATTTTACCACTTAGATGAATATTTATCTAAGTAATAAATATTTTTCTCGTGGTGTTGGAAATTATACTTTACTTTTCTTTGTTAACTTAAAACATTCTAAGTCTTTTTAGACTTAAAAAGTTATAAGTTTTTTGTGAATAGAAAGTCATTCTGATGCATGCCTTATATTTTCGCATGAGTACTTAGTTTTCTAACTTAGAAATTCTAGACATTTCATAAGTCCATACTAAGTATACTTTCTCACACTCTTATTGCTCTAACATTTTATGAGCACAATGTTTATTGTCACACGAATATCTGCTCCTAACTTGAAATTTTAAAAATTCCAAGTTACTTAAGCTTTGTCAAACAAGTTAGCTTAATGGCCTTTTTGGACTTCGAAAATTTACAAGTCAGTCTAAAAACAGATATATTAACTCATGCTCTTATTGCCTGTGTTAAATTATATACCAGTATACCCCATGTGCCCCCTAGGTGATTGAGGGTTGAAAGATCCTTAGTCACTTGCTACTTGACAGAATCTGTTCGAGCAGTTAATTACTCGCGAAACACATAGAATATATGGAAAATATTCGAGCAGTTGAACACTGCTTGAACGTATCGACCAGTTGAACACTACCCGATTTTACCGACCAGTTGAACACTGCTCGGATAACTAACACACATGCATATTTGTAGCAAGAATCGACCACGCTGCGTGTAGTCTCTTTTATTACTCGTAAATTAAAAAGGACAAAACATGTCTAATAACGAGTCTTAAACAACCAAAATTGTTCAAAAATAAAATGACTGGTTAGCAAATAACCAGCTCATAAACCAAACTTAAATAACAAGTCTAACAACTCGAAATCAAGCTACCACTCTGAAAGCGGTATTTAAAAATAATATATCCTTCGATGCTCACCACTCCAGTGGTTTCTGATCCTAGCACTCCCGCTTAGCATACTTCTCCTTTGCTTCGTTGCTTTCCTCAGCCAAGTGTGGACCTCCACATATGGTGTCTAAGGTAAAGTCCACAGGTCCGGGCTGCAAGGGTGGAGATCTTTGTCGCTTGAAACCAGGATTGCTGCTGCCTCCTTCTCCTTGGGGTGTCTCTACCCGGTACTTCCTCAACTTGCCCGACCGGAGAAGAAATTCTATCTCGTCCTTGAGGTGATTGCATTCATTTGTGTCATGACCATAATCTCCACGGAAACGACAAAACTTATTCATATCTCTCTTCCTCATCTCTTTCCTGATGGGTGGAGGTTTCTTGTTAAGAACATCTTCATGACTAGCAAGATATATGTAACGCCCTGGTACCCCAGAACAGTTATGGTGAACGGTGGACCGGAAATTTGACTCGCTACCCGAGTCCTTTGGTCAAAAACGTGCTCTAAGTGTAATTAACAGGTTAAGGTATAAAACCAATAAAAAGGAAATGGTTATTTTATTACAAACTGCTCTGCAGAGCTAAACAAAACATTTACAAGTTGTTCTCAGTACAAAATGGTCACTACTGTTTCAAATTTACAATCCCGCCGACCTAAGCGGCAAAAATAGGGTAAACCCCCTAGTTCCTCTGAGAACTCCTTGGCCGTGGTGGTCAAGCGGCCGCATATGTACACATCACCACCTAAGCTCTCAACTCAAGGCTAAGTGAGCCTTTCTTTTCCTTTACCTGCACCACATAGCACCCATGAGTCAAAGCCCAGCAAAAAAACATAACACTTTTCGATAACATTATCAAATGATTGTCATTATAATCACACTGGGCATAAAGCTTTCAAACAAATGAGTGAACATCACATGAGGTCCTGATAAACCATACTGAGTGACTGACAAGCAAGTCACTAATTCAAATGGAAGAGTGGCTGCTAGGTAAGCCACTAGCCTTCAACAGGTTCTGGTAAACCATACTGAGTGACTGACAAGCATGCCACTATTTCAAGTGGGAGAGTGGCTGCTAAGTAAGCCACCAGCCTCCAAGCGCTTATTTCATTCATCGACCCTTGGGGTCGGTCTGGCATTAATGCTCTTCGAGTCATTCAATGCTGATAGTCGATTAGATCTAATCTTTATTGGCTTGCGTTAACACGCTAAGGCCGTCCTGACTAATGAGTCAGCTCAACGTGACCAGTGCCCAGTACCACTGCCGAACCTAACTAATAAGTCACAACTTCGCAGTGGATACTAGCACCTTTGCCAAATCTGACTAATGAGTCAGTACCATGCACAGGTGAGCAGCATATGTTAAAGATTCTATATTCAATCCAAGTCCATATTTACACAACCAGCATGCCTCATGAATATCCATGCATGTCACACTTGGGGTGTAGTTTTCTTACCTCTGGTTCGAGCTAGAATGAATAAAAGAACGATCAACCTTTTGGTCTTTTAGCGGTTACCTGGTCATAACCAATATGGGATTTCATCAATAAAATGTATAATAAAAGGTTCCCAAACCAAAACCTAACCTTCGAGACCTCAAACACTACTAATCCGGGTAGTAGGTTCAACCCCGAGGCCTTAGACTTGAATCCCCATGCTTAAAACACTTTTCTGCCCAAAATTGCCCTGATGGGCCGCGGCGCGCCCCCAAACAGAGGCGGTCACCTCCTGACAGGCACCTTGGGTCGCGGCTCACCTATGCCAGGCCGCAGCTCAATACCTCTTTCAGCCAAAAACCAGCAACGCACCAGAAAACTCCCCTGCATTTTTCCTCTGAAACCAGTCCTTCAAATCAACCCAAAACACCAACCTAACACCCAATTTAACCTCTAAACATTATCCATAACTCTCCCACATCATAACCCAAGTAAAACATCACAGAAACTCCCCTTAATTCCAACTTTCCACACCAAGTTCTAGAGCTGAAAACTCAAAACTAAAACAGAGATAAACCAGAAAGTAATGGCTGAAACTCACCTCAAATTTGAAATCAAACCCTCTTCAATGGCTGAACCAAGTCTACAACCTTAGCCCCTTGATTTCCTAGCTTGAAACCTCACTTTGAGCTCAAAAACTCCAAAGAAGAAAAGAGAGAAATGGATGTACGGGAAGGGAAGAAGAAAACTCTGTTTTGCTCTGTTTATTCTACAGCCCTCCTAACTCATATATATCCAAACCCCAAATGACCAAAATACCCTTAAGTCATCAAAAGCCTCTAAAACCATTTCAAGGGTAAAATTGGTACCTTCCACTTATCCCGTTAATCATAATTAACGCTTCCCAATTCCCGCTAATCTCAATATTCTCAAACACCAATAATTCACATATTGTTACCCTTTAATGCCCGGTAACACTCTAATCATTAAAACACCCCGAGACTCACCCTGAGCCCCGAGCTTAAGCCTGTTATGACCAAACCGATATTTAACACACCATGATCGTCTCATGCCAAATGGCTCGAACAAACCCACATCATAATGTGGTCTCAAAATATATATCACCAACATGCATCCAAATAAATAATTTACTCTCAACGGGCCAAATTACCATCACACCCCTGTAATAAAAAAATATGGACTCACATGCATGCATTTCACATCATATCATAATATAATCAACATATACATGCATTTTATCAATTAATAGCACAATTAAGCAAGTACGGCCCTCCCGGCCTACTATTCACGCCGTTAAACACATCGGGGAAATTCGGGGCATTACAATATATCTCCGCTCGGCTGGTTGAGAGACTGGTGTAGTTAGTGAATTGAGGCTCATACTTGGTTGGCCTTTCATTTGAATTCAACTTTGCTTTCTTTTCCTCATGGTGGTCAGACCCGTTATTTCCACGTTTCCTTCCACCAGAGTCACTTGATCCGCTCGGATTGTTTACGCCATTCTCCTCTTTCTTTATTGCATCATCCAATTTCATATACTTGTCCGCCCGGTCAATAAATTCTTGAAGTGTTGAAATTGAATTTCTATGTATACTGTCCCACAAAGGGCTCCGATAAGTTATCCCAGCAGATATGGCAACCATCTTCCCCTCGTCTCCTACAGCAGTTGCTCTATTGGCTTCTCTCATGAATCTATGTATATAGTTCTTTAGAGGCTCATCTTTTCCTTGTTTGATATCTGCCAAGTAGTGGCATAAACTGGTGGAGTCCGGGCAGTGTTGAATTGTCTACAAAACTCCTTCCTGAATGCTTCCCAAGAGGTAATGGAGTTTGGCTTAAACTTCCAATACCATTCCTGGGCAGTATCCGACAATGTAGTCGGGAAAACTCTACACCGATAATCGTCACTTATTCCGAGCAATTCCATCTGGTCCTCGAATTTTCCAACATGTCTGATGGGATCTGCCTTTTTTGTATATACTGGCAGAACTGGTGCTTTATATTTTGCCGGTGGCTGGGCTGCTCTAATTCGGGAACAAAATGGGCTGCTCTAATTCGGGAACAAAATGGGATGCCACTCCTGTGGTCTACTGGATCGATCGCAGAGGGTCGTTTCGTCAGACCTTGAACTGCTGCTGTTAGCATGTCAATCTGGGCTTGGATGGCTGGTGCAACTGATGAGGTTCCAAGGTCTTGACCGCCTGGTCGGGCATTACCATCTGGCGCGCCATCGTCAAGTATTTCTACTTGACTGGTAGGGCGGTCCAGATTTTGCCCTTCGACCGGGACAGTCCTCCTCTTGTTGGTGATAACGTCCCTCATATCCTTTCGGGAAGCATGCTCTCCTACCCGATCAAACACCGTACTTTTTGATTTTTCAGAGGGCTTACTACGCGGGACTTGCTCTCTCCTACTACGTTGCTGGCCCGGGTGCAGTGGAGGCCTTTCGGTACGCCCCGGGCAGTCTTTTCCTCCTTGTTGGTCATTGCCCTCCTTTTCCTTTGACTGGTCAGTGTGATGACTATCAGCCTCATCACGACCATGCCCATCTTTGAATTGTGAAGTCCTCTTCTCTCGAGGAGCTTTATTTTGCTCCTGCCCAGGTGGAGTCTTCTTACTACCCGATCGGTGACTTCCTGACCTCGAAGTTTCTGATCGGTGGCTCCTGAAGGGGGTTCTAGAGTGCTCCATTTGCGTCGAGGCAGTTCTGGATCGGTCCCCATCATCTTCCCGACCAGGGGGGTTACTCCTGCTTCTGCCCGGTCCTCGAGAATCGGCTCGATCAGTGGTCCTCCGACCAGCGTCATTATTTCTTTCTCCCTCGGTGGCTGCTTGTGCTGCGGCTTGAGCATTGGCTTGGGCTAACTGGGTAGCTGCTTCTAGAGCAAGTGCTGCTTCACGATGTCTCCGGTTGACCTCCTCCTGTTGTTGTCTGAGCTCTTCGCTTCTGGCCTCCATATCGCACCTTTGTTGCTCTAACGCGGCTTTCTGCCTGGCCATCTCTTCAGCGAACGCCTCCTGTCTGGCGTGGAATTGTGCCATCTTCTCCTGGAAGGCCCCCATGGTTTCATGGAGTTCTTCGACTTCTGGAGTCACGTCCTCGAGCATTACCCTAGGCTCAGTCTCATGGTCTTGTGGGCCAGGACCTTCTGATCTAGCAGGCTCTTTAGAGGAGCCTATCTTCTTGGAGGCCGCATTGGTGCTCTTAGGCGCCATAATACTCCAGGGATCGTCTGTCTTTCTCTTCAGGCTCTCAATGAAAGCACCAAAATGTTGACCGCGTTTTTGGCCAACGACGTGAGAACGATAAAAATGATAAAACCTTCAAAAGAAAATAAACGACACAGACGATTTTATAGTGGTTCAGCCCCAATGTGATGGTAATAGCCTAATCCACTTAGAGTTGTGATTATAGATTTACACTCAAGATCAGATGAACCTGAGTCAACTGAGTTTCTTCAATGCAGATTAAAAGAATACAAGAATTTCTCTCAAATACAAGTACTCTCTTTCTCTCTCTCTAGAAAATTCGGATCAAAAGCTCAAAAATCCCCCAAAGTCTAAAAAGAAGAAGAATCCTCTTTATGATGTTATAAGCCTTGTATTTATAGGCTCAGGATCGTACAGATGATATCCCCCCATAGTCAGGATATTTTATTATTCTCATTATATTTAAATTACAACAATATTCAAAATGTAACAGTACACCAAATTTGTGGGATAAATGAGAGATTCCCGCGTATGCCAAGACCGATTCTTGTTGAAGCTGTTTTTGGGAATCTTAACGTAGTCCTGCTCTATATAGTTGATCCATATCACCTTCAGTCTGGTCGCCCACACCTCTATTGGGCAGTCATGCACTTAGCTGGGCAGACATGCACTTGACTGGTTGGACATGGTCATGACCGATCGGTCAAGTTCATGCCTGGTCGGACAAAGTCATGCCTGGGCAGGCAAGGTCATTCTTGGGCAGACAAGGTCATTCCTGGGCAAACAACCATATGACTAGTCGGACAAGGTCATGCCTGATCGGTCATGACACTTGACTGGCCAGTCAAAATTCTTCATTGGTCTACCCGGCCACTCCTAAGCCAGATCACTTTATCACAACTCTGAGGAGCCAATATATTTATTGACTATTAATGTGTCGTTTACGGACCATGTACTGCCACTTGTCACCTCTATCGCCACGTCATCGATCTCCAATTTTTGGGGATAACATAAACAATTAAGATAGTTAAAACTCCTTTTGACCCAAAGTGAATTGAAGGAAGCCACTAGCAACCTGATTACAGTTTTATAATAGTCAATCTTGTGTGTTGACTACCAATTCTTCCAGCCTACAATCAGGCACAACAAGCCTACAACACAGACACAAAAAACAAGCCTACAAACAGGTAGTTGAGAATATAAATCTACTCATTCTTATTAGGAAGTGAATTAGTTGTTTATTTTAGTGTTGATTTGGGTTTTAAATATATAGCACACATTTTTTGTTGAGATCATCATTTATTTATTCATTATTTTAAAGTATCATTTATTAGAGAATCAATGTTACTAATTGGTAAAAACGTAATTAGGTGGGTTGACGGACATTAAAATAATAATACCGAGTCAGGATCAATATATATATATATTAAATCAATGCAGATAAAATATAGAAAAATACATATTGATGACTATCGAGAATCCTCGTTATCTTTTCGTATATTCAAACGACCATCCACTTATCATAAACTGAGTCAGACTCACACCATAGTCTTATAATCAATCACATACAATGACGTGTGTAGGCATGTGTCTCAACACATGAGAGAGAATGAATATGGAGTTTTTTCTTAATAAAAAATATACTTGCTATGAAAACTTACACTTAATAAACTATTTATACCTCTCATTCAAAATGTGATTAGTTAGGATACTTTATTTAATCATTACTTTAATCAAATTAAAGCAACAATTAAATAATTAATCAATTAAACAAATTAACCATATTTTAACCGATTGAATTTAAACAACTCAAATTCAAATCACAGGCACATGCTAACTATAACTACCGCGTGGGGCGCTTTGCAAGCACAGTGGGTGCTTGAATTTAAACAATATTCAAATTCAAATCTTAGGCACATGCTAACTATAACTACCATGTGGGGCGCCTTACAAGCACAATGGGTGGCGTGTAGCGCCTTACGATGCTCCTCAATTTTCTTATTTATTTATTCAATTAAAATAAGACAATATATTTATTCACTTAAAATAATTTAAAAATAAATATAAATTCATTCGTAACTAATCTTATCTCATATTATCATATTTGAATAATTATCTTATACTAAGATAATATTAAACTATCTCTTAATGTTAATCTATGATTAATATTAATTTCAACTAATATAAAGTTTTTTAAATAAAAACTAATTAGTTAAATAATTAATTAACTCATAATTATCACTCAACTCTGAAAAATTAATTCATTTACAATTTAGTAATTTTCTCCATTAATCTTGCCTTTGAAACATTTATCCTTGACATTGTAGTAATTTTGACATTTTTAGAATAGTAAGCTAGGTTTAGGAATGCATATTAACAAGGATGGAATGGTGTTGAGAAATTTTTTGACCTTGTTTGTTTTCCTTAATTTGTTGATAGTAATTATAGTTTAGGGTATAATTTTTTTTTTTTTGAATGATAATATTACTATGATTGCATAGATTACTTCCATAGTAAGAAAAGTGATACTTTATTTTCTTTATTTTTTTGGCAAGGAAAGTTGAGAAAAGCTAAGGGTATGATTGGTTCGCAATTAGAAAACTATATTTTTGAAAAGTGGGATTCTGAAATAAAAATATGAATTTAGTGACTAAAAGCATATTTTTGAAAATGTGATTGGTATTAAATTTGAAAATATAACAGAAATTGAATATGTGAGATTTTGGAAAATAATTTTACAAAACTAAGAAAACGAGCTTTTCTTGTTTTCAATTTTCCTTAACAAATTTTGGATACAGATTTGAATTTGATTTTAAAAAACAAACTACCACTCACTAATTATAATGGGTCCTACTAATTTTAAATATTTGAAAACATAAAATTGGATCTGAATAGGATACCAATCAGACCCTAAGAATTTTGGTTCTATTCATGGTTTTCTCTCAACAACTTTAACATTCACATTACATTCATTGATCGCATATATAATAATATATATATATATATATAAATAAATAGGATATTTTTCCCCAAACTATTTTCACTACCACATTATACCCCTAAAATTTTCAGCTTATTAAAAATCCATACTATTCATGGTACTGAAATATATGACTTTTGTTAAGTTTCATCTACTTTCGCCAATAGAATGCTAATATGACTCTTTAGTTGCAAGTATGTCATTGCCATATATATAATTTAAAATGACAAAAATAATTTAAATTTAAAAAATATATATTTTTATTAAAATTAATAAATAAAAAAGCATTAAACTAAAATATATAACATTAAATCAAATCTTAAAAAATAAATGATTAAAACAAAAGTATATTAAAATTTTATAGTTATTTTCTTCCACTTTCCCACACTTTCTCACCAACCAAACAACCTTAACAACACCCGTCTATAAAAAAAACATCACTTTTTTTTCTTTCTTTTTTTCCCCTCACTTTCTTATCAACCAAATAAACTCATTTAAACAAAACTTTAATATTTCATTTTACCACACTTTCCCACCAACCAATCACATTAGTTTTTTTTCTTTCTTTTTTCTAAAACTTTTTCAGCAACACATCAACCAAAGATGAACACGCCCCAACTCGACCTGACTTCGACCTCCCAGTAGCATATCTTTAACAATTTTCTAAACTCTAATTGTCTATCTCATACGACACGCCCTCATCTCCGCCAACGGTGAACACACCCCAACCCAATCCAGCTAACTTCACAAGAGCTCCAACCCAACCCTCGTTGATCTTGCTTGACCCCAAGCTCAGTCATGTTGACCGCATAAGCCTCAACCTAACTCTACCAATCTCGCTCGACCCTAAGCCTAGCCCTGCCAATCTCACCTCAACCTTGATATTTTTCCTCTACCCTAGCCTAACCCTGCCAATCTCGCCCCAGTCTAGTCCATCTCTTTTCTATCTCAATAGTTCTTATGTTCTTAAATTAAAATTATTTGATTGGTGTGAGTAAGAACAAATAAAATAACATAGTTTTAATTTAATTAATATGTAAAAAAAATATTTTAGTAAATATGTAAATATGTGTTAGTGAATAAAATTTATTTTAGTAATTTAAGTAATATTTTTTTCCTTTTAAAAAAGTAGTATATATTTTTTAATTCACTATTTAAATTCATTTACATTTTTTATTAATTAAAAATATAATTTTATTCAAATTTTATAATTTTAAAATCAATTAAAATATTTTTAAAAATAATTAATGAGTCATTGGGGAACATGTGCATCAACATGTTAACGTAAGAGACTTTTGCCTTAAAAAAAATAGATTAGGAACTTAAATGTTGCTATATCAAAAGATCAGGGACTTTTGCCTTAAAAAAAAAAGAGTAAGGACTTAAATGTTACACTATCAAAAGATCATGGATTTTTGCTGCTAATAACCATTTATTTTAAAAGAAAATATCCAATCACTAGTTTGCATTGGAAATGAAAAAATTGATATTTTTTTTAATAATCATTCTCTAACTTTTCTTAATTAACATACACATTCTCTACACCAATATTAAAAAATTAAAATTAAAAATATCTTATTTTTTAACTAACAAAATTTAAGAGATATTTGCGACAAAAGTACCAAAATTATTACATTTGTAGCACTTAAGTATCCAAGTTATTTTTTGCCCGCGAAAGTACCTTCCGTCCATATTTTGTTGCTGATAACTCTACAAAATAGAGTTATTTTTACCGCTTTTTTTATGTTAATTGTTGCTTAATCTTTGAGTTTTTAAGTAACTTATTAAGTTTTTAAGCAATTATGAATTTATTAATCTTATTGTAATTTTGTAGATTTTTATATGTTTTTATAGTTATTTTATTATAATATGTTGTAGTTTAATTATGTAAAATTAATATTGTTAAGTTGGAAAAAAATGCATTTTGTTGATCTTTAATGTTAAAGTAAATTAAGTTTTAATTAATATTTTCAATGAATTAATATGATTTATTTTATAATTGAAAATATTTAATTATGATTTAATTTATATTTATTTTGTAGAGAATTTGTTGCATTTTTACTCTTGAAAATAAATAATAATGAAGGAAAGGTGGCATTTTTAAGGAAAAGAAAGGAAAAAATGGCGTTTTTCCAAGTGTCTTGCTGAAGCCCCTGCCGTGTGGGCCTGCCTGCCCTGTGCTCCTTCAGGCGCAAAACCTCCCAGCAACTTCTCCAGCCACACGGGGCCAAGCTCAATCTAAAACACCTCCAGCTACTCCCAGCCAGGCCGCCTCCTGGGCCCACGCCACCAGCTGCTGCTCCTTGCTCCCCCAGCCACCTGGGCCCACGTCAAGCCCAGCCCGTGTACTCCTCCCAGCCGAAGCCTCTGCCCTACACCGTGGGCCTGCCCCTTTAGTTCGGCCCAATGCCTTGCACCTAGTCCCAACTCCACTCGGGCCTCCTCCTAGCAGCCAACGCCACTCGGCCCAGCCCGAAGCACACCTGCCTCCAACCCATGTCACCAGCAACAAAGCCACCTTTTTTTAGCCCAACAAATGCATTTGGTCCCTGTAACGCCCTACTTCCTTAGGGTCGTTACTAAGTAATTTATAAATGTGTCATTAGCTCACTAATCGAGGTTTAAGACTGTTACACCCAAAAATTGGAGATCAATGACGTGGCAATAGAGGTGACAAATGGCAGTACATGGTCCGTAAAAGACACATTAAATAGTCAATAAATACATTGACTCCTCAGAGTTGTGATAAAGTGACCCGGTAGACTGACGAAGAATTTGGACTGCTTGAGAGATGCCATGGTCAAGTCAAATACACCCGAGGAGAATATTTGGGCTAAGGTGTGCTTGGCTCAGACCCCAGTTCGAAGAACCAAAGTGTTTGTTTCAAACCAAGTCCAAGGAGCTTAAGAGAGGGGTTTGGACTTTGGTTCGAGGACTAAAAGCAGGAGGTCCGATCCGACCTTAGCTTGAGAAGCCTCTCAAGCATTTGGCTCGGATGTGTCCGAGGTAAGAAGGCAAAGGAAAAGAAGTCTCATGCAAGCCAAGGATTGGGACTTAGATTTCAGCTAAGGGAAGGCTACATAATGTCCGATCGGACATGGTTGAAGATGCTAAAGGGAGAGATGCCTCAAACTTGTCCGAGGTGAAATGCCAAGTAGGGTGGCTTGGACCACCTTGGTCCGAGGAGAAGGCCACAAGGTCCGATCGGACCTTGATTGGAGGAGGTATGCTCGGACTTGTCCGAGGTGAGAAGCAAGAGATGCTTGGCTCGGACCACTTTGGTCCGAGGTGAGAAGCAAGAGGTGCTTGGCTCGGACCACTTTGGTCCGAGGAGAGCCAAGCATGCATCACCTCGAGCCAAGGAAAGCTTGAAGGGGTAATCAACATGCATGTGAGACTACGTCAAAATCCCCGGAACGAATTTAGCAAGAATCGGTTTAGGCACCCGGGAATCTCTCACTCCTCACACAAATTGAGGAATCAGTTGTATTTTAAATATTTCTTATAATATAAATATGAGATGAATAATAAAATATCCCTATCTAAAGGGGATATCAGTTGAGGATCCCAGACCTATAAATAGAGGGTTGGTGGGATTATAAAGGGGGTTCTTCTGCTTCTTCTTTCTAGAGAGAGAAAATTAGGTATGAGTATTCTAGAGAGAGAAAGTGCTGAAATTTGAGAGAATTCTTGTATTTTTGCAATCTGTACTGAAGAAACTCAGTTGGCTCAGTGATAAGTACATTTTTGTATAAAGTTTACTTCGTATTCATCAGGGTTTTATGTTCATAAGTAGTGTGTTTGGGGATGGTTAGAATTGTTTTGCTAATTTGTTTCATTTAAACTAAATCGTCATTTTTGAGGATAATGTCTATATTTTTGATGAGTTTTTGGTTAAATGATAATGTTGTAGGATTCTAACCAGTGGAGTGAAGTCAAAGAAGAAGAAAAAAATCGAAAAAGAATCAAAGTGTGATCAAGCAGAGAGCTCGCCGCTACAAGGAAAAGTCCTTGCCGCTACGAGACAAGTTAGCAGAGTGCTCGCTGCTACAGGAAAAGTCCCTGCCGCTACGAGGCAAGTCAGAGAGTTCCTTGCCGCGGCAAGGGAAAATCCATGCCGTGGCACGACAGCCCAGCAAAGCTTTTTTGAAGTTCCTTGCCGCGACAAGGGAAAGTGCCTGCCGCGGCACGCGTTTAAATTTGAACTTAAATTCAATTTTTCTGATTATTTGAGGGGAGATATAAAAGGGGATTAGGGTTAGAATCGGGAATTAGGTTTTATTTTACGTTTTTAGAGAGAGAAACTCAGAGAGAGCTTTGGAGGAGAAGGAAGATCGCAATCAACATCTCAATAGTTTTCTTCTTCCCCTACTCTATTATTCTTTATCTATGTTTATGTTTTTATTCATGATGAAGATTATTGGCTAGTTTCTTTTAGGTTAAGGGTTATTCAAAACCCAGACATGATTGTTTGACTTCAGTTATGAGTATTATTTCTTGATTTCCTTCATATTAAATTGATTCTATTCTTCTATGCTTATCTTATGAATTTTGTGATTCCTTGTTAGGGTGTACAACTAATTAGGGTTTACAGTATTTCATTATCATCTTATAATTTCTATTAACCTAATAGTTTAGGGTTCTAAGTATTGGTGATAAATTGCAATTGATGATATGGTCAAATATGTTGTTGATTGTGATGAAGGATAGAACCTAGGTTAAATGAATTATATGCTAAATTGATTTATTGCCTAGATTAACCTATCTCCATTGTTCTTAATGCTTTTACTAAATTAAATGGATCATATGCTTCATAGGTTTGTTATTTGGTAAAAAGAGTTAATTATTGAGCGCTTCGCCGTGATTGATTGTAATAGGGAGATTGGGATAATTGACTGCTTAAGCTTTATCTGCGGGGTTAATAGTTTAATTGGGAATCGGAATAATATTCAATATTGATATTCATGCATGATTATTTGAGGTGGAGAATAATTCTTAACTGTTCTTTAAAAATCGTTATAAATCCTTATTTGTTAATCGTCTTATTAGTTTTAAATTTCAAAATCCCATTTTCCTTTTAACTTTGTTAAACTTTGTGAATAATAAATTGAATATAGTTCCCTTGGGTTCGACCTCTATTTGCCATTGTACTAAATTAATTGGTGATAGTGTAATCAAAATCTTTATTAAATTTGGTACGCCATACGACACGCATTACTCAGTCCATCTGATCTTGAGTACGAATCTATAAATCACAACTCTAAGTGGATTAGGCTATTACCGACAATCGGGGCTGAACCACTATAAAAATCTTGTGTGTTCTTTATTTTCTTTATTACAACTGTCTGTTGTCGTTTACATTCTCTTGAAGGCTTGTCGTTATTGACGTTCTCACGTCGTTGGCTAAAAACGCAGTCAACAAAGACTAGAAAGTGTGTTCGGATAAAAATAAAGACTCATTTAATAAATATTAAGTATAAAAGTTGGTCTTTTATTAAAATTCATAAAAATAATACATTGGGATCCCCAAAACACCGTTTTAAAATATAGTTACAAACCAAAGATACGGTGCAGTCGACCTAAGCGACAAAACCGAACATTTACCACATGTTCCTTAAAATAACCCCAGCCGTGGTGCCCAGGTAGGCCAAATATGTACACATCACTCCATGCCCTCCAACTCATGGTTGTAAGACCTAACTTCCTTGCTCTTACCTGCACCACAGAGCACCCGTGAGTCGAGGCCCAGCTAGAGAACTTCAAACATATCATGCAATAAAGATATATCTCACTAAACTGTACTCAATCAGAGTGACAAACAGATACCATATCCTAATAGCATGCTCAATGACACATCATTTAGACCAGCTTAAAAGCACAATAGCATATCAACCTAATAATATAGCAGTGCAATATCACATTAGCACTATAACCAGAAAATATAATAATACATCCGTACATTCACACAGCAGCTCAATACTACAACAACATATAACAAAGCAGCCAACAGGCTAGATACATAGCGGCCATGCCGTCCCAAGTGCTTTACCAAGCCCTAGGTTCGCAGTCCACACCATGAGGATATCCCAGGTATCCTTTAGGGTCTCGCTCTGACAACTCGCACTCCGCGTGCTAAATGTTGCTCCCGACCCCTTGCCATACTCGGCTCTTGCCTTTCCCAGCTTTTGCCGCTCCCGGCTCTTGCCGATCCTGTCATTTGCCTCTCTCGGCTCTTGCCGCTCCCGGCTCTTGCCGAACAGTCATAATCACATATATGACATAACAGGCATAAACAATGCATACATGACTATACACCACATAGCTCTACGGGTACAAACAGTTCTCTTACCTGGTGTCCCGAGCACGATCCTAATCCTGAGCCTGAGCGGTAAGACCTAGTCACAATGCATCAACAATAGCCATCCATTAAGTTATAATCCATTAAATAACTTTGGGATATAATTCTAATCTCCAGGACCTTAGATTCTACCAATTCGGATGGTAAAAATCCTTCCCGAGCCTTAACGTTTAAGTTCTCAAACCTAAAATCCTCAAATGACCAACAATGAGAGGTTGGGCCGCGGCATGCCCCTCCATGGGCCGCGGCGCGCCCCAAATCAAAGGCATAAGGCCTCCCTGATGAGAGACACGGGCCGCTGCGCACCCATGCTTGGGCCACGGCGCGCCTGGAAGACAGAGGCTTTCTAGCCTCTTCGAGCACACGGGTCGCGGCGCCTGAAGAACATGGTCGTGACTTAGGCCCGAAACCCATAAATCCCACCATTTTCTACGTTTATCCTGAACTTAATTCACCAAAATTCCACCCTTGACATGAACTATAGCCATGACTAAGTCTCTCAAGTATTCCCAAGTACCTTAAACAACACCACCACAGTAATATCTAAACCAAAACTCCATCACAGCCCAAAATCCAAACCTTGAGTTTAAAACTCAAGAACATCAATATCAAACTCATAATTCAACAGAATAGCATGAGAATTCACTTACCCATTCTGCAGATGATAACCCCGAAGCAATCCTTAGTTGATTCTAGCTTGATTCCTCAATCTCCAAGCTTCCACACCTTCAATTCTCAGCTAATTCCTCAAGGAATCCCCCTTAGCTCCAAGAACACCAAAGAAAGAGAAAGGAAAACGTGTAAGGAGAAAGGGAGAGAGTTCCTTCTACTTCTGGTGGGTTCTTCAATCTAAGGCCATCCACACCTATCCCCAAGTCAAAAGTCCAAAATGCCTTCTAGTCATAACCCTATCCTTTAACAGCCTCAAGGGCTAAATTGTCATTTGCCACACCCTGCTAATTCCTCGAGTTCCCCTAATACATTCCCATTTAACCCCATCATGTCCAAGCCATTACTAAACTACTACCCATTACTCGGTTATCCCCTAACACATATAACACACCCAAAATACCTCTGGGCTCCTCCCAAGCCGGGTATTTAACCTCGTGTGACTATTTCGTTTAACTGCTCCCTAGAATTGTCTCGGATCACACATCTCAAATATATCCCCAAAACATTGGGATCTCACTCACAACACATGCATATTTACATTTATGCCCCCCAACGGGCCAAAATTACAAACACGCTCATATTCACATAAATGGGCCCACATGCATATTTAATACACACAATCATGCATGTCTAATCACATTACCACATAATTTATATATATCACAATTAAATCAATTATTGCCCTCCCGGCACACTAATCAAGGCCCTAAGTCTTATTAGCAAATTTATGACGCTACAGTCCCCTTGTCCCTAAAACACCAATTTTGTACCTAAACATTTTTACACATTTTACCCTAAAATCATTATTACACCTAAAATTTACCCCTACTTACCTTATTATTCTTCATTTCAAATTTAATTTAATCAATTTAATTAATTTAAATTGATTATTTTAAGCATTTTTTTTTCTATAAATAAAGAATTTGGGTGCTTATTTTAGAGGGGAGGTTACACACTACACATTTGCTACACTTTCAAGACCACTCCATTTGCTTAATCTTTTTATTTTTTTTGGTCATTTTTTTTATGAGTTTTTAGAGGAAAATTTTGGGGGTTCCTCCTCCAAATTTTCCTATTTATGTTTCTAATTTTTTTGGTTTGTAATTTCTATTATAGTTATGAGTTTCTAATATTTTTAAGATTATTAAGGTGATGATGAAACAATACGTAACTAGATAATATTTATGTTGTGTGTTGATTTATCATTTTGTGCAATAAAGTTTATGGATTTTCTTCTTCAAATATTTTTTTTCATCTTAAATATCTTGTATTTTTTATTGTTATAACATATTTACACTTTGTTCTTCATTAGTGCAAAATCATAATATTATTTGATTAAGGTGTGCCGTTAAATTGTGCACATCAAATGCTTAGAACAAAAGTATTATGTTTTGCCTTATAAATAATATTCATTGATTTACTTGTTATTTCATTAGATTGATTTACATTAAATACTTTGAAATTATAATTTTAAAAGTGAAGATAAATCCTACAATTCCATGATAATTTGTGCTTAAATATAATATCTAATTTAAATAAGTGATAGTTGATTAATTTATACTATTAATGAAACTTGAGAATCAATGTACTTATAAATATTATTGAACTTATATTTTGTGGATTCTAGTATCTTAATAATCTTTATTTTTAACACTTATTTTCAAATTATTATTGGTTTATCTTTATTCTCTTAAATAGTTTTATTTTAAATATTTTATTTTATGTTCATGACATTAAATCTCATCAATCTTTGGAGCTAAGTTAGCATTTATTAATTTTGATTTAAAATAGTTATATTTTTTATTTTAGACAACTCTTTTGGGTTTGATCTCGTGCTTACATGAACACTATATTTCATATGCGATTCGTGCGCTTGCGAGTTATAAATTTTTAAAACAAACTCGTTTTGGGTCCATTAGTTGCAGTTGTTTATTTTGCCGCTAAGTACATCACGTGATGTCAAATTTGCTTATAACCTAAGTACTTTTGCCGCAAATATCTCATAATTTTGGTACTTTTGCCGCACATGACTATTAAATTAGGTATATTCTCCACAAATATTCATTTAATTTGGTATTTTTGTCAACATGTCATAAACGCACTTAACAGTTGGAACTGGAGGCCGCAACACAACATGGACTTTCGCCATAAAAAAGATAACTCAGGTACTTAAGTGCTACAAATGTAATAATCTGGGTATTTTCGCCATAAATATCCAAAATTTGAAAAAATATATAAACAAAATTTAAGACGTTAAATAATTGTGGCCTAAAGTCATGCCCTCACCTGCCTTAGGTGAGGCCGACTCTACTATCTACTAAACAACTAGAGTAGAGATAAATTTTCTTTCTCATCTTAATTTTTTTAGTATATAGTCTCTACCAAAAGTAGTGTAAATTATTTTCATACCTCTTTAGCTTGCAAACAATAAAGTTAAACAATTTATATCGTATACATAACATGACTAAGTTGTGTTAGGTAATCATTTTATTTTATATATTCATGTTGGGTTAGGTACTTAGGCAATTATTTAATAAATATACTAATAGCTAGTTGACACATGGATATTTAATTATAAATATAAAGTTACAAACAATAACTCAATTGCTAAATATACAAGTAAATAGACTTAAGAAGTAATAAAAGATAAGAATATTACAAACTTAAAGCACGAATAATACAGATATATAAAATAAGAAATAAATAAAACAAAAGATGTAAAGAACAAGAAGAACAAAATAATGAAGTAAGAACAATAGAAAGAACACAAACTCTCACAAAACCATAGTGTAGAATAGTAGGGATCACCAACTTAAACAAGGTTCAAGACCTTTGTCCAAAAACTTATTTCCCCCTATTCTCTAAGTACTAAGGGATCTCACAAGTAAATAACTCTATGGAATTATCAAGCCTCTTTGGTGTATTTTCCAGCCAAGTGTTTTGTTGATAGAAAATTTTGTGTCTTACAAATGAGCATTATGTTCCTATTTATAGAATCTTGAATTTTGAGATACCCTTTGAATTTCAAATTCTACCAACCTTTTGGTTGTTACCAATGTTTAATTGGATGTTTATAGAATTAAAATGAAGATTTAAGAGTTATTTGGGATGTTGAAACCGTTCAAATTGAAGAAGATGCAAAATGGAATTTGACTATCAGCACCCCAGCCCGCTGGCTTCTAATGCTCAAGTCGCGCCCTAGGAAGCTTATGGCCGCGTCTACTCGGCTGTTTTAGCCTCCCAATTTTGCACCTTTTTTAAAAAATGTCTCAATCTCTTCCCATTTGATTTTGTAACCTCCATACACATTATGAGGGTTGAAGCCATATCTTCAACATCCATATTATATTATGACATTGTGAAATTCAATCTCAAATGTGTAACTCTCAATCTACACATTATAGTGTAATATTTGGGAGTTACTAATTTGTAACTCCAAAATACGTTACACTTGGACACACACATATATTCAATTTTGTAACTCTCAATAATATGTTACAAGGTGTGACAAATCACATTTGTCACATTATATAATCTAACATTATATTATATAAAATAATATACATTCTCCTACTTAGATTAAATAATTATTTTTATAACGCTTATTTAATCAATCAAACACTATATTAAAATACAATAATATAAAACTCTACCAAATATTAATGTATTCAATTAATATAATACAAAATTATTATATTGTAACGACCCAACTATCTATGAAATTAGGTCATTAAACCTACTAGACATAACTACAACTTTGAAAATAACATACATAAGAAAATTCATAACTTTATTGAAAACTTTAAAGAAACAATATTTGTAATACATAAATGAGCTCATTGTTTTAAAATAAAACATAACTTTAAATAAAATTGTTTACAAAGCTAAATGCGGAAAAATACATAAAAACATAATTTTAAAGAGACTAAAAAAAACGTTGTCCTCAAATCGACACGCAGCCCATCCACTCCATTCACCTCTATACACACACCAAGCTTCCATGAATCCTTCTGCCTCTACATCTACCTTCCTGCATCATACTAAACGAAAAGGAGTGAGCCTAATGCCCAACAATGAAAAACTAACAACATAAACATACACATAAAATTATATCATAACATAAGCTAAAAAAACATATTAGAACATATACTATAAACATATTATAACATATACTATAAACATATTATAACATATTCCATATAAGACTATACTAATAATGGTCATTATGACATGTGATAAACCATCTACGTCCCCTGTCTAATATTTGAGGTAGGTTAGATTACATGTAGTGTATGATAACCCATTTATGTCTCCTGTCTAATATTTGAGGCAGGGTAAATCATAACATAACATATTAAAACATAAACTTATCATAACATAACATAAAAGCATAACATATCATACAAACATACAAGATCTAGCCTATTTTCCTTACCAAAACCGGGAATATGAGAACAAATGCGGGACGTGGAACACTCCTAAAACCAACAATAGAACAGTGAGTATTTCTAAAGGAAAGAGATGAAAAGAATAGAACTAAACCACCAAGAGAAAACTTATCGAAAAGACACCTTAAGTTCAAAGAACTTGAAAACCTAACCACAAAATCACAACAAAAGTTAGAACCTGAATGAAAACTAAAGAGACTAAGGAATTAAACAAAATTGAACTTTAAGAATAAGGGTACCTTTATTGACCTCAAGGATTGGCCTAACTCCAATACCAAAATATTCTAATCCTTACTTCCCAAGTGTTTGATAAAGCTTTTTTTTCTTTCCCACCCAAGTGTATCACTCTTATGTTTTCACTAGCACCTTGGAGTCTGATCACAACTGAAGAGTAAGTGAAAGGGCTAGGTACTAGGTCCTATTTATAGAGGTAAGGAGTGAAACTAACCCCATTTTGATTTGAATAAAAATAATGAATTTAATTGAAGATAATTGATTTTTCATCAATCAGAGGCTGAAGACTCGGTCAAAACTAACAGAGGTAAGTATGAGGAGTCAAAGGTAGTTTTTAAAAATAATAAAAAAAAAAAAATATGGGCGATATATCGTCCCTATGTTGCGATATATCGGCTGGACCCTAATCTCGAGCCTCCGTTCGTACGATCGTGCAACGTCAACATGTTTTTCGTATTCAGCGTCAGGCGATATATCGGCATACGTGATTATTTTAAACACGTAATTGCACTTTTTCAGCATAATTAAGGTTGTATAACTGCTTTGACTGAGTCAAAATACGACCCTAACAGATTCTGGTGAAGACTAAGTCTTATATTCTCTTATTTTATCATTAAAATAATAATTCATTAATAATCATGCATACGACAAGTGTCATAATCCTATTGGCTCTATCTAAACCTTAGGAATAACCATGCTCATGAAAAGTGTCATATTCTTATTGGCTCTATCTAAACCTTAGGTTATAATAATTATCATATTTATAACCAGCAATATTAATCAAACCTTATGTTATAATTAATATTCTTAAACTATAGATTAAACTTATAAAATCCATAACTATTGATAGGAGTTTCCAACTAAGTCCCGGTTTGAACCAAATCCACGAAATCTAAAATAGTACAACTACTACTAGCTAGCTAACTAAGTAAACATTCTGGGACTCTACATATATGGTGCTTCAAATATGTCAAATATATCTTATTAATTATTTTTAAAAAATAGTGTTTAATATTTACATTACAAGGACATCACAAACTAATAATAATACGTGTTTTAGAGTCTTGTCTGTTGACATGTTTATGAGTTCTTGTCTCTTTTGACTGTTTTCTTTTCGCGAGTTTGGATTGGTTTCACTGGGGTTTAGTCTTTTCGCTGATGGCGTCGTCTAGTGCGAACGTGGATTCCTAGAAGGCGAGATGGAGCGATCTACAACTTGATGATGAGAATGAACAAGGTTTGGCGTTTGATGAAACAGTGGCTACTGAAGATGATTTTGATGATAGATGGTGCTTGGTCGGCAAGCTTTTGTATGAGCGTCCGACTGATTATGATTCTTTTCGGAATGTGATGGCGTCCCTGTGGCGCCCGGTGAAGGGGATGTTCGTCAAGGAGCTCGAGACGAATAAATATCTTTTTCAGTTCTTTCATGAGTTTGATATCAAGAGGGTCTTGGAAGGTTCCCCATGGACCTTTAATCGGACTCCTATTATCCTGGAGCAGCTGAAAGTTGGGGAGAATCCCAGACTGGTTCCCCTGAAACATTTGGAGATTTGGGTACAGGTGTATGAGCTTAAACCTGGCTTTAAGTCTGATAGGGTTCTCAAAGCTTGTGGCGCATTTTTGGGGCAGTTTGTTGCATCCTGCCCGACCAACTACACTGGTATATGGAGAGAGTACTTGAGGGTGCGGGTGAAGATCAACGTAGAACAACCTCTTAAGAGACGCATGAAAGTCTTCACGTCTAAGACAGTTTTCTTTTGGGCTTCGTTCAAGTATGAACGTCTCCCAACTTTCTGTTTTGTGTGTGGAATACTGGGGCACTCAGAGAAATTTTGTCACAAGCTTTTTGATGGAGGAGATGAGAACATGGTGAGGCCCTATGGTATCTTCATGAGGGCACCTGATCGGCGGCAACAAAAGAGTATAAGAGCTCGCTAGTTAAGAGACAATATGGCCCGGCCGCTTGAGGCACCGACGGAGGTGTATCGTTCAGATTCAGATGACCGGTTTGGGAGTGGGGGCGAGGAAATCATGCCGCGTGATGCTCGGAGAGATGGAGGAGATCGTGGGGAGGAGGATGGTGCAAATCGTGGTCATAATGGTGTGGGAGATCTGGTTTTATTGCCGAGGCAGAATATAGTGAATATTCCCCAAATTATGGAGCAGTTACCTTTTATTGAGGGGGATGAGGTGGAAGTTGGAGTTGATGGGGGCGTGACAGGTGGAGGGCTCTCTTTGACCAACGACTTTCTCTTTGTGGACCCTAAAAGGAGGCGGACGGAAGTGGTAAATGGGGAGGTGGGCCAGGATGACGTGAGGAGCTCGCGTGGAAAAGAGGTGGACCACGGACTTGGGCTTTGTGAGGCCCAAAATGAGTCCATGCAGATGGACCTTCCTCAGGTGAAGGAGCATATGTTGGCTAGCTTAGGCCCAATTAAAGTTATGAACCAGATTACGGAGGAAAGCTCACGTTTTCGGGAGGGGATACAAATGCAGGATGCCGAGCAGGTGAATATAGGAGGGGTAATGCCAAAAAACGGTCATGGGGCGGGTGCCACGAGGTGAACCCGCCAAGAATTATGAGCATTATTTGCTGGAATTGCCGTGGGCTTGGGAACCCACGGGTAGTTCATTTCCTTAAAGACATTGTGTGTCAAAAGCAACCCAAAGTTCTATTTTTATGTGAAACGTTGTGCAAAAAGGATAAGGTAGAGTGGTTTAGAGTGCTTCTTGGTTTTGAGGGGTGCTTTGCAGTTGATTGTTTGGGCCATAGTGGTGGTGTGGCGATGCTTTGGAGGTATAAGGAGGAAGCTTCTTTAATTAGTTTTGGGTCTTCTCATATAGATATGGAGCTCAATTTGAGTGGTCACCCAACTTTTCGCTTAACAGGTTTCTATGGGGAGCCAAATCGCAGTATGAGGGAAGTCTCTTGGAGGAGAATTAGACAGCTAGCGGATTCGTCCTCGCTTCCTTGGTGTTTATTGGGTGATTTGAATAATGTTCTTTCTAATAGATTTAAGAGAGGTGGGAGACCTTACCCCTCAAGTTTGATTAATGGCTTCCAGGAGGTTATTTCAGACTGCAACTTGATTGATATGGATTTGGTTGGCTATCAATTTACGTGGGAGAGAGGCCGAGGTACTGATAATTGGGTGGAGGTTCGCTTAGACAGAGCTTTAGTCTCTCTCAAAGCTGGATGTCTTTATTCTCATCTGCAAAATTGCACAATACTGGCCCTTATGCTTCTGATCATGCACCGTTATGGTTGAACCTGGACTTCAGAAAGAGGTCAGAGTATACTTACCGCTTCAGATTTGAGAATGCCTGGGTTAGAGACCCTCTTTGCAGACAGATAGTGAAGGATAATTGGGGAGCGCCTCATTCCAATACTCTTATTCAGAAGATTAGATGTTGTAGTACTTCCCTTGCGGAGTGGGGGCGAGACATTACTGGCACTTTGAAAGCTCGTATTGCTCGATGTAAGGCTATCTTAAAATGGACCCAAGGACGGCGTGATAACTATTCAATTCAGTGTTATAAGGAGGCTCAGACTCACTTGTTTGAAGCTCTTGCCCAACAGGAAATCTTTTGGCGTCAAAGATCTAAGCAATTGTGGCTTCAGGCGGGAGATCTAAATACAAAGTACTTCCATGCCTCAGCAAATAAACGGAGAAGGAGAAATCAAGTTGTTGCGCTTAAGGATGAGAATGGTGTGTTGCGCAATTGGGATAATGGTTTAGGGGCCATCATGGTTGATTATTTTCAGAATCTCTTCTCAGCTTCTAGTACAGAATGGCATTATGTGATGGATTGCATCTCAGCTTCTATTTCAGAGGAAGCTAATATGGATCTTGTAAGGCCTATTGAACCAGATGAAGTTAAGCAGGCTCTGTTCCAGATGCACCCAGATAAATCCCCAGGGCCAGATGGTTTTTCTTCAGGATTCTACCAGAAATTCTGGGATGTTGTGGGTGAGGATGTTATTTACATGGTTCAGGAGTTCTTCACATCTGGGTCTTTTCCAGATCATCTTTCAGAGACAAATATTGTATTGATTCCAAAGAAGTCAGAGCCAGAGTCTATGGGAGATCTGCGTCCAATAGCTCTCTGTAATGTGGTTTATAAAGTGGTTTCGAAGGTGATGGCCAACAGAATGAAGACGATCCTTAACATGGTGATTTCTGAAACTCAGAGTGCTTTTGTACCTGGGAGATTGATTACAGACAATATCATGGTGGCTTTCGAGGTGATGCACTATCTGAAGAGAAAAGGAACGGGGAAGGACGGGTACATGGATTTAAAGCTCGACATGAGTAAGGCGTACGACAGAATCGAATGGGGTTTCCTTGAAGCGACAATGAAAAAGATGGGTTTTGGTGATCATTGGGTGTCGTTGATTATGAAATGTGTCAGCTCGGTCCCCTATAAGATTGCTATTTCTGGGAAGGAGTTGGGCCCAATTGTTCCATCTAGAGGATTGAGACAGGGTGATCCTCTGTTGCCATATCTTTTCATCATTTGCGCAGAGGGCTTCTCTGCATTGATTTCAAAATTTGTTGCTGAGGGCAGGCTCACTGGGTGTAAAGTTGCAAGGGGGGCTCCTGTGATTTCTCATATGCTGTTCGCTGATGACAGCTACTTGTTCTGTAAAGCCACAGTGGAAGAGGCATCTCATGTCAAGGAGGCCCTTAGATTATATCAGTTGGCCTCTGGTCAACAGATCAATTTTAGCAAGTCCTCTGTCTTTTTTAGCACTAATACCAACTATGTAGTGCGCCAAAGCATATGCAATGATCTTCATATTCCTGAAGCTGGCCCAGCTAGCATGTATTTGGGACTCCCAAACACGCTAGGAAGGAATAAATCCGTGATGCTCGGATTCATAAAAGATAAAATAAGGAAGCGGATTGAACAATGGGAGGGGAGGTTATTATCAAAGGCAGGAAAAGAAGTTTTGCTTAAAACAGTGGCCCAATCGTTGCCTTCTTATGCTATGAACGTATTCCTATTGCCTTTTGGATTATGTAATGAGATGGAGAAACTCATGAGCCGTTATTGGTGGCATTCTTCTTCAAGTAGGGGGAAAGGTATTCACTGGAAGAATTGGGATAGTTTAAAAGCTCATAAAGTTAAAGGGGGTCTGGGATTTAGAGATCTTCATCATTTTAATAGAGCACTTTTATGTAAACAAGGGTGGAGATTGCTGGCTAATCCTTCTTCTTTGGTGGGTCGTATATTTAAATCTAGATATTTCAGAGCTGGGAATTTTTTAACTGCAGAGCTAGGATCAAATCCTAGTTTCATTTGGAGGAGTATTTGGGAGATTAAGGATCTGGTTCAGTGTGGGGCCCGCTATAGAGTGGGTAATGGGGAATCTATTGATATTTTAAGGGACCCTTGGTTACAAGAAAAAGAAAACCCTTTTGTTTCCTCTCGGCATCCTGCGTTATTGGGGGCAAAGGTCTCTTCTTTGCTGAAATTGGACAGAGACGGGTGGGATATGGATGTGGTCAACGATCTTTTCAATAGGCGTGACGCTAAGTGTATTTTAAGTATTCCAATCAACCCCAACCGCTCAATTGATAGCTGGTATTGGAGCTTAGAAGCGTCGGGTTTATTCACTGTGAGAAGCTGTTACAAAAGTCTTCAGCTTCTCAAAAATGGGGAGGCCACCATTGAAGAGAAAGCATTTTGGAGGGGAATATGGAAGGTGAAAGTCCCTCCAAAAGTGAAAGATCTTATCTGGAGATCAGCTTCGGGATGCTTACCCACGAACGCCTCTCTTCATCTGAAGCATGTGGGTGCCGATTCGATCTGTCCTCTTTGTAAGTCGGAGAGAGAAACGGTACTGCATGCACTGGTAAGTTGTCGAATTGTTTGGCCGTGCTGGGATAAACTGGGTTTGAGATTGAGGGCTCCGGGTTTGGTTTCCTTTGTTTCCTGGTTAAGGGCTAGCTTGGATGCTTCAACTGATGAAGATAGATCTAAAATCTTCATGTTGTGTTGGTCTGTTTGGAGGAGGAGAAATGACTGGGTGTGGAATAATAGGAAAGGCTCAACGTATGGGGTCTTGCTCCTAGCTGATTCTACCTTGCAGGCCTGGGTTAGTGCTCAAGATCGCGAAGTGGCTCCTTTGCCAAATTACTTATCGCCTGCTGATGGAGCTGTAGTGTGGAGAAAACCAAAAAGGGGAGACCTTAAGGTTAATGTTGATGCAGCCAATTTCTTGGGGGCAGAAACTTATGGTTTTGCGGGTGTAGCCCGGGATCACAATGGAACTCTGATTGAAGCTTTCTCGGTCTATAGGAATGGTGCGATCAATCCTGAATTGGGGGAAGCCATGGGTGTCCGTGAGGCACTGAGCTGGATCAAACGTAGGAGATGGACAAATGTGGTGGTGGAGACACACAGTTTGATGGTTATCCAAGCTCTTAGAAGTAACATTGTCATGACTTCCTATTTTTGGAGCATTATTGATGATTGTAAACTCCTGTTAAAGGACTTGATTTTAGTTTCTATTTATTTTGTTAAACGTTCTGCAAATGAGGCTGCCGATGCTTTGGCTAAGTCCTCCTCTGTTGTAGCTGAACGTACTCTTTTAAGGGATGATATCCCCTCAAGTGTGTTGGATGTAATCTTTAAAGATAGTTGCCAATAAAGACCACACTTTTATTCAAAAAAAAAAAAAAATAGTGTTTACATAAATAATGGTTAAACATTAAAAAAAATGTCGAACGAAAAGATAAAATTATAAAACTAATGTAGCTATCGGCCAAAGCTCCACCATCGCGCTTCATTGTCTTGGTATTGCATAAGTTTGGCGATGGGGTGTCTCAAATCTACGGTTTTTATGTTGTTGTTTGATAGCGTCAGTTGGTGTATGACCCCGAGATGACAAATAGGTTGGGAGAGTAGTGAATACATACGCTATTACTAAAAAAATTGATAGTAATAAACGGTGGTGATAACCGACTCGTTTGCATCTTCCATTTTAATAAACTTCTTGTGTTATTTTGATGTTACCCCTAATTATTGGTATAATATATTTTCCATGTGAGGAGCATTGAAGGAATCTCTATTTACCAAAAAACAAAAGGGAAGGGAAATATCACATATTATACATAATAACACATACTAATTATTATATATGCCCCCATAACTATCTATCCCCAAAATATGACATTTTGTAATTATTGGACCCAATTACTCCTCCCATTAACATCTTCCATTTCTCTCTCCAAATTGTATGTTCTACATATAAGTTTTAAGATTTCACATGATCTAATATTCTATATCTCAAAAAAATACAAAATTAAAAAAAAAATAATCTGAAACGGATATTTGAGTGAAAATATATGAACCTCCAAAGTTTTCGTCAAATTTTAGCCCAGAGCATCAATTTTTCATCATTTTGGCCAAAAATCAAGTTTTCATGATTACATCGCAAAAGCATCGAAACAACATCGATTTGACATCGATTTTGCATCGAAAAAATATCGTTTTGACAAAAAAAATAAAATAAAGTTTTCATGATTGGATTTCAAAAGTATCGAAACAACATCGATTTTGCATCGAAAAAACATCATTGATGAAAGACTGTAATTGTATTTTTGTTTTTGCATTTATGTTTTGGATCATAGATTTGAAATTGAACACTATATAAAATCTGGGTTAGGTCTTTTGTTCTTTATCTGGTTTTGTTAGTGTTCATCATGTTCTTAGAGATGAACATCGTTTTTATTTTATTTTTAAAATGTTAGTTTTAAATGCAAATTAGATTAGAGTTTTAATAAGTTTTAAATTTAATGTTTAGATTTTGTTTTTAATTAAACTAAAAATTAGATCTTTTCAAAATTAAATTTTAGATTTTTTTCATTAATTTTAAAATATTCAAATTTTAAATATAGATTTTTATAATATTTAAAAAATAAAAAATAATTTGTCCAATCAAATACCGACATATAACTGCTATGTAAGTGTTTGATCATATTTAATTTAATGGTCAGGACCAACATGCCTACCAAAAGTGTAAAGATAAGCATTTTTCCCGCAAATTTTTTTACTTATTACCTCAGTATTAATAATGCAAATTATCCTTTATAATAATTAGTAAATATTATTATGCATGATATTTTCCAAACAAAAGTACTAAAAAACTGTTAAAAAGTGAAAAAAATTAGTCCTTTTAATACTATAAAAAATTAGCCTTTAGTTAGTGTAGAGTAGAAGTCAGCAGCCATAACTGTGTGTGAGAGAGACCAAGAGGTACGGTGCACGCGCACACCATACACTTCCACACTCATTCATGCTCACGACAACTACCACAATCCCTCGTCGTCGTCTTCTTCTTCTCCTCCATAACTGAGAGACCCAATGCGAGGAGCTACTATTCTATTCGTCTTCGTCGCCCTGGTCGCCGCCGCCGCCGCCGGAGGAGGAGGAGAGTTTGACGGCGACTACTCCAAGCTCTCGGGGATCATAATTCCCGGCTTCGCCTCTACGCAGCTTCGTGCCTGGTCAATTCTAGACTGCCCTTTCTCTCCTCTCGATTTCAACCCCCTCGATTTGGTTTGGCTCGACACCACCAAAGTACGTCTTTTTTTTTGTTTACCTTGATTACGCCATTTTAATTTTTCTTTCTTTTTAGGTACCTTGAATCTTTTAATCTTTAATATGATCATCTATGGTGTTGGAGACGAGCTGTTGGTTCTCGCTTTTGCAGTACATTTCAAGAATTTTGATATAATGCGTTTGCCAATAGCAACGCGACTAAACTTAATCATAATTGGTCGCAAGAACACGTCTTTTTGGCGTGTCTCTTTTTATTTTGTAGTATCTGACCTGAAAAGTGTCAATGTTCTCCATGATGTTTCAAAATTTTTTTTGTCCTTTTCATGCTTTTCGAATCCCAAAATTTTACTAGTGCCATGTTATTTGTCTAGTGGATTGGTTTTGATTTTGTCATTTTCTTGTATTTTGATGAAAAGTGAGAAATTAATTATTGGGAATGCTGGTTAAAAATGAAGGGAACTTACTAAAGTTAGAAATACCCTTTTCTTGCAGCTTCTTTCTGCAGTCAATTGTTGGCTCAAGTGCATGATGCTAGACCCTTACAACCAAACAGATCACCCTGACTGCAAGTCACGGCCTGATAGCGGTCTTTCAGCAATCACAGAGCTTGATCCTGGCTATATAACAGGTATGTTTTGTTGTTATGCATTGCATACATTTTTTTTATGGAATGAAAACCATATTTTTACCTTTGTGTTGTACAAGATTGAAGTTGCATTCTTTTGTCTCCTGCAGGCCCTCTATCATCGGTATGGAAAGAATGGATTAAGTGGTGCATTGAGTTTGGTATCGAGGCTAATGCAATAATTGCTGTTCCATATGACTGGAGATTGTCACCAGCAATGCTTGAGGAGCGGGACCTTTACTTTCATAAGTTAAAGTGAGTACATATAAGTATAACACAACGT